>NC_092129.1:54731913-57312313 GCF_043159975.1 Macaca nemestrina | reverse complement strand
TCTCAGAAAGCTTCTTTCCAGATTTCCTCTGAGGATATTTCCTTTTTCAACATAGCCCTCTATGGGCCTCCAAATATCACTTTGTCAATTCCACAAGAACTGTCTTAGCGAAAGGTTTCTTGAGGGGAAAGCTGTAACTCTTTGAGATGATTTCAAAGAACACAAAGAAGTTTCTCAAAAAGCTTCTTTCCCTTTGTTATAGGAGGATATTTCCTTTGGCCCTATAGTCTCCAAAGGGATCCGAAGTATCTGTTCTGTGATCCACAGAAATAAGGCTAGCAAAGAGATCCACGAAATACAGATGTAACTCTGTGAGATGAATTAACAGAACACTAAGCAGTTTCTCAGAAAGCTTCTTTCCAGATTTCATCTGAGGATATTTCCTTTGTCACCATAGCCCTCTATGGGCTTCCAAATATCATTTGCCAATTCCACAAGAACTGTCTTAGCGAAAGGCTTCTTGAGAGGAATGCTGTAACTCTGTGAGATGATTTCACAGAACACAAAGAAGTTTCACAGAAAGCTTCTTTCTCTTTGTTATCGGAGGATATTTCCTTTGGCCCTATAGTCTCCAAAGGGATCCGAAATATCTGTTCTCAGATTCCACAGAAATAAGGCTAGCAAAGAGATCCACGAAATACAGATGTAACTCTGTGAGATGAACTAACAGAACACTAAGCAGTTTCTCAGAAAGCTTCTTTCCAGATTTCATCTGAGGATATTTCCTTTTTCACCATAGCCCTCTATGGGCTTCCAAATATCCCTTTGCCAATTTCACAAGAACTGTCTTAGCTAAAGGCTTCTTGAGGGGAAAGCTGTAACTCTGTGAGATGATTTCACAGAACACAAAGAAGTTTCTCAGAAAGCTTCTTTCTCTTTGTTATCGGAAGATATTTCCTTTGGCCCTATAGACTTCAAAGGGATCCGAAATATCTGTTCTCAGATTCCAGAGAAATAAGGCTAGCAAAGAAATCCACGAAATACAGATGTAGAGTCTGTGAGATGAATTAACAGAACACTAAGCAGTTTCTCAGAAAGTTTCTTTCCAGATTTCATCTGAGGATATTTCCTTTTTCACCATAGCCCTCTATGGGCTTCCAAATATCACTTTGCCAATTCCACAAGAACTGTCTTAGCGAAAGGCTTCTTGAGGGTAAAGCTGTAACTCTGTGAGATGATTTCACAGAACACAAAGAAGTTTCTCAGAAAGCTTCTTTGTCTTTGTTATCGGAGGATATTTCCTTTGGCCCTATAGTCTTCAAAGGGATCCGAAATATCTGTTCTCAGATTCCACAGAAATAAGGCTAGCAAAGAGATCCACGAAATACAGATGTAAGTCTGTGAGATGAATTAACAGAACACTAAGCAGTTTCTCAGAAAGCATCTTTCCAGATTTCATCTGAGGATATTTCCTTTTTCACCATAGCCCTCTATGGGCTTCCAAATATCACTTTGCCATTTGCACAAGAACTGTTTTAGCGAAAGGCTTCTTGAGGGGAAAGCTGTAACTCTGTGAGATGATTTCACAGAACACAAAGAAGTTTCTCAGAAAGCTTCTTTCTCTTTGTTATCGGAGGATATTTCCTTTGGCCCTATAGACTTCAAAGGGATCCGAAATATCTGTTCTCAGATTCCAGAGAAATAAGGCTAGCAAAGAAATCCACGAAATACAGATGTAAGTCTGTGAGATGAATTAACAGAACAATAAGCAGTTTCTCAGAAAGCTTCTTTCCAGATTTCATCTGAGGATATTTCCCTTTTCACCATAGCCCTCTATGGGCTTTAAATATCACTTTCCCAATTCCACAAGAACTGTCTTAGCGAAAGGCTTCTTGAGGGGAGAGCTGTAACTCTGTGAGATGATTTCACAGAACACAAAGAAGTTTCTCAGAAAGCTTGTTTGTCTTTGTTATCGGAGGATATTTCCTTTGGCCCTATAGTCTTCAAAGGGATCCGAAATATCTGTTCTCAGATTCCACAGAAATAAGGCTAGCAAAGAGATCCACGAAATACAGATGTAACTCTGTGAGATGAATTAACAGAACACTAAGCAGTTTCTCAGAAAGCTTCTTTCCAGATTTCATCTGAGGATATTTCCTTTTTCACCATAGCCCTCTATGGGCTTCCAAATATCACTTTGCCAATTCCACAAGAACTGTCTTAGCGAAAGGCTTCTTGAGGGGAAAGCTGTAACTCTGTGAGATGATTTCACAGAACACAAAGAAGTTTCTCAGAAAGCTTCTTTCTCTTTGTTATCGGAGGATATTTCCTTTGGCCCTATAGTCTTCAAAGGGATCCGAAATATCTGTTCTCAGATTCCACAGAAATAAGGCTAGCAAAGAGATCCACGAAATACAGATGTAAGTCTGTGAGATGAATTAAGAGAACACTAAGCAGTTTCTCAGAAAGCTTCTTTCCAGATTTCATCTGAGGATATTTCCTTTTTCACCATAGCCCTCTATGGGCTTCCAAATATCACTTTGCCAATTCCACAAGAACTGTCTTAGCGAAAGGCTTCTTGAGGGGAAAGCTGTAACTCTGTGAGATGATTTCACAGAACACAAAGAAGTTTCTCAGAAAGCTTCTTTCTCTTTGTTATCGAAGGATATTTCCTTTGGCCCTATAGTCTTCAAAGGGATCCGAAATATCTGTTCTCAGATTCCACAGAAATAAGGCTAGCAAAGAGATCCACGAAATACAGATGTAACTCTGTGAGATGAATTAACAGAACACTAAGCAGTTTCTCAGAAAGCTTCTTTCAAGATTTCATCTGAGGATATTTCCTTTTTCACCATAGCCCTCTATGGGCTTCCAAATATCCCTTTGCCAATTCCACAAGAACTGTCTTAGCGAAAGGCTTCTTGAGGGGAAAGCTGTAACTCTGTGAGATGATTTCACAGAACACAAAGA
Source organism: Macaca nemestrina (assembly GCF_043159975.1). NCBI lineage: Eukaryota > Metazoa > Chordata > Mammalia > Primates > Cercopithecidae > Macaca > Macaca nemestrina. The sequence goes on along the minus strand of NC_092129.1, from coordinate 57,309,403 downwards.
AGTTTCTCAGAAAGCTTCTTTGTCTTTGTTATCGGAGGATATTTCCTTTGGCCCTATAGTCTTCAAAGGGATCCGAAATATCTGTTCTCAGATTCCACAGAAATAAGGCTAGCAAAGAGATCCACGAAATACAGAGGTAACTCTGTGAGATGAATTAACAGAACACTAAGCAGTTTCTCAGAAAGCTTCTTTCCAGATTTCATCTGAGGATATTTCCTTTTTCACCATAGCCCTCTATGGGCTTCCAAATATCACTTTGCCAATTCCACAAGAACTGTCTTAGCGAAAGGCTTCTTGAGGGGAAAGCTGTAACTCTGTGAGATGATTTCACAGAACACAAAGAAGTTTCTCAGAAAGCTTCTTTCTCTTTGTTTTCGGAGGATATTTCCTTTGGCCCTATAGTCTTCAAAGGGATCCGAAATATCTGTTCTCAGATTTCACAGAAATAAGGCCAGCAAAGAGATCCACGAAATACAGATGTAACTCTGTGAGATGAATTAACAGGACACTAAGCAGTTTCTAAGAAAGCTTCTTTCCAGATTTCATCTGAGGATATTTCCTTTTTCACCATAGCCCTCTATGGGCTTCCAAATATCACTTTGCCAATTCCACAAGAACTGTCTTAGCGAAAGGCTTCTTGAGGGGAAAGCTGTAACTCTGTGAGATGATTTCACAGAACACAAAGAAGTTTCTCAGAAAGCTTCTTTCTCTTTGTTATCGGAGGATATTTCCTTTGGATCTATAGTCTTCAAAGGGATCCGAAATATCTGTTCTCAGATTCCACAGAAATAAGGCTAGCAAAGAGATCCACGAAATACAGATGTAACTCTGTGAGATGAATTAACAGAACACTAAGCAGTTTCTCAGAAAGCTTCTTTCCAGATTTCATCTGAGGATATTTCCTTTTTCACCATAGCCCTCTATGGGCTTCCAAATATCCCTTTGCCAATTTCACAAGAACTGTCTTAGCTAAAGGCTTCTTGAGGGGAAAGCTGTAACTCTGTGAGATGATTTCACAGAACACAAAGAAGTTTCTCAGAAAGCTTCTTTCTCTTTGTTATCGGAAGATATTTCCTTTGGCCCTATAGACTTCAAAGGGATCCGAAATATCTGTTCTCAGATTCCAGAGAAATAAGGCTAGCAAAGAAATCCACGAAATACAGATGTAGAGTCTGTGAGATGAATTAACAGAACACTAAGCAGTTTCTCAGAAAGTTTCTTTCCAGATTTCATCTGAGGATATTTCCTTTTTCACCATAGCCCTCTATGGGCTTCCAAATATCACTTTGCCAATTCCACAAGAACTGTCTTAGCGAAAGGCTTCTTGAGGGGAAAGCTGTAACTCTGTGAGATGATTTCACAGAACACAAAGAAGTTTCTCAGAAAGCTTCTTTGTCTTTGTTATCGGAGGATATTTCCTTTGGCCCTATAGTCTTCAAAGGGATCCGAAATATCTGTTCTCAGATTCCACAGAAATAAGGCTAGCAAAGAGATCCACGAAATACAGATGTAAGTCTGTGAGATGAATTAAGAGAACACTAAGCAGTTTCTCAGAAAGCTTCTTTCCAGATTTCATCTGAGGATATTTCCTTTTTCACCATAGCCCTCTATGGGCTTCCAAATATCACTTTGCCAATTCCACAAGAACTGTCTTAGCGAAAGGCTTCTTGAGGGGAAAGCTGTAACTCTGTGAGACGATTTCACAGAACACAAAGAAGTTTCTCAGAAAGCTTCTTTCTCTTTGTTATCGGAGGATATTTCCTTTGGCCCTATAGTCTTCAAAGGGATCCGAAATATCTGTTCTCAGATTCCACAGAAATAAGGCTAGCAAAGAGATCCACGAAATACAGATGTAACTCTGTGAGATGAATTAACAGAACACTAAGCAGTTTCTCAGAATGCTTCTTTCAAGATTTCATCTGAGGATATTTCCTTTTTCACCATAGCCCTCTATGGGCTTCCAAATATCCCTTTGCCAATTCCACAAGAACTGTCTTAGCGAAAGGCTTCTTGAGGGGAAAGCTGTAACTCTGTGAGATGATTTCACAGAACACAAAGAAGTTTCTCAGAAAGCTTCTTTGTCTTTGTTATCGGAGGATATTTCCTTTGGCCCTATAGTCTTCAAAGGGATCCGAAATATCTGTTCTCAGATTCCACAGAAATAAGGCTAGCAAAGAGATCCACGAAATACAGATGTAAGTCTGTGAGATGAATTAACAGAACACTAAGCAGTTTCTCAGAAAGCTTCTTTCCAGATTTCATCTGAGGATATTTCCTTTTTCACCATAGCCTTCTATGGGCTTCCAAATATCACTTTGCCAATTCCACAAGAACTGCCTTAGCGAAAGGCTTCTTGAGGGGAAAGCTGTAACTCTGTGAGATGATTTCACAGAACACAAAGAAGTTTCTCAGAAAGCTTCTTTCTCTTTGTTATCGGAGGATATTTCCTTTGGCCCTATAGACTTCAAAGGGATCCGAAATATCTGTTCTCAGATTCCAGTGAAATAAGGCTAGCAAAGAAATCCACGAAATACAGATGTAAGTCTGTGAGATGAATTAACAGAACACTATGCAGTTTCTCAGAAAGCTTATTTCCAGATTTCATCTGAGGATATTTCCTTTTTCACCATAGCCCTCTATGGGCTTCCAAATATCACTTTGCCAATTCCACAAGAACTGTCTTAGCGAAAGGCTTCTTGAGGGGAAAGCTGTAACTCTGTGAGATGATTTCACAGAACACAAAGAAGTTTCTCAGAAAGCTTCTTTCTCTTTGTTATCGGAGGATATTTCCTTTGGCCCTATAGTCTTCAAAGGGATCCGAAATATCTGTTCTCAGATTCCACAGAAATAAGGCTAGCAAAGAGATCCACGAAATACAGATGTACGTCTGTGAGATGAATTAACAGAACACTAAGCAGTTTCTCAGAAAGCTTCTTTCCAGATTTCATCTGAGGATATTTCCTTTTTCACCATAGCCCTCTATGGGCTTCCAAATATCACTTTGCCAATTCCACAAGAACTGTCTTAGCGAAAGGCTTCTCGAGGGGAGAGCTGTAACTCTGTGAGATGATTTCACAGAACACAAAGAAGTTTCTCAGAAAGCTTCTTACTCTTTGTTATCGGAGGATATTTCCTTTGGCCCTATAGTCTTCAAAGGGATCCGAAATATCTGTTCTCAGATTCCACAGAAATAAGGCTAGCAAAGAGATCCACGAAATACAGATGTAAGTCTGTGAGATGAATTAACAGAACACTAAGCAGTTTCTCAGAAAGCTTCTTTCCAGATTTCATCTGAGGATATTTCCTTTTTCACCATAGCCCTCTATGGGCTTCCAAATATCCCTTTGCCAATTCCACAAGAACTGTCTTAGCGAAAGGCTTCTTGAGGGGAAAGCTGTAACTCTGTGAGATGATTTCACAGAACACAAAGAAGTTTCTCAGAAAGCTTCTTTGTCTTTGTTATCGGAGGATATTTCCTTTGGCCCTATAGTCTTCAAAGGGATCCGAAATATCTGTTCTCAGATTCCACAGAAATAAGGCTAGCAAAGAGATCCACGAAATACAGATGTAAGTCTGTGAGATGAATTAAGAGAACACTAAGCAGTTTCTCAGAAAGCTTCTTTCCAGATTTCATCTGAGGATATTTCCTTTTTCACCATAGCCCTCTATGGGCTTCCAAATATCACTTTGCCAATTCCACAAGAACTGTCTTAGCGAAAGGCTTCTTGAGGGGAAAGCTGTAACTCTGTGAGACGATTTCACAGAACACAAAGAAGTTTCTCAGAAAGCTTCTTTCTCTTTGTTATCGGAGGATATTTCCTTTGGCCCTATAGTCTTCAAAGGGATCCGAAATATCTGTTCTCAGATTCCACAGAAATAAGGCTAGCAAAGAGATCCACGAAATACAGATGTAACTCTGTGAGATGAATTAACAGAACACTAAGCAGTTTCTCAGAAAGCTTCTTTCAAGATTTCATCTGAGGATATTTCCTTTTTCACCATAGCCCTCTATGGGCTTCCAAATATCCCTTTGCCAATTCCACAAGAACTGTCTTAGCGAAAGGCTTCTTGAGGGGAAAGCTGTAACTCTGTGAGATGATTTCACAGAACACAAAGAAGTTTCTCAGAAAGCTTCTTTGTCTTTGTTATCGGAGGATATTTCCTTTGGCCCTATAGTCTTCAAAGGGATCCGAAATATCTGTTCTCAGATTCCACAGAAATAAGGCTAGCAAAGAGATCCACGAAATACAGATGTAAGTCTGTGAGATGAATTAACAGAACACTAAGCAGTTTCTCAGAAAGCTTCTTTCCAGATTTCATCTGAGGATATTTCCTTTTTCACCATAGCCTTCTATGGGCTTCCAAATATCACTTTGCCAATTCCACAAGAACTGTCTTAGCGAAAGGCTTCTTGAGGGGAAAGCTGTAACTCTGTGAGATGATTTCACAGAACACAAAGAAGTTTCTCAGAAAGCTTCTTTCTCTTTGTTATCGGAGGATATTTCCTTTGGCCCTATAGACTTCAAAGGGATCCGAAATATCTGTTCTCAGATTCCAGTGAAATAAGGCTAGCAAAGAAATCCACGAAATACAGATGTAAGTCTGTGAGATGAATTAACAGAACACTATGCAGTTTCTCAGAAAGCTTATTTCCAGATTTCATCTGAGGATATTTCCTTTTTCACCATAGCCCTCTATGGGCTTCCAAATATCACTTTGCCAATTCCACAAGAACTGTCTTAGCGAAAGGCTTCTTGAGGGGAAAGCTGTAACTCTGTGAGATGATTTCACAGAACACAAAGAAGTTTCTCAGAAAGCTTCTTTCTCTTTGTTATCGGAGGATATTTCCTTTGGCCCTATAGTCTTCAAAGGGATCCGAAATATCTGTTCTCAGATTCCACAGAAATAAGGCTAGCAAAGAGATCCACGAAATACAGATGTACGTCTGTGAGATGAATTAACAGAACACTAAGCAGTTTCTCAGAAAGCTTCTTTCCAGATTTCATCTGAGGATATTTCCTTTTTCACCATAGCCCTCTATGGGCTTCCAAATATCACTTTGCCAATTCCACAAGAACTGTCTTAGCGAAAGGCTTCTCGAGGGGAGAGCTGTAACTCTGTGAGATGATTTCACAGAACACAAAGAAGTTTCTCAGAAAGCTTCTTACTCTTTGTTATCGGAGGATATTTCCTTTGGCCCTATAGTCTTCAAAGGGATCCGAAATATCTGTTCTCAGATTCCACAGAAATAAGGCTAGCAAAGAGATCCACGAAATACAGATGTAAGTCTGTGAGATGAATTAACAGAACACTAAGCAGTTTCTCAGAAAGCTTCTTTCCAGATTTCATCTGAGGATATTTCCTTTTTCACCATAGCCCTCTATGGGCTTCCAAATATCCCTTTGCCAATTCCACAAGAACTGTCTTAGCGAAAGGCTTCTTGAGGGGAAAGCTGTAACTCTGTGAGATGATTTCACAGAACACAAAGAAGTTTCTCAGAAAGCTTCTTTGTCTTTGTTATCGGAGGATATTTCCTTTGGCCCTATAGTCTTCAAAGGGATCCGAAATATCTGTTCTCAGATTCCACAGAAATAAGGCTAGCAAAGAGATCCACGAAATACAGATGTAAGTCTGTGAGATGAATTAACAGAACACTAAGCAGTTTCTCAGAAAGCTTCTTTCCAGATTTCATCTGAGGATATTTCCTTTTTCACCATAGCCCTCTATGGGCTTCCAAATATCACTTTGCCAATTGCACAAGAACTGTTTTAGCGAAAGGCTTCTTGAGGGGAAAGCTGTAACTCTGTGAGATGATTTCACAGAACACAAAGAAGTTTCTCAGAAAGCTTCTTTCTCTTTGTTATCGGAGGATATTTCCTTTGGCCCTATAGACTTCAAAGGGATCCGAAATATCTGTTCTCAGATTCCAGAGAAATAAGGCTAGCAAAGAAATCCACGAAATACAGATGTAAGTCTGTGAGATGAATTAACAGAACAATAAGCAGTTTCTCAGAAAGCTTCTTTCCAGATTTCATCTGAGGATATTTCCTTTTTCACCATAGCCCTCTATGGGCTTTAAATATCACTTTCCCAATTCCACAAGAACTGTCTTAGCGAAAGGCTTCTTGAGGGGAGAGCTGTAACTCTGTGAGATGATTTCACAGAACACAAAGAAGTTTCTCAGAAAGCTTGTTTGTCTTTGTTATCGGAGGATATTTCCTTTGGCCCTATAGTCTTCAAAGGGATCCGAAATATCTGTTCTCAGATTCCACAGAAATACGGCTAGCAAAGAGATCCACGAAATACAGATGTAACTCTGTGAGATGAATTAACAGAACACTAAGCAGTTTCTCAGAAAGCTTCTTTCCAGATTTCATCTGAGGATATTTCCTTTTTCACCAGAGCCCTCTATGGGCTTCCAAATATCACTTTGCCAATTCCACAAGAACTGTCTTAGCGAAAGGCTTCTTGAGGGGAAAGCTGTAACTCTGTGAGATGATTTCACAGAACACAAAGAAGTTTCTCAGAAAGCTTCTTTCTCTTTGTTATCGGAGGATATTTCCTTTGGCCCTATAGTCTTCAAAGGGATCCGAAATATCTGTTCTCAGATTCCACAGAAATAAGGCTAGCAAAGAGATCCACGAAATACAGATGTAACTCTGTGAGATGAATTAACAGGACACTAAGCAGTTTCTCAGAAAGCTTCTTTCCAGATTTCATCTGAGGATATTTCCTTTTTCACCATAGCCCTCTATGGGCTTCCAAATATCACTTTGCCAATTCCACAAGAACTGTCTTAGCGAAAGGCTTCTTGAGGGGAAAGCTGTAACTCTGTGAGATGATTTCACAGAACACAAAGAAGTTTCTCAGAAAGCTTCTTTCTCTTTGTTATCGGAGGATATTTCCTTTGGCCCTATAGTCTTCAAAGGGATCCGAAATATCTGTTCTCAGATTCCACAGAAATAAGGCTAGCAAAGAGATCCACGAAATACAGATGTAACTCTGTGAGATGAATTAACAGAACACTAAGCAGTTTCTCAGAAAGCTTCTTTCAAGATTTCATCTGAGGATATTTCCTTTTTCACCATAGCCCTCTATGGGCTTCCAAATATCCCTTTGCCAATTCCACAAGAAGTGTCTTAGCGAAAGGCTTCTTGAGGGGAAAGCTGTAACTCTGTGAGATGATTTCACAGAACACAAAGAAGTTTCTCAGAAAGCTTCTTTGTCTTTGTTATCGGAGGATATTTCCTTTGGCCCTATAGTCTTCAAAGGGATCCGAAATATCTGTTCTCAGATTCCACAGAAATAAGGCTAGCAAAGAGATCCACGAAATACAGATGTAAGTCTGTGAGATGAATTAACAGAACACTAAGCAGTTTCTCAGAAAGCTTCTTTCCAGATTTCATCTGAGGATATTTCCTTTTTCACCATAGCCTTCTATGGGCTTCCAAATATCACTTTGCCAATTCCACAAGAACTGTCTTAGCGAAAGGCTTCTTGAGGGGAAAGCTGTAACTCTGTGAGATGATTTCACAGAACACAAAGAAGTTTCTCAGAAAGCTTCTTTCTCTTTGTTATCGGAGGATATTTCCTTTGGCCCTATAGTCTTCAAAGGGATCCGAAATATCTGTTCTCAGATTCCACAGAAATAAGGCTAGCAAAGAGATCCACGAAATACAGATGTACGTCTGTGAGATGAATTAACAGAACACTAAGCAGTTTCTCAGAAAGCTTCTTTCCAGATTTCATGTGAGGATATTTCATTTTTCACCATAGCCCTCTATGGGCTTCCAAATATCACTTTGCCAATTCCACAAGAACTGTCTTAGCGAAAGGCTTCTCGAGGGGAGAGCTGTAACTCTGTGAGATGATTTCACAGAACACAAAGAAGTTTCTCAGAAAGCTTCTTACTCTTTGTTATCGAAGGATATTTCCTTTGGCCCTATAGTCTTCAAAGGGATCCGAAATATCTGTTCTCAGATTCCACAGAAATAAGGCTAGCAAAGAGATCCACGAAATACAGATGTAAGTCTGTGAGATGAATTAACAGAACACTAAGCAGTTTCTCAGAAAGCTTCTTTCCAGATTTCATCTGAGGATATTTCCTTTTTCACCATAGCCCTCTATGGGCTTCCAAATATCCCTTTGCCAATTCCACAAGAACTGTCTTAGCGAAAGGCTTCTTGAGGGGAAAGCTGTAACTCTGTGAGATGATTTCACAGAACACAAAGAAGTTTCTCAGAAAGCTTCTTTGTCTTTGTTATCGGAGGATATTTCCTTTGGCCCTATAGTCTTCAAAGGGATCCGAAATATCTGTTCTCAGATTCCACAGAAATAAGGCTAGCAAAGAGATCCACGAAATACAGATGTAACTCTGTGAGATGAATTAACAGAACACTAAGCAGTTTCTCAGAAAGCTTCTTTCCAGATTTCATCTGAGGATATTTCCTTTTTCACCATAGCCCTCTATGGGCTTCCAAATATCACTTTGCCAATTCCACAAGAACTGTCTTAGCGAAAGGCTTCTTGAGGGGAAAGCTGTAACTCTGTGAGATGATTTCACAGAACACAAAGAAGTTTCTCAGAAAGCTTCTTTCTCTTTGTTTTCGGAGGATATTTCCTTTGGCCCTATTGTCTTCAAAGGGATCCGAAATATCTGTTCTCAGATTTCACAGAAATAAGGCCAGCAAAGAGATCCACGAAATACAGATGTAACTCTGTGAGATGAATTAACAGGACACTAAGCAGTTTCTAAGAAAGCTTCTTTCCAGATTTCATCTGAGGATATTTCCTTTTTCACCATAGCCCTCTATGGGCTTCCAAATATCACTTTGCCAATTCCACAAGAACTGTCTTAGCGAAAGGCTTCTTGAGGGGAAAGCTGTAACTCTGTGAGATGATTTCACAGAACACAAAGAAGTTTCTCAGAAAGCTTCTTTCTCTTTGTTATCCGAGGATATTACCTTTGGATCTATAGTCTTCAAAGGGATCCGAAATATCTGTTCTCAGATTCCACAGAAATAAGGCTAGCAAAGAGATCCACGAAACACAGATGTAAGTCTGTGAGATGAATTAACAGAACACTAAGCAGTTTCTCAGAAAGCTTCTTTCCAGATTTCATCTGAGGATATTTCCTTTTTCACCATAGCCCTCTATGGGCTTCCAAATATCCCTTTGCCAATTTCACAAGAACGGTCTTAGCTAAAGGCTTCTTGAGGGGAAAGCTGTAACTCTGTGAGATGATTTCAGAGAACACAAAGAAGTTTCTCAGAAAGCTTCTTTCTCTTTGTTATCGGAAGATATTTCCTTTGGCCCTATAGACTTCAAAGGGATCCGAAATATCTGTTCTCAGATTCCAGAGAAATAAGGCTAGCAAAGAAATCCACGAAATACAGATGTAAGTCTGTGAGATGAATTAACAGAACACTAAGCAGTTTCTAAGAAAGTTTCTTTCCAGATTTCATCTGAGGATATTTCCTTTTTCACCAGAGCCCTCTATGGGCTTCCAAATATCACTTTGCCAATTCCACAAGAACTGTCTTAGCGAAAGGCTTCTTGAGGGGAAAGCTGTAACTCTGTGAGATGATTTCACAGAACACAAAGAAGTTTCTCAGAAAGCTTCTTTCTCTTTGTTATCGGAGGATATTTCCTTTGGCCCTATAGTCTTCAAAGGGATCCGAAATATCTGTTCTCAGATTCCACAGAAAAAAGGCTAGCAAAGAGATCCACGAAATACAGATGTAAGTCTGTGAGATGAATTAACAGAACACTAAGCAGTTTCTCAGAAAGCTTCTTTCCAGATTTCATCTGAGGATATTTCCTTTTTCACCATAGCCCTCTATAGCTTCCAAATATCACTTTGCCAATTCCACAAGAACTGTCTTAGCTAAAGGCTTCTTGAGGGGAAAGCAGTAACTCTGTGAGATGATTTCACAGAACACAAAGAAGTTTCTCAGAAAGCTTCTTTCTCTTTGTTATCGGAGGATATTTCCTTTGGCCCTATAGACTTCAAAGGGATCCGAAATATCTGTTCTCAGATTCCAGAGAAATAAGGCTAGCAAAGAAATCCACGAAATACAGATGTAAGTCTGTGAGATGAATTAACAGAACACTAAGCAGTTTCTCAGAAAGCTTCTTTCCAGATTTCATCTGAGGATATTTCCTTTTTCACCATAGCCCTCTATGGGCTTCCAAATATCACTTTGCCAATTCCACAAGAACTGTCTTAGCGAAAGGCTTCTTGAGGGGAAAGCTGTAACTCTGTGAGATGATTTCACAGAACACAAAGAAGTTTCTCAGAAAGCTTCTTTCTTTCTCTTTGTTATCGGAGGATAATTCCTTTGGCCCTATAGTCTTCAAAGGGATCCGAAATATCTGTTCTCAGATTCCACAGAAATAAGGCTAGCAAAGAGATCCACGAAATACAGATGTAAGTCTGTGAGATGAATTAACAGAACACTAAGCAGTTTCTCAGAAAGCTTCTTTCCAGATTTCATCTGAGGATATTTCCTTTTTCACCATAGCCCTCTATGGGCTTCCAAATATCACTTTGCCAATTCCACAAGAACTGTCTTAGCGAAAGGCTTCTTGAGGGGAAAGCTGTTACTCTGTGAGATGATTTCACAGAACACAAAGAAGTTTCTCAGAAAGCTTCTTTGTCTTTGTTATCGGAGGATATTTCCTTTGGCCCTATAGTCTTCAAAGGGATCCGAAATATCTGTTCTCAGATTCGAGAGAAATAAGGCTAGCAAAGAGATCCACGAAATACAGATGTAAGTCTGTGAGATGAATTAACAGAACACTAAGCAGTTTCTCAGAAAGCTTCTTTCCAGATTTCATCTGAGGATATTTCCTTTTTCACCATAGCCCTCTATGGGCTTCCAAATATCACTTTGCCAATTCCACAAGAACTGTCTTAGCGAAAGGCTTCTTGAGGGTAAAGCTGTAACTCTGAGAGATGATTTCACAGAACACAAAGAAGTTTCTCAGAAAGCATCTTTCTCTTTGTTTTCGGAGGATATTTCCTTTGGCCCTATAGTCTTCAAAGGGATCCGAAATATCTGTTCTCAGATTCCACAGAAATAAGGCTAGCAAAGAGATCCACGAAATACAGATGTAAGTCTGTGAGATGAATTAACAGAACACTAAGCAGTTTCTCAGAAAGCTTCTTTCCAGATTTCATCTGAGGATATTTCCTTTTTCACCATAGCCCTCTATGGCTTCCAAATATCACTTTGCCAATTCCACAAGATCTGTCTTAGCGAAAGGCTTCTTGAGGGGAAAGCAGTAACTCTGTGAGATGATTTCACAGAACACAAAGAAGTTTCTCAGAAAGCTTCTTTCTCTTTGTTATCGGAGGATATTTCCTTTGGCCCTATAGTCTTCAAAGGGATCCGAAATATCTGTTCTCAGATTCCACAGAAATAAGGCTAGCAAAGAAATCCACGAAATACAGGTGTAATTCTGTGAGATGAATTAACAGAACACTAAGCAGTTTCTCAGAAAGCTTCTTTCCAGATTTCATCTGGGGATATTTCCTTTTTCACCATAGCCCTCTATGGGCTTCCAAATATCACTTTGCCAATTCCACAAGATCTGTCTTAGCGAAAGACTTCTTGAGGGGAAAGCTGTAACTCTGTGAGATGATTTCTCGGAACACAAAGAAGTTTCTCAGAAAGCTTCTTTCTCTTTGTTATCGGAGGATATTTTCTTTGGCCCTATAGTCTTCAAAGGGATCCGAAATATCTGTTCTCAGATTCCACAGAAATAAGGCTAGCAAAGAGATCCACGAAATACAGATGTAAGTCTGTGAGATGAATTAACAGAACACTAAGCAGTTTCTCAGAAAGCTTCTTTCCAGATTTCATCTGAGGATATTTCCTTTTTCACCATAGCCCTCTATGGGCTTCCAAATATCACTTTGCCAATTCCACAAGAACTGTCTTAGCGAAAGGCTTCTCGAGGGGAGAGCTGAAACTCTGTGAGATGATTTCACAGAACACAAAGAAGTTTCTCAGAAAGCTTCTTTCTCTTTGTTATCGGAGGATATTTCCTTTGGCCCTATAGTCTTCAAAGGGATCCGAAATATCTGTTCTCAGATTCCACAGAAATAAGGCTAGCAAAGAGATCCACGAAATACAGATGTAACTCTGTGAGATGAATTAACAGAACACTAAGCAGTTTCTCAGAAAGCTTCTTTCCAGATTTCATCTGAGGATATTTCCTTTTTCACCATAGCCCTCTATGGGCTTCCAAATATCACTTTGCCAATTCCACAAGAACTGTCTTAGCGAAAGGCTTCTTGAGGGGAAAGCTGTAACTCTGTGAGATGATTTCACAGAACACAAAGAAGTTTCTCAGAAAGCTTCTTTCTCTTTGTTTTCGGAGGATATTTCCTTTGGCCCTATAGTCTTCAAAGGGTTCCGAAATATCTGTTCTCAGATTTCACAGAAATAAGGCTAGCAAAGAGATCCACGAAATACAGATGTAACTCTGTGAGATGAATTAACAGGACACTAAGCAGTTTCTAAGAAAGCTTCTTTCCAGATTTCATCTGAGGATATTTCCTTTTTCACCATAGCCCTCTATGGGCTTCCAAATATCACTTTGCCAATTCCACAAGAACTGTCTTAGCGAAAGGCTTCTTGAGGGGAAAGCTGTAACTCTGTGAGATGATTTCACAGAACACAAAGAAGTTTCTCAGAAAGCTTCTTTCTCTTTGTTATCGGAGGATATTTCCTTTGGATCTATAGTCTTCAAAGGGATTCGAAATATCTGTTCTCAGATTCCACAGAAATAAGGCTAGCAAAGAGATCCACGAAATACAGATGTAACTCTGTGAGATGAATTAACAGAACACTAAGCAGTTTCTCAGAAAGCTTCTTTCAAGATTTCATCTGAGGATATTTCCTTTTTCACCATAGCCCTCTATGGGCTTCCAAATATCCCTTTGCCAATTCCACAAGAACTGTCTTAGCGAAAGGCTTCTTGAGGGGAAAGCTGTAACTCTGTGAGATGATTTCACAGAACACAAAGAAGTTTCTCAGAAAGCTTCTTTGTCTTTGTTATCGGAGGATATTTCCTTTGGCCCTATAGTCTTCAAAGGGATCCGAAATATCTGTTCTCAGATTCCACAGAAATAAGGCTAGCAAAGAGATCCACGAAATACAGATGTAAGTCTGTGAGATGAATTAACAGAACACTAAGCAGTTTCTCAGAAAGCTTCTTTCCAGATTTCATCTGAGGATATTTCCTTTTTCACCATAGCCTTCTATGGGCTTCCAAATATCACTTTGCCAATTCCACAAGAACTGTCTTAGCGAAAGGCTTCTTGAGGGGAAAGCTGTAACTCTGTGAGATGATTTCACAGAACACAAAGAAGTTTCTCAGAAAGCTTCTTTCTCTTTGTTATCGGAGGATATTTCCTTTGGCCCTATAGTCTTCAAAGGGATCCGAAATATCTGTTCTCAGATTCCACAGAAATAAGGCTAGCAAAGAGATCCACGAAATACAGATGTACGTCTGTGAGATGAATTAACAGAACACTAAGCAGTTTCTCAGAAAGCTTCTTTCCAGATTTCATGTGAGGATATTTCATTTTTCACCATAGCCCTCTATGGGCTTCCAAATATCACTTTGCCAATTCCACAAGAACTGTCTTAGCGAAAGGCTTCTCGAGGGGAGAGCTGTAACTCTGTGAGATGATTTCACAGAACACAAAGAAGTTTCTCAGAAAGCTTCTTACTCTTTGTTATCGGAGGATATTTCCTTTGGCCCTATAGTCTTCAAAGGGATCCGAAATATCTGTTCTCAGATTCCACAGAAATAAGGCTAGCAAAGAGATCCACGAAATACAGATGTAAGTCTGTGAGATGAATTAACAGAACACTAAGCAGTTTCTCAGAAAGCTTCTTTCCAGATTTCATCTGAGGATATTTCCTTTTTCACCATAGCCCTCTATGGGCTTCTAAATATCCCTTTGCCAATTCCACAAGAACTGTCTTAGCGAAAGGCTTCTTGAGGGGAAAGCTGTAACTCTGTGAGATGATTTCACAGAACACAAAGAAGTTTCTCAGAAAGCTTCTTTGTCTTTGTTATCGGAGGATATTTCCTTTGGCCCTATAGTCTTCAAAGGGATCCGAAATATCTGTTCTCAGATTCCACAGAAATAAGGCTAGCAAAGAGATCCACGAAATACAGATGTAACTCTGTGAGATGAATTAACAGAACACTAAGCAGTTTCTCAGAAAGCTTCTTTCCAGATTTCATCTGAGGATATTTCCTTTTTCACCATAGCCCTCTATGGGCTTCCAAATATCACTTTGCCAATTCCACAAGAACTGTCTTAGCGAAAGGCTTCTTGAGGGGAAAGCTGTAACTCTGTGAGATGATTTCACAGAACACAAAGAAGTTTCTCAGAAAGCTTCTTTCTCTTTGTTTTCGGAGGATATTTCCTTTGGCCCTATAGTCTTCAAAGGGATCCGAAATATCTGTTCTCAGATTTCACAGAAATAAGGCCAGCAAAGAGATCCACGAAATACAGATGTAACTCTGTGAGATGAATTAACAGGACACTAAGCAGTTTCTAAGAAAGCTTCTTTCCAGATTTCATCTGAGGATATTTCCTTTTTCACCATAGCCCTCTATGGGCTTCCAAATATCACTTTGCCAATTCCACAAGAACTGTCTTAGCGAAAGGCTTCTTGAGGGGAAAGCTGTAACTCTGTGAGATGATTTCACAGAACACAAAGAAGTTTCTCAGAAAGCTTCTTTCTCTTTTTTATCCGAGGATATTACCTTTGGATCTATAGTCTTCAAAGGGATCCGAAATATCTGTTCTCAGATTCCACAGAAATAAGGCTAGCAAAGAGATCCACGAAACACAGATGTAACTCTGTGAGATGAATTAACAGAACACTAAGCAGTTTCTCAGAAAGCTTCTTTCCAGATTTCATCTGAGGATATTTCCTTTTTCACCATAGCCCTCTAGGGGCTTCCAAATATCCCTTTGCCAATTTCACAAGAACGGTCTTAGCTAAAGGCTTCTTGAGGGGAAAGCTGTAACTCTGTGAGATGATTTCAGAGAACACAAAGAAGTTTCTCAGAAAGCTTCTTTCTCTTTGTTATCGGAAGATATTTCCTTTGGCCCTATAGACTTCAAAGGGATCCGAAATATCTGTTCTCAGATTCCAGAGAAATAAGGCTAGCAAAGAAAACCACGAAATACAGATGTAACTCTGTGAGATGAATTAACAGAACACTAAGCAGTTTCTCAGAAAGTTTCTTTCCAGATTTCATCTGAGGATATTTCCTTTTTCACCAGAGCCCTCTATGGGCTTCCAAATATCACTTTGCCAATTCCACAAGAACTGTCTTAGCGAAAGGCTTCTTGAGGGGAAAGCTGTAACTCTGTGAGATGATTTCACAGAACACAAAGAAGTTTCTCAGAAAGCTTCTTTCTCTTTGTTATCGGAGGATATTTCCTTTGGCCCTATAGTCTTCAAAGGGATCCGAAATATCTGTTCTCAGATTCCACAGAAAAAAGGCTAGCAAAGAGATCCACGAAATACAGATGTAAGTCTGTGAGATGAATTAACAGAACACTAAGCAGTTTCTCAGAAAGCTTCTTTCCAGATTTCATCTGAGGATATTTCCTTTTTCACCATAGCCCTCTATAGCTTCCAAATATCACTTTGCCAATTCCACAAGAACTGTCTTAGCTAAAGGCTTCTTGAGGGGAAAGCAGTAACTCTGTGAGATGATTTCACAGAACACAAAGAAGTTTCTCAGAAAGCTTCTTTCTCTTTGTTATCGGAGGATATTTCCTTTGGCCCTATAGACTTCAAAGGGATCCGAAATATCTGTTCTCAGATTCCAGAGAAATAAGGCTAGCAAAGAAATCCACGAAATACAGATGTAAGTCTGTGAGATGAATTAACAGAACACTAAGCAGTTTCTCAGAAAGCTTCTTTCCAGATTTCATCTGAGGATATTTCCTTTTTCACCATAGCCCTCTATGGGCTTCCAAATATCACTTTGCCAATTCCACAAGAACTGTCTTAGCGAAAGGCTTCTTGAGGGGAAAGCTGTAACTCTGTGAGATGATTTCACAGAACACAAAGAAGTTTCTAAGAAAGCTTCTTTCTTTCTCTTTGTTATCGGAGGATAATTCCTTTGGCCCTATAGTCTTCAAAGGGATCCGAAATATCTGTTCTCAGATTCCACAGAAATAAGGCTAGCAAAGAGATCCACGAAATACAGATGTAAGTCTGTGAGATGAATTAACAGAACACTAAGCAGTTTCTCAGAAAGCTTCTTTCCAGATTTCATCTGAGGATATTTCCTTTTTCACCATAGCCCTCTATGGGCTTCCAAATATCACTTTGCCAATTCCACAAGAACTGTCTTAGCGAAAGGCTTCTTGAGGGGAAAGCTGTAACTCTGTGAGATGATTTCACAGAACACAAAGAAGTTTCTCAGAAAGCTTCTTTGTCTTTGTTATCGGAGGATATTTCCTTTGGCCCTATAGTCTTCAAAGGGATCCGAAATATCTGTTCTCAGATTCCACAGAAATAAGGCTAGCAAAGAGATCCACGAAATACAGATGTAAGTCTGTGAGATGAATTAACAGAACACTAAGCAGTTTCTCAGAAAGCTTCTTTCCAGATTTCATCTGAGGATATTTCCTTTTTCACCATAGCCCTCTATGGGCTTCCAAATATCACTTTGCCAATTCCACAAGAACTGTCTTAGCGAAAGGCTTCTTGAGGGTAAAGCTGTAACTCTGAGAGATGATTTCACAGAACACAAAGAAGTTTCTCAGAAAGCTTCTTTCTCTTTGTTTTCGGAGGATATTTCCTTTGGCCCTATAGTCTTCAAAGGGATCCGAAATATCTGTTCTCAGATTCCACAGAAATAAGGCTAGCAAAGAGATCCACGAAATACAGATGTAAGTCTGTGAGATGAATTAACAGAACACTAAGCAGTTTCTCAGAAAGCTTCTTTCCAGATTTCATCTGAGGATATTTCCTTTTTCACCATAGCTCTCTATGGCTTCCAAATATCACTTTGCCAATTCCACAAGATCTGTCTTAGCGAAAGGCTTCTTGAGGGGAAAGCAGTAACTCTGTGAGATGATTTCACAGAACACAAAGAAGTTTCTCAGAAAGCTTCTTTCTCTTTGTTATCGGAGGATATTTCCTTTGGCCCTATAGTCTTCAAAGGGTTCCGAAATATCTGTTCTCAGATTCCACAGAAATAAGGCTAGCAAAGAAATCCACGAAATACAGGTGTAATTCTGTGAGATGAATTAACAGAACACTAAGCAGTTTCTCAGAAAGCTTCTTTCCAGATTTCATCTGAGGATATTTCCTTTTTCACCATAGCCCTCTATGGGCTTCCAAATATCACTTTGCCAATTCCACAAGATCTGTCTTAGCGAAAGACTTCTTGAGGGGAAAGCTGTAACTCTGTGAGATGATTTCACGGAACACAAAGAAGTTTCTCAGAAAGCTTCTTTCTCTTTGTTATCGGAGGATATTTTCTTTGGCCCTATAGTCTTCAAAGGGATCCGAAATATCTGTTCTCAGATTCCACAGAAATAAGGCTAGCAAAGAGATCCACGAAATACAGATGTAAGTCTGTGAGATGAATTAACAGAACACTAAGCAGTTTCTCAGAAAGCTTCTTTCCAGATTTCATCTGAGGATATTTCCTTTTTCACCATAGCCCTCTATGGGCTTCCAAATATCACTTTGCCAATTCCACAAGAACTGTCTTAGCGAAAGGCTTCTCGAGGGGAGAGCTGTAACTCTGTGAGATGATTTCACAGAACACAAAGAAGTTTCTCAGAAAGCTTCTTTCTCTTTGTTATCGGAGGATATTTCCTTTGGCCCTATAGTCTTCAAAGGGATCCGAAATATCTGTTCTCAGATTCCACAGAAATAAGGCTAGCAAAGAGATCCACGAAATACAGATGTAACTCTGTGAGATGAATTAACAGAACACTAAGCAGTTTCTCAGAAAGCTTCTTTCCAGATTTCATCTGAGGATATTTCCTTTTTCACCATAGCCCTCTATGGGCTTCCAAATATCACTTTGCCAATTCCACAAGAACTGTCTTAGCGAAAGGCTTCTTGAGGGGAAAGCTGTAACTCTGTGAGATGATTTCACAGAACACAAAGAAGTTTCTCAGAAAGCTTCTTTCTCTTTGTTTTCGGAGGATATTTCCTTTGGCCCTATAGTCTTCAAAGGGTTCCGAAATATCTGTTCTCAGATTTCACAGAAATAAGGCTAGCAAAGAGATCCACGAAATACAGATGTAACTCTGTGAGATGAATTAACAGGACACTAAGCAGTTTCTAAGAAAGCTTCTTTCCAGATTTCATCTGAGGATATTTCCTTTTTCACCATAGCCCTCTATGGGCTTCCAAATATCACTTTGCCAATTCCACAAGAACTGTCTTAGCGAAAGGCTTCTTGAGGGGAAAGCTGTAACTCTGTGAGATGATTTCACAGAACACAAAGAAGTTTCTCAGAAAGCTTCTTTCTCTTTGTTATCGGAGGATATTTCCTTTGGATCTATAGTCTTCAAAGGGATTCGAAATATCTGTTCTCAGATTCCACAGAAATAAGGCTAGCAAAGAGATCCACGAAATACAGATGTAACTCTGTGAGATGAATTAACAGAACACTAAGCAGTTTCTCAGAAAGCTTCTTTCCAGATTTCATCTCAGGATATTTCCTTTTTCACCATAGCCCTCTATGGGCTTCCAAATATCACTTTGCCAATTCCACAAGAACTGTCTTAGCGAAGGGCTTCTTGAGGGGAAAGCTGTAACTCTGTGAGATGATTTCACAGAACACAAAGAAGTTTCTCAGAAAGCTTCTTTCTCTTTGTTATGGGAGGATATTTCCTTTGGCCCTATAGTCTTCAAAGGGATCCGAAATATCTGTTCTCAGATTCCACAGAAATAAGGCTAGCAAAGAGATCCACGAAATACAGATGTAACTCTGTGAGATGAATTAACAGGACACTAAGCAGTTTCTCAGAAAGCTTCTTTCCAGATTTCATGTGAGGATATTTCCTTTTTCACCATAGCCCTCTATGGGCTTCCAAATATCACTTTGCCAATTCCACAAGAACTGTCTTAGCGAAAGGCTTCTTGAGGGGAAAGCTGTAACTCTGTGAGATGATTTCACGGAACACAAAGAAGTTTCTCAGAAAGCTTCTTTGTCTTTGTTATCGGAGGATATTTCCTTTGGCCCTATAGTCTTCAAAGGGATCCGAAATATCTGTTCTCAGATTCCACAGAAATAAGGCTAGCAAAGAGATCCACGAAATACAGATGTAACTCTGTGAGATGAATTAACAGGACACTAAGCAGTTTCACAGAAAGCTTCTTTCCAGATTTCATCTGAGGATATTTCCTTTTTCACCATAGCCCTCCATGGCTTCCAAATATATCTTTGCCAATTCCACAAGAACTGTCTTAGCGAAAGGCTTCTTGAGGGGAAAGCTGTAACTCTGTGACATGATTTCACAGAACACAAAGAAGTTTCTCAGAAAGCTTCTTTCTCTTTATTATCGGAGGATATTTCCTTTGGCCCTATAGTCTTCAAAGGGATCCGAAATATCTGTTCTCAGATTCCACAGAAATAAGGCTAGCAAAGAGATCCACGAAATACAGAAGTAACTCTGTGAGATGAATTAACAGAACACTAAGCAGTTTCTCAGAAAGCTTCTTTCCAGATTTCATCTGAGGATATTTCCTTTTTCACCATAGCCCTCTAGGGGCTTCCAAATATCACTTTGCCAATTCCACAAGAACTGTCTTAGCGAAGGGCTTCTTGAGAGGAAAGCTGTAACTCTGTGAGATGATTTCACAGAACACAAAGAAGTTTCTCAGAAAGCTTCTTTCTCTTTGTTATCGGAGGATATTTCCTTTGGCCCTATAGTCTTCAAAGGGATCCGAAATATCTGTTCTCAGATTCCACAGAAATAAGGCTAGCAAAGAGATCCACGAAATACAGAAGTAACTCTGTGAGATGAATTAACAGAACACTAAGCAGTTTCTCAGAAAGCTTCTTTCCAGATTTCATCTGAGGATATTTCCTTTTTCACCATAGCCCTCTATGGGCTTCCAAATATCACTTTGCCAATTCCACAAGAACTGTCTTAGCGAAGGGCTTCTTGAGGGGAAAGCTGTAACTCTGTGAGATGATTTCACAGAACACAAAGAAGTTTCTCAGAAAGCTTCTTTCTCTTTGTTATCGGAGGATATTTCCATTGGCCCTATAGTCTTCAAAGGGATCCGAAATATCTGTTCTCAGATTCCACAGAAATAAGGCTAGCAAAGAGATCCATGAAATACAGATGTAACTCTGTGAGATGGATTAACAGGACACTAAGCAGTTTCTAAGAAAGCTTCTTTCCAGATTTCATCTGAGGATATTTCCTTTTTCACCATAGCCCTCTATGGGCTTCCAAATATCACTTTGCCAATTCCACAAGAACTGTCTTAGCGAAAGGCTTCTTGAGGGGAAAGCTGTAACTCTGTGAGATGATTTCACAGAACACAAAGAAGTTTCTCAGAAAGCTTCTTTCTTTCTCTTTGTTATGGGAGGATATTTCCTTTGGCCCTATAGTCTTCAAAGGGATCCGAAATATCTGTTCTCAGATTCCACAGAAATAAGGCTAGCAAAGAGATCCACGAAATACAGATGTAACTCTGTGAGATGAATTAACAGGACACTAAGCAGTTTCACAGAAAGCTTCTTTCCAGATTTCATCTGAGGATATTTCCTTTTTCACCATAGCCCTCCATGGCTTCCAAATATATCTTTGCCAATTCCACAAGAACTGTCTTAGCGAAAGGCTTCTTGAGGGGAAAGCTGTAACTCTGTGACATGATTTCACAGAACACAAAGAAGTTTCTCAGAAAGCTTCTTTCTCTTTGTTATCGGAGGATATTTCCTTTGGCCCTATAGTCTTCAAAGGGATCCGAAATATCTGTTCTCAGATTCCACAGAAATAAGGCTAGCAAAGAGATCCACGAAATACAGATGTAAGTCTGTGAGATGAATTAACAGAACACTAAGCAGTTTCTCAGAAAGCTTCTTTCCAGATTTCATCTGAGGATATTTCCTTTTTCACCATAGCTCTCTATGGCTTCCAAATATCACTTTGCCAATTCCACAAGATCTGTCTTAGCGAAAGGCTTCTTGAGGGGAAAGCAGTAACTCTGTGAGATGATTTCACAGAACACAAAGAAGTTTCTCAGAAAGCTTCTTTCTCTTTGTTATCGGAGGATATTTCCTTTGGCCCTATAGTCTTCAAAGGGTTCCGAAATATCTGTTCTCAGATTCCACAGAAATAAGGCTAGCAAAGAAATCCACGAAATACAGGTGTAATTCTGTGAGATGAATTAACAGAACACTAAGCAGTTTCTCAGAAAGCTTCTTTCCAGATTTCATCTGAGGATATTTCCTTTTTCACCATAGCCCTCTATGGGCTTCCAAATATCACTTTGCCAATTCCACAAGATCTGTCTTAGCGAAAGACTTCTTGAGGGGAAAGCTGTAACTCTGTGAGATGATTTCACGGAACACAAAGAAGTTTCTCAGAAAGCTTCTTTCTCTTTGTTATCGGAGGATATTTTCTTTGGCCCTATAGTCTTCAAAGGGATCCGAAATATCTGTTCTCAGATTCCACAGAAATAAGGCTAGCAAAGAGATCCACGAAATACAGATGTAAGTCTGTGAGATGAATTAACAGAACACTAAGCAGTTTCTCAGAAAGCTTCTTTCCAGATTTCATCTGAGGATATTTCCTTTTTCACCATAGCCCTCTATGGGCTTCCAAATATCACTTTGCCAATTCCACAAGAACTGTCTTAGCGAAAGGCTTCTCGAGGGGAGAGCTGTAACTCTGTGAGATGATTTCACAGAACACAAAGAAGTTTCTCAGAAAGCTTCTTTCTCTTTGTTATCGGAGGATATTTCCTTTGGCCCTATAGTCTTCAAAGGGATCCGAAATATCTGTTCTCAGATTCCACAGAAATAAGGCTAGCAAAGAGATCCACGAAATACAGATGTAACTCTGTGAGATGAATTAACAGAACACTAAGCAGTTTCTCAGAAAGCTTCTTTCCAGATTTCATCTGAGGATATTTCCTTTTTCACCATAGCCCTCTATGGGCTTCCAAATATCACTTTGCCAATTCCACAAGAACTGTCTTAGCGAAAGGCTTCTTGAGGGGAAAGCTGTAACTCTGTGAGATGATTTCACAGAACACAAAGAAGTTTCTCAGAAAGCTTCTTTCTCTTTGTTTTCGGAGGATATTTCCTTTGGCCCTATAGTCTTCAAAGGGTTCCGAAATATCTGTTCTCAGATTTCACAGAAATAAGGCTAGCAAAGAGATCCACGAAATACAGATGTAACTCTGTGAGATGAATTAACAGGACACTAAGCAGTTTCTAAGAAAGCTTCTTTCCAGATTTCATCTGAGGATATTTCCTTTTTCACCATAGCCCTCTATGGGCTTCCAAATATCACTTTGCCAATTCCACAAGAACTGTCTTAGCGAAAGGCTTCTTGAGGGGAAAGCTGTAACTCTGTGAGATGATTTCACAGAACACAAAGAAGTTTCTCAGAAAGCTTCTTTCTCTTTGTTATCGGAGGATATTTCCTTTGGATCTATAGTCTTCAAAGGGATTCGAAATATCTGTTCTCAGATTCCACAGAAATAAGGCTAGCAAAGAGATCCACGAAATACAGATGTAACTCTGTGAGATGAATTAACAGAACACTAAGCAGTTTCTCAGAAAGCTTCTTTCCAGATTTCATCTCAGGATATTTCCTTTTTCACCATAGCCCTCTATGGGCTTCCAAATATCACTTTGCCAATTCCACAAGAACTGTCTTATCGAAGGGCTTCTTGAGGGGAAAGCTGTAACTCTGTGAGATGATTTCACAGAACACAAAGAAGTTTCTCAGAAAGCTTCTTTCTCTTTGTTATGGGAGGATATTTCCTTTGGCCCTATAGTCTTCAAAGGGATCCGAAATATCTGTTCTCAGATTCCACAGAAATAAGGCTAGCAAAGAGATCCACGAAATACAGATGTAACTCTGTGAGATGAATTAACAGGACACTAAGCAGTTTCTCAGAAAGCTTCTTTCCAGATTTCATGTGAGGATATTTCCTTTTTCACCATAGCCCTCTATGGGCTTCCAAATATCACTTTGCCAATTCCACAAGAACTGTCTTAGCGAAAGGCTTCTTGAGGGGAAAGCTGTAACTCTGTGAGATGATTTCACGGAACACAAAGAAGTTTCTCAGAAAGCTTCTTTGTCTTTGTTATCGGAGGATATTTCCTTTGGCCCTATAGTCTTCAAAGGGATCCGAAATATCTGTTCTCAGATTCCACAGAAATAAGGCTAGCAAAGAGATCCACGAAATACAGATGTAACTCTGTGAGATGAATTAACAGGACACTAAGCAGTTTCACAGAAAGCTTCTTTCCAGATTTCATCTGAGGATATTTCCTTTTTCACCATAGCCCTCCATGGCTTCCAAATATATCTTTGCCAATTCCACAAGAACTGTCTTAGCGAAAGGCTTCTTGAGGGGAAAGCTGTAACTCTGTGACATGATTTCACAGAACACAAAGAAGTTTCTCAGAAAGCTTCTTTCTCTTTATTATCGGAGGATATTTCCTTTGGCCCTATAGTCTTCAAAGGGATCCGAAATATCTGTTCTCAGATTCCACAGAAATAAGGCTAGCAAAGAGATCCACGAAATACAGAAGTAACTCTGTGAGATGAATTAACAGAACACTAAGCAGTTTCTCAGAAAGCTTCTTTCCAGATTTCATCTGAGGATATTTCCTTTTTCACCATAGCCCTCTAGGGGCTTCCAAATATCACTTTGCCAATTCCACAAGAACTGTCTTAGCGAAGGGCTTCTTGAGAGGAAAGCTGTAACTCTGTGAGATGATTTCACAGAACACAAAGAAGTTTCTCAGAAAGCTTCTTTCTCTTTGTTATCGGAGGATATTTCCTTTGGCCCTATAGTCTTCAAAGGGATCCGAAATATCTGTTCTCAGATTCCACAGAAATAAGGCTAGCAAAGAGATCCACGAAATACAGAAGTAACTCTGTGAGATGAATTAACAGAACACTAAGCAGTTTCTCAGAAAGCTTCTTTCCAGATTTCATCTGAGGATATTTCCTTTTTCACCATAGCCCTCTATGGGCTTCCAAATATCACTTTGCCAATTCCACAAGAACTGTCTTAGCGAAGGGCTTCTTGAGGGGAAAGCTGTAACTCTGTGAGATGATTTCACAGAACACAAAGAAGTTTCTCAGAAAGCTTCTTTCTCTTTGTTATCGGAGGATATTTCCATTGGCCCTATAGTCTTCAAAGGGATCCGAAATATCTGTTCTCAGATTCCACAGAAATAAGGCTAGCAAAGAGATCCATGAAATACAGATGTAACTCTGTGAGATGGATTAACAGGACACTAAGCAGTTTCTAAGAAAGCTTCTTTCCAGATTTCATCTGAGGATATTTCCTTTTTCACCATAGCCCTCTATGGGCTTCCAAATATCACTTTGCCAATTCCACAAGAACTGTCTTAGCGAAAGGCTTCTTGAGGGGAAAGCTGTAACTCTGTGAGATGATTTCACAGAACACAAAGAAGTTTCTCAGAAAGCTTCTTTCTTTCTCTTTGTTATGGGAGGATATTTCCTTTGGCCCTATAGTCTTCAAAGGGATCCGAAATATCTGTTCTCAGATTCCACAGAAATAAGGCTAGCAAAGAGATCCACGAAATACAGATGTAACTCTGTGAGATGAATTAACAGGACACTAAGCAGTTTCACAGAAAGCTTCTTTCCAGATTTCATCTGAGGATATTTCCTTTTTCACCATAGCCCTCCATGGCTTCCAAATATATCTTTGCCAATTCCACAAGAACTGTCTTAGCGAAAGGCTTCTTGAGGGGAAAGCTGTAACTCTGTGACATGATTTCACAGAACACAAAGAAGTTTCTCAGAAAGCTTCTTTCTCTTTGTTATCGGAGGATATTTCCTTTGGCCCTATAGTCTTCAAAGGGATCCGAAATATCTGTTCTCAGATTCCACAGAAATAAGGCTAGCAAAGAGATCCACGAAATACAGATGTAACTCTGTGAGATGAATTAACAGAACACTAAGCAGTTTCTCAGAAAGCTTCTTTCCAGATTTCATCTGAGGATATTTCCTTTTTCACCATAGCCCTCTATGGGCTTCCAAATGTCACTTTGCCAATTCCACGAGAACTGTCTTAGCGAAAGGCTTCTTGAGGGGAAAGCAGTAACTCTGTGAGATGATTTCCAGAACACAAAGAAGTTTCTCAGAAAGCTTCTTTCTCTTTGTTATCGGAGGATATTTCCTTTGGCCCTATAGACTTCAAAGGGATCCGAAATATCTGTTCTCAGATTCCACAGAAATAAGGCTAGCAAAGAGATCCACGAAATACAGATGTAACTCTGTGAGATGAATTAACAGAACACTAAGCAGTTTCTCAGAAAGCTTCTTTCCAGATTTCATCTGAGGATATTTCCTTTTTCACCATAGCCCTCTATGGGCTTCCAAATATCACTTTGCCAATTCCACCAGAACTGTCTTAGCGAAGGGCTTCTTGAGGGGAAAGCTGTAACTCTGTGAGATGATTTCACAGAACACAAAGAAGTTTCTCAGAAAGCTTCTTTCTCTTTGTTATCGGAGGATATTTCCTTTGGCCGTATAGTCTTCAAAGGGATCCGAAATATCTCTTCTCAGATTCCACAGAAATAAGGCTAGCAAAGAGATCCACGAAATACAGATGTAACTCTGTGAGATGAATTAACAGGACACTAAGCAGTTTCTCAGAAAGCTTCTTTCCAGATTTCATCTGAGGATATTTCCTTTTTCACCATAGCCCTCTATGGGCTTCCAAATATCACTTTTCCAATTCCACAAGAACTGTCTTAGCGAAAGGCTTCTTGAGGGGAAAGCTGTAACTCTGTGAGATGATTTCACAGAACACAAAGAAGTTTCTCAGAAAGCTTCTTTCTCTTTGTTATCGGAGGATATTTCCTTTGGCCCTATAGTCTTCAATGGGATCCGAAATATCTGTTCTCAGATTCCACAGAAATAAGGCTAGCAAAGAGATCCACGAAATACAGATGTAACTCTGTGAGATGAATTAACAGAACACTAAGCAGTTTCTCAGAAACCTTCTTTCCAGATTTCATCTGAGGATATTT
Source organism: Macaca nemestrina (assembly GCF_043159975.1). Lineage (NCBI taxonomy): Eukaryota > Metazoa > Chordata > Mammalia > Primates > Cercopithecidae > Macaca > Macaca nemestrina. The sequence continues at coordinate 57,283,114 of NC_092129.1, read as the reverse complement.
CCTTTTTCACCATAGCCCTCTATGGGCTTCCAAATATCACTTTGCCAATTCCACAAGAACTGTCTTAGCGAAAGGCTTCTTGAGGGGAAAGCTGTAACTCTGTGAGATGATTTCACAGAACACAAAGAAGTTTCTCAGAAAGCTTCTTTCTCTTTGTTATCGGAGGATATTTCCTTTGGCCCTGTAGTCTTCAAAGGGATCCGAAATATCTGTTCTCAGATTCCACAGAAATAAGGCTAGCAAAGAGATCCACGAAATACTGATGTAACTCTGTGAGATGAATTAACAGGACACTAAGCAGTTTCTCAGAAAGCTTCTTTCCAGATTTCATCTGAGGATATTTCCGTTTTCACCATAGCCCTCTATGGGCTTCCAAATATCACTTTGCCAATTCCACAAGAAATGTCTTAGCGAAAGGCTTCTTGAGGGGAAAGCTGTAACTCTGTGAGATGATTTCACAGAACACAAAGAAGTTTCTCAGAAAGCTTCTTTCTCTTTGTTATCGGAGGATATTTCCTTTGGCCCTATAGTCTTCAAAGGGATCCGAAATATCTGTTCTCAGATTCCACAGAAATAAGGCTAGCAAAGAGATCCACGAAATACAGATGTAACTCTGTGAGATGAATTAACAGAACACTAAGCAGTTTCTCAGAAAGCTTCTTTCCAGATTTCATCTGAGGATATTTCCTTTTTCACCATAGCCCTCTATGGGCTTCCAAATATCACTTTGCCAATTCCACAAGATCTGTCTTAGCGAAAGGCTTCTTGAGGGGAAAGCTGTAACTCTGTGAGATGATTTCACAGAACACAAAGAAGTTTCTCAGAAAGCTTCTTTCTCTTTGTTATCGGAGGATATTTCCTTTGGCCCTATAGTCTTCAAAGGGATCCGAAATATCTGTTCTCAGATTCCACAGAAATAAGGCTAGCAAAGAGATCCACGAAATACAGATGTAACTCTGTGAGATGAATTAACAGAACACTAAGCAGTTTCTCAGAAAGCTTCTTTCCAGATTTCATCTGAGGATATTTCCTTTTTCACCGTAGCCCTCTATGGGCTTCCAAATATCACTTTGCCAATTCCACAAGAACTGTCTTAGCGAAAGGCTTCTTGAGGGGAAAGCTGTAACTCTGTGAGATGATTTCACAGAACACAAAGAAGTTTCTCAGAAAGCTTCTTTCTCTTTGTTATCGGAGGATATTTCCTTTGGCCCTATAGTCTTCAAAGGGATCCGAAATATCTGTTCTCAGATTCCACAGAAATAAGGCTAGCAAAGAGATCCACGAAATACAGATGTAACTCTGTGAGATGAATTAACAGGACACTAAGCAGTTTCTAAGAAAGCTTCTTTCCAGATTTCATGTGAGGATATTTCCTTTTTCACCATAGCCCTCTATGGGCTTCCAAATATCACTTTGCCAATTCCACAAGAACTGTCTTAGCGAAAGGCTTCTTGAGGGGAAAGCTGTAACTCTGTGAGATGATTTCACAGAACACAAAGAAGTTTCTCAGAAAGCATCTTTCTCTTTGTTATCGGAGGATATTTCCTTTGGCCCTATAGTCTTCAAAGGGATCCGAAATATCTGTTCTCAGATTCCACAGAAATAAGGCTAGCAAAGAGATCCACGAAATACAGATGTAACTCTGTGAGATGAATTAACAGAACACTAAGCAGTTTCTCAGAAAGCTTCTTTCCAGATTTCATCTGAGGATATTTCCTTTTTCACCGTAGCCCTCTATGGGCTTCCAAATATCACTTTGCCAATTCCACAAGAACTGTCTTAGCGAAAGGCTTCTTGAGGGGAAAGCTGTAACTCTGTGAGGTGATTTCACAGAACACAAAGAAGTTTCTCAGAAAGCTTCTTTCTCTTTGTTATCGGAGGATATTTCCTTTGGCCCTAGAGTCTTCAAAGGGATCCGAAATATCTGTTCTCAGATTCCACAGAAATAAGGCTAGCAAAGAGATCCACGAAATACAGATGTAAGTCTGTGAGATGAATTAACAGAACACTAAGCAGTTTCTCAGAAAGCTTCTTTCCAGATTTCATCTGAGGATATTTCCTTTTTCACCATAGCCCTCTATGGGCTTCCAAATATCACTTTGCCAATTCCACAAGAACTGTCTTAGCGAAAGGCTTCTTGAGGGGAAAGCTGTAACTCTGTGAGATGATTTCACAGAACACAAAGAAGTTTCTCAGAAAGCTTCTTTCTTTCTCTTTGTTATGGGAGGATATTTCCTTTGGCCCTATAGTCTTCAAAGGGATCCGAAATATCTGTTCTCAGATTCCACAGAAATAAGGCTAGCAAAGAGATCCACGAAATACAGATGTAACTCTGTGAGATGAATTAACAGGACACTAAGCAGTTTCACAGAAAGCTTCTTTCCAGATTTCATCTGAGGATATTTCCTTTTTCACCATAGCCCTCCATGGCTTCCAAATATATCTTTGCCAATTCCACAAGAACTGTCTTAGCGAAAGGCTTCTTGAGGGGAAAGCTGTAACTCTGTGACATGATTTCACAGAACACAAAGAAGTTTCTCAGAAAGCTTCTTTCTCTTTGTTATCGGAGGATATTTCCTTTGGCCCTATAGTCTTCAAAGGGATCCGAAATATCTGTTCTCAGATTCCACAGAAATAAGGCTAGCAAAGAGATCCACGAAATACAGATGTAACTCTGTGAGATGAATTAACAGAACACTAAGCAGTTTCTCAGAAAGCTTCTTTCCAGATTTCATCTGAGGATATTTCCTTTTTCACCATAGCCCTCTATGGGCTTCCAAATGTCACTTTGCCAATTCCACGAGAACTGTCTTAGCGAAAGGCTTCTTGAGGGGAAAGCAGTAACTCTGTGAGATGATTTCCAGAACACAAAGAAGTTTCTCAGAAAGCTTCTTTCTCTTTGTTATCGGAGGATATTTCCTTTGGCCCTATAGACTTCAAAGGGATCCGAAATATCTGTTCTCAGATTCCACAGAAATAAGGCTAGCAAAGAGATCCACGAAATACAGATGTAACTCTGTGAGATGAATTAACAGAACACTAAGCAGTTTCTCAGAAAGCTTCTTTCCAGATTTCATCTGAGGATATTTCCTTTTTCACCATAGCCCTCTATGGGCTTCCAAATATCACTTTGCCAATTCCACCAGAACTGTCTTAGCGAAGGGCTTCTTGAGGGGAAAGCTGTAACTCTGTGAGATGATTTCACAGAACACAAAGAAGTTTCTCAGAAAGCTTCTTTCTCTTTGTTATCGGAGGATATTTCCTTTGGCCGTATAGTCTTCAAAGGGATCCGAAATATCTCTTCTCAGATTCCACAGAAATAAGGCTAGCAAAGAGATCCACGAAATACAGATGTAACTCTGTGAGATGAATTAACAGGACACTAAGCAGTTTCTCAGAAAGCTTCTTTCCAGATTTCATCTGAGGATATTTCCTTTTTCACCATAGCCCTCTATGGGCTTCCAAATATCACTTTTCCAATTCCACAAGAACTGTCTTAGCGAAAGGCTTCTTGAGGGGAAAGCTGTAACTCTGTGAGATGATTTCACAGAACACAAAGAAGTTTCTCAGAAAGCTTCTTTCTCTTTGTTATCGGAGGATATTTCCTTTGGCCCTATAGTCTTCAATGGGATCCGAAATATCTGTTCTCAGATTCCACAGAAATAAGGCTAGCAAAGAGATCCACGAAATACAGATGTAACTCTGTGAGATGAATTAACAGAACACTAAGCAGTTTCTCAGAAACCTTCTTTCCAGATTTCATCTGAGGATATTTCCTTTTTCACCATAGCCCTCTATGGGCTTCCAAATATCACTTTGCCAATTCCACAAGAACTGTCTTAGCGAAAGGCTTCTTGAGGGGAAAGCTGTAACTCTGTGAGATGATTTCACAGAACACAAAGAAGTTTCTCAGAAAGCTTCTTTCTCTTTGTTATCGGAGGATATTTCCTTTGGCCCTGTAGTCTTCAAAGGGATCCGAAATATCTGTTCTCAGATTCCACAGAAATAAGGCTAGCAAAGAGATCCACGAAATACTGATGTAACTCTGTGAGATGAATTAACAGGACACTAAGCAGTTTCTCAGAAAGCTTCTTTCCAGATTTCATCTGAGGATATTTCCGTTTTCACCATAGCCCTCTATGGGCTTCCAAATATCACTTTGCCAATTCCACAAGAAATGTCTTAGCGAAAGGCTTCTTGAGGGGAAAGCTGTAACTCTGTGAGATGATTTCACAGAACACAAAGAAGTTTCTCAGAAAGCTTCTTTCTCTTTGTTATCGGAGGATATTTCCTTTGGCCCTATAGTCTTCAAAGGGATCCGAAATATCTGTTCTCAGATTCCACAGAAATAAGGCTAGCAAAGAGATCCACGAAATACAGATGTAACTCTGTGAGATGAATTAACAGAACACTAAGCAGTTTCTCAGAAAGCTTCTTTCCAGATTTCATCTGAGGATATTTCCTTTTTCACCATAGCCCTCTATGGGCTTCCAAATATCACTTTGCCAATTCCACAAGATCTGTCTTAGCGAAAGGCTTCTTGAGGGGAAAGCTGTAACTCTGTGAGATGATTTCACAGAACACAAAGAAGTTTCTCAGAAAGCTTCTTTCTCTTTGTTATCGGAGGATATTTCCTTTGGCCCTATAGTCTTCAAAGGGATCCGAAATATCTGTTCTCAGATTCCACAGAAATAAGGCTAGCAAAGAGATCCACGAAATACAGATGTAACTCTGTGAGATGAATTAACAGAACACTAAGCAGTTTCTCAGAAAGCTTCTTTCCAGATTTCATCTGAGGATATTTCCTTTTTCACCGTAGCCCTCTATGGGCTTCCAAATATCACTTTGCCAATTCCACAAGAACTGTCTTAGCGAAAGGCTTCTTGAGGGGAAAGCTGTAACTCTGTGAGATGATTTCACAGAACACAAAGAAGTTTCTCAGAAAGCTTCTTTCTCTTTGTTATCGGAGGATATTTCCTTTGGCCCTATAGTCTTCAAAGGGATCCGAAATATCTGTTCTCAGATTCCACAGAAATAAGGCTAGCAAAGAGATCCACGAAATACAGATGTAACTCTGTGAGATGAATTAACAGGACACTAAGCAGTTTCTAAGAAAGCTTCTTTCCAGATTTCATGTGAGGATATTTCCTTTTTCACCATAGCCCTCTATGGGCTTCCAAATATCACTTTGCCAATTCCACAAGAACTGTCTTAGCGAAAGGCTTCTTGAGGGGAAAGCTGTAACTCTGTGAGATGATTTCACAGAACACAAAGAAGTTTCTCAGAAAGCATCTTTCTCTTTGTTATCGGAGGATATTTCCTTTGGCCCTATAGTCTTCAAAGGGATCCGAAATATCTGTTCTCAGATTCCACAGAAATAAGGCTAGCAAAGAGATCCACGAAATACAGATGTAACTCTGTGAGATGAATTAACAGAACACTAAGCAGTTTCTCAGAAAGCTTCTTTCCAGATTTCATCTGAGGATATTTCCTTTTTCACCGTAGCCCTCTATGGGCTTCCAAATATCACTTTGCCAATTCCACAAGAACTGTCTTAGCGAAAGGCTTCTTGAGGGGAAAGCTGTAACTCTGTGAGGTGATTTCACAGAACACAAAGAAGTTTCTCAGAAAGCTTCTTTCTCTTTGTTATCGGAGGATATTTCCTTTGGCCCTAGAGTCTTCAAAGGGATCCGAAATATCTGTTCTCAGATTCCACAGAAATAAGGCTAGCAAAGAGATCCACGAAATACAGATGTAAGTCTGTGAGATGAATTAACAGAACACTAAGCAGTTTCTCAGAAAGCTTCTTTCCAGATTTCATCTGAGGATATTTCCTTTTTCACCATAGCCCTCTATGGGCTTCCAAATATCACTTTGCCAATTCCACAAGAAGTGTCTTAGCGAAAGGCTTCTCGAGGGGAGAGCTGTAACTCTGTGAGATGATTTCACAGAACACAAAGAAGTTTCTCAGATAGCTTCTTACTCTTTGTTATGGGAGGATATTTCCTTTGGCCCTATAGTCTTCAAAGGGATCCGAAATATCTGTTCTCAGATTCCACAGAAATAAGGCTAGCAAAGAGATCCACGAAATACAGATGTAACTCTGTGAGATGAATTAACAGGACACTAAGCAGTTACACAGAAAGCTTCTTTCCAGATTTCATCTGAGGATATTTCCTTTTTCACCATAGCCCTCCATGGCTTCCAAATATATCTTTGCCAATTCCACAAGAACTGTCTTAGCGAAAGGCTTCTTGAGGGGAAAGCTGTAACTCTGTGACATGATTTCACAGAACACAAAGAAGTTTCTCAGAAAGCTTCTTTCTCTTTGTTATCGGAGGATATTTCCTTTGGCCCTATAGTCTTCAAAGGGATCCGAAATATCTGTTCTCAGATTCCACAGAAATAAGGCTAGCAAAGAGATCCACGAAATACAGATGTAACTCTGTGAGATGAATTAACAGAACACTAAGCAGTTTCTCAGAAAGCTTCTTTCCAGATTTCATCTGAGGATATTTCCTTTTTCACCATAGCCCTCTATGGGCTTCCAAATGTCACTTTGCCAATTCCACGAGAACTGTCTTAGCGAAAGGCTTCTTGAGGGGAAAGCAGTAACTCTCTGAGATGATTTCCAGAACACAAAGAAGTTTCTCAGAAAGCTTCTTTCTCTTTGTTATCGGAGGATATTTCCTTTGGCCCTATAGACTTCAAAGGGATCCGAAATATCTGTTCTCAGATTCCACAGAAATAAGGCTAGCAAAGAGATCCACGAAATACAGATGTAACTCTGTGAGATGAATTAACAGAACACTAAGCAGTTTCACAGAAAGCTTCTTTCCAGATTTCATCTGAGGATATTTCCTTTTTCACCATAGCCCTCTATGGGCTTCCAAATATCACTTTTCCAATTCCACAAGAACTGTCTTAGCGAAAGGCTTCTTGAGGGGAAAGCTGTAACTCTGTGAGATGATTTCACAGAACACAAAGAAGTTTCTCAGAAAGCTTCTTTCTCTTTGTTATCGGAGGATATTTCCTTTGGCCCTATAGTCTTCAAAGGGATCCGAAATATCTGTTCTCAGATTCCACAGAAATAAGGCTAGCAAAGAGATCCACGAAATACAGATGTAACTCTGTGAGATGAATTAACAGAACACTAAGCAGTTTCTCAGAAACCTTCTTTCCAGATTTCATCTGAGGATATTTCCTTTTTCACCATAGCCCTCTATGGGCTTCCAAATATCACTTTGCCAATTCCACAAGAACTGTCTTAGCGAAAGGCTTCTTGAGGGGAAAGCTGTAACTCTGTGAGATGATTTCACAGAACACAAAGAAGTTTCTCAGAAAGCTTCTTTCTCTTTGTTATCGGAGGATATTTCCTTTGGCCCTATAGTCTTCAAAGGGATCCGAAATATCTGTTCTCAGATTCCACAGAAATAAGGCTAGCAAAGAGATCCACGAAATACAGATGTAACTCTGTGAGATGAATTAACAGAACACTAAGCAGTTTCTCAGAAAGCTTCTTTCCAGATTTCATCTGAGGATATTTCCTTTTTCACCGTAGCCCTCTATGGGCTTCCAAATATCACTTTGCCAATTCCACAAGAACTGTCTTAGCGAAAGGCTTCTTGAGGGGAAAGCTGTAACTCTGTGAGGTGATTTCACAGAACACAAAGAAGTTTCTCAGAAAGCTTCTTTCTCTTTGTTATCGGAGGATATTTCCTTTGGCCCTAGAGTCTTCAAAGGGATCCGAAATATCTGTTCTCAGATTCCACAGAAATAAGGCTAGCAAAGAGATCCACGAAATACAGATGTAAGTCTGTGAGATGAATTAACAGAACACTAAGCAGTTTCTCAGAAAGCTTCTTTCCAGATTTCATCTGAGGATATTTCCTTTTTCACCATAGCCCTCTATGGGCTTCCAAATATCACTTTGCCAATTCCACAAGAACTGTCTTAGCGAAAGGCTTCTCGAGGGGAGAGCTGTAACTCTGTGAGATGATTTCACAGAACAAAAAGAAGTTTCTCAGATAGCTTCTTACTCTTTGTTATCGGAGGATATTTCCTTTGGCCCTATAGTCTTCAAAGGGATCCGAAATATCTGTTCTCAGATTCCACAGAAATAAGGCTAGCAAAGAGATCCACGAAATACAGATGTAAGTCTGTGAGATGAATTAACAGAACACTAAGCAGTTTCTCAGAAAGCTTCTTTCCAGATTTCATCTGAGGATATTTCCTTTTTCACCATAGCCCTCTATGGGCTTCCAAATATCCCTTTGCCAATTCCACAAGAACTGTCTTAGCGAAAGGCTTCTTGAGGGGAAAGCTGTAACTCTGTGAGATGATTTCACAGAACACAAAGAAGTTTCTCAGAAAGCTTCTTTCTCTTTGTTATCGGAGGATATTTCCTTTGGCCCTATAATCTTCAAAGGGATCCGAAATATCTGTTCTCAGATTCCACAGAAATAAGGATAGCAAAGAGATCCACGAAATACAGATGTAACTCTGTGAGATGAATTAACAGAACACTAAGCAGTTTCTCAGAAAGCTTCTTTCCAGATTTCATCTGAGGATATTTCCTTTTTCACCATAGCCCTCTATGGGCTTCCAAATATCACTTTGCCAATTCCACAAGAACTGTCTTAGCGAAAGGCTTCTTGAGGGGAAAGCTGTAACTCTGTGAGATGATTTCACAGAACACAAAGAAGTTTCTCAGAAAGCTTCTTTCTCTTTGTTTTCGGAGGATATTTCCTTTGGCCCTATAGTCTTCAAAGGGTTCCGAAATATCTGTTCTCAGATTTCACAGAAATAAGGCCAGCAAAGAGATCCACGAAATACAGATGTAACTCTGTGAGATGAATTAACAGGACACTAAGCAGTTTCTAAGAAAGCTTCTTTCCAGATTTCATCTGAGGATATTTCCTTTTTCACCATAGCCCTCTATGGGCTTCCAAATATCACTTTGCCAATTCCACAAGAACTGTCTTAGCGAAAGGCTTCTTGAGGGTAAAGCTGTAACTCTGTGAGATGATTTCACAGAACACAAAGAAGTTTCTCAGAAAGCTTCTTTCTCTTTGTTATCGGAGGATATTTCCTTTGGATCTATAGTCTTCAAAGGGATTCGAAATATCTGTTCTCAGATTCCACAGAAATAAGGCTAGCAAAGAGATCCACGAAATACAGATGTAACTCTGTGAGATGAATTAACAGAACACTAAGCAGTTTCTCAGAAAGCTTCTTTCCAGATTTCATCTCAGGATATTTCCTTTTTCACCATAGCCCTCTATGGGCTTCCAAATATCACTTTGTCAATTCCACAAGAACTGTCTTAGCGAAGGGCTTCTTGAGGGGAAAGCTGTAACTCTGTGAGATGATTTCACAGAACACAAAGAAGTTTCTCAGAAAGCTTCTTTCTCTTTGTTATCGGAGGATATTTCCTTTGGCCCTATAGTCTTCAAAGGGATCCGAAATATCTGTTCTCAGATTCCACAGAAATAAGGCTAGCAAAGAGATCCACGAAATACAGATGTAACTCTGTGAGATGAATTAACAGGACACTAAGCAGTTTCTCAGAAAGCTTCTTTCCAGATTTCATGTGAGGATATTTCCTTTTTCACCATAGCCCTCTATGGGCTTCCAAATATCACTTTGCCTATTCCACAAGAACTGTCTTAGCGAAAGGCTTCTTGAGGGGAAAGCTGTAACTCTGTGAGATGATTTCACGGAACACAAAGAAGTTTCTCAGAAAGCTTCTTTCTCTTTGTTATCGGAGGATATTTCCTTTGGCCCTATAGTCTTCAAAGGGATCCGAAATATCTGTTCTCAGATTCCACAGAAATAAGGCTAGCAAAGAGATCCACGAAATACAGATGTAACTCTGTGAGATGAATTAACAGGACACTAAGCAGTTTCACAGAAAGCTTCTTTCCAGATTTCATCTGAGGATATTTCCTTTTTCACCATAGCCCTCCATGGCTTCCAAATATGTCTTTGCCAATTCCACAAGAACTGTCTTAGCGAAAGGCTTCTTGAGGGGAAAGCTGTAACTCTGTGACATGATTTCACAGAACACAAAGAAGTTTCTCAGAAAGCTTCTTTCTCATTGTTATCGGAGGATATTTCTTTTGGCCCTATAGTCTTCAAAGGGATCCGAAATATCTGTTCTCAAATTCCACAGAAATAAGGCTAGCAAAGAGATCCACGAAATACAGATGTAACTCTGTGAGATGAATTAACAGAACACTAAGCAGTTTCACAGAAAGCTTCTTTCCAGATTTCATCTGAGGATATTTCCTTTTTCACCATAGCCCTCTATGGGCTTACAAATATCACTTTGCCAATTCCACAAGAACTGTCTTAGCGAAAGCCTTCTTGAGGGGAAAGCTGTAACTCTGTGAGATGATTTCACAGAACACAAAGAAGTTTCTCAGAAAGCTTCTTTCTCTTTGTTATCGGAGGATATTTCCTTTGGCCCTATAGTCTTCAAAGGGATCCGAAATATCTGTTCTCAGATTCCACAGAAATAAGGCTAGCAAAGAGATCCACGAAATAAAGAAGTAACTCTGTGAGATGAATTAACAGAACACTAAGCAGTTTCTCAGAAAGCTTCTTTCCAAATTTCATGTGAGGATATTTCCTTTTTCACCATAGCCCTCTATGGGCTTCCAAATATCACTTTGCCAATTCCACAAGAACTGTCTTAGCGAAGGGCTTCTTGAGGGGAAAGCTGTAACTCTGTGAGATGATTTCACAGAACACAAAGAAGTTTCTCAGAAAGCTTCTTTCTCTTTGTTATCGGAGGATATTTCCTTTGGCCCTATAGTCTTCAAAGGGATCCGAAATATCTGTTCTCAGATTCCACAGAAATAAGGCTAGCAAAGAGATCCATGAAATACAGATGTAACTCTGTGAGATGGATTAACAGGACACTAAGCAGTTTCTAAGAAAGCTTCTTTCCAGATTTCATCTGAGGATATTTCCTTTTTCACCATAGCCCTCTATGGGCTTCCAAATATCACTTTGCCAATTCCACAATAACTGTCTTAGCGAAAGGCTTCTTGAGGGGAAAGCTGTAACTCTGTGAGATGATTTCACAGAACACAAAGAAGTTTCTCAGAAAGCTTCTTTCTCTTTGTTATCGGAGGATATTTCCTTTGGAGCTATAGTCTTCAAAGGGATCCGAAATATCTGTTCTCAGATTCCACAGATAAGGCTAGCAAAGAGATCCACGAAATACAGATGTAACTCTGTGAGATGAATTAACAGGACACTAAGCAGTTTCACAGAAAGCTTCTTTCCAGATTTCATCTGAGGATATTTCCTTTTTCACCATAGCCCTCTATGGGCTTCCAAATATCACTTTGCCAATTCCACGAGAACTGTCTTAGCGAAAGGCTTCTTGAGGGGAAAGCAGTAACTCTGTGAGATGATTTCACAGAACACAAAGAAGTTTCTCAGAAAGCTTCTTTCTCTTTGTTATCGGAGGATATTTCCTTTGGCCCTATAGACTTCAAAGGGATCCGAAATATCTGTTCTCAGATTCCACAGAAATAAGGCTAGCAAAGAGATCCACGAAATACAGATGTAACTCTGTGAGATGAATTAACAGAACACTAAGCAGTTTCACAGAAAGCTTCTTTCCAGATTTCATCTGAGGATATTTCCTTTTTCACCATAGCCCTCTATGGGCTTCCAAATATCACTTTGCCAATTCCACAAGAACTGTCTTAGCGAAAGGCTTCTTGAGGGGAAAGCTGTAACTCTGTGAGATGATTTCACAGAACACAAAGAAGTTTCTCAGAAAGCTTCTTTCTCTTTGTTATCGGAGGATATTTCCTTTGGCCCTATAGTCTTCAAAGGGATCCGAAATATCTGTTCTCAGATTCCACAGAAATAAGGCTAGCAAAGAGATCCACGAAATACTGATGTAACTCTGTGAGATGAATTAACAGGACACTAAGCAGTTTCTCAGAAAGCTTCTTTCCAGATTTCATCTGAGGATATTTCCGTTTTCACCGTAGCCCTCTATGGGCTTCAAAATATCCCTTTGCCAATTCCACAAGAAATGTCTTATCGAAAGGCTTCTTGAGGGGAAAGCTGTAACTCTGTGAGATGATTTCACAGAACACAAAGAAGTTTCTCAGAAAGCTTCTTTCTCTTTGTTATCGGAGGATATTTCCTTTGGCCCTATAGTCTTCAAAGGGATCCGAAATATCTGTTCTCAGATTCCACAGAAATAAGGCTAGCAAAGAGATCCACGAAATACAGATGTAACTCTGTGAGATGAATTAACAGAACACTAAGCAGTTTCTCAGAAAGCTTCTTTCCAGATTTCATCTGAGGATATTTCCTTTTTCACCATAGCCCTCTATGGGCTTCCAAATATCACTTTGCCAATTCAACAAGAACTGTCTTAGCGAAAGGCTTCTTGAGGGGAAAGCTGTAACTCTGTGAGATGATTTCACAGAACACAAAGAAGTTTCTCAGAAAGCTTCTTTCTCTTTGTTATCGGAGGATATTTCCTTTGGCCCTATAGTCTTCAAAGGGATCCGAAATATCTGTTCTCAGATTCCACAGAAATAAGGCTAGCAAAGAGATCCACGAAATACAGATGTAACTCTGTGAGATGAATGAACAGAACACAAAGCAGTTTCTCAGAAAGCTTCTTTCCAGATTTCATCTGAGGATATTTACTTTTTCACCGTAGCCCTCTATGGGCTTCCAAATATCACTTTGCCAATTCCACAAGAACTGTCTTAGCGAAAGGCTTCTTGAGGGGAAAGCTGTAACTCTGTGAGGTAATTTCACAGAACACAAAGAAGTTTCTCAGAAAGCTTCTTTCTCTTTGTTATCGGAGGATATTTCCTTTGGCCCTATAGTCTTCAAAGGGATCCGAAATATCTGTTCTCAGATTCCACAGAAATAAGGCTAGCAAAGAGATCCACGAAATACAGATGTAACTCTGTGAGATGAATTAACAGGACACTAAGCAGTTTCTCAGAAAGCTTCTTTCCAGATTTCATCTGAGGATATTTCCTTTTTCACCATAGCCCTCTATGGGCTTCCAAATATCACTTTGCCAATTCCACAAGAACTGTCTTAGCGAAAGGCTTCTTGAGGGGAAAGCTGCAACTCTGTGAGATGATTTCACAGAACACAAAGAAGTTTCTCAGAAAGCTTCTTTCTCTTTGTTATCGGAGGATATTTCCTTTGGCCCTATAGTCTTCAAAGGGATCCGAAATATCTGTTCTCAGATTCCACAGAAATAAGGCTAGCGAAGAGATCCACGAAATACAGATGTAACTCTGTGAGATGAATTAACAGAACACTAAGCAGTTTCTCAGAAAGCTTCTTTCCAGATTTCATCTGAGGATATTTCCTTTTTCACCATAGCCCTCTATGGGCTTCCAAATATCACTTTGCCAATTCCACAAGAATTGTCTTAGCGAAAGGCTTCTTGAGGGGAAAGCTGTAACTCTGTGAGATGATTTCACAGAACACAAAGAAGTTTCTCAGAAAGCTTCTTTCTCTTTGTTATCGGAGGATATTTCCTTTGGCCCTATAGTCTTCAAAGGGATCCGAAATATCTGTTCTCAGATTCCACAGAAATAAGGATAGCAAAGAGATCCACGAAATACAGATGTAAGTCTGTGAGATGAATTAACAGGACACTAAGCAGTTTCGCAGAAGGCTTCTTTCCAGATTTCATCTGAAGATATTTAATTTTTCACCATAGCCCTCTATGGGCTTCCAAATATCACTTTGCCAATTCCACAAGAACTGCCTTAGCGAAAGGCTTCTTGAGGGGAAAGCTGTAACTCTGTGAGATGATTTCACAGAACACAAAGAAGTTTCTCAGAAAGCTTCTTTATCTTTGTTATCGGAGGATATTTCCTTTGGCCCTATAGTCTTCAAAGGGATCCGAAATATCTGTTCTCAGATTCCACAGAAATAAGGCTAGCAAAGAGATCCACGAAATACAGATGTAACTCTGTGAGATGAATTAACAGGACACTAAGCAGTTTCTCAGAAAGCTTCTTTCCAGATTTCATCTGAGGATATTTCCTTTTTCACCATAGCCCTCTAAGGGCTTCCAAATATCACTTTGCCAATTCCACAAGAACTGTCTTAGCGAAAGGCTTCTTGAGGGCAAAGCTGTAACTCTGTTAGATGATTTCACAGAACACAAAGAAGTTTCTCAGAAAGCTTCTTTCTCTTTGTTATCGGAGGATATTTCCTTTGGCCCTGTAGACTTCAAAGGGATCCGAAATATCTGTTCTCAGATTCCACAGAAATAAGGCTAGCAAAGAGATCCACGAAATACAGATGTAAGTCTGTGAGATGAATTAATAGAACACTAAGCAGTTTCTCAGAAAGCTTCTTTCCAGATTTCATCTGAGGATATTTCCTTTTTCACCATAGCCCTCTATGGGCTTCCAAATATCACTCTGCCAATTCCACAAGAACTGTCTTAGCGAAAGGCTTCTTGAGGGGAAAGCTGTAACTCTGTGAGATGATTTCACAGAACACAAAGAAGTTTCTCAGAAAGCTTCTTTCTCTTTGTTATCGGAGGATATTTCCTTTGGCCCTATAGTCTTCAAAGGGATCCGAAATATCTGTTTTCAGATTCCACAGAAATAAGGCTAGCAAAGAGATCCACGAAATACACATGTAACTCTGTGAGATGAATTAACAGGACACTAAGCAGTTTCTCAGAAAGCTTCTTTCCAGATTTCATGTGAGGATATTTCCTTTTTCACCATAGCCCTCTATGGGCTTCCAAATATCACTTTGCCAATTCCACAAGAACTGTCTTAGCGAAAGGCTTCTTGAGGGGAACGCTGTAACTCTGTGAGATGATTTCACAGAACACAAAGAAGTTTCTCAGAAAGCTTCTTTCTCTTTGTTATCGGAGGATATTTCCTTTGGCCCTATAGTCTTCAAAGGGATCCGAAATATCTGTTCTCAGATTCCACAGAAATAAGGGTAGCAAAGAGTTCCACGAAATACAGATGTAAGTCTGTGATATGAATTAACAGAACACTAAGCAGTTTCACAGAAAACTTCTTTCCAGATTTCATCTGAGGATATTTCCTTTTTCACCATAGTCCTCTATGGCTTCCAAATGTAACTTTGCCAATTCCACAAGAACTGTCTTAGCGAAAGGCTTCTTGAGGGCAAAGCTGTAACTCTGTTAGATGATTTCACAGAACACAAAGAAGTTTCTCAGAAAGCTTCTTTCTCTTTGTTATCGGAGGATATTTCCTTTGGCCCTGTAGACTTCAAAGGGATCCGAAATATCTGTTCTCAGATTCCACAGAAATAAGGCTAGCAAAGAGATCCACGAAATACAGATGTAACTCTGTGAGATGAATTAATAGAACACTAAGCAGTTTCTCAGAAAGCTTCTTTCCAGATTTCATCTGAGGATATTTCCTTTTTCACCATAGCCCTCTATGGGCTTCCAAATATCACTCTGCCAATTCCACAAGAACTGTCTTAGCGAAAGGCTTCTTGAGGGGAAAGCTGTAACTCTGTGAGATGATTTCACAGAACACAAAGAAGTTTCTCAGAAAGCTTCTTTCTCTTTGTTATCGGAGGATATTTCCTTTGGCCCTATAGTCTTCAAAGGGATCCGAAATATCTGTTTTCAGATTCCACAGAAATAAGGCTAGCAAAGAGATCCACGAAATACAGATGTAACTCTGTGAGATGAATTAACAGGACACTAAGCAGTTTCTAAGAAAGCTTCTTTCCAGATTTCATGTGAGGATATTTCCTTTTTCACCATAGCCCTCTATGGGCTTCCAAATATCACTTTGCCAATTCCACAAGAACTGTCTTAGCGAAAGGCTTCTTGAGGGGAACGCTGTAACTCTGTGAGATGATTTCACAGAACACAAAGAAGTTTCTCAGAAAGCTTCTTTCTCTTTGTTATCGGAGGATATTTCCTTTGGCCCTATAGTCTTCAAAGGGATCCGAAATATCTGTTCTCAGATTCCACAGAAATAAGGCTAGCAAAGAGTTCCACGAAATACAGATGTAAGTCTGTGATATGAATTAACAGAACACTAAGCAGTTTCACAGAAAGCTTCTTTCCAGATTTCATCTGAGGATATTTCCTTTTTCACCATAGCCCTCTATGGCTTCCAAATGTAACTTTGCCAATTCCACAAGAACTGTCTTAGCGAAAGGCTTCTTGAGGGGAAAGCTGCAACTCTGTGAGATGATTTCACAGAACACAAAGAAGTTTCTCAGAAAGCTTCTTTCTCTTTGTTATCGGAGGATATTTCCTTTGGCCCTATAGTCTTCAAAGGGATCCGAAATATCTGTTCTCAGATTCCACAGAAATAAGGCTAGCAAAGATATCCACGAAATACAGATGTAACTCTGTGACATGAATTAACAGAACACTAAGCAGTTTCTCAGAAAGCTTCTTTCCAGATTTCATCTGAGGATATTTCCTTTTTCACCATAGCCCTCTATGGGCTTCCAAATATCACTTTGCCAATTCCACAAGAATTGTCTTAGCGAAAGGCTTCTTGAGGGGAAAGCTGTAACTCTGTGAGATGATTTCACAGAACACAAAGAAGTTTCTCAGAAAGCTTCTTTCTCTTTGTTATCGGAGGATATTTCCTTTGGCCCTATAGTCTTCAAAGGGATCCGAAATATCTGTTCTCAGATTCCACAGAAATAAGGATAGCAAAGAGATCCACGAAATACAGATGTAAGTCTGTGAGATGAATTAACAGGACACTAAGCAGTTTCACAGAAAGCTTCTTTCCAGATTTCATCTGAAGATATTTGATTTTTCACCATAGCCCTCTATGGGCTTCCAAATATCACTCTGCCAATTCCACAAGAACTGCCTTAGCGAAAGGCTTCTTGAGGGGAAAGCTGTAACTCTGTGAGATGATTTCACAGAACACAAAGAAGTTTCTCAGAAAGCTTCTTTCTCTTTGTTATCGGAGGATATTTCCTTTGGCCCTATAGTCTTCAAAGGGATCCGAAATATCTGTTCTCAGATTCCACAGAAATAAGGCTAGCAAAGAGATCCACGAAATACAGATGTAACTCTGTGAGATGAATTAACAGAACACTAAGCAGTTTCTCAGAAAGCTTCCTTCCAGATTTCATCTGAGGATATTTCCTTTTTCACCCTAGCCCTCTATGGCTTCCAAATATCACTTTGCCAATTCCACAAGAACTGTCTTAGCGAAAGGCTTCTTGAGGGGAAAGATGCAACTCTGTGAGATGATTTCACAGAACACAAAGAAGTTTCTCAGAAAGCTTCTTTCTCTTTGTTATCGGAGGATATTTCCTTTGGCCCTATAGTCTTCAAAGGGATCCGAAACATCTGTTCTCAGATTCCACAGAAATAAGGCTAGCAAAGAGATCCACGAAATACAGATGTAACTCTGTGAGATGAATTAACAGGACACTAAGCAGTTTCTAAGAAAGCTTCTTTCCAGATTTCATCTGAGGATATTTCCTTTTTCACCATAGCCCTCAATGGGCTTCCAAATATCACTTTGCCAGTTCCACAAGAACTGTCTTAGCGAAAGGCTTCTTGAGGGGAAAGCTGTAACTCTGTGAGATGATTTCACAGAACACAAAGAAGTTTCTCAGAAAGCTTCTTTCTCTTTGTTATAGGAGGATATTTCCTTTGGCCCTATAGTCTTCAAAGGGATCCGAAATATCTGTTCTCAGATTCCACAGAAGTAAGGCTAGCAAAGAGATCCACGAAATACAGATGTAACTCTGTGAGATGAATTAACAGGACACTAAGCAGTTTCTCAGAAAGCTTCTTTCCAGATTTCATCTGAGGATATTTCCTTTTTCACCATAGCCCTCTATGGGCTTCCAAATATCACTTTGCCAATTCCACAAGAACTGTCTTAGCGAAAGGCTTCTTGAGGGCAAAGCTGTAACTCTGTTAGATGATTTCACAGAACACAAAGAAGTTTCTCAGAAAGCTTCTTTCTCTTTGTTATCGGAGGATATTTCCTTTGGCCCTGTAGACTTCAAAGGGATCCGAAATATCTGTTCTCAGATTCCACAGAAATAAGGCTAGCAAAGAGATCCACGAAATACAGATGTAAGTCTGTGAGATGAATTAATAGAACACTAAGCAGTTTCTCAGAAAGCTTCTTTCCAGATTTCATCTGAGGATATTTCCTTTTTCACCATAGCCCTCTATGGGCTTCCAAATATCACTCTGCCAATTCCACAAGAACTGTCTTAGCGAAAGGCTTCTTGAGGGGAAAGCTGTAACTCTGTGAGATGATTTCACAGAACACAAAGAAGTTTCTCAGAAAGCTTCTTTCTCTTTGTTATCGGAGGATATTTCCTTTGACCCTATAGTCTTCAAAGGGATCCGAAATATCTGTTCTCAGATTCCACAGAAATAAGGCTAGCAAAGAGATCCACGAAATACAGATGTAACTCTGTGAGGTGAATTAACAGGACACTAAGCAGTTTCTAAGAAAGCTTCTTTCCTGATTTCATCTGAGGATATTTCCTTTTTCACCATAGCCCTCTATGGGCTTCCAAATATCACTTTGCCAATTCCACAAGAACTGTCTTAGCGAAAGGCTTCTTGAGGGGAAAGCTGTAACTCTGTGAGATGATTTCACAGAACACAAAGAAGTTTCTCAGAAAGCTTCTTTCTCTTTGTTATCGGAGGATATTTCCTTTGGCCCTATAGTCTTCAAAGGGATCCGAAATATCTGTTCTCAGATTCCACAGAAATAAGGCTAGCAAAGAGATCCACGAAATACAGATGTAACTCTGTGAGATGAATTAACAGAACACTAAGCAGTTTCTCAGAAAGCTTCTTTCCAGATTTTATCTGAGGATATTTCCTTTTTCACCATAGCCCTCTAGGGGTTCCAAATATCACTTTGCCAATTCCACAAGAACTGTCTTAGCGAAAGGCTTCTTGAGGGCAAAGCTGTAACTCTGTGAGATGATTTCACAGAACACAAAGAAGTTTCTCAGAAAGATTCTTTCTCTTTGGTATCGGAGGATATTTCCTTTGGCCCTATAGTCTTCAAAGGGATCCGAAATATCTGTTCTCAGATTCCACAGAAATAAGGCTAGCAAAGAGATCCACGAAATACAGATGTAACTCTGTGAGATGAATTAACAGGACACTAAGCAGTTTCTCAGAAAGCTTCTTTCCAGATTTCATCTGAGGATATTTAATTTTTCACCATAGCCCTCTATGGGCTTCCAAATATCACTTTGCCAATTCCACAAGAACTGTCTTAGCGAAAGGCTTCTTGAGGGGAAAGCTGTAACTCTGTGAGATGATTTCACAGAACACAAAGAAGTTTCTCAGAAATCTTCTTTCTCTTTGTTATCGGAGGATATTTCCTTTGGCCCTATAGTCTTCAAAGGGATCCGAAATATCTGTTCTCAGATTCCACAGAAATAAGGCTAGCAAAGAGATCCACGAAATACAGATGTAAGTCTGTGAGATGAATTAACAGAACACTAAGCAGTTTCTCAGAAAGCTTCTTTCCAGATTTCATCTGAGGATATTTCCTTTTTCACCATAGCCCTCTATGGGCTTCCAAATATCACTTTACCAATTCCACAAGAACTGCCTTAGCGAAAGGCTTCTTGAGGGGAAAGCTGTAACTCTGTGAGATGATTTCACAGAACACAAAGAAGTTTCTCAGAAAGCTTCTTTCTCTTTGTTATCGGAGGATATTTCCTTTGGCCCTATAGTCTTCAAAGGGATCCGAAATATCTGTTCTCAGATTCCACAGAAATAAGGCTAGCAAAGAGATCCACGAAATCCAGATGTAACTCTGTGAGATGAATTAACATAACACCAAGCAGTTTCTAAGAAAGCTTCTTTCCAGATTTCATCTGAGGATATTTCCTTTTTCACCATAGCCCTCTATGGGCTTCCAAATATCACTTTGCCAATTCCACAAGAACTGTCTTAGCGAAAGGCTTCTTGAGGGGAAAGCTGTAACTCTGTGAGATGATTTCACAGAACACAAAGAAGTTTCTCAGAAAGCTTCTTTCTCTTTGTTATCGGAGGATATTTCCTTTGGCCCTATAGTCTTCAAAGGGATCCGAAATATCTGTTCTCAGATTCCACAGAAATAAGGCTAGCAAAGAGATCCACGAAATACAGATGTAAGTCTGTGAGATGAATTAACAGAACACTAAGCAGTTTCTCAGAAAGCTTCTTTCCAGATTTCATCTGAGGATATTTCCTTTTTCACCATAGCCCTCTATGGGCTTCCAAATATCACTTTGCCAATTCCACAAGAACTGTCTTAGCGAAAGGCTTCTTGAGGGCAAAGCTGTAACTCTGTGAGATGATTTCACAGAACACAAAGAAGTTTCTCAGAAAGATTCTTTCTCTTTGGTATCGGAGGATATTTCCTTTGGCCCTATAGTCTTCAAAGGGATCCGAAATATCTGTTCTCAGATTCCACAGAAATAAGGCTAGCAAAGAGATCCACGAAATACAGATGTAACTCTGTGAGATGAATTAACAGGACACTAAGCAGTTTCTCAGAAAGCTTCTTTCCAGATTTCATCTGAGGATATTTAATTTTTCACCATAGCCCTCTATGGGCTTCCAAATATCACTTTGCCAATTCCACAAGAACTGTCTTAGCGAAAGGCTTCTTGAGGGGAAAGCTGTAACTCTGTGAGATGATTTCACAGAACACAAAGAAGTTTCTCAGAAAGCTTCTTTCTCTTTGTTATCGGAGGATATTTCCTTTGGCCCTATAGTCTTCAAAGGGATCCGAAATATCTGTTCTCAGATTCCACAGAAATAAGGCTAGCAAAGAGATCCACGAAATACAGATGTAACTCTGTGAGATGAATTAACAGAACACTAAGCAGTTTCTCAGAAAGCTTCTTTCCAGATTTCATCTGAGGATATTTCCTTTTTCACCATAGCCCTCTATGGGCTTCCAAATATCACTTTGCCAATTCCACAAGAACTGTCTTAGCGAAAGGCTTCTTGAGGGGAAAGCTGTAACTCTGCGAGATGATTTCACAGAACACAAAGAACATTCTCAGAAAGCTTCTTTGTCTTTGTTATCGGAGGATATTTCCTTTGGCCCTATAGTCTTCAAAGGGATCCGAAATATCTGTTCTCAGATTCCACAGAAATAAGGCTAGCAAAGAGATCCACGAAATACTGATGTAACTCTGTTAGATGAATTAACAGGACACTAAGCAGTTTCTCAGAAAGCTTCTTTCCAGATTTCATCTGAGGATATTTCCTTTTTCACCATAGCCCTCTATGGGCTTCCAAATATCACTTTGCCAATTCCACAAGAACTGTCTTAGCGAAAGGCTTCTTGAGGGGAAAGCTGTAACTCTGTGAGATAATTTCACAGAACACAAAGAAGTTTCTCAGAAAGCTTCTTTCTCTTTGTTATCGGAGGATATTTCCTTTGGCCCTATAGTCTTCAAAGGGATCCGAAATATCTGTTCTCAGATTCCACAGAAATAAGGCTAGCAAAGAGATCCACGAAATACAGATGTAACTCTGTGAGATGAATTAACAGAACACTAAGCAGTTTCTCAGAAAGCTTCTTTCCAGATTTCATCTGAGGATATTTCCTTTTTCACCATAGCCCTCTATGGGCTTCCAAATATCACTTTGCCAATTCCACAAGAACTGTCTTAGCGAAAGGCTTCTTGAGGGGAAAGCAGTAACTCTGTGAGATGATTTCACAGAACACAAAGAAGTTTCTCAGAAAGCTTCTTTCTCTTTGTTATCGGAGGATATTTCCTTTGGCCCTAGAGTCTTCAAAGGGATCCGAAATATCTGTTCTCAGATTCCACAGAAATAAGGCTAGCAAAGAGATCCACGAAATACAGATGTAACTCTGTGAGATGAATTAACAGAACACTAAGCAGTTTCTCAGAAAGCTTCTTTCCAGATTTCATCTGAGGATATTTCCTTTTTCACCATAGCCCTCTATGGGCTTCCAAATATCACTTTGCCAATTCCACAAGAACTGTCTTAGCGAAAGGCTTCTTGAGGGGAAAGCTGTAACTCTGTGAGATGATTTCACAGAACACAAAGAAGTTTCTCAGAAAGCTTCTTTCTCTTTGTTATCGGAGGATATTTCCTTTGGCCCTATAGTCTTCAAAGGGATCCGAAATATCTGTTCTCAGATTCCACAGAAATAAGGCTAGCAAAGAGATCCACGAAATACAGATGTAAGTCTGTGAGATGAATTAACAGGACACTAAGCAGTTTCACAGACAGCTTCTTTCCAGATTTCATCTGAGGATATTTCGTTTTTCACCTTAGCCCTCTATGGGCTTCCAAATATCACTTTGCCAATTCCACAAGAACTGTCTTAGCGAAAGGCTTCTTGAGGGGAAAGCTGTAACTCTGTGAGATGATTTCACAGAACACAAAGAAGTTTCTCAGAAAGATTCTTTCTCTTTGTTATCGGAGGATATTTCCTTTGGCCCTATAGTCTTCAAAGGGATCCGAAATATCTGTTCTCAGATTCCACAGAAATAAGGCTAGCAAAGAGATCCACGAAATACAGATGTAACTCTGTGAGATGAATTAACAGGACACTAAGCAGTTTCTCAGAAAGCTTCTTTCCAGATTTCATCTGAGGATATTTAATTTTTCACCATAGCCCTCTATGGGCTTCCAAATATCACTTTGCCAATTCCACAAGAACTGTCTTAGCGAAAGGCTTCTTGAGGGGAAAGCTGTAACTCTGTGAGATGATTTCACAGAACACAAAGAAGTTTCTCAGAAAGCTTCTTTCTCTTTGTTATCGGAGGATATTTCCTTTGGCCCTATAGTCTTCAAAGGGATCCGAAATATCTGTTCTCAGATTCCACAGAAATAAGGCTAGCAAAGAGATCCACGAAATACAGATGTAACTCTGTGAGATGAATTAACAGAACACTAAGAAGTTTCTCAGAAAGCTTCTTTCCAGATTTCATCTGAGGATATTTCCTTTTTCACCATAGCCCTCTATGGGCTTCCAAATATCACTTTGCCAATTCCACAAGAACTGTCTTAGCGAAAGGCTTCTTGAGGGGAAAGCTGTAACTCTGCGAGATGATTTCACAGAACACAAAGAACATTCTCAGAAAGCTTCTTTGTCTTTGTTATCGGAGGATATTTCCTTTGGCCCTATAGTCTTCAAAGGGATCCGAAATATCTGTTCTCAGATTCCACAGAAATAAGGCTAGCAAAGAGATCCACGAAATACTGATGTAACTCTGTTAGATGAATTAACAGGACACTAAGCAGTTTCTCAGAAAGCTTCTTTCCAGATTTCATCTGAGGATATTTCCTTTTTCACCATAGCCCTCTATGGGCTTCCAAATATCACTTTGCCAATTCCACAAGAACTGTCTTAGCGAAAGGCTTCTTGAGGGGAAAGCTGTAACTCTGTGAGATAATTTCACAGAACACAAAGAAGTTTCTCAGAAAGCTTCTTTCTCTTTGTTATCGGAGGATATTTCCTTTGGCCCTATAGTCTTCAAAGGGATCCGAAATATCTGTTCTCAGATTCCACAGAAATAAGGCTAGCAAAGAGATCCACGAAATACAGATGTAACTCTGTGAGATGAATTAACAGAACACTAAGCAGTTTCTCAGAAAGCTTCTTTCCAGATTTCATCTGAGGATATTTCCTTTTTCACCATAGCCCTCTATGGGCTTCCAAATATCACTTTGCCAATTCCACAAGAACTGTCTTAGCGAAAGGCTTCTTGAGGGGAAAGCAGTAACTCTGTGAGATGATTTCACAGAACACAAAGAAGTTTCTCAGAAAGCTTCTTTCTCTTTGTTATCGGAGGATATTTCCTTTGGCCCTAGAGTCTTCAAAGGGATCCGAAATATCTGTTCTCAGATTCCACAGAAATAAGGCTAGCAAAGAGATCCACGAAATACAGATGTAACTCTGTGAGATGAATTAACAGAACACTAAGCAGTTTCTCAGAAAGCTTCTTTCCAGATTTCATCTGAGGATATTTCCTTTTTCACCATAGCCCTCTATGGGCTTCCAAATATCACTTTGCCAATTCCACAAGAACTGTCTTAGCGAAAGGCTTCTTGAGGGGAAAGCTGTAACTCTGTGAGATGATTTCACAGAACACAAAGAAGTTTCTCAGAAAGCTTCGTTCTCTTTGTTATCGGAGGATATTTCCTTTGGCCCTATAGTCTTCAAAGGGATCCGAAATATCTGTTCTCAGATTCCACAGAAATAAGGCTAGCAAAGAGATCCACGAAATACAGATGTAAGTCTGTGAGATGAATTAACAGGACACTAAGCAGTTTCACAGACAGCTTCTTTCCAGATTTCATCTGAGGATATTTCGTTTTTCACCTTAGCCCTCTATGGGCTTCCAAATATCACTTTGCCAATTCCACAAGAACTGTCTTAGCGAAAGGCTTCTTGAGGGGAAAGCTGTAACTCTGTGAGATGATTTCACAGAACACAAAGAAGTTTCTCAGAAAGATTCTTTCTCTTTGTTATCGGAGGATATTTCCTTTGGCCCTATAGTCTTCAAAGGGATCCGAAATATCTGTTCTCAGATTCCACAGAAATAAGGCTAGCAAAGAGATCCACGAAATACAGATGTAACTCTGTGAGATGAATTAACAGAACACTAAGCAGTTTCTCTGAAAGCTTCTTTCCAGATTTCATCTGAAGATATTTCCTTTTTCACCAAAGCCCTCTATGGCTTCCAAATATCACTTTGCCAATTCCAAAAGAACTGTCTTAGCGAAAGGCTTCTTGAGGGGAAAGTTGCAACTCTGTGAGATGATTTCACAGAACACAAAGAAGTTTCTCAGAAAGCTTCTTTCTCTTTGTTATCGGAGGATATTTCCTTTGGCCCTATAGTCTTCAAAGGGATCCGAAACATCTGTTCTCAGATTCCACAGAAATAAGGCTAGCAAAGAGATCCACGAAATACAGATGTAACTCTGTGAGATGAATTAACAGGACACTAAGCAGTTTCTAAGAAAGCTTCTTTCCAGATTTCATCTGAGGATATTTACTTTTTCACCATAGCCCTCTATGGGCTTCCAAATATCACTTTGCCAATTCCACAAGAACTGTCTTAGCGAAAGGCTTCTTGAGGGGAAAGCTGTAACTCTGTGAGATGATTTCACAGAACACAAAGAAGTTTCTCAGAAAGCTTCTTTCTCTTTGTTATCGGAGGATATTTCCTTTGGCCCTATAGTCTTCAAAGGGATCCGAAATATCTGTTCTCAGATTCCACAGAAATAAGGCTAGCAAAGAGATCCACGAAATACAGATGTAACTCTGTGAGATGAATTAACAGAACACTAAGCAGTTTCTCAGAAAGCTTCTATCCAGATTTCATCTGAGGATATTTCCTTTTTCACCATAGCCCTCTATGGGCTTCCAAATATCACTTTGCCAATTCCACAAGAACTGTCTTAGCGAAAGGCTTCTTGAGGGGAAAGCTGTAACTCTGTGAGATGATTTCACAGAACACAAAGAAGTTTCTCAGAAAGCTTCTTTCTCTTTGTTATCGGAGGATATTTCCTTTGGCCCTATAGACTTCAAAGGGATCCGAAATATCTGTTCTCAGATTCCACAGAAATAAGGCTAGCAAAGAGATCCACGAAATACAGATGTAACTCTGTGAGATGAATTAACAGAACACTAAGCAGTTTCTCAGAAAGCTTCTTTCCAGATTTCATCTGAGGATATTTCCTTTTTCACCATAGCCCTCTATGGGCTTCCAAATATCACTTTGCCAATTGCGCAAGAACTGTCTTAGCGAAAGGCTTCTTGAGGGCAAAGCTGTAACTCTGTGGGATGATTTCACAGAACACAAAGAAGTTTCTCAGAAAGCTTCTTTCTCTTTGTTATCGGAGGATATTTCCTTTGGCCCTATAGTCTTCAAAGGGATCCGAAATATCAGTTCTCAGATTCCACAGAAATAAGGCTAGCAAAGAGATCCACGAAATACAGATGTAACTCTGTGAGATGAATTAACAGGACACTAAGCAGTTTCTTAGAAAGCTTCTTTCCAGAATTCATCTGAGAATATTTAATTTTTCACCATAGCCCTCTATGGGCTTCCAAATATCACTTTGCCAATTCCACAAGAACTGTCTTAGCGAAAGGCTTCTTGAGGGGAAAGCTGTAACTCTGTGAGATGATTTCACAGAACACAAAGAAGTTTCTCAGAAAGCTTCTTTCTCTTTGTTATCGGAGGATATTTCCTTTGGCCCTATATACTTCAAAGGGATCCGAAATATCTGTTCTCAGATTCCACAGAAATAAGGCTAGCAAAGAGATCCACGAAATACAGATGTAAGTCTGTGAGATGAATTAACAGAACACTAAGCAGTTAATCAGAAAGCTTCTTTCCAGATTTCATCTGAGGATATTTAATTTTTCACCATAGCCCTCTATGGGCTTCCAAATATCACTTTGCCAATTCCACAAGAACTGTCTTAGCGAAAGGCTTCTTGAGGGGAAAGCTGTAACTCTGTGAGATGATTTCACAGAACACAAAGAAGTTTCTCAGAAAGCTTCTTTCTCTTTGTTATCGGAGGATATTTCCTTTGGCCCTATAGTCTTCAAAGGGATCCGAAATATCTGTTCTCAGATTCCACAGAAATAAGTCTAGCAAAGAGATCCACGAAATACAGATGTAACTCTGTGAGATGAATTAACAGGACACTAAGCAGTTTCTCAGAAAGCTTCTTTCCTGATTTCATCTGAGGATATTTCCTTTTTCACCATAGCCCTCTATGGGCTTCCAAATATCACTTTGCCAATTCCACAAGAACTGTCTTAGCGAAAGGCTTCTTGAGGGGAAAGCTGTAACTCTGTGAGATGATTTCACAGAACACAAAGAAGTTTCTCAGAAAGCTTCTTTCTCTTTGTTATCGGAGGATATTTCCTTTGGCCCTATATACTTCAAAGGGATCCGAAATATCTGTTCTCAGATTCCACAGAAATAAGGCTAGCAAAGAGATCCACGAAATACAGATGTAAGTCTGTGAGATGAATTAACAGAACACTAAGCAGTTAATCAGAAAGCTTATTTCCAGATTTCATCTGAGGATATTTCCTTTTTCACCATAGCCCTCTATGGGCTTCCAAATATCACTTTGACAATTCCACAAGAACTGTCTTAGCGAAAGGCTTCTTGAGGGGAAAGCTGTAACTCTGTGAGATGATTTCACAGAACACAAAGAAGTTTCTCAGAAAGCTTCTTTCTCTTTGTTATCGGAGGATATTTCCTTTGGCCCTGTAGACTTCAAATGGATCCGAAATATCTGTTCTCAGATTCCACAGAAATAAGGCTAGCAAAGAGATCCACGAAATACAGATGTAAGTCTGTGAGATGAATTAGCAGAACACTAAGCAGTTTCTCATAAAGCTTCTTTCCTGATTTCATCTGAGGATATTTCCTTTTTCACCATAGCCCTCTATAGGCTTCCAAATATCACTTTGCCAATTCCACAAGAACTGTCTTAGCGAAAGGCTTCTTGAGGGGAAAGCTGTAACTCTGTGAGATGATTTCACAGAACACAAAGAAGTTTCTCAGAAAGCTTCTTTCTCTTTGTTATCGGAGGATATTTCCTTTGGCCCTATAGTCTTCAAAGGGATCCGAAATATCTGTTCTCAGATTCCACAGAAATAAGGCTAGCAAAGAGATCCACGAAATACAGATGTAACTCTGTGAGATGAATTAACAGGACACTAAGCAGTTTCTCAGAAAGCTTCTTTCCAGATTTCATCTGAGGATATTTAATTTTACACCATAGCCCTCTATGGGCTTCCAAATATCACTTTGCCAATTCCACAAGAACTGTCTTAGCGAAAGGCTTCTTGAGGGGAACGCTGTAACTCTGTGAGATGATTTCACAGAACACAAAGAAGTTTCTCAGAAAGCTTCTTTCCCTTTGTTATCGGAGGATATTTCCTTTGGCCCTGTAGACTTCAAATGGATCCGAAATATCTGTTCTCAGATTCCACAGAAATAAGGCTAGCAAAGAGATTCACGTAATACAGATGTAAGTCTGTGAGATGAATTAGCAGAACACTAAGCAGTTTCTCAGAAAGCTTCTTTCCTGATTTCATCTGAGGATATTTCCTTTTTCACCATAGCCCTCTATGGGCTTCCAAATATCACTTTGCCAATTCCACAAGAACTGTCTTAGCGAAAGGCTTCTTGAGGGGAAAGCTGTAACTCAGTGAGATGATTTCACAGAACACAAAGAAGTTTCTCAGAAAGCTTCTTTCTCTTTGTTATCGGAGGATATTTCCTTTGGCCCTATAGTCTTCAAAGGGATCCGAAATATCTGTTCTCAGATTCCACAGAAATAAGGCTAGCAAAGAGATCCACGAAATACAGATGTAACTCTGTGAGATGTATTAACAGAACACTAAGCAGTTTCTCAGAAAGCTTCTTTCCAGATTTCATCTGAGGATATTTCCTTTTTCACCATAGCCCTCTATGGGCTTCCAAATATCACTTTGCCAATTCCACAAGAACTGTCTTAGCGAAAGGCTGCTTGAGGGGAAAGCTGTAACTCTGTGAGATGATTTCACAGAACACAAAGAAGTTTCTCAGAAAGCTTCTTTCTCTTTGTTATCGGAGGATATTTCCTTTGGCCCTCTAGTCTTCAAAGGGATAGGAAATATCGGTTCTCAGATTCCACACAAATAAGGCTAGCAAAGAGATCCACGAAATACAGATGTAAGTCTGTGAGATGAATTAACAGGACACTAAGCAGTTTCTCAGAAAGCTTTTTTCCAGATTTCATCTGAGGATATTTAATTTTTCACCATAGCCCTCTATGGGCTTCCAAATATCACTTTGCCAATTCCACAAGAACTGTCTTAGCGAAAGCCTTCTTGAGGGGAAAGCTGTAACTCTGTGAGATGATTTCACAGAACACAAAGAAGTTTCTCAGAAAGCTTCTTTCTCTTTGTTATCGGAGGATATTTCCTTTGGCCCTATAGTCTTCAAAGGGATCCGAAATATCTGTTCTCAGATTCCACAGAAATAAGGCTAGCAAAGAGATCCACGAAATACAGATGTAACTCTGTGAGATGAATTAACAGGACACTAAGCAGTTTCTCAGAAAGCTTCTTTCCAGATTTCATCTGAGGATATTTCCTTTTTCACCATAGCCCTCTATGGGCTTCCAAATATCACTTTGCCAATTCCACAAGAACTGTCTTAGCGAAAGGCTTCTTGAGGGGAAAGCTGTAACTCTGTCAGATGATTTCACAGAACACAAAGAAGTTTCTCAGAAAGCTTCTTTCTCTTTGTTATCGGAGGATATTTCCTTTGGCCCTGTAGACTTCAAATGGATCCGAAATATCTGTTCTCAGATTCCACAGAAATAAGGCTAGCAAAGAGATCCACGAAATACAGATGTAAGTCTGTGAGATGAATTAACAGAACACTAAGCAGTTTCTCAGAAAGCTTCTTTCCTGATTTCATCTGAGGATATTTCCTTTTTCACCATAGCCCTCTATGGGCTTCCAAATATCACTTTGCCAATTCCACAAGAACTGTCTTAGCGAAAGCCTTCTTGAGGGGAAAGCTGTAACTCTGTGAGATGATTTCACAGAACACAAAGAAGTTTCTCAGAAAGCTTCTTTCTCTTTGTTATCGGAGGATATTTCCTTTGGCCCTATAGTCTTCAAAGGGATCCGAAATATCTGTTCTCAGATTCCTCAGAAATAAGTCTAGCAAAGAGATCCACGAAATACAGATGTAACTCTGTGAGATGAATTAACAGGACACTAAGCAGTTTCTAAGAAAGCTTCTTTCCAGATTTCATCTGAGGATATTTCCTTTTTCACCATAGCCCTCTATGGGCTTCCAAATATCACTTTGCCAATTCCACAAGAACTGTCTTAGCGAAAGGCTTCTTGAGGGCAAAGCTGTAACTCTGTGAGATGATTTCACAGAACACAAAGAAGTTTCTCAGAAAGCTTCTTTCTCTTTGTTATCGGAGGATATTTCCTTTGGCCCTCTAGTCTTCAAAGGGATAGGAAATATCGGTTCTCAGATTCCACAGAAATAAGGCTAGCAAAGAGATCCACGAAATACAGATGTAAGTCTGTGAGATGAATTAACAGGACACTAAGCAGTTTCTCAGAAAGCTTTTTTCCAGATTTCACCTGAGGATATTTAATTTTTCACCATAGCCCTCTATGGGCTTCCAAATATCACTTTGCCAATTCCACAAGAACTGTCTTAGCGAAAGCCTTCTTGAGGGGAAAGCTGTAACTCTGTGAGATGATTTCACAGAACACAAAGAAGTTTCTCAGAAGCTTCTTTCTCTTTGTTATCGGAGGATATTTCCTTTGGCCCTATAGTCTTCAAAGGGATCCGAAATATCTGTTCTCAGATTCCACAGAAATAAGGCTAGCAAAGATATCCACGAAATACAGATGTAACTCTGTGACACGAATTAACAGAACACTAAGCAGTTCCTCAGAAAGCTTCTTTCCAGATTTCATCTGAGAATATTTCCTTTTTCACCATAGCCCTCTATGGGCTTCCAAATATCACTTTGCCAATTCCACAAGAACTGTCTTAGCGAAAGGCTTCTTGAGGGGAAAGCGGTAACTCTGTGAGATGATTTCACAGAAAACAAAGAAGTTTCTCAGAAAGCTTCTTTCTCTTTGTTATCGGAGGATATTTCCTTTGGCCCTGTAGACTTCAAATGGATCCGAAATATCTGTTCTCAGATTCCACAGAAATAAGGCTAGCAAAGAGATCCACGAAATACAGATGTAAGTCTGTGAGATGAATTAACAGAACACTAAGCAGTTTCTCAGAAAGCTTCTTTCCTGATTTCATCTGAGGATATTTCCTTTTTCACCATAGCCCTCTATGGGCTTCCAAATATCACTTTGCCAATTCCACAAGAACTGTCTTAGCGAAAGGCTTCTTGAGGGGAAAGCTGTAACTCTGTGAGATGATTTCACAGAACACAAAGAAGTTTCTCAGAAAGCTTCTTTCTCTTTGTTATCGGAGGATATTTCCTTTGGCCCTATAGTCTTCAAAGGGATCCGAAATATCTGTTCTCAGATTCCACAGAAATAAGGCTAGCAAAGAGATCCACGAAATACAGATGTAAGTCTGTGAGATGAATTAACAGAACACTAAGCAGTTTCTCAGAAAGCTTCTTTCCAGATTTCATCTGAGGTTATTTCCTTTTTCACCATAGCCCTCTATGGGCTTCCAAATATCACTTTGCCAATTCCACAAGAACTGTCTTAGCGAAAGGCTTCTTGAGGGCAAAGCTGTAACTCTGTGAGATGATTTCACAGAACACAAAGAAGTTTCTCAGAAAGCTTCTTTCTCTTTGTTATCGGAGGATATTTCCTTTGGCCCTCTAGTCTTCAAAGGGATAGGAAATATCGGTTCTCAGATTCCACAGAAATAAGGCTAGCAAAGAGATCCACGAAATACAGATGTAAGTCTGTGAGATGAATTAACAGGACACTAAGCAGTTTCTCAGATAGCTTTTTTCCAGATTTCAACTGAGGATATTTAATTTTTCACCATAGCCCTCTATGGGCTTCCAAATATCACTTTGCCAATTCCACAAGAACTGTCTTAGCGAAAGCCTTCTTGAGTGGAAAGCTGTAACTCTGTGAGATGATTTCACAGAACACAAAGAAGTTTCTCAGAAAGCTTCTTTCTCTTTGTTATCGGAGGATATTTCCTTTGGCCCTATAGTCCTCAAAGGGATCCGAAATATCTGTTCTCAGATTCCACAGAAATAAGGCTAGCAAAGAGATCCACGAAATACAGATGTAACTGTGTGAGACGAATTAACAGAACACTAAGCAGTTTCTCAGAAAGCTTCTTTCCAGATTTCATCTGAGGATATTTCCTTTTTCACCATAGCCCTCTATGGGCTTCCAAATATCACTTTGCCAATTCCACAAGAACTGTCTTAGCGAAAGGCTTCTTGAGGGGAAAGCTGTATCTCTGTGAGATGATTTCACAGAACACAAAGAAGTTTCTCAGAAAGCTTCTTTCTCTTTGTTATCGGAGGATATTTCCTTTGGCCCTATAGTCTTCAAAGGGATCCGAAATATCTGTTCTCAGATTCCACAGAAATAAGGCTAGCAAAGAGATCCACGAAATATACATGTAACTCTGTGAGATGAATTAACAGGACACTAAGCAGTTTCTCAGAAAGCTTCTTTCCAGATTTCATCTGAGGATATTTCCTTTTTCACCATAGCCCTCTATGGGCTTCCAAATATCACTTTGCCAATTCCACAAGAACTGTCTTAGCGAACGGCTTCTTGAGGGGAAAGCTGTAACTCTGTGAGATGATTTCACAGAACACAAAGAAGTTTCTCAGAAAGCTTCTTTCTCTTTGTTATCGGAGGATATTTCCTTTGTCCCTATAGTCTTCAAAGGGATCCGAAATATCTGTTCTCAGATTCCACAGAAATAAATCTAGCAAAGAGATCCACGAAATACAGATGTAACTCTGTGAGATGAATTAACAGAACACTAAGCAGTTTCTCAGAAAGCTTCTTTCCAGATTTCATCTGAGGATATTTCCTTTTTCACCATAGCCCTCTATGCGCTTCCAAATATCACTTTGCCAATTCCACAAGAACTGTCTTAGCGAAAGTCTTCTTGAGGGGAAAGCTGTAACGCTGTGAGATGATTTCACAGAACACAAAGAAGTTTCTCAGAAAGCTTCTTTCTCTTTGTTATCGGAGGATATTTCCTTTGGCCCTATAGACTTCAAAGGGATCCGAAATATCTGTTCTCAGATGCCACAGAAATAAGGCTAGCAAAGAGATCCACGAAATACAGATGTAACTCTGTGAGATGAATTAACAGAACACTAAGCAGTTTCTCAGAAAGCTTCTTTCCAGATTTCATCTGAGGATATTTCCTTTTTCACCATAGCCCTCTATGGCTTCCAAATATCACTTTGCCAATTCCACAAGAACTGTCTTAGAGAAAGCCTTCTTGAGGGGAAAGCTGTAACTCTGTGAGATGATTTCACAGAACACAAAGAAGTTTCTCAGAAAGCTTCTTTCTCTTTGTTATCGGAGGATATTTCCTTTGGCCCTATAGTCTTCAAAGGGATCCGAAATATCTGTTCTGAGATTCCACAGAAATAAGGCTAGCGAAGAGATCCACGAAATACAGATGTAACTCTGTGAGATGAATTAACATGACAGTAAGCAGTTTCTCAGAAAGCTTCTTTCCAGATTTCATCTGAGGATATTTCCTTTTTCACCATAGCCCTCTATGGGCTTCCAAATATCACTTTGCCAATTCCACAAGAAATGTCTTAGCGAAAGGCTTCTTGAGGGGAAAGCTGTAACTCTGTGAGATGATTTCACAGAACGCAAAGAAGTTTCTCAGAAAGCTTCTTTCTCTTTGTTATCGGAGGATATTTCCTTTGGCCCTATAGTCTTCAAAGGGATCCGAAATATCTGTTCTCAGATTCCACAGAAATAAGGCTAGCAAAGAGATCCACGAAATACAGATGTAACTCTGTGAGTTGAATTAACAGAACACTAAGCAGTTTCTCAGAAAGCTTCTTTCCAGATTTCATCTGAGGATATTTCCTTTTTCACCGTAGCCCTCTAAGGACTTCCAAATATCACTTTGCCAATTCCACAAGAACTGTCTTAGCGAAAGGCTTCTTGAGGGGAAAGCTGTAACTCTGTGAGATGATTTCACAGAACACAAAGAAGTTTCTCAGAAAGCTTCTTTCTCTTTGTTATCGGAGGATATTTCCTTTGGCCCTATAGTCTTCAAAGGGATCCGAAATATCTGTTCTCAGATTCTACAGAAATAAGGCTAGCAAAGAGATCCACGAAATACAGATGTAAGTCTGTGAGATGAATTAACAGAACACTAAGCAGTTTCACAGAAAGCTTCTTTCCAGATTTCATCTGAGGATATTTCCTTTTTCACCATAGCCCTCTATGGGCTTCCAAATATAACTTTGCCAATTCCACAAGAACTGTCTTAGCGAAAGGCTTCTTGAGGGGAATGCTGTAACTCTGTGAGATGATTTCACAGAACACAAAGAAGTTTCTCAGAAAGCTTCTTTGTCTTTGTTATCGGAGGATATTTCCTTTGGCCCTATAGTCTTCAAAGGGATCCGAAATATCTGTTCTCAGATTCCACAGAAATAAGGCTAGCAAAGAGATCCACGAAATACAGATGTAACTCTGTGAGATGAATTAACAGAACACTAAGCAGTTTCTCAGAAAGATTCTTTCCAGATTTCATCTGAGGATATTTCCTTTTTCACCATAGCCCTCTATGGGCTTCCAAATATCACTTTGCCAATTCCACAAGAACTGTCTTAGCGAAAGTCTACTTGAGGGGAAAGCTGTAACTCTGTGAGATGATTTCACAGAACACAAAGAAGTTTCTCAGAAAGCTTCTTTCTCTTTGTTATCGGAGGATACTTCCTTTGGCCCTATAGTCTTCAAAGGGATCCGAAATATCTGTTCTCAGATTCCACAGAAATAAGGCTAGCAAAGAGATCCACGAAATACAGATGTAACTCTGTGAGATGAATTAACAGAACACTGAGCAGTTTCTCAGAAAGCTTCTTTCCAGATTTCATCTGAGGATATTGCCTTTTTCACCATAGCCCTCTATGGCTTCCAAATATCACTTTGCCAATTCCACAAGAACTGTCTTAGCGAAAGGCTTCTTGAGGGGAAAGCTGCAACACTGTGAGATGATTTCACAGAACACAAAGAAGTTTCTCAGAAAGTTTCTTTCTCTTTGTTATCGGAGGATATTTCCTTTGGCCCTATAGTCTTCAAAGGGATCCGAAATATCTGTTCTCAGATTCCACAGAAATAAGGCTAGCAAAGAGATCCACGAAATACAGATGTAAGTCTGTGAGATGAATTAACAGAACACTAAGCAGTTTCACAGAAATCTTCTTTCCAGATTTCATCTGAGGATATTTATTTTTTCACCATAGCCCTCTATGGCTTCCAAATATAACTTTGCCAATTCCACAAGAACTGTCTTAGCGAAAGGCTTCTTGAGGGGAAAGCTGTAACTCTGTGAGATGATTTCACAGAACACAAAGAAGTTTCTCAGAAAGCTTCTTTCTCTTTGTTATCGGAGGATATTTCCTTTGGCCCTATAGTCTTCAAAGGGATCCGAAATATCTGTTCTCAGATTCCACAGAAATAAGGCTAGCAAAGAGATCCACGAAATACAGATGTAACTCTGTGAGATGAATTAACAGGACACTAAGCAGTTTCTAAGAAATTTTCCTTCCAGATTTCATCTGAGGATATTTCCTTTTTCACCATAGCCCTCTATGGGCTTCCAAATATCACTTTGCCAATTCCACAAGAACTGTCTTAGCGAAAGGCTTCTTGAGGGCAAAGCTGTAACTCTGTGAGATGATTTCACAGAACACAAAGAAGTTTCTCAGAAAGCTTCTTTCTCTTTGTTATCGGAGGATATTTCCTTTGGCCCTCTTGTCTTCAAAGGGATAGGAAATATCGGTTCTCAGATTCCACAGAAATAAGGCTAGCAAAGAGATCCACGAAATACAGATGTAAGTCTGTGAGATGAATTAACAGGACACTAAGCAGTTTCTCAGAAAGCTTTTTTCCAGATTTCATCTGAGGATATTTAATTTTTCACCATAGCCCTCTATGGGCTTCCAAATATCACTTTGCCAATTCCACAAGAACTGTCTTAGCGAAAGCCTTCTTGAGGGGAAAGCTGTAACTCTGTGAGATGATTTCACAGAACACAAAGAAGTTTCTCAGAAAGCTTCTTTCTCTTTGTTATCGGAGGATATTTCCTTTGGCCCTATAGTCTTCAAAGGGATCCGAAATATCTGTTCTCAGATTCCACAGAAATAAGGCTAGCAAAGAGATCCACGAAATACAGATGTAACTCTGTGACACGAATTAACAGAACACTAAGCAGTTCCTCAGAAAGCTTCTTTCCAGTTTTCATCTGAGGATATTTCCTTTTTCACCATAGCCCTCTATGGGCTTCCAAATATCACTTTGCCAATTCCACAAGAACTGTCTTAGCGAAAGGCTTCTTGAGGGGAAAGCTGTAACTCTGTGAGATGATTTCACAGAACACAAAGAAGTTTCTCAGAAAGCTTCTTTCTCTTTGTTATCGGAGGATATTTCCTTTGGCCCTATACTCTTCAAAGGGATCCGAAATATCTGTTCTCAGATTCCACAGAAATAAGGCTAGCAAAGAGATCCACGAAATACAGATGTAACTCTGTGAGATGAATTAACAGGACACTAAGCAGTTTCTAAGAAAGCTTCTTTCCAGATTTCATCTGAGGATATTTCCTTTTTCACCATAGCCCTCTATGGGGTTCCAAATATCACTTTGCCAATTCCACAAGAACTGTCTTAGCGAAAGGCTTCTTGAGGGGAAAGCTGTAACTCTGTGAGATGATTTCACAGAACACAAAGAAGTTTCTCAGAAAGCTTCTTTCTCTTTGTTATCGGAGGATATTTCCTTTGGCCCTATAGTCTTCAAAGGGATCCGAAATATCTGTTCTCAGATTCCACAGAAATAAGGCTAGCAAAGAGATCCACGAAAAACAGATGTAACTCTGTGAGATGAATTAACAGGACACTAAGCAGTTTCTCAGAAAGCTTCTTTCCAGATTTCATCTGAGGATATTTAATTTTTCACCATAGCCCTCTATGGGCTTCCAAATATCACTTTGCCAATTCCACAAGAACTGTCTTAGCGAAAGGCTTCTTGAGGGGAAAGCTGTAACTCTGTGAGATGATTTCACAGAACACAAAGAAGTTTCTCAGAAAGCTTCTTTCTCTTTGTTATCGGAGGATATTTCCTTTGGCCCTATAGTCTTCAAAGGGATCCGAAATATCTGTTCTCAGATTCCACATAAATAAGACTAGCAAAGAGATCCACGAAATACAGATGTAAGTCTGTGAGATGAATTAACAGAACCCTAAGCAGTTTCTCAGAAAGCTTCTTTCCAGATTTCATCTGAGGATATTTCCTTTTTCACCATAGCCCTCTATGGGCTTCCAAATATCACTTTGCCAATTCCACAAGAACTGTCTTAGCGAAAGGCTTCTTGAGGGGAAAGCTGTAACTCTGTGAGATGATTTCACAGAACACAAAGAAGTTTCTCAGAAAGCTTCTTTCTCTTTGTTATCGGAGGATATTTCCTTTGGCCCTATAGTCTTCAAAGGGATCCGAAATATCTGTTCTCAGATTCCACAGAAATAAGGCTAGCAAAGAGATCCACGAAATATACATGTAACTCTGTGAGATGAATTAACAGGACACTAAGCAGTTTCTCAGAAAGCTTCTTTCCAGATTTCATCTGAGGATATTTCCTTTTTCACCATAGCCCTCTATGGGCTTCCAAATATCACTTTGCCAATTCCACAAGAACTGTCTTAGCGAACGGCTTCTTGAGGGGAAAGCTGTAACTCTGTGAGATGATTTCACAGAACACAAAGAAGTTTCTCAGAAAGCTTCTTTCTCTTTGTTATCGGAGGATATTTCCTTTGTCCCTATAGTCTTCAAAGGGATCCGAAATATCTGTTCTCAGATTCCACAGAAATAAATCTAGCAAAGAGATCCACGAAATACAGATGTAACTCTGTGAGATGAATTAACAGAACACTAAGCAGTTTCTCAGAAAGCTTCTTTCCAGATTTCATCTGAGGATATTTCCTTTTTCACCATAGCCCTCTATGCGCTTCCAAATATCACTTTGCCAATTCCACAAGAACTGTCTTAGCGAAAGTCTTCTTGAGGGGAAAGCTGTAACGCTGTGAGATGATTTCACAGAACACAAAGAAGTTTCTCAGAAAGCTTCTTTCTCTTTGTTATCGGAGGATATTTCCTTTGGCCCTATAGACTTCAAAGGGATCCGAAATATCTGTTCTCAGATGCCACAGAAATAAGGCTAGCAAAGAGATCCACGAAATACAGATGTAACTCTGTGAGATGAATTAACAGAACACTAAGCAGTTTCTCAGAAAGCTTCTTTCCAGATTTCATCTGAGGATATTTCCTTTTTCACCATAGCCCTCTATGGCTTCCAAATATCACTTTGCCAATTCCACAAGAACTGTCTTAGAGAAAGCCTTCTTGAGGGCAAAGCTGTAACTCTGTGAGATGATTTCACAGAACACAAAGAAGTTTCTCAGAAAGCTTCTTTCTCTTTGTTATCGGAGGATATTTCCTTTGGCCCTATAGTCTTCAAAGGGATCCGAAATATCTGTTCTGAGATTCCACAGAAATAAGGCTAGCGAAGAGATCCACGAAATACAGATGTAACTCTGTGAGATGAATTAACATGACAGTAAGCAGTTTCTCAGAAAGCTTCTTTCCAGATTTCATCTGAGGATATTTCCTTTTTCACCATAGCCCTCTATGGGCTTCCAAATATCACTTTGCCAATTCCACAAGAAATGTCTTAGCGAAAGGCTTCTTGAGGGGAAAGCTGTAACTCTGTGAGATGATTTCACAGAACGCAAAGAAGTTTCTCAGAAAGCTTCTTTCTCTTTGTTATCGGAGGATATTTCCTTTGGCCCTATAGTCTTCAAAGGGATCCGAAATATCTGTTCTCAGATTCCACAGAAATAAGGCTAGCAAAGAGATCCACGAAATACAGATGTAACTCTGTGAGTTGAATTAACAGAACACTAAGCAGTTTCTCAGAAAGCTTCTTTCCAGATTTCATCTGAGGATATTTCCTTTTTCACCGTAGCCCTCTAAGGACTTCCAAATATCACTTTGCCAATTCCACAAGAACTGTCTTAGCGAAAGGCTTCTTGAGGGGAAAGCTGTAACTCTGTGAGATGATTTCACAGAACACAAAGAAGTTTCTCAGAAAGCTTCTTTCTCTTTGTTATCGGAGGATATTTCCTTTGGCCCTATAGTCTTCAAAGGGATCCGAAATATCTGTTCTCAGATTCTACAGAAATAAGGCTAGCAAAGAGATCCACGAAATACAGATGTAAGTCTGTGAGATGAATTAACAGAACACTAAGCAGTTTCACAGAAAGCTTCTTTCCAGATTTCATCTGAGGATATTTCCTTTTTCACCATAGCCCTCTATGGCTTCCAAATATAACTTTGCCAATTCCACAAGAACTGTCTTAGCGAAAGGCTTCTTGAGGGGAATGCTGTAACTCTGTGAGATGATTTCACAGAACACAAAGAAGTTTCTCAGAAAGCTTCTTT
Source organism: Macaca nemestrina (assembly GCF_043159975.1). Taxonomy (NCBI): domain Eukaryota; kingdom Metazoa; phylum Chordata; class Mammalia; order Primates; family Cercopithecidae; genus Macaca; species Macaca nemestrina. Next base: position 57,243,877 of record NC_092129.1, on the reverse strand, counting down.
GTCTTTGTTATCGGAGGATATTTCCTTTGGCCCTATAGTCTTCAAAGGGATCCGAAATATCTGTTCTCAGATTCCACAGAAATAAGGCTAGCAAAGAGATCCACGAAATACAGATGTAACTCTGTGAGATGAATTAACAGAACACTAAGCAGTTTCTCAGAAAGATTCTTTCCAGATTTCATCTGAGGATATTTCCTTTTTCACCATAGCCCTCTATGGGCTTCCAAATATCACTTTGCCAATTCCACAAGAACTGTCTTAGCGAAAGTCTACTTGAGGGGAAAGCTGTAACTCTGTGAGATGATTTCACAGAACACAAAGAAGTTTCTCAGAAAGCTTCTTTCTCTTTGTTATCGGAGGATATTTCCTTTGGCCCTATAGACTTCAAAGGGATCCGAAATATCTGTTCTCAGATTCCACAGAAATAAGGCTAGCAAAGAGATCCACGAAATACAGATGTAACTCTGTGAGATGAATTAACAGGACACTAAGCAGTTTCACAGAAAGCTTCTTTCCAGATTTCATCTGAGGATATTTCCTTTTTCACCATAGCCCTCTATGGGCTTCCAAATATCACTTTGCCAATTCCACAAGAACTGTCTTAGCGAAAGGCTTCTTGAGGGGAAAGCTGTAACTCTGTGAGATGATTTCACAGAACACAAAGAAGTTTCTCAGAAAGCTTCTTTCTCTTTGTTATCGGAGGATACTTCCTTTGGCCCTATAGTCTTCAAAGGGATCCGAAATATCTGTTCTCAGATTCCACAGAAATAAGGCTAGCAAAGAGATCCACGAAATACAGATGTAACTCTGTGAGATGAATTAACAGAACACTGAGCAGTTTCTCAGAAAGCTTCTTTCCAGATTTCATCTGAGGATATTGCCTTTTTCACCATAGCCCTCTATGGCTTCCAAATATCACTTTGCCAATTCCACAAGAACTGTCTTAGCGAAAGGCTTCTTGAGGGGAAAGCTGCAACACTGTGAGATGATTTCACAGAACACAAAGAAGTTTCTCAGAAAGTTTCTTTCTCTTTGTTATCGGAGGATATTTCCTTTGGCCCTATAGTCTTCAAAGGGATCCGAAATATCTGTTCTCAGATTCCACAGAAATAAGGCTAGCAAAGAGATCCACGAAATACAGATGTAAGTCTGTGAGATGAATTAACAGAACACTAAGCAGTTTCACAGAAAGCTTCTTTCCAGATTTCATCTGAGGATATTTATTTTTTCACCATAGCCCTCTATGGCTTCCAAATATAACTTTGCCAATTCCACAAGAACTGTCTTAGCGAAAGGCTTCTTGAGGGGAAAGCTGTAACTCTGTGAGATGATTTCACAGAACACAAAGAAGTTTCTCAGAAAGCTTCTTTCTCTTTGTTATCGGAGGATATTTCCTTTGGCCCTATAGTCTTCAAAGGGATCCGAAATATCTGTTCTCAGATTCCACAGAAATAAGGCTAGCAAAGAGATCCACGAAATACAGATGTAACTCTGTGAGATGAATTAACAGGACACTAAGCAGTTTCTAAGAAAGTTTCCTTCCAGATTTCATCTGAGGATATTTCCTTTTTCACCATAGCCCTCTATGGGCTTCCAAATATCACTTTGCCAATTCCACAAGAACTGTCTTAGCGAAAGGATTCTTGAGGGCAAAGCTGTAACTCTGTGAGATGATTTCACAGAACACAAAGAAGTTTCTCAGAAAGCTTCTTTCTCTTTGTTATCGGAGGATATTTCCTTTGGCCCTCTAGTCTTCAAAGGGATAGGAAATATCGGTTCTCAGATTCCACAGAAATAAGGCTAGCAAAGAGATCCACGAAATACAGATGTAACTCTGTGAGATGAATTAACAGGACACTAAGCAGTTTCTCAGAAAGCTTTTTTCCAGATTTCATCTGAGGATATTTAATTTTTCACCATAGCCCTCTATGGGCTTCCAAATATCACTTTGCCAATTCCACAAGAACTGTCTTAGCGAAAGCCTTCTTGAGGGGAAAGCTGTAACTCTGTGAGATGATTTCACAGAACACAAAGAAGTTTCTCAGAAAGCTTCTTTCTCTTTGTTATCGGAGGATATTTCCTTTGGCCCTATAGTCTTCAAAGGGATCCGAAATATCTGTTCTCAGATTCCACAGAAATAAGGCTAGCAAAGAGATCCACGAAATACAGATGTAACTCTGTGACACGAATTAACAGAACACTAAGCAGTTCCTCAGAAAGCTTCTTTCCAGTTTTCATCTGAGGATATTTCCTTTTTCACCATAGCCCTCTATGGGCTTCCAAATATCACTTTGCCAATTCCACAAGAACTGTCTTAGCGAAAGGCTTCTTGAGGGGAAAGCTGTAACTCTGTGAGATGATTTCACAGAACACAAAGAAGTTTCTCAGAAAGCTTCTTTCTCTTTGTTATCGGAGGATATTTCCTTTGGCCCTATACTCTTCAAAGGGATCCGAAATATCTGTTCTCAGATTCCACAGAAATAAGGCTAGCAAAGAGATCCACGAAATACAGATGTAACTCTGTGAGATGAATTAACAGGACACTAAGCAGTTTCTAAGAAAGCTTCTTTCCAGATTTCATCTGAGGATATTTCCTTTTTCACCATAGCCCTCTATGGGGTTCCAAATATCACTTTGCCAATTCCACAAGAACTGTCTTAGCGAAAGGCTTCTTGAGGGGAAAGCTGTAACTCTGTGAGATGATTTCACAGAACACAAAGAAGTTTCTCAGAAAGCTTCTTTCTCTTTGTTATCGGAGGATATTTCCTTTGGCCCTATAGTCTTCAAAGGGATCCGAAATATCTGTTCTCAGATTCCACAGAAATAAGGCTAGCAAAGAGATCCACGAAATACAGATGTAACTCTGTGAGATGAATTAACAGGACACTAAGCAGTTTCTCAGAAAGCTTCTTTCCAGATTTCATCTGAGGATATTTAATTTTTCACCATAGCCCTCTATGGGCTTCCAAATATCACTTTGCCAATTCCACAAGAACTGTCTTAGCGAAAGGCTTCTTGAGGGGAAAGCTGTAACTCTGTGAGATGATTTCACAGAACACAAAGAAGTTTCTCAGAAAGCTTCTTTCTCTTTGTTATCGGAGGATATTTCCTTTGGCCCTATAGTCTTCAAAGGGATCAGAAATATCTGTTCTCAGATTCCACATAAATAAGACTAGCAAAGAGATCCACGAAATACAGATGTAAGTCTGTGAGATGAATTAACAGAACCCTAAGCAGTTTCTCAGAAAGCTTCTTTCCAGATTTCATCTGAGGATATTTCCTTTTTCACCATAGCCTTCTATGGGCTTCCAAATATCACTTTGCCAATTCCACAAGAACTGTCTTAGCGAAAGGCTTCTTGAGGGGAAAGCTGTAACTCTGTGAGATGATTTCACAGAACACAAAGAAGTTTCTCAGAAAGCTTCTTTCTCTTTGTTATCGGAGGATATTTCCTTTGTCCCTATAGTCTTCAAAGGTATCCGAAATATCTGTTCTCAGATTCCACAGAAATAAGGCTAGCAAAGAGATCCACGAAATACAGATGTAACTCTGTGAGATGAATTAACAGAACACTAAGCAGTTTCACAGAAAGCTTCTTTTCAGATTTCATCTGAGGATATTTCCTTTTTCACCGTAGCCCTCTATGGCTTCCAAATATAACTTTGCCAATTCCACAAGAACTGTCTTAGCGAAAGGCTTCTTGAGGGTAAAGCTGTAACTCTGTGAGATGATTTCACAGAACACAAAGAAGTTTCTCAGAAAGCTTCTTTCTCTTTGTTATCGGAGGATATTTCCTTTGGCCCTATAGTCTTCAAAGGGATCCGAAATATCTGTTCTCAGATTCCACAGAAATAAATCTAGCAAAGAGATCCACGAAATACAGATGTAACTCTGTGAGATGAATTAACATGACAGTTAGCAGTTTCTCAGAAAGCTTCTTTCCAGATTTCATCTGAGGATATTTCCTTTTTCACCATAGCCCTCTATGGGCTTCCAAATATCACCTTGCCAATTCCACAAGAAATGTCTTAGCGAAAGGCTTCTTGAGGGGAAAGCTGTAACTCTGTGAGATGATTTCACAGAACGCAAAGAAGTTTCTCAGAAAGCTTCTTTCTCTTTGTTATCGGAGGATATTTCCTTTGGCCCTAAAGTCTTCAAAGGGATCCGAAATATCTGTTCTCAGATTCCACAGAAATAAGGCTAGCAAAGAGATCCACGAAATACAGATGTAACTCTGTGAGTTGAATTAACAGAACACTAAGCAGTTTCTCAGAAAGCTTCTTTCCAGATTTCATCTGAGGATATTACCTTTTTCACCGTAGCCCTCTATGGACTTCCAAATATCACTTTGCCAATTCCACAAGAACTGTCTTAGCAAAAGGCTTCTTGAGGGGAAAGCTGTAACTCTGTGAGATGATTTCACAGAACACAAAGAAGTTTCTCAGAAAGCTTCTTTCTCTTTGTTATCGGAGGATATTTCCTTTGGCCCTATAGTCTTCCAAGGGATCCGAAATATCTGTTCTCAGATTCTACAGAAATAAGGCTAGCAAAGAGATCCACGAAATACAGATGTAAGTCTGTGAGATGAATAAACAGAACACTAAGCAGTTTAACAGAAAGCTTCTTTCCAGATTTCATCTGAGGATATTTCCTTTTTCACCATAGCCCTCTATGGCTTCCAAATATAACTTTGCCAATTCCACAAGAACTGTCTTAGCGAAAGGCTTCTTGAGGGGAATGCTGTAACTCTGTGAGATGATTTCACAGAACACAAAGAAGTTTCTCAGAAATCTTCTTTGTCTTTGTTATCGGAGGATATTTCCTTTGGCCCTATAGTCTTCAAAGGGATCCGACATATCTGTTCTCAGATTCCACAGAAATAAGGCTAGCAAAGAGATCCACGAAATACAGATGTAAGTCTGTGAGATGAATTAACAGAACACTAAGCAGTTTCTCAGAAAGCTTCTTTCCAGATTTCATCTGAGGATATTTCCTTTTTCACCATAGCCCTCTATGGGCTTCCAAATATCACTTTGCCAATTCCACAAGAACTGTCTTAGCGAAAGGCTTCTTGAGGGGAAAGCTGTAACTCTGTGAGATGATTTCACAGAACACAAAGAAGTTTCTCAGAAAGCTTCTTTCTCTTTGTTATCGGAGGATATTTCCTTTGGCCCTATAGTCTTCAAAGGGATCCGAAATATCTGTTCTCAGATTCCACAGAAATAAGGCTAGCAAAGAGATCGACGAAATACAGATGTAACTCTGTGAGATGAATTAACAGGACACTAAGCAGTTTCTAAGAAAGCTTCTTTCCAGATTTCATCTGAGGATATTTCCTTTTTCACCATAGCCCTCTATGGGCTTCCAAATATCACTTTGCCAATTCCACAAGAACTGTCTTAGCGAAAGGCTTCTTGAGGGGAAAGCTGTAACTCTGTGAGATGATTTCACAGAACACAAAGAAGTTTCTCAGAAAGCTTCTTTCTCTTTGTTATCGGAGGATATTTCCTTTGGCCCTATAGTCTTCAAAGGGATCCGAAATATCTGTTCTCAGATTCCACAGAAATAAGGCTAGCAAAGAGATCCACGAAATACAGATGTAACTCTGTGAGATGAATTAACAGGACACTAAGCAGTTTCTCAGAAAGCTTCTTTCCAGATTTCATCTGAGGATATTTAATTTTTCACCATAGCCCTCTATGGGCTTCCAAATATCACTTTGCCAATTCCACAAGAACTGTCTAAGCGAAAGGCTTCTTGAGGGGAAAGCTGTAACTCTGTGAGATGATTTCACAGAACACAAAGAAGTTTCTCAGAAAGCTACTTTCTCTTTGTTATCGGAGGATATTTCCTTTGGCCCTATAGTCTTCAAAGGGATCCGAAATATCTGTTCTCAGATTCCACATAAATAAGACTAGCAAAGAGATCCACGAAATACAGATGTAAGTCTGTGAGATGAATTAACAGAACACTAAGCAGTTTCTCAGAAAGCTTCTTTCCAGATTTCATCTGAGGATATTTCCTTTTTCACCATAGCCCTCTATGGGCTTCCAAATATCACTTTGCCAATTCCACAAGAACTGTCTTAGCGAAAGGCTTCTTGAGGGGAAAGCTGTAACTCTGTGAGATGATTTCACAGAACACAAAGAAGTTTCTCAGAAAGCTTCTTTCTCTTTGTTATCGGAGGATATTTCCTTTGTCCCTATAGTCTTCAAAGGGATCCGAAATATCTGTTCTCAGATTCCACAGAAATAAGGCTAGCAAAGAGATCCACGAAATACAGATGTAACTCGGTGAGATGAATTAACAGAACACTAAGCAGTTTAACAGAAAGCTTCTTTCCAGATTTCATCTGAGGATATTTCCTTTTTCACCGTAGCCCTCTATGGGCTTCCAAATATAACTTTGCCAATTCCACAAGAACTGTCTTAGCGAAAGGCTTCTTGAGGGTAAAGCTGTAACTCTGTGAGATGATTTCACAGAACACAAAGAAGTTTCTCAGAAAGCTTCTTTCTCTTTGTTATCGGAGGATATTTCCTTTGGCCCTAAAGTCTTCAAAGGGATCCGAAATATCTGTTCTCAGATTCCACAGAAATAAATCTAGCAAAGAGATCCACGAAATACAGATGTAACTCTGTGACATGAATTAACAGAACACTAAGCAGTTTCTCAGAAAGCTTCTTTCCAGATTTCATCTGAGGATATTTCCTTTTTCACCATAGCCCTCTATGGGCTTCCAAATATCACTTTGCCAATTCCACAAGAACTGTCTTAGCGAAAGGCTTCTTGAGGGGAAAGCTGTAACTCTGTGAGATGATTTCACAGAACACAAAGAAGTTTCTCAGAAAGCTTCTTTCTCTTTGTTATCGGAGGATATTTCCTTTGGCCCTATAGACTTCAAAGGGATCCGAAATATCTGTTCTCAGATGCCACAGAAAAAAGGCTAGCAAAGAGATCCACGAAATACAGATGTAACTCTGTGAGATGAATTAACAGAACACTAAGCAGTTTCACAGAAGGCTTCTTTCCAGATTTCATCTGAGGATATTTCCTTTTTCACCATAGCCCTCTATGGCTTCCAAATATCACTTTGCCAATTCCACAAGAACTGTCTTAGAGAAAGGCTTCTTGAGGGCAAAGCTGTAACTCTGTGAGATGATTTCACAGAACACAAAGAAGTTTCTCAGAAAGCTTCTTTCTCTTTGTTATCGGAGGATATTTCCTTTGGCCCTATAGTCTTCAAAGGGATCCGAAATATCTGTTCTGAGATTCCACAGAAATAAGGCTAGCGAAGAGATCCACGAAATACAGATGTAACTCTGTGAGATGAATTAACATGACAGTAAGCAGTTTCTCAGAAAGCTTCTTTCCAGATTTCATCTGAGGATATTTCCTTTTTCACCATAGCCCTCTATGGGCTTCCAAATATCACTTTGCCAATTCCACAAGAAATGTCTTAGCGAAAGGCTTCTTGAGGGGAAAGCTGTAACTCTGTGAGATGATTTCACAGAACACAAAGAAGTTTCTCAGAAAGCTTCTTTCTCTTTGTTATCGGAGGATATTTCCTTTGGCCCTATAGTCTTCAAAGGGATCCGAAATATCTGTTCTCAGATTCCACAGAAATAAGGCTAGCAAAGAGATCCACGATATACAGATGTAACTCTGTGAGTTGAATTAACAGAACACTAAGCAGTTTCTCAGAAAGCTTCTTTCCAGATTTCATCTGAGGATATTTCCTTTTTCACCGTAGCCCTCTATGGACTTCCAAATATCACTTTGCCAATTCCACAAGAACTGTCTTAGCGAAAGGCTTCTTGAGGGGAAAGCTGTAACTCTGTGAGATGATTTCACAGAACACAAAGAAGTTTCTCAGAAAGCTTCTTTCTCTTTGTTATCGGAGGATATTTCCTTTGGCCCTATAGTCTTCAAAGGGATCCGAAATATCTGTTCTCAGATTCTACAGAAATAAGGCTAGCAAAGAGATCTACGAAATACAGATGTAAGTCTGTGAGATGAATTAACAGAACACTAAGCAGTTTCTCAGAAAGCTTCTTTCCAGATTTCATCTGAGGATATTTCCTTTTTCACCATAGCCCTCTATGGCTTCCAAATATAACTTTGCCAATTCCACAAGAACTGTCTTAGCGAAAGGCATCTTGAAGGGAATGCTGTAACTCTGTGAGATGATTTCACAGAACACAAAGAAGTTTCTCAGAAATCTTCTTTGTCTTTGTTATCGGAGGATATTTCCTTTGGCCCTATAGTCTTCAAAGGGATCCTAAATATCTGTTCTCAGATTCCACAGAAATAAGGCTAGCAAAGAGATCCACGAAATACAGATGTAACTCTGTGAGATGAATTAACAGAACACTAAGCAGTTTCTCAGAAAGCTTCTTTCCAGATTTCATCTGAGGATATTTCCTTTTTCACCATAGCCCTCTATGGGCTTCCAAATATCACTTTGCCAATTCCACAAGAACTGTCTTAGCGAAAGTCTACTTGAGGGGAAAGCTGTAACTCTGTGAGATGATTTCACAGAACACAAAGAAGTTTCTCAGAAAGCTTCTTTCTCTTTGTTATCGGAGGATATTTCCTTTAGCCCTATAGACTTCAAAGGGATCCGAAATATCTGTTCTCAGACTCCACAGAAATAAGGCTAGCAAAGAGATCCACGAAATACAGATTTAAGTCTGTGAGATGAATTAACAGAACACTAAGCAGTTTCACAGAAAGCTTCTTTCCAGATTTCATCTGAGGATATTTATTTTTTCACCATAGCCCTCTATGGCTTCCAAATATAACTTTGCCAATTCCACAAGAACTGTCTTAGCGAAAGGCTTCTTGAGGGGAAAGCTGTAACTCTGTGAGATGATTTCACAGAACACAAAGAAGTTTCTCAGAAAGCTTCCTTCTCTTTGTTATCGGAGGATATTTCCTTTGGCCCTATAGTCTTCAAAGGGATCCGAAATATCTGTTCTCAGATTCCACAGAAATAAGGCTAGCAAAGAGATCCACGAAATACAGATGTAACTCTGTGAGATGAATTAACAGGACACTAAGCAGTTTCTAAGAAAGCTTCTTTCCATATTTCATCTGAGGATATTTCCTTTTTCACCATAGCCCTCTATGGGCTTCCAAATATCACTTTGCCAATTCCACAAGAACTGTCTTAGCGAAAGGTTTCTTGAGGGGAAAGCTGTAACTCTGTGAGATGATTTCACAGAACACAAAGAAGTTTCTCAGAAAGCTTCTTTCTCTTTGTTATCGGAGGATATTTCCTTTGGCCCTATAGTCTTCAAAGGGATCCGAAATATCTGTTCTCAGATTCCACAGAAATAAGGCTAGCAAAGAGATCCACGAAATACAGATGTAACTCTGTGAGATGAATTAACAGGACACTAAGCAGTTTCTCAGAAAGCTTCTTTCCAGATTTCATCTGAGGATATTTCCTTTTTCACCATAGCCCTCTATGGGCTTCCAAATATCACTTTGACAATTCCACAAGAACTGTCTTAGCGAAAGGCTTCTTGAGGGGAAAGCTGTAACTCTGTGAGATGATTTCACAGAACACAAAGAAGTTTCTCAGAAAGCTTCTTTCTCTTTGTTATCGGAGGATATTTCCTTTGGCCCTATAGTCTTCAAAGGGATCCGAAATATCTGTTCTCAGATTCCACAGAAAAAAGGCTAGCAAAGAGATCCACGAAATACAGATGTAACTCTGTGAGATGAATTAACAGAACACTAAGCAGTTTCTCAGAAACCTTCTTTCCAGATTTCATCTGAGGATATTTCCTTTTTCACCATAGCCCTCTATGGGCTTCCAAATATCACTTTGCCAATTCCACAAGAACTGTCTTAGCGAAAGGCTTCTTGAGGGGAAAGCTGTAACTCTGTGAGATGATTTCACAGAACACAAAGAAGTTTCTCAGAAAGCTTCTTTCTCTTTGTTATCGGAGGATATTTCCTTTGGCCCTATAGTCTTCAAAGGGATCCGAAATATCTGTTCTCAGATTCCACAGAAATAAGGCTAGCAAAGAGATCGACGAAATACAGATGTAACTCTGTGAGATGAATTAACAGGACACTAAGCAGTTTCTCAGAAAGCTTCTTTCCAGATTTCATCTGAGGATATTTCCTTTTTCACCATAGCCCTCTATGGGCTTCCAAATATCACTTTGCCAATTCCACAAGAACTGTCTTAGCGAAAGGCTTCTTGAGGGGAAAGCTGTAACTCTGTGAGATGATTTCACAGAACACAAAGAAGTTTCTCAGAAAGCTTCTTTCTCTTTGTTATCGGAGGATATTTCCTTTGGCCCTATAGACTTCAAAGGGATCCGAAATATCTGTTCTCAGATTCCACAGAAATAAGGCTAGCAAAGAGATCCACGAAATACAGATGTAAGTCTGTGAGATGAATTAACAGAACACTAAGCAGTTTCTCAGAAAGCTTCTTTCCAGATTTCATCTGAGGATATTTCCTTTTTCACCATAGCCCTCTATGGGCTTCTAAATATCACTTTGCCAATTCCACAAGAACTGTCTTAGCGAAAGGCTACTTGAGGGGAAAGCTGTAACTCTGTGAGATGATTTCACAGAACACAAAGAAGTTTCTCAGAAAGCTTCTTTCTCTTTGTTATCGGAGGATATTTCCTTTGGCCCTATAGTCTTCAAAGGGATCCGAAATATCTGTTCTCAGATTCCACAGAAATAAGGCTAGTAAAGAGATCCACGAAATACAGATGTAACTCTGTGAGATGAATTAACAGAACACTAAGCAGTTTCACAGAAAGCTTCTTTCCAGATTTCATCTGAGGATATTTCCTTTTTCACCATAGCCCTCTATGGCTTCCAAATATAACTTTGCCAATTTCACAAGAACTGTCTTAGAGAAAGGCTTCTTGAGGGGAAAGCTGTAACTCGGTGAGATGATTTCACAGAACACAAAGAAGTTTCTCAGAAAGCTTCTTTCTCTTTGTTATCGGAGTATATTTCCTTTGGCCATATAGTCTTCAAAGGGATCCGAAATATCTGTTCTCAGATTCCACAGAAATAAGGCTAGCAAAGAGATCCACGAAATACAGATGTAACTCTGTGAGATGAATTAACAGAACACTAAGCAATTTCTCAGAAAGCTTCTTTCCAGATTTCATCTGAGGATATTTCCTTTTTCACCATAGCCCTCTATGGGCTTCCAAATATCACTTTGCCAATTCCACAAGAACTGTCTTAGCGAAAGGCTTCTTGAGGGGAAAGCTGTAACTCTGTGAGATGATTTCACAGAACACAAAGAAGTTTCTCAGAAAGCTTCTTTCTCTTTGTTATGGGAGGATATTTCCTTTGGCCCTATAGTCTTCAAAGGGATCCGAAATATCTGTTCTCAGATTCCACAGAAATAAGTCTAGCAAAGAGATCCACGAAATACAGATGTAACCCTGTGAGATGAATTAACAGGACACTAAGCAGTTTCTAAGAAAGCTTCTTTCCAGATTTCATCTGAGGATATTTCCTTTTTCACCATAGCACTCTATGGGCTTCCAAATATCACTTTGCCAATTCCACAAGAACTGTCTTAGTGAAAGGCTTCTTGAGGGGAAAGCTGTAACTCTGTGAGATGATTTCACAGAACACAAAGAAGTTTCTCAGAAAACTTCTTTCTCTTTGTTATCGGAGAATATTTCCTTTGACCCTATAGTCTTCAAAGGGATCCGAAATATCTGTTCTCAGATTCCACAGAAATAAGGCTAGCAAAGAGATCCACGAAATACAGATGTAACTCTGTGAGATGAATTAACAGGACACTAAGCAGTTTCTCAGAAAGCTTCTTTCCAGATTTCATCTGAGGATATTTCCTTTTTCACCATAGCCCTCTATGGGCTTCCAAATATCACTTTGACAATTCCACAAGAACTGTCTTAGCGAAAGGCTTCTTGAGGGGAAAGCTGTAACTCTGTGAGATGATTTCACAGAACACAAAGAAGTTTCTCAGAAAGCTTCTTTCTCTTTGTTATCGGAGGATATTTCCTTTGGCCCTATAGACTTCAAAGGGATCCGAAATATCTGTTCTCAGATTCCACAGAAAAAAGGCTAGCAAAGAGATCCACGAAATACAGATGTAACTCTGTGAGATGAATTAACAGAACACTAAGCAGTTTCTCAGAAAGCTTCTTTCCAGATTTCATCTGAGGATATTTCCTTTTTCACCATAGCCCTCTATGGGCTTCCAAATATCACTTTGCCAATTCCACAAGAACTGTCTTAGCTAAAGGCTTCTTGAGGGGAAAGCTGTAACTCTGTGAGATGATTTCACAGAACACAAAGAAGTTTCTCAGAAAGCTTCTTTCTCTTTGTTATCGGAGGATATTTCCTTTGGCCCTATAGTCTTCAAAGGGATCCGAAATATCTGTTCTCAGATTCCACAGAAATAAGGCTAGCAAAGAGATCGACGAAATACAGATGTAACTCTGTGAGATGAATTAACAGGACACTAAGCAGTTTCTCAGAAAGCTTCTTTCCAGATTTCATCTGAGGATATTTCCTTTTTCACCATAGCCCTCTATGGGCTTCCAAATATCACTTTGCCAATTCCACAAGAACTGTCTTAGCGAAAGGCTTCTTGAGGGGAAAGCTGTAACTCTGTGAGATGATTTCACAGAACACAAAGAAGTTTCTCAGAAAGCTTCTTTCTCTTTGTTATCGGAGGATATTTCCTTTGGCCCTATAGACTTCAAAGGGATCCGAAATATCTGTTCTCAGATTCCACAGAAATAAGGCTAGCAAAGAGATCCACGAAATACAGATGTAAGTCTGTGAGATGAGTTAACAGAACACTAAGCAGTTTCTCAGAAAGCTTCTTTCCAGATTTCATCTGAGGATATTTCCTTTTTCACCATAGCCCTCTATGGGCTTCTAAATATCACTTTGCCAATTCCACAAGAACTGTCTTAGCGAAAGGCTACTTGAGGGGAAAGCTGTAACTCTGTGAGATGATTTCACAGAACACAAAGAAGTTTCTCAGAAAGCTTCTTTCTCTTTGTTATCGGAGGATATTTCCTTTGGCCCTATAGTCTTCAAAGGGATCCGAAATATCTGTTCTCAGATTCCACAGAAATAAGGCTAGTAAAGAGATCCACGAAATACAGATGTAACTCTGTGAGATGAATTAACAGAACACTAAGCAGTTTCACAGAAAGCTTCTTTCCAGATTTCATCTGAGGATATTTCCTTTTTCACCATAGCCCTCTATGGCTTCCAAATATAACTTTGCCAATTTCACAAGAACTGTCTCAGAGAAAGGCTTCTTGAGGGGAAAGCTGTAACTCGGTGAGATGATTTCACAGAACACAAAGAAGTTTCTCAGAAAGCTTCTTTCTCTTTGTTATCGGAGTATATTTCCTTTGGCCATATAGTCTTCAAAGGGATCCGAAATATCTGTTCTCAGATTCCACAGAAATAAGGCTAGCAAAGAGATCCACGAAATACAGATGTAACTCTGTGAGATGAATTAACATGACACTAAGCAGTTTCTCAGAAAGCTTCTTTCTAGATTTCATCTGAAGATATTTCCTTTTTCACCATAGCCCTCTATGGGCTTCCAAATATCAGTTTGCCAATTCCACAAGAACTGTCTTAGCTAAAGGCTTCTTGAGGGGAAAGCTGTAACTCTGTGAGATGATTTCACAGAACACAAAGAAGTTTCTCAGAAAGATTCTTTCTCTTTGTTATCGGAGGATATTTCCTTTGGCCCTATAGTCTTCAAAGGGATCCGAAATATCTGTTCTCAGATTCCACAGAAATAAGGCTAGCAAAGAGATCCACGAAATACAGATGTAACTCTGTGAGATGAATTAACAGGACACTAAGCAGTTTCTAAGAAAGCTTCTTTCCAGATTTCATCTGAGGATATTTCCTTTTTCACCATAGCCCTCTATGGGCTTCCAAATATCACTTTGCCAATTCCACAAGAACTGTCTTAGCGAAAGGCTTCTTGAGGGGAAAGCTGTAACTCTGTGAGATGATTTCACAGAACACAAAGAAGTTTCTCAGAAAGCTTCTTTCTCTTTGTTATCGGAGGATATTTCCTTTGGCCCTATAGTCTTCAAAGGGATCCGAAATATCTGTTCTCAGATTCCACAGAAATAAGGCTAGCAAAGAGATCCACGAAATACAGATGTAAGTCTGTGAGATGAATTAACAGGACACTAAGCAGTTTCTCAGAAAGCTTCTTTCCAGATTTCATCTGAGGATATTTCCTTTTTCACCATAGCCCTCTATGGGCTTCCAAATATCACTTTGCCAATTCCACAAGAACTGTCTTAGCGAAAGGCTTCTTGAGGGGAAAGCTGTAACTCTGTGAGATGATTTCACAGAACACAAAGAAGTTTCTCAGAAAGGTTCTTTCTCTTTGTTATCGGAGGATATTTCCTTTGGCCCTATAGACTTCAAAGGGATCCGAAATATCTGTTCTCAGATTCCACAGAAATAAGGCTAGCAAAGAGATCCACGAAATACAGATATAACTCTGTGAGATGAATTAACAGAACACTAAGCAGGTTCTCAGAAAGCTTCTTTCCAGATTTCATCTGAGGATATTTCCTTTTTCACCATAGCCCTCTATAGCTTCCAAATATCACTTTGCCAATTCCAAAAGAACTGTCTTAGCGAAATGCTTCTTGAGGGGAAAGCTGTAACTCTGTGAGATGATTTCACAGAACACAAAGAAGTTTCTCAGAAAGCTTCTTTCTCGTTGTTGTCGGAGGATATTTCCTTTGGCCCTATAGTCTTCAAAGGGATCCGAAATATCTGTTCTCAGATTCCACAGAAATAAGGCTAGCAAAGAGATCCACCAAATACAGATGTAACTCTGCGAGATGAATTTACAGAACACTAAGGAGTTTCTAAGAAAGCTTCTTTCCAGTTTTCATCTGAGGATATTTCCTTTTTCACCATAGCCCTCTATGGGCTTCCAAATATCACTTTGCCAATTCCACAAGAACTGTCTTAGCGAAAGGCTTCTTGAGGGGAAAGCTGTAACTCTGGGAGATGATTTCACAGAACACAAAGAAGTTTCTCAGAAAGCTTCTTTCTCTTTGTTATCGGAGGATATTACCTCTGGCCCTATAGTCTTCAAAGGGATCCGAAATATCTGTTCTCAGATTCCACAGAAATAAGGCTAGCAAAGAGATCCACTAAATACAGATGTAACTCTCTGAGATGAATTAACAGAACACTAAGCAGTTTCTCAGAAAGCTTCTTTACAGATTTCATCTGAGGATATTTCCTTTTTCACCATAGCCCTCTAAGGGCTTCCAAATATCACTTTGCCAATTCCACAAGAACTGTCTTAGCGAAAGGCTTCTTGAGGGGAAAGCTGTAACGCTGTGAGATGATTTCACAGAACACAAAGAAGTTTCTCAGAAAGCTTCTTTCTCTTTGTTATCGGAGGATATTTCCTTTGGCCCTATAGTCTTCAAAGGGATCCGAAATATCTGTTCTCAGATTCCACAGAAATAAGGCTAGCAAAGAGTTCCACGAAATAGAGATGTAACTCTGTGAGATGAATTAAGAGATCACTAAGCAGTTTCTCAGAAAGCTTCTTTCCAGATTTCATCTGAGGATATTTCCTTTTTCACCATAGCCCTCTAAGGGCTTACAAATATCACTTTGCCAATTCCACAGGAACTGTCTTAGCGAAAGGCTTCTTGAGGGGAAAGCTGTAATTCTGTGAGATGATTTCACAGAACACAAAGAAGTTTCTCAGAAAGCTTCTTTCTCTTTGTTATCGAAGGATATTTCCTTTGGCGCTATAGTCTTCAAAGGGATCCGAAATATCTGTTCTCAGATTCCACAGAAATAAGGGTAGCAAAGAGATCCACGAAATACAGATGTAAATCTGTGAGATAAATTAACCGAACACTAAGCAGTTTCTCAGAAAGCTTCTTTCCAGATTTCATCTGAGGATATTTCCTTTTTCACCATAGACCTCTATGGGCTTCCAAATATCACTTTGCCAATTCCACAAGAACTGTCTTAGCGAAAGGCTTCTTGAGGGGAAAGCTGTAACTCTTGAGATGATTTCACAGAACACAAAGAAGTTTCTCAGAAAGCTTCTTTCTCTTTGTTATCAGAGGATATTTACTTTGGCCCTATAGTCTTCAAATGGATCCGAAATATCTGTTCTGTGATTCCACAGAAATAAGGCTAGCAAAGAGATCCACGAAATACAGATGTAATTCTGTGAGATGAATTAACAGAACACTAAGGAGTTTCTCAAAAAGCTTCCTTCCAGATGTCATCCGAGTATACTTCCTTTTTCAACATCGCCCTCTAGGGGCTTCCAAATATCACTTTGCCAATTCCACAAGAACTGACTTAGCGAAAGGCTTCTTGAGGGGAAAGCTGTAACTCTGTGAGATGATTTCAGAGAAGACAAGGAAGTTTCTCAGAAAGCTTCTTTCTCTTTGTTATCGGAGGATATTTCCTTTGGCCCTATAGTCTTCAAAGGGATCCGAAATATCTGTTCTCAGATTCCACAGAAATAAGGCTAGCAAAGAGATCCACGAAATACAGATGTAATTCTGTGAGATGAATTAACAGAACACTAAGCAGTTTCTCAGAAAGCTTCTTTCCAGATTTCATCTGAGGATATTTCCTTTTTCAACATTGCCCTCTATGGGCTTCCGAATATCACTTTGCCAATTCCACAAGACCTGTCTTAGTGAAAGGCTTCTTGAGGGGAAAGCTGTAACTCTGTGAGATGATTTCACAGAACACAAAGAAGTTTCTCAGAAAGCTTCTTTCTCTTTGTTATCGGAGGATATTTCCTTTGGCCCTATAGTCTTCAAAGGGATCCGAAATATCTGTACTCAGATTCCACAGAAATAAGGCTAGCAAAGAGTTCCACGAAATACAGATGTAACTCTGTGAGATGAATTAACAGAACACTAAGCAGTTTCTCAGAAAGCTTCTTTCCAGATTTCATCTGAGGATATTTCCTTTTTCACCATAGACCTCTATGGGCTTCCAAATATCACTTTGCCAATTCCACAAGAACTGTCTTAGCGAAAGGCTTCTTGAGGGAAAAGTTGTAACTCTGTGAGATGATTTCACAGAACACCAAGAAGTTTCTCAGAAAGCATCTTTCTCTTTGTTATCGGAGGATATTTCCTTTGGCCCTATAGACTTGAAAGGGATCCGAAATATCTGTTCTCAGATTCCACAGAAATAAGGCTAACAAAGAGATCCACGAAGTACAGATGTAACTCTGTGAGTGGAAGTCACATATCACAGAGTAATTTCAAAGAAAGCTTCTTTCCAGATTTCATCTGAGGATATTTCCTTTTTCACCATAGCACTTTATTGGCTTGCAAATATAACTTTGCCAATTCCACAAGAACTGTCTTAGCGATAGGTTTCTTGAGGGGAAAGCTGTAACTCTGTGAGATGATTTCACAGAACACAAAGAAGTTTCTCAGAAAGCTTCTTTCTCTTTGTTATCGGAGGATATTTCCTTTGGCCCTATAGCCTTCAAAGGGATCCGAAATATCTGTTCTCAGATTCCAGTGAAATAAGGCTAGCAAAGAGATCCACGAAATACAGATATAACTCCGTGAGATGAATTAACAGAACCGTAAGCAGTTTCTCAGAAAGCTTCTTTCCAGATTTCATCTGAGGATATTTCCTTTTTCACCATAGCCCTCTATGGGCTTCCAAATATCACTTTGCCAATTCCACAAGAACTGTATTAGCGAAAGGCTTCTTGAGGTGAAAGCTGTAACTCTGTGAGATGATTTCACAGAACACAAAGAAGTTTCTCAGAAAGCTTCTTTCTTTTGGTATCGGAGGATATTTCCTTTGGCCCTATAGTCTTCAAAGGGATCCGAAATATCTGTTCCCAGATTCCACAGAAATAAGGCTAGCAAAGAGATCCACGAAATACAGATGTAATTCTGTGAGATGAATTTACAGAACACTAAGCAGTTTCTCAGAAAGCTTCTATCCAGATTTCATCTGAGGATATTTCCTTTTTCACCATAGCCCTCTATGGGCTTCCAAATATCACTTTGCCAATTCCACAAGAACTGTCTTAGCGAAAGGCTTCTTGAGGGGAAAGCTGTAACTCTGTGACATGATTTCACAGAACACAAAGAAGTTTCTCAGAAAGCTTCTTTCTCTCTGTTATCGGAGGATATTTCCTTTGGCCCTATAGACTTCAAAGGGATCCGAAATATCTGTACTCAGATTCCACGGAAATAAGGCTAGCAAAGAGATCCACGAAATACAGATGTAACTCTGTGAGATGAATTAACAGAACACTAAGCAGTTTCTCAGAAAGCTGCTTTCCAGATATCATGTGAGGATATTTCCTTTTTCACCATAGCCCTCTATGGGCTTCCAAATATCACTTTGCCAATTCCACAAGAACTGTCTTAGCGAAAGGCTTCTTGAGGGGAAAGCTGTAACTCTGTGAGATGATTTCACAGAACACAAAGAAGTTTCTCAGAAAGCTTCTTTCTCGTTGTTATCGGAGGATATTTCCTTTGGCCCTATAGTCTTCAAAGGGATCCGAAATATCTGTTCTAAGATTCCACAGAAATAAGGCTAGCAAAGAGATCCACGAAATACAGCTGTAACTCTCTGAGATGAATTTACAGAACATTAAGCAGTTTCTAAGAAAGCTTCTATCCAGATTTCATCTGAGGATATTTCCTTTTTCACCATAGCCCTCTATGGGCTTCCAAATATCACTTTGCCAATTCCACAGGAACTGTCTTAGCGAAAGGCTTCTTGAGAGGAAAGCTGTAACTCTGCGAGATGATTTCACAGAACACAAAGAAGTTTTTCAGAAAGCTTCTTTCTCTTTGTTATCTGAGGATATTACCTCTGGCCCTATAGGCTTCAAAGGGATCCGAAGTATCTGTTCTCAGATTCCACAGAAATAAGGCTAGCAAAGAGATCCACGAAATACAGATGTAACTCTCTGAGATGAATTAACAGAACACTAAGCAGTTTCTCAGAAAGCTTCTTTACAGATTTCATCTGAGGATATTTCCTTTTTCACCATAGCCCTCTAAGGGCTTCCAAATATCACTTTGCCAATTCCACAAGAACTGTCTTAGCGAAAGGCTTCTTGAGGGGAAAGCTGTAACTCTGTGAGATGATTTCACAGAACACAAAGAAGTTTCTCAGAAAGCTTCTTTCTCTTTGTTATCGGAGGATATTTCCTTTGGCCCTATAGTCTTCAAAGGGATCCGAAATATCTGTTCTCAGATTCCACAGAAATAAGGCTAGCAAAGAGTTCCACGAAATACAGATGTAACTCTGTGAGATGAATTAAGAGAACACTAAGCAGTTTCTCAGAAAGCTTCTTTCCAGATTTCATCTGAGGATATTTCCTTTTTCACCATAGCCCTCTAAGGGCTTACAAATATCACTTTGCCAATTCCACAAGAACTGTCTTAGCGAAAGGCTTCTTGAGGGGAAAGCTGTAATTCTGTGAGATGATTTCACAGAACACAAAGAAGTTTCTCAGAAAGCTTCTTTCTCTTTGTTATCGGAGGATATTTCCTTTGGCGCTATAGTCTTCAAAGGGATCCGAAATATCTGTTCTCAGATTCCACAGAAATAAGGCTAGCAAAGAGATCCACGAAATACAGATGTAAATCTGTGAGATAAATTAACCGAACACTAAGCAGTTTCTCAGAAAGCTTCTTTCCAGATTTCATCTGAGGATATTTCCTTTTTCACCATAGACCTCTATGGGCTTCCAAATATCACTTTGCCAATTCCCCAAGAACTGTCTTAGCGAAAGGCTTCTTGAGGGGAAAGCTGTAACTCCTGAGATGATTTCACAGAACACAAAGAAGTTTCTCAGAAAGCTTCTTTCTCTTTGTTATCAGAGGATATTTACTTTGGCCCTATAGTCTTCAAATGGATCCGAAATATCTGTTCTGAGATTCCACAGAAATAAGGCTAGCAAAGAGATCCACGAAATACAAATGTAATTCTGTGAGATGAATTAACAGAACACTAAGGAGTTTCTCAAAAAGCTTCCTTCCAGATGTCATCCGAGTATACTTCCTTTTTCAACATCGCCCTCTAGGGGCTTCCAAATATCACTTTGCCAATTCCACAAGAACTGACTTAGCGAAAGGGTTCTTGAGGGGAAAGCTGTAACTCTGTGGGATGATTTCACAGAAGACAAGGAAGTTTCTCAGAAAGCTTCTTTCTCTTTGTTATCGGAGGATATTTCCTTTGGCCCTATAGTCTTCAAAGGGATCCGAAATATCTCTTCTCAGATTCCACAGAAATAAGGCTACCAAAGAGATCCACGAAATACAGATGTAATTCTGTGAGATGAATTAACAGAACACTAAGCAGTTTCTCAGAAAGCTTCTTTCCAGATTTCATCTGAGGATATTTCCTTTTTCACCAGTGCCCTCTATGGGCTTCCGAATATCACTTTGCCAATTCCACAAGACCTGTCTTAGCGAAAGGCTTCTTGAGGGGAAAGCTGTAACTCTGTGAGATGATTTCACAGAACACAAAGAAGTTTCTCAGAAAGCTTCTTTCTCTTTGTTAACGGAGGATATTTCCTTTGGCCCTATAGTCTTCAAAGGGATCCGAAATATCTGTACTCAGATTCCACAGAAATAAGGCTAGCAAAGAGTTCCACGAAATACAGATGTAACTCTGTGAGATGAATTAACAGAACACTAAGCAGTTTCTCAGAAAGCTTCTTTCCAGATTTCATCTGAGGATATTTCCTTTTTCACCATAGCCCTCTATGGGCTTCCAAATATCACTTTGCCAATTCCACAAGAACTGTCTTAGCGAAAGGCTTCTTGAGGGAAAAGTTGTAACTCTGTGAGATGATTTCACAGAACACCAAGAAGTTTCTCAGAAAGCTTCTTTCTCTTTGTTATCGGAGGATATTTCCTTTGGCCCTATAGACTTGAAAGGGATCCGAAATATCTGTTCTCAGATTCCACAGAAATAAGGCTAACAAAGAGATCCACGAAGTACAGATGTATCTCTGTGAGTGGAAGTCACATATCACAGAGTAATTTCAAAGAAAGCTTCTTTCCAGATTTCATCTGAGGATATTTCCTTTTTCACCATAGCACTTTATTGGCTTGCAAATATAACTTTGCCAATTCCACAAGAACAGTCTTAGCGAAAGGTTTCTTGATGGGAAAGCTGTAACTCTGTGAGATGATTTCACAGAACACAAAGAGTTTCTCAGAAAGCTTCTTTCTCTCTGTTATCGGAGGATATTTCCTTTGGCCCTATAGCCTTCAAAGGGATCCGAAATATCTGTTCTCAGACTCCAGTGAAATAAGGCTAGCAAAGAGATCCACGAAACACAGATATAACTCCGTGAGATGAATTAACAGAACACTAAGCAGTTTCACAGAAAGCTTCTTTCCAGATTTCATCTGAGGATATTTCCTTTTTCACCATAGCCCTCTATGGGCTTCCAAATATCACTTTTCCAATTCCACAAGAACTGTCTTAGCGAAAGGCTTCTTGAGGGGAAAGCTGTAACTCTGTGAGATGATTTCACAGAACACAAAGAAGTTTCTCAGAAAGCTTCTTTCTCTTTGTTATCGGAGGATATTTCCTTTGGCCCTATAGTCTTCAAAGGGATCCGAAATATCTGTTCTCAGATTCCACAGAAATAAGGCTAGCAAAGAGATCCACGAAATACAGATGTAACTCTGTGAGATGAATTAACAGAACACTAAGCAGTTTCTCAGAAACCTTCTTTCCAGATTTCATCTGAGGATATTTCCTTTTTCACCATAGCCCTCTATGGGCTTCCAAATATCACTTTGCCAATTCCACAAGAACTGTCTTAGCGAAAGGCTTCTTGAGGGGAAAGCTGTAACTCTGTGAGATGATTTCACAGAACACAAAGAAGTTTCTCAGAAAGCTTCTTTCTCTTTGTTATCGGAGGATATTTCCTTTGGCCCTATAGTCTTCAAAGGGATCCGAAATATCTGTTCTCAGATTCCACAGAAATAAGGCTAGCAAAGAGATCCACGAAATACAGATGTAACTCTGTGAGATGAATTAACAGAACACTAAGCAGTTTCTCAGAAAGCTTCTTTCCAGATTTCATCTGAGGATATTTCCTTTTTCACCGTAGCCCTCTATGGGCTTCCAAATATCACTTTGCCAATTCCACAAGAACTGTCTTAGCGAAAGGCTTCTTGAGGGGAAAGCTGTAACTCTGTGAGGTGATTTCACAGAACACAAAGAAGTTTCTCAGAAAGCTTCTTTCTCTTTGTTATCGGAGGATATTTCCTTTGGCCCTAGAGTCTTCAAAGGGATCCGAAATATCTGTTCTCAGATTCCACAGAAATAAGGCTAGCAAAGAGATCCACGAAATACAGATGTAAGTCTGTGAGATGAATTAACAGAACACTAAGCAGTTTCTCAGAAAGCTTCTTTCCAGATTTCATCTGAGGATATTTCCTTTTTCACCATAGCCCTCTATGGGCTTCCAAATATCACTTTGCCAATTCCACAAGAACTGTCTTAGCGAAAGGCTTCTCGAGGGGAGAGCTGTAACTCTGTGAGATGATTTCACAGAACAAAAAGAAGTTTCTCAGATAGCTTCTTACTCTTTGTTATCGGAGGATATTTCCTTTGGCCCTATAGTCTTCAAAGGGATCCGAAATATCTGTTCTCAGATTCCACAGAAATAAGGCTAGCAAAGAGATCCACGAAATACAGATGTAACTCTGTGAGATGAATTAACAGGACACTAAGCAGTTTCACAGAAAGCTTCTTTCCAGATTTCATCTGAGGATATTTCCTTTTTCACCATAGCCCTCCATGGCTTCCAAATATGTCTTTGCCAATTCCACAAGAACTGTCTTAGCGAAAGGCTTCTTGAGGGGAAAGCTGTAACTCTGTGACATGATTTCACAGAACACAAAGAAGTTTCTCAGAAAGCTTCTTTCTCATTGTTATCGGAGGATATTTCTTTTGGCCCTATAGTCTTCAAAGGGATCCGAAATATCTGTTCTCAGATTCCACAGAAATAAGGCTAGCAAAGAGATCCACGAAATACAGATGTAACTCTGTGAGATGAATTAACAGAACACTAAGCAGTTTCACAGAAAGCTTCTTTCCAGATTTCATCTGAGGATATTTCCTTTTTCACCATAGCCCTCTATGGGCTTACAAATATCACTTTGCCAATTCCACAAGAACTGTCTTAGCGAAAGCCTTCTTGAGGGGAAAGCTGTAACTCTGTGAGATGATTTCACAGAACACAAAGAAGTTTCTCAGAAAGCTTCTTTCTCTTTGTTATCGGAGGATATTTCCTTTGGCCCTATAGTCTTCAAAGGGATCCGAAATATCTGTTCTCAGATTCCACAGAAATAAGGCTAGCAAAGAGATCCACGAAATAAAGAAGTAACTCTGTGAGATGAATTAACAGAACACTAAGCAGTTTCTCAGAAAGCTTCTTTCCAAATTTCATGTGAGGATATTTCCTTTTTCACCATAGCCCTCTATGGGCTTCCAAATATCACTTTGCCAATTCCACAAGAACTGTCTTAGCGAAGGGCTTCTTGAGGGGAAAGCTGTAACTCTGTGAGATGATTTCACAGAACACAAAGAAGTTTCTCAGAAAGCTTCTTTCTCTTTGTTATCGGAGGATATTTCCTTTGGCCCTATAGTCTTCAAAGGGATCCGAAATATCTGTTCTCAGATTCCACAGAAATAAGGCTAGCAAAGAGATCCATGAAATACAGATGTAACTCTGTGAGATGGATTAACAGGACACTAAGCAGTTTCTAAGAAAGCTTCTTTCCAGATTTCATCTGAGGATATTTCCTTTTTCACCATAGCCCTCTATGGGCTTCCAAATATCACTTTGCCAATTCCACAAGAACTGTCTTAGCGAAAGGCTTCTTGAGGGGAAAGCTGTAACTCTGTGAGATGATTTCACAGAACACAAAGAAGTTTCTCAGAAAGCTTCTTTCTCTTTGTTATCGGAGGATATTTCCTTTGGCCCTATAGTCTTCAAAGGGATCCGAAATATCTGTTCTCAGATTCCACAGATAAGGCTAGCAAAGAGATCCACGAAATACAGATGTAACTCTGTGAGATGAATTAACAGGACACTAAGCAGTTTCACAGAAAGCTTCTTTCCAGATTTCATCTGAGGATATTTCCTTTTTCACCATAGCCCTCTATGGGCTTCCAAATATCACTTTGCCAATTCCACGAGAACTGTCTTAGCGAAAGGCTTCTTGAGGGGAAAGCAGTAACTCTGTGAGATGATTTCACAGAACACAAAGAAGTTTCTCAGAAAGCTTCTTTCTCTTTGTTATCGGAGGATATTTCCTTTGGCCCTATAGACTTCAAAGGGATCCGAAATATCTGTTCTCAGATTCCACAGAAATAAGGCTAGCAAAGAGATCCACGAAATACAGATGTAACTCTGTGAGATGAATTAACAGAACACTAAGCAGTTTCACAGAAAGCTTCTTTCCAGATTTCATCTGAGGATATTTCCTTTTTCACCATAGCCCTCTATGGGCTTCCAAATATCACTTTGCCAATTCCACAAGAACTGTCTTAGCGAAAGGCTTCTTGAGGGGAAAGCTGTAACTCTGTGAGATGATTTCACAGAACACAAAGAAGTTTCTCAGAAAGCTTCTTTCTCTTTGTTATCGGAGGATATTTCCTTTGGCCCTATAGTCTTCAAAGGGATCCGAAATATCTGTTCTCAGATTCCACAGAAATAAGGCTAGCAAAGAGATCCACGAAATACTGATGTAACTCTGTGAGATGAATTAACAGGACACTAAGCAGTTTCTCAGAAAGCTTCTTTCCAGATTTCATCTGAGGATATTTCCGTTTTCACCATAGCCCTCTATGGGCTTCCAAATATCACTTTGCCAATTCCACAAGAAATGTCTTATCGAAAGGCTTCTTGAGGGGAAAGCTGTAACTCTGTGAGATGATTTCACAGAACACAAAGAAGTTTCTCAGAAAGCTTCTTTCTCTTTGTTATCGGAGGATATTTCCTTTGGCCCTATAGTCTTCAAAGGGATCCGAAATATCTGTTCTCAGATTCCACAGAAATAAGGCTAGCAAAGAGATCCACGAAATACAGATGTAACTCTGTGAGATGAATTAACAGAACACTAAGCAGTTTCTCAGAAAGCTTCTTTCCAGATTTCATCTGAGGATATTTCCTTTTTCACCATAGCCCTCTATGGGCTTCCAAATATCACTTTGCCAATTCAACAAGAACTGTCTTAGCGAAAGGCTTCTTGAGGGGAAAGCTGTAACTCTGTGAGATGATTTCACAGAACACAAAGAAGTTTCTCAGAAAGCTTCTTTCTCTTTGTTATCGGAGGATATTTCCTTTGGCCCTATAGTCTTCAAAGGGATCCGAAATATCTGTTCTCAGATTCCACAGAAATAAGGCTAGCAAAGAGATCCACGAAATACAGATGTAACTCTGTGAGATGAATGAACAGAACACTAAGCAGTTTCTCAGAAAGCTTCTTTCCAGATTTCATCTGAGGATATTTACTTTTTCACCGTAGCCCTCTATGGGCTTCCAAATATCACTTTGCCAATTCCACAAGAACTGTCTTAGCGAAAGGCTTCTTGAGGGGAAAGCTGTAACTCTGTGAGGTAATTTCACAGAACACAAAGAAGTTTCTCAGAAAGCTTCTTTCTCTTTGTTATCGGAGGATATTTCCTTTGGCCCTATAGTCTTCAAAGGGATCCGAAATATCTGTTCTCAGATTCCACAGAAATAAGGCTAGCAAAGAGATCCACGAAATACAGATGTAACTCTGTGAGATGAATTAACAGGACACTAAGCAGTTTCTCAGAAAGCTTCTTTCCAGATTTCATCTGAGGATATTTCCTTTTTCACCATAGCCCTCTATGGGCTTCCAAATATCACTTTGCCAATTCCACAAGAACTGTCTTAGCGAAAGGCTTCTTGAGGGGAAAGCTGCAACTCTGTGAGATGATTTCACAGAACACAAAGAAGTTTCTCAGAAAGCTTCTTTCTCTTTGTTATCGGAGGATATTTCCTTTGGCCCTATAGTCTTCAAAGGGATCCGAAATATCTGTTCTCAGATTCCACAGAAATAAGGCTAGCAAAGAGATCCACGAAATACAGATGTAACTCTGTGAGATGAATTAACAGAACACTAAGCAGTTTCTCAGAAAGCTTCTTTCCAGATTTCATCTGAGGATATTTCCTTTTTCACCATAGCCCTCTATGGGCTTCCAAATATCACTTTGCCAATTCCACGAGAACTGTCTTAGCGAAAGGCTTCTTGAGGGGAAAGCAGTAACTCTGTGAGATGATTTCACAGAACACAAAGAAGTTTCTCAGAAAGCTTCTTTCTCTTTGTTATCGGAGGATATTTCCTTTGGCCCTATAGACTTCAAAGGGATCCGAAATATCTGTTCTCAGATTCCACAGAAATAAGGCTAGGAAAGAGATCCACGAAATACAGATGTAACTCTGTGAGATGAATTAACAGAACACTAAGCAGTTTCACAGAAAGCTTCTTTCCAGATTTCATCTGAGGATATTTCCTTTTTCACCATAGCCCTCTATGGGCTTCCAAATATCACTTTGCCAATTCCACAAGAACTGTCTTAGCGAAAGGCTTCTTGAGGGGAAAGCTGTAACTCTGTGAGATGATTTCACAGAACACAAAGAAGTTTCTCAGAAAGCTTCTTTCTCTTTGTTATCGGAGGATATTTCCTTTGGCCCTATAGTCTTCAAAGGGATCCGAAATATCTGTTCTCAGATTCCACAGAAATAAGGCTAGCAAAGAGATCCACGAAATACTGATGTAACTCTGTGAGATGAATTAACAGGACACTAAGCAGTTTCTCAGAAAGCTTCTTTCCAGATTTCATCTGAGGATATTTCCGTTTTCACCATAGCCCTCTATGGGCTTCCAAATATCACTTTGCCAATTCCACAAGAAATGTCTTATCGAAAGGCTTCTTGAGGGGAAAGCTGTAACTCTGTGAGATGATTTCACAGAACACAAAGAAGTTTCTCAGAAAGCTTCTTTCTCTTTGTTATCGGAGGATATTTCCTTTGGCCCTATAGTCTTCAAAGGGATCCGAAATATCTGTTCTCAGATTCCACAGAAATAAGGCTAGCAAAGAGATCCACGAAATACAGATGTAACTCTGTGAGATGAATTAACAGAACACTAAGCAGTTTCTCAGAAAGCTTCTTTCCAGATTTCATCTGAGGATATTTCCTTTTTCACCATAGCCCTCTATGGGCTTCCAAATATCACTTTGCCAATTCAACAAGAACTGTCTTAGCGAAAGGCTTCTTGAGGGGAAAGCTGTAACTCTGTGAGATGATTTCACAGAACACAAAGAAGTTTCTCAGAAAGCTTCTTTCTCTTTGTTATCGGAGGATATTTCCTTTGGCCCTATAGTCTTCAAAGGGATCCGAAATATCTGTTCTCAGATTCCACAGAAATAAGGCTAGCAAAGAGATCCACGAAATACAGATGTAACTCTGTGAGATGAATGAACAGAACACTAAGCAGTTTCTCAGAAAGCTTCTTTCCAGATTTCATCTGAGGATATTTACTTTTTCACCGTAGCCCTCTATGGGCTTCCAAATATCACTTTGCCAATTCCACAAGAACTGTCTTAGCGAAAGGCTTCTTGAGGGGAAAGCTGTAACTCTGTGAGGTAATTTCACAGAACACAAAGAAGTTTCTCAGAAAGCTTCTTTCTCTTTGTTATCGGAGGATATTTCCTTTGGCCCTATAGTCTTCAAAGGGATCCGAAATATCTGTTCTCAGATTCCACAGAAATAAGGCTAGCAAAGAGATCCACGAAATACAGATGTAACTCTGTGAGATGAATTAACAGGACACTAAGCAGTTTCTCAGAAAGCTTCTTTCCAGATTTCATCTGAGGATATTTCCTTTTTCACCATAGCCCTCTATGGGCTTCCAAATATCACTTTGCCAATTCCACAAGAACTGTCTTAGCGAAAGGCTTCTTGAGGGGAAAGCTGCAACTCTGTGAGATGATTTCACAGAACACAAAGAAGTTTCTCAGAAAGCTTCTTTCTCTTTGTTATCGGAGGATATTTCCTTTGGCCCTATAGTCTTCAAAGGGATCCGAAATATCTGTTCTCAGATTCCACAGAAATAAGGCTAGCAAAGAGATCCACGAAATACAGATGTAACTCTGTGAGATGAATTAACAGAACACTAAGCAGTTTCTCAGAAAGCTTCTTTCCAGATTTCATCTGAGGATATTTCCTTTTTCACCATAGCCCTCTATGGGCTTCCAAATATCACTTTGCCAATTCCACAAGAATTGTCTTAGCGAAAGGCTTCTTGAGGGGAAAGCTGTAACTCTGTGAGATGATTTCACAGAACACAAAGAAGTTTCTCAGAAAGCTTCTTTCTCTTTGTTATCGGAGGATATTTCCTTTGGCCCTATAGTCTTCAAAGGGATCCGAAATATCTGTTCTCAGATTCCACAGAAATAAGGATAGCAAAGAGATCCACGAAATACAGATGTAAGTCTGTGAGATGAATTAACAGGACACTAAGCAGTTTCGCAGAAGGCTTCTTTCCAGATTTCATCTGAAGATATTTAATTTTTCACCATAGCCCTCTATGGGCTTCCAAATATCACTTTGCCAATTCCACAAGAACTGCCTTAGCGAAAGGCTTCTTGAGGGGAAAGCTGTAACTCTGTGAGATGATTTCACAGAACACAAAGAAGTTTCTCAGAAAGCTTCTTTATCTTTGTTATCGGAGGATATTTCCTTTGGCCCTATAGTCTTCAAAGGGATCCGAAATATCTGTTCTCAGATTCCACAGAAATAAGGCTAGCAAAGAGATCCACGAAATACAGATGTAACTCTGTGAGATGAATTAACAGGACACTAAGCAGTTTCTCAGAAAGCTTCTTTCCAGATTTCATCTGAGGATATTTCCTTTTTCACCATAGCCCTCTAAGGGCTTCCAAATATCACTTTGCCAATTCCACAAGAACTGTCTTAGCGAAAGGCTTCTTGAGGGCAAAGCTGTAACTCTGTTAGATGATTTCACAGAACACAAAGAAGTTTCTCAGAAAGCTTCTTTCTCTTTGTTATCGGAGGATATTTCCTTTGGCCCTGTAGACTTCAAAGGGATCCGAAATATCTGTTCTCAGATTCCACAGAAATAAGGCTAGCAAAGAGATCCACGAAATACAGATGTAAGTCTGTGAGATGAATTAATAGAACACTAAGCAGTTTCTCAGAAAGCTTCTTTCCAGATTTCATCTGAGGATATTTCCTTTTTCACCATAGCCCTCTATGGGCTTCCAAATATCACTCTGCCAATTCCACAAGAACTGTCTTAGCGAAAGGCTTCTTGAGGGGAAAGCTGTAACTCTGTGAGATGATTTCACAGAACACAAAGAAGTTTCTCAGAAAGCTTCTTTCTCTTTGTTATCGGAGGATATTTCCTTTGGCCCTATAGTCTTCAAAGGGATCCGAAATATCTGTTTTCAGATTCCACAGAAATAAGGCTAGCAAAGAGATCCACGAAATACACATGTAACTCTGTGAGATGAATTAACAGGACACTAAGCAGTTTCTCAGAAAGCTTCTTTCCAGATTTCATGTGAGGATATTTCCTTTTTCACCATAGCCCTCTATGGGCTTCCAAATATCACTTTGCCAATTCCACAAGAACTGTCTTAGCGAAAGGCTTCTTGAGGGGAACGCTGTAACTCTGTGAGATGATTTCACAGAACACAAAGAAGTTTCTCAGAAAGCTTCTTTCTCTTTGTTATCGGAGGATATTTCCTTTGGCCCTATAGTCTTCAAAGGGATCCGAAATATCTGTTCTCAGATTCCACAGAAATAAGGGTAGCAAAGAGTTCCACGAAATACAGATGTAAGTGTGTGATATGAATTAACAGAACACTAAGCAGTTTCACAGAAAACTTCTTTCCAGATTTCATCTGAGGATATTTCCTTTTTCACCATAGCCCTCTATGGCTTCCAAATGTAACTTTGCCAATTCCACAAGAACTGTCTTAGCGAAAGGCTTCTTGAGGGCAAAGCTGTAACTCTGTTAGATGATTTCACAGAACACAAAGAAGTTTCTCAGAAAGCTTCTTTCTCTTTGTTATCGGAGGATATTTCCTTTGGCCCTGTAGACTTCAAAGGGATCCGAAATATCTGTTCTCAGATTCCACAGAAATAAGGCTAGCAAAGAGATCCACGAAATACAGATGTAACTCTGTGAGATGAATTAATAGAACACTAAGCAGTTTCTCAGAAAGCTTCTTTCCAGATTTCATCTGAGGATATTTCCTTTTTCACCATAGCCCTCTATGGGCTTCCAAATATCACTCTGCCAATTCCACAAGAACTGTCTTAGCGAAAGGCTTCTTGAGGGGAAAGCTGTAACTCTGTGAGATGATTTCACAGAACACAAAGAAGTTTCTCAGAAAGCTTCTTTCTCTTTGTTATCGGAGGATATTTCCTTTGGCCCTATAGTCTTCAAAGGGATCCGAAATATCTGTTTTCAGATTCCACAGAAATAAGGCTAGCAAAGAGATCCACGAAATACAGATGTAACTCTGTGAGATGAATTAACAGGACACTAAGCAGTTTCTAAGAAAGCTTCTTTCCAGATTTCATGTGAGGATATTTCCTTTTTCACCATAGCCCTCTATGGGCTTCCAAATATCACTTTGCCAATTCCACAAGAACTGTCTTAGCGAAAGGCTTCTTGAGGGGAACGCTGTAACTCTGTGAGATGATTTCACAGAACACAAAGAAGTTTCTCAGAAAGCTTCTTTCTCTTTGTTATCGGAGGATATTTCCTTTGGCCCTATACTCTTCAAAGGGATCCGAAATATCTGTTCTCAGATTCCACAGAAATAAGGCTAGCAAAGAGTTCCACGAAATACAGATGTAAGTCTGTGATATGAATTAACAGAACACTAAGCAGTTTCACAGAAAGCTTCTTTCCAGATTTCATCTGAGGATATTTCCTTTTTCACCATAGCCCTCTATGGCTTCCAAATGTAACTTTGCCAATTCCACAAGAACTGTCTTAGCGAAAGGCTTCTTGAGGGGAAAGCTGCAACTCTGTGAGATGATTTCACAGAACACAAAGAAGTTTCTCAGAAAGCTTCTTTCTCTTTGTTATCGGAGGATATTTCCTTTGGCCCTATAGTCTTCAAAGGGATCCGAAATATCTGTTCTCAGATTCCACAGAAATAAGGCTAGCAAAGATATCCACGAAATACAGATGTAACTCTGTGACATGAATTAACAGAACACTAAGCAGTTTCTCAGAAAGCTTCTTTCCAGATTTCATCTGAGGATATTTCCTTTTTCACCATAGCCCTCTATGGGCTTCCAAATATCACTTTGCCAATTCCACAAGAATTGTCTTAGCGAAAGGCTTCTTGAGGGGAAAGCTGTAACTCTGTGAGATGATTTCACAGAACACAAAGAAGTTTCTCAGAAAGCTTCTTTCTCTTTGTTATCGGAGGATATTTCCTTTGGCCCTATAGTCTTCAAAGGGATCCGAAATATCTGTTCTCAGATTCCACAGAAATAAGGATAGCAAAGAGATCCACGAAATACAGATGTAAGTCTGTGAGATGAATTAACAGGACACTAAGCAGTTTCACAGAAAGCTTCTTTCCAGATTTCATCTGAAGATATTTGATTTTTCACCATAGCCCTCTATGGGCTTCCAAATATCACTCTGCCAATTCCACAAGAACTGCCTTAGCGAAAGGCTTCTTGAGGGGAAAGCTGTAACTCTGTGAGATGATTTCACAGAACACAAAGAAGTTTCTCAGAAAGCTTCTTTCTCTTTGTTATCGGAGGATATTTCCTTTGGCCCTATAGTCTTCAAAGGGATCCGAAATATCTGTTCTCAGATTCCACAGAAATAAGGCTAGCAAAGAGATCCACGAAATACAGATGTAACTCTGTGAGATGAATTAACAGAACACTAAGCAGTTTCTCAGAAAGCTTCCTTCCAGATTTCATCTGAGGATATTTCCTTTTTCACCCTAGCCCTCTATGGCTTCCAAATATCACTTTGCCAATTCCACAAGAACTGTCTTAGCGAAAGGCTTCTTGAGGGGAAAGATGCAACTCTGTGAGATGATTTCACAGAACACAAAGAAGTTTCTCAGAAAGCTTCTTTCTCTTTGTTATCGGAGGATATTTCCTTTGGCCCTATAGTCTTCAAAGGGATCCGAAACATCTGTTCTCAGATTCCACAGAAATAAGGCTAGCAAAGAGATCCACGAAATACAGATGTAACTCTGTGAGATGAATTAACAGGACACTAAGCCGTTTCTAAGAAAGCTTCTTTCCAGATTTCATCTGAGGATATTTCCTTTTTCACCATAGCCCTCAATGGGCTTCCAAATATCACTTTGCCAGTTCCACAAGAACTGTCTTAGCGAAAGGCTTCTTGAGGGGAAAGCAGTAACTCTGTGAGATGATTTCACAGAACACAAAGAAGTTTCTCAGAAAGCTTCTTTCTCTTTGTTATAGGAGGATATTTCCTTTGGCCCTATAGTCTTCAAAGGGATCCGAAATATCTGTTCTCAGATTCCACAGAAGTAAGGCTAGCAAAGAGATCCACGAAATACAGATGTAACTCTGTGAGATGAATTAACAGGACACTAAGCAGTTTCTCAGAAAGCTTCTTTCCAGATTTCATCTGAGGATATTTCCTTTTTCACCATAGCCCTCTATGGGCTTCCAAATATCACTTTGCCAATTCCACAAGAACTGTCTTAGCGAAAGGCTTCTTGAGGGCAAAGCTGTAACTCTGTTAGATGATTTCACAGAACACAAAGAAGTTTCTCAGAAAGCTTCTTTCTCTTTGTTATCGGAGGATATTTCCTTTGGCCCTGTAGACTTCAAAGGGATCCGAAATATCTGTTCTCAGATTCCACAGAAATAAGGCTAGCAAAGAGATCCACGAAATACAGATGTAAGTCTGTGAGATGAATTAATAGAACACTAAGCAGTTTCTCAGAAAGCTTCTTTCCAGATTTCATCTGAGGATATTTCCTTTTTCACCATAGCCCTCTATGGGCTTCCAAATATCACTCTGCCAATTCCACAAGAACTGTCTTAGCGAAAGGCTTCTTGAGGGGAAAGCTGTAACTCTGTGAGATGATTTCACAGAACACAAAGAAGTTTCTCAGAAAGCTTCTTTCTCTTTGTTATCGGAGGATATTTCCTTTGACCCTATAGTCTTCAAAGGGATCCGAAATATCTGTTCTCAGATTCCACAGAAATAAGGCTAGCAAAGAGATCCACGAAATACAGATGTAACTCTGTGAGGTGAATTAACAGGACACTAAGCAGTTTCTAAGAAAGCTTCTTTCCTGATTTCATCTGAGGATATTTCCTTTTTCACCATAGCCCTCTATGGGCTTCCAAATATCACTTTGCCAATTCCACAAGAACTGTCTTAGCGAAAGGCTTCTTGAGGGGAAAGCTGTAACTCTGTGAGATGATTTCACAGAACACAAAGAAGTTTCTCAGAAAGCTTCTTTCTCTTTGTTATCGGAGGATATTTCCTTTGGCCCTATAGTCTTCAAAGGGATCCGAAATATCTGTTCTCAGATTCCACAGAAATAAGGCTAGCAAAGAGATCCACGAAATACAGATGTAACTCTGTGAGATGAATTAACAGAACACTAAGTAGTTTCTCAGAAAGCTTCTTTCCAGATTTTATCTGAGGATATTTCCTTTTTCACCATAGCCCTCTAGGGGTTCCAAATATCACTTTGCCAATTCCACAAGAACTGTCTTAGCGAAAGGCTTCTTGAGGGCAAAGCTGTAACTCTGTGAGATGATTTCACAGAACACAAAGAAGTTTCTCAGAAAGATTCTTTCTCTTTGGTATCGGAGGATATTTCCTTTGGCCCTATAGTCTTCAAAGGGATCCGAAATATCTGTTCTCAGATTCCACAGAAATAAGGCTAGCAAAGAGATCCACGAAATACAGATGTAACTCTGTGAGATGAATTAACAGGACACTAAGCAGTTTCTCAGAAAGCTTCTTTCCAGATTTCATCTGAGGATATTTAATTTTTCACCATAGCCCTCTATGGGCTTCCAAATATCACTTTGCCAATTCCACAAGAACTGTCTTAGCGAAAGGCTTCTTGAGGGGAAAGCTGTAACTCTGTGAGATGATTTCACAGAACACAAAGAAGTTTCTCAGAAATCTTCTTTCTCTTTGTTATCGGAGGATATTTCCTTTGGCCCTATAGTCTTCAAAGGGATCCGAAATATCTGTTCTCAGATTCCACAGAAATAAGGCTAGCAAAGAGATCCACGAAATACAGATGTAAGTCTGTGAGATGAATTAACAGAACACTAAGCAGTTTCTCAGAAAGCTTCTTTCCAGATTTCATCTGAGGATATTTCCTTTTTCACCATAGCCCTCTATGGGCTTCCAAATATCACTTTACCAATTCCACAAGAACTGCCTTAGCGAAAGGCTTCTTGAGGGGAAAGCTGTAACTCTGTGAGATGATTTCACAGAACACAAAGAAGTTTCTCAGAAAGCTTCTTTCTCTTTGTTATCGGAGGATATTTCCTTTGGCCCTATAGTCTTCAAAGGGATCCGAAATATCTGTTCTCAGATTCCACAGAAATAAGGCTAGCAAAGAGATCCACGAAATCCAGATGTAACTCTGTGAGATGAATTAACATAACACTAAGCAGTTTCTAAGAAAGCTTCTTTCCAGATTTCATCTGAGGATATTTCCTTTTTCACCATAGCCCTCTATGGGCTTCCAAATATCACTTTGCCAATTCCACAAGAACTGTCTTAGCGAAAGGCTTCTTGAGGGGAAAGCTGTAACTCTGTGAGATGATTTCACAGAACACAAAGAAGTTTCTCAGAAAGCTTCTTTCTCTTTGTTATCGGAGGATATTTCCTTTGGCCCTATAGTCTTCAAAGGGATCCGAAATATCTGTTCTCAGATTCCACAGAAATAAGGCTAGCAAAGAGATCCACGAAATACAGATGTAAGTCTGTGAGATGAATTAACAGAACACTAAGCAGTTTCTCAGAAAGCTTCTTTCCAGATTTCATCTGAGGATATTTCCTTTTTCACCATAGCCCTCTATGGGCTTCCAAATATCACTTTGCCAATTCCACAAGAACTGTCTTAGCGAAAGGCTTCTTGAGGGCAAAGCTGTAACTCTGTGAGATGATTTCACAGAACACAAAGAAGTTTCTCAGAAAGATTCTTTCTCTTTGGTATCGGAGGATATTTCCTTTGGCCCTATAGTCTTCAAAGGGATCCGAAATATCTGTTCTCAGATTCCACAGAAATAAGGCTAGCAAAGAGATCCACGAAATACAGATGTAACTCTGTGAGATGAATTAACAGGACACTAAGCAGTTTCTCAGAAAGCTTCTTTCCAGATTTCATCTGAGGATATTTAATTTTTCACCATAGCCCTCTATGGGCTTCCAAATATCACTTTGCCAATTCCACAAGAACTGTCTTAGCGAAAGGCTTCTTGAGGGGAAAGCTGTAACTCTGTGAGATGATTTCACAGAACACAAAGAAGTTTCTCAGAAAGCTTCTTTCTCTTTGTTATCGGAGGATATTTCCTTTGGCCCTATAGTCTTCAAAGGGATCCGAAATATCTGTTCTCAGATTCCACAGAAATAAGGCTAGCAAAGAGATCCACGAAATACAGATGTAACTCTGTGAGATGAATTAACAGAACACTAAGCAGTTTCTCAGAAAGCTTCTTTCCAGATTTCATCTGAGGATATTTCCTTTTTCACCATAGCCCTCTATGGGCTTCCAAATATCACTTTGCCAATTCCACAAGAACTGTCTTAGCGAAAGGCTTCTTGAGGGGAAAGCTGTAACTCTGCGAGATGATTTCACAGAACACAAAGAACATTCTCAGAAAGCTTCTTTGTCTTTGTTATCGGAGGATATTTCCTTTGGCCCTATAGTCTTCAAAGGGATCCGAAATATCTGTTCTCAGATTCCACAGAAATAAGGCTAGCAAAGAGATCCACGAAATACTGATGTAACTCTGTTAGATGAATTAACAGGACACTAAGCAGTTTCTCAGAAAGCTTCTTTCCAGATTTCATCTGAGGATATTTCCTTTTTCACCATAGCCCTCTATGGGCTTCCAAATATCACTTTGCCAATTCCACAAGAACTGTCTTAGCGAAAGGCTTCTTGAGGGGAAAGCTGTAACTCTGTGAGATAATTTCACAGAACACAAAGAAGTTTCTCAGAAAGCTTCTTTCTCTTTGTTATCGGAGGATATTTCCTTTGGCCCTATAGTCTTCAAAGGGATCCGAAATATCTGTTCTCAGATTCCACAGAAATAAGGCTAGCAAAGAGATCCACGAAATACAGATGTAACTCTGTGAGATGAATTAACAGAACACTAAGCAGTTTCTCAGAAAGCTTCTTTCCAGATTTCATCTGAGGATATTTCCTTTTTCACCATAGCCCTCTATGGGCTTCCAAATATCACTTTGCCAATTCCACAAGAACTGTCTTAGCGAAAGGCTTCTTGAGGGGAAAGCAGTAACTCTGTGAGATGATTTCACAGAACACAAAGAAGTTTCTCAGAAAGCTTCTTTCTCTTTGTTATCGGAGGATATTTCCTTTGGCCCTAGAGTCTTCAAAGGGATCCGAAATATCTGTTCTCAGATTCCACAGAAATAAGGCTAGCAAAGAGATCCACGAAATACAGATGTAACTCTGTGAGATGAATTAACAGAACACTAAGCAGTTTCTCAGAAAGCTTCTTTCCAGATTTCATCTGAGGATATTTCCTTTTTCACCATAGCCCTCTATGGGCTTCCAAATATCACTTTGCCAATTCCACAAGAACTGTCTTAGCGAAAGGCTTCTTGAGGGGAAAGCTGTAACTCTGTGAGATGATTTCACAGAACACAAAGAAGTTTCTCAGAAAGCTTCTTTCTCTTTGTTATCGGAGGATATTTCCTTTGGCCCTATAGTCTTCAAAGGGATCCGAAATATCTGTTCTCAGATTCCACAGAAATAAGGCTAGCAAAGAGATCCACGAAATACAGATGTAAGTCTGTGAGATGAATTAACAGGACACTAAGCAGTTTCACAGACAGCTTCTTTCCAGATTTCATCTGAGGATATTTCGTTTTTCACCTTAGCCCTCTATGGGCTTCCAAATATCACTTTGCCAATTCCACAAGAACTGTCTTAGCGAAAGGCTTCTTGAGGGGAAAGCTGTAACTCTGTGAGATGATTTCACAGAACACAAAGAAGTTTCTCAGAAAGATTCTTTCTCTTTGTTATCGGAGGATATTTCCTTTGGCCCTATAGTCTTCAAAGGGATCCGAAATATCTGTTCTCAGATTCCACAGAAATAAGGCTAGCAAAGAGATCCACGAAATACAGATGTAACTCTGTGAGATGAATTAACAGGACACTAAGCAGTTTCTCAGAAAGCTTCTTTCCAGATTTCATCTGAGGATATTTAATTTTTCACCATAGCCCTCTATGGGCTTCCAAATATCACTTTGCCAATTCCACAAGAACTGTCTTAGCGAAAGGCTTCTTGAGGGGAAAGCTGTAACTCTGTGAGATGATTTCACAGAACACAAAGAAGTTTCTCAGAAAGCTTCTTTCTCTTTGTTATCGGAGGATATTTCCTTTGGCCCTATAGTCTTCAAAGGGATCCGAAATATCTGTTCTCAGATTCCACAGAAATAAGGCTAGCAAAGAGATCCACGAAATACAGATGTAAGTCTGTGAGATGAATTAACAGAACACTAAGCAGTTTCTCAGAAAGCTTCTTTCCAGATTTCATCTGAGGATATTTCCTTTTTCACCATAGCCCTCTATGGGCTTCCAAATATCACTTTGCCAATTCCACAAGAACTGTCTTAGCGAAAGGCTTCTTGAGGGGAAAGCTGTAACTCTGCGAGATGATTTCACAGAACACAAAGAACATTCTCAGAAAGCTTCTTTGTCTTTGTTATCGGAGGATATTTCCTTTGGCCCTATAGTCTTCAAAGGGATCCGAAATATCTGTTCTCAGATTCCACAGAAATAAGGCTAGCAAAGAGATCCACGAAATACTGATGTAACTCTGTTAGATGAATTAACAGGACACTAAGCAGTTTCTCAGAAAGCTTCTTTCCAGATTTCATCTGAGGATATTTCCTTTTTCACCATAGCCCTCTATGGGCTTCCAAATATCACTTTGCCAATTCCACAAGAACTGTCTTAGCGAAAGGCTTCTTGAGGGGAAAGCTGTAACTCTGTGAGATAATTTCACAGAACACAAAGAAGTTTCTCAGAAAGCTTCTTTCTCTTTGTTATCGGAGGATATTTCCTTTGGCCCTATAGTCTTCAAAGGGATCCGAAATATCTGTTCTCAGATTCCACAGAAATAAGGCTAGCAAAGAGATCCACGAAACACAGATGTAACTCTGTGAGATGAATTAACAGAACACTAAGCAGTTTCTCAGAAAGCTTCTTTCCAGATTTCATCTGAGGATATTTCCTTTTTCACCATAGCCCTCTATGGGCTTCCAAATATCACTTTGCCAATTCCACAAGAACTGTCTTAGCGAAAGGCTTCTTGAGGGGAAAGCAGTAACTCTGTGAGATGATTTCACAGAACACAAAGAAGTTTCTCAGAAAGCTTCTTTCTCTTTGTTATCGGAGGATATTTCCTTTGGCCCTAGAGTCTTCAAAGGGATCCGAAATATCTGTTCTCAGATTCCACAGAAATAAGGCTAGCAAAGAGATCCACGAAATACAGATGTAACTCTGTGAGATGAATTAACAGAACACTAAGCAGTTTCTCAGAAAGCTTCTTTCCAGATTTCATCTGAGGATATTTCCTTTTTCACCATAGCCCTCTATGGGCTTCCAAATATCACTTTGCCAATTCCACAAGAACTGTCTTAGCGAAAGGCTTCTTGAGGGGAAAGCTGTAACTCTGTGAGATGATTTCACAGAACACAAAGAAGTTTCTCAGAAAGCTTCGTTCTCTTTGTTATCGGAGGATACTTCCTTTGGCCCTATAGTCTTCAAAGGGATCCGAAATATCTGTTCTCAGATTCCACAGAAATAAGGCTAGCAAAGAGATCCACGAAATACAGATGTAAGTCTGTGAGATGAATTAACAGGACACTAAGCAGTTTCACAGACAGCTTCTTTCCAGATTTCATCTGAGGATATTTCGTTTTTCACCTTAGCCCTCTATGGGCTTCCAAATATCACTTTGCCAATTCCACAAGAACTGTCTTAGCGAAAGGCTTCTTGAGGGGAAAGCTGTAACTCTGTGAGATGATTTCACAGAACACAAAGAAGTTTCTCAGAAAGATTCTTTCTCTTTGTTATCGGAGGATATTTCCTTTGGCCCTATAGTCTTCAAAGGGATCCGAAATATCTGTTCTGAGATTCCACAGAAATAAGGCTAGCAAAGAGATCCACGAAATACAGATGTAACTCTGTGAGATGAATTAACAGAACACTAAGCAGTTTCTCTGAAAGCTTCTTTCCAGATTTCATCTGAAGATATTTCCTTTTTCACCAAAGCCCTCTATGGCTTCCAAATATCACTTTGCCAATTCCAAAAGAACTGTCTTAGCGAAAGGCTTCTTGAGGGGAAAGTTGCAACTCTGTGAGATGATTTCACAGAACACAAAGAAGTTTCTCAGAAAGCTTCTTTCTCTTTGTTATCGGAGGATATTTCCTTTGGCCCTATAGTCTTCAAAGGGATCCGAAACATCTGTTCTCAGATTCCACAGAAATAAGGCTAGCAAAGAGATCCACGAAATACAGATGTAACTCTGTGAGATGAATTAACAGGACACTAAGCAGTTTCTAAGAAAGCTTCTTTCCAGATTTCATCTGAGGATATTTACTTTTTCACCATAGCCCTCTATGGGCTTCCAAATATCACTTTGCCAATTCCACAAGAACTGTCTTAGCGAAAGGCTTCTTGAGGGGAAAGCTGTAACTCTGTGAGATGATTTCACAGAACACAAAGAAGTTTCTCAGAAAGCTTCTTTCTCTTTGTTATCGGAGGATATTTCCTTTGGCCCTATAGTCTTCAAAGGGATCCGAAATATCTGTTCTCAGATTCCACAGAAATAAGGCTAGCAAAGAGATCCACGAAATACAGATGTAACTCTGTGAGATGAATTAACAGAACACTAAGCAGTTTCTCAGAAAGCTTCTATCCAGATTTCATCTGAGGATATTTCCTTTTTCACCATAGCCCTCTATGGGCTTCCAAATATCACTTTGCCAATTCCACAAGAACTGTCTTAGCGAAAGGCTTCTTGAGGGGAAAGCTGTAACTCTGTGAGATGATTTCACAGAACACAAAGAAGTTTCTCAGAAAGCTTCTTTCTCTTTGTTATCGGAGGATATTTCCTTTGGCCCTATAGACTTCAAAGGGATCCGAAATATCTGTTCTCAGATTCCACAGAAATAAGGCTAGCAAAGAGATCCACGAAATACAGATGTAACTCTGTGAGATGAATTAACAGAACACTAAGCAGTTTCTCAGAAAGCTTCTTTCCAGATTTCATCTGAGGATATTTCCTTTTTCACCATAGCCCTCTATGGGCTTCCAAATATCACTTTGCCAATTGCGCAAGAACTGTCTTAGCGAAAGGCTTCTTGAGGGCAAAGCTGTAACTCTGTGAGATGATTTCACAGAACACAAAGAAGTTTCTCAGAAAGCTTCTTTCTCTTTGTTATCGGAGGATATTTCCTTTGGCCCTATAGTCTTCAAAGGGATCCGAAATATCAGTTCTCAGATTCCACAGAAATAAGGCTAGCAAAGAGATCCACGAAATACAGATGTAACTCTGTGAGATGAATTAACAGGACACTAAGCAGTTTCTTAGAAAGCTTCTTTCCAGAATTCATCTGAGAATATTTAATTTTTCACCATAGCCCTCTATGGGCTTCCAAATATCACTTTGCCAATTCCACAAGAACTGTCTTAGCGAAAGGCTTCTTGAGGGGAAAGCTGTAACTCTGTGAGATGATTTCACAGAACACAAAGAAGTTTCTCAGAAAGCTTCTTTCTCTTTGTTATCGGAGGATATTTCCTTTGGCCCTATATACTTCAAAGGGATCCGAAATATCTGTTCTCAGATTCCACAGAAATAAGGCTAGCAAAGAGATCCACGAAATACAGATGTAAGTCTGTGAGATGAATTAACAGAACACTAAGCAGTTAATCAGAAAGCTTCTTTCCAGATTTCATCTGAGGATATTTAATTTTTCACCATAGCCCTCTATGGGCTTCCAAATATCACTTTGCCAATTCCACAAGAACTGTCTTAGCGAAAGGCTTCTTGAGGGGAAAGCTGTAACTCTGTGAGATGATTTCACAGAACACAAAGAAGTTTCTCAGAAAGCTTCTTTCTCTTTGTTATCGGAGGATATTTCCTTTGGCCCTCTAGTCTTCAAAGGGATCCGAAATATCTGTTCTCAGATTCCACAGAAATAAGTCTAGCAAAGAGATCCACGAAATACAGATGTAACTCTGTGAGATGAATTAACAGGACACTAAGCAGTTTCTCAGAAAGCTTCTTTCCTGATTTCATCTGAGGATATTTCCTTTTTCACCATAGCCCTCTATGGGCTTCCAAATATCACTTTGCCAATTCCACAAGAACTGTCTTAGCGAAAGGCTTCTTGAGGGGAAAGCTGTAACTCTGTGAGATGATTTCACAGAACACAAAGAAGTTTCTCAGAAAGCTTCTTTCTCTTTGTTATCGGAGGATATTTCCTTTGGCCCTATATACTTCAAAGGGATCCGAAATATCTGTTCTCAGATTCCACAGAAATAAGGCTAGCAAAGAGATCCACGAAATACAGATGTAAGTCTGTGAGATGAATTAACAGAACACTAAGCAGTTAATCAGAAAGCTTATTTCCAGATTTCATCTGAGGATATTTCCTTTTTCACCATAGCCCTCTATGGGCTTCCAAATATCACTTTGACAATTCCACAAGAACTGTCTTAGCGAAAGGCTTCTTGAGGGGAAAGCTGTAACTCTGTGAGATGATTTCACAGAACACAAAGAAGTTTCTCAGAAAGCTTCTTTCTCTTTGTTATCGGAGGATATTTCCTTTGGCCCTGTAGACTTCAAATGGATCCGAAATATCTGTTCTCAGATTCCACAGAAATAAGGCTAGCAAAGAGATCCACGAAATACAGATGTAAGTCTGTGAGATGAATTAGCAGAACACTAAGCAGTTTCTCATAAAGCTTCTTTCCTGATTTCATCTGAGGATATTTCCTTTTTCACCATAGCCCTCTATAGGCTTCCAAATATCACTTTGCCAATTCCACAAGAACTGTCTTAGCGAAAGGCTTCTTGAGGGGAAAGCTGTAACTCTGTGAGATGATTTCACAGAACACAAAGAAGTTTCTCAGAAAGCTTCTTTCTCTTTGTTATCGGAGGATATTTCCTTTGGCCCTATAGTCTTCAAAGGGATCCGAAATATCTGTTCTCAGATTCCACAGAAATAAGGCTAGCAAAGAGATCCACGAAATACAGATGTAACTCTGTGAGATGAATTAACAGGACACTAAGCAGTTTCTCAGAAAGCTTCTTTCCAGATTTCATCTGAGGAT
This sequence comes from Macaca nemestrina, assembly GCF_043159975.1. Lineage (NCBI taxonomy): Eukaryota > Metazoa > Chordata > Mammalia > Primates > Cercopithecidae > Macaca > Macaca nemestrina. Next base: position 57,201,177 of record NC_092129.1, on the reverse strand, counting down.
ATATAATTTTTCACCATAGCCCTCTATGGGCTTCCAAATATCACTTTGCCAATTCCACAAGAACTGTCTTAGCGAAAGGCTTCTTGAGGGGAAAGCTGTAACTCTGTGAGATGATTTCACAGAACACAAAGAAGTTTCTCAGAAAGCTTCTTTCTCTTTGTTATCGGAGGATATTTCCTTTGGCCCTGTAGACTTCAAATGGATCCGAAATATCAGTTCTCAGATTCCACAGAAATAAGGCTAGCAAAGAGATCCACGAAATACAGATGTAAGTCTGTGAGATGAATTAGCAGAACACTAAGCAGTTTCTCAGAAAGCTTCTTTCCTGATTTCATCTGAGGATATTTCCTTTTTCACCATAGCCCTCTATAGGCTTCCAAATATCACTTTGCCAATTCCACAAGAACTGTCTTAGCGAAAGGCTTCTTGAGGGGAAAGCTGTAACTCTGTGAGATGATTTCACAGAACACAAAGAAGTTTCTCAGAAAGCTTCTTTCTCTTTGTTATCGGAGGATATTTTCTTTGGCCCTATAGTCTTCAAAGGGATCCGAAATATCTGTTCTCAGATTCCACAGAAATAAGGCTAGCAAAGAGATCCACGAAATACAGATGTAACTCTGTGAGATGAATTAACAGGACACTAAGCAGTTTCTCAGAAAGCTTCTTTCCAGATTTCATCTGAGGATATTTAATTTTTCACCATAGCCCTCTATGGGCTTCCAAATATCACTTTGCCAATTCCACAAGAACTGTCTTAGCGAAAGGCTTCTTGAGGGGAAAGCTGTAACTCTGTGAGATGATTTCACAGAACACAAAGAAGTTTCTCAGAAAGCTTCTTTCCCTTTGTTATCGGAGGATATTTCCTTTGGCCCTGTAGACTTCAAATGGATCCGAAATATCTGTTCTCAGATTCCACAGAAATAAGGCTAGCAAAGAGATTCACGTAATACAGATGTAAGTCTGTGAGATGAATTAGCAGAACACTAAGCAGTTTCTCAGAAAGCTTCTTTCCTGATTTCATCTGAGGATATTTCCTTTTTCACCATAGCCCTCTATGGGCTTCCAAATATCACTTTGCCAATTCCACAAGAACTGTCTTAGCGAAAGGCTTCTTGAGGGGAAAGCTGTAACTCAGTGAGATGATTTCACAGAACACAAAGAAGTTTCTCAGAAAGCTTCTTTCTCTTTGTTATCGGAGGATATTTCCTTTGGCCCTATAGTCTTCAAAGGGATCCGAAATATCTGTTCTCAGATTCCACAGAAATAAGGCTAGCAAAGAGATCCACGAAATACAGATGTAACTCTGTGAGATGTATTAACAGAACACTAAGCAGTTTCTCAGAAAGCTTCTTTCCAGATTTCATCTGAGGATATTTCCTTTTTCACCATAGCCCTCTATGGGCTTCCAAATATCACTTTGCCAATTCCACAAGAACTGTCTTAGCGAAAGGCTGCTTGAGGGGAAAGCTGTAACTCTGTGAGATGATTTCACAGAACACAAAGAAGTTTCTCAGAAAGCTTCTTTCTCTTTGTTATCGGAGGATATTTCCTTTGGCCCTCTAGTCTTCAAAGGGATAGGAAATATCGGTTCTCAGATTCCACACAAATAAGGCTAGCAAAGAGATCCACGAAATACAGATGTAAGTCTGTGAGATGAATTAACAGGACACTAAGCAGTTTCTCAGAAAGCTTTTTTCCAGATTTCATCTGAGGATATTTAATTTTTCACCATAGCCCTCTATGGGCTTCCAAATATCACTTTGCCAATTCCACAAGAACTGTCTTAGCGAAAGCCTTCTTGAGGGGAAAGCTGTAACTCTGTGAGATGATTTCACAGAACACAAAGAAGTTTCTCAGAAAGCTTCTTTCTCTTTGTTATCGGAGGATATTTCCTTTGGCCCTATAGTCTTCAAAGGGATCCGAAATATCTGTTCTCAGATTCCACAGAAATAAGGCTAGCAAAGAGATCCACGAAATACAGATGTAACTCTGTGAGATGAATTAACAGGACACTAAGCAGTTTCTAAGAAAGCTTCTTTCCAGATTTCATCTGAGGATATTTCCTTTTTCACCATAGCCCTCTATGGGCTTCCAAATATCACTTTGCCAATTCCACAAGAACTGTCTTAGCGAAAGGCTTCTTGAGGGGAAAGCTGTAACTCTGTCAGATGATTTCACAGAACACAAAGAAGTTTCTCAGAAAGATTCTTTCTCTTTGTTATCGGAGGATATTTCCTTTGGCCCTGTAGACTTCAAATGGATCCGAAATATCTGTTCTCAGATTCCACAGAAATAAGGCTAGCAAAGAGATCCACGAAATACAGATGTAAGTCTGTGAGATGAATTAACAGAACACTAAGCAGTTTCTCAGAAAGCTTCTTTCCTGATTTCATCTGAGGATATTTCCTTTTTCACCATAGCCCTCTATGGGCTTCCAAATATCACTTTGCCAATTCCACAAGAACTGTCTTAGCGAAAGCCTTCTTGAGGGGAAAGCTGTAACTCTGTGAGATGATTTCACAGAACACAAAGAAGTTTCTCAGAAAGCTTCTTTCTCTTTGTTATCGGAGGATATTTCCTTTGGCCCTATAGTCTTCAAAGGGATCCGAAATATCTGTTCTCAGATTCCTCAGAAATAAGTCTAGCAAAGAGATCCACGAAATACAGATGTAACTCTGTGAGATGAATTAACAGGACACTAAGCAGTTTCTAAGAAAGCTTCTTTCCAGATTTCATCTGAGGATATTTCCTTTTTCACCATAGCCCTCTATGGGCTTCCAAATATCACTTTGCCAATTCCACAAGAACTGTCTTAGCGAAAGGCTTCTTGAGGGCAAAGCTGTAACTCTGTGAGATGATTTCACAGAACACAAAGAAGTTTCTCAGAAAGCTTCTTTCTCTTTGTTATCGGAGGATATTTCCTTTGGCCCTCTAGTCTTCAAAGGGATAGGAAATATCGGTTCTCAGATTCCACAGAAATAAGGCTAGCAAAGAGATCCACGAAATACAGATGTAAGTCTGTGAGATGAATTAACAGGACACTAAGCAGTTTCTCAGAAAGCTTCTTTCCAGATTTCACCTGAGGATATTTAATTTTTCACCATAGCCCTCTATGGGCTTCCAAATATCACTTTGCCAATTCCACAAGAACTGTCTTAGCGAAAGCCTTCTTGAGGGGAAAGCTGTAACTCTGTGAGATGATTTCACAGAACACAAAGAAGTTTCTCAGAAGCTTCTTTCTCTTTGTTATCGGAGGATATTTCCTTTGGCCCTATAGTCTTCAAAGGGATCCGAAATATCTGTTCTCAGATTCCACAGAAATAAGGCTAGCAAAGATATCCACGAAATACAGATGTAACTCTGTGACACGAATTAACAGAACACTAAGCAGTTCCTCAGAAAGCTTCTTTCCAGATTTCATCTGAGAATATTTCCTTTTTCACCATAGCCCTCTATGGGCTTCCAAATATCACTTTGCCAATTCCACAAGAACTGTCTTAGCGAAAGGCTTCTTGAGGGGAAAGCGGTAACTCTGTGAGATGATTTCACAGAAAACAAAGAAGTTTCTCAGAAAGCTTCTTTCTCTTTGTTATCGGAGGATATTTCCTTTGGCCCTGTAGACTTCAAATGGATCCGAAATATCTGTTCTCAGATTCCACAGAAATAAGGCTAGCAAAGAGATCCACGAAATACAGATGTAAGTCTGTGAGATGAATTAACAGAACACTAAGCAGTTTCTCAGAAAGCTTCTTTCCTGATTTCATCTGAGGATATTTCCTTTTTCACCATAGCCCTCTATGGGCTTCCAAATATCACTTTGCCAATTCCACAAGAACTGTCTTAGCGAAAGGCTTCTTGAGGGGAAAGCTGTAACTCTGTGAGATGATTTCACAGAACACAAAGAAGTTTCTCAGAAAGCTTCTTTCTCTTTGTTATCGGAGGATATTTCCTTTGGCCCTATAGTCTTCAAAGGGATCCGAAATATCTGTTCTCAGATTCCACAGAAATAAGGCTAGCAAAGAGATTCACGAAATACAGATGTAAGTCTGTGAGATGAATTAACAGAACACTAAGCAGTTTCTCAGAAAGCTTCTTTCCAGATTTCATCTGAGGTTATTTCCTTTTTCACCATAGCCCTCTATGGGCTTCCAAATATCACTTTGCCAATTCCACAAGAACTGTCTTAGCGAAAGGCTTCTTGAGGGCAAAGCTGTAACTCTGTGAGATGATTTCACAGAACACAAAGAAGTTTCTCAGAAAGCTTCTTTCTCTTTGTTATCGGAGGATATTTCCTTTGGCCCTCTAGTCTTCAAAGGGATAGGAAATATCGGTTCTCAGATTCCACAGAAATAAGGCTAGCAAAGAGATCCACGAAATACAGATGTAAGTCTGTGAGATGAATTAACAGGACACTAAGCAGTTTCTCAGATAGCTTTTTTCCAGATTTCATCTGAGGATATTTAATTTTTCACCATAGCCCTCTATGGGCTTCCAAATATCACTTTGCCAATTCCACAAGAACTGTCTTAGCGAAAGCCTTCTTGAGGGGAAAGCTGTAACTCTGTGAGATGATTTCACAGAACACAAAGAAGTTTCTCAGAAAGCTTCTTTCTCTTTGTTATCGGAGGATATTTCCTTTGGCCCTATAGTCCTCAAAGGGATCCGAAATATCTGTTCTCAGATTCCACAGAAATAAGGCTAGCAAAGAGATCCACGAAATACAGATGTAACTGTGTGAGACGAATTAACAGAACACTAAGCAGTTTCTCAGAAAGCTTCTTTCCAGATTTCATCTGAGGATATTTCCTTTTTCACCATAGCCCTCTATGGGCTTCCAAATATCACTTTGCCAATTCCACAAGAACTGTCTTAGCGAAAGGCTTCTTGAGGGGAAAGCTGTATCTCTGTGAGATGATTTCACAGAACACAAAGAAGTTTCTCAGAAAGCTTCTTTCTCTTTGTTATCGGAGGATATTTCCTTTGGCCCTATAGTCTTCAAAGGGATCCGAAATATCTGTTCTCAGATTCCACAGAAATAAGGCTAGCAAAGAGATCCACGAAATATACATGTAACTCTGTGAGATGAATTAACAGGACACTAAGCAGTTTCTCAGAAAGCTTCTTTCCAGATTTCATCTGAGGATATTTCCTTTTTCACCATAGCCCTCTATGGGCTTCCAAATATCACTTTGCCAATTCCACAAGAACTGTCTTAGCGAACGGCTTCTTGAGGGGAAAGCTGTAACTCTGTGAGATGATTTCACAGAACACAAAGAAGTTTCTCAGAAAGCTTCTTTCTCTTTGTTATCGGAGGATGTTTCCTTTGTCCCTATAGTCTTCAAAGGGATCCGAAATATCTGTTCTCAGATTCCACAGAAATAAATCTAGCAAAGAGATCCACGAAATACAGATGTAACTCTGTGAGATGAATTAACAGAACACTAAGCAGTTTCTCAGAAAGCTTCTTTCCAGATTTCATCTGAGGATATTTCCTTTTTCACCATAGCCCTCTATGGGCTTCCAAATATCACTTTGCCAATTCCACAAGAACTGTCTTAGCGAAAGTCTTCTTGAGGGGAAAGCTGTAACGCTGTGAGATGATTTCACAGAACACAAAGAAGTTTCTCAGAAAGCTTCTTTCTCTTTGTTATCGGAGGATATTTCCTTTGGCCCTATAGACTTCAAAGGGATCCGAAATATCTGTTCTCAGATGCCACAGAAATAAGGCTAGCAAAGAGATCCACGAAATACAGATGTAACTCTGTGAGATGAATTAACAGAACACTAAGCAGTTTCTCAGAAAGCTTCTTTCCAGATTTCATCTGAGGATATTTCCTTTTTCACCATAGCCCTCTATGGCTTCCAAATATCACTTTGCCAATTCCACAAGAACTGTCTTAGAGAAAGCCTTCTTGAGGGCAAAGCTGTAACTCTGTGAGATGATTTCACAGAACACAAAGAAGTTTCTCAGAAAGCTTCTTTCTCTTTGTTATCGGAGGATATTTCCTTTGGCCCTATAGTCTTCAAAGGGATCCGAAATATCTGTTCTGAGATTCCACAGAAATAAGGCTAGCGAAGAGATCCATGAAATACAGATGTAACTCTGTGAGATGAATTAACATGACAGTAAGCAGTTTCTCAGAAAGCTTCTTTCCAGATTTCATCTGAGGATATTTCCTTTTTCACCATAGCCCTCTATGGGCTTCCAAATATCACTTTGCCAATTCCACAAGAAATGTCTTAGCGAAAGGCTTCTTGAGGGGAAAGCTGTAACTCTGTGAGATGATTTCACAGAACGCAAAGAAGTTTCTCAGAAAGCTTCTTTCTCTTTGTTATCGGAGGATATTTCCTTTGGCCCTATAGTCTTCAAAGGGATCCGAAATATCTGTTCTCAGATTCCACAGAAATAAGGCTAGCAAAGAGATCCACGAAATACAGATGTAACTCTGTGAGTTGAATTAACAGAACACTAAGCAGTTTCTCAGAAAGCTTCTTTCCAGATTTCATCTGAGGATATTTCCTTTTTCACCGTAGCCCTCTAAGGACTTCCAAATATCACTTTGCCAATTCCACAAGAACTGTCTTAGCGAAAGGCTTCTTGAGGGGAAAGCTGTAACTCTGTGAGATGATTTCACAGAACACAAAGAAGTTTCTCAGAAAGCTTCTTTCTCTTTGATATCGGAGGATATTTCCTTTGGCCCTATAGTCTTCAAAGGGATCCGAAATATCTGTTCTCAGATTCTACAGAAATAAGGCTAGCAAAGAGATCCACGAAATACAGATGTAAGTCTGTGAGATGAATTAACAGAACACTAAGCAGTTTCACAGAAAGCTTCTTTCCAGATTTCATCTGAGGATATTTCCTTTTTCACCATAGCCCTCTATGGCTTCCAAATATAACTTTGCCAATTCCACAAGAACTGTCTTAGCGAAAGGCTTCTTGAGGGGAATGCTGTAACTCTGTGAGATGATTTCACAGAACACAAAGAAGTTTCTCAGAAAGCTTCTTTGTCTTTGTTATCGGAGGATATTTCCTTTGGCCCTATAGTCTTCAAAGGGATCCGAAATATCTGTTCTCAGATTCCACAGAAATAAGGCTAGCAAAGAGATCCACGAAATACAGATGTAACTCTGTGAGATGAATTAACAGAACACTAAGCAGTTTCTCAGAAAGATTCTTTCCAGATTTCATCTGAGGATATTTCCTTTTTCACCATAGCCCTCTATGGGCTTCCAAATATCACTTTGCCAATTCCACAAGAACTGTCTTAGCGAAAGTCTACTTGAGGGGAAAGCTGTAACTCTGTGAGATGATTTCACAGAACACAAAGAAGTTTCTCAGAAAGCTTCTTTCTCTTTGTTATCGGAGGATATTTCCTTTGGCCCTATAGACTTCAAAGGGATCCGAAATATCTGTTCTCAGATTCCACAGAAATAAGGCTAGCAAAGAGATCCACGAAATACAGATGTAACTCTGTGAGATGAATTAACAGGACACTAAGCAGTTTCACAGAAAGCTTCTTTCCAGATTTCATCTGAGGATATTTCCTTTTTCACCATAGCCCTCTATGGGCTTCCAAATATCACTTTGCCAATTCCACAAGAACTGTCTTAGCGAAAGGCTTCTTGAGGGGAAAGCTGTAACTCTGTGAGATGATTTCACAGAACACAAAGAAGTTTCTCAGAAAGCTTCTTTCTCTTTGTTATCGGAGGATACTTCCTTTGGCCCTATAGTCTTCAAAGGGATCCGAAATATCTGTTCTCAGATTCCACAGAAATAAGGCTAGCAAAGAGATCCACGAAATACAGATGTAACTCTGTGAGATGAATTAACAGAACACTGAGCAGTTTCTCAGAAAGCTTCTTTCCAGATTTCATCTGAGGATATTGCCTTTTTCACCATAGCCCTCTATGGCTTCCAAATATCACTTTGCCTATTCCACAAGAACTGTCTTAGCGAAAGGCTTCTTGAGGGGAAAGCTGCAACACTGTGAGATGATTTCACAGAACACAAAGAAGTTTCTCAGAAAGTTTCTTTCTCTTTGTTATCGGAGGATATTTCCTTTGGCCCTATAGTCTTCAAAGGGATCCGAAATATCTGTTCTCAGATTCCACAGAAATAAGGCTAGCAAAGAGATCCACGAAATACAGATGTAAGTCTGTGAGATGAATTAACAGAACACTAAGCAGTTTCACAGAAAGCTTCTTTCCAGATTTCATCTGAGGATATTTATTTTTTCACCATAGCCCTCTATGGCTTCCAAATATAACTTTGCCAATTCCACAAGAACTGTCTTAGCGAAAGGCTTCTTGAGGGGAAAGCTGTAACTCTGTGAGATGATTTCACAGAACACAAAGAAGTTTCTCAGAAAGCTTCTTTCTCTTTGTTATCGGAGGATATTTCCTTTGGCCCTATAGTCTTCAAAGGGATCCGAAATATCTGTTCTCAGATTCCACAGAAATAAGGCTAGCAAAGAGATCCACGAAATACAGATGTAACTCTGTGAGATGAATTAACAGGACACTAAGCAGTTTCTAAGAAAGTTTCCTTCCAGATTTCATCTGAGGATATTTCCTTTTTCACCATAGCCCTCTATGGGCTTCCAAATATCACTTTGCCAATTCCACAAGAACTGTCTTAGCGAAAGGCTTCTTGAGGGCAAAGCTGTAACTCTGTGAGATGATTTCACAGAACACAAAGAAGTTTCTCAGAAAGCTTCTTTCTCTTTGTTATCGGAGGATATTTCCTTTGGCCCTCTAGTCTTCAAAGGGATAGGAAATATCGGTTCTCAGATTCCACAGAAATAAGGCTAGCAAAGAGATCCACGAAATACAGATGTAAGTCTGTGAGATGAATTAACAGGACACTAAGCAGTTTCTCAGAAAGCTTTTTTCCAGATTTCATCTGAGGATATTTAATTTTTCACCATAGCCCTCTATGGGCTTCCAAATATCACTTTGCCAATTCCACAAGAACTGTCTTAGCGAAAGCCTTCTTGAGGGGAAAGCTGTAACTCTGTGAGATGATTTCACAGAACACAAAGAAGTTTCTCAGAAAGCTTCTTTCTCTTTGTTATCGGAGGATATTTCCTTTGGCCCTATAGTCTTCAAAGGGATCCGAAATATCTGTTCTCAGATTCCACAGAAATAAGGCTAGCAAAGAGATCCACGAAATACAGATGTAACTCTGTGACACGAATTAACAGAACACTAAGCAGTTCCTCAGAAAGCTTCTTTCCAGTTTTCATCTGAGGATATTTCCTTTTTCACCATAGCCCTCTATGGGCTTCCAAATATCACTTTGCCAATTCCACAAGAACTGTCTTAGCGAAAGGCTTCTTGAGGGGAAAGCTGTAACTCTGTGAGATGATTTCACAGAACACAAAGAAGTTTCTCAGAAAGCTTCTTTCTCTTTGTTATCGGAGGATATTTCCTTTGGCCCTATACTCTTCAAAGGGATCCGAAATATCTGTTCTCAGATTCCACAGAAATAAGGCTAGCAAAGAGATCCACGAAATACAGATGTAACTCTGTGAGATGAATTAACAGGACACTAAGCAGTTTCTAAGAAAGCTTCTTTCCAGATTTCATCTGAGGATATTTCCTTTTTCACCATAGCCCTCTATGGGGTTCCAAATATCACTTTGCCAATTCCACAAGAACTGTCTTAGCGAAAGGCTTCTTGAGGGGAAAGCTGTAACTCTGTGAGATGATTTCACAGAACACAAAGAAGTTTCTCAGAAAGCTTCTTTCTCTTTGTTATCGGAGGATATTTCCTTTGGCCCTATAGTCTTCAAAGGGATCCGAAATATCTGTTCTCAGATTCCACAGAAATAAGGCTAGCAAAGAGATCCACGAAATACAGATGTAACTCTGTGAGATGAATTAACAGGACACTAAGCAGTTTCTCAGAAAGCTTCTTTCCAGATTTCATCTGAGGATATTTAATTTTTCACCATAGCCCTCTATGGGCTTCCAAATATCACTTTGCCAATTCCACAAGAACTGTCTTAGCGAAAGGCTTCTTGAGGGGAAAGCTGTAACTCTGTGAGATGATTTCACAGAACACAAAGAAGTTTCTCAGAAAGCTTCTTTCTCTTTGTTATCGGAGGATATTTCCTTTGGCCCTATAGTCTTCAAAGGGATCCGAAATATCTGTTCTCAGATTCCACATAAATAAGACTAGCAAAGAGATCCACGAAATACAGATGTAAGTCTGTGAGATGAATTAACAGAACACTAAGCAGTTTCTCAGAAAGCTTCTTTCCAGATTTCATCTGAGGATATTTCCTTTTTCACCATAGCCCTCTATGGGCTTCCAAATATCACTTTGCCAATTCCACAAGAACTGTCTTAGCGAAAGGCTTCTTGAGGGGAAAGCTGTAACTCTGTGAGATGATTTCACAGAACACAAAGAAGTTTCTCAGAAAGCTTCTTTCTCTTTGTTATCGGAGGATATTTCCTTTGTCCCTATAGTCTTCAAAGGTATCCGAAATATCTGTTCTCAGATTCCACAGAAATAAGGCTAGCAAAGAGATCCACGAAATACAGATGTAACTCTGTGAGATGAATTAACAGAACACTAAGCAGTTTCACAGAAAGCTTCTTTTCAGATTTCATCTGAGGATATTTCCTTTTTCACCGTAGCCCTCTATGGCTTCCAAATATAACTTTGCCAATTCCACAAGAACTGTCTTAGCGAAAGGCTTCTTGAGGGTAAAGCTGTAACTCTGTGAGATGATTTCACAGAACACAAAGAAGTTTCTCAGAAAGCTTCTTTCTCTTTGTTATCGGAGGATATTTCCTTTGGCCCTATAGTCTTCAAAGGGATCCGAAATATCTGTTCTCAGATTCCACAGAAATAAATCTAGCAAAGAGATCCACGAAATACAGATGTAAGTCTGTGAGATGAATTAACAGAACACTAAGCAGTTTCTCAGAAAGCTTCTTTCCAGATTTCATCTGAGGATATTTCCTTTTTCACCATAGCCCTCTATGGGCCTCCAAATATCACTTTGCCAATTCCACAAGAACTGTCTTAGCGAAAGGCTTCTTGAGGGGAAAGCTGTAACTCTGTGAGATGATTTCACAGAACACAAAGAAGTTTCTCAGAAAGCTTCTTTCTCTTTGTTATCGGAGGATATTTCCTTTGGCCCTATAGACTTCAAAGGGATCCGAAATATCTGTTCTCAGAAGCCACAGAAAAAAGGCTAGCAAAGAGATCCACGAAATACAGATGTAACTCTGTGAGATGAATTAACAGAACACTAAGCAGTTTCACAGAAGGCTTCTTTCCAGATTTCATCTGAGGATATTTCCTTTTTCACCATAGCCCTCTATGGCTTCCAAATATCACTTTGCCAATTCCACAAGAACTGTCTTAGCGAAAGGCTTCTTGAGGGGAAAGCTGTAACTCTGTGAGATGATTTCACAGAACACAAAGAAGTTTCTCAGAAAGCTTCTTTCTCTTTGTTATCGGAGGATATTTCCTTTGGCCCTATAGTCTTCAAAGGGATCCGAAATATCTGTTCTGAGATTCCACAGAAATAAGGCTAGCGAAGAGATCCACGAAATACAGATGTAACTCTGTGAGATGAATTAACATGACAGTTAGCAGTTTCTCAGAAAGCTTCTTTCCAGATTTCATCTGAGGATATTTCCTTTTTCACCATAGCCCTCTATGGGCTTCCAAATATCACCTTGCCAATTCCACAAGAAATGTCTTAGCGAAAGGCTTCTTGAGGGGAAAGCTGTAACTCTGTGAGATGATTTCACAGAACGCAAAGAAGTTTCTCAGAAAGCTTCTTTCTCTTTGTTATCGGAGGATATTTCCTTTGGCCCTAAAGTCTTCAAAGGGATCCGAAATATCTGTTCTCAGATTCCACAGAAATAAGGCTAGCAAAGAGATCCACGAAATACAGATGTAACTCTGTGAGTTGAATTAACAGAACACTAAGCAGTTTCTCAGAAAGCTTCTTTCCAGATTTCATCTGAGGATATTACCTTTTTCACCGTAGCCCTCTATGGACTTCCAAATATCACTTTGCCAATTCCACAAGAACTGTCTTAGCAAAAGGCTTCTCGAGGGGAAAGCTGTAACTCTGTGAGATGATTTCACAGAACACAAAGAAGTTTCTCAGAAAGCTTCTTTCTCTTTGTTATCGGAGGATATTTCCTTTGGCCCTATAGTCTTCCAAGGGATCCGAAATATCTGTTCTCAGATTCTACAGAAATAAGGCTAGCAAAGAGATCCACGAAATACAGATGTAAGTCTGTGAGATGAATTAACAGAACACTAAGCAGTTTAACAGAAAGCTTGTTTCCAGATTTCATCTGAGGATATTTCCTTTTTCACCATAGCCCTCTATGGCTTCCAAATATAACTTTGCCAATTCCACAAGAACTGTCTTAGCGAAAGGCTTCTTGAGGGGAATGCTGTAACTCTGTGAGATGATTTCACAGAACACAAAGAAGTTTCTCAGAAATCTTCTTTGTCTTTGTTATCGGAGGATATTTCCTTTGGCCCTATAGTCTTCAAAGGGATCCGACATATCTGTTCTCAGATTCCACAGAAATAAGGCTAGCAAAGAGATCCACGAAATACAGATGTAAGTCTGTGAGATGAATTAACAGAACACTAAGCAGTTTCTCAGAAAGCTTCTTTCCAGATTTCATCTGAGGATATTTCCTTTTTCACCATAGCCCTCTATGGGCTTCCAAATATCACTTTGCCAATTCCACAAGAACTGTCTTAGCGAAAGGCTTCTTGAGGGGAAAGCTGTAACTCTGTGAGATGATTTCACAGAACACAAAGAAGTTTCTCAGAAAGCTTCTTTCTCTTTGTTATCGGAGGATATTTCCTTTGGCCCTATAGTCTTCAAAGGGATCCGAAATATCTGTTCTCAGATTCCACAGAAATAAGGCTAGCAAAGAGATCGACGAAATACAGATGTAACTCTGTGAGATGAATTAACAGGACACTAAGCAGTTTCTAAGAAAGCTTCTTTCCAGATTTCATCTGAGGATATTTCCTTTTTCACCATAGCCCTCTATGGGCTTCCAAATATCACTTTGCCAATTCCACAAGAACTGTCTTAGCGAAAGGCTTCTTGAGGGGAAAGCTGTAACTCTGTGAGATGATTTCACAGAACACAAAGAAGTTTCTCAGAAAGCTTCTTTCTCTTTGTTATCGGAGGATATTTCCTTTGGCCCTATAGTCTTCAAAGGGATCCGAAATATCTGTTCTCAGATTCCACAGAAATAAGGCTAGCAAAGAGATCCACGAAATACAGATGTAACTCTGTGAGATGAATTAACAGGACACTAAGCAGTTTCTCAGAAAGCTTCTTTCCAGATTTCATCTGAGGATATTTAATTTTTCACCATAGCCCTCTATGGGCTTCCAAATATCACTTTGCCAATTCCACAAGAACTGTCTAAGCGAAAGGCTTCTTGAGGGGAAAGCTGTAACTCTGTGAGATGATTTCACAGAACACAAAGAAGTTTCTCAGAAAGCTACTTTCTCTTTGTTATCGGAGGATATTTCCTTTGGCCCTATAGTCTTCAAAGGGATCCGAAATATCTGTTCTCAGATTCCACATAAATAAGACTAGCAAAGAGATCCACGAAATACAGATGTAAGTCTGTGAGATGAATTAACAGAACACTAAGCAGTTTCTCAGAAAGCTTCTTTCCAGATTTCATCTGAGGATATTTCCTTTTTCACCATAGCCCTCTATGGGCTTCCAAATATCACTTTGCCAATTCCACAAGAACTGTCTTAGCGAAAGGCTTCTTGAGGGGAAAGCTGTAACTCTGTGAGATGATTTCACAGAACACAAAGAAGTTTCTCAGAAAGCTTCTTTCTCTTTGTTATCGGAGGATATTTCCTTTGTCCCTATAGTCTTCAAAGGGATCCGAAATATCTGTTCTCAGATTCCACAGAAATAAGGCTAGCAAAGAGATCCACGAAATACAGATGTAACTCGGTGAGATGAATTAACAGAACACTAAGCAGTTTAACAGAAAGCTTCTTTCCAGATTTCATCTGAGGATATTTCCTTTTTCACCGTAGCCCTCTATGGGCTTCCAAATATAACTTTGCCAATTCCACAAGAACTGTCTTAGCGAAAGGCTTCTTGAGGGTAAAGCTGTAACTCTGTGAGATGATTTCACAGAACACAAAGAAGTTTCTCAGAAAGCTTCTTTCTCTTTGTTATCGGAGGATATTTCCTTTGGCCCTAAAGTCTTCAAAGGGATCCGAAATATCTGTTCTCAGATTCCACAGAAATAAATCTAGCAAAGAGATCCACGAAATACAGATGTAACTCTGTGACATGAATTAACAGAACACTAAGCAGTTTCTCAGAAAGCTTCTTTCCAGATTTCATCTGAGGATATTTCCTTTTTCACCATAGCCCTCTATGGGCTTCCAAATATCACTTTGCCAATTCCACAAGAACTGTCTTAGCGAAAGGCTTCTTGAGGGGAAAGCTGTAACTCTGTGAGATGATTTCACAGAACACAAAGAAGTTTCTCAGAAAGCTTCTTTCTCTTTGTTATCGGAGGATATTTCCTTTGGCCCTATAGACTTCAAAGGGATCCGAAATATCTGTTCTCAGATGCCACAGAAAAAAGGCTAGCAAAGAGATCCACGAAATACAGATGTAACTCTGTGAGATGAATTAACAGAACACTAAGCAGTTTCACAGAAGGCTTCTTTCCAGATTTCATCTGAGGATATTTCCTTTTTCACCATAGCCCTCTATGGCTTCCAAATATCACTTTGCCAATTCCACAAGAACTGTCTTAGAGAAAGGCTTCTTGAGGGCAAAGCTGTAACTCTGTGAGATGATTTCACAGAACACAAAGAAGTTTCTCAGAAAGCTTCTTTCTCTTTGTTATCGGAGGATATTTCCTTTGGCCCTATAGTCTTCAAAGGGATCCGAAATATCTGTTCTGAGATTCCACAGAAATAAGGCTAGCGAAGAGATCCACGAAATACAGATGTAACTCTGTGAGATGAATTAACATGACAGTAAGCAGTTTCTCAGAAAGCTTCTTTCCAGATTTCATCTGAGGATATTTCCTTTTTCACCATAGCCCTCTATGGGCTTCCAAATATCACTTTGCCAATTCCACAAGAAATGTCTTAGCGAAAGGCTTCTTGAGGGGAAAGCTGTAACTCTGTGAGATGATTTCACAGAACACAAAGAAGTTTCTCAGAAAGCTTCTTTCTCTTTGTTATCGGAGGATATTTCCTTTGGAACTATAGTCATCAAAGGGATCCGAAATATCTGTTCTCAGATTCCACAGAAATAAGGCTAGCAAAGAGATCCACGATATACAGATGTAACTCTGTGAGTTGAATTAACAGAACACTAAGCAGTTTCTCAGAAAGCTTCTTTCCAGATTTCATCTGAGGATATTTCCTTTTTCACCGTAGCCCTCTATGGACTTCCAAATATCACTTTGCCAATTCCACAAGAACTGTCTTAGCGAAAGGCTTCTTGAGGGGAAAGCTGTAACTCTGTGAGATGATTTCACAGAACACAAAGAAGTTTCTCAGAAAGCTTCTTTCTCTTTGTTATCGGAGGATATTTCCTTTGGCCCTATAGTCTTCAAAGGGATCCGAAATATCTGTTCTCAGATTCTACAGAAATAAGGCTAGCAAAGAGATCTACGAAATACAGATGTAAGTCTGTGAGATGAATTAACAGAACACTAAGCAGTTTCACAGAAAGCTTCTTTCCAGATTTCATCTGAGGATATTTCCTTTTTCACCATAGCCCTCTATGGCTTCCAAATATAACTTTGCCAATTCCACAAGAACTGTCTTAGCGAAAGGCATCTTGAAGGGAATGCTGTAACTCTGTGAGATGATTTCACAGAACACAAAGAAGTTTCTCAGAAATCTTCTTTGTCTTTGTTATCGGAGGATATTTCCTTTGGCCCTATAGTCTTCAAAGGGATCCGAAATATCTGTTCTCAGATTCCACAGAAATAAGGCTAGCAAAGAGATCCACGAAATACAGATGTAACTCTGTGAGATGAATTAACAGAACACTAAGCAGTTTCTCAGAAAGCTTCTTTCCAGATTTCATCTGAGGATATTTCCTTTTTCACCATAGCCCTCTATGGGCTTCCAAATATCACTTTGCCAATTCCACAAGAACTGTCTTAGCGAAAGTCTACTTGAGGGGAAAGCTGTAACTCTGTGAGATGATTTCACAGAACACAAAGAAGTTTCTCAGGAAGCTTCTTTCTCTTTGTTATCGGAGGATATTTCCTTTGGCCCTATAGACTTCAAAGGGATCCGAAATATCTGTTCTCAGAATCCACAGAAATAAGGCTAGCAAAGAGATCCACGAAATACAGATTTAAGTCTGTGAGATGAATTAACAGAACACTAAGCAGTTTCACAGAAAGCTTCTTTCCAGATTTCATCTGAGGATATTTATTTTTTCACCATAGCCCTCTATGGCTTCCAAATATAACTTTGCCAATTCCACAAGAACTGTCTTAGCGAAAGGCTTCTTGAGGGGAAAGCTGTAACTCTGTGAGATGATTTCACAGAACACAAAGAAGTTTCTCAGAAAGCTTCCTTCTCTTTGTTATCGGAGGATATTTCCTTTGGCCCTATAGTCTTCAAAGGGATCCGAAATATCTGTTCTCAGATTCCACAGAAATAAGGCTAGCAAAGAGATCCACGAAATACAGATGTAACTCTGTGAGATGAATTAACAGGACACTAAGCAGTTTCTAAGAAAGCTTCTTTCCATATTTCATCTGAGGATATTTCCTTTTTCACCATAGCCCTCTATGGGCTTCCAAATATCACTTTGCCAATTCCACAAGAACTGTCTTAGCGAAAGGCTTCTTGAGGGGAAAGCTGTAACTCTGTGAGATGATTTCACAGAACACAAAGAAGTTTCTCAGAAAGCTTCTTTCTCTTTGTTATCGGAGGATATTTCCTTTGGCCCTATAGTCTTCAAAGGGATCCGAAATATCTGTTCTCAGATTCCACAGAAATAAGGCTAGCAAAGAGATCCACGAAATACAGATGTAACTCTGTGAGATGAATTAACAGGACACTAAGCAGTTTCTCAGAAAGCTTCTTTCCAGATTTCATCTGAGGATATTTCCTTTTTCACCATAGCCCTCTATGGGCTTCCAAATATCACTTTGACAATTCCACAAGAACTGTCTTAGCGAAAGGCTTCTTGAGGGGAAAGCTGTAACTCTGTGAGATGATTTCACAGAACACAAAGAAGTTTCTCAGAAAGCTTCTTTCTCTTTGTTATCGGAGGATATTTCCTTTGGCCCTATAGACTTCAAAGGGATCCGAAATATCTGTTCTCAGATTCCACAGAAATAAGGCTAGCAAAGAGATCCACGAAATACAGATGTAAGTCTGTGAGATGAATTAACAGAACACTAAGCAATTTCTCAGAAAGCTTCTTTCCAGATTTCATCTGAGGATATTTCCTTTTTCACCATAGCCCTCTATGGGCTTCCAAATATCACTTTGCCAATTCCACAAGAACTGTCTTAGCGAAAGGCTTCTTGAGGGGAAAGCTGTAACTCTGTGAGATGATTTCACAGAACACAAAGAAGTTTCTCAGAAAGCTTCTTTCTCTTTGTTATGGGAGGATATTTCCTTTGGCCCTATAGTCTTCAAAGGGATCCGAAATATCTCTTCTCAGATTCCACAGAAATAAGTCTAGCAAAGAGATCCATGAAATACAGATGTAACCCTGTGAGATGAATTAACAGGACACTAAGCAGTTTCTAAGAAAGCTTCTTTCCAGATTTCATCTGAGGATATTTCCTTTTTCACCATAGCCCTCTATGGGCTTCCAAATATCACTTTGCCAATTCCACAAGAACTGTCTTAGTGAAAGGCTTCTTGAGGGGAAAGCTGTAACTCTGTGAGATGATTTCACAGAACACAAAGAAGTTTCTCAGAAAACTTCTTTCTCTTTGTTATCGGAGAATATTTCCTTTGGCCCTATAGTCTTCAAAGGGATCCGAAATATCTGTTCTCAGATTCCACAGAAATAAGGCTAGCAAAGAGATCCACGAAATACAGATGTAACTCTGTGAGATGAATTAACAGGACACTAAGCAGTTTCTCAGAAAGCTTCTTTCCAGATTTCATCTGAGGATATTTCCTTTTTCACCATAGCCCTCTATGGGCTTCCAAATATCACTTTGACAATTCCACAAGAACTGTCTTAGCGAAAGGCTTCTTGAGGGGAAAGCTGTAACTCTGTGAGATGATTTCACAGAACACAAAGAAGTTTCTCAGAAAGCTTCTTTCTCTTTGTTATCGGAGGATATTTCCTTTGGCCCTATAGACTTCAAAGGGATCCGAAATATCTGTTCTCAGATTCCACAGAAAAAAGGCTAGCAAAGAGATCCACGAAATACAGATGTAACTCTGTGAGATGAATTAACAGAACACTAAGCAGTTTCTCAGAAAGCTTCTTTCCAGATTTCATCTGAGGATATTTCCTTTTTCACCATAGCCCTCTATGGGCTTCCAAATATCACTTTGCCAATTCCACAAGAACTGTCTTAGCGAAAGGCTTCTTGAGGGGAAAGCTGTAACTCTGTGAGATGATTTCACAGAACACAAAGAAGTTTCTCAGAAAGCTTCTTTCTCTTTGTTATCGGAGGATATTTCCTTTGGCCCTATAGTCTTCAAAGGGATCCGAAATATCTGTTCTCAGATTCCACAGAAATAAGGCTAGCAAAGAGATCGACGAAATACAGATGTAACTCTGTGAGATGAATTAACAGGACACTAAGCAGTTTCTCAGAAAGCTTCTTTCCAGATTTCATCTGAGGATATTTCCTTTTTCACCATAGCCCTCTATGGGCTTCCAAATATCACTTTGCCAATTCCACAAGAACTGTCTTAGCGAAAGGCTTCTTGACGGGAAAGCTGTAACTCTGTGAGATGATTTCACAGAACACAAAGAAGTTTCTCAGAAAGCTTCTTTCTCTTTGTTATCGGAGGATATTTCCTTTGGCCCTATAGACTTCAAAGGGATCCGAAATATCTGTTCTCAGATTCCACAGAAATAAGGCTAGCAAAGAGATCCACGAAATACAGATGTAAGTCTGTGAGATGAATTAACAGAACACTAAGCAGTTTCTCAGAAAGCTTCTTTCCAGATTTCATCTGAGGATATTTCCTTTTTCACCATAGCCCTCTATGGGCTTCCAAATATCACTTTGCCAATTCCACAAGAACTGTCTTAGCGAAAGGCTACTTGAGGGGAAAGCTGTAACTCTGTGAGATGATTTCACAGAACACAAAGAAGTTTCTCAGAAAGCTTCTTTCTCTTTGTTATCGGAGGATATTTCCTTTGGCCCTATAGTCTTCAAAGGGATCCGAAATATCTGTTCTCAGATTCCACAGAAATAAGGCTAGTAAAGAGATCCACGAAATACAGATGTAACTCTGTGAGATGAATTAACAGAACACTAAGCAGTTTCACAGAAAGCTTCTTTCCAGATTTCATCTGAGGATATTTCCTTTTTCACCATAGCCCTCTATGGCTTCCAAATATAACTTTGCCAATTTCACAAGAACTGTCTTAGAGAAAGGCTTCTTGAGGGGAAAGCTGTAACTCGGTGAGATGATTTCACAGAACACAAAGAAGTTTCTCAGAAAGCTTCTTTCTCTTTGTTATCGGAGTATATTTCCTTTGGCCATATAGTCTTCAAAGGGATCCGAAATATCTGTTCTCAGATTCCACAGAAATAAGGCTAGCAAAGAGATCCACGAAATACAGATGTAACTCTGTGAGATGAATTAACATGACACTAAGCAGTTTCTCAGAAAGCTTCTTTCTAGATTTCATCTGAAGATATTTCCGTTTTCACCATAGCCCTCTATGGGCTTCCAAATATCACTTTGCCAATTCCACAAGAACTGTCTTAGCGAAAGGCTTCTTGAGGGGAAAGCTGTAACTCTGTGAGATGATTTCACAGTACACAAAGAAGTTTCTCAGAAAGCTTCTTTCTCTTTGTTATTGGAGGATATTTCCTTTGGCCCTATAGTCTTCAAAGGGATCCGAAATATCTGTTCTCAGATCCCACAGAAATAAGGCTAGCAAAGAGATCCACGAAATACAGATGTAACTCTGTGAGATGAATTAACAGAACACTAAGCAGTTTCTCAGAAAGCTTCTTTCCAGATTTCATCTGAGGATATTTCCTTTTTCACCATAGCCCTCTATGGCTTCCAAATATAACTTTGCCAATTCCACAAGAACTGTCTTAGCAAAAGGCTTCTTGAGGGGTAAGCTGCAACTCTGTGAGATGATTTCACAGAACACAAAGAAGTTTCTCAGAAAGCTTCTTTCTCTTTGTTATCGGAGGATATTTCCTTTGGCCCTATAGTCTTCAAAGGGATCCGAAATATCTGTTCTCAGATTCCACAGAAATAAGGCTAGCAAAGAGATCCACGAAATACAGATGTAACTCTGTGAGATGAATTAACAGGACACTAAGCAGTTTCTAAGAAAGCTTCTTTCCAGATTTCATCTGAGGATATTTCCTTTTTCACCATAGCCCTCTATGGGCTTCCAAATATCACTTTGCCAATTCCACAAGAACTGTCTTAGCGAAAGGCTTCTTGAGGGGAAAGCTGTAACTCTGTGAGATGATTTCACAGAACACAAAGAAGTTTCTCAGAAAGCTTCTTTCTCTTTGTTATCGGAGGATATTTCCTTTGGCCCTATAGTCTTCAAAGGGATCCGAAATATCTGTTCTCAGATTCCACAGAAATAAGGCTAGCAAAGAGATCCACGAAATACAGATGTAAGTCTGTGAGATGAATTAACAGGACACTAAGCAGTTTCTCAGAAAGCTTCTTTCCAGATTTCATCTGAGGATATTTCCTTTTTCACCATAGCCCTCTATGGGCTTCCAAATATCACTTTGCCAATTCCACAAGAACTGTCTTAGCGAAAGGCTTCTTGAGGGGAAAGCTGTAACTCTGTGAGATGATTTCACAGAACACAAAGAAGTTTCTCAGAAAGGTTCTTTCTCTTTGTTATCGGAGGATACTTCCTTTGGCCCTATAGACTTCAAAGGGATCCGAAATATCTGTTCTCAGATTCCACAGAAATAAGGCTAGCAAAGAGATCCACGAAATACAGATATAACTCTGTGAGATGAATTAACAGAACACTAAGCAGGTTCTCAGAAAGCTTCTTTCCAGATTTCATCTGAGGATATTTCCTTTTTCACCATAGCCCTCTATAGCTTCCAAATATCACTTTGCCAATTCCAAAAGAACTGTCTTAGCGAAATGCTTCTTGAGGGGAAAGCTGTAACTCTGTGAGGTGATTTCACAGAACACAAAGAAGTTTCTCAGAAAGCTTCTTTCTCGTTGTTGTCGGAGGATATTTCCTTTGGCCCTATAGTCTTCAAAGGGATCCGAAATATCTGTTCTCAGATTCCACAGAAATAAGGCTAGCAAAGAGATCCACCAAATACAGATGTAACTCTGCGAGATGAATTTACAGAACACTAAGGAGTTTCTAAGAAAGCTTCTTTCCAGTTTTCATCTGAGGATATTTCCTTTTTCACCATAGCCCTCTATGGGCTTCCAAATATCACTTTGCCAATTCCACAAGAACTGTCTTAGCGAAAGGCTTCTTGAGGGGAAAGTTGTAACTCTGTGAGATGATTTCACAGAACACAAAGAAGTTTCTCAGAAAGCTTCTTTCTCTTTGTTATCGGAGGATATTACCTCTGGCCCTATAGTCTTCAAAGGGATCCGAAATATCTGTTCTCAGATTCCACAAAAATAAGGCTAGCAAAGAGATCCACGAAATACAGATGTAACTCTCTGAGATGAATTAACAGAACACTAAGCAGTTTCTCAGAAAGCTTCTTTACAGATTTCATCTGAGGATATTTCCTTTTTCACCATAGCCCTCTAAGGGCTTCCAAATATCACTTTGCCAATTCCACAAGAACTGTCTTAGCGAAAGGCTTCTTGAGGGGAAAGCTGTAACTCTGTGAGATGATTTCACAGAACACAAAGAAGTTTCTCAGAAAGCTTCTTTCTCTTTGTTATCGGAGGATATTTCCTTTGGCCCTATAGTCTTCAAAGGGATCCGAAATATCTGTTCTCAGATTCCACAGAAATAAGGCTAGCAAAGAGTTCCACGAAATAGAGATGTAACTCTGTGAGATGAATTAAGAGAACACTAAGCAGTTTCTCAGAAAGCTTCTTTCCAGATTTCATCTGAGGATATTTCCTTTTTCACCATAGCCCTCTAAGGGCTTACAAATATCACTTTGCCAATTCCACAGGAACTGTCTTAGCGAAAGGCTTCTTGAGGGGAAAGCTGTAATTCTGTGAGATGATTTCACAGAACACAAAGAAGTTTCTCAGAAAGCTTCTTTCTCTTTGTTATCGAAGGATATTTCCTTTGGCGCTATAGTCTTCAAAGGGATCCGAAATATCTGTTCTCAGATTCCACAGAAATAAGGGTAGCAAAGAGATCCACGAAATACAGATGTAAATCTGTGAGATAAATTAACCGAACACTAAGCAGTTTCTCAGAAAGCTTCTTTCCAGATTTCATCTGAGGATATTTCCTTTTTCACCATAGACCTCTATGGGCTTCCAAATATCACTTTGCCAATTCCACAAGAACTGTCTTAGCGAAAGGCTTCTTGAGGGGAAAGCTGTAACTCTTGAGATGATTTCACAGAACACAAAGAAGTTTCTCAGAAAGCTTCTTTCTCTTTGTTATCAGAGGATATTTACTTTGGCCCTATAGTCTTCAAATGGATCCGAAATATCTGTTCTGTGATTCCACAGAAATAAGGCTAGCAAAGAGATCCACGAAATACAGATGTAATTCTGTGAGATGAATTAACAGAACACTAAGGAGTTTCTCAAAAAGCTTCCTTCCAGATGTCATCCGAGTATACTTCCTTTTTCAACATCGCCCTCTAGGGGCTTCCAAATATCACTTTGCCAATTCCACAAGAACTGACTTAGCGAAAGGCTTCTTGAGGGGAAAGCTGTAACTCTGTGAGATGATTTCAGAGAAGACAAGGAAGTTTCTCAGAAAGCTTCTTTCTCTTTGTTATCGGAGGATATTTCCTTTGGCCCTATAGTCTTCAAAGGGATCCGAAATATCTGTTCTCAGATTCCACAGAAATAAGGCTAGCAAAGAGATCCACGAAATACAGATGTAATTCTGTGAGATGAATTAACAGAACACTAAGCAGTTTCTCAGAAAGCTTCTTTCCAGATTTCATCTGAGGATATTTCCTTTTTCAACATTGCCCTCTATGGGCTTCCGAATATCACTTTGCCAATTCCACAAGACCTGTCTTAGTGAAAGGCTTCTTGAGGGGAAAGCTGTAACTCTGTGAGATGATTTCACAGAACACAAAGAAGTTTCTCAGAAAGCTTCTTTCTCTTTGTTATCGGAGGATATTTCCTTTGGCCCTATAGTCTTCAAAGGGATCCGAAATATCTGTACTCAGATTCCACAGAAATAAGGCTAGCAAAGAGTTCCACGAAATACAGATGTAACTCTGTGAGATGAATTAACAGAACACTAAGCAGTTTCTCAGAAAGCTTCTTTCCAGATTTCATCTGAGGATATTTCCTTTTTCACCATAGACCTCTATGGGCTTCCAAATATCACTTTGCCAATTCCACAAGAACTGTCTTAGCGAAAGGCTTCTTGAGGGAAAAGTTGTAACTCTGTGAGATGATTTCACAGAACACCAAGAAGTTTCTCAGAAAGCATCTTTCTCTTTGTTATCGGAGGATATTTCCTTTGGCCCTATAGACTTGAAAGGGATCCGAAATATCTGTTCTCAGATTCCACAGAAATAAGGCTAACAAAGAGATCCACGAAGTACAGATGTAACTCTGTGAGTGGAAGTCACATATCACAGAGTAATTTCAAAGAAAGCTTCTTTCCAGATTTCATCTGAGGATATTTCCTTTTTCACCATAGCACTTTATTGGCTTGCAAATATAACTTTGCCAATTCCACAAGAACTGTCTTAGCGATAGGTTTCTTGAGGGGAAAGCTGTAACTCTGTGAGATGATTTCACAGAACACAAAGAAGTTTCTCAGAAAGCTTCTTTCTCTTTGTTATCGGAGGATATTTCCTTTGGCCCTATAGCCTTCAAAGGGATCCGAAATATCTGTTCTCAGATTCCAGTGAAATAAGGCTAGCAAAGAGATCCACGAAATACAGATATAACTCCGTGAGATGAATTAACAGAACCGTAAGCAGTTTCTCAGAAAGCTTCTTTCCAGATTTCATCTGAGGATATTTCCTTTTTCACCATAGCCCTCTATGGGCTTCCAAATATCACTTTGCCAATTCCACAAGAACTGTATTAGCGAAAGGCTTCTTGAGGTGAAAGCTGTAACTCTGTGAGATGATTTCACAGAACACAAAGAAGTTTCTCAGAAAGCTTCTTTCTTTTGGTATCGGAGGATATTTCCTTTGGCCCTATAGTCTTCAAAGGGATCCGAAATATCTGTTCTCAGATTCCACAGAAATAAGGCTAGCAAAGAGATCCACGAAATACAGATGTAATTCTGTGAGATGAATTTACAGAACACTAAGCAGTTTCTCAGAAAGCTTCTATCCAGATTTCATCTGAGGATATTTCCTTTTTCACCATAGCCCTCTATGGGCTTCCAAATATCACTTTGCCAATTCCACAAGAACTGTCTTAGCGAAAGGCTTCTTGAGGGGAAAGCTGTAACTCTGTGACATGATTTCACAGAACACAAAGAAGTTTCTCAGAAAGCTTCTTTCTCTCTGTTATCGGAGGATATTTCCTTTGGCCCTATAGACTTCAAAGGGATCCGAAATATCTGTACTCAGATTCCACGGAAATAAGGCTAGCAAAGAGATCCACGAAATACAGATGTAACTCTGTGAGATGAATTAACAGAACACTAAGCAGTTTCTCAGAAAGCTGCTTTCCAGATATCATGTGAGGATATTTCCTTTTTCACCATAGCCCTCTATGGGCTTCCAAATATCACTTTGCCAATTCCACAAGAACTGTCTTAGCGAAAGGCTTCTTGAGGGGAAAGCTGTAACTCTGTGAGATGATTTCACAGAACACAAAGAAGTTTCTCAGAAAGCTTCTTTCTCGTTGTTATCGGAGGATATTTCCTTTGGCCCTATAGTCTTCAAAGGGATCCGAAATATCTGTTCTAAGATTCCACAGAAATAAGGCTAGCAAAGAGATCCACGAAATACAGCTGTAACTCTCTGAGATGAATTTACAGAACATTAAGCAGTTTCTAAGAAAGCTTCTATCCAGATTTCATCTGAGGATATTTCCTTTTTCACCATAGCCCTCTATGGGCTTCCAAATATCACTTTGCCAATTCCACAGGAACTGTCTTAGCGAAAGGCTTCTTGAGGGGAAAGCTGTAACTCTGCGAGATGATTTCACAGAACACAAAGAAGTTTTTCAGAAAGCTTCTTTCTCTTTGTTATCTGAGGATATTACCTCTGGCCCTATAGTCTTCAAAGGGATCCGAAGTATCTGTTCTCAGATTCCACAGAAATAAGGCTAGCAAAGAGATCCACGAAATACAGATGTAACTCTCTGAGATGAATTAACAGAACACTAAGCAGTTTCTCAGAAAGCTTCTTTACAGATTTCATCTGAGGATATTTCCTTTTTCACCATAGCCCTCTAAGGGCTTCCAAATATCACTTTGCCAATTCCACAAGAACTGTCTTAGCGAAAGGCTTCTTGAGGGGAAAGCTGTAACTCTGTGAGATGATTTCACAGAACACAAAAAAGTTTCTCAGAAAGCTTCTTTCTCTTTGTTATCGGAGGATATTTCCTTTGGCCCTATAGTCTTCAAAGGGATCCGAAATATCTGTTCTCAGATTCCACAGAAATAAGGCTAGCAAAGAGTTCCACGAAATACAGATGTAACTCTGTGAGATGAATTAAGAGAACACTAAGCAGTTTCTCAGAAAGCTTCTTTCCAGATTTCATCTGAGGATATTTCCTTTTTCACCATAGCCCTCTAAGGGCTTACAAATATCACTTTGCCAATTCCACAAGAACTGTCTTAGCGAAAGGCTTCTTGAGGGGAAAGCTGTAATTCTGTGAGATGATTTCACAGAACACAAAGAAGTTTCTCAGAAAGCTTCTTTCTCTTTGTTATCGAAGGATATTTCCTTTGGCGCTATAGTCTTCAAAGGGATCCGAAATATCTGTTCTCAGATTCCACAGAAATAAGGCTAGCAAAGAGATCCACGAAATACAGATGTAAATCTGTGAGATAAATTAACCGAACACTAAGCAGTTTCTCAGAAAGCTTCTTTCCAGATTTCATCTGAGGATATTTCCTTTTTCACCATAGACCTCTATGGGCTTCCAAATATCACTTTGCCAATTCCCCAAGAACTGTCTTAGCGAAAGGCTTCTTGAGGGGAAAGCTGTAACTCCTGAGATGATTTCACAGAACACAAAGAAGTTTCTCAGAAAGCTTCTTTCTCTTTGTTATCAGAGGATATTTACTTTGGCCCTATAGTCTTCAAATGGATCCGAAATATCTGTTCTGAGATTCCACAGAAATAAGGCTAGCAAAGAGATCCACGAAGTACAAATGTAATTCTGTGAGATGAATTAAGAGAACACTAAGGAGTTTCTCAAAAAGCTTCCTTCCAGATGTCATCCGAGTATACTTCCTTTTTCAACATCGCCCTCTAGGGGCTTCCAAATATCACTTTGCCAATTCCACAAGAACTGACTTAGCGAAAGGGTTCTTGAGGGGAAAGCTGTAACTCTGTGGGATGATTTCACAGAAGACAAGGAAGTTTTTCAGAAAGCTTCTTTCTCTTTGTTATCGGAGGATATTTCCTTTGGCCCTATAGTCTTCAAAGGGATCCGAAATATCTCTTCTCAGATTCCACAGAAATAAGGCTAGCAAAGAGATCCACGAAATACAGATGTAATTCTGTGAGATGAATTAACAGAACACTAAGCAGTTTCTCAGAAAGCTTCTTTCCAGATTTCATCTGAGGATATTTCCTTTTTCACCAGTGCCCTCTATGGGCTTCCGAATATCACTTTGCCAATTCCACAAGACCTGTCTTAGCGAAAGGCTTCTTGAGGGGAAAGCTGTAACTCTGTGAGATGATTTCACAGAACACAAAGAAGTTTCTCAGAAAGCTTCTTTCTCTTTGTTAACGGAGGATATTTCCTTTGGCCCTATAGTCTTCAAAGGGATCCGAAATATCTGTACTCAGATTCCACAGAAATAAGGCTAGCAAAGAGTTCCACGAAATACAGATGTAACTCTGTGAGATGAATTAACAGAACACTAAGCAGTTTCTCAGAAAGCTTCTTTCCAGATTTCATCTGAGGATATTTCCTTTTTCACCATAGCCCTCTATGGGCTTCCAAATATCACTTTGCCAATTCCACAAGAACTGTCTCAGCGAAAGGCTTCTTGAGGGAAAAGTTGTAACTCTGTGAGATGATTTCACAGAACACCAAGAAGTTTCTCAGAAAGCTTCTTTCTCTTTGTTATCGGAGGCTATTTCCTTTGGCCCTATAGACTTGAAAGGGATCCGAAATATCTGTTCTCAGATTCCACAGAAATAAGGCTAACAAAGAGATCCACGAAGTACAGATGTAACTCTGTGAGTGGAAGTCACATATCACAGAGTAATTTCAAAGAAAGCTTCTTTCCAGATTTCATCTGAGGATATTTCCTTTTTCACCATAGCACTTTATTGGCTTGCAAATATAACTTTGCCAATTCCACAAGAACAGTCTTAGCGAAAGGTTTCTTGATGGGAAAGCTGTAACTCTGTGAGATGATTTCACAGAACACAAAGAGTTTCTCAGAAAGCTTCTTTCTCTCTGTTATCGGAGGATATTTCCTTTGGCCATATAGCCTTCAAAGGGATCCGAAATATCTGTTCTCAGACTCCAGTGAAATAAGGCTAGCAAAGAGATCCACGAAACACAGATATAACTCCGTGAGATGAATTAACAGAACAGTAAGCAGTTTCTCAGAAAGCTTCTTTCCAGATTTCATCTGAGGATATTTCCTTTTTCACCATGGCCCTCTATGGGCTTCCAAATATCACTTTGCCAATTCCACAAGAACTGTCTTAGCGAAAGGCTTCTTGAGGGGAAAGCTGTAACTCTGTGAGATGATTTCCCAGAACACAAAGAAGTTTCTCAGAAAGCTTCTTTCTTTTGGTATCGGAGGATATTTCCTTTGGCCCTATAGTCTTCAAAGGGATCCAAAATATCTGTTCTCAGATTCCACAGAAATAAGGCTAGCAAAGAGATCCACGAAATACAGATGTAATTCTGTGAGATGAATTTACAGAACACTAAGCAGTTTCTCAGAAAGCTTCTATCCAGATTTCATCTGAGGATATTTCCTTTTTCACCATAGCCCTCTATGGGCTTCCAAATATCACTTTGCCAATTCCACAAGAACTGTCTTAGCGAAAGGCTTCTTGAGGGGAAAGCTGTAACTCTGTTACATGATTTCACCGAACACAAAGAAGTTTCTCAGAAAGCTTCTTTCTCTTTGTTATCGGAGGATATTTCCTTTGGCCCTATAGACTTCAAAGGGATCCGAAATATCTGTACTCAGATTCCACGGAAATAAGGCTAGCAAAGAGATCCACGAAATACAGATGTAACTCTGTGAGATGAATTAACAGAACACTAAGCAGTTTCTTAGAAAGCTTCTTTCCAGATTTCATCTGAGGATATTTCCTTTTTCACCATAGCCCTCTATGGGCTTCCAAATATCACTTTGCCAATTCCACAAGAACTGTCTTAGCGAAAGGCTTCTTGAGGGGAAAGCTGTAACTCTGTGAGATGATTTCACAGAGCACAAAGAAGTTTCTCAGAAAGCTTCTTTCTCTTTGCTATGGGAGGATATTTCCTTTGGCCCTATAGTCTTCAAAGGGATCCGAAATATCTGTTCTCAGATTCCACAGAAATAAGGTTAGCAAAGAGATCCACGAAATACAGATGTAACTCTGTGAGATGAATTAACAGAACACTAAGCAGTTTCTCAGAAAGCTGCTTTCCAGATGTCATCTGAGGATATTTCTTTTCCACCATAGCCCTCTATGGGCTTCCAAATATCACTTTGCCAGTTCCACAAGAACTGTCTTAGCGAAAGGCTTCTTGAGGGGAAAGCTGTAACTCTGTGAGATGATTTCACAGAACACAAAGAAGTTTCTCAGAAAGCTTCTTTCTCGTTGTTATCGGAGGATATTTCCTTTGGCCCTATAGTCTTCAAAGGCATCCGAAATATCTGTTCTCAGATTCCACAGAAATAAGGCTAGCAAAGAGATCCACGAAATACAGCTGTAACTCTCTGAGATGAATTTACAGAACACTAAGCAGTTTCTAAGAAAGCTTCTATCCAGATTTCATCTGAGGATATTTCCTTTTTCACCATAGCCCTCTATGGGCTTCCAAATATCACTTTGCCAATTACACAGGAACTGTCTTAGCGAAAGGCTTCTTGAGGGGAAAGCTGTAACTCTGCGAGATGATTTCACAGAACACAAAGAAGTTTTTCAGAAAGCTTCTTTCTCTTTGTTATCGGAGGATATTTCCTTTGGCCCTATAGTCTTCAAAGGGATCCGAAATATCTGCTCTCAGATTCCACAGAAATAAGGCTAGCAAAGAGATCCACGAAATACAGATGTAACTCTCTGTGATGAATTAACAGAACACTAAGCAGTTTCTCAGAAAGCTTCTTTCCAGATTTCATCAGAGGATATTTCCTTTTTCACCATAGCCCTCTAAGGGCTTCCAATTATCACTTTGCCAATTCCACAAGAACTGTCTTACCGAAAGGCTTCTCGAGGGGAAAGCTGTAACTCTGTGAGATGATTTCACAGAACACAAAGAAGTTTCTCAGAAAGCTTCTTTCTCTTTGTTATCGGAGGATATTTACTTTGGCCCTATAGTCTTCAAAGGGATCCGAAATATCTGTTCTCAGATTCCACAGAAATAAGGCTAGCAAAGAGATCCACGAAATACAGATGTAACTCTGTGAGATGAATTAACAGAACACTAAGCAGTTTCTCAGAAGGCTTCTTTCCAGATTTCATCTGAGGATATTTCCTTTTTCACCATAGCCCTCTATGGGCTTCCAAATATCACTTTGCCAATTCCACAAGAACTGTCTTAGCGAAAGGCTTCTTGAGGGGAAAGCTGTAACTCTGTGAGATGATTTCACAGAACACAAAGAAGTTTCTCAGAAAGCTTCTTACTCTTTGTTATCGGAGGATATTTCCTTTGGCCCTATAGTCTTCAAAGGGATCCGAAATATCTGTTCTCAGATTCCACAGAAATAAGGCTAGCAAAGAGATCCACGAAATACAGATGTAACTCTGTGAGATGAATTAACAGAACACTAAGCAGTTTCTCAGAAAGCTTCTTTCCAGATTTCACCTGAGGATATTTCCTTTTTCACCATAGCCCTCTATGGGCTTCCAAATATCACTTTGCCAATTCCACAAGAACTGTCTTAGCGAAAGGCTTCTTGAGGGGAAAGCTGTAACTCTGTGAGATGATTTCACAGAACACAAAGAAGTTTCTCAGAAAGCTTCTTTCTCTTCGTTATCGGAGGATATTTCCTTTGGCCCTATAGTCTTCCAAGGGATCCGAATTATCTGTTCTCAGATTCCACAGGAATAAGGCTAGCAACGAGATCCACGAAATACAGATGTAAGTCTGTGAGATGAATTAACAGAACACTAAGCAGTTTCTCAGAAAGCTTCTTTCCAGATTTCATCTGAGGATATTTCCTTTTTCACCATAGCCCTCTATGGGCTTCCAAATATCACTTTGCCAATTCCACAAGAACTGTCTTAGCGAAAGGCTTCTTGAGGGGAAAGCTGTAACTCTGTGAGATGATTTCACAGAACACAAAGAAGTTTCTCAGAAAGCTTCTTTCTCTTTGTTATCGGAGGATATTTCTTTTGGAACTATAGTCTTCAAAGGGATCCGAAATATCTGTTCTCAGATTCCACAGAAATAAGGCTAGCAAAGAGATCCACGAAATACAGATGTAACTCTGTGAGATGAATTAACAGGACACTAAGCAGTTTCTCAGAAAGCTTCTTTCCAGATTTCATCTGAGGATATTTCCTTTTTCACCATAGCCCTCTATGGGCTTCCAAATATCACTTTGCCAATTCCACAAGAACTGTCTTAGCGAAAGGCTTCTTGAGGGGAAAGCTGTAACTCTGTGAGATGATTTCACAGAACACAAAGAAGTTTCTCAGAAAGCTTCTTTCTCTTTGTTATCGGAGGATATTTCCTTTGGCCCTATAGTCTTCAAAGGGATCCGAAATATCTGTACTCAGATTCCACAGAAATAAGGCTAGCAAAGAGTTCCACGAAATACAGATGTAACTCTGTGAGATGAATTAACAGAACACTAAGCAGTTTCTCAGAAAGCTTCTTTCCAGATTTCATCTGAGGATATTTCCTTTTTCACCATAGACCTCTAGGGGTTCAAAATATCACTTTGCCAATTCCACAAGAACTGTCTTAGCGAAAGGCTTCTTGAGGGAAAAGTTGTAACTCTGTGAGATGATTTCACAGAACACCAAGAAGTTTCTCAGAAAGCATCTTTCTCTTTGTTATCGGAGGATATTTCCTTTGGCCCTATAGACTTGAAAGGGATCCGAAATATCTGTTCTCAGATTCCACAGAAATAAGGCTAACAAAGAGATCCACGAAGTACAGATGTAACTCTGTGAGTGGAAGTCACATATCACAGAGTAATTTCAAAGAAAGCTTCTTTCCAGATTTCATCTGAGGATATTTCCTTTTTCACCATAGCACTTTATTGGCTTGCAAATATAACTTTGCCAATTCCACAAGAACAGTCTTAGCGATAGGTTTCTTGAGGGGAAAGCTGTAACTCTGTGAGATGATTTCACAGAACACAAAGAAGTTTCTCAGAAAGCTTCTTTCTCTCTGTTATCGGAGGATATTTCCTTTGGCCCTATAGCCTTCAAAGGGATCCGAAATATCTGTTCTCAGATTCCAGTGAAATAAGGCTAGCAAAGAGATCCACGAAATACAGATATAACTCCGTGAGATGAATTAACAGAACAGTAAGCAGTTTCTCAGAAAGCTTCTTTCCAGATTTCATCTGAGGATATTTCCTTTTTCACCATAGCCCTCTATGGGCTTCCAAATATCACTTTGCCAATTCCACAAGAACTGTATTAGCGAAAGGCTTCTTGAGGTGAAAGCTGTAACTCTGTGAGATGATTTCACAGAACACAAAGAAGTTTCTCAGAAAGCGTCTTTCTTTTGGTATCGGAGGATATTTCCTTTGGCCCTATAGTCTTCAAAGGGATCCGAAATATCTGTTCTCAGATTCCACAGAAATACGGCTAGCAAAGAGATCCACGAAATACAGCTGTAACTCTCTGAGTAGAATTTACAGAACATTAAGCAGTTTCTAAGAAAGCTTCTATCCAGATTTCATCTGAGGATATTTCCTTTTTCACCATAGCCCTCTATGGGCTTCCAAATATCACTTTGCCAATTCCACAGGAACTGTCTTAGCGAAAGGCTTCTTGAGGGGAAAGCTGTAACTCTGCGAGATGATTTCACAGAACACAAAGAAGTTTTTCAGAAAGCTTCTTTCTCTTTGTTATCTGAGGATATTACCTCTGGCCCTATAGTCTTCAAAGGGATCCGAAGTATCTGTTCTCAGATTCCACAGAAATAAGGCTAGCAAAGAGATCCACGAAATACAGATGTAACTCTCTGAGATGAATTAACAGAACACTAAGCAGTTTCTCAGAAAGCTTCTTTACAGATTTCATCTGAGGATATTTCCTTTTTCACCATAGCCCTCTAAGGGCTTCCAAATATCACTTTGCCAATTCCACAAGAACTGTCTTAGCGAAAGGCTTCTTGAGGGGAAAGCTGTAACTCTGTGAGATGATTTCACAGAACACAAAGAAGTTTCTCAGAAAGCTTCTTTCTCTTTGTTATCGGAGGATATTTCCTTTGGCCCTATAGTCTTCAAAGGGATCCGAAATATCTGTTCTCAGATTCCACAGAAATAAGGCTAGCAAAGAGTTCCACGAAATACAGATGTAACTCTGTGAGATGAATTAAGAGAACACTAAGCAGTTTCTCAGAAAGCTTCTTTCCAGATTTCATCTGAGGATATTTTCTTTTTCACCATAGCCCTCTAAGGGCTTACAAATATCACTTTTCCAATTCCACAAGAACTGTCTTAGCGAAAGGCTTCTTGAGGGGAAAGCTGTAATTCTGTGAGATGATTTCACAGAACACAAAGAAGTTTCTCAGAAAGCTTCTTTCTCTTTGTTATCGAAGGATATTTCCTTTGGCGCTATAGTCTTCAAAGGGATCCGAAATATCTGTTCTCAGATTCCACAGAAATAAGGGTAGCAAAGAGATCCACGAAATACAGATGTAAATCTGTGAGATAAATTAACCGAACACTAAGCAGTTTCTCAGAAAGCTTCTTTCCAGATTTCATCTGAGGATATTTCCTTTTTCACCATAGACCTCTATGGGCTTCCAAATATCACTTTGCCAATTCCACAAGAACTGTCTTAGCGAAAGGCTTCTTGAAGGGAAAGCTGTAACTCCTGAGATGATTTCACAGAACACAAAGAAGTTTCTCAGAAAGCTTCTTTCTCTTTGTTATCAGAGGATATTTACTTAGGCCCTATAGTCTTCAAATGGATCCGAAATATCTGTTCTGAGATTCCACAGAAATAAGGCTAGCAAAGAGATCCACGAAATACAAATGTAATTCTGTGAGATGAATTAACAGAACACTAAGGAGTTTCTCAAAAAGCTTCCTTCCAGATGTCATCCGAGTATACTTCCTTTTTCAACATCGCCCTCTAGGGGCTTCCAAATATCACTTTGCCAATTCCACAAGAACTGACTTAGCGAAAGGCTTCTTGAGGGGAAAGCTGTAACTCTGTGGGATGATTTCACAGAAGACAAGGAAGTTTCTCAGAAAGCTTCTTTCTCTTTGTTATCGGAGGATATTTCCTTTGGCCCTATAGTCTTCAAAGGGATCCGAAATATCTGTTCTCAGATTCCACAGAAATAAGGCTAGCAAAGAGATCCACGAAATACAGATGTAATTCTGTGAGATGAATTAACAGAACACTAAGCAGTTTCTCAGAAAGCTTCTTTCCAGATTTCATCTGAGGATATTTCCTTTTTCACCATTGCCCTCTATGGGCTTCCGAATATCACTTTGCCAATTCCACAAGACCTGTCTTAGCGAAAGGCTTCTTGAGGGGAAAGCTGTAACTCTGTGAGATGATTTCACAGAACACAAAGAAGTTTCTCAGAAAGCTTCTTTCTCTTTGTTATCGGAGGCTATTTCCTTTGGCCCTATAGACTTGAAAGGGATCCGAAGTATCTGTTCTCAGATTCCACAGAAATAAGGCTAACAAAGAGATCCACGAAGTACAGATGTAACTCTGTGAGTGGAAGTCACATATCACAGAGTAATTTCAAAGAAAGCTTCTTTCCAGATTTCATCTGAGGATATTTCCTTTTTCACCATAGCACTTTATTGGCTTGCAAATATAACTTTGCCAATTCCACAAGAACAGTCTTAGCGAAAGGTTTCTTGATGGGAAAGCTGTAACTCTGTGAGATGATTTCACAGAACACAAAGAAGTTTCTCAGAAAGCTTCTTTCTCTCTGTTATCGGAGGATATTTCCTTTGGCCCTATAGCCTTCAAAGGGATCCGAAATATCTGTTCTCAGACTCCAGTGAAATAAGGCTAGCAAAGAGATCCACGAAATACAGATATAACTCCGTGAGATGAATTAACAGAACAGTAAGCAGTTTCTCAGAAAGCTTCTTTCCAGATTTCATCTGAGGATATTTCCTTTTTCACCATAGCCCTCTATGGGCTTCCAAATATCACTTTGCCAATTCCACAAGAACTGTCTAAGCGAAAGGCTTCTTGAGGGGAAAGCTGTAACTCTGTGAGATGATTTCACAGAACACAAAGAAGTTTCTCAGAAAGCTTCTTTCTTTTGGTATCGGAGGATATTTCCTTTGGCCCTATAGTCTTCAAAGGGATCCGAAATATCTGTTCTCAGATTCCACAGAAATAAGGCTAGCAAAGAGATCCACGAAATACAGATGTAATTCTGTGAGATGAATTTACAGAACACTAAGCAGTTTCTCAGAAAGCTTCTATCCAGATTTCATCTGAGGATATTTCCTTTTTCACCATAGCCCTCTCTGGGCTTCCAAATATCACTTTGCCAATTCCACAAGAACTGTCTTAGCGAAAGGCTTCTTGAGGGGAAAGCTGTAACTCTGTTACATGATTTCACCGAACACAAAGAAGTTTCTCAGAAAGCTTCTTTCTCTTTGTTATCGGAGGATATTTCCTTTGGCCCTATAGACTTCAAAGGCATCCGAAATATCTGTTCTCAGATTCCACAGAAATAAGGCTAGCAAAGAGATCCACGAAATACAGCTGTAACTCTCTGAGATGAATTTACAGAACACTAAGCAGTTTCTAAGAAAGCTTCTATCCAGATTTCATCTGAGGATATTTCCTTTTTCACCATAGCCCTCTATGAGCTTCCAAATATCACTTTGCCAATTACACAGGAACTGTCTTAGCGAAAGGCTTCTTGAGGGGAAAGCTGTAACTCTGCGAGATGATTTCACAGAACACAAAGAAGTTTTTCAGAAAGCTTCTTTCTCTTTGTTATCGGAGGATATTTCCTTTGGCCCTATAGTCTTCAAAGGGATCCGAAATATCTGCTCTCAGATTCCACAGAAATAAGGCTAGCAAAGAGATCCACGAAATACAGATGTAACTCTCTGTGATGAATTAACAGAACACTAAGCAGTTTCTCAGAAAGCTTCTTTCCAGATTTCATCAGAGGATATTTCCTTTTTCACCATAGCCCTCTAAGGGCTTCCAATTATCACTTTGCCAATTCCACAAGAACTGTCTTACCGAAAGGCTTCTCGAGGGGAAAGCTGTAACTCTGTGAGATGATTTCACAGAACACAAAGAAGTTTCTCAGAAAGCTTCTTTCTCTTTGTTATCGGAGGATATTTACTTTGGCCCTATAGTCTTCAAAGGGATCCGAAATATCTGTTCTCAGATTCCACAGAAATAAGGCTAGCAAAGAGATCCACGAAATACAGATGTAACTCTGTGAGATGAATTAACAGAACACTAAGCAGTTTCTCAGAAGGCTTCTTTCCAGATTTCATCTGAGGATATTTCCTTTTTCACCATAGCCCTCTATGGGCTTCCAAATATCACTTTGCCAATTCCACAAGAACTGTCTTAGCGAAAGGCTTCTTGAGGGGAAAGCTGTAACTCTGTGAGATGATTTCACAGAACACAAAGAAGTTTCTCAGAAAGCTTCTTACTCTTTGTTATCGGAGGATATTTCCTTTGGCCCTATAGTCTTCAAAGGGATCCGAAATATCTGTTCTCAGATTCCACAGAAATAAGGCTAGCAAAGAGATCCACGAAATACAGATGTAACTCTGTGAGATGAATTAACAGAACACTAAGCAGTTTCTCAGAAAGCTTCTTTCCAGATTTCATCTGAGGATATTTCCTTTTTCACCATAGCCCTCTATGGGCTTCCAAATATCACTTTGCCAATTCCACAAGAACTGTCTTAGCGAAAGGCTTCTTGAGGGGAAAGCTGTAACTCTGTGAGATGATTTCACAGAACACAAAGAAGTTTCTCAGAAAGCTTCTTTCTCTTCGTTATCGGAGGATATTTCCTTTGGCCCTATAGTCTTCCAAGGGATCCGAAATATCTGTTCTCAGATTCCACAGGAATAAAGCTAGCAACGAGATCCACGAAATACAGATGTAAGTCTGTGAGATGAATTAACAGAACACTAAGCAGTTTCTCAGAAAGCTTCTTTCCAGATTTCATCTGAGGATATTTCCTTTTTCACCATAGCCCTCTATGGGCTTCCAAATATCACTTTGCCAATTCCACAAGAACTGTCTTAGCGAAAGGCTTCTTGAGGGGAAAGCTGTAACTCTGTGAGATGATTTCACAGAACACAAAGAAGTTTCTCAGAAAGCTTCTTTCTCTTTGTTATCGGAGGATATTTCTTTTGGAACTATAGTCTTCAAAGGGATCCGAAATATCTGTTCTCAGATTCCACAGAAATAAGGCTAGCAAAGAGATCCACGAAATACAGATGTAACTCTGTGAGATGAATTAACAGGACACTAAGCAGTTTCTCAGAAAGCTTCTTTCCAGATTTCATCTGAGGATATTTCCTTTTTCACCATAGCCCTCTATGGGCTTCCAAATATCACTTTGCCAATTCCACAAGAACTGTCTTAGCGAAAGGCGTCTTGAGGGGAAAGCTGTAACTCTGTGAGATGATTTCACAGAACACAAAGAAGTTTCTCAGAAAGCTTCTTTCTCTTTGTTATCGGAGGATATTTCCTTTGGCCCTATAGTCTTCAAAGGGATCCGAAATATCTGTTCTCAGATTCCACAGAAATAAGGCTAGCAAAGAGATCCACGAAATACAGATGTAACTCTGTGAGATGAATTAACAGGACACTAAGCAGTTTCTAAGAAAGCTTCTTTCCAGATTTCATCTGAGGATATTTCCTTTTTCACCATAGCCCTCTATGGGATTCCAAATATCACTTTGCCAATTCCACAAGAACTGTCTTAGCGAAAGGCTTCTTGAGGGGAAAGCTGTAACTCTGTGAGATGATTTCACAGAACACAAAGAAGTTTCTCAGAATGCTTCTTTCTCTTCGTTATCGGAGGATATTTCCTTTGGCCCTATAGTCTTCAAAGGGATCCGAAATATCTGATCTCAGATTCCACAGAAATAAGGCTAGCAAAGAGATCCACGAAATACAGATGTAACTCTGTGAGATGAATTAAGAGAACACTAAGCAGTTTCTCAGAAAGCTTCTTTC
The DNA here is from genome assembly GCF_043159975.1 of Macaca nemestrina. Lineage (NCBI taxonomy): Eukaryota > Metazoa > Chordata > Mammalia > Primates > Cercopithecidae > Macaca > Macaca nemestrina. Next base: position 57,163,146 of record NC_092129.1, on the reverse strand, counting down.
CAGATTTCATCTGAGGATATTTCCTTTTTCACCATAGCCCTCTAAGGGCTTACAAATATCACTTTGCCAATTCCACAAGAACTGTCTTAGCGAAAGGCTTCTTGAGGGGAAAGCTGTAACTCTGTGAGATGATTTCACAGAACACAAAGAAGTTTCTCAGAAAGCTTCTTTCTCTTTGTTATCGGAGGATATTTACTTTGGCCCTATAGTCTTCAAAGGGATCCGAAATATCTGTTCTCAGATTCCACAGAAATAAGGCTAGCAAAGAGATCCACGAAATACAGATGTAACTCTGTGAGATGAATTAACAGAACACTAAGCAGTTTCTCAGAAGGCTTCTTTCCAGATTTCATCTGAGGATATTTCCTTTTTCACCATAGCCCTCTATGGGCTTCCAAATATCACTTTGCCAATTCCACAAGAACTGTCTTAGCGAAATGCTTCTTGAGGGGAAAGTTGTAACTCTGTGAGATGATTTCACAGAACACCAAGAAGTTTCTCAGAAAGCTTCTTACTCTTTGTTATCGGAGGATATTTCCTTTGGCCCTATAGTCTTCAAAGGGATCCGAAATATCTGTTCTCAGATTCCACAGAAATAAGGCTAGCAAAGAGATCCACGAAATACAGATGTAACTCTGTGAGATGAATTAACAGAACACTAAGCAGTTTCTCAGAAAGCTTCTTTCCAGATTTCATCTGAGGATATTTCCTTTTTCACCATAGCCCTCTATGGGCTTCCAAATATCACTTTGCCAATTCCACAAGAACTGTCTTAGCGAAAGGCTTCTTGAGGGGAAAGCTGTAACTCTGTGAGATGATTTCACAGAACACAAAGAAGTTTCTCAGAAAGCTTCTTTCTCTTCGTTATCGGAGGATATTTCCTTTGGCCCTATAGTCTTCCAAGGGATCCGAAATATCTGTTCTCAGATTCCACAGGAATAAGGCTAGCAACGAGATCCACGAAATACAGATGTAAGTCTGTGAGATGAATTAACAGAACACTAAGCAGTTTCTCAGAAAGCTTCTTTCCAGATTTCATCTGAGGATATTTCCTTTTTCACCATAGCCCTCTATGGGCTTCCAAATATCACTTTGCCAATTCCACAAGAACTGTCTTAGCGAAAGGCTTCTTGAGGGGAAAGCTGTAACTCTGTGAGATGATTTCACAGAACACAAAGAAGTTTCTCAGAAAGCTTCTTTCTCTTTGTTATCGGAGGATATTTCTTTTGGAACTATAGTCTTCAAAGGGATCCGAAATATCTGTTCTCAGATTCCACAGAAATAAGGCTAGCAAAGAGATCCACGAAATACAGATGTAACTCTGTGAGATGAATTAACAGGACACTAAGCAGTTTCTCAGAAAGCTTCTTTCCAGATTTCATCTGAGGATATTTCCTTTTTCACCATAGCCCTCTATGGGCTTCCAAATATCACTTTGCCAATTCCACAAGAACTGTCTTAGCGAAAGGCGTCTTGAGGGGAAAGCTGTAACTCTGTGAGATGATTTCACAGAACACAAAGAAGTTTCTCAGAAAGCTTCTTTCTCTTTGTTATCGGAGGATATTTCCTTTGGCCCTATAGTCTTCAAAGGGATCCGAAATATCTGTTCTCAGATTCCACAGAAATAAGGCTAGCAAAGAGATCCACGAAATACAGATGTAACTCTGTGAGATGAATTAACAGAACACTAAGTAGTTTCTCAGAAAGCTTCTTTCCAGATTTCATCTGAGGATATTTCCTTTTTCACCATAGCCCTCTATGGGCTTCCAAATATCACTTTGCCAATTCCACAAGAACTGTCTTAGCGAAAGGCTTCTTGAGGGGAAAGCTGTAACTCTGTGAGATGATTTCACAGAACACAAAGAAGTTTCTCAGAAAGCTTCTTTCTCTTTGTTATCGGAGGATATTTCCTTTGGCCCTATAGTCTTCAAAGGGATCCGAAATATCTGTTCTCAGATTCCACAGAAATAAGGCTAGCAAAGAGATCCACGAAATACAGATGTAACTCTGTGAGATGAATTAACAGGACACTAAGCAGTTTCTAAGAAAGCTTCTTTCCAGATTTCATCTGAGGATATTTCCTTTTTCACCATAGTCCTCTATGGGATTCCAAATATCACTTTGCCAATTCCACAAGAACTGTCTTAGCGAAAGGCTTCTTGAGGGGAAAGCTGTAACTCTGTGAGATGATTTCATAGAACACAAAGAAGTTTCTCAGAATGCTTCTTTCTCTTCGTTATCGGAGGATATTTCCTTTGGCTCTATAGTCTTCAAAGGGATCCGAAATATCTGATCTCAGATTCCACAGAAATAAGGCTAGCAAAGAGATCCACGAAATACAGATGTAACTCTGTGAGATGAATTAAGAGAACACTAAGCAGTTTCTCAGAAAGCTTCTTTCCAGATTTCATCTGAGGATATTTCCTTTTTCACCATAGCCCTCTAAGGGCTTACAAATATCACTTTGCCAATTCCACAAGAACTGTCTTAGCGAAAGGCTTCTTGAGGGGAAAGCTGTAATTCTGTGAGATGATTTCACAGAACACAAAGAAGTTTCTCAGAAAGCTTCTTTCTCTTTGTTATCGAAGGATATTTCCTTTGGCGCTATAGTCTTCAAAGGGATCCGAAATATCTGTTCTCAGATTCCACAGAAATAAGGGTAGCAAAGAGATCCACGAAATACAGATGTAAATCTGTGAGATAAATTAACCGAACACTAAGCAGTTTCTCAGAAAGCTTCTTTCCAGATTTCATCTGAGGATATTTCCTTTTTCACCATAGACCTCTATGGGCTTCCAAATATCACTTTGCCAATTCCACAAGAACTGTCTTAGCGAAAGGCTTCTTGAGGGGAAAGCTGTAACTCTTGAGATGATTTCACAGAACACAAAGAAGTTTCTCAGAAAGCTTCTTTCTCTTTGTTATCAGAGGATATTTACTTTGGCCCTATAGTCTTCAAATGGATCCGAAATATCTGTTCTGAGATTCCACAGAAATAAGGCTAGCAAAGAGATCCACGAAATACAGATGTAATTCTGTGAGATGAATTAACAGAACACTAAGGAGTTTCTCAAAAAGCTTCCTTCCAGATGTCATCCGAGTATACTTCCTTTTTCAACATCGCCCTCTAGGGGCTTCCAAATATCACTTTGCCAATTCCACAAGAACTGACTTAGCGAAAGGCTTCTTGAGGGGAAAGCTGTAACTCTGTGAGATGATTTCAGAGAAGACAAGGAAGTTTCTCAGAAAGCTTCTTTCTCTTTGTTATCGGAGGATATTTCCTTTGGCCCTATAGTCTTCAAAGGGATCCGAAATATCTGTTCTCAGATTCCACAGAAATAAGGCTAGCAAAGAGATCCACGAAATACAGATGTAACTCTGTGAGATGAATTAACAGAACACTAAGCAGTTTCTCAGAAAGCTTCTTTCCAGATTTCATCTGAGGATATTTCCTTTTTCACCATAGCCCTCTATGGGCTTCCAAATATCACGTTGCCAATTCCACAAGAACTGTCTTAGCGAAAGGCGTCTTGAGGGAAAAGTTGTAACTCTGTGAGATGATTTCACAGAACACCAAGAAGTTTCTCAGAAAGCTTCTTTCTCTTTGTTATCGGAGGATATTTCCTTTGGCCCTATAGACTTGAAAGGGATCCGAAATATCTGTTCTCAGATTCCACAGAAATAAGGCTAACAAAGAGATCCACGAAGTACAGATGTAACTCTGTGAGTGGAAGTCACATATCTCAGAGTAATTTCAAAGAAAGCTTCTTTCCAGATTTCATCTGAGGATATTTCCTTTTTCACCATAGCACTTTATTGGCTTGCAAATATAACTTTGCCAATTCCACAAGAACAGTCTTAGCGATAGGTTTCTTGAGGGGAAAGCTGTAACTCTGTGAGATGATTTCACAGAACACAAAGAAGTTTCTCAGAAAGCTTCTTTCTCTCTGTTATCGGAGGATATTTCCTTTGGCCCTATAGCCTTCAAAGGGATCCGAAATATCTGTTCTCAGATTCCAGTGAAATAAGGCTAGCAAAGAGATCCACGAAATACAGATATAACTCCGTGAGATGAATTAACAGAACAGTAAGCAGTTTCTCAGAAAGCTTCTTTCCAGATTTCATCTGAGGATATTTCCTTTTTCACCATAGCCCTCTATGGGCTTCCAAATATCACTTTGCCAATTCCACAAGAACTGTATTAGCGAAAGGCTTCTTGAGGTGAAAGCTGTAACTCTGTGAGATGATTTCACAGAACACAAAGAAGTTTCTCAGAAAGCTTCTTTCTTTTGGTATCGGAGGATATTTCCTTTGGCCCTATAGTCTTCAAAGGGATCCGAAATATCTGTTCTCAGATTCCACAGAAATAAGGCTAGCAAAGAGATCCACGAAATACAGATGTAATTCTGTGAGATGAATTAACAGGACACTAAGCAGTTTCTCAGAAAGCTTCTATCCAGATTTCATCTGAGGATATTTCCTTTTTCACCATAGCCCTCTATGGGCTTCCAAATATCACTTTGCCAATTCCACAGGAACTGTCTTAGCGAAAGGCTTCTTGAGGGGAAAGCTGTAACTCTGCGAGATGATTTCACAGAACACAAAGAAGTTTTTCAGAAAGCTTCTTTCTCTTTGTTATCTGAGGATATTACCTCTGGCCCTATAGTCTTCAAAGGGATCCGAAATATCTGTTCTCAGATTCCACAGAAATAAGGCTAGCAAAGAGTTCCACGAAATACAGATGTAACTCTGTGAGATGAATTAAGAGAACACTAAGCAGTTTCTCAGAAAGCTTCTTTCCAGATTTCATCTGAGGATATTTCCTTTTTCACCATAGCCCTCTAAGGGCTTACAAATATCACTTTGCCAATTCCACAAGAACTGTCTTAGCGAAAGGCTTCTTGAGGGGAAAGCTGTAATTCTGTGAGATGACTTCACAGAACACAAAGAAGTTTCTCAGAAAGCTTCTTTCTCTTTGTTATCGAAGGATATTTCCTTTGGCGCTATAGTCTTCAAAGGGATCCGAAATATCTGTTCTCAGATTCCACAGAAATAAGGCTAGCAAAGAGATTCACGAAATACAGATGTAAATCTGTGAGATAAATTAACCGAACACTAAGCAGTTTCTCAGAAAGCTTCTTTCCAGATTTCATCTGAGGATATTTCCTTTTTCACCATAGCCCTCTATGGGCTTCCAAATATCACTTTGCCAATTCCACAAGAACTGTCTTAGCGAAAGGCTTCTTGAGGGGAAAGCTGTAACTCTTGAGATGATTTCACAGAACACAAAGAAGTTTCTCAGAAAGCTTCTTTCTCTTTGTTATCAGAGGATATTTACTTTGGCCCTATAGTCTTCAAATGGATCCGAAATATCTGTTCTGAGATTCCACAGAAATAAGGCTAGCAAAGAGATCCACGAAATACAGATGTAATTCTGTGAGATGAATTAACAGAACACTAAGGAGTTTCTCAAAAAGCTTCCTTCCAGATGTCATCCGAGAATACTTCCTTTTTCAACATCGCCCTCTAGGGGCTTCCAAATATCACTTTGCCAATTCCACAAGAACTGTCTTAGCGAAAGGCTTCTTGAGGGGAAAGCTGTAACTCTGTGAGATGATTTCACAGAACACAAAGAAGTTTCTCAGAAAGCTTCTTTCTCTTTGTTATCGGAGGATATTTCCTTTGGCCCTATAGTCTTCAAAGGGATCCGAAATATCTGTACTCAGATTCCACAGAAATAAGGCTAGCAAAGAGTTCCACGAAATACAGATGTAACTCTGTGAGATGAATTAACAGAACACTAAGCAGTTTCTCAGAAAGCTTCTTTCCAGATTTCATCTGAGGATATTTCCTTTTTCACCATAGCCCTCTATGGGCTTCCAAATATCACTTTGCCAATTCCACAAGAACTGTCTTAGCGAAAGGATTCTTGAGGGAAAAGTTGTAACTCTGTGAGATGATTTCACAGAACACCAAGAAGTTTCTCAGAAAGCTTCTTTCTCTTTGTTATCGGAGGATATTTCCTTTGGCCCTATAGACTAGAAAGGGATCCGAAATATCTGTTCTCAGATTCCACAGAAATAAGGCTAACAAAGAGATCCACGAACTACAGATGTAACTCTGTGAGTGGAAGTCACATATCACAGAGTAATTTCAAAGAAAGCTTCTTTCCAGATTTCATCTGAGGATATTTCCTTTTTCACCATAGCACTTTATTGGCTTGCAAATATAACTTTGCCAATTCCACAAGAACAGTCTTAGCGAAAGGCTTCTTGATGGGAAAGCTGTAACTCTGTGAGATGATTTCACAGAACACAAAGAAGTTTCTCAGAAAGCTTCTTTCTCTCTGTTATCGGAGGATATTTCCTTTGGCCCTATAGCCTTCAAAGGGATCCGAAATATCTGTTCTCAGACTCCAGTGAAATAAGGCTAGCAAAGAGATCCACGAAATACAGATATAACTCCGTGAGATGAATTAACAGAACAGTAAGCAGTTTCTCAGAAAGCTTCTTTCCAGATTTCATCTGAGGATATTTCCTTTTTCACCATAGCCCTCTATGGGCTTCCAAATATCACTTTGCCAATTCCACAAGAACTGTATTAGCGAAAGGCTTCTTGAGGTGAAAGCTGTAACTCTGTGAGATGATTTCACAGAACACAAAGAAGTTTCTCAGAAAGCTTCTTTCTTTTGGTATCGGAGGATATTTCCTTTGGCCCTATAGTCTTCAAAGGGATCCGAAATATCTGTTCTCAGATTCCACAGAAATAAGGCTAGCAAAGAGATCCACGAAATACAGATGTAATTCTGTGAGATGAATTTACAGAACACTAAGCAGTTTCTCAGAAAGCTTCTATCCAGATTTCATCTGAGGATATTTCCTTTTTCACCATAGCCCTCTATGGGCTTCCAAATATCACTTTGCCAATTCCACAAGAACTGTCTTAGCGAAAGGCTTCTTGAGGGGAAAGCTGTAACTCTGTGAGATGATTTCACAGAACTCAAAGAAGTTTCTCAGAAAGCTTCTTTCTCTTTGTTATCGGAGGATATTTCCTTTGGCCCTATAGACTTCAAAGGCATCCGAAATATCTGTACTCAGATTCCACGGAAATAAGGCTAGCAAAGAGATGCACGAAATACAGATGTAACTCTGTGAGATGAATTAACAGAACACTAAGCAGTTTCTCAGAAAGCTGCTTTCCAGATGTCATCTGAGGATATTTCCTTTTTCACCATAGCCCTCTATGGGCTTCCAAATATCACTTTGCCAATTCCACAAGAACTGTCTTAGCGAAAGGCTTCTTGAGGGGAAAGCTGTAACTCTGTGAGATGATTTCACAGAACACAAAGAAGTTTCTCAGAAAGCTTCTTTCTCGTTGTTATCGGAGGATATTTCCTTTGGCCCTATAGTCTTCAAAGGGATCCGAAATATCTGTTCTCAGATTCCACAGAAATAAGGCTAGCAAAGAGATCCACGAAATACAGCTGTAACTCTCTGAGATGAATTTACAGAACACTAAGCAGTTTCTAAGAAAGCTTCTATCCAGATTTCATCTGAGGATATTTCCTTTTTCACCATAGCCCTCTATGGGCTTCCAAATATCACTTTGCCAATTCCACAGGAACTGTCTTAGCGAAAGGCTTCTTGAGGGGAAAGCTGTAACTCTGCGAGATGATTTCACAGAACACAAAGAAGTTTTTCAGAAAGCTTCTTTCTCTTTGTTATCTGAGGATATTACCTCTGGCCCTATAGTCTTCAAAGGGATCCGAAATATCTGTTCTCAGATTCCACAGAAATAAGGCTAGCAAAGAGTTCCACGAAATACAGATGTAACTCTGTGAGATGAATTAAGAGAACACTAAGCAGTTTCTCAGAAAGCTTCTTTCCAGATTTCATCTGAGGATATTTCCTTTTTCACCATAGCCCTCTAAGGGCTTACAAATATCACTTTGCCAATTCCACAAGAACTGTCTTAGCGAAAGGCTTCTTGAGGGGAAAGCTGTAATTCTGTGAGATGACTTCACAGAACACAAAGAAGTTTCTCAGAAAGCTTCTTTCTCTTTGTTATCGAAGGATATTTCCTTTGGCGCTATAGTCTTCAAAGGGATCCGAAATATCTGTTCTCAGATTCCACAGAAATAAGGCTAGCAAAGAGATTCACGAAATACAGATGTAAATCTGTGAGATAAATTAACCGAACACTAAGCAGTTTCTCAGAAAGCTTCTTTCCAGATTTCATCTGAGGATATTTCCTTTTTCACCATAGCCCTCTATGGGCTTCCAAATATCACTTTGCCAATTCCACAAGAACTGTCTTAGCGAAAGGCTTCTTGAGGGGAAAGCTGTAACTCTTGAGATGATTTCACAGAACACAAAGAAGTTTCTCAGAAAGCTTCTTTCTCTTTGTTATCAGAGGATATTTACTTTGGCCCTATAGTCTTCAAATGGATCCGAAATATCTGTTCTGAGATTCCACAGAAATAAGGCTAGCAAAGAGATCCACGAAATACAGATGTAATTCTGTGAGATGAATTAACAGAACACTAAGGAGTTTCTCAAAAAGCTTCCTTCCAGATGTCATCCGAGAATACTTCCTTTTTCAACATCGCCCTCTAGGGGCTTCCAAATATCACTTTGCCAATTCCACAAGAACTGTCTTAGCGAAAGGCTTCTTGAGGGGAAAGCTGTAACTCTGTGAGATGATTTCACAGAACACAAAGAAGTTTCTCAGAAAGCTTCTTTCTCTTTGTTATCGGAGGATATTTCCTTTGGCCCTATAGTCTTCAAAGGGATCCGAAATATCTGTACTCAGATTCCACAGAAATAAGGCTAGCAAAGAGTTCCACGAAATACAGATGTAACTCTGTGAGATGAATTAACAGAACACTAAGCAGTTTCTCAGAAAGCTTCTTTCCAGATTTCATCTGAGGATATTTCCTTTTTCACCATAGCCCTCTATGGGCTTCCAAATATCACTTTGCCAATTCCACAAGAACTGTCTTAGCGAAAGGCTTCTTGAGGGAAAAGTTGTAACTCTGTGAGATGATTTCACAGAACACCAAGAAGTTTCTCAGAAAGCTTCTTTCTCTTTGTTATCGGAGGATATTTCCTTTGGCCCTATAGACTAGAAAGGGATCCGAAATATCTGTTCTCAGATTCCACAGAAATAAGGCTAACAAAGAGATCCACGAACTACAGATGTAACTCTGTGAGTGGAAGTCACATATCACAGAGTAATTTCAAAGAAAGCTTCTTTCCAGATTTCATCTGAGGATATTTCCTTTTTCACCATAGCACTTTATTGGCTTGCAAATATAACTTTGCCAATTCCACAAGAACAGTCTTAGCGAAAGGCTTCTTGATGGGAAAGCTGTAACTCTGTGAGATGATTTCACAGAACACAAAGAAGTTTCTCAGAAAGCTTCTTTCTCTCTGTTATCGGAGGATATTTCCTTTGGCCCTATAGCCTTCAAAGGGATCCGAAATATCTGTTCTCAGACTCCAGTGAAATAAGGCTAGCAAAGAGATCCACGAAATACAGATATAACTCCGTGAGATGAATTAACAGAACAGTAAGCAGTTTCTCAGAAAGCTTCTTTCCAGATTTCATCTGAGGATATTTCCTTTTTCACCATAGCCCTCTATGGGCTTCCAAATATCACTTTGCCAATTCCACAAGAACTGTATTAGCGAAAGGCTTCTTGAGGTGAAAGCTGTAACTCTGTGAGATGATTTCACAGAACACAAAGAAGTTTCTCAGAAAGCTTCTTTCTTTTGGTATCGGAGGATATTTCCTTTGGCCCTATAGTCTTCAAAGGGATCCGAAATATCTGTTCTCAGATTCCACAGAAATAAGGCTAGCAAAGAGATCCACGAAATACAGATGTAATTCTGTGAGATGAATTTACAGAACACTAAGCAGTTTCTCAGAAAGCTTCTATCCAGATTTCATCTGAGGATATTTCCTTTTTCACCATAGCCCTCTATGGGCTTCCAAATATCACTTTGCCAATTCCACAAGAACTGTCTTAGCGAAAGGCTTCTTGAGGGGAAAGCTGTAACTCTGTGAGATGATTTCACAGAACTCAAAGAAGTTTCTCAGAAAGCTTCTTTCTCTTTGTTATCGGAGGATATTTCCTTTGGCCCTATAGACTTCAAAGGCATCCGAAATATCTGTACTCAGATTCCACGGAAATAAGGCTAGCAAAGAGATGCACGAAATACAGATGTAACTCTGTGAGATGAATTAACAGAACACTAAGCAGTTTCTCAGAAAGCTGCTTTCCAGATGTCATCTGAGGATATTTCCTTTTTCACCATAGCCCTCTATGGGCTTCCAAATATCACTTTGCCAATTCCACAAGAACTGTCTTAGCGAAAGGCTTCTTGAGGGGAAAGCTGTAACTCTGTGAGATGATTTCACAGAACACAAAGAAGTTTCTCAGAAAGCTTCTTTCTCGTTGTTATCGGAGGATATTTCCTTTGGCCCTATAGTCTTCAAAGGGATCCGAAATATCTGTTCTCAGATTCCACAGAAATAAGGCTAGCAAAGAGATCCACGAAATACAGCTGTAACTCTCTGAGATGAATTTACAGAACACTAAGCAGTTTCTAAGAAAGCTTCTATCCAGATTTCATCTGAGGATATTTCCTTTTTCACCATAGCCCTCTATGGGCTTCCAAATATCACTTTGCCAATTCCACAAGAACTGTCTTAGCGAAAGGCTTCTTGAGGGAAAAGTTGTAACTCTGTGAGATGATTTCACAGAACACCAAGAAGTTTCTCAGAAAGCTTCTTTCTCTTTGTTATCGGAGGATATTTCCTTTGGCCCTATAGACTAGAAAGGGATCCGAAATATCTGTTCTCAGATTCCACAGAAATAAGGCTAACAAAGAGATCCACGAACTACAGATGTAACTCTGTGAGTGGAAGTCACATATCACAGAGTAATTTCAAAGAAAGCTTCTTTCCAGATTTCATCTGAGGATATTTCCTTTTTCACCATAGCACTTTATTGGCTTGCAAATATAACTTTGCCAATTCCACAAGAACAGTCTTAGCGAAAGGCTTCTTGATGGGAAAGCTGTAACTCTGTGAGATGATTTCACAGAACACAAAGAAGTTTCTCAGAAAGCTTCTTTCTCTCTGTTATCGGAGGATATTTCCTTTGGCCCTATAGCCTTCAAAGGGATCCGAAATATCTGTTCTCAGACTCCAGTGAAATAAGGCTAGCAAAGAGATCCACGAAATACAGATATAACTCCGTGAGATGAATTAACAGAACAGTAAGCAGTTTCTCAGAAAGCTTCTTTCCAGATTTCATCTGAGGATATTTCCTTTTTCACCATAGCCCTCTATGGGATTCCAAATATCACTTTGCCAATTCCACAAGAACTGTCTTAGCGAAAGGCTTCTTGAGGGGAAAGCTGTAACTCTGTTACATGATTTCACCGAACACAAAGAAGTTTCTCAGAAAGCTTCTTTCTCTTTGTTATCGGAGGATATTTCCTTTGGCCCTATAGACTTCAAAGGGATCCGAAATATCTGTACTCAGATTCCACGGAAATAAGGCTAGCAAAGAGATCCACGAAACACAGATGTAACTCTGTGAGATGAATTAACAGAACACTAAGCAGTTTCTTAGAAAGCTTCTTTCCAGATTTCATCTGAGGATATTTCCTTTTTCACCATAGCCCTCTATGGGCTTCCAAATATCACTTTGCCAATTCCACAAGAACTGTCTTAGCGAAAGGCTTCTTGAGGGAAAAGCTGTAACTCTGTGAGATGATTTCACAGAGCACAAAGAAGTTTCTCAGAAAGCTTCTTTCTCTTTGCTATGGGAGGATATTTCCTTTGGCCCTATAGTCTTCAAAGGGATCCGAAATATCTGTTCTCAGATTCCACAGAAATAAGGTTAGCAAAGAGATCCACGAAATACAGATGTAACTCTGTGAGATGAATTAACAGAACACTAAGCAGTTTCTCAGAAAGCTGCTTTCCAGATGTCCTCTGAGGATATTTACTTTTTCACCATAGCCCTCTAAGGGCTTCCAAATATCACTTTGCCAGTTCCACAAGAACTGTCTTAGCGAAAGGCTTCTTGAGGGGAAAGCTGTAACTCTGTGAGATGATTTCACAGAACACAAAGAAGTTTCTCAGAAAGCTTCTTTCTCGTTGTTATCGGAGGATATTTCCTTTGGCCCTATAGTCTTCAAAGGGATCCGAAATATCTGTTCTCAGATTCCACAGAAATAAGGCTAGCAAAGAGATCCACGAAATACAGCTGTAACTCTCTGAGATGAATTTACAAAACACTAAGCAGTTTCTAAGAAAGCTTCTATCCAGATTTCATCTGAGGATATTTCCTTTTTCACCATAGCCCTCTATGGGCTTCCAAATATCACTTTGCCAATTCCACAGGAACTGTCTTAGCGAAAGGCTTCTTGAGGGGAAAGCTGTAACTCTGCGAGATGATTTCACAGAACACAAAGAAGATTTTCAGAAAGCTTCTTTCTCTTTGTTATCGGAGGATATTTCCTTTGGCCCTATAGTCTTCAAAGGGATCCGAAATATCTGCTCTCAGATTCCACAGAAATAAGGCTAGCAAAGAGATCCACGAAATACAGATGTAACTCTCTGTGATGAATTAACAGAACACTAAGCAGTTTCTCAGAAAGCTTCTTTCCAGATTTCATCAGAGGATATTTCCTTTTTCACCATAGCCCTCTAAGGTCTTCCAATTATCACTTTGCCAATTCCACAAGAACTGTCTTACCGAAAGGCTTCTCGAGGGGAAAGCTGTAACTCTGTGAGATGATTTCACAGAACACAAAGAAGTTTCTCAGAAAGCTTCTTTCTCTTTGTTATCGGAGGATATTTACTTTGGCCCTATAGTCTTCAAAGGGATCCGAAATATCTGTTCTCAGATTCCACAGAAATAAGGCTAGCAAAGAGATCCACGAAATACAGATGTAACTCTGTGAGATGAATTAACAGAACACTAAGCAGTTTCTCAGAAGGCTTCTTTCCAGATTTCATCTGAGGATATTTCCTTTTTCACCATAGCCCTCTATGGGCTTCCAAATATCACTTTGCCAATTCCACAAGAACTGTCTTAGCGAAAGGCTTCTTGAGGGGAAAGCTGTAACTCTGTGAGATGATTTCACAGAACACAAAGAAGTTTCTCAGAAAGCTTCTTACTCTTTGTTATCGGAGGATATTTCCTTTGGCCCTATAGTCTTCAAAGGGATCCGAAATATTTGTTCTCAGATTCCACAGAAATAAGGCTAGCAAAGAGATCCACGAAATACAGATGTAACTCTGTGAGATGAATTAACAGAACACTAAGCAGTTTCTCAGAAAGCTTCTTTCCAGATTTCATCTGAGGATATTTCCTTTTTCACCATAGCCCTCTATGGGCTTCCAAATATCACTTTGCCAATTCCACAAGAACTGTCTTAGCGAAAGGCTTCTTGAGGGGAAAGCTGTAACTCTGTGAGATGATTTCAAAGAACACAAAGAAGTTTCTCAGAAAGCTTCTTTCTCTTCGTTATCGGAGGATATTTCCTTTGGCCCTATAGTCTTCCAAGGGATCCGAAATATCTGTTCTCAGATTCCACAGAAATAAGGCTAGCAACGAGATCCACGAAATACAGATGTAAGTCTGTGAGATGAATTAACCGAACACTAAGCAGTTTCTCAGAAAGCTTCTTTCCAGATTTCATCTGAGGATATTTCCTTTTTCACCATAGCCCTCTATGGGCTTCCAAATATCACTTTGCCAATTCCACAAGAACTGTCTTAGCGAAAGGCTTCTTGAGGGGAAAGCTGTAACTCTTGAGATGATTTCACAGAACACAAAGAAGTTTCTCAGAAAGCTTCTTTCTCTTTGTTATCAGAGGATATTTACTTTGGCCCTATAGTCTTCAAATGGATCCGAAATATCTGTTCTGAGATTCCACAGAAATAAGGCTAGCAAAGAGATCCACGAAATACAGATGTAATTCTGTGAGATGAATTAACAGAACACTAAGGAGTTTCTCAAAAAGCTTCCTTCCAGATGTCATCCGAGTATACTTCCTTTTTCAACATCGCCCTCTAGGGGCTTCCAAATATCACTTTGCCAATTCCACAAGAACTGACTTAGCGAAAGGCTTCTTGAGGGGAAAGCCGTAACTCTGTGAGATGATTTCAGAGAATACAAGGAAGTTTCTCAGAAAGCTTCTTTCTCTTTGTTATCGGAGGATATTTCCTTTGGCCCTATAGTCTTCAAAGGGATCCGAAATATCTGTTCTCAGATTCCACAGAAATAAGGCTAGCAAAGAGATCCACGAAATACAGATGTAACTCTGTGAGATGAATTAACAGAACACTAAGCAGTTTCTCAGAAAGCTTCTTTCCAGATTTCTTCTGAGGATATTTCCTTTTTCAACATTGCCCTCTATGGGCTTCCGAATATCACTTTGCCAATTCCACAAGACCTGTCTTAGTGAAAGGCTTCTTGAGGGGAAAGCTGTAACTCTGTGAGATGATTTCACAGAACACAAAGAAGTTTCTCAGAAAGCTTCTTTCTCTTTGTTATCGGAGGATATTTCCTTTGGCCCTATAGTCTTCAAAGGGATCCGAAATATCTGTACTCAGATTCCACAGAAATAAGGCTAGCAAAGAGTTCCACGAAATACAGATGTAATTCTGTGAGATGAATTAACAGAACACTAAGCAGTTTCTCAGAAAGCTTCTTTCCAGATTTCATCTGAGGATATTTCCTTTTTCACCATAGCCCTCTATGGGCTTCCAAATATCACTTTGCCAATTCCACAAGAACTGTCTTAGCGAAAGGCTTCTTGAGGGAAAAGTGGTAACTCTGTGAGATGATTTCACAGAACACCAAGAAGTTTCTCAGAAAGCTTCTTTCTCTTTGTTATCGGAGGATATTTCCTTTGGCCCTATAGACTTGAAAGGGATCCGAAATATCTGTTCTCAGATTCCACAGAAATAAGGCTAACAAAGAGATCCACGAAGTACAGATGTAACTCTGTGAGTGGAAGTCACATATCACAGAGTAATTTCAAAGAAAGCTTCTTTCCAGATTTCATCTGAGGATATTTCCTTTTTCACCATAGCACTTTATTGGCTTGCAAATATAACTTTGCCAATTCCACAAGAACAGTCTTAGCGATAGGTTTCTTGAGGGGAAAGCTGTAACTCTGTGAGATGATTTCACAGAACACAAAGAAGTTTCTCAGAAAGCTTCTTTCTCTCTGTTATCGGAGGATATTTCCTTTGGCCCTATAGCCTTCAAAGGGATCCGAAATATCTGTTCTCAGATTCCAGTGAAATAAGGCTAGCAAAGAGATCCACGAAATACAGATATAACTCCGTGAGATGAATTAACAGAACAGTAAGCAGTTTCTCAGAAAGCTTCTTTCCAGATTTCATCTGAGGATATTTCCTTTTTCACCATAGCCCTCTATGGGCTTCCAAATATCACTTTGCCAATTCCACAAGAACTGTATTAGCGAAAGGCTTCTTGAGGTGAAAGCTGTAACTCTGTGAGATGATTTCACAGAACACAAAGAAGTTTCTCAGAAAGCTTCTTTCTTTTGGTATCGGAGGATATTTCCTTTGGCCCTATAGTCTTCAAAGGGATCCGAAATATCTGTTCTCAGATTCCACAGAAATAAGGCTAGCAAAGAGATCCACGAAATACAGATGTAATTCTGTGAGATGAATTTACAGAACACTAAGCAGTTTCTCAGAAAGCTTCTATCCAGATTTCATCTGAGGATATTTCCTTTTTCACCATAGCCCTCTATGGGCTTCCAAATATCACTTTGCCAATTCCACAAGAACTGTCTTAGCGAAAGGCTTCTTGAGGGGAAAGCTGTAACTCTGTGAGATGATTTCACAGAACTCAAAGAAGTTTCTCAGAAAGCTTCTTTCTCTTTGTTATCGGAGGATATTTCCTTTGGCCCTATAGACTTCAAAGGGATCCGAAATATCTGTACTCAGATTCCACGGAAATAAGGCTAGCAAAGAGATCCACGAAATACAGATGTAACTCTGTGAGATGAATTAACAGAACACTAAGCAGTTTCTCAGAAAGCTGCTTTCCAGATGTCATCTGAGGATATTTCCTTTTTCACCATAGCCCTCTATGGGCTTCCAAATATCACTTTGCCAATTCCACAAGAACTGTCTTAGCGAAAGGCTTCTTGAGGGGAAAGCTGTAACTCTGTTAGATGATTTCACAGAACACAAAGAAGTTTCTCAGAAAGCTTCTTTCTCGTTGTTATCGGAGGATATTTCCTTTGGCCATATAGTCTTCAAAGGGATCCGAAATATCTGTTCTCAGATTCCACAGAAATAAGGCTAGCAAAGAGATCCACGAAATACAGCTGTAACTCTCTGAGATGAATTTACAGAACACTAAGCAGTTTCTAAGAAAGCTTCTATCCAGATTTCATCTGAGGATATTTCCTTTTTCACCATAGCCCTCTATGGGCTTCCAAATATCACTTTGCCAATTCCACAGGAACTGTCTTAGCGAAAGGCTTCTTGAGGGGAAAGCTGTAACTCTGCGAGATGATTTCACAGAACACAAAGAAGTTTTTCAGAAAGCTTCTTTCTCTTTGTTATCTGAGGATATTACCTCTGGCCCTATAGTCTTCAAAGGGATCCGAAATATCTGTTCTCAGATTCCACAGAAATAAGGCTAGCAAAGAGATCCACGAAATACAGATGTAACTCTCTGAGATGAATTAACAGAACACTAAGCAGTTTCTCAGAAAGCTTCTTTACAGATTTCATCTGAGGATATTTCCTTTTTCACCATAGCCATCTAAGGGCTTCCAAATATCACTTTGCCAATTCCACAAGAACTGTCTTAGCGAAAGGCTTCTTGAGGGGAAAGCTGTAACTCTGTGAGATGATTTCACAGAACACAAAGAAGTTTCTCAGAAAGCTTCTTTCTCTTTGTTATCGGAGGATATTTCCTTTGGCCCTATAGTCTTCAAAGGGATCCGAAATATCTGTTCTCAGATTCCACAGAAATAAGGCTAGCAAAGAGTTCCACGAAATACAGATGTAACTCTGTGAGATGAATTAAGAGAACACTAAGCAGTTTCTCAGAAAGCTTCTTTCCAGATTTCATCTGAGGATATTTCCTTTTTCACCATAGCCCTCTAAGGGCTTACAAATATCACTTTGCCAATTCCACAAGAACTGTCTTAGCGAAAGGCTTCTTGAGGGGAAAGCTGTAATTCTGTGAGATGATTTCACAGAACACAAAGAAGTTTCTCAGAAAGCTTCTTTCTCTTTGTTATCGAAGGATATTTCCTTTGGCGCTATAGTCTTCAAAGGGATCCGAAATATCTGTTCTCAGATTCCACAGAAATAAGGCTAGCAAAGAGATCCACGAAATACAGATGTAAATCTGTGAGATAAATTAACCGAACACTAAGCAGTTTCTCAGAAAGCTTCTTTCCAGATTTCATCTGAGGATATTTCCTTTTTCACCATAGCCCTCTATGGGCTTCCAAATATCACTTTGCCAATTCCACAAGAACTGTCTTAGCGAAAGGCTTCTTGAGGGGAAAGCTGTAACTCTTGAGATGATTTCACAGAACACAAAGAAGTTTCTCAGAAAGCTTCTTTCTCTTTGTTATCAGAGGATATTTACTTTGGCCCTATAGTCTTCAAATGGATCCGAAATATCTGTTCTGAGATTCCACAGAAATAAGGCTAGCAAAGAGATCCACGAAATACAGATGTAATTCTGTGAGATGAATTAACAGAACACTAAGGAGTTTCTCAAAAAGCTTCCTTCCAGATGTCATCCGAGTATACTTCCTTTTTCAACATCGCCCTCTAGGGGCTTCCAAATATCACTTTGCCAATTCCACAAGAACTGTCTTAGCGAAAGGCTTCTTGAGGGGAAAGCTGTAACTCTGTGAGATGATTTCACAGAACACAAAGAAGTTTCTCAGAAAGCTTCTTTCTCTTTGTTATCGGAGGATATTTCCTTTGGCCCTATAGTCTTCAAAGGGATCCGAAATATCTGTACTCAGATTCCACAGAAATAAGGCTAGCAAAGAGTTCCACGAAATACAGATGTAACTCTGTGAGATGAATTAACAGAACACTAAGCAGTTTCTCAGAAAGCTTCTTTCCAGATTTCATCTGAGGATATTTCCTTTTTCACCATAGCCCTCTATGGGCTTCCAAATATCACTTTGCCAATTCCACAAGAACTGTCTTAGCGAAAGGCTTCTTGAGGGAAAAGTTGTAACTCTGTGAGATGATTTCACAGAACACCAAGAAGTTTCTCAGAAAGCTTCTTTCTCTTTGTTATCGGAGGATATTTCCTTTGGCCCTATAGACTAGAAAGGGATCCGAAATATCTGTTCTCAGATTCCACAGAAATAAGGCTAACAAAGAGATCCACGAACTACAGATGTAACTCTGTGAGTGGAAGTCACATATCACAGAGTAATTTCAAAGAAAGCTTCTTTCCAGATTTCATCTGAGGATATTTCCTTTTTCACCATAGCACTTTATTGGCTTGCAAATATAACTTTGCCAATTCCACAAGAACAGTCTTAGCGAAAGGCTTCTTGATGGGAAAGCTGTAACTCTGTGAGATGATTTCACAGAACACAAAGAAGTTTCTCAGAAAGCTTCTTTCTCTCTGTTATCGGAGGATATTTCCTTTGGCCCTATAGCCTTCAAAGGGATCCGAAATATCTGTTCTCAGACTCCAGTGAAATAAGGCTAGCAAAGAGATCCACGAAATACAGATATAACTCCGTGAGATGAATTAACAGAACAGTAAGCAGTTTCTCAGAAAGTTTCTTTCCAGATTTCATCTGAGGATATTTCCTTTTTCACCATAGCCCTCTATGGGCTTCCAAATATCACTTTGCCAATTCCACAAGAACTGTCTTAGCGAAAGGCTTCTTGAGGGGAAAGCTGTAACTCTGTTACATGATTTCACCGAACACAAAGAAGTTTCTCAGAAAGCTTCTTTCTCTTTGTTATCGGAGGATATTTCCTTTGGCCCTATAGACTTCAAAGGGATCCGAAATATCTGTACTCAGATTCCACGGAAATAAGGCTAGCAAAGAGATCCACGAAACACAGATGTAACTCTGTGAGATGAATTAACAGAACCCTAAGCAGTTTCTTAGAAAGCTTCTTTCCAGATTTCATCTGAGGATATTTCCTTTTTCACCATAGCCCTCTATGGGCTTCCAAATATCACTTTGCCAATTCCACAAGAACTGTCTTAGCGAAAGGCTTCTTGAGGGAAAAGCTGTAACTCTGTGAGATGATTTCACAGAGCACAAAGAAGTTTCTCAGAAAGCTTCTTTCTCTTTGCTATGGGAGGATATTTCCTTTGGCCCTATAGTCTTCAAAGGGATCCGAAATATCTGTTCTCAGATTCCACAGAAATAAGGTTAGCAAAGAGATCCACGAAATACAGATGTAACTCTGTGAGATGAATTAACAGAACACTAAGCAGTTTCTCAGAAAGCTGCTTTCCAGATGTCCTCTGAGGATATTTCCTTTTTCACCATAGCCCTCTAAGGGCTTCCAAATATCACTTTGCCAGTTCCACAAGAACTGTCTTAGCGAAAGGCTTCTTGAGGGGAAAGCTGTAACTCTGTGAGATGATTTCACAGAACACAAAGAAGTTTCTCAGAAAGCTTCTTTCTCGTTGTTATCGGAGGATATTTCCTTTGGCCTTATAGTCTTCAAAGGGATCCGAAATATCTGTTCTCAGATTCCACAGAAATAAGGCTAGCAAAGAGATCCACGAAATACAGCTGTAACTCTCTGAGATGAATTTACAAAACACTAAGCAGTTTCTAAGAAAGCTTCTATCCAGATTTCATCTGAGGATATTTCCTTTTTCACCATAGCCCTCTATGGGCTTCCAAATATCACTTTGCCAATTACACAGGAACTGTCTTAGCGAAAGGCTTCTTGAGGGGAAAGCTGTAACTCTGCGAGATGATTTCACAGAACACAAAGAAGTTTTTCAGAAAGCTTCTTTCTCTTTGTTATCGGAGGATATTTCCTTTGGCCCTATAGTCTTCAAAGGGATCCGAAATATCTGCTCTCAGATTCCACAGAAATAAGGCTAGCAAAGAGATCCACGAAATACAGATGTAACTCTCTGTGATGAATTAACAGAACACTAAGCAGTTTCTCAGAAAGCTTCTTTCCAGATTTCATCAGAGGATATTTCCTTTTTCACCATAGCCCTCTAAGGGCTTCCAATTATCACTTTGCCAATTCCACAAGAACTGTCTTACCGAAAGGCTTCTCGAGGGGAAAGCTGTAACTCTGTGAGATGATTTCACAGAACACAAAGAAGTTTCTCAGAAAGCTTCTTTCTCTTTGTTATCGGAGGATATTTACTTTGGCCCTATAGTCTTCAAAGGGATCCGAAATATCTGTTCTCAGATTCCACAGAAATAAGGCTAGCAAAGAGATCCACGAAATACAGATGTAACTCTGTGAGATGAATTAACAGAACACTAAGCAGTTTCTCAGAAGGCTTCTTTCCAGATTTCATCTGAGGATATTTCCTTTTTCACCATAGCCCTCTATGGGCTTCCAAATATCACTTTGCCAATTCCACAAGAACTGTCTTAGCGAAAGGCTTCTTGAGGGGAAAGCTGTAACTCTGTGAGATGATTTCACAGAACACAAAGAAGTTTCTCAGAAAGCTTCTTTCTCTTTGTTATCGGAGGATATTTCCTTTGGCCCTATAGTCTTCAATGGGATCCGAAATATCTGTTCTCAGATTCCACAGAAATAAGGCTAGCAAAGAGATCCACGAAATACAGATGTAACTCTGTGAGATGAATTAACAGAACACTAAGTAGTTTCTCAGAAAGTTTCTTTCCAGATTTCATCTGAGGATATTTCCTTTTTCACCATAGCCCTCTATGGGCTTCCAAATATCACTTTGCCAATTCCACAAGAACTGTCTTAGCGAAAGACTTCTTGAGGGGAAAGCTGTAACTCTGTGAGATGATTTCACAGAACACAAAGAAGTTTCTCAGAAAGCTTCTTTCTCTTTGTTATCGGAGGATATTTCCTTTGGCCCTATAGTCTTCAAAGGGATCCGAAATATCTGTTCTCAGATTCCACAGAAATAAGGCTAGCAAAGAGATCCACGAAATACAGATGTAACTCTGTGAGATGAATTAACAGGACACTAAGCAGTTTCTAAGAAAGCTTCTTTCCAGATTTCATCTGAGGATATTTCCTTTTTCACCATAGCCCTCTATGGGATTCCAAATATCACTTTGCCAATTCCACAAGAACTGTCTTAGCAAAAGGCTTCTTGAGGGGAAAGCTGTAACTCTGTGAGATGATTTCACAGAACACAAAGAAGTTTCTCAGAATGCTTCTTTCTCTTCGTTATCGGAGGATATTTCCTTTGGCCCTATAGTCTTCAAAGGGATCCGAAATATCTGTTCTCAGATTCCACAGAAATAAGGCTAGCAAAGAGATCCACGAAATACAGATGTAACTCTTTGAGATGAATTAACAGAACACTAAGCAGTTTCTCAGAAAGCTTCTTTCCAGATTTCATCTGAGGATATTTCCTTTTTCACCATAGCCCTCTATGGGCTTCCAAATATCACTTTGCCAATTCCACAAGAACTGTCTTAGCGAAAGGCTTCTTGAGGGGAAAGCTGTAACTCTGTGAGATGATTTCACAGAACACAAAGAAGTTTCTCAGAAAGCTTCTTTCTCTTTGTTATCGGAGGATATTTCCTTTGGCCCTATAGTCTTCAAAGGGATCCGAAATATCTGTTCTCAGATTCCACAGAAATAAGGCTAGCAAAGAGATCCACGAAATACAGATGTAAGTCTGTGAGATGAATTAACAGGACACTAAGCAATTTCACAGAAAGC
The DNA here is from genome assembly GCF_043159975.1 of Macaca nemestrina. Classification (NCBI taxonomy): domain Eukaryota; kingdom Metazoa; phylum Chordata; class Mammalia; order Primates; family Cercopithecidae; genus Macaca; species Macaca nemestrina. The sequence continues at coordinate 57,141,210 of NC_092129.1, read as the reverse complement.
TTCTTTCCAGATTTCATCTGAGGATATTTCCTTTTTCACCATAGCCCTCTATGGGCTTCCAAATATCACTTTGACAATTCCACAAGAACTGTCTTAGCGAAAGGCTTCTTGAGGGGAAAGCTGTAACTCTGTGAGATGATTTCACAGAACACAAAGAAGTTTCTCAGAAAGCTTCTTTCTCTTTGTTACCGGAGGATATTTCCTTTGGCCCTATAGTCTTCAAAGGGATCTGAAATATCTGTTCTCAGATTCCACAGAAATAAGGCTAGCAAAGAGATCCACGAAATACAGATGTAACTCTGTGAGAAGAATTAACAGGACACTAAGCAGTTTCTCAAAAAGCTTCTTTCCAGATTTCATCTGAGGATATTTCCTTTTTCACCATAGCCCTCTATGGGCTTCCAAATATCACTTTGCCAATTCCACGAGAACTGTCGTAGCGAAAGGCTTCTTGAGGGGAAAGCTGTAACTCTGTGAGATGATTTCACAGAACACAAAGAAGTTTCTCAGAAAGCTTCTTTCTCTTTGTTATCGGAGGATATTTCCTTTGGCCCTATAGTCTTCAAAGGGATCCGAAATATCTGTTCTCAGATTCCACAGAAATAAGGCTAGCAAAGAGATCCACGAAATACAGATGTAAGTCTGTGAGATGAATTAACAGAACACTAAGCAGTTTCTCAGAAATCTTCTTTCCAGATTTCGTCTGAGGATATTTCCTTTTTCACCATAGGCCTCTATGGGCTTCCAAATATCACTTTGCCAATTCCAAAAGAACTGTCTTAGCGAAAGGCTTCTTGAGGGGAAAGCTGTAACTCTGTGAGATGATTTCACAGAACACAAAGAAGTTTCTCAGAGAGCTTCTTTCTCTTTGTTATCGGAGGATATTTCCTTTGGCCCTATAGTCTTCAAAGGGATCCGAAATATCTGTTCTCAGATTCCACAGAAAAAAGGCTACAAAGAGATCCACGAAATACAGATGTAACTCTCTGAGATGAATTAACAGAACACTAAGCAGTTTCTCCGAAAGCTTCTTTCCAGATTTCATCGGAGGATATTTCCTTTTTCACCATAGCCCTTTATGGGCTTCCAAATATCACTTTGCCAATTCCACAAGAACTGTCTTAGCGAAAGGCTTCTTGAGGGGAAAGATGTAACTCTGTGAGATGATTTCACAGAACACAAAGAAGTTTCTCAGAAAGCTTCTTTCTCGTTGTAATCGGAGGATATTTCCTTTGGCTCTATAGTCTTCAAAGGGATCCAAAATATCTGTTCTCAGATTCCACAGATATAAGGCTAGGAAATAGATCCACGAAATACAGATGTAACTCTGTGAGATGAATTAACGGAACCCTAAGCATTTTCTCAGAAAGCTTCTTTCCAGATTTAATCTGAGGATATTTCCTTTTTCACCGTAGCCCTCTATGGGCTTCCAAATATCACTTTGCCAATTCCACAAGAACTGTCTTAGCGAAAGGCTTCTTGAGGGGAAAGCTGTAACTCTGTGAGATGATTTCACAGAACACAAAGAAGTTTCTCAGAAAGCTTCTTTCTCTTTGTTATCGGAGGATATTTCCTTTGGCCCTATAGTCTTCAAAGGGATCCGAAATATCTGTTCTCAGATTCCACAGAAATAAGGCTAGCAAAGAGATCCACGAAATACAGATGTAACTCTGTGAGATGAATTAACAGGACACTAAGCAGTTTCTCAGAAAGCTTCTTTCCAGATTTCATCTGAGGATATTTCCTTTTTCACCATAGCCCTCTATGGGCTTCCAAATATCACTTTGCCAATTCCACAAGAACTGTCTTAGCGAAAGGCGTCTTGAGGGGAAAGCTGTAACTCTGTGAGATGATTTCACAGAACACAAAGAAGTTTCTCAGAAAGCTTCTTTCTCTTTGTTATCGGAGGATATTTCCTTTGGCCCTATAGTCTTCAATGGGATCCGAAATATCTGTTCTCAGATTCCACAGAAATAAGGCTAGCAAAGAGATCCACGAAATACAGATGTAACTCTGTGAGATGAATTAACAGAACACTAAGTAGTTTCTCAGAAAGCTTCTTTCCAGATTTCATCTGAGGATATTTCCTTTTTCACCATAGCCCTCTATGGGCTTCCAAATATCACTTTGCCAATTCCACAAGAACTGTCTTAGCGAAAGGCTTCTTGAGGGGAAAGCTGTAACTCTGTGAGATGATTTCACAGAACACAAAGAAGTTTCTCAGAAAGCTTCTTTCTCTTTGTTATCGGAGGATATTTCCTTTGGCCCTATAGTCTTCAAAGGGATCCGAAATATCTGTTCTCAGATTCCACAGAAATAAGGCTAGCAAAGAGATCCACGAAATACAGATGTAACTCTGTGAGATGAATTAACAGGACACTAAGCAGTTTCTAAGAAAGCTTCTTTCCATATTTCATCTGAGGATATTTCCTTTTTCACCATAGCCCTCTATGGGATTCCAAATATCACTTTGCCAATTCCACAAGAACTGTCTTAGCGAAAGGCTTCTTGAGGGGAAAGCTGTAACTCTGTGAGATGATTTCACAGAACACAAAGAAGTTTCTCAGAATGCTTCTTTCTCTTCGTTATCGGAGGATATTTCCTTTGGCCCTATAGTCTTCAAAGGGATCCGAAATATCTGTTCTCAGATTCCACAGAAATAAGGCTAGCAAAGAGATCCACGAAATACAGAAGTAAGTCGGTGAGATGAATTAACAGAACACTAAGCAGTTTCTCAGAAAGCTTCTTTCCAGATTTCATCTGAGGATATTTCCTTTTTCACCATAGCCCTCTATGGGCTTCCAAATATCACTTTGCCAATTCCACAAGAACTGTCTTAGCGAAAGGCTTCTTGAGGGGAAAGCTGTAACTCTGTGAGATGATTTCACAGAACACAAAGAAGTTTCTCAGAAAGCTTCTTTCTCTTTGTTATCGGAGGATATTTCCTTTGGCCCTATAGTCTTCAAAGGGATCCGAAATATCTGTTCTCAGATTCCACAGAAATAAGGCTAGCAAAGAGATCCACGAAATACAGATGTAAGTCTGTGAGATGAATTAACAGGACACTAAGCAATTTCACAGAAAGCTTCTTTCCAGATTTCATCTGAGGATATTTCCTTTTTCACCGTAGCCCTCTATGGGCTTCCAAATATCACTTTGCCAATTCCACAAGAACTGTCTTAGCGAAAGGCTTCTTGAGGGGAAAGCTGTAACTCTGTGAGATGATTTCACAGAACACAAAGAAGTTTCTCAGAAAGCTTCTTTCTCTTTGTTACCGGAGGATATTTCCTTTGGCCCTATAGTCTTCAAAGGGATCTGAAATATCTGTTCTCAGATTCCACAGAAATAAGGCTAGCAAAGAGATCCACGAAATACAGATGTAACTCTGTGAGATGAATTAACAGGACACTAAGCAGTTTCTCAAAAAGCTTCTTTCCAGATTTCATCTGAGGATATTTCCTTTTTCACCATAGCCCTCTATGGGCTTCCAAATATCACTTTGCCAATTCCACGAGAACTGTCTTAGCGAAAGGCTTCTTGAGGGGAAAGCTGTAACTCTGTGAGATGATTTCACAGAACACAAAGAAGTTTCTCAGAAAGCTTCTTTCTCTTTGTTATCGGAGGATATTTCCTTTGGCCCTATAGTCTTCAAAGGGATCCGAAATATCTGTTCTCAGATTCCACAGAAATAAGGCTAGCAAAGAGATCCACGAAATACAGATGTAAGTCTGTGAGATGAATTAACAGAACACTAAGCAGTTTCTCAGAAATCTTCTTTCCAGATTTCGTCTGAGGATATTTCCTTTTTCACCATAGGCCTCTATGGGCTTCCAAATATCACTTTGCCAATTCCAAAAGAACTGTCTTAGCGAAAGGCTTCTTGAGGGGAAAGCTGTAACTCTGTGAGATGATTTCACAGAACACAAAGAAGTTTCTCAGAAAGCTTCTTTCTCTTTGTTATCGGAGGATATTTCCTTTGGCCCTATAGTCTTCAAAGGGATCCGAAATATCTGTTCTCAGATTCCACAGAAAAAAGGCTACAAAGAGATCCACGAAATACAGATGTAACTCTCTGAGATGAATTAACAGAACACTAAGCAGTTTCTCCGAAAGCTTCTTTCCAGATTTCATCGGAGGATATTTCCTTTTTCACCATAGCCCTTTATGGGCTTCCAAATATCACTTTGCCAATTCCACAAGAACTGTCTTAGCGAAAGGCTTCTTGAGGGGAAAGATGTAACTCTGTGAGATGATTTCACAGAACACAAAGAAGTTTCTCAGAAAGCTTCTTTCTCGTTGTAATCGGAGGATATTTCCTTTGGCTCTATAGTCTTCAAAGGGATCCAAAATATCTGTTCTCAGATTCCACAGATATAAGGCTAGGAAATAGATCCACGAAATACAGATGTAACTCTGTGAGATGAATTAACGGAACCCTAAGCATTTTCTCAGAAAGCTTCTTTCCAGATTTAATCTGAGGATATTTCCTTTTTCACCGTAGCCCTCTATGGGCTTCCAAATATCACTTTGCCAATGCCACAAGAACTGTCTTAACGAAAGGCTTCTTGAGGGGAAAGTTTTAACTCTGTGAGATGATTTCACAGAACACAAAGAAGTTTCTCAGAAAGCTTCTTTCTCTTTGTTATCGGAGGATATTTCCTTTGGCCTTTTAGTCTTCAAAGGGATCCGAAATATCTGTTCTCAGATTCCACAGAAATAAGGCTAGCAAAGAGATCCACGAAATACAGATGTAACTCTGTGAGATGAATTAACAGAACACTAAGCAGTTTCTCAGAAATCTTCTTTCCAGATTTCATCTGAGGATATTTCCTTTTTCACCATAGCCCTCTATGGGCTTCCAAATATCACTTTGCCAATTCCACAAGAACTGTCTTAGCGAAAGGCTTCTTGAGGGGAAGATGTAACTCTGTGAGATGATTTCACAGAACACAAAGAAGTTTCACAGAAAGCTTCTTTCTCGTTGTTATCGGAGGATATTTCCTTTGGCCCTATAGTCTTCAAAGGGATCCGAAATATCTGTTCTCAGATTCCACAGAAATAAGGCTAGCAAAGAGATCCACGAAAAACAGATGTAACTCTGCGAGATGAATTTACAGAACACTAAGCAGTTTCTAAGAAAGCTTCTTTCCAGTTTTCATCTGAGAATATTTCCTTTTTCACCATAGCCCTCTAAGGGCTTCCAAATATAACTTTGCCAATTCCACAAGAACTGTCTTAGCGAAAGGCTTCTTGAGGGGAAAGCTGTAACTCTGTGAGATGATTTCACAGAACACAAAGAAGTTTCTCAGAATGCTTCTTTCTCTTCGTTATCGGAGGATATTTCCTTTGGCCCTATAGTCTTCAAAGGGATCCGAAATATCTGTTCTCAGATTCCACAGAAATAAGGCTAGCAAAGAGATCCACGAAATACAGAAGTAAGTCGGTGAGATGAATTAACAGAACACTAAGCAGTTTCTCAGAAAGCTTCTTTCCAGATTTCATCTGAGGATATTTCCTTTTTCACCATAGCCCTCTATGGGCTTCCAAATATCACTTTGCCAATTCCACAAGAACTGTCTTAGCGAAAGGCTTCTTGAGGGGAAAGCTGTAACTCTGTGAGATGATTTCACAGAACACAAAGAAGTTTCTCAGAAAGCTTCTTTCTCTTTGTTATCGGAGGATATTTCCTTTGGCCCTATAGTCTTCAAAGGGATCCGAAATATCTGTTCTCAGATTCCACAGAAATAAGGCTAGCAAAGAGATCCACGAAATACAGATGTAAGTCTGTGAGATGAATTAACAGGACACTAAGCAATTTCACAGAAAGCTTCTTTCCAGATTTCATCTGAGGATATTTCCTTTTTCACCGTAGCCCTCTATGGGCTTCCAAATATCACTTTGCCAATTCCACAAGAACTGTCTTAGCGAAAGGCTTCTTGAGGGGAAAGCTGTAACTCTGTGAGATGATTTCACAGAACACAAAGAAGTTTCTCAGAAAGCTTCTTTCTCTTTGTTACCGGAGGATATTTCCTTTGGCCCTATAGTCTTCAAAGGGATCTGAAATATCTGTTCTCAGATTCCACAGAAATAAGGCTAGCAAAGAGATCCACGAAATACAGATGTAACTCTGTGAGATGAATTAACAGGACACTAAGCAGTTTCTCAAAAAGCTTCTTTCCAGATTTCATCTGAGGATATTTCCTTTTTCACCATAGCCCTCTATGGGCTTCCAAATATCACTTTGCCAATTCCACGAGAACTGTCTTAGCGAAAGGCTTCTTGAGGGGAAAGCTGTAACTCTGTGAGATGATTTCACAGAACACAAAGAAGTTTCTCAGAAAGCTTCTTTCTCTTTGTTATCGGAGGATATTTCCTTTGGCCCTATAGTCTTCAAAGGGATCCGAAATATCTGTTCTCAGATTCCACAGAAATAAGGCTAGCAAAGAGATCCACGAAATACAGATGTAAGTCTGTGAGATGAATTAACAGAACACTAAGCAGTTTCTCAGAAATCTTCTTTCCAGATTTCGTCTGAGGATATTTCCTTTTTCACCATAGGCCTCTATGGGCTTCCAAATATCACTTTGCCAATTCCAAAAGAACTGTCTTAGCGAAAGGCTTCTTGAGGGGAAAGCTGTAACTCTGTGAGATGATTTCACAGAACACAAAGAAGTTTCTCAGAAAGCTTCTTTCTCTTTGTTATCGGAGGATATTTCCTTTGGCCCTATAGTCTTCAAAGGGATCCGAAATATCTGTTCTCAGATTCCACAGAAAAAAGGCTACAAAGAGATCCACGAAATACAGATGTAACTCTCTGAGATGAATTAACAGAACACTAAGCAGTTTCTCCGAAAGCTTCTTTCCAGATTTCATCGGAGGATATTTCCTTTTTCACCATAGCCCTTTATGGGCTTCCAAATATCACTTTGCCAATTCCACAAGAACTGTCTTAGCGAAAGGCTTCTTGAGGGGAAAGATGTAACTCTGTGAGATGATTTCACAGAACACAAAGAAGTTTCTCAGAAAGCTTCTTTCTCGTTGTAATCGGAGGATATTTCCTTTGGCTCTATAGTCTTCAAAGGGATCCAAAATATCTGTTCTCAGATTCCACAGATATAAGGCTAGGAAATAGATCCACGAAATACAGATGTAACTCTGTGAGATGAATTAACGGAACCCTAAGCATTTTCTCAGAAAGCTTCTTTCCAGATTTAATCTGAGGATATTTCCTTTTTCACCGTAGCCCTCTATGGGCTTCCAAATATCACTTTGCCAATGCCACAAGAACTGTCTTAACGAAAGGCTTCTTGAGGGGAAAGTTTTAACTCTGTGAGATGATTTCACAGAACACAAAGAAGTTTCTCAGAAAGCTTCTTTCTCTTTGTTATCGGAGGATATTTCCTTTGGCCTTTTAGTCTTCAAAGGGATCCGAAATATCTGTTCTCAGATTCCACAGAAATAAGGCTAGCAAAGAGATCCACGAAATACAGATGTAACTCTGTGAGATGAATTAACAGAACACTAAGCAGTTTCTCAGAAATCTTCTTTCCAGATTTCATCTGAGGATATTTCCTTTTTCACCATAGCCCTCTATGGGCTTCCAAATATCACTTTGCCAATTCCACAAGAACTGTCTTAGCGAAAGGCTTCTTGAGGGGAAGATGTAACTCTGTGAGATGATTTCACAGAACACAAAGAAGTTTCACAGAAAGCTTCTTTCTCGTTGTTATCGGAGGATATTTCCTTTGGCCCTATAGTCTTCAAAGGGATCCGAAATATCTGTTCTCAGATTCCACAGAAATAAGGCTAGCAAAGAGATCCACGAAAAACAGATGTAACTCTGCGAGATGAATTTACAGAACACTAAGCAGTTTCTAAGAAAGCTTCTTTCCAGTTTTCATCTGAGAATATTTCCTTTTTCACCATAGCCCTCTAAGGGCTTCCAAATATAACTTTGCAAATTCCACAAGAACTGTCTTAGCGAAAGGCTTCTTGAGGGGAAAGCTGTAACTCTGTAAGATGATTTCACAGAACACAAAGAAGTTTCTCAGAATGCTTCTTTCTCTTCGTTATCGGAGGATATTTCCTTTGGCCCTATAGTCTTCAAAGGGATCCGAAATATCTGTTCTCAGATTCCACAGAAATAAGGCTAGCAAAGAGATCCACGAAATACAGAAGTAAGTCGGTGAGATGAATTAACAGAACACTAAGCAGTTTCTCAGAAAGCTTCTTTCCAGATTTCATCTGAGGATATTTCCTTTTTCACCATAGCCCTCTATGGGCTTCCAAATATCACTTTTCCAATTCCACAAGAACTGTCTTAGCGAAAGGCTTCTTGAGGGGAAAGCTGTAACTCTGTGAGATGATTTCACAGAACACAAAGAAGTTTCTCAGAAAGCTTCTTTCTCTTTGTTATCGGAGGATATTTCCTTTGGCCCTATAGTCTTCAAAGGGATCCGAAATATCTGTTCTCAGATTCCACAGAAATAAGGCTAGCAAAGAGATCCACGAAATACAGATGTAAGTCTGTGAGATGAATTAACAGGACACTAAGCAATTTCACAGAAAGCTTCTTTCCAGATTTCATCTGAGGATATTTCCTTTTTCACCATAGCCCTCTATGGGCTTCCAAATATCACTTTGCCAATTCCACAAGAACTGTCTTAGCGAAAGGCTTCTTGAGGGGAAAGCTGTAACTCTGTGAGATGATTTCACAGAACACAAAGAAGTTTCTCAGAAAGCTTCTTTCTCTTTGTTACCGGAGGATATTTCCTTTGGCCCTATAGTCTTCAAAGGGATCCGAAATATCTGTTCTCAGATTCCACAGAAAAAAGGCTACAAAGAGATCCACGAAATACAGATGTAACTCTCTGAGATGAATTAACAGAACACTAAGCAGTTTCTCCGAAAGCTTCTTTCCAGATTTCATCGGAGGATATTTCCTTTTTCACCATAGCCCTTTATGGGCTTCCAAATATCACTTTGCCAATTCCACAAGAACTGTCTTAGCGAAAGGCTTCTTGAGGGGAAAGATGTAACTCTGTGAGATGATTTCACAGAACACAAAGAAGTTTCTCAGAAAGCTTCTTTCTCGTTGTAATCGGAGGATATTTCCTTTGGCTCTATAGTCTTCAAAGGGATCCAAAATATCTGTTCTCAGATTCCACAGATATAAGGCTAGGAAATAGATCCACGAAATACAGATGTAACTCTGTGAGATGAATTAACGGAACCCTAAGCATTTTCTCAGAAAGCTTCTTTCCAGATTTAATCTGAGGATATTTCCTTTTTCACCGTAGCCCTCTATGGGCTTCCAAATATCACTTTGCCAATTCCACAAGAACTGTCTTAGCGAAAGGCTTCTTGAGGGGAAAGCTGTAACTCTGTGAGATGATTTCACAGAACACAAAGAAGTTTCTCAGAAAGCTTCTTTCTCTTTGTTATCGGAGGATATTTCCTTTGGCCCTATAGTCTTCAAAGGGATCCGAAATATCTGTTCTCAGATTCCACAGAAATAAGGCTAGCAAAGAGATCCACGAAATACAGATGTAACTCTGTGAGATGAATTAACAGGACACTAAGCAGTTTCTCAGAAAGCTTCTTTCCAGATTTCATCTGAGGATATTTCCTTTTTCACCATAGCCCTCTATGGGCTTCCAAATATCACTTTGCCAATTCCACAAGAACTGTCTTAGCGAAAGGCGTCTTGAGGGGAAAGCTGTAACTCTGTGAGATGATTTGACAGAACACAAAGAAGTTTCTCAGAAAGCTTCTTTCTCTTTGTTATCGGAGGATATTTCCTTTGGCCCTATAGTCTTCAATGGGATCCGAAATATCTGTTCTCAGATTCCACAGAAATAAGGCTAGCAAAGAGATCCACGAAATACAGATGTAACTCTGTGAGATGAATTAACAGAACACTAAGTAGTTTCTCAGAAAGCTTCTTTCCAGATTTCATCTGAGGATATTTCCTTTTTCACCATAGCCCTCTATGGGCTTCCAAATATCACTTTGCCAATTCCACAAGAACTGTCTTAGCGAAAGGCTTCTTGAGGGGAAAGCTGTAACTCTGTGAGATGATTTCACAGAACACAAAGAAGTTTCTCAGAAAGCTTCTTTCTCTTTGTTATCGGAGGATATTTCCTTTGGCCCTATAGTCTTCAAAGGGATCCGAAATATCTGTTCTCAGATTCCACAGAAATAAGGCTAGCAAAGAGATCCACGAAATACAGATGTAACTCTGTGAGATGAATTAACAGGACACTAAGCAGTTTCTAAGAAAGCTTCTTTCCATATTTCATCTGAGGATATTTCCTTTTTCACCATAGCCCTCTATGGGATTCCAAATATCACTTTGCCAATTCCACAAGAACTGTCTTAGCGAAAGGCTTCTTGAGGGGAAAGCTGTAACTCTGTGAGATGATTTCACAGAACACAAAGAAGTTTCTCAGAATGCTTCTTTCTCTTCGTTATCGGAGGATATTTCCTTTGGCCCTATAGTCTTCAAAGGGATCCGAAATATCTGTTCTCAGATTCCACAGAAATAAGGCTAGCAAAGAGATCCACGAAATACAGAAGTAAGTCGGTGAGATGAATTAACAGAACACTAAGCAGTTTCTCAGAAAGCTTCTTTCCAGATTTCATCTGAGGATATTTCCTTTTTCACCATAGCCCTCTATGGGCTTCCAAATATCACTTTGCCAATTCCACAAGAACTGTCTTAGCGAAAGGCTTCTTGAGGGGAAAGCTGTAACTCTGTGAGATGATTTCACAGAACACAAAGAAGTTTCTCAGAAAGCTTCTTTCTCTTTGTTATCGGAGGATATTTCCTTTGGCCCTATAGTCTTCAAAGGGATCCGAAATATCTGTTCTCAGATTCCACAGAAATAAGGCTAGCAAAGAGATCCACGAAATACAGATGTAAGTCTGTGAGATGAATTAACAGGACACTAAGCAATTTCACAGAAAGCTTCTTTCCAGATTTCATCTGAGGATATTTCCTTTTTCACCATAGCCCTCTATGGGCTTCCAAATATCACTTTGCCAATTCCACAAGAACTGTCTTAGCGAAAGGCTTCTTGAGGGGAAAGCTGTAACTCTGTGAGATGATTTCACAGAACACAAAGAAGTTTCTCAGAAAGCTTCTTTCTCTTTGTTACCGGAGGATATTTCCTTTGGCCCTATAGTCTTCAAAGGGATCTGAAATATCTGTTCTCAGATTCCACAGAAATAAGGCTAGCAAAGAGATCCACGAAATACAGATGTAACTCTGTGAGATGAATTAACAGGACACTAAGCAGTTTCTCAAAAAGCTTCTTTCCAGATTTCATCTGAGGATATTTCCTTTTTCACCATAGCCCTCTATGGGCTTCCAAATATCACTTTGCCAATTCCACGAGAACTGTCTTAGCGAAAGGCTTCTTGAGGGGAAAGCTGTAACTCTGTGAGATGATTTCACAGAACACAAAGAAGTTTCTCAGAAAGCTTCTTTCTCTTTGTTATCGGAGGATATTTCCTTTGGCCCTATAGTCTTCAAAGGGATCCGAAATATCTGTTCTCAGATTCCACAGAAATAAGGCTAGCAAAGAGATCCACGAAATACAGATGTAAGTCTGTGAGATGAATTAACAGAACACTAAGCAGTTTCTCAGAAATCTTCTTTCCAGATTTCGTCTGAGGATATTTCCTTTTTCACCATAGGCCTCTATGGGCTTCCAAATATCACTTTGCCAATTCCAAAAGAACTGTCTTAGCGAAAGGCTTCTTGAGGGGAAAGCTGTAACTCTGTGAGATGATTTCACAGAAAACAAAGAAGTTTCTCAGAAAGCTTCTTTCTCTTTGTTATCGGAGGATATTTCCTTTGGCCCTATAGTCTTCAAAGGGATCCGAAATATCTGTTCTCAGATTCCACAGAAAAAAGGCTACAAAGAGATCCACGAAATACAGATGTAACTCTCTGAGATGAATTAACAGAACACTAAGCAGTTTCTCCGAAAGCTTCTTTCCAGATTTCATCGGAGGATATTTCCTTTTTCACCATAGCCCTTTATGGGCTTCCAAATATCACTTTGCCAATTCCACAAGAACTGTCTTAGCGAAAGGCTTCTTGAGGGGAAAGATGTAACTCTGTGAGATGATTTCACAGAACACAAAGAAGTTTCTCAGAAAGCTTCTTTCTCGTTGTAATCGGAGGATATTTCCTTTGGCTCTATAGTCTTCAAAGGGATCCAAAATATCTGTTCTCAGATTCCACAGATATAAGGCTAGGAAATAGATCCACGAAATACAGATGTAACTCTGTGAGATGAATTAACGGAACCCTAAGCATTTTCTCAGAAAGCTTCTTTCCAGATTTAATCTGAGGATATTTCCTTTTTCACCGTAGCCCTCTATGGGCTTCCAAATATCACTTTGCCAATTCCACAAGAACTGTCTTAACGAAAGGCTTCTTGAGGGGAAAGTTTTAACTCTGTGAGATGATTTCACAGAACACAAAGAAGTTTCTCAGAAAGCTTCTTTCTCTTTGTTATCGGAGGATATTTCCTTTGGCCTTTTAGTCTTCAAAGGGATCCGAAATATCTGTTCTCAGATTCCACAGAAATAAGGCTAGCAAAGAGATCCACGAAATACAGAAGTAAGTCGGTGAGATGAATTAACAGAACACTAAGCAGTTTCTCAGAAAGCTTCTTTCCAGATTTCATCTGAGGATATTTCCTTTTTCACCATAGCCCTCTATGGGCTTCCAAATATCACTTTGCCAATTCCACAAGAACTGTCTTAGCGAAAGGCTTCTTGAGGGGAAAGCTGTAACTCTGTGAGATGATTTCACAGAACACAAAGAAGTTTCTCAGAAAGCTTCTTTCTCTTTGTTATCGGAGGATATTTCCTTTGGCCCTATAGTCTTCAAAGGGATCCGAAATATCTGTTCTCAGATTCCACAGAAATAAGGCTAGCAAAGAGATCCACGAAATACAGATGTAAGTCTGTGAGATGAATTAACAGGACACTAAGCAATTTCACAGAAAGCTTCTTTCCAGATTTCATCTGAGGATATTTCCTTTTTCACCATAGCCCTCTATGGGCTTCCAAATATCACTTTGCCAATTCCACAAGAACTGTCTTAGCGAAAGGCTTCTTGAGGGGAAAGCTGTAACTCTGTGAGATGATTTCACAGAACACAAAGAAGTTTCTCAGAAAGCTTCTTTCTCTTTGTTACCGGAGGGTATTTCCTTTGGCCCTATAGTCTTCAAAGGGATCTGAAATATCTGTTCTCAGATTCCACAGAAATAAGGCTAGCAAAGAGATCCACGAAATACAGATGTAACTCTGTGAGATGAATTAACAGGACACTAAGCAGTTTCTCAAAAAGCTTCTTTCCAGATTTCATCTGAGGATATTTCCTTTTTCACCATAGCCCTCTATGGGCTTCCAAATATCACTTTGCCAATTCCACGAGAACTGTCTTAGCGAAAGGCTTCTTGAGGGGAAAGCTGTAACTCTGTGAGATGATTTCACAGAACACAAAGAAGTTTCTCAGAAAGCTTCTTTCTCTTTGTTATCGGAGGATATTTCCTTTGGCCCTATAGTCTTCAAAGGGATCCGAAATATCTGTTCTCAGATTCCACAGAAATAAGGCTAGCAAAGAGATCCACGAAATACAGATGTAAGTCTGTGAGATGAATTAACAGAACACTAAGCAGTTTCTCAGAAATCTTCTTTCCAGATTTCGTCTGAGGATATTTCCTTTTTCACCATAGGCCTCTATGGGCTTCCAAATATCACTTTGCCAATTCCAAAAGAACTGTCTTAGCGAAAGGCTTCTTGAGGGGAAAGCTGTAACTCTGTGAGATGATTTCACAGAACACAAAGAAGTTTCTCAGAAAGCTTCTTTCTCTTTGTTATCGGAGGATATTTCCTTTGGCCCTATAGTCTTCAAAGGGATCCGAAATATCTGTTCTCAGATTCCACAGAAAAAAGGCTACAAAGAGATCCACGAAATACAGATGTAACTCTCTGAGATGAATTAACAGAACACTAAGCAGTTTCTCCGAAAGCTTCTTTCCAGATTTCATCGGAGGATATTTCCTTTTTCACCATAGCCCTTTATGGGCTTCCAAATATCACTTTGCCAATTCCACAAGAACTGTCTTAGCGAAAGGCTTCTTGAGGGGAAAGATGTAACTCTGTGAGATGATTTCACAGAACACAAAGAAGTTTCTCAGAAAGCTTCTTTCTCGTTGTAATCGGAGGATATTTCCTTTGGCTCTATAGTCTTCAAAGGGATCCAAAATATCTGTTCTCAGATTCCACAGATATAAGGCTAGGAAATAGATCCACGAAATACAGATGTAACTCTGTGAGATGAATTAACGGAACCCTAAGCATTTTCTCAGAAAGCTTCTTTCCAGATTTAATCTCAGGATATTTCCTTTTTCACCGTAGCCCTCTATGGGCTTCCAAATATCACTTTGCCAATTCCACAAGAACTGTCTTAACGAAAGGCTTCTTGAGGGGAAAGTTTTAACTCTGTGAGATGATTTCACAGAACACAAAGAAGTTTCTCAGAAAGCTTCTTTCTCTTTGTTATCGGAGGATATTTCCTTTGGCCTTTTAGTCTTCAAAGGGATCCGAAATATCTGTTCTCAGATTCCACAGAAATAAGACTAGCAAAGAGATCCACGAAATACAGATATAACTCTGTGAGATGAATTAACAGAACACTAAGCAGTTTCTCAGAAATCTTCTTTCCAGATTTCATCTGAGGATATTTCCTTTTTCACCATAGCCCTCTATGGGCTTCCAAATATCACTTTGCCAATTCCACAAGAACTGTCTTAGCGAAAGGCTTCTTGAGGGGAAGATGTAACTCTGTGAGATGATTTCACAGAACACAAAGAAGTTTCACAGAAAGCTTCTTTCTCGTTGTTATCGGAGGATATTTCCTTTGGCCCTATAGTCTTCAAAGGGATCCGAAATATCTGTTCTCAGATTCCACAGAAATAAGGCTAGCAAAGAGATCCACGAAAAACAGATGTAACTCTGCGAGATGAATTTACAGAACACTAAGCAGTTTCTAAGAAAGCTTCTTTCCAGTTTTCATCTGAGAATATTTCCTTTTTCACCATAGCCCTCTAAGGGCTTCCAAATATAACTTTGCAAATTCCACAAGAACTGTCTTAGCGAAAGGCTTCTTGAGGGGAAAGCTGTAACTCTGTAAGATGATTTCACAGAACACAAAGAAGTTTCTCAGAATGCTTCTTTCTCTTCGTTATCGGAGGATATTTCCTTTGGCCCTACAGTCTTCAAAGGGATCCGAAATATCTGTTCTCAGATTCCACAGAAATAAGGCTAGCAAAGAGATCCACGAAATACAGAAGTAAGTCGGTGAGATGAATTAACAGAACACTAAGCAGTTTCTCAGAAAGCTTCTTTCCAGATTTCATCTGAGGATATTTCCTTTTTCACCATAGCCCTCTATGGGCTTCCAAATATCACTTTGCCAATTCCACAAGAACTGTCTTAGCGAAAGGCTTCTAGAGGGGAAAGCTGTAACTCTGTGAGATGATTTCACAGAACACAAAGAAGTTTCTCAGAAAGCTTCTTTCTCTTTGTTATCGGAGGATATTTCCTTTGGCCCTATAGTCTTCAAAGGGATCCGAAATATCTGTTCTCAGATTCCACAGAAATAAGGCTAGCAAAGAGATCCACGAAATACAGATGTAAGTCTGTGAGATGAATTAACAGGACACTAAGCAATTTCACAGAAAGCTTCTTTCCAGATTTCATCTGAGGATATTTCCTTTTTCACCATAGCCCTCTATGGGCTTCCAAATATCACTTTGCCAATTCCACAAGAACTGTCTTAGCGAAAGGCTTCTTGAGGGGAAAGCTGTAACTCTGTGAGATGATTTCACAGAACACAAAGAAGTTTCTCAGAAAGCTTATTTCTCTTTGTTACCGGAGGATATTTCCTTTGGCCCTATAGTCTTCAAAGGGATCTGAAATATCTGTTCTCAGATTCCACAGAAATAAGGCTAGCAAAGAGATCCACGAAATACAGATGTAACTCTGTGAGATGAATTAACAGAACACTAAGCAGTTTCTCAGAAATCTTCTTTCCAGATTTCGTCTGAGGATATTTCCTTTTTCACCATAGGCCTCTATGGGCTTCCAAATATCACTTTGCCAATTCCAAAAGAACTGTCTTAGCGAAAGGCTTCTTGAGGGGAAAGCTGTAACTCTGTGAGATGATTTCACAGAACACAAAGAAGTTTCTCAGAAAGCTTCTTTCTCTTTGTTATCGGAGGATATTTCCTTTGGCCCTATAGTCTTCAAAGGGATCCGAAATATCTGTTCTCAGATTCCACAGAAAAAAGGCTACAAAGAGATCCACGAAATACAGATGTAACTCTCTGAGATGAATTAACAGAACACTAAGCAGTTTCTCCGAAAGCTTCTTTCCAGATTTCATCGGAGGATATTTCCTTTTTCACCATAGCCCTTTATGGGCTTCCAAATATCACTTTGCCAATTCCACAAGAACTGTCTTAGCGAAAGGCTTCTTGAGGGGAAAGATGTAACTCTGTGAGATGATTTCACAGAACACAAAGAAGTTTCTCAGAAAGCTTCTTTCTCGTTGTAATCGGAGGATATTTCCTTTGGCTCTATAGTCTTCAAAGGGATCCAAAATATCTGTTCTCAGATTCCACAGATATAAGGCTAGGAAATAGATGCACGAAATACAGATGTAACTCTGTGAGATGAATTAACGGAACCCTAAGCATTTTCTCAGAAAGCTTCTTTCCAGATTTAATCTCAGGATATTTCCTTTTTCACCGTAGCCCTCTATGGGCTTCCAAATATCACTTTGCCAATTCCACAAGAACTGTCTTAACGAAAGGCTTCTTGAGGGGAAAGTTTTAACTCTGTGAGATGATTTCACAGAACACAAAGAAGTTTCTCAGAAAGCTTCTTTCTCTTTGTTATCGGAGGATATTTCCTTTGGCCTTTTAGTCTTCAAAGGGATCCGAAATATCTGTTCTCAGATTCCACAGAAATAAGACTAGCAAAGAGATCCACGAAATACAGATATAACTCTGTGAGATGAATTAACAGAACACTAAGCAGTTTCTCAGAAATCTTCTTTCCAGATTTCATCTGAGGATATTTCCTTTTTCACCATAGCCCTCTATGGGCTTCCAAATATCACTTTGCCAATTCCACAAGAACTGTCTTAGCGAAAGGCTTCTTGAGGGGAAGATGTAACTCTGTGAGATGATTTCACAGAACACAAAGAAGTTTCACAGAAAGCTTCTTTCTCGTTGTTATCGGAGGATATTTCCTTTGGCCCTATAGTCTTCAAAGGGATCCGAAATATCTGTTCTCAGATTCCACAGAAATAAGGCTAGCAAAGAGATCCACGAAAAACAGATGTAACTCTGCGAGATGAATTTACAGAACACTAAGCAGTTTCTAAGAAAGCTTCTTTCCAGTTTTCATCTGAGAATATTTCCTTTTTCACCATAGCCCTCTAAGGGCTTCCAAATATAACTTTGCAAATTCCACAAGAACTGTCTTAGCGAAAGGCTTCTTGAGGGGAAAGTTGTAACTCTGTGAGATGATTTCACAGAACACAAAGAAGTTTCTCAGAAAGCTTCTTTCTCTTTGTTATCAGAGGATATTTCCTTTGGCCCTATAGTCTTCAAAGGGATCCGAAATATCTGTTCTCAGATTCCACAGAAATAAGGCTAGCAAAGAGATCCACGAAATACAGATGTAACTCTCTGAGATGAATTAACAGAACACTAAGCAGTTTCTCAGAAAGCTTCTTTCCAGATTTCATCTGAGGATATTTCCTTTTTCACCATAGCCCTCTATAGGCTTCCAAATATCACTTTGCCAATTCCACAAGAACTGTCTTAGCGAAAGGCTTCTTGAGGGGAAAGCTGTAACTCTGTGACATGATTTCACAGAACACAAAGAAGTTTCTCAGAAAGCTTCTTTCTCTAGGTTATCGAAGGATATTTCCTTTGGCCCTACAATCTTCAAAGGCATCCAAAATATCTGTTCTCAGATTCCACAGAAATAAGGCTAGGAAACAGATCCACGAAATACAGATGTAACTCTGTGAGATGAATTAACGGAACCCTAAGCATTTTCTCAGAAAGCTTCTTTAAAGATTTCATCTGAGGATATTTCCTTTTTCACCGTAGCCCTCAATGGGCTTCCAAATATCACTTTGCCAATTCCACAAGAACTGTCTTAGCGAAAGGCTTCTTCAGGGGAAAGCTGTAACTCTGTGAGATGATTTCAGAGAACACAAAGAAGTTTCTCAGAAAGCTTCTTTCTCTTTCTTATCGGAGGATATTTCCTTTGGCCCTATTGTCTTCAAAGGGATCCGAAATATCTGTTCTCAGATTCCACAGAAATAAGGCTAGCAAAGAGATCCACGAAATACAGATGTAACTCTGTGAGATGAATTAACAGAACACTAAGCAGTTTCTCAGAAAGCTTCTTTCCAGATTTCATCTGAGGATATTTCCTTTTTCACCATAGCCCTCTATGGGCTTCCAAATATCACTTTGCCAATTCCACAAGAACTCTCTTAGCGAAAGGCTTCTTGAGGGGAAAGATGTAACTCTGTGAGATGATTTCACAGAACACAAAGAAGTTTCTCAGAAAGCTTCTTTCTCTTTGTTATCGGAGGATATTTCCTTTGGCCCTATAGTCTTCAAAGGGATCCGAAATATCTGTTCTCAGATTCCACAGAAATAAGGCTAGTAAAGAGATCCACGAAATAAAGATGTAACTCTGCGAGATGAATTTACAGAACACTAAGCAGTTTCTAAGAAAGCTTCTTTCCAGTTTTCATCTGAGGATATTACCTTTTTCACCATAGCCCTCTATGGGCTTCCAAATATCACTTTGCCAATTCCACAAGAACTGTCTTAGCGAAAGGCTTCTTGAGGGGAAAGAAGTAACACTGTGAGATGATTTCACAGAACACAAAGAAGTTTCTCAGAAAGCTTCTTACTCTTTGTTATCGGAGGATATTTCCTTTGGCCCTATAGTCTTCAATGGGATCCGAAATATCTGTTCTCACATTCCACAGAAATAAGGCTAGCAAAGAGATCCACGAAATACAGATGTAACTCTCTGAGATGAATTAACAGAACACTAAGCAGTTTCTCAAAAAGCTTCTTTCCAGATTTTATCTGAGGATATTTCCTTTTTCACCATAGCCCTCTAGGGGCTTCCAAATATCACTTTCCCAATTCCACAAGAACTGTTTAGCGAAAGGCTTCTGGATGGGAAAGCTGTAACTCTGTGACATGATTTCACAGAACACAAAGAAGTTTCTCAGAAAGCTTCTTTCTCTTTATTATCGAAGGATATTTCCTTTGGCCCTATAGTCTTCAAAGGGATCCCAAATATCTGTTCTCAGATTCCACAGAAATAAGGCTAGCAAAGAGATCCACGAAATACAGATGTAATTCTGTGAGATGAATTAACAGAACACTAAGGAGTTTCTCAGAAAGCTTCCTTCCAGATGTCATCCGAGGATATTTCCTTTTTCAACATCGCCCTCTAGGGGCTTCCAAATATCACTTTACCAATTCCACAAGAACTGACTTAGCGAAAGGCTTCTTGAGGGGAAAGCTGTAACTCTGTGAGATGATTTCACAGAACACAAAGAAGTTTCTCAGAAAGCTTCTTTCTCTTTGTTATCGGAGGATATTTCCTTTGGCCCTATAGTCTTCAAAGGGATCCGAAATATCTGTTCTCAGATTCCACAGAAATAAGGCTAGCAAAGAGATCCACGAAATACAGATGTAACTCTGTGAGATGAATTAACAGGAGACTAAGCAGTTTCTCAGAAAGCTTCTTTCCAGATTTCATCTGAGGATATTTCATTTTTCACCATAGCCCTCTATGGGCTTCCATATATCACTTTGCCAATTCCACAAGAACTGTCTTAGCGAAAGGCTTCTTGAGAGGAAAGCTGTAACTCTGTGAGATGATTTCACAGAACACAAAGAGGTTTCTCAGAAAGCTTCTTTCTCTTTCTTATCGGAGGATATTTCCTTTGGCCCTATAGACTTCAAAGGGATCCGAAATATCTGTTCTCAGATTCCAGAGAAATAAGGCTAGCAAAGAGATCCACGAAATAAAGATGTAACTCTGTGAGATGAATTAACGGAACACTAAGCAGTTTCTCAGAAAGCTTCTTCCCAGATTTCATCTGAGGATATTTCCTTTTTCACCATAGCCCTCTATGGCTTCCAAATATAACTTTGCCAATTCCACAAGAACTGTCTTAGCGAAAGGCTTCTTGAGGGGAAAGCTGTAACTCTGTGAGATGATTTCACAGAACACAAAGAACTTTCTCAGAAAGCTTCTTTCTCTTTGTTATCGGAGGATATTTCCTTTGGCCCTATAGTCTTCAAAGGGATCCGAAATATCTGTTCTCAGATTCCACAGAAATAAGGCTAGCAAAGAGATCCACGAAATACAGATGTAAGTCTGTGAGATGAATTAACAGAACACTAAGCAGTTTCTCAGAAATCTTCTTTCCAGATTTCGTCTGAGGATATTTCCTTTTTCACCATAGGCCTCTATGGGCTTCCAAATATCACTTTGCCAACTCCAAAAGAACTGTCTTAGCGAAAGGCTTCTTGAGGGGAAAGCTGTAACTCTGTGAGATGATTTCACAGAACACAAAGAAGTTTCTCAGAAAGCTTCTTTCTCTTTGTTATCGGAGGATATTTCCTTTGGCCGTATAGTCTTCAAAGGGATCCGAAATATCTGTTCTCAGATTCCACAGAAAAAAGGCTACAAAGAGATCCACGAAAGACAGATGTAACTCTCTGAGATGAATTAACAGAACACTAAGCAGTTTCTCCGAAAGCTTCTTTCCAGATTTCATCGGAGGATATTTCCTTTTTCACCATAGCCCTTTATGGGCTTCCAAATATCACTTTGCCAATTCCACAAGAACTATCTTAGCGAAAGGCTTCTTGAGGGGAAAGATGTAACTCTGTGAGATGATTTCACAGAACACAAAGAAGTTTCTCAGAAAGCTTCTTTCTCGTTGTAATCGGAGGATATTTCCTTTGGCTCTATAGTCTTCAAAGGGATCCAAAATATCTGTTCTCAGATTCCACAGATAAAAGGCTAGGAAATAGATCCACGAAATACAGATGTAACTCTGTGAGATGAATTAACGGAACCCTAAGCATTTTCTCAGAAAGCTTCTTTCCAGATTTAATCTGAGGATATTTCCTTTTTCACCGTAGCCCTCTATGGGCTTCCAAATATCACTTTGCCAATTCCACAAGAACTGTCTTAGCGAAAGGCTTCTTGAGGGGAAAGTTTTAACTCTGTGAGATGATTTCACAGAACACAAAGAAGTATCTCAGAAAGCTTCTTTCTCTTTGTTATCGGAGGATATTTCCTTTGGCCTTTTAGTCTTCAAAGGGATCCGAAATATCTGTTCTCAGATTCCACAGAAATAAGGCTAGCAAAGAGATCCACGAAATACAGATATAACTCTGTGAGATGAATTAACAGAACACTAAGCAGTTTCTCAGAAATCTTCTTTCCAGATTTCATCTGAGGATATTTCCTTTTTCACCATAGCCCTCTATGGGCTTCCAAATATCACTTTGCCAATTCCACAAGAACTGTCTTAGCGAAAGGCTTCTTGAGGGGAAGATGTAACTCTGGGAGATGATTTCACAGAACACAAAGAAGTTTCACAGAAAGCTTCTTTGTCGTTGTTATCGGAGGATATTTCCTTTGGCCCTATAGTCTTCAAAGGGATCCGAAATATCTGTTCTCAGATTCCACAGAAATAAGGCTAGCAAAGAGATCCACGAAATACAGATGTAACTCTGCGAGATGAATTTACAGAACACTAAGCAGTTTCTAAGAAAGCTTCTTTCCAGTTTTCATCTGAGAATATTTCCTTTTTCACCATAGCCCTCTAAGGGCTTCCAAATATAACTTTGCAAATTCCACAAGAACTGTCTTAGCGAAAGGCTTCTTGAGGGGAAAGTTGTAACTCTGTGAGATGATTTCACGGAACACAAAGAAGTTTCTCAGAAAGCTTCTTTCTCTTTCTTATCGGAGGATATTTCCTTTGGCCCTATAGTCTTCAAAGGGATCCGAAATATCTGTTCTCAGATTCCACAGAAATAAGGCTAGCAAAGAGATCCACGCAATACAGATGTACGTCTGTGAGATGAATTAACAGAACACTAAGCAGTTTCTCAGAAAGCTTCTTTCCAGATTTCATCTGAGGATATTTCCTTTTTCACCATAGCCCTCTATGGGCTTCCAAATATCACTTTGCCAATTCCACAAGAACTGTCTTAGCGAAAGGCTTCTTGAGGGGAAAGCTGTAACTCTGTGAGATGATTTCACAGAACACAAAGAAGTTTCTCAGAAAGCTTCTTTCTCTTTGTTATGGGAGGATATTTCCTTTGGCCCTGTGGTCTTCAAAGGGATCCGAAATATCTGTTCTCAGATTCCACAGAAATAAGGCTAGCAAAGAGATCCACGAAATACAGATGTAACTCTGTGAGATGAATTAACAGAACACTAAGCAGTTTCTCAGAAAGCTTCTTTCCAGATTTCATCTGAGGATATTTCCTTTTTCACCATAGCCCTCTATGGCTTCCAAATATCACGTTGCCAATTCCACAAGAACTGTCTTAGCGAAAGGCTTCTTGAGGGGAAAGCTGTAACTCTGTGAGATGATTTCACAGAACACAAAGAAGTTTCTCAGAAAGCTTCTTTCTCTTTGTTATCGGAGGATATTTCCTTTGGCCCTATAGTCTTCAAAGGGATCCGAAATATCTGTTCTCAGATTCCACAGAAATAAGGCTAGCAAAGAGATCCATGAAATACAGATGTAAGTCTGTGAGATGAATTAACAGGACACTAAGCAGTTTCTAAGAAAGCTTCTTTCCAGATTTCATCGGAGGATATTTCGTTTTTCACCATAGCCCTCTATGGGCTTCCAAATATCACTTTGCCAATTCCACAAGAACTGGCTTAGCGAAAGGCTTCTTCAGGGGAAAGCTGTAACTCTGTGAGATGATTTCACAGAACACAAAGAAGTTTCTCAGAAAGCTTCTTTCTCTTTGTTATGGGAGGATATTTCCTTTGGCCCTATAGTCTTCAAAGGGATCCGAAATATCTGTTCTCAGATTCCACAGAAATAAGGCTAGCAAAGAGATCCACGAAATACAGATGTAACTCTGTGAGATGAATTAACAGGACACTAAGCAGTTTCTCAGAAAGCTTCTTTCCAGATTTCATCTGAGGATATTTAATTCTTCACCATATCCCTCTGTGGGCTTCCAAATATCACTTTGCCAATTCCACAAGAACTGTCTTAGCGAAAGGCTTCTTGAGGGGAAAGCTGTAACTCTGTGAGATGATTTCACAGAACACAAAGAAGTTTCTCAGAAAGCTTCTTTCTCTTTGTTATCAGAGGATATTTCCTTTGGCCCTATAGACGTCAAAGGGATCCGAAATATCTGTTCTCAGATTCCACAGAAAAAAGGCTAGCAAAGAGATCCACGAAATACAGATGTAACTCTGTGAGATGAATTAACAGGACACTAAGCAGTTTCACAGAAAGCTTCTTTCCAGATTTCATCTGACGATATTTCCTTTTTCACCATAGCCCTCTATGGGCTTCCAAATATCACTTTTCCAATTCCACAAGAACTGTCTTAGCAAAAGGCTTCTTGAGGGGAAAGCTGTAACTCTGTGAGATGATTTCACAGAACACAAAGAAGTTTCTCAGAAAGCTTCTTTCTCTTTGTTATCGGAGGATATTTCCTTTGGCCCTATGGTCTTCAAAGGGATCCGAAATATCTGTTCTCAGATTCCACAGAAATAAGGCTAGCAAAGAGATCCACGAAATACAGATGTAACTCTGTGAGTTGAATTAACAGAACACTAAGCAGTTTTTCAGAAAGCTTCATTCCAGATTTCATCTGAGGATATTTCCTTTTTCACCATAGCCCTCTATGGCTTCCAAATATCACGTTGCCAATTCCACAAGAACTGTCTTAGCGAAAGGCTACTTGAGGGGAAAGCTGTAACTATGTGAGATGATTTCACAGAACACAAAGAAGTTTCTCAGAAAGCTTCTTTCTCTTTGTTATCGGAGGATATTTCCTTTGGCCCTATAGTCTTCAAAGGGATCCGAAATATCTGTTCTCAGATTCCACAGAAATAAGGCTAGCAAAGACATCCACGAAATACAGATGTAACTCTGTGAGATGAATTAACAGAACACTAAGCAGTTTCACAGAAAGCTTCTTTCCAGATTTTATCTGAGGATATTTCCTTTTTCACCATAGCCCTCTATGGCTTCCAAATATAACTTTGCCAATTCCACAAGAACTGTCTTAGCGAAAGGCTTCTAGAGGGGAAAGCTGTAACTCTGTGAGATGATTTCACAGAACACAAAGAAGTTTCTCAGAAAGCTTCTTTCTCTTTGTTTTCGTAGGATATTTCCTTTGGCCCTATAGACTTCAAAGGGATCCGAAATATCTGTTCTCAGATTCCACAGAAATAAGGCTAGCAAAGAGATCCACGAAATACAGATGTAAGTCTGTGAGATGAATTAACAGGACCCTAAGCAGTTACACAGAAAGCTTCCTTCCAGATTTCATCTGAGGATATTTCCTTTTTCACCATAGCCCTCTATGGGCTTCCAAATATCACTTTGCCAATTCCACAAGAACTGTGTTAGCGAAAGGCTTCTTGAGGGGAAAGCTATAACTCTGTGAGATGATTTCACAGAACACAAAGAAATTTCTCAGAAAGCTTCTTTCTCTTTGTTATCGGAGGATATTTCCTTTGGCCCTGTGGTCATCAAAGGGATCCGAAATATCTGTACTCAGATTCCACAGAAATAAGGCTAGCAAAGAGATCCACGAAATACAGATGTAACTCTGTGAGATGAATTTACAGAACACTAAGCAGTTTCTCAGAAAGCTTCTTTCCAGATTTCATCTGAGGATATTTCCTTTTTCACCATAGCCCTCTATGGCTTCCAAATATCATGTTGCCAATTCCACAAGAACTGTCTTAGCGAAAGGCTACTTGAGGGGAAAGCTGTAACTCTGTGAGATGATTTCACAGAACACAAAGAAGTTTCTCAGAAAGCTTCTTTCTCTTTGTTATCGGAGGATATTTCCTTTGGCCCTATAGTCTTCAAAGGGATCCGAAATATCTGTTCTCAGATTCCACAGAAATAAGGCTAGCAAAGAGATCCACGAAATACAGATGTAACTCTGTGAGATGAATTAACAGGACACTAAGCAGTTTCTAAGAAAGCTTCTTTCCAGATTTCATCGGAGGATATTTCGTTTTTCACCATAGACCTCTATGGGCTTCCAAATATCACTTTGCCAATTCCACAAGAACTGTCTTAGCGAAAGGCTTCTTCGGGGAAAGCTGTAACTCTGTGAGATGATTTCACAGAACACAAAGAAGTTTCTCAGAAAGCTTCTTTCTCTTTGTTATGGGAGGATATTTCCTTTGGCCCTATAGTCTTCAAAGGGATCCGAAATATCTGTTCTCAGATTCCACAGAAATAAGGCTAGCAAAGAGATCCACGAAATACGGATGTAATTCTGTGAGATGAATTAACAGGACACTAAGCAGTTTCTCAGAAAGCTTCTTGCCAGATTTCATCTGAGGATATTTAATTCTTCACCATAGCCCTCTGTGGGCTTCCAAATATCACTTTGCCAATTCCACAAGAACTGTCGTAGCGAAAGGCTTCTTGAAGGGAAAGCTGTAACTCTGTGAGATGATTTCACAGAACACAAAGAAGTTTCTCAGAAAGCTTCTTTCTCTTTGTTATCAGAGGATATTTCCTTTGGCCCTATAGACTTCAAAGGGATCCGAAATATCTGTTCTCAGATTCCACAGAAATAAGGCTAGCAAAGAGATCCACGAAATACAGATGTAAGTCTGTGAGATGAATTAACAGGACACTAAGCAGTTTCACAGAAAGCTTCTTTCCAGATTTCATCTGAGGATATTTCCTTTTTCACCATAGCCCTCTATGGGCTTCCAAATATCACTTTGCCAATTCCACAAGAACTGTCTTAGCGAAAGGCTTCTTGAGGGGAAAGCTGTAACTCTGTGAGATGATTTCACAGAACACAAAGATGTTTCTCAGAAAGCTTCTTTCTCTTTGTTATCGGAGGATATCTCCTTTGGCCCTATAGACTTCAAAGGGATCCGAAATATCTGTTCTCAGATTCCAGAGAAATAAGGCTAGCAAAGAAATCCACGAAATACAGATGTAAGTCTGTGAGATGAATTAACAGAACACTAAGCAGTTTCTCAGAAAGCTTCTTTCCAGATTTCATCTGAGGATATTTCCTTTTTCACCATAACCCTCTATGGGCTTCCAAATATCACTTTGCCAATTCCACAAGAACTGTCTTAGCGAAAGGCTTCTTGAGGGGAAAGCTGTAACTCTGTGAGATGATTTCACAGAACACAAAGAAGTTTCTCAGAAAGCTTCTTTCTCTTTGTTATCGGAGGATATTTCCTTTGGCCCTATAGTCTTCAAAGGGATCCGAAATATCTGTTCTCAGATTCCACAGAAATAAGGCTAGCAAAGAGATCCACGAAATACAGATGTAAGTCTGTGAGATGAATTAACAGAACACTAAGCAGTTTCTCAGAAAGCTTCTTTCCAGATTTCATCTGAGGATATTTCCTTTTTCACCATAGCCCTCTATGGCTTCCAAATATCACTTTGCCAATTCCACAAGAACTGTCTTAGCGAAAGGCTACTTGAGGGGAAAGCTGTAACTCTGTGAGATGATTTCACAGAACACAAAGAATTTTCTCACAAAGCTTCTTTCTCTTTGTTATCGGAGGATATTTCCTTTGGCCCTATAGTCTTCAAAGGGATCCGAAATATCTGTTCTCAGATTCCACAGAAATAAGGCTAGCAAAGAGATCCACGAAATACAGATGTAATTCTGTGAGATGAATTAACAGGACACTAAGCAGTTTCTAAGAAAGCTTCTTTCCAGATTTCATCGGAGGATATTTCGTTTTTCACCATAGCCCTCTATGGGCTTCCAAATATCACTTTGCCAATTCCACAAGAACTGGCTTAGCGAAAGGCTTCTTCAGGGGAAAGCTGTAACTCTGTGAGATGATTTCACAGAACACAAAGAAGTTTCTCAGAAAGCTTCTTTCTCTTTGTTATGGGAGGATATTTCCTTTGTCCCTATAGTCTTCAAAGGGATCCGAAATATCTGTTCTCAGATTCCACAGAAATAAGGCTAGCAAAGAGATCCACGAAATACAGATGTAACTCTGTGAGATGAATTAACAGGACACTAAGCAGTTTCTCAGAAAGCTTCTTTCCAGATTTCATCTGAGGATATTTAATTCTTCACCATAGCCCTCTTTGGGCTTCCAAATATCACTTTGCCCATTCCACAAGAACTGTCTTAGCGAAAGGCTTCTTGAGGGGAAAGCTGTAACTCTGTGAGATGATTTCACAGAACACAATGAAGTTTATCAGAAAGCTTCTTTCTCTTTGTTATCAGAGGATATTTCCTTTGGCCCTATAGACTTCAAAGGGATCCGAAATATCTGTTCTCAGATTCCACAGAAATAAGGCTAGCAAAGAGATCCACGAAATACAGATGTAAGTCTGTGAGATGAATTAACAGGACACTAAGCAGTTTCACAGAAAGCTTCTTTCCAGATTTCATTTGAGGATATTTCCTTTTTCACCATAGCCCTCTATGGGCTTCCAAATATCACTTTGCCAATTCCACAAGAACTGTCTTAGCGAAAGGCTTCTTGAGGGGAAAGCTGTAACTCTGTGAGATGATTTCACAGAACACAAAGAAGTTTCTCAGAAAGCTTCTTTCTCTTTGTTATCGGAGGATATTTCCTTTGGCCCTATAAACTTCAAAGGGATCCGAAATATCTGTTCTCAGATTCCAGAGAAATAAGGCTAGCAAAGAAATCCACGAAATACAGATGTAAGTCGGTGAGATGAATTAAGAGAACACTAAGCAGTTTCTCAGAAATCTTCTTTCCAGATTTCATCTGAGGATATTTCCTTTTTCACCATAACCCTCTATGGGCTTCCAAATATCACTTTGCCAATTCCACAAGAACAGTCTTAGCGAAAGGCTTCTTGAGGGGAAAGCTGTAACTCTGTGAGATGATTTCACAGAGCACAAAGAAGTTTCTCAGAAAGCTTCTTTCTCTTTGTTATCGGAGGATATTTCCTTTGGCCCTATAGTCTTCAAAGGGATCCGAAATATCTGTTCTCAGATTCCACAGAAATAAGGCTAGCAAAGAGATCCACGAAATACAGATGTAAGTCTGTGAGATGAATTAACAGAACACTAAGCAGTTTCTCAGAAAGCTTCTTTCCAGATATCATCTGAGGATATTTCCTTTTTCACCATAGCCCTCTATGGCTTCCAAATATCACTTTGCCAATTCCACAAGAACTGTCTTAGCGAAAGGCTTCTTGAGGGGAAAGCTGTAACTCTGTGAGATGATTTCACAGAACACAAAGAAGTTTCTCAGAAAGCTTCTTTCTCTTTGTTATCGGAGGATATTTCCTTTGGCACTATTGTCTTCAAAGGGATCCGAAATATCTGTTCTCAGATTCCACAGAAATAAGGCTAGCAAAGAGATCCACGAAATACAGATGTAACTCTGTGAGATGAATTAAGAGGACACTAAGCAGTTTCTCAGAAAGCTTCTTTCCAGATTTCATCTGAGGATATTTCCTTTTTCACCATAGCCCACTATGGGCTTCCAAATATCACTTTGCCAATTCCACAAGAACTGTCTTAGCGAAAGGCTTCTTGAGGGGAAAGCTGTAACTCTGTGAGATGATTTCACAGAACACAAAGAAGTTTCTCAGAAAGCTTCTTTCTCTTTGTTATCGGAGGATATTTCCTTTGGCCCTATAGACTTCAAAGGGATCCGAAATATCTGTTCTCAGATTCCAGAGAAATAAGGCTAGCAAAGAAATCCACGAAATACAGATGTAAGTCTGTGAGATGAATTAACAGAACACTAAGCAGTTTCTCAGAAAGCTTCTTTCCAGATTTCATCTGAGGATATTTCCTTTTTCACCATAACCCTCTATGGGCTACCAAATATCACTTTGCCAATTCCACAAGAACTGTCTTAGCGAAAGGCTTCTTGAGGGGAAAGCTGTAACTCTGTGAGATGATTTCACAGAACACAAAGAAGTTTCTCAGAAAGCTTCTTTCTCTTTGTTATCGGAGGATATTTCCTTTGGCCCTATAGTCTTCAAAGGGATCCGAAATATCTGTTCTCAGATTCCACAGAAATAAGGCTAGCAAAGAGATCCACGAAATACAGATGTAAATCTGTGAGATGAATTAACAGGACACTAAGCAGTTTCTCAGAAAGCTTCTTTCCAGATTTCATCTGAGGATATTTCCTTTTTCACCATAGCCCTCTATGGCTTCCAAATATCACTTTGCCAATTCCACAAGAACTGTGTTAGCGAAAGGCTTCTTGAGGGGAAAGCTGTAACTCTGTGAGATGATTTCACAGAACACCAAGAAGTTTCTCAGAAAGCTTCTTTCTCTTTGTTATCGGAGGATATTTCCTTTGGCCCTATGGTCTTCAAAGGGATCCGAAATATCTGTTCTCAGATTCCACAGAAATAAGGCTAGCAAAGAGATCCACGAAATACAGATGTAACTCTGTGAGATGAATTAACAGAACACTAAGCAGTTTCTCAGAAAGCTTCTTTCCAGATTTCATCTCAGGATATTTCCTTTTTCACCGTAGCCCTCTATGGCTTCCAAATATCACGTTGCCAATTCCACAAGAACTGTCTTAGCGAAAGGCTACTTGAGGGGAAAGCTGTAACTCTGTGAGATGATTTCACAGAACACAAAGAAGTTTCTCAGAAAGCTTCTTTCTCTTTGTTATCGGAGGATATTTCCTTTGGCCCTATAGTCTTCAAAGGGATCCGAAATATCTGTTCTCAGATTCCACAGAAATAAGGCTAGCAAAGAGATCCACGAAATACAGATGTAACTCTGTGAGATGAATTAACAGGACACTAAGCAGTTTCTAAGAAAGCTTCTTTCCAGATTTCATCGGAGGATATTTCGTTTTTCACCATAGCCCTCTATGGGCTTCCAAATATCACTTTGCCAATTCCACAAGAACTGTCTTAGCGAAAGGCTTCTTCAGGGGAAAGCTGTAACTCTGTGAGATGATTTCACAGAACACAAAGAAGTTTCCCAGAAAGCTTCTTTCTCTTTGTTATGGGAGGATATTTCCTTTGGCCCTATAGTCTTCAAAGGGATCCGAAATATCTGTTCTCAGATTCCACAGAAATAAGGCTAGCAAAGAGATCCACGAAATACAGATGTAACTCTCTGAGATGAATTAACAGGACACTAAGCAGTTTCTCAGAAAGCTTCTTTCCAGATTTCATCTGAGGATATTTAATTCTTCACCATAGCCCTCTGTGGGCTTCCAAATATCACTTTGCCAATTCCACAAGAACTGTCTTAGCGAAAGGCTTCTTGAGGGGAAAGCTGTAACTCTGTGAGATGATTTCACAGAACACAAAGAAGTTTCTCAGAAAGCTTCTTTCTCTTTGTTATCGGAGGATATTTCCTTTGGCCCTATAGACTTCAAAGGGAACCGAAATACCTGTTCTCAGATTCCAGAGAAATAAGCCTAGCAAAGAGATCCACGAAATACAGATGTAAGTCTGTGAGATGAATTAACAGAACACTAAGCAGTTTCTCAGAAAGCTTCTTTCCAGATTTCATCTGAGGATATTTCCTTTTTCACCATAGCCCTCTATGGGCTTCCAAATATCACTTTACCAATTCCACAAGAACTGTCTTAGCGAAAGGCTTC
Organism: Macaca nemestrina; assembly: GCF_043159975.1. Classification (NCBI taxonomy): domain Eukaryota; kingdom Metazoa; phylum Chordata; class Mammalia; order Primates; family Cercopithecidae; genus Macaca; species Macaca nemestrina. Next base: position 57,110,256 of record NC_092129.1, on the reverse strand, counting down.
TTGAGGGGAAAGCTGTAACTCCGTGAGATGATTTCACAGAACACAAAGAAGTTTCTCAGAAAGCTTCTTTCTCTTTGTTATCGGAGGATATTTCCTTTGGCCCTATAGTCTTCAAAGGGATCCGAAATATCTGTTCTCAGATTCCACAGAAATAAGGCTAGCAAAGAGATCCACGAAATACAGATGTAACTCTGTGAGATGAATTAACAGAACACTAAGCAGTTTCACAGAAAGCTTCTTTCCAGATTTCATCTGAGGATATTTCCTTTTTCACCATAGCCCTCTATGGCTTCCAAATATCACTTTGCCAATTCCACAAGAACTGTCTTAGCTAAAGGCTTCTTGAGGGGAAAGCTGTAACTCTGTGAGATGATTTCACAGAACACAAAGAAGTTTCTCAGAAAGCTTCTTTCTCTTTGTTTTCGTAGGATATTTCCTTTGGCCCTATAGATTTCAAAGGGATCCGAAATATCTGTTCTCAGATTCCACAGAAATAAGGCTAGCAAAGAGATCCACGAAATACGGATGTAAGTCTGTGAGATGAATTAACAGGACACTAAGCAGTTACACAGAAAGCTTCCTTCCAGATTTCATCTGAGGATATTTCCTTTTTCACCATAGCCCTCTATGGACTTCCAAATATCACTTTGCCAATTCCACAAGAACTGTCTTAGCGAAAGGCTTCTTGAGGGGAAAGCTGTAACTCTATGAGATGATTTCACAGAACACAAGGAAGTTTCTCAGAAAGCTTCTTTCTCTTTGTTATCGGAGGATATTTCCTTTGGCCCTGTGGTCTTCAAAGGGATCCGAAATATCTGTTCTCAGATTCCACAGAAATAAGGCTAGCAAAGAGATCCACGAAATACAGATGTAACTCTGTGAGATGAATTAACAGAACACTAAGCAGTTTCTCAGAAAGCTTCTTTCCAGATTTATTTTGAGGATATTTCCTTTTTCACCATAGCCTTCTATGGGCTTCCAAATATCACGTTGCCAATTCCACAAGAACTGTCTTAGCGAAAGGCTACTTGAGGGGAAAGCTGTAACTCTGTGAGATGATTCCACAGAACACAAAGAAGTTTCTCAGAAAGCTTCTTTCTCTTTGTTATCGGAGGATATTTCCTTTGGCCCTATAGTCTTCAAAGGGATCCGAAATATCTGTTCTCAGATTCCACAGAAATAAGGCTAGCAAAGAGATCCACGAAATACAGATGTAACTCTGTGAGATGAATTAACAGGACACTAAGCAGTTTCTAAGAAAGCTTCTCTCCAGATTTCATCGGAGGATATTTCGTTTTTCACCATAGCCCTCTATGGGCTTCCAAATATCACTTTGCCAATTCCACAAGAACTGTCTTAGCGAAAGGCTTCTTCAGGGGAAAGCTGTAACTCTGTGAGATGATTTCACAGAACACAAAGAAGTTTCTCAGAAAGCTTCTTTCTCTTTGTTATGGGAGGATATTTCCTTTGGCCCTATAGTCTTCAAAGGGATCCGAAATATCTGTTCTCAGATTCCACAGAAATAAGGCTAGCAAAGAGATCCACGAAATACAGATGTAACTCTGTGAGATGAATTAACAGGACACTAAGCAGTTTCTCAGAAAGCTTCTCTCCAGATTTCATCTGAGGATATTTAATTCTTCACCATAGCCCTCTGTGGGCTTCCAAATATCACTTTGCCAATTCCACAAGAACTGTCTTAGCGAAAGGCTTCTTGAGGGGAAAGCTGTAACTCTGTGAGATGATTTCACAGAACACAAAGAAGTTTCTCAGAAAGCTTCTTTCTCTTTGTTATCAGAGGATATTTCCTTTGGCCCTATAGACTTCAAAGGGATCCGAAATATCTGTTCTCAGATTCCACAGAAATAAGGCTAGCAAAGAGATCCACGAAATACAGATGTAAGTCTGTGAGATGAATTAACAGGACACTAAGCAGTTTCACAGAAAGCTTCTTTCCAGATTTCATCTGAGGATATTTCCTTTTTCACCATAGCCCTCTATGGGCTTCCAAATATCACTTTGCCAATTCCACAAGAACTGTCTTAGCGAAAGGCTTCTTGAGGGGAAAGCTGTAACTCTGTGAGATGATTTCACAGAACACAAAGAAGTTTCTCAGAAAGCTTCTTTCTCTTTGTTATCGGAGGATATTTCCTTTGGCCCTATAGACTTCAGAGGGATCCGAAATATCTGTTCTCAGATTCCACAGAAATAAGGCTAGCAAAGAAATCCAAGAAATACAGATGTAACTCTGTGAGATGAATTAACAGAACACTAAGCAGTTTCTCAGAAAGCTTCTTTACAGATTTCCTCTGAGGATATTTCCTTTTTCACCATAACCCTCTATGGGCTTCCAAATATCACTTTGCCTATTCCACAAGAACTGTCTTAGCGAAAGGCTTCTTGAGGGGAAAGCTGTAACTCTGTGAGATGATTTCACAGAACACAAAGAAGTTTCTCAGAAAGCTTCTTTCTCTTTGTTATCGGAGGATATTTCCTTTGGCCCTATAGTCTTCAAAGGGATCCGAAATATCTGTTCTCAGATTCCACAGAAATAAGGCTAGCAAAGAGATCCACGAAATACAGATGTAACTCTGTGAGATGAATTAACAGAACACTAAGCAGTTTCTCAGAAAGCTTCTTTCCAGATTTCATCTGAGGATATTTCCTTTTTTACCATAGCCCTCTATGGGCTTCCAAATATCACTTTGCCAATTCCACAAGAACTGTCTTAGCGAAAGGCTTCTTGAGGGGAAAGCTGTAACTCTGTGAGATGATTTCACAGAACTCAAAGAAGTTTCTCAGAAAGCTTCTTTGTCTTTGTTATCGGAGGATATTTCCTTTGGCCTTATAGTCTTCAAAGGGATACGAAATATCTGTTCTCAGATTCCACAGAAATAAGGCTAGCAAAGAGATCCACGAAATACAGATGTAACTCTCTGAGATGAATTAACAGGACACTAACCAGTTTCTCAGAAAACTTCTTTCCAGATTTCATCTGAGGATATTTCCTTTTTCACCATAGCCCTCTATGGGCTTCCAAATATCACTTTGCCAATTCCACAAGAACTGTCTTAGCGAAAGGCTTCTTGAGGGGAAAGCTGTAACTCTGTGAGATGATTTCACAGAACACAAAGAGGTTTCTCAGAAAGCTTCTTTCTCTTTGTTATCGGAGGATATTTCCTTTGGCCCTATAGTCTTCAAAGGGATCCGAAATATCTGTTCTCAGATTCCACAGAAATAATGCTAGCAAAGAGATCCACGAAATACAGATGTAACTCTGTGAGATGAATTAACAGGACACTAAGCAGTTTCTAAGAAAGGTTCTTTCCAGATTTCATCGGAGGATATTTCGTTTTTCACCATAGCCCTCTATGGGCTTCCAAATATCACTTTGCCAATTCCACAAGAACTGTGTTAGCGAAAGGCTTCTTGAGGGGAAAGCTGTAACTCTGTGAGATGATTTCACAGAACACAAAGAAGTTTCTTAGAAAGCTTCTTTCTCTTTGTTATCGGAGGATATTTCCTTTGGCCCTATGGTCTTCAAAGGGATCCGAAATATCTGTTCTCAGATTCCACAGAAATAAGGCTAGCAAAGAGATCCACGAAATACAGATGTAACTCTGTGAGATGAATTAACAGAACACTAAGCAGTTTCTCAGAAAGCTTCTTTCCAGATTTCATCTCAGGATATTTCCTTTTTCACCGTAGCCCTCTATGGCTTCCAAATATCACGTTGCCAATTCCACAAGAACTGTCTTAGCGAAAGGCTACTTGAGGGGAAAGCTGTAACTCTGTGAGATGATTTCACAGAACACAAAGAAGTTTCTCAGAAAGCTTCTTTCTCTTTGTTATCGGAGGATATTTCCTTTGGCCCTATAGTCTTCAAAGGGATCCGAAATATCTGTTCTCAGATTCCACAGAAATAAGGCTAGCAAAGAGATCCACGAAATACAGATGTAACTCTGTGAGATGAATTAACAGGACACTAAGCAGTTTCTAAGAAAGCTTCTTTCCAGATTTCATCGGAGGATATTTCGTTTTTCACCATAGCCCTCTATGGGCTTCCAAATATCACTTTGCCAATTCCACAAGAACTGTCTTAGCGAAAGGCTTCTTCAGGGGAAAGCTGTAACTCTGTGAGATGATTTCACAGAACACAAAGAAGTTTCCCAGAAAGCTTCTTTCTCTTTGTTATGGGAGGATATTTCCTTTGGCCCTATAGTCTTCAAAGGGATCCGAAATATCTGTTCTCAGATTCCACAGAAATAAGGCTAGCAAAGAGATCCACGAAATACAGATGTAACTCTCTGAGATGAATTAACAGGACACTAAGCAGTTTCTCAGAAAGCTTCTTTCCAGATTTCATCTGAGGATATTTAATTCTTCACCATAGCCCTCTGTGGGCTTCCAAATATCACTTTGCCAATTCCACAAGAACTGTCTTAGCGAAAGGCTTCTTGAGGGGAAAGCTGTAACTCTGTGAGATGATTTCACAGAACACAAAGAAGTTTCTCAGAAAGCTTCTTTCTCTTTGTTATCGGAGGATATTTCCTTTGGCCCTATAGAATTCAAAGGGAACCGAAATACCTGTTCTCAGATTCCAGAGAAATAAGGCTAGCAAAGAGATCCACGAAATACAGATGTAAGTCTGTGAGATGAATTAACAGAACACTAAGCAGTTTCTCAGAAAGCTTCTTTCCAGATTTCATCTGAGGATATTTCCTTTTTCACCATAGCCCTCTATGGGCTTCCAAATATCACTTTACCAATTCCACAAGAACTGTCTTAGCGAAAGGCTTCTTGAGGGGAAAGCTGTAACTCTGTGAGATGATTTCACAGAACACAAAGAAGTTTCTCAGAAAGCTTCTTTCTCTTTGTTATCGGAGGATATTTCCTTTGGCCCTATAGTCTTCAAAGGGATCCGAAATATCTGTTCTCAGATTCCACAGAAATAAGGCTAGCAAAGAGATCCACGAAATACAGATGTAACTCTGTGAGATGAATTAACAGAACACTAAGCAGTTTCACAGAAAGCTTCTTTCCAGATTTCATCTGAGGATATTTCCTTTTTCACCATAGCCCTCTATGGCTTCCAAATATAACTTTGCCAATTCCACAAGAACTGTCTTAGCTAAAGGCTTCTTGAGGGGAAAGCTGTAACTCTGTGAGATGATTTCACAGAACACAAAGAAGTTTCTCAGAAAGCTTCTTTCTCTTTGTTTTCGTAGGATATTTCCTTTGGCCCTATAGACTTCAAAGGGATCCGAAATATCTGTTCTCAGATTCCACAGAAATAAGGCTAGCAAAGAGATCCACGAAATACGGATGTAAGTCTGTGAGATGAATTAACAGGACACTAAGCAGTTACACAGAAAGCTTCCTTCCAGATTTCATCTGAGGATATTTCCTTTTTCACCATAGCCCTCTATGGACTTCCAAATATCACTTTGCCAATTCCACAAGAACTGTCTTAGCGAAAGGCTTCTTGAGGGGAAAGCTGTAACTCTATGAGATGATTTCACAGAACACAAGGAAGTTTCTCAGAAAGCTTCTTTCTCTTTGTTATCGGAGGATATTTCCTTTGGCCCTGTGGTCTTCAAAGGGATCCGAAATATCTGTTCTCAGATTCCACAGAAATAAGGCTAGCAAAGAGATCCACGAAATACAGATGTAACTCTGTGAGATGAATTAACAGAACACTAAGCAGTTTCTCAGAAAGCTTCTTTCCAGATTTCATCTGAGGATATTTCCTTTTTCACCATAGCCTTCTATGGGCTTCCAAATATCACGTTGCCAATTCCACAAGAACTGTCTTAGCGAAAGGCTACTTGAGGGGAAAGCTGTAACTCTGTGAGATGATTCCACAGAACACAAAGAAGTTTCTCAGAAAGCTTCTTTCTCTTTGTTATCGGAGGATATTTCCTTTGGCCCTATAGTCTTCAAAGGGATCCGAAATATCTGTTCTCAGATTCCACAGAAATAAGGCTAGCAAAGAGATCCACGAAATACAGATGTAACTCTGTGAGATGAATTAACAGGACACTAAGCAGTTTCTAAGAAAGCTTCTCTCCAGATTTCATCGGAGGATATTTCGTTTTTCACCATAGCCCTCTATGGGCTTCCAAATATCACTTTGCCAATTCCACAAGAACTGTCTTAGCGAAAGGCTTCTTCAGGGGAAAGCTGTAACTCTGTGAGATGATTTCACAGAACACAAAGAAGTTTCTCAGAAAGCTTCTTTCTCTTTGTTATGGGAGGATATTTCCTTTGGCCCTATAGTCTTCAAAGGGATCCGAAATATCTGTTCTCAGATTCCACAGAAATAAGGCTAGCAAAGAGATCCACGAAATACAGATGTAACTCTGTGAGATGAATTAACAGGACACTAAGCAGTTTCTAAGAAAGCTTCTCTCCAGATTTCATCGGAGGATATTTCGTTTTTCACCATAGACCTCTATGGGCTTCCAAATATCACTTTGCCAATTCCACAAGAACTGTCTTAGCGAAAGGCTTCTTCAGGGGAAAGCTGTAACTCTGTGAGATGATTTCACAGAACACAAAGAAGTTTCTCAGAAAGCTTCTTTCTCTTTGTTATGGGAGGATATTTCCTTTGGCCCTATAGTCTTCAAAGGGATCCGAAATATCTGTTCTCAGATTCCACAGAAATCAGGCTAGCAAAGAGATCCACGAAATACAGATGTAACTCTGTGAGATGAATTAACAGGACACTAAGCAGTTTCTCAGAAAGCTTCTTTCCAGATTTCATCTGAGGATATTTAATTCTTCACCATAGCCCTCTGTGGGCTTCCAAATATCACTTTGCCAATTCCACAAGAACTGTCTTAGCGAAAGGCTTCTTGAGGGGAAAGCTGTAACTCTGTGAGATGATTTCACAGAACACAAAGAAGTTTCTCAGAAAGCTTCTTTCTCTTTGTTATCAGAGGATATTTCCTTTGGCCCTATAGACTTCAAAGGGATCCGAAATATCTGTTCTCAGATTCCACAGAAATAAGGCTAGCAAAGAGATCCACGAAATACAGATGTAAGTCTGTGAGATGAATTAACAGGACACTAAGCAGTTTCACAGAAAGCTTCTTTCCAGATTTCATCTGAGGATATTTCCTTTTTCACCATAGCCCTCTATGGGCTTCCAAATATCACTTTGCCAATTCCACAAGAACTGTCTTAGCGAAAGGCTTCTTGAGGGGAAAGCTGTAACTCTGTGAGATGATTTCACAGAACACAAAGAAGTTTCTCAGAAAGCTTCTTTCTCTTTGTTATCGGAGGATATTTCCTTTGGCCCTATAGACTTCAGAGGGATCCGAAATATCTGTTCTCAGATTCCACAGAAATAAGGCTAGCAAAGAAATCCACGAAATACAGATGTAAGTCTGTGAGATGAATTAACAGAACACTAAGCACTTTCTCAGAAAGCTTCTTTACAGATTTCATCTGAGGATATTTCCTTTTTCACCATAACCCTCTATGGGCTTCCAAATATCACTTTGCCTATTCCACAAGAACTGTCTTAGCGAAAGGCTTCTTGAGGGGAAAGCTGTAACTCTGTGAGATGATTTCACAGAACACAAAGAAGTTTCTCAGAAAGCTTCTTTCTCTTTGTTATCGGAGGATATTTCCTTTGGCCCTATAGTCTTCAAAGGGATCCGAAATATCTGTTCTCAGATTCCACAGAAATAAGGCTAGCAAAGAGATCCACGAAATACAGATGTAACTCTGTGAGATGAATTAACAGAACACTAAGCAGTTTCTCAGAAAGCTTCTTTCCAGATTTCATCTGAGGATATTTCCTTTTTCACCATAGCCCTCTATGGGCTTCCAAATATCACTTTGCCAATTCCACAAGAACTGTCTTAGCGAAAGGCTTCTTGAGGGGAAAGCTGTAACTCTGTGAGATGATTTCACAGAACTCAAAGAAGTTTCTCAGAAAGCTTCTTTGTCTTTGTTATCGGAGGATATTTCCTTTGGCCTTATAGTCTTCAAAGGGATACGAAATATCTGTTCTCAGATTCCACAGAAATAAGGCTAGCAAAGAGATCCACGAAATACAGATGTAACTCTCTGAGATGAATTAACATGACACTCACCAGTTTCTCAGAAAACTTCTTTCCAGATTTCATCTGAGGATATTTCCTTTTTCACCATAGCCCTCTATGGGCTTCCAAATATCACTTTGCCAATTCCACAAGAACTGTCTTAGCGAAAGGCTTCTTGAGGGGAAAGCTGTAACTCTGTGAGATGATTTCACAGAACTCAAAGAAGTTTCTCAGAAAGCTTCTTTGTCTTTGTTATCGGAGGATATTTCCTTTGGCCTTATAGTCTTCAAAGGGATACGAAATATCTGTTCTCAGATTCCACAGAAATAAGGCTAGCAAAGAGATCCACGAAATACAGATGTAACTCTCTGAGATGAATTAACAGGACACTAACCAGTTTCTCAGAAAACTTCTTTCCAGATTTCATCTGAGGATATTTCCTTTTTCACCATAGCCCTCTATGGGCTTCCAAATATCACTTTGCCAATTCCACAAGAACTGTCTTAGCGAAAGGCTTCTTGAGGGGAAAGCTGTAACTCTGTGAGATGATTTCACAGAACACAAAGAGGTTTCTCAGAAAGCTTCTTTCTCTTTGTTATCGGAGGATATTTCCTTTGGCCCTATAGTCTTCAAAGGGATCCGAAATATCTGTTCTCAGATTCCACAGAAATAATGCTAGCAAAGAGATCCACGAAATACAGATGTAACTCTGTGAGATGAATTAACAGGACACTAAGCAGTTTCTAAGAAAGGTTCTTTCCAGATTTCATCGGAGGATATTTCGTTTTTCACCATAGCCCTCTATGGGCTTCCAAATATCACTTTGCCAATTCCACAAGAACTGTCTTAGCGAAAGGCTTCTTCAGGGGAATGCTCTAACTCTGTGAGATGATTTCACAGAACACAAAGAAGTTTCTCAGAAAGCTTCTTTCTCTTTGTTATGGGAGGATATTTCCATTGGCCCTATAGTCTTCAAAGGGATCCGAAATATCTGTTCTCAGATTCCACAGAAATAAGGCTAGCAAAGAGATCCACGAAATACAGATGTAACTCTGTGAGATGAATTAACAGGACACTAAGCAGTTTCACAGAAAGCTTCTTTCCAGATTTCATCTGAGGATATTTGCTTTTTCACCATAGCCCTCTATGGGCTTCCAAATATCACTTTGCCAATTCCACAAGAACTGTCTTAGCGAAAGGCTTCTTGAGGGGAAAGCTGTAACTCTGTGAGATGATTTCACAGAACACAAAGAAGTTTCTCAGAAAGCTTCTTTCTCTTTGTTATCGGAGGATATTTCCTTTGGCCCTATAGTCTTCAAAGGGATCCGAAATATCTGTTCTCAGATTCCACAGAAATAAGGCTAGCAAAGAGATCCACGAAATACAGATGTAACTCTGTGAGATGAATTAACAGAACACTAAGCAGTTTCACAGAAAGCTTCTTTCCAGATTTCATCTCAGGATATTTCCTTTTTCACCATAGCCCTCTATGGCTTCCAAATATAACTTTGCCAATTCAACAAGAACTGTCTTAGCGAAAGGCTTCTTGAGGGGAAAGCTGTAACTCTGTGAGATGATTTCACAGAACACAAAGAAGTTTCTCATAAAGCTTCTTTCTCTTTGTTTTCGTAGGATATTTCCTTTGGCCCTATAGACTTCAAAGGGATCCGAAATATCTGTTCTCAGATTCCACAGAAATAAGGCTAGCAAAGAGATCCACGAAATACAGATGTAAGTCTGTGAGATGAATTAACAGGACACTAAGCAGTTACACAGAAAGCTTCCTTCCAGACTTCATCTGAGGATATTTCCTTTTTCACCATAGCCCTCTATGGGCTTCCAAATATCACTTTGCCAATTCCACAAGAACTGTCTTAGCGAAAGGCTTCTTGAGGGGAAAGCTGTAACTCTATGAGATGATTTCACAGAACACAAAGAAGTTTCTCAGAAAGCTTCTTTCTCTTTGTTATCGGAGGATATTTCCTTTGGCCCTGTGGTCTTCAAAGGGATCCGAAATATCTGTTCTCAGATTCCACAGAAATAAGGCTAGCAAAGAGATCCACGAAATACAGATGTAACTCTGTGAGATGAATTAACAGAACACTAAGCAGTTTCTCAGAAAGCTTCTTTCCAGATTTCATCTGAGGATATTTCCTTTTTCACCATAGCCCTCTATGGGCTTCCAAATATCAAGTTGCCAATTCCACAAGAACTGTCTTAGCGAAAGGCTACTTGAGGGGAAAGCTGTAACTCTGTGAGATGATTCCACAGAACACAAAGAAGTTTCTCAGAAAGCTTCTTTCTCTTTGTTATCGGAGGATATTTCCTTTGGCCCTATAGTCTTCAAAGGGATCCGAAATATCTGTTCTCAGATTCCACAGAAATAAGGCTAGCAAAGAGATCCACGAAATACAGATGTAACTCTGTGAGATGAATTAACAGGACACTAAGCAGTTTCTAAGAAAGCTTCTCTCCAGATTTCATCGGAGGATATTTCGTTTTTCACCATAGACCTCTATGGGCTTCCAAATATCACTTTGCCAATTCCACAAGAACTGTCTTAGCGAAAGGCTTCTTGAGGGGAAAGCTGTAACTCTGTGAGATGATTTCACAGAACACAAAGAAGTTTCTCAGAAAGCTTCTTTCTCTTTGTTATCAGAGGATATTTCCTTTGGCCCTATAGACTTCAAAGGGATCCGAAATATCTGTTCTCAGATTCCACAGAAATAAGGCTAGCAAAGAGATCCACGAAATACAGATGTAAGTCTGTGAGATGAATTAACAGGACACTAAGCAGTTTCACAGAAAGCTTCTTTCCAGATTTCATCTGAGGATATTTCCTTTTTCACCATAGCCCTCTATGGGCTTCCAAATATCACTTTGCCAATTCCACAAGAACTGTCTTAGCGAAAGGCTTCTTGAGGGGAAAGCTGTAACTCTGTGAGATGATTTCACAGAACACAAAGAAGTTTCTCAGAAAGCTTCTTTCTCTTTGTTATCGGAGGATATTTCCTTTGGCCCTATAGACTTCAGAGGGATCCGAAATATCTGTTCTCAGATTCCACAGAAATAAGGCTAGCAAAGAAATCCACGAAATACAGATGTAAGTCTGTGAGATGAATTAACAGAACACTAAGCACTTTCTCAGAAAGCTTCTTTACAGATTTCATCTGAGGATATTTCCTTTTTCACCATAACCCTCTATGGGCTTCCAAATATCACTTTGCCTATTCCACAAGAACTGTCTTAGCGAAAGGCTTCTTGAGGGGAAAGCTGTAACTCTGTGAGATGATTTCACAGAACACAAAGAAGTTTCTCAGAAAGCTTCTTTCTCTTTGTTATCGGAGGATATTTCCTTTGGCCCTATAGTCTTCAAAGGGATCCGAAATATCTGTTCTCAGATTCCACAGAAATAAGGCTAGCAAAGAGATCCACGAAATACAGATGTAACTCTGTGAGATGAATTAACAGAACACTAAGCAGTTTCTCAGAAAGCTTCTTTCCAGATTTCATCTGAGGATATTTCCTTTTTCACCATAGCCCTCTATGGGCTTCCAAATATCACTTTGCCAATTCCACAAGAACTGTCTTAGCGAAAGGCTTCTTGAGGGGAAAGCTGTAACTCTGTGAGATGATTTCACAGAACTCAAAGAAGTTTCTCAGAAAGCTTCTTTGTCTTTGTTATCGGAGGATATTTCCTTTGGCCTTATAGTCTTCAAAGGGATACGAAATATCTGTTCTCAGATTCCACAGAAATAAGGCTAGCAAAGAGATCCACGAAATACAGATGTAACTCTCTGAGATGAATTAACATGACACTCACCAGTTTCTCAGAAAACTTCTTTCCAGATTTCATCTGAGGATATTTCCTTTTTCACCATAGCCCTCTATGGGCTTCCAAATATCACTTTGCCAATTCCACAAGAACTGTCTTAGCGAAAGGCTTCTTGAGGGGAAAGCTGTAACTCTGTGAGATGATTTCACAGAACTCAAAGAAGTTTCTCAGAAAGCTTCTTTGTCTTTGTTATCGGAGGATATTTCCTTTGGCCTTATAGTCTTCAAAGGGATACGAAATATCTGTTCTCAGATTCCACAGAAATAAGGCTAGCAAAGAGATCCACGAAATACAGATGTAACTCTCTGAGATGAATTAACAGGACACTAACCAGTTTCTCAGAAAACTTCTTTCCAGATTTCATCTGAGGATATTTCCTTTTTCACCATAGCCCTCTATGGGCTTCCAAATATCACTTTGCCAATTCCACAAGAACTGTCTTAGCGAAAGGCTTCTTGAGGGGAAAGCTGTAACTCTGTGAGATGATTTCACAGAACACAAAGAGGTTTCTCAGAAAGCTTCTTTCTCTTTGTTATCGGAGGATATTTCCTTTGGCCCTATAGTCTTCAAAGGGATCCGAAATATCTGTTCTCAGATTCCACAGAAATAATGCTAGCAAAGAGATCCACGAAATACAGATGTAACTCTGTGAGATGAATTAACAGGACACTAAGCAGTTTCTAAGAAAGGTTCTTTCCAGATTTCATCGGAGGATATTTCGTTTTTCACCATAGCCCTCTATGGGCTTCCAAATATCACTTTGCCAATTCCACAAGAACTGTCTTAGCGAAAGGCTTCTTCAGGGGAATGCTCTAACTCTGTGAGATGATTTCACAGAACACAAAGAAGTTTCTCAGAAAGCTTCTTTCTCTTTGTTATGGGAGGATATTTCCATTGGCCCTATAGTCTTCAAAGGGATCCGAAATATCTGTTCTCAGATTCCACAGAAATAAGGCTAGCAAAGAGATCCACGAAATACAGATGTAACTCTGTGAGATGAATTAACAGGACACTAAGCAGTTTCACAGAAAGCTTCTTTCCAGATTTCATCTGAGGATATTTGCTTTTTCACCATAGCCCTCTATGGGCTTCCAAATATCACTTTGCCAATTCCACAAGAACTGTCTTAGCGAAAGGCTTCTTGAGGGGAAAGCTGTAACTCTGTGAGATGATTTCACAGAACACAAAGAAGTTTCTCAGAAAGCTTCTTTCTCTTTGTTATCGGAGGATATTTCCTTTGGCCCTATAGTCTTCAAAGGGATCCGAAATATCTGTTCTCAGATTCCACAGAAATAAGGCTAGCAAAGAGATCCACGAAATACAGATGTAACTCTGTGAGATGAATTAACAGAACACTAAGCAGTTTCACAGAAAGCTTCTTTCCAGATTTCATCTCAGGATATTTCCTTTTTCACCATAGCCCTCTATGGCTTCCAAATATAACTTTGCCAATTCAACAAGAACTGTCTTAGCGAAAGGCTTCTTGAGGGGAAAGCTGTAACTCTGTGAGATGATTTCACAGAACACAAAGAAGTTTCTCATAAAGCTTCTTTCTCTTTGTTTTCGTAGGATATTTCCTTTGGCCCTATAGACTTCAAAGGGATCCGAAATATCTGTTCTCAGATTCCACAGAAATAAGGCTAGCAAAGAGATCCACGAAATACAGATGTAAGTCTGTGAGATGAATTAACAGGACACTAAGCAGTTACACAGAAAGCTTCCTTCCAGACTTCATCTGAGGATATTTCCTTTTTCACCATAGCCCTCTATGGGCTTCCAAATATCACTTTGCCAATTCCACAAGAACTGTCTTAGCGAAAGGCTTCTTGAGGGGAAAGCTGTAACTCTATGAGATGATTTCACAGAACACAAAGAAGTTTCTCAGAAAGCTTCTTTCTCTTTGTTATCGGAGGATATTTCCTTTGGCCCTGTGGTCTTCAAAGGGATCCGAAATATCTGTTCTCAGATTCCACAGAAATAAGGCTAGCAAAGAGATCCACGAAATACAGATGTAACTCTGTGAGATGAATTAACAGAACACTAAGCAGTTTCTCAGAAAGCTTCTTTCCAGATTTCATCTGAGGATATTTCCTTTTTCACCATAGCCCTCTATGGGCTTCCAAATATCAAGTTGCCAATTCCACAAGAACTGTCTTAGCGAAAGGCTACTTGAGGGGAAAGCTGTAACTCTGTGAGATGATTCCACAGAACACAAAGAAGTTTCTCAGAAAGCTTCTTTCTCTTTGTTATCGGAGGATATTTCCTTTGGCCCTATAGTCTTCAAAGGGATCCGAAATATCTGTTCTCAGATTCCACAGAAATAAGGCTAGCAAAGAGATCCACGAAATACAGATGTAACTCTGTGAGATGAATTAACAGGACACTAAGCAGTTTCTAAGAAAGCTTCTCTCCAGATTTCATCGGAGGATATTTCGTTTTTCACCATAGACCTCTATGGGCTTCCAAATATCACTTTGCCAATTCCACAAGAACTGTCTTAGCGAAAGGCTTCTTCAGGGGAAAGCTGTAACTCTGTGAGATGATTTCACAGAACACAAAGAAGTTTCTCAGAAAGCTTCTTTCTCTTTGTTATGGGAGGATATTTCCTTTGGCCCTATAGTCTTCAAAGGGATCCGAAATATCTGTTCTCAGATTCCACAGAAATCAGGCTAGCAAAGAGATCCACGAAATACAGATGTAACTCTGTGAGATGAATTAACAGGACACTAAGCAGTTTCTCAGAAAGCTTCTTTCCAGATTTCATCTGAGGATATTTAATTCTTCACCATAGCCCTCTGTGGGCTTCCAAATATCACTTTGCCAATTCCACAAGAACTGTCTTAGCGAAAGGCTTCTTGAGGGGAAAGCTGTAACTCTGTGAGATGATTTCACAGAACACAAAGAAGTTTCTCAGAAAGCTTCTTTCTCTTTGTTATCAGAGGATATTTCCTTTGGCCCTATAGACTTCAAAGGGATCCGAAATATCTGTTCTCAGATTCCACAGAAATAAGGCTAGCAAAGAGATCCACGAAATACAGATGTAAGTCTGTGAGATGAATTAACAGGACACTAAGCAGTTTCACAGAAAGCTTCTTTCCAGATTTCATCTGAGGATATTTCCTTTTTCACCATAGCCCTCTATGGGCTTCCAAATATCACTTTGCCAATTCCACAAGAACTGTCTTAGCGAAAGGCTTCTTGAGGGGAAAGCTGTAACTCTGTGAGATGATTTCACAGAACACAAAGAAGTTTCTCAGAAAGCTTCTTTCTCTTTGTTATCGGAGGATATTTCCTTTGGCCCTATAGACTTCAGAGGGATCCGAAATATCTGTTCTCAGATTCCACAGAAATAAGGCTAGCAAAGAAATCCACGAAATACAGATGTAAGTCTGTGAGATGAATTAACAGAACACTAAGCACTTTCTCAGAAAGCTTCTTTACAGATTTCATCTGAGGATATTTCCTTTTTCACCATAACCCTCTATGGGCTTCCAAATATCACTTTGCCTATTCCACAAGAACTGTCTTAGCGAAAGGCTTCTTGAGGGGAAAGCTGTAACTCTGTGAGATGATTTCACAGAACACAAAGAAGTTTCTCAGAAAGCTTCTTTCTCTTTGTTATCGGAGGATATTTCCTTTGGCCCTATAGTCTTCAAAGGGATCCGAAATATCTGTTCTCAGATTCCACAGAAATAAGGCTAGCAAAGAGATCCACGAAATACAGATGTAACTCTGTGAGATGAATTAACAGAACACTAAGCAGTTTCTCAGAAAGCTTCTTTCCAGATTTCATCTGAGGATATTTCCTTTTTCACCATAGCCCTCTATGGGCTTCCAAATATCACTTTGCCAATTCCACAAGAACTGTCTTAGCGAAAGGCTTCTTGAGGGGAAAGCTGTAACTCTGTGAGATGATTTCACAGAACTCAAAGAAGTTTCTCAGAAAGCTTCTTTGTCTTTGTTATCGGAGGATATTTCCTTTGGCCTTATAGTCTTCAAAGGGATACGAAATATCTGTTCTCAGATTCCACAGAAATAAGGCTAGCAAAGAGATCCACGAAATACAGATGTAACTCTCTGAGATGAATTAACATGACACTCACCAGTTTCTCAGAAAACTTCTTTCCAGATTTCATCTGAGGATATTTCCTTTTTCACCATAGCCCTCTATGGGCTTCCAAATATCACTTTGCCAATTCCACAAGAACTGTCTTAGCGAAAGGCTTCTTGAGGGGAAAGCTGTAACTCTGTGAGATGATTTCACAGAACACAAAGAAGTTTCTCAGAAAGCTTCTTTCTCTTTGTTATCGGAGGATATTTCCTTTGGCCCTATAGTCTTCAAAGGGATCCGAAATATCTGTTCTCAGATTCCACAGAAATAAGGCTAGCAAAGAGATCCACGAAATACAGATGTAACTCTGTGAGATGAATTAACAGGACACTAAGCAGTTTCTCAGAAAGCTTCTTTCCAGATTTCATCTGAGGATATTTCGTTTTTCACCATAGCCCTCTATGGGCTTCCAAATATCACTTTGCCAATTCCACAAGAACTGTCTTAGCGAAAGGCTTCTTCAGGGGAATGCTCTAACTCTGTGAGATGATTTCACAAAACACAAAGAAGTTTCTCAGAAAGCTTCCTTCTCTTTGTTATGGGAGGATATTTCCTTTGGCCGTATAGTCTTCAAAGGGATCCGAAATATCTGTTCTCAGATTCCACAGAAATAAGGCTAGCAAAGAGATCCACGAAATACAGATGTAACTCTGTGAGATGAATTAACAGGACACTAAGCAGTTTCACAGAAAGCTTCTTTCCAGATTTCATCTGAGGATATTTGCTTTTTCACCATAGCCCTCTATGGGCTTCCAAATATCACTTTGCCAATTCCACAAGAACTGTCTTAGCGAAAGGCTTCTTGAGGGGAAAGCTGTAACTCTGTGAGATGATTTCACAGAACACAAAGAAGTTTCTCAGAAAGCTTCTTTCTCTTTGTTATCGGAGGATATTTCCTTTGGCCCTATAGACTTCAAAGGGAACCGAAATATCTGTTCTCAGATTCCAGAGAAATAAGGCTATCAAAGAGATCCACGAAATACAGATGTAAGTCTGTGAGATGAATTAACAGAACACTAAGCAGTTTCTCAGAAAGCTTCTTTCCAGATTTCATCTGAGGATATTTCCTTTTTCACCATAGCCCTCTATGGGCTTCCAAATATCACTTTACCAATTCCACAAGAACTGTCTTAGCGAAAGGCTTCTTGAGGGGAAAGCTGTAACTCTGTGAGATGATTTCACAGAACACAAAGAAGTTTCTCAGAAATCTTCTTTCTCTTTGTTATCGGAGGATATTTCCTTAGTCCCTATAGTCTTCAAAGGGATCCGAAATATCTGTTCTCAGATTCCACAGAAATAAGGCTAGCAAAGAGATCCACGAAATACAGATGTAACTCTGTGAGATGAATTAACAGAACACTAAGCAGTTTCACAGAAAGCTTCTTTCCAGATTTCATCTGAGGATATTTCCTTTTTCACCATAGCCCTCTATGGCTTCCAAATATAACTTTTCCAATTCCACAAGAACTGTCTTAGCGAAAGGCTTCTTGAGGGGAAAGCTGTAATTCTGTGAGATGATTTCACAGAACACAAAGAAGTTTCTCAGAAAGCTTCTTTCTCTTTGTTTTCGTAGGATATTTCCTTTGGCCCTATAGACTTCAAAGGGATCCGAAATATCTGTTCTCAGATTCCACAGAAATAAGGCTAGCAAAGAGATCCACGAAATACAGATGTAAGTCTGTGAGATGAATTAACAGGACACTAAGCAGTTACACAGAAAGCTTCCTTCCAGATTTCATCTGAGGATATTTCCTTTTTCACCATAGCCCTCTATGGGCTTCCAAATATCACTTTGCCAATTCCACAAGAACTGTCTTAGCGAAAGGCTTCTTGAGGGGAAAGCTGTAACTCTATGAGATGATTTCACAGAACACAAAGAAGTTTCTCAGAAAGCTTCTTTCTCTTTGTTATCGGAGGATATTTCCTTTGGCCCTGTGGTCTTCAAAGGGATCCGAAATATCTGTTCTCAGATTCCACAGAAATAAGGCTAGCAAAGAGATCCACGAAATACAGATGTAACTCTGTGAGATGAATTAACAGAACACTAAGCAGTTTCTCAGAAAGCTTCTTTCCAGATTTCATCTGAGGATATTTCCTTTTTCACCATAGCCCTCTATGGCTTCCAAATATCACGTTGCCAATTCCACAAGTACGGTCTTAGCGAAAGGCTACTTGAGGGGAAAGCTGTAACTCTGTGAGATGATTTCACAGAACACAAAGAAGTTTCTCAGAAAGCTTCTTTCTCTTTGTTATCGGAGGATATTTCCTTTGGCCCTATAGTCTTCAAAGGGATCCGAAATATCTGTTCTCAGATTCCACAGAAATAAGGCTAGCAAAGAGATCCACGAAATACAGATGTAACTCTGTGAGATGAATTAACAGGACACTAAGCAGTTTCACAGAAAGCTTCTTTCCAGATTTCATCGGAGGATATTTCGTTTTACACCATAGCCCTCTATGGGCTTCCAAATATCACTTTGCCAATTCCACAAGAACTGTCTTAGCGAAAGGCTTCTTCAGGGGAAAGCTGTAACTCTGTGAGATGATTTCACAGAACACAAAGAAGTTTCTCAGAAAGCTTCTTTCTCTTTGTTATGGGAGGATATTTCCTTTGGCCCTATAGTCTTCAAAGGGATCCGAAATATCTGTTCTCAGATTCCACAGAAATAAGGCTAGCAAAGAGATCCACGAAATACAGATGTAACTCTGTGAGATGAATTAACAGGACACTAAGCAGTTTCTCAGAAAGCTTCTTTCCAGATTTCATCTGAGCATATTTAATTCTTCACCATAGCCCTCTGTGGGCTTCCAAATATCACTTTGCCAATTCCACAAGAACTGTCTTTGCGAAAGGCTTCTTGACGGGAAAGCTGTAACTCTGTGAGATGATTTCACAGAACACAAAGAAGTTACTCAGAAAGCTTCTTTCTCTTTGTTTTCGGAGGATATTTCCTTTGGCCCTATAGACTTCAAAGGGATCCGAAATATCTGTTCTCAGATTCCACAGAAATAAGGCTAGCAAAGAGATCCACGAAATACAGATGTAACTCTGTGAGATGAATTAACAGGACACTAAGCAGTTACACAGAAAGCTTGCTTCCAGATTTCATCTGAGGATATTTCCTTTTTCACCATAGCCCTCTATGGGCTTCCAAATATCACTTTGCCAATTCCACAAGAACTGTCTTAGCGAAAGGCTTCTTGAGGGGAAAGCTGTAACTCTCTGAGATGATTTCACAGAACACAAAGAAGTTTCTCAGAAAGCTTCTTTCTCTTTGTTATCGGAGGATATTTCCTTTGGCACTATTGTCTTCAAAGGGATCCGAAATATCTGTTCTCAGATTCCACAGAAATAAGGCTAGCAAAGAGATCCACGAAATACAGATGTAACTCTGTGAGATGAATTAACAGGACACTAAGCAGTTTCTCAGAAAGCTTCTTTCCAGATTTCATCTGAGGATATTTCCTTTTTCACCATAGCCCACTATGGGCTTCCAAATATCACTTTGCCAATTCCACAAGAACTGTCTTAGCGAAAGGCTTCTTGAGGGGAAAGCTGTAACTCTGTGAGATGATTTCACAGAACTCAAAGAAGTTTCTCAGAAAGCTTCTTTGTCTTTGTTATCGGAGGATATTTCCTTTGGCCCTATAGTCTTCAAAGGGATCCGAAATATCTGTTCTCAGATTCCACAGAAATAAGGCTAGCAAAGAGATCCACGAAATACAGATGTAACTCTGTGAGATGAATTAACAGGACACTAAGCAGTTTCTCAGAAAGCTTCTTTCCAGATTTCATCTGAGGTTATTTAATTTTTCACCATAGCCCTCTATGGGCTTCCAAATATCACTTTGCCAATTCCACAAGAACTGTCTTAGCGAAAGGCTTCTTGAGGGGAAAGCTGTAACTCTGTGAGATGATTTCACAGAACACAAAGAAGTTTCTCAGAAAGCTTCTTTCTCTTTGTTATCGGAGGATATTTCCTTTGGCCCTATAGACTTCAAAGGGATCCGAAATATCTGTTCTCAGATTCCACAGAAATAAGGCTAGCAAAGAGATCCACGAAATACAGATGTAAGTCTGTGAGATGAATTAACAGAACACTAAGCAGTTTCTCAGAAAGCTTCTTTCCAGATTTCATCTGAGGATATTTCCTTTTTCACCATAGCCCTCTATGGGCTTCCAAATATCACTTTGCCAATTCCACAAGAACTGTCTTAGCGAAAGGCTTCTTGAGGGGAAAGCTGTAACTCTGTGAGATGATTTCACAGAACACAAAGAAGTTTCTCAGAAAGCTTCTTTCTCTTTCTTATCGGAGGATATTTCCTTTGGCCCTATAGTCTTCAAAGGGATCCGAAATATCTGTTCTCAGATTCCACAGAAATAAGGCTAGCAAAGAGATCCACGACATACAGATGTAACTCTGTGAGATGAATTAACTGAACACTAAGCAGTTTCACAGAAAGCTTCTTTCCAGATTTCATCTGAGGATATTTCCTTTCTCACCATAGCCCTCTATGGCTTCCAAATATCACTTTGCCAATTCCACAAGAACTGTCTTAGCGAAAGGCTTCTTGAGGGGAAAGCTGTAACTCTGTGAGATGATTTCACAGAACTCAAAGAAGTTTCTCAGAAAGCTTCTTTGTCTTTGTTATCGGAGGATATTTCCTTTGGCCCTATAGTCTTCAAAGGGATCCGAAATATCTGTTCTCAGATTCCACAGAAATAAGGCTAGCAAAGAGATCCACGAAATACAGATGTAACTCTGTGAGATGAATTAACAGGACACTAAGCAGTTTCTCAGAAAGCTTCTTTCCAGATTTCATCTGAGGTTATTTAATTTTTCACCATAGCCCTCTATGGGCTTCCAAATATCACTTTGCCAATTCCACAAGAACTGTCTTAGCGAAAGGCTTCTTGAGGGGAAAGCTGTAACTCTGTGAGATGATTTCACAGAACACAAAGAAGTTTCTCAGAAAGCTTCTTTCTCTTTGTTATCGGAGGATATTTCCTTTGGCCCTATAGACTTCAAAGGGATCCGAAATATCTGTTCTCAGATTCCACAGAAATAAGGCTAGCAAAGAGATCCACGAAATACAGATGTAAGTCTGTGAGATGAATTAACAGAACACTAAGCAGTTTCTCAGAAAGCTTCTTTCCAGATTTCATCTGAGGATATTTCCTTTTTCACCATAGCCCTCTATGGGCTTCCAAATATCACTTTGCCAATTCCACAAGAACTGTCTTAGCGAAAGGCTTCTTGAGGGGAAAGCTGTAACTCTGTGAGATGATTTCACAGAACACAAAGAAGTTTCTCAGAAAGCTTCTTTCTCTTTCTTATCGGAGGATATTTCCTTTGGCCCTATAGTCTTCAAAGGGATCCGAAATATCTGTTCTCAGATTCCACAGAAATAAGGCTAGCAAAGAGATCCACGACATACAGATGTAACTCTGTGAGATGAATTAACTGAACACTAAGCAGTTTCACAGAAAGCTTCTTTCCAGATTTCATCTGAGGATATTTCCTTTCTCACCATAGCCCTCTATGGCTTCCAAATATCACTTTGCCAATTCCACAAGAACTGTCTTAGCGAAAGGCTTCTTGAGGGGAAAGCTGTAACTCTGTGAGATGATTTCACAGAACGCAAAGAAGTTTCTCAGAAAGCTTCTTTCTCTTTGTTTTCGGAGGATATTTCCTTTGGCCCTATAGACTTCAAAGGGATCCGAAATATCTGTTCTCAGATTCCACAGAAATAAGGCTAGCAAAGAGATCCACGAAATACAGATGTAAGTCTGTGAGATGAATTAAAGGACACTAAGCAGTTACACAGAAAGCTTCCTTCCAGATTTCATCTGAGGATATTTCCTTTTTGACCATAGCCCTCTATGGGCTTCCAAATATCACTTTGCCAATTCCACAAGAACTGTCTTAGCGAAAGGCTTCTTGAGGGGAAAGCTGTAACTCTGTGAGATGATTTCACAGAACACAAAGAAGTTTCTCAGAAAGCTTCTTTCTCTTTGTTATCGGAGGATATTTCCTTTGGCCCTATGGTCTTCAAAGGGATCCGAAATATCTGTTCTCAGATTCCACAGAAATAAGGCTAGCAAAGAGATCCACGAAATACAGATGTAACTCTGTGAGATGAATTAACAGAACACTAAGCAGTTTCTCAGAAAGCTTCTTTCCAGATTTCATCTGAGGATATTTCCTTTTTCACCATAGCCCTCTATGGCTTCCAAATATCACTTTGCCAATTCCACAAGAACTGTCTTAGCGAAAGGCTACTTGAGGGGAAAGCTGTAACTCTGTGAGGTGATTTCACAGAACACAAAGAAGTTTCTCAGAAAGCTTCTTTCTCTTTGTTATCGGAGGATATTTCCTTTGGCCCTATAGTCTTCAAAGGGATCCGAAATATCTGTTCTCAGATTCCACAGAAATAAGGCTAGCAAAGAGATCCACGAAATACAGATGTAACTCTGTGAGATGAATTAACAGGACACTAAGCAGTTTCTCAGAAAGCTTCTTTCCAGATTTCATCTGAGGATATTTCCTTTTTCACCATAGCCCTCTATGGGCTTCCAAATATCACTTTGCCAATTCCACAAGAACTGTCTTAGCGAAAGGCTTCTTGAGGGGAAAGCTGTAACTCTGTGAGATGATTTCACAGAACACAAAGAAGTTTCTCAGAAAGCTTCTTTCTCTTTGTTATCGGAGGATATTTCCTTTGGCCCTATAGACTTCAAAGGGATCCGAAATATCTGTTCTCAGATTCCACAGAAATAAGGATAGCAAAGAGATCCACGAAATACAGATGTAAGTCTGTGAGATGAATTAACAGAACACTAAGCAGTTTCCCAGAAAGCTTCTTTCCAGATTTCATCTGAGGATATTTCCTTTTTCACCATAGCCCTCTATGGGCTTCCAAATATCAATTTACCAATTCCACAAGAACTGTCTTAGCGAAAGGCTTCTTGAGGGGAAAGCTGTAACTTTGTGAGATGATTTCACAGAACACAAAGAAGTTTCTCAGAAAGCTTCTTTCTCTTTGTTATCGGAGGATATTTCCTTTGGCCCTATAGTCTTCAAAGGGATCCGAAATATCTGTTCTCAGATTCCACAGAAATAAGGCTAGCAAAGAGATCCACGAAATACAGATGTAACTCTGTGAGATGAATTAACTGAACACTAAGCAGTTTCACAGAAAGCTTCTTTCCAGATTTCATCTGAGGATATTTCCTTTCTCACCATAGCCCTCTATGGCTTCCAAATATCACTTTGCCAATTCCACAAGAACTGTCTTAGCGAAAGGCTTCTTGAGGGGAAAGCTGTAACTCTGTGAGATGATTTCACAGAACGCAAAGAAGTTTCTCAGAAAGCTTCTTTCTCTTTGTTTTCGGAGGATATTTCCTTTGGCCCTATAGACTTCAAAGGGATCCGAAATATCTGTTCTCAGATTCCACAGAAATAAGGCTAGCAAAGAGATCCACGAAATACAGATGTAAGTCTGTGAGATGAATTAAAGGACACTAAGCAGTTACACAGAAAGCTTCCTTCCAGATTTCATCTGAGGATATTTCCTTTTTCACCATAGCCCTCTATGGGCTTCCAAATATCACTTTGCCAATTCCACAAGAACTGTCTTAGCGAAAGGCTTCTTGAGGGGAAAGCTGTAACTCTGTGAGATGATTTCACAGAACACAAAGAAGTTTCTCAGAAAGCTTCTTTCTCTTTTTTATCGGAGGATATTTCCTTTGGCCCTATGGTCTTCAAAGGGATCCGAAATATCTGTTCTCAGATTCCACAGAAATAAGGCTAGCAAAGAGATCCACGAAATACAGATGTAACTCTGTGAGATGAATTAACAGAACACTAAGCAGTTTCTCAGAAAGCTTCTTTCCAGATTTCATCTGAGGATATTTCCTTTTTCACCATAGCCCTCTATGGCTTCCAAATATCACGTTGCCAATTCCACAAGAACTGTCTTAGCGAAAGACTACTTGAGGGGAAAGCTGTAACTCTGTGAGGTGATTTCACAGAACACAAAGAAGTTTCTCAGAAAGCTTCTTTCTCTTTGTTATCGGAGGATATTTCCTTTGGCCCTATAGTCTTCAAAGGGATCCGAAATATCTGTTCTCAGATTCCACAGAAATAAGGCTAGCAAAGAGATCCACGAAATACAGATGTAACTCTGTGAGATGAATTAACAGGACACTAAGCAGTTTCTAAGAAAGCTTCTTTCCAGATTTCATCGGAGGATATTTCGTTTTTCACCATAGCCCTCTATGGGCTTCCAAATATCACTTTGCCAATTCCACAAGAACTGTCTTAGCGAAAGGCTTCTTGAGGGGAAAGCTGTAACTCTATGAGATGATTTCACAGAACTCAAAGAAGTTTCTCAGAAAGCTTCTTTGTCTTTGTTATCGGAGGATATTTCCTTTGGCCCTATAGTCTTCAAAGGGATACGAAATATCTGTTCTCAGATTCCACAGAAATAAGGCTAGCAAAGAGATCCACGAAATACTGATGTAACTCTCTGAGATGAATTAACAGGACACTAAGCAGTTTCTCAGAAAGCTTCTTTCCAGATTTCATCTGAGGATATTTCCTTTTTCACCATAGCCCTCTATGGGCTTCCAAATATCACTTTGCCAATTCCACAAGAACTGTCTTAGCGAAAGGCTTCTTGAGGGGAAAGCTGTAACTCTGTGAGATGATTTCACAGAACACAAAGAAGTTTCTCAGAAAGCTTCTTTCTCTTTGTTATCGGAGGATATTTCCTTTGGCCCTATAGACTTCAAAGGGATCGGAAATATCTGTTCTCAGATTCCAGAGAAATAAGGCTAGCAAAGAGATCCACGAAATACAGATGTAAGTCTGTGAGATGAATTAACAGAACACTAAGCAGTTTCTCAGAAAGCTTCTTTCCAGATTTCATCTGAGGATATTTACTTTTTCACCATAGCCCTCTAAGGGCTTCCAAATATCACTTTACCAATTCCACAAGAACTGTCTTAGCGAAAGGCTTCTTGAGGGGAAAGCTCTAACTCTGTGAGATGATTTCACAGAACACAAAGAAGTTTCTCAGAAAGCTTCTTTCTCTTTGTTATCGGAGGATATTTCCTTTGGCCCTATAGTCTTCAAAGGGATCCGAAATATCTGTTCTCAGATTCCACAGAAATAAGGCTAGCAAAGAGATCCACGAAATACAGATGTAACTCTGTGAGATGAATTAACAGAACACTAAGCAGTTTCACAGAAAGCTTCTTTCCAGATTTCATCTGAGGATATTTCCTTTTTCACCATAGCCCTCTATGGCTTCCAAATATCACTTTGCCAATTCCACAAGAACTGTCTTAGCGAAAGGCTTCTTGAGGGGAAAGCTGTAACTCTGTGAGATGATTTCACAGAACACAAAGAAGTTTCTCAGAAAGCTTCTTTCTCTTTGTTATCGGAGGATATTTCCTTTGGCCCTATAGTCTTCAAAGGGATCCGAAATATCTGTTCTCAGATTCCACAGAAATAAGGCTAGCAAAGAGATCCACGAAATACAGATGTAAGTCTGTGAGATGAATTAACAGAACACTAAGCAGTTTCTCAGAAAGCTTCTTTCCAGATTTCATCTGAGGATATTTCCTTTTTCACCATAGCCCTCTATGGCTTCCAAATATCACGTTGCCAATTCCACAAGAACTGTCTTAGCGAAAGGCTACTTGAGGGGAAAGCTGTAACTCTGTGAGATGATTTCACAGAACACAAAGAAGTTTCTCAGAAAGCTTCTTTCTCTTTGTTATCGGAGGATATTTCCTTTGGCCCTATAGTCTTCAAAGGGATCCGAAATATCTGTTCTCAGATTCCACAGAAATAAGGCTAGCAAAGAGATCCACGAAATACAGATGTAACTATGTGAGATGAATTAACAGGACACTAAGCAGTTTCTCAGAAAGCTTCTTTCCAGATTTCATCGGAGGATATTTCGTTTTTCACCATAGCCCTCTATGGGCTTCCAAATATCACTTTGCCAATTCCACAAGAACTGTCTTAGCGAAAGGCTTCTTCAGGGGAAAGCTGTAACTCTGTGAGATGATTTCACAGAACACAAAGAAGTTTCTCAGAAAGCTTCTTTCTCTTTGTTATGGGAGGATATTTCCTTTGGCCCTATAGTCTTCAAAGGGATCCGAAATATCTGTTCTCAGATTCCACAGAAATAAGGCTAGCAAAGAGATCCACGAAATACAGATGTAACTCTGTGAGATGAATTAACAGAACACTAAGCAGTTTCTCAGAAAGCTTCTTTCCAGATTTCATCTGAGGATATTTCCTTTTTCACCATAGCCCTCTATGGCTTCCAAATATCACGTTGCCAATTCCACAAGAACTGTCTTAGCGAAAGGCTTCTTAAGGGGAAATCTGTAACTCTGTGAGATGATTTCACAGAACACAAAGAAGTTTCTCAGAAAGCTTCTTTCTCTTTGTTATCAGAGGATATTTCCTTTGGCCCTATAGACTTCAAAGGGATCCGAAATATCTGTTCTCAGATTCCACAGAAATAAGGCTAGCAAAGAGATCCACGAAATACAGATGTAAGTCTGTGAGATGAATTAACAGGACACTAAGCAGTTTCACAGAAAGCTTCTTTCCAGATTTCATCTGAGGATATTTCCTTTTTCACCATAGCCCTCTATGAGCTTCCAAATATCACTTTGCCAATTCCACAAGAACTGTCTTAGCGAAAGGCTTCTTGAGGGGAAAGCTGTAACTCTGTGAGATGATTTCACAGAACACAAAGAAGTTTCTCAGAAAGCTTCTTTCTCTTTGTTATCGGAGGATATTTCCTTTGGCCCTATAGACTTCAAAGGGATCCGAAATATCTGTTCTCAGATTCCAGAGAAATAAGGCTAGCAAAGAAATCCACGAAATACAGATGTAAGTCGGTGAGATGAATTAACAGAACACTAAGCAGTTTCTCAGAAAGCTTCTTTCCAGATTTCATCTGAGGATATTTCCTTTTTCACCATAACCCTCTATGGGCTTCCAAATATCACTTTGCCAATTCCACAAGAACTGTCTTAGCGAAAGGCTTCTTGAGGGGAAAGCTGTAACTCTGTGAGATGATTTCACAGAACACAAAGAAGTTTCTCAGAAAGCTTCTTTCTCTTTGTTATCGGAGGATATTTCCTTTGGCCCTATAGCCTTCAAAGGGATCTGAAATATCTGTTCTCAGATTCCACAGAAATAAGGCTAGCAAAGAGATCCACGAAATACAGATGTAAGTCTGTGAGATGAATTAACAGAACACTAAGCAGTTTCTCAGAAAGCTTCTTTCCAGATTTCATCTGAGGATATTTCCTTTTTCACCATAGCCCTCTATGGCTTCCAAATATAACTTTGCCAATTCCACAAGAACTGTCTTAGCGAAAGGCTACTTGAGGGGAAAGCTGTAACTCTGTGAGATGATTTCACAGAACACAAAGAAGTTTCTCAGAAAGCTTCTTTCTCTTTGTTATCGGAGGATATTTCCTTTGGCACTATTGTCTTCAAAGGGATCCGAAATATCTATTCTCAGATTCCACAGAAATAAGGCTAGCAAAGAGATCCACGAAATACAGATGTAACTCTGTGAGATGAATTAACAGGACACTAAGCAGTTTCTCAGAAAGCTTCTTTCCAGATTTCATCTGAGGATATTTCCTTTTTCACCATAGCCCTCTATGGGCTTCCAAATATCACTTTGCCAATTCCACAAGAACTGTCTTAGCGAAAGGCTTCTTGAGGGGAAAGCTGTAACTCTGTGAGATGATTTCACAGAACACAAAGAAGTTTCTCAGAAAGCTTCTTTCTCTTTGTTATCGGAGGATATTTCCTTTGGTCCTATAGTCTTCAAAGGAATCCGAAATATCTGTTCTCAGATTCCACAGAAATAAGGCTAGCAAAGAGATCCACGACATACAGATGTAACTCTGTGAGATGAATTAACAGAACACTAAGCAGGTTCACAGAAAGCTTCTTTCCAGATTTCATCTGAGGATATTTCCTTTTTCACCATAGCCCTCTATGGCTTCCAAATATAACTTTGCCAATTCCACAAGAACTGTCTTAGCGAAAGGCTTCTTGAGGGGAAAGCTGTAACTCTGTGAGATGATTTCACAGAACGCAAAGAAGTTTCTCAGAAAGCTTCTTTCTCTTTGTTTTCGGAGGATATTTCCTTTGGCCCTATAGACTTCAAAGGGATCCGAAATATCTGTTCTCAGATTCCACAGAAATAAGGCTAGCAAAGAGATCCACGAAATACAGATGTAAGTCTGTGAGATGAATTCACAGGACACTAAGCAGTTACACAGAAAGCTTCCTTCCAGATTTCATCTGAGGATATTTCCTTTTTCACCATAGCCCTCTATGGGCTTCCAAATATCACTTTGCCAATTCCACAAGAACTGTCTTAGCGAAAGGCTTCTTGAGGGGAAAGCTGTAACTCTGTGAGATGATTTCACAGAACACAAAGAAGTTTCTCAGAAAGCTTCTTTCTCTTTGTTATCGGAGGATATTTCCTTTGGCACTATTGTCTTCAAAGGGATCCGAAATATCTGTTCTCAGATTCCACAGAAATAAGGCTAGCAAAGAGATCCACGAAATACAGATGTAACTCTGTGAGATGAATTAACAGGACACTAAGCAGTTTCTCAGAAAGCTTCTTTCCAGATTTCATCTGAGGATATTTCCTTTTTCACCATAGCCCTCTATGGGCTTCCAAATATCACTTTGCCAATTCCACAAGAACTGTCTTAGCGAAAGGCTTCTTGAGGGGAAAGCTGTAACTCTGTGAGATGATTTCACAGAACACAAAGAAGTTTCTCAGAAAGCTTCTTTCTCTTTGTTATCGGAGGATATTTCCTTTGGCCCTATAGTCTTCAAAGGAATCCGAAATATCTGTTCTCAGATTCCACAGAAATAAGGCTAGCAAAGAGATCCACGACATACAGATGTAACTCTGTGAGATGAATTAACAGAACACTAAGCAGTTTCACAGAAAGCTTCTTTCCAGATTTCATCTGAGGATATTTCCTTTTTCACCATAGCCCTCTATGGCTTCCAAATATAACTTTTCCAATTCCACAAGAACTGTCTTAGCGAAAGGCTTCTTGAGGGGAAAGCTGTAACTCTGTGAGATGATTTCACAGAACGCAAAGAAGTTTCTCAGAAAGCTTCTTCCTCTTTGTTTTCGGAGGATATTTCCTTTGGCCCTATAGACTTCAAAGGGATCCGAAATATCTGTTCTCAGATTCCACAGAAATAAGGCTAGCAAAGAGATCCACGAAATACAGATGTAAGTCTGTGAGATGAATTCACAGGACACTAAGCAGTTACAAAGAAAGCTTCCTTCCAGATTTCATCTGAGGATATTTCCTTTTTCACCATAGCCCTCTATGGGCTTCCAAATATCACTTTGCCAATTCCACAAGAACTGTCTTAGCGAAAGGCTTCTTGAGGGGAAAGCTGTAACTCTGTGACATGATTTCACAGAACACAAAGAAGTTTCTCAGAAAGCTTCTTTCTCTTTGTTATCGGAGGATATTTCCTTTGGCACTATTGTCTTCAAAGGGATCCGAAATATCTGTTCTCAGATTCCACAGAAATAAGGCTAGCAAAGAGATCCACGAAATACAGATGTAACTCTGTGAGATGAATTAACAGGACACTAAGCAGTTTCTCAGAAAGCTTCTTTCCAGATTTCATCTGAGGATATTTCCTTTTTCACCATAGCCCTCTATGGGCTTCCAAATATCACTTTGCCAATTCCACAAGAACTGTCTTAGCGAAAGGCTTCTTGAGGGGAAAGCTGTAACTCTGTGAGATGATTTCACAGAACACAAAGAAGTTTCTCAGAAAGCTTCTTTCTCTTTGTTATCGGAGGATATTTCCTTTGGCCCTATAGTCTTCAAAGGAATCCGACATATCTGTTCTCAGATTCCACAGAAATAAGGCTAGCAAAGAGATCCACGACATACAGATGTAACTCTGTGAGATGAATTAACAGAACACTAAGCAGTTTCACAGAAAGCTTCTTTCCAGATTTCATCTGAGGATATTTCCTTTTTCACCATAGCCCTCTATGGCTTCCAAATATAACTTTTCCAATTCCACAAGAACTGTCTTAGCGAAAGGCTTCTTGAGGGGAAAGCTGTAACTCTGTGAGATGATTTCACAGAACGCAAAGAAGTTTCTCAGAAAGCTTCTTCCTCTTTGTTTTCGGAGGATATTTCCTTTGGCCCTATAGACTTCAAAGGGATCCGAAATATCTGTTCTCAGATTCCACAGAAATAAGGCTAGCAAAGAGATCCACGAAATACAGATGTAAGTCTGTGAGATGAATTCACAGGACACTAAGCAGTTACAAAGAAAGCTTCCTTCCAGATTTCATCTGAGGATATTTCCTTTTTCACCATAGCCCTCTATGGGCTTCCAAATATCACTTTGCCAATTCCACAAGAACTGTCTTAGCGAAAGGCTTCTTGAGGGGAAAGCTGTAACTCTGTGAGATGATTTCACAGAACACAAAGAAGTTTCTCAGAAAGCTTCTTTCTCTTTGTTATCGGAGGATATTTCCTTTGGCCCTATAGTCTTCAAAGGGATCCGAAATATCTGTTCTCAGATTCCACAGAAATAAGGCTAGCAAAGAGATCCACGAAATACAGATGTAAGTCTGTGAGATGAATTAACAGAACACTAAGCAGTTTCTCAGAAAGCTTCTTTCCAGATTTCATCTGAGGATATTTCCTTTTTCACCATAGCCCTCTATGGCTTCCAAATATCTCTTTGCCAATTCCACAAGAACTGTCTTAGCGAAAGGCTACTTGAGGGGAAAGCTGTAACTCTGTGAGATGATTTAACAGAACACAAAGAAGTTTCTCAGAAAGCTTCTTTCTCTTTGTTATCGGAATATATTTCCTTTGGCACTATTGTCTTCAAAGGGATCCGAAATATCTGTTCTCAGATTCCACAGAAATAAGGCTAGCAAAGAGATCCACGAAATACAGATGTAAGTCTGTGAGATGAATTAACAGGACACTAAGCAGTTTCTCAGAAAGCTTCTTTCCAGATTTCATCTGAGGATATTTAATTCTTCACCATAGCCCTCTATGGGCTTCCAAATATCACTTTGCCAATTCCACAAGAACTGTCTTAGCGAAAGGCTTCTTGAGGGGAAAGCTGTAACTCTGTGAGATTATTTCACAGAACTCAAAGAAGTTTCTCAGAAAGCTTCTTTGTCTTTCTTATCGGAGGATATTTCCTTTGGCCCTATAGTCTTCAAAGGGATACGAAATATCTGTTCTCAGATTCCACAGAAATAAGGCTAGCAAAGAGATCCACGAAACACAGATGTAACTCTCTGAGATGAATTAACAGGACACTAAGCAGTTTCTCAGAAAGCTTCTTTCCAGATTTCATCTGAGGATATTTCCTTTTTCACCATAGCCCTCTATGGGCTTCCAAATATCACTTTGCCAATTCCACAAGAACTGTCTTAGCGAAAGGCTTCTTGAGGGGAAAGCTGTAACTCTGTGAGATGATTTCACAGAACACAAAGAAGTTTCTCAGAAAGCTTCTTTCTCTTTGTTATCGGAGGATATTTCCTTTGGTCCTATAGACTTCAAAGGGATCCGAAATATCTGTTCTCAGATTCCAGAGAAATAAGGCTAGCAAAGAGATCCACGAAATACAGATGTAAGTCTGTGAGATGAATTAACAGAACACTAAGCAGTTTCTCAGAAAGCTTCTTTCCAGATTTCATCTGAGGATATTTCCTTTTTCACCATAGCCCTCTATGGGCTTCCAAATATCACTTTACCAATTCCACAAGAACTGTCTTAGCGAAAGGCTTCTTGAGGGGAAAGCTGTAACTCTGTGAGATGATTTCACAGAACACAAAGAAGTGTCTCAGAAAGCTTCTTTCTCTTTGTTATCGGAGGATATTTCCTTTGGCCCTATAGTCTTCAAAGGGATCCGAAATATCTGTTCTCAGATTCCACAGAAATAAGGCTAGCAAAGAGATCCACGAAATACAGATGTAACTCTGTGAGATGAATTAACAGGACACTAAGCAGTTTCTAAGAAAGCTTCTTTCCAGATTTCATCTGAGGATATTTCGTTTTTCACCATAGCCCTCTATGGGCTTCCAAATATCACTTTGCCAATTCCACAAGAACTGTCTTAGCGAAAGGCTTTTTCAGGGGAAAGCTGTAACTCTGTGAGATGATTTCACAGAACACAAAGAAGTTTCTCAGAAAGCTTCTTTCTCTTTGTTATGGGAGGATATTTCCTTTGGCCCTATAGACATCAAAGGGATCCGAAATATCTGTTCTCAGATTCCACAGAAATAAGGCTAGCAAAGAGATCCACGAAATACAGATGTAACTCTGTGAGATGAATTAACAGGACACTAAGCAGTTTCTCAGAAAGCTTCTTTCCAGATTTCATCTGAGGATATTTAATTCTTCACCATAGCCCTCTTTGGGCTTCCAAATATCACTTTGCCAATTCCACAAGAACTGTCTTAGCGAAAGGCTTCTTGAGGGGAAAGCTGTAACTCTGTGAGATGATTTCACAGAACACAAAGAAGTTTCTCAGAAAGCTTCTTTCTCTGTGTTATCAGAGGATATTTCCTTTGGCCCTATAGACTTCAAAGGGATCCGAAATATCTGTTCTCAGATTCCACAGAAATAAGGCTAGCAAAGAGATCCACGAAATACAGATGTAAGTCTGTGAGATGAATTAACAGGACACTAAGCAGTTTCACAGAAAGCTTCTTTCCAGATTTCATCTGAGTATATTTCCTTTTTCACCATAGCCCTCTATGGGCTTCCAAATATCATTTTGCCAATTCCACAAGAACTGTCTTAGCGAAAGGCTTCTTGAGGGGAAAGCTGTAACTCTGTGAGATGATTTCACAGAACACAAAGAAGTTTCTCAGAAAGCTTCTTTGTCTTTGTTATCGGAGGATATTTCCTTTGGCCCTATAGTCTTCAAAGGGATCCGAAATAACTGTTCTCAGATTCCACAGAAATAAGGCTAGCAAGGAGATCCACGAAATACAGATGTAACTCTGTGAGATGAATTAACAGGACACTAAGCAGTTTCTCAGGAAGCTTCTTTCCAGATTTCATCTGAGGATAATTCCTTTTTCACCATAGCCCTCTATGGGCTTCCAAATATCACTTTGCCAATTCCACAAGAACTGTCTTAGCGAAAGGCTTCTAGAGGGGAAAGCTGTAACTCTGTGAGACGATTTCACAGAACACAAAGAAGTTTCTCAGAAAGCTTCTTTGTCTTTGTTATCGGAGGATATTTCCTTTGGCCCTATAGTCTTCAAAGGGATCCGAAATATCTGTTCTCAGATTGCACAGAAATAAGGCTAGCAAAGAGATCCACGAAATACAGATGTAAGTCTGTGAGATGAATTAACAGGACACTAAGCAGTTTCTCAGAAAGCTTCTTTCCAGATTTCATCTGAGGATATTTCATTTTTCACCATAGCCCTCTATGGGCTTCCAAATATCTCTTTGCCAGTTCCACAAGAACTGTCTTAGCGAAAGGCTTCTTGAGGGGAAAGCTGTAACTCTGTGAGATGATTTCACAGAACACAAAGAAGTTTCTCAGAAAGCTTCTTTCTCTTTGTTATCGGAGGATATTTCCTTTGGCCCTATAGACTTCAACGGGATCCGAAATATCTGTTCTCAGATTCCACAGAAATAAGGCTAGCAAAGAGATCCACGAAATACAGATGTAACTCTGTGAGATGAATTAACAGAACACTAAGCAGTGTCTCAGAAAGCTTCTTTCCAGATTTCATCTGAGGATATTTCCTTTTTCACCATAGCCCTCTATGGGCTTCCAAATATCACTTTGCCAATTCCACAAGAACTGTCTTAGCGAAAGGCTTCTTGAGGGGAAAGCTGTAACTCTGTGAGATGATTTCACAGAACACAAAGAAGTTTCTCAGAAAGCTTCTTTCTCTGTGTTATCAGAGGATATTTCCTTTGGTCCTATAGACTTCAAAGGGATCCGAAATATCTGTTCTCAGATTCCACAGAAATAAGGCTAGCAAAGAGATCCACGAAATACAGATGTAAGTCTGTGAGATGAATTAACAGGACACTAAGCAGTTTCACAGAAAGCTTCTTTCCAGATTTCATCTGAGGATATTTCCTTTTTCACCATAGCCCTCTATGGGCTTCCAAATATCACTTTGCCTATTCCACAAGAACTGTCTTAGCGAAAGGCTTCTTGAGGGGAAAGCTGTAACTCTGTGAGATGATTTCACAGAACACAAAGAAGTTTCTCAGAAAGCTTCTTTCTCTTTGTTATCGGAGGATATTTCCTTTGACCCTATAGTCTTCAAAGGGATCCGAAATATCTGTTCTCAGATTCCACAGAAATAAGGCTAGCAAAGAGATCCACGAAATACAGATGTAAGTCTCTGAGATGAATTAACAGAACACTAAGCAGTTTCTCAGAAAGCTTCTTTCCAGATTTCATCTGAGGATATTTACTTTTTCACCATAGCCCTCTATGGCTTCCAAATATCACTTTGCCAATTCCACATAACTGTCTTAGCGAAAGGCTACTTGAGGGGAAAGCTGTAACTCTGTGAGATGATTTCACAGAACACAAAGAAGTTTCTCAGAAAGCTTCTTTCTCTTTGTTATCGGAGGATATTTCCTTTGGCCCTATAGTCATCAAAGGGATACGAAATATCTGTTCTCAGATTCCACAGAAATAAGGCTAGCAAAGAGATCCACGAAATACAGATGTAAGTCTGTGAGATGAATTAACAGGACACTAAGCAGTTTCTCAGAAAGCTTCTTTCCAGATATCATCTGAGGATATTTCCTTTTTCACCATAGCCCTCTATGGGCTTCCAAATATCACTTTGCCAATTCCACAAGAACTGTCTTAGCGAAAGGCTTCTTGAGGGGAAAGCTGTAACTCTGTGAGATGATTTCACAGAACACAAAGAAGTTTCTCAGAAAGCTTCTTTCTCTTTGTTATCGGAGGATATTTCCTTTGGCCCTATAGACTTCAAAGGGATCCGAAATATCTGTTCTCAGATTCCAGAGAAATAAGGCTAGCAAAGAGATACACGAAATACAGATGTAAGTCTGTGAGATGAATTAACAGAACACTAAGCAGTTTCTCAGAAAGCTTCTTTCCAGATTTCATCTGAGGATATTTCCTTTTTCACCATAGCCCTCTAAGTGCTTCCAAATATCACTTTACCAATTCCACAAGAACTGTCTTAGCGAAAGGCTTCTTGAGGGGAAAGCTGTAACTCTGTGAGATGACTTCACAGAACACAAAGAAGTTTCTCAGAAAGCTTCTTTCTCTTTGTTATCGGAGGATATTTCCTTTGGCCCTATAGTCTTCAAAGGGATCCGAAATATCTGTTCTCAGATTCCACAGAAATAAGGCTAGCAAAGAGATCCACGACATACAGATGTAACTCTGTGAGATGAATTAACAGAACACTAAGCAGTTTCACAGAAAGCTTCTTTCCAGATTTCATCTGAGGATATTTCCTTTTTCACCATAGCCCTCTATGGCTTCCAAATATCACTTTGCCAATTCCACAAGAACTGTCTTAGCGAAAGGCTTCTTGAGGGGAAAGCTGTAACTCTGTGAGATGATTTCACAGAACGCAAAGAAGTTTCTCAGAAAGCTTCTTTCTCTTTGTTTTCGGAGGATATTTCCTTTGGCCCTATAGACTTCAAAGGGATCCGAAATATCTGTTCTCAGATTCCACAGAAATAAGGCTAGCAAAGAGATCCACGAAATACAGATGTAAGTCGGTGAGATGAATTAACAGGACACTAAGCAGTTACACAGAAAACTTCCTTCCAGATTTCATCTGAGGATATTTCCTTTTTCACCATAGCCCCCTATGGGCTTCCAAATATCACTTTGCCAATTCCACAAGAACTGTCTTAGCGAAAGGCTTCTTGAGGGGAAAGCTGTAACTCTGTGAGATGATTTCACAGAACACAAAGAAGTTTCTCAGAAAGCTTCTTTCTCTTTGTTATCGGAGGATATTTCCTTTGGCCCTATGGTCTTCAAAGGGATCAGAAATATCTGTTCTAAGATTCCACAGAAATAAGGCTAGCAAAGAGATCCACGAAATACAGATGTAACACTGTGAGATGAATTAACAGAACACTAAGCAGTTTCTCAGAAAGCTTCTTTCCAGATTTCATCTGAGGATATTTCTTTTTTCACCATAGCCCTCTATGGCTTCCAAATATCACGTTGCCAATTCCACAAGAACTGTCTTAGCGAAAGGCTACTTGAGGGGAAAGCTGTAACTCTGTGAGATGATTTCACAGAACACAAAGAAGTTTCTCAGAAAGCTTCTTTCTCTTTGTTATCGGAGGATATTTCCTTTGGCCCTATAGTCTTCAAAGGGATCCGAAATATCTGTTCTCAGATTCCACAGAAATAAGGCTAACAAAGAGATCCACGAAATACAGATGTAACTCTGTGAGATGAATTAACAGGACACTAAGCAGTTTCTCAGAAAGCTTCTTTCCAGATTTCATCGGAGGATATTTCGTTTTTCACCATAGCCCTCTATGGGCTTCCAAATATCACTTTGCCAATTCCACAAGAACTGTCTTAGCGAAAGGCTTCTTGAGGTGAAAGCTGTAACTCTGTGAGATGATTTCACAGAACACAAAGAAGTTTCTCAGAAAGCTTCTTTCTCTTTGTTATGGGAGGATATTTCCTTTGGCCCTATAGTCTTCAAAGGGATCCGAAATATCTGTTCTCAGATTCCACAGAAATAAGGCTAGCAAAGAGATCCACGAAATACAGATGTAACTCTGTGAGATGAATTAACAGAACACTAAGCAGTTTCTCAGAAAGCTTCTTTCCAGATTTCATCTGAGGATATTTCCTTTTTCACCATAGCCCTCTATGGCTTCCAAATATCACGTTGCCAATTCCACAAGAACTGTCTTAGCGAAAGGCTTCTTAAGGGGAAAGCTGTAACTCTGTGAGATGATTTCACAGAACACAAAGAAGTTTCTCAGAAAGCTTCTTTCTCTTTGTTATCAGAGGATATTTCCTTTGGCCCTATAGACTTCAAAGGGATCCGAAATATCTGTTCTCAGATTCCACAGAAATAAGGCTAGCAAAGAGATCCACGAAATACAGATGTAAGTCTGTGAGATGAATTAACAGGACACTAAGCAGTTTCACAGAAAGCTTCTTTCCAGATTTCATCTGAGGATATTTCCTTTTTCACCATAGCCCTCTATGGGCTTCCAAATATCACTTTGCCAATTCCACAAGAACTGTCTTAGCAAAAGGCTTCTTGAGGGGAAAGCTGTAACTCTGTGAGATGATTTCACAGAACACAAAGAAGTTTCTCAGAAAGCTTCTTTCTCTTTGTTATCGGAGGATATTTCCTTTGGCCCAATAGACTTCAAAGGGATCCGAAATATCTGTTCTCAGATTCCAGAGAAATAAGTCTAGCAAAGAAATCCACGAAATACAGATGTAAGTCGGTGAGATGAATTAACAGAACACTAAGCAGTTTCTCAGAAAGCTTCTTTCCAGATTTCATCTGAGGATATTTCCTTTTTCACCATAACCCTCTATGGGCTTCCAAATATCACTTTGCCAATTCCACAAGAACTGTCTTAGCGAAAGGCTTCTCGAGGGGAAAGCTGTAACTCTGTGAGATGATTTCACAGAACACAAAGAAGTTTCTCAGAAAGCTTCTTTCTCTTTGTTATCGGAGGATATTTCCTTTGGCCCTATAGTCTTCAAAGGGATCTGAAATATCTGTTCTCAGATTCCACAGAAATAAGGCTAGCAAAGAGATCCACGAAATACAGATGTAAGTCTGTGAGATGAATTAACAGAACACTAAGCAGTTTCTCAGAAAGCTTCTTTCCAGATTTCATCTGAGGATATTTCCTTTTTCACCATAGCCCTCTATGGCTTCCAAATATCACTTTGCCAATTCCACAAGAACTGTCTTAGCGAAAGGCTACTTGAGGGGAAAGCTGTAACTCTGTGAGATGATTTCACAGAACACAAAGAAGTTTCTCAGAAAGCTTCTTTCTCTTTGTTATCGGAGGATATTTCCTTTGGCACTATTGTCTTCAAAGGGATCCGAAATATCTGTTCTCAGATTCCACAGAAATAAGGCTAGCAAAGAGATCCACGAAATACAGATGTAACTCTGTGAGATGAATTAACAGGACACTAAGCAGTTTCTCAGAAAGCTTCTTTCCAGATTTCATCTGAGGATATTTCCTTTTTCACCATAGCCCTCTATGGGCTTCCAAATATCACTTTGCCAATTCCACAAGAACTGTCTTAGCGAAAGGCTTCTTGAGGGGAAAGCTGTAACTCTGTGAGATGATTTCACAGAACACAAAGAAGTTTCTCAGAAAGCTTCTTTGTCTTTGTTATCGGAGGATATTTCCTTTGGCCCTATAGTCTTCAAAGGAATCCGAAATATCTGTTCTCAGATTCCACAGAAATAAGGCTAGCAAAGAGATCCACGACATACAGATGTAACTCTGTGAGATGAATTAACAGAACACTAAGCAGTTTCACAGAAAGCTTCTTTCCAGATTTCATCCTAGGATATTTCCTTTTTCACCATAGCCCTCTATGGCTTCCAAATATTACTTTGCCAATTCCACAAGAACTGTCTTAGCGAAAGGCTTCTTGAGGGGAAAGCTGTAACTCTGTGAGATGATTTCACAGAACACAAAGAAGTTTCTCAGAAAGCTTCTTTCTCTTTGTTTTCGGAGGATATTTCCTTTGGCCCTATAGTCTTCAAAGGGATCCGAAATATCTGTTCTCAGATTCCACAGAAATAAGGCTAGCAAAGAGATCCACGAAATACAGATGTAACTCTGTGAGATGAATTAACAGGACACTAAGCAGTTTCTAAGAAAGCTTCTTTCCAGATTTCATCGGAGGATATTTCGTTTTTCACCATAGCCCTCTATGGGCTTCCAAATATCACTTTGCCAATTCCACAAGAACTGGCTTAGCGAAAGGCTTCTTCAGGGGTAAGCTGTAACTCTGTGAGATGATTTCACAGAACACAAAGAAGTTTCTCAGAAAGCTTCTTTCTCTTTGTTATCGGAGGATATTTCCTTTGGCCCAATAGACTTCAAAGGGATCCGAAATATCTGTTCTCAGATTCCAGAGAAATAAGTCTAGCAAAGAAATCCACGAAATACAGATGTAAGTCGGTGAGATGAATTAACAGAACACTAAGCAGTTTCTCAGAAAGCTTCTTTCCAGATTTCATCTGAGGATATTTCCTTTTTCACCATAACCCTCTATGGGCTTCCAAATATCACTTTGCCAATTCCACAAGAACTGTCTTAGCGAAAGGCTTCTTGAGGGGAAAGCTGTAACTCTGTGAGATGATTTCACAGAACACAAAGAAGTTTCTCAGAAAGCTTCTTTCTCTTTGTTATCGGAGGATATTTCCTTTGGCCCTATAGTCTTCAAAGGGATCTGAAATATCTGTTCTCAGATTCCACAGAAATAAGGCTAGCAAAGAGATCCACGAAATACAGATGTAAGTCTGTGAGATGAATTAACAGAACACTAAGCAGTTTCTCAGAAAGCTTCTTTCCAGATTTCATCTGAGGATATTTCCTTTTTCACCATAGCCCTCTATGGCTTCCAAATATCACTTTGCCAATTCCACAAGAACTGTCTTAGCGAAAGGCTACTTGAGGGGAAAGCTGTAACTCTGTGAGATGATTTCACAGAACACAAAGAAGTTTCTCAGAAAGCTTCTTTCTCTTTGTTATCGGAGGATATTTCCTTTGGCACTATTGTCTTCAAAGGGATCCGAAATATCTGTTCTCAGATTCCACAGAAATAAGGCTAGCAAAGAGATCCACGAAATACAGATGTAACTCTGTGAGATGAATTAACAGGACACTAAGCAGTTTCTCAGAAAGCTTCTTTCCAGATTTCATCTGAAGATATTTCCTTTTTCACCATAGCCCTCTATGGGCTTCCAAATATCACTTTGCCAATTCCACAAGAACTGTCTTAGCGAAAGGCTTCTTGAGGGGAAAGCTGTAACTCTGTGAGATGATTTCACAGAACACAAAGAAGTTTCTCAGAAAGCTTCTTTGTCTTTGTTATCGGAGGATATTTCCTTTGGCCCTATAGTCTTCAAAGGAATCCGAAATATCTGTTCTCAGATTCCACAGAAATAAGGCTAGCAAAGAGATCTACGACATACAGATGTAACTCTGTGAGATGAATTAACAGAACACTAAGCAGTTTCACAGAAAGCTTCTTTCCAGATTTCATCCTAGGATATTTCCTTTTTCACCATAGCCCTCTATGGCTTCCAAATATTACTTTGCCAATTCCACAAGAACTGTCTTAGCGAAAGGCTTCTTGATGGGAAAGCTGTAACTCTCTGAGATGATTTCACAGAACACAAAGAAGTTTCTCAGGAAGCTTCTTTCTCTTTGTTTTCGGAGGATATTTCCTTTGGCCCTATAGTCTTCAAAGGGATCCGAAATATCTGTTCTCAGATTCCACAGAAATAAGGCTAGCAAAGAGATCCACGAAATACAGATGTAACTCTGTGAGATGAATTAACAGGACACTAAGCAGTTTCTAAGAAAGCTTCTTTCCAGATTTCATCGGAGGATATTTCGTTTTTCACCATAGCCCTCTATGGGCTTCCAAATATCAATTTGCCAATTCCACAAGAACTGTCTTAGCGAAAGGCTTCTTCAGGGGTAAGCTGTAACTCTGTGAGATGATTTCACAGAACACAAAGAAGTTTCTCAGAAAGCTTCTTTCTCTTTGTTATGGGAGGATATTTCCTTTGGCCCTATAGTCTTCAAAGGGATCCGAAATATCTGTTCTCAGATTCCACAGAAATAAGGCTAGCAAAGAGATCCACGAAATACAGATGTAACTCTGTGAGATGAATTAACAGGACACTAAGCAGTTTCTCAGAAAGCTTCTTTCCAGATTTCATCTGAGGATATTTAATTCTTCACCATAGCCCTCTGTGGGCTTCCAAATATCACTTTGCCAATTCCACAAGAACTGTCTTAGCGAAAGGCTTCTTGAGGGGAAAGCTGTAACTCTGTGAGATGATTTCACAGAACACAAAGAAGTTTCTCAGAAAGCTTCTTTCTCTTTGTTATCGGAGGATATTTCCTTTGGCCCTATAGACTTCAAAGGGATCCGAAATATCTGTTCTCAGATTCCACAGAAATAAGGTTAGCAAAGAGATCCACGAAATACAGATGTAAGTCTGTGAGATGAATTAACAGGACACTAAGCAGTTTCACAGAAAGCTTCTTTCCAGATTTCATCTGAGGATATTTCCTTTTTCACCATAGCCCTCTATGGCTTCCAAATATCACCTTGCCAATTCCACAAGAACTGTCTTAGCGAAAGGCTTCTTGAGGGGAAAGCTGTAACTCTGTGAGATGATTTCACAGAACACAAAGAAGTTTCTCAGAAAGCTTCTTTCTCTTTGTTATCGGAGGATATTTCCTTTGGCCCTATAGTCTTCAAAGGGATCCGAAATATCTGTTCTCAGATTCCACAGAAATAAGGCTAGCAAAGAGATCCACGAAATACAGATGTAACTCTGTGAGATGAATTAACAGGACACTAAGCAGTTTCTCAGAAAGCTTCTTTCCAGATTTCATCTGAGGATATTTCCTTTTTCACCATAGCCCTCTATGGCTTCCAAATATCACTTTGCCAATTCCACAAGAACTGTCTTAGCGAAAGGCTTCTTCAGGGGAAAGCTGCAACTCTGTGAGATGATTTCACAGAACACAAAGAAGTTTCTCAGAAAGCTTCTTTCTCTTTGTTATCGGAGCATATTTCCTTTGGCCCTATAGTCTTCAAAGGGATCCGAAATATCTGTTCTCAGATTCCACAGAAATAAGGCTAGCAAAGAGATCCACGAAATACAGATGTAACTCTGTGAGATGAATTAACAGGACACTAAGCAGTTTCTCAGAAAGCTTCTTTGCAGATTTCATCTGAGGATATTTCCTTTTTCACCATAGCCCTCTATGGGCTTCCAAATATCACTTTGCCAATTCCACAAGAACTGTCTTAGCGAAAGGCTTCTAGAGGGGAAAGCTGTAACTCTGTGAGACGATTTCACAGAACACAAAGAAGTTTCTCAGAAAGCTTCTTTCTCTTTGTTATCGGAGGATATTTCCTTTGGCCCTATAGTCTTCAAAGGGATCCGAAATATCTGTTCTCAGATTCCACA
The DNA here is from genome assembly GCF_043159975.1 of Macaca nemestrina. Taxonomy (NCBI): domain Eukaryota; kingdom Metazoa; phylum Chordata; class Mammalia; order Primates; family Cercopithecidae; genus Macaca; species Macaca nemestrina. Next base: position 57,067,952 of record NC_092129.1, on the reverse strand, counting down.
GAAATAAGGCTAGCAAAGAGATCCACGAAATACAGATGTAAGTCTGTGAGATGAATTAACAGGACACTAAGCAGTTTCTCAGAAAGCTTCTTTCCAGATTTCATCTGAGGATATTTCCTTTTTCACCATAGCCCTCTATGGGCTTCCAAATATCACTTTGCCAATTCCACAAGAACTGTCTTAGCGAAAGGCTTCTTGAGGGCAAAGCTGTAACTCTGTTAGATGATTTCACAGAACACACAGAAGTTTCTCAGAAAGCTTCTTTCTCTTTGTTATCGGAGGATATTTCCTTTGGCCCTATAGACTTCAAAGGGATCCGAAATATCTGTTCTCAGATTCCACAGAAATAAGGCTAGCAAAGAGATCCACGAAATACAGATGTAAGTCTGTGAGATGAATTAACAGAACACTAAGCAGTTCCTCAGAAAGCTTCTTTCCAGATTTCATCTGAGGATATTTCCTTTTTCACCATAGCCCTCTATGGGCTTCCAAATATCACTTTGCCAATTCCACAAGAACTGTCTTAGCGAAAGGCTTCTTGAGGGGAAAGCTGTAACTCTGTGAGATGATTTCACAGAACACAAAGAAGTTTATCAGATAGCTTCTTTCTCTTTGTTTTCGGAGGATATTTCCTTTGGCCCTATAGACTTCAAAGGGATCCGAAATATCTGTCTCAGATTCCACAGAAATAAGGCTAGCAAAGAGATCCACGAAATACAGATGTAAGTCTGTGAGATGAATTAACAGAACACTAAGCAGTTTCTCAGAAAGCTTCTTTCCAGATTTCATCTGAGGATATTTCCTTTTTCACCATAGCCCTCTATGGGCTTCCAAATATCACTTTACCAATTCCACAAGAACTGTCTTAGCGAAAGGCTTCTTGAGGGGAAAGCTGTAACTCTGTGAGATTATTTCACAGAACACAAAGAAGTTTCTCAGAAAGCTTCTTTCTCTTTGTTATCGGAGGATATTTCCTTTGGCCCTATAGTCTTCAAAGGGATCCGAAATATCTGTTCTCAGATTCCACAGAAATAAGGCTAGCAAAGAGATCCACGAAATACAGATGTAACTCTGTGAGATGAATTAACAGGACACTAAGCAGTTTCTCAGAAAGCTTCTTTCCAGATTTCATCTGAGGATATTTAATTCTTCACCATAGCCCTCTGTGGGCTTCCAAATATCACTTTGCCAATTCCACAAGAACTGTCTTAGCGAAAGGCTTCTTGAGGGGAAAGCTGTAACTCTGTGAGATGATTTCACAGAACACAAAGAAGTTTATCAGAAAGCTTCTTTCTCTTTTTTTTCGGAGGATATTTCCTTTGGCCCTATAGACTTGAAAGGGATCCGATATATCTGTTCTCAGATTCCACAGAAATAAGGCTAGCAAAGAGATCCACGAAATACAGATGTAAGTCTGTGAGATGAATTAACAGGACACTAAGCAGTTTCACAGAAAGCTTCTTTCCAGATTTCATCTGAGGATATTTCCTTTTTCACCATAGCCCTCTATGGGCTTCCAAATATCACTTTGCCAATTCCACAAGAACTGTCTTAGCGAAAGGCTACTTGAGGGGAAAGCTGTAACTCTGTGAGGTGATTTCACAGAACACAAAGAAGTTTCTCAGAAAGCTTCTTTCTCTTTGTTATGGGAGGATATTTCCTTTGGCCCTATATTCTTCAAAGGGATCCGAAATATCTGTTCTCAGATTCCACAGAAATAAGGCTAGCAAAGAGATCCACGAAATACAGATGTAACTCTGTGAGATGAATTAACAGGACACTAAGCAGTTTCTAAGAAAACTTCTTTCCAGATTTCATCGGAGGATATTTCCTTTTTCACCATAGCCCTCTAAGGGCTTCCAAATATCACTTTGCCAATTCCACAAGAACTGTCTTAGCGAAAGGCTTCTTGAGGGGAAAGCTGCAACTCTGTGAGATGATTTCACAGAACACAAAGAAGTTTCTCAGAAAGCTTCTTTCTCTTTGTTATCGGAGGATATTTCCTTTGGCCCTATAGACTTCAAAGGGATCCGAAATATCTGTTCTCAGATTCCACAGAAATAAGGCTAGCAAAGAGATCCACGAAATACAGATGTAACTCTGTGAGATGAATTAACAGGACACTAAGCAGTTTCTCAGGAAGCTTCTTTCCAGATTTCATCTGAGGATATTTCCTTTTTCACCATAGCCCTCTATGGGCTTCCAAATATCACTTTGCCAATTCCACAAGAACTGTCTTAGCGAAAGGCTTCTAGAGGGGAAAGCTGTAACTCTGTGAGACGATTTCACAGAACACAAAGAAGTTTCTCAGAAAGCTTCTTTGTCTTTGTTATCGGAGGATATTTCCTGTGGCCCTATAGTCTTCAAAGGGATCCGAAATATCTGTTCTCAGATTCCACAGAAATAAGGCTAGCAAAGAGATCCACGAAATACAGATGTAAGTCTGTGAGATGAATTAACAGGACACTAAGCAGTTTCTCAGAAAGCTTCTTTCCAGATTTCATCTGAGGATATTTCATTTTTCACCATATCCCTCTGTGGGCTTCCAAATATCACTTTGCCAATTCCACAAGAACTGTCTTAGCGAAAGGCTTCTTGAGGGGAAAGCTGTAACTCTGTGAGATGATTTCACAGAACACAAAGAAGTTTCTCAGAAAGCTTCTTTCTCTTTGTTATCAGAGGATATTTCCTTTGGCCCTATAGACTTCAAAGGGATCCGAAATATCTGTTCTCAGATTCCACAGAAATAAGGCTAGCAAAGAGATCCACGAAATACAGATGTAAGTCTGTGAGATGAATTAACAGGACACTAAGCAGTTTCACAGAAAGCTTCTTTCCAGATTTCATCTGAGTATATTTCCTTTTTCACCATAGACCTCTATGGGCTTCCAAATATCATTTTGCCAATTCCACAAGAACTGTCTTAGCGAAAGGCTTCTTGAGGGGAAAGCTGTAACTCTGTGAGATGATTTCACAGAACACAAAGAAGTTTCTCAGAAAGCTTCTTTCTCTTTGTTATCGGAGGATATTTCCTTTGGCCCTATAGTCTTCAAAGGGATCCGAAATAACTGTTCTCAGATTCCACAGAAATAAGGCTAGCAAGGAGATCCACGAAATACAGATGTAACTCTGTGAGATGAATTAACAGGACACTAAGCAGTTTCTCAGGAAGCTTCTTTCCAGATTTCATCTGAGGATATTTCCTTTTTCACCATAGCCCTCTATGGGCTTCCAAATATCACTTTGCCAATTCCACAAGAACTGTCTTAGCGAAAGGCTTCTAGAGGGGAAAGCTGTAACTCTGTGAGACGATTTCACAGAACACAAAGAAGTTTCTCAGAAAGCTTCTTTGTCTTTGTTATCGGAGGATATTTCCTTTGGCCCTATAGTCTTCAAAGGGATCCGAAATATCTGTTCTCAGATTCCACAGAAATAAGGCTAGCAAAGAGATCCACGAAATACAGATGTAAGTCTGTGAGATGAATTAACAGGACACTAAGCAGTTTCTCAGAAAGCTTCTTTCCAGATTTCATCTGAGGATATTTCATTTTTCACCATAGCCCTCTATGGGCTTCCAAATATCTCTTTGCCAGTTCCACAAGAACTGTCTTAGCGAAAGGCTTCTTGAGGGGAAAGCTGTAACTCTGTGAGATGATTTCACAGAACACAAAGAAGTTTCTCAGAAAGCTTCTTTCTCTTTGTTATCGGAGGATATTTCCTTTGGCCCTATAGACTTCAAAGGGATCCGAAATATCTGTTCTCAGATTCCACAGAAATAAGGCTAGCAAAGAGATCCACGAAATACAGATGTAACTCTGTGAGATGAATTAACAGAACACTAAGCAGTTTCTCAGAAAGTTTCTTTCCAGATTTCATCTGAGGATATTTCCTTTTTCACCATAGCCCTCTATGGGCTTCCAAATATCACTTTGCCAATTCCACAAGAACTGTCTTAGCGAAAGGCTTCTTGAGGGGAAAGCTGTAACTCTGTGAGATGATTTCACAGAACACAAAGAAGTTTCTCAGAAAGCTTCTTTCTCTTTGTTATCGGAGGATATTTCCTTTGGCCCTATAGTCTTCAAAGGGATCCGAAATATCTGTTCTCAGATTCCACAGAAATAAGGCTAGCAAAGAGATCCACGAAATACAGATGTAACTCTGTGAGATGAATTAACAGGACACTAAGCAGTTACACAGAAAGCTTCCTTCCAGATTTCATCTGAGGATATTTCATTTTTCACCATAGCCCTCTATGGGCTTCCAAATATCACTTTGCCAATTCCACAAGAACTGTCTTAGCGAAAGGCTTCTTGAGGGGAAAGCTGTAACTCTGTGAGATGATTTCACAGAACACAAAGAAGTTTCTCAGAAAGCTTCTTTCTCTATGTTATCGGAGGATATTTCCTTTGGCCCTATAGACTTCAAAGGGAACCGAAATATCTGTTCTCAGATTCCACAGAAATAAGGCTAGCAAAGAGATCCACGAAATACAGATGTAAGTCTGTGAGATGAATTAACAGAACACTAAGCAGTTTCTCAGAAAGCTTCTTTCCAGATTTCATCTGAGGATATTTCCTTTTTCACCATAGCCCTCTATGGGCTTCCAAATATCACTTTGCCAATTCCACAAGAACTGTCTTAGCGAAAGGCTTCTTGAGGGGAAAGCTGTAACTCTGTGAGATGATTTCACAGAACACAAAGAAGTTTCTCAGAAAGCTTCTTTCTATTTGTTATCGGAGGATATTTCCTTTGGCCCTATAGACTTCAAAGGGATCCGAAATATCTGTTCTCAGATTCCACAGAAATAAGGCTAGCAAAGAGATCCACGAAATACAGATGTAAGTCTGTGAGATGAATTAACAGGACACTAAGCAGTTTCACAGAAAGCTTCTTTCCAGATTTCATCTGAGTATATTTCCTTTTTCACCATAGCCCTCTATGGGCTTCCAAATATCATTTTGCCAATTACACAAGAACTGTCTTAGCGAAAGGCTTCTTGAGGGGAAAGCTGTAACTCTGTGAGATGATTTCACAGAACACAAAGAAGTTTCTCAGAAAGCTTCTTTCTCTTTGTTATCGGAGGATATTTCCTTTGGCCCTATAGTCTTCAAAGGGATCCGAAATAACTGTTCTCAGATTCCACAGAAATAAGGCTAGCAAAGAGATCCACGAAATACAGATGTAACTCTGTGAGATGAATTAACAGGACACTAAGCAGTTTCTCAGGAAGCTTCTTTCCAGATTTCATCTGAGGATATTTCCTTTTTCACCATAGCCCTCTATGGGCTTCCAAATATCACTTTGCCAATTCCACAAGAACTGTCTTAGCGAAAGGCTTCTAGAGGGGAAAGCTGTAACTCTGTGAGACGATTTCACAGAACACAAAGAAGTTTCTCAGAAGGCTTCTTTCTCTTTGTTATCGGAGGATATTTCCTTTGGCCCGATAGTCTTCAAAGGGATCCGAAATATCTGTTCTCAGATTCCACAGAAATAAGGCTAGCAAAGAGATCCACGAAACACAGATGTAACTCTGTGAGATGAAATAACAGAACACTAAGCAGTTTCTCAAAAAGCTTCTTTCCAGATTTCATCTGAGGATATTTCCTTTTTCACCATAGCCCTCTATGGCTTCCAAATATCACGTTGCCAATTCCACAAGAACTGTCTTAGCGAAAGGCTTCTTGAGGGGAAAGCTGCAACTCTGTGAGATGATTGCACAGAACACAAAGAAGTTTCTCAGAAAGCTTCTTTCTCTTTGTTATCGGAGGATATTTCCTTTGGCCCTATAGTCTTCAAAGGGATCCGAAATATCTGTTCTCAGATTCCACAGAAATAAGGCTAGCAAAGAGATCCACGAAATACAGATGTAACTCTGTGAGATGAATTAACAGGACACTAAGCAGTTTCTCAGGAAGCTTCTTTCCAGATTTCATCTGAGGATATTTCCTTTTTCACCATAGCCCTCTATGGGCTTCCAAATATCACTTTGCCAATTCCACAAGAACTGTCTTAGCGAAAGGCTTCTAGAGGGGAAAGCTGTAACTCTGTGAGACGATTTCACAGAACACAAATAAGTTTCTCAGAAAGCTTCTTTCTCTTTCTTATCGGAGGATATTTCCTTTGGCCCTATAGTCTTCAAAGGGATCCGAAATATCTGTTCTCAGATTCCACAGAAATAAGGCTAGCAAAGAGATCCACGAAATACAGATGTAAGTCTGTGAGATGAATTAACAGGACACTAAGCAGTTTCTCAGAAAGCTTCTTTCCAGATTTCATCTGAGGATATTTCATTTTTCACCTAGCCCTCTATGGGCTTCCAAATATCACTTTGCCAATTCCACAAGAACTGTCTTAGCGAAAGGCTTCTTGAGGGGAAAGCTGTAACTCTGTGAGATGATTTCACAGAACACAAAGAAGTTTCTCAGAAAGCTTCTTTCTCTTTGTTATGGGAGGATATTTCCTTTGGCCCTATAGTCTTCAAAGGGATCCGAAATATCTGTTCTCAGATTCCACAGAAATAAGGCTAGCAAAGAGATCCACGAAATACAGATGTAACTCTGTGAGATGAATTAACAGGACACTAAGCAGTTTCTCAGAAAGCTTCTTTCTCTTTGTTATGGGAGGATATTTCCTTTGGCCCTATAGTCTTCAAAGGGATCCGAAATATCTGTTCTCAGATTCCACAGAAATAAGGCTAGCAAAGAGATCCACGAAATACAGATGTAAGTCTGTGAGATGAATTTACAGAACACTAAGCAGTTTCTCAGAAAGCTTCTTTCCAGATTTCATCGGAGGATATTTCCTTTTTCACCATAGCCCTCTATGGGCTTCCAAATATCACTTTACCAATTCCACAAGAACTGTCTTAGCGAAAGGCTTCTTGAGGGGAAAGCTGTAACTCTGTGAGATGATTTCACAGAACACAAAGAAGTTTCTCAGAAAGCTTCTTTCTCTTTGTTATGGGAGGATATTTCCTTTGGCCCTATAGTCTTCAAAGGGATCCGAAATATCTGTTCTCAGATTCCACAGAAATAAGGCTAGCAAAGAGATCCACGAAATACAGATGTAACTCTGTGAGATGAATTAACAGGACACTAAGCAGTTTCTCAGAAAGCTTCTTTCCAGATTTCATCTGAGGATATTTAATTCTTCACCATAGCCCTCTGTGGGCTTCCAAATATCACTTTGCCAATTCCACAAGAACTGTCTTAGCGAAAGGCTTCTTGAGGGGAAAGCTGTAACTCTGTGAGATGATTTCACAGAACACAAAGAAGTTTCTCAGAAAGCTTTTTTCTCTTTGTTATCAGAGGATATTTCCTTTGGCCCTATAGACTTCAAAGGGATCCGAAATATCTGTTCTCAGATTCCACAGAAATAAGGCTAGCAAAGAGATCCACGAAATACAGATGTAAGTCTGTGAGATGAATTAACAGGACACTAAGCAGTTTCACAGAAAGCTTCTTTCCAGATTTCATCTGAGGATATTTCCTTTTTCACCATAGCCCTCTATGGGCTTCCAAATATCACTTTGCCAATTCCACAAGAACTGTCTTAGCGAAAGGCTTCTTGAGGGGAAAGCTGTAACTCTGTGAGATGATTTCACAGAACACAAAGAAGTTTCTCAGAAAGCTTCTTTCTCTTTGTTATCGGAGGATATTTCTTTTGGCCCTATAGTCTTCAAAGGGATCCGAAATATCTGTTCTCAGATTCCACAGAAATAAGGCTAGCAAAGAGATCCACGAAATACAGATGTAAGTCTGTGAGATGAATTAACAGAACACTAAGCAGTTTCTCAGAAAGCTTCTTTCCAGATTTCATCTGAGGATATTTCCTTTTTCACCATAGCCCTCTATGGACTTCCAAATATCACTTTACCAATTCCACAAGAACTGTCTTAGCGAAAGGCTTCTTGAGGTGAAAGCTGTAACTCTGTGAGATGATTTCACAGAACACAAAGAAGTTTCTCAGAAAGCTTCTTTCTCTTTGTTATCGGAGGATATTTCCTTTGGCCCTATAGTCTTCAAAAGGGATCCGAAATATCTGTTCTCAGATTCCACAGAAATAAGGCTAGCAAAGAGATCCACGAAATACAGATGTAACTCAGTGAGATGAATTAACAGAACACTAAGCAGTTTCACAGAAAGCTTCTTTCCAGATTTCATCTGAGGATATTTCCTTTTTCACCATAGCCCTCTATGGCTTCCAAATATCACTTTGCCAATTCCACAAGAACTGTCTTAGCGAAAGGCTTCTTGAGGGGAAAGCTGTAACTCTGTGAGATGATTTCACAGAACACAAGGAAGTTTCTCAGAAAGCTTCTTTCTCTTTGTTTTCGGAGGATATTTCCTTTGGCCCTATAGACTTCAAAGGGATCCGAAATATCTGTTCTCAGATTCCACAGAAATAAGGCTAGCAAAGAGATCCACGAAATACAGATATAAGTCTGTGAGATGAATTAACAGGACACTAAGCAGTTTCACAGAAAGCTTCTTTCCAGATTTCATCTGAGGATATTTCCTTTTTCACCATAGCCCTCTATGGGCTTCCAAATATCACTTTGCCAATTCCACAAGAACTGTCTTAGCGAAAGGCTTCTTGAGGGGAAAGCTGTAACTCTGTGAGATTATTTCACAGAACACAAAGAAGTTTCTCAGAAAGCTTCTTTCTCTTTGTTATCGGAGGATATTTCCTTTGGCCCTATAGTCTTCAAACGAATCCGAAATATCTGTTCTCAGATTCCACAGAAATAAGGCTAGCAAAGAGATCCACGAAATACAGATGTAACTCTGTGAGATGAATTAACAGAACACTAAGCAGTTTCTCAGAAAGCTTCTTTCCAGATTTCATCTGAGGATATTTCCTTTTTCACCATAGCCCTCTATGGCTTCCAAATATCACGTTGCCAATTCCACAAGAACTGTCTTAGCGAAAGGCTACTTGAGGGGAAAGCTGTAACTCTGTGAGATGATTTCACAGAACACAAAGAAGTTTCTCAGAAAGCTTCTTTCTCTTTGTTATGGGAGGATATTTCCTTTGGCCCTATAGTCTTCAAAGGGATCCGAAATATCTGTTCACAGATTCCACAGAAATAAGGCTAGCAAAAAGATCCACGAAATACAGATGTAACTCTGTGAGATGAATTAACAGGACACTAAGCAGTTTCTCAGAAACCTTCTTTCCAGATTTCATCTGAGGATATTTAATTCTTCACCATAACCCTCTCTGGGCTTCCAAATATCACTTTGCCAATTCCACAAGAACTGTCTTAGCGAAAGGCTTCTTGAGGGGAAAGCTGTAACTCTGTGAGATGATTTCACAGAACACAAAGAAGTTTCTCAGAAAGCTTCTTTCTCTTTGTTATCAGAGGATATTTCCTTTGGCCCTATAGACTTCAAAGGGATCCGAAATATCTGTTCTCAGATTCCACAGAAATAAGGCTAGCAAAGAGATCCACGAAATACAGATGTAAGTCTGTGAGATGAATTAACAGGACACTAAGCAGTTTCACAGAAAGCTTCTTTCCAGATTTCATCTGAGGATATTTCCTTTTTCACCATAGCCCTCTATGGCTTCCAAATATCACTTTGCCAATTCCACAAGAACTGTCTTAGCGAAAGGCTTCTTGAGGGGAAAGCTGCAACTCTGTGAGATGATTTCACAGAACACAAAGAAGTTTCTCAGAAAGCTTCTTTCTCTTTGTTATGGGAGGATATTTCCTTTGGCCCTATAGTCTTCAAAGGGATCCGAAATATCTGTTCTCAGATTCCACAGAAATAAGGCTAGCAAAGAGATCCACGAAATACAGATGTAACTCTGTGAGATGAATTAACAGGACACTAAGCAGTTTCTCAGAAAGCTTCTTTCCAGATTTCATCTGAGGATATTTAATTCTTCACCATAGCCCTCTGTGGGCTTCCAAATATCACTTTGCCAATTCCACAAGAACTGTCTTAGCGAAAGGCTTCTTGAGGGGAAAGCTGCAACTCTGTGAGATGATTTCACAGAACACAAAGAAGTTTCTCAGAAAGCTTCTTTCTCTTTGTTATCGGAGGATATTTCCTTTGGCCCTATAGACTTCAAAGGGATCCGAAATATCTGTTCTCAGATTCCACAGAAATAAGGCTAGCAAAGAGATCCACGAAATACAGATGTAATTCTGTGAGATGAATTAACAGGACACTAAGCAGTTTCTCAGGAAGCTTCTTTCCAGATTTCATCTGAGGATATTTCCTTTTTCACCATAGCCCTCTATGGGCTTCCAAATATCACTTTGCCAATTCCACAAGAACTGTCTTAGCGAAAGGCTTCTAGAGGGGAAAGCTGTAACTCTGTGAGACGATTTCACAGAACACAAAGAAGTTTCTCAGAAAGCTTCTTTGTCTTTGTTATCGGAGGATATTTCCTTTGGCCCTATAGTCTTCAAAGGGATCCGAAATATCTGTTCTCAGATTCCACAGAAATAAGGCTAGCAAAGAGATCCACGAAATACAGATGTAAGTCTGTGAGATGAATTAACAGGACACTAAGCAGTTTCTCAGAAAGCTTATTTCCAGATTTCATCTGAGGATATTTCATTTTTCACCATAGCCCTCTGTGGGCTTCCAAATATCACTTTGCCAATTCCACAAGAACTGTCTTAGCGAAAGGCTTCTTGAGGGGAAAGCTGTAACTCTGTGAGATGATTTCACAGAACACAAAGAAGTTTCTCAGAAAGCTTCTTTCTCTTTGTTATCAGAGGATATTTCCTTTGGCCCTATAGACTTCAAAGGGATCCGAAATATCTGTTCTCAGATTGCACAGAAATAAGGCTAGCAAAGAGATCCACGAAATACAGATGTAAGTCTGTGAGATGAATTAACAGGACACTAAGCAGTTTCACAGAAAGCTTCTTTCCAGATTTCATCTGAGTATATTTCCTTTTTCACCATAGCCCTCTATGGGCTTCCAAATATCATTTTGCCAATTCCACAAGAACTGTCTTAGCGAAAGGCTTCTTGAGGGGAAAGCTGTAACTCTGTGAGATGATTTCACAGAACACAAAGAAGTTTCTCAGAAAGCTTCTTTCTCTTTGTTATCGGAGGATATTTCCTTTGGCCCTATAGACTTCAAAGGGATCCGAAATATCTGTTCTCAGATTCCACAGAAATAAGGCTAGCAAAGAGATCCACGAAATACTGATGTAAGTCTGTGAGATGAATTAACAGAACACTAAGCAGTTTCTCAGAAAGCTTCTTTCCAGATTTCATCTGAGGATATTTCCTTTTTCACCATAGCCCTCTATGGCTTCCAAATATCACGTTGCCAATTCCACAAGAACTGTCTTAGCGAAAGGCTTCTTGAGGGGAAAGCTGCAACTCTGTGAGATGATTTCACAGAACACAAAGGAGTTTCTCAGAAAGCTTCTTTCTCTTTGTTATCGGAGGATATTTCCTTTGGCCCTATAGTCTTCAAAGGGATCCGAAATATCTGTTCTCAGATTCCACAGAAATAAGGCTAGCAAAGAGATCCACGAAATACAGATGTAACTCTGTGAGATGAATTAACAGGACACTAAGCAGTTTCTCAGAAAGCTTCTTTCCAGATTTCATCTGAGGATATTTAATTCTTCACCATAGCCCTCTGTGGGCTTCCAAATATCACTTTGCCAATTCCACAAGAACTGTCTTAGCGAAAGGCTTCTTGAGGGGAAAGCTGCAACTCTGTGAGATGATTTCACAGAACACAAAGAAGTTTCTCAGAAAGCTTCTTTCTCTTTGTTATCGGAGGATATTTCCTTTGGCCCTATAGACTTCAAAGGGATCCGAAATATCTGTTCTCAGATTCCACAGAAATAAGGCTAGCAAAGAGATCCACGAAATACAGATGTAATTCTGTGAGATGAATTAACAGGACACTAAGCAGTTTCTCAGGAAGCTTCTTTCCAGATTTCATCTGAGGATATTTCCTTTTTCACCATAGCCCTCTATGGGCTTCCAAATATCACTTTGCCAATTCCACAAGAACTGTCTTAGCGAAAGGCTTCTAGAGGGGAAAGCTGTAACTCTGTGAGACGATTTCACAGAACACAAAGAAGTTTCTCAGAAAGATTCTTTGTCTTTGTTATCGGAGGATATTTCCTTTGGCCCTATAGTCTTCAAAGGGATCCGAAATATCTGTTCTCAGATTCCACAGAAATAAGGCTAGCAAAGAGATCCACGAAATACAGATGTAAGTCTGTGAGATGAATTAACAGGACACTAAGCAGTTTCTCAGAAAGCTTCTTTCCAGATTTCATCTGAGGATATTTCATTTTTCACCATAGCCCTCTGTGGGCTTCCAAATATCACTTTGCCAATTCCACAAGAACTGTCTTAGCGAAAGGCTTCTTGAGGGGAAAGCTGTAACTCTGTGAGATGATTTCACAGAACACAAAGAAGTTTCTCAGAAAGCTTCTTTCTCTTTGTTATCAGAGGATATTTCCTTTGGCCCTATAGACTTCAAAGGGATCCGAAATATCTGTTCTCAGATTGCACAGAAATAAGGCTAGCAAAGAGATCCACGAAATACAGATGTAAGTCTGTGAGATGAATTAACAGGACACTAAGCAGTTTCACAGAAAGCTTCTTTCCAGATTTCATCTGAGTATATTTCCTTTTTCACCATAGCCCTCTATGGGCTTCCAAATATCATTTTGCCAATTCCACAAGAACTGTCTTAGCGAAAGGCTTCTTGAGGGGAAAGCTGTAACTCTGTGAGATTATTTCACAGAACACAAAGAAGTTTCTCAGAAAGCTTCTTTCTCTTTGTTATCGGAGGATATTTCCTTTGGCCCTATAGTCTTCAAAGGGATCCAAAATAACTGTTCTCAGATTCCACAGAAATAAGGCTAGCAAAGAGATCCACGAAATACAGATGTAACTCTGTGAGATGAATTAACAGGACACTAAGCAGTTTCTCAGGAAGCTTCTTTCCAGATTTCATCTGAGGATATTTCCTTTTTCACCATAGCCCTCTATGGGCTTCCAAATATCACTTTGCCAATTCCACAAGAACTGTCTTAGCGAAAGGCTTCTATAGGGGAAAGCTGTAACTCTGTGAGACGATTTCACAGAACACAAAGAAGTTTCTCAGAAAGCTTCTTTGTCTTTGTTATCGGAGGATATTTCCTTTGGCCCTATAGTCTTCAAAGGGATCCGAAATATCTGTTCTCAGATTCCACAGAAATAAGGATAGCAAAGAGATCCACGAAATACAGATGGAAGTCGGTGAGATGAATTAACAGAACACTAAGCAGTTTCTCAGAAAGCTTCTTTCCAGATTTCATCTGAGGATATTTCCTTTTTCACCATAGCCCTCTATGGGCTTCCAAATATCACTTTGCCAATTCCACAAGAACTGTCTTAGCGAAAGGCTTCTTGAGGGGAAAGCTGTAACTCTGTGAGATGATTTCACAGAACACAAAGAAGTTTCTCAGAAAGCTTCTTTCTCTTCGTTATCGGAGGATATTTCCTTTGGCCCTATAGTCTTCAAAGGGATCCGAAATATCTGTTCTCAGATTCCACAGAAATAAGGCTAGCAAAGAGATCCACGAAATACAGATGTAAGTCTGTGAAATGAATTAACAGAACACTAAGCAGTTTCTCAGAAAGCTTCTTTCCAGATTTCATCTGAGGATATTTCCTTTTTCACCATAGCCCTCTATGGGCTTCCAAATATCACTTTACCAATTCCACAAGAACTGTCTTAGCGAAAGGCTTCTTGAGGTGAAAGCTGTAACTCTGTGAGATGATTTCACAGAACACAAAGAAGTTTCTCAGAAAGCTTCTTTCTCTTTGTTATCGGAGGATATTTCCTTTGGCCCTATAGTCTTCAAAAGGGATCCGAAATATCTGTTCTCAGATTCCACAGAAATAAGGCTAGCAAAGAGATCCACGAAATACAGATGTAACTCAGTGAGATGAATTAACAGAACACTAAGCAGTTTCACAGAAAGCTTCTTTCCAGATTTCATCTGAGGATATTTCCTTTTTCACCATAGCCCTCTATGGCTTCCAAATATCACTTTGCCAATTCCACAAGAACTGTCTTAGCGAAAGGCTTCTTGAGGGGAAAGCTGTAACTCTGTGAGATGATTTCACAGAACACAAAGAAGTTTCTCAGAAAGCTTCTTTCTCTTTGTTTTCGGAGGATATTTCCTTTGGCCCTATAGACTTCAAAGGGATCCGAAATATCTGTTCTCAGATTCCACAGAAATAAGGCTAGCAAAGAGATCCACGAAATACAGATATAAGTCTGTGAGATGAATTAACAGGACACTAAGCAGTTTCACAGAAAGCTTCTTTCCAGATTTCATCTGAGGATATTTCCTTTTTCACCATAGCCCTCTATGGGCTTCCAAATATCACTTTGCCAATTCCACAAGAACTGTCTTAGCGAAAGGCTTCTTGAGGGGAAAGCTGTAACTCTGTGAGATGATTTCACAGAACACAAAGAAGTTTCTCAGAAAGCTTCTTTCTCTTTGTTATCGGAGGATATTTCCTTTGGCCCTATAGTCTTCAAAGGAATCCGAAATATCTGTTCTCAGATTCCACAGAAATAAGGCTAGCAAAGAGATCCACGAAATACAGATGTAAGTCTGTGAGATGAATTAACAGAACACTAAGCAGTTTCTCAGAAAGCTTCTTTCCAGATTTCATCTGAGGATATTTAATTCTTCACCATAACCCTCTCTGGGCTTCCAAATATCACTTTGCCAATTCCACAAGAACTGTCTTAGCGAAAGGCTTCTTGAGGGGAAAGCTGTAACTCTGTGAGATGATTTCACAGAACACAAAGAAGTTTCTCAGAAAGCTTCTTTCTCTTTGTTATCGGAGGATATTTCCTTTGGCCCTATAGACTTCAAAGGGATCCGAAATATCTGTTCTCAGATTCCACAGAAATAAGGCTAGCAAAGAGATCCACGAAATACAGATGTAATTCTGTGAGATGAATTAACAGGACACTAAGCAGTTTCTCAGGAAGCTTCTTTCCAGATTTCATCTGAGGATATTTCCTTTTTCACCATAGCCCTCTATGGGCTTCCAAATATCACTTTGCCAATTCCACAAGAACTGTCTTAGCGAAAGGCTTCTAGAGGGGAAAGCTGTAACTCTGTGAGACGATTTCACAGAACACAAAGAAGTTTCTCAGAAAGCTTCTTTGTCTTTGTTATCGGAGGATATTTCCTTTGGCCCTATAGTCTTCAAAGGGATCCGAAATATCTGTTCTCAGATTCCACAGAAATAAGGCTAGCAAAGAGATCCAGGAAATACAGATGTAAGTCTGTGAGATGAATTAACAGGACACTAAGCAGTTTCTCAGAAAGCTTCTTTCCAGATTTCATCTGAGGATATTTCATTTTTCACCATAGCCCTCTGTGGCCTTCCAAATATCACTTTGCCAATTCCACAAGAACTGTCTTAGCGAAAGGCTTCTTGAGGGGAAAGCTGTAACTCTGTGAGATGATTTCACAGAACACAAAGAAGTTTCTCAGAAAGCTTCTTTCTCTTTGTTATCAGAGGATATTTCCTTTGGCCCTATAGACTTCAAAGGGATCCGAAATATCTGTTCTCAGATTGCACAGAAATAAGGCTAGCAAAGAGATCCACGAAATACAGATGTAAGTCTGTGAGATGAATTAACAGGACACTAAGCAGTTTCACAGAAAGCTTCTTTCCAGATTTCATCTGAGTATATTTCCTTTTTCACCATAGCCCTCTATGGGCTTCCAAATATCATTTTGCCAATTCCACAAGAACTGTCTTAGCGAAAGGCTTCTTGAGGGGAAAGCTGTAACTCTGTGAGATTATTTCACAGAACACAAAGAAGTTTCTCAGAAAGCTTCTTTCTCTTTGTTATCGGAGGATATTTCCTTTGGCCCTATAGTCTTCAAAGGGATCCGAAATAACTGTTCTCAGATTCCACAGAAATAAGGCTAGCAAAGAGATCCACGAAATACAGATGTAACTCTGTGAGATGAATTAACAGGACACTAAGCAGTTTCTCAGGAAGCTTCTTTCCAGATTTCATCTGAGGATATTTCCTTTTTCACCATAGCCCTCTATGGGCTTTCAAATATCACTTTGCCAATTCCACAAGAACTGTCTTAGCGAAAGGCTTCTATAGGGGAAAGCTGTAACTCTGTGAGACGATTTCACAGAACACAAAGAAGTTTCTCAGAAAGCTTCTTTGTCTTTGTTATCGGAGGATATTTCCTTTGGCCCTATAGTCTTCAAAGGGATCCGAAATATCTGTTCTCAGATTCCACAGAAATAAGGCTAGCAAAGAGATCCACGAAATACAGATGTAAGTCTGTGAGATGAATTAACAGGACACTAAGCAGTTTCTCAGAAAGCTTCTTTCCAGATTTCATCTGAGGATATTTCCTTTTTCACCATAGCCCTCTATGGGCTTCCAAATATCACTTTGCCAATTCCACAAGAACTGTCTTAGCGAAAGGCTTCTTGAGGGGAAAGCTGTAACTCTGTGAGATGATTTCACAGAACACAAAGAAGTTTCTCAGAAAGCTTCTTTCTCTTTGTTATCGGAGGATATTTCCTTTGGCCCTATAGACTTCAAAGGGATCCGAAATATCTGTTCTCAGATTCCACAGAAATAAGGCTAGCAAAGAGATCCACGAAATACAGATGTAAGTCTGTGAGATGAATTAACAGAACACTAAGCAGTTTCTCAGAAAGCTTCTTTCCAGATTTCATCTGAGGATATTTCCTTTTTCACAATAGCCCTCTATGGCTTCCAAATATCACGTTGCCAATTCCACAAGAACTGTCTTAGCGAAAGGCTTCTTGAGGGGAAAGCTGCAACTCTGTGAGATGATTTCACAGAACACAAAGGAGTTTCTCAGAAAGCTTCTTTCTCTTTGTTATCGGAGGATATTTCCTTTGGCCCTATAGTCTTCAAAGGGATCCGAAATATCTGTTCTCAGATTCCACAGAAATAAGGCTAGCAAAGAGATCCACGAAATACAGATGTAACTCTGTGAGATGAATTAACAGGACACTAAGCAGTTTCTCAGAAAGCTTCTTTCCAGATTTCATCTGAGGATATTTAATTCTTCACCATAGCCCTCTGTGGGCTTCCAAATATCACTTTGCCAATTCCACAAGAACTGTCTTAGCGAAAGGCTTCTTGAGGGGAAAGCTGCAACTCTGTGAGATGATTTCACAGAACACAAAGAAGTTTCTCAGAAAGCTTCTTTCTCTTTGTTATCGGAGGATATTTCTTTGGCCCTATAGACTTCAAAGGGATCCGAAATATCTGTTCTCAGATTCCACAGAAATAAGGCTAGCAAAGAGATCCACGAAATACAGATGTAATTCTGTGAGATGAATTAACAGGACACTAAGCAGTTTCTCAGGAAGCTTCTTTCCAGATTTCATCTGAGGATATTTCCTTTTTCACCATAGCCCTCTATGGGCTTCCAAATATCACTTTGCCAATTCCACAAGAACTGTCTTAGCGAAAGGCTTCTAGAGGGGAAAGCTGTAACTCTGTGAGACGATTTCACAGAACACAAAGAAGTTTCTCAGAAAGCTTCTTTGTCTTTGTTATCGGAGGATATTTCCTTTGGCCCTATAGTCTTCAAAGGGATCCGAAATATCTGTTCTCAGATTCCACAGAAATAAGGCTAGCAAAGAGATCCACGAAATACAGATGTAAGTCTGTGAGATGAATTAACAGGACACTAAGCAGTTTCTCAGAAAGCTTCTTTCCAGATTTCATCTGAGGATATTTCCTTTTTCACCATAGCCCTCTGTGGGCTTCCAAATATCACTTTGCCAATTCCACAAGAACTGTCTTAGCGAAAGGCTTCTTGAGGGGAAAGCTGTAACTCTGTGAGATGATTTCACAGAACACAAAGAAGTTTCTCAGAAAGCTTCTTTCTCTTTGTTATCAGAGGATATTTCCTTTGGCCCTATAGACTTCAAAGGGATCCGAAATATCTGTTCTCAGATTGCACAGAAATAAGGCTAGCAAAGAGATCCACGAAATACAGATGTAAGTCTGTGAGATGAATTAACAGGACACTAAGCAGTTTCACAGAAAGCTTCTTTCCAGATTTCATCTGAGTATATTTCCTTTTTCACCATAGCCCTCTATGGGCTTCCAAATATCATTTTGCCAATTCCACAAGAACTGTCTTAGCGAAAGGCTTCTTGAGGGGAAAGCTGTAACTCTGTGAGATTATTTCACAGAACACAAAGAAGTTTCTCAGAAAGCTTCTTTCTCTTTGTTATCGGAGGATATTTCCTTTGGCCCTATAGTCTTCAAAGGGATCCGAAATAACTGTTCTCAGATTCCACAGAAATAAGGCTAGCAAAGAGATCCACGAAATACAGATGTAACTCTGTGAGATGAATTAACAGGACACTAAGCAGTTTCTCAGGAAGCTTCTTTCCAGATTTCATCTGAGGATATTTCCTTTTTCACCATAGCCCTCTATGGGCTTCCAAATATCACTTTGCCAATTCCACAAGAACTGTCTTAGCGAAAGGCTTCTTGAGGGGAAAGCTGTAACTCTGTGAGACGATTTCACAGAACACAAAGAAGTTTCTCAGAAAGCTTCTTTGTCTTTGTTATCGGAGGATATTTCCTTTGGCCCTATAGTCTTCAAAGGGCTCCGAAATATCTGTTCTCAGATTCCACAGAAATAAGGCTAGCAAAGAGATCCACGAAATACAGATGTAAGTCTGTGAGATGAATTAACAGGACACTAAGCAGTTTCTCAGAAAGCTTCTTTCCAGATTTCATCTGAGGATATTTCCTTTTTCACCATAGCCCTCTATGGGCTTCCAAATATCACTTTGCCAATTCCACAAGAACTGTCTTAGCGAAAGGCTTCTTGAGGGGAAAGCTGTAACTCTGTGAGATGATTTCACAGAACACAAAGAAGTTTCTCAGAAAGCTTCTTTCTCTTTGTTATCGGAGGATATTTCCTTTGGCCCTATAGACTTCAAAGGGATCCGAAATATCTGTTCTCAGATTCCACAGAAATAAGGCTAGCAAAGAGATCCACGAAATACAGATGTAAGTCTGTGAGATGAATTAACAGAACACTAAGCAGTTTCTCAGAAAGCTTCTTTCCAGATTTCATCTGAGGATATTTCCTTTTTCACCATAGCCCTCTATGGCTTCCAAATATCACGTTGCCAATTCCACAAGAACTGTCTTAGCGAAAGGCTTCTTGAGGAGAAAGCTGCAACTCTGTGAGATGATTTCACAGAACACAAAGGAGTTTCTCAGAAAGCTTCTTTCTCTTTGTTATCGGAGGATATTTCCTTTGGCCCTATAGTCTTCAAAGGGATCCGAAATATCTGTTCTCAGATTCCACAGAAATAAGGCTAGCAAAGAGATCCACGAAATACAGATGTAAGTCTGTGAGATGAATTAACAGGACACTAAGCAGTTTCACAGAAAGCTTCTTTCCAGATTTCATCTGAGTATATTTCCTTTTTCACCATAGCCCTCTATGGGCTTCCAAATATCATTTTGCCAATTCCACAAGAACTGTCTTAGCGAAAGGCTTCTTGAGGGGAAAGCTGTAACTCTGTGAGATTATTTCACAGAACACAAAGAAGTTTCTCAGAAAGCTTCTTTCTCTTTGTTATCGGAGGATATTTCCTTTGGCCCTATAGTCTTCAAAGGGATCCGAAATAACTGTTCTCAGATTCCACAGAAATAAGGCTAGCAAAGAGATCCACGAAATACAGATGTAACTCTGTGAGATGAATTAACAGGACACTAAGCAGTTTCTCAGGAAGCTTCTTTCCAGATTTCATCTGAGGATATTTCCTTTTTCACCATAGCCCTCTATGGGCTTCCAAATATCACTTTGCCAATTCCACAAGAACTGTCTTAGCGAAAGGCTTCTATAGGGGAAAGCTGTAACTCTGTGAGACGATTTCACAGAACACAAAGAAGTTTCTCAGAAAGCTTCTTTGTCTTTGTTATCGGAGGATATTTCCTTTGGCCCTATAGTCTTCAAAGGGATCCGAAATATCTGTTCTCAGATTCCACAGAAATAAGGCTAGCAAAGAGATCCACGAAATACAGATGTAAGTCTGTGAGATGAATTAACAGAACACTAAGCAGTTTCTCAGAAAGCTTCTTTCCAGATTTCATCTGAGGATATTTCCTTTTTCACCATAGCCCTCTATGGCTTCCAAATATCACGTTGCCAATTCCACAAGAACTGTCTTAGCGAAAGGCTTCTTGAGGGGAAAGCTGCAACTCTGTGAGATGATTTCACAGAACACAAAGAAGTTTCTCAGAAAGCTTCTTTCTCTTTGTTATCGGAGGATATTTCCTTTGGCCCTATAGTCTTCAAAGGGATCCGAAATATCTGTTCTCAGATTCCACAGAAATAAGGCTAGCAAAGAGATCCACGAAATACAGATGTAATTCTGTGAGATGAATTAACAAGACACTAAGCAGTTTCTCAGGAAGCTTCTTTCCAGATTTCATCTGAGGATATTTCCTTTTTCACCATAGCCCTCTATGGGCTTCCAAATATCACTTTGCCAATTCCACAAGAACTGTCTTAGCGAAAGGCTTCTAGAGGGGAAAGCTGTAACTCTGTGAGACGATTTCACAGAATACAAAGAAGTTTCTCAGAAAGCTTCTTTCTCTTTCTTATCGGAGGATATTTCCTTTGGCCCTATAGTCTTCAAAGGGATCCGAAATATCTGTTCTCAGATTCCACAGAAATAAGGCTAGCAAAGAGATCCACGAAATACAGATGTAAGTCTGTGAGATGAATTAACAGGACACTAAGCAGTTTCTCAGAAAGCTTCTTTCCAGATTTCATCTGAGGATATTTCCTTTTTCACCATAGCCCTCTATGGGCTTCCAAATATCACTTTGCCAATTCCACAAGAACTGTCTTAGCGAAAGGCTTCTTGAGGGGAAAGCTGTAACTCTGTGAGATGATTTCACAGAACACAAAGAAGTTTCTCAGAAAGCTTCTTTCTCTTTGTTATCGGAAGATATTTCCTTTGGCCCTATAGACTTCAAAGGGATCCGAAATATCTGTTCTCAGATTCCACAGAAATAAGGCTAGCAAAGAGATCCACGAAATACAGATGTAAGTCTGTGAGATGAATTAACAGAACACTAAGCAGTTTCTCAGAAAGCTTCTTTCCAGATTTCATCTGAGGATATTTCCTTTTTCACCATAGCCCTCTATGGGCTTCCAAATATAACTTTGCCAATTCCACAAGAACTGTCTTAGCGAAAGGCTTTTTGAGGGGAAAGCTGTAACTCTGTGAGATGATTTCACAGAACACAAAGAAGTTTCTCAGAAAGCTTCTTTCTCTTTGTTATCGGAGGATATTTCCTTTGGCCCTATAGTCTTCAAAGGGATCCGAAATATCTGTTCTATGATTCCACAGAAATAAGGCTAGCAAAGAGATCCACGAAATACAGATGTAACTCTGTGAGATGAATTAACAGAACACTAAGCAGTTTCTCAGAAAGCTTCTTTCCAGATTTCATCTGAGGATATTTCCTTTTTCACCATAGCCCTCTATGGCTTCCAAATATCACGTTGCCAATTCCACAAGAACTGTCTTAGCGAAAGGCTACTTGAGGGGAAAGCTGTAACTCTGTGAGATGATTTGACAGAACACAAAGAAGTTTCTCAGAAAGCTTCTTTCTCTTTGTTATGGGAGGATATTTCCTTTGGCCCTATAGTCTTCAAAGGGATCCGAAATATCTGTTCTCAGATTCTACAGAAATAAGGCTAGCAAAGAGATCCACGAAATACAGATGTAACTCTGTGAGACGAATTAACAGGACACTAAGCAGTTTCTCAGAAAGCTTCTTTCTCTTTGTTATGGGAGGATATTTCCTTTGGCCCTATAGTCTTCAAAGGGATCCAAAATATCTGTTCTCAGATTCCACAGAAATAAGGCTAGCAAAGAGATCCACGAAATACAGATGTAACTCTGTGAGATGAATTAACAGGACACTAAGCAGTTTCTAAGAAAGCTTCTTTCCAGATTTCATCGGAGGATATTTCCTTTTTCACCATAGCCCTCTAAGGGCTTCCAAATATCACTTTGCCAATTCCACAAGAACTGTCTTAGCGAAAGGCTTCTTGAGGGGAAAGCAGTAACTCTGTGAGATGATTTCACAGAACACAAAGAAGTTTCTCAGAAAGCTTCTTTCTCTTTGTTATGGGAGGATATTTCCTTTGGCCCTATAGTCTTCAAAGGGATCCGAAATATCTGTTCTCAGATTCCACAGAAATAAGGCTAGCAAAGACATCCACGAAATACAGATGTAACTCTGTGAGATGAATTAACAGGACACTAAGCAGTTTCTCAGAAAGCTTCTTTCCAGATTTCATCTGAGGATATTTAATTCTTCACCACAGCCCTCTGTGGGCTTCCAAATATCACTTTGCCAATTCCACAAGAACTGTCTTAGCGAAAGGCTTCTTGAGGGGAAAGCTGTAACTCTGTGAGATGATTTCACAGAACACAAAGAAGTTTCTCAGAAAGCTTCTTTCTCTTTGTTATCGGAGGATATTTCCTTTGGCCCTATAGTCTTCAAAGGAATCCGAAATATCTGTTCTCAGATTCCACAGAAATAAGGCTAGCAAAGAGATCCACGAAATACAGATGTAACTCTGTGAGATGAATTAACAGAACACTAAGCAGTTTCTCAGAAAGCTTCTTTCCAGATTTCTTCTGAGGATATTTCCTTTTTCACCATAGCCCTCTATGGCTTCCAAATATCACGTTGCCAATTCCACAAGAACTGTCTTAGCGAAAGGCTACTTGAGGGGAAAGCTGTAACTCTGTGAGATGATTTCAGAGAACACAAAGAAGTTTCTCAGAAAGCTTCTTTCTCTTTGTTATGGGAGGATATTTCCTTTGGCCCTATAGTCTTCAAAGGGATCCGAAATATCTGTTCTCAGATTCCACAGAAATAAGGCTAGCAAAGAGATCCACGAAATACAGATGTAACTCTGTGAGATGAATTAACAGGACACTAAGCAGTTTCTCAGAAAGCTTCTTTCTCTTTGTTATGGGAGGATATTTCCTTTGGCCCTATAGTCTTCAAAGGGATCCGAAATATCTGTTCTCAGATTCCACAGAAATAAGGCTAGCAAAGAGATCCACGAAATACAGATGTAACTCTGTGAGATGAATTAACAGGACACTAAGCAGTTTCTAAGAAAGCTTCTTTCCAGATTTCATCGGAGGATATTTCCTTTTTCACCATAGCCCTCTAAGGGCTTCCAAATATCACTTTGCCAATTCCACAAGAACTGTCTTAGCGAAAGGCTTCTTGAGGGGTAAGCTGTAACTCTGTGAGATGATTTCACAGAACACAAAGAAGTTTCTCAGAAAGCTTCTTTCTCTTTGTTATGGGAGGATATTTCCTTTAGCCCTATAGTCTTCAAAGGGGTCCGAAATATCAGTTCTCAGATTCCACAGAAATAAGGCTAGCAAAGACATCCAAGAAATACAGATGTAACTCTGTGAGATGAATTAACAGGACACTAAGCAGTTTCTCAGAAAGCTTCTTTCCAGATTTCATCTGAGGATATTTAATTCTTCACCATAGCCCTCTGTGGGCTTCCAAATATCACTTTGCCAATTCCACAAGAACTGTCTTAGCGAAAGGCTTCTTGAGGGGAAAGCTCTAACTCTGTGAGATTATTTCACAGAACACAAAGAAGTTTCTCAGAAAGCTTCTTTCTCTTTGTTATCAGAGGATATTTCCTTTGGCCCTATAGACTTCAAAGGGATCCGAAATATCTGTTCTCAGATTCCTCAGAAATAAGGCTAGCAAAGAGATCCACGAAATACAGATGTAACTCTGTGAGATGAATTAACAGGACACTAAGCAGTTTCACAGAAAGCTTCTTTCCAGATTTCATCTGAGGATATTTCCTTTTTCACCATAGCCCTCTATGGGCTTCCAAATATCACTTTGCCAATTCCACAAGAACTGTCTTAGCGAAAGGCTTCTTGAGGGGAAAGCTGTAACTCTGTGAGATGATTTCACAGAACACAAAGAAGTTTCTCAGAAAGCTTCTTTCTCTTTCTTATCGGAGGATATTTCCTTTGGCCCTATAGTCTTCAAAAGGATCCGAAATATCTGTTCTCAGATTCCACAGAAATAAGGCTAACAAAGAGATCCACGAAATACTGATGTAAGTCTGTGAGATGAATTAACAGAACACTAAGCAGTTTCTCAGAAAGCTTCTTTCCAGATTTCATCTGAGGATATTTCCTTTTTCACCATAGCCCTCTATGGGCTTCCAAATATCACTTTACCAATTCCACAAGAACTGTCTTAGCGAAAGGCTTCTTGAGGGGAAAGCTGTAACTCTGTGAGATGATTTCACAGAACACAAAGAAGTTTCTCAGAAAGCTTCTTTCTCTTTGTTATGGGAGGATATTTCCTTTGGCCCTATAGTCTTCAAAGGGATCCGAAATATCTGTTCTCAGATTCCACAGAAATAAGGCTAGCAAAGAGATCCACGAAATACAGATGTAAGTCTGTGAGATGAATTAACAGGACACTAAGCAGTTTCACAGAAAGCTTCTTTCCAGATTTCATCTGAGGATATTTAATTCTTCACCATAGCCCTCTGTGGGCTTCCAAATATCACTTTGCCAATTCCACAAGAACTGTCTTAGCGAAAGGCTTCTTGAGGGGAAAGCTGTAACTCTGTGAGATGATTTCACAGAACACAAAGAAGTTTCTCAGAAAGCTTCTTTCTCTTTGTAATCAGAGGATATTTCCTTTGGCCCTATAGACTTCAAAGGGATCCGAAATATCTGTTCTCAGATTCCACAGAAATAAGGCTAGCAAAGAGATCCACGAAATACAGATGTAAGTCTGTGAGATGAATTAACAGGACACTAAGCAGTTTCACAGAAAGCTTCTTTCCAGATTTCATCTGAGGATATTTCCTTTTTCACCATAGCCCTCTATGGCTTCCAAATATCACTTTGCCAATTCCACAAGAACTGTCTTAGCGAAAGGCTTCTTGAGGGGAAAGCTGCAACTCTGTGAGATGATTTCACAGAACCCAAAGAAGTTTCTCAGAAAGCTTCTTTCTCTTTGTTATCGGAGGATATTTCCTTTGGCCCTATAGTCTTCAAAGGGATCCGAAATATCTGTTCTCAGATTCCACAGAAATAAGGCTAGCAAAGAGATCCACGAAATACAGATGTAACTCTGTGAGATGAATTAACAGGACACTAAGCAGTTTCTCAGAAAGCTTCTTTCCAGATTTCATCTGAGGATATTTAATTCTTCACCATAGCCCTCTGTGGGCTTCCAAATATCACTTTGCCAATTCCACAAGAACTGTCTTAGCGAAAGGCTTCTTGAGGGGAAAGCTGCAACTCTGTGAGATGATTTCACAGAACACAAAGAAGTTTCTCAGAAAGCTTCTTTCTCTTTGTTATCGGAGGATATTTCCTTTGGCCCTATAGACTTCAAAGGGATCCGAAATATCTGTTCTCAGATTCCACAGAAATAAGGCTAGCAAAGAGATCCACGAAATACAGATGTAACTCTGTGAGATGAATTAACAGGACACTAAGCAGTTTCTCAGGAAGCTTCTTTCCAGATTTCATCTGAGGATATTTCCTTTTTCACCATAGCCCTCTATGGGCTTCCAAATATCACTTTGCCAATTCCACAAGAACTGTCTTAGCGAAAGGCTTCTAGAGGGGAAAGCTGTAACTCTGTGAGACGATTTCACAGAACACAAAGAAGTTTCTCAGAAAGCTTCTTTGTCTTTGTTAACGGAGGATATTTCCTTTGGCCCTATAGTCTTCAAAGGGATCCGAAATATCTGTTCTCAGATTCCACAGAAATAAGGTTAGCAAAGAGATCCACGAAATACAGATGTAAGTCTGTGAGATGAATTAACAGGACACTAAGCAGTTTCTCAGAAAGCTTCTTTCCAGATTTCATCTGAGGATATTTCATTTTTCACCATAGCCCTCTATGGGCTTCCAAATATCACTTTGCCAATTCCACAAGAACTGTCTTAGCGAAAGGCTTCTTGAGGGGAAAGCTGTAACTCTGTGAGATGATTTCACAGAACACAAAGAAGTTTCTCAGAAAGCTTCTTTCTCTTTGTTATCGGAGGATATTTCCTTTGGCCCTATAGTCTTCAAAGGGATCCGAAATATCTGTTCTCAGATTCCACAGAAATAAGGCTAACAAAGAGATCCACGAAATACAGATGTAACTCTGTGAGATGAATTAACAGGACACTAAGCAGTTTCTCAGAAAGCTTCTTTCCAGATTTCATCTGAGAATATTTAATTCTTCACCATAGCACTCTATGGGCTTCCAAATATCACTTTGCCAATTCCACAAGAACTGTCTTAGCGAAAGGCTTCTTGAGGGGAAAGCTGTAACTCTGTGAGATGATTTCACAGAACACAAAGAAGTTTCTCAGAAAGCTTCTTTCTCTTTGTTATCAGAGGATATTTCCTTAGGCCCTATAGACTTCAAAAGGATCCGAAATATCTGTTCTCAGATTCCACAGAAATAAGGCTAGCAATGAGATCCACGAAATACAGATGTAAGTCTGTGAGATGAATTTACAGGAAACTAAGCAGTTTCACAGAAAGCTTCTTTCCAGATTTCATCTGAGGATATTTCCTTTTTCAGCATAGCCCTCTATGGGCTTCCAAATATCACTTTGCCAATTCCACAAGAACTGTCTTAGCGAAAGACTTCTTGAGGGGAAAGCTGTAACTCTGTGAGATGATTTCACAGAACACAAAGAAGTTTCTCAGAAAGCTTCTTTCTCTTTGTTATCGGAGGATATTTCCTTTGGCCCTATAGTCTTCAAAGGGATCCGAAATATCTGTTCTCAGATTCCACAGAAATAAGGCTAGCAAAGAGATCCACGAAATACAGATGTAACTCTGTGAGATGAATTAACAGAACACTAAGCAGTTTCTCAGAAAGCTTCTTTCCAGATTTCATCTGAGGATATTTCCTTTTTCACCATAGCCCTCTATGGCTTCCAAATATCACTTTGCCAATTCCACAAGAACTGTCTTAGCGAAAGGCTTCTTGAGGGGAAAGCTGCAACTCTGTGAGATGATTTCACAGAACACAAAGAAGTTTCTCAGAAAGCTTCTTTCTCTTTGTTATCGGAGGATATTTCCTTTGGCCCTATAGTCTTCAAAGGGATCCGAAATATCTGTTCTCAGATTCCACAGAAATAAGGCTAGCAAAGAGATCCACGAAATACAGATGTAACTCTGTGAGATGAATTAACAGGACACTAAGCAGTTTCTCAGAAAGCTTCTTTCCAGATTTCATCTGAGGATATTTCCTTTTTCACCATAGCCCTCTATGGGCTTCCAAATATCACTTTGCCAAGTCCACAAGAACTGTCTTACCGAAAGGCTTCTTGAGGGGAAAGCTGTAACTCTGTGAGATGATTTCACAGAACACAAAGAAGTTTCTCAGAAAGCTTCTTTCTCTTTGTTATCAGAGGATATTTCCTTTGGCCCTATAGTCTTCAAAGGGATCCGAATATCTGTTCTCAGATTCCACAGAAATAAGGCTAGCAAAGAGATCCACGAAATACAGATGTAACTCTGTGAGATGAATTAACAGAACACTAAGCATTTTCACAGAAAGCTTCTTTCCAGATTTCATCTGAGGATATTTCCTTTTTCACCATAGCCCTCTATGGTTTCCAAATATAACTTTGCCAATTCCACAAGATCTGTCTTAGCGAAAGGCTTCTTGAGGGGAAAGCTGTAACTCTGTGAGATGATTTCACAGAACACAAAGAAGTTTCTCAGAAAGCTTCTTTCTCTTTGTTATCGGAGGATATTTCCTTTGGCCCTATAGTCTTCAAAGGGATCCGAAATATCTGTTCTCAGATTCCACAGAAATAAGGCTAGGAAAGAGCTCCACGAAATACAGGTGTAACTCTGTGTGATGAATTAACAGAACACTAAGCAGTTTCTCAGAAAGCTTCTTTCCAGATTTCATCTGAGGATATTTCCTTTTTCACCATAGCCCTCTATGGGCTTCCAAATATAACTTTGCCAATTCCACAAGAACTGTCTTAGCTAAAGGCTTCTTGAGGGGAAAGCTGTAACTCTGTGAGATGATTTCACAGAACACAAAGAAGTTTCTCAGAAAGCTTCTTTCTCTTTGTTATCGGAGGATATTTCCTTTGGCCCTATAGACTTCAAAGGGATCCGAAATATCTGTTCTCAGATTCCACAGAAATAAGGCTAGCAAAGAGATCCACGAAATACAGATGTAACTCTGTGAGATGAATTAACAGGACACTAAGCAGTTTCTCAGGAAGCTTCTTTCCAGATTTCATCTGAGGATATTTCCTTTTTCACCATAGCCCTCTATGGGCTTCCAAATATCACTTTGCCAATTCCACAAGAACTGTCTTAGCGAAAGGCTTCTAGAGGGGAAAGCTGTAACTCTGTGAGACGATTTCACAGAACACAAAGAAGTTTCTCAGAAAGCTTCTTTGTCTTTGTTAACGGAGGATATTTCCTTTGGCCCTATAGTCTTCAAAGGGATCCGAAATATCTGTTCTCAGATTCCACAGAAATAAGGCTAGCAAAGAGATCCACGAAATACAGATGTAAGTCTGTGAGATGAATTAACAGGACACTAAGCAGTTTCTCAGAAAGCTTCTTTCCAGATTTCATCTGAGGATATTTCATTTTTCACCATAGCCCTCTATGGGCTTCCAAATATCACTTTGCCAATTCCACAAGAACTGTCTTAGCGAAAGGCTTCTTGAGGGGAAAGCTGTAACTCTGTGAGATGATTTCACAGAACACAAAGAAGTTTCTCAGAAAGCTTCTTTCTCTTTGTTATCAGAGGATATTTCCTTAGGCCCTATAGACTTCAAAAGGATCCGAAATATCTGTTCTCAGATTCCACAGAAATAAGGCTAGCAATGAGATCCACGAAATACAGATGTAAGTCTGTGAGATGAATTTACAGGAAACTAAGCAGTTTCACAGAAAGCTTCTTTCCAGATTTCATCTGAGGATATTTCCTTTTTCACCATAGCCCTCTATGGGCTTCCAAATATCACTTTGCCAATTCCACAAGAACTGTCTTAGCGAAAGACTTCTTGAGGGGAAAGCTGTAACTCTGTGAGATGATTTCACAGAACACAAAGAAGTTTCTCAGAAAGCTTCTTTCTCTTTGTTATCGGAGGATATTTCCTTTGGCCCTATAGTCTTCAAAGGGATCCGAAATATCTGTTCTCAGATTCCACAGAAATAAGGCTAGCAAAGAGATCCACGAAATACAGATGTAACTCTGTGAGATGAATTAACAGAACACTAAGCAGTTTCTCAGAAAGCTTCTTTCCAGATTTCATCTGAGGATATTTCCTTTTTCACCATAGCCCTCTATGGCTTCCAAATATCACTTTGCCAATTCCACAAGAACTGTCTTAGCGAAAGGCTTCTTGAGGGGAAAGCTGCAACTCTGTGAGATGATTTCACAGAACACAAAGAAGTTTCTCAGAAAGCTTCTTTCTCTTTGTTATCGGAGGATATTTCCTTTGGCCCTATAGTCTTCAAAGGGATCCGAAATATCTGTTCTCAGATTCCACAGAAATAAGGCTAGCAAAGAGATCCACGAAATACAGATGTAACTCTGTGAGATGAATTAACAGGACACTAAGCAGTTTCTCAGAAAGCTTCTTTCCAGATTTCATCTGAGGATATTTCCTTTTTCACCATACCCCTCTATGGGCTTCCAAATATCACTTTGCCAATTCCACAAGAACTGTCTTACCGAAAGGCTTCTTGAGGGGAAAGCTGTAACTCTGTGAGATGATTTCACAGAACACAAAGAAGTTTCTCAGAAAGCTTCTTTCTCTTTGTTATCAGAGGATATTTCCTTTGGCCCTATAGTCTTCAAAGGGATCCGAATATCTGTTCTCAGATTCCACAGAAATAAGGCTAGCAAAGAGATCCACGAAATACAGATGTAACTCTGTGAGATGAATTAACAGAACACTAAGCATTTTCACAGAAAGCTTCTTTCCAGATTTCATCTGAGGATATTTCCTTTTTCACCATAGCCCTCTATGGTTTCCAAATATAACTTTGCCAATTCCACAAGATCTGTCTTAGCGAAAGGCTTCTTGAGGGGAAAGCAGTAACTCTGTGAGATGATTTCACAGAACACAAAGAAGTTTCTCAGAAAGCTTCTTTCTCTTTGTTATCGGAGGATATTTCCTTTGGCCCTATAGTCTTCAAAGGGATCCGAAATATCTGTTCTCAGATTCCACAGAAATAAGGCTAGGAAAGAGCTCCACGAAATACAGGTGTAACTCTGTGTGATGAATTAACAGAACACTAAGCAGTTTCTCAGAAAGCTTCTTTCCAGATTTCATCTGAGGATATTTCCTTTTTCACCATAGCCCTCTATGGGCTTCCAAATATAACTTTGCCAATTCCACAAGAACTGTCTTAGCTAAAGGCTTCTTGAGGGGAAAGCTGTAACTCTGTGAGATGATTTCACAGAACACAAAGAAGTTTCTCAGAAAGCTTCTTTCTCTTTGTTATCGGAGGATATTTCCTTTGGCCCTATAGACTTCAAAGGGATCCGAAATATCTGTTCTCAGATTCCACAGAAATAAGGCTAGCAAAGAGATCCACGAAATACAGATGTAACTCTGTGAGATGAATTAACAGGACACTAAGCAGTTTCTCAGGAAGCTTCTTTCCAGATTTCATCTGAGGATATTTCCTTTTTCACCATAGCCCTCTATGGGCTTCCAAATATCACTTTGCCAATTCCACAAGAACTGTCTTAGCGAAAGGCTTCTAGAGGGGAAAGCTGTAACTCTGTGAGACGATTTCACAGAACACAAAGAAGTTTCTCAGAAAGCTTCTTTGTCTTTGTTAACGGAGGATATTTCCTTTGGCCCTATAGTCTTCAAAGGGATCCGAAATATCTGTTCTCAGATTCCACAGAAATAAGGCTAGCAAAGAGATCCACGAAATACAGATGTAAGTCTGTGAGATGAATTAACAGGACACTAAGCAGTTTCTCAGAAAGCTTCTTTCCAGATTTCATCTGAGGATATTTCATTTTTCACCATAGCCCTCTATGGGCTTCCAAATATCACTTTGCCAATTCCACAAGAACTGTCTTAGCGAAAGGCTTCTTGAGGGGAAAGCTGTAACTCTGTGAGATGATTTCACAGAACACAAAGAAGTTTCTCAGAAAGCTTCTTTCTCTTTGTTATCGGAGGATATTTCCTTTGGCCCTATAGTCTTCAAAGGGATCCGAAATATCTGTTCTCAGATTCCACAGAAATAAGGCTAACAAAGAGATCCACGAAATACAGATGTAACTCTGTGAGATGAATTAACAGGACACTAAGCAGTTTCTCAGAAAGCTTCTTTCCAGATTTCATCTGAGAATATTTAATTCTTCACCATAGCACTCTATGGGCTTCCAAATATCACTTTGCCAATTCCACAAGAACTGTCTTAGCGAAAGGCTTCTTGAGGGGAAAGCTGTAACTCTGTGAGATGATTTCACAGAACACAAAGAAGTTTCTCAGAAAGCTTCTTTCTCTTTGTTATCAGAGGATATTTCCTTAGGCCCTATAGACTTCAAAAGGATCCGAAATATCTGTTCTCAGATTCCACAGAAATAAGGCTAGCAAAGAGATCCACGAAATACAGATGTAAGTCTGTGAGATGAATTTACAGGAAACTAAGCAGTTTCACAGAAAGCTTCTTTCCAGATTTCATCTGAGGATATTTCCTTTTTCACCATAGCCCTCTATGGGCTTCCAAATATCACTTTGCCAATTCCACAAGAACTGTCTTAGCGAAAGACTTCTTGAGGGGAAAGCTGTAACTCTGTGAGATGATTTCACAGAACACAAAGAAGTTTCTCAGAAAGCTTCTTTCTCTTTGTTATCGGAGGATATTTCCTTTGGCCCTATAGTCTTCAAAGGGATCCGAAATATCTGTTCTCAGATTCCACAGAAATAAGGCTAGCAAAGAGATCCACGAAATACAGATGTAACTCTGTGAGATGAATTAACAGAACACTAAGCAGTTTCTCAGAAAGCTTCTTTCCAGATTTCATCTGAGGATATTTCCTTTTTCACCATAGCCCTCTATGGCTTCCAAATATCACTTTGCCAATTCCACAAGAACTGTCTTAGCGAAAGGCTTCTTGAGGGGAAAGCTGCAACTCTGTGAGATGATTTCACAGAACACAAAGAAGTTTCTCAGAAAGCTTCTTTCTCTTTGTTATCGGAGGATATTTCCTTTGGCCCTATAGTCTTCAAAGGGATCCGAAATATCTGTTCTCAGATTCCACAGAAATAAGGCTAGCAAAGAGATCCACGAAATACAGATGTAACTCTGTGAGATGAATTAACAGGACACTAAGCAGTTTCTCAGAAAGCTTCTTTCCAGATTTCATCTGAGGATATTTCCTTTTTCACCATAGCCCTCTATGGGCTTCCAAATATCACTTTGCCAATTCCACAAGAACTGTCTTACCGAAAGGCTTCTTGAGGGGAAAGCTGTAACTCTGTGAGATGATTTCACAGAACACAAAGAAGTTTCTCAGAAAGCTTCTTTCTCTTTGTTATCAGAGGATATTTCCTTTGGCCCTATAGTCTTCAAAGGGATCCGAATATCTGTTCTCAGATTCCACAGAAATAAGGCTAGCAAAGAGATCCACGAAATACAGATGTAACTCTGTGAGATGAATTAACAGAACACTAAGCATTTTC
Source organism: Macaca nemestrina (assembly GCF_043159975.1). Taxonomy (NCBI): domain Eukaryota; kingdom Metazoa; phylum Chordata; class Mammalia; order Primates; family Cercopithecidae; genus Macaca; species Macaca nemestrina. Next base: position 57,035,140 of record NC_092129.1, on the reverse strand, counting down.
ACAGAAAGCTTCTTTCCAGATTTCATCTGAGGATATTTCCTTTTTCACCATAGCCCTCTATGGTTTCCAAATATAACTTTGCCAATTCCACAAGATCTGTCTTAGCGAAAGGCTTCTTGAGGGGAAAGCTGTAACTCTGTGAGATGATTTCACAGAACACAAAGAAGTTTCTCAGAAAGCTTCTTTCTCTTTGTTATCGGAGGATATTTCCTTTGGCCCTATAGTCTTCAAAGGGATCCGAAATATCTGTTCTCAGATTCCACAGAAATAAGGCTAGGAAAGAGCTTCACGAAATACAGGTGTAACTCTGTGTGATGAATTAACAGAACACTAAGCAGTTTCTCAGAAACCTTCTTTCCAGATTTCATCTGAGGATATTTCCTTTTTCACCATAGCCCTCTATGGGCTTCCAAATATAACTTTGCCAATTCCACAAGAACTGTCTTAGCTAAAGGCTTCTTGAGGGGAAAGCTGTAACTCTGTGAGATGATTTCACAGAACACAAAGAAGTTTCTCAGAAAGCTTCTTTCTCTTTGTTATCGGAGGATATTTCCTTTGGCCCTATAGTCTTCAAAAGGATCCGAAATATCTGTTCTCAGATTCCACAGAAATAAGGCTAGCAAAGAGACCACGAAAAACAGATGTAACTCTGTGAGATGAATTAACAGGACACTAAGCAGTTTCTCAGAAAGCTTCTTTCCAGATTTCATCTGAGGATATTTCCTTTTTCACCATAGCCCTCTATGGGCTTCCAAATATCACTTTGCCAATTCCACAAGAACTGTCTTAGCGAAAGGCTTCTAGAGGGGAAAGCTGTAACTCTGTGAGATGATTTCACAGAACACAAAGAAGTTTCTCAGAAAGCTTCTTTGTCTTTGTTATCGGAGGATATTTCCTTTGGCCCTATAGTCTTCAAAGGGATCCGAAATATCTGTTCTCAGATTCCACAGAAATAAGGCTAGCAAAGAGATCCACGAAATACAGATGTAAGTCTGTGAGATGAATTAACAGGAGACTAAGCAGTTTCTCAGAAAGCTTCTTTCCAGATTTCATCTGAGGATATTTCATTTTTCACCATAGCCCTCTATGGGCTTCCAAATATCACTTTGCCAATTCCACAAGAACTGTCTTAGCGAAAGGCTTCTTGAGGGGAAAGTTGTAACTCTGTGAGATGATTTCACAGAACACAAAGAAGTTTCTCAGAAAGCTTCTTTCTCTTTGTTATCGGAGGATATTTCCTTTGGCCCTATAGACTTCAAAGGGATCCGAAATATCTGTTCTCAGATTCCACAGAAATAAGGCTAGCAAAGAGATCCACGAAATACAGATGTAAGTCTGTGAGATGAATTAACAGAACACTAAGCAGTTTCTCAGAAAGCTTCTTTCCAGATTTCATCTGAGGATATTTCCTTTTTCACCATAGCCCTCTATGGGCTTCCAAATATCACTTTGCCAATTCCACAAGAACTGTCTTAGCGAAAGGCTTCTTGAGGGGAAAGCTGTAACTCTGTGAGATGATTTCACAGAACACAAAGAAGTTTCTCAGAAAGCTTCTTTCTCTTTGTTATCGGAGGATATTTCCTTTGGCCCTATAGTCTTCAAAGGGATCCGAAATATCTGTTCTCAGATTCCACAGAAATTAGGCTAGCAAAGAGATCCACGAAATACAGATGTAACTCTGTGAGATGAATTAACAGAACACTAAGCAGTTTCTCAGAAAGCTTCTTTCCAGATTTCATCTGAGGATATTTCCTTTTTCACCATAGCCCTCTATGGCTTCCAAGTATCACGTTGCCAATTCCACAAGAACTGTCTTAGCGAAAGGCTACTTGAGGGGAAAGCTGTAACTCTGTGAGATGATTTCACAGAACACAAAGAAGTCTCTCAGAAAGCTTCTTTCTCTTTGTTATCCTAGGATATTTCCTTTGGCCCTATAGTCTTCAAAGGGATCCGAAATATCTGTTCTCAGATTCCACAGAAATAAGGCTAGCAAAGAGATCCACGAAATACAGATGTAACTCTGTGAGATGAATTAACAGGACACTAAGCAGTTTCTAAGAAAGCTTCTTTCCAGATTTCATCGGAGGATATTTCCTTTTTCACCATAGCCCTCTAAGGGCTTCCAAATATCACTTTGCCAATTCCACAAGAACAGTCTTAGCGAAAGGCTTCTTGAGGGGAAAGCTGTAACTCTGTGAGATGATTTCACAGAACACAAAGAAGTTTCTCAGAAAGCTTCTTTCTCTTTGTTATGGGAGGATATTTCCTTTGGCCCTATAGTCTTCAAAGGGATCCGAAATATCTGTTCTCAGATTCCACAGAAATAAGGCTAGCAAAGAGATCCACGAAATACAGATGTAACACTGTGAGATGAATTAACAGGACACTAAGCAGTTTCTCAGAAAGCTTCTTTCCAGATTTCATCTGAGGATATTTAATTCTTCACCATAGCCCTCTGTGGGCTTCCAAATATCACTTTGCCAATTCCACAAGAACTGTCTTAGCGAAAGGCTTCTTGAGGGGAAAGCTGCAACTCTGTGAGATGATTTCACAGAACACAAAGAAGTTTCTCAGAAAGCTTCTTTCTCTTTGTTATCGGAGGATATTTCCTTTGGCCCTATAGACTTCAAAGGGATCCGAAATATCTGTTCTCAGATTCCACAGAAATAAGGCTAGCAAAGAGATCCACGAAATACAGATGTAACTCTGTGAGATGAATTAACAGGACACTAAGCAGTTTCTCAGGAAGCTTCTTTCCAGATTTCATCGGAGGATATTTCCTTTTTCACCATAGCCCTCTATGGGCTTCCAAATATCACTTTGCCAATTCCACAAGAACTGTCTTAGCGAAAGGCTTCTAGAGGGGAAAGCTGTAACTCTGTGAGACGATTTCACAGAACACAAAGAAGTTTCTCAGAAAGCTTCTTTGTCTTTGTTATCGGAGGATATTTCCTTTGGCCCTATAGTCTTCAAAGGGATCCGAAATATCTGTTCTCAGATTCCACAGAAATAAGTCTAGCAAAGAGATCCACGAAATACAGATGTAAGTCTGTGAGATGAATTAACAGGACACTAAGCAGTTTCTCAGAAAGCTTCTTTCCAGATTTCATCTGAGGATATTTCATTTTTCACCATAGCCCTCTATGGGCTTCCAAATATCACTTTGCCTATTCCACAAGAACTGTCTTAGCGAAAGGCTTCTTGAGGGGAAAGCTGTAACTCTGTGAGATGATTTCACAGAACACAAAGAAGTTTCTCAGAAAGCTTCTTTCTCTTTGTTATCGGAGGATATTTCCTTTGGCCCTATAGTCTTCAAAGGGATCCGAAATATCTGTTCTCAGATTCCACAGAAATAAGGCTAGCAAAGAGATCCACGAAATACAGATGTAACTCTGTGAGATGAATTAACAGGACACTAAGCAGTTTCTCAGAAAACTTCTTTCCAGATTTCATCTGAGGATATTTCCTTTTTCACCATAGCCCTCTATGGGCTTCCAAATATCACTTTGCCAATTCCACAAGAACTGTCTTACCGAAAGGCTTCTTGAGGGGAAAGCTGTAACTCTGTGAGATGATTTCACAGAACACAAAGAAGTTTCTCAGAAAGCTTCTTTCTCTTTGTTATCAGAGGATATTTCCTTTGGCCCTATAGTCTTCAAAGGGATCCGAATATCTGTTCTCAGATTCCACAGAAATAAGGCTAGCAAAGAGATCCACGAAATACAGATGTAACTCTGTGAGATGAATTAACAGAACACTAAGCATTTTCACAGAAAGCTTCTTTTCAGATTTCATCTGAGGATATTTCCTTTTTCACCATAGCCCTCTATGGTTTCCAAATATAACTTTGCCAATTCCACAAGATCTGTCTTAGCGAAAGGCTTCTTGAGGGGAAAGCTGTAACTCTGTGAGATGATTTCACAGAACACAAAGAAGTTTCTCAGAAAGCTTCTTTCTCTTTGTTATCGGAGGATATTTCCTTTGGCCCTATAGTCTTCAAAGGGATCCGAAATATCTGTTCTCAGATTCCACAGAAATAAGGCTAGGAAAGAGCTCCACGAAATACAGGTGTAACTCTGTGTGATGAATTAACAGAACACTAAGCAGTTTCTCAGAAAGCTTCTTTCCAGATTTCATCTGAGGATATTTCCTTTTTCACCATAGCCCTCTATGGGCTTCCAAATATAACTTTGCCAATTCCACAAGAACTGTCTTAGCTAAAGGCTTCTTGAGGGGAAAGCTGTAACTCTGTGAGATGATTTCACAGAACACAAAGAAGTTTCTCAGAAAGCTTCTTTCTCTTTGTTATCGGAGGATATTTCCTTTGGCCCTATAGACTTCAAAGGGATCCGAAATATCTGTTCTCAGATTCCACAGAAATAAGGCTAGCAAAGAGATCCACGAAATACAGATGTAACTCTGTGAGATGAATTAACAGGACACTAAGCAGTTTCTCAGGAAGCTTCTTTCCAGATTTCATCTGAGGATATTTCCTTTTTCACCATAGCCCTCTATGGGCTTCCAAATATCACTTTGCCAATTCCACAAGAACTGTCTTAGCGAAAGGCTTCTAGAGGGGAAAGCTGTAACTCTGTGAGACGATTTCACAGAACACAAAGAAGTTTCTCAGAAAGCTTCTTTGTCTTTGTTAACGGAGGATATTTCCTTTGGCCCTATAGTCTTCAAAGGGATCCGAAATATCTGTTCTCAGATTCCACAGAAATAAGGCTAGCAAAGAGATCCACGAAATACAGATGTAAGTCTGTGAGATGAATTAACAGGACACTAAGCAGTTTCTCAGAAAGCTTCTTTCCAGATTTCATCTGAGGATATTTCATTTTTCACCATAGCCCTCTATGGGCTTCCAAATATCACTTTGCCAATTCCACAAGAACTGTCTTAGCGAAAGGCTTCTTGAGGGGAAAGCTGTAACTCTGTGAGATGATTTCACAGAACACAAAGAAGTTTCTCAGAAAGCTTCTTTCTCTTTGTTATCGGAGGATATTTCCTTTGGCCCTATAGTCTTCAAAGGGATCCGAAATATCTGTTCTCAGATTCCACAGAAATAAGGCTAACAAAGAGATCCACGAAATACAGATGTAACTCTGTGAGATGAATTAACAGGACACTAAGCAGTTTCTCAGAAAGCTTCTTTCCAGATTTCATCTGAGAATATTTAATTCTTCACCATAGCACTCTATGGGCTTCCAAATATCACTTTGCCAATTCCACAAGAACTGTCTTAGCGAAAGGCTTCTTGAGGGGAAAGCTGTAACTCTGTGAGATGATTTCACAGAACACAAAGAAGTTTCTCAGAAAGCTTCTTTCTCTTTGTTATCAGAGGATATTTCCTTAGGCCCTATAGACTTCAAAAGGATCCGAAATATCTGTTCTCAGATTCCACAGAAATAAGGCTAGCAAAGAGATCCACGAAATACAGATGTAAGTCTGTGAGATGAATTTACAGGAAACTAAGCAGTTTCACAGAAAGCTTCTTTCCAGATTTCATCTGAGGATATTTCCTTTTTCACCATAGCCCTCTATGGGCTTCCAAATATCACTTTGCCAATTCCACAAGAACTGTCTTAGCGAAAGACTTCTTGAGGGGAAAGCTGTAACTCTGTGAGATGATTTCACAGAACACAAAGAAGTTTCTCAGAAAGCTTCTTTCTCTTTGTTATCGGAGGATATTTCCTTTGGCCCTATAGTCTTCAAAGGGATCCGAAATATCTGTTCTCAGATTCCACAGAAATAAGGCTAGCAAAGAGATCCACGAAATACAGATGTAACTCTGTGAGATGAATTAACAGAACACTAAGCAGTTTCTCAGAAAGCTTCTTTCCAGATTTCATCTGAGGATATTTCCTTTTTCACCATAGCCCTCTATGGCTTCCAAATATCACTTTGCCAATTCCACAAGAACTGTCTTAGCGAAAGGCTTCTTGAGGGGAAAGCTGCAACTCTGTGAGATGATTTCACAGAACACAAAGAAGTTTCTCAGAAAGCTTCTTTCTCTTTGTTATCGGAGGATATTTCCTTTGGCCCTATAGTCTTCAAAGGGATCCGAAATATCTGTTCTCAGATTCCACAGAAATAAGGCTAGCAAAGAGATCCACGAAATACAGATGTAACTCTGTGAGATGAATTAACAGGACACTAAGCAGATTCTCAGAAAGCTTCTTTCCAGATTTCATCTGAGGATATTTCCTTTTTCACCATAGCCCTCTATGGGCTTCCAAATATCACTTTGCCAATTCCACAAGAACTGTCTTACCGAAAGGCTTCTTGAGGGGAAAGCTGTAACTCTGTGAGATGATTTCACAGAACACAAAGAAGTTTCTCAGAAAGCTTCTTTCTCTTTGTTATCAGAGGATATTTCCTTTGGCCCTATAGTCTTCAAAGGGATCCGAATATCTGTTCTCAGATTCCACAGAAATAAGGCTAGCAAAGAGATCCACGAAATACAGATGTAACTCTGTGAGATGAATTAACAGAACACTAAGCATTTTCACAGAAAGCTTCTTTCCAGATTTCATCTGAGGATATTTCCTTTTTCACCATAGCCCTCTATGGTTTCCAAATATAACTTTGCCAATTCCACAAGATCTGTCTTAGCGAAAGGCTTCTTGAGGGGAAAGCTGTAACTCTGTGAGATGATTTCACAGAACACAAAGAAGTTTCTCAGAAAGCTTCTTTCTCTTTGTTATCGGAGGATATTTCCTTTGGCCCTATAGTCTTCAAAGGGATCCGAAATATCTGTTCTCAGATTCCACAGAAATAAGGCTAGGAAAGAGCTTCACGAAATACAGGTGTAACTCTGTGTGATGAATTAACAGAACACTAAGCAGTTTCTCAGAAAGCTTCTTTCCAGATTTCATGTGAGGATATTTCCTTTTTCACCATAGCCCTCTATGGGCTTCCAAATATAACTTTGCCAATTCCACAAGAACTGTCTTAGCTAAAGGCTTCTTGAGGGGAAAGCTGTAACTCTGTGAGATGATTTCACAGAACACAAAGAAGTTTCTCAGAAAGCTTCTTTCTCTTTGTTATCGGAGGATATTTCCTTTGGCCCTATAGTCTTCAAAAGGATCCGAAATATCTGTTCTCAGATTCCACAGAAATAAGGCTAGCAAAGAGACCACGAAAAACAGATGTAACTCTGTGAGATGAATTAACAGGACACTAAGCAGTTTCTCAGAAAGCTTCTTTCCAGATTTCATCTGAGGATATTTCCTTTTTCACCATAGCCCTCTATGGGCTTCCAAATATCACTTTGCCAATTCCACAAGAACTGTCTTAGCGAAAGGCTTCTAGAGGGGAAAGCTGTAACTCTGTGAGATGATTTCACAGAACACAAAGAAGTTTCTCAGAAAGCTTCTTTGTCTTTGTTATCGGAGGATATTTCCTTTGGCCCTATAGTCTTCAAAGGGATCCGAAATATCTGTTCTCAGATTCCACAGAAATAAGGCTAGCAAAGAGATCCACGAAATACAGATGTAAGTCTGTGAGATGAATTAACAGGAGACTAAGCAGTTTCTCAGAAAGCTTCTTTCCAGATTTCATCTGAGGATATTTCATTTTTCACCATAGCCCTCTATGGGCTTCCAAATATCACTTTGCCAATTCCACAAGAACTGTCTTAGCGAAAGGCTTCTTGAGGGGAAAGTTGTAACTCTGTGAGATGATTTCACAGAACACAAAGAAGTTTCTCAGAAAGCTTCTTTCTCTTTGTTATCGGAGGATATTTCCTTTGGCCCTATAGACTTCAAAGGGATCCGAAATATCTGTTCTCAGATTCCACAGAAATAAGGCTAGCAAAGAGATCCACGAAATACAGATGTAAGTCTGTGAGATGAATTAACAGAACACTAAGCAGTTTCTCAGAAAGCTTCTTTCCAGATTTCATCTGAGGATATTTCCTTTTTCACCATAGCCCTCTATGGGCTTCCAAATATCACTTTGCCAATTCCACAAGAACTGTCTTAGCGAAAGGCTTCTTGAGGGGAAAGCTGTAACTCTGTGAGATGATTTCACAGAACACAAAGAAGTTTCTCAGAAAGCTTCTTTCTCTTTGTTATCGGAGGATATTTCCTTTGGCCCTATAGTCTTCAAAGGGATCCGAAATATCTGTTCTCAGATTCCACAGAAATTAGGCTAGCAAAGAGATCCACGAAATACAGATGTAACTCTGTGAGATGAATTAACAGAACACTAAGCAGTTTCTCAGAAAGCTTCTTTCCAGATTTCATCTGAGGATATTTCCTTTTTCACCATAGCCCTCTATGGCTTCCAAGTATCACGTTGCCAATTCCACAAGAACTGTCTTAGCGAAAGGCTACTTGAGGGGAAAGCTGTAACTCTGTGAGATGATTTCACAGAACACAAAGAAGTCTCTCAGAAAGCTTCTTTCTCTTTGTTATCCTAGGATATTTCCTTTGGCCCTATAGTCTTCAAAGGGATCCGAAATATCTGTTCTCAGATTCCACAGAAATAAGGCTAGCAAAGAGATCCACGAAATACAGATGTAACTCTGTGAGATGAATTAACAGGACACTAAGCAGTTTCTAAGAAAGCTTCTTTCCAGATTTCATCGGAGGATATTTCCTTTTTCACCATAGCCCTCTAAGGGCTTCCAAATATCACTTTGCCAATTCCACAAGAACAGTCTTAGCGAAAGGCTTCTTGAGGGGAAAGCTGTAACTCTGTGAGATGATTTCACAGAACACAAAGAAGTTTCTCAGAAAGCTTCTTTCTCTTTGTTATGGGAGGATATTTCCTTTGGCCCTATAGTCTTCAAAGGGATCCGAAATATCTGTTCTCAGATTCCACAGAAATAAGGCTAGCAAAGAGATCCACGAAATACAGATGTAACTCTGTGAGATGAATTAACAGGACACTAAGCAGTTTCTCAGAAAGCTTCTTTCCAGATTTCATCTGAGGATATTTAATTCTTCACCATAGCCCTCTGTGGGCTTCCAAATATCACTTTGCCAATTCCACAAGAACTGTCTTAGCGAAAGGCTTCTTGAGGGGAAAGCTGCAACTCTGTGAGATGATTTCACAGAACACAAAGAAGTTTCTCAGAAAGCTTCTTTCTCTTTGTTATCGGAGGATATTTCCTTTGGCCCTATAGACTTCAAAGGGATCCGAAATATCTGTTCTCAGATTCCACAGAAATAAGGCTAGCAAAGAGATCCACGAAATACAGATGTAACTCTGTGAGATGAATTAACAGGACACTAAGCAGTTTCTCAGGAAGCTTCTTTCCAGATTTCATCGGAGGATATTTCCTTTTTCACCATAGCCCTCTATGGGCTTCCAAATATCACTTTGCCAATTCCACAAGAACTGTCTTAGCGAAAGGCTTCTAGAGGGGAAAGCTGTAACTCTGTGAGACGATTTCACAGAACACAAAGAAGTTTCTCAGAAAGCTTCTTTGTCTTTGTTATCGGAGGATATTTCCTTTGGCCCTATAGTCTTCAAAGGGATCCGAAATATCTGTTCTCAGATTCCACAGAAATAAGTCTAGCAAAGAGATCCACGAAATACAGATGTAAGTCTGTGAGATGAATTAACAGGACACTAAGCAGTTTCTCAGAAAGCTTCTTTCCAGATTTCATCTGAGGATATTTCATTTTTCACCATAGCCCTCTATGGGCTTCCAAATATCACTTTGCCTATTCCACAAGAACTGTCTTAGCGAAAGGCTTCTTGAGGGGAAAGCTGTAACTCTGTGAGATGATTTCACAGAACACAAAGAAGTTTCTCAGAAAGCTTCTTTCTCTTTGTTATCGGAGGATATTTCCTTTGGCCCTATAGTCTTCAAAGGGATCCGAAATATCTGTTCTCAGATTCCACAGAAATAAGGCTAGCAAAGAGATCCACGAAATACAGATGTAACTCTGTGAGATGAATTAACAGGACACTAAGCAGTTTCTCAGAAAACTTCTTTCCAGATTTCATCTGAGGATATTTCCTTTTTCACCATAGCCCTCTATGGGCTTCCAAATATCACTTTGCCAATTCCACAAGAACTGTCTTACCGAAAGGCTTCTTGAGGGGAAAGCTGTAACTCTGTGAGATGATTTCACAGAACACAAAGAAGTTTCTCAGAAAGCTTCTTTCTCTTTGTTATCAGAGGATATTTCCTTTGGCCCTATAGTCTTCAAAGGGATCCGAATATCTGTTCTCAGATTCCACAGAAATAAGGCTAGCAAAGAGATCCACGAAATACAGATGTAACTCTGTGAGATGAATTAACAGAACACTAAGCATTTTCACAGAAAGCTTCTTTCCAGATTTCATCTGAGGATATTTCCTTTTTCACCATAGCCCTCTATGGTTTCCAAATATAACTTTGCCAATTCCACAAGATCTGTCTTAGCGAAAGGCTTCTTGAGGGGAAAGCTGTAACTCTGTGAGATGATTTCACAGAACACAAAGAAGTTTCTCAGAAAGCTTCTTTCTCTTTGTTATCGGAGGATATTTCCTTTGGCCCTATAGTCTTCAAAGGGATCCGAAATATCTGTTCTCAGATTCCACAGAAATAAGGCTAGGAAAGAGCTCCACGAAATACAGGTGTAACTCTGTGTGATGAATTAACAGAACACTAAGCAGTTTCTCAGAAAGCTTCTTTCCAGATTTCATCTGAGGATATTTCCTTTTTCACCATAGCCCTCTATGGGCTTCCAAATATAACTTTGCCAATTCCACAAGAACTGTCTTAGCTAAAGGCTTCTTGAGGGGAAAGCTGTAACTCTGTGAGATGATTTCACAGAACACAAAGAAGTTTCTCAGAAAGCTTCTTTCTCTTTGTTATCGGAGGATATTTCCTTTGGCCCTATAGACTTCAAAGGGATCCGAAATATCTGTTCTCAGATTCCACAGAAATAAGGCTAGCAAAGAGATCCACGAAATACAGATGTAACTCTGTGAGATGAATTAACAGGACACTAAGCAGTTTCTCAGGAAGCTTCTTTCCAGATTTCATCTGAGGATATTTCCTTTTTCACCATAGCCCTCTATGGGCTTCCAAATATCACTTTGCCAATTCCACAAGAACTGTCTTAGCGAAAGGCTTCTAGAGGGGAAAGCTGTAACTCTGTGAGACGATTTCACAGAACACAAAGAAGTTTCTCAGAAAGCTTCTTTGTCTTTGTTAACGGAGGATATTTCCTTTGGCCCTATAGTCTTCAAAGGGATCCGAAATATCTGTTCTCAGATTCCACAGAAATAAGGCTAGCAAAGAGATCCACGAAATACAGATGTAAGTCTGTGAGATGAATTAACAGGACACTAAGCAGTTTCTCAGAAAGCTTCTTTCCAGATTTCATCTGAGGATATTTCATTTTTCACCATAGCCCTCTATGGGCTTCCAAATATCACTTTGCCAATTCCACAAGAACTGTCTTAGCGAAAGGCTTCTTGAGGGGAAAGCTGTAACTCTGTGAGATGATTTCACAGAACACAAAGAAGTTTCTCAGAAAGCTTCTTTCTCTTTGTTATCGGAGGATATTTCCTTTGGCCCTATAGTCTTCAAAGGGATCCGAAATATCTGTTCTCAGATTCCACAGAAATAAGGCTAACAAAGAGATCCACGAAATACAGATGTAACTCTGTGAGATGAATTAACAGGACACTAAGCAGTTTCTCAGAAAGCTTCTTTCCAGATTTCATCTGAGAATATTTAATTCTTCACCATAGCACTCTATGGGCTTCCAAATATCACTTTGCCAATTCCACAAGAACTGTCTTAGCGAAAGGCTTCTTGAGGGGAAAGCTGTAACTCTGTGAGATGATTTCACAGAACACAAAGAAGTTTCTCAGAAAGCTTCTTTCTCTTTGTTATCAGAGGATATTTCCTTAGGCCCTATAGACTTCAAAAGGATCCGAAATATCTGTTCTCAGATTCCACAGAAATAAGGCTAGCAAAGAGATCCACGAAATACAGATGTAAGTCTGTGAGATGAATTTACAGGAAACTAAGCAGTTTCACAGAAAGCTTCTTTCCAGATTTCATCTGAGGATATTTCCTTTTTCACCATAGCCCTCTATGGGCTTCCAAATATCACTTTGCCAATTCCACAAGAACTGTCTTAGCGAAAGACTTCTTGAGGGGAAAGCTGTAACTCTGTGAGATGATTTCACAGAACACAAAGAAGTTTCTCAGAAAGCTTCTTTCTCTTTGTTATCGGAGGATATTTCCTTTGGCCCTATAGTCTTCAAAGGGATCCGAAATATCTGTTCTCAGATTCCACAGAAATAAGGCTAGCAAAGAGATCCACGAAATACAGATGTAACTCTGTGAGATGAATTAACAGAACACTAAGCAGTTTCTCAGAAAGCTTCTTTCCAGATTTCATCTGAGGATATTTCCTTTTTCACCATAGCCCTCTATGGCTTCCAAATATCACTTTGCCAATTCCACAAGAACTGTCTTAGCGAAAGGCTTCTTGAGGGGAAAGCTGCAACTCTGTGAGATGATTTCACAGAACACAAAGAAGTTTCTCAGAAAGCTTCTTTCTCTTTGTTATCGGAGGATATTTCCTTTGGCCCTATAGTCTTCAAAGGGATCCGAAATATCTGTTCTCAGATTCCACAGAAATAAGGCTAGCAAAGAGATCCACGAAATACAGATGTAACTCTGTGAGATGAATTAACAGGACACTAAGCAGATTCTCAGAAAGCTTCTTTCCAGATTTCATCTGAGGATATTTCCTTTTTCACCATAGCCCTCTATGGGCTTCCAAATATCACTTTGCCAATTCCACAAGAACTGTCTTACCGAAAGGCTTCTTGAGGGGAAAGCTGTAACTCTGTGAGATGATTTCACAGAACACAAAGAAGTTTCTCAGAAAGCTTCTTTCTCTTTGTTATCAGAGGATATTTCCTTTGGCCCTATAGTCTTCAAAGGGATCCGAATATCTGTTCTCAGATTCCACAGAAATAAGGCTAGCAAAGAGATCCACGAAATACAGATGTAACTCTGTGAGATGAATTAACAGAACACTAAGCATTTTCACAGAAAGCTTCTTTCCAGATTTCATCTGAGGATATTTCCTTTTTCACCATAGCCCTCTATGGTTTCCAAATATAACTTTGCCAATTCCACAAGATCTGTCTTAGCGAAAGGCTTCTTGAGGGGAAAGCTGTAACTCTGTGAGATGATTTCACAGAACACAAAGAAGTTTCTCAGAAAGCTTCTTTCTCTTTGTTATCGGAGGATATTTCCTTTGGCCCTATAGTCTTCAAAGGGATCCGAAATATCTGTTCTCAGATTCCACAGAAATAAGGCTAGGAAAGAGCTTCACGAAATACAGGTGTAACTCTGTGTGATGAATTAACAGAACACTAAGCAGTTTCTCAGAAAGCTTCTTTCCAGATTTCATGTGAGGATATTTCCTTTTTCACCATAGCCCTCTATGGGCTTCCAAATATAACTTTGCCAATTCCACAAGAACTGTCTTAGCTAAAGGCTTCTTGAGGGGAAAGCTGTAACTCTGTGAGATGATTTCACAGAACACAAAGAAGTTTCTCAGAAAGCTTCTTTCTCTTTGTTATCGGAGGATATTTCCTTTGGCCCTATAGTCTTCAAAAGGATCCGAAATATCTGTTCTCAGATTCCACAGAAATAAGGCTAGCAAAGAGACCACGAAAAACAGATGTAACTCTGTGAGATGAATTAACAGGACACTAAGCAGTTTCTCAGAAAGCTTCTTTCCAGATTTCATCTGAGGATATTTCCTTTTTCACCATAGCCCTCTATGGGCTTCCAAATATCACTTTGCCAATTCCACAAGAACTGTCTTAGCGAAAGGCTTCTAGAGGGGAAAGCTGTAACTCTGTGAGATGATTTCACAGAACACAAAGAAGTTTCTCAGAAAGCTTCTTTGTCTTTGTTATCGGAGGATATTTCCTTTGGCCCTATAGTCTTCAAAGGGATCCGAAATATCTGTTCTCAGATTCCACAGAAATAAGGCTAGCAAAGAGATCCACGAAATACAGATGTAAGTCTGTGAGATGAATTAACAGGAGACTAAGCAGTTTCTCAGAAAGTTTCTTTCCAGATTTCATCTGAGGATATTTCATTTTTCACCATAGCCCTCTATGGGCTTCCAAATATCACTTTGCCAATTCCACAAGAACTGTCTTAGCGAAAGGCTTCTTGAGGGGAAAGTTGTAACTCTGTGAGATGATTTCACAGAACACAAAGAAGTTTCTCAGAAAGCTTCTTTCTCTTTGTTATCGGAGGATATTTCCTTTGGCCCTATAGACTTCAAAGGGATCCGAAATATCTGTTCTCAGATTCCACAGAAATAAGGCTAGCAAAGAGATCCACGAAATACAGATGTAAGTCTGTGAGATGAATTAACAGAACACTAAGCAGTTTCTCAGAAAGCTTCTTTCCAGATTTCATCTGAGGATATTTCCTTTTTCACCATAGCCCTCTATGGGCTTCCAAATATCACTTTGCCAATTCCACAAGAACTGTCTTAGCGAAAGGCTTCTTGAGGGGAAAGCTGTAACTCTGTGAGATGATTTCACAGAACACAAAGAAGTTTCTCAGAAAGCTTCTTTCTCTTTGTTATCGGAGGATATTTCCTTTGGCCCTATAGTCTTCAAAGGGATCCGAAATATCTGTTCTCAGATTCCACAGAAATTAGGCTAGCAAAGAGATCCACGAAATACAGATGTAACTCTGTGAGATGAATTAACAGAACACTAAGCAGTTTCTCAGAAAGCTTCTTTCCAGATTTCATCTGAGGATATTTCCTTTTTCACCATAGCCCTCTATGGCTTCCAAGTATCACGTTGCCAATTCCACAAGAACAGTCTTAGCGAAAGGCTACTTGAGGGGAAAGCTGTAACTCTGTGAGATGATTTCACAGAACACAAAGAAGTTTCTCAGAAAGCTTCTTTCTCTTTGTTATGGGAGGATATTTCCTTTGGCCCTATAGTCTTCAAAGGGATCCGAAATATCTGTTCTCAGATTCCACAGAAATAAGGCTAGCAAAGAGATCCACGAAATACAGATGTAACTCTGTGAGATGAATTAACAGGACACTAAGCAGTTTCTCAGAAAGCTTCTTTCCAGATTTCATCTGAGGATATTTAATTCTTCACCATAGCCCTCTGTGGGCTTCCAAATATCACTTTGCCAATTCCACAAGAACTGTCTTAGCGAAAGGCTTCTTGAGGGGAAAGCTGCAACTCTGTGAGATGATTTCACAGAACACAAAGAAGTTTCTCAGAAAGCTTCTTTCTCTTTGTTATCGGAGGATATTTCCTTTGGCCCTATAGACTTCAAAGGGATCCGAAATATCTGTTCTCAGATTCCACAGAAATAAGGCTAGCAAAGAGATCCACGAAATACAGATGTAACTCTGTGAGATGAATTAACAGGACACTAAGCAGTTTCTCAGGAAGCTTCTTTCCAGATTTCATCTGAGGATATTTCCTTTTTCACCATAGCCCTCTATGGGCTTCCAAATATCACTTTGCCAATTCCACAAGAACTGTCTTAGCGAAAGGCTTCTAGAGGGGAAAGCTGTAACTCTGTGAGACGATTTCACAGAACACAAAGAAGTTTCTCAGAAAGCTTCTTTGTCTTTGTTATCGGAGGATATTTCCTTTGGCCCTATAGTCTTCAAAGGGATCCGAAATATCTGTTCTCAGATTCCACAGAAATAAGTCTAGCAAAGAGATCCACGAAATACAGATGTAAGTCTGTGAGATGAATTAACAGGACACTAAGCAGTTTCTCAGAAAGCTTCTTTCCAGATTTCATCTGAGGATATTTCCTTTTTCACCATAGCCCTCTATGGGCTTCCAAATATCACTTTGCCTATTCCACAAGAACTGTCTTAGCGAAAGGCTTCTTGAGGGGAAAGCTGTAACTCTGTGAGATGATTTCACAGAACACAAAGAAGTTTCTCAGAAAGCTTCTTTCTCTTTGTTATCGGAGGATATTTCCTTTGGCCCTATAGACTTCAAAGGGATCCGAAATATCTGTTCTCAGATTCCACAGAAATAAGGCTATCAAAGAGATCCACGAAATACAGATGTAAGTCTGTGAGATGAATTAACAGAACACTAAGCAGTTTCTCAGAAAGCTTCTTTCCAGATTTCATCTGAGGATATTTCCTTCTTCACCATAGCCCTCTATGGGCTTCCAAATATCACTTTGCCAATTCCACAAGAACTGTCTTAGCGAAAGGCTTCTTGAGGGGAAAGCTGTAACTCTGTGAGATGATTTCACAGAACACAAAGAAGTTTCTCAGAAAGCTTCTTTCTCTTTGTTATCGGAGGATATTTCCTTTGGCCCTATAGTCTTCAAAGGGATCCGAAATATCTGTTCTCAGATTCCACAGAAATAGGGCTAGCAAAGAGATCCACGAAATACAGATGTAACTCTGTGAGATGAATTAACAGAACACTAAGCAGTTTCTCAGAAAGCTTCTTTCCAGATTTTTTCTGAGGATATTTCCTTTTTCACCATAGCCCTCTATGGCTTCCAAATATCACGTTGCCAATTCCACAAGAACTGTCTTAGCGAAAGGCTACTTGAGGGGAAAGCTGTAACTCTGTGAGATGATTTCACAGAACACAAAGAAGTTTCTCAGAAAGCTTCTTTCTCTTTGTTATCGGAGGATATTTCCTTTGGCCCTATAGTCTTCAAAGGGATCCGAAATATCTGTTCTCAGATACCACAGAAATAAGGCTAGCAAAGAGATCCACGAAATACAGATGTAACTCTGTGAGATGAATTAACAGGACACTAAGCAGTTTCTAAGAAAGCTTCTTTCCAGATTTCATCGGAGGAAATTTCCTTTTTCACCATAGCCCTCTAAGGGCTTCCAAATATCACTTTGCCAATTCCACAAGAACTGTCTTAGCGAAAGGCTTCTTGAGGGGTAAGCTGTAACTCTGTGAGATGATTTCACAGAACACAAAGAAGTTTCTCAGAAAGCTTCTTTCTCTTTGTTATGGGAGGATATTTCCTTTAGCCCTATAGTCTTCAAAGGGGTCCGAAATATCAGTTCTCAGATTCCACAGAAATAAGGCTAGCAAAGACATCCACGAAATACAGATGTAACTCTGTGAGATGAATTAACAGGACACTAAGCAGTTTCTCAGAAAGCTTCTTTCCAGATTTCATCTGAGGATATTTAATTCTTCACCATAGCCCTCTGTGGGCTTCCAAATATCACTTTGCCAATTCCACAAGAACTGTCTTAGCGAAAGGCTTCTTGAGGGGAAAGCTCTAACTCTGTGAGATTATTTCACAGAACACAAAGAAGTTTCTCAGAAAGCTTCTTTCTCTTTGTTATCAGAGGATATTTCCTTTGGCCCTATAGACTTCAAAGGGATCCGAAATATCTGTTCTCAGATTCCTCAGAAATAAGGCTAGCAAAGAGATCCACGAAATACAGATGTAACTCTGTGAGATGAATTAACAGGACACTAAGCAGTTTCACAGAAAGCTTCTTTCCAGATTTCATCTGAGGATATTTCCTTTTTCACCATAGCCCTCTATGGGCTTCCAAATATCACTTTGCCAATTCCACAAGAACTGTCTTAGCGAAAGGCTTCTTGAGGGGAAAGCTGTAACTCTGTGAGATGATTTCACAGAACACAAAGAAGTTTCTCAGAAAGCTTCTTTCTCTTTCTTATCGGAGGATATTTCCTTTGGCCCTATAGTCTTCAAAGGGATCCGAAATATCTGTTCTCAGATTCCACAGAAATAAGGCTAACAAAGAGATCCACGAAATACAGATGTAAGTCTGTGAGATGAATTAACAGAACACTAAGCAGTTTCTCAGAAAGCTTCTTTCCAGATTTCATCTGAGGATATTTCCTTTTTCACCATAGCCCTCTATGGGCTTCCAAATATCACTTTACCAATTCCACAAGAACTGTCTTAGCGAAAGGCTTCTTGAGGGGAAAGCTGTAACTCTGTGAGATGATTTCACAGAACACAAAGAAGTTTCTCAGAAAGCTTCTTTCTCTTTGTTATGGGAGGATATTTCCTTTGGCCCTATAGTCTTCAAAGGGATCCGAAATATCTGTTCTCAGATTCCACAGAAATAAGGCTAGCAAAGAGATCCACGAAATACAGATGTAAGTCTGTGAGATGAATTAACAGGACACTAAGCAGTTTCACAGAAAGCTTCTTTCCAGATTTCATCTGAGGATATTTAATTCTTCACCATAGCCCTCAGTGGGCTTCCAAATATCACTTTGCCAATTCCACAAGAACTGTCTTAGCGAAAGGCTTCTTGAGGGGAAAGCTGTAACTCTGTGAGATGATTTCACAGAACACAAAGAAGTTTCTCAGAAAGCTTCTTTCTCTTTGTAATCAGAGGATATTTCCTTTGGCCCTATAGACTTCAAAGGGATCCGAAATATCTGTTCTCAGATTCCACAGAAATAAGGCTAGCAAAGAGATCCACGAAATACAGATGTAAGTCTGTGAGATGAATTAACAGGACACTAAGCAGTTTCACAGAAAGCTTCTTTCCAGATTTCATCTGAGGATATTTCCTTTTTCACCATAGCCCTCTATGGCTTCCAAATATCACTTTGCCAATTCCACAAGAACTGTCTTAGCGAAAGGCTTCTTGAGGGGAAAGCTGCAACTCTGTGAGATGATTTCACAGAACACAAAGAAGTTTCTCAGAAAGCTTCTTTCTCTTTGTTATCGGAGGATATTTCCTTTGGCCCTATAGTCTTCAAAGGGATCCGAAATATCTGTTCTCAGATTCCACAGAAATAAGGCTAGCAAAGAGATCCACGAAATACAGATGTAACTCTGTGAGATGAATTAACAGGACACTAAGCAGTTTCTCAGAAAGCTTCTTTCCAGATTTCATCTGAGGATATTTAATTCTTCACCATAGCCCTCTGTGGGCTTCCAAATATCACTTTGCCAATTCCACAAGAACTGTCTTAGCGAAAGGCTTCTTGAGGGGAAAGCTGCAACTCTGTGAGATGATTTCACAGAACACAAAGAAGTTTCTCAGAAAGCTTCTTTCTCTTTGTTATCGGAGGATATTTCCTTTGGCCCTATAGACTTCAAAGGGATCCGAAATATCTGTTCTCAGATTCCACAGAAATAAGGCTAGCAAAGAGATCCACGAAATACAGATGTAACTCTGTGAGATGAATTAACAGGACACTAAGCAGTTTCTCAGGAAGCTTCTTTCCAGATTTCATCTGAGGATATTTCCTTTTTCACCACAGCCCTCTATGGGCTTCCAAATATCACTTTGCCAATTCCACAAGAACTGTCTTAGCGAAAGGCTTCTTGAGGGGAAAGCTCTAACTCTGTGAGATTATTTCACAGAACACAAAGAAGTTTCTCAGAAAGCTTCTTTCTCTTTGTTATCAGAGGATATTTCCTTTGGCCCTATAGACTTCAAAGGGATCCGAAATATCTGTTCTCAGATTCCTCAGAAATAAGGCTAGCAAAGAGATCCACGAAATACAGATGTAACTCTGTGAGATGAATTAACAGGACACTAAGCAGTTTCACAGAAAGCTTCTTTCCAGATTTCATCTGAGGATATTTCCTTTTTCACCATAGCCCTCTATGGGCTTCCAAATATCACTTTGCCAATTCCACAAGAACTGTCTTAGCGAAAGGCTTCTTGAGGGGAAAGCTGTAACTCTGTGAGATGATTTCACAGAACACAAAGAAGTTTCTCAGAAAGCTTCTTTCTCTTTCTTATCGGAGGATATTTCCTTTGGCCCTATAGTCTTCAAAGGGATCCGAAATATCTGTTCTCAGATTCCACAGAAATAAGGCTAACAAAGAGATCCACGAAATACAGATGTAAGTCTGTGAGATGAATTAACAGAACACTAAGCAGTTTCTCAGAAAGCTTCTTTCCAGATTTCATCTGAGGATATTTCCTTTTTCACCATAGCCCTCTATGGGCTTCCAAATATCACTTTACCAATTCCACAAGAACTGTCTTAGCGAAAGGCTTCTTGAGGGGAAAGCTGTAACTCTGTGAGATTATTTCACAGAACACAAAGAAGTTTCTCAGAAAGCTTCTTTCTCTTTGTTATGGGAGGATATTTCCTTTGGCCCTATAGTCTTCAAAGGGATCCGAAATATCTGTTCTCAGATTCCACAGAAATAAGGCTAGCAAAGAGATCCACGAAATACAGATGTAAGTCTGTGAGATGAATTAACAGGACACTAAGCAGTTTCACAGAAAGCTTCTTTCCAGATTTCATCTGAGGATATTTAATTCTTCACCATAGCCCTCTGTGGGCTTCCAAATATCACTTTTCCAATTCCACAAGAACTGTCTTAGCGAAAGGCTTCTTGAGGGGAAAGCTGTAACTCTGTGAGATGATTTCACAGAACACAAAGAAGTTTCTCAGAAAGCTTCTTTCTCTTTGTAATCAGAGGATATTTCCTTTGGCCCTATAGACTTCAAAGGGATCCGAAATATCTGTTCTCAGATTCCACAGAAATAAGGCTAGCAAAGAGATCCACGAAATACAGATGTAAGTCTGTGAGATGAATTAACAGGACACTAAGCAGTTTCACAGAAAGCTTCTTTCCAGATTTCATCTGAGGATATTTCCTTTTTCACCATAGCCCTCTATGGCTTCCAAATATCACTTTGCCAATTCCACAAGAACTGTCTTAGCGAAAGGCTTCTTGAGGGGAAAGCTGCAACTCTGTGAGATGATTTCACAGAACACAAAGAAGTTTCTCAGAAAGCTTCTTTCTCTTTGTTATCGGAGGATATTTCCTTTGGCCCTATAGTCTTCAAAGGGATCCGAAATATCTGTTCTCAGATTCCACAGAAATAAGGCTAGCAAAGAGATCCACGAAATACAGATGTAACTCTGTGAGATGAATTAACAGGACACTAAGCAGTTTCTCAGAAAGCTTCTTTCCAGATTTCATCTGAGGATATTTAATTCTTCACCATAGCCCTCTGTGGGCTTCCAAATATCACTTTGCCAATTCCACAAGAACTGTCTTAGCGAAAGGCTTCTTGAGGGGAAAGCTGCAACTCTGTGAGATGATTTCACAGAACACAAAGAAGTTTCTCAGAAAGCTTCTTTCTCTTTGTTATCGGAGGATATTTCCTTTGGCCCTATAGACTTCAAAGGGATCCGAAATATCTGTTCTCAGATTCCACAGAAATAAGGCTAGCAAAGAGATCCACGAAATACAGATGTAACTCTGTGAGATGAATTAACAGGACACTAAGCAGTTTCTCAGGAAGCTTCTTTCCAGATTTCATCTGAGGATATTTCCTATTTCACCATAGCCCTCTATGGGCTTCCAAATATCACTTTGCCAATTCCACAAGAACTGTCTTAGCGAAAGGCTTCTAGAGGGGAAAGCTGTAACTCTGTGAGACGATTTCACAGAACACAAAGAAGTTTCTCAGAAAGCTTCTTTGTCTTTGTTAACGGAGGATATTTCCTTTGGCCCTATAGTCTTCAAAGGGATCCGAAATATCTGTTCTCAGATTCCACAGAAATAAGGCTAGCAAAGAGATCCACGAAATACAGATGTAAGTCTGTGAGATGAATTAACGGGACACTAAGCAGTTTCTCAGAAAGCTTCTTTCCAGATTTCATCTGAGGATATTTCATTTTTCACCATAGCCCTCTATGGGCTTCCAAATATCACTTTGCCAATTCCACAAGAACTGTCTTAGCGAAAGGCTTCTTGAGGGGAAAGCTGTAACTCTGTGAGATGATTTCACAGAACACAAAGAAGTTTCTCAGAAAGCTTCTTTCTCTTTGTTATCGGAGGATATTTCCTTTGGCCCTATAGACTTCAAAGGGATCCGAAATATCTGTTCTCAGATTCCACAGAAATAAGGCTATCAAAGAGATCCACGAAATACAGATGTAAGTCTGTGAGATGAATTAACAGAACACTAAGCAGTTTCTCAGAAAGCTTCTTTCCAGATTTCATCTGAGGATATTTCCTTTTTCACCATAGCCCTCTATGGGCTTCCAAATATAACTTTGCCAATTCCACAAGAACTGTCTTAGCGAAAGGCTTCTTGAGGGGAAAGCTGTAACTCTGTGAGATGATTTCACAGAACACAAAGAAGTTTCTCAGAATGCTTCTTTCTCTTTGTTATCGGAGGATATTTCCTTTGGCCCTATAGTCTTCAAAGGGATCCGAAATATCTGTTCTCAGATTCCACAGAAATAAGGCTAGCAAAGATATCCACGAAATACAGATGTAACTCTGTGAAATGAATTAACAGAACACTAAGCAGTTTCTCAGAAAGCTTCTTTCCAGATTTTATCTGAGGATATTTCCTTTTTCACCATAGCCCTCTAAGGCTTCCAAATATCACGTTGCCAATTCCACAAGAACTGTCTTAGCGAAAGGCTACTTGAGGGGAAAGCTGTAACTCTGTGAGATGATTTCACAGAACACAAAGAAGTTTCTCAGAAAGCTTCTTTCTCTTTGTTATCGGAGGATATTTCCTTTGGCCCTATAGTCTTCAAAGGGATCCGAAATATCTGTTCTCAGATTCCACAGAAATAAGGCTAGCAAAGAGATCCACGAAATACAGATGTAACTCTGTGAGATGAATTAACAGGACACTAAGCAGTTTCTCAGAAAGCTTCTTTCCAGATTTCATCTGAGAATATTTAATTCTTCACCATAGCACTCTATGGGCTTCCAAATATCACTTTGCCAATTCCACAAGAACTGTCTTAGCGAAAGGCTTCTTGAGGGGAAAGCTGTAACTCTGTGAGATGATTTCACAGAACACAAAGAAGTTTCTCAGAAAGCTTCTTTCTCTTTGTTATCAGAGGATATTTCCTTAGGCCCTATAGACTTCAAAAGGATCCGAAATATCTGTTCTCAGATTCCACAGAAATAAGGCTAGCAAAGAGATCCACGAAATACAGATGTAACTCTGTGAGATGAATTTACAGGAAACTAAGCAGTTTCACAGAAAGCTTCTTTCCAGATTTCATCTGAGGATATTTCCTTTTTCACCATAGCCCTCTATGGGCTTCCAAATATCACTTTGCCAATTCCACAAGAACTGTCTTAGTGAAAGACTTCTTGAGGGGAAAGCTGTAACTCTGTGAGATGATTTCACAGAACACAAAGAAGTTTCTCAGAAAGCTTCTTTCTCTTTGTTATCGGAGGATAATTCCTTTGGCCCTATAGTCTTCAAAGGGATCCGAAATATCTGTTCTCAGATTCCACAGAAATAAGGCTAGCAAAGAGATCCACGAAATACAGATGTAACTCTGTGAGATGAATTAACAGAACACTAAGCAGTTTCTCAGAAAGCTTCTTTCCAGATTTCATCTGAGGATATTTCCTTTTTCACCATAGCCCTCTATGGCTTCCAAATATCACTTTGCCAATTCCACAAGAACTGTCTTAGCGAAAGGCTTCTTGAGGGGAAAGCTGCAACTCTGTGAGATGATTTCACAGAACACAAAGAAGTTTCTCAGAAAGCTTCTTTCTCTTTGTTATCGGAGGATATTTCCTTTGGCCCTATAGTCTTCAAAGGGATCCGAAATATCTGTTCTCAGATTCCACAGAAATAAGGCTAGCAAAGAGATCCACGAAATACAGATGTAACTCTGTGAGATGAATTAACAGGACACTAAGCAGTTTCTCAGAAAGCTTCTTTCCAGATTTCATCTGAGGATATTTCCTTTTTCACCATAGCCCTCTATGGGCTTCCAAATATCACTTTGCCAATTCCACAAGAACTGTCTTACCGAAAGGCTTCTTGAGGGGAAAGCTGTAACTCTGTGAGATGATTTCACAGAACACAAAGAAGTTTCTCAGAAAGCTTCTTTCTCTTTGTTATCAGAGGATATTTCCTTTGGCCCTATAGTCTTCAAAGGGATCCGAATATCTGTTCTCAGATTCCACAGAAATAAGGCTAGCAAAGAGATCCACGAAATACAGATGTAACTCTGTGAGGTGAATTAACAGAACACTAAGCATTTTCACAGAAAGCTTCTTTCCAGATTTCATCTGAGGATATTTCCTTTTTCACCATAGCCCTCTATGGTTTCCAAATATAACTTTGCCAATTCCACAAGATCTGTCTTAGCGAAAGGCTTCTTGAGGGGAAAGCTGTAACTCTGTGAGATGATTTCACAGAACACAAAGAAGTTTCTCAGAAAGCTTCTTTCTCTTTGTTATCGGACGATATTTCCTTTGGCCCTATAGTCTTCAAAGGGATCCGAAATATCTGTTCTCAGATTCCACAGAAATAAGGCTAGGAAAGAGCTCCACGAAATACAGGTGTAACTCTGTGTGATGAATTAACAGAACACTAAGCAGTTTCTCAGAAAGCTTCTTTCCAGATTTCATGTGAGGATATTTCCTTTTTCACCATAGCCCTCTATGGGCTTCCAAATATCACTTTGCCAATTCCACAAGAACTGTCTTAGCTAAAGGCTTCTTGAGGGGAAAGCTGTAACTCTGTGAGATGATTTCACAGAACACAAAGAAGTTTCTCAGAAAGCTTCTTTCTCTTTGTTATCGGAGGATATTTCCTTTGGCCCTATAGTCTTCAAAAGGATCCGAAATATCTGTTCTCAGATTCCACAGAAATAAGGCTAGCAAAGAGACCACGAAAAACAGATGTAACTCTGTGAGATGAATTAACAGGACACTAAGCAGTTTCTCAGAAAGCTTCTTTCCAGATTTCATCTGAGGATATTTCCTTTTTCACCATAGCCCTCTATGGGCTTCCAAATATCACTTTGCCAATTCCACAAGAACTGTCTTAGCGAAAGGCTTCTAGAGGGGAAAGCTGTAACTCTGTGAGATGATTTCACAGAACACAAAGAAGTTTCTCAGAAAGCTTCTTTGTCTTTGTTATCGGAGGATATTTCCTTTGGCCCTATAGTCTTCAAAGGGATCCGAAATATCTGTTCTCAGATTCCACAGAAATAAGGCTAGCAAAGAGATCCACGAAATACAGATGTAAGTCTGTGAGATGAATTAACAGGAGACTAAGCAGTTTCTCAGAAAGCTTCTTTCCAGATTTCATCTGAGGATATTTCATTTTTCACCATAGCCCTCTATGGGCTTCCAAATATCACTTTGCCAATTCCACAAGAACTGTCTTAGCGAAAGGCTTCTTGAGGGGAAAGTTGTAACTCTGTGAGATGATTTCACAGAACACAAAGAAGTTTCTCAGAAAGCTTCTTTCTCTTTGTTATCGGAGGATATTTCCTTTGGCCCTATAGACTTCAAAGGGATCCGAAATATCTGTTCTCAGATTCCACAGAAATAAGGCTAGCAAAGAGATCCACGAAATACAGATGTAAGTCTGTGAGATGAATTAACAGAACACTAAGCAGTTTCTCAGAAAGCTTCTTTCCAGATTTCATCTGAGGATATTTCCTTTTTCACCATAGCCCTCTATGGGCTTCCAAATATCACTTTGCCAATTCCACAAGAACTGTCTTAGCGAAAGGCTTCTTGAGGGGAAAGCTGTAACTCTGTGAGATGATTTCACAGAACACAAAGAAGTTTCTCAGAAAGCTTCTTTCTCTTTGTTATCGGAGGATATTTCCTTTGGCCCTATAGTCTTCAAAGGGATCCGAAATATCTGTTCTCAGATTCCACAGAAATTAGGCTAGCAAAGAGATCCACGAAATACAGATGTAACTCTGTGAGATGAATTAACAGAACACTAAGCAGTTTCTCAGAAAGCTTCTTTCCAGATTTCATCTGAGGATATTTCCTTTTTCACCATAGCCCTCTATGGCTTCCAAGTATCACGTTGCCAATTCCACAAGAACTGTCTTAGCGAAAGGCTACTTGAGGGGAAAGCTGTAACTCTGTGAGATGATTTCACAGAACACAAAGAAGTCTCTCAGAAAGCTTCTTTCTCTTTGTTATCCTAGGATATTTCCTTTGGCCCTATAGTCTTCAAAGGGATCCGAAATATCTGTTCTCAGATTCCACAGAAATAAGGCTAGCAAAGAGATCCACGAAATACAGATGTAACTCTGTGAGATGAATTAACAGGACACTTAGCAGTTTCTAAGAAAGCTTCTTTCCAGATTTCATCGGAGGATATTTCCTTTTTCACCATAGCCCTCTAAGGGCTTCCAAATATCACTTTGCCAATTCCACAAGAACAGTCTTAGCGAAAGGCTTCTTGAGGGGAAAGCTGTAACTCTGTGAGATGATTTCACAGAACACAAAGAAGTTTCTCAGAAAGCTTCTTTCTCTTTGTTACGGGAGGATATTTCCTTTGGCCCTATAGTCTTCAAAGGGATCCGAAATATCTGTTCTCAGATTCCACAGAAATAAGGCTAGCAAAGAGATCCACGAAATACAGATGTAACTCTGTGAGATGAATTAACAGGACACTAAGCAGTTTCTCAGAAAGCTTCTTTCCAGATTTCATCTGAGGATATTTAATTCTTCACCATAGCCCTCTGTGGGCTTCCAAATATCACTTTGCCAATTCCACAAGAACTGTCTTAGCGAAAGGCTTCTTGAGGGGAAAGCTGCAACTCTGTGAGATGATTTCACAGAACACAAAGAAGTTTCTCAGAAAGCTTCTTTCTCTTTGTTATCGGAGGATATTTCCTTTGGCCCTATAGACTTCAAAGGGATCCGAAATATCTGTTCTCAGATTCCACAGAAATAAGGCTAGCAAAGAGATCCACGAAATACAGATGTAACTCTGTGAGATGAATTAACAGGACACTAAGCAGTTTCTCAGGAAGCTTCTTTCCAGATTTCATCTGAGGATATTTCCTTTTTCACCATAGCCCTCTATGGGCTTCCAAATATCACTTTGCCAATTCCACAAGAACTGTCTTAGCGAAAGGCTTCTAGAGGGGAAAGCTGTAACTCTGTGAGACGATTTCACAGAACACAAAGAAGTTTCTCAGAAAGCTTCTTTGTCTTTGTTATCGGAGGATATTTCCTTTGGCCCTATAGTCTTCAAAGGGATCCGAAATATCTGTTCTCAGATTCCACAGAAATAAGGCTAGCAAAGAGATCCACGAAATACAGATGTAAGTCTGTGAGATGAATTAACAGGACACTAAGCAGTTTCTCAGAAAGCTTCTTTCCAGATTTCATCTGAGGATATTTCATTTTTCACCATAGACCTCTATGGGCTTCCAAATATCACTTTGCCTATTCCACAAGAACTGTCTTAGCGAAAGGCTTCTTGAGGGGAAAGCTGTAACTCTGTGAGATGATTTCACAGAACACAAAGAAGTTTCTCAGAAAGCTTCTTTCTCTTTGTTATCGGAGGATATTTCCTTTGGCCCTATAGAGTTCAAAGGGATCCGAAATATCTGTTCTCAGATTCCACAGAAATAAGGCTATCAAAGAGATCCACGAAATACAGATGTAAGTCTGTGAGATGAATTAACAGAACACTAAGCAGTTTCTCAGAAAGCTTCTTTCCAGATTTCATCTGAGGATATTTCCTTCTTCACCATAGCCCTCTATGGGCTTCCAAATATCACTTTGCCAATTCCACAAGAACTGTCTTAGCGAAAGGCTTCTTGAGGGGAAAGCTGTAACTCTGTGAGATGATTTCACAGAACACAAAGAAGTTTCTCAGAAAGCTTCTTTCTCTTTGTTATGGGAGGATATTTCCTTTGGCCCTATAGTCTTCAAAGGGATCCGAAATATCTGTTCTCAGATTCCACAGAAATAAGGCTAGCAAAGAGATCCACGAAATACAGATGTAACTCTGTGAGATGAATTAACAGGACACTAAGCAGTTTCTCAGAAAGCTTCTTTCCAGATTTCATCTGAGGATATTTAATTCTTCACCATAGCCCTCTGTGGGCTACCAAATATCACTTTGCCAATTCCACAAGAACTGTCTTAGCGAAAGGCTTCTTGAGGGGAAAGCTGCAACTCTGTGAGATGATTTCACAGAACACAAAGAAGTTTCTCAGAAAGCTTCTTTCTCTTTGTTATCGGAGGATATTTCCTTTGGCCCTATAGACTTCAAAGGGATCCGAAATATCTGTTCTCAGATTCCACAGAAATAAGGCTAGCAAAGAGATCCACGAAATACAGATGTAACTCTGTGAGATGAATTAACAGGACACTAAGCAGTTTCTCAGGAAGCTTCTTTCCAGATTTCATCTGAGGATATTTCCTTTTTCACCATAGCCCTCTATGGGCTTCCAAATATCACTTTGCCAATTCCACAAGAACTGTCTTAGCGAAAGGCTTCTAGAGGGGAAAGCTGTAACTCTGTGAGACGATTTCACAGAACACAAAGAAGTTTCTCAGAAAGCTTCTTTGTCTTTGTTATCGGAGGATATTTCCGTTGGCCCTATAGTCTTCAAAGGGATACGAAATATCTGTTCTCAGATTCCACAGAAATAAGGCTAGCAAAGAGATCCACGAAATACAGATGTAACTCTGTGAGATGAATTAACAGAACACTAAGCAGTTTCTCAGAAAGCTTCTTTCCAGATTTTTTCTGAGGATATTTCCTTTTTCACCATAGCCCTCTATGGCTTCCAAATATCACGTTGCCAATTCCACAAGAACTGTCTTAGCGAAAGGCTACTTGAGGGGAAAGCTGTAACTCTGTGAGATGATTTCACAGAACACAAAGAAGTTTCTCAGAAAGCTTCTTTCTCTTTGTTATCGGAGGATATTTCCTTTGGCCCTATAGTCTTCAAAGGGATCCGAAATATCTGTTCTCAGATTCCACAGAAATAAGGCTAGCAAAGAGATCCACGAAATACAGATGTAACTCTGTGAGATGAATTAACAGGACACTAAGCAGTTTCTAAGAAAGCTTCTTTCCAGATTTCATCGGAGGATATTTCCTTTTTCACCATAGCCCTCTAAGGGCTTCCAAATATCACTTTGCCAATTCCACAAGAACAGTCTTAGCGAAAGGCTTCTTGAGGGGAAAGCTGTAACTCTGTGAGATGATTTCACAGAACACAAAGAAGTTTCTCAGAAAGCTTCTTTCTCTTTGTTATGGGAGGATATTTCCTTTGGCCCTATAGTCTTCAAAGGGATCCGAAATATCTGTTCACAGATTCCACAGAAATAAGGCTAGCAAAGAGATCCACGAAATACAGATGTAACTCTGTGAGATGAATTAACAGGACACTAAGCAGTTTCTCAGAAAGCTTCTTTCCAGATTTCATCTGAGGATATTTCCTTTTTCACCATAGCCCTCTATGGGCTTCCAAATATCACTTTGCCAATTCCACAAGAACTGTCTTAGCGAAAGGCTTCTTGAGGGGAAAGCTGTAACTCTGTGAGATGATTTCACAGAAAACAAAGAAGTTTCTCAGAAAGCTTCTTTCTCTTTGTTATCAGAGGATATTTCCTTTGGCCCTATAGACTTCAAAGGGATCCGAAATATCTGTTCTCAGATTCCACAGAAATAAGGCTAGCAAAGAGATCCACGAAATACAGATGTAAGTCTGTGAGATGAATTAAGAGGACACTAAGCAGTTTCACAGAAAGCTTCTTTCCAGATTTCATCTGAGGATATTTCCTTTTTCACCATAGCCCTCTATGGCTTCCAAATATCACTTTGCCAATTCCACAAGAACTGTCTTAGCGAAAGGCTTCTTGAGGGGAAAGCTGTAACTCTGTGAGATGATTTCACAGAACACAAAGAAGTTTCTCAGAAAGCTTCTTTCTCTTTGTTATGGGAGGATATTTCCTTTGGCCCTATAGTCTTCAAAGGGATCCGAAATATCTGTTCTCAGATTCCACAGAAATAAGGCTAGCAAAGAGATCCACGAAATACAGATGTAACTCTCTGAGATGAATTAACAGGACACTAAGCAGTTTCTCAGAAAGCTTCTTTCCAGATTTCATCTGAGGATATTTAATTCTTCACCATAGCCCTCTGTGGGCTTCCAAATATCACTTTGCCAATTCCACAAGAACTGTCTTAGCGAAAGGCTTCTTGAGGGGAAAGCTGCAACTCTGTGAGATGATTTCACAGAACACAAAGAAGTTTCTCAGAAAGCTTCTTTCTCTTTGTTATCGGAGGATATTTCCTTTGGCCCTATAGACTTCAAAGGGATCCGAAATATCTGTTCTCAGATTCCACAGAAATAAGGCTAGCAAAGAGATCCACGAAATACAGATGTAACTCTGTGAGATGAATTAACAGGACACTAAGCAGTTTCTCAGGAAGCTTCTTTCCAGATTTCATCTGAGGATATTTCCTTTTTCACCATAGCCCTCTATGGGCTTCCAAATATCACTTTGCCAATTCCACAAGAACTGTCTTAGCGAAAGGCTTCTAGAGGGGAAAGCTGTAACACTGTGAGACGATTTCACAGAACACAAAGAAGTTTCTCAGAAAGCTTCTTTGTCTCTGTTATCGGAGGATATTTCCTTTGGCCCTATAGTCTTCAAAGGGATCCGAAATATCTGTTCTCAGATTCCACAGAAATAAGGCTAGCAAAGAGATCCACGAAATACAGATGTAAGTCTGTGAGATGAATTAACAGGACACTAAGCAGTTTCTCAGAAAGCTTCTTTCCAGATTTCATCTGAGGATATTTCATTTTTCACCATAGCCCTCTATGGGCTTCCAAATATCACTTTGCCAATTCCACAAGAACTGTCTTAGCGAAAGGCTTCTTGAGGGGAAAGCTGTAACTCTGTGAGATGATTTCACAGAACACAAAGAAGTTTCTCAGAAAGCTTCTTTCTCTTTGTTATCGGAGGATATTTCCTTTGGCCCTATAGACTTCAAAGGGATCCGAAATATCTGTTCTCAGATTCCACAGAAATAAGGCTATCAAAGAGATCCACGAAATACAGATGTAAGTCTGTGAGATGAATTAACAGAACACTAAGCAGTTTCTCAGAAAGCTTCTTTCCAGATTTCATCTGAGGATATTTCCTTTTTCACCATAGGCCTCTATGGGCTTCCAAATATCACTTTGCCAATTCCACAAGAACTGTCTTAGCGAAAGGCTTCTTGAGGGGAAAGCTGTAACTCTGTGAGATGATTTCACAGAACACAAAGAAGTTTCTCAGAAAGCTTCTTTCTCTTTGTTATCGGAGGATATTTCCTTTGGCCCTATAGTCTTCAAAGGGATCCGAAATATCTGTTCTCAGATTCCACAGAAATAAGACTAGCAAAGAGATCCACGAAATACAGATGTAACTCTGTGAGATGAATTAACAGGACACTAAGCAGTTTCTAAGAAAGCTTCTTTCCAGATTTCATCGGAGGATATTTACTTTTTCACCATAGCCCTCTAAGGGCTTCCAAATATCACTTTGCCAATTTCACAAGAACTGTCTTAGGGAAAGGCTTCTTGAGGGGAAAGCTGTAACTCTGTGAGATGATTTCACAGAACACAAAGAAGTTTCTCAGAAAGCTTCTTTCTCTTTGTTATGGGAGGATATTTCCTTTGGCCCTATAGTCTTCAAAGGGATCCGAAATATCTGTTCTCAGATTCCACAAAAATAAGGCTAGCAAAGAGATCCACGAAATACAGATGTAACACTGTGAGATGAATTAACAGGACACTAAGCAGTTTCTCAGAAAGCTTCTTTCCAGATTTCATCTGAGAATATTTAATTCTTCACCATAGCACTCTATGGGCTTCCAAATATCACTTTGCCAATTCCACAAGAACTGTCTTAGCGAAAGGCTTCTTGAGGGGAAAGCTGTAACTCTGTGAGATGATTTCACAGAACACAAAGAAGTTTCTCAGAAAGCTTCTTTCTCTTTGTTATCAGAGGATATTTCCTTAGGCCCTATAGACTTCAAAAGGATCCGAAATATCTGTTCTCAGATTCCACAGAAAT
Source organism: Macaca nemestrina (assembly GCF_043159975.1). NCBI lineage: Eukaryota > Metazoa > Chordata > Mammalia > Primates > Cercopithecidae > Macaca > Macaca nemestrina. Next base: position 57,003,342 of record NC_092129.1, on the reverse strand, counting down.
AAGGCTAGCAAAGAGATCCACGAAATACAGGTGTAACTCTGTGTGATGAATTAACAGAACACTAAGCAGTTTCTCAGAAAGCTTCTTTCCAGATTTCATGTGAGGATATTTCCTTTTTCACCATAGCCCTCTACGGGCTTCCAAATATAAGTTTGCCAATTCCACAAGAACTGTCTTAGCGAAAGGCTTCTAGAGGGGAAAGCTGTAACTCTGTGAGACGATTTCACAGAACACAAAGAAGTTTCTCAGAAAGCTTCTTTGTCTTTGTTATCGGAGGATATTTCCTTTGGCCCTATAGTCTTCAAAGGGATCCGAAATATCTGTTCTCAGATTCCACAGAAATAAGGCTAGCAAAGAGATCCACGAAATACAGATGTAAGTCTGTGAGATGAATTAACAGGACACTAAGCAGTTTCTCAGAAAGCTTCTTTCCAGATTTCATCTGAGGATATTTCATTTTTCACCATAGCCCTCTATGGGCTTCCAAATATCACTTTGCCTATTCCACAAGAACTGTCTTAGCGAAAGGCTTCTTGAGGGGAAAGCTGTAACTCTGTGAGATGATTTCACAGAACACAAAGAAGTTTCTCAGAAAGCTTCTTTCTCTTTGTTATCGGAGGATATTTCCTTTGGCCCTACAGACTTCAAAGGGATCCGAAATATCTGTTCTCAGATTCCACAGAAATAAGGCTATCAAAGAGATCCACGAAATACAGATGTAAGTCTGTGAGATGAATTAACAGAACACTAAGCAGTTTCTCAGAAAGCTTCTTTCCAGATTTCATCTGAGGATATTTCCTTCTTCACCATAGCCCTCTATGGGCTTCCAAATATCACTTTGCCAATTCCACAAGAACTGTCTTAGCGAAAGGCTTCTTGAGGGGAAAGCTGTAACTCTGTGAGATGATTTCACAGAACACAAAGAAGTTTCTCAGAAAGCTTCTTTCTCTTTGTTATCGGAGGATATTTCCTTTGGCCCTATAGTCTTCAAAGGGATCCGAAATATCTGTTCTCAGATTCCACAGAAATAAGGCTAGCAAAGAGATCCACGAAATACAGATGTAACTCTGTGAGATGAATTAACAGAACACTAAGCAGTTTCTCAGAAAGCTTCTTTCCAGATTTTTTCTGAGGATATTTCCTTTTTCACCATAGCCCTCTATGGCTTCCAAATATCACGTTGCCAATTCCACAAGAACTGTCTTAGCGAAAGGCTACTTGAGGGGAAAGCTGTAACTCTGTGAGATGATTTCACAGAACACAAAGAAGTTTCTCAGAAAGCTTCTTTCTCTTTGTTATCGGAGGATATTTCCTTTGGCCCTATAGTCTTCAAAGGGATCCGAAATATCTGTTCTCAGATTCCACAGAAATAAGGCTAGCAAAGAGATCCACGAAATACAGATGTAACTCTGTGAGATGAATTAACAGGACACTAAGCAGTTTCTAAGAAAGCTTCTTTCCAGATTTCATCGGAGGATATTTCCTTTTTCACCATAGCCCTCTAAGGGCTTCCAAATATCACTTTGCCAATTCCACAAGAACAGTCTTAGCGAAAGGCTTCTTGAGGGGAAAGCTGTAACTCTGTGAGATGATTTCACAGAACACAAAGAAGTTTCTCAGAAAGCTTCTTTCTCTTTGTTATGGGAGGATATTTCCTTTGGCCCTATAGTCTTCAAAGGGATCCGAAATATCTGTTCACAGATTCCACAGAAATAAGGCTAGCAACGAGATCCAGGAAATACAGATGTAACTCTGTGAGATGAATTAACAGGACACTAAGCAGTTTCTCAGAAAGCTTCTTTCCAGATTTCATCTGAGGATATTTAACTCTTCACCATAGCCCTCTGTGGGCTTCCAAATATCACTTTGCCAATTCCACAAGAACTGTCTTAGCGAAAGGCTTCTTGAGGGGAAAGCTGTAACTCTGTGAGATGATTTCACAGAACACAAAGAAGTTTCTCAGAAAGCTTCTTTCTCTTTGTTATCAGAGGATATTTCCTTTGGCCCTATAGACTTCAAAGGGATCCGAAATATCTGTTCTCAGATTCCACAGAAATAAGGCTAGCAAAGAGATCCACGAAATACAGATGTAAGTCTGTGAGATGAATTAACAGGACACTAAGCAGTTTCACAGAAAGCTTCTTTCCAGATTTCATCTGAGGATATTTCCTTTTTCACCATAGCCCTCTATGGCTTCCAAATATCACTTTGCCAATTCCACAAGAACTGTCTTAGCGAAAGGCTTCTTGAGGGGAAAGCTGCAACTCTGTGAGATGATTTCACAGAACACAAAGAAGTTTCTCAGAAAGCTTCTTTCTCTTTGTTATGGGAGGATATTTCCTTTGGCCCTATAGTCTTCAAAGGGATCCGAAATATCTGTTCTCAGATTCCACAGAAATAAGGCTAGCAAAGAGATCCACGAAATACAGATGTAACTCTCTGAGATGAATTAACAGGACACTAAGCAGTTTCTCAGAAAGCTTCTTTCCAGATTTCATCTGAGGATATTTAATTCTTCACCATAGCCCTCTGTGGGCTTCCAAATATCACTTTGCCAATTCCACAAGAACTGTCTTAGCGAAAGGCTTCTTGAGGGGAAAGCTGCAACTCTGTGAGATGATTTCACAGAACACAAAGAAGTTTCTCAGAAAGCTTCTTTCTCTTTGTTATCGGAGGATATTTCCTTTGGCCCTATAGACTTCAAAGGGATCCGAAATATCTGTTCTCAGATTCCACAGAAATAAGGCTAGCAAAGAGATCCACGAAATACAGATGTAACTCTGTGAGATGAATTAACAGGACACTAAGCAGTTTCTCAGGAAGCTTCTTTCCAGATTTCATCTGAGGATATTTCCTTTTTCACCATAGCCCTCTATGGGCTTCCAAATATCACTTTGCCAATTCCACAAGAACTGTCTTAGCGAAAGGCTTCTAGAGGGGAAAGCTGTAACTCTGTGAGACGATTTCACAGAACACAAAGAAGTTTCTCAGAAAGCTTCTTTGTCTCTGTTATCGGAGGATATTTCCTTTGGCCCTATAGTCTTCAAAGGGATCCGAAATATCTGTTCTCAGATTCCACAGAAATAAGGCTAGCAAAGAGATCCACGAAATACAGATGTAAGTCTGTGAGATGAATTAACAGGACACTAAGCAGTTTCTCAGAAAGCTTCTTTCCAGATTTCATCTGAGGATATTTCATTTTTCACCATAGCCCTCTATGGGCTTCCAAATATCACTTTGCCAATTCCACAAGAACTGTCTTAGCGAAAGGCTTCTTGAGGGGAAAGCTGTAACTCTGTGAGATGATTTCACAGAACACAAAGAAGTTTCTCAGAAAGCTTCTTTCTCTTTGTTATCGGAGGATATTTCCTTTGGCCCTATAGACTTCAAAGGGATCCGAAATATCTGTTCTCAGATTCCACAGAAATAAGGCTATCAAAGAGATCCACGAAATACAGATGTAAGTCTGTGAGATGAATTAACAGAACACTAAGCAGTTTCTCAGAAAGCTTCTTTCCAGATTTCATCTGAGGATATTTCCTTTTTCACCATAGGCCTCTATGGGCTTCCAAATATCACTTTGCCAATTCCACAAGAACTGTCTTAGCGAAAGGCTTCTTGAGGGGAAACCTGTAACTCTGTGAGATGATTTCACAGAACACAAAGAAGTTTCTCAGAAAGCTTCTTTCTCTTTGTTATCGGAGGATATTTCCTTTGGCCCTATAGTCTTCAAAGGAATCCGAAATATCTGTTCTCAGATTCCACAGAAATAAGACTAGCAAAGAGATCCACGAAATACAGATGTAACTCTGTGAGATGAATTAACAGGACACTAAGCAGTTTCTAAGAAAGCTTCTTTCCAGATTTCATCGGAGGATATTTACTTTTTCACCATAGCCCTCTAAGGGCTTCCAAATATCACTTTGCCGATTTCACAAGAACTGTCTTAGGGAAAGGCTTCTTGAGGGGAAAGCTGTAACTCTGTGAGATGATTTCACAGAACACAAAGAAGTTTCTCAGAAAGCTTCTTTCTCTTTGTTATGGGAGGATATTTCCTTTGGCCCTATAGTCTTCAAAGGGATCCGAAATATCTGTTCTCAGATTCCACAGAAATAAGGCTAGCAAAGAGATCCACGAAATACAGATGTAACACTGTGAGATGAATTAACAGGACACTAAGCAGTTTCTCAGAAAGCTTCTTTCCAGATTTCATCTGAGAATATTTAATTCTTCACCATAGCACTCTATGGGCTTCCAAATATCACTTTGCCAATTCCACAAGAACTGTCTTAGCGAAAGGCTTCTTGAGGGGAAAGCTGTAACTCTGTGAGATGATTTCACAGAACACAAAGAAGTTTCTCAGAAAGCTTCTTTCTCTTTGTTATCAGAGGATATTTCCTTAGGCCCTATAGACTTCAAAAGGATCCGAAATATCTGTTCTCAGATTCCACAGAAATAAGGCTAGCAAAGAGATCCACGAAATACAGGTGTAACTCTGTGTGATGAATTAACAGAACACTAAGCAGTTTCTCAGAAAGCTTCTTTCCAGATTTCATGTGAGGATATTTCCTTTTTCACCATAGCCCTCTATGGGCTTCCAAATATAAGTTTGCCAATTCCACAAGAACTGTCTTAGCTAAAGGCTTCTTGAGGGGAAAGCTGTAACTCTGTGAGATGATTTCACAGAACACAAAGAAGTTTCTCAGAAATCTTCTTTCTCTTTGTTATCGGAGGATATTTCCTTTGGCCGTATAGTCTTCAAAAGGATCCGAAATATCTGTTCTCAGATTCCACAGAAATAAGGCTAGCAAAGAGACCACGAAAAACAGATGTAACTCTGTGAGATGAATTAACAGGACACTAAGCAGTTTCTCAGAAAGCTTCTTTCCAGATTTCATCTGAGGATATTTCCTTTTTCACCATAGCCCTCTATGGGCTTCCAAATATCACTTTGCCAATTCCACAAGAACTGTCTTAGCGAAAGGCTTCTAGAGGGGAAAGCTGTAACTCTGTGAGATGATTTCACAGAACACAAAGAAGTTTCTCAGAAAGCTTCTTTGTCTTTGTTATCGGAGGATATTTCCTTTGGCCCTATAGTCTTCAAAGGGATCCGAAATATCTGTTCTCAGATTCCACAGAAATAAGGCTAGCAAAGAGATCCACGAAATACAGATGTAAGTCTGTGAGATGAATTAACAGGAGACTAAGCAGTTTCTCAGAAAGCTTCTTTCCAGATTTCATCTGAGGATATTTCATTTTTCACCATAGCCCTCTATGGGCTTCCAAATATCACTTTGCCAATTCCACAAGAACTGTCTTAGCGAAAGGCTTCTTGAGGGGAAAGCTGTAACTCTGTGAGATGATATCACAGAACACAAAGAAGTTTCTCAGAAAGCTTCTTTCTCTTTGTTATCGGAGGATATTTCCTTTGGCCCTATAGACTTCAAAGGGATCCGAAATATCTGTTCTCAGATTCCACAGAAATAAGGCTAGCAAAGAGATCCACGAAATACAGATGTAAGTCTGTGAGATGAATTAACAGAACACTAAGCAGTTTCTCAGAAAGCTTCTTTCCAGATTTCACCTCAGGATATTTCCTTTTTCACCATAGCCCTCTATGGGCTTCCAAATATCACTTTGCCAAATCCACAAGAACTGTCTTAGCGAAAGGCTTCTTGAGGGGAAAGCTGTAACTCTGTGAGATGATTTCACAGAACACAAAGAAGTTTCTCAGAAAGCTTCTTTCTCTTTGTTATCGGAGGATATTTCCTTTGGCCCTATAGTCTTCAAAGGGATCCGAAATATCTGTTCTCAGATTCCACAGAAATAAGGCTAGCAAAGAGATCCACGAAATACAGATGTAACTCTGTGAGATGAATTAACAGAACACTAAGCAGTTTCTCAGAAAGCTTCTTTCCAGATTTCATCTGAGGATATTTCCTTTTTCACCATAGCCCTCTATGGCTTCCAAGTATCACGTTGCCAATTCCACAAGAACTGTCTTAGCGAAAGGCTACTTGAGGGGAAAGCTGTAACTCTGTGAGATGATTTCACAGAACACAAAGAAGTTTCTCAGAAAGCTTCTTTCTCTTTGTTATCCTAGGATATTTCCTTTGGCCCTATAGTCTTCAAAGGGATCCGAAATATCTGTTCTCAGATTCCACAGAAATAAGGCTAGCAAAGAGATCCACGAAATACAGATGTAACTCTGTGAGATGAATTAACAGGACACTAAGCAGTTTCTAAGAAAGCTTCTTTCCAGATTTCATCGGAGGATATTTCCTTTTTCACCATAGCCCTCTAAGGGCTTCCAAATATCACTTTGCCAATTCCACAAGAACAGTCTTAGCGAAAGGCTTCTTGAGGGGAAAGCTGTAACTCTGTGAGATGATTTCACAGAACACAAAGAAGTTTCTCAGAAAGCTTCTTTCTCTTTGTTATGGGAGGATATTTCCTTTGGCCCTATAGTCTTCAAAGGGATCCGAAATATCTGTTCTCAGATTCCACAGAAATAAGGCTAGCAAAGAGATCCACGAAATACAGATGTAACTCTGTGAGATGAATTAACAGGACACTAAGCAGTTTCTCAGAAAGCTTCTTTCCAGATTTCATCTGAGGATATTTAATTCTTCACCATAGCCCTCTGTGGGCTTCCAAATATCACTTTGCCAATTCCACAAGAACTGTCTTAGCGAAAGGCTTCTTGAGGGGAAAGCTGCAACTCTGTGAGATGATTTCACAGAACACAAAGTAGTTTCTCAGAAAGCTTCTTTCTCTTTGTTATCGGAGGATATTTCCTTTGGCCCTATAGACTTCAAAGGGATCCGAAATATCTGTTCTCAGATTCCACAGAAATAAGGCTATCAAAGAGATCCACGAAATACAGATGTAAGTCTGTGAGATGAATTAACAGAACACTAAGCAGTTTCTCAGAAAGCTTCTTTCCAGATTTCATCTGAGGATATTTCCTTTTTCACCATAGCCCTCTATGGGCTTCCAAATATCACTTTGCCAATTCCACAAGAACTGTCTTAGCGAAAGGCTTCTTGAGGGGAAAGCTGTAACTCTGTGAGATGTTTTCACAGAACACAAAGAAGTTTCTCAGAAAGCTTCTTTCTCTTTGTTATCGGAGGATATTTCCTTTGACCCTATAGTCTTCAAAGGGATCCGAAATATCTGTTCTCAGATTCCACAGAAATAAGGCTAGCAAAGAGATCCACGAAATACAGATGTAACTCTGTGAGATGAATTAACAGAACACTAAGCAGTTTCTCAGAAAGCTTCTTTCCAGATTTTATCTGAGGCTATTTCCTTTTTCACCATAGCCCTCTATGGGCTTCCAAATATCACGTTGCCAATTCCACAAGAACTGTCTTAGCGAAAGGCTACTTGAGGGGAAAGCTGTAACTCTGTGAGATGGTTTCACAGAACACAAAGAAGTTTCTCAGAAAGCTTCTTTCTCTTTGTTATCGGAGGATATTTCCTTTGGCCCTATAGTCTTCAAAGGGATCCGAAATATCTGTTCTCAGATTCCACAGAAATAAGGCTAGCAAAGAGATCCACGAAATACAGATGTAACTCTGTGAGATGAATTAACAGGACACTAAGCAGTTTCTCAGAAAGCTTCTTTCCAGATTTCATCGGAGGATATTTCCTTTTTAACCATAGCCCTCTAAGGGCTTCCAAATATCACTTTGCCAATTTCACAAGAACTGTCTTAGCGAAAGCTTTCTTGAGGGGAAAGCTGTAACTCTGTGAGATGATTTCACAGAACACAAAGAAGTTTCTCAGAAAGCTTCTTTCTCTTTGTTATGGGAGGATATTTCCTTTGGCCCTATAGTCTTCAAAGGGATCCGAAATATCTATTCTCAGATTCCACAGAAATAAGGCTAGCAAAGAGATCCACGAAATACAGATGTAACTCTGTGAGATGAATTAACAGGACACTAAGCAGTTTCTCAGAAAGCTTCTTTCCAGATTTCATCTGAGGATATTTAATTCTTCACCATAGCCCTCTATGGGCTTCCAAATATCACTTTGCCAATTCCACAAGAACTGTCTTAGCGAAAGGCTTCTTGAGGGGAAAGCTGTAACTCTGTGAGATGATTTCACAGAACACAAAGAAGTTTCTCAGAAAGCTTCTTTCTCTTTGTTATCGGAGGATATTTCCTTTGGCCCTATAGACTTCAAAAGGATCCGAAATATCTGTTCTCAGATTCCACAGAAATAAGGCTAGCAAAGAGATCCACGAAATACAGATGTAACTCTGTGAGATGAATTAACAGGACACTAAGCAGTTTCACAGAAAGCTTCTTTCCAGATTTCAGCTGAGGATATTTCCTTTTTCACCATAGCCCTCTATGGGATTCCAAATATCACTTTGCCAATTCCACAAGAACTGTCTTAGCGAAAGACTTCTTGAGGGGAAAGCTGTAACTCTGTGAGATGATTTCACAGAACACAAAGAAGTTTCTCAGAAAGCTTCTTTCTCTTTGTTATCGGAGGATATTTCCTTGGCCCTATAGTCTTCAAAGGGATCCGAAATATCTTTTCTCAGATTCCACAGAAATAAGGCTAGCAAAGAGATCCACGAAATACAGATGTAACTCTGTGAGATGAATTAACAGAACACTAAGCAGTTTCTCAGAAAGCTTCTTTCCAGATTTCATCTGAGGATATTTCCTTTTTCACCATAGCCCTCTATGGCTTCCAAATATCACTTTGCCAATTCCACAAGAACTGTCTTAGCGAAAGGCTTCTTGAGGGGAAAGCTGCAACTCTGTGAGATGATTTCACAGAACACAAAGAAGTTTCTCAGAAAGCTTCTTTCTCTTTGTTATCGGAGGATATTTCCTTTGGCCCTATAGTCTTCAAAGGGATCCGAAATATCTGTTCTCAGATTCCACAGAAATAAGGCTAGCAAAGAGTTCCACGAAATACAGATGTAAGTCTGTGAGATGAATTAACAGGACACTAAGCAGTTTCTCAGAAAGCTTCTTTCCAGATTTCATCTGAGGATATTTCCTTTTTCTCCATAGCCCTCTATGAGCTTCCAAATATCACTTTGCCAATTCCACAAGAACTGTCTTAGCGAAAGGCTTCTTGAGGGGAAAGCTGTAACTCTGTGAGATGATTTCACAGAACACAAAGAAGTTTCTCAGAAAGCTTCTTTCTCTTTGTTATCGGGGGATATTTCCTTTGGCCCTATAGTCTTCAAAGGGATCCGAATATCTGTTCTCAGATTCCACAGAAATAAGGCTATCAAAGAGATCAACGAAATACAGATGTAACTCTGTGAGATGAATTAACAGAACACTAAGCAGTTTCACAGAAAGCTACTTTCCAGATTTCATCTGAGGATATTTTCTTTTTCACCATAGCCCTCTATGCTTTCCAAATATAACTTTGCCAATTCCACAAGATCTGTCTTAGCTAAAGGCTTCTTGAGGGGAAAGCTGCAACACTGTGAGATGATTTCACAGAACACAAAGAAGTTTCTCCGAAAGCTTCTTTCTCTTTGTTATCGGAGGATATTTCCTTTGGCCCTACAGTCTTCAAAAGTGTCCGAAATATGTGTTCTCAGATTCCACAGAAATAAGGCTAGTAAAGAGACCACGAAAAAGAGATGTAACTCTGTGAGATGAATTAACAGGACACTAAGCAGTTTCTCAGAAAGCTTCTTTCCAGATTTCATCTGAGGATATTTCCTCTTTCACCATAGCCCTCTATAGGCTTCCAAATATCACTTTGCCAATTCCACAAGAACTGTCTTAGCGAAAGGCTTCTTGAGGGGAAAGCTGTAACTCTGTGAGATGATTTCACAGAACACAAAGAAGTTTCTCAGAAAGCTTCTTTCTCTTTGTTATGGGAGGATATTTCCTTTGGCCCTATAGTCTTCAAAGGGATGCGAAATATCTGTTCTCAGATTCCACAGAAATAAGGCTAGCAAAGAGATCCACGAAATACAGATGTAACTCTGTGAGATGAATTAACAGAACACTAAGCAGTTTCTCAGAAAGCTTCTTTCCAGATTTCATCTGAGGATATTTCCTTTTTCACCATAGCCCTCTATGGCTTCCAAATATCTCTTTGCCAATTCCACAAGAACTGTCTTAGCGAAAGGCTTCTTGAGGGGAAAGCTGTAACTCTGTGAGATGATTTCACAGAACACAAAGAAGTTTCTCAGAAAGCTTCTTTCTCTTTGTTATCGGAGGATATTTCCTTTGGCACTATTGTCTTCAAAGGGATCCGAAATATCTGTTCTCAGATTCCACAGAAATAAGGCTAGCAAAGAGATCCACGAAATACAGATGTAACACTGTGAGATGAATTAACAGGACACTAAGCAGTTTCTCAGGAAGCTTCTTTCCAGATTTCATCTGAGGATATTTAATTCTTCACCATAGCCCTCTAGGGGCTTCCAAATATCACTTTGCCAATTCCACAAGAACTGTCTTAGCGAAAGGCTTCTTGAGGGGAAAGCTGTAACTCTGTGAGATGATTTCACAGAACTCAAAGAAGTTTCTCAGAAAGCTTCTTTGTCTTTGTTATCGGAGGATATTTCCTTTGGCCCTATAGTCTTCAAAGGGATCCGAAATATCTGTTCTCAGATTCCACAGAAATAAGGCTAGCAAAGAGATCCACGAAATACAGATGTAACTCTCTGAGATGAATTAACAGGACACTAAGCAGTTTCTCAGAAAGCTTCTTTCCAGATTTCATCTGAGGATATTTCCTTTTTCACCATAGCCCTCTATGGGCTTCCAAATATCACTTTGCCAATTCCACAAGAACTGTCTTAGCAAAAGGCTTCTTGAAGGGAAAGCTGTAACTCTGTGAGATGATTTCACAGAACACAAAGAAGTTTCTCAGAAAGCTTCTTTCTCTTTGTTATCGGAGGATATTTCCTTTGGCCCTATAGACTTCAAAGGGATCCGAAATATCTGTTCTCAGATTCCAGAGAAATAAGGCTAGCAAAGAGATCCACGAAATACAGATGTAAGTCTGTGAGATGAATTAACAGAACACTAAGCAGTTTCTCAGAAAGCTTCTTTCCAGATTTCATCGGAGGATATTTCCTTTTTCACCATAGCCCTCTATGGGCTTCCAAATATCACTTTACCAATTCCACAAGAACTGTCTTAGCGAAAGGCTTCTTGAGGGGAAAGCTGTAACTCTGTGAGATGATTTCACAGAACACAAAGAAGTTTCTCAGAAAGCTTCTTTCTCTTTGTTATTGGAGGATATTTCCTTTGGCCCTATAGTCTTCAAAGGGATCCGAAATATCTGTTCTCAGATTCCACAGAAATAAGGCTAGCAAAGAGATCCACGAAATACAGATGTAACTCTGTGAGATGAATTAACAGGACACTAAGCAGTTTCTAAGAAAGCTTCTTTCCAGATTTCATCTGAGGATATTTCGTTTTTCACCATAGCCCTCTATGGGCTTCCAAATATCACTTTGCCAATTCCACAAGAACTGTCTTAGCGAAAGGCTTCTTGAGGGGAAAGCTGTAACTCTGTGAGATGATTTCACAGAACACAAAGAAGTTTCTCAGAAAGCTTCTTTCTCTGTGTTATCAGAGGATATTTCCTTTGGCCCTATAGACTTCAAAGGGATCCGAAATATCTGTTCTCAGATTCCACAGAAATAAGGCTAGCAAAGAGATCCACGAAATACAGATGTAAGTCTGTGAGATGAATTAACAGAACACTAAGCAGTTTCTCAGAAAGCTTCTTTCCAGATTTCATCGGAGGATATTTCCTTTTTCACCATAGCCCTCTATGGGCTTCCAAATATCACTTTACCAATTCCACAAGAACTGTCTTAGCGAAAGGCTTCTTGAGGGGAAAGCTGTAACTCTGTGAGATGATTTCACAGAACACAAAGAAGTTTCTCAGAAAGCTTCTTTCTCTTTGTTATTGGAGGATATTTCCTTTGGCCCTATAGTCTTCAAAGGGATCCGAAATATCTGTTCTCAGATTCCACAGAAATAAGGCTAGCAAAGAGATCCACGAAATACAGATGTAACTCTGTGAGATGAATTAACAGGACACTAAGCAGTTTCTAAGAAAGCTTCTTTCCAGATTTCATCTGAGGATATTTCGTTTTTCACCATAGCCCTCTATGGGCTTCCAAATATCACTTTGCCAATTCCACAAGAACTGTCTTAGCGAAAGGCTTCTTGAGGGGAAAGCTGTAACTCTGTGAGATGATTTCACAGAACACAAAGAAGTTTCTCAGAAAGCTTCTTTCTCTTTGTTATCAGAGGATATTTCCTTTGGCCCTATAGACTTCAAAGGGATCCGAAATATCTGTTCTCAGATTCCACAGAAATAAGGCTAGCAAAGAGATCCACGAAATACAGATGTAAGTCTGTGAGATGAATTAACAGGACACTAAGCAGTTTCTCAGAAAGCTTCTTTCCAGATTTCATCTGAGGATATTTAATTCTTCACCATAGCCCTCTATGGGCTTCCAAATATCACTTTGCCAATTCCACAAGAACTGTCTTAGCGAAAGGCTTCTTGAGGGGAAAGCTGTAACTCTGTGAGATGATTTCACAGAACTCAAAGAAGTTTCTCAGAAAGCTTCTTTGTCTTTGTTATCGGAGGATATTTCCTTTGGCCCTATAGTCTTCAAAGGGATACGAAATATCTGTTCTCAGATTCCACAGAAATAAGGCTAGCAAAGAGATCCACGAAATACAGATGTAACTCTCTGAGATGAATTAACAGGACACTAAGCAGTTTCTCAGAAAGCTTCTTTCCAGATTTCATCTGAGGATATTTCCTTTTTCACCATAGCCCTCTATGGGCTTCCAAATATCACTTTGCCAATTCCACAAGAACTGTCTTAGCGAACGGCTTCTTGAGGGGAAAGCTGTAACTCTGTGAGATGATTTCACAGAACACAAAGAAGTTTCTCAGAAAGCTTCTTTGTCTTTGTTATCGGAGGATATTTCCTTTGGCCCTATAGACTTCAAAGGGATCCGAAATATCTCTTCTCAGACTCCACAGAAATAAGGCTAGCAAAGAGATCCACGAAATACAGATGTAAGTCTGTGAGATGAATTAACAGAACACTAAGCAGTTTCTCAGAAAGCTTCTTTCCAGATTTCATCTGAGGATATTTCCTTTTTCACCATAGCCCTCTATGGGCTTCCAAATATCACTTTACCAATTCCACAAGAACTGTCTTAGCGAAAGGCTTCTTGAGGGGAAAGCTGTAACTCTGTGAGATGATTTCACAGAACACAAAGAAGTGTCTCAGAAAGCTTCTTTCTCTTTGTTATCGGAGGATATTTCCTTTGGCCCTATAGTCTTCAAAGGGATCCGAAATATCTGTTCTCAGATTCCACAGAAATAAGGCTAGCAAAGAGATCCACGAAATACAGATGTAACTCTGTGAGATGAATTAACAGGACACTAAGCAGTTTCTAAGAAAGCTTCTTTCCAGATTTCATCTGAGGATATTTCGTTTTTCACCATAGCCCTCTATGGGCTTCCAAATATCACTTTGCCAATTCCACAAGAACTGTCTTAGCGAAAGGCTTTTTCAGGGGAATGCTGTAACTCTGTGAGATGATTTCACAGAACACAAAGAAGTTTCTCAGAAAGCTTCTTTCTCTTTGTTATGGGAGGATATTTCCTTTGGCCCTATAGTCTTCAAAGGGATCCGAAATATCTGTTCTCAGATTCCACAGAAATAAGGCTAGCAAAGAGATCCACGAAATACAGATGTAACTCTGTGAGATGAATTAACAGGACACTAAGCAGTTTCTCAGAAAGCTTCTTTCCAGATTTCATCTGAGGATATTTAATTCTTCACCATAGCCCTCTTTGGGCTTCCAAATATCACTTTGCCAATTCCACAAGAACTGTCTTAGCGAAAGGCTTCTTGAGGGGAAAGCTGTAACTCTGTGAGATGATTTCACAGAACACAAAGAAGTTTCTCAGAAAGCTTCTTTCTCTGTGTTATCAGAGGATATTTCCTTTGGCCGTATAGTCTTCAAAGGGATCCGAAATATCTGTTCTCAGATTCCACAGAAATAAGGCTAGCAAAGAGATCCACGAAATACAGATGTAAGTCTCTGAGATGAATTAACAGGACACTAAGCAGTTTCACAGAAAGCTTCTTTCCAGATTTCATCTGAGTATATTTCCTTTTTCACCATAGCCCTCTATGGGCTTCCAAATATCATTTTGCCAATTCCACAAGAACTGTCTTAGCGAAAGGCTTCTTGAGGGGAAAGCTGTAACTCTGTGAGATGATTTCACAGAACACAAAGAAGTTTCTCAGAAAGCTTCTTTGTCTTTGTTATCGGAGGATATTTCCTTTGGCCCTATAGTCTTCAAAGGGATCCGAAATAACTGTTCTCAGATTCCACAGAAATAAGGCTAGCAAGGAGATCCACGAAATACAGATGTAACTCTGTGAGATGAATTAACAGGACACTAAGCAGTTTCTCAGGAAGCTTCTTTCCAGATTTCATCTGAGGATATTTCCTTTTTCACCATAGCCCTCTATGGGCTTCCAAATATCACTTTGCCAATTCCACAAGAACTGTCTTAGCGAAAGGCTTCTAGAGGGGAAAGCTGTAACTCTGTGAGACGATTTCACAGAACACAAAGAAGTTTCTCAGAAAGCTTCTTTGTCTTTGTTATCGGAGGATATTTCCTTTGGCCCTATAGTCTTCAAAGGGATCCGAAATATCTGTTCTCAGATTCCACAGAAATAAGGCTAGCAAAGAGATCCACGAAATACAGATGTAAGTCTGTGAGATGAATTAACAGGACACTAAGCAGTTTCTCAGAAAGCTTCTTTCCAGATTTCATGTGAGGATATTTCATTTTTCACCATAGCCCTCTATGGGCTTCCAAATATCTCTTTGCCAGTTCCACAAGAAGTGTCTTAGCGAAAGGCTTCTTGAGGGGAAAGCTGTAACTCTGTGAGATGATTTCACAGAACACAAAGAAGTTTCTCAGAAAGCTTCTTTCTCTTTGTTATCGGAGGATATTTCCTTTGGCCCTATAGACTTCAAAGGGATCCGAAATATCTGTTCTCAGATTCCACAGAAATAAGGCTAGCAAAGAGATCCACGAAATACAGATGTAACTCTGTGAGATGAATTAACAGGACACTAAGCAGTTTCTAAGAAAGCTTCTTTCCAGATTTCATCTGAGGATATTTCGTTTTTCACCATAGCCCTCTATGGGCTTCCAAATATCACTTTGCCAATTCCACAAGAACTGTCTTAGCGAAAGGCTTTTTCAGGGGAATGCTGTAACTCTGTGAGATGATTTCACAGAACACAAAGAAGTTTCTCAGAAAGCTTCTTTCTCTTTGTTATGGGAGGATATTTCCTTTGGCCCTATAGTCTTCAAAGGGATCCGAAATATCTGTTCTCAGATTCCACAGAAATAAGGCTAGCAAAGAGATCCACGAAATACAGATGTAACTCTGTGAGATGAATTAACAGGACACTAAGCAGTTTCTCAGAAAGCTTCTTTCCAGATTTCATCTGAGGATATTTAATTCTTCACCATAGCCCTCTTTGGGCTTCCAAATATCACTTTGCCAATTCCACAAGAACTGTCTTAGCGAAAGGCTTCTTGAGGGGAAAGCTGTAACTCTGTGAGATGATTTCACAGAACACAAAGAAGTTTCTCAGAAAGCTTCTTTCTCTGTGTTATCAGAGGATATTTCCTTTGGCCCTATAGACTTCAAAGGGATCCGAAATATCTGTTCTCAGATTCCACAGAAATAAGGCTAGCAAAGAGATCCACGAAATACAGATGTAAGTCTCTGAGATGAATTAACAGGACACTAAGCAGTTTCACAGAAAGCTTCTTTCCAGATTTCATCTGAGTATATTTCCTTTTTCACCATAGCCCTCTATGGGCTTCCAAATATCATTTTGCCAATTCCACAAGAACTGTCTTAGCGAAAGGCTTCTTGAGGGGAAAGCTGTAACTCTGTGAGATGATTTCACAGAACACAAAGAAGTTTCTCAGAAAGCTTCTTTGTCTTTGTTATCGGAGGATATTTCCTTTGGCCCTATAGTCTTCAAAGGGATCCGAAATAACTGTTCTCAGATTCCACAGAAATAAGGCTAGCAAGGAGATCCACGAAATACAGATGTAACTCTGTGAGATGAATTAACAGGACACTAAGCAGTTTCTCAGGAAGCTTCTTTCCAGATTTCATCTGAGGATATTTCCTTTTTCACCATAGCCCTCTATGGGCTTCCAAATATCACTTTGCCAATTCCACAAGAACTGTCTTAGCGAAAGGCTTCTAGAGGGGAAAGCTGTAACTCTGTGAGACGATTTCACAGAACACAAAGAAGTTTCTCAGAAAGCTTCTTTGTCTTTGTTATCGGAGGATATTTCCTTTGGCCCTATAGTCTTCAAAGGGATCCGAAATATCTGTTCTCAGATTCCACAGAAATAAGGCTAGCAAAGAGATCCACGAAATACAGATGTAAGTCTGTGAGATGAATTAACAGGACACTAAGCAGTTTCTCAGAAAGCTTCTTTCCAGATTTCATGTGAGGATATTTCATTTTTCACCATAGCCCTCTATGGGCTTCCAAATATCTCTTTGCCAGTTCCACAAGAACTGTCTTAGCGAAAGGCTTCTTGAGGGGAAAGCTGTAACTCTGTGAGATGATTTCACAGAACACAAAGAAGTTTCTCAGAAAGCTTCTTTCTCTTTGTTATCGGAGGATATTTCCTTTGGCCCTATAGACTTCAAAGGGATCCGAAATATCTGTTCTCAGATTCCACAGAAATAAGGCTAGCAAAGAGATCCACGAAATACAGATGTAACTCTGTGAGATGAATTAACAGGACACTAAGCAGTTTCTAAGAAAGCTTCTTTCCAGATTTCATCTGAGGATATTTCGTTTTTCACCATAGCCCTCTATGGGCTTCCAAATATCACTTTGCCAATTCCACAAGAACTGTCTTAGCGAAAGGCTTTTTCAGGGGAATGCTGTAACTCTGTGAGATGATTTCACAGAACACAAAGAAGTTTCTCAGAAAGCTTCTTTCTCTTTGTTATGGGAGGATATTTCCTTTGGCCCTATAGTCTTCAAAGGGATCCGAAATATCTGTTCTCAGATTCCACAGAAATAAGGCTAGCAAAGAGATCCACGAAATACAGATGTAACTCTGTGAGATGAATTAACAGGACACTAAGCAGTTTCTCAGAAAGCTTCTTTCCAGATTTCATCTGAGGATATTTAATTCTTCACCATAGCCCTCTTTGGGCTTCCAAATATCACTTTGCCAATTCCACAAGAACTGTCTTAGCGAAAGGCTTCTTGAGGGGAAAGCTGTAACTCTGTGAGATGATTTCACAGAACACAAAGAAGTTTCTCAGAAAGCTTCTTTCTCTGTGTTATCAGAGGATATTTCCTTTGGCCCTATAGACTTCAAAGGGATCCGAAATATCTGTTCTCAGATTCCACAGAAATAAGGCTAGCAAAGAGATCCACGAAATACAGATGTAAGTCTCTGAGATGAATTAACAGGACACTAAGCAGTTTCACAGAAAGCTTCTTTCCAGATTTCATCTGAGTATATTTCCTTTTTCACCATAGCCCTCTATGGGCTTCCAAATATCATTTTGCCAATTCCACAAGAACTGTCTTAGCGAAAGGCTTCTTGAGGGGAAAGCTGTAACTCTGTGAGATGATTTCACAGAACACAAAGAAGTTTCTCAGAAAGCTTCTTTGTCTTTGTTATCGGAGGATATTTCCTTTGGCCCTATAGTCTTCAAAGGGATCCGAAATAACTGTTCTCAGATTCCACAGAAATAAGGCTAGCAAGGAGATCCACGAAATACAGATGTAACTCTGTGAGATGAATTAACAGGACACTAAGCAGTTTCTCAGGAAGCTTCTTTCCAGATTTCATCTGAGGATATTTCCTTTTTCACCATAGCCCTCTATGGGCTTCCAAATATCACTTTGCCAATTCCACAAGAACTGTCTTAGCGAAAGGCTTCTAGAGGGGAAAGCTGTAACTCTGTGAGACGATTTCACAGAACACAAAGAAGTTTCTCAGAAAGCTTCTTTGTCTTTGTTATCGGAGGATATTTCCTTTGGCCCTATAGTCTTCAAAGGGATCCGAAATATCTGTTCTCAGATTCCACAGAAATAAGGCTAGCAAAGAGATCCACGAAATACAGATGTAAGTCTGTGAGATGAATTAACAGGACACTAAGCAGTTTCTCAGAAAGCTTCTTTCCAGATTTCATGTGAGGATATTTCATTTTTCACCATAGCCCTCTATGGGCTTCCAAATATCTCTTTGCCAGTTCCACAAGAACTGTCTTAGCGAAAGGCTTCTTGAGGGGAAAGCTGTAACTCTGTGAGATGATTTCACAGAACACAAAGAAGTTTCTCAGAAAGCTTCTTTCTCTTTGTTATCGGAGGATATTTCCTTTGGCCCTATAGACTTCAAAGGGATCCGAAATATCTGTTCTCAGATTCCACAGAAATAAGGCTAGCAAAGAGATCCACGAAATACAGATTTAACTCTGTGAGATGAATTAACAGAACACTAAGCAGTTTCTCAGAAAGCTTCTTTCCAGATTTCATCTGAGGATATTTCCTTTTTCACCATAGCCCTCTATGGGCTTCCAAATATCACTTTGCCAATTCCACAAGAACTGTCTTAGCGAAAGGCTTCTTGAGGGGAAAGCTGTAACTCTGTGAGATGATTTCACAGAACACAAAGAAGTTTCTCAGAAAGCTTCTTTCTCTTTGTTATTGGAGGATATTTCCTTTGGCCCTATAGTCTTCAAAGGGATCCGAAATATCTGTTCTCAGATTCCACAGAAATAAGGCTAGCAAAGAGATCCACGAAATACAGATGTAACTCTGTGAGATGAATTAACAGGACACTAAGCAGTTTCTAAGAAAGCTTCTTTCCAGATTTCATCTGAGGATATTTCGTTTTTCACCATAGCCCTCTATGGGCTTCCAAATATCACTTTGCCAATTCCACAAGAACTGTCTTAGCGAAAGGCTTCTTGAGGGGAAAGCTGTAACTCTGTGAGATGATTTCACAGAACACAAAGAAGTTTCTCAGAAAGCTTCTTTCTCTGTGTTATCAGAGGATATTTCCTTTGGCCCTATAGACTTCAAAGGGATCCGAAATATCTGTTCTCAGATTCCACAGAAATAAGGCTAGCAAAGAGATCCACGAAATACAGATGTAAGTCTGTGAGATGAATTAACAGGACACTAAGCAGTTTCTCAGAAAGCTTCTTTCCAGATTTCATCTGAGGATATTTAATTCTTCACCATAGCCCTCTATGGGCTTCCAAATATCACTTTGCCAATTCCACAAGAACTGTCTTAGCGAAAGGCTTCTTGAGGGGAAAGCTGTAACTCTGTGAGATGATTTCACAGAACTCAAAGAAGTTTCTCAGAAAGCTTCTTTGTCTTTGTTATCGGAGGATATTTCCTTTGGCCCTATAGACTTCAAAGGGATCCGAAATATCTCTTCTCAGACTCCACAGAAATAAGGCTAGCAAAGAGATCCACGAAATACAGATGTAAGTCTGTGAGATGAATTAACAGAACACTAAGCAGTTTCTCAGAAAGCTTCTTTCCAGATTTCATCTGAGGATATTTCCTTTTTCACCATAGCCCTCTATGGGCTTCCAAATATCACTTTACCAATTCCACAAGAACTGTCTTAGCGAAAGGCTTCTTGAGGGGAAAGCTGTAACTCTGTGAGATGATTTCACAGAACACAAAGAAGTGTCTCAGAAAGCTTCTTTCTCTTTGTTATCGGAGGATATTTCCTTTGGCCCTATAGTCTTCAAAGGGATCCGAAATATCTGTTCTCAGATTCCACAGAAATAAGGCTAGCAAAGAGATCCACGAAATACAGATGTAACTCTGTGAGATGAATTAACAGGACACTAAGCAGTTTCTAAGAAAGCTTCTTTCCAGATTTCATCTGAGGATATTTCGTTTTTCACCATAGCCCTCTATGGGCTTCCAAATATCACTTTGCCAATTCCACAAGAACTGTCTTAGCGAAAGGCTTGTTCAGGGGAATGCTGTAACTCTGTGAGATGATTTCACAGAACACAAAGAAGTTTCTCAGAAAGCTTCTTTCTCTTTGTTATGGGAGGATATTTCCTTTGGCCCTATAGTCTTCAAAGGGATCCGAAATATCTGTTCTCAGATTCCACAGAAATAAGGCTAGCAAAGAGATCCACGAAATACAGATGTAACTCTGTGAGATGAATTAACAGGACACTAAGCAGTTTCTCAGAAAGCTTCTTTCCAGATTTCATCTGAGGATATTTAATTCTTCACCATAGCCCTCTTTGGGCTTCCAAATATCACTTTGCCAATTCCACAAGAACTGTCTTAGCGAAAGGCTTCTTGAGGGGAAAGCTGTAACTCTGTGAGATGATTTCACAGAACACAAAGAAGTTTCTCAGAAAGCTTCTTTCTCTGTGTTATCAGAGGATATTTCCTTTGGCCCTATAGACTTCAAAGGGATCCGAAATATCTGTTCTCAGATTCCACAGAAATAAGGCTAGCAAAGAGATCCACGAAATACAGATGTAAGTCTCTGAGATGAATTAACAGGACACTAAGCAGTTTCACAGAAAGCTTCTTTCCAGATTTCATCTGAGTATATTTCCTTTTTCACCATAGCCCTCTATGGGCTTCCAAATATCATTTTGCCAATTCCACAAGAACTGTCTTAGCGAAAGGCTTCTTGAGGGGAAAGCTGTAACTCTGTGAGATGATTTCACAGAACACAAAGAAGTTTCTCAGAAAGCTTCTTTGTCTTTGTTATCGGAGGATATTTCCTTTGGCCCTATAGTCTTCAAAGGGATCCGAAATAACTGTTCTCAGATTCCACAGAAATAAGGCTAGCAAGGAGATCCACGAAATACAGATGTAACTCTGTGAGATGAATTAACAGGACACTAAGCAGTTTCTCAGGAAGCTTCTTTCCAGATTTCATCTGAGGATATTTCCTTTTTCACCATAGCCCTCTATGGGCTTCCAAATATCACTTTGCCAATTCCACAAGAACTGTCTTAGCGAAAGGCTTCTAGAGGGGAAAGCTGTAATTCTGTGAGACGATTTCACAGAACACAAAGAAGTTTCTCAGAAAGCTTCTTTGTCTTTGTTATCGGAGGATATTTCCTTTGGCCCTATAGTCTTCAAAGGGATCCGAAATATCTGTTCTCAGATTCCACAGAAATAAGGCTAGCAAAGAGATCCACGAAATACAGATGTAAGTCTGTGAGATGAATTAACAGGACACTAAGCAGTTTCTCAGAAAGCTTCTTTCCAGATTTCATGTGAGGATATTTCATTTTTCACCATAGCCCTCTATGGGCTTCCAAATATCTCTTTGCCAGTTCCACAAGAACTGTCTTAGCGAAAGGCTTCTTGAGGGGAAAGCTGTAACTCTGTGAGATGATTTCACAGAACACAAAGAAGTTTCTCAGAAAGCTTCTTTCTCTTTGTTATCGGAGGATATTTCCTTTGGCCCTATAGACTTCAAAGGGATCCGAAATATCTGTTCTCAGATTCCACAGAAATAAGGCTAGCAAAGAGATCCACGAAATACAGATTTAACTCTGTGAGATGAATTAACAGACCACTAAGCAGTTTCTCAGAAAGCTTCTTTCCAGATTTCATCTGAGGATATTTCCTTTTTCACCATAGCCCTCTATGGGCTTCCAAATATCACTTTGCCAATTCCACAAGAACTGTCTTAGCGAAAGGCTTCTTGAGGGGAAAGCTGTAACTCTGTGAGATGATTTCACAGAACACAAAGAAGTTTCTCAGAAAGCTTCTTTCTCTTTGTTATCGGAGGATATTTCCTTTGGCCCTATAGTCTTCAAAGGGATCCGAAATATCTGTTCTCAGATTCCACAGAAATAAGGCTAGCAAAGAGATCCACGAAATACAGGTGTAACTCTGTGAGATGAATTAACAGGACACTAAGCAGTTTCTCAGAAAGCTTCTTTCCAGATTTCATCTGAGGATATTTAATTCTTCACCATAGCCCTCTATGGCTTCCAAATATCACGTTGCCAATTCCACAAGAACTGTCTTAGCGAAAGGCTTCTTGAGGGGAAAGCTGTAACTCTGTGAGATGATTTCACAGAACACAAAGAAGTTTCTCAGAAAGCTTCTTTCTCTGTGTTATCAGAGGATATTTCCTTTGGCCCTATAGACTTCAAAGGGATCCGAAATATCTGTTCTCAGATTCCACAGAAATAAGGCTAGCAAAGAGATCCACGAAATACAGATGTAAGTCTGTGAGATGAATTAACAGGACACTAAGCAGTTTCACAGAAAGCTTCTTTCCAGATTTCATCTGAGGATATTTCCTTTTTCACCATAGCCCTCTATGGGCTTCCAAATATCACTTTGCCAATTCCACAAGAACTGTCTTAGCGAAAGGCTTCTTGAGGGGAAAGCTGTAACTCTGTGAGATGATTTCACAGAACACAAAGAAGTTTCTCAGAAAGCATCTTTCTCTTTGTTATCGGAGGATATTTCCTTTGGCCCTATAGTCTTCAAAGGGATCCGAAATATCTGTTCTCAGATTCCACAGAAATAAGGCTAGCAAAGAGATCCACGAAATACAGATGTAAGTCTGTGAGATGAATTAACAGAACACTAAGCAGTTTCTCAGAAAGCTTCTTTCCAGATTTCATCTGAGGATATTTACTTTTTCACCATAGCCCTCTATGGCTTCCAAATATCACTTTGCCAATTCCACATAACTGTCTTAGCGAAAGGCTACTTGAGGGGAAAGCTGTAACTCTGTGAGATGATTTCACAGAACACAAAGAAGTTTCTCAGAAAGCTTCTTTCTCTTTGTTATCGGAGGATATTTCTTTTGGCCCTATAGTCTTCAAAGGGATACGAAATATCTGTTCTCAGATTCCACAGAAATAAGGCTAGCAAAGAGATCCACGAAATACAGATGTAACTCTCTGAGATGAATTAACAGGACACTAAGCAGTTTCTCAGAAAGCTTCTTTCCAGATATCATCTGAAGATATTTCCTTTTTCACCGTAGCCCTCTATGGGCTTCCAAATATCACTTTGCCAATTCCACAAGAACTGTCTTAGCGAAAGGCTTCTTGAGGGGAAAGCTGTAACTCTGTGAGATGATTTCACAGAACACAAAGAAGTTTCTCAGAAAGCTTCTTTCTCTTTGTTATCGGAGGATATTTCCTTTGGCCCTATAGACTTCAAAGGGATCCGAAATATCTGTTCTCAGATTCCAGAGAAATAAGGCTAGCAAAGAGATCCACGAAATACAGATGTAAGTCTGTGAGATGAATTAACAGAACACTAAGCAGTTTCTCAGAAAGCTTCTTTCCAGATTTCATCTGAAGATATTTCCTTTTTCACCATAGCCCTCTAAGGGCTTCCAAATATCACTTTACCAATTCCACAAGAACTGTCTTGGCGAAAGGCTTCTTGAGGGGAAAGCTGTAACTCTGTGAGATGATTTCACAGAACACAAAGAAGTTTCTCAGAAAGCTTCTTTCTCTTTGTTATCGGAGGATATTTCCTTTGGCCCTATAGTCTTCAAAGGGATCCGAAATATCTGTTCTCAGATTCCACAGAAATAAGGCTAGCAAAGAGATCCACGACATACAGATGTAACTCTGTGAGATGAATTAACAGAACACTAAGCAGTTTCACAGAAAGATTCTTTCCAGATTTCATCTGAGGATATTTCCTTTTTCACCATAGCCCTCTATGGCTTCCAAATATCACTTTGCCAATTCCACAAGAACTGTCTTAGCGAAAGGCTTCTTGAGGGGAAAGCTGTAACTCTGTGAGATGATTTCACAGAACGCAAAGAAGTTTCTCAGAAAGCTTCTTTCTCTTTGTTTTCGGAGGATATTTCCTTTGGCCCTATAGACTTCAAAGGGATCCGAAATATCTGTTCTCAGATTCCACAGAAATAAGGCTAGCAAAGAGATCCACGAAATACAGATGTAAGTCTGTGAGATGAATTAACAGGACACTAAGCAGTTACACAGAATGCTTCCTTCCAGATTTCATCTGAGGATATTTCCTTTTTCACCATAGCCCCCTATGGGCTTCCAAATATCACTTTGCCAATTCCACAAGAACTGTCTTAGCGAAAGGCTTCTTGAGGGGAAAGCTGTAACTCTGTGAGATGATTTCACAGAACACAAAGAAGTTTCTCAGAAAGCTTCTTTCTCTTGGTTATCGGAGGATATTTCCTTTGGCCCTATGGTCTTCAAAGGGATCCGAAATATCTGTTCTAAGATTCCACAGAAATAAGGCTAGCAAAGAGATCCACGAAATACAGATGTAACTCTGTGAGATGAATTAACAGAACACTAAGCAGTTTCTCAGAAAGCTTCTTTCCAGATTTCATCTGAGGATATTTCCTTTTTCACCATAGCCCTCTATGGCTTCCAAATATCACGTTGCCAATTCCACAAGAACTGTCTTAGCGAAAGGCTACTTGAGGGGAAAGCTGTAACTCTGTGAGATGATTTCACAGAACACAAAGAAGTTTCTCAGAAAGCTTCTTTCTCTTTGTTATCGGAGGATATTTCCTTTGGCCCTATAGTCTTCAAAGGGATCCGAAATATCTGTTCTCAGATTCCACAGAAATAAGGCTAACAAAGAGATCCACGAAATACAGATGTAACTCTGTGAGATGAATTAACAGGACAATAAGCAGTTTCTCAGAAAGCTTCTTTCCAGATTTCATCGGAGGATATTTCGTTTTTCACCATAGCCCTCTATGGGCTTCCAAATATCACTTTGCCAATTCCACAAGAACTGTCTTAGCGAAAGGCTTCTTCAGGGGAAAGCTGTAACTCTGTGAGATGATTTCACAGAACACAAAGAAGTTTCTCAGAAAGCTTCTTTCTCTTTGTTATGGGAGGATATTTCCTTTGGCCCTATAGTCTTCAAAGGGATCCGAAATATCTGTTCTCAGATTCCACAGAAATAAGGCTAGCAAAGAGATCCACGAAATACAGATGTAACTCTGTGAGATGAATTAACAGAACACTAAGCAGTTTCTCAGAAAGCTTCTTTCCAGATTTCATCTGAGGATATTTCCTTTTTCACCATAGCCCTCTATGGGCTTCCAAATATCACTTTGCCAATTCCACAAGAACTGTCTTAGCGAAAGGCTTCTTGAGGGGAAAGCTGTAACTCTGTGAGATGATTTCACAGAACACAAAGAAGTTTCTCAGAAAGCTTCTTTCTCTTTGTTATCGGAGGATATTTCCTTTGGCCCGATAGTCTTCAAAGGGATCCGAAATATCTGTTCTCAGATTCCACAGAAATAAGGCTAGCAAAGAGATCCACGAAATACAGATGTAACTCTGTGAGATGAAATAACAGAACACTAAGCAGTTTCTCAGAAAGCTTCTTTCCAGATTTCATCTGAGGATATTTCCTTTTTCACCATGGCCCTCTATGGCTTCCAAATATCACGTTGCCAATTCCACAAGAACTGTCTTAGCGAAAGGCTACTTGAGGGGAAAGCTGTAACTCTGTGAGATGATTTCACAGAACACAAAGAAGTTTCTCAGAAAGCTTCTTTCTCTTTGTTATCGGAGGATATTTCCTTTGGCCCTATAGTCTTCAAAGGGATCCGAAATATCTGTTCTCAGATTCCACAGAAATAAGTCTAGCAAAGAGATCCACGAAATACAGATGTAAGTCTGTGAGATGAATTAACAGAACACTAAGCAGTTTCTCAAAAAGCTTCTTTCCAGATTTCATCTGAGGATATTTCCTTTTTCACCATAGCCCTCTAAGGCTTCCAAATATCACGTTGCCAATTCCACAAGAACTGTCTTAGCGAAAGGCTTCTTGAGGGGAAAGCTGCAACTCTGTGAGATGATTTCACAGAACATAAAGAAGTTTCTCAGAAAGCTTCTTTCTCTTTGTTATCGGAGGATATTTCCTTTGGCCCTATAGTCTTCAAAGGGATCCGAAATATCTGTTCTCAGATTCCACAGAAATAAGGCTAGCAAAGAGATCCACGAAATACAGATGTAACTCTGTGAGATGAATTAACAGGACACTAAGCAGTTTCTCAGGAAGCTTCTTTCCAGATTTCATCTGAGGATATTTCCTTTTTCACCATAGCCCTCTATGGGCTTCCAAATATCACTTTGCCAATTCCACAAGAACTGTCTTAGCGAAAGGCTTCTAGAGGGGAAAGCTGTAACTCTGTGAGACGATTTCACAGAACACAAAGAAGTTTCTCAGAAAGCTTCTTTCTCTTTCTTATCGGAGGATATTTCCTTTGGCCCTATAGTCTTCAAAGGGATCCGAAATATCTGTTCTCAGATTCCACAGAAATAAGGCTAGCAAAGAGATCCACGACATACAGATGTAACTCTGTGAGATGAATTAACAGAACACTAAGCAGTTTCACAGAAAGATTCTTTCCAGATTTCATCTGAGGATATTTCCTTTTTCACCATAGCCCTCTATGGCTTCCAAATATCACTTTGCCAATTCCACAAGAACTGTCTTAGCGAAAGGCTTCTTGAGGGGAAAGCTGTAACTCTGTGAGATGATTTCACAGAACGCAAAGAAGTTTCTCAGAAAGCTTCTTTCTCTTTGTTTTCGGAGGATATTTCCTTTGGCCCTATAGACTTCAAAGGGATCCGAAATATCTGTTCTCAGATTCCACAGAAATAAGGCTAGCAAAGAGATCCACGAAATACAGATGTAAGTCTGTGAGATGAATTAACAGGACACTAAGCAGTTACACAGAATGCTTCCTTCCAGATTTCATCTGAGGATATTTCCTTTTTCACCATAGCCCCCTATGGGCTTCCAAATATCACTTTGCCAATTCCACAAGAACTGTCTTAGCGAAAGGCTTCTTGAGGGGAAAGCTGTAACTCTGTGAGATGATTTCACAGAACACAAAGAAGTTTCTCAGAAAGCTTCTTTCTCTTTGTTATCGGAGGATATTTCCTTTGGCCCTATGGTCTTCAAAGGGATCCGAAATATCTGTTCTAAGATTCCACAGAAATAAGGCTAGCAAAGAGATCCACGAAATACAGATGTAACTCTGTGAGATGAATTAACAGAACACTAAGCAGTTTCTCAGAAAGCTTCTTTCCAGATTTCATCTGAGGATATTTCCTTTTTCACCATAGCCCTCTATGGCTTCCAAATATCACGTTGCCAATTCCACAAGAACTGTCTTAGCGAAAGGCTACTTGAGGGGAAAGCTGTAACTCTGTGAGATGATTTCACAGAACACAAAGAAGTTTCTCAGAAAGCTTCTTTCTCTTTGTTATCGGAGGATATTTCCTTTGGCCCTATAGTCTTCAAAGGGATCCGAAATATCTGTTCTCAGATTCCACAGAAATAAGGCTAACAAAGAGATCCACGAAATACAGATGTAACTCTGTGAGATGAATTAACAGGACAATAAGCAGTTTCTCAGAAAGCTTCTTTCCAGATTTCATCGGAGGATATTTCGTTTTTCACCATAGCCCTCTATGGGCTTCCAAATATCACTTTGCCAATTCCACAAGAACTGTCTTAGCGAAAGGCTTCTTCAGGGGAAAGCTGTAACTCTGTGAGATGATTTCACAGAACACAAAGAAGTTTCTCAGAAAGCTTCTTTCTCTTTGTTATGGGAGGATATTTCCTTTGGCCCTATAGTCTTCAAAGGGATCCGAAATATCTGTTCTCAGATTCCACAGAAATAAGGCTAGCAAAGAGATCCACGAAATACAGATGTAACTCTGTGAGATGAATTAACAGAACACTAAGCAGTTTCTCAGAAAGCTTCTTTCCAGATTTCATCTGAGGATATTTCCTTTTTCCCCATAGCCCTCTATGGGCTTCCAAATATCACTTTGCCAATTCCACAAGAACTGTCTTAGCGAAAGGCTTCTTGAGGGGAAAGCTGTAACTCTGTGAGATGATTTCACAGAACACAAAGAAGTTTCTCAGAAAGCTTCTTTCTCTTTGTTATCGGAGGATATTTCCTTTGGCCCGATAGTCTTCAAAGGGATCCGAAATATCTGATCTCAGATTCCACAGAAATAAGGCTAGCAAAGAGATCCACGAAATACAGATGTAACTCTGTGAGATGAAATAACAGAACACTAAGCAGTTTCTC
Organism: Macaca nemestrina; assembly: GCF_043159975.1. NCBI lineage: Eukaryota > Metazoa > Chordata > Mammalia > Primates > Cercopithecidae > Macaca > Macaca nemestrina. The sequence continues at coordinate 56,975,160 of NC_092129.1, read as the reverse complement.
AGAAAGCTTCTTTCCAGATTTCATCTGAGGATATTTCCTTTTTCACCATGGCCCTCTATGGCTTCCAAATATCACGTTGCCAATTCCACAAGAACTGTCTTAGCGAAAGGCTTCTTGAGGGGAAAGCTGCAACTCTGTGAGATGATTTCACAGAACACAAAGAAGTTTCTCAGAAAGCTTCTTTCTCTTTGTTATCGGAGGATATTTCCTTTGGCCCTATAGTCTTCAAAGGGATCCGAAATATCTGTTCTCAGATTCCACAGAAATAAGTCTAGCAAAGAGATCCACGAAATACAGATGTAAGTCTGTGAGATGAATTAACAGAACACTAAGCAGTTTCTCAAAAAGCTTCTTTCCAGATTTCATCTGAGGATATTTCCTTTTTCACCATAGCCCTCTAAGGCTTCCAAATATCACGTTGCCAATTCCACAAGAACTGTCTTAGCGAAAGGCTTCTTGAGGGGAAAGCTGCAACTCTGTGAGATGATTTCACAGAACATAAAGAAGTTTCTCAGAAAGCTTCTTTCTCTTTGTTATCGGAGGATATTTCCTTTGGCCCTATAGTCTTCAAAGGGATCCGAAATATCTGTTCTCAGATTCCACAGAAATAAGGCTAGCAAAGAGATCCACGAAATACAGATGTAACTCTGTGAGATGAATTAACAGGACACTAAGCAGTTTCTCAGGAAGCTTCTTTCCAGATTTCATCTGAGGATATTTCCTTTTTCACCATAGCCCTCTATGGGCTTCCAAATATCACTTTGCCAATTCCACAAGAACTGTCTTAGCGAAAGGCTTCTAGAGGGGAAAGCTGTAACTCTGTGAGACGATTTCACAGAACACAAAGAAGTTTCTCAGAAAGCTTCTTTCTCTTTCTTATCGGAGGATATTTCCTTTGGCCCTATAGTCTTCAAAGGGATCCGAAATATCTGTTCTCAGATTCCACAGAAATAAGGCTAGCAAAGAGATCCACGAAATACAGATGTAAGTCTGTGAGATGAATTAACAGGACACTAAGCAGTTTCTCAGAAAGCTTCTTTCCAGATTTCATCTGAGGATATTTCATTTTTCACCTAGCCCTCTATGGGCTTCCAAATATCACTTTGCCAATTCCACAAGAACTGTCTTAGCGAAAGGCTTCTTGAGGGGAAAGCTGTAACTCTGTGAGATGATTTCACATAACACAAAGAAGTTTCTCAGAAAGCTTCTTTCTCTTTGTTATCGGAGGATATTTCCTTTGGCCCTATAGACTTCAAAGGGATCCGAAATATCTGTTCTCAGATTCCACAGAAATAAGGCTAGCAAAGAGATCCACGAAATACAGATGTAAGTCTGTGAGATGAATTAACAGAACACTAAGCAGTTTCTCAGAAAGCTTCTTTCCAGATTTCATCTGAGGATATTTCATTTTTCACCTAGCCCTCTATGGGCTTCCAAATATCACTTTGCCAATTCCACAAGAACTGTCTTAGCGAAAGGCTTCTTGAGGGGAAAGCTGTAACTCTGTGAGATGATTTCACAGAACACAAAGAAGTTTCTCAGAAAGCTTCTTTCTCTTTGTTATCGGAGGATATTTCCTTTGGCCCTATAGACTTCAAAGGGATCTGAAATATCTGTTCTCAGATTCCACAGAAATAAGGCTAGCAAAGAGATCCACGAAATACAGATGTAAGTCTGTGAGATGAATTAACAGAACACTAAGCAGTTTCTCAGAAAGCTTCTTTCCAGATTTCATCTGAGGATATTTCCTTTTTCACCATAGCCCTCTATGGGCTTCCAAATATCACTTTGCCAATTCCACAAGAACTGTCTTAGCGAAAGGCTTCTTGAGGGGAAAGCTGTAACTCTGTGAGATGATTTCACAGAACACAAAGAAGTTTCTCAGAAAGCTTCTTTCTCTTTGTTATCGGAGGATATTTCCTTTGGCCCTATAGTCTTCAAAGGGATCCGAAATATCTGTTCTATGATTCCACAGAAATAAGGCTAGCAAAGAGATCCACGAAATACAGTTGTAACTCTGTGAGATGAATTAACAGAACGCTAAGCAGTTTCTCAGAAAGCTTCTTTCCAGATTTCATCTGAGGATATTTCCTTTTTCACCATAGCCCTCTATGGCTTCCAAATATCACGTTGCCAATTCCACAAGAACTGTCTTAGCGAAAGGCTACTTGAGGGGAAAGCTGTAACTCTGTGAGATGATTTCACAGAACACAAAGAAGTTTCTCAGAAAGCTTCTTTCTCTTTGTTATGGGAGGATATTTCCTTTGGCCCTATAGTCTTCAAAGGGATCCGAAATATCTGTTCTCAGATTCCACAGAAATAAGGCTAGCAAAGAGATCCACGAAATACAGATGTAAGTCTGTGAGATGAATTAACAGAACACTAAGCAGTTTCTCAAAAAGCTTCTTTCCAGATTTCATCTGAGGATATTTCCTTTTTCACCATAGCCCTCTAAGGCTTCCAAATATCACGTTGCCAATTCCACAAGAACTGTCTTAGCGAAAGGCTTCTAGACGGGAAAGCTGTAACTCTGTGAGACGATTTCACAGAACACAAATAAGTTTCTCAGAAAGATTCTTTCTCTTTCTTATCGGAGGATATTTCCTTTGGCCCTATAGTCTTCAAAGGGATCCGAAATATCTGTTCTCAGATTCCACAGAAATAAGGCTAGCAAAGAGATCCACGAAATACAGATGTAAGTCTGTGAGATGAATTAACAGGACACTAAGCAGTTTCTCAGAAAGCTTCTTTCCAGATTTCATCTGAGGATATTTCATTTTTCACCTAGCCCTCTATGGGCTTCCAAATATCACTTTGCCAATTCCACAAGAACTGTCTTAGCGAAAGGCTTCTTGAGGGGAAAGCTGTAACTCTGTGAGATGATTTCACAGAACACAAAGAAGTTTCTCAGAAAGCTTCTTTCTCTTTGTTATCGGAGGATATTTCCTTTGGCCCTATAGACTTCAAAGGGATCCGAAATATCTGTTCTCAGATTCCACAGAAATAAGGCTAGCAAAGAGATCCACGAAATACAGATGTAAGTCTGTGAGATGAATTAACAGAACACTAAGCAGTTTCTCAGAAAGCTTCTTTCCAGATTTCATCTGAGGATATTTCCTTTTTCACCATAGCCCTCTATGGGCTTCCAAATATCACTTTGCCAATTCCACAAGAACTGTCTTAGCGAAAGGCTTCTTGAGGGGAAAGCTGTAACTCTGTGAGATGATTTCACAGAACACAAAGAAGTTTCTCAGAAAGCTTCTTTCTCTTTGTTATCGGAGGATATTTCCTTTGGCCCTATAGTCTTCAAAGGGATCCGAAATATCTGTTCTATGATTCCACAGAAATAAGGCTAGCAAAGAGATCCACGAAATACAGATGTAACTCTGTGAGATGAATTAACAGAACGCTAAGCAGTTTCTCAGAAAGCTTCTTTCCAGATTTCATCTGAGGATATTTCCTTTTTCACCATAGCCCTCTATGGCTTCCAAATATCACGTTGCCAATTCAACAAGAACTGTCTTAGCGAAAGGCTACTTGAGGGGAAAGCTGTAACTCTGTGAGATGATTTCACAGAACACAAAGAAGTTTCTCAGAAAGCTTCTTTCTCTTTGTTATGGGAGGATATTTCCTTTGGCCCTATAGTCTTCAAAGGGATCCGAAATATCTGTTCTCAGATTCCACAGAAATAAGGCTAGCAAAGAGATCCACGAAATACAGATGTAACTCTGTGAGATGAATTAACAGGACACTAAGCAGTTTCTCAGAAAGCTTCTTTCTCTTTGTTATGGGAGGATATTTCCTTTGGCCCTATAGTCTTCAAAGGGATCCGAAATATCTGTTCTCAGATTCCACAGAAATAAGGCTAGCAAAGAGATCCACGAAATACAGATGTAACTCTGTGAGATGAATTAACAGGACACTAAGCAGTTTCTAAGAAAGCTTCTTTCCAGATTTCATCTGAGGATATTTCCTTTTTCACCATAGCCCTCTAAGGGCTTCCAAATCTCACTTTGCCAATTCCACAAGAACTGTCTTAGCGAAAGGCTTCTTGAGGGGAAAGCTGTAACTCTGTGAGATGATTTCACAGAACACAAAGAAGTTTCTCAGAGAACTTCTTTCTCTTTGTTATCGGAGGATATTTCCTTTGGCCCTATAGTCTTCAAAGGGATCCGAAATATCTGTTCTCAGATTCCACAGAAATAAGGCTAGCAAAGAGATCCACGAAATACAGATGTAAGTCTGTGAGATGAATTAACAGAACACTAAGCAGTTTCTCAGAAAGCTTCTTTCCAGATTTCATCTGAGGATATTTCCTTTTTCACCATAGCCCTCTATGGGCTTCCAATTATCACTTTGCCAATTCCACAAGAACTGTCTTAGCGAAAGGCTTCTTGAGGGGAAAGCTGTAACTCTGTGAGATGATTTCACAGAACACAAAGAAGTTTCTCAGAAAGCTTCTTTCTCTTTGTTATGGGAGGATATTTCCTTTGGCCCTATAGTCTTCAAAGGGATCCGAAATATCTGTTCTCAGATTCCACAGAAATAAGGCTAGCAAAGAGATCCACGAAATACAGATGTAACTCTGTGAGATGAATTAACAGGACACTAAGCAGTTTCTCAGAAAGCTTCTTTCCAGATTTCATCTGAGGATATTTAATTCTTCACCATAGCCTTCAGTGGGCTTCCAAATATCACTTTGCCAATTCCACAAGAACTGTCGTAGCGAAAGGTTTCTTGAGGGGAAAGCTGTAACTCTGTGAGATGATTTCACAGAACACAAAGAAGTTTCTCAGAAAGCTTTTTTCTCTTTGTTATCAGAGGATATTTCCTTTGGCCCTATAGACTTCAAAGGGATCCGAAATACCTGTTCTCAGATTCCACAGAAATAAGGCTAGCAAAGAGATCCACGAAATACAGATGTAAGTCTGTGAGATGAATTAACAGGACACTAAGCAGTTTCACAGAAAGCTTCTTTCCAGATTTCATCTGAGGATATTTCCTTTTTCACCATAGCCCTCTATGGGCTTCCAAATATCACTTTGCCAATTCCACAAGAACTGTCTTAGCGAAAGGCTTCTTGAGGGGAAAGCTGTATTCTGTGAGATGATTTCACAGAACACAAAGAAGTTTCTCAGAAAGCTTCTTTCTCTTTGTTATCGGAGGATATTTCTTTTGGCCCTATAGTCTTCAAAGGGATCCGAAATATCTGTTCTCAGATTCCACAGAAATAGGGCTAGCAAAGAGATCCACGAAATACAGATGTAAGTCTGTGAGATGAATTAACAGAACACTAAGCAGTTTCTCAGAAAGCTTCTTTCCAGATTTCATCTGAGGATATTTCCTTTTTCACCATAGCCCTCTATGGGCTTCCAAATATCACTTTGCCAATTCCACAAGAACTGTCTTAGCAAAAGGCTTCTTGAGGGGAAAGCTGTAACTCTGTGAGATGATTTCACAGAACACAAAGAAGTTTCTCAGAAAGCTTCTTTGTCTTTGTTATCGGAGGATATTTCCTTTGGCCCTATAGTCTTCAAAGGAATCCGAAATATCTGTTCTCAGATTCCACAGAAATAAGGCTAGCAAAGAGATCCACGACATACAGGTGTAACTCTGTGAGATGAATTAACAGAACACTAAGCAGTTTCACAGAAAGCTTCTTTCCAGATTTCATCCTAGGATATTTCCTTTTTCACCATAGCCCTCTATGGCTTCCAAATATTACTTTGCCAATTCCACAAGAACTGTCTTAGCGAAAGGCTTCTTGAGGGGAAAGCTGTAACTCTGTGAGATGATTTCACAGAACGCAAAGAAGTTTCTCAGAAAGCTTCTTTCTCTTTGTTTTCGGAGGATATTTCCTTTGGCCCTATAGACTTCAAAGGGATCCGAAATATCTGTTCTCAGATTCCACAGAAATAAGGCTAGCAAAGAGATCCACGAAATACAGATGTAAGTCTGTGAGATGAATTCACAGGACACTAAGCAGTTACACAGAAAGCTTCCTTCCAGATTTCATCTGAGGATATTTCCTATTTCACCATAGCCCTCTATGGGCTTCCAAATATCACTTTGCCAATTCCACAAGAACTGTCTTAGCGAAAGGCTTCTTGAGGGGAAAGCTGTAACTCTGTGAGATGATTTCACAGAACACAAAGAAGTTTCTCAGAAAGCTTCTTTCTCTTTGTTATCGGAGGATATTTCCTTTGGCCCTATGGTCTTCAAAGGGATCCGAAATATCTGTTCTCAGATTCCACAGAAATAAGGCTAGCAAAGAGATCCACGAAATACAGATGTAACTCTGTGAGATGAATTAACAGAACACTAAGCAGTTTCTCAGAAAGCTTCTTTCCAGATTTCATCTGAGGATATTTCCTTTTTCACCATAGCCCTCTATGGCTTCCAAATATCACGTTGCCAATTCCACAAGAACTGTCTTAGCGAAAGGCTACTTGAGGGGAAAGCTGTAACTCTGTGAGATGATTTCACAGAACACAAAGAAGTTTCTCAGAAAGCTTCTTTCTCTTTGTTTTCGGAGGATATTTCCTTTGGCCCTATAGTCTTCAAAGGGATCCGAAATATCTGTTCTCAGATTCCACAGAAATAAGGCTAGCAAAGAGATCCACGAAATACAGATGTAACTCTGTGAGATGAATTAACAGGACACTAAGCAGTTTCTAAGAAAGCTTCTTTCCAGATTTCATCGGAGGATATTTCGTTTTTCACCATAGCCCTCTATGGGCTTCCAAATATCACTTTGCCAATTCCACAAGAACTGACTTAGCGAAAGGCTTCTTCAGGGGAAAGCTGTAACTCTGTGAGATGATTTCACAGAACACAAAGAAGTTTCTCAGAAAGCTTCTTTCTCTTTGTTATTGGAGGATATTTCCTTTGGCCCTATAGTCTTCAAAGGGATCCGAAATATCTGTTCTCAGATTCCACAGAAATAAGGCTAGCAAAGAGATCCTCGAAATACAGATGTAACTCTGTGAGATGAATTAACAGGACACTAAGCAGTTTCTCAGAAAGCTTCTTTCCAGATTTAATCTGAGGATATTTAATTCTTCACCATAGCCCTCTGTGGGCTTCCAAATATCACTTTGCCAATTCCACAAGAACTGTCTTAGCGAAAGGCTTCTTGAGGGGAAAGCTGTAACTCTGTGAGATGATTTCACAGAACACAAAGAAGTTTCTCAGAAAGCTTCTTTCTCTTTGTTATCGGAGGATATTTCCTTTGGCCCTATAGACTTCAAAGGGATCCGAAATATCTGTTCTCAGATTCCACAGAAATAAGGCTAGCAAAGAGATCCACGAAATACAGATGTAAGTCTGTGAGGTGAATTAACAGGACACTAAGCAGTTTCACAGAAAGCTTCTTTCCAGATTTCATCTGAGGATATTTCCTTTTTCACCATAGCCCTCTATGGCTTCCAAATATCACTTTGCCAATTCCACAAGAACTGTCTTAGCGAAAGGCTTCTTGAGGGGAAAGCTGTAACTCTGTGAGATGATTTCACAGAACACAAAGAAGTTTCTCAGAAAGCTTCTTTCTCTTTGTTATCGGAGGATATTTCCTTTGGCCCTATAGTCTTCAAAGGGATCCGAAATATCTGTTCTCAGATTCCACAGAAATAAGGCTAGCAAAGAGATCCACGAAATACAGATGTAACTCTGTGAGATGAATTAACAGGACACTAAGCAGTTTCTCAGAAAGCTTCTTTCCAGATTTCATCTGAGGATATTTCCTTTTTCACCATAGCCCTCTATGGCTTCCAAATATCACTTTGCCAATTCCACAAGAACTGTCTTAGCGAAAGGCTTCTTGAGGGGAAAGCTGCAACTCTGTGAGATGATTTCACAGAACACAAAGAAGTTTCTCAGAAAGCTTCTTTCTCTTTGTTATCGGAGCATATTTCCTTTGGCCCTATAGTCTTCAAAGGGATCCGAAATATCTGTTCTCAGATTCCACAGAAATAAGGCTAGCAAAGAGATCCACGAAATACAGATGTAACTCTGTGAGATGAATTAACAGGACACTAAGCAGTTTCTCAGAAAGCTTCTTTCCAGATTTCATCTGAGGATATTTCCTTTTTCACCATAGCCCTCTATGGCTTCCAAATATCACTTTGCCAATTCCACAAGAACTGTCTTAGCGAAAGGCTTCTTGAGGGGAAAGCTGCAACTCTGTGAGATGATTTCACAGAACACAAAGAAGTTTCTCAGAAAGCTTCTTTCTCTTTGTTATCGGAGCATATTTCCTTTGGCCCTATAGTCTTCAAAGGGATCCGAAATATCTGTTCTCAGATTCCACAGAAATAAGGCTAGCAAAGAGATCCACGAAATACAGATGTAACTCTGTGAGATGAATTAACAGGACACTAAGCAGTTTCTCAGAAAGCTTCTTTCCAGATTTCATCTGAGGATATTTCGTTTTTCACCATAGCCCTCTATGGGCTTCCAAATATCACTTTGCCAATTCCACAAGAACTGTCTTAGCGAAAGGCTTCTTGAGGGCAAAGCTGTAACTCTGTTAGATGATTTCACAGAACACAAAGAAGTTTCTCAGAAAGCTTCTTTCTCTTTGTTATCGGAGGATATTTCCTTTGGCCCTATAGACTTCAAAGGGATCCGAAATATCTGTTCTCAGATTCCACAGAAATAAGGCTAGCAAAGAGATCCACGAAATACAGATGTAAGTCTGTGAGATGAATTAACAGAACACTAAGCAGTTCCTCAGAAAGCTTCTTTCCAGATTTCATCTGAGGATATTTCCTTTTTCACCATAGCCCTCTATGGGCTTCCAAATATCACTTTGCCAATTCCACAAGAACTGTCTTAGCGAAAGGCTTCTTGAGGGGAAAGTTGTAACTCTGTGAGATGATTTCACAGAACACAAAGAAGTTTCTCAGAAAGCTTCTTTCTCTTTGTTATCGGAGGATATTTCCTTTGGCCCTATAGCCTTCAAAGGGATCCGAAATATCTGTTCTCAGATTCCACAGAAATAAGGCTAGCAAAGAGATCCACGAAATACAGATGTAACTCTGTGAGATGAATTAACAGAACACTAAGCAGTTTCTCAGAAAGCTTCTTTCCAGATTTCATCTGAGGATATTTCCTTTTTCTCCATAGCCCTCTATGGCTTCCAAATAACACTTTGCCAATTCCACAAGAACTGTCTTAGCGAAAGGCTACTTGAGGGGAAAGCTGTAACTCTGTGAGATGATTTCACAGAACACAAAGAAGTTTCTCAGAAAGCTTCTTTCTCTTTGTTATGGGAGGATATTTCCTTTGGCCCTATAGTCTTCAAAGGGATCCGAAATATCTGTTCTCAGATTCCACAGAAATAAGGCTAGCAAAGAGATCCACGAAATACAGATGTAACTCTGTGAGATGAATTAACAGGACACTAAGCAGTTTCTAAGAAAGCTTCTTTCCAGATTTCATCGGAGGATATTTCCTTTTACACCATAGCCCTCTAAGGGCTTCCAAATATCACTTTGCCAATTCCACAAGAACTGTCTTAGCGAAAGGCTTCTTCAGGGGAAAGCTGTAACTCTGTGAGATGATTTCACAGAACACAAAGAAGTTTCTCAGAAAGCTTCTTTCTCTTTGTTATGGGAGGATATTTCCTTTGGCCCTATAGTCTTCAAAGGGATCCGAAATATCTGTTCTCAGATTCCACAGAAATAAGGCTAGCAAAGAGATCCACGAAATACAGATGTAACTCTGTGAGATGAATTAACAGGACACTAAGCAGTTTCTCAGAAAGCTTCTTTCCAGATTTCATCTGAGGATATTTAATTCTTCACCATAGCCCTCTGTGGGCTTCCAAATATCACTTTGCCAATTCCACAAGAACTGTCTTAGCGAAAGGCTTCTTGAGGGGAAAGCTGTAACTCTGTGAGATGATTTCACAGAACACAAAGAAGTTTATCAGAAAGCTTTTTTCTCTTTGTTATCAGAGGATATTTCCTTTGGCCCTATAGACTTCAAAGGGATCCGAAATATCTGTCTCAGATTCCACAGAAAAAAGGCTAGCAAAGAGATCCACGAAATACAGATGTAAGTCTGTGAGATGAATTAACAGAACACTAAGCAGTTTCTCAGAAAGCTTCTTTCCAGATTTCATCTGAGGATATTTCCTTTTTCACCATAGCCCTCTATGGGCTTCCAAATATCACTTTACCAATTCCACAAGAACTGTCTTAGCGAAAGGCTTCTTGAGGGGAAAGCTGTAACTCTGTGAGATTATTTCACAGAACACAAAGAAGTTTCTCAGAAAGCTTCTTTCTCTTTGTTATCGGAGGATATTTCCTTTGGCCCTATAGTCTTCAAAGGGATCCGAAATATCTGTTCTCAGATTCCACATAAATAAGGCTAGCAAAGAGATCCACGAAATACAGATGTAACTCTGTGAGATGAATTAACAGGACACTAAGCAGTTTCTCAGAAAGCTTCTTTCCAGATTTCATCTGAGGATATTTAATTCTTCACCATAGCCCTCTGTGGGCTTCCAAATGTCACTTTGCCAATTCCACAAGAACTGTCTTAGCGAAAGGCTTCTTGAGGGGAAAGCTGTAACTCTGTGAGATGATTTCACAGAACACAAAGAAGTTTCTCAGAAAGCTTCTTTCTCTTTGTTATCAGAGGATATTCCCTTTGGCCCTATAGACTTCAAAGGGATCCGAAATATCTGTTCTCAGATTCCACAGAAATAAGGCTAGCAAAGAGATCCACGAAATACAGATGTAAGTCTGTGAGATGAATTAACAGGACACTAAGCAGTTTCACAGAAAGCTTCTTTCCAGATTTCATCTGAGGATATTTCCTTTTTCACCATAGAGGGGAAAGCTGTAACTCTGTGAGATGATTTCACAGAACACAAAGAAGTTTCTCAGAAAGCTTCTTTCTCTTTGTTATCGGAGGATATTTCCTTTGGCCCTATAGTCTTCAAAGGGATCCGAAATATCTGTTCTCAGATTCCACAGAAATAAGGCTAGCAAAGAGATCCACGAAATACAGATGTAACTCTGTGAGATGAATTAACAGAACACTAAGCAGTTTCTCAGAAAGCTTCTTTCCAGATTTCATGTGAGGATATTTCCTTTTTCACCATAGCCCTCTATGGCTTCCAAATATCACGTTGCCAATTCCACAAGAACTGTCTTAGCGAAAGGCTACTTGAGGGGAAAGCTGTAACTCTGTGAGGTGATTTCACAGAACACAAAGAAGTTTCTCAGAAAGCTTCTTTCTCTTTGTTATGGGAGGATATTTCCTTTGGCCCTATAGTCTTCAAAGGGATCCGAAATATCTGTTCTCAGATTCCACAGAAATAAGGCTAGCAAAGAGATCCACGAAATACAGATGTAACTCTGTGAGATGAATTAACAGGACACTAAGCAGTTTCTAAGAAAACTTCTTTCCAGATTTCATCGGAGGATATTTCCTTTTTCACCATAGCCCTCTAAGGGCTTCCAAATATCACTTTGCCAATTCCACAAGAACTGTCTTAGCGAAAGGCTTCTTGAGGGGAAAGCTGCAACTCTGTGAGATGATTTCACAGAACACAAAGAAGTTTCTCAGAAAGCTTCTTTCTCTTTGTTATCGGAGGATATTTCCTTTGGCCCTATAGCCTTCAAAGGGATCCGAAATATCTGTTCTCAGATTCCACAGAAATAAGGCTAGCAAAGAGATCCACGAAATACAGATGTAACTCTGTGAGATGAATTAACAGGACACTAAGCAGTTTCTCAGGAAGCTTCTTTCCAGATTTCATCTGAGGATATTTCCTTTTTCACCATAGCCCTCTATGGGCTTCCAAATATCACTTTGCCAATTCCACAAGAACTGTCTTAGCGAAAGGCTTCTTGAGGGGAAAGCTGTAACTCTGTGAGACGATTTCACAGAACACAAAGAAGTTTCTCAGAAAGCTTCTTTGTCTTTGTTATCGGAGGATATTTCCTTTGGCCCTATAGTCTTCAAAGGGATCCGAAATATCTGTTCTCAGATTCCACAGAAATAAGGCTAGCAAAGAGATCCACGAAATACAGATGTAAGTCTGTGAGATGAATTAACAGGACACTAAGCAGTTTCTCAGAAAGCTTCTTTCCAGATTTCATCTGAGGATATTTCATTTTTCACCATAGCCCTCTGTGGGCTTCCAAATATCACTTTGCCAATTCCACAAGAACTGTCTTAGCGAAAGGCTTCTTGAGGGGAAAGCTGTAACTCTGTGAGATGATTTCACAGAACACAAAGAAGTTTCTCAGAAAGCTTCTTTCTCTTTGTTATCAGAGGATATTTCCTTTGGCCCTATAGCCTTCAAAGGGATCCGAAATATCTGTTCTCAGATTCCACAGAAATAAGGCTAGCAAAGAGATCCACGAAATACAGATGTAAGTCTGTGAGATGAATTAACAGGACACTAAGCAGTTTCACAGAAAGCTTCTTTCCAGATTTCATCTGAGTATATTTCCTTTTTCACCATAGACCTCTATGGGCTTCCAAATATCATTTTGCCAATTCCACAAGAACTGTCTTAGCGAAAGGCTTCTAGAGGGGAAAGCTGTAACTCTGTGAGATGATTTCACAGAACACAAAGAAGTTTCTCAGAAAGCTTCTTTCTCTTTGTTATCGGAGGATATTTCCTTTGGCCCTATAGTCTTCAAAGGGATCCGAAATAACTGTTCTCAGATTCCACAGAAATAAGGCTAGCAAAGAGATCCACGAAATACAGATGTAACTCTGTGAGATGAATTAACAGGACACTAAGCAGTTTCTCAGGAAGCTTCTTTCCAGATTTCATCTGAGGATATTTCCTTTTTCACCATAGCCCTCTATGGGCTTCCAAATATCACTTTGCCAATTCCACAAGAACTGTCTTAGCGAAAGGCTTCTAGAGGGGAAAGCTGTAACTCTGTGAGACGATTTCACAGAACACAAAGAAGTTTCTCAGAAAGCTTCTTTGTCTTTGTTATCGGAGGATATTTCCTTTGGCCCTATAGTCTTCAAAGGGATCCGAAATATCTGTTCTCAGATTCCACAGAAATAAGGCTAGCAAAGAGATCCACGAAATACAGATGTAAGTCTGTGAGATGAATTAACAGGACACTAAGCAGTTTCTCAGAAAGCTTCTTTCCAGATTTCATGTGAGGATATTTCATTTTTCACCATAGCCCTCTATGGGCTTCCAAATATCTCTTTGCCAGTTCCACAAGAACTGTCTTAGCGAAAGGCTTCTTGAGGGGAAAGCTGTAACTCTGTGAGATGATTTCACAGAACACAAAGAAGTTTCTCAGAAAGCTTCTTTCTCTTTGTTATCGGAGGATATTTCCTTTGGCCCTATAGACTTCAAAGGGATCCGAAATATCTGTTCTCAGATTCCACAGAAATAAGGCTAGCAAAGAGATCCACGAAATACAGATGTAACTCTGTGAGATGAATTAACAGAACACTAAGCAGTTTCTCAGAAAGCTTCTTTCCAGATTTCATCTGAGGATATTTCCTTTTTCACCATAGCCCTCTATGGGCTTCCAAATATCACTTTGCCAATTCCACAAGAACTGTCTTAGCGAAAGGCTTCTTGAGGGGAAAGCTGTAACTCTGTGAGATGATTTCACAGAACACAAAGAAGTTTCTCAGAAAGCTTCTTTCTCTTTGTTATCGGAGGATATTTCCTTTGGCCCTATAGTCTTCAAAGGGATCCGAAATATCTGTTCTCAGATTCCACAGAAATAAGGCTAGCAAAGAGAACCACGAAATACAGATGTAACTCTGTGAGATGAAATAACAGAACACTAAGCAGTTTCTCAGAAAGCTTCTTTCCAGATTTCATCTGAGGATATTTCCTTTTTCACCATAGCCCTCTATGGCTTCCAAATATCACGTTGCCAATTCCACAAGAACTGTCTTAGCGAAAGGCTTCTTGAGGGGAAAGCTGCAACTCTGTGAGATGATTTCACAGAACACAAAGAAGTTTCTCAGAAAGCTTCTTTCTCTTTGTTATCGGAGGATATTTCCTTAGGCCCTATAGTCTTCAAAGGGATCCGAAATATCTGTTCTCAGATTCCACAGAAATAAGGCTAGCAAAGAGATCCACGAAATACAGATGTAACTCTGTGAGATGAATTAACAGGACACTAAGCAGTTTCTCAGGAAGCTTCTTTCCAGATTTCATCTGAGGATATTTCCTTTTTCACCATAGCCCTCTATGGGCTTCCAAATATCACTTTGCCAATTCCACAAGAACTGTCTAGCGAAAGGCTTCTAGAGGGGAAAGCTGTAACTCTGTGAGACGATTTCACAGAACACAAAGAAGTTTCTCAGAAAGCTTCTTTCTCTTTGTTATCGGAGGATATTTCCTTTGGCCCTATAGTCTTCAAAGGGATCCGAAATAACTGTTCTCAGATTCCACAGAAATAAGGCTAGCAAAGAGATCCAGGAAATACAGATGTAACTCTGTGAGATGAATTAACAGGACACTAAGCAGTTTCTCAGGAAGCTTCTTTCCAGATTTCATCTGAGGATATTTCCTTTTTCACCATAGCCCTCTATGGGCTTCAAAATATCACTTTGCCAATTCCACAAGAACTGTCTTAGCGAAAGGCTTCTAGAGGGGAAAGCTGTAACTCTGTGAGACGATTTCACAGAACACAAAGAAGTTTCTCAGAAAGCTTCTTTGTCTTTGTTATCGGAGGATATTTCCTTTGGCCCTATAGTCTTCAAAGGGATCCGAAATATCTGTTCTCAGATTCCACAGAAATAAGGCTAGCAAAGAGATCCACGAAATACAGATGTAAGTCTGTGAGATGAATTAACAGGACACTAAGCAGTTTCTCAGAAAGCTTCTTTCCAGATTTCATCTGAGGATATTTCATTTTTCACCATAGCCCTCTATGGGCTTCCAAATATCACTTTGCCAATTCCACAAGAACTGTCTTAGCGAAAGGCTTCTTGAGGGGAAAGCTGTAACTCTGTGAGATGATTTCACAGAACACAAAGAAGTTTCTCAGAAAGCTTCTTTCTCTTTGTTATCGGAGGATATTTCCTTTGGCCCTATAGACTTCAAAGGGATCCGAAATATCTGTTCTCAGATTCCACAGAAATAAGGCTAGCAAAGAGATCCACGAAATACAGATGTAAGTCTGTGAGATGAATTAACAGAACACTAAGCAGTTTCTCAGAAAGCTTCTTTCCAGATTTCATCTGAGGATATTTCCTTTTTCACCATAGCCCTCTATGGGCTTCCAAATATCACTTTGCCAATTCCACAAGAACTGTCTTAGCGAAAGGCTTCTTGAGGGGAAAGCTGTAACTCTGTGAGATGATTTCACAGAACACAAAGAAGTTTCTCAGAAAGCTTCTTTCTCTTTGTTATCGGAGGATATTTCCTTTCGCCCGATAGTCTTCAAAGGGATCCGAAATATCTGTTCTCAGATTCCACAGAAATAAGGCTAGCAAAGAGATCCACGAAATACAGATGTAACTCTGTGAGATGAAATAACAGAACACTAAGCAGTTTCTCAGAAAGCTTCTTTCCAGATTTCATCTGAGGATATTTCCTTTTTCACCATAGCCCTCTATGGCTTCCAAATATCACGTTGCCAATTCCACAAGAACTGTCTTAGCGAAAGGCTTCTTGAGGGGAAAGCTGCAACTCTGTGAGATGATTTCACAGAACACAAAGAAGTTTCTCAGAAAGCTTCTTTCTCTTTGTTATCGGAGGATATTTCCTTTGGCCCTATAGTCTTCAAAGGGATCCGAAATATCTGTTCTCAGATTCCACAGAAATAAGGCTAGCAAAGAGATCCACGAAATACAGATGTAAGTCTGTGAGATGAATTAACAGAACACTAAGCAGTTTCTCAAAAAGCTTCTTTCCAGATTTCATCTGAGGATATTTCCTTTTTCACCATAGCCCTCTAAGGCTTCCAAATATCACGTTGCCAATTCCACAAGAACTGTCTTAGCGAAAGGCTTCTTGAGGGGAAAGCTGCAACTCTGTGAGATGATTTCACAGAACATAAAGAAGTTTCTCAGAAAGCTTCTTTCTCTTTGTTATCGGAGGATATTTCCTTTGGCCCTATAGTCTTCAAAGGGATCCGAAATATCTGTTCTCAGATTCCACAGAAATAAGGCTAGCAAAGAGATCCACGAAATACAGATGTAACTCTGTGAGATGAATTAACAGGACACTAAGCAGTTTCTCAGGAAGCTTCTTTCCAGATTTCATCTGAGGATATTTCCTTTTTCACCATAGCCCTCTATGGGCTTCCAAATATCACTTTGCCAATTCCACAAGAACTGTCTTAGCGAAAGGCTTCTAGAGGGGAAAGCTGTAACTCTGTGAGACGATTTCACAGAACACAAATAAGTTTCTCAGAAAGCTTCTTTCTCTTTCTTATCGGAGGATATTTCCTTTGGCCCTATAGTCTTCAAAGGGATCCGAAATATCTGTTCTCAGATTCCACAGAAATAAGGCTAGCAAAGAGATCCACGAAATACAGATGTAACTCTGTGAGATGAATTAACAGGACACTAAGCAGTTTCTCAGAAAGCTTCTTTCTCTTTGTTATGGGAGGATATTTCCTTTGGCCCTATAGTCTTCAAAGGGATCCGAAATATCTGTTCTCAGATTCCACAGAAATAAGGCTAGCAAAGAGATCCACGAAATACAGATGTAACTCTGTGAGATGAATTAACAGGACACTAAGCAGTTTCTAAGAAAGCTTCTTTCCAGATTTCATCGGAGGATATTTCCTTTTTCACCATAGCCCTCGAAGGGCTTCCAAATATCACTTTGCCAATTCCACAAGAACTGTCTTAGCGAAAGGCTTCTTGAGGGGAAAGCTGTAACTCTGTGAGATGATTTCACAGAACACAAAGAAGATTCTCACAAAGCTTCTTTCTCTTTGTTATCGGAGGATATTTCCTTTGGCCCTATAGTCTTCAAAGGGATCCGAAATATCTGTTCTCAGATTCCACAGAAATAAGGCTAGCAAAGAGATCCACGAAATACAGATGTAAGTCTGTGAGATGAATTAACAGAACACTAAGCAGTTTCTCAGAAAGCTTCTTTCCAGATTTCATCTGAGGATATTTCCTTTTTCACCATAGCCCTCTATGGGCTTCCAATTATCACTTTGCCAATTCCACAAGAACTGTCTTAGCGAAAGGCTTCTTGAGGGGAAAGCTGTAACTCTGTGAGATGATTTCACAGAACACAAAGAAGTTTCTCAGAAAGCTTCTTTCTCTTTGTTATGGGAGGATATTTCCTTTGGCCCTATAGTCTTCAAAGGGATCCGAAATATCTGTTCTCAGATTCCACAGAAATAAGGCTAGCAAAGAGATCCACGAAATACAGATGTAACTCTGTGAGATGAATTAACAGGACACTAAGCAGTTTCTCAGAAAGCTTCTTTCCAGATTTCATCTGAGGATATTTAATTCTTCACCATAGCCCTCTGTGGGCTTCCAAATATCACTTTGCCAATTCCACAAGAACTGTCTTAGCGAAAGGCTTCTTGAGGGGAAAGCTGTAACTCTGTGAGATGATTTCACAGAACACAAAGAAGTTTCTCAGAAAGCTTTTTTCTCTTTGTTATCAGAGGATATTTCCTTTGGCCCTATAGACTTCAAAGGGATCCGAAATATCTGTTCTCAGATTCCACAGAAATAAGGCTAGCAAAGAGATCCACGAAATACAGATGTAAGTCTGTGAGATGAATTAACAGGACACTAAGCAGTTTCACAGAAAGCTTCTTTCCAGATTTCATCTGAGGATATTTCCTTTTTCACCATAGCCCTCTATGGGCTTCCAAATATCACTTTGCCAATTCCACAAGAACTGTCTTAGCGAAAGGCTTCTTGAGGGGAAAGCTGTAACTCTGTGAGATGATTTCACAGAACACAAAGAAGTTTCTCAGAAAGCTTCTTTCTCTTTCTTATCGGAGGATATTTCTTTTGGCCCTATAGTCTTCAAAGGGATCCGAAATATCTGTTCTCAGATTCCACAGAAATAGGGCTAGCAAAGAGATCCACGAAATACAGATGTAAGTCTGTGAGATGAATTAACAGAACACTAAGCAGTTTCTCAGAAAGCTTCTTTCCAGATTTCATCTGAGGATATTTCCTTTTTCACCATAGCCCTCTATGGGCTTCCAAATATCACTTTACCAATTCCACAAGAACTGTCTTAGCGAAAGGCTTCTTGAGGTGAAAGCTGTAACTCTGTGAGATGATTTCACAGAACACAAAGAAGTTTCTCAGAAAGCTTCTTTCTCTTTGTTATCGGAGGATATTTCCTTTGGCCCTATAGTCTTCAAAAGGGATCCGAAATATCTGTTCTCAGATTCCACAGAAATAAGGCTAGCAAAGAGATCCACGAAATACAGATGTAACTCTGTGAGATGAATTAACAGAACACTAAGCAGTTTCACAGAAAGCTTCTTTCCAGATTTCATCTGAGGATATTTCCTTTTTCACCATAGCCCTCTATGGCTTCCAAATATAACTTTGCCAATTCCACAAGAACTGTCTTAGCGAAAGGCTTCTTGAGGGGAAAGCTGTAACTCTGTGAGATGATTTCACAGAACACAAAGAAGTTTCTCAGAAAGCTTCTTTCTCTTTGTTTTCGGAGGATATTTCCTTTGGCCCTATAGACTTCAAAGGGATCCGAAATATCTGTTCTCAGATTCCACAGAAATAAGGCTAGCAAAGAGATCCACGAAATACAGATATAAGTCTGTGAGATGAATTAACAGGACACTAAGCAGTTTCACAGAAAGCTTCTTTCCAGATTTCATCTGAGGATATTTCCTTTTTCACCATAGCCCTCTATGGGCTTCCAAATATCACTTTGCCAATTCCACAAGAACTGTCTTAGCGAAAGGCTTCTTGTGGGGAAAGCTGTAACTCTGTGAGATGATTTCACAGAACACAAAGAAGTTTCTCAGAAAGCTTCTTTCTCTTTGTTATCGGAGGATATTTCCTTTGGTCCTATAGTCTTCAAAGGAATCCGAAATATCTGTTCTCAGATTCCACAGAAATAAGGCTAGCAAAGAGATCCACGAAATACAGATGTAACTCTGTGAGATGAATTAACAGAACACTAAGCAGTTTCTCAGAAAGCTTCTTTCCAGATTTCATCTGAGGATATTTCCTTTTTCACCATAGCCCTCTATGGCTTCCAAATATCACGTTGCCAATTCCACAAGAACTGTCTTAGCGAAAGGCTACTTGAGGGGAAAGCTGTAACTCTGTGAGATGATTTCACAGAACACAAAGAAGTTTCTCAGAAAGCTTCTTTCTCTTTGTTATGGGAGGATATTTCCTTTGGCCCTATAGTCTTCAAAGGGATCCGAAATATCTGTTCACAGATTCCACAGAAATAAGGCTAGCAAAGAGATCCACGAAATACAGATGTAACTCTGTGAGATGAATTAACAGGACACTAAGCAGTTTCTCAGAAAGCTTCTTTCCAGATTTCATCTGAGGATATTTAATTCTTCACCATAACCCTCTGTGGGCTTCCAAATATCACTTTGCCAATTCCACAAGAACTGTCTTAGCGAAAGGCTTCTTGAGGGGAAAGCTGTAACTCTGTGAGATGATTTCACAGAACACAAAGAAGTTTCTCAGAAAGCTTCTTTCTCTTTGTTATCAGAGGATATTTCCTTTGGCCCTATAGACTTCAAAGGGATCCGAAATATCTGTTCTCAGATTCCACAGAAATAAGGCTAGCAAAGAGATCCACGAAATACAGATGTAAGTCTGTGAGATGAATTAACAGGACACTAAGCAGTTTCTCAGAAAGCTTCTTTCCAGATTTCATCTGAGGATATTTCATTTTTCACCATAGCCCTCTGTGGGCTTCCAAATATCACTTTGCCAATTCCACAAGAACTGTCTTAGCGAAAGGCTTCTTGAGGGGAAAGCTGTAACTCTGTGAGATGATTTCACAGAACACAAAGAAGTTTCTCAGAAAGCTTCTTTCTCTTTGTTATCGGAGGATATTTCCTTTGGCCCTATAGACTTCAAAAGGATCCGAAATATCTGTTCTCAGATTCCACAGAAATAAGGCTAGCAAAGAGATCCACGAAATACAGATGTAAGTCTGTGAGATGAATTAACAGAACACTAAGCAGTTTCTCAGAAAGCTTCTTTGCAGATTTCATCTGAGGATATTTCCTTTTTCACCATAGCCCTCTATGGGCTTCCAAATATAACTTTGCCAATTCCACAAGAACTGTCTTAGCGAAAGGCTTCTTGAGGGGAAAGCTGTAACTCTGTGAGATGATTTCACAGAACACAAAGAAGTTTCTCAGAAAGCTTCTTTCTCTTTGTTATCGGAGGATATTTCCTTTGGCCCTATAGTCTTCAAAGGGATCCGAAATATCTGTTCTATGATTCCACAGAAATAAGGCTAGCAAAGAGATCCACGAAATACAGATGTAACTCTGTGAGATGAATTAACAGAACACTAAGCAGTTTCTCAGAAAGCTTCTTTCCAGATTTCATCTGAGGATATTTCCTTTTTCACCATAGCCCTCTATGGCTTCCAAATATCACGTTGCCCATTCCACAAGAACTGTCTTAGCGAAAGGCTACTTGAGGGGAAAGCTGTAACTCTGTGAGATGATTTCACAGAACACAAAGAAGTTTCTCAGAAAGCTTCTTTCTCTTTGTTATGGGAGGATATTTCCTTTGGCCCTATAGTCTTCAAAGGGATCCGAAATATCTGTTCTCAGATTCCGCAGAAATAAGGCTAGCAAAGAGATCCATGAAATACAGATGTAACTCTGTGAGATGAATTAACAGGACACTAAGCAGTTTCTCAGAAAGCTTCTTTCTCTTTGTTATGGGAGGATATTTCCTTTGGCCCTATAGTCTTCAAAGGGATCCGAAATATCTGTTCTCAGATTCCACAGAAATAAGGCTAGCAAAGAGATCCACGAAATACAGATGTAACTCTGTGAGATGAATTAGCAGGACACTAAGCAGTTTCTAAGAAAGCTTCTTTCCAGATTTCATCGGAGGATATTTCCTATTTCACCATAGCCCTCTAAGGGCTTCCAAATATCACTTTGCCAATTCCACAAGAACTGTCTTAGCGAAAGGCTTCTTGAGGGGAAAGCTGTAACTCTGTGAGATGATTTCACAGAACACAAAGAAGTTTCTCAGAAAGCTTCTTTCTCTTTGTTATGGGAGGATATTTCCTTTGGCCCTATAGTCTTCAAAGGGATCCGAAATATCTGTTCTCAGATTCCACAGAAATAAGGCTAGCAAAGACATCCACGAAATACAGATGTAACTCTGTGAGATGAATTAACAGGACACTAAGCAGTTTCTCAGAAAGCTTCTTTCCAGATTTCATCTGAGGATATTTAATTCTTCACCAGAGCCCTCTGTGGGCTTCCAAATATCACTTTGCCAATTCCACAAGAACTGTCTTAGCGAAAGGCTTCTTGAGGGGAAAGCGGTAACTCTGTGAGATGATTTCACAGAACACAAAGAAGTTTCTCAGAAAGCTTCTTTCTCTTTGTTATCGGAGGATATTTCCTTTGGCCCTATAGTCTTCAAAGGAATCCGAAATATCTGTTCTCAGATTCCACAGAAATAAGGCTAGCAAAGAGATCCACGAAATACAGATGTAACTCTGTGAGATGAATTAACAGAACACTAAGCAGTTTCTCAGAAATCTTCTTTCCAGATTTCATCTGAGGATATTTCCTTTTTCACCATAGCCCTCTATGGCTTCCAAATATCACGTTGCCAATTCCACAAGAACTGTCTTAGCGAAAGGCTTCTTGAGGGGAAAGCTGTAACTCTGTGAGATGATTTCACAGAACACAAAGAAGTTTCTCAGAAAGCTTCTTTCTCTTTGTTATGGGAGGATATTTCCTTTGGCCCTATAGTCTTCAAAGGGATCCGAAATATCTGTTCTCAGATTCCACAGAAATAAGGCTAGCAAAGAGATCCACGAAATACAGATGTAAGTCTGTGAGATGAATTAACAGGACACTAAGCAGTTTCACAGAAAGCTTCTTTCCAGATTTCATCTGAGGATATTTCCTTTTTCACCATAGCCCTCTATGGGCTTCCAAATATCACTTTGCCAATTCCACAAGAACTGTCTTAGCGAAAGGCTTCTTGAGGGGAAAGCTGTAACTCTGTGAGATGATTTCACAGAACACAAAGAAGTTTCTCAGAAAGCTTCTTTCTCTTTGTTATCGGAGGATATTTCCTTTGGCCCTATAGTCTTCAAAGGGATCCGAAATATCTGTTCTCAGATTCCACAGAAATAAGGCTAGCAAAGAGATCCACGAAATACAGATGTAAGTCTGTGAGATGAATTAACAGAACACTAAGCAGTTTCTCAGAAAGCTGCTTTCCAGATTTCATCTGAGGATATTTCCTTTTTCAGCATAGCCCTCTATGGCTTCCAAATATCACGTTGCCAATTCCACAAGAACTGTCTTAGCGAAAGGCTACTTGAGGGGAAAGCTGTAACTCTGTGAGATGATTTCACAGAACACAAAGAAGTTTCTCAGAAAGCTTCTTTCTCTTTGTTATCGGAGGATATTTCCTTTGGCCCTATAGTCTTCAAAGGGATCCGAAATATCTGTTCTCAGATTCCACAGAAATAAGGCTAGCAAAGAGATCCACGAAATACAGATGTAAGTCTGTGAGATGAATTAACAGGACACTAAGCAGTTTCACAGAAAGCTTCTTTCCAGATTTCATCTGAGGATATTTCCTTTTTCACCATAGCCCTCTCTGGCTTCCAAATATCACTTTGCCAATTCCACAAGAACTGTCTTAGCGAAAGGCTTCTTGAGGGGAAAGCTGCAACTCTGTGAGATGATTTCACAGAACACAAAGAAGTTTCTCAGAAAGCTTCTTTCTCTTTGTTATCGGAGGATATTTCCTTTGGCCCTATAGTCTTCAAAGGGATCCGAAATATCTGTTCTCAGATTCCACAGAAATAAGGCTAGCAAAGAGATCCACGAAATACAGATGTAAGTCTGTGAGATGAATTAACAGGAGACTAAGCAGTTTCTCAGAAAGCTTCTTTCCAGATTTCATCTGAGGATATTTCATTTTTCACCATAGCCCTCTATGGGCTTCCAAATATCACTTTGCCAATTCCACAAGAACTGTCTTAGCGAAAGGCTTCTTGAGGGGAAAGTTGTAACTCTGTGAGATGATTTCACAGAACACAAAGAAGTTTCTCAGAAAGCTTCTTTCTCTTTGTTATCGGAGGATATTTCCTTTGGCCCTATAGACTTCAAAGGGATCCGAAATATCTGTTCTCAGATTCCACAGAAATAAGGCTAGCAAAGAGATCCACGAAATACAGATGTAAGTCTGTGAGATGAATTAACAGAACACTAAGCAGTTTCTCAGAAAGCTACTTTCCAGATTTCATCTGAGGATATTTCCTTTTTCACCATAGCCCTCTATGGGCTTCCAAATATCACTTTGCCAATTCCACAAGAACTGTCTTAGCGAAAGGCTTCTTGAGGGGAAAGCTGTAACTCTGTGAGATGATTTCACAGAACACAAAGAAGTTTCTCAGAAAGCTTCTTTCTCTTTGTTATCGGAGGATATTTCCTTTGGCCCTATAGTCTTCAAAGGGATCCGAAATATCTGTTCTCAGATTCCACAGAAATAAGGCTAGCAAAGAGATCCACGAAATACAGATGTAACTCTGTGAGATGAATTAACAGAACACTAAGCAGTTTCTCAGAAAGCTTCTTTCCAGATTTCATCTGAGGATATTTCCTTTTTCACCATAGCCCTCTATGGCTTCCAAGTATCACGTTGCCAATTCCACAAGAACTGTCTTAGCGAAAGGCTACTTGAGGGGAAAGCTGTAACTCTGTGAGATGATTTCACAGAACACAAAGAAGTTTCTCAGAAAGCTTCTTTCTCTTTGTTATGGGAGGATATTTCCTTTGGCCCTATAGTCTTCAAAGGGATCCGAAATATCTGTTCTCAGATTCCACAGAAATAAGGCTAGCAAAGAGATCCACGAAATACAGATGTAACTCTGTGAGATGAATTAACAGGACACTAAGCAGTTTCTAAGAAAGCTTCTTTCCAGATTTCATCGGAGGATATTTCCTTTTTCACCATAGCCCTCTAAGGGCTTCCAAATATCACTTTGCCAATTCCACAAGAACAGTCTTAGCGAAAGGCTTCTTGAGGGGAAAGCTGTAACTCTGTGAGATGATTTCACAGAACACAAAGAAGTTTCTCAGAAAGCTTCTTTCTCTTTGTTATGGGAGGATATTTCCTTTGGCCCTATAGTCTTCAAAGGGATCCGAAATATCTGTTCTCAGATTCCACAGAAATAAGGCTAGCAAAGAGATCCACGAAATACAGATGTAACTCTGTGAGATGAATTAACAGGACACTAAGCAGTTTCTCAGAAAGCTTCTTTCCAGATTTCATCTGAGGATATTTAATTCTTCACCATAGCCCTCTGTGGGCTTCCAAATATCACTTTGCCAATTCCACAAGAACTGTCTTAGCGAAAGGCTTCTTGAGGGGAAAGCTGTAACTCTGTGAGATGATTTCACAGAACACAAAGAAGTTTCTCAGAAAGCTTTTTTCTCTTTGTTATCAGAGGATATTTCCTTTGGCCCTATAGACTTCAAAGGGATCCGAAATATCTGTTCTCAGATTCCACAGAAATAAGGCTAGCAAAGAGATCCACGAAATACAGATGTAAGTCTGTGAGATGAATTAACAGGACACTAAGCAGTTTCACAGAAAGCTTCTTTCCAGATTTCATCTGAGGATATTTCCTTTTTCACCATAGCCCTCTATGGGCTTCCAAATATCACTTTGCCAATTCCACAAGAACTGTCTTAGCGAAAGGCTTCTTGAGGGGAAAGCTGTAACTCTGTGAGATGATTTCACAGAACACAAAGAAGTTTCTCAGAAAGCTTCTTTCTCTTTGTTATCGGAGGATATTTCCTTTGGCCCTATAGTCTTCAAAGGGATCCGAATATCTGTTCTCAGATTCCACAGAAATAAGGCTAGCAAAGAGATCCACGAAATACAGATGTAACTCTGTGAGATGAATTAACAGAACACTAAGCATTTTCACAGAAAGCTTCCTTCCAGATTTCATCTGAAGATATTTCCTTTTTCACCATAGCCCTCTATGGTTTCCAAATATAACTTTGCCAATTCCACAAGATCTGTCTTAGCGAAAGGCTTCTTGAGGGGAAAGCTGTAACTCTGTGAGATGATTTCACAGAACACAAAGAAGTTTCTCAGAAAGCTTCTTTCTCTTTGTTATCGGAGGATATTTCCTTTGGCCCTATAGTCTTCAAAGGGATCCGAAATATCTGTTCTCAGATTCCACAGAAATAAGGCTAGGAAAGAGCTCCACGAAATACAGGTGTAACTCTGTGTGATGAATTAACAGAACACTAAGCAGTTTCTCAGAAAGCTTCTTTCCAGATTTCATGTGAGGATATTTCCTTTTTCACCATAGCCCTCCATGGGCTTCCAAATATAACTTTGCCAATTCCACAAGAACTGTCTTAGCTAAAGGCTTCTTGAGGGGAAAGCTGTAACTCTGTGAGATGATTTCACAGAACACAAAGAAGTTTCTCAGAAAGCTTCTTTCTCTTTGTTATCGGAGGATATTTCCTTTGGCCCTATAGTCTTCAAAAGGATCCGAAATATCTGTTCTCAGATTCCACAGAAATAAGGCTAGCAAAGAGACCACGAAAAACAGATGTAACTCTGTGAGATGAATTAACAGGACACTAAGCAGTTTCTCAGAAAGCTTCTTTCCAGATTTCATCTGAGGATATTTCCTTTTTCACCATAGCCCTCTATGGGCTTCCAAATATCACTTTGCCAATTCCACAAGAACTGTCTTAGCGAAAGGCTTCTAGAGGGGAAAGCTGTAACTCTGTGAGATGATTTCACAGAACACAAAGAAGTTTCTCAGAAAGCTTCTTTGTCTTTGTTATCGGAGGATATTTCCTTTGGCCCTATAGTCTTCAAAGGGATCCGAAATATCTGTTCTCAGATTCCACAGAAATAAGGCTAGCAAAGAGATCCACGAAATACAGATGTAAGTCTGTGAGATGAATTAACAGGAGACTAAGCAGTTTCTCAGAAAGCTTCTTTCCAGATTTCATCTGAGGATATTTAATTCTTCACCAGAGCCCTCTGTGGGCTTCCAAATATCACTTTGCCAATTCCACAAGAACTGTCTTAGCGAAAGGCTTCTTGAGGGGAAAGCTGTAACTCTGTGAGATGATTTCACAGAACACAAAGAAGTTTCTCAGAAAGCTTCTTTCTCTTTGTTATCGGAGGATATTTCCTTTGGCCCTATAGTCTTCAAAGGAATCCGAAATATCTGTTCTCAGATTCCACAGAAATAAGGCTAGCAAAGAGATCCACGAAATACAGATGTAACTCTGTGAGATGAATTAACAGAACACTAAGCAGTTTCTCAGAAATCTTCTTTCCAGATTTCATCTGAGGATATTTCCTTTTTCACCATAGCCCTCTATGGCTTCCAAATATCACGTTGCCAATTCCACAAGAACTGTCTTAGCGAAAGGCTTCTTGAGGGGAAAGCTGTAACTCTGTGAGATGATTTCACAGAACACAAAGAAGTTTCTCAGAAAGCTTCTTTCTCTTTGTTATGGGAGGATATTTCCTTTGGCCCTATAGTCTTCAAAGGGATCCGAAATATCTGTTCTCAGATTCCACAGAAATAAGGCTAGCAAAGAGATCCACGAAATACAGATGTAAGTCTGTGAGATGAATTAACAGGACACTAAGCAGTTTCACAGAAAGCTTCTTTCCAGATTTCATCTGAGGATATTTCCTTTTTCACCATAGCCCTCTATGGGCTTCCAAATATCACTTTGCCAATTCCACAAGAACTGTCTTAGCGAAAGGCTTCTTGAGGGGAAAGCTGTAACTCTGTGAGATGATTTCACAGAACACAAAGAAGTTTCTCAGAAAGCTTCTTTCTCTTTGTTATCGGAGGATATTTCCTTTGGCCCTATAGTCTTCAAAGGGATCCGAAATATCTGTTCTCAGATTCCACAGAAATAAGGCTAGCAAAGAGATCCACGAAATACAGATGTAAGTCTGTGAGATGAATTAACAGAACACTAAGCAGTTTCTCAGAAAGCTGCTTTCCAGATTTCATCTGAGGATATTTCCTTTTTCAGCATAGCCCTCTATGGCTTCCAAATATCACGTTGCCAATTCCACAAGAACTGTCTTAGCGAAAGGCTACTTGAGGGGAAAGCTGTAACTCTGTGAGATGATTTCACAGAACACAAAGAAGTTTCTCAGAAAGCTTCTTTCTCTTTGTTATCGGAGGATATTTCCTTTGGCCCTATAGTCTTCAAAGGGATCCGAAATATCTGTTCTCAGATTCCACAGAAATAAGGCTAGCAAAGAGATCCACGAAATACAGATGTAAGTCTGTGAGATGAATTAACAGGACACTAAGCAGTTTCACAGAAAGCTTCTTTCCAGATTTCATCTGAGGATATTTCCTTTTTCACCATAGCCCTCTCTGGCTTCCAAATATCACTTTGCCAATTCCACAAGAACTGTCTTAGCGAAAGGCTTCTTGAGGGGAAAGCTGCAACTCTGTGAGATGATTTCACAGAACACAAAGAAGTTTCTCAGAAAGCTTCTTTCTCTTTGTTATCGGAGGATATTTCCTTTGGCCCTATAGTCTTCAAAGGGATCCGAAATATCTGTTCTCAGATTCCACAGAAATAAGGCTAGCAAAGAGATCCACGAAATACAGATGTAAGTCTGTGAGATGAATTAACAGGAGACTAAGCAGTTTCTCAGAAAGCTTCTTTCCAGATTTCATCTGAGGATATTTCATTTTTCACCATAGCCCTCTATGGGCTTCCAAATATCACTTTGCCAATTCCACAAGAACTGTCTTAGCGAAAGGCTTCTTGAGGGGAAAGTTGTAACTCTGTGAGATGATTTCACAGAACACAAAGAAGTTTCTCAGAAAGCTTCTTTCTCTTTGTTATCGGAGGATATTTCCTTTGGCCCTATAGACTTCAAAGGGATCCGAAATATCTGTTCTCAGATTCCACAGAAATAAGGCTAGCAAAGAGATCCACGAAATACAGATGTAAGTCTGTGAGATGAATTAACAGAACACTAAGCAGTTTCTCAGAAAGCTTCTTTCCAGATTTCATCTGAGGATATTTCCTTTTTCACCATAGCCCTCTATGGGCTTCCAAATATCACTTTGCCAATTCCACAAGAACTGTCTTAGCGAAAGGCTTCTTGAGGGGAAAGCTGTAACTCTGTGAGATGATTTCACAGAACACAAAGAAGTTTCTCAGAAAGCTTCTTTCTCTTTGTTATCGGAGGATATTTCCTTTGGCCCTATAGTCTTCAAAGGGATCCGAAATATCTGTTCTCAGATTCCACAGAAATAAGGCTAGCAAAGAGATCCACGAAATACAGATGTAACTCTGTGAGATGAATTAACAGAACACTAAGCAGTTTCTCAGAAAGCTTCTTTCCAGATTTCATCTGAGGATATTTCCTTTTTCACCATAGCCCTCTATGGCTTCCAAGTATCACGTTGCCAATTCCACAAGAACTGTCTTAGCGAAAGGCTACTTGAGGGGAAAGCTGTAACTCTGTGAGATGATTTCACAGAACACAAAGAAGTTTCTCAGAAAGCTTCTTTCTCTTTGTTATGGGAGGATATTTCCTTTGGCCCTATAGTCTTCAAAGGGATCCGAAATATCTGTTCTCAGATTCCACAGAAATAAGGCTAGCAAAGAGATCCACGAAATACAGATGTAACTCTGTGAGATGAATTAACAGGACACTAAGCAGTTTCTAAGAAAGCTTCTTTCCAGATTTCATCGGAGGATATTTCCTTTTTCACCATAGCCCTCTAAGGGCTTCCAAATATCACTTTGCCAATTCCACAAGAACAGTCTTAGCGAAAGGCTTCTTGAGGGGAAAGCTGTAACTCTGTGAGATGATTTCACAGAACACAAAGAAGTTTCTCAGAAAGCTTCTTTCTCTTTGTTTTGGGAGGATATTTCCTTTGGCCCTATAGTCTTCAAAGGGATCCGAAATATCTGTTCTCAGATTCCACAGAAATAAGGCTAGCAAAGAGATCCACGAAATACAGATGTAACTCTGTGAGATGAATTAACAGGACACTAAGCAGTTTCTCAGAAAGCTTCTTTTCAGATTTCATCTGAGGATATTTAATTCTTCACCATAGCCCTCTGTGGGCTTCCAAATATCACTTTGCCAATTCCACAAGAACTGTCTTAGCGAAAGGCTTCTTAAGGGGAAAGCTGCAACTCTGTGAGATGATTTCACAGAACACAAAGAAGTTTCTCAGAAAGCTTCTTTCTCTTTGTTATCGGAGGATATTTCCTTTGGCCCTATAGACTTCAAAGGGATCCGAAATATCTGTTCTCAGATTCCACAGAAATAAGGCTAGCAAAGAGATCCACGAAATACAGATGTAACTCTGTGAGATGAATTAACAGGACACTAAGCAGTTTCTCAGAAAGCTTCTTTCCAGATTTCATCTGAGGATATTTCCTTTTTCACCATAGCCCTCTATGGGCTTCCAAATATCACTTTGCCAATTCCACAAGAACTGTCTTAGCGAAAGGCTTCTTGAGGGGAAAGCTGTAACTCTGTGAGATGATTTCACAGAACACAAAGAAGTTTCTCAGAAAGCTTCTTTCTCTTTGTTATCGGAGGATATTTCCTTTGGCCCTATAGTCTTCAAAGGGATCCGAATATCTGTTCTCAGATTCCACAGAAATAAGGCTAGCAAAGAGATCCACGAAATACAGATGTAACTCTGTGAGATGAATTAACAGAACACTAAGCATTTTCACAGAAAGCTTCCTTCCAGATTTCATCTGAAGATATTTCCTTTTTCACCATAGCCCTCTATGGTTTCCAAATATAACTTTGCCAATTCCACAAGATCTGTCTTAGCGAAAGGCTTCTTGAGGGGAAAGCTGTAACTCTGTGAGATGATTTCACAGAACACAAAGAAGTTTCTCAGAAAGCTTCTTTCTCTTTGTTATCGGAGGATATTTCCTTTGGCCCTATAGTCTTCAAAGGGATCCGAAATATCTGTTCTCAGATTCCACAGAAATAAGGCTAGGAAAGAGCTCCACGAAATACAGGTGTAACTCTGTGTGATGAATTAACAGAACACTAAGCAGTTTCTCAGAAAGCTTCTTTCCAGATTTCATGTGAGGATATTTCCTTTTTCACCATAGCCCTCCATGGGCTTCCAAATATAACTTTGCCAATTCCACAAGAACTGTCTTAGCTAAAGGCTTCTTGAGGGGAAAGCTGTAACTCTGTGAGATGATTTCACAGAACACAAAGAAGTTTCTCAGAAAGCTTCTTTCTCTTTGTTATCGGAGGATATTTCCTTTGGCCCTATAGTCTTCAAAAGGATCCGAAATATCTGTTCTCAGATTCCACAGAAATAAGGCTAGCAAAGAGACCACGAAAAACAGATGTAACTCTGTGAGATGAATTAACAGGACACTAAGCAGTTTCTCAGAAAGCTTCTTTCCAGATTTCATCTGAGGATATTTCCTTTTTCACCATAGCCCTCTATGGGCTTCCAAATATCACTTTGCCAATTCCACAAGAACTGTCTTAGCGAAAGGCTTCTAGAGGGGAAAGCTGTAACTCTGTGAGATGATTTCACAGAACACAAAGAAGTTTCTCAGAAAGCTTCTTTGTCTTTGTTATCGGAGGATATTTCCTTTGGCCCTATAGTCTTCAAAGGGATCCGAAATATCTGTTCTCAGATTCCACAGAAATAAGGCTAGCAAAGAGATCCACGAAATACAGATGTAAGTCTGTGAGATGAATTAACAGGAGACTAAGCAGTTTCTCAGAAAGCTTCTTTCCAGATTTCATCTGAGGATATTTCATTTTTCACCATAGCCCTCTATGGGCTTCCAAATATCACTTTGCCAATTCCACAAGAACTGTCTTAGCGAAAGGCTTCTTGAGGGGAAAGTTGTAACTCTGTGAGATGATTTCACAGAACACAAAGAAGTTTCTCAGAAAGCTTCTTTCTCTTTGTTATCGGAGGATATTTCCTTTGGCCCTATAGACTTCATAGGGATCCGAAATATCTGTTCTCAGATTCCACAGAAATAAGGCTAGCAAAGAGATCCACGAAATACAGATGTAAGTCTGTGAGATGAATTAACAGAACACTAAGCAGTTTCTCAGAAAGCTACTTTCCAGATTTCATCTGAGGATATTTCCTTTTTCACCATAGCCCTCTATGGGCTTCCAAATATCACTTTGCCAATTCCACAAGAACTGTCTTAGCGAAAGGCTTCTTGAGGGGAAAGCTGTAACTCTGTGAGATGATTTCACAGAACCAAAGAAGTTTCTCAGAAAGCTTCTTTCTCTTTGTTATCGGAGGATATTTCCTTTGGCCCTATAGTCTTCAAAGGGATCCGAAATATCTGTTCTCAGATTCCACAGAAATAAGGCTAGCAAAGAGATCCACGAAATACAGATGTAACTCTGTGAGATGAATTAACAGAACACTAAGCAGTTTCTCAGAAAGCTTCTTTCCAGATTTCATCTGAGGATATTTCCTTTTTCACCATAGCCCTCTATGGCTTCCAAGTATCACGTTGCCAATTCCACAAGAACTGTCTTAGCGAAAGGCTACTTGAGGGGAAAGCTGTAACTCTGTGAGATGATTTCACAGAACACAAAGAAGTTTCTCAGAAAGCTTCTTTCTCTTTGTTATCCTAGGATATTTCCTTTGGCCCTATAGTCTTCAAAGGGATCCGAAATATCTGTTCTCAGATTCCACAGAAATAAGGCTAGCAAAGAGATCCACGAAATACAGATGTAACTCTGTGAGATGAATTAACAGGACACTAAGCAGTTTCTAAGAAAGCTTCTTTCCAGATTTCATCGGAGGATATTTCCTTTTTCACCATAGCCCTCTAAGGGCTTCCAAATATCACTTTGCCAATTCCACAAGAACAGTCTTAGCGAAAGGCTTCTTGAGGGGAAAGCTGTAACTCTGTGAGATGATTTCACAGAACACAAAGAAGTTTCTCAGAAAGCTTCTTTCTCCTTGTTATGGGAGGATATTTCCTTTGGCCCTATAGTCTTCAAAGGGATCCGAAATATCTGTTCTCAGATTCCACAGAAATAAGGCTAGCAAAGAGATCCACGAAATACAGATGTAACTCTGTGAGATGAATTAACAGGACACTAAGCAGTTTCTCAGAAAGCTTCTTTCCAGATTTCATCTGAGGATATTTAATTCTTCACCATAGCCCTCTGTGGGCTTCCAAATATCACTTTGCCAATTCCACAAGAACTGTCTTAGCGAAAGGCTTCTTAAGGGGAAAGCTGCAACTCTGTGAGATGATTTCACAGAACACAAAGAAGTTTCTCAGAAAGCTTCTTTCTCTTTGTTATCGGAGGATATATCCTTTGGCCCTATAGACTTCAAAGGGATCCGAAATATCTGTTCTCAGATTCCACAGAAATAAGGCTAGCAAAGAGATCCACGAAATACAGATGTAACTCTGTGAGATGAATTAACAGGACACTAAGCAGTTTCTCAGGAAGCTTCTTTCCAGATTTCATCTGAGGATATTTCCTTTTTCACCATAGCCCTCTATGGGCTTCCAAATATCACTTTGCCAATTCCACAAGAACTGTCTTAGCGAAAGGCTTCTAGAGGGGAAAGCTGTAACTCTGTGAGACGATTTCACAGAACACAAAGAAGTTTCTCAGAAAGCTTCTTTGTCTTTGTTATCGGAGGATATTTCCTTTGGCCCTATAGTCTTCAAAGGGATCCGAAATATCTGTTCTCAGATTCCACAGAAATAAGGCTAGCAAAGAGATCCACGAAATACAGATGTAACTCTGTGAGATGAATTAACAGGACACTAAGCAGTTTCTCAGAAAGCTTCTTTTCAGATTTCATCTGAGGATATTTAATTCTTCACCATAGCCCTCTGTGGGCTTCCAAATATCACTTTGCCAATTCCACAAGAACTGTCTTAGCGAAAGGCTTCTTAAGGGGAAAGCTGCAACTCTGTGAGATGATTTCACAGAACACAAAGAAGTTTCTCAGAAAGCTTCTTTCTCTTTGTTATCGGAGGATATTTCCTTTGGCCCTATAGACTTCAAAGGGATCCGAAATATCTGTTCTCAGATTCCACAGAAATAAGGCTAGCAAAGAGATCCACGAAATACAGATGTAACTCTGTGAGATGAATTAACAGGACACTAAGCAGTTTCTCAGAAAGCTTCTTTCCAGATTTCATCTGAGGATATTTCCTTTTTCACCATAGCCCTCTATGGGCTTCCAAATATCACTTTGCCAATTCCACAAGAACTGTCTTAGCGAAAGGCTTCTTGAGGGGAAAGCTGTAACTCTGTGAGATGATTTCACAGAACACAAAGAAGTTTCTCAGAAAGCTTCTTTCTCTTTGTTATCGGAGGATATTTCCTTTGGCCCTATAGACTTCAAAGGGATCCGAATATCTGTTCTCAGATTCCACAGAAATAAGTCTAGCAAAGAGATCCACGAAATACAGATGTAACTCTGTGAGATGAATTAACAGAACACTAAGCATTTTCACAGAAAGCTTCCTTCCAGATTTCATCTGAAGATATTTCCTTTTTCACCATAGCCCTCTATGGTTTCCAAATATAACTTTGCCAATTCCACAAGATCTGTCTTAGCGAAAGGCTTCTTGAGGGGAAAGCTGTAACTCTGTGAGATGATTTCACAGAACACAAAGAAGTTTCTCAGAAAGCTTCTTTCTCTTTGTTATCGGAGGATATTTCCTTTGGCCCTATAGTCTTCAAAGGGATCCGAAATATCTGTTCTCAGATTCCACAGAAATAAGGCTAGGAAAGAGCTCCACGAAATACAGGTGTAACTCTGTGTGATGAATTAACAGAACACTAAGCAGTTTCTCAGAAAGCTTCTTTCCAGATTTCATGTGAGGATATTTCCTTTTTCACCATAGCCCTCCATGGGCTTCCAAATATAACTTTGCCAATTCCACAAGAACTGTCTTAGCTAAAGGCTTCTTGAGGGGAAAGCTGTAACTCTGTGAGATGATTTCACAGAACACAAAGAAGTTTCTCAGAAAGCTTCTTTCTCTTTGTTATCGGAGGATATTTCCTTTGGCCCTATAGTCTTCAAAAGGATCCGAAATATCTGTTCTCAGATTCCACAGAAATAAGGCTAGCAAAGAGACCACGAAAAACAGATGTAACTCTATGAGATGAATTAACAGGACACTAAGCAGTTTCTCAGAAAGCTTCTTTCCAGATTTCATCTGAGGATATTTCCTTTTTCACCATAGCCCTCTATGGGCTTCCAAATATCACTTTGCCAATTCCACAAGAACTGTCTTAGCGAAAGGCTTCTAGAGGGGAAAGCTGTAACTCTGTGAGATGATTTCACAGAACACAAAGAAGTTTCTCAGAAAGCTTCTTTGTCTTTGTTATCGGAGGATATTTCCTTTGGCCCTATAGTCTTCAAAGGGATCCGAAATATCTGTTCTCAGATTCCACAGAAATAAGGCTAGCAAAGAGATCCACGAAATACAGATGTAAGTCTGTGAGATGAATTAACAGGAGACTAAGCAGTTTCTCAGAAAGCTTCTTTCCAGATTTCATCTGAGGATATTTCATTTTTCACCATAGCCCTCTATGGGCTTCCAAATATCACTTTGCCAATTCCACAAGAACTGTCTTAGCGAAAGGCTTCTTGAGGGGAAAGCTGTAACTCTGTGAGATGATTTCACAGAACACAAAGAAGTTTCTCAGAAAGCTTCTTTCTCTTTGTTATCGGAGGATATTTCCTTTGGCCCTATAGTCTTCAAAGGGATCCGAATATCTGTTCTCAGATTCCACAGAAATAAGGCTAGCAAAGAGATCCACGAAATACAGATGTAACTCTGTGAGATGAATTAACAGAACACTAAGCATTTTCACAGAAAGCTTCCTTCCAGATTTCATCTGAAGATATTTCCTTTTTCACCATAGCCCTCTATGGTTTCCAAATATAACTTTGCCAATTCCACAAGATCTGTCTTAGCGAAAGGCTTCTTGAGGGGAAAGCTGTAACTCTGTGAGATGATTTCACAGAACACAAAGAAGTTTCTCAGAAAGCTTCTTTCTCTTTGTTATCGGAGGATATTTCCTTTGGCCCTATAGTCTTCAAAGGGATCCGAAATATCTGTTCTCAGATTCCACAGAAATAAGGCTAGGAAAGAGCTCCACGAAATACAGGTGTAACTCTGTGTGATGAATTAACAGAACACTAAGCAGTTTCTCAGAAAGCTTCTTTCCAGATTTCATGTGAGGATATTTCCTTTTTCACCATAGCCCTCCATGGGCTTCCAAATATAACTTTGCCAATTCCACAAGAACTGTCTTAGCTAAAGGCTTCTTGAGGGGAAAGCTGTAACTCTGTGAGATGATTTCACAGAACACAAAGAAGTTTCTCAGAAAGCTTCTTTCTCTTTGTTATCGGAGGATATTTCCTTTGGCCCTATAGTCTTCAAAAGGATCCGAAATATCTGTTCTCAGATTCCACAGAAATAACGCTAGCAAAGAGACCACGAAAAACAGATGTAACTCTGTGAGATGAATTAACAGGACACTAAGCAGTTTCTCAGAAAGCTTCTTTCCAGATTTCATCTGAGGATATTTCCTTTTTCACCATAGCCCTCTATGGGCTTCCAAATATCACTTTGCCAATTCCACAAGAACTGTCTTAGCGAAAGGCTTCTAGAGGGGAAAGCTGTAACTCTGTGAGATGATTTCACAGAACACAAAGAAGTTTCTCAGAAAGCTTCTTTGTCTTTGTTATCGGAGGATATTTCCTTTGGCCCTATAGTCTTCAAAGGGATCCGAAATATCTGTTCTCAGATTCCACAGAAATAAGGCTAGCAAAGAGATCCACGAAATACAGATGTAAGTCTGTGAGATGAATTAACAGGAGACTAAGCAGTTTCTCAGAAAGCTTCTTTCCAGATTTCATCTGAGGATATTTCATTTTTCACCATAGCCCTCTATGGGCTTCCAAATATCACTTTGCCAATTCCACAAGAACTGTCTTAGCGAAAGGCTTCTTGAGTGGAAAGTTGTAACTCTGTGAGATGATTTCACAGAACACAAAGAAGTTTCTCAGAAAGCTTCTTTCTCTTTGTTATCGGAGGATATTTCCTTTGGCCCTATAGACTTCAAAGGGATCCGAAATATCTGTTCTCAGATTCCACAGAAATAAGGCTAGCAAAGAGATCCACGAAATACAGATGTAAGTCTGTGAGATGAATTAACAGAACACTAAGCAGTTTCTCAGAAAGCTACTTTACAGATTTCATCTGAGGATATTTCCTTTTTCACCATAGCCCTCTATGGGCTTCCAAATATCACTTTGCCAATTCCACAAGAACTGTCTTAGCGAAAGGCTTCTTGAGTGGAAAGCTGTAACTCTGTGAGATGATTTCACAGAACACAAAGAAGTTTCTCAGAAAGCTTCTTTCTCTTTGTTATCGGAGGATATTTCCTTTGGCCCTATAGTCTTCAAAGGGATCCGAAATATCTGTTCTCAGATTCCACAGAAATAAGGCTAGCAAAGAGATCCACGAAATACAGATGTAACTCTGTGAGATGAATTAACAGAACACTAAGCAGTTTCTCAGAAAGCTTCTTTCCAGATTTCATCTGAGGATATTTCCTTTTTCACCATAGCCCTCTATGGCTTCCAAGTATCACGTTGCCAATTCCACAAGAACTGTCTTAGCGAAAGGCTACTTGAGGGGAAAGCTGTAACTCTGTGAGATGATTTCACAGAACACAAAGAAGTTTCTCAGAAAGCTTCTTTCTCTTTGTTATCCTAGGATATTTCCTTTGGCCCTATAGTCTTCAAAGGGATCCGAAATATCTGTTCTCAGATTCCACAGAAATAAGGCTAGCAAAGAGATCCACGAAATACAGATGTAACTCTGTGAGATGAATTAACAGGACACTAAGCAGTTTCTAAGAAAGCTTCTTTCCAGATTTCATCGGAGGATATTTCCTTTTTCACCATAGCCCTCTAAGGGCTTCCAAATATCACTTTGCCAATTCCACAAGAACAGTCTTAGCGAAAGGCTTCTTGAGGGGAAAGCTGTAACTCTGTGAGATGATTTCACAGAACACAAAGAAGTTTTTCAGAAAGCTTCTTTCTCTTTGTTATGGGAGGATATTTCCTTTGGCCCTATAGTCTTCAAAGGGATCCGAAATATCTGTTCTCAGATTCCACAGAAATAAGGCTAGCAAAGAGATCCACGAAATACAGATGTAACTCTGTGAGATGAATTTACAGGACACTAAGCAGTTTCTCAGAAAGCTTCTTTCCAGATTTCATCTGAGGATATTTAATTCTTCACCATAGCCCTCTGTGGGCTTCCAAATATCACTTTGCCAATTCCACAAGAACTGTCTTAGCGAAAGGCTTCTTAAGGGGAAAGCTGCAACTCTGTGAGATGATTTCACAGAACACAAAGAAGTTTCTCAGAAAGCTTCTTTCTCTTTGTTATCGGAGGATATTTCCTTTGGCCCTATAGACTTCAAAGGGATCCGAAATATCTGTTCTCAGATTCCACAGAAATAAGGCTAGCAAAGAGATCCACGAAATACAGATGTAAGTCTGTGAGATGAATTAACAGGACACTAAGCAGTTTCTCAGGAAGCTTCTTTCCAGATTTCATCTGAGGATATTTCCTTCTTCACCATAGCCCTCTATGGCTTCCAAATATCACTTTGCCAATTCCACAAGAACTGTCTTAGCGAAAGGCTTCTTGAGGGGAAAGCTGTAACTCTGTGAGATGATTTCACAGAACACAAAGAAGTTTCTCAGAAAGCTTCTTTCTCTTTGTTATCGGAGGATATTTCCTTTGGCCCTATAGTCTTCAAAGGGATCCGAATATCTGTTCTCAGATTCCACAGAAATAAGGCTAGCAAAGAGATCCACGAAATACAGATGTAACTCTGTGAGATGAATTAACAGAACACTAAGCATTTTCACAGAAAGCTTCCTTCCATATTTCATCTGAGGATATTTCCTTTTTCACCATAGCCCTCTATGGTTTCCAAATATAACTTTGCCAATTCCACAAGATCTGTCTTAGCGAAAGGCTTCTTGAGGGGAAAGCTGT
Source organism: Macaca nemestrina (assembly GCF_043159975.1). NCBI lineage: Eukaryota > Metazoa > Chordata > Mammalia > Primates > Cercopithecidae > Macaca > Macaca nemestrina. The sequence continues at coordinate 56,936,902 of NC_092129.1, read as the reverse complement.
AACTCTGTGAGATGATTTCACAGAACACAAAGAAGTTTCTCAGAAAGCTTCTTTCTCTTTGTTATCGGAGGATATTTCCTTTGGCCCTATAGTCTTCAAAGGGATCCGAAATATCTGTTCTCAGATTCCACAGAAATAAGGCTAGGAAAGAGCTCCACGAAATACAGGTGTAACTCTGTGTGATGAATTAACAGAACACTAAGCAGTTTCTCAGAAAGCTTCTTTCCAGATTTCATGTGAGGATATTTCCTTTTTCACCATAGCCCTCTATGGGCTTCCAAATATAACTTTGCCAATTCCACAAGAACTGTCTTAGCTAAAGGCTTCTTGAGGGGAAAGCTGTAACTCTGTGAGATGATTTCACAGAACACAAAGAAGTTTCTCAGAAAGCTTCTTTCTCTTTGTTATCGGAGGATATTTCCTTTGGCCCTATAGTCTTCAAAAGGATCCGAAATATCTGTTCTCAGATTCCACAGAAATAAGGCTAGCAAAGAGACCACGAAAAACAGATGTAACTCTGTGAGATGAATTAACAGGACACTAAGCAGTTTCTCAGAAAGCTTCTTTCCAGATTTCATCTGAGGATATTTCCTTTTTCACCATAGCCCTCTATGGGCTTCCAAATATCACTTTGCCAATTCCACAAGAACTGTCTTAGCGAAAGGCTTCTAGAGGGGAAAGCTGTAACTCTGTGAGATGATTTCACAGAACACAAAGAAGTTTCTCAGAAAGCTTCTTTGTCTTTGTTATCGGAGGATATTTCCTTTGGCCCTATAGTCTTCAAAGGGATCCGAAATATCTGTTCTCAGATTCCACAGAAATAAGGCTAGCAAAGAGATCCACGAAATACAGATGTAAGTCTGTGAGATGAATTAACAGGAGACTAAGCAGTTTCTCAGAAAGCTTCTTTCCAGATTTCATCTGAGGATATTTCATTTTTCACCATAGCCCTCTATGGGCTTCCAAATATCACTCTGCCAATTCCACAAGAACTGTCTTAGCGAAAGGCTTCTTGAGGGGAAAGTTGTAACTCTGTGAGATGATTTCACAGAACACAAAGAAGTTTCTCAGAAAGCTTCTTTCTCTTTGTTATCGGAGGATATTTCCTTTGGCCCTATAGACTTCAAAGGGATCCGAAATATCTGTTCTCAGATTCCACAGAAATAAGGCTAGCAAAGAGATCCACGAAATACAGATGTAAGTCTGTGAGATGAATTAACAGAACACTAAGCAGTTTCTCAGAAAGCTACTTTCCAGATTTCATCTGAGGATATTTCCTTTTTCACCATAGCCCTCTATGGGCTTCCAAATATCACTTTGCCAATTCCACACGATCTGTCTTAGCGAAAGGCTTCTTGAGGGGAAAGCTGTAACTCTGTGAGATGATTTCACAGAACACAAAGAAGTTTCTCAGAAAGCTTCTTTCTCTTTGTTATCGGAGGATATTTCCTTTGGCCCTATAGTCTTCAAAGGGATCCGAAATATCTGTTCTCAGATTCCACAGAAATAAGGCTAGCAAAGAGATCCACGAAATACAGATGTAACTCTGTGAGATGAATTAACAGAACACTAAGCAGTTTCTCAGAAAGCTTCTTTCCAGATTTCATCTGAGGATATTTCCTTTTTCACCATCGCCCTCTTTGGCTTCCAAGTATCACGTTGCCAATTCCACAAGAACTGTCTTAGCGAAAGGCTACTTGAGGGGAAAGCTGTAACTCTGTGAGATGATTTCACAGAACACAAAGAAGTTTCTCAGAAAGCTTCTTTCTCTTTGTTATCCTAGGATATTTCCTTTGGCCCTATAGTCTTCAAAGGGATCCGAAATACCTGTTCTCAGATTCCACAGAAATAAGGCTAGCAAAGAGATCCACGAAATACAGATGTAACTCTGTGAGATGAATTAACAGGACACTAAGCAGTTTCTAAGAAAGCTTCTTTCCAGATTTCATCGGAGGATATTTCCTTTTTCACCATAGCCCTCTAAGGGCTTCCAAATATCACTTTGCCAATTCCACAAGAACAGTCTTAGCGAAAGGCTTCTTGAGGAGAAAGCTGTAACTCTGTGAGATGATTTCACAGAACACAAAGAAGTTTCTCAGAAAGCTTCTTTCTCTTTGTTATGGGAGGATATTTCCTTTGGCCCTATACTCTTCAAAGGGATCCGAAATATCTGTTCTCAGATTCCACAGAAATAAGGCTAGCAAAGAGATCCACGAAATACAGATGTAACTCTGTGAGATGAATTAACAGGACACTAAGCAGTTTCTCAGAAAGCTTCTTTCCAGATTTCATCTGAGGATATTTAATTCTTCACCATAGCCCTCTGTGGGCTTCCAAATATCACTTTGCCAATTCCACAAGAACTGTCTTAGCGAAAGGCTTCTTGAGGGGAAAGCTGCAACTCTGTGAGATGATTTCACAGAACACAAAGAAGTTTCTCAGAAAGCTTCTTTCTCTTTGTTATCGGAGGATATTTCCTTTGGCCCTATAGACTTCAAAGGGATCCGAAATATCTGTTCTCTGATTCCACAGAAATAAGGCTAGCAAAGAGATCCACGAAATACAGATGTAACTCTGTGAGATGAATTAACAGGACACTAAGCAGTTTCTCAGGAAGCTTCTTTCCAGATTTCATCTGAGGATATTTCCTTTTTCACCATAGCCCTCTATGGGCTTCCAAATATCACTTTGCCAATTCCACAAGAACTGTCTTAGCGAAAGGCTTCTAGAGGGGAAAGCTGTAACTCTGTGAGACGATTTCACAGAACACAAAGAAGTTTCTCAGAAAGCTTCTTTGTCTTTTTTATCGGAGGATATTTCCTTTGGCCCTATAGTCTTCAAAGGGATCCGAAATATCTGTTCTCAGATTCCACAGAAATAAGGCTAGCAAAGAGATCCACGAAATACAGATGTAAGACTGTGAGATGAATTAACAGGACACTAAGCAGTTTCTCAGAAAGCTTCTTTCCAGATTTCATCTGAGGATATTTCATTTTTCACCATAGCCCTCTATGGGCTTCCAAATATCACTTTGCCTATTCCACAAGAACTGTCTTAGCGAAAGGCTTCTTGAGGTGAAAGCTGTAACTCTGTGAGATGATTTCACAGAACACAAAGAAGTTTCTCAGAAAGCTTCTTTCTCTTTGTTATCGGAGGATATTTCCTTTGGCCCTATAGACTTCAAAGGGATCCGAAATATCTGTTCTCAGATTCCACAGAAATAAGGCTAGCAAAGAGATCCACGAAATACAGATGTAAGTCTGTGAGATGAATTAACAGAACACTAAGCAGTTTCTCAGAAAGCTTCTTTCCAGATTTCATCTGAGGATATTTCCTTCTTCACCATAGCCCTCTATGGGCTTCCAAATATCACTTTGCCAATTCCACAAGAACTGTCTTAGCGAAAGGCTTCTTGAGGGGAAAGCTGTAACTCTGTGAGATGATTTCACAGAACACAAAGAAGTTTCTCAGAAAGCTTCTTTCTCTTTGTTATCGGAGGATATTTCCTTTGGCCCTATAGTCTTCAAAGGGATCCGAAATATCTGTTCTCAGATTCCACAGAAATAAGGCTAGCAAAGAGATCCACGAAATACAGATGTAAGTCTGTGAGATGAATTAACAGGAGACTAAGCAGTTTCTCAGAAAGCTTCTTTCCAGATTTCATCTGAGGATATTTCATTTTTCACCATAGCCCTCTATGGGCTTCCAAATATCACTTTGCCAATTCCACAAGAACTGTCTTAGCGAAAGGCTTCTTGAGGGGAAAGTTGTAACTCTGTGAGATGATTTCACAGAACACAAAGAAGTTTCTCAGAAAGCTTCTTTCTCTTTGTTATCGGAGGATATTTCCTTTGGCCCTATAGACTTCATAGGGATCCGAAATATCTGTTCTCAGATTCCACAGAAATAAGGCTAGCAAAGAGATCCACGAAATACAGATGTAAGTCTGTGAGATGAATTAACAGAACACTAAGCAGTTTCTCAGAAAGCTACTTTCCAGATTTCATCTGAGGATATTTCCTTTTTCACCATAGCCCTCTATGGGCTTCCAAATATCACTTTGCCAATTCCACAAGAACTGTCTTAGCGAAAGGCTTCTTGAGGGGAAAGCTGTAACTCTGTGAGATGATTTCACAGAACACAAAGAAGTTTCTCAGAAAGCTTCTTTCTCTTTGTTATCGGAGGATATTTCCTTTGGCCCTATAGTCTTCAAAGGGATCCGAAATATCTGTTCTCAGATTCCACAGAAATAAGGCTAGCAAAGAGATCCACGAAATACAGATGTAACTCTGTGAGATGAATTAACAGAACACTAAGCAGTTTCTCAGAAAGCTTCTTTCCAGATTTCATCTGAGGATATTTCCTTTTTCACCATAGCCCTCTATGGCTTCCAAGTATCACGTTGCCAATTCCACAAGAACTGTCTTAGCGAAAGGCTACTTGAGGGGAAAGCTGTAACTCTGTGAGATGATTTCACAGAACACAAAGAAGTTTCTCAGAAAGCTTCTTTCTCTTTGTTATCCTAGGATATTTCCTTTGGCCCTATAGTCTTCAAAGGGATCCGAAATATCTGTTCTCAGATTCCACAGAAATAAGGCTAGCAAAGAGATCCACGAAATACAGATGTAACTCTGTGAGATGAATTAACAGGACACTAAGCAGTTTCTAAGAAAGCTTCTTTCCAGATTTCATCGGAGGATATTTCCTTTTTCACCATAGCCCTCTAAGGGCTTCCAAATATCACTTTGCCAATTCCACAAGAACAGTCTTAGCGAAAGGCTTCTTGAGGGGAAAGCTGTAACTCTGTGAGATGATTTCACAGAACACAAAGAAGTTTCTCAGAAAGCTTCTTTCTCCTTGTTATGGGAGGATATTTCCTTTGGCCCTATAGTCTTCAAAGGGATCCGAAATATCTGTTCTCAGATTCCACAGAAATAAGGCTAGCAAAGAGATCCACGAAATACAGATGTAACTCTGTGAGATGAATTAACAGGACACTAAGCAGTTTCTCAGAAAGCTTCTTTCCAGATTTCATCTGAGGATATTTAATTCTTCACCATAGCCCTCTGTGGGCTTCCAAATATCACTTTGCCAATTCCACAAGAACTGTCTTAGCGAAAGGCTTCTTAAGGGGAAAGCTGCAACTCTGTGAGATGATTTCACAGAACACAAAGAAGTTTCTCAGAAAGCTTCTTTCTCTTTGTTATCGGAGGATATATCCTTTGGCCCTATAGACTTCAAAGGGATCCGAAATATCTGTTCTCAGATTCCACAGAAATAAGGCTAGCAAAGAGATCCACGAAATACAGATGTAACTCTGTGAGATGAATTAACAGGACACTAAGCAGTTTCTCAGGAAGCTTCTTTCCAGATTTCATCTGAGGATATTTCCTTTTTCACCATAGCCCTCTATGGGCTTCCAAATATCACTTTGCCAATTCCACAAGAACTGTCTTAGCGAAAGGCTTCTAGAGGGGAAAGCTGTAACTCTGTGAGACGATTTCACAGAACACAAAGAAGTTTCTCAGAAAGCTTCTTTGTCTTTGTTATCGGAGGATATTTCCTTTGGCCCTATAGTCTTCAAAGGGATCCGAAATATCTGTTCTCAGATTCCACAGAAATAAGGCTAGCAAAGAGATCCACGAAATACAGATGTAACTCTGTGAGATGAATTAACAGGACACTAAGCAGTTTCTCAGAAAGCTTCTTTTCAGATTTCATCTGAGGATATTTAATTCTTCACCATAGCCCTCTGTGGGCTTCCAAATATCACTTTGCCAATTCCACAAGAACTGTCTTAGCGAAAGGCTTCTTAAGGGGAAAGCTGCAACTCTGTGAGATGATTTCACAGAACACAAAGAAGTTTCTCAGAAAGCTTCTTTCTCTTTGTTATCGGAGGATATTTCCTTTGGCCCTATAGACTTCAAAGGGATCCGAAATATCTGTTCTCAGATTCCACAGAAATAAGGCTAGCAAAGAGATCCACGAAATACAGATGTAACTCTGTGAGATGAATTAACAGGACACTAAGCAGTTTCTCAGAAAGCTTCTTTCCAGATTTCATCTGAGGATATTTCCTTTTTCACCATAGCCCTCTATGGGCTTCCAAATATCACTTTGCCAATTCCACAAGAACTGTCTTAGCGAAAGGCTTCTTGAGGGGAAAGCTGTAACTCTGTGAGATGATTTCACAGAACACAAAGAAGTTTCTCAGAAAGCTTCTTTCTCTTTGTTATCGGAGGATATTTCCTTTGGCCCTATAGACTTCAAAGGGATCCGAATATCTGTTCTCAGATTCCACAGAAATAAGTCTAGCAAAGAGATCCACGAAATACAGATGTAACTCTGTGAGATGAATTAACAGAACACTAAGCATTTTCACAGAAAGCTTCCTTCCAGATTTCATCTGAAGATATTTCCTTTTTCACCATAGCCCTCTATGGTTTCCAAATATAACTTTGCCAATTCCACAAGATCTGTCTTAGCGAAAGGCTTCTTGAGGGGAAAGCTGTAACTCTGTGAGATGATTTCACAGAACACAAAGAAGTTTCTCAGAAAGCTTCTTTCTCTTTGTTATCGGAGGATATTTCCTTTGGCCCTATAGTCTTCAAAGGGATCCGAAATATCTGTTCTCAGATTCCACAGAAATAAGGCTAGGAAAGAGCTCCACGAAATACAGGTGTAACTCTGTGTGATGAATTAACAGAACACTAAGCAGTTTCTCAGAAAGCTTCTTTCCAGATTTCATGTGAGGATATTTCCTTTTTCACCATAGCCCTCCATGGGCTTCCAAATATAACTTTGCCAATTCCACAAGAACTGTCTTAGCTAAAGGCTTCTTGAGGGGAAAGCTGTAACTCTGTGAGATGATTTCACAGAACACAAAGAAGTTTCTCAGAAAGCTTCTTTCTCTTTGTTATCGGAGGATATTTCCTTTGGCCCTATAGTCTTCAAAAGGATCCGAAATATCTGTTCTCAGATTCCACAGAAATAAGGCTAGCAAAGAGACCACGAAAAACAGATGTAACTCTATGAGATGAATTAACAGGACACTAAGCAGTTTCTCAGAAAGCTTCTTTCCAGATTTCATCTGAGGATATTTCCTTTTTCACCATAGCCCTCTATGGGCTTCCAAATATCACTTTGCCAATTCCACAAGAACTGTCTTAGCGAAAGGCTTCTAGAGGGGAAAGCTGTAACTCTGTGAGATGATTTCACAGAACACAAAGAAGTTTCTCAGAAAGCTTCTTTGTCTTTGTTATCGGAGGATATTTCCTTTGGCCCTATAGTCTTCAAAGGGATCCGAAATATCTGTTCTCAGATTCCACAGAAATAAGGCTAGCAAAGAGATCCACGAAATACAGATGTAAGTCTGTGAGATGAATTAACAGGAGACTAAGCAGTTTCTCAGAAAGCTTCTTTCCAGATTTCATCTGAGGATATTTCATTTTTCACCATAGCCCTCTATGGGCTTCCAAATATCACTTTGCCAATTCCACAAGAACTGTCTTAGCGAAAGGCTTCTTGAGGGGAAAGCTGTAACTCTGTGAGATGATTTCACAGAACACAAAGAAGTTTCTCAGAAAGCTTCTTTCTCTTTGTTATCGGAGGATATTTCCTTTGGCCCTATAGTCTTCAAAGGGATCCGAATATCTGTTCTCAGATTCCACAGAAATAAGGCTAGCAAAGAGATCCACGAAATACAGATGTAACTCTGTGAGATGAATTAACAGAACACTAAGCATTTTCACAGAAAGCTTCCTTCCAGATTTCATCTGAAGATATTTCCTTTTTCACCATAGCCCTCTATGGTTTCCAAATATAACTTTGCCAATTCCACAAGATCTGTCTTAGCGAAAGGCTTCTTGAGGGGAAAGCTGTAACTCTGTGAGATGATTTCACAGAACACAAAGAAGTTTCTCAGAAAGCTTCTTTCTCTTTGTTATCGGAGGATATTTCCTTTGGCCCTATAGTCTTCAAAGGGATCCGAAATATCTGTTCTCAGATTCCACAGAAATAAGGCTAGGAAAGAGCTCCACGAAATACAGGTGTAACTCTGTGTGATGAATTAACAGAACACTAAGCAGTTTCTCAGAAAGCTTCTTTCCAGATTTCATGTGAGGATATTTCCTTTTTCACCATAGCCCTCCATGGGCTTCCAAATATAACTTTGCCAATTCCACAAGAACTGTCTTAGCTAAAGGCTTCTTGAGGGGAAAGCTGTAACTCTGTGAGATGATTTCACAGAACACAAAGAAGTTTCTCAGAAAGCTTCTTTCTCTTTGTTATCGGAGGATATTTCCTTTGGCCCTATAGTCTTCAAAAGGATCCGAAATATCTGTTCTCAGATTCCACAGAAATAACGCTAGCAAAGAGACCACGAAAAACAGATGTAACTCTGTGAGATGAATTAACAGGACACTAAGCAGTTTCTCAGAAAGCTTCTTTCCAGATTTCATCTGAGGATATTTCCTTTTTCACCATAGCCCTCTATGGGCTTCCAAATATCACTTTGCCAATTCCACAAGAACTGTCTTAGCGAAAGGCTTCTAGAGGGGAAAGCTGTAACTCTGTGAGATGATTTCACAGAACACAAAGAAGTTTCTCAGAAAGCTTCTTTGTCTTTGTTATCGGAGGATATTTCCTTTGGCCCTATAGTCTTCAAAGGGATCCGAAATATCTGTTCTCAGATTCCACAGAAATAAGGCTAGCAAAGAGATCCACGAAATACAGATGTAAGTCTGTGAGATGAATTAACAGGAGACTAAGCAGTTTCTCAGAAAGCTTCTTTCCAGATTTCATCTGAGGATATTTCATTTTTCACCATAGCCCTCTATGGGCTTCCAAATATCACTTTGCCAATTCCACAAGAACTGTCTTAGCGAAAGGCTTCTTGAGGGGAAAGTTGTAACTCTGTGAGATGATTTCACAGAACACAAAGAAGTTTCTCAGAAAGCTTCTTTCTCTTTGTTATCGGAGGATATTTCCTTTGGCCCTATAGACTTCAAAGGGATCCGAAATATCTGTTCTCAGATTCCACAGAAATAAGGCTAGCAAAGAGATCCACGAAATACAGATGTAAGTCTGTGAGATGAATTAACAGAACACTAAGCAGTTTCTCAGAAAGCTACTTTACAGATTTCATCTGAGGATATTTCCTTTTTCACCATAGCCCTCTATGGGCTTCCAAATATCACTTTGCCAATTCCACAAGAACTGTCTTAGCGAAAGGCTTCTTGAGTGGAAAGCTGTAACTCTGTGAGATGATTTCACAGAACACAAAGAAGTTTCTCAGAAAGCTTCTTTCTCTTTGTTATCGGAGGATATTTCCTTTGGCCCTATAGTCTTCAAAGGGATCCGAAATATCTGTTCTCAGATTCCACAGAAATAAGGCTAGCAAAGAGATCCACGAAATACAGATGTAACTCTGTGAGATGAATTAACAGAACACTAAGCAGTTTCTCAGAAAGCTTCTTTCCAGATTTCATCTGAGGATATTTCCTTTTTCACCATAGCCCTCTATGGCTTCCAAGTATCACGTTGCCAATTCCACAAGAACTGTCTTAGCGAAAGGCTACTTGAGGGGAAAGCTGTAACTCTGTGAGATGATTTCACAGAACACAAAGAAGTTTCTCAGAAAGCTTCTTTCTCTTTGTTATCCTAGGATATTTCCTTTGGCCCTATAGTCTTCAAAGGGATCCGAAATATCTGTTCTCAGATTCCACAGAAATAAGGCTAGCAAAGAGATCCACGAAATACAGATGTAACTCTGTGAGATGAATTAACAGGACACTAAGCAGTTTCTAAGAAAGCTTCTTTCCAGATTTCATCGGAGGATATTTCCTTTTTCACCATAGCCCTCTAAGGGCTTCCAAATATCACTTTGCCAATTCCACAAGAACAGTCTTAGCGAAAGGCTTCTTGAGGGGAAAGCTGTAACTCTGTGAGATGATTTCACAGAACACAAAGAAGTTTTTCAGAAAGCTTCTTTCTCTTTGTTATGGGAGGATATTTCCTTTGGCCCTATAGTCTTCAAAGGGATCCGAAATATCTGTTCTCAGATTCCACAGAAATAAGGCTAGCAAAGAGATCCACGAAATACAGATGTAACTCTGTGAGATGAATTTACAGGACACTAAGCAGTTTCTCAGAAAGCTTCTTTCCAGATTTCATCTGAGGATATTTAATTCTTCACCATAGCCCTCTGTGGGCTTCCAAATATCACTTTGCCAATTCCACAAGAACTGTCTTAGCGAAAGGCTTCTTAAGGGGAAAGCTGCAACTCTGTGAGATGATTTCACAGAACACAAAGAAGTTTCTCAGAAAGCTTCTTTCTCTTTGTTATCGGAGGATATTTCCTTTGGCCCTATAGACTTCAAAGGGATCCGAAATATCTGTTCTCAGATTCCACAGAAATAAGGCTAGCAAAGAGATCCACGAAATACAGATGTAAGTCTGTGAGATGAATTAACAGGACACTAAGCAGTTTCTCAGGAAGCTTCTTTCCAGATTTCATCTGAGGATATTTCCTTCTTCACCATAGCCCTCTATGGCTTCCAAATATCACTTTGCCAATTCCACAAGAACTGTCTTAGCGAAAGGCTTCTTGAGGGGAAAGCTGTAACTCTGTGAGATGATTTCACAGAACACAAAGAAGTTTCTCAGAAAGCTTCTTTCTCTTTGTTATCGGAGGATATTTCCTTTGGCCCTATAGTCTTCAAAGGGATCCGAATATCTGTTCTCAGATTCCACAGAAATAAGGCTAGCAAAGAGATCCACGAAATACAGATGTAACTCTGTGAGATGAATTAACAGAACACTAAGCATTTTCACAGAAAGCTTCCTTCCATATTTCATCTGAGGATATTTCCTTTTTCACCATAGCCCTCTATGGTTTCCAAATATAACTTTGCCAATTCCACAAGATCTGTCTTAGCGAAAGGCTTCTTGAGGGGAAAGCTGTAACTCTGTGAGATGATTTCACAGAACACAAAGAAGTTTCTCAGAAAGCTTCTTTCTCTTTGTTATCGGAGGATATTTCCTTTGGCCCTATAGTCTTCAAAGGGATCCGAAATATCTGTTCTCAGATTCCACAGAAATAAGGCTAGGAAAGAGCTCCACGAAATACAGGTGTAACTCTGTGTGATGAATTAACAGAACACTAAGCAGTTTCTCAGAAAGCTTCTTTCCAGATTTCATGTGAGGATATTTCCTTTTTCACCATAGCCCTCTATGGGCTTCCAAATATAACTTTGCCAATTCCACAAGAACTGTCTTAGCTAAAGGCTTCTTGAGGGGAAAGCTGTAACTCTGTGAGATGATTTCACAGAACACAAAGAAGTTTCTCAGAAAGCTTCTTTCTCTTTGTTATCGGAGGATATTTCCTTTGGCCCTATAGTCTTCAAAAGGATCCGAAATATCTGTTCTCAGATTCCACAGAAATAAGGCTAGCAAAGAGACCACGAAAAACAGATGTAACTCTGTGAGATGAATTAACAGGACACTAAGCAGTTTCTCAGAAAGCTTCTTTCCAGATTTCATCTGAGGATATTTCCTTTTTCACCATAGCCCTCTATGGGCTTCCAAATATCACTTTGCCAATTCCACAAGAACTGTCTTAGCGAAAGGCTTCTAGAGGGGAAAGCTGTAACTCTGTGAGATGATTTCACAGAACACAAAGAAGTTTCTCAGAAAGCTTCTTTGTCTTTGTTATCGGAGGATATTTCCTTTGGCCCTATAGTCTTCAAAGGGATCCGAAATATCTGTTCTCAGATTCCACAGAAATAAGGCTAGCAAAGAGATCCACGAAATACAGATGTAAGTCTGTGAGATGAATTAACAGGACAATAAGCAGTTTCTCAGAAAGCTTCTTTCCAGATTTCATCTGAGGATATTTCATTTTTCACCATAGCCCTCTATGGGCTTCCAAATATCACTCTGCCAATTCCACAAGAACTGTCTTAGCGAAAGGCTTCTTGAGGGGAAAGTTGTAACTCTGTGAGATGATTTCACAGAACACAAAGAAGTTTCTCAGAAAGCTTCTTTCTCTTTGTTATCGGAGGATATTTCCTTTGGCCCTATAGACTTCAAAGGGATCCGAAATATCTGTTCTCAGATTCCACAGAAATAAGGCTAGCAAAGAGATCCACGAAATACAGATGTAAGTCTGTGAGATGAATTAACAGAACACTAAGCAGTTTCTCAGAAAGCTACTTTCCAGATTTCATCTGAGGATATTTCCTTTTTCACCATAGCCCTCTATGGGCTTCCAAATATCACTTTGCCAATTCCACACGATCTGTCTTAGCGAAAGGCTTCTTGAGGGGAAAGCTGTAACTCTGTGAGATGATTTCACAGAACACAAAGAAGTTTCTCAGAAAGCTTCTTTCTCTTTGTTATCGGAGGATATTTCCTTTGGCCCTATAGTCTTCAAAGGGATCCGAAATATCTGTTCTCAGATTCCACAGAAATAAGGCTAGCAAAGAGATCCACGAAATACAGATGTAACTCTGTGAGATGAATTAACAGAACACTAAGCAGTTTCTCAGAAAGCTTCTTTCCAGATTTCATCTGAGGATATTTCCTTTTTCACCATCGCCCTCTTTGGCTTCCAAGTATCACGTTGCCAATTCCACAAGAACTGTCTTAGCGAAAGGCTACTTGAGGGGAAAGCTGTAACTCTGTGAGATGATTTCACAGAACACAAAGAAGTTTCTCAGAAAGCTTCTTTCTCTTTGTTATCCTAGGATATTTCCTTTGGCCCTATAGTCTTCAAAGGGATCCGAAATACCTGTTCTCAGATTCCACAGAAATAAGGCTAGCAAAGAGATCCACGAAATACAGATGTAACTCTGTGAGATGAATTAACAGGACACTAAGCAGTTTCTAAGAAAGCTTCTTTCCAGATTTCATCGGAGGATATTTCCTTTTTCACCATAGCCCTCTAAGGGCTTCCAAATATCACTTTGCCAATTCCACAAGAACAGTCTTAGCGAAAGGCTTCTTGAGGAGAAAGCTGTAACTCTGTGAGATGATTTCACAGAACACAAAGAAGTTTCTCAGAAAGCTTCTTTCTCTTTGTTATGGGAGGATATTTCCTTTGGCCCTATACTCTTCAAAGGGATCCGAAATATCTGTTCTCAGATTCCACAGAAATAAGGCTAGCAAAGAGATCCACGAAATACAGATGTAACTCTGTGAGATGAATTAACAGGACACTAAGCAGTTTCTCAGAAAGCTTCTTTCCAGATTTCATCTGAGGATATTTAATTCTTCACCATAGCCCTCTGTGGGCTTCCAAATATCACTTTGCCAATTCCACAAGAACTGTCTTAGCGAAAGGCTTCTTGAGGGGAAAGCTGCAACTCTGTGAGATGATTTCACAGAACACAAAGAAGTTTCTCAGAAAGCTTCTTTCTCTTTGTTATCGGAGGATATTTCCTTTGGCCCTATAGACTTCAAAGGGATCCGAAATATCTGTTCTCTGATTCCACAGAAATAAGGCTAGCAAAGAGATCCACGAAATACAGATGTAACTCTGTGAGATGAATTAACAGGACACTAAGCAGTTTCTCAGGAAGCTTCTTTCCAGATTTCATCTGAGGATATTTCCTTTTTCACCATAGCCCTCTATGGGCTTCCAAATATCACTTTGCCAATTCCACAAGAACTGTCTTAGCGAAAGGCTTCTAGAGGGGAAAGCTGTAACTCTGTGAGACGATTTCACAGAACACAAAGAAGTTTCTCAGAAAGCTTCTTTGTCTTTTTTATCGGAGGATATTTCCTTTGGCCCTATAGTCTTCAAAGGGATCCGAAATATCTGTTCTCAGATTCCACAGAAATAAGGCTAGCAAAGAGATCCACGAAATACAGATGTAAGACTGTGAGATGAATTAACAGGACACTAAGCAGTTTCTCAGAAAGCTTCTTTCCAGATTTCATCTGAGGATATTTCATTTTTCACCATAGCCCTCTATGGGCTTCCAAATATCACTTTGCCTATTCCACAAGAACTGTCTTAGCGAAAGGCTTCTTGAGGTGAAAGCTGTAACTCTGTGAGATGATTTCACAGAACACAAAGAAGTTTCTCAGAAAGCTTCTTTCTCTTTGTTATCGGAGGATATTTCCTTTGGCCCTATAGACTTCAAAGGGATCCGAAATATCTGTTCTCAGATTCCACAGAAATAAGGCTAGCAAAGAGATCCACGAAATACAGATGTAAGTCTGTGAGATGAATTAACAGAACACTAAGCAGTTTCTCAGAAAGCTTCTTTCCAGATTTCATCTGAGGATATTTCCTTCTTCACCATAGCCCTCTATGGGCTTCCAAATATCACTTTGCCAATTCCACAAGAACTGTCTTAGCGAAAGGCTTCTTGAGGGGAAAGCTGTAACTCTGTGAGATGATTTCACAGAACACAAAGAAGTTTCTCAGAAAGCTTCTTTCTCTTTGTTATCGGAGGATATTTCCTTTGGCCCTATAGTCTTCAAAGGGATCCGAAATATCTGTTCTCAGATTCCACAGAAATAAGGCTAGCAAAGAGATCCACGAAATACAGATGTAACTCTGTGCGATGAATTAACAGAACACTAAGCAGTTTCTCAGAAAGCTTCTTTCCAGATTTTTTCTGAGGATATTTCCTTTTTCACCATAGCCCTCTATGGCTTCCAAATATCACGTTGCCAATTCCACAAGAACTGTCTTAGCGAAAGGCTACTTGAGGGGAAAGCTGTAACTCTGTGAGATGATTTCACAGAACACAAAGAAGTTTCTCAGAAAGCTTCTTTCTCTTTGTTATCGGAGGATATTTCCTTTGGCCCTATAGTCTTCAAAGGGATCCGAAATATCTGTTCTCAGATTCCACAGAAATAAGGCTAGCAAAGAGATCCACGAAATACAGATGTAACTCTGTGAGATGAATTAACAGGACACTAAGCAGTTTCTAAGAAAGCTTCTTTCCAGATTTCATCGGAGGATATTTCCTTTTTCACCATAGCCCTCTAAGGGCTTCCAAATATCACTTTGCCAATTCCACAAGAACAGTCTTAGCGAAAGGCTTCTTGAGGGGAAAGCTGTAACTCTGTGAGATGATTTCACAGAACACAAAGAAGTTTCTCAGAAAGCTTCTTTCTCTTTGTTATGGGAGGATATTTCCTTTGGCCCTATAGTCTTCAAAGGGATCCGAAATATCAGTTCTCAGATTCCACAGAAATAAGGCTAGCAAAGAGATCCACGAAATACAGATGTAACTCTGTGAGATGAATTAACAGGACACTAAGCAGTTTCTCAGAAAGCTTCTTTCCAGATTTCATCTGAGGATATTTAATTCTTCACCATAGCCCTCTGTGCGCTTCCAAATATCACTTTGCCAATTCCACAAGAACTGTCTTAGCGAAAGGCTTCTTGAGGGGAAAGCTGTAACTCTGTGAGATGATTTCACAGAACACAAAGAAGTTTCTCAGAAAGCTTCTTTCTCTTTGTTATCAGAGGATATTTCCTTTGGCCCTATAGACTTCAAAGGGATCCGAAATATCTGTTCTCAGATTCCACAGAAATAAGGCTAGCAAAGAGATCCACGAAATACAGATGTAAGTCTGTGAGATGAATTAACAGGACACTAAGCAGTTTCACAGAAAGCTTCTTTCCAGATTTCATCTGAGGATATTTCCTTTTTCACCATAGCCCTCTATGGCTTCCAAATATCACTTTGCCAATTCCACAAGAACTGTCTTAGCGAAAGGCTTCTTGAGGGGAAAGCTGCAACTCTGTGAGATGATTTCACAGAACACAAAGAAGTTTCTCAGAAAGCTTCTTTCTCTTTGTTATGGGAGGATATTTCCTTTGGCCCTATAGTCTTCAAAGGGATCCGAAATATCTGTTCTCAGATTCCACAGAAATAAGGCTAGCAAAGAGATCCACGAAATACAGATGTAACTCTGTGAGATGAATTAACAGGACACTAAGCAGTTTCTCAGAAAGCTTCTTTCCAGATTTCATCTGAGGATATTTAATTCTTCACCATAGCCCTCTGTGGGCTTCCAAATATCACTTTGCCAATTCCACAAGAACTGTCTTAGCGAAAGGCTTCTTGAGGGGAAAGCTGCAACTCTGTGAGATGATTTCACAGAACACAAAGAAGTTTCTCAGAAAGCTTCTTTCTCTTTGTTATCGGAGGATATTTCCTTTGGCCCTATAGACTTCAAAGGGATCCGAAATATCTGTTCTCAGATTCCACAGAAATAAGGCTAGCAAAGAGATCCACGAAATACAGATGAAACTCTGTGAGATGAATTAACAGGACACTAAGCAGTTTCTCAGGAAGCTTCTTTCCAGATTTCATCTGAGGATATTTCCTTTTTCACCATAGCCCTCTATGGGCTTCCAAATATCACTTTGCCAATTCCACAAGAACTGTCTTAGCGAAAGGCTTAGAGAGGGGAAAGCTGTAACTCTGTGAGACGATTTCACAGAACACAAAGAAGTTTCTCAGAAAGCTTCTTTGTCTTTGTTATCGGAGGATATTTCCTTTGGCCCTATAGTCTTCAAAGGGATCCGAAATATCTGTTCTCAGATTCCACAGAAATAAGGCTAGCAAAGAGATCCACGAAATACAGATGTAAGTCTGTGAGATGAATTAACAGGACACTAAGCAGTTTCTCAGAAAGCTTCTTTCCAGATTTCATCTGAGGATATTTCATTTTTCACCATAGCCCTCTATGGGCTTCCAAATATCACTTTGCCAATTCCACAAGAACTGTCTTAGCGAAAGGCTTCTTGAGGGGAAAGCTGTAACTCTGTGAGATGATTTCACAGAACACAAAGAAGTTTCTCAGAAAGCTTCTTTCTCTTTGTTATCGGAGGATATTTCCTTTGGCCCTATAGACTTCAAAGGGATCCGAAATATCTGTTCTCAGATTCCACAGAAATAAGGCTATCAAAGAGATCCACGAAATACAGATGTAAGTCTGTGAGATGAATTAACAGAACACTAAGCAGTTTCTCAGAAAGCTTCTTTCCAGATTTCATCTGAGGATATTTCCTTTTTCACCATAGCCCTCTGTGGGCTTCCAAATATCACTTTGCCAATTCCACAAGAACTGTCTTAGCGAAAGGCTTCTTGAGGGGAAAGCTGTAACTCTGTGAGACGATTTCACAGAACACAAAGAAGTTTCTCAGAAAGCTTCTTTGTCTTTGTTATCGGAGGATATTTCCTTTGGCCCTATAGTCTTCAAAGGGATCCGAAATATCTGTTCTCAGATTCCACAGAAATAAGACTAGCAAAGAGATCCACGAAATACAGATGTAACTCTGTGAGATGAATTAACAGGACACTAAGCAGTTTCTAAGAAAGCTTCTTTCCAGATTTCATCGGAGGATATTTCCTTTTTCACCATAGCCCTCTAAGGGCTTCCAAATATCACTTTGCCAATTTCACAAGAACTGTCTTAGCGAAAGGCTTCTTGAGGGGAAAGCTGTAACTCTGTGAGATGATTTCACAGAACACAAAGAAGTTTCTCAGAAAGCTTCTTTCTCTTTGTTATGGGAGGATATTTCCTTTGGCCCTATAGTCTTCAAAGGGATCCGAAATATCTGTTCTCAGATTCCACAGAAATAAGGCTAGCAAAGAGATCCACGAAATACAGATGTAACTCTGTGAGATGAATTAACAGGACACTAAGCAGTTTCTCAGAAAGCTTCTTTCCAGATTTCATCTGAGAATATTTAATTCTTCACCATAGCACTCTATGGGCTTCCAAATATCACTTTGCCAATTCCACAAGAACTGTCTTAGCGAAAGGCTTCTTGAGGGGAAAGCTGTAACTCTGTGAGATGATTTCACAGAACACAAAGAAGTTTCTCAGAAAGCTTCTTTCTCTTTGTTATCAGAGGATATTTCCTTAGGCCCTATAGACTTCAAAAGGATACGAAATATCTGTTCTCAGATTCCACAGAAATAAAGCTAGCAAAGAGATCCACGAAATACAGATGTAACTCTGTGAGATGAATTTACAGGACACTAAGCAGTTTCACAGAAAGCTTCTTTCCAGATTTCATCTGAGGATATTTCCTTTTTCACCATAGCCCTCTATGGGCTTCCAAATATCACTTTGCCAATTCCACAAGAACTGTCTTAGCGAAAGACTTCTTGAGGGGAAAGCTGTAACTCTGTGAGATGATTTCACAGAACACAAAGAAGTTTCTCAGAAAGCTTCTTTCTCTTTGTTATCGGAGGATATTTCCTTTGGCCCTATAGTCTTCAAAGGGATCCGAAATATCTGTTCTCAGATTCCACAGAAATAAGGCTAGCAAAGAGATCCACGAAATACAGATGTAACTCTGTGAGATGAATTAACAGAACACTAAGCAGTTTCTCAGAAAGCTTCTTTCCAGATTTCATCTGAGGATATTTCCTTTTTCACCATAGCCCTCTATGGCTTCCAAATATCACTTTGCCAATTCCACAAGAACTGTCTTAGCGAAAGGCTTCTTGAGGGGAAAGCTGCAACTCTCTGAGATGATTTCACAGAACACAAAGAAGTTTCTCAGAAAGCTTCTTTCTCTTTGTTATCGGAGGATATTTCCTTTGGCCCTATAGTCTTCAAAGGGATCCGAAATATCTGTTCTTAGATTCCACAGAAATAAGGCTAGCAAAGAGATCCACGAAATACAGATGTAACTCTGTGAGATGAATTAACAGAACACTAAGCAGTTTCTCAGAAAGCTTCTTTCCAGATTTCACCTCAGGATATTTCCTTTTTCACCATAGCCCTCTATGGGCTTCCAAATATCACTTTGCCAATTCCACAAGAACTGTCTTAGCGAAAGGCTTCTAGAGGGGAAAGCTGTAACTCTGTGAGACGATTTCACAGAACACAAAGAAGTTTCTCAGAAAGCTTCTTTGTCTTTTTTATCGGAGGATATTTCCTTTGGCCCTATAGTCTTCAAAGGGATCCGAAATATCTGTTCTCAGATTCCACAGAAATAAGGCTAGCAAAGAGATCCACGAAATACAGATGTAAGACTGTGAGATGAATTAACAGGACACTAAGCAGTTTCTCAGAAAGCTTCTTTCCAGATTTCATCTGAGGATATTTCATTTTTCACCATAGCCCTCTATGGGCTTCCAAATATCACTTTGCCTATTCCACAAGAACTGTCTTAGCGAAAGGCTTCTTGAGGTGAAAGCTGTAACTCTGTGAGATGATTTCACAGAACACAAAGAAGTTTCTCAGAAAGCTTCTTTCTCTTTGTTATCGGAGGATATTTCCTTTGGCCCTATAGACTTCAAAGGGATCCGAAATATCTGTTCTCAGATTCCACAGAAATAAGGCTAGCAAAGAGATCCACGAAATACAGATGTAAGTCTGTGAGATGAATTAACAGAACACTAAGCAGTTTCTCAGAAAGCTTCTTTCCAGATTTCATCTGAGGATATTTCCTTCTTCACCATAGCCCTCTATGGGCTTCCAAATATCACTTTGCCAATTCCACAAGAACTGTCTTAGCGAAAGGCTTCTTGAGGGGAAAGCTGTAACTCTGTGAGATGATTTCACAGAACACAAAGAAGTTTCTCAGAAAGCTTCTTTCTCTTTGTTATCGGAGGATATTTCCTTTGGCCCTATAGTCTTCAAAGGGATCCGAAATATCTGTTCTCAGATTCCACAGAAATAAGGCTAGCAAAGAGATCCACGAAATACAGATGTAACTCTGTGCGATGAATTAACAGAACACTAAGCAGTTTCTCAGAAAGCTTCTTTCCAGATTTTTTCTGAGGATATTTCCTTTTTCACCATAGCCCTCTATGGCTTCCAAATATCACGTTGCCAATTCCACAAGAACTGTCTTAGCGAAAGGCTACTTGAGGGGAAAGCTGTAACTCTGTGAGATGATTTCACAGAACACAAAGAAGTTTCTCAGAAAGCTTCTTTCTCTTTGTTATCGGAGGATATTTCCTTTGGCCCTATAGTCTTCAAAGGGATCCGAAATATCTGTTCTCAGATTCCACAGAAATAAGGCTAGCAAAGAGATCCACGAAATACAGATGTAACTCTGTGAGATGAATTAACAGGACACTAAGCAGTTTCTAAGAAAGCTTCTTTCCAGATTTCATCGGAGGATATTTCCTTTTTCACCATAGCCCTCTAAGGGCTTCCAAATATCACTTTGCCAATTCCACAAGAACAGTCTTAGCGAAAGGCTTCTTGAGGGGAAAGCTGTAACTCTGTGAGATGATTTCACAGAACACAAAGAAGTTTCTCAGAAAGCTTCTTTCTCTTTGTTATGGGAGGATATTTCCTTTGGCCCTATAGTCTTCAAAGGGATCCGAAATATCAGTTCTCAGATTCCACAGAAATAAGGCTAGCAAAGAGATCCACGAAATACAGATGTAACTCTGTGAGATGAATTAACAGGACACTAAGCAGTTTCTCAGAAAGCTTCTTTCCAGATTTCATCTGAGGATATTTAATTCTTCACCATAGCCCTCTGTGCGCTTCCAAATATCACTTTGCCAATTCCACAAGAACTGTCTTAGCGAAAGGCTTCTTGAGGGGAAAGCTGTAACTCTGTGAGATGATTTCACAGAACACAAAGAAGTTTCTCAGAAAGCTTCTTTCTCTTTGTTATCAGAGGATATTTCCTTTGGCCCTATAGACTTCAAAGGGATCCGAAATATCTGTTCTCAGATTCCACAGAAATAAGGCTAGCAAAGAGATCCACGAAATACAGATGTAAGTCTGTGAGATGAATTAACAGGACACTAAGCAGTTTCACAGAAAGCTTCTTTCCAGATTTCATCTGAGGATATTTCCTTTTTCACCATAGCCCTCTATGGCTTCCAAATATCACTTTGCCAATTCCACAAGAACTGTCTTAGCGAAAGGCTTCTTGAGGGGAAAGCTGCAACTCTGTGAGATGATTTCACAGAACACAAAGAAGTTTCTCAGAAAGCTTCTTTCTCTTTGTTATGGGAGGATATTTCCTTTGGCCCTATAGTCTTCAAAGGGATCCGAAATATCTGTTCTCAGATTCCACAGAAATAAGGCTAGCAAAGAGATCCACGAAATACAGATGTAACTCTGTGAGATGAATTAACAGGACACTAAGCAGTTTCTCAGAAAGCTTCTTTCCAGATTTCATCTGAGGATATTTAATTCTTCACCATAGCCCTCTGTGGGCTTCCAAATATCACTTTGCCAATTCCACAAGAACTGTCTTAGCGAAAGGCTTCTTGAGGGGAAAGCTGCAACTCTGTGAGATGATTTCACAGAACACAAAGAAGTTTCTCAGAAAGCTTCTTTCTCTTTGTTATCGGAGGATATTTCCTTTGGCCCTATAGACTTCAAAGGGATCCGAAATATCTGTTCTCAGATTCCACAGAAATAAGGCTAGCAAAGAGATCCACGAAATACAGATGAAACTCTGTGAGATGAATTAACAGGACACTAAGCAGTTTCTCAGGAAGCTTCTTTCCAGATTTCATCTGAGGATATTTCCTTTTTCACCATAGCCCTCTATGGGCTTCCAAATATCACTTTGCCAATTCCACAAGAACTGTCTTAGCGAAAGGCTTAGAGAGGGGAAAGCTGTAACTCTGTGAGACGATTTCACAGAACACAAAGAAGTTTCTCAGAAAGCTTCTTTGTCTTTGTTATCGGAGGATATTTCCTTTGGCCCTATAGTCTTCAAAGGGATCCGAAATATCTGTTCTCAGATTCCACAGAAATAAGGCTAGCAAAGAGATCCACGAAATACAGATGTAAGTCTGTGAGATGAATTAACAGGACACTAAGCAGTTTCTCAGAAAGCTTCTTTCCAGATTTCATCTGAGGATATTTCATTTTTCACCATAGCCCTCTATGGGCTTCCAAATATCACTTTGCCAATTCCACAAGAACTGTCTTAGCGAAAGGCTTCTTGAGGGGAAAGCTGTAACTCTGTGAGATGATTTCACAGAACACAAAGAAGTTTCTCAGAAAGCTTCTTTCTCTTTGTTATCGGAGGATATTTCCTTTGGCCCTATAGACTTCAAAGGGATCCGAAATATCTGTTCTCAGATTCCACAGAAATAAGGCTATCAAAGAGATCCACGAAATACAGATGTAAGTCTGTGAGATGAATTAACAGAACACTAAGCAGTTTCTCAGAAAGCTTCTTTCCAGATTTCATCTGAGGATATTTCCTTTTTCACCATAGCCCTCTGTGGGCTTCCAAATATCACTTTGCCAATTCCACAAGAACTGTCTTAGCGAAAGGCTTCTTGAGGGGAAAGCTGTAACTCTGTGAGACGATTTCACAGAACACAAAGAAGTTTCTCAGAAAGCTTCTTTGTCTTTGTTATCGGAGGATATTTCCTTTGGCCCTATAGTCTTCAAAGGGATCCGAAATATCTGTTCTCAGATTCCACAGAAATAAGACTAGCAAAGAGATCCACGAAATACAGATGTAACTCTGTGAGATGAATTAACAGGACACTAAGCAGTTTCTAAGAAAGCTTCTTTCCAGATTTCATCGGAGGATATTTCCTTTTTCACCATAGCCCTCTAAGGGCTTCCAAATATCACTTTGCCAATTTCACAAGAACTGTCTTAGCGAAAGGCTTCTTGAGGGCAAAGCTGTAACTCTGTGAGATGATTTCACAGAACACAAAGAAGTTTCTCAGAAAGCTTCTTTCTCTTTGTTATGGGAGGATATTTCCTTTGGCCCTATAGTCTTCAAAGGGATCCGAAATATCTGTTCTCAGATTCCACAGAAATAAGGCTAGCAAAGAGATCCACGAAATACAGATGTAACTCTGTGAGATGAATTAACAGGACACTAAGCAGTTTCTCAGAAAGCTTCTTTCCAGATTTCATCTGAGAATATTTAATTCTTCACCATAGCACTCTATGGGCTTCCAAATATCACTTTGCCAATTCCACAAGAACTGTCTTAGCGAAAGGCTTCTTGAGGGGAAAGCTGTAACTCTGTGAGATGATTTCACAGAACACAAAGAAGTTTCTCAGAAAGCTTCTTTCTCTTTGTTATCAGAGGATATTTCCTTAGGCCCTATAGACTTCAAAAGGATACGAAATATCTGTTCTCAGATTCCACAGAAATAAAGCTAGCAAAGAGATCCACGAAATACAGATGTAACTCTGTGAGATGAATTTACAGGACACTAAGCAGTTTCACAGAAAGCTTCTTTCCAGATTTCATCTGAGGATATTTCCTTTTTCACCATAGCCCTCTATGGGCTTCCAAATATCACTTTGCCAATTCCACAAGAACTGTCTTAGCGAAAGACTTCTTGAGGGGAAAGCTGTAACTCTGTGAGATGATTTCACAGAACACAAAGAAGTTTCTCAGAAAGCTTCTTTCTCTTTGTTATCGGAGGATATTTCCTTTGGCCCTATAGTCTTCAAAGGGATCCGAAATATCTGTTCTCAGATTCCACAGAAATAAGGCTAGCAAAGAGATCCACGAAATACAGATGTAACTCTGTGAGATGAATTAACAGAACACTAAGCAGTTTCTCAGAAAGCTTCTTTCCAGATTTCATCTGAGGATATTTCCTTTTTCACCATAGCCCTCTATGGCTTCCAAATATCACTTTGCCAATTCCACAAGAACTGTCTTAGCGAAAGGCTTCTTGAGGGGAAAGCTGCAACTCTCTGAGATGATTTCACAGAACACAAAGAAGTTTCTCAGAAAGCTTCTTTCTCTTTGTTATCGGAGGATATTTCCTTTGGCCCTATAGTCTTCAAAGGGATCCGAAATATCTGTTCTTAGATTCCACAGAAATAAGGCTAGCAAAGAGATCCACGAAATACAGATGTAACTCTGTGAGATGAATTAACAGAACACTAAGCAGTTTCTCAGAAAGCTTCTTTCCAGATTTCACCTCAGGATATTTCCTTTTTCACCATAGCCCTCTATGGGCTTCCAAATATCACTTTGCCAATTCCACAAGAACTGTCTTAGCGAAAGGCTTCTTGAGGGGAAAGCTGTAACTCTGTGAGATGATTTCACAGAACACAAAGAAGTTTCTCAGAAAGCTTCTTTCTCTTTGTTATCGGAGGATATTTCCTTTGGCCCTATAGTCTTCAAAGGGATCCGAATATCTGTTCTCAGATTCCACAGAAATAAGGCTAGCAAAGAGATCCACGAAATACAGATGTAACTCTGTGAGATGAATTAACAGATCACTAAGCATTTTCACAGAAAGCTTCTTTCCAGATTTCATCTGAGGATATTTCCTTTTTCACCATAGCCCTCTATGGTTTCCAAATATAACTTTGCCAATTCCACAAGATCTGTCTTAGCTAAAGGCTTCTTGAGGGGAGAGCTGCAACACTGTGAGATGATTTCACAGAACACAAAGAAGTTTCTCAGAAAGCTTCTTTCTCTTTGTTATCGGAGGATATTTCCTTTGGCCCTATAGTCTTCAAAAGTGTCCGAAATATCTGTTCTCAGATTCCACAGAAATAAGGCTAGCAAAGAGACCACGAAAAACAGATGAAACTCTGTGAGATGAATTAACAGGACACTAAGCAGTTTCTCAGAAAGCTTCTTTCCAGATTTCATCTGAGGATATTTCCTCTTTCACCATAGCCCTCTATGTGCTTCCAAATATCACTTTGCCAATTCCACAAGAACTGTCTTAGCGAAAGGCTTCTTGAGGGGAAAGCTGTAACTCTGTGAGATGATTTCACAGAACACAAAGAAGTTTCTCAGAAAGCTTCTTTGTCTTTGTTATCGGAGGATATTTCCTTTGGCCCTATAGTCTTCAAAGGGATCCGAAATATCTGTTCTCAGATTCCACAGAAATAAGGCTAGCAAAGAGATCCACGAAATACAGATGTAAGTCTGTGAGATGAATTAACAGGAGACTAAGCAGTTTCTCAGAAAGCTTCTTTCCAGATTTCATCTGAGGATATTTCATTTTTCACCATAGCCCTCTATGGGCTTCCAAATATCACTTTGCCAATTCCACAAGAACTGTCTTAGCGAAAGGCTTCTTGAAGGGAAAGCTGTAACTCTGTGAGATGATTTCACAGAACACAAAGAAGTTTCTCAGAAAGCTTCTTTCTCTTTGTTATGGGAGGATATTTCCTTTGGCCCTATAGACTTCAAAGGGATCCGAAATATCTGTTCTCAGATTCCACAGAAATAAGGCTAGCAAAGAGATCCACGAAATACAGATGTAAGTCTGTGAGATGAATTAACAGAACACTAAGCAGTTTCTCAGAAAGCTTCTTTCCAGATTTCACCTCAGGATATTTCCTTTTTCACCATAGCCCTCTATGGGCTTCCAAATATCACTTTGCCAATTCCACAAGAACTGTCTTAGCGAAAGGCTTCTTGAGGGGAAAGCTGTAACTCTGTGAGATGATTTCACAGAACACAAAGAAGTTTCTCAGAAAGCTTCTTTCTCTTTGTTATCGGAGGATATTTCCTTTGGCCCTATAGTCTTCAAAGGGATCCGAAATATCTGTTCTCAGATTCCACAGAAATAAGGCTAGCAAAGAGATCCACGAAATACAGATGTAACTCTGTGAGATGAATTAACAGAACACTAAGCAGTTTCTCAGAAAGCTTCTTTCCAGATTTCATCTGAGGATATTTCCTTTTTCACCATAGCCCTCTATGGCTTCCAAGTATCACGTTGCCAATTCCACAAGAACTGTCTTAGCGAAAGGCTACTTGAGGGGAAAGCTGTAACTCTGTGAGATGATTTCACAGAACACAAAGAAGTTTCTCAGAAAGCTTCTTTCTCTTTGTTATCCTAGGATATTTCCTTTGGCCCTATAGTCTTCAAAGGGATCCGAAATATCTGTTCTCAGATTCCACAGAAATAAGGCTAGCAAAGAGATCCACGAAATACAGATGTAACTCTGTGAGATGAATTAACAGGACACTAAGCAGTTTCTAAGAAAGCTTCTTTCCAGATTTCATCGGAGGATATTTCCTTTTTCACCATAGCCCTCTAAGGGCTTCCAAATATCACTTTGCCAATTCCACAAGAACAGTCTTAGCGAAAGGCTTCTTGAGGGGAAAGCTGTAACTCTGTGAGATGATTTCACAGAACACAAAGAAGTTTCTCAGAAAGCTTCTTTCTCTTTGTTATGGGAGGATATTTCCTTTGGCCCTATAGTCTTCAAAGGGATCCGAAATATCTGTTCTCAGATTCCACAGAAATAAGGCTAGCAAAGAGATCCACGAAATACAGATGTAACTCTGTGAGATGAATTAACAGGACACTAAGCAGTTTCTCAGAAAGCTTCTTTCCAGATTTCATCTGAGGATATTTAATTCTTCACCATAGCCCTCTGTGGGCTTCCAAATATCACTTTGCCAATTCCACAAGAACTGTCTTAGCGAAAGGCTTCTTGAGGGGAAAGCTGCAACTCTGTGAGATGATTTCACAGAACACAAAGAAGTTTCTCAGAAAGCTTCTTTCTCTTTGTTATCGAAGGATATTTCCTTTGGCCCTATAGACTTCAAAGGGATCCGAAATATCTGTTCTCAGATTCCACAGAAATAAGGCTATCAAAGAGATCCACGAAATACAGATGTAAGTCTGTGAGATGAATTAACAGAACACTAAGCAGTTTCTCAGAAAGCTTCTTTCCAGATTTCATCTGAGGATATTTCCTTTTTCACCATAGCCCTCTATGGGCTTCCAAATATCACTTTGCCAATTCCACAAGAACTGTCTTAGCGAAAGGCTTCTTGAGGGGAAAGCTGTAACTCTGTGAGATGATTTCACAGAACACAAAGAAGTTTCTCAGAAAGCTTCTTTCTCTTTGTTATCGGAGGATATTTCCTTTGGCCCTATAGTCTTCAAAGGGATCCGAAATATCTGTTCTCAGATTCCACAGAAATAAGGCTAGCAAAGAGATCCACGAAATACAGATGTAACTCTGTGAGATGAATTAACAGAACACTAAGCAGTTTCTCAGAAAGCTTCTTTCCAGATTTTATCTGAGGCTATTTCCTTTTTCACCATAGCCCTCTATGGCTTCCAAATATCACGTTGCCAATTCCACAAGAACTGTCTTAGCGAAAGGCTACTTGAGGGGAAAGCTGTAACTCTGTGAGATGATTTCACAGAACACAAAGAAGTTTCTCAGAAAGCTTCTTTCTCTTTGTTATCGGAGGATATTTCCTTTGGCCCTATAGTCATCAAAGGGATCCGAAATATCTGTTCTCAGATTCCACAGAAATAAGGCTAGCAAAGAGATCCACGAAATACAGATGTAACTCTGTGAGATGAATTAACAGGACACTAAGCAGTTTCTAAGAAAGCTTCTTTCCAGATTTCATCGGAGGATATTTCCTTTTTCACCATAGCCCTCTAAGGGCTTCCAAATATCACTTTGCCAATTTCACAAGAACTGTCTTAGCGAAAGGTTTCTTGAGGGGAAAGCTGTAACTCTGTGAGATGATTTCACAGAACACAAAGAAGTTTCTCAGAAAGCTTCTTTCTCTTTTTTATGGGAGGATATTTCCTTTGGCCCTATAGTCTTCAAAGGGATCCGAAATATCTATTCTCAGATTCCACAGAAATAAGGCTAGCAAAGAGATCCACGAAATACAGATGTAACTCTGTGAGATGAATTAACAGGACACTAAGCAGTTTCTCAGAAAGCTTCTTTCCAGATTTCATCTGAGGATATTTAATTCTTCACCATAGCCCTCTATGGGCTTCCAAATATCACTTTGCCAATTCCACAAGAACTGTCTTAGCGAAAGGCTTCTTGAGGGGAAAGCTGTAACTCTGTGAGATGATTTCACAGAACACAAAGAAGTTTCTCAGAAAGCTTCTTTCTCTTTGTTATCAGAGGATATTTCCTTTGGCCCTATAGACTTCAAAAGGATCCGAAATATCTGTTCTCGGATTCCACAGAAATAAGGCTAGCAAAGAGATCCACGAAATACAGATGTAACTCTGTGAGATGAATTAACAGGACACTAAGCAGTTTCACAGAAAGCTTCTTTCCAGATTTCATCTGAGGATATTTCCTTTTTCACCACAGCCCTCTATGGGCTTCCAAATATCACTTTGCCAATTCCACAAGAACTGTCTTAGCGAAAGACTACTTGAGGGGAAAGCTGTAACTCTGTGAGATGATTTCACAGAACACAAAGAAGTTTCTCAGAAAGCTTCTTACTCTTTGTTATCGGAGGATATTTCCTTTGGCCCTATCGTCTTCATAGGGATCCGAAATATCTTTTCTCAGATTCCACAGAAATAAGGCTAGCAAAGAGATCCTCGAAATACAGATGTAACTCTGTGAGATGAATTAACAGAACACTAAGCAGTTTCTCAGAAAGCTTCTTTCCAGATTTCATCTGAGGATATTTCCTTTTTCACCATAGCCCTCTATGGCTTCCAAATATCACTTTGCCAATTCCACAAGAACTGTCTTAGCGAAAGGCTTCTTGAGGGGAAAGCTGCAACTCTGTGAGACGATTTCACAGAACACAAAGAAGTTTCTCAGAAAGCTTCTTTCTCTTTGTTATCGGAGGATATTTCCTTTGGCCCTATAGTCTTCAAAGGGATCCGAAATATCTGTTCTCAGATTCCACAGAAATAAGGCTAGCAAAGAGATCCACGAAATACAGATGTAAGTCTGTGAGATGAATTAACAGGACACTAAGCAGTTTCTCAGAAAGCTTCTTTCCAGATTTCATCTGAGGATATTTCCTTTTTCTCCATAGCCCTCTATGGGCTTCCAAATATCACTTTGCCAATTCCACAAGAACTGTCTTAGCGAAAGGCTTCTTGAGGGGAAAGCTGTAACTCTGTGAGATGATTTCACAGAACACAAAGAAGTTTCTCAGAAAGCTTCTTTCTCTTTGTGATGGGAGGATATTTCCTTTGGCCCTATAGTCTTCAAAGGGATCCGAAATATCTGTTCTCAGATTCCACAGAAATAAGGCTAGCAAAGAGATCCACGAAATACAGATGTAAGTCTGTGAGATGAATTAACAGGACACTAAGCAGTTTCTCAGAAACCTTCCTTCCAGATTTCATCTGAGAATATTTAATTCTTCACCATAGCACTCTATGGGCTTCCAAATATCACTTTGCCAATTCCACAAGAACTGTCTTAGCGAAAGGCTTCTTGAGGGGAAAGCTGTAACTCTGTGAGATGATTTCACAGAACACAAAGAAGTTTCTCAGAAAGCTTCTTTCTCTTTGTTATCAGAGGATATTTCCTTAGGCCCTATAGACTTCAAAAGGATCCGAAATATCTGTTCTCAGATTCCACAGAAATAAGGCTAGCAAAGAGATCCACGAAATACAGATGTAACTCTGTGAGATGAATTTACAGGACACTAAGCAGTTTCACAGAAAGCTTCTTTCCAGATTTCATCTGAGGATATTTCCTTTTTCACCATAGCCCTCTATGGGCTTCCAAATATCACTTTGCCAATTCCACAAGAACTGTCTTAGCGAAAGACTTCTTGAGGGGAAAGCTGTAACTCTGTGAGATGATTTCACAGAACACAAAGAAGTTTCTCAGAAAGCTTCTTTCTCTTGTTATCGGAGGATATTTCCTTTGGCCCTATAGTCTTCAAAGGGATCCGAAATATCTGTTCTCAGATTCCACAGAAATAAGGCTAGCAAAGAGATCCACGAAATACAGATGTAACTCTGTGAGATGAATTAACAGGACACTAAGCAGTTTCTAAGAAAGCTTCTTTCCAGATTTCATCTGAGGATATTTCCTTTTTCACCATAGCCCTCTATGGCTTCCAAATATCACTTTGCCAATTCCACAAGAACTGTCTTAGCGAAAGGCTTCTTGAGGGGAAAGCTGCAACTCTGTGAGATGATTTCACAGAACCCAAAGAAGTTTCTCAGAAAGCTTCTTTCTCTTTGTTATCGGAGGATATTTCCTTTGGCCCTATAGTCTTCAAAGGGATCCGAAATATCTGTTCTCAGATTCCACAGAAATAAGGATAGCAAAGAGATCCACGAAATACAGATGTAACTCTCTGAGATGAATTAACAGGACACTAAGCAGTTTCTCAGAAAGCTTCTTTCCAGATTTCATCTGAGGATATTTCATTTTTCACCATAGCCCTCTATGGGCTTCCAAATATCACTTTGCCAATTCCACAAGAACTGTCTTAGCGAAAGGCTTCTTGAGGGGAAAGCTGTAACTCTGTGAGATGATTTCACAGAACACAAAGAAGTTTCTCAGAAAGCTTCTTTCTCTTTGTTATGGGAGGATATTTCCTTTGGCCCTATAGTCTTCAAAGGGATCCGAATATCTGTTCTCAGATTCCACAGAAATAAGGCTAGCAAAGAGATCCACGAAATACAGATGTAACTCTGTGAGATGAATTAACAGAACACTAAGCATTTTCACAGAAAGCTTCTTTCCAGATTTCATCTGAGGATATTTCCTTTTTCACCATAGCCCTCTATGGTTTCCAAATATAACTTTGCCAATTCCACAAGATCTGTCTTAGCGAAAGGCTTCTTGAGGGGAAAGCTGTAACTCTGTGAGATGATTTCACAGAACACAAAGAAGTTTCTCAGAAAGCTTCTTTCTCTTTGTGATGGGAGGATATTTCCTTTGGCCCTATAGTCTTCAAAGGGATCCGAAATATCTGTTCTCAGATTCCACAGAAATAAGGCTAGCAAAGAGATCCACGAAATACAGATGTAACTCTGTGAGATGAATTAACAGAACACTAAGCAGTTTCTCAGAAAGCTTCTTTCCAGATTTCATCTGAGGATATTTCCTTTTTCACCATAGCCCTCTATGGCTTCCAAGTATCACGTTGCCAATTCCACAAGAACTGTCTTAGCGAAAGGCTACTTGAGGGGAAAGCTGTAACTCTGTGAGATGATTTCACAGAACACAAAGAAGTTTCTCAGAAAGCTTCTTTCTCTTTGTTATCCTAGGATATTTCCTTTGGCCCTATAGTCTTCAAAGGGATCCGAAATATCTGTTCTCAGATTCCACAGAAATAAGGCTAGCAAAGAGATCCACGAAATACAGATGTAACTCTGTGAGATGAATTAACAGGACACTAAGCAGTTTCTAAGAAAGCTTCTTTCCAGATTTCATCGGAGGATATTTCCTTTTTCACCATAGCCCTCTAAGGGCTTCCAAATATCACTTTGCCAATTCCACAAGAACAGTCTTAGCGAAAGGCTTCTTGAGGGGAAAGCTGTAACTCTGTGAGATGATTTCACAGAACACAAAGAAGTTTCTCAGAAAGCTTCTTTCTCTTTGTTATGGGAGGATATTTCCTTTGGCCCTATAGTCTTCAAAGGGATCCGAAATATCTGTTCTCAGATTCCACAGAAATAAGGCTAGCAAAGAGATCCACGAAATACAGATGTAACTCTGTGAGATGAATTAACAGGACACTAAGCAGTTTCTCAGGAAGCTTCTTTCCAGATTTCACCTGAGGATATTTCCTTTTTCACCATAGCCCTCTATGGGCTTCCAAATATCACTTTGCCAATTCCACAAGAACTGTCTTAGCGAAAGGCTTCTAGAGGGGAAAGCTGTAACTCTGTGAGACGATTTCACAGAACGCAAAGAAGTTTCTCAGAAAGCTTCTTTGTCTTTGTTATCGGAGGATATTTCCTTTGGCCCTATAGTCTTCAAAGGGATCCGAAATATCTGTTCTCAGATTCCACAGAAATAAGGCTAGCAAAGAGATCCACGAAATACAGATGTAAGTCTGTGAGATGAATTAACAGGACACTAAGCAGTTTCTCAGAAAGCTTCTTTCCAGATTTCATCTGAGGATATTTCATTTTTCACCATAGCCCTCTATGGGCTTCCAAATATCACTTTGCCTATTCCACAAGAACTGTCTTAGCGAAAGGCTTCTTGAGGGGAAAGCTGTAACTCTGTGAGATGATTTCACAGAACACAAAGAAGTTTCTCTGAAAGCTTCTTTCTCTTTGTTATCGGAGGATATTTCCTTTGGCCCTATAGACTTCAAAGGGATCCGAAATATCTGTTCTCAGATTCCACAGAAATAAGGCTATCAAAGAGATCCACGAAATACAGATGTAAGTCTGTGAGATGAATTAACAGAACACTAAGCAGTTTCTCAGAAAGCTTCTTTCCAGATTTCATCTGAGGATATTTCCTTTTTCACCATAGCCCTCTATGGGCTTCCAAATATCACTTTGCCAATTCCACAAGAACTGTCTTAGCGAAAGGCTTCTTGAGGGGAAAGCTGTATCTCTGTGAGATGATTTCACAGAACACAAAGAAGTTTCTCAGAAAGCTTCTTTCTCTTTGTTATGGGAGGATATTTCCTTTGGCCCTATAGTCTTCAAAGGGATCCGAAATATCTATTCTCAGATTCCACAGAAATAAGGCTAGCAAAGAGATCCACGAAATACAGATGTAACTCTGTGAGATGAATTAACAGGACACTATGCAGTTTCTCAGAAAGCTTCTTTCCAGATTTCATCTGAGGATATTTAATTCTTCACCATAGC
Organism: Macaca nemestrina; assembly: GCF_043159975.1. NCBI lineage: Eukaryota > Metazoa > Chordata > Mammalia > Primates > Cercopithecidae > Macaca > Macaca nemestrina. Next base: position 56,904,428 of record NC_092129.1, on the reverse strand, counting down.
CCTCTATGGGCTTCCAAATATCACTTTGCCAATTCCACAAGAACTGTCTTAGCGAAAGGCTTCTTGAGGGGAAAGCTGTAACTCTGTGAGATGATTTCACAGAACACAAAGAAGTTTCTCAGAAAGCTTCTTTCTCTTTGTTATCAGAGGATATTTCCTTTGGCCCTATAGACTTCAAAAGGATCCGAAATATCTGTTCTCAGATTCCACAGAAATAAGGCTAGCAAAGAGATCCACGAAATACAGATGTAACTCTGTGAGATGAATTAACAGGACACTAAGCAGTTTCACAGAAAGCTTCTTTCCAGATTTCATCTGAGGATATTTCCTTTTTCACCATAGCCCTCTATGGGCTTCCAAATATCACTTTGCCAATTCCACAAGAACTGTCTTAGCGAAAGACTACTTGAGGGGAAAGCTGCAACTCTGTGAGATGATTTCACAGAACACAAAGAAGTTTCTCAGAAAGCTTCTTTCTCTTTGTTATGGGAGGATATTTCCTTTGGCCCTATAGTCTTCAAAGGGATCCGAAATATCTGTTCTCAGATTCCACAGAAATAAGGCTAGCAAAGAGATCCACGAAATACAGATGTAAGTCTGTGAGATGAATTAACAGGACACTAAGCAGTTTCTCAGAAAGCTTCTTTCCAGATTTCATCTGAGGATATTTACTTTTTCTCCATAGCCCTCTATGGGCTTCCAAATATCACTTTGCCAATTCCACAAGAACTGTCTTAGCGAAAGGCTTCTTGAGGGGAAAGCTGTAACTCTGTGAGATGATTTCACAGAACACAAAGAAGTTTCTCAGAAAGCTTCTTTCTCTTTGTTATCGGAGGATATTTCCTTTGGCCCTATAGTCTTCAAAGGGATCCGAATATCTGTTCTCAGATTCCACAGAAATAAGGCTAGCAAAGAGATGCACGAAATACAGATGTAACTCTGTGAGATGAATTAACAGAACACTAAGCAGTTTCACAGAAAGCTTCTTTCCAGATTTCATCTGAGGATATTTCCTTTTTCACCAGAGCCCTCTATGGTTTCCAAATATAACTTTGCCAATTCCACAAGATCTGTCTTAGCTAAAGGCTTCTTGAGGGGAAAGCTGCAACTCTGTGAAATGATTTCACAGAACACAAAGAAGTTTCTCAGAAAGCTTCTTTCTCTTTGTTATCGGAGGATATTTCCTTTGGCCCTATAGTCTTCAAAAGGGTCCGAAATATCTGTTCTCAGATTCCACAGAAATAAGGCTAGCAAAGAGACCTCGAAAAACAGATGTAACTCTGTGAGATGAATTAACAGGACACTAAGCAGTTTCTCAGAAAGCTTCTTTCCAGATTTCATCTGAGGATATTTCCTTTTTCACCATAGCCCTCTATGGGCTTCCAAATATCACTTTGCCAATTCCACAAGAACTGTCTTAGCGAAAGGCTTCTAGAGGGGAAAGCTGTAACTCTGTGAGATGATTTCACAGAACACAAAGAAGTTTCTCAGAAAGCTTCTTTGTCTTTGTTATCGGAGGATATTTCCTTTGGCCCTATAGTCTTCAAAGGGATCCGAAATATCTGTTCTCAGATTCCACAGAAATAAGGCTAGCAAAGAGATCCACGAAATACAGATGTAAGTCTGTGAGATGAATTAACAGGAGACTAAGCAGTTTCTCAGAAAGCTTCTTTCCAGATTTCATCTGAGGATATTTCATTTTTCACCATAGCCCTCTATGGGCTTCCAAATATCACTTTGCCAATTCCACAAGAACTGTCTTAGCGAAAGGCTTCTTGAGGGGAAAGCTGTAACTCTGTGAGATGATTTCACAGAACACAAAGAAGTTTCTCAGAAAGCTTCTTTCTCTTTGTTATCGGAGGATATTTCCTTTGGCCCTATAGTCTTCAAAGGGATCCGAAATATCTGTTCTCAGATTCCACAGAAATAAGGCTAGCAAAGAGATCCACGAAATACAGATGTAACTCTGTGAGATGAATTAACAGAACACTAAGCAGTTTCACAGAAAGCTTCTTTCCAGATTTCATCTGAGGATATTTCCTCTTTCACCATAGCCCTCTATGGGCTTCCAAATATCACTTTGCCAATTCCACAAGAACTGTCTTAGCGAAAGGCTTCTTGAGGGGAAAGCTGTAACTCTGTGAGATGATTTCACAGAACACAAAGAAGTTTCTCAGAAAGCTTCTTTCTCTTTGTTATCGGAGGATATTTCCTTTGGCCCTATAGTCTTCAAAGGGATCCGAAATATCTGTTCTCAGATACCACAGAAATAAGGCTAGCAAAGAGATCCACGAAATACAGATGTAACTCTGTGAGATGAATTAACAGAACACTAAGCAGTTTCTCAGAAAGCTTCTTTCCAGATTTCATCTGAGAATATTTCCTTTTTCACCATAGCCCTCTATGGCTTCCAAATATAACTTTGCCAATTCCACAAGATCTGCCTTAACGAAAGGCTACTTGAGGGGAAAGCTGTAACTCTGTGAGATGATTTCACAGAACACAAAGAAGTTTCTCAGAAAGCTTCTTTCTCTTTGTTATCGGAGGATATTTCCTTTGGCCCTATTGTCTTCAAAGGGATCCGAAATATCTGTTATCAGATTCCACAGAAATAAGGCTAGGAAAGAGATCCGAGAAATACAGATGTAACTCTGTGAGATGAATTAACAGGACACTAAGCAGTTTCTAAGAAAGCTTCTTTCCAGATTTCATCTGAGGATATTTCCTTTTTCACCATAGCCCTCTAAGGGCTTCCAAATATCACTTTGCCAATTCCACAAGAAATGTCTTAGCGAAAGGCTTCTTGAGGGGAAAGCTGTAACTCTGTGAGATGATTTCACAGAACACAAAGAAGTTTCTCAGAAAGCTTCTTTCTCTCTGTTATGGGAGGATATTTCCTTTGGCCCTATAGTCTTCAAAGGGATCCGAAATATCTGTTCTCAGATTCCACAGAAATAAGGCTAGCAAAGAGATCCACGAAATACAGATGTAAGTCTGTGAGATGAATTAACAGAACACTAAGCAGTTTCTCAGAAAGCTTCTTTCCAGATTTCATCTGAGGATATTTCCTTTTTCACCATAGCCCTCTATGGGCTTCCAAATATCACTTTGCCAATTCCACAAGAACTGTCTTAGCGAAAGGCTTCTTGAGGGGAAAGCTGTATCTCTGTGAGATGATTTCACAGAACACAAAGAAGTTTCTCAGAAAGCTTCTTTCTCTTTGTTATCGGAGGATATTTCCTTTGGCCCTATAGTCTTCAAAGGGATCCGAAATATCTGTTCTCAGATTCCACAGAAATAAGGCTAGCAAAGAGATCCACGAAATACAGATGTAACTCTCTGAGATGAATTAACAGGACACTAAGCAGTTTCTAAGAAAGCTTCTTTCCAGATTTCATCGGAGGATATTTCCTTTTTCACCATAGCCCTCTAAGGGCTTCCAAATATCACTTTGCCAATTTCACAAGAACTGTCTTAGCGAAAGGTTTCTTGAGGGGAAAGCTGTAACTCTGTGAGATGATTTCACAGAACACAAAGAAGTTTCTCAGAAAGCTTCTTTCTCTTTGTTATGGGAGGATATTTCCTTTGGCCCTATAGTCTTCAAAGGGATCCGAAATATCTATTCTCAGATTCCACAGAAATAAGGCTAGCAAAGAGATCCACGAAATACAGATGTAACTCTGTGAGATGAATTAACAGGACACTAAGCAGTTTCTCAGAAAGCTTCTTTCCAGATTTCATCTGAGGATATTTAATTCTTCACCATAGCCCTCTATGGGCTTCCAAATATCACTTTGCCAATTCCACAAGAACTGTCTTAGCGAAAGGCTTCTTGAGGGGAAAGCTGTAACTCTGTGAGATGATTTCACAGAACACAAAGAAGTTTCTCAGAAAGCTTCTTTCTCTTTGTTATCAGAGGATATTTCCTTTGGCCCTATAGACTTCAAAAGGATCCGAAATATCTGTTCTCAGATTCCACAGAAATAAGGCTAGCAAAGAGATCCACGAAATACAGATGTAACTCTGTGAGATGAATTAACAGGACACTAAGCAGTTTCACAGAAAGCTTCTTTCCAGATTTCATCTGAGGATATTTCCTTTTTCACCATAGCCCTCTATGGGCTTCCAAATATCACTTTGCCAATTCCACAAGAACTGTCTTAGCGAAAGGCTTCTAGAGGGGAAAGCTGTAACTCTGTGAGATGATTTCACAGAACACAAAGAAGTTTCTCAGAAAGCTTCTTTGTCTTTGTTATCGGAGGATATTTCCTTTGGCCCTATAGTCTTCAAAGGGATCCGAAATATCTGTTCTCAGATTCCACAGAAATAAGGCTAGCAAAGAGATCCACGAAATACAGATGTAAGTCTGTGAGATGAATTAACAGGAGACTAAGCAGTTTCTCAGAAAGCTTCTTTCCAGATTTCATCTGAGGATATTTCATTTTTCACCATAGCCCTCTATGGGCTTCCAAATATCACTTTGCCAATTCCACAAGAACTGTCTTAGCGAAAGGCTTCTTGAGGGGAAAGCTGTAACTCTGTGAGATGATTTCACAGAACACAAAGAAGTTTCTCAGAAAGCTTCTTTCTCTTTGTTATCGGAGGATATTTCCTTTGGCCCTATAGTCTTCAAAAGGATCCGAAATATCTGTTCTCAGATTCCACAGAAATAAGGCTAGCAAAGAGATCCACGAAATACAGATGTAACTCTGTGAGATGAATTAACAGAACACTAAGCAGTTTCACAGAAAGCTTCTTTCCAGATTTCATCTGAGGATATTTCCTCTTTCACCATAGCCCTCTATGGGCTTCCAAATATCACTTTGCCAATTCCACAAGAACTGTCTTAGCGAAAGACTTCTTGAGGGGAAAGCTGTAACTCTGTGAGATGATTTCACAGAACACAAAGAAGTTTCTCAGAAAGCTTCTTTCTCTTTGTTATCGGAGGATATTTCCTTTGGCCCTATAGTCTTCAAAGGGATCCGAAATATCTGTTCTCAGATACCACAGAAATAAGGCTAGCAAAGAGATCCACGAAATACAGATGTAACTCTGTGAGATGAAGTAACAGAACACTAAGCAGTTTCTCAGAAAGCTTCTTTCCAGATTTCATCTGAGAATATTTCCTTTTTCACCATAGCCCTCTATGGCTTCCAAATATAACTTTGCCAATTCCACAAGATCTGCCTTAACGAAAGGCTACTTGAGGGGAAAGCTGTAACTCTGTGAGATGATTTCACAGAACACAAAGAAGTTTCTCAGAAAGCTTCTTTCTCTTTGTTATCGGAGGATATTTCCTTTGGCCCTATTGTCTTCAAAGGGATCCGAAATATCTGTTCTCAGATTCCACAGAAATAAGGCTAGGAAAGAGATCCGAGAAATACAGATGTAACTCTGTGAGATGAATTAACAGGACACTAAGCAGTTTCTAAGAAAGCTTCTTTCCAGATTTCATCTGAGGATATTTACTTTTTCACCATAGCCCTCTAAGGGCTTCCAAATATCACTTTGCCAATTCCACAAGAAATGTCTTAGCGAAAGGCTTCTTGAGGGGAAAGCTGTAACTCTGTGAGATGATTTCACAGAACACAAAGAAGTTTCTCAGAAAGCTTCTTTCTCTCTGTTATGGGAGGATATTTCCTTTGGCCCTATAGTCTTCAAAGGGATCCGAAATATCTGTTCTCAGATTCCACAGAAATAAGGCTAGCAAAGAGATCCACGAAATACAGATGTAAGTCTGTGAGATGAATTAACAGAACACTAAGCAGTTTCTCAGAAAGCTTCTTTCCAGATTTCATCTGAGGATATTTCCTTTTTCACCATAGCCCTCTATGGGCTTCCAAATATCACTTTGCCAATTCCACAAGAACTGTCTTAGCGAAAGGCTTCTTGAGGGGAAAGCTGTAACTCTGTGAGATGATTTCACAGAACACAAAGAAGTTTCTCAGAAAGCTTCTTTCTCTTTGTTATCGGAGGAAATTTCCTTTGGCCCTATAGTCTTCAAAGGGATCCGAAATATCTGTTCTCAGATTCCACAGAAATAAGGCTAGCAAAGATATCCACGAAATACAGATGTAACTCTGTGAGATGAATTAACAGAACACTAAGCAGTTTCACAGAAAGCTTCTTTCCAGATTTCATCTGAGGATATTTCCTTTTTCACCATAGCCCTCTATGGCTTCCAAATATAACTTTGCCAATTCCACAAGATCTGTCTTAGCGAAAGGCTTCTTGAGGGGAAAGCTGTAACTCTGTGAGATGATTTCACAGAACACAAAGAATTTTCTCAGAAAGCTTCTTTCTCTTTGTTATCGGAGGATATTTCCTTTGGCCCTATAGTCTTCAAAGGGATCCGAAATATCTGTTCTCAGATTCCACAGAAATAAGGCTAGCAAAGAGATCCACGAAATACAGGTGTAACTCTGTGAGATGAATTAACAGAACACTAAGCAGTTTCTCAGAAAGCTTCTATCCAGATTTCATGTGAGGATATTTCCTTTTTCACCTTAGCCCTCTATGGGCTTCCAAATATCACTTTGCCAATTCCACAAGAACTGTCTTAGCTAAAGGCTTCTTGAGGGGAAAGCTGTAACTCTGTGAGATGATTTCACAGAACACAAAGAAGTTTCTCAGAAAGCTTCTTTCTCTTTGTTATCGGAGGATATTTCCTTTGGCCCTATAGACTTCAAAGGGATCCGAAATATCTGTTCTCAGATTCCACAGAAATAAGGCTAGCAAAGAGATCCACGAAATACAGATGTAAGTCTGTGAGATGAATTAACAGGACACTAAGCAGTTTCTAAGAAAGCTTCTTTCCAGATTTCATCTGAGGATATTTCCTTTTTCACCATAGCCCTCTATGGGCTTCCAAATATCACTTTGCCAATTCCACAATAACTGTCTTAGCGAAAGGCTTCTTGAGGGGAAAGCTGTAACTCTGTGAGATGATTTCACAGAACACAAAGAAGTTTCTCAGAAAGCTTCTTTCTCTTTGTTATCGGAGGATATTTCCTTTGGCCCTATAGTCTTCAAAGGGATCCGAAATATCTGTTCTCAGATTCCACAGAAATAAGGCTAGCAAAGAGATCCACGAAATACAGATGTAACTCTGTGAGATGAATTAACAGAACACTAAGCAGTTTCTCAGAAAGCTTCTTTCCAGATTTCATCTGAGAATATTTCCTTTTTCACCATAGACCTCTATGGCTTCCAAATATAACTTTGCCAATTCCACAAGAACTGTCTTAACGAAAGGCTACTTGAGGGGAAAGCTGTAACTCTGTGAGATGATTTCACAGAACCCAAAGAAGTTTCTCAGAAAGCTTCTTTCTCTTTCTTATCGGAGGATATTTCCTTTGGCCCTATAGTCTTCAAAGGGATCCGAAATATCTGTTCTCAGATTCCACAGAAATAAGGCTAGCAAAGAGATCCACGAAATACAGATGTAACTCTGTGAGATGAATTAACAGGACACTAAGCAGTTTCTAAGAAATCTTCTTTCTAGATTTCATCTGAGGATTTTTCCTTTTTCACCATAGCCCTCTAAGGGCTTCCAAATATCACTTTGCCAATTTCACAAGAACTGTCTTAGCGAAAGGCTTCTTGAGGGGAAAGCTATAACTCTGTGAGATGATTTCACAGAACACAAAGAGGTTTCTCAGAAAGCTTCTTTCTCTTTGTTATGGGAGGATATTTCCTTTGGCCCTATAGTCTTCAAAGGGATCCGAAATATCTGTTCTCAGATTCCACAGAAATAAGGCTAGCAAAGAGATCCACGAAATACAGATGTAACTCTGTGAGATGAATTAACAGAACACTAAGCAGTTTCTCAGAAAGCTTCTTTCCAGATTTCATCTGAGGATATTTCCTTTTTCACCATAGCCCTCTATGGGCTTCCAAATATAACTTTGCCAATTCCACAAGAACTGTCTTAGCGAAAGGCTTCTTGAGGGGAAAGCTGTATCTCTGTGAGATGATTTCACAGAACACAAAGAAGTTTCTCAGAAAGCTTCTTTCTCTTTGTTATCGGAGGATATTTCCTTTGGCCCTATAGTCTTCAAAGGGATCCGAAATATCTGTTCTCAGATTCCACAGAAATAAGGCTAGCAAAGAGATCCACGAAATAGAGATGTAACTCTGTGAGATGAATTAACAGAACACTAAGCAGTTTCACAGAAAGCTTCTTTCCAGATTTCATCTGAGGATATTTCCTTTTTCACCATAGCCCTCTATGGCTTCCAAATATAACTTTGCCAATTCCACAAGATCTGTCTTAGCGAAAGGCTTCTTGAGGGGAAAGCTGTAACTCTGTGAGATGATTTCACAGAACACAAAGAAGTTTCTCAGAAAGCTTCTTTCTCTTTGTTATCGGAGGATATTTCCTTTGGCCCTATAGACTTCAAAGGGATCCGAAATATCTGTTCTCAGATTCCACAGAAATAAGGCTAGCCAAGAGATCCACGAAATACAGATGTAACTCTGTGAGATGAATTAACAGGACACTAAGCAGTTTCTAAGAAAGCTTCTTTCCAGATTTCATCTGAGGATATTTCCTTTTTCACCATAGCCCTCTATGGGCTTCCAAATATCACTTTGCCAATTCCACAAGAACTGTCTTAGCGAAAGGCTCCTTGAGGGGAAATCTGTAACTCTGTGAGATGATTTCACAGAACACAATGAAGTTTCTCAGAAAGCTTCTTTCTCTTTGTTATCGGAGGATATTTCCTTTGGCCCTATAGTCTTCAAAGGGATCCGAAATATCTGTTCTCAGATTCCACAGAAATAAGGCTAGCAAAGAGATCCACGAAATACAGATGTAACTCTGTGAGATGAATTAACAGGACACTAAGCAGTTTCTCAGAAAGCTTCTTTTCAGATTTCATCTCAGGATATTTCCTTTTTCACCATAGCCCTCTATAGGCTTCCAAATATCACTTTGCCAATTCCACAAGAACTGTCTTAGCGAAAGGCTTCTTGAGGGGAAAGCTGTAACTCTGTGAGATGATTTCACAGAACTCAAAGAAGTTTCTCAGAAAGCTTCTTTGTCTTTGTTATCGGAGGATATTTCCTTTGGGCCTATAGTCTTCAAAGGGATCCGAAATATCTGTTGTCAGATTCCACAGAAATAAGGCTAGCAAAGAGATCCACGAAATACAGATGTAACTCTGTGAGATGAATTAACAGAACACTAAGCAGTTTCTCAGAAAGCTTCTTTCCAGATTTCATCTGAGGATATTTCCTTTTTCACCATAGCCCTCTATGGCTTCCAAATATAACTTTGCCAATTCCACAAGAACTGTCTTAGCGAAAGGCTTCTAGAGGGGAAAGCTGTAACTCTGTGAGATGATTTCACAGAACACAAAGAAGTTTCTCAGAAAGCTTCTTTCTCTTTGTTATCGGAGGATATTTCCTTTGGCCCTATAGTCTTCAAAGGGATCCGAAATATCTGTTCTCAGATTCCACAGAAATAAGGCTAGCAAAGAGATCCACGAAATACAGATGTAACTCTGTGAGATGAATTAACAGAACACTAAGCAGTTTCTCAGAAAGCTTCTTACCAGATTTCATCTGAGGATATTTCCTTTTTCACCATAGCCCTCTATGGCTTCCAAATATCACTTTGCCAATTCCACAAGAACTGTCTTAGCGAAAGGCTTCTTGAGGGGAAAGCTGTAACTCTGTGAGATGATTTCACAGAACACAAAGAAGTTTCTCAGAAAGCTTCTTTCTCTTTGTTATCGGAGGATATTTCCTTTGGCCCTGTAGTCTTCAAAGGGATCCGAAATATCTGTTCTCAGATTCCACAGAAATAAGGCTAGCAAAGAGATCCACGAAATACAGATGTAACTCTGTGAGATGAATTAACAGAACACTAAGCAGTTTCTCAGAAAGCTTCTTTCCAGATTTCATCTGAGGATATTTCCTTTTTCACCATAGCCCTCTATGGGCTTCCAAATATCACTTTGCCAATTCCACAAGAACTGTCTTAGCGAAAGGCTTCTTGAGGGGAAAGCTGTAACTCTGTGAGATGATTTCACAGAACACAAAGAAGTTTCTCAGAAAGCTTCTTTCTCTTTGTTATCGGAGGATATTTCCTTTGGCCCTATAGTCTTCAAAGGGATCCGAAATATCTGTTGTCAGATTCCACAGAAATAAGGCTAGCAGAGAGATCCATGAAATACAGATGTATGTCTGTGAGATGAATTAACAGAACACTAAGCAGTTTCTCAGAAAGCTTCTTTACAGATTTCATCAGAGGATATTTCCTTTTTCACCATAGCCCTCTATGGCTTCCACATATCACGTTGCCAATTCCACAAGAACTGTCTTAGCGAAAGGCTACTTGAGGGGAAAGCTGTAACTCTGTGAGATGATTTCACAGAACACAAAGAAGTTTCTCAGAAAGCTTCTTTCTCTTTGTTATCGGAGGATATTTCCTTTGGCCCTATAGTCTTCAAAGGGATCCGAAATATCTGTTCTCAGATTCCACAGAAATAAGGCTAGCAAAGAGATCCACGAAATACAAATGTAACTCTGTGAGATGAATTAACAGGACACTAAGCAGTTTCTAAGAAAGCTTCTTTCCAGATTTCATCGGAGGATATGTCCTTTTTCACCATAGCCCTCTAAGGGCTTCCAAATATCACTTTGCCAATTCCACAAGAACTGTCTTAGCGAAAGGCTTCTTGAGGGGAAAGCTGTAACTCTGTGAGATGATTTCACAGAACACAAAGAAGTTTCTCAGAAAGCTTCTTTCTCTTTGTTACCGGAGGATATTTCCTTTGGCCCTATAGTCTTCAAAGGGATCCGAAATATCTGTTCTCAGATTCCACAGAAATAAGGCTAGCAAAGAGATCCACGAAATACAGATGTAACTCTGTGAGATGAATTAACAGAACACTAAGCAGTTTCTCAGAAAGCTTCTTTCCAGATTTCATCTGAGGATATTTCCTTTTTCACCATAGCCCTCTAAGGGCTTCCAAATATCACTTTGCCAATTCCACAAAAACTGTCTTAGCGAAAGGCTTCTTGAGGGGAAAGCTGTAACTCTGTGAGATGATTTCACAGAACAGAAAAAAGTTTCTCAGAAAGCTTCTTTCTCTTTGTTATCGGAGGATATTTCCTTTGGCCCAATAGTCTTCAAAGGGATCCGAAATATCTGTTCTCAGATTCCACAGAAATAAGGCTAGCAAAGAGATCCACGAAATACAGATGTAACTCTTTGAGATGAATTAACAGAACACTAAGCAGTTTCTCAGAAAGCTTCTTTCCAGATTTCATCTGAGGATATTTCCTTTTTCACCATAGCCCTCTATGGCTTCCAAATATCACGTTGCCAATTCCACAAGAACTGTCTTAGCGAAAGGCTACTTGAGGGGAAAGCTGTAACTCTGTGAGATGATTTCACAGAACACAAAGAAGTTTCTCAGAAAGCTTCTTTCTCTTTGTTATCGGAGGATATTTCCTTTGGCCCTATAGTCTTCAAAGGGATCCGAAATGTCTGTTCTCAGATTCCACAGAAATAAGGCTAGCAAAGAGATCCACGAAATACAGATGTAACTCTGTGAGATGAATTAACAGGACACTAAGCAGTTTCTAAGAAAGCTTCTTTCCAGATTTCATCGGAGGATATGTCCTTTTTCACCATAGCCCTCTAAGGGCTTCCAAATATCACTTTGCCAATTCCACAAGAACTGTCTTAGCGAAAGGCTTCTTGAGGGGAAAGCTGTAACTCTGTGAGATGATTTCACAGAACACAAAGAAGTTTCTCAGAAAGCTTCTTTCTCTTTGTTACCGGAGGATATTTCCTTTGGCCCTATAGTCTTCAAAGGGATCCGAAATATCTGTTCTCAGATTCCACAGAAATAAGGCTAGCAAAGAGATCCACGAAATACAGATGTAACTCTGTGAGATGAATTAACAGAACACTAAGCAGTTTCTCAGAAAGCTTCTTTCCAGATTTCATCTGAGGATATTTCCTTTTTCACCATAGCCCTCTAAGGGCTTCCAAATATCACTTTGCCAATTCCACAAGAACTGTCTTAGCGAAAGGCTTCTCGAGGGGAGAGCTGTAACTCTGTGAGATGATTTCACAGAACACAAAGAAGTTTCTCAGAAAGCTTCTTTCTCTTTGTTATCGGAGGATATTTCCTTTGGCCCTATAGTCTTCAAAGGGATCCAAAATATCTGTTCTCAGATTCCACAGAAATAAGGCTAACAAAGAGATCCACGAAATACAGATGTAAGTCTGTGAGATGAATTAACAGAACACTAAGCAGTTTCTCAGAAAGCTTCTTTCCAGATTTCATCTGAGGATATTTCCTTTTTCACCATAGCCCTCTATGGGCTTCCAAATATCACTTTGCCAATTCCACAAGAACTGTCTTAGCGAAAGGCTTCTTGAGGGGAAAGCTGTAACTCTGTGAGATGATTTCACAGAACACAAAGAAGTTTCTCAGAAAGCTTCTTTCTCTTTGTTATCGGAGGATATTTCCTTTGGCCCTATAGTCTTCAAAGGGATCCGAAATATCTGTTCTCAGATTCCACAGAAATAAGGCTAGCAAAGAGATCCACGAAATACAGATGTAACTCTGTGAGATGAATTAACAGGACACTAAGCAGTTTCTAAGAAAGCTTCTTTCCAGATTTCATCTGAGGATATTTCCTTTTTCACCATAGCCCTCTATGGGCTTCCAAATATCACTTTGCCAATTCCACAAAAACTGTCTTAGCGAAAGGCTTCTTGAGGGGAAAGCTGTAACTCTGTGAGATGTTTTCACAGAACTCAAAGAAGTTTCTCAGAAAGCTTCTTTTTCTTTGTTATCGGAGGATATTTCCTTTGGCCCTATAGTCTTCAAATGGATCCGAAATATCTGTTCTCAGATTCCACAGAAATAAGGCTAGCAAAGAGATCCGCGAAATACAGATGTAATTGTGTGAGATGAATTAACAGAACACTAAGCAGTTTCACAGAAAGCTTCTTTCCAGATTTCATCTGAGGATATTTCCTTTTTCACCATAGCCCTCTATGGCTTCCAAATATAACTTTGCCAATTCCACAAGAACTGTCCTAGCGAAAGGCTTCTTGAGGGGAAAGCTGTAACTCTGTGAGATGATTTCACAGAACACAAAGAAGTTTCTCTGAAAGCTTCTTTCTCTTTGTTTTCGGAGGATATTTCCTTTGGCCCTATAGACTTCAAAGGGTTCCGAAATATCTGTTCTCAGATTCCACAGAAATAAGGCTAGCAAAGAGATCCACGAAATACAGATGTAACTCTCTGAGATGAATTAACAGAACACTAAGCAGTTTCTCAGAAAGCTTCTTTCCAGATTTCATCTGAGGATATTTCCTTTTTCACCATAGCCCTCTATGGCTTCCAAATATCACTTTGCCAATTCCACAAGAACTGTCTTAGCGAAAGGCTTCTTGAGGGGAAAGCTGCAGCTCTGTGAGATGATTTCACAGAACACAAAGAAGTTTCTCAGAAAGCTTCTTTCTCTTTGTTATCGGAGGATATTTCCTTTGGCCCTATAGTCTTCAAAGGGATCCGAAATATCTGTTCTCAGATTCCACAGAAATAAGGCTAGCAAAGAGATCCACGAAATACAGATGTAACTCTGTGAGATGAATTAACAGGACACTAAGCAGTTTCTCAGAAAGCTTCTTTCCAGATTTCATCTGAGGATATTTCCTTTTTCACCATAGCCCTCTATGGGCTTCCAAATATCACTTTGCCAATTCCACAAGAACTGTCTTAGCGAAAGGCTTCTAGAGGGGAAAGCTGTAACTCTGTGAGACGATTTGACAGAACACAAAGAAGTTTCTCAGAAAGCTTCTTTGTCTTTGTTATCGGAGGATATTTCCTTTGGCCCTATAGTCTTCAAAGGGATCCGAAATATCTGTTCTCAGATTCCACAGAAATAAGGCTACCAAAGAGATCCACGAAATATAGATGTAAGTCTGTGAGATGAATTAACAGGACACTAAGCAGTTTCTCAGAAAGCTTCTTTCCAGATTTCATCTGAGGATATTTCATTTTTCACCATAGCCCTCTATGGGCTTCCAAATATCACTTTGCCAATTCCACAAGAACTGTCTTAGCGAAAGGCTTCTTGAGGGGAAAGCTGTAACTCTGTGAGATGATTTCACAGAACACAAAGAAGTTTCTCAGAAAGCTTCTTTCTCTTTATTATCGGAGGATATTTCCTTTGGCCCTATAGACTTCAAAGGGATCCGAAATATCTGTTCTCAGATTCCAGAGAAATAAGGCTAGCAAAGAGATCCACGTAATACAGATGTAAGTCTGTGAGATGAATTAACAGAACACTAAGCAGTTTCTCAGAAAGCTTCTTTCCAGATTTCATCTGAGGATATTTCCTTTTTCACCATAGCCCTCTATGGGCTTCCAAATATCACTTTGCCAATTCCACAAGAACTGTCTTAGCGAAAGGCTTCTTGAGGGGAAAGCTGTAACTCTGTGAGATGATTTCACAGAACACAAAGAAGTTTCTCAGAAAGCTTCTTTCTCTTTGTTATCGGAGGATATTTCCTTTGGCCCTATAGTCTTCAAAGGGATACGAAATATCTGTTCTCAGATTCCACAGAAATAAGGCTAGCAAAGAGATCCACGAAATACAGATGTAACTCTCTGAGATGAATTAACGGAACACTAAGCAGTTTCTCAGAAAGCTTCTTTCCAGATTTCATCTGAGGATATTTCCTTTTTCACCATAGCCCTCTATGGGCTTCCAAATATCACTTTGCCAATTACACAAGAACTGTCTTAGCTAAAGGCTTCTTGAGGGGAAAGCTGCAACTCTGTGAGATGATTTCACAGAACACAAAGAAGTTTCTCAGAAAGTTTCTTTCTCTTTGTTATCGGAGGATATTTCCTTTGGCCCTATAGTCTTCAAAGGGATCCGAAATATCTGTTCTCAGATTCCACAGAAATAAGGCTAGCAAAGAGATCCACGAAATACAGATGTAACTCTGTGAGATGAATTAACAGGACACTAAGCAGTTTCTCAGAAAGCTTCTTTCCAGATTTCATCTGAGGATATTTCCTTTTTCACCATAGCCCTCTATGGGCTTCCAAATATCACTTTGCCAATTCCACAAGAACTGTCTTAGCGAAAGACTTCTAGAGGGGAAAGCTGTAACTCTGTGAGATGATTTCACAGAACACAAAGAAGTTTCTCAGAAAGCTTCTTTTTCTTTGTTATCGGAGGATATTTCCTTTGGCCCTATAGTCTTCAATGGGATCCGAAATATCTGTTCTCAGATTCCACAGAAATAAGGCTAGCAAAGAGATCCACGAAATACAGCTGTAAGTCTGTGAGATGAATTAACAGGACACTAAGAAGTTTCTCAGAAAGCTTCTTTCCAGATTTCATCTGAGGATATTTCCTTTTTCACCATAGCCCTCTATGGGCTTCCAAATATCACTTTGCCAATTCCACAAGAACTGTCTTAGCGAAAGGCTTCTTGAGGGGAAAGCTGTAACTCTGTGAGATGATTTCACAGAACACAAAGAAGTTTCTCAGAAAGCTTCTTTCTCTTGGTTATCGGAGGATATTTCCTTTGGCCCTATAGTCTTCAAAGGGATCCGAAATATCTGTTCTCATTTCCACAGAAATAAGGCTAGCAAAGAGATCCACGAAATACAGATGTAACTCTCTGAGATGAATTAACAGAACACTAAGCACTTTCTCAGAAAGCTTCTTTCCAGATTTCATCTGAGGATATTTCCTTTTTCACCATAGCCCTCTATGGCTTCCAAATATCACTTTGCCAATTCCACAAGAACTGTCTTAGCGAAAGGCTTCTTGAGGGGAAAGCTGCAGCTCTGTGAGATGATTTCACAGAACACAAAGAAGTTTCTCAGAAAGCTTCTTTCTCTTTGTTATCGGAGGATATTTCCTTTGGCCCTATAGTCTTCAAAGGGATCCGAAATATCTGTTCTCAGATTCCACAGAAATAAGGCTAGCAAAGAGATCCACGAAATACAGATGTAACTCTGTGAGATGAATTAACAGGACACTAAGCAGTTTCTCAGAAAGCTTCTTTCCAGATTTCATCTGAGGATATTTCCTTTTTCACCATAGCCCTCTATGGGCTTCCAAATATCACTTTGCCAATTCCACAAGAACTGTCTTAGCGAAAGGCTTCTAGAGGGGAAAGCTGTAACTCTGTGAGACGATTTGACAGAACACAAAGAAGTTTCTCAGAAAGCTTCTTTGTCTTTGTTATCGGAGGATATTTCCTTTGGCCCTATAGTCTTCAAAGGGATCCGAAATATCTGTTCTCAGATTCCACAGAAATAAGGCTACCAAAGAGATCCACGAAATATAGATGTAAGTCTGTGAGATGAATTAACAGGACAGTAAGCAGTTTCTCAGAAAGCTTCTTTCCAGATTTCATCTGAGGATATTTCATTTTTCACCATAGCCCTCTATGGGCTTCCAAATATCACTTTGCCAATTCCACAAGAACTGTCTTAGCGAAAGGCTTCTTGAGGGGAAAGCTGCAACTCTGTGAGATGATTTCACAGAACACAAAGAAGTTTCTCAGAAAGCTTCTTTCTCTTTGTTATCGGAGGATATTTCCTTTTGCCCTATAATCTTCAAAGGGGTCCGAAATATCTGTTCTCAGATTCCACAGAAATAAGGCTAGCAAAGAGATCCACGAAATACAGATGTAACTCTGTGAGATGAATTAACAGGACACTAAGCAGTTTCTCAGAAAGCTTCTTTCCAGATTTCATCTGAGGATATTTCCTTTTTCAACATAGCCCTCTATGGGCTTCCAAATATCACTTTGCCAATTCCACAAGAACTGTCTTAGCGAAAGGCTTCTAGAGGGGAAAGCTGTAACTCTGTGAGATGATTTCACAGAACCCAAAGAAGTTTCTCAGAAAGCTTCTTTGTCTTTGTTATCGGAGGATATTTCCTTTGGCCCTATAGTCTTCAAAGGGATCCGAAATATCTGTTCTCAGATTCCACAGAAATAAGGCTAGCAAACAGATCCACGAAATACAGATGTAAGTCTGTGAGATGAATTAACAGGACACTAAGCAGTTTCTCAGAAAGCTTCTTTCCAGATTTCATCTGAGGATATTTCATTTTTCACCATAGCCCTCTATGGGCTTCCAAATATCACTTTGCCAATTCCACAAAAACTGTCTTAGCGAAAGGCTTCTTGAGGGGAAAGCTGTAACTCTGTGAGATGATTTCACAGAACACAAAGAAGTTTCTGAGAAAGCTTCTTTCTCTTTGTTATCGGAGGATATTTCCTTTGACCCTATAGTCTTCAAAGGGATCCGAAATATCTGTTCTCAGATTCCACAGAAATAAGGCTAGCAAAGAGATCCACGAAATACAGATGTAAGTCTGTGAGATGAATTAACAGGACACTAAGCAGTTTCTAAGAAAGCTTCTTTCCAGATTTCATCTGAGGATATTTCCTTTTTCACCATAGCCCTCTATGGGCTTCCAAATATCACTTTGCCAATTCCACAAGAACTGTCTTAGCGAAAGGCTTCTTGAGGGGAAAGCTGTAACTCTGTGAGATGATTTCACAGAACACAAAGAAGTTTCTCAGAAAGCTTCTTTCTCTTTGTTATCGGAGGATATTTCCTTTGGCCCTATAGTCTTCAAAGGGATCCGAAATATCGGTTCTCAGATTCCACAGAAATAAGGCTAGCAAAGAGATCCACGAAATACAGATGTAAGTCTGTGAGATGAATTAACAGAACACTAAGCAGTTTCTCAGAAAGCTTCTTTCCAGATTTCATCTGAGGATATTTCCTTTTTCACCATAGCCATCTATGGCTTCCAAATATAACTTTGCCAATTCCACAAGAACTGTCTTACCGAAAGGCTACTTGAGGGGAAAGCTGTAACTCTGTGAGATGATTTCACAGAACACAAAGAAGTTTCTCAGAAAGCTTCTTTCTCTTTGTTATCGGAGGATATTTGCTATGGCCCTATAGTCTTCAAAGGGATCCGAAATATCTGTTCTCAGATTCCACAGAAATAAGGCTAGCAAAGAGATCCACGAAATACAGATGTAAGTCTGTGAGATGAATTAACAGGACACTAAGCAGTTTCTCAGAAAGCTTCTTTCCAGATTTCATCTGAGGATATTTCCTTTTTCACCATAGCCCTCTAAGGGCTTCCAAATATCACTTTGCCAATTCCACAAGAACTGTCTTAGCGAAAGGCTTCTTGAGGGGAAAGCTGTAACTCTGTGAGATGATTTCACAGAACACAAAGAGGTTTCTCAGAAAGCTTCTTTCTCTTTGTTATGGGAGGATATTTCCTTTGGCCCTATAGTCTTCAAAGGGATCCGAAATATCTGTTCTCAGATTCCACAGAAATAAGGCTAGCAAAGAGATCCACGAAATACAGATGTAACTCTGTGAGATGAATTAACAGGACACTAAGCAGTTTCTCAGAAAGCTTCTTTCCAGATTTCATCTGAGGATATTTCATTTTTCACCATAGCCCTCTATGGGCTTCCAAATATCACTTTGCCAATTCCACAAGAACTGTCTTAGCGAAAGGCTTCTAGAGGGGAAAGCTGTAACTCTGTGAGACGATTTGACAGAACACAAAGAAGTTTCTCAGAAAGCTTCTTTCTCTTTGTTATCGGAGGATATTTCCTTTGGCCCTATAGTCTTCAAAGGGATCCGAAATATCTGTTCTCAGATTCCACAGAAATAAGGCTACCAAAGAGGTCCACGAAATATAGATGTAAGTCTGTGAGATGAATTAACAGGACACTAAGCAGTTTCTCAGAAAGCTTCTTTCCAGATTTCATCTGAGGATATTTCATTTTTCACCATAGCCCTCTATGGGCTTCCAAATATCACTTTGCCAATTCCACAAGAACTGTCTTAGCGAAAGGCTTCTTGAGGGGAAAGCTGTAACTCTGTGAGATGATTTCACAGAACTCAAAGAAGTTTCTCAGAAAGCTTCTTTCTCTTTGTTATCGGAGGATATTTCCTTTGGCCCTATAGTCTTCAAAGGGATACGAAATATCTGTTCTCAGATTCCACAGAAATAAGGCTAGCAAAGAGATCCACGAAATACAGATGTAACTCTCTGAGATGAATTAACGGAACACTAAGCAGTTTCACTGAAAGCTTCTTTCCAGATTTCATCTGAGGATATATCCTTTTTCACCATAGCCCTCTATGGCTTCCAAATATAACTTTGCCAATTCCACAAGATCTGTCTTAGCGAAAGGCTTCTTGAGGGGAAAGCTGTAACTCTGTGAGATGATTTCACAGAACACAAAGAAGTTTCTCAGAAAGCTTCTTTCTCTTTGTTATCGGAGGATATTTCCTTTGGCCCTATAGTCTTCAAAGGGATCCGAAATATCTGTTCTCAGATTCCACAGAAATAAGGCTACCAAAGAGATCCACGAAATACAGGTGTAACTCTGTGAGATGAATTAACAGAACACTAAGCAGTTTCTCAGAAAGCTTCTTTTCAGATTTCATGTGAGGATATTTCCTTTTTCACCATAGCCCTCTATGGGCTTCCAAATATCACTTTGCCAATTCCACAAGAACTGTCTTAGCTAAAGGCTTCTTGAGGGGAAAGCTGCAACTCTGTGAGATGATTTCACAGAACACAAAGAAGTTTCTCAGAAAGCTTCTTTCTCTTTGTTATCGGAGGATATTTCCTTTGGCCCTATAATCTTCAAAGGGGTCCGAAATATCTGTTCTCAGATTCCACAGAAATAAGGCTAGCAAAGAGATCCACGAAATACAGATGTAACTCTGTGAGATGAATTAACAGGACACTAAGCAGTTTCTCAGAAAGCTTCTTTCCAGATTTCATCTGAGGATATTTCCTTTTTCACCATAGCCCTCTATGGGCTTCCAAATATCACTTTGCCAATTCCACAAGAACTGTCTTAGTGAAAGGCTTCTAGAGGGGAAAGCTGTAACTCTGTGAGATGATTTCACAGAACCCAAAGAAGTTTCTCAGAAAGCTTCTTTGTCTTTGTTATCGGAGGATATTTCCTTTGGCCCTATAGTCTTCAAAGGGATCCGAAATATCTGTTCTCAGATTCCACAGAAATAAGGCTAGCAAACAGATCCACGAAATACAGATGTAAGTCTGTGAGATGAATTAACAGGACACTAAGCAGTTTCTCAGAAAGCTTCTTTCCAGATTTCATCTGAGGATATTTCATTTTTCACCATAGCCCTCTATGGGCTTCCAAATATCACTTTGCCAATTCCACAAGAACTGTCTTAGCGAAAGGCTTCTTGAGGGGAAAGCTGTAACTCTTTGAGATGATTTCACAGAACACAAAGAAGTTTCTCAGAAAGCTTCTTTCTCTTTGTTATCGGAGGATATTTCCTTTGACCCTATAGACTTCAAAGGGATCCGAAATATCTGTTCTCAGATTCCACAGAAATAAGGCTAGCAAAGAGATCCACGAAATACAGATGTAAGTCTGTGAGATGAATTAACAGAACAATAAGCAGTTTCTCAGAAAGCTTCTTTCCAGATTTCATCTGAGGATATTTCCTTTTTCACCATAGCCGTCTATGGGCTTCCAAATATCACTTTGCAATTCCACAAGAACTGTCTTAGCGAAAGGCTTCTTGAGGGGAAAGCTGTAACTCTGTGAGATGATTTCACAGAACACAAAGAAGTTTCTCAGAAAGCTTCTTTCTCTTTGTTATCGGAGGATATTTCCTTTGGCCCTATAGTCTTCAAAGGGATCCGAAATATCTGTTCTCAGATTCCACAGAAATAAGGCTAGCAAAGAGATCCACGAAATACAGATGTAAGTCTGTGAGATGAATTAACAGAACACTAAGCAGTTTCTCAGAAAGCTTCTTTCCAGATTTCATCTGAGGATATTTCCTTTTTCACCATAGCCCTCTATGGCTTCCAAATATAACTTTGCCAATTCCACAAGAACTGTCTTAGTGAAAGGCTACTTGAGGGGAAAGCTGTAACTCTGTGAGATGATTTCACAGAACACAAAGAAGTTTCTCAGAAAGCTTCTTTCTCTTTGTTATCGGAGGATATTTGCTATGGCCCTATAGTCTTCAAAGGGATCCGAAATATCTGTTCTCAGATTCCACAGAAATAAGGCTAGCAAAGAGATCCACGAAATACAGATGTAACTCTGTGAGATGAATTAACAGGACACTAAGCAGTTTCTCAGAAAGCTTCTTTCCAGATTTCATCTGAGGATATTTCCTTTTTCACCATAGCCCTCTAAGGGCTTCCAAATATCACTTTGCCAATTCCACAAGAACTGTCTTAGCGAAAGGCTTCTTGAGGGGAAAGCTGTAACTCTGTGAGATGATTTCACAGAACACAAAGAGGTTTCTCAGAAAGCTTCTTTCTCTTTGTTATGGGAGGATATTTCCTTTGGCCCTATAGTCTTCAAAGGGATCCGAAATATCTGTTCTCAGATTCCACAGAAATAAGGCTAGCAAAGAGATCCACGAAATACAGATGTAACTCTGTGAGATGAATTAACAGAACACTAAGCAGTTTCTCAGAAAGCTTCTTTCAGGATTTCATCTGAGGATATTTCCTTTTTCACCATAGCCCTCTATGGGCTTCCAAATATCACTTTGCCAATTCCACAAGAACTGTCTTAGCGAAAGGCTTCTTGAGGGGAAAGCTGTAACTCTGTGAGATGATTTCACAGAACACAAAGAAGTTTCTCAGAAAGCTTCTTTCTCTTTGTTATCGGAGGATATTTCCTTTGGCCCTATAGTCTTCATAGGGATCCGAAATATCTGTTCTCAGATTCCACAGAAATAAGGCTAGCAAAGAGATCCACGAAATACAGATGTAACTCTCTGAGATGAATTAACAGGACACTAAGCAGTTTCTCAGAAAGCTTCTTTCCAGATTTCATCTGAGGATATTTCCTTTTTCACCGTATCCCTCTATGGGCTTCCAAATATCACTTTACCAATTCCACAAGAACTGTCTTAGCGAAAGGCTCCTTGAGGGGAAAGCTGTAACTCTGTGAGATGATTTCACAGAACACAAAGAAGTTTCTCAGAAAGCTTCTTTCTCTTTGTTATCGGAGGATATTTCCTTTGGCCCTATAGACTTCAAAGGGATCCGAAATATCTGTTCTCAGATTCCAGAGAAATAAGGCTAGCAAAGAGATCCATGAAATACAGATGTAAGTCTGTGAGATGAATTAACAGAACACTAAGCAGTTTCTCAGAAAGCTTCTTTCCAGATTTCATCTGAGGATATTTCCTTTTTCACCATAGCCCTCTATGGGCTTCCAAATATCACTTTGCCAATTCCACAAGAACTGTCTTAGCGAAAGGCTTCTTGAGGGGAAAGCTGTAACTCTGTGAGATGATTTCACAGAACACAAAGAAGTTTCTCAGAAAGCTTCTTTCTCTTTGTTATCGGAGGATATTTCCTTTGGCCCTATAGTCTTCAAAGGGATCCGAAATATCTGTTCTCAGATTCCACAGAAATAAGGCTAGCAAAGAGATCCACGAAATACAGATGTAACTCTGTGAGATGAATTAACAGAACACTAAGCAGTTTCACAGAAAGCTTCTTTCCAGATTTCATCTGAGGATATTTCCTTTTTCACCATAGCCCTCTATGGCTTCCAAATATCACTTTGCCAATTCCACAAGAACTGTCTTAGCGAAAGGCTTCTTGAGGGGAAAGCTGTAACTCTGTGAGATGATTTCACAGAACACAAAGAAGTTTCTCAGAAAGCTTCTTTCTCTTTGTTATCGGAGGATATTTCCTTTGGCCCTATAGTCTTCAAAGGGATCCGAAATATCTGTTCTCAGATTCCACAGAAATAAGGCTAGCAAAGAGATCCACGAAATACAGATGTAAGTCTGTGAGATGAATTAAGAGAACACTAAGCAGTTTCTCAGAAAGCTTCTTTCCAGATTTCATCTGAGGATATTTCCTTTTTCACCATAGCCCTATATGGGCTTCCAAATATCACTTTGCCAAATCCACAATAACTGTCTTAGCGAAAGGCTTCTTGAGGGGAAAGCTGTAACTCTGTGAGATGATTTCACAGAACACAAAGAAGTTTCTCAGAAAGCTTCTTTCTCTTTGTTATCGGAGGATATTTCCTTTGGCACTATTGTCTTCAAAGGGATCCGAAATATCTGTTCTCAGATTCCACAAAAATAAGGCTAGCAAAGAGATCCACGAAATACAGATGTAACTCTGTGAGATGAATTAACAGGACACTAAGCAGTTTCTCAGAAAGCTTCTTTCCAGATTTCATCTGAGGATATTTCCTTTTTCACCATAGCCCTCTATGGGCTTCCAAATATCACTTTGCCAATTCCACAAGAACTGTCTTAGCGAAAGGCTTCTTGAGGGGAAAGCTGTAACTCTGTGACATGATTTCACAGAACTCAAAGAAGTTTCTCAGAAAGCTTCTTTCTCTTTGTTATGGGAGGATATTTCCTTTGGCCCTATAGTCTTCAAAGGGATCCGAAATATCTGTTCTCAGATTCCACAGAAATAAGGCTAGCAAAGAGATCCACGAAATACAGATGTAACTCTGTGAGATGAATTAACAGGACACTAAGCAGTTTCTCAGAAAGCTTCTTTCCATATTTCATCTGAGGATATTTCCTTTTTCACCATAGCCCTCTATGGGCTTCCAAATATCACTTTGCCAATTCCACAAGAACTGTCTTAGCGAAAGGCTTCTTGAGGGGAAAGCTGTAACTCTGTGAGATGATTTCACAGAACACAAAGAAGTTTCTCAGAAAGCTTCTTTCTCTTTGTTATCGGAGGATATTTCCTTTGGCCCTATAGTCTTCAAAGGGATCCGAAATATCTGTTCTCAGATTCCACAGAAATAAGGCTAGCAAAGAGATCCACGAAATACAGATGTAACTCTGTGAGATGAATTAACAGAACACTAAGCAGTTTCTCAGAAAGCTACTTTCCAGATTTCATCTGAGGATATTTCCTTTTTCACCATAGCCCTCTATGGCTTCCAAATATAACTTTGCCAATTCCACAAGAACTGACTTAGCGAAAGGCTTCTTGAGGGGAAAGCTGTAACTCTCTGAGATGATTTCACAGAACACAAAGAAGTTTCTCAGAAAGCTTCTTTCTCTTTGTTATGGGAGGATATTTCCTTTGGCCCTATAGTCTTCAGAGGGATCCGAAATATCTGTTCTCAGATTCCACAGAAATAAGGCGAGCAAAGAGATCCACGAAATACAGATGTAACTCTGTGAGATGAATTAACAGGACACTAAGCAGTTTCTCAGAAAGCTTCTTTCCAGATTTCATCTGAGGATATTTAATTTTTCACCATAGCCCTCTATGGGCTTCCAAATATCACTTTGCCAATTACACAAGAACTGTCTTAGCGAAAGGCTTCTTGAGGGGAAAGCTGTAACTCTGTGAGATGATTTCACAGAACACAAAGAAGTTTCTCAGAAAGCTTCTTTCTCTTTGTTATCAGAGGATATTTCCTTTGGCCCTATAGACTTCAATGGGATCCGAAATATCTGTTCTCAGATTCCACAGAAATAAGGCTAGCAAAGAGATCCACGAAAACAAATGTAAGTCTGTGAGATGAATTAACAGGACACTAAGCAGTTTCACAGAAAGCTTCTTTCCAGATTTCATCTGAGGATATTTCCTTTTTCACCATAGCCCTCTATGGGCTTCCAAATATCACTTTGCCAATTCCACAAGAACTGTCTTAGCGAAAGGCTTCTAGAGGGGAAAGCTGTAACTCTGTGAGATGATTTCACAGAACACAAAGAAGTTTCTCAGAAAGCTTCTTTCTCTTTGTTATCGGAGGATATTTCCTTTGGCCCTATAGTCTTCAAAGGGATCCGAAATATCTGTTCTCAGATTCCACAGAAATAAGGCTAGCAAAGAGATCCACGAAATACAGATGTAAGTCTGTGAGATGAATTAACAGGACACTAAGCAGTTTCTCAGAAAGCTTCTTTCCAGATTTCATCTGAGGATATTTCATTTTTCACCATAGCCCTCTATGGGCTTCCAAATATCACTTTGCCAATTCCACAAGAACTGTCTTAGCGAAAGGCTTCTTGAGGGGAAAGCTGTAACTCTGTGAGATGATTTCACAGAACACAAAGAAGTTTCTCAGAAAGCTTCTTTCTCTTTGTTGTCGGAGGATATTTCCTTTGGCCCTATAGACTTCAAAGGGATCCGAAATATCTGTTCTCAGATTCCAGAGAAATAAGGCTAGCAAAGAGATCCACGAAATACAGATGTAAGTCTGTGAGTTGAATTAACAGAACACTAAGCAGTTTCTCAGAAAGCTTCTTTCCAGATTTCATCTGAGGATATTTCCTTTTTCACCATAGCCCTCTATGGCTTCCAAATATCACTTTGCCAATTCCACAAGAACTGTCTTAGCGAAAGGCTACTTGAGGGGAAAGCTGTAACTCTGTGAGATGATTTCACAGAACACAAAGAAGTTTCTCAGAAAGCTTCTTTCTCTTTGTTATCGGAGGATATTTCCTTTGGCCCTATAGTCTTCAAAGGGATCCGAAATATCTGTTCTCAGATTCCACAGAAATAAGGCTAGCAAAGAGATCCACGAAATACAGATGTAACTCTGTGAGATGAATTAACAGGACACTAGGCCGTTTCTCAGAAAGCTTCTTTCCAGATTTCATCTGAGGATATTTCCTTTTTCACCATAGCCCTCTATGGGCTTCCAAATATCACTTTGCCAATTCCACAAGAACTGTCTTAGCGAAAGGCTTCTTGAGGGGAAAGCTGTAACTCTGTGAGATGATTTCACAGAACACAACGAAGTTTCTCAGAAAGCTTCTTTCTCTTTGTTATGGGAGGATATTTCCTTTGGCCCTATAGTCTTCAAAGGGATCCGAAATATCTGTTCTCAGATTCCACAGAAATAAGGCTAGCAAAGAGATCCACGAAATACAGATGTAACTCTGTGAGATGAATTAACAGGACACTAAGCAGTTTCTCAGAAAGCTTCTTTCCAGATTTCATCTGAGTATATTTAATTTTTCACCATAGCCGTCTATGGGCTTCCAAATATCACTTTGCCAATTCCACAAAAACTGTCTTAGCGAAAGGCTTCTTGAGGGGAAAGCTGTAACTCTGTGAGATGATTTCACAGAACACAAAGAAGTTTCTCAGAAAGCTTCTTTCTCTTTGTTATGGGAGGATATTTCCTTTGGCCCTATAGTCTTCAAAGGGATCCGAAATATCTTTTCTCAGATTCCACAGAAATAAGGCTAGCAAAGAGATCCACGAAATACAGATGTAACTCTGTGAGATGAATTAACAGGACACTAAGCAGTTTCTCAGAAAGCTTCTTTCCAGATTTCATCTGAGGATATTTAATTTTTCACCATAGCCCACTATGGGCTTCCAAATATCACTTTGCCAATTCCACAAGAACTGTCTTAGCGAAAGGCTTCTTGAGGGGAAAGCTGTATCTCTGTGAGATGATTACACAGAACACAAAGAAGTTTCTTAGAAAGCTTCTTTCTCTTTGTTATCGGAGGATATTTCCTTTGGCCCTATAGTCTTCAAAGGGATCCGAAATATCTGTTCTCAGATTCCACAGAAATAAGGCTAGCAAAGAGATCCACGAAATACAGATGTAACTCTGTGAGATGAATTAACAGGACACTAAGCAGTTTCTCAGAAAGCTTCTTTCCAGATTTCATCTGAGGATATTTCCTTTTTCACCATAGCCCTCTAGGGGCTTCCAAATATCACTTTGCCAATTCCACAAGAACTGTCTTAGCGAAAGGCTTCTTGAGGGGAAAGCTGTAACTCTGTGAGATGATTTCACAGAACTCAAAGAAGTTTCTCAGAAAGCTTCTTTGTCTTTGTTATCGGAGGATATTTCCTTTGGCCCTATAGTCTTCAAAGGGATCCGAAATATCTGTTCTCAGATTCCACAGAAATAAGGCTAGCAAAGAGATCCACGAAATACAGATATAACTCTCTGAGATGAATTAACAGGACACTAAGCAGTTTCTCAGAAAGCTTCTTTCCAGATTTCATCTGAGGATATTTAATTTTTCACCATAGCCCTCTATGGGCTTCCAAATATCACTTTGCCAATTCCACAAGAACTGTCTTAGCGAAAGGCTTCTTGAGGGGAAAGCTGTAACTCTGTGAGATGATTTCACAGAACACAAAGAAGTTTCTCAGAAAGCTTCTTTCTCTTTGTTATCGGAGGATATTTCCTTTGGCCCTATGGTCTTCAAAGGGATCCGAAATATCTGTTCTCAGATTCCACAGAAATAAGGCTAGGAAAGAGATCCACGAAATACAGATGTAACTCTGTGAGATGAATTAACAGGATACTAAGCAGTTTCTAAGAAAGCTTCTTTCCAGATTTCATCTGAGGATATTTCCTTTTTCACTATAGGCCTCCTTGACTTCCAAATATAACTTTGCCAATTCCACAAGAACTGTCTTAGCGAAAGGCTTCTTGAGGGGAAAGCTGTAACTCTGTGAGATGATTTCACAGAACACAAAGAAGTTTCTCAGAAAGCTTCTTTCTCTTTGTTATCGGAGGATATTTCCTTTGGCCCTATAGTCTTCAAAGGGATCCGAAATATCTGTTCTCAGATTCCACAGAAATAAGGCTAGCAAAGAGATCCACAAAATACAGATGTAACTCTGTGAGATGAATTAACAGGACACTAAGCAGTTTCTCAGAAAGCTTCTTTCCAGATTTCATCTGAGGATATTTAATTTTTCACTATAGCCCACTATGGGCTTCCAAATATCACTTTGCCAATTCCACAAGAACTGTCTTAGCGAAAGGCTTCTTGAGGGGAAAGCTGTATCTCTGTGAGATGATTACACAGAACACAAAGAAGTTTCTTAGAAAGCTTCTTTCTCTTTGTTATCGGAGGATATTTCCTTTGGCCCTATAGTCTTCAAAGGGATCCGAAATATCTGTTCTCAGATTCCACAGAAATAAGGCTAGCAAAGAGATCCACGAAATACAGATGTAACTCTGTGAGATGAATTAACAGGACACTAAGCAGTTTCTCAGAAAGCTTATTTCCAGATTTCATCTGAGGATATTTCCTCTTTCACCATAGCCCTCTATGGGCTTCCAAATATCACTTTGCCAATTCCACAAGAACTGTCTTAGCGAAAGGCTTCTAGAGGGGAAAGCTGTAACTCTGTGAGATGATTTCACAGAACACAAAGAAGTTTCTCAGAAAGCTTCTTTGTCTTTGTTATCGGAGGATATTTCCTTTGGCCCTATAGTCTTCAAAGGGATCCGAAATATCTGTTCTCAGATTCCACAGAAATAAGGCTAGCAAAGAGATCCACGAAATAGAGATGTAAGTCTGTGAGATGAATTAACAGGACACTAAGCAGTTTCTCAGAAAGCTTCTTTCCAGATTTCATCTGAGGATATTTCATTTTTCACCATAGCCCTCTATAGGCTTCCAAATATCACTTTGCCAATTCCACAAGAACTGTCTTAGCGAAAGGCTTCTTGAGGGGAAAGCTGTAACTCTGTGAGATGATTTCACAGAACACAAAGAAGTTTCTCAGAAAGCTTCTTTCTCTTTGTTTTCGGAGGATATTTCCTTTGGCCCTATAGACTTCAAAGGGATCCGAAACATCTGTTCTCAGATTCCAGAGAAATAAGGCTAGCAAAGAGATCCACGAAATACAGATGTAAGTCTGTGAGATGAATTAACAGAACACTAAGCAGTTTCTCAGAAAGCTTCTTTCCAGATTTCATCTGAGGATATTTCCTTTTTCACCATAGCCCTCTATGGGCTTCCAAATATCACTTTGCCAATTCCACAAGAACTGTCTTAGCGAAAGGCTTCTTGAGGGGAAAGCTGTAACTCTGTGAGATGATTTCACAGAACACAACGAAGTTTCTCAGAAAGCTTCTTTCTCTTTGTTATGGGAGGATATTTCCTTTGGCCCTATAGTCTTCAAAGGGATCCGAAATATCTGTTCTCAGATTCCACAGAAATAAGGCTAGCAAAGAGATCCACGAAATACAGATGTAACTCTGTGAGATGAATTAACAGGACACTAAGCAGTTTCTCAGAAAGCTTCTTTCCAGATTTCATCTGAGTATATTTAATTTTTCACCATAGCCGTCTATGGGCTTCCAAATATCACTTTGCCAATTCCACAAAAACTGTCTTAGCGAAAGGCTTCTTGAGGGGAAAGCTGTAACTCTGTGAGATGATTTCACAGAACACAAAGAAGTTTCTCAGAAAGCTTCTTTCTATTTGTTATCGGAGGATATTTCCTTTGGCCCTATAGTCTTCAAAGGGATCCGAAATATCTGTTCTCAGATTCCACAGAAATAAGGCTAGGAAAGAGATCCACGAAATACAGATGTAACTCTGTGAGATGAATTAACAGGACACTAAGCAGTTTCTAAGAAAGCTTCTTTCCAGATTTCATCTTAGGATACTTCCTTTTTCACTATAGGTCTCCTTGACTTCCAAATATAACTTTGCCAATTCCACAAGAACTGTCTTAGCGAAAGGCTTCTTGAGGGGAAAGCTGTAACTCTGTGAGATGATTTCACAGAACACAAAGAAGTTTCTCAGAAAGCTTCTTTCTCTTTGTTATGGGAGGATATTTCCTTTGGCCCTATAGTCTTCAAAGGGATCCGAAATATCTTTTCTCAGATTCCACAGAAATAAGGCTAGCAAAGAGATCCAGGAAATACAGATGTAACTCTGTGAGATGAATTAACAGGACACTAAGCAGTTTCTCAGAAAGCTTCTTTCCAGATTTCATCTGAGGATATTTAATTTTTCACCATAGCCCACTATGGGCTTCCAAATATCACTTTGCCAATTCCACAAGAACTGTCTTAGCGAAAGGCTTCTTGAGGGGAAAGCTGTATCTCTGTGAGATGATTACACAGAACACAAAGAAGTTTCTTAGAAAGCTTCTTTCTCTTTGTTATCGGAGGATATTTCCTTTGGCCCTATAGTCTTCAAAGGGATCCGAAATATCTGTTCTCAGATTCCACAGAAATAAGGCTAGCAAAGAGATCCACGAAATACAGATGTAACTCTGTGAGATGAATTAACAGGACACTAAGCAGTTTCTCAGAAAGCTTATTTCCAGATTTCATCTGAGGATATTTCCTCTTTCACCATAGCCCTCTATGGGCTTCCAAATATCACTTTGCCAATTCCACAAGAACTGTCTTAGCGAAAGGCTTCTAGAGGGGAAAGCTGTAACTCTGTGAGATGATTTCACAGAACACAAAGAAGTTTCTCAGAAAGCTTCTTTGTCTTTGTTATCGGAGGATATTTCCTTTGGCCCTATAGTCTTCAAAGGGATCCGAAATATCTGTTCTCAGATTCCACAGAAATAAGGCTAGCAAAGAGATCCACGAAATAGAGATGTAAGTCTGTGAGATGAATTAACAGGACACTAAGCAGTTTCTCAGAAAGCTTCTTTCCAGATTTCATCTGAGGATATTTCATTTTTCACCATAGCCCTCTATAGGCTTCCAAATATCACTTTGCCAATTCCACAAGAACTGTCTTAGCGAAAGGCTTCTTGAGGGGAAAGCTGTAACTCTGTGAGATGATTTCACAGAACACAAAGAAGTTTCTCAGAAAGCTTCTTTCTCTTTGTTTTCGGAGGATATTTCCTTTGGCCCTATAGACTTCAAAGGGATCCGAAACATCTGTTCTCAGATTCCAGAGAAATAAGGCTAGCAAAGAGATCCACGAAATACAGATGTAAGTCTGTGAGATGAATTAACAGAACACTAAGCAGTTTCTCAGAAAGCTTCTTTCCAGATTTCATCTGAGGATATTTCCTTTTTCACCATAGCCCTCTATGGGCTTCCAAATATCACTTTGCCAATTCCACAAGAACTGTCTTAGCGAAAGGCTTCTTGAGGGGAAAGCTGTAACTCTGTGAGATGATTTCACAGAACACAACGAAGTTTCTCAGAAAGCTTCTTTCTCTTTGTTATGGGAGGATATTTCCTTTGGCCCTATAGTCTTCAAAGGGATCCGAAATATCTGTTCTCAGATTCCACAGAAATAAGGCTAGCAAAGAGATCCACGAAATACAGATGTAACTCTGTGAGATGAATTAACAGGACACTAAGCAGTTTCTCAGAAAGCTTCTTTCCAGATTTCATCTGAGTATATTTAATTTTTCACCATAGCCGTCTATGGGCTTCCAAATATCACTTTGCCAATTCCACAAAAACTGTCTTAGCGAAAGGCTTCTTGAGGGGAAAGCTGTAACTCTGTGAGATGATTTCACAGAACACAAAGAAGTTTCTCAGAAAGCTTCTTTCTATTTGTTATCGGAGGATATTTCCTTTGGCCCTATAGTCTTCAAAGGGATCCGAAATATCTGTTCTCAGATTCCACAGAAATAAGGCTAGGAAAGAGATCCACGAAATACAGATGTAACTCTGTGAGATGAATTAACAGGACACTAAGCAGTTTCTAAGAAAGCTTCTTTCCAGATTTCATCTTAGGATACTTCCTTTTTCACTATAGGTCTCCTTGACTTCCAAATATAACTTTGCCAATTCCACAAGAACTGTCTTAGCGAAAGGCTTCTTGAGGGGAAAGCTGTAACTCTGTGAGATGATTTCACAGAACACAAAGAAGTTTCTCAGAAAGCTTCTTTCTCTTTGTTATGGGAGGATATTTCCTTTGGCCCTATAGTCTTCAAAGGGATCCGAAATATCTTTTCTCAGATTCCACAGAAATAAGGCTAGCAAAGAGATCCACGAAATACAGATGTAACTCTGTGAGATGAATTAACAGGACACTAAGCAGTTTCTCAGAAAGCTTCTTTCCAGATTTCATCTGAGGATATTTAATTTTTCACCATAGCCCACTATGGGCTTCCAAATATCACTTTGCCAATTCCACAAGAACTGTCTTAGCGAAAGGCTTCTTGAGGGGAAAGCTGTATCTCTGTGAGATGATTACACAGAACACAAAGAAGTTTCTTAGAAAGCTTCTTTCTCTTTGTTATCGGAGGATATTTCCTTTGGCCCTATAGTCTTCAAAGGGATCCGAAATATCTGTTCTCAGATTCCACAGAAATAAGGCTAGCAAAGAGATCCACGAAATACAGATGTAACTCTGTGAGATGAATTAACAGGACACTAAGCAGTTTCTCAGAAAGCTTCTTTCCAGATTTCATCTGAGGATATTTCCTTTTTCACCATAGCCCTCTAGGGGCTTCCAAATATCACTTTGCCAATTCCACAAGAACTGTCTTAGCGAAAGGCTTCTTGAGGGGAAAGCTGTAACTCTGTGAGATGATTTCACAGAACTCAAAGAAGTTTCTCAGAAAGCTTCTTTGTCTTTGTTATCGGAGGATATTTCCTTTGGCCCTATAGTCTTCAAAGGGATCCGAAATATCTGTTCTCAGATTCCACAGAAATAAGGCTAGCAAAGAGATCCACGAAATACAGATATAACTCTCTGAGATGAATTAACAGGACACTAAGCAGTTTCTCAGAAAGCTTCTTTCCAGATTTCATCTGAGGATATTTAATTTTTCACCATAGCCCTCTATGGGCTTCCAAATATCACTTTGCCAATTCCACAAGAACTGTCTTAGCGAAAGGCTTCTTGAGGGGAAAGCTGTAACTCTGTGAGATGATTTCACAGAACACAAAGAAGTTTCTCAGAAAGCTTCTTTCTCTTTGTTATCGGAGGATATTTCCTTTGGCCCTATAGTCTTCAAAGGGATCCGAAATATCTGTTCTCAGATTCCACAGAAATAAGGCTAGGAAAGAGATCCACGAAATACAGATGTAACTCTGTGAGATGAATTAACAGGACACTAAGCAGTTTCTAAGAAAGCTTCTTTCCAGATTTCATCTGAGGATATTTCCTTTTTCACTATAGGCCTCCTTGACTTCCAAATATAACTTTGCAAATTCCACAAGAACTGTCTTAGCGAAAGGCTTCTTGAGGGGAAAGCTGTAACTCTGTGAGATGATTTCACAGAACACAAAGAAGTTTCTCAGAAAGCTTCTTTCTCTTTGTTATCGGAGGATATTTCCTTTGGCCCTATAGTCTTCAAAGGGATCCGAAATATCTGTTCTCAGATTCCACAGAAATAAGGCTAGCAAAGAGATCCACAAAATACAGATGTAACTCTGTGAGATGAATTAACAGGACACTAAGCAGTTTCTCAGAAAGCTTCTTTCCAGATTTCATCTGAGGATATTTAATTTTTCACCATAGCCCACTATGGTCTTCCAAATATCACTTTGCCAATTCCACAAGAACTGTCTTAGCGAAAGGCTTCTTGAGGGGAAAGCTGTATCTCTGTGAGATGATTACACAGAACACAAAGAAGTTTCTTAGAAAGCTTCTTTCTCTTTGTTATCGGAGGATATTTCCTTTGGCCCTATAGTCTTCAAAGGGATCCGAAATATCTGTTCTCAGATTCCACAGAAATAAGGCTAGCAAAGAGATCCACGAAATACAGATGTAACTCTGTGAGATGAATTAACAGGACACTAAGCAGTTTCTCAGAAAGCTTCTTTCCAGATTTCATCTGAGGATATTTCCTCTTTCACCATAGCCCTCTATGGGCTTCCAAATATCACTTTGCCAATTCCACAAGAACTGTCTTAGCGAAAGGCTTCTTGAGGGGAAAGCTGTAACTCTGTGAGATGATTTCACAGAACACAAAGAAGTTTCTCAGAAAGCTTCTTTCTCTTTGTTATCGGAGGATATTTCCTTTGACCCTATAGACTTCAAAGGGATCCGAAATATCTGTTCTCAGATTCCAGAGAAATAAGGCTAGCAAAGAGATCCACGAAATACAGATGTAAGTCTGTGAGATGAATTAACAGAACAATAAGCAGTTTCTCAGAAAGCTTCTTTCCAGATTTCATCTGAGGATATTTCCTTTTTCACCATAGCCGTCTATGGGCTTCCAAATATCACTTTGCCAATTCCACAAGAACTGTCTTAGCGAAAGGCTTCTTGAGGGGAAAGCTGTAACTCTGTGAGATGATTTCACAGAACACAAAGAAGTTTCTCAGAAAGCTTCTTTCTCTTTGTTATCGGAGGATATTTCCTTTGGCCCTATAGTCTTCAAAGGGATCCGAAATATCTGTTCTCAGATTCCACAGAAATAAGGCTAGCAAAGAGATCCACGAAATACAGATGTAAGTCTGTGAGATGAATTAACAGAACACTAAGCAGTTTCTCAGAAAGCTTCTTTCCAGATTTCATCTGAGGATATTTCCTTTTTCACCATAGCCCTCTATGGCTTCCAAATATAACTTTGCCAATTCCACAAGAACTGTCTTAGCGAAAGGCTACTTGAGGGGAAAGCTGTAACTCTGTGAGATGATTTCACAGAACACAAAGAAGTTTCTCAGAAAGCTTCTTTCTCTTTGTTATCGGAGGATATTTGCTATGGCCCTATAGTCTTCAAAGGGATCCGAAATATCTGTTCTCAGATTCCACAGAAATAAGGCTAGCAAAGAGATCCACGAAATACAGATGTAACTCTGTGAGATGAATTAACAGGACACTAAGCAGTTTCTCAGAAAGCTTCTTTCCAGATTTCATCTGAGGATATTTCCTTTTTCACCATAGCCCTCTAAGGGCTTCCAAATATCACTTTGCCAATTCCACAAGAACTGTCTTAGCGAAAGGCTTCTTGAGGGGAAAGCTGTAACTCTGTGAGATGATTTCACAGAACACAAAGAGGTTTCTCAGAAAGCTTCTTTCTCTTTGTTATGGGAGGATATTTCCTTTGGCCCTATAGACTTCAAAGGGATCCGAAATATCTGTTCTCAGATTCCAGAGAAATAAGGCTAGCAAAGAGATCCATGAAATACAGATGTAAGTCTGTGAGATGAATTAACAGAACACTAAGCAGTTTCTCAGAAAGCTTCTTTCCAGATTTCATCTGAGGATATTTCCTTTTTCACCATAGCCCTCTATGGGCTTCCAAATATCACTTTGCCAATTCCACAAGAACTGTCTTAGCGAAAGGCTTCTTCAGGGGAAATCTGTAACTCTGTGAGATGATTTCACAGAACACAAAGAAGTTTCTCAGAAAGCTTCTTTCTCTTTGTTATCGGAGGATATTTCCTTTGGCCCTATAGTCTTCAAAGGGATCCGAAATATCTGTTCTCAGATTCCACAGAAATAAGGCTAGCAAAGAGATCCACGAAATACAGATGTAACTCTGTGAGATGAATTAACAGAACACTAAGCAGTTTCACAGAAAGCTTCTTTCCAGATTTCATCTGAGGATATTTCCTTTTTCACCATAGCCCTCTATGGCTTCCAAATATCACTTTGCCAATTCCACAAGAACTGTCTTAGCGAAAGGCTTCTTGAGGGGAAAGCTGTAACTCTGTGAGATGATTTCACAGAACACAAAGAAGTTTCTCAGAAAGCTTCTTTCTCTTTGTTATCGGAGGATATTTCCTTTGGCCCTATAGTCTTCAAAGGGATCCGAAATATCTGTTCTCAGATTCCACAGAAATAAGGCTAGCAAAGAGATCCACGAAATACAGATGTAAGTCTGTGAGATGAATTAAGAGAACACTAAGCAGTTTCTCAGAAAGCTTCTTTCCAGATTTCATCTGAGGATATTTCCTTTTTCACCATAGCCCTATATGGGCTTCCAAATATCACTTTGCCAAATCCACAATAACTGTCTTAGCGAAAGGCTTCTTGAGGGGAAAGCTGTAACTCTGTGAGATGATTTCACAGAACACAAAGAAGTTTCTCAGAAAGCTTCTTTCTCTTTGTTATCGGAGGATATTTCCTTTGGCACTATTGTCTTCAAAGGGATCCGAAATATCTGTTCTCAGATTCCACAGAAATAAGGCTAGCAAAGAGATCCACGAAATACAGATGTAACTCTGTGAGATGAATTAACAGGACACTAAGCAGTTTCTCAGAAAGCTTCTTTCCAGATTTCATCTGAGGATATTTCCTTTTTCACCATAGCCCTCTATGGGCTTCCAAATATCACTTTGCCAATTCCACAAGAACTGTCTTAGCGAAAGGCTTCTTGAGGGGAAAGCTGTAACTCTGTGACATGATTTCACAGAACTCAAAGAAGTTTCTCAGAAAGCTTCTTTCTCTTTGTTATGGGAGGATATTTCCTTTGGCCCTATAGTCTTCAAAGGGATCCGAAATATCTGTTCTCAGATTCCACAGAAATAAGGCTAGCAAAGAGATCCACGAAATACAGATGTAACTCTGTGAGATGAATTAACAGGACACTAAGCAGTTTCTCAGAAAGCTTCTTTCCATATTTCATCTGAGGATATTTCCTTTTTCACCATAGCCCTCTATGGGCTTCCAAATATCACTTTGCCAATTCCACAAGAACTGTCTTAGCGAAAGGCTTCTTGAGGGGAAAGCTGTAACTCTGTGAGATGATTTCACAGAACACAAAGAAGTTTCTCAGAAAGCTTCTTTCTCTTTGTTATCGGAGGATATTTCCTTTGGCCCTATAGTCTTCAAAGGGATCCGAAATATCTGTTCTCAGATTCCACAGAAATAAGGGTAGCAAAGAGATCCACGAAATACAGATGTAACTCTGTGAGATGAATTAACAGAACACTAAGCAGTTTCTCAGAAAGCTTCTTTCCAGATTTCATCTGAGGATATTTCCTTTTTCACCATAGCCCTCTATGGCTTCCAAATATAACTTTGCCAATTCCACAAGAACTGACTTAGCGAAAGGCTTCTTGAGGGGAAAGCTGTAACTCTGTGAGATGATTTCACAGAACACAAAGAAGTTTCTCAGAAAGCTTCTTTCTCTTTGTTATCGGAGGATATTTCCTTTGGCCCTATAGTCTTCAAAGGGATCCGAAATATCTGTTCTCAGATTCCACAGAAATAAGGCTAGCAAAGAGATCCACAAAATACAGATGTAACTCTGTGAGATGAATTAACAGGACACTAAGCAGTTTCTCAGAAAGCTTCTTTCCAGATTTCATCTGAGGATATTTAATTTTTCACCATAGCCCACTATGGGCTTCCAAATATCACTTTGCCAATTCCACAAGAACTGTCTTAGCGAAAGGCTTCTTGAGGGGAAAGCTGTATCTCTGTGAGATGATTACACAGAACACAAAGAAGTTTCTTAGAAAGCTTCTTTCTCTTTGTTATCGGAGGATATTTCCTTTGGCCCTATAGTCTTCAAAGGGATCCGAAATATCTGTTCTCAGATTCCACAGAAATAAGGCTAGCAAAGAGATCCACGAAATACAGATGTAACTCTGTGAGATGAATTAACAGGACACTAAGCAGTTTCTCAGAAAGCTTCTTTCCAGATTTCATCTGAGGATATTTCCTCTTTCACCATAGCCCTCTATGGGCTTCCAAATATCACTTTGCCAATTCCACAAGAACTGTCTTAGCGAAAGGCTTCTTGAGGGGAAAGCTGTAACTCTGTGAGATGATTTCACAGAACACAAAGAAGTTTCTCAGAAAGCTTCTTTCTCTTTGTTATCGGAGGATATTTCCTTTGACCCTATAGACTTCAAAGGGATCCGAAATATCTGTTCTCAGATTCCAGAGAAATAAGGCTAGCAAAGAGATCCACGAAACACAGATGTAAGTCTGTGAGATGAATTAACAGAACAATAAGCAGTTTCTCAGAAAGCTTCTTTCCAGATTTCATCTGAGGATATTTCCTTTTTCACCATAGCCGTCTATGGGCTTCCAAATATCACTTTGCCAATTCCACAAGAACTGTCTTAGCGAAAGGCTTCTTGAGGGGAAAGCTGTAACTCTGTGAGATTATTTCACAGAACACAAAGAAGTTTCTCAGAAAGCTTCTTTCTCTTTGTTATCGGAGGATATTTCCTTTGGCCCTATAGTCTTCAAAGGGATCCGAAATATCTGTTCTCAGATTCCACAGAAATAAGGCTAGCAAAGAGATCCACGAAATACAGATGTAAGTCTGTGAGATGAATTAACAGAACACTAAGCAGTTTCTCAGAAAGCTTCTTTCCAGATTTCATCTGAGGATATTTCCTTTTTCACCATAGCCCTCTATGGCTTCCAAATATAACTTTGCCAATTCCACAAGAACTGTCTTAGCGAAAGGCTACTTGAGGGGAAAGCTGTAACTCTGTGAGATGATTTCACAGAACACAAAGAAGTTTCTCAGAAAGCTTCTTTCTCTTTGTTATCGGAGGATATTTGCTATGGCCCTATAGTCTTCAAAGGGATCCGAAATATCTGTTCTCAGATTCCACAGAAATAAGGCTAGCAAAGAGATCCACGAAATACAGATGTAACTCTGTGAGATGAATTAACAGGACACTAAGCAGTTTCTCAGAAAGCTTCTTTCCAGATTTCATCTGAGGATATTTCCTTTTTCACCTTAGCCCTCTAAGGGCTTCCAAATATCACTTTGCCAATTCCACAAGAACTGTCTTAGCGAAAGGCTTCTTGAGGGGAAAGCTGTAACTCTGTGAGATGATTTCACAGAACACAAAGAGGTTTCTCAGAAAGCTTCTTTCTCTTTGTTATGGGAGGATATTTCCTTTGGCCCTATAGTCTTCAAAGGGATCCGAAATATCTGTTCTCAGATTCCACAGAAATAAGGCTAGCAAAGAGATCCACGAAATACAGATGTAACTCTGTGAGATGAATTAACAGAACACTAAGCAGTTTCTCAGAAAGCTTCTTTCCAGATTTCATCTGAGGATATTTCCTTTTTCACCATAGCCCTCTATGGGCTTCCAAATATCACTTTGCCAATTCCACAAGAACTGTCTTAGCGAAAGGCTTCTTGAGGGGAAAGCTGTAACTCTGTGAGATGATTTCACAGAACACAAAGAAGTTTCTCAGAAAGCTTCTTTCTCTTTGTTATCGGAGGATATTTCCTTTGGCCCTATAGTCTTCATAGGGATCC
This sequence comes from Macaca nemestrina, assembly GCF_043159975.1. Taxonomy (NCBI): domain Eukaryota; kingdom Metazoa; phylum Chordata; class Mammalia; order Primates; family Cercopithecidae; genus Macaca; species Macaca nemestrina. The sequence continues at coordinate 56,865,515 of NC_092129.1, read as the reverse complement.
GAAATATCTGTTCTCAGACTCCACAGAAATAAGGCTAGCAAAGAGATCCACGAAATACAGATGTAACTCTCTGAGATGAATTAACAGGACACTAAGCAGTTTCTCAGAAAGCTTCTTTCCAGATTTCATCTGAGGATATTTCCTTTTTCACCGTATCCCTCTATGGGCTTCCAAATATCACTTTACCAATTCCACAAGAACTGTCTTAGCGAAAGGCTCCTTGAGGGGAAAGCTGTAACTCTGTGAGATGATTTCACAGAACACAAAGAAGTTTCTCAGAAAGCTTCTTTCTCTTTGTTATCGGAGGATATTTCCTTTGGCCCTATAGACTTCAAAGGGATCCGAAATATCTGTTCTCAGATTCCAGAGAAATAAGGCTAGCAAAGAGATCCATGAAATACAGATGTAAGTCTGTGAGATGAATTAACAGAACACTAAGCAGTTTCTCAGAAAGCTTCTTTCCAGATTTCATCTGAGGATATTTCCTTTTTCACCATAGCCCTCTATGGGCTTCCAAATATCACTTTGCCAATTCCACAAGAACTGTCTTAGCGAAAGGCTTCTTCAGGGGAAATCTGTAACTCTGTGAGATGATTTCACAGAACACAAAGAAGTTTCTCAGAAAGCTTCTTTCTCTTTGTTATCGGAGGATATTTCCTTTGGCCCTATAGTCTTCAAAGGGATCCGAAATATCTGTTCTCAGATTCCACAGAAATAAGGCTAGCAAAGAGATCCACGAAATACAGATGTAACTCTGTGAGATGAATTAACAGAACACTAAGCAGTTTCACAGAAAGCTTCTTTCCAGATTTCATCTGAGGATATTTCCTTTTTCACCATAGCCCTCTATGGCTTCCAAATATCACTTTGCCAATTCCACAAGAACTGTCTTAGCGAAAGGCTTCTTGAGGGGAAAGCTGTAACTCTGTGAGATGATTTCACAGAACACAAAGAAGTTTCTCAGAAAGCTTCTTTCTCTTTGTTATCGGAGGATATTTCCTTTGGCCCTATAGTCTTCAAAGGGATCCGAAATATCTGTTCTCAGATTCCACAGAAATAAGGCTAGCAAAGAGATCCACGAAATACAGATGTAAGTCTGTGAGATGAATTAAGAGAACACTAAGCAGTTTCTCAGAAAGCTTCTTTCCAGATTTCATCTGAGGATATTTCCTTTTTCACCATAGCCCTATATGGGCTTCCAAATATCACTTTGCCAAATCCACAATAACTGTCTTAGCGAAAGGCTTCTTGAGGGGAAAGCTGTAACTCTGTGAGATGATTTCACAGAACACAAAGAAGTTTCTCAGAAAGCTTCTTTCTCTTTGTTATCGGAGGATATTTCCTTTGGCACTATTGTCTTCAAAGGGATCCGAAATATCTGTTCTCAGATTCCACAAAAATAAGGCTAGCAAAGAGATCCACGAAATACAGATGTAACTCTGTGAGATGAATTAACAGGACACTAAGCAGTTTCTCAGAAAGCTTCTTTCCAGATTTCATCTGAGGATATTTCCTTTTTCACCATATCCCTCTATGGGCTTCCAAATATCACTTTGCCAATTCCACAAGAACTGTCTTAGCGAAAGGCTTCTTGAGGGGAAAGCTGTAACTCTGTGACATGATTTCACAGAACTCAAAGAAGTTTCTCAGAAAGCTTCTTTCTCTTTGTTATGGGAGGATATTTCCTTTGGCCCTATAGTCTTCAAAGGGATCCGAAATATCTGTTCTCAGATTCCACAGAAATAAGGCTAGCAAAGAGATCCACGAAATACAGATGTAACTCTGTGAGATGAATTAACAGGACACTAAGCAGTTTCTCAGAAAGCTTCTTTCCATATTTCATCTGAGGATATTTCCTTTTTCACCATAGCCCTCTATGGGCTTCCAAATATCACTTTGCCAATTCCACAAGAACTGTCTTAGCGAAAGGCTTCTTGAGGGGAAAGCTGTAACTCTGTGAGATGATTTCACAGAACACAAAGAAGTTTCTCAGAAAGCTTCTTTCTCTTTGTTATCGGAGGATATTTCCTTTGGCCCTATAGTCTTCAAAGGGATCCGAAATATCTGTTCTCAGATTCCACAGAAATAAGGCTAGCAAAGAGATCCACGAAATACAGATGTAACTCTGTGAGATGAATTAACAGAACACTAAGCAGTTTCTCAGAAAGCTTCTTTCCAGATTTCATCTGAGGATATTTCCTTTTTCACCATAGCCCTCTATGGCTTCCAAATATAACTTTGCCAATTCCACAAGAACTGACTTAGCGAAAGGCTTCTTGAGGGGAAAGCTGTAACTCTCTGAGATGATTTCACAGAACACAAAGAAGTTTCTCAGAAAGCTTCTTTCTCTTTGTTATGGGAGGATATTTCCTTTGGCCCTATAGTCTTCAGAGGGATCCGAAATATCTGTTCTCAGATTCCACAGAAATAAGGCGAGCAAAGAGATCCACGAAATACAGATGTAACTCTGTGAGATGAATTAACAGGACACTAAGCAGTTTCTCAGAAAGCTTCTTTCCAGATTTCATCTGAGGATATTTAATTTTTCACCATAGCCCTCTATGGGCTTCCAAATATCACTTTGCCAATTACACAAGAACTGTCTTAGCGAAAGGCTTCTTGAGGGGAAAGCTGTAACTCTGTGAGATGATTTCACAGAACACAAAGAAGTTTCTCAGAAAGCTTCTTTCTCTTTGTTATCAGAGGATATTTCCTTTGGCCCTATAGACTTCAATGGGATCCGAAATATCTGTTCTCAGATTCCACAGAAATAAGGCTAGCAAAGAGATCCACGAAAACAAATGTAAGTCTGTGAGATGAATTAACAGGACACTAAGCAGTTTCACAGAAAGCTTCTTTCCAGATTTCATCTGAGGATATTTCCTTTTTCACCATAGCCCTCTATGGGCTTCCAAATATCACTTTGCCAATTCCACAAGAACTGTCTTAGCGAAAGGCTTCTAGAGGGGAAAGCTGTAACTCTGTGAGATGATTTCACAGAACACAAAGAAGTTTCTCAGAAAGCTTCTTTGTCTTTGTTATCGGAGGATATTTCCTTTGGCCCTATAGTCTTCAAAGGGATCCGAAATATCTGTTCTCAGATTCCACAGAAATAAGGCTAGCAAAGAGATCCACGAAATACAGATGTAAGTCTGTGAGATGAATTAACAGGACACTAAGCAGTTTCTCAGAAAGCTTCTTTCCAGGTTTCATCTGAGGATATTTCATTTTTCACCATAGCCCTCTATGGGCTTCCAAATATCACTTTGCCAATTCCACAAGAACTGTCTTAGCGAAAGGCTTCTTGAGGGGAAAGCTGTAACTCTGTGAGATGATTTCACAGAACACAAAGAAGTTTCTCAGAAAGCTTCTTTCTCTTTATTATCGGAGAATATTTCCTTTGGCCCTATAGACTTCAAAGGGATCCGAAATATCTGTTCTCAGATTCCAGAGAAATAAGGCTAGCAAAGAGATCCACGAAATACAGATGTAAGTCTGTGAGTTGAATTAACAGAACACTAAGCAGTTTCTCAGAAAGCTTCTTTCCAGATTTCATCTGAGGATATTTCCTTTTTCACCATAGCCCTCTATGGCTTCCAAATATCACTTTGCCAATTCCACAAGAACTGTCTTAGCGAAAGGCTACTTGAGGGGAAAGCTGTAACTCTGTGAGATGATTTCACAGAACACAAAGAAGTTTCTCAGAAAGCTTCTTTCTCTTTGTTATCGGAGGATATTTCCTTTGGCCCTATAGTCTTCAAAGGGATCCGAAATATCTGTTCTCAGATTCCACAGAAATAAGGCTAGCAAAGAGATCCACGAAATACAGATGTAACTCTGTGAGATGAATTAACAGGACACTAGGCCGTTTCTCAGAAAGCTTCTTTCCAGATTTCATCTGAGGATATTTCCTTTTTCACCATAGCCCTCTATGGGCTTCCAAATATCACTTTGCCAATTCCACAAGAACTGTCTTAGCGAAAGGCTTCTTGAGGGGAAAGCTGTAACTCTGTGAGATGATTTCACAGAACACAACGAAGTTTCTCAGAAAGCTTCTTTCTCTTTGTTATGGGAGGATATTTCCTTTGGCCCTATAGTCTTCAAAGGGATCCGAAATATCTGTTCTCAGATTCCACAGAAATAAGGCTAGCAAAGAGATCCACGAAATACAGATGTAACTCTGTGAGATGAATTAACAGGACACTAAGCAGTTTCTCAGAAAGCTTCTTTCCAGATTTCATCTGAGTATATTTAATTTTTCACCATAGCCGTCTATGGGCTTCCAAATATCACTTTGCCAATTCCACAAAAACTGTCTTAGCGAAAGGCTTCTTGAGGGGAAAGCTGTAACTCTGTGAGATGATTTCACAGAACACAAAGAAGTTTCTCAGAAAGCTTCTTTCTATTTGTTATCGGAGGATATTTCCTTTGGCCCTATAGTCTTCAAAGGGATCCGAAATATCTGTTCTCAGATTCCACAGAAATAAGGCTAGGAAAGAGATCCACGAAATACAGATGTAACTCTGTGAGATGAATTAACAGGACACTAAGCAGTTTCTAAGAAAGCTTCTTTCCAGATTTCATCTTAGGATACTTCCTTTTTCACTATAGGTCTCCTTGACTTCCAAATATAACTTTGCCAATTCCACAAGAACTGTCTTAGCGAAAGGCTTCTTGAGGGGAAAGCTGTAACTCTGTGAGATGATTTCACAGAACACAAAGAAGTTTCTCAGAAAGCTTCTTTCTCTTTGTTATGGGAGGACATTTCCTTTGGCCCTATAGTCTTCAAAGGGATCCGAAATATCTTTTCTCAGATTCCACAGAAATAAGGCTAGCAAAGAGATCCACGAAATACAGATGTAACTCTGTGAGATGAATTAACAGGACACTAAGCAGTTTCTCAGAAAGCTTCTTTCCAGATTTCATCTGAGGATATTTAATTTTTCACCATAGCCCACTATGGGCTTCCAAATATCACTTTGCCAATTCCACAAGAACTGTCTTAGCGAAAGGCTTCTTGAGGGGAAAGCTGTATCTCTGTGAGATGATTACACAGAACACAAAGAAGTTTCTTAGAAAGCTTCTTTCTCTTTGTTATCGGAGGATATTTCCTTTGGCCCTATAGTCTTCAAAGGGATCCGAAATATCTGTTCTCAGATTCCACAGAAATAAGGCTAGCAAAGAGATCCACGAAATACAGATGTAACTCTGTGAGATGAATTAACAGGACACTAAGCAGTTTCTCAGAAAGCTTCTTTCCAGATTTCATCTGAGGATATTTCCTTTTTCACCATAGCCCTCTAGGGGCTTCCAAATATCACTTTGCCAATTCCACAAGAACTGTCTTAGCGAAAGGCTTCTTGAGGGGAAAGCTGTAACTCTGTGAGATGATTTCACAGAACTCAAAGAAGTTTCTCAGAAAGCTTCTTTGTCTTTGTTATCGGAGGATATTTCCTTTGGCCCTATAGTCTTCAAAGGGATCCGAAATATCTGTTCTCAGATTCCACAGAAATAAGGCTAGCAAAGAGATCCACGAAATACAGATATAACTCTCTGAGATGAATTAACAGGACACTAAGCAGTTTCTCAGAAAGCTTCTTTCCAGATTTCATCTGAGGATATTTAATTTTTCACCATAGCCCTCTATGGGCTTCCAAATATCACTTTGCCAATTCCACAAGAACTGTCTTAGCGAAAGGCTTCTTGAGGGGAAAGCTGTAACTCTGTGAGATGATTTCACAGAACACAAAGAAGTTTCTCAGAAAGCTTCTTTCTCTTTGTTATCGGAGGATATTTCCTTTGGCCCTATGGTCTTCAAAGGGATCCGAAATATCTGTTCTCAGATTCCACAGAAATAAGGTTAGGAAAGAGATCCACGAAATACAGATGTAACTCTGTGAGATGAATTAACAGGACACTAAGCAGTTTCTAAGAAAGCTTCTTTCCAGATTTCATCTGAGGATATTTCCTTTTTCACTATAGGCCTCCTTGACTTCCAAATATAACTTTGCCAATTCCACAAGAACTGTCTTAGCGAAAGGCTTCTTGAGGGGAAAGCTGTAACTCTGTGAGATGATTTCACAGAACACAAAGAAGTTTCTCAGAAAGCTTCTTTCTCTTTGTTATCGGAGGATATTTCCTTTGGCCCTATAGTCTTCAAAGGGATCCGAAATATCTGTTCTCAGATTCCACAGAAATAAGGCTAGCAAAGAGATCCACAAAATACAGATGTAACTCTGTGAGATGAATTAACAGGACACTAAGCAGTTTCTCAGAAAGCTTCTTTCCAGATTTCATCTGAGGATATTTAATTTTTCACCATAGCCCACTATGGGCTTCCAAATATCACTTTGCCAATTCCACAAGAACTGTCTTAGCGAAAGGCTTCTTGAGGGGAAAGCTGTATCTCTGTGAGATGATTACACAGAACACAAAGAAGTTTCTTAGAAAGCTTCTTTCTCTTTGTTATCGGAGGATATTTCCTTTGGCCCTATAGTCTTCAAAGGGATCCGAAATATCTGTTCTCAGATTCCACAGAAATAAGGCTAGCAAAGAGATCCACGAAATACAGATGTAACTCTGTGAGATGAATTAACAGGACACTAAGCAGTTTCTCAGAAAGCTTATTTCCAGATTTCATCTGAGGATATTTCCTCTTTCACCATAGCCCTCTATGGGCTTCCAAATATCACTTTGCCAATTCCACAAGAACTGTCTTAGCGAAAGGCTTCTAGAGGGGAAAGCTGTAACTCTGTGAGATGATTTCACAGAACACAAAGAAGTTTCTCAGAAAGCTTCTTTGTCTTTGTTATCGGAGGATATTTCCTTTGGCCCTATAGTCTTCAAAGGGATCCGAAATATCTGTTCTCAGATTCCACAGAAATAAGGCTAGCAAAGAGATCCACGAAATAGAGATGTAAGTCTGTGAGATGAATTAACAGGACACTAAGCAGTTTCTCAGAAAGCTTCTTTCCAGATTTCATCTGAGGATATTTCATTTTTCACCATAGCCCTCTATAGGCTTCCAAATATCACTTTGCCAATTCCACAAGAACTGTCTTAGCGAAAGGCTTCTTGAGGGGAAAGCTGTAACTCTGTGAGATGATTTCACAGAACACAAAGAAGTTTCTCAGAAAGCTTCTTTCTCTTTGTTTTCGGAGGATATTTCCTTTGGCCCTATAGACTTCAAAGGGATCCGAAACATCTGTTCTCAGATTCCAGAGAAATAAGGCTAGCAAAGAGATCCACGAAATACAGATGTAAGTCTGTGAGATGAATTAACAGAACACTAAGCAGTTTCTCAGAAAGCTTCTTTCCAGATTTCATCTGAGGATATTTCCTTTTTCACCATAGCCCTCTATGGGCTTCCAAATATCACTTTGCCAATTCCACAAGAACTGTCTTAGCGAAAGGCTTCTTGAGGGGAAAGCTGTAACTCTGTGAGATGATTTCACAGAACACAACGAAGTTTCTCAGAAAGCTTCTTTCTCTTTGTTATGGGAGGATATTTCCTTTGGCCCTATAGTCTTCAAAGGGATCCGAAATATCTGTTCTCAGATTCCACAGAAATAAGGCTAGCAAAGAGATCCACGAAATACAGATGTAACTCTGTGAGATGAATTAACAGGACACTAAGCAGTTTCTCAGAAAGCTTCTTTCCAGATTTCATCTGAGTATATTTAATTTTTCACCATAGCCGTCTATGGGCTTCCAAATATCACTTTGCCAATTCCACAAAAACTGTCTTAGCGAAAGGCTTCTTGAGGGGAAAGCTGTAACTCTGTGAGATGATTTCACAGAACACAAAGAAGTTTCTCAGAAAGCTTCTTTCTATTTGTTATCGGAGGATATTTCCTTTGGCCCTATAGTCTTCAAAGGGATCCGAAATATCTGTTCTCAGATTCCACAGAAATAAGGCTAGGAAAGAGATCCATGAAATACAGATGTAACTCTGTGAGATGAATTAACAGGACACTAAGCAGTTTCTAAGAAAGCTTCTTTCCAGATTTCATCTGAGGATATTTCCTTTTTCACTATAGGCCTCCTTGACTTCCAAATATAACTTTGCCAATTCCACAAGAACTGTCTTAGCGAAAGGCTTCTTGAGGGGAAAGCTGTAACTCTGTGAGATGATTTCACAGAACACAAAGAAGTTTCTCAGAAAGCTTCTTTCTCTTTGTTATCGGAGGATATTTCCTTTGGCCCTATAGTCTTCAAAGGGATCCGAAATATCTGTTCTCAGATTCCACAGAAATAAGGCTAGCAAAGAGATCCACAAAATACAGATGTAACTCTGTGAGATGAATTAACAGGACACTAAGCAGTTTCTCAGAAAGCTTCTTTCCAGATTTCATCTGAGGATATTTAATTTTTCACCATAGCCCACTATGGGCTTCCAAATATCACTTTGCCAATTCCACAAGAACTGTCTTAGCGAAAGGCTTCTTGAGGGGAAAGCTGTATCTCTGTGAGATGATTACACAGAACACAAAGAAGTTTCTTAGAAAGCTTCTTTCTCTTTGTTATCGGAGGATATTTCCTTTGGCCCTATAGTCTTCAAAGGGATCCGAAATATCTGTTCTCAGATTCCACAGAAATAAGGCTAGCAAAGAGATCCACGAAATACAGATGTAACTCTGTGAGATGAATTAACAGGACACTAAGCAGTTTCTCAGAAAGCTTATTTCCAGATTTCATCTGAGGATATTTCCTCTTTCACCATAGCCCTCTATGGGCTTCCAAATATCACTTTGCCAATTCCACAAGAACTGTCTTAGCGAAAGGCTTCTAGAGGGGAAAGCTGTAACTCTGTGAGATGATTTCACAGAACACAAAGAAGTTTCTCAGAAAGCTTCTTTGTCTTTGTTATCGGAGGATATTTCCTTTGGCCCTATAGTCTTCAAAGGGATCCGAAATATCTGTTCTCAGATTCCACAGAAATAAGGCTAGCAAAGAGATCCACGAAATAGAGATGTAAGTCTGTGAGATGAATTAACAGGACACTAAGCAGTTTCTCAGAAAGCTTCTTTCCAGATTTCATCTGAGGATATTTCATTTTTCACCATAGCCCTCTATAGGCTTCCAAATATCACTTTGCCAATTCCACAAGAACTGTCTTAGCGAAAGGCTTCTTGAGGGGAAAGCTGTAACTCTGTGAGATGATTTCACAGAACACAAAGAAGTTTCTCAGAAAGCTTCTTTCTCTTTGTTTTCGGAGGATATTTCCTTTGGCCCTATAGACTTCAAAGGGATCCGAAACATCTGTTCTCAGATTCCAGAGAAATAAGGCTAGCAAAGAGATCCACGAAATACAGATGTAAGTCTGTGAGATGAATTAACAGAACACTAAGCAGTTTCTCAGAAAGCTTCTTTCCAGATTTCATCTGAGGATATTTCCTTTTTCACCATAGCCCTCTATGGGCTTCCAAATATCACTTTGCCAATTCCACAAGAACTGTCTTAGCGAAAGGCTTCTTGAGGGGAAAGCTGTAACTCTGTGAGATGATTTCACAGAACACAACGAAGTTTCTCAGAAAGCTTCTTTCTCTTTGTTATGGGAGGATATTTCCTTTGGCCCTATAGTCTTCAAAGGGATCCGAAATATCTGTTCTCAGATTCCACAGAAATAAGGCTAGCAAAGAGATCCACGAAATACAGATGTAACTCTGTGAGATGAATTAACAGGACACTAAGCAGTTTCTCAGAAAGCTTCTTTCCAGATTTCATCTGAGTATATTTAATTTTTCACCATAGCCGTCTATGGGCTTCCAAATATCACTTTGCCAATTCCACAAAAACTGTCTTAGCGAAAGGCTTCTTGAGGGGAAAGCTGTAACTCTGTGAGATGATTTCACAGAACACAAAGAAGTTTCTCAGAAAGCTTCTTTCTATTTGTTATCGGAGGATATTTCCTTTGGCCCTATAGTCTTCAAAGGGATCCGAAATATCTGTTCTCAGATTCCACAGAAATAAGGCTAGGAAAGAGATCCATGAAATACAGATGTAACTCTGTGAGATGAATTAACAGGACACTAAGCAGTTTCTAAGAAAGCTTCTTTCCAGATTTCATCTTAGGATACTTCCTTTTTCACTATAGGTCTCCTTGACTTCCAAATATAACTTTGCCAATTCCACAAGAACTGTCTTAGCGAAAGGCTTCTTGAGGGGAAAGCTGTAACTCTGTGAGATGATTTCACAGAACACAAAGAAGTTTCTCAGAAAGCTTCTTTCTCTTTGTTATGGGAGGATATTTCCTTTGGCCCTATAGTCTTCAAAGGGATCCGAAATATCTTTTCTCAGATTCCACAGAAATAAGGCTAGCAAAGAGATCCACGAAATACAGATGTAACTCTGTGAGATGAATTAACAGGACACTAAGCAGTTTCTCAGAAAGCTTCTTTCCAGATTTCATCTGAGGATATTTAATTTTTCACCATAGCCCACTATGGGCTTCCATATATCACTTTGCCAATTCCACAAGAACTGTCTTAGCGAAAGGCTTCTTGAGGGGAAAGCTGTATCTCTGTGAGATGATTACACAGAACACAAAGAAGTTTCTTAGAAAGCTTCTTTCTCTTTGTTATCGGAGGATATTTCCTTTGGCCCTATAGTCTTCAAAGGGATCCGAAATATCTGTTCTCAGATTCCACAGAAATAAGGCTAGCAAAGAGATCCACGAAATACAGATGTAACTCTGTGAGATGAATTAACAGGACACTAAGCAGTTTCTCAGAAAGCTTCTTTCCAGATTTCATCTGAGGATATTTCCTTTTTCACCATAGCCCTCTATGGGCTTCCAAATATCACTTTGCCAATTCCACAAGAACTGTCTTAGCGAAATGCTTCTTCAGGGGAAATCTGTAACTCTGTGAGATGATTTCACAGAACACAAAGAAGTTTCTCAGAAAGCTTCTTTCTCTTTGTTATCGGAGGATATTTCCTTTGGCCCTATAGTCTTCAAAGGGATCCGAAATATCTGTTCTCAGATTCCACAGAAATAAGGCTAGCAAAGAGATCCACGAAATACAGATGTAACTCTCTGAGATGAATTAACAGAACACTAAGCAGTTTCACAGAAAGCTTCTTTCCAGATTTCATCTGAGGATATTTCCTTTTTCACCATAGCCCTCTATGGCTTCCAAATATCACTTTGCCAATTCCACAAGAACTGTCTTAGCGAAAGGCTTCTTGAGGGGAAAGCTGTAACTCTGTGAGATGATTTCACAGAACACAAAGAAGTTTCTCAGAAAGCTTCTTTCTCTTTGTTATCGGAGGATATTTCCTTTGGCCCTATAGTCTTCAAAGGGATCCGAAATATCTGTTCTCAGATTCCACAGAAATAAGGCTAGCAAAGAGATCCACGAAATACAGATGTAAGTCTGTGAGATGAATTAAGAGAACACTAAGCAGTTTCTCAGAAAGCTTCTTTCCAGATTTCATCTGAGGATATTTCCTTTTTCACCATAGCCCTATATGGGCTTCCAAATATCACTTTGCCAAATCCACAATAACTGTCTTAGCGAAAGGCTTCTTGAGGGGAAAGCTGTAACTCTGTGAGATGATTTCACAGAACACAAAGAAGTTTCTCAGAAAGCTTCTTTCTCTTTGTTATCGGAGGATATTTCCTTTGGCACTATTGTCTTCAAAGGGATCCGAAATATCTGATCTCAGATTCCACAAAAATAAGGCTAGCAAAGAGATCCACGAAATACAGATGTAACTCTGTGAGATGAATTAACAGGACACTAAGCAGTTTCTCAGAAAGCTTCTTTCCAGATTTCATCTGAGGATATTTCCTTTTTCACCATAGCCCTCTATGGGCTTCCAAATATCACTTTGCCAATTCCACAAGAACTGTCTTAGCGAAAGGCTTCTTGAGGGGAAAGCTGTAACTCTGTGACATGATTTCACAGAACTCAAAGAAGTTTCTCAGAAAGCTTCTTTCTCTTTGTTATGGGAGGATATTTCCTTTGGCCCTATAGTCTTCAAAGGGATCCGAAATATCTGTTCTCAGATTCCACAGAAATAAGGCTAGCAAAGAGATCCACGAAATACAGATGTAACTCTGTGAGATGAATTAACAGGACACTAAGCAGTTTCTCAGAAAGCTTCTTTCCATATTTCATCTGAGGATATTTCCTTTTTCACCATAGCCCTCTATGGGCTTCCAAATATCACTTTGCCAATTCCACAAGAACTGTCTTAGCGAAAGGCTTCTTGAGGGGAAAGCTGTAACTCTGTGAGATGATTTCACAGAACACAAAGAAGTTTCTCAGAAAGCTTCTTTCTCTTTGTTATCGGAGGATATTTCCTTTCGCCCTATAGTCTTCAAAGGGATCCGAAATATCTGTTCTCAGATTCCACAGAAATAAGGCTAGCAAAGAGATCCACGAAATACAGATGTAACTCTGTGAGATGAATTAACAGAACACTAAGCAGTTTCTCAGAAAGCTTCTTTCCAGATTTCATCTGAGGATATTTCCTTTTTCACCATAGCCCTCTATGGCTTCCAAATATAACTTTGCCAATTCCACAAGAACTGACTTAGCGAAAGGCTTCTTGAGGGGAAAGCTGTAACTCTCTGAGATGATTTCACAGAACACAAAGAAGTTTCTCAGAAAGCTTCTTTCTCTTTGTTATGGGAGGATATTTCCTTTGGCCCTATAGTCTTCAGAGGGATCCGAAATATCTGTTCTCAGATTCCACAGAAATAAGGCGAGCAAAGAGATCCACGAAATACAGATGTAACTCTGTGAGATGAATTAACAGGACACTAAGCAGTTTCTCAGAAAGCTTCTTTCCAGATTTCATCTGAGGATATTTAATTTTTCACCATAGCCCTCTATGGGCTTCCAAATATCACTTTGCCAATTACACAAGAACTGTCTTAGCGAAAGGCTTCTTGAGGGGAAAGCTGTAACTCTGTGAGATGATTTCACAGAACACAAAGAAGTTTCTCAGAAAGCTTCTTTCTCTTTGTTATCAGAGGATATTTCCTTTGGCCCTATAGACTTCAATGGGATCCGAAATATCTGTTCTCAGATTCCACAGAAATAAGGCTAGCAAAGAGATCCACGAAAACAAATGTAAGTCTGTGAGATGAATTAACAGGACACTAAGCAGTTTCACAGAAAGCTTCTTTCCAGATTTCATCTGAGGATATTTCCTTTTTCACCATAGCCCTCTATGGGCTTCCAAATATCACTTTGCCAATTCCACAAGAACTGTCTTAGCGAAAGGCTTCTAGAGGGGAAAGCTGTAACTCTGTGAGATGATTTCACAGAACACAAAGAAGTTTCTCAGAAAGCTTCTTTGTCTTTGTTATCGGAGGATATTTCCTTTGGCCCTATAGTCTTCAAAGGGATCCGAAATATCTGTTCTCAGATTCCACAGAAATAAGGCTAGCAAAGAGATCCACGAAATACAGATGTAAGTCTGTGAGATGAATTAACAGGACACTAAGCAGTTTCTCAGAAAGCTTCTTTCCAGATTTCATCTGAGGATATTTCATTTTTCACCATAGCCCTCTATGGGCTTCCAAATATCACTTTGCCAATTCCACAAGAACTGTCTTAGCGAAAGGCTTCTTGAGGGGAAAGCTGTAACTCTGTGAGATGATTTCACAGAACACAAAGAAGTTTCTCAGAAAGCTTCTTTCTCTTTGTTATCGGAGAATATTTCCTTTGGCCCTATAGACTTCAAAGGGATCCGAAATATCTGTTCTCAGATTCCAGAGAAATAAGGCTAGCAAAGAGATCCACGAAATACAGATGTAAGTCTGTGAGTTGAATTAACAGAACACTAAGCAGTTTCTCAGAAAGCTTCTTTCCAGATTTCATCTGAGGATATTTCCTTTTTCACCATAGCCCTCTATGGCTTCCAAATATCACTTTGCCAATTCCACAAGAACTGTCTTAGCGAAAGGCTACTTGAGGGGAAAGCTGTAACTCTGTGAGATGATTTCACAGAACACAAAGAAGTTTCTCAGAAAGCTTCTTTCTCTTTGTTATCGGAGGATATTTCCTTTGGCCCTATAGTCTTCAAAGGGATCCGAAATATCTGTTCTCAGATTCCACAGAAATAAGGCTAGCAAAGAGATCCACGAAATACAGATGTAACTCTGTGAGATGAATTAACAGGACACTAGGCCGTTTCTCAGAAAGCTTCTTTCCAGATTTCATCTGAGGATATTTCCTTTTTCACCATAGCCCTCTATGGGCTTCCAAATATCACTTTGCCAATTCCACAAGAACTGTCTTAGCGAAAGGCTTCTTGAGGGGAAAGCTGTAACTCTGTGAGATGATTTCACAGAACACAACGAAGTTTCTCAGAAAGCTTCTTTCTCTTTGTTATGGGAGGATATTTCCTTTGGCCCTATAGTCTTCAAAGGGATCCGAAATATCTGTTCTCAGATTCCACAGAAATAAGGCTAGCAAAGAGATCCACGAAATACAGATGTAACTCTGTGAGATGAATTAACAGGACACTAAGCAGTTTCTCAGAAAGCTTCTTTCCAGATTTCATCTGAGTATATTTAATTTTTCACCATAGCCGTCTATGGGCTTCCAAATATCACTTTGCCAATTCCACAAAAACTGTCTTAGCGAAAGGCTACTTGAGGGGAAAGCTGTAACTCTGTGAGATGATTTCACAGAACACAAAGAAGTTTCTCAGAAAGCTTCTTTCTCTTTGTTATCGGAGGATATTTGCTATGGCCCTATAGTCTTCAAAGGGATCCGAAATATCTGTTCTCAGATTCCACAGAAATAAGGCTAGCAAAGAGATCCACGAAATACAGATGTAACTCTGTGAGATGAATTAACAGGACACTAAGCAGTTTCTCAGAAAGCTTCTTTCCAGATTTCATCTGAGGATATTTCCTTTTTCACCATAGCCCTCTAAGGGCTTCCAAATATCACTTTGCCAATTCCACAAGAACTGTCTTAGCGAAAGGCTTCTTGAGGGGAAAGCTGTAACTCTGTGAGATGATTTCACAGAACACAAAGAGGTTTCTCAGAAAGCTTCTTTCTCTTTGTTATGGGAGGATATTTCCTTTGGCCCTATAGTCTTCAAAGGGATCCGAAATATCTGTTCTCAGATTCCACAGAAATAAGGCTAGCAAAGAGATCCACGAAATACAGATGTAACTCTGTGAGATGAATTAACAGAACACTAAGCAGTTTCTCAGAAAGCTTCTTTCCAGATTTCATCTGAGGATATTTCCTTTTTCACCATAGCCCTCTATGGGCTTCCAAATATCACTTTGCCAATTCCACAAGAACTGTCTTAGCGAAAGGCTTCTTGAGGGGAAAGCTGTAACTCTGTGAGATGATTTCACAGAACACAAAGAAGTTTCTCAGAAAGCTTCTTTCTCTTTGTTATCGGAGGATATTTCCTTTGGCCCTATAGTCTTCATAGGGATCCGAAATATCTGTTCTCAGATTCCACAGAAATAAGGCTAGCAAAGAGATCCACGAAATACAGATGTAACTCTCTGAGATGAATTAACAGGACACTAAGCAGTTTCTCAGAAAGCTTCTTTCCAGATTTCATCTGAGGATATTTCCTTTTTCACCGTATCCCTCTATGGGCTTCCAAATATCACTTTACCAATTCCACAAGAACTGTCTTAGCGAAAGGCTCCTTGAGGGGAAAGCTGTAACTCTGTGAGATGATTTCACAGAACACAAAGAAGTTTCTCAGAAAGCTTCTTTCTCTTTGTTATCGGAGGATATTTCCTTTGGCCCTATAGACTTCAAAGGGATCCGAAATATCTGTTCTCAGATTCCAGAGAAATAAGGCTAGCAAAGAGATCCATGAAATACAGATGTAAGTCTGTGAGATGAATTAACAGAACACTAAGCAGTTTCTCAGAAAGCTTCTTTCCAGATTTCATCTGAGGATATTTCCTTTTTCACCATAGCCCTCTATGGGCTTCCAAATATCACTTTGCCAATTCCACAAGAACTGTCTTAGCGAAAGGCTTCTTCAGGGGAAATCTGTAACTCTGTGAGATGATTTCACAGAACACAAAGAAGTTTCTCAGAAAGCTTCTTTCTCTTTGTTATCGGAGGATATTTCCTTTGGCCCTATAGTCTTCAAAGGGATCCTATATATCTGTTCTCAGATTCCACAGAAATAAGGCTAGCAAAGAGATCCACGAAATACAGATGTAACTCTGTGAGATGAATTAACAGAACACTAAGCAGTTTCACAGAAAGCTTCTTTCCAGATTTCATCTGAGGATATTTCCTTTTTCACCATAGCCCTCTATGGCTTCCAAATATCACTTTGCCAATTCCACAAGAACTGTCTTAGCGAAAGGCTTCTTGAGGGGAAAGCTGTAACTCTGTGAGATGATTTCACAGAACACAAAGAAGTTTCTCAGAAAGCTTCTTTCTCTTTGTTATCGGAGGATATTTCCTTTGGCCCTATAGTCTTCAAAGGGATCCGAAATATCTGTTCTCAGATTCCACAGAAATAAGGCTAGCAAAGAGATCCACGAAATACAGATGTAAGTCTGTGAGATGAATTAAGAGAACACTAAGCAGTTTCTCAGAAAGCTTCTTTCCAGATTTCATCTGAGGATATTTCCTTTTTCACCATAGCCCTATATGGGCTTCCAAATATCACTTTGCCAAATCCACAATAACTGTCTTAGCGAAAGGCTTCTTGAGGGGAAAGCTGTAACTCTGTGAGATGATTTCACAGAACACAAAGAAGTTTCTCAGAAAGCTTCTTTCTCTTTGTTATCGGAGGATATTTCCTTTGGCACTATTGTCTTCAAAGGGATCCGAAATATCTGTTCTCAGATTCCACAAAAATAAGGCTAGCAAAGAGATCCACGAAATACAGATGTAACTCTGTGAGATGAATTAACAGGACACTAAGCAGTTTCTCAGAAAGCTTCTTTCCAGATTTCATCTGAGGATATTTCCTTTTTCACCATAGCCCTCTATGGGCTTCCAAATATCACTTTGCCAATTCCACAAGAACTGTCTTAGCGAAAGGCTTCTTGAGGGGAAAGCTGTAACTCTGTGACATGATTTCACAGAACTCAAAGAAGTTTCTCAGAAAGCTTCTTTCTCTTTGTTATGGGAGGATATTTCCTTTGGCCCTATAGTCTTCAAAGGGATCCGAAATATCTGTTCTCAGATTCCACAGAAATAAGGCTAGCAAAGAGATCCACGAAATACAGATGTAACTCTGTGAGATGAATTAACAGGACACTAAGCAGTTTCTCAGAAAGCTTCTTTCCATATTTCATCTGAGGATATTTCCTTTTTCACCATAGCCCTCTATGGGCTTCCAAATATCACTTTGCCAATTCCACAAGAACTGTCTTAGCGAAAGGCTTCTTGAGGGGAAAGCTGTAACTCTGTGAGATGATTTCACAGAACACAAAGAAGTTTCTCAGAAAGCTTCTTTCTCTTTGTTATCGGAGGATATTTCCTTTGGCCCTATAGTCTTCAAAGGGATCCGAAATATCTGTTCTCAGATTCCACAGAAATAAGGCTAGCAAAGAGATCCACGAAATACAGATGTAACTCTGTGAGATGAATTAACAGAACACTAAGCAGTTTCTCAGAAAGCTTCTTTCCAGATTTCATCTGAGGATATTTCCTTTTTCACCATAGCCCTCTATGGCTTCCAAATATAACTTTGCCAATTCCACAAGAACTGACTTAGCGAAAGGCTTCTTGAGGGGAAAGCTGTAACTCTCTGAGATGATTTCACAGAACACAAAGAAGTTTCTCAGAAAGCTTCTTTCTCTTTGTTATGGGAGGATATTTCCTTTGGCCCTATAGTCTTCAGAGGGATCCGAAATATCTGTTCTCAGATTCCACAGAAATAAGGCGAGCAAAGAGATCCACGAAATACAGATGTAACTCTGTGAGATGAATTAACAGGACACTAAGCAGTTTCTCAGAAAGCTTCTTTCCAGATTTCATCTGAGGATATTTAATTTTTCACCATAGCCCTCTATGGGCTTCCAAATATCACTTTGCCAATTACACAAGAACTGTCTTAGCGAAAGGCTTCTTGAGGGGAAAGCTGTAACTCTGTGAGATGATTTCACAGAACACAAAGAAGTTTCTCAGAAAGCTTCTTTCTCTTTGTTATCAGAGGATATTTCCTTTGGCCCTATAGACTTCAATGGGATCCGAAATATCTGTTCTCAGATTCCACAGAAATAAGGCTAGCAAAGAGATCCACGAAAACAAATGTAAGTCTGTGAGATGAATTAACAGGACACTAAGCAGTTTCACAGAAAGCTTCTTTCCAGATTTCATCTGAGGATATTTCCTTTTTCACCATAGCCCTCTATGGGCTTCCAAATATCACTTTGCCAATTCCACAAGAACTGTCTTAGCGAAAGGCTTCTAGAGGGGAAAGCTGTAACTCTGTGAGATGATTTCACAGAACACAAAGAAGTTTCTCAGAAAGCTTCTTTGTCTTTGTTATCGGAGGATATTTCCTTTGGCCCTATAGTCTTCAAAGGGATCCGAAATATCTGTTCTCAGATTCCACAGAAATAAGGCTAGCAAAGAGATCCACGAAATACAGATGTAAGTCTGTGAGTTGAATTAACAGAACACTAAGCAGTTTCTCAGAAAGCTTCTTTCCAGATTTCATCTGAGGATATTTCCTTTTTCACCATAGCCCTCTATGGCTTCCAAATATCACTTTGCCAATTCCACAAGAACTGTCTTAGCGAAAGGCTACTTGAGGGGAAAGCTGTAACTCTGTGAGATGATTTCACAGAACACAAAGAAGTTTCTCAGAAAGCTTCTTTCTCTTTGTTATCGGAGGATATTTCCTTTGGCCCTATAGTCTTCAAAGGGATCCGAAATATCTGTTCTCAGATTCCACAGAAATAAGGCTAGCAAAGAGATCCACGAAATACAGATGTAACTCTGTGAGATGAATTAACAGGACACTAGGCCGTTTCTCAGAAAGCTTCTTTCCAGATTTCATCTGAGGATATTTCCTTTTTCACCATAGCCCTCTATGGGCTTCCAAATATCACTTTGCCAATTCCACAAGAACTGTCTTAGCGAAAGGCTTCTTGAGGGGAAAGCTGTAACTCTGTGAGATGATTTCACAGAACACAACGAAGTTTCTCAGAAAGCTTCTTTCTCTTTGTTATGGGAGGATATTTCCTTTGGCCCTATAGTCTTCAAAGGGATCCGAAATATCTGTTCTCAGATTCCACAGAAATAAGGCTAGCAAAGAGATCCACGAAATACAGATGTAACTCTGTGAGATGAATTAACAGGACACTAAGCAGTTTCTCAGAAAGCTTCTTTCCAGATTTCATCTGAGTATATTTAATTTTTCACCATAGCCGTCTATGGGCTTCCAAATATCACTTTGCCAATTCCACAAAAACTGTCTTAGCGAAAGGCTTCTTGAGGGGAAAGCTGTAACTCTGTGAGATGATTTCACAGAACACAAAGAAGTTTCTCAGAAAGCTTCTTTCTATTTGTTATCGGAGGATATTTCCTTTGGCCCTATAGTCTTCAAAGGGATCCGAAATATCTGTTCTCAGATTCCACAGAAATAAGGCTAGGAAAGAGATCCACGAAATACAGATGTAACTCTGTGAGATGAATTAACAGGACACTAAGCAGTTTCTCAGAAAGCTTCTTTCCAGATTTCATCTGAGGATATTTAATTTTTCACCATAGCCCACTATGGGCTTCCAAATATCACTTTGCCAATTCCACAAGAACTGTCTTAGCGAAAGGCTTCTTGAGGGGAAAGCTGTATCTCTGTGAGATGATTACACAGAACACAAAGAAGTTTCTTAGAAAGCTTCTTTCTCTTTGTTATCGGAGGATATTTCCTTTGGCCCTATAGTCTTCAAAGGGATCCGAAATATCTGTTCTCAGATTCCACAGAAATAAGGCTAGCAAAGAGATCCACGAAATACAGATGTAACTCTGTGAGATGAATTAACAGGACACTAAGCAGTTTCTCAGAAAGCTTATTTCCAGATTTCATCTGAGGATATTTCCTCTTTCACCATAGCCCTCTATGGGCTTCCAAATATCACTTTGCCAATTCCACAAGAACTGTCTTAGCGAAAGGCTTCTTCAGGGGAAAGCTGTAACTCTGTGAGATGATTTCACAGAACACAAAGAAGTTTCTCAGAAAGCTTCTTTGTCTTTGTTATCGGAGGATATTTCCTTTGGCCCTATAGTCTTCAAAGGGATCCGAAATATCTGTTCCAGGTTCCACAGAAATAAGGCTAGCAAAAAGATCCACGAAATAGAGATGTAAGTCTGTGAGATGAATTAACAGGACACTAAGCAGTTTCTCAGAAAGCTTCTTTCCAGATTTCATCTGAGGATATTTCATTTTTCACCATAGCCCTCTATAGGCTTCCAAATATCACTTTGCCAATTCCACAAGAACTGTCTTAGCGAAAGGCTTCTTGAGGGGAGAGCTGTAACTCTGTGAGATGATTTCACAGAACACAAAGAAGTTTCTCAGAAAGCTTCTTTCTCTTTGTTTTCGGAGGATATTTCCTTTGGCCCTATAGACTTCAAAGGGATCCGAAACATCTGTTCTCAGATTCCAGAGAAATAAGGCTAGCAAAGAGATCCACGAAATACAGATGTAAGTCTGTGAGATGAATTAACAGAACACTAAGCAGTTTCTAAGAAAGCTTCTTTCCAGATTTCATCTGAGGATATTTCCTTTTTCACCATAGCCCTCTATGGGCTTCCAAATATCACTTTGCCAATTCCACAAGAACTGTCTTAGCGAAAGGCTTCTTGAGGGGAAAGCTGTAACTCTGTGAGATGATTTCACAGAACACAACGAAGTTTCTCAGAAAGCTTCTTTCTCTTTTTTATGGGAGGATATTTCCTTTGGCCCTATAGTCTTCAAAGGGATCCGAAATATCTGTTCTCAGATTCCACAGAAATAAGGCTAGCAAAGAGATCCACGAAATACAGATGTAACTCTGTGAGATGAATTAACAGGACACTAAGCAGTTTCTCAGAAAGCTTCTTTCCAGATTTCATCTGAGTATATTTAATTTTTCACCATAGCCGTCTATGGGCTTCCAAATATCACTTTGCCAATTCCACAAAAACTGTCTTAGCGAAAGGCTTCTTGAGGGGAAAGCTGTAACTCTGTGAGATGATTTCACAGAACACAAAGAAGTTTCTCAGAAAGCTTCTTTCTATTTGTTATCGGAGGATATTTCCTTTGGCCCTATAGTCTTCAAAGGGATCCGAAATATCTGTTCTCAGATTCCACAGAAATAAGGCTAGGAAAGAGATCCACGAAATACAGATGTAACTCTGTGAGATGAATTAACAGGACACTAAGCAGTTTCTAAGAAAGCTTCTTTCCAGATTTCATCTTAGGATACTTTCTTTTTCACTATAGGTCTCCTTGACTTCCAAATATAACTTTGCCAATTCCACAAGAACTGTCTTAGCGAAAGGCTTCTTGAGGGGAAAGCTGTAACTCTGTGAGATGATTTCACAGAACACAAAGAAGTTTCTCAGAAAGCTTCTTTCTCTTTGTTATGGGAGGATATTTCCTTTGGCCCTATAGTCTTCAAAGGGATCCGAAATATCTTTTCTCAGATTCCACAGAAAGAAGGCTAGCAAAGAGATCCACGAAATACAGATGTAACTCTGTGAGATGAATTAACAGGACACTAAGCAGTTTCTCAGAAAGCTTCTTTCCAGATTTCATCTGAGGATATTTAATTTTTCACCATAGCCCACTATGGGCTTCCAAATATCACTTTGCCAATTCCACAAGAACTGTCTTAGCGAAAGGCTTCTTGAGGGGAAAGCTGTATCTCTGTGAGATGATTACACAGAACACAAAGAAGTTTCTTAGAAAGCTTCTTTCTCTTTGTTATCGGAGGATATTTCCTTTGGCCCTATAGTCTTCAAAGGGATCCGAAATATCTGTTCTCAGATTCCACAGAAATAAGGCTAGCAAAGAGATCCACGAAATACAGATGTAACTCTGTGAGATGAATTAACAGGACACTAAGCAGTTTCTCAGAAAGCTTCTTTCCAGATTTCATCTGAGGATATTTCCTTTTTCACCATAGCCCTCTAGGGGCTTCCAAATATCACTTTGCCAATTCCACAAGAACTGTCTTAGCGAAAGGCTTCTTGAGGGGAAAGCTGTAACTCTGTGAGATGATTTCACAGAACTCAAAGAAGTTTCTCAGAAAGCTTCTTTGTCTTTGTTATCGGAGGATATTTCCTTTGGCCCTATAGTCTTCAAAGGGATCCGAAATATCTGTTCTCAGATTCCACAGAAATAAGGCTAGCAAAGAGATCCACGAAATACAGATATAACTCTCTGAGATGAATTAACAGGACACTAAGCAGTTTCTCAGAAAGCTTCTTTCCAGATTTCATCTGAGGATATTTCATTTTTCACCATAGCCCTCTATGGGCTTCCAAATATCACTTTGCCAATTCCACAAGAACTGTCTTAGCGAAAGGCTTCTTGAGGGGAAAGCTGTAACTCTGTGAGATGATTTCACAGAACACAAAGAAGTTTCTCAGAAAGCTTCTTTCTCTTTGTTATCGGAGGATATTTCCTTTGGCCCTATGGTCTTCAAAGGGATCCGAAATATCTGTTCTCAGATTCCACAGAAATAAGGCTAGGAAAGAGATCCACGAAATACAGATGTAACTCTGTGAGATGAATTAACAGGACACTAAGCAGTTTCTAAGAAAGCTTCTTTCCAGATTTCATCTGAGGATATTTCCTTTTTCACTATAGGCCTCCTTGACTTCCAAATATAACTTTGCCAATTCCACAAGAACTGTCTTAGCGAAAGGCTTCTTGAGGGGAAAGCTGTAACTCTGTGAGATGATTTCACAGAACACAAAGAAGTTTCTCAGAAAGCTTCTTTCTCTTTGTTATCGGAGGATATTTCCTTTGGCCCTATAGTCTTCAAAGGGATCCGAAATATCTGTTCTCAGATTCCACAGAAATAAGGCTAGCAAAGAGATCCACAAAATACAGATGTAACTCTGTGAGATGAATTAACAGGACACTAAGCAGTTTCTCAGAAAGCTTCTTTCCAGATTTCATCTGAGGATATTTAATTTTTCACCATAGCCCACTATGGGCTTCCAAATATCACTTTGCCAATTCCACAAGAACTGTCTTAGCGAAAGGCTTCTTGAGGGGAAAGCTGTATCTCTGTGAGATGATTACACAGAACACAAAGAAGTTTCTTAGAAAGCTTCTTTCTCTTTGTTATCGGAGGATATTTCCTTTGGCCCTATAGTCTTCAAAGGGATCCGAAATATCTGTTCTCAGATTCCACAGAAATAAGGCTAGCAAAGAGATCCACGAAATACAGATGTAACTCTGTGAGATGAATTAACAGGACACTAAGCAGTTTCTCAGAAAGCTTATTTCCAGATTTCATCTGAGGATATTTCCTCTTTCACCATAGCCCTCTATGGGCTTCCAAATATCACTTTGCCAATTCCACAAGAACTGTCTTAGCGAAAGGCTTCTAGAGGGGAAAGCTGTAACTCTGTGAGATGATTTCACAGAACACAAAGAAGTTTCTCAGAAAGCTTCTTTGTCTTTGTTATCGGAGGATATTTCCTTTGGCCCTATAGTCTTCAAAGGGATCCGAAATATCTGTTCTCAGATTCCACAGAAATAAGGCTAGCAAAGAGATCCACGAAATAGAGATGTAAGTCTGTGAGATGAATTAACAGGACACTAAGCAGTTTCTCAGAAAGCTTCTTTCCAGATTTCATCTGAGGATATTTCATTTTTCACCATAGCCCTCTATAGGCTTCCAAATATCACTTTGCCAATTCCACAAGAACTGTCTTAGCGAAAGGCTTCTTGAGGGGAAAGCTGTAACTCTGTGAGATGATTTCACAGAACACAAAGAAGTTTCTCAGAAAGCTTCTTTCTCTTTGTTTTCGGAGGATATTTCCTTTGGCCCTATAGACTTCAAAGGGATCCGAAACATCTGTTCTCAGATTCCAGAGAAATAAGGCTAGCAAAGAGATCCACGAAATACAGATGTAAGTCTGTGAGATGAATTAACAGAACACTAAGCAGTTTCTCAGAAAGCTTCTTTCCAGATTTCATCTGAGGATATTTCCTTTTTCACCATAGCCCTCTATGGGCTTCCAAATATCACTTTGCCAATTCCACAAGAACTGTCTTAGCGAAAGGCTTCTTGAGGGGAAAGCTGTAACTCTGTGAGATGATTTCACAGAACACAACGAAGTTTCTCAGAAAGCTTCTTTCTCTTTGTTATGGGAGGATATTTCCTTTGGCCCTATAGTCTTCAAAGGGATCCGAAATATCTGTTCTCAGATTCCACAGAAATAAGGCTAGCAAAGAGATCCACGAAATACAGATGTAACTCTGTGAGATGAATTAACAGGACACTAAGCAGTTTCTCAGAAAGCTTCTTTCCAGATTTCATCTGAGTATATTTAATTTTTCACCATAGCCGTCTATGGGCTTCCAAATATCACTTTGCCAATTCCACAAAAACTGTCTTAGCGAAAGGCTTCTTGAGGGGAAAGCTGTAACTCTGTGAGATGATTTCACAGAACACAAAGAAGTTTCTCAGAAAGCTTCTTTCTATTTGTTATCGGAGGATATTTCCTTTGGCCCTATAGTCTTCAAAGGGATCCGAAATATCTGTTCTCAGATTCCACAGAAATAAGGCTAGGAAAGAGATCCACGAAATACAGATGTAACTCTGTGAGATGAATTAACAGGACACTAAGCAGTTTCTAAGAAAGCTTCTTTCCAGATTTCATCTTAGGATACTTCCTTTTTCACTATAGGTCTCCTTGACTTCCAAATATAACTTTGCCAATTCCACAAGAACTGTCTTAGCGAAAGGCTTCTTGAGGGGAAAGCTGTAACTCTGTGAGATGATTTCACAGAACACAAAGAAGTTTCTCAGAAAGCTTCTTTCTCTTTGTTATGGGAGGATATTTCCTTTGGCCCTATAGTCTTCAAAGGGATCCGAAATATCTTTTCTCAGATTCCACAGAAATAAGGCTAGCAAAGAGATCCACGAAATACAGATGTAACTCTGTGAGATGAATTAACAGGACACTAAGCAGTTTCTCAGAAAGCTTCTTTCCAGATTTCATCTGAGGATATTTAATTTTTCACCATAGCCCACTATGGGCTTCCAAATATCACTTTGCCAATTCCACAAGAACTGTCTTAGCGAAAGGCTTCTTGAGGGGAAAGCTGTATCTCTGTGAGATGATTACACAGAACACAAAGAAGTTTCTTAGAAAGCTTCTTTCTCTTTGTTATCGGAGGATATTTCCTTTGGCCCTATAGTCTTCAAAGGGATCCGAAATATCTGTTCTCAGATTCCACAGAAATAAGGCTAGCAAAGAGATCCACGAAATACAGATGTAACTCTGTGAGATGAATTAACAGGACACTAAGCAGTTTCTCAGAAAGCTTCTTTCCAGATTTCATCTGAGGATATTTCCTTTTTCACCATAGCCCTCTAGGGGCTTCCAAATATCACTTTGCCAATTCCACAAGAACTGTCTTAGCGAAAGGCTTCTTGAGGGGAAAGCTGTAACTCTGTGAGATGATTTCACAGAACTCAAAGAAGTTTCTCAGAAAGCTTCTTTGTCTTTGTTATCGGAGGATATTTCCTTTGGCCCTATAGTCTTCAAAGGGATCCGAAATATCTGTTCTCAGATTCCACAGAAATAAGGCTAGGAAAGAGATCCACGAAATACAGATATAACTCTCTGAGATGAATTAACAGGACACTAAGCAGTTTCTCAGAAAGCTTCTTTCCAGATTTCATCTGAGGATATTTAATTTTTCACCATAGCCCTCTATGGGCTTCCAAATATCACTTTGCCAATTCCACAAGAACTGTCTTAGCGAAAGGCTTCTTGAGGGGAAAGCTGTAACTCTGTGAGATGATTTCACAGAACACAAAGAAGTTTCTCAGAAAGCTTCTTTCTCTTTGTTATCGGAGGATATTTCCTTTGGCCCTATAGTCTTCAAAGGGATCCGAAATATCTGTTCTCAGATTCCACAGAAATAAGGCTAGGAAAGAGATCCACGAAATACAGATGTAACTCTGTGAGATGAATTAACAGGACACTAAGCAGTTTCTAAGAAAGCTTCTTTCCAGATTTCATCTGAGGATATTTCCTTTTTCACTATAGGCCTCCTTGACTTCCAAATATAACTTTGCCAATTCCACAAGAACTGTCTTAGCGAAAGGCTTCTTGAGGGGAAAGCTGTAACTCTGTGAGATGATTTCACAGAACACAAAGAAGTTTCTCAGAAAGCTTCTTTCTCTTTGTTATCGGAGGATATTTCCTTTGGCCCTATAGTCTTCAAAGGGATCCGAAATATCTGTTCTCAGATTCCACAGAAATAAGGCTAGCAAAGAGATCCACAAAATACAGATGTAACTCTGTGAGATGAATTAACAGGACACTAAGCAGTTTCTCAGAAAGCTTCTTTCCAGATTTCATCTGAGGATATTTAATTTTTCACCATAGCCCTCTATGGGCTTCCAAATATCACTTTGCCAATTCCACAAGAACTGTCTTAGCGAAAGGCTTCTAGAGGGGAAAGCTGTAACTCTGTGAGATGATTTCACAGAACACAAAGAAGTTTCTCAGAAAGCTTCTTTGTCTTTGTTATCGGAGGATATTTCCTTTGGCCCTATAGTCTTCAAAGGGATCCGAAATATCTGTTCTCAGATTCCACAGAAATAAGGCTAGCAAAGAGATGCACGAAATAGAGATGTAAGTCTGTGAGATGAATTAACAGGACACTAAGCAGTTTCTCAGAAAGCTTCTTTCCAGATTTCATCTGAGGATATTTCATTTTTCACCATAGCCCTCTATAGGCTTCCAAATATCACTTTGCCAATTCCACAAGAACTGTCTTAGCGAAAGGCTTCTTGAGGGGAAAGCTGTAACTCTGTGAGATGATTTCACAGAACACAAAGAAGTTTCTCAGAAAGCTTCTTTCTCTTTGTTTTCGGAGGATATTTCCTTTGGCCCTATAGACTTCAAAGGGATCCGAAACATCTGTTCTCAGATTCCAGAGAAATAAGGCTAGCAAAGAGATCCACGAAATACAGATGTAAGTCTGTGAGATGAATTAACAGAACACTAAGCAGTTTCTCAGAAAGCTTCTTTCCAGATTTCATCTGAGGATATTTCCTTTTTCACCATAGCCCTCTATGGGCTTCCAAATATCCCTTTGCCATTTCCACAAGAACTGTCTTAGCGAAAGGCTTCTTGAGCGGACAGCTGTAACTCTGTGAGATGATTTCACAGAACACAAAGAAGTTTCTCAGAAAGCTTCTTTCTCTTTGTTATCGGAGGATATTTCCTTTGGCCCTATAGTCTTCAAAGGGATCCGAAATATCTGTTCTCAGATTCCACAGAAATAAGGCTAGCAAAGAGATCCACGAAATACAGATGTAACTCTGTGAGATGAATTAACAGGACACTAAGCAGTTTCTCAGAAAGCTTCTTTCCAGATTTCATCTGAGGATATTTCCTTTTTCACCATAGCCCTCTAAGGGCTTCCAAATATCACTTTGCCAATTCCACAAGAACTGTCTTAGCGAAAGGCTTCTTGAGGGGAAAGCTGTAACTCTGTGAGATGATTTCACAGAACACAAAGAAGTTTCTCAGAAAGCTTCTTTCTCTTTGTTATGGGAGGATATTTCCTTTGGCCCTATAGTCTTCAAAGGGATCCGAAGTATCTGTTCTCAGATTCCACAGAAATAAGGCTAGCAAAGAGATCCACGAAATACAGATGTAACTCTGTGAGATGAATTAACAGGACACTAAGCAGTTTCTCAGAAAGCTTCTTTCCAGATTTCATCTGAGGATATTTAATTTTTCACCATAGCCCTCTATGGGCTTCCAAATATCACTTTGCCAATTCCACAAGAACTGTCTTAGCGAAAGGCTTCTTGAGGGGAAAGCTGTAACTCTGTGAGATGATTTCACAGAACACAAAGAAGTTTCTCAGAAAGCTTCTTTCTCTTTGTTATGGGAGGATATTTCCTTTGGCCCTATAGTCTTCAAAGGGATCCGAAATATCTGTTCTCAGATTCCACAGAAATAAGGCTAACAAAGAGATCCACGAAATACAGATGTAACTCTGTGAGATGAATTAACAGGACACTAAGCAGTTTCTAAGAAAGCTTCTTTCCAGATTTCATCTGAGGATATTTCCTTTTTCACCATAGGCCTCTATGACTTCCAAATATCACTTTGCCAATTCCACAAGAACTGTCTTAGCGAAAGGCTTCTTGAGGGGAAAGCTGTAACTCTGTGAGATGATTTCACAGAACACAAAGAAGTTTCTCAGAAAGCTTCTTTCTCTTTGTTATGGGAGGATATTTCCTTTGGCCCTATAGTCTTCAAAGGGATCCGAAATATCTGTTCTCAGATTCCACAGAAATAAGGCTAGCAAAGAGATCCACAAAATACAGATGTAACTCTGTGAGATGAATTAACAGGACACTAAGCAGTTTCTCAGAAAGCTTCTTTCCAGATTTCATCTGAGGATATTTAATTTTTCACCATAGCCCTCTATGGGCTTCCAAATATCACTTTGCCAATTCCACAAGAACTGTCTTAGCGAAAGGCTTCTTGAGGGGAAAGCTGTATCTCTATGAGATGATTTCACAGAACACAAAGAAGTTTCTCAGAAAGCTTCTTTCTCTTTGTTATCGGAGGATATTTCCTTTGGCCCTATAGTCTTCAAAGGGATCCGAAATATCTGTTCTCAGATTCCACAGAAATAAGGCTAGCAAAGAGATACACGAAATACAGATGTAACTCTGTGAGATGAATTAACAGAACACTAAGCAGTTTCTCAGAAAGCTTCCTTCCAGATGTCATCCGAGGATATTTCCTTTTTCAACATCGCCCTCTAGGGGCTTCCAAATATCACTTTGCCAATTCCACAAGAACTGACTTAGCGAAAGGCTTCTTGAGGGGAAAGCTGTAACTCTGTGAGATGATTTCACAGAACACAAAGAAGTTTCTCAGAAAGCTTCTTTCTCTTTGTTATCGGAGGATATTTCCTTTGGCCCTATAGTCTTCCAAGGGATCCGAAATATCTGTTCTCAGATTCCACAGAAATAAGGCTAGCAAAGAGATCCACGAAATACAGATGTAACTCTGTGAGATGAATTAACAGAACACTAAGCAGTTTCTCAGAAAGCTTCTTTCCAGATTTCATCTGAGGATATTTCCTTTTTCACCATAGCCCTCTATGGGCTTCCAAATATCACTTTGACAATTCCACAAGAACTGTCTTAGCGAAAGGCTTCTTGAGGGGAAAGCTGTAACTCTGTGAGATGATTTCACAGAACACAAAGAAGTTTCTCAGAAAGCTTCTTTCTCTTTGTTATCGGAGGATATTTCCTTTGGCCCTATAGACTTCAAAGGGATCCGAAATATCTGTTCTCAGATTCCACAGAAATAAGGCTAGCAAAGAGATCCACGAAATACAGATGTAAGTCTGTGAGATGAATTAACAGAACACTAAGCAGTTTCTCAGAAAGCTTCTTTCCAGATTTCATCTGAGGATATTTCCTTTTTCACCATAACCCTCTATGGGCTTCCAAATATCACTTTGCCAATTCCATAAGAACTGTCTTAGCGAAAGGCTTCTTGAGGGGAAAGCTGTAACTCTGTGAGATGATTTCACAGAACACAAAGAAGTTTCTCAGAAAGCTTCTTTCTCTTTGTTATCGGAGGATATTTCCTTTGGCCGTATAGTCTTCAAAGAGATCCGAAATATCTGTTCTCAGATTGCACAGAAATAAGGCTAGCAAAGAGATCCACGAAATACAGATGTAAGTCTGTGAGATGAATTAACAGAACACTAAGCAGATTCTAAGAAAGCTTCTTTGCAGATTTCATCTGAGGATATTTCCTTTTTAACCATAGCCCTCTATGGGCTTCCAAATATCACTTTGCCAATTCCACAAGAACTGTCCTAGCGAAAGGCTTTTGAGGGGAAAGCTGTAACTCTGTGAGATGATTTCACAGAACACAAAGAAGCTCCTCAGAAAACTTCTTTCTCTTTGTTATCGGAGGATATTTCCTTTGGCCCTATAGTCTTCAAAGGGATCCGAAATATCTGTTCTCAGATTCCACAGAAATAAGGCTAGCAAAGAGATCCACGAAATACAGATGTAATCTGTGAGATGAATTATACGAACACTAAGCAGTTTCTCAGAAAGCTTCTTTCCAGATTTCATCTGAGGATATTTCCTTTTTCAATATACACCTCTACGGGCTTCCAAATATCACTTTGCCAATTCCACAAGAACTGTCTTAGCGAAAGGCTTCTTGAGGTGAAAGCTGTAACTCTGTGAGATGATTTCACAGAACACAAAGAAGTTTCTCAGAAAGCTTCTTTCTCTTTGTTATCGGAGGATATTTCCTTTGGTCCTATAGACTTCAAAGGGATCCGAAATATCTGTTCTCAGATTCCAGAGAAATAAGGCTAGCAAAGAAATCCACGAAATACAGATGTAAGTCTGTGAGATGAATTAACAGAACACTAAGAAGTTTCTCACAAAGCTTCTTTCCAGATTTCATCTGAGGATATTTCCTTTTTCACCATTGCCCTCTACGGGCTTCCAAATATCACTTTTCCAATTCCACAAGAACTGTCTTAGCGAAAGGCTTCTTGAGGGGAAAGCTGTAACTCTGTGAGATGATTTCACAGAACACAAAGAAGTTTCTCAGAAAGCTTCTTTCTCTTTGTTATCGGAGGATATTTCCTTTGGCTCTATAGTCTTCAAAGGGATCCGAAATATCTGTTCTCAGATTCCACAGAAATAAGGCTAGCAAAGAGATCCACGAAATACAGATGTAACTCTGTGAGATGAATTAACAGGACACTAAGCAGTTTCTCAGAAAGCTTCTTTCCAGAATTCATCTGAGGATATTTCCTTTTTCACCATAGCCCTCTATGGGCTTCCAAATATCACTTTGCCAATTCCACAAGAACAGTCTTAGCGAAAGGCTTTTGAGGGCAAAGCTGTAACTCTGTGAGATGATTTCACAGAACACAAAGAAGCTTCTCAGAAAACTTCTTTCTCTTTGTTATCAGAGGATATTTCCTTTGGCCCTATAGCCTTCAAAGGGATCCGAAATATCTGTTCTCAGATTCCACAGAAATAAGGCTAGCAAAGAGATCCACGAAATACAGATGTAATCCGTGACATGAATTAACCGAACACTAAGCAGTTTCTCAGAAAGCTTCTTTCCAGATTTCATCTGAGGATATTTCCTTTTTCACCATAGACCTCAACGGCCTTCCAAATATCACTTTGCCAATTCCACAAGAACTGTCTTAGCGAAAGGCTTCTTCAGGGGAAAGCTGTAACTCTGTGAGATGATTTCACAGAACACAAAGAAGTTTCTCAGAAAGCTTCTTTCTCTTTGTTATCGGAGGATATTTCCTTTGGCCCTATAGACTTCAAAGGGATCCGAAATATCTGTTCTCAGATTCTAGAGAAATAAGGCTAGCAAAGAAATCCACGAAATACAGATGTAAGTCTGTGAGATGAATTAACAGAACACTAAGAAGTTTCTCACAAAGCTTCTTTCCAGATTTCTTCTGAGGATATTTCCTTTTTCACCATAGCCCTCTATGGGCTTCCAAATATCACTTTTCCAATTCCACAAGAACTGTCTTAGCGAAAGGCTTCTTGAGGGGAAAGCTGTAACTCTGTGAGATGATTTCACAGAACACAAAGAAGTTTCTCAGAAAGCTTCTTTGTCTTTGTTATCGGAGGATATTTCCTTTGGCCCTATAGTCTTCAAAGGGATCCGAAATATCTGTTCTCAGATTCCACAGAAATAAGGCTAGCAAAGAAATCCACGAAATACAGATGTAACTCTGTGAGATGAATTAACAGAACACTAAGCAGTTTCTCAGAAAGCTTCTTTCCAGATTTCATCTGAGGATATTTCCTTTTTCACCATAGCCCTCTATGGGCTTCCAAATATCACTTTGCCAATTCCACAAGAACTGTCTTAGCGAAAGGCTTCTTGAGGGGAAAGCTCTAACTCTGTGAGATGATTTCACAGAACACAAAGAAGTTTCTCAGAAAGCTTCTTTCTCTTTGTTATCGGAGGATATTTCCTTTGGCCCTATAGTCTTCAAAGCGATCCGAAATATCTGTTCTCAGATTCCACAGAAATAAGGCTAGCAAAGAGATACACGAAATACAGATGTAACTCTGTGAGATGAATTAACAGAACACTAAGCAGTTTCTCAGAAAGCTTCTTTCCAGATTTCATCTGAGGATATATCCTTTTTCACCATAGCCCTCTATGGCTTCCAAATATCACTTTGCCAATTCCACAAGAACTATCTTAGCGAAAGGCTTCTTAGGGGAAAGCTGTAACTCTGTGAGATGATTTCACAGAACACAAAGAAGTTTCTCAGAAAGCTTCTTTCTCTTTGTTATGGGAGGATATTTCCTTTGGCCCTATAATCTTCAAAGGGATCCGAAATATCTGTTCTCAGATTCCACAGAAATAAGGCTAGCAAAAGAGATCCAGGAAATACAGATGTAACTCTGTGAGATGAATTAACAGAACACTAAGCAGTTTCTCAGAAAGCTTCTTTCCGGATTTCATCTGAGGATATTTCCTTTTTCACCATAGCCCTCTATGGGCTTCCAAATATCACTTTGCCAATTCCACAAGAACTGTCTTAGCGAAAGGCTTCATGAGGGGAAAGCTGTAACTCTGTGAGATGATTTCACAGAACACAAAGAAGTTTCTCAGAAAGCTTCTTTCTCTTTGTTATCGGAGGATATTTCCTTTGGCCCTATAGTCTTCAAAGGGATCCGAAATATCTGTTCTCAGATTCCACAGAAATAAGGCTAGCAAAGAGATCCACGAAATACAGATATAAGTCTGTGAGATGAATTAAGAGAACACTAACCAGTTTCTCAGAAAGCTTCTTTCCAGATTTCATCTGAGGATATTTCCTTTTGCACCATAGCCCTCTATAGCTTCCAAATATCACTTTTCCAATTCCACAAGAACTGTCTTAGCTAAAGGCTTCTTGAGGGGAAAGCAGTAACTCAGTGAGATGATTTCACAGAACACAAAGAAGTTTCTCAGAAAGCTTCTTTCTCTTTGTTATCGGAGGATATTTCCTTTGGCCCTATAGTCTTCAAAGGGATCCGAAATATCTGTTCTCAGATTCCACAGAAATAAGGCTAGCAAAGAAATCCACGAAATACAGATGTAAGTCTGTGAGATGAATTAACAGAACACTAAGCAGTTTCTCAGAAAGCTTCTTTCCAGATTTCATCTGAGGATATTTAATTTTTCACCATAGCCCACTATGGGCTTCCAAATATCACTTTGCCAATTCCACAAGAACTGTCTTAGCGAAAGGTTTCTTGAGGGGAAAGCTGTATCTCTGTGAGATGATTACACAGAACACAAAGAAGTTTCTTAGAAAGCTTCTTTCTCTTTGTTATCGGAGGATATTTCCTTTGGCCCTATAGTCTTCAAAGGGATCCGAAATATCTGTTCTCAGATTCCACAGAAATAAGGCTAGCAAAGAGATCCACGAAATACAGGTGTAACTCTGTGAGATGAATTAACAGGACACTAAGCAGTTTCTCAGAAAGCTTCTTTCCAGATTTCATCTGAGGATATTTCCTCTTTCACCATAGCCCTCTATGGGCTTCCAAATATCACTTTGCCAATTCCACAAGAACTGTCTTAGCGAAAGGCTTCTAGAGGGGAAAGCTGTAACTCTGTGAGATGATTTCACAGAACACAAAGAAGTTTCTCAGAAAGCTTCTTTGTCTTTGTTATCGGAGGATATTTCCTTTGGCCCTATAGTCTTCAAAGGGATCCGAAATATCTGTTCTCAGATTCCACAGAAATAAGGCTAGCAAAGAGATCCACGAAATAGAGATGTAAGTCTGTGAGATGAATTAACAGGACACTAAGCAGTTTCTCAGAAAGCTTCTTTCCAGATTTCATCTGAGGATATTTCATTTTTCACCGTAGCCCTCTATAGGCTTCCAAATATCACTTTGCCAATTCCACAAGAACTGTCTTAGCGAAAGGCTTCTTGAGGGGAAAGCTGTAACTCTGTGAGATGATTTCACAGAACACAAAGAAGTTTCTCAGAAAGCTTCTTTCTCTTTGTTATCGGAGGATATTTCCTTTGGCCCTATAGACTTCAAAGGGATCCGAAACATCTGTTCTCAGATTCCAGAGAAATAAGGCTAGCAAAGAGATCCACGAAATACAGATGTAAGTCTGTGAGATGAATTAACAGAACACTAAGCAGTTTCTCAGAAAGCTTCTTTCCAGATTTCATCTGAGGATATTTCCTTTTTCACCATAGCCCTCTATGGGCTTCCAAATATCACTTTGCCATTTCCACAAGAACTGTCTTAGCGAAAGGCTTCTTGAGCGGAAAGCTGTAACTCTGTGAGATGATTTCACAGAACACAAAGAAGTTTCTCAGAAAGCTTCTTTGTCTTTGTTATCGGAGGATATTTCCTTTGGCCCTATAGTCTTCAAAGGGATCCGAAATATCTGTTCTCAGATTCCACAGAAATAAGGCTAGCAAAGAGATCCACGAAATACAGATGTAACTCTGTGAGATGAATTAAGAGGACACTAAGCAGTTTCTCAGAAAGCTTCTTTCCAGATTTCATCTGAGGATATTTCCTTTTTCACCATAGCCCTCTAAGGGCTTCCAAATATCACTTTGCCAATTCCACAAGAACTGTCTTAGCGAAAGGCTTCTTGAGGGGAAAGCTGTAACTCTGTGAGATGATTTCACAGAACACAAAGAAGTTTCTCAGAAAGCTTCTTTCTCTTTGTTATGGGAGGATATTTCCTTTGGCCCTATAGTCTTCAAAGGGATCCGAAGTATCTGTTCTCAGATTCCACAGAAATAAGGCTAGCAAAGAGATCCACGAAATACAGATGTAACTCTGTGAGATGAATTAACAGGACACTAAGCAGTTTCTCAGAAAGCTTCTTTCCAGATTTCATCTGAGGATATTTAATTTTTCACCATAGCCCTCTATGGGCTTCCAAATATCACTTTGCCAATTCCACAAGAACTGTCTTAGCGAAAGGCTTCTTGAGGGGAAAGCTGTAACTCTGTGAGATGATTTCACAGAACACAAAGAAGTTTCTCAGAAAGCTTCTTTCTCTTTGTTATCGGAGGATATTTCCTTTGGCCCTATAGTCTTCAAAGGGATCCGAAATATCTGTTCTCAGATTCCACAGAAATAAGGCTAACAAAGAGATCCACGAAATACAGATGTAACTCTGTGAGATGAATTAACAGGACACTAAGCAGTTTCTAAGAAAGCTTCTTTCCAGAATTCATCTGAGGATATTTCCTTTTTCACCATAGGCCTCTATGACTTCCAAATATAACTTTGCCAATTCCACAAGAACTGTCTTAGCGAAAGGCTTCTAGAGGGGAAAGCTGTAACTCTGTGAGATGATTTCACAGAACACAAAGAAGTTTCTCAGAAAGCTTCTTTCTCTTTGTTATGGGAGGATATTTCCTTTGGCCCTATAGTCTTCAAAGGGATCCGAAATATCTGTTCTCAGATTCCACAGAAATAAGGCTAGCAAAGAGATCCACGAAATACAGATGTAACTCTGTGAGATGAATTAACAGGACATTAAGCAGTTTCTCAGAAAGCTTCTTTCCAGATTTCATCTGAGGATATTTAATTTTTCACCATAGCCCTCTATGGGCTTCCAAATATCACTTTGCCAATTCCACAAGATCTGTCTTAGCGAAAGGCTTCTTGAGGGGAAAGCTGTATCTCTATGAGATGATTTCACAGAACACAAAGAAGTTTCTCAGAAAGCTTCTTTCTCTTTGTTATCGGAGGATATTTCCTTTGGCCCTATAGTCTTCAAAGGGATCCGAAATATCTGTTCTCAGATTCCACAGAAATAAGGCTAGCAAAGAGATACACGAAATACAGATGTAACTCTGTGAGATGAATTAACAGAACACTAAGCAGTTTCTCAGAAAGCTTCCTTCCAGATGTCATCCGAGGATATTTCCTTTTTCAACATCGCCCTCTAGGGGCTTCCAAATATCACTTTGCCAATTCCACAAGAACTGACTTAGCGAAAGGCTTCTTGAGGGGAAAGCTGTAACTCTGTGAGATGATTTCACAGAACACAAAGAAGTTTCTCAGAAAGCTTCTTTCTCTTTGTTATCGGAGTATATTTCCTTTGGCCCTATAGTCTCCCAAGGGATCCGAAATATCTGTTCTCAGATTCCACAGAAATAAGGCTAGCAAAGAGATCCACGAAATACAGATGTAACTCTGTGAGATGAATTAACAGAACACTAAGCAGTTTCTCAGAAAGCTTCTTTCCAGATTTCATCTGAGGATATTTCCTTTTTCACCATAGCCCTCTATGGGCTTCCAAATATCACTTTGACAATTCCACAAGAACTGTCTTAGCGAAAGGCTTCTTGAGGGGAAAGCTGTAACTCTGTGAGATGATTTCACAGAACACAAAGAAGTTTCTCAGAAAGCTTCTTTCTCTTTGTTATCGGAGGATATTTCCTTTGGCCCTATAGACTTCAAAGGGATCCGAAATATCTGTTCTCAGATTCCACAGAAATAAGGCTAGCAAAGAGATCCACGAAATACAGATGTAAGTCTGTGAGATGAATTAACAGAACACTAAGCAGTTTCTCAGAAAGCTTCTTTCCAGATTTTATCTGAGGATATTTCCTTTTTCACCATAGCCCTCTATGGGCTTCCAAATATCACTTTGCCAATTCCACAAGAACTCTCTTAGCGAAAGGCTACTTGAGGGGAAAGCTGTAACTCTGTGAGATGATTTCACAGAACACAAAGAAGTTTCTCAGAAAGCTTCTTTCTCTTTGTTATCGGAGGATATTTCCTTTGGCCCTATAGTCTTCAAAGGGATCCGAAATATCTCTTCTCAGATTCCACAGAAATAAGGCTAGCAAAGAGATCCACGAAATACAGATGTAAGTCTGTGAGATGAATTAACAGAACACTAAGCAGTTTCTCAGAAAGCTTCTTTCCAGATTTCATCTGAGGATATTTCCTTTTTCACCATAACCCTCTATGGGCTTCCAAATATCACTTTGCCAATTCCATAAGAACTGTCTTAGCGAAAGGCTTCTTGAGGGGAAAGCTGTAACTCTGTGAGATGATTTCACAGAACACAAAGAAGTTTCTCAGAAAGCTTCTTTCTCTTTGTTATCGGAGGATATTTCCTTTGGCCGTATAGTCTTCAAAGAGATCCGAAATATCTGTTCTCAGATTCCACAGAAATAAGGCTAGCAAAGAGATCCACGAAATACAGATGTAAGTCTGTGAGATGAATTAACAGAACACTAAGCAGATTCTCAGAAAGCTTCTTTGCAGATTTCATCTGAGGATATTTCCTTTTTAACCATAGCCCTCTATGGGCTTCCAAATATCACTTTGCCAATTCCACAAGAACTGTCCTAGCGAAAGGCTTTTGAGGGGAAAGCTGTAACTCTGTGAGATGATTTCACAGAACACAAAGAAGCTTCTCAGAAACCTTCTTTCTCTTTGTTATCGGAGGATATTTCCATTGGCCCTATAGTCTTCAAAGGGATCCGAAATATCTGTTCTCAGATTCCACAGAAATAAGGCTAGCAAAGAGATCCACGAAATACAGATGTAATCTGTGAGATGAATTAACCGAACACTAAGCAGTTTCTCAGAAAGCTTCTTTCCAGATTTCATCTGAGGATATTTCCTTTTTCAATATACACCTCTACGGGCTTCCAAATATCACTTTTCCAATTCCACAAGAACTGTCTTAGCGAAAGGCTTCTTGAGGTGAAAGCTGTAACTCTGTGAGATGATTTCACAGAACACAAAGAAGTTTCTCAGAAAGCTTCTTTCTCTTTGTTATCGGAGGATATTTCCTTTGGACCTATAGACTTCAAAGGGATCCGAAATATCTGTTCTCAGATTCCAGAGAAATAAGGCTAGCAAAGAAATCCACGAAATACAGATGTAAGTCTGTGAGATGAATTAACAGAACACTAAGAATTTTCTCACAAAGCTTCTTTCCAGATTTCATCTGAGGATATTTCCTTTTTCACCATTGCCCTCTACGGGCTTCCAAATATCACTTTTCCAATTCCACAAGAACTGTCTTAGCGAAAGGCTTCTTGAGGGGAAAGCTGTAACTCTGTGAGATGATTTCACAGAACACAAAGAAGTTTCTCAGAAAGCTTCTTTGTCTTTGTTATCGGAGGATATTTCCTTTGGCTCTATAGTCTTCAAAGGGATCCGAAATATCTGTTCTCAGATTCCACAGAAATAAGGCTAGCAAAGAGATCCACGAAATACAGATGTAACTCGGTGAGATGAATTAACAGGACACTAAGCAGTTTCTCAGAAAGCTTCTTTCCAGATTTCATCTGATTATATTTCATTTTTCACCATAGCCCTCTATGGGCTTCCAAATATCACTTTGCCAATTCCACAAGAACTGTCTTAGCGAAAGGCTTCTTGAGGGGAAAGCTGTATCTCTGTGAGATGATTTCACAGAACACAAAGAAGTTTCTCAGAAAGCTTCTTTCTCTTTGTTATCGGAGGATATTTCCTATGGCCCTATAGTCTTCAAAGGGATCCGAAATATCTGTTCTCAGATTCCACAGAAATAAGGCTAGCAAAGAGATCCACGAAATACAGATGTAACTCTGTGAGATGAATTAACAGAACACTAAGCAGTTTCTCAGAGAGCTTCCTTCCAGATGTCATCCGAGGATATTTCCTTTTTCAACATCGCCCTCTAGGGGCTTCCAAATATCACTTTGCCAATTCCACAAGAACTGACTTAGCGAAAGGCTTCTTGAGGGGAAAGCTGTAACTCTGTGAGATGATTTCACAGAACACAAAGAAGTTTCTCAGAAAGCTTCTTTCTCTTTGTTATCGGAGGATATTTCCTTTGGCCCTATAGTCTTCAAAGGGATCCGAAATATCTCTTCTCAGATTCCACAGAAATAAGGCTAGCAAAGAGATCCACGAAATACAGATGTAACTCTGTGAGATGAATTAACAGAACACTAAGCAGCTTCTCAGAAAGCTTCTTTCCAGATTTCATCTGAGGATATTTCCTTTTTCACCATAGCCCTCTATGGGCTTCCAAATATCACTTTGCCAATTCCACAAGAACTGTCTTAGCGAAAGGCTTCTTGAGGGGAAAGCTGTAACTCTGTGAGATGATTTCACAGAACACAAAGAAGTTTCTCAGAAAGCTTCTTTCTCGTTGTTATCGGAGGATATTTCCTTTGGCCCTATACACTTAAAAGGGATCCGAAATATCTGTTCTCAGATTCCACAGAAATAAGGCTAGCAAAGAGATCCACGAAATACAGATGTAAGTCTGTGAGATGAATTAACAGAACACTAAGCAGATTCTCAGAAAGCTTCTTTGCAGATTTCATCTGAGGATATTTCCTTTTTAACCATAGCCCTCTATGGGCTTCCAAATATCACTTTGCCAATTCCACAAGAACTGTCCTAGCGAAAGGCTTTTGAGGGGAAAGCTGTAACTCTGTGAGATGATTTCACAGAACACAAAGAAGCTTCTCAGAAACCTTCTTTCTCTTTGTTATCGGAGGATATTTCCATTGGCCCTATAGTCTTCAAAGGGATCCGAAATATCTGTTCTCAGATTCCACAGAAATAAGGCTAGCAAAGAGATCCACGAAATACAGATGTAATCTGTGAGATGAATTAACCGAACACTAAGCAGTTTCTCAGAAAGCTTCTTTCCAGATTTCATCTGAGGATATTTCCTTTTTCAATATACACCTCTACGGGCTTCCAAATATCACTTTTCCAATTCCACAAGAACTGTCTTAGCGAAAGGCTTCTTGAGGTGAAAGCTGTAACTCTGTGAGATGATTTCACAGAACACAAAGAAGTTTCTCAGAAAGCTTCTTTCTCTTTGTTATCGGAGGATATTTCCTTTGGACCTATAGACTTCAAAGGGATCCGAAATATCTGTTCTCAGATTCCAGAGAAATAAGGCTAGCAAAGAAATCCACGAAATACAGATGTAAGTCTGTGAGATGAATTAACAGAACACTAAGCAGATTCTCAGAAAGCTTCTTTGCAGATTTCATCTGAGGATATTTCCTTTTTAACCATAGCCCTCTATGGGCTTCCAAATATCACTTTGCCAATTCCACAAGAACTGTCCTAGCGAAAGGCTTTTGAGGGGAAAGCTGTAACTCTGTGAGATGATTTCACAGAACACAAAGAAGCTTCTCAGAAACCTTCTTTCTCTTTGTTATCGGAGGATATTTCCATTGGCCCTATAGTCTTCAAAGGGATCCGAAATATCTGTTCTCAGATTCCACAGAAATAAGGCTAGCAAAGAGATCCACGAAATACAGATGTAATCTGTGAGATGAATTAACCGAACACTAAGCAGTTTCTCAGAAAGCTTCTTTCCAGATTTCATCTGAGGATATTTCCTTTTTCAATATACACCTCTACGGGCTTCCAAATATCACTTTTCCAATTCCACAAGAACTGTCTTAGCGAAAGGCTTCTTGAGGTGAAAGCTGTAACTCTGTGAGATGATTTCACAGAACACAAAGAAGTTTCTCAGAAAGCTTCTTTCTCTTTGTTATCGGAGGATATTTCCTTTGGACCTATAGACTTCAAAGGGATCCGAAATATCTGTTCTCAGATTCCAGAGAAATAAGGCTAGCAAAGAAATCCACGAAATACAGATGTAAGTCTGTGAGATGAATTAACAGAACACTAAGAATTTTCTCACAAAGCTTCTTTCCAGATTTCATCTGAGGATATTTCCTTTTTCACCATTGCCCTCTACGGGCTTCCAAATATCACTTTTCCAATTCCACAAGAACTGTCTTAGCGAAAGGCTTCTTGAGGGGAAAGCTGTAACTCTGTGAGATGATTTCACAGAACACAAAGAAGTTTCTCAGAAAGCTTCTTTGTCTTTGTTATCGGAGGATATTTCCTTTGGCTCTATAGTCTTCAAAGGGATCCGAAATATCTGTTCTCAGATTCCACAGAAATAAGGCTAGCAAAGAGATCCACGAAATACAGATGTAACTCGGTGAGATGAATTAACAGGACACTAAGCAGTTTCTCAGAAAGCTTCTTTCCAGATTTCATCTGAGGATATTTCATTTTTCACCATAGCCCTCTATGGGCTTCCAAATATCACTTTGCCAATTCCACAAGAACTGTCTTAGCGAAAGGCTTCTTGAGGGGAAAGCTGTATCTCTGTGAGATGATTTCACAGAACACAAAGAAGTTTCTCAGAAAGCTTCTTTCTCTTTGTTATCGGAGGATATTTCCTATGGCCCTATAGTCTTCAAAGGGATCCGAAATATCTGTTCTCAGATTCCACAGAAATAAGGCTAGCAAAGAGATCCACGAAATACAGATGTAACTCTGTGAGATGAATTAACAGAACACTAAGCAGTTTCTCAGAGAGCTTCCTTCCAGATGTCATCCGAGGATATTTCCTTTTTCAACATCGCCCTCTAGGGGCTTCCAAATATCACTTTGCCAATTCCACAAGAACTGACTTAGCGAAAGGCTTCTTGAGGGGAAAGCTGTAACTCTGTGAGATGATTTCACAGAACACAAAGAAGTTTCTCAGAAAGCTTCTTTCTCTTTGTTATCGGAGGATATTTCCTTTGGCCCTATAGTCTTCAAAGGGATCCGAAATATCTCTTCTCAGATTCCACAGAAATAAGGCTAGCAAAGAGATCCACGAAATACAGATGTAACTCTGTGAGATGAATTAACAGAACACTAAGCAGCTTCTCAGAAAGCTTCTTTCCAGATTTCATCTGAGGATATTTCCTTTTTCACCATAGCCCTCTATGGGCTTCCAAATATCACTTTGCCAATTCCACAAGAACTGTCTTAGCGAAAGGCTTCTTGAGGGGAAAGCTGTAACTCTGTGAGATGATTTCACAGAACACAAAGAAGTTTCTCAGAAAGCTTCTTTCTCGTTGTTATCGGAGGATATTTCCTTTGGCCCTATAGACTTCAAAGGGATCCGAAATATCTGTTCTCAGATTCCACAGAAATAAGGCTAGCAAAGAGATCCACGAAATACAGATGTAAGTCTGTGAGATGAATTAACAGAACACTAAGCAGTTTCTCAGAAAGCTTCTTTCCAGAATTCATCTGAGGATATTTCCTTTTTCACCATAGCCCTCTATGGGCTTCCAAATATCACTTTGCCAATTCCACAAGAACTGTCTTAGCGAAAGGCTTTTGAGGGCAAAGCTGTAACTCTGTGAGATGATTTCACAGAACACAAAGAAGCTTCTCAGAAAACTTCTTTCTCTTTGTTATCAGAGGATATTTTCTTTGGCCCTATAGCCTTCAAAGGGATCCGAAATATCTGTTCTCAGATTCCACAGAAATAAGGCTAGCAAAGAGATCCACGAAATACAGATGTAATGCGTGAGATGAATTAACCGAACACTAAGCAGTTTCTCAGAAAGCTTCTTTCCAGATTTCATCTGAGGATATTTCCTTTTTCACCATAGCCCTCTATGGGCTTCCAAATATCACTTTGCCAATTCCACAAGAACTGTCTTAGCGAAAGGCTTCTTGAGGGGAAAGCTCTAACTCTGTGAGATGATTTCACAGAACACAAAGAAGTTTCTCAGAAAGCTTCTTTCTCTTTGTTATCGGAGGATATTTCCTTTGGCCCTATAGTCTTCAAAGGGATCCGAAATATCTGTTCTCAGATTCCACAGAAATAAGGCTAGCAAAAGAGATCCAGGAAATACAGATGTAACTCTGTGAGATGAATTAACAGAACACTAAGCAGTTTCTCAGAAAGCTTCTTTCCAGATTTCATCTGAGGATATTTCCTTTTTCACCATAGCCCTCTATGGGCTTCCAAATATCACTTTGCCAATTCCACAAGAACTGTCTTAGCTAAAGGCTTCTTGAGGGGAAAGCTGTAACTCTGTGAGATGATTTCACAGAACACAAAGAAGTTTCTCAGAAAGCTTCTTTCTCTTTGTTATCGGAGGATATTTCCTTTGGCCCTATAATCTTCAAAGGGATCCGAAATATCTGTTCTCAGATTCCACAGAAATAAGGCTAGCAAAGAGATCCACGAAATACAGATATAAGCCTGTGAGATGAATTAAGAGAACACTAAGCAGTTTCTCAGAAAGCTTCTTTCCAGATTTCATCTGAGGATATTTCCTTTTTCACCATAGCCCTCTATAGCTTCCAAATATCACTTTGCCAATTCCACAAGAACTGTCTTAGCTAAAGGCTTCTTGAGGGGAAAGCAGTAAATCTGTGAGATGATTTCACAGAACACAAAGAAGTTTCTCAGAAAGCTTCTTTCTCTTTGTTATCGGAGGATATTTCCCTTGGCCCTATAGTCTTCAAAGGGATCCGAAATATCTGTTCTCAGATTCCACAGAAATAAGGCTAGCAAAGAGATCCACGAAATACAGATGTATGTCTGTGAGATGAATTAACAGAACACTAAGCAGTTTCTCAGAAAGCTTCTTTCCAGATTTCATCTGAGGATATTTCCTTTTTCACCATAGCCCTCTATGGGCTTCCAAATATCACTTTGCCAATTCCACAAGAACTGTCTTAGCGAAAGGCTTCTCGAGGGTAGAGCTGTAACTCTGTGAGATGATTTCACAGAACACAAAGAAGTTTCTCAGAAAGCTTCTTTCTCTTTGTTATCGGAGGATATTTCCTTTGGCCCTATAGTCTTCAAAGGGATCCGAAATATCTGTTCTGAGATTCCACAGAAATAAGGCTA
Source organism: Macaca nemestrina (assembly GCF_043159975.1). Lineage (NCBI taxonomy): Eukaryota > Metazoa > Chordata > Mammalia > Primates > Cercopithecidae > Macaca > Macaca nemestrina. The sequence continues at coordinate 56,821,611 of NC_092129.1, read as the reverse complement.
GCAAAGAGATCCACGAAATACAGATGTAAGTCGGTGAGAAGAATTAACAGAACACTAAGCAGTTTCTAAGAAAGATTTTTTCCAGATTTCATCTGAGGATATTTCTTTTTTCACCATAGCCCTCTATGGGCTTCCAAATATCACTTTGCCAATTCCACAAGAACTGTCTTAGCGAAAGGCTTCTTGAGGGGAAAGCTGTAACTCTGTGAGATGATTTCACAGAACACAAAGAAGTTTCTCAGAAAGCTTCTTTCTCTTTGTTATCGGAGGATATTTCCTTTGGCCCTATAGTCTTCAAAGGGATCCGAAATATCTCTTCTCAGATTCCACAGAAATAAGGCTAGCAAAGAGATCCACGAAATGCAGATGTAACTCTGTGAGATGAATTAACAGGACACTAAGCAGTTTCTCAGAAAGCTTCTTTCCAGATTTCATCTGAGGATATTTCCTTTTTCACCATAGCCCTCTATGGGCTTCCAAATATCACTTTGCCAATTCCACAAGAACTGTCTTAGCGAAAGGCTTCTTGAGGGGAAAGCTCTAACTCTGTGAGATGATTTCACAGAACACAAAGAAGTTTCTCAGAAAGCTTCTTTCTCTTTGTTATCGGAGGATATTTCCTTTGGCCCTATAGTCTTCAATGCGATCTGAAATATCTGTTCTCAGATTCCACAGAAATAAGGCTAGCAAAGAGATACACGAAATACAGATGTAACTCTGTGAGATGAATTAACAGAACACTAAGCAGTTTCTCAGAAAGCTTCTTTCCAGATTTCATCTGAGGATATATCCTTTTTCACCATAGCCCTCTATGGCTTCCAAATATCACTTTGCCAATTCCACAAGAACTATCTTAGCGAAAGGCTTCTTAGGGGAAAGCTGTAACTCTGTGAGATGATTTCACAGAACACAAAGAAGTTTCTCAGAAAGCTTCTTTCTCTTTGTTATCGGAGGATATTTCCTTTGGCCCTATAATCTTCAAAGGGATCCGAAATATCTGTTCTCAGATTCCACAGAAATAAGGCTAGCAAAAGAGATCCAGGAAATAGATGTAACTCTGTGAGATGAATTAACAGAACACTAAGCAGTTTCTCAGAAAGCTTCTTTCCAGATTTCATCTGAGGATATTTCCTTTTTCACCATAGCCCTCTATGGGCTTCCAAGTATCACTTTGCCAATTCCACAAGAACTGTCTTAGCGAAAGGCTTCATGAGGGGAAAGCTGTAACTCTGTGAGATGATTTCACAGAACACAAAGAAGTTTCTCAGAAAGCTTCTTTCTCTTTGTTATCGGAGGATATTTCCTTTGGCCCTATAGTCTTCAAAGGGATCCGAAATATCTGTTCTCAGATTCCACAGAAATAAGGCTAGCAAAGAGATCCACGAAATACAGATATAAGTCTGTGAGATGAATTAAGAGAACACTAAGCAGTTTCTCAGAAAGTTCTTTCCAGATTTCATCTGAGGATATTTCCTTTTGCACCATAGCCCTCTATAGCTTCCAAATATCACTTTGCCAATTCCACAAGAACTGTCTTAGCTAAAGGCTTCTTGAGGGGAAAGCAGTAACTCTGTGAGATGATTTCACAGAACACATAGTAGTTTCTCAGAAAGTTTCTTTCTCTTTGTTATCGGAGGATATTTCCTTTGGCCCTATAGTCTTCAAAGGGATCCGAAATATCTGTTCTCAGATTCCACAGAAATAAGGCTAGCAAAGAAATCCACGAAATACAGATGTAAGTCTGTGAGATGAATTAACAGAACACTAAGCAGTTTCTCAGAAAGCTTCTTTCCAGATTTCATCTGAGGATATTTAATTTTTCACCATAGCCCACTATGGGCTTCCAAATATCACTTTGCCAATTCCACAAGAACTGTCTTAGCGAAAGGTTTCTTGAGGGGAAAGCTGTATCTCTGTGAGATGATTACACAGAACACAAAGAAGTTTCTTAGAAAGCCTCTTTCTCTTTGTTATCGGAGGATATTTCCTTTGGCCCTATAGTCTTCAAAGGGATCCGAAATATCTGTTCTCAGATTCCACAGAAATATGGCTAGCAAAGAGATCCACGAAATACAGGTGTAACTCTGTGAGATGAATTAACAGGACACTAAGCAGTTTCTCAGAAAGCTTCTTTCCAGATTTCATCTGAGGATATTTCCTCTTTCACCATAGCCCTCTATGGGCTTCCAAATATCACTTTGCCAATTCCACAAGAACTGTCTTAGCGAAAGGCTTCTAGAGGGGAAAGCTGTAACTCTGTGAGATGATTTCACAGAACACAAAGAAGTTTCTCAGAAAGCTTCTTTCTCTTTGTTATCGGAGGATATTTCCTTTGGCCCTATAGTCTTCAAAGGGATCCGAAATATCTGTTCTCAGATTCCACAGAAATAAGGCTAGCAAAGAGATCCACGAAATAGAGATGTAAGTCTGTGAGATGAATTAACAGGACACTAAGCAGTTACTCAGAAAGCTTCTTTCCAGATTTCATCTGAGGATATTTCATTTTTCACCATAGCCCTCTATAGGCTTCCAAATATCACTTTGCCAATTCCACAAGAACTGTCTTAGCGATAGGCTTCTTGAGGGGAAAGCTGTAACTCTGTGAGATGATTTCACAGAACACAAAGAAGTTTCTCAGAAAGCTTCTTTCTCTTTGTTATCGGAGGATATTTCCTTTGGCCCTATAGACTTCAAAGGGATCCGAAACATCTGTTCTCAGATTCCAGAGAAATAAGGCTAGCAAAGAGATCCACGAAATACAGATGTAAGTCTGTGAGATGAATTAACAGAACACTAAGCAGTTTCTCAGAAAGCTTCTTTCCAGATTTCATCTGAGGATATTTCCTTTTTCACCATAGCCCTCTATGGGCTTCCAAATATCACTTTGCCATTTCCACAAGAACTGTCTTAGCGAAAGGCTTCTTGAGGGGAAAGCTGTAACTCTGTGAGATGATTTCACAGAACACAAAGAAGTTTCTCAGAAAGCTTCTTTCTCTTTGTTATCGGAGGATATTTCCTTTGGCCCTATAGTCTTCAAAGGGATCCGAAATATCTGTTCTCAGATTCCACAGAAATAAGGCTAGCAAAGAGATCCACGAAATACAGATGTAACTCTGTGAGATGAATTAACAGGACACTAAGCAGTTTCTCAGAAAGCTTCTTTCCAGATTTCATCTGAGGATATTTCCTTTTCACCATAGCCCTCTAAGGGCTTCCAAATATCACTTTGCCAATTCCACAAGAACTGTCTTAGCGAAAGGCTTCTTGAGGGGAAAGCTGTAACTCTGTGAGATGATTTCACAGAACACAAAGAAGTTTCTCAGAAAGCTTCTTTCTCTTTGTTATGGGAGGATATTTCCTTTGGCCCTATAGTCTTCAAAGGGATCCGAAGTATCTGTTCTCAGATTCCACAGAAATAAGGCTAGCAAAGAGATCCACGAAATACAGATGTAACTCTGTGAGATGAATTAACAGGACACTAAGCAGTTTCTCAGAAAGCTTCTTTCCAGATTTCATCTGAGGATATTTAATTTTTCACCATAGCCCTCTATGGGCTTCCAAATATCACTTTGCCAATTCCACAAGAACTGTCTTAGCGAAAGGCTTCTTGAGGGGAAAGCTGTAACTCTGTGAGATGATTTCACAGAACACAAAGAAGTTTCTCAGAAAGCTTCTTTCTCTTTGTTATCGGAGGATATTTCCTTTGGCCCTATAGTCTTCAAAGGGATCCGAAATATCTCTTCTCAGATTCCACAGAAATAAGGCTAACAAAGAGATCCACGAAATACAGATGTAACTCTGTGAGATGAATTAACAGGACACTAAGCAGTTTCTAAGAAAGCTTCTTTCCAGAATTCATCTGAGGATATTTCCTTTTTCACCATAGGCCTCTATGACTTCCAAATATAACTTTGCCAATTCCACAAGAACTGTCTTAGCGAAAGGCTTCTAGAGGGGAAAGCTGTAACTCTGTGAGATGATTTCACAGAACACAAAGAAGTTTCTCAGAAAGCTTCTTTCTCTTTGTTATGGGAGGATATTTCCTTTGGCCCTATAGTCTTCAAAGGGATCCGAAATATCTGTTCTCAGATTCCACAGAAATAAGGCTAGCAAAGAGATCCACGAAATACAGATGTAACTCTGTGAGATGAATTAACAGGACATTAAGCAGTTTCTCAGAAAGCTTCTTTCCAGATTTCATCTGAGGATATTTAATTTTTCACCATAGCCCTCTATGGGCTTCCAAATATCACTTTGCCAATTCCACAAGAACTGTCTTAGCGAAAGGCTTCTTGAGGGGAAAGCTGTATCTCTATGAGATGATTTCACAGAACACAAAGAAGTTTCTCAGAAAGCTTCTTTCTCTTTGTTATCGGAGGATATTTCCTTTGGCCCTATAGTCTTCAAAGGGATCCGAATTATCTGTTCTCAGATTCCACAGAAATAAGGCTAGCAAAGAGATACACGAAATACAGATGTAACTCTGTGAGATGAATTAACAGAACACTAAGCAGTTTCTCAGAAAGCTTCCTTCCAGATGTCATCCGAGGATATTTCCTTTTTCAACATCGCCCTCTAGGGGCTTCCATATATCACTTTGCCAATTCCACAAGAACTGTCTTAGCGAAAGGCTTCTTGAGGGGAAAGCTGTAACTCTGTGAGATGATTTCACAGAACACAAAGAAGTTTCTCAGAAAGCTTCTTTCTCTTTGTTATCGGAGGATATTTCCTTTGGCCCTATAGTCTCCCAAGGGATCCGAAATATCTGTTCTCAGATTCCACAGAAATAAGGCTAGCAAAGAGATCCACGAAATACAGATGTAACTCTGTGAGATGAATTAACAGAACACTAAGCAGTTTCTCAGAAAGCTTCTTTCCAGATTTCATCTGAGGATATTTCCTTTTTCACCATAGCCCTCTATGGGCTTCCAAATATCACTTTGACAATTCCACAAGAACTGTCTTAGCGAAAGGCTTCTTGAGGGGAAAGCTGTAACTCTGTGAGATGATTTCACAGAACACAAAGAAGTTTCTCAGAAAGCTTCTTTCTCTTTGTTATCGGAGGATATTTCCTTTGGCCCTATAGACTTCAAAGGGATCCGAAATATCTGTTCTCAGATTCCACAGAAATAAGGCTAGCAAAGAGATCCACGAAATACAGATGTAAGTCTGTGAGATGAATTAACAGAACACTAAGCAGTTTCTCAGAAAGCTTCTTTCCAGATTTTATCTGAGGATATTTCCTTTTTCACCATAGCCCTCTATGGGCTTCCAAATATCACTTTGCCAATTCCACAAGAACTCTCTTAGCGAAAGGCTACTTGAGGGGAAAGCTGTAACTCTGTGAGATGATTTCACAGAACACAAAGAAGTTTCTCAGAAAGCTTCTTTCTCTTTGTTATCGGAGGATATTTCCTTTGGCCCTATAGTCTTCAAAGGGATCCGAAATATCTCTTCTCAGATTCCACAGAAATAAGGCTGGCAAAGAGATCCACGAAATACAGATGTAAGTCTGTGAGATGAATTAACAGAACACTAAGCAGTTTCTCAGAAAGCTTCTTTCCAGATTTCATCTGAGGATATTTCCTTTTTCACCATAACCCTCTATGGGCTTCCAAATATCACTTTGCCAATTCCATAAGAACTGTCTTAGCGAAAGGCTTCTTGAGGGGAAAGCTGTAACTCTGTGAGATGATTTCACAGAACACAAAGAAGTTTCTCAGAAAGCTTCTTTCTCTTTGTTATCGGAGGATATTTCCTTTGGCCGTATAGTCTTCAAAGAGATCCGAAATATCTGTTCTCAGATTCCACAGAAATAAGGCTAGCAAAGGGATCCACGAAATACAGATGTAAGTCTGTGAGATGAATTAACAGAACACTAAGCAGATTCTCAGAAAGCTTCTTTGCAGATTTCATCTGAGGATATTTCCTTTTTAACCATAGCCCTCTATGGGCTTCCAAATATCACTTTGCCAATTCCACAAGAACTGTCCTAGCGAAAGGCTTTTGAGGGGAAAGCTGTAACTCTGTGAGATGATTTCACAGAACACAAAGAAGCTTCTCAGAAACCTTCTTTCTCTTTGTTATCGGAGGATATTTCCATTGGCCCTATAGTCTTCAAAGGGATCCGAAATATCTGTTCTCAGATTCCACAGAAATAAGGCTAGCAAAGAGATCCACGAAATACAGATGTAATCTGTGAGATGAATTAACCGAACACTAAGCAGTTTCTCAGAAAGCTTCTTTCCAGATTTCATCTGAGGATATTTCCTTTTTCAATATACACCTCTACGGGCTTCCAAATATCACTTTTCCAATTCCACAAGAACTGTCTTAGCGAAAGGCTTCTTGAGGTGAAAGCTGTAACTCTGTGAGATGATTTCACAGAACACAAAGAAGTTTCTCAGAAAGCTTCTTTCTCTTTGTTATCGGAGGATATTTCCTTTGGACCTATAGACTTCAAAGGGATCCGAAATATCTGTTCTCAGATTCCAGAGAAATAAGGCTAGCAAAGAAATCCACGAAATACAGATGTAAGTCTGTGAGATGAATTAACAGAACACTAAGAAGTTTCTCACAAAGCTTCTTTCCAGATTTCATCTGAGGATATTTCCTTTTTCACCATTGCCCTCTACGGGCTTCCAAATATCACTTTTCCAATTCCACAAGAACTGTCTTAGCGAAAGGCTTCTTGAGGGGAAAGCTGTAACTCTGTGAGATGATTTCACAGAACACAAAGAAGTTTCTCAGAAAGCTTCTTTGTCTTTGTTATCGGAGGATATTTCCTTTGGCTCTATAGTCTTCAAAGGGATCCGAAATATCTGTTCTCAGATTCCACAGAAATAAGGCTAGCAAAGAGATCCACGAAATACAGATGTAACTCGGTGAGATGAATTAACAGGACACTAAGCAGTTTCTCAGAAAGCTTCTTTCCAGATTTCATCTGAGGATATTTCATTTTTCACCATAGCCCTCTATGGGCTTCCAAATATCACTTTGCCAATTCCACAAGAACTGTCTTAGCGAAAGGCTTCTTGAGGGGAAAGCTGTATCTCTGTGAGATGATTTCACAGAACACAAAGAAGTTTCTCAGAAAGCTTCTTTCTCTTTGTTATCGGAGGATATTTCCTATGGCCCTATAGTCTTCAAAGGGATCCGAAATATCTGTTCTCAGATTCCACAGAAATAAGGCTAGCAAAGAGATCCACGAAATACAGATGTAACTCTGTGAGATGAATTAACAGAACACTAAGCAGTTTCTCAGAGAGCTTCCTTCCAGATGTCATCCGAGGATATTTCCTTTTTCAACATCGCCCTCTAGGGGCTTCCAAATATCACTTTGCCAATTCCACAAGAACTGACTTAGCGAAAGGCTTCTTGAGGGGAAAGCTGTAACTCTGTGAGATGATTTCACAGAACACAAAGAAGTTTCTCAGAAAGCTTCTTTCTCTTTGTTATCGGAGGATATTTCCTTTGGCCCTATAGTCTTCAAAGGGATCCGAAATATCTCTTCTCAGATTCCACAGAAATAAGGCTAGCAAAGAGATCCACGAAATACAGATGTAACTCTGTGAGATGAATTAACAGAACACTAAGCAGCTTCTCAGAAAGCTTCTTTCCAGATTTCATCTGAGGATATTTAATTTTTCACCATAGCCCTCTATGGGCTTCCAAATATCACTTTGCCAATTCCACAAGAACTGTCTTAGCGAAAGGCTTCTTGAGGGGAAAGCTGTAACTCTGTGAGATGATTTCACAGAACACAAAGAAGTTTCTCAGAAAGCTTCTTTCTCTTTGTTATCGGAGGATATTTCCTTTGGCCCTATAGTCTTCAAAGGGATCCGAAATATCTCTTCTCAGATTCCACAGAAATAAGGCTAACAAAGAGATCCACGAAATACAGATGTAACTCTGTGAGATGAATTAACAGGACACTAAGCAGTTTCTAAGAAAGCTTCTTTCCAGAATTCATCTGAGGATATTTCCTTTTTCACCATAGGCCTCTATGACTTCCAAATATAACTTTGCCAATTCCACAAGAACTGTCTTAGCGAAAGGCTTCTAGAGGGGAAAGCTGTAACTCTGTGAGATGATTTCACAGAACACAAAGAAGTTTCTCAGAAAGCTTCTTTCTCTTTGTTATGGGAGGATATTTCCTTTGGCCCTATAGTCTTCAAAGGGATCCGAAATATCTGTTCTCAGATTCCACAGAAATAAGGCTAGCAAAGAGATCCACGAAATACAGATGTAACTCTGTGAGATGAATTAACAGGACATTAAGCAGTTTCTCAGAAAGCTTCTTTCCAGATTTCATCTGAGGATATTTAATTTTTCACCATAGCCCTCTATGGGCTTCCAAATATCACTTTGCCAATTCCACAAGAACTGTCTTAGCGAAAGGCTTCTTGAGGGGAAAGCTGTATCTCTATGAGATGATTTCACAGAACACAAAGAAGTTTCTCAGAAAGCTTCTTTCTCTTTGTTATCGGAGGATATTTCCTTTGGCCCTATAGTCTTCAAAGGGATCCGAATTATCTGTTCTCAGATTCCACAGAAATAAGGCTAGCAAAGAGATACACGAAATACAGATGTAACTCTGTGAGATGAATTAACAGAACACTAAGCAGTTTCTCAGAAAGCTTCCTTCCAGATGTCATCCGAGGATATTTCCTTTTTCAACATCGCCCTCTAGGGGCTTCCATATATCACTTTGCCAATTCCACAAGAACTGTCTTAGCGAAAGGCTTCTTGAGGGGAAAGCTGTAACTCTGTGAGATGATTTCACAGAACACAAAGAAGTTTCTCAGAAAGCTTCTTTCTCTTTGTTATCGGAGGATATTTCCTTTGGCCCTATAGTCTCCCAAGGGATCCGAAATATCTGTTCTCAGATTCCACAGAAATAAGGCTAGCAAAGAGATCCACGAAATACAGATGTAACTCTGTGAGATGAATTAACAGAACACTAAGCAGTTTCTCAGAAAGCTTCTTTCCAGATTTCATCTGAGGATATTTCCTTTTTCACCATAGCCCTCTATGGGCTTCCAAATATCACTTTGACAATTCCACAAGAACTGTCTTAGCGAAAGGCTTCTTGAGGGGAAAGCTGTAACTCTGTGAGATGATTTCACAGAACACAAAGAAGTTTCTCAGAAAGCTTCTTTCTCTTTGTTATCGGAGGATATTTCCTTTGGCCCTATAGACTTCAAAGGGATCCGAAATATCTGTTCTCGGATTCCACAGTAATAAGGCTAGCAAAGAGATCCACGAAATACAGATGTAAGTCTGTGAGATGAATTAACAGAACACTAAGCAGTTTCTCAGAAAGCTTCTTTCCAGATTTTATCTGAGGATATTTCCTTTTTCACCATAGCCCTCTATGGGCTTCCAAATATCACTTTGCCAATTCCACAAGAACTCTCTTAGCGAAAGGCTACTTGAGGGGAAAGCTGTAACTCTGTGAGATGATTTCACAGAACACAAAGAAGTTTCTCAGAAAGCTTCTTTCTCTTTGTTATCGGAGGATATTTCCTTTGGCCCTATAGTCTTCAAAGGGATCCGAAATATCTCTTCTCAGATTCCACAGAAATAAGGCTAGCAAAGAGATCCACGAAATACAGATGTAAGTCTGTGAGATGAATTAACAGAACACTAAGCAGTTTCTCAGAAAGCTTCTTTCCAGATTTCATCTGAGGATATTTCCTTTTTCACCATAACCCTCTATGGGCTTCCAAATATCACTTTGCCAATTCCATAAGAACTGTCTTAGCGAAAGGCTTCTTGAGGGGAAAGCTGTAACTCTGTGAGATGATTTCACAGAACACAAAGAAGTTTCTCAGAAAGCTTCTTTCTCTTTGTTATCGGAGGATATTTCCTTTGGCCGTATAGTCTTCAAAGAGATCCGAAATATCTGTTCTCAGATTCCACAGAAATAAGGCTAGCAAAGGGATCCACGAAATACAGATGTAAGTCTGTGAGATGAATTAACAGAACACTAAGCAGATTCTCAGAAAGCTTCTTTGCAGATTTCATCTGAGGATATTTCCTTTTTAACCATAGCCCTCTATGGGCTTCCAAATATCACTTTGCCAATTCCACAAGAACTGTCCTAGCGAAAGGCTTTTGAGGGGAAAGCTGTAACTCTGTGAGATGATTTTACAAAACACAAAGAAGCTTCTCAGAAACCTTCTTTCTCTTTGTTATCGGAGGATATTTCCATTGGCCCTATAGTCTTCAAAGGGATCCGAAATATCTGTTCTCAGATTCCACAGAAATAAGGCTAGCAAAGAGATCCACGAAATACAGATGTAATCTGTGAGATGAATTAACCGAACACTAAGCAGTTTCTCAGAAAGCTTCTTTCCAGATTTCATCTGAGGATATTTCCTTTTTCAATATACACCTCTACGGGCTTCCAAATATCACTTTTCCAATTCCACAAGAACTGTCTTAGCGAAAGGCTTCTTGAGGTGAAAGCTGTAACTCTGTGAGATGATTTCACAGAACACAAAGAAGTTTCTCAGAAAGCTTCTTTCTCTTTGTTATCGGAGGATATTTCCTTTGGACCTATAGACTTCAAAGGGATCCGAAATATCTGTTCTCAGATTCCAGAGAAATAAGGCTAGCAAAGAAATCCACGAAATACAGATGTAAGTCTGTGAGATGAATTAACAGAACACTAAGAAGTTTCTCACAAAGCTTCTTTCCAGATTTCATCTGAGGATATTTCCTTTTTCACCATTGCCCTCTACGGGCTTCCAAATATCACTTTTCCAATTCCACAAGAACTGTCTTAGCGAAAGGCTTCTTGAGGGGAAAGCTGTAACTCTGTGAGATGATTTCACAGAACACAAAGAAGTTTCTCAGAAAGCTTCTTTGTCTTTGTTATCGGAGGATATTTCCTTTGGCTCTATAGTCTTCAAAGGGATCCGAAATATCTGTTCTCAGATTCCACAGAAATAAGGCTAGCAAAGAGATCCACGAAATACAGATGTAACTCGGTGAGATGAATTAACAGGACACTAAGCAGTTTCTCAGAAAGCTTCTTTCCAGATTTCATCTGAGGATATTTCAATTTTCACCATAGCCCTCTATGGGCTTCCAAATATCACTTTGCCAATTCCACAAGAACTGTCTTAGCGAAAGGCTTCTTGAGGGGAAAGCTGTATCTCTGTGAGATGATTTCACAGAACACAAAGAAGTTTCTCAGAAAGCTTCTTTCTCTTTGTTATCGGAGGATATTTCCTATGGCCCTATAGTCTTCAAAGGGATCCGAAATATCTGTTCTCAGATTCCACAGAAATAAGGCTAGCAAAGAGATCCACGAAATACAGATGTAACTCTGTGAGATGAATTAACAGAACACTAAGCAGTTTCTCAGAGAGCTTCCTTCCAGATGTCATCCGAGGATATTTCCTTTTTCAACATCGCCCTCTAGGGGCTTCCAAATATCACTTTGCCAATTCCACAAGAACTGACTTAGCGAAAGGCTTCTTGAGGGGAAAGCTGTAACTCTGTGAGATGATTTCACAGAACACAAAGAAGTTTCTCAGAAAGCTTCTTTCTCTTTGTTATCGGAGGATATTTCCTTTGGCCCTATAGTCTTCAAAGGGAACCGAAATATCTCTTCTCAGATTCCACAGAAATAAGGCTAGCAAAGAGATCCACGAAATACAGATGTAACTCTGTGAGATGAATTAACAGAACACTAAGCAGCTTCTCAGAAAGCTTCTTTACAGATTTCATCTGAGGATATTTCCTTTTTCACCATAGCCCTCTATGGGCTTCCAAATATCACTTTGCCAATTCCACAAGAACTGTCTTAGCGAAAGGCTTCTTGAGGGGAAAGCTGTAACTCTGTGAGATGATTTCACAGAACACAAAGAAGTTTCTCAGAAAGCTTCTTTCTCGTTGTTATCGGAGGATATTTCCTTTGGCCCTATAGACTTCAAAGGGATCCGAAATATCTGTTCTCAGATTCCACAGAAATAAGGCTAGCAAAGAGATCCACGAAATACAGATGTAAGTCTGTGAGATGAATTAACAGAACACTAAGCAGTTTCTCAGAAAGCTTCTTTCCAGAATTCATCTGAGGATATTTCCTTTTTCACCATAGCCCTCTATGGGCTTCCAAATATCACTTTGCCAATTCCACAAGAACTGTCTTAGCGAAAGGCTTTTGAGGGCAAAGCTGTAACTCTGTGAGATGATTTCACAGAACACAAAGAAGCTTCTCAGAAAACTTCTTTCTCTTTGTTATCAGAGGATATTTCCTTTGGCCCTATAGCCTTCAAAGGGATCCGAAATATCTGTTCTCAGATTCCACAGAAATAAGGCTAGCAAAGAGATCCACGAAATACAGATGTAATCCGTGAGATGAATTAACCGAACACTAAGCAGTTTCTCAGAAAGCTTCTTTCCAGATTTCATCTGAGGATATTTCCTTTTTCACCATAGACCTCAACGGGCTTCCCAATATCACTTTGCCAATTCCACAAGAACTGTCTTAGCGAAAGGCTTCTTGAGGGGAAAGCTGTAACTCTGTGAGATGATTTCACAGAACACAAAGAAGTTTCTCAGAAAGCTTCTTTCTCTTTGTTATCGGAGGATATTTCCTTTGGCCCTATAGACTTCAAAGGGATCCGAAATATCTGTTCTCAGATTCCACAGAAATAAGGCTAGCAAAGAAATCCACGAAATACAGATGTAAGTCTGTGAGATGAATTAACAGAACACTAAGAAGTTTCTCACAAAGCTTCTTTCCAGATTTCATCTGAGGATATTTCCTTTTTCACCATAGCCCTCTATGGGCTTCCAAATATCACTTTTCCAATTCCACAAGAACTGTCTTAGCGAAAGGCTTCTTGAGGGGAAAGCTGTAACTCTGTGAGATGATTTCACAGAACACAAAGAAGTTTCTCAGAAAGCTTCTTTGTCTTTGTTATCGGAGGATATTTCCTTTGGCCCTATAGTCTTCAAAGGGATCCGAAATATCTGTTCTCAGATTCCACAGAAATAAGGCTAGCAAAGAAATCCACGAAATACAGATGTAACTCTGTGAGATGAATTAACAGAACACTAAGCAGTTTCTCAGAAAGCTTCTTTCCAGATTTCATCTGAGGATATTTCCTTTTTCACCATAGCCCTCTATGGGCTTCCAAATATCACTTTGCCAATTCCACAAGAACTGTCTTAGCGAAAGGCTTCTTGAGGGGAAAGCTCTAACTCTGTGAGATGATTTCACAGAACACAAAGAAGTTTCTCAGAAAGCGTCTTTCTCTTTGTTATCGGAGGATATTTCCTTTGGCCCTATAGTCTTCAAAGGGATCCGAAATATCTGTTCTGAGATTCCACAGAAATAAGGCTAGCAAAGAGATCCACGAAATACAGATGTAAGTCGGTGAGAAGAATTAACAGAACACTAAGCAGTTTCTAAGAAAGATTCTTTCCAGATTTCATCTGAGGATATTTCTTTTTTCACCATAGCCCTCTATGGGCTTCCAAATATCACTTTGCCAATTCCACAAGAACTGTCTTAGCGAAAGGCTTCTTGAGGGGAAAGCTGTAACTCTGTGAGATGATTTCACAGAACACAAAGAAGTTTCTCAGAAAGCTTCTTTCTCTTTGTTATCGGAGGATATTTCCTTTGGCCCTATAGTCTTCAAAGGGATCCGAAATATCTCTTCTCAGATTCCACAGAAATAAGGCTAGCAAAGAGATCCACGAAATGCAGATGTAACTCTGTGAGATGAATTAACAGGACACTAAGCAGTTTCTCAGAAAGCTTCTTTCCAGATTTCATCTGAGGATATATCCTTTTTCACCATAGCCCTCTATGGGCTTCCAAATATCACTTTGCCAATTCCACAAGAACTGTCTTAGCAAAAGGCTTCTTGAGGGGAAAGCTGTAACTCTGTGAGATGATTTCACAGAACACAAAGAAGTTTCTCAGAAAGCTTCTTTCTCTTTGTTATCGGAGGATATTTCCTTTGGCCCTATAGTCTTCAAAGGGATCCGAAATATCTGTTCTCAGATTCCACAGAAATAAGGCTAGCAAAGAGATCCATGAAATACAGATGTAACTCTGTGAGATGAATTAACAGAACACTAAGCAGTTTCTCAGAAAGCTTCTTTCCAGATTTCTTCTGAGGATATTTCCTTTTTCACCATAGCCCTCTATGGGCTTCCAAATATCACTTTGCCAATTCCACAAGAACTGTCTTAGCGAAAGGCTTCTTGAGGGGAAAGCTGTAACTCTGTGAGATGATTTCACAGAACACAAAGAAGTTTCTCAGAAAGCTTCTTTCTCTTTGTTATCGGAGGATATTTCCTTTGGCCCTATAGTCTTCAAAGGGATCCGAAATATCTGTTCTCAGATTCCAGAGAAATAAGGCTAGCAAAGAGATCCACGAAATACAGATGTAAGTCTGTGAGATGAATTAACAGAACACTAAGCAGTTTCTCAGAAAGCTTCTTTCCAGATTTCATCTGAGGATATTTCCTTTTTCACCATAGCCCTCTATAGCTTCCAAATATCACTTTGCCAATTCCACAAGAACTGTCTTAGCTAAAGGCTTCTTGAGGGGAAAGCAGTAACTCTGTGAGATGATTTCACAGAACACAAAGAAGTTTCTCAGAAAGCTTCTTTCTCTTTGTTATCGGAGGATATTTCCTTTGGCCCTATAGTCTTCAAAGGGATCCGAAATATCTTTTCTCAGATTCCAGAGAAATAAGGCTAGCAAAGAAATCCACGAAATACAGATGTAAGTCTGTGAGATGAATTAACAGAACACTAAGCAGTTTCTCAGAAAGCTTCTTTCCAGATTTCATCTGAGGATATTTCCGTTTTCACCATAGCCCTCTATGGGCTTCCAAATATCACTTTGCCAATTCCACAAGAACTGTCTTAGCGAAAGGCTTCTTGAGGGGAAAGCTGTAACTCTGTGAGATGATTTCACAGAACACAAAGAAGTTTCTCAGAAAGCTTCTTTCTCTTTGTTATCGGAGGATATTTCCTTTGGCCCTATAATCTTCAAAGGGATCCGAAATATCTGTTCTCAGATTCCACAGAAATAAGGCTAGCAAAGAGATCCAGGAAATACAGATGTAACTCTGTGAGATGAATTAACAGGACACTAAGCAGTTTCTCAGAAAGCTTCTTTCCAGATTTCATCTGAGGATATTTCCTTTTTCACCATAGCCCTCTATGGGCTTCCAAATATCACTTTGCCAATTCCACAAGAACTGTCTTAGCTAAAGGCTTCTTGAGGGGAAAGCTGTAACTCTGTGAGATGATTTCACAGAACACAAAGAAGTTTCTCAGAAAGCTTCTTTCTCTTTGTTATCGGAGGATATTTCCTTTGGCCCTATAGTCTTCAAAGGGATCCGAAATATCTGTTCTCAGATTCCACAGAAATAAGGCTAGCAAAGAAATCCACGAAATACAGATGTTAGTCTGTGAGATGAATTAACAGAACACTAAGCAGTTTCTCAGAAAGCTTCTTTCCAGATTTCATCTGAGGATATTTCCTTTTTCACCATAGCCCTCTATGGGCTTCCAAATATCACTTTGCCAATTCCACAAGAACTGTCTTAGCGAAAGGCTTCTTGAGGGGAAAGCTGTAACTCTGTGAGATGATTTCACAGAACACAAAGAAGTTTCTCAGAAAGCTTCTTTCTCTTTGTTATCGGAGGATATTTCCCTTGGCCCTATAGTCTTCAAAGGGATCCGAAATATCTGTTCTCAGATTCCACAGAAATAAGGCTAGCAAAGAGATCCACGAAATACAGATGTAACTCTGTGAGATGAATTAACAGAACACTAAGCAGTTTCTCAGAAAGCTTCTTTCCAGATTTCATCTCAGGATATTTCCTTTTTCACCATAGCCCTCTACGGGCTTCCAAATATCACTTTTCCAATTCCACAAGAACTGTCTTAGCGAAAGGCTTCTCGAGGTTAGAGCTGTAACTCTGTGAGATGATTTCACAGAACACAAAGAAGTTTCTCAGAAAGCTTCTTTCTCTTTGTTATCGGAGGATATTTCCTTTGGCCCTATAGTCTTCAAAGGGATCCGAAATATCTGTTCTCAGATTCCACAGAAATAAGGCTAGCAAAGAGATCCACGAAATACAGATGTAAGTCTGTGAGATGAATTAACAGAACACTAAGCAGTTTCTCAGAAAGCTTCTTTCCAGATTTCATCTGAGGATATTTCCTTTTTCACCATAGCCCTCTATGGGCTTCCAAATATCACTTTGCCAATTCCACAAGAACTGTCTTAGCGAAAGGCTTCTTGAGGGGAAAGCTGTAACTCTGTGAGATGATTTCACAGAACACAAAGAAGTTTCTCAGAAAGCTTCTTTCTCTTTGTTATCGGAGGATATTTCCCTTGGCCCTATAGTCTTCCAAGGGTTCCGAAATATCTGTTCTCAGATTCCACAGAAATAAGGCTAGCAAAGAGATCCACGAAATACAGATGTATGTCTGTGAGATGAATTAACAGAACACTTAGCAGTTTCTCAGAAAGCTTCTTTCCAGATTTCATCTGAGGATATTTCCTTTTTCACCATAGCCCTCTATGGGCTTCCAAATATCACTTTGCCAATTACACAAGAACTGTCTTAGCGAAAGGCTTCTCGAGGGTAGAGCTGTAACTCTGTGAGATGATTTCACAGAACGCAAAGAAGTTTCTCAGAAAGCGTCTTTCTCTTTGTTATCGGAGGATATTTCCTTTGGCCCTATAGTCTTCAAAGGGATCCGAAATATCTGTTCTCAGATTCCACAGAAATAAGGCTAGCAAAGAGATCCACGAAATACAGATGTAAGTCGGTGAGATGAATTAACAGAACACTAAGCAGTTTCTAAGAAAGATTCTTTCCAGATTTCATCTGAGGATATTTCTTTTTTCACCATAGCCCTCTATGGGCTTCCAAATATCACTTTGCCAATTCCACAAGAACTGTCTTAGCGAAAGGCTTCTTGAGGGGAAAGCTGTAACTCTGTGAGATGATTTCACAGAACACAAAGAAGTTTCTCAGAAAGCTTCTTTCTCTTTGTTATCGGAGGATATTTCCTTTGGCCCTATAGTCTTCAAAGGGATCCGAAATATCTGTTCTCAGATTCCACAGAAATAAGGCTAGCAAAGAGATCCACGAAATACAGATATAAGTCTGTGAGATGAATTAAGAGAACACTAAGCAGTTTCTCAGAAAGCTTCTTTCCAGATTTCATCTGAGGATATTTCCTTTTTCACCATAGCCCTCTATAGCTTCCAAATATCACTTTGCCAATTCCACAAGAACTGTCTTAGCTAAAGGCTTCTTGAGGGGAAAGCTGTAACTCTGTGAGATGATTTCACAGAACACAAAGAAGTTTCTCAGAAAGCTTCTTTCTCTTTGTTATCGGAGGATATTTCCTTTGGCCCTATAATCTTCAAAGGGATCCGAAATATCTGTTCTAAGATTCCACAGAAATAAGGCTAGCAAAAGAGATCCAGGAAATACAGATGTAACTCTGTGAGATGAATTAAGATAACACTAAGCAGTTTCTCAGAAAGCTTCTTTCCAGATTTCATCTGAGGATATTTCCTTTTTCACCATAGCCCTCTATAGCTTCCAAATATCACTTTGCCAATTCCACAAGAACTGTCTTAGCTAAAGGCTTCTTGAGGGGAAAGCAGTAACTCTGTGAGATGATTTCACAGAACACAAAGAAGTTTCTCAGAAAGCTTCTTTCTCTTTGTTATCGGAGGATATTTCCTTTGGCCCTATAGTCTTCAAAGGGATCCGAAATATCTGTTCTCAGATTCCACAGAAATAAGGCTAGCAAAGAAATCCACGAAATACAGATGTAAGTCTGTGAGATGAATTAACAGAACACTAAGCAGTTTCTCAGAAAGCTTCTTTCCAGATTTCATCTGAGGATATTTCCTTTTTCACCATAGCCCTCTATGGGCTTCCAAATATCACTTTGCCAATTCCACAAGAACTGTCTTAGCGAAAGGCTTCTTGAGGGGAAAGCTGTAACTCTGTGAGATGATTTCACAGAACACAAAGAAGTTTCTCAGAAAGCTTCTTTCTCTTTGTTATCGGAGGATATTTCCTTTGGCCCTATAGTCTTCAAAGGGATCCGAAATATCTGTTCTCAGATTCCACAGAAATAAGGCTAGCAAAGAGATCCAGGAAATACAGATGTAACTCTGTGAGATGAATTAACAGGACACTAAGCAGTTTCTCAGAAAGCTTCTTTCCAGATTTCATCTGAGGATATTTCCTTTTTCACCATAGCCCTCTATGGGCTTCCAAATATCACTTTGCCAATTCCACAAGAACTGTCTTAGCTAAAGGCTTCTTGAGGGGAAAGCTGTAACTCTGTGAGATGATTTCACAGAACACAAAGAAGTTTCTCAGAAAGCTTCTTTCTCTTTGTTATCGGAGGATATTTCCTTTGGCCCTATAGTCTTCAAAGGGATCCGAAATATCTGTTCTCAGATTCCACAGAAATAAGGCTAGCAAAGAAATCCACGAAATACAGATGTTAGTCTGTGAGATGAATTAACAGAACACTAAGCAGTTTCTCAGAAAGCTTCTTTCCAGATTTCATCTGAGGATATTTCCTTTTTCACCATAGCCCTCTATGGGCTTCCAAATATCACTTTGCCAATTCCACAAGAACTGTCTTAGCGAAAGGCTTCTTGAGGGGAAAGCTGTAACTCTGTGAGATGATTTCACAGAACACAAAGAAGTTTCTCAGAAAGCTTCTTTCTCTTTGTTATCGGAGGATATTTCCCTTGGCCCTATAGTCTTCAAAGGGATCCGAAATATCTGTTCTCAGATTCCACAGAAATAAGGCTAGCAAAGAGATCCACGAAATACAGATGTAACTCTGTGAGATGAATTAACAGAACACTAAGCAGTTTCTCAGAAAGCTTCTTTCCAGATTTCATCTGAGGATATTTCCTTTTTCACCATAGCCCTCTACGGGCTTCCAAATATCACTTTGCCAATTCCACAAGAACTGTCTTAGCGAAAGGCTTCTCGAGGTTAGAGCTGTAACTCTGTGAGATGATTTCACAGAACACAAAGAAGTTTCTCAGAAAGCTTCTTTCTCTTTGTTATCGGAGGATATTTCCTTTGGCCCTATAGTTTTCAAAGGGATCCGAAATATCTGTTCTCAGATTCCACAGAAATAAGGCTAGCAAAGAGATCCACGAAATACAGATGTAAGTCTGTGAGATGAATTAACAGAACACTAAGCAGTTTCTCAGAAAGCTTCTTTCCAGATTTCATCTGAGGATATTTCCTTTTTCACCATAGCCCTCTATGGGCTTCCAAATATCACTTTGCCAATTCCACAAGAACTGTCTTAGCGAAAGGCTTCTTGAGGGGAAAGCTGTAACTCTGTGAGATGATTTCACAGAACACAAAGAAGTTTCTCAGAAAGCTTCTTTCTCTTTGTTATCGGAGGATATTTCCCTTGGCCCTATAGTCTTCCAAGGGTTCCGAAATATCTGTTCTCAGATTCCACAGAAATAAGGCTAGCAAAGAGATCCACGAAATACAGATGTATGTCTGTGAGATGAATTAACAGAACACTAAGCAGTTTCTCAGAAAGCTTCTTTCCAGATTTCATCTGAGGATATTTCCTTTTTCACCATAGCCCTCTATGGGCTTCCAAATATCACTTTGCCAATTACACAAGAACTGTCTTAGCGAAAGGCTTCTCGAGGGTAGAGCTGTAACTCTGTGAGATGATTTCACAGAACGCAAAGAAGTTTCTCAGAAAGCGTCTTTCTCTTTGTTATCGGAGGATATTTCCTTTGGCCCTATAGTCTTCAAAGGGATCCGAAATATCTGTTCTCAGATTCCACAGAAATAAGGCTAGCAAAGAGATCCACGAAATACAGATGTAAGTCGGTGAGATGAATTAACAGAACACTAAGCAGTTTCTAAGAAAGATTCTTTCCAGATTTCATCTGAGGATATTTCTTTTTTCACCATAGCCCTCTATGGGCTTCCAAATATCACTTTGCCAATTCCACAAGAACTGTCTTAGCGAAAGGCTTCTTGAGGGGAAAGCTGTAACTCTGTGAGATGATTTCACAGAACACAAAGAAGTTTCTCAGAAAGCTTCTTTCTCTTTGTTATCGGAGGATATTTCCTTTGGCCCTATAGTCTTCAAAGGGATCCGAAATATCTGTTCTCAGATTCCACAGAAATAAGGCTAGCAAAGAGATCCACGAAATACAGATATAAGTCTGTGAGATGAATTAAGAGAACACTAAGCAGTTTCTCAGAAAGCTTCTTTCCAGATTTCATCTGAGGATATTTCCTTTTTCACCATAGCCCTCTATAGCTTCCAAATATCACTTTGCCAATTCCACAAGAACTGTCTTAGCTAAAGGCTTCTTGAGGGGAAAGCTGTAACTCTGTGAGATGATTTCACAGAACACAAAGAAGTTTCTCAGAAAGCTTCTTTCTCTTTGTTATCGGAGGATATTTCCTTTGGCCCTATAATCTTCAAAGGGATCCGAAATATCTGTTCTAAGATTCCACAGAAATAAGGCTAGCAAAAGAGATCCAGGAAATACAGATGTAACTCTGTGAGATGAATTAAGATAACACTAAGCAGTTTCTCAGAAAGCTTCTTTCCAGATTTCATCTGAGGATATTTCCTTTTTCACCATAGCCCTCTATAGCTTCCAAATATCACTTTGCCAATTCCACAAGAACTGTCTTAGCTAAAGGCTTCTTGAGGGGAAAGCAGTAACTCTGTGAGATGATTTCACAGAACACAAAGAAGTTTCTCAGAAAGCTTCTTTCTCTTTGTTATCGGAGGATATTTCCTTTGGCCCTATAGTCTTCAAAGGGATCCGAAATATCTGTTCTCAGATTCCACAGAAATAAGGCTAGCAAAGAAATCCACGAAACACAGATGTAAGTCTGTGAGATGAATTAACAGAACACTAAGCAGTTTCTCAGAAAGCTTCTTTCCAGATTTCATCTGAGGATATTTCCTTTTTCACCATAGCCCTCTATGGGCTTCCAAATATCACTTTGCCAATTCCACAAGAACTGTCTTAGCGAAAGGCTTCTTGAGGGGAAAGCTGTAACTCTGTGAGATGATTTCACAGAACACAAAGAAGTTTCTCAGAAAGCTTCTTTCTCTTTGTTATCGGAGGATATTTCCCTTGGCCCTATAGTCTTCAAAGGGATCCGAAATATCTGTTCTCAGATTCCACAGAAATAAGGCTAGCAAAGAGATCCACGAAATACAGATGTATGTCTGTGAGATGAATTAACACAACACTAAGCAGTTTCTCAGAAAGCTTCTTTCCAGATTTCATCTGAGGATATTTCCTTTTTCACCATAGCCCTCTATGGGCTTCCAAATATCACTTTTCCAATTCCACACGAACTGTCTTAGCGAAAGGCTTCTCGAGGGGAGAGCTGTAACTCTGTGAGATGATTTCACAGAACACAAAGAAGTTTCTCAGAAAGCGTCTTTCTCTTTGTTATCGGAGGATATTTCCTTTGGCCCTATAGTCTTCAAAGGGATCCGAAATATCTGTTCTCAGATTCCACAGAAATAAGGCTAGCAAAGAGATCCACGAAATACAGATGTAAGTCGGTGAGAAGAATTAACAGAACACTAAGCAGTTTCTAAGAAAGATTCTTTCCAGATTTCATCTGAGGATATTTCTTTTTTCACCATAGCCCTCTATGGGCTTCCAAATATCACTTTGCCAATTCCACAAGAACTGTCTTAGTGAAAGGCTTCTTAAGGGGAAAGCTGTAACTCTGTGAGATGATTTCACAGAACACAAAGAAGTTTCTCAGAAAGCTTCTTTCTCTTTGTTATCGGAGGATATTTCCTTTGGCCCTATAATCTTCAAAGGGATCCGAAATATCTGTTTTCAGATTCCACAGAAATAAGGCTAGCAAAGAGATCCACGAAATACAGATGTAACTCTGTGAGATGAATTAACAGGACACTAAGCAGTTTCTCAGAAAGCTTCTTTCCAGATTTCATCTGAGGATATATCCTTTTTCACCATAGCCCTCTATGGGCTTCCAAATATCACTTTGCCAATTCCACAAGAACTGTCTTCGCGAAAGGCTTCTTGAGGGGAAAGCTGTAACTCTGTGAGATGATTTCACAGAACACAAAGAAGTTTCTCAGAAAGCTTCTTTCTCTTTGTTATCGGAGGATATTTCCTTTGGCCCTATAGTCTTCAAAGGGATCCGAAATATCTGTTCTCAGATTCCACAGAAATAAGGCTAGCAAAGAGATCCATGAAATACAGATGTAACTCTGTGAGATGAATTAACAGAACACCAAGCAGTTTCTCAGAAAGCTTCTTTCCAGATTTCTTCTGAGGATATTTCCTTTTTCACCATAGCCCTCTATGGGCTTCCAAATATCACTTTGCCAATTCCACAAGAACTGTCTTAGCGAAAGGCTTCTTGAGGGGAAAGCTGTAACTCTGTGAGATGATTTCACAGAACACAAAGAAGTTTCTCAGAAAGCTTCTTTCTCTTTGTTATGGGAGGATATTTCCTTTGGCCCTATAGTCTTCAAAGGGATCCGAAGTATCTGTTCTCAGATTCCACAGAAATAAGGCTAGCAAAGAGATCCACGAAATACAGATGTAACTCTGTGAGATGAATTAACAGGACACTAAGCAGTTTCTCAGAAAGCTTCTTTCCAGATTTCATCTGAGGATATTTAATTTTTCACCATAGCCCTCTATGGGCTTCCAAATATCACTTTGCCAATTCCACAAGAACTGTCTTAGCGAAAGGCTTCTTGAGGGGAAAGCTGTAACTCTGTGAGATGATTTCACAGAACACAAAGAAGTTTCTCAGAAAGCTTCTTTCTCTTTGTTATGGGAGGATATTTCCTTTGGCCCTATAGTCTTCAAAGGGATCCGAAATATCTGTTCTCAGATTCCACAGAAATAAGGCTAACAAAGAGATCCACGAAATACAGATGTAACTCTGTGAGATGAATTAACAGGACACTAAGCAGTTTCTAAGAAAGCTTCTTTCCAGATTTCATCTGAGGATATTTCCTTTTTCACCATAGGCCTCTATGACTTCCAAATATCACTTTGCCAATTCCACAAGAACTGTCTTAGCGAAAGGCTTCTTGAGGGGAAAGCTGTAACTCTGTGAGATGATTTCACAGAACACAAAGAAGTTTCTCAGAAAGCTTCTTTCTCTTTGTTATGGGAGGATATTTCCTTTGGCCCTATAGTCTTCAAAGGGATCCGAAATATCTGTTCTCAGATTCCACAGAAATAAGGCTAGCAAAGAGATCCACGAAATACAGATGTAACTCTGTGAGATGAATTAACAGGACACTAAGCAGTTTCTCAGAAAGCTTCTTTCCAGATTTCATCTGAGGATATTTAATTTTTCACCATAGCCCTCTATGGGCTTCCAAATATCACTTTGCCAATTCCACAAGAACTGTCTTAGCGAAAGGCTTCTTGAGGGGAAAGCTGTATCTCTATGAGATGATTTCACAGAACACAAAGAAGTTTCTCAGAAAGCTTCTTTCTCTTTGTTATCGGAGGATATTTCCTTTGGCCCTATAGTCTTCAAAGGGATCCGAAATATCTGTTCTCAGATTCCACAGAAATAAGGCTAGCAAAGAGATACACGAAATACAGATGTAACTCTGTGAGATGAATTAACAGAACACTAAGCAGTTTCTCAGAAAGCTTCCTTCCAGATGTCATCCGAGGATATTTCCTTTTTCAACATCGCCCTCTAGGGGCTTCCAAATATCACTTTGCCAATTCCACAAGAACTGACTTAGCGAAAGGCTTCTTGAGGGGAAAGCTGTAACTCTGTGAGATGATTTCACAGAACACAAAGAAGTTTCTCAGAAAGCTTCTTTCTCTTTGTTATCGGAGGATATTTCCTTTGGCCCTATAGTCTTCCAAGGGATCCGAAATATCTGTTCTCAGATTCCACAGAAATAAGGCTAGCAAAGAGATCCACGAAATACAGATGTAACTCTGTGAGATGAATTAACAGAACACTAAGCAGTTTCTCAGAAAGCTTCTTTCCAGATTTCATCTGAGGATATTTCCTTTTTCACCATAGCCCTCTATGGGCTTCCAAATATCACTTTGACAATTCCACAAGAACTGTCTTAGCGAAAGGCTTCTTGAGGGGAAAGCTGTAACTCTGTGAGATGATTTCACAGAACACAAAGAAGTTTCTCAGAAAGCTTCTTTCTCTTTGTTATCGGAGGATATTTCCTTTGGCCCTATAGACTTCAAAGGGATCCGAAATATCTGTTCTCAGATTCCACAGAAATAAGGCTAGCAAAGAGATCCACGAAATACAGATGTAAGTCTGTGAGATGAATTAACAGAACACTAAGCAGTTTCTCAGAAAGCTTCTTTCCAGATTTCATCTGAGGATATTTCCTTTTTCACCATAACCCTCTATGGGCTTCCAAATATCACTTTGCCAATTCCATAAGAACTGTCTTAGCGAAAGGCTTCTTGAGGGGAAAGCTGTAACTCTGTGAGATGATTTCACAGAACACAAAGAAGTTTCTCAGAAAGCTTCTTTCTCTTTGTTATCGGAGGATATTTCCTTTGGCCGTATAGTCTTCAAAGAGATCCGAAATATCTGTTCTCAGATTCCACAGAAATAAGGCTAGCAAAGAGATCCACGAAATACAGATGTAAGTCTGTGAGATGAATTAACAGAACACTAAGCAGATTCTAAGAAAGCTTCTTTGCAGATTTCATCTGAGGATATTTCCTTTTTAACCATAGCCCTCTATGGGCTTCCAAATATCACTTTGCCAATTCCACAAGAACTGTCCTAGCGAAAGGCTTTTGAGGGGAAAGCTGTAACTCTGTGAGATGATTTCACAGAACACAAAGAAGCTCCTCAGAAAACTTCTTTCTCTTTGTTATCGGAGGATATTTCCATTGGCCCTATAGTCTTCAAAGGGATCCGAAATATCTGTTCTCAGATTCCACAGAAATAAGGCTAGCAAAGAGATCCACGAAATACAGATGTAATCTGTGAGATGAATTATACGAACACTAAGCAGTTTCTCAGAAAGCTTCTTTCCAGATTTCATCTGAGGATATTTCCTTTTTCAATATACACCTCTACGGGCTTCCAAATATCACTTTGCCAATTCCACAAGAACTGTCTTAGCGAAAGGCTTCTTGAGGTGAAAGCTGTAACTCTGTGAGATGATTTCACAGAACACAAAGAAGTTTCTCAGAAAGCTTCTTTCTCTTTGTTATCGGAGGATATTTCCTTTGGACCTATAGACTTCAAAGGGATCCGAAATATCTGTTCTCAGATTCCAGAGAAATAAGGCTAGCAAAGAAATCCACGAAATACAGATGTAAGTCTGTGAGATGAATTAACAGAACACTAAGAAGTTTCTCACAAAGCTTCTTTCCAGATTTCATCTGAGGATATTTCCTTTTTCACCATTGCCCTCTACGGGCTTCCAAATATCACTTTTCCAATTCCACAAGAACTGTCTTAGCGAAAGGCTTCTTGAGGGGAAAGCTGTAACTCTGTGAGATGATTTCACAGAACACAAAGAAGTTTCTCAGAAAGCTTCTTTCTCTTTGTTATCGGAGGATATTTCCTTTGGCTCTATAGTCTTCAAAGGGATCCGAAATATCTGTTCTCAGATTCCACAGAAATAAGGCTAGCAAAGAGATCCACGAAATACAGATGTAACTCTGTGAGATGAATTAACAGGACACTAAGCAGTTTCTCAGAAAGCTTCTTTCCAGAATTCATCTGAGGATATTTCCTTTTTCACCATAGCCCTCTATGGGCTTCCAAATATCACTTTGCCAATTCCACAAGAACAGTCTTAGCGAAAGGCTTTTGAGGGCAAAGCTGTAACTCTGTGAGATGATTTCACAGAACACAAAGAAGCTTCTCAGAAAACTTCTTTCTCTTTGTTATCAGAGGATATTTCCTTTGGCCCTATAGCCTTCAAAGGGATCCGAAATATCTGTTCTCAGATTCCACAGAAATAAGGCTAGCAAAGAGATCCACGAAATACAGATGTAATCCGTGAGATGAATTAACCGAACACTAAGCAGTTTCTCAGAAAGCTTCTTTCCAGATTTCATCTGAGGATATTTCCTTTTTCACCATAGACCTCAACGGCCTTCCAAATATCACTTTGCCAATTCCACAAGAACTGTCTTAGCGAAAGGCTTCTTGAGGGGAAAGCTGTAACTCTGTGAGATGATTTCACAGAACACAAAGAAGTTTCTCAGAAAGCTTCTTTCTCTTTGTTATCGGAGGATATTTCCTTTGGCCCTATAGACTTCAAAGGGATCCGAAATATCTGTTCTCAGATTCTAGAGAAATAAGGCTAGCAAAGAAATCCACGAAATACAGATGTAAGTCTGTGAGATGAATTAACAGAACACTAAGAAGTTTCTCACAAAGCTTCTTTCCAGATTTCATCTGAGGATATTTCCTTTTTCACCATAGCCCTCTATGGGCTTCCAAATATCACTTTTCCAATTCCACAAGAACTGTCTTAGCGAAAGGCTTCTTGAGGGGAAAGCTGTAACTCTGTGAGATGATTTCACAGAACACAAAGAAGTTTCTCAGAAAGCTTCTTTGTCTTTGTTATCGGAGGATATTTCCTTTGGCCCTATAGTCTTCAAAGGGATCCGAAATATCTGTTCTCAGATTCCACAGAAATAAGGCTAGCAAGGAAATCCACGAAATACAGATGTAACTCTGTGAGATGAATTAACAGAACACTAAGCAGTTTCTCAGAAAGCTTCTTTCCAGATTTCATCTGAGGATATTTCCTTTTTCACCATAGCCCTCTATGGGCTTCCAAATATCACTTTGCCAATTCCACAAGAACTGTCTTAGCGAAAGGCTTCTTGAGGGGAAAGCTCTAACTCTGTGAGATGATTTCACAGAACACAAAGAAGTTTCTCAGAAAGCTTCTTTCTCTTTGTTATCGGAGGATATTTCCTTAGGCCCTATAGTCTTCAAAGCGATCCGAAATATCTGTTCTCAGATTCCACAGAAATAAGGCTAGCAAAGAGATACACGAAATACAGATGTAACTCTGTGAGATGAATTAACAGAACACTAAGCAGTTTCTCAGAAAGCTTCTTTCCAGATTTCATCTGAGGATATATCCTTTTTCACCATAGCCCTCTATGGCTTCCAAATATCACTTTGCCAATTCCACAAGAACTATCTTAGCGAAAGGCTTCTTAGGGGAAAGCTGTAACTCTGTGAGATGATTTCACAGAACACAAAGAAGTTTCTCAGAAAGCTTCTTTCTCTTTGTTATCGGAGGATATTTCCTTTGGCCCTATAATCTTCAAAGGGATCCGAAATATCTGTTCTCAGATTCCACAGAAATAAGGCTAGCAAAAGAGATCCAGGAAATACAGATGTAACTCTGTGAGATGAATTAACAGAACACTAAGCAGTTTCTCAGAAAGCTTCTTTCCAGATTTCATCTGAGGATATTTCCTTTTTCAACATAGCCCTCTATGGGCTTCCAAATATCACTTTGCCAATTCCACAAGAACTGTCTTAGCGAAAGGCTTCATGAGGGGAAAGCTGTAACTCTGTGAGATGATTTCACAGAACACAAAGAAGTTTCTCAGAAAGCTTCTTTCTCTTTGTTATCGGAGGATATTTCCTTTGGCCCTATAGTCTTCAAAGGGATCCGAAATATCTGTTCTCAGATTCCACAGAAATAAGGCTAGCAAAGAGATCCACGAAATAGAGATGTAAGTCTGTGAGATGAATTAACAGGACACTAAGCAGTTTCTCAGAAAGCTTCTTTCCAGATTTCATCTGAGGATATTTCATTTTTCACCATAGCCCTCTATAGGCTTCCAAATATCACATTGCCAATTCCACAAGAACTGTCTTAGCGAAAGGCTTCTTGAGGGGAAAGCTGTAACTCTGTGAGATGATTTCACAGAACACAAAGAAGTTTCTCAGAAAGCTTCTTTCTCTTTGTTATCGGAGGATATTTCCTTTGGCCCTATAGACTTCAAAAGGATCCGAAACATCTGTTCTCAGATTCCAGAGAAATAAGGCTAGCAAAGAGATCCACGAAATACAGATGTAAGTCTGTGAGATGAATTAACAGAACACTAAGCAGTTTCTCAGAAAGCTTCTTTCCAGATTTCATCTGAGGATATTTCCTTTTTCACCATAGCCCTCTATGGGCTTCCAAATATCACTTTGCCATTTCCACAAGAACTGTCTTAGCGAAAGGCTTCTTGAGCGGAAAGCTGTAACTCTGTGAGATGATTTCACAGAACACAAAGAAGTTTCTCAGAAAGCTTCTTTCTCTTTGTTATCGGAGGATATTTCCTTTGGCCCTATAGTCTTCAAAGGGATCCGAAATATCTGTTCTCAGATTCCACAGAAATAAGGCTAGCAAAGAGATCCACGAAATACAGATGTAACTCTGTGAGATGAATTAAGAGGACACTAAGCAGTTTCTCAGAAAGCTTCTTTCCAGATTTCATCTGAGGATATTTCCTTTTTCACCATAGCCCTCTAAGGGCTTCCAAATATCACTTTGCCAATTCCACAAGAACTGTCTTAGCGAAAGGCTTCTTGAGGGGAAAGCTGTAACTCTGTGAGATGATTTCACAGAACACAAAGAAGTTTCTCAGAAAGCTTCTTTCTCTTTGTTATGGGATGATATTTCCTTTGGCCCTATAGTCTTCAAAGGGATCCGAAGTATCTGTTCTCAGATTCCACAGAAATAAGGCTAACAAAGAGATCCACGAAATACAGATGTAACTCTGTGAGATGAATTAACAGGACACTAAGCAGTTTCTCAGAAAGCTTCTTTCCAGATTTCATCTGAGGATATTTAATTTTTCACCATAGCCCTCTATGGGCTTCCAAATATCACTTTGCCAATTCCACAAGAACTGTCTTAGCGAAAGGCTTCTTGAGGGGAAAGCTGTAACTCTGTGAGATGATTTCACAGAACACAAAGAAGTTTCTCAGAAAGCTTCTTTCTCTTTGTTATGGGAGGATATTTCCTTTGGCCCTATAGTCTTCAAAGGGATCCGAAATATCTGTTCTCAGATTCCACAGAAATAAGGCTAACAAAGAGATCCACGAAATACAGATGTAACTCTGTGAGATGAATTAACAGGACACTAAGCAGTTTCTAAGAAAGCTTCTTTCCAGAATTCATCTGAGGATATTTCCTTTTTCACCATAGGCCTCTATGACTTCCAAATATAACTTTGCCAATTCCACAAGAACTGTCTTAGCGAAAGGCTTCTAGAGGGGAAAGCTGTAACTCTGTGAGATGATTTCACAGAACACAAAGAAGTTTCTCAGAAAGCTTCTTTCTCTTTGTTATGGGAGGATATTTCCTTTGGCCCTATAGTCTTCAAAGGGATCCGAAATATCTGTTCTCAGATTCCACAGAAATAAGGCTAGCAAAGAGATCCACGAAATACAGATGTAACTCTGTGAGATGAATTAACAGGACATTAAGCAGTTTCTCAGAAAGCTTCTTTCCAGATTTCATCTGAGGATATTTAATTTTTCACCATAGCCCTCTATGGGCTTCCAAATATCACTTTGCCAATTCCACAAGATCTGTCTTAGCGAAAGGCTTCTTGAGGGGAAAGCTGTATCTCTATGAGATGATTTCACAGAACACAAAGAAGTTTCTCAGAAAGCTTCTTTCTCTTTGTTATCGGAGGATATTTCCTTTGGCCCTATAGTCTTCAAAGGGATCCGAAATATCTGTTCTCAGATTCCACAGAAATAAGGCTAGCAAAGAGATACACGAAATACAGATGTAACTCTGTGAGATGAATTAACAGAACACTAAGCAGTTTCTCAGAAAGCTTCCTTCCAGATGTCATCCGAGGATATTTCCTTTTTCAACATCGCCCTCTATGGGCTTCCAAATATCACTTTGCCAATTCCACAAGAACTGACTTAGCGAAAGGCTTCTTGAGGGGAAAGCTGTAACTCTGTGAGATGATTTCACAGAACACAAAGAAGTTTCTCAGAAAGCTTCTTTCTCTTTGTTATCGGAGGATATTTCCTTTGGCCCTATAGTCTCCCAAGGGATCCGAAATATCTGTTCTCAGATTCCACAGAAATAAGGCTAGCAAAGAGATCCACGAAATACAGATGTAACTCTGTGAGATGAATTAACAGAACACTAAGCAGTTTCTCAGAAAGCTTCTTTCCAGATTTCATCTGAGGATATTTCCTTTTTCACCATAGCCCTCTATGGGCTTCCAAATATCACTTTGACAATTCCACAAGAACTGTCTTAGCGAAAGGCTTCTTGAGGGGAAAGCTGTAACTCTGTGAGATGATTTCACAGAACACAAAGAAGTTTCTCAGAAAGCTTCTTTCTCTTTGTTATCGGAGGATATTTCCTTTGGCCGTATAGTCTTCAAAGAGATCCGAAATATCTGTTCTCAGATTCCACAGAAATAAGGCTAGCAAAGAGATCCACGAAATACAGATGTAAGTCTGTGAGATGAATTAACAGAACACTAAGCAGATTCTCAGAAAGCTTCTTTGCAGATTTCATCTGAGGATATTTCCTTTTTAACCATAGCCCTCTATGGGCTTCCAAATATCACTTTGCCAATTCCACAAGAACTGTCCTAGCGAAAGGCTTTTGAGGGGAAAGCTGTAACTCTGTGAGATGATTTCACAGAACACAAAGAAGCTTCTCAGAAACCTTCTTTCTCTTTGTTATCGGAGGATATTTCCATTGGCCCTATAGTCTTCAAAGGGATCCGAAATATCTGTTCTCAGATTCCACAGAAATAAGGCTAGCAAAGAGATCCACGAAATACAGATGTAATCTGTGAGATGAATTAACCGAACACTAAGCAGTTTCTCAGAAAGCTTCTTTCCAGATTTCATCTGAGGATATTTCCTTTTTCAATATACACCTCTACGGGCTTCCAAATATCACCTTTCCAATTCCACAAGAACTGTCTTAGCGAAAGGCTTCTTGAGGTGAAAGCTGTAACTCTGTGAGATGATTTCACAGAACACAAAGAAGTTTCTCAGAAAGCTTCTTTCTCTTTGTTATCGGAGGATATTTCCTTTGGACCTATAGACTTCAAAGGGATCCGAAATATCTGTTCTCAGATTCCAGAGAAATAAGGCTAGCAAAGAAATCCACGAAATACAGATGTAAGTCTGTGAGATGAATTAACAGAACACTAAGAATTTTCTCACAAAGCTTCTTTCCAGATTTCATCTGAGGATATTTCCTTTTTCACCATTGCCCTCTACGGGCTTCCAAATATCACTTTTCCAATTCCACAAGAACTGTCTTAGCGAAAGGCTTCTTGAGGGGAAAGCTGTAACTCTGTGAGATGATTTCACAGAACACAAAGAAGTTTCTCAGAAAGCTTCTTTGTCTTTGTTATCGGAGGATATTTCCTTTGGCTCTATAGTCTTCAAAGGGATCCGAAATATCTGTTCTCAGATTCCACAGAAATAAGGCTAGCAAAGAGATCCACGAAATACAGATGTAACTCGGTGAGATGAATTAACAGGACACTAAGCAGTTTCTCAGAAAGCTTCTTTCCAGATTTCATCTGATTATATTTCATTTTTCACCATAGCCCTCTATGGGCTTCCAAATATCACTTTGCCAATTCCACAAGAACTGTCTTAGCGAAAGGCTTCTTGAGGGGAAAGCTGTATCTCTGTGAGATGATTTCACAGAACACAAAGAAGTTTCTCAGAAAGCTTCTTTCTCTTTGTTATCGGAGGATATTTCCTATGGCCCTATAGTCTTCAAAGGGATCCGAAATATCTGTTCTCAGATTCCACAGAAATAAGGCTAGCAAAGAGATCCACGAAATACAGATGTAACTCTGTGAGATGAATTAACAGAACACTAAGCAGTTTCTCAGAGAGCTTCCTTCCAGATGTCATCCGAGGATATTTCCTTTTTCAACATCGCCCTCTAGGGGCTTCCAAATATCACTTTGCCAATTCCACAAGAACTGACTTAGCGAAAGGCTTCTTGAGGGGAAAGCTGTAACTCTGTGAGATGATTTCACAGAACACAAAGAAGTTTCTCAGAAAGCTTCTTTCTCTTTGTTATCGGAGGATATTTCCTTTGGCCCTATAGTCTTCAAAGGGATCCGAAATATCTCTTCTCAGATTCCACAGAAATAAGGCTAGCAAAGAGATCCACGAAATACAGATGTAACTCTGTGAGATGAATTAACAGAACACTAAGCAGCTTCTCAGAAAGCTTCTTTCCAGATTTCATCTGAGGATATTTCCTTTTTCACCATAGCCCTCTATGGGCTTCCAAATATCACTTTGCCAATTCCACAAGAACTGTCTTAGCGAAAGGCTTCTTGAGGGGAAAGCTGTAACTCTGTGAGATGATTTCACAGAACACAAAGAAGTTTCTCAGAAAGCTTCTTTCTCGTTGTTATCGGAGGATATTTCCTTTGGCCCTATAGACTTCAAAGGGATCCGAAATATCTGTTCTCAGATTCCACAGAAATAAGGCTAGCAAAGAGATCCACGAAATACAGATGTAAGTCTGTGAGATGAATTAACAGAACACTAAGCAGATTCTCAGAAAGCTTCTTTGCAGATTTCATCTGAGGATATTTCCTTTTTAACCATAGCCCTCTATGGGCTTCCAAATATCACTTTGCCAATTCCACAAGAACTGTCCTAGCGAAAGGCTTTTGAGGGGAAAGCTGTAACTCTGTGAGATGATTTCACAGAACACAAAGAAGCTTCTCAGAAACCTTCTTTCTCTTTGTTATCGGAGGATATTTCCATTGGCCCTATAGTCTTCAAAGGGATCCTAAATATCTGTTCTCAGATTCCACAGAAATAAGGCTAGCAAAGAGATCCACGAAATACAGATGTAATCTGTGAGATGAATTAACCGAACACTAAGCAGTTTCTCAGAAAGCTTCTTTCCAGATTTCATCTGAGGATATTTCCTTTTTCAATATACACCTCTACGGGCTTCCAAATATCACTTTTCCAATTCCACAAGAACTCTCTTAGCGAAAGGCTTCTTGAGGTGAAAGCTGTAACTCTGTGAGATGATTTCACAGAACACAAAGAAGTTTCTCAGAAAGCTTCTTTCTCTTTGTTATCGGAGGATATTTCCTTTGGACCTATAGACTTCAAAGGGATCCGAAATATCTGTTCTCAGATTCCAGAGAAATAAGGCTAGCAAAGAAATCCACGAAATACAGATGTAAGTCTGTGAGATGAATTAACAGAACACTAAGAATTTTCTCACAAAGCTTCTTTCCAGATTTCATCTGAGGATATTTCCTTTTTCACCATTGCCCTCTACGGGCTTCCAAATATCACTTTTCCAATTCCACAAGAACTGTCTTAGCGAAAGGCTTCTTGAGGGGAAAGCTGTAACTCTGTGAGATGATTTCACAGAACACAAAGAAGTTTCTCAGAAAGCTTCTTTGTCTTTGTTATCGGAGGATATTTCCTTTGGCTCTATAGTCTTCAAAGGGATCCGAAATATCTGTTCTCAGATTCCACAGAAATAAGGCTAGCAAAGAGATCCACGAAATACAGATGTAACTCGGTGAGATGAATTAACAGGACACTAAGCAGTTTCTCAGAAAGCTTCTTTCCAGATTTCATCTGAGGATATTTCATTTTTCACCATAGCCCTCTATGGGCTTCCAAATATCACTTTGCCAATTCCACAAGAACTGTCTTAGCGAAAGGCTTCTTGAGGGGAAAGCTGTATCTCTGTGAGATGATTTCACAGAACACAAAGAAGTTTCTCAGAAAGCTTCTTTCTCTTTGTTATCGGAGGATATTTCCTTTGGCCCTATAGTCTTCAAAGGGATCCGAAATATCTGTTCTCAGATTCCACAGAAATAAGGCTAGCAAAGAGATCCACGAAATACAGATGTAACTCTGTGAGATGAATTAACAGAACACTAAGCAGTTTCTCAGAGAGCTTCCTTCCAGATGTCATCCGAGGATATTTCCTTTTTCAACATCGCCCTCTAGGGGCTTCCAAATATCACTTTGCCAATTCCACAAGAACTGACTTAGCGAAAGGCTTCTTGAGGGGAAAGCTGTAACTCTGTGAGATGATTTCACAGAACACAAAGAAGTTTCTCAGAAAGCTTCTTTCTCTTTGTTATCGGAGGATATTTCCTTTGGCCCTATAGTCTTCAAAGGGATCCGAAATATCTCTTCTCAGATTCCACAGAAATAAGGCTAGCAAAGAGATCCACGAAATACAGATGTAACTCTGTGAGATGAATTAACAGAACACTAAGCAGCTTCTCAGAAAGCTTCTTTCCAGATTTCATCTGAGGATATTTCCTTTTTCACCATAGCCCTCTATGGGCTTCCAAATATCACTTTGCCAATTCCACAAGAACTGTCTTAGCGAAAGGCTTCTTGAGGGGAAAGCTGTAACTCTGTGAGATGATTTCACAGAACACAAAGAAGTTTCTCAGAAAGCTTCTTTCTCGTTGTTATCGGAGGATATTTCCTTTAGCCCTATAGACTTCAAAGGGATCCGAAATATCTGTTCTCAGATTCCACAGAAATAAGGCTAGCAAAGAGATCCACGAAATACAGATGTAAGTCTGTGAGATGAATTAACAGAACACTAAGCAGTTTCTCAGAAAGCTTCTTTCCAGAATTCATCTGAGGATATTTCCTTTTTCACCATAGCCCTCTATGGGCTTCCAAATATCACTTTGCCAATTCCACAAGAACTGTCTTAGCGAAAGGCTTTTGAGGGCAAAGCTGTAACTCTGTGAGATGATTTCACAGAACACAAAGAAGCTTCTCAGAAAACTTCTTTCTCTTTGTTATCAGAGGATATTTCCTTTGGCCCTATAGCCTTCAAAGGGATCCGAAATATCTGTTCTCAGATTCCACAGAAATAAGGCTAGCAAAGAGATCCACGAAATACAGATGTAATGCGTGAGATGAATTAACCGAACACTAAGCAGTTTCTCAGAAAGCTTCTTTCCAGATTTCATCTGAGGATATTTCCTTTTTCACCATAGACCTCAACGGGCTTCCCAATATCACTTTGCCAATTCCACAAGAACTGTCTTAGCGAAAGGCTTCTTGAGGGGAAAGCTGTAACTCTGTGAGATTATTTCACAGAACACAAAGAAGTTTCTCAGAAAGCTTCTTTCTCTTTGTTATCGGAGGATATTTCCTTTGGCCCTATAGACTTCAAAGGGATCCGAAATATCTGTTCTCAGATTCCAGAGAAATAAGGGTAGCAAAGAAATCCACGAAATACAGATGTAAGTCTGTGAGATGAATTAACAGAACACTAAGAAGTTTCTCACAAAGCTTCTTTCCAGATTTCATCTGAGGATATTTCCTTTTTCACCATAGCCCTCTATGGGCTTCCAAATATCACTTTTCCAATTCCACAAGAACTGTCTTAGCGAAAGGCTTCTTGAGGGGAAAGCTGTAACTCTGTGAGATGATTTCACAGAACACAAAGAAGTTTCTCAGAAAGCTTCTTTGTCTTTGTTATCGGAGGATATTTCCTTTGGCCCTATAGTCTTCTAAGGGATCCGAAATATCTGTTCTCAGATTCCACAGAAATAAGGCTAGCAAAGAAATCCACGAAATACAGATGTAACTCTGTGAGATGAATTAACAGAACACTAAGCAGTTTCTCAGAAAGCTTCTTTCCAGATTTCATCTGAGGATATTTCCTTTTTCACCATAGCCCTCTATGGGCTTCCAAATATCACTTTGCCAATTCCACAAGAACTGTCTTAGCGAAAGGCTTCTTGAGGGGAAAGCTCTAACTCTGTGAGATGATTTCACAGAACACAAAGAAGTTTCTCAGAAAGCTTCTTTCTCTTTGTTATCGGAGGATATTTCCTTTGGCCCTATAGTCTTCAAAGGGATCCGAAATATCTGTTCTCAGATTCCACAGAAATAAGGCTAGCAAAAGAGATCCAGGAAATACAGATGTAACTCTGTGAGATGAATTAACAGAACACT
The DNA here is from genome assembly GCF_043159975.1 of Macaca nemestrina. Taxonomy (NCBI): domain Eukaryota; kingdom Metazoa; phylum Chordata; class Mammalia; order Primates; family Cercopithecidae; genus Macaca; species Macaca nemestrina. The sequence goes on along the minus strand of NC_092129.1, from coordinate 56,785,569 downwards.
AAGCAGTTTCTCAGAAAGCTTCTTTCCAGATTTCATCTGAGGATATTTCCTTTTTCACCATAGCCCTCTATGGGCTTCCAAATATCACTTTGCCAATTCCACAAGAACTGTCTTAGCTAAAGGCTTCTTGAGGGGAAAGCTGTAACTCTGTGAGATGATTTCACAGAACACAAAGAAGTTTCTCAGAAAGCTTCTTTCTCTTTGTTATCGGAGGATATTTCCTTTGGCCCTATAATCTTCAAAGGGATCCGAAATATCTGTTCTCAGATTCCACAGAAATAAGGCTAGCAAAGAGATCCACGAAATACAGATATAAGTCTGTGAGATGAATTAAGAGAACACTAAGCAGTTTCTCAGAAAGCTTCTTTCCAGATTTCATCTGAGGATATTTCCTTTTTCACCATAGCCCTCTATAGCTTCCAAATATCACTTTGCCAATTCCACAAGAACTGTCTTAGCTAAAGGCTTCTTGAGGGGAAAGCAGTAAATCTGTGAGATGATTTCACACAACACAAAGAAGTTTCTCAGAAAGCTTCTTTCTCTTTGTTATCGGAGGATATTTCCCTTGGCCCTATAGTCTTCAAAGGGATCCGAAATATCTGTTCTCAGATTCCACAGAAATAAGGCTAGCAAAGAGATCCACGAAATACAGATGTATGTCTGTGAGATGAATTAACAGAACACTAAGCAGTTTCTCAGAAAGCTTCTTTCCAGATTTCATCTGAGGATATTTCCTTTTTCACCATAGCCCTCTATGGGCTTCCAAATATCACTTTGCCAATTCCACAAGAACTGTCTTAGCGAAAGGCTTCTCGAGGGTAGAGCTGTAACTCTGTGAGATGATTTCACAGAACACAAAGAAGTTTCTCAGAAAGCGTCTTTCTCTTTGTTATCGGAGGATATTTCCTTTGGCCCTATAGTCTTCAAAGGGATCCGAAATATCTGTTCTGAGATTCCACAGAAATAAGGCTAGCAAAGAGATCCACGAAATACAGATGTAAGTCGGTGAGAAGAATTAACAGAACACTAAGCAGTTTCTAAGAAATATTCTTTCCAGATTTCATCTGAGGATATTTCTTTTTTCACCATAGCCCTCTATGGGCTTCCAAATATCACTTTGCCAATTCCACAAGAACTGTCTTAGCGAAAGGCTTCTTGAGGGGAAAGCTGTAACTCTGTGAGATGATTTCACAGAACACAAAGAAGTTTCTCAGAAAGCTTCTTTCTCTTTGTTATCGGAGGATATTTCCTTTGGCCCTATAGTCTTCAAAGGGATCCGAAATATCTCTTCTCAGATTCCACAGAAATAAGGCTAGCAAAGAGATCCACGAAATGCAGATGTAACTCTGTGAGATGAATTAACAGGACACTAAGCAGTTTCTCAGAAAGCTTCTTTCCAGATTTCATCTGAGGATATTTCCTTTTTCACCATAGCCCTCTATGGGCTTCCAAATATCACTTTGCCAATTCCACAAGAACTGTCTTAGCGAAAGGCTTCTTGAGGGGAAAGCTCTAACTCTGTGAGATGATTTCACAGAACACAAAGAAGTTTCTCAGAAAGCTTCTTTCTCTTTGTTATCGGAGGATATTTCCTTTGGCCCTATAGTCTTCAAAGGGATCCGAAATATCTGTTCTCAGATTCCACAGAAATAAGGCTAGCAAAGAGATACACGAAATACAGATGTAACTCTGTGAGATGAATTAACAGAACACTAAGCAGTTTCTCAGAAAGCTTCTTTCCAGATTTCATCTGAGGATATATCCTTTTTCACCATAGCCCTCTATGGCTTCCAAATATCACTTTGCCAATTCCACAAGAACTATCTTAGCGAAAGGCTTCTTAGGGGAAAGCTGTAACTCTGTGAGATGATTTCACAGAACACAAAGAAGTTTCTCAGAAAGCTTCTTTCTCTTTGTTATCGGAGGATATTTCCTTTGGCCCTATAATCTTCAAAGGGATCCGAAATATCTGTTCTCAGATTCCACAGAAATAAGGCTAGCAAAAGAGATCCAGGAAATAGATGTAACTCTGTGAGATGAATTAACAGAACACTAAGCAGTTTCTCAGAAAGCTTCTTTCCAGATTTCATCTGAGGATATTTCCTTTTTCACCATAGCCCTCTATGGGCTTCCAAATATCACTTTGCCAATTCCACAAGAACTGTCTTAGCGAAAGGCTTCATGAGGGGAAAGCTGTAACTCTGTGAGATGATTTCACAGAACACAAAGAAGTTTCCCAGAAAGCTTCTTTCTCTTTGTTATCGGAGGATATTTCCTTTGGCCCTATAGTCTTCAAAGGGATCCGAAATATCTGTTCTCAGATTCCACAGAAATAAGGCTAGCAAAGAGATCCACGAAATACAGATATAAGTCTGTGAGATGAATTAAGAGAACACTAAGCAGTTTCTCAGAAAGCTTCTTTCCAGATTTCATCTGAGGATATTTCCTTTTGCACCATAGCCCTCTATAGCTTCCAAATATCACTTTGCCAATTCCACAAGAACTGTCTTAGCTAAAGGCTTATTGAGGGGAAAGCAGTAACTCTGTGAGATGATTTCACAGAACACAAAGAAGTTTCTCAGAAAGCTTCTTTCTCTTTGTTATCGGAGGATATTTCCTTTGGCCCTATAGTCTTCAAAGGGATCCGAAATATCTGTTCTCAGATTCCACAGAAATAAGGCTAGCAAAGAAATCCACGAAATACAGATGTAAGTCTGTGAGATGAATTAACAGAACACTAAGCAGTTTCTCAGAAAGCTTCTTTCCAGATTTCATCTGAGGATATTTAATTTTTCACCATAGCCCACTATGGGCTTCCAAATATCACTTTGCCAATTCCACAAGAACTTTCTTAGCGAAAGGTTTCTTGAGGGGAAAGCTGTATCTCTGTGAGATGATTACACAGAACACAAAGAAGTTTCTTAGAAAGCTTCTTTCTCTTTGTTATCGGAGGATATTTCCTTTGGCCCTATAGTCTTCAAAGGGATCCGAAATATCTGTTCTCAGATTCCACAGAAATAAGGCTAGCAAAGAGATCCACGAAATACAGGTGTAACTCTGTGAGATGAATTAACAGGACACTAAGCAGTTTCTCAGAAAGCTTCTTTCCAGATTTCATCTGAGGATATTTCCTCTTTCACCATAGCCCTCTATGGGCTTCCAAATATCACTTTGCCAATTCCACAAGAACTGTCTTAGCGAAAGGCTTCTAGAGGGGAAAGCTGTAACTCTGTGAGATGATTTCACAGAACACAAAGAAGTTTCTCAGAAAGCTTCTTTGTCTTTGTTATCGGAGGATATTTCCTTTGGCCCTATAGTCTTCAAAGGGATCCGAAATATCTGTTCTCAGATTCCACAGAAATAAGGCTAGCAAAGAGATCCACGAAATAGAGATGTAAGTCTGTGAGATGAATTAACAGGACACTAAGCAGTTTCTCAGAAAGCTTCTTTCCAGATTTCATCTGAGGATATTTCATTTTTCACCATAGCCCTCTATGGGCTTCCAAATATCACTTTGCCAATTCCACAAGAACTGTCTTAGCGAAAGGCTTCTTGAGGGGAAAGCTGTATCTCTGTGAGATGATTTCACAGAACACAAAGAAGTTTCTCAGAAAGCTTCTTTCTCTTTGTTATCGGAGGATATTTCCTTTGGCCCTATAGTCTTCAAAGGGATCCGAAATATCTGTTCTCAGATTCCACAGAAATAAGGCTAGCAAAGAGATCCACGAAATACAGATGTAACTCTGTGAGATGAATTAACAGAACACTAAGCAGTTTCTCAGAGAGCTTCCTTCCAGATGTCATCCGAGGATATTTCCTTTTTCAACATCGCCCTCTAGGGGCTTCCAAATATCACTTTGCCAATTCCACAAGAACTGACTTAGCGAAAGGCTTCTTGAGGGGAAAGCTGTAACTCTGTGAGATGATTTCACAGAACACAAAGAAGTTTCTCAGAAAGCTTCTTTCTCTTTGTTATCGGAGGATATTTCCTTTGGCCCTATAGTCTTCAAAGGGATCCGAAATATCTCTTCTCAGATTCCACAGAAATAAGGCTAGCAAAGAGATCCACGAAATACAGATGTAACTCTGTGAGATGAATTAACAGAACACTAAGCAGCTTCTCAGAAAGCTTCTTTCCAGATTTCATCTGAGGATATTTCCTTTTTCACCATAGCCCTCTATGGGCTTCCAAATATCACTTTGCCAATTCCACAAGAACTGTCTTAGCGAAAGGCTTCTTGAGGGGAAAGCTGTAACTCTGTGAGATGATTTCACAGAACACAAAGAAGTTTCTCAGAAAGCTTCTTTCTCGTTGTTATCGGAGGATATTTCCTTTAGCCCTATAGACTTCAAAGGGATCCGAAATATCTGTTCTCAGATTCCACAGAAATAAGGCTAGCAAAGAGATCCACGAAATACAGATGTAAGTCTGTGAGATGAATTAACAGAACACTAAGCAGTTTCTCAGAAAGCTTCTTTCCAGAATTCATCTGAGGATATTTCCTTTTTCACCATAGCCCTCTATGGGCTTCCAAATATCACTTTGCCAATTCCACAAGAACTGTCTTAGCGAAAGGCTTTTGAGGGCAAAGCTGTAACTCTGTGAGATGATTTCACAGAACACAAAGAAGCTTCTCAGAAAACTTCTTTCTCTTTGTTATCAGAGGATATTTCCTTTGGCCCTATAGCCTTCAAAGGGATCCGAAATATCTGTTCTCAGATTCCACAGAAATAAGGCTAGCAAAGAGATCCACGAAATACAGATGTAATGCGTGAGATGAATTAACCGAACACTAAGCAGTTTCTCAGAAAGCTTCTTTCCAGATTTCATCTGAGGATATTTCCTTTTTCACCATAGACCTCAACGGGCTTCCCAATATCACTTTGCCAATTCCACAAGAACTGTCTTAGCGAAAGGCTTCTTGAGGGGAAAGCTGTAACTCTGTGAGATTATTTCACAGAACACAAAGAAGTTTCTCAGAAAGCTTCTTTCTCTTTGTTATCGGAGGATATTTCCTTTGGCCCTATAGACTTCAAAGGGATCCGAAATATCTGTTCTCAGATTCCAGAGAAATAAGGGTAGCAAAGAAATCCACGAAATACAGATGTAAGTCTGTGAGATGAATTAACAGAACACTAAGAAGTTTCTCACAAAGCTTCTTTCCAGATTTCATCTGAGGATATTTCCTTTTTCACCATAGCCCTCTATGGGCTTCCAAATATCACTTTTCCAATTCCACAAGAACTGTCTTAGCGAAAGGCTTCTTGAGGGGAAAGCTGTAACTCTGTGAGATGATTTCACAGAACACAAAGAAGTTTCTCAGAAAGCTTCTTTGTCTTTGTTATCGGAGGATATTTCCTTTGGCCCTATAGTCTTCAAAGGGATCCGAAATATCTGTTCTCAGATTCCACAGAAATAAGGCTAGCAAAGAAATCCACGAAATACAGATGTAACTCTGTGAGATGAATTAACAGAACACTAAGCAGTTTCTCAGAAAGCTTCTTTCCAGATTTCATCTGAGGATATTTCCTTTTTCACCATAGCCCTCTATGGGCTTCCAAATATCACTTTGCCAATTCCACAAGAACTGTCTTAGCGAAAGGCTTCTTGAGGGGAAAGCTCTAACTCTGTGAGATGATTTCACAGAACACAAAGAAGTTTCTCAGAAAGCTTCTTTCTCTTTGTTATCGGAGGATATTTCCTTTGGCCCTATAGTCTTCAAAGGGATCCGAAATATCTGTTCTCAGATTCCACAGAAATAAGGCTAGCAAAAGAGATCCAGGAAATACAGATGTAACTCTGTGAGATGAATTAACAGAACACTAAGCAGTTTCTCAGAAAGCTTCTTTCCAGATTTCATCTGAGGATATTTCCTTTTTCACCATAGCCCTCTATGGGCTTCCAAATATCACTTTGCCAATTCCACAAGAACTGTCTTAGCTAAAGGCTTCTTGAGGGGAAAGCTGTAACTCTGTGAGATGATTTCACAGAACACAAAGAAGTTTCTCAGAAAGCTTCTTTCTCTTTGTTATCGGAGGATATTTCCTTTGGCCCTATAATCTTCAAAGGGATCCGAAATATCTGTTCTCAGATTCCACAGAAATAAGGCTAGCAAAGAGATCCACGAAATACAGATATAAGTCTGTGAGATGAATTAAGAGAACACTAAGCAGTTTCTCAGAAAGCTTCTTTCCAGATTTCATCTGAGGATATTTCCTTTTTCACCATAGCCCTCTATAGCTTCCAAATATCACTTTGCCAATTCCACAAGAACTGTCTTAGCTAAAGGCTTCTTGAGGGGAAAGCAGTAAATCTGTGAGATGATTTCACACAACACAAAGAAGTTTCTCAGAAAGCTTCTTTCTCTTTGTTATCGGAGGATATTTCCCTTGGCCCTATAGTCTTCAAAGGGATCCGAAATATCTGTTCTCAGATTCCACAGAAATAAGGCTAGCAAAGAGATCCACGAAATACAGATGTATGTCTGTGAGATGAATTAACAGAACACTAAGCAGTTTCTCAGAAAGCTTCTTTCCAGATTTCATCTGAGGATATTTCCTTTTTCACCATAGCCCTCTATGGGCTTCCAAATATCACTTTGCCAATTCCACAAGAACTGTCTTAGCGAAAGGCTTCTCGAGGGTAGAGCTGTAACTCTGTGAGATGATTTCACAGAACACAAAGAAGTTTCTCAGAAAGCGTCTTTCTCTTTGTTATCGGAGGATATTTCCTTTGGCCCTATAGTCTTCAAAGGGATCCGAAATATCTGTTCTGAGATTCCACAGAAATAAGGCTAGCAAAGAGATCCACGAAATACAGATGTAAGTCGGTGAGAAGAATTAACAGAACACTAAGCAGTTTCTAAGAAATATTCTTTCCAGATTTCATCTGAGGATATTTCTTTTTTCACCATAGCCCTCTATGGGCTTCCAAATATCACTTTGCCAATTCCACAAGAACTGTCTTAGCGAAAGGCTTCTTGAGGGGAAAGCTGTAACTCTGTGAGATGATTTCACAGAACACAAAGAAGTTTCTCAGAAAGCTTCTTTCTCTTTGTTATCGGAGGATATTTCCTTTGGCCCTATAGTCTTCAAAGGGATCCGAAATATCTCTTCTCAGATTCCACAGAAATAAGGCTAGCAAAGAGATCCACGAAATGCAGATGTAACTCTGTGAGATGAATTAACAGGACACTAAGCAGTTTCTCAGAAAGCTTCTTTCCAGATTTCATCTGAGGATATTTCCTTTTTCACCATAGCCCTCTATGGGCTTCCAAATATCACTTTGCCAATTCCACAAGAACTGTCTTAGCGAAAGGCTTCTTGAGGGGAAAGCTCTAACTCTGTGAGATGATTTCACAGAACACAAAGAAGTTTCTCAGAAAGCTTCTTTCTCTTTGTTATCGGAGGATATTTCCTTTGGCCCTATAGTCTTCAAAGGGATCCGAAATATCTGTTCTCAGATTCCACAGAAATAAGGCTAGCAAAGAGATACACGAAATACAGATGTAACTCTGTGAGATGAATTAACAGAACACTAAGCAGTTTCTCAGAAAGCTTCTTTCCAGATTTCATCTAAGGATATATCCTTTTTCACCATAGCCCTCTATGGCTTCCAAATATCACTTTGCCAATTCCACAAGAACTATCTTAGCGAAAGGCTTCTTAGGGGAAAGCTGTAACTCTGTGAGATGATTTCACAGAACACAAAGAAGTTTCTCAGAAAGCTTCTTTCTCTTTGTTATCGGAGGATATTTCCTTTGGCCCTATAATCTTCAAAGGGATCCGAAATATCTGTTCTCAGATTCCACAGAAATAAGGCTAGCAAAAGAGATCCAGGAAATAGATGTAACTCTGTGAGATGAATTAACAGAACACTAAGCAGTTTCTCAGAAAGCTTCTTTCCAGATTTCATCTGAGGATATTTCCTTTTTCACCATAGCCCTCTATGGGCTTCCAAATATCACTTTGCCAATTCCACAAGAACTGTCTTAGCGAAAGGCTTCATGAGGGGAAAGCTGTAACTCTGTGAGATGATTTCACAGAACACAAAGAAGTTTCCCAGAAAGCTTCTTTCTCTTTGTTATCGGAGGATATTTCCTTTGGCCCTATAGTCTTCAAAGGGATCCGAAATATCTGTTCTCAGATTCCACAGAAATAAGGCTAGCAAAGAGATCCACGAAATACAGATATAAGTCTGTGAGATGAATTAAGAGAACACTAAGCAGTTTCTCAGAAAGCTTCTTTCCAGATTTCATCTGAGGATATTTCCTTTTGCACCATAGCCCTCTATAGCTTCCAAATATCACTTTGCCAATTCCACAAGAACTGTCTTAGCTAAAGGCTTATTGAGGGGAAAGCAGTAACTCTGTGAGATGATTTCACAGAACACAAAGAAGTTTCTCAGAAAGCTTCTTTCTCTTTGTTATCGGAGGATATTTCCTTTGGCCCTATAGTCTTCAAAGGGATCCGAAATATCTGTTCTCAGATTCCACAGAAATAAGGCTAGCAAAGAAATCCACGAAATACAGATGTAAGTCTGTGAGATGAATTAACAGAACACTAAGCAGTTTCTCAGAAAGCTTCTTTCCAGATTTCATCTGAGGATATTTAATTTTTCACCATAGCCCACTATGGGCTTCCAAATATCACTTTGCCAATTCCACAAGAACTTTCTTAGCGAAAGGTTTCTTGAGGGGAAAGCTGTATCTCTGTGAGATGATTACACAGAACACAAAGAAGTTTCTTAGAAAGCTTCTTTCTCTTTGTTATCGGAGGATATTTCCTTTGGCCCTATAGTCTTCAAAGGGATCCGAAATATCTGTTCTCAGATTCCACAGAAATAAGGCTAGCAAAGAGATCCACGAAATACAGGTGTAACTCTGTGAGATGAATTAACAGGACACTAAGCAGTTTCTCAGAAAGCTTCTTTCCAGATTTCATCTGAGGATATTTCCTCTTTCACCATAGCCCTCTATGGGCTTCCAAATATCACTTTGCCAATTCCACAAGAACTGTCTTAGCGAAAGGCTTCTAGAGGGGAAAGCTGTAACTCTGTGAGATGATTTCACAGAACACAAAGAAGTTTCTCAGAAAGCTTCTTTGTCTTTGTTATCGGAGGATATTTCCTTTGGCCCTATAGTCTTCAAAGGGATCCGAAATATCTGTTCTCAGATTCCACAGAAATAAGGCTAGCAAAGAGATCCACGAAATAGAGATGTAAGTCTGTGAGATGAATTAACAGGACACTAAGCAGTTTCTCAGAAAGCTTCTTTCCAGATTTCATCTGAGGATATTTCATTTTTCACCATAGCCCTCTATAGGCTTCCAAATATCACTTTGCCAATTCCACAAGAACTGTCTTAGCGAAAGGCTTCTTGAGGGGAAAGCTGTAACTCTGTGAGATGATTTCACAGAACACAAAGAAGTTTCTCAGAAAGCTTCTTTCTCTTTGTTATCGGAGGATATTTCCTTTGGCCCTATAGACTTCAAAGGGATCCGAAACATCTGTTCTCAGATTCCAGAGAAATAAGGCTAGCAAAGAGATCCACGAAATACAGATGTAAGTCTGTGAGATGAATTAACAGAACACTAAGCAGTTTCTCAGAAAGCTTCTTTCCAGATTTCATCTGAGGATATTTCCTTTTTCACCATAGCCCTCTATGGGCTTCCAAATATCACTTTGCCATTTCCACAAGAACTGTCTTAGCGAAAGGCTTCTTGAGCGGAAAGCTGTAACTCTGTGAGATGATTTCACAGAACACAAAGAAGTTTCTCAGAAAGCTTCTTTCTCTTTGTTATCGGAGGATATTTCCTTTGGCCCTATAGTCTTCAAAGGGATCCGAAATATCTGTTCTCAGATTCCACAGAAATAAGGCTAGCAAAGAGATCCACGAAATACAGATGTAACTCTGTGAGATGAATTAACAGGACACTAAGCAGTTTCTCAGAAAGCTTCTTTCCAGATTTCATCTGAGGATATTTCCTTTTTCACCATAGCCCTCTAAGGGCTTCCAAATATCACTTTGCCAATTCCACAAGAACTGTCTTAGCGAAAGGCTTCTTGAGGGGAAAGCTGTAACTCTGTGAGATGATTTCACAGAACACAAAGAAGTTTCTCAGAAAGCTTCTTTCTCTTTGTTATGGGAGGATATTTCCTTTGGCCCTATAGTCTTCAAAGGGATCCGAAGTATCTGTTCTCAGATTCCACAGAAATAAGGCTAGCAAAGAGATCCACGAAATACAGATGTAAGTCTGTGAGATGAATTAACAGGACACTAAGCAGTTTCTCAGAAAGCTTCTTTCCAGATTTCATCTGAGGATATTTAATTTTTCACCATAGCCCTCTATGGGCTTCCAAATATCACTTTGCCAATTCCACAAGAACTGTCTTAGCGAAAGGCTTCTTGAGGGGAAAGCTGTAACTCTGTGAGATGATTTCACAGAACACAAAGAAGTTTCTCAGAAAGCTTCTTTCTCTTTGTTATCGGAGGATATTTCCTTTGGCCCTATAGTCTTCAAAGGGATCCGAAATATCTGTTCTCAGATTCCACAGAAATAAGGCTAACAAAGAGATCCACGAAATACAGATGTAACTCTGTGAGATGAATTAACAGGACACTAAGCAGTTTCTAAGAAAGCTTCTTTCCAGAATTCATCTGAGGATATTTCCTTTTTCACCATAGGCCTCTATGACTTCCAAATATAACTTTGCCAATTCCACAAGAACTGTCTTAGCGAAAGGCTTCTAGAGGGGAAAGCTGTAACTCTGTGAGATGATTTCACAGAACACAAAGAAGTTTCTCAGAAAGCTTCTTTCTCTTTGTTATGGGAGGATATTTCCTTTGGCCCTATAGTCTTCAAAGGGATCCGAAATATCTGTTCTCAGATTCCACAGAAATAAGGCTAGCAAAGAGATCCACGAAATACAGATGTAACTCTGTGAGATGAATTAACAGGACATTAAGCAGTTTCTCAGAAAGCTTCTTTCCAGATTTCATCTGAGGATATTTAATTTTTCACCATAGCCCTCTATGGGCTTCCAAATATCACTTTGCCAATTCCACAAGAACTGTCTTAGCGAAAGGCTTCTTGAGGGGAAAGCTGTATCTCTATGAGATGATTTCACAGAACACAAAGAAGTTTCTCAGAAAGCTTCTTTCTCTTTGTTATCGGAGGATATTTCCTTTGGCCCTATAGTCTTCAAAGGGATCCGAATTATCTGTTCTCAGATTCCACAGAAATAAGGCTAGCAAAGAGATACACGAAATACAGATGTAACTCTGTGAGATGAATTAACAGAACACTAAGCAGTTTCTCAGAAAGCTTCCTTCCAGATGTCATCCGAGGATATTTCCTTTTTCAACATCGCCCTCTAGGGGCTTCCAAATATCACTTTGCCAATTCCACAAGAACTGTCTTAGCGAAAGGCTTCTTGAGGGGAAAGCTGTAACTCTGTGAGATGATTTCACAGAACACAAAGAAGTTTCTCAGAAAGCTTCTTTCTCTTTGTTATCGGAGGATATTTCCTTTGGCCCTATAGTCTCCCAAGGGATCCGAAATATCTGTTCTCAGATTCCACAGAAATAAGGCTAGCAAAGAGATCCACGAAATACAGATGTAACTCTGTGAGATGAATTAACAGAACACTAAGCAGTTTCTCAGAAAGCTTCTTTCCAGATTTCATCTGAGGATATTTCCTTTTTCACCATAGCCCTCTATGGGCTTCCAAATATCACTTTGACAATTCCACAAGAACTGTCTTAGCGAAAGGCTTCTTGAGGGGAAAGCTGTAACTCTGTGAGATGATTTCACAGAACACAAAGAAGTTTCTCAGAAAGCTTCTTTCTCTTTGTTATCGGAGGATATTTCCTTTGGCCCTATAGACTTCAAAGGGATCCGAAATATCTGTTCTCAGATTCCACAGAAATAAGGCTAGCAAAGAGATCCACGAAATACAGATGTAAGTCTGTGAGATGAATTAACAGAACACTAAGCAGTTTCTCAGAAAGCTTCTTTCCAGATTTTATCTGAGGATATTTCCTTTTTCACCATAGCCCTCTATGGGCTTCCAAATATCACTTTGCCAATTCCACAAGAACTCTCTTAGCGAAAGGCTACTTGAGGGGAAAGCTGTAACTCTGTGAGATGATTTCACAGAACACAAAGAAGTTTCTCAGAAAGCTTCTTTCTCTTTGTTATCGGAGGATATTTCCTTTGGCCCTATAGTCTTCAAAGGGATCCGAAATATCTCTTCTCAGATTCCACAGAAATAAGGCTAGCAAAGAGATCCACGAAATACAGATGTAAGTCTGTGAGATGAATTAACAGAACACTAAGCAGTTTCTCAGAAAGCTTCTTTCCAGATTTCATCTGAGGATATTTCCTTTTTCACCATAACCCTCTATGGGCTTCCAAATATCACTTTGCCAATTCCATAAGAACTGTCTTAGCGAAAGGCTTCTTGAGGGGAAAGCTGTAACTCTGTGAGATGATTTCACAGAACACAAAGAAGTTTCTCAGAAAGCTTCTTTCTCTTTGTTATCGGAGGATATTTCCTTTGGCCGTATAGTCTTCAAAGAGATCCGAAATATCTGTTCTCAGATTCCACAGAAATAAGGCTAGCAAAGGGATCCACGAAATACAGATGTAAGTCTGTGAGATGAATTAACAGAACACTAAGCAGATTCTCAGAAAGCTTCTTTGCAGATTTCATCTGAGGATATTTCCTTTTTAACCATAGCCCTCTATGGGCTTCCAAATATCACTTTGCCAATTCCACAAGAACTGTCCTAGCGAAAGGCTTTTGAGGGGAAAGCTGTAACTCTGTGAGATGATTTCACAGAACACAAAGAAGCTTCTCAGAAACCTTCTTTCTCTTTGTTATCGGAGGATATTTCCATTGGCCCTATAGTCTTCAAAGGGATCCGAAATATCTGTTCTCAGATTCCACAGAAATAAGGCTAGCAAAGAGATCCACGAAATACAGATGTAATCTGTGAGATGAATTAACCGAACACTAAGCAGTTTCTCAGAAAGCTTCTTTCCAGATTTCATCTGATGATATTTCCTTTTTCAATATACACCTCTACGGGCTTCCAAATATCACTTTTCCAATTCCACAAGAACTGTCTTAGCGAAAGGCTTCTTGAGGTGAAAGCTGTAACTCTGTGAGATGATTTCACAGAACACAAAGAAGTTTCTCAGAAAGCTTCTTTCTCTTTGTTATCGGAGGATATTTCCTTTGGACCTATAGACTTCAAAGGGATCCGAAATATCTGTTCTCAGATTCCAGAGAAATAAGGCTAGCAAAGAAATCCACGAAATACAGATGTAAGTCTGTGAGATGAATTAACAGAACACTAAGAAGTTTCTCACAAAGCTTCTTTCCAGATTTCATCTGAGGATATTTCCTTTTTCACCATTGCCCTCTACGGGCTTCCAAATATCACTTTTCCAATTCCACAAGAACTGTCTTAGCGAAAGGCTTCTTGAGGGGAAAGCTGTAACTCTGTGAGATGATTTCACAGAACACAAAGAAGTTTCTCAGAAAGCTTCTTTGTCTTTGTTATCGGAGGATATTTCCTTTGGCTCTATAGTCTTCAAAGGGATCCGAAATATCTGTTCTCAGATTCCACAGAAATAAGGCTAGCAAAGAGATCCACGAAATACAGATGTAACTCGGTGAGATGAATTAACAGGACACTAAGCAGTTTCTCAGAAAGCTTCTTTCCAGATTTCATCTGAGGATATTTCATTTTTCACCATAGCCCTCTATGGGCTTCCAAATATCACTTTGCCAATTCCACAAGAACTGTCTTAGCGAAAGGCTTCTTGAGGGGAAAGCTGTATCTCTGTGAGATGATTTCACAGAACACAAAGAAGTTTCTCAGAAAGCTTCTTTCTCTTTGTTATCGGAGGATATTTCCTATGGCCCTATAGTCTTCAAAGGGATCCGAAATATCTGTTCTCAGATTCCACAGAAATAAGGCTAGCAAAGAGATCCACGAAATACAGATGTAACTCTGTGAGATGAATTAACAGAACACTAAGCAGTTTCTCAGAGAGCTTCCTTCCAGATGTCATCCGAGGATATTTCCTTTTTCAACATCGCCCTCTAGGGGCTTCCAAATATCACTTTGCCAATTCCACAAGAACTGACTTAGCGAAAGGCTTCTTGAGGGGAAAGCTGTAACTCTGTGAGATGATTTCACAGAACACAAAGAAGTTTCTCAGAAAGCTTCTTTCTCTTTGTTATCGGAGGATATTTCCTTTGGCCCTATAGTCTTCAAAGGGATCCGAAATATCTCTTCTCAGATTCCACAGAAATAAGGCTAGCAAAGAGATCCACGAAATACAGATGTAACTCTGTGAGATGAATTAACAGAACACTAAGCAGCTTCTCAGAAAGCTTCTTTACAGATTTCATCTGAGGATATTTCCTTTTTCACCATAGCCCTCTATGGGCTTCCAAATATCACTTTGCCAATTCCACAAGAACTGTCTTAGCGAAAGGCTTCTTGAGGGGAAAGCTGTAACTCTGTGAGATGATTTCACATAACACAAAGAAGTTTCTCAGAAAGCTTCTTTCTCGTTGTTATCGGAGGATATTTCCTTTGGCCCTATAGACTTCAAAGGGATCCGAAATATCTGTTCTCAGATTCCACAGAAATAAGGCTAGCAAAGAGATCCACGAAATACAGATGTAAGTCTGTGAGATGAATTAACAGAACACTAAGCAGTTTCTCAGAAAGCTTCTTTCCAGAATTCATCTGAGGATATTTCCTTTTTCACCATAGCCCTCTATGGGCTTCCAAATATCACTTTGCCAATTCCACAAGAACTGTCTTAGCGAAAGGCTTTTGAGGGCAAAGCTGTAACTCTGTGAGATGATTTCACAGAACACAAAGAAGCTTCTCAGAAAACTTCTTTCTCTTTGTTATCAGAGGATATTTCCTTTGGCCCTATAGCCTTCAAAGGGATCCGAAATATCTGTTCTCAGATTCCACAGAAATAAGGCTAGCAAAGAGATCCACGAAATACAGATGTAATCCGTGAGATGAATTAACCGAACACTAAGCAGTTTCTCAGAAAGCTTCTTTCCAGATTTCATCTGAGGATATTTCCTTTTTCACCATAGACCTCAACGGGCTTCCCAATATCACTTTGCCAATTCCACAAGAACTGTCTTAGCGAAAGGCTTCTTGAGGGGAAAGCTGTAACTCTGTGAGATGATTTCACAGAACACAAAGAAGTTTCTCAGAAAGCTTCTTTCTCTTTGTTATCGGAGGATATTTCCTTTGGCCCTATAGACTTCAAAGGGATCCGAAATATCTGTTCTCAGATTCCACAGAAATAAGGCTAGCAAAGAAATCCACGAAATACAGATGTAAGTCTGTGAGATGAATTAACAGAACACTAAGAAGTTTCTCACAAAGCTTCTTTCCAGATTTCATCTGAGGATATTTCCTTTTTCACCATAGCCCTCTATGGGCTTCCAAATATCACTTTTCCAATTCCACAAGAACTGTCTTAGCGAAAGGCTTCTTGAGGGGAAAGCTGTAACTCTGTGAGATGATTTCACAGAACACAAAGAAGTTTCTCAGAAAGCTTCTTTGTCTTTGTTATCGGAGGATATTTCCTTTGGCCCTATAGTCTTCAAAGGGATCCGAAATATCTGTTCTCAGATTCCACAGAAATAAGGCTAGCAAAGAAATCCACGAAATACAGATGTAACTCTGTGAGATGAATTAACAGAACACTAAGCAGTTTCTCAGAAAGCTTCTTTCCAGATTTCATCTGAGGATATTTCCTTTTTCACCATAGCCCTCTATGGGCTTCCAAATATCACTTTGCCAATTCCACAAGAACTGTCTTAGCGAAAGGCTTCTTGAGGGGAAAGCTGTAACTCTGTGAGATGATTTCACAGAACACAAAGAAGTTTCTCAGAAAGCTTCTTTCTCTTTGTTATCGGAGGATATTTCCTTTGGCCCTATAGTCTTCAAAGGGATCCGAAATATCTGTTCTCAGATTCCACAGAAATAAGGCTAGCAAAAGAGATCCAGGAAATACAGATGTAACTCTGTGAGATGAATTAACAGAACACTAAGCAGTTTCTCAGAAAGCTTCTTTCCAGATTTCATCTGAGGATATTTCCTTTTTCACCATAGCCCTCTATGGGCTTCCAAATATCACTTTGCCAATTCCACAAGAACTGTCTTAGCTAAAGGCTTCTTGAGGGGAAAGCTGTAACTCTGTGAGATGATTTCACAGAACACAAAGAAGTTTCTCAGAAAGCTTCTTTCTCTTTGTTATCGGAGGATATTTCCTTTGGCCCTATAATCTTCAAAGGGATCCGAAATATCTGTTCTCAGATTCCACAGAAATAAGGCTAGCAAAGAGATCCACGAAATACAGATATAAGTCTGTGAGATGAATTAAGAGAACACTAAGCAGTTTCTCAGAAAGCTTCTTTCCAGATTTCATCTGAGGATATTTCCTTTTTCACCATAGCCCTCTATAGCTTCCAAATATCACTTTGCCAATTCCACAAGAACTGTCTTAGCTAAAGGCTTCTTGAGGGGAAAGCAGTAAATCTGTGAGATGATTTCACAGAACACAAAGAAGTTTCTCAGAAAGCTTCTTTCTCTTTGTTATCGGAGGATATTTCCCTTGGCCCTATAGTCTTCAAAGGGATCCGAAATATCTGTTCTCAGATTCCACAGAAATAAGGCTAGCAAAGAGATCCACGAAATACAGATGTATGTCTGTGAGATGAATTAACAGAACACTAAGCAGTTTCTCAGAAAGCTTCTTTCCAGATTTCATCTGAGGATATTTCCTTTTTCACCATAGCCCTCTATGGGCTTCCAAATATCACTTTGCCAATTCCACAAGAACTGTCTTAGCGAAAGGCTTCTCGAGGGTAGAGCTGTAACTCTGTGAGATGATTTCACAGAACACAAAGAAGTTTCTCAGAAAGCGTCTTTCTCTTTGTTATCGGAGGATATTTCCTTTGGCCCTATAGTCTTCAAAGGGATCCGAAATATCTGTTCTGAGATTCCACAGAAATAAGGCTAGCAAAGAGATCCACGAAATACAGATGTAAGTCGGTGAGAAGAATTAACAGAACACTAAGCAGTTTCTAAGAAAGATTCTTTCCAGATTTCATCTGAGGATATTTCTTTTTTCACCATAGCCCTCTATGGGCTTCCAAATATCACTTTGCCAATTCCACAAGAACTGTCTTAGCGAAAGGCTTCTTGAGGGGAAAGCTGTAACTCTGTGAGATGATTTCACAGAACACAAAGAAGTTTCTCAGAAAGCTTCTTTCTCTTTGTTATCGGAGGATATTTCCTTTGGCCCTATAGTCTTCAAAGGGATCCGAAATATCTCTTCTCAGATTCCACAGAAATAAGGCTAGCAAAGAGATCCACGAAATGCAGATGTAACTCTGTGAGATGAATTAACAGGACACTAAGCAGTTTCTCAGAAAGCTTCTTTCCAGATTTCATCTGAGGATATATCCTTTTTCACCATAGCCCTCTATGGGCTTCCAAATATCACTTTGCCAATTCCACAAGAACTGTCTTAGCGAAAGGCTTCTTGAGGGGAAAGCTGTAACTCTGTGAGATGATTTCACAGAACACAAAGAAGTTTCTCAGAAAGCTTCTTTCTCTTTGTTATCGGAGGATATTTCCTTTGGCCCTATAGTCTTCAAAGGGATCCGAAATATCTGTTCTCAGATTCCACAGAAATAAGGCTAGCAAAGAGATCCATGAAATACAGATGTAACTCTGTGAGATGAATTAACAGAACACTAAGCAGTTTCTCAGAAAGCTTCTTTCCAGATTTCTTCTGAGGATATTTCCTTTTTCACCATAGCCCTCTATGGGCTTCCAAATATCACTTTGCCAATTCCACAAGAACTGTCTTAGCGAAAGGCTTCTTGAGGGGAAAGCTGTAACTCTGTGAGATGATTTCACAGAACACAAAGAAGTTTCTCAGAAAGCTTCTTTCTCTTTGTTATCGGAGGATATTTCCTTTGGCCCTATAGTCTTCAAAGGGATCCGAAATATCTGTTCTCAGATTCCAGAGAAATAAGGCTAGCAAAGAGATCCACGAAATACAGATGTAAGTCTGTGAGATGAATTAACAGAACACTAAGCAGTTTCTCAGAAAGCTTCTTTCCAGATTTCATCTGAGGATATTTCCTTTTTCACCATAGCCCTCTATAGCTTCCAAATATCACTTTGCCAATTCCACAAGAACTGTCTTAGCTAAAGGCTTCTTGAGGGGAAAGCAGTAACTCTGTGAGATGATTTCACAGAACACAAAGAAGTTTCTCAGAAAGCTTCTTTCTCTTTGTTATCGGAGGATATTTCCTTTGGCCCTATAGTCTTCAAAGGGATCCGAAATATCTTTTCTCAGATTCCAGAGAAATAAGGCTAGCAAAGAAATCCACGAAATACAGATGTAAGTCTGTGAGATGAATTAACAGAACACTAAGCAGTTTCTCAGAAAGCTTCTTTCCAGATTTCATCTGAGGATATTTCCGTTTTCACCATAGCCCTCTATGGGCTTCCAAATATCACTTTGCCAATTCCACAAGAACTGTCTTAGCGAAAGGCTTCTTGAGGGGAAAGCTGTAACTCTGTGAGATGATTTCACAGAACACAAAGAAGTTTCTCAGAAAGCTTCTTTCTCTTTGTTATCGGAGGATATTTCCTTTGGCCCTATAATCTTCAAAGGGATCCGAAATATCTGCTCTCAGATTCCACAGAAATAAGGCTAGCAAAGAGATACAGGAAATACAGATGTAACTCTGTGAGATGAATTAACAGGACACTAAGCAGTTTCTCAGAAAGCTTCTTTCCAGATTTCATCTGAGGATATTTCCTTTTTCACCATAGCCCTCTATGGGCTTCCAAATATCACTTTGCCAATTCCACAAGAACTGTCTTAGCTAAAGGCTTCTTGAGGGGAAAGCTGTAACTCTGTGAGATGATTTCACAGAACACAAAGAAGTTTCTCAGAAAGCTTCTTTCTCTTTGTTATCGGAGGATATTTCCTTTGGCCCTATAGTCTTCAAAGGGATCCGAAATATCTGTTCTCAGATTCCACAGAAATAAGGCTAGCAAAGAAATCCACGAAATACAGATGTTAGTCTGTGAGATGAATTAACAGAACACTAAGCAGTTTCTCAGAAAGCTTCTTTCCAGATTTCATCTGAGGATATTTCCTTTTTCACCATAGCCCTCTATGGGCTTCCAAATATCACTTTGCCAATTCCACAAGAACTGTCTTAGCGAAAGGCTTCTTGAGGGGAAAGCTGTAACTCTGTGAGATGATTTCACAGAACACAAAGAAGTTTCTCAGAAAGCTTCTTTCTCTTTGTTATCGGAGGATATTTCCCTTGGCCCTATAGTCTTCAAAGGGATCCGAAATATCTGTTCTCAGATTCCACAGAAATAAGGCTAGCAAAGAGATCCACGAAATACAGATGTAACTCTGTGAGATGAATTAACAGAACACTAAGCAGTTTCTCAGAAAGCTTCTTTCCAGATTTCATCTGAGGATATTTCCTTTTTCACCATAGCCCTCTATGGGCTTCCAAATATCACTTTGCCAATTCCACAAGAACTGTCTTAGCGAAAGGCTTCTCGAGGTTAGAGCTGTAACTCTGTGAGATGATTTCACAGAACACAAAGAAGTTTCTCAGAAAGCTTCTTTCTCTTTGTTATCGGAGGATATTTCCTTTGGCCCTATAGTCTTCAAAGGGATCCGAAATATCTGTTCTCAGATTCCACAGAAATAAGGCTAGCAAAGAGATCCACGAAATACAGATGTAAGTCTGTGAGATGAATTAACAGAACACTAAGCAGTTTCTCAGAAAGCTTCTTTCCAGATTTCATCTGAGGATATTTCCTTTTTCACCATAGCCCTCTATGGGCTTCCAAATATGACTTTGCCAATTCCACAAGAACTGTCTTAGCGAAAGGCTTCTTGAGGGGAAAGCTGTAACTCTGTGAGATGATTTCACAGAACACAAAGAAGTTTCTCAGAAAGCTTCTTTCTCTTTGTTATCGGAGGATATTTCCCTTGGCCCTATAGTCTTCCAAGGGTTCCGAAATATCTGTTCTCCGATTCCACAGAAATAAGGCTAGCAAAGAGATCCACGAAATACAGATGTATGTCTGTGAGATGAATTAACAGAACACTAAGCAGTTTCTCAGAAAGCTTCTTTCCAGATTTCATCTGAGGATATTTCCTTTTTCACCATAGCCCTCTATGGGCTTCCAAATATCACTTTGCCAATTCCACAAGAACTGTCTTAGCGAAAGGCTTCTCGAGGGTAGAGCTGTAACTCTGTGAGATGATTTCACAGAACGCAAAGAAGTTTCTCAGAAAGCGTCTTTCTCTTTGTTATCGGAGGATATTTCCTTTGGCCCTATAGTCTTCAAAGGGATCCGAAATATCTGTTCTCAGATTCCACAGAAATAAGGCTAGCAAAGAGATCCACGAAATACAGATGTAAGTCGGTGAGATGAATTAACAGAACACTAAGCAGTTTCTAAGAAAGATTCTTTCCAGATTTCATCTGAGGATATTTCTTTTTTCACCATAGCCCTCTATGGGCTTCCAAATATCACTTTGCCAATTCCACAAGAACTGTCTTAGCGAAAGGCTTCTTGAGGGGAAAGCTGTAACTCTGTGAGATGATTTCACAGAACACAAAGAAGTTTCTCAGAAAGCTTCTTTCTCTTTGTTATCGGAGGATATTTCCTTTGGCCCTATAGTCTTCAAAGGGATCCGAAATATCTGTTCTCAGATTCCACAGAAATAAGGCTAGCAAAGAGATCCACGAAATACAGATATAAGTCTGTGAGATGAATTAAGAGAACACTAAGCAGTTTCTCAGAAAGCTTCTTTCCAGATTTCATCTGAGGATATTTCCTTTTTCACCATAGCCCTCTATAGCTTCCAAATATCACTTTGCCAATTCCACAAGAACTGTCTTAGCTAAAGGCTTCTTGAGGGGAAAGCTGTAACTCTGTGAGATGATTTCACAGAACACAAAGAAGTTTCTCAGAAAGCTTCTTTCTCTTTGTTATCGGAGGATATTTCCTTTGGCCCTATAATCTTCAAAGGGATCCGAAATATCTGTTCTAAGATTCCACAGAAATAAGGCTAGCAAAAGAGATCCAGGAAATACAGATGTAACTCTGTGAGATGAATTAAGATAACACTAAGCAGTTTCTCAGAAAGCTTCTTTCCAGATTTCATCTGAGGATATTTCCTTTTTCACCATAGCCCTCTATAGCTTCCAAATATCACTTTGCCAATTCCACAAGAACTGTCTTAGCTAAAGGCTTCTTGAGGGGAAAGCAGTAACTCTGTGAGATGATTTCACAGAACACAAAGAAGTTTCTCAGAAAGCTTCTTTCTCTTTGTTATCGGAGGATATTTCCTTTGGCCCTATAGTCTTCAAAGGGATCCGAAATATCTGTTCTCAGATTCCACAGAAATAAGGCTAGCAAAGAAATCCACGAAATACAGATGTAAGTCTGTGAGATGAATTAACAGAACACTAAGCAGTTTCTCAGAAAGCTTCTTTCCAGATTTCATCTGAGGATATTTCCTTTTTCACCATAGCCCTCTATGGGCTTCCAAATATCACTTTGCCAATTCCACAAGAACTGTCTTAGCGAAAGGCTTCTTGAGGGGAAAGCTGTAACTCTGTGAGATGATTTCACAGAACACAAAGAAGTTTCTCAGAAACCTTCTTTCTCTTTGTTATCGGAGGATATTTCCCTTGGCCCTATAGTCTTCAAAGGGATCCGAAATATCTGTTCTCAGATTCCACAGAAATAAGGCTAGCAAAGAGATCCACGAAATACAGATGTATGTCTGTGAGATGAATTAACACAACACTAAGCAGTTTCTCAGAAAGCTTCTTTCCAGATTTCATCTGAGGATATTTCCTTTTTCACCATAGCCCTCTATGGGCTTCCAAATATCACTTTTCCAATTCCACAAGAACTGTCTTAGCGAAAGGCTTCTCGAGGGTAGAGCTGTAACTCTGTGAGATGATTTCACAGAACACAAAGAAGTTTCTCAGAAAGCGTCTTTCTCTTTGTTATCGGAGGATATTTCCTTTGGCCCTATAGTCTTCAAAGGGATCCGAAATATCTGTTCTCAGATTCCACAGAAATAAGGCTAGCAAAGAGATCCACGAAATACAGATGTAAGTCGGTGAGAAGAATTAACAGAACACTAAGCAGTTTCTAAGAAAGATTCTTTCCAGATTTCATCTGAGGATATTTCTTTTTTCACCATAGCCCTCTATGGGCTTCCAAATATCACTTTGCCAATTCCACAAGAACTGTCTTAGTGAAAGGCTTCTTAAGGGGAAAGCTGTAACTCTGTGAGATGATTTCACAGAACACAAAGAAGTTTCTCAGAAAGCTTCTTTCTCTTTGTTATCGGAGGATATTTCCTTTGGCCCTATAGTCTTCAAAGGGATCCGAAATATCTGTTTTCAGATTCCACAGAAATAAGGCTAGCAAAGAGATCCACGAAATACAGATGTAACTCTGTGAGATGAATTAACAGGACACTAAGCAGTTTCTCAGAAAGCTTCTTTCCAGATTTCATCTGAGGATATATCCTTTTTCACCATAGCCCTCTATGGGCTTCCAAATATCACTTTGCCAATTCCACAAGAACTGTCTTAGCGAAAGGCTTCTTGAGGGGAAAGCTGTAACTCTGTGAGATGATTTCACAGAACACAAAGAAGTTTCTCAGAAAGCTTCTTTCTCTTTGTTATCGGAGGATATTTCCTTTGGCCCTATAGTCTTCAAAGGGATCCGAAATATCTGTTCTCAGATTCCACAGAAATAAGGCTAGCAAAGAGATCCATGAAATACAGATGTAACTCTGTGAGATGAATTAACAGAACACCAAGCAGTTTCTCAGAAAGCTTCTTTCCAGATTTCTTCTGAGGATATTTCCTTTTTCACCATAGCCCTCTATGGGCTTCCAAATATCACTTTGCCAATTCCACAAGAACTGTCTTAGCGAAAGGCTTCTTGAGGGGAAAGCTGTAACTCTGTGAGATGATTTCACAGAACACAAAGAAGTTTCTCAGAAAGCTTCTTTGTCTTTGTTATCGGAGGATATTTCCTTTGGCCCTATAGTCTTCAAAGGGATCCGAAATATCTGTTCTCAGATTCCAGAGAAATAAGGCTAGCAAAGAGATCCATGAAATACAGATGTAACTCTGTGAGATGAATTAACAGAACACTAAGCAGTTTCTCAGAAAGCTTCTTTCCAGATTTCTTCTGAGGATATTTCCTTTTTCACCATAGCCCTCTATGGGCTTCCAAGTATCACTTTGCCAATTCCACAAGAACCATCTTAGCGAAAGGCTTCTTAAGGGGAAAGCTGTAACTCTGTGAGATGATTTCACAGAACACAAAGAAGTTTCTCAGAAAGCTTCTTTCTCTTTGTTATCGGAGGATATTTCCTTTGGCCCTATAGTCTTCAAAGGGATCCGAAATATCTGTTTTCAGATTCCACAGAAATAAGGCTAGCAAAGAGATCCACGAAATACAGATGTAACTCTGTGAGATGAATTAACAGGACACTAAGCAGTTTCTCAGAAAGCTTCTTTCCAGATTTCATCTGAGGATATATCCTTTTTCACCATAGCCCTCTATGGGCTTCCAAATATCACTTTGCCAATTCCACAAGAACTGTCTTAGCGAAAGGCTTCTTGAGGGGAAAGCTGTAACTCTGTGAGATGATTTCACAGAACACAAAGAAGTTTCTCAGAAAGCTTCTTTCTCTTTGTTATCGGAGGATATTTCCTTTGGCCCTATAGTCTTCAAAGGGATCCGAAATATCTGTTCTCAGATTCCACAGAAATAAGGCTAGCAAAGAGATCCATGAAATACAGATGTAACTCTGTGAGATGAATTAACAGAACACTAAGCAGTTTCTCAGAAAGCTTCTTTCCAGATTTCTTCTGAGGATATTTCCTTTTTCACCATAGCCCTCTATGGGCTTCCAAATATCACTTTGCCAATTCCACAAGAACTGTCTTAGCGAAAGGCTTCTTGAGGGGAAAGCTGTAACTCTGTGAGATGATTTCACAGAACACAAAGAAGTTTCTCAGAAAGCTTCTTTGTCTTTGTTATCGGAGGATATTTCCTTTGGCCCTATAGTCTTCAAAGGGATCCGAAATATCTGTTCTCAGATTCCAGAGAAATAAGGCTAGCAAAGAGATCCATGAAATACAAATGTAACTCTGTGAGATGAATTAACAGAACACTAAGCAGTTTCTCAGAAAGCTTCTTTCCAGATTTCTTCTGAGGATATTTCCTTTTTCACCATAGCCCTCTATGGGCTTCCAAATATCACTTTGCCAATTCCACAAGAACTGTCTTAGCGAAAGGCTTCTTGAGGGGAAAGCTGTAACTCTGTGAGATGATTTCACAGAACACAAAGAAGTTTCTCAGAAAGCTTCTTTCTCTTTGTTATCGGAGGATATTTCCTTTGGCCCTATAGTCTTCAAAGGGATCCGAAATATCTGTTCTCAGATTCCAGAGAAATAAGGCTAGCAAAGAGATCCACGAAATACAGATGTAAGTCTGTGAGATGAATTAACAGAACACTAAGCAGTTTCTCAGAAAGCTTCTTTCCAGATTTCATCTGAGGATATTTCCTTTTTCACCATAGCCCTCTATAGCTTCCAAATATCACTTTGCCAATTCCAAAAGAACTGTCTTAGCTAAAGGCTTCTTGAGGGGAAAGCAGTAACTCTGTGAGATGATTTCACAGAACACAAAGAAGTTTCTCAGAAAGCTTCTTTCTCTTTGTTATCGGAGGATATTTCCTTTGGCCCTATAGTCTTCAAAGGGATCCGAAATATCTTTTCTCAGATTCCAGAGAAATAAGGCTAGCAAAGAAATCCACGAAATACAGATGTAAGTCTGTGAGATGAATTAACAGAACACTAAGCAGTTTCTCAGAAAGCTTCTTTCCAGATTTCATCTGAGGATATTTCCTTTTTCACCATAGCCCTCTATGGGCTTCCAAATATCACTTTGCCAATTCCACAAGAACTGTCTTAGCGAAAGGCTTCTTGAGGGGAAAGCTGTAACTCTGTGAGATGATTTCACAGAACACAAAGAAGTTTCTCAGAAAACTTCTTTCTCTTTGTTATCGGAGGATATTTCCCTTGTCCCTATAGTCTTCAAAGGGATCCGAAATATCTGTTCTCAGATTCCAGAGCAATAAGGCTAGCAAAGAGATCCACGAAATACAGATGTAAGTCTGTGAGATGAATTAACAGAACACTAAGCAGTTTCTCAAAAAGCTTCTTTCCAGATTTCATCTGAGGATATTTCCTTTTTCACCATAGCCCTCTATGGGCTTCCAAATATCACTTTGCCAATTCCACAAGAACTGTCTTAGCGAAAGGCTTCTTGAGGGGAAAGCTGTAACTCTGTGAGATGATTTCACAGAACACAAAGAAGTTTCTCAGAAAGCTTCTTTCTCTTTGTTATCGGAGGATATTTCCTTTGGCCCTATAGTCTTCAAAGGGATCCGAAATATCTGTTCTCAGATTCCACAGAAATAAGGCTAGCAAAGAGATCCATGAAATACAGATGTAACTCTGTGAGATGAATTAACAGAACACTAAGCAGTTTCTCAGAAAGCTTCTTTCCAGATTTCTTCTGAGGATATTTCCTTTTTCACCATAGCCCTCTATGGGCTTCCAAATATCACTTTGCCAATTCCACAAGAACTGTCTTAGCGAAAGGCTTCTTGAGGGGAAAGCTGTAACTCGGTGAGATGATTTCACAGAACACAAAGAAGTTTCTCAGAAAGCTTCTTTCTCTTTGTTATCGGAGGATATTTCCTTTGGCCCTATAGTCTTCAAAGGGATCCGAAATATCTGTTCTCAGATTCCAGAGAAATAAGGCTAGCAAAGGGATCCACGAAATACAGATGTAAGTCTGTGAGATGAATTAACAGAACACTAAGCAGTTTCTCAGAAAGCTTCTTTCCAGATTTCATCTGAGGATATTTCCTTTTTCACCATAGCCCTCTATAGCTTCCAAATATCACTTTGCCAATTCCACAAGAACTGTCTTAGCTAAAGGCTTCTTGAGGGGAAAGCAGTAACTCTGTGAGATGATTTCACACAACACAAAGAAGTTTCTCAGAAAGCTTCTTTCTCTTTGTTATCGGAGGATATTTCCTTTGGCACTATAGTCTTCAAAGGGATCCGAAATATCTTTTCTCAGATTCCAGAGAAATAAGGCTAGCAAAGAAATCCACGAAATACAGATGTAAGTCTGTGAGATGAATTAACAGAACACTAAGCAGTTTCTCAGAAAGCTTCTTTCCAGATTTCATCTGAGGATATTTCCTTTTTCACCATAGCCCTCTATGGGCTTCCAAATATCACTTTGCCAATTCCACAAGAACTGTCTTAGCGAAAGGCTTCTTGAGGGGAAAGCTGTAACTCTGTGAGATGATTTCACAGAACACAAAGAAGTTTCTCAGAAAGCTTCTTTCTCTTTGTTATCGGAGGATATTTCCTTTGGCCCTATAATCTTCAAAGGGATCCGAAATATCTGTTCTCAGATTCCACAGAAATAAGGCTAGCAAAGAGATCCAGGAAATACAGATGTAACTCTGTGAGATGAATTAACAGAACACTAAGCAGTTTCTCAGAAAGCTTCTTTCCAGATTTCATCTGAGGATATTTCCTTTTTCACCATAGCCCTCTATGGGCTTCCAAATATCACTTTGCCAATTCCACAAGAACTGTCTTAGCTAAAGGCTTCTTGAGGGGAAAGCTGTAACTCGGTGAGATGATTTCACAGAACACAAAGAAGTTTCTCAGAAAGCTTCTTTGTCTTTGTTATCGGAGGATATTTCCTTTGGCCCTATAGTCTTCAAAGGGATCCGAAATATCTGTTCTCAGATTCCACAGAAATAAGGCTAGCAAAGAAATCCACGAAATACAGATGTTAGTCTGTGAGATGAATTAACAGAACACTAAGCAGTTTCTCAGAAAGCTTCTTTCCAGATTTCATCTGAGGATATTTCCTTTTTCACCATAGCCCTCTATGGTCTTCCAAATATCACTTTGCCAATTCCACAAGAACTGTCTTAGCGAAAGGCTTCTTGAGGGGAAAGCTGTAACTCTGTGAGATGATTTCACAGAACACAAAGAAGTTTCTCAGAAAGCTTCTTTCTCTTTGTTATCGGAGGATATTTCCCTTGTCCCTATAGTCTTCAAAGGGATCCGAAATATCTGTTCTCAGATTCCAGAGCAATAAGGCTAGCAAAGAGATCCACGAAATACAGATGTAAGTCTGTGAGTTGAATTAACAGAACACTAAGCAGTTTCTCAAAAAGCTTCTTTCCAGATTTCATCTGAGGATATTTCCTTTTTCACCATAGCCCTCTATGGGATTCCAAATATCACTTTGCCAATTCCACAAGAACTGTCTTAGCGAAAGGCTTCTCGAGGTTAGAGCTGTAACTCTGTGAGATGATTTCACAGAACACAAAGAAGTTTCTCAGAAAGCTTCTTTCTCTTTGTTATCGGAGGATATTTCCTTTGGCCCTATAGTCTTCAAAGGGATCCGAAATATCTGTTCTCAGATTCCACAGAAATAAGGCTAGCAAAGAGATCCACGAAATACAGATGTAAGTCTGTGAGATGAATTAACAGAACACTAAGCAGTTTCTCAGAAAGCTTCTTTCCAGATTTCATCTGAGGATATTTCCTTTTTCACCATAGCCCTCCATGGGCTTCCAAACATCACTTTGCCAATTCCACAAGAACTGTCTTAGCGAAAGGCTTCTCGAGGGTAGAGCTGTAACTCTGTGAGATGATTTCACAGAACGCAAAGAAGTTTCTCAGAAAGCGTCTTTCTCTTTGTTATCGGAGGATATTTCCTTTGGCCCTATAGTCTTCAAAGGGATCCGAAATATCTGTTCTCAGATTCCACAGAAATAAGGCTAGCAAAGAGATTCACGAAATACAGATGTAAGTCGGTGAGATGAATTAACAGAACACTAAGCAGTTTCTCAAAAAGCTTCTTTCCAGATTTCATCTGAGGATATTTCCTTTTTCACCATAGCCCTCTATGGGCTTCCAAATATCACTTTGCCAATTCCACAAGAACTGTCTTAGCGAAAGGCTTCTTGAGGGGAAAGCTGTAACTCTGTGAGATGATTTCACAGAACACAAAGAAGTTTCTCAGAAAGCTTCTTTCTCTTTGTTATCGGAGGATATTTCCTTTGGCCCTATAGTCTTCAAAGGGATCCGAAATATCTGTTCTCAGATTCCACAGAAATAAGGCTAGCAAAGAGATCCATGAAATACAGATGTAACTCTGTGAGATGAATTAACAGAACACTAAGCAGTTTCTCAGAAAGCTTCTTTCCAGATTTCTTCTGAGGATATTTCCTTTTTCACCATAGCCCTCTATGGGCTTCCAAATATCACTTTGCCAATTCCACAAGAACTGTCTTAGCGAAAGGCTTCTTGAGGGGAAAGCTGTAACTCGGTGAGATGATTTCACAGAACACAAAGAAGTTTCTCAGAAAGCTTCTTTCTCTTTGTTATCGGAGGATATTTCCTTTGGCCCTATAGTCTTCAAAGGGATCCGAAATATCTGTTCTCAGATTCCAGAGAAATAAGGCTAGCAAAGGGATCCACGAAATACAGATGTAAGTCTGTGAGATGAATTAACAGAACACTAAGCAGTTTCTCAGAAAGCTTCTTTCCAGATTTCATCTGAGGATATTTCCTTTTTCACCATAGCCCTCTATAGCTTCCAAATATCACTTTGCCAATTCCACAAGAACTGTCTTAGCTAAAGGCTTCTTGAGGGGAAAGCAGTAACTCTGTGAGATGATTTCACACAACACAAAGAAGTTTCTCAGAAAGCTTCTTTCTCTTTGTTATCGGAGGATATTTCCTTTGGCACTATAGTCTTCAAAGGGATCCGAAATATCTTTTCTCAGATTCCAGAGAAATAAGGCTAGCAAAGAAATCCACGAAATACAGATGTAAGTCTGTGAGATGAATTAACAGAACACTAAGCAGTTTCTCAGAAAGCTTCTTTCCAGATTTCATCTGAGGATATTTCCTTTTTCACCATAGCCCTCTATGGGCTTCCAAATATCACTTTGCCAATTCCACAAGAACTGTCTTAGCGAAAGGCTTCTTGAGGGGAAAGCTGTAACTCTGTGAGATGATTTCACAGAACACAAAGAAGTTTCTCAGAAAGCTTCTTTCTCTTTGTTATCGGAGGATATTTCCTTTGGCCCTATAATCTTCAAAGGGATCCGAAATATCTGTTCTCAGATTCCACAGAAATAAGGCTAGCAAAGAGATCCAGGAAATACAGATGTAACTCTGTGAGATGAATTAACAGAACACTAAGCAGTTTCTCAGAAAGCTTCTTTCCAGATTTCATCTGAGGATATTTCCTTTTTCACCATAGCCCTCTATGGGCTTCCAAATATCACTTTGCCAATTCCACAAGAACTGTCTTAGCTAAAGGCTTCTTGAGGGGAAAGCTGTAACTCGGTGAGATGATTTCACAGAACACAAAGAAGTTTCTCAGAAAGCTTCTTTGTCTTTGTTATCGGAGGATATTTCCTTTGGCCCTATAGTCTTCAAAGGGATCCGAAATATCTGTTCTCAGATTCCACAGAAATAAGGCTAGCAAAGAAATCCACGAAATACAGATGTTAGTCTGTGAGATGAATTAACAGAACACTAAGCAGTTTCTCAGAAAGCTTCTTTCCAGATTTCATCTGAGGATATTTCCTTTTTCACCATAGCCCTCTATGGTCTTCCAAATATCACTTTGCCAATTCCACAAGAACTGTCTTAGCGAAAGGCTTCTTGAGGGGAAAGCTGTAACTCTGTGAGATGATTTCACAGAACACAAAGAAGTTTCTCAGAAAGCTTCTTTCTCTTTGTTATCGGAGGATATTTCCCTTGTCCCTATAGTCTTCAAAGGGATCCGAAATATCTGTTCTCAGATTCCAGAGCAATAAGGCTAGCAAAGAGATCCACGAAATACAGATGTAAGTCTGTGAGTTGAATTAACAGAACACTAAGCAGTTTCTCAAAAAGCTTCTTTCCAGATTTCATCTGAGGATATTTCCTTTTTCACCATAGCCCTCTATGGGATTCCAAATATCACTTTGCCAATTCCACAAGAACTGTCTTAGCGAAAGGCTTCTCGAGGTTAGAGCTGTAACTCTGTGAGATGATTTCACAGAACACAAAGAAGTTTCTCAGAAAGCTTCTTTCTCTTTGTTATCGGAGGATATTTCCTTTGGCCCTATAGTCTTCAAAGGGATCCGAAATATCTGTTCTCAGATTCCACAGAAATAAGGCTAGCAAAGAGATCCACGAAATACAGATGTAAGTCTGTGAGATGAATTAACAGAACACTAAGCAGTTTCTCAGAAAGCTTCTTTCCAGATTTCATCTGAGGATATTTCCTTTTTCACCATAGCCCTCTATGGGCTTCCAAACATCACTTTGCCAATTCCACAAGAACTGTCTTAGCGAAAGGCTTCTCGAGGGTAGAGCTGTAACTCTGTGAGATGATTTCACAGAACGCAAAGAAGTTTCTCAGAAAGCGTCTTTCTCTTTGTTATCGGAGGATATTTCCTTTGGCCCTATAGTCTTCAAAGGGATCCGAAATATCTGTTCTCAGATTCCACAGAAATAAGGCTAGCAAAGAGATTCACGAAATACAGATGTAAGTCGGTGAGATGAATTAACAGAACACTAAGCAGTTTCTCAAAAAGCTTCTTTCCAGATTTCATCTGAGGATATTTCCTTTTTCACCATAGCCCTCTATGGGCTTCCAAATATCACTTTGCCAATTCCACAAGAACTGTCTTAGCGAAAGGCTTCTTGAGGGGAAAGCTGTAACTCTGTGAGATGATTTCACAGAACACAAAGAAGTTTCTCAGAAAGCTTCTTTCTCTTTGTTATCGGAGGATATTTCCTTTGGCCCTATAGTCTTCAAAGGGATCCGAAATATCTGTTCTCAGATTCCACAGAAATAAGGCTAGCAAAGAGATCCATGAAATACAGATGTAACTCTGTGAGATGAATTAACAGAACACTAAGCAGTTTCTCAGAAAGCTTCTTTCCAGATTTCTTCTGAGGATATTTCCTTTTTCACCATAGCCCTCTATGGGCTTCCAAATATCACTTTGCCAATTCCACAAGAACTGTCTTAGCGAAAGGCTTCTTGAGGGGAAAGCTGTAACTCGGTGAGATGATTTCACAGAACACAAAGAAGTTTCTCAGAAAGCTTCTTTCTCTTTGTTATCGGAGGATATTTCCTTTGGCCCTATAGTCTTCAAAGGGATCCGAAAT
Organism: Macaca nemestrina; assembly: GCF_043159975.1. Classification (NCBI taxonomy): domain Eukaryota; kingdom Metazoa; phylum Chordata; class Mammalia; order Primates; family Cercopithecidae; genus Macaca; species Macaca nemestrina. The sequence continues at coordinate 56,754,122 of NC_092129.1, read as the reverse complement.
ATCTGTTCTCAGATTCCACAGAAATAAGGCTAGCAAAGAAATCCACGAAATACAGATGTAAGTCTGTGAGATGAATTAACAGAACACTAAGCAGTTTCTCAGAAAGCTTCTTTCCAGATTTCATCTGAGGATATTTCCTTTTTCACCATAGCCCTCTATGGGCTTCCAAATATCACTTTGCCAATTCCACAAGAACTGTCTTAGCGAAAGGCTTCTTGAGGGGAAAGCTGTAACTCTGTGAGATGATTTCACAGAACACAAAGAAGTTTCTCAGAAAGCTTCTTTCTCTTTGTTATCGGAGGATATTTCACTTGGCCCTATAGTCTTCAAAGGGATCCGAAATATCTGTTCTCAGATTCCACAGAAATAAGGCTAGCAAAGAGATCCACGAAATACAGATGTATGTCTGTGAGATGAATTAACAGAACACTAAGCAGTTTCTCAGAAAGCTTCTTTCCAGATTTCATCTGAGGATATTTCCTTTTTCACCATAGCCCTCTATGGGCTTCCAAATATCACTTTGCCAATTCCACAAGAACTGTCTTAGCGAAAGGCTTCTCGAGGGTAGAGCTGTAAGTCTGTGAGATGATTTCACAGAACACAAAGAAGTTTCTCAGAAAGCGTCTTTCTCTTTGTTATCGGAGGATATTTCCTTTGGCCCTATAGTCTTCAAAGGGATCCGAAATATCTGTTCTCAGATTCCACAGAAATAAGGTTAGCAAAGAGATCCACGAAATACAGATGTAAGTCGGTGTGATGAATTAACAGAACACTAAGCAGTTTCTAAGAAAGATTCTTTCCAGATTTCATCTGAGGATATTTCTTTTTTCACCATAGCCCTCTATGGGCTTCCAAATATCACTTTGCCAATTCCACAAGAACTGTCTTAGTGAAAGGCTTCTTAAGGGGAAAGCTGTAACTCTGTGAGATGATTTCACAGAACACAAAGAAGTTTCTCAGAAAGCTTCTTTCTCTTTGTTATCGGAGGATATTTCCTTTGGCCCTATAGTCTTCAAAGGGATCCGAAATATCTGTTTTCAGATTCCACAGAAATAAGGCTAGCAAAGAGATCCACGAAATACAGATGTAACTCTGTGAGATGAATTAACAGGACACTAAGCAGTTTCTCAGAAAGCTTCTTTCCAGATTTCATCTGAGGATATATCCTTTTTCACCATAGCCCTCTATGGGCTTCCAAATATCACTTTGCCAATTCCACAAGAACTGTCTTAGCGAAAGGCTTCTTGAGGGGAAAGCTGTAACTCTGTGAGATGATTTCACAGAACACAAAGAAGTTTCTCAGAAAGCTTCTTTCTCTTTGTTATCGGAGGATATTTCCTTTGGCCCTATAGTCTTCAAAGGGATCCGAAATATCTGTTCTCAGATTCCACAGAAATAAGGCTAGCAAAGAGATCCATGAAATACAGATGTAACTCTGTGAGATGAATTAACAGAACACCAAGCAGTTTCTCAGAAAGCTTCTTTCCAGATTTCTTCTGAGGATATTTCCTTTTTCACCATAGCCCTCTATGGGCTTCCAAATATCACTTTGCCAATTCCACAAGAACTGTCTTAGCGAAAGGCTTCTTGAGGGGAAAGCTGTAACTCTGTGAGATGATTTCACAGAACACAAAGAAGTTTCTCAGAAAGCTTCTTTGTCTTTGTTATCGGAGGATATTTCCTTTGGCCCTATAGTCTTCAAAGGGATCCGAAATATCTGTTCTCAGATTCCAGAGAAATAAGGCTAGCAAAGAGATCCATGAAATACAGATGTAACTCTGTGAGATGAATTAACAGAACACTAAGCAGTTTCTCAGAAAGCTTCTTTCCAGATTTCTTCTGAGGATATTTCCTTTTTCACCATAGCCCTCTATGGGCTTCCAAGTATCACTTTGCCAATTCCACAAGAACTGTCTTAGCGAAAGGCTTCTTAAGGGGAAAGCTGTAACTCTGTGAGATGATTTCACAGAACACAAAGAAGTTTCTCAGAAAGCTTCTTTCTCTTTGTTATCGGAGGATATTTCCTTTGGCCCTATAGTCTTCAAAGGGATCCGAAATATCTGTTTTCAGATTCCACAGAAATAAGGCTAGCAAAGAGATCCACGAAATACAGATGTAACTCTGTGAGATGAATTAACAGGACACTAAGCAGTTTCTCAGAAAGCTTCTTTCCAGATTTCATCTGAGGATATATCCTTTTTCACCATAGCCCTCTATGGGCTTCCAAATATCACTTTGCCAATTCCACAAGAACTGTCTTAGCGAAAGGCTTCTTGAGGGGAAAGCTGTAACTCTGTGAGATGATTTCACAGAACACAAAGAAGTTTCTCAGAAAGCTTCTTTCTCTTTGTTATCGGAGGATATTTCCTTTGGCCCTATAGTCTTCAAAGGGATCCGAAATATCTGTTCTCAGATTCCACAGAAATAAGGCTAGCAAAGAGATCCATGAAATACAGATGTAACTCTGTGAGATGAATTAACAGAACACTAAGCAGTTTCTCAGAAAGCTTCTTTCCAGATTTCTTCTGAGGATATTTCCTTTTTCACCATAGCCCTCTATGGGCTTCCAAATATCACTTTGCCAATTCCACAAGAACTGTCTTAGCGAAAGGCTTCTTGAGGGGAAAGCTGTAACTCTGTGAGATGATTTCACAGAACACAAAGAAGTTTCTCAGAAAGCTTCTTTGTCTTTGTTATCGGAGGATATTTCCTTTGGCCCTATAGTCTTCAAAGGGATCCGAAATATCTGTTCTCAGATTCCAGAGAAATAAGGCTAGCAAAGAGATCCATGAAATACAGATGTAACTCTGTGAGATGAATTAACAGAACACTAAGCAGTTTCTCAGAAAGCTTCTTTCCAGATTTCTTCTGAGGATATTTCCTTTTTCACCATAGCCCTCTATGGGCTTCCAAATATCACTTTGCCAATTCCACAAGAACTGTCTTAGCGAAAGGCTTCTTGAGGGGCAAGCTGTAACTCTGTGAGATGATTTCACAGAACACAAAGAAGTTTCTCAGAAAGCTTCTTTCTCTTTGTTATCGGAGGATATTTCCTTTGGCCCTATAGTCTTCAAAGGGATCCGAAATATCTGTTCTCAGATTCCAGAGAAATAAGGCTAGCAAAGAGATCCACGAAATACAGATGTAAGTCTGTGAGATGAATTAACAGAACACTAAGCAGTTTCTCAGAAAGCTTCTTTCCAGATTTCATCTGAGGATATTTCCTTTTTCACCATAGCCCTCTATAGCTTCCAAATATCACTTTGCCAATTCCAAAAGAACTGTCTTAGCTAAAGGCTTCTTGAGGGGAAAGCAGTAACTCTGTGAGATGATTTCACAGAACACAAAGAAGTTTCTCAGAAAGCTTCTTTCTCTTTGTTATCGGAGGATATTTCCTTTGGCCCTATAGTCTTCAAAGGGATCCGAAATATCTTTTCTCAGATTCCAGAGAAATAAGGCTAGCAAAGAAATCCAAGAAATACAGATGTAAGTCTGTGAGATGAATTAACAGAACACTAAGCAGTTTCTCAGAAAGCTTCTTTCCAGATTTCATCTGAGGATATTTCCTTTTTCACCATAGCCCTCTATGGGCTTCCAAATATCACTTTGCCAATTCCACAAGAACTGTCTTAGCGAAAGGCTTCTTGAGGGGAAAGCTGTAACTCTGTGAGATGATTTCACAGAACACAAAGAAGTTTCTCAGAAAACTTCTTTCTCTTTGTTATCGGAGGATATTTCCCTTGTCCCTATAGTCTTCAAAGGGATCCGAAATATCTGTTCTCAGATTCCAGAGCAATAAGGCTAGCAAAGAGATCCACGAAATACAGATGTAAGTCTGTGAGATGAATTAACAGAACACTAAGCAGTTTCTCAAAAAGCTTCTTTCCAGATTTCATCTGAGGATATTTCCTTTTTCACCATAGCCCTCTATGGGCTTCCAAATATCACTTTGCCAATTCCACAAGAACTGTCTTAGCGAAAGGCTTCTTGAGGGGAAAGCTGTAACTCTGTGAGATGATTTCACAGAACACAAAGAAGTTTCTCAGAAAGCTTCTTTCTCTTTGTTATCGGAGGATATTTCCTTTGGCCCTATAGTCTTCAAAGGGATCCGAAATATCTGTTCTCAGATTCCACAGAAATAAGGCTAGCAAAGAGATCCATGAAATACAGATGTAACTCTGTGAGATGAATTAACAGAACACTAAGCAGTTTCTCAGAAAGCTTCTTTCCAGATTTCTTCTGAGGATATTTCCTTTTTCACCATAGCCCTCTATGGGCTTCCAAATATCACTTTGCCAATTCCACAAGAACTGTCTTAGCGAAAGGCTTCTTGAGGGGAAAGCTGTAACTCGGTGAGATGATTTCACAGAACACAAAGAAGTTTCTCAGAAAGCTTCTTTCTCTTTGTTATCGGAGGATATTTCCTTTGGCCCTATAGTCTTCAAAGGGATCCGAAATATCTGTTCTCAGATTCCACAGAAATAAGGCTAGCAAAGAGATCCACGAAATACAGATGTATGTCTGTGAGATGAATTAACAGAACACTAAGCAGTTTCTCAGAAAGCTTCTTTCCAGATTTCATCTGAGGATATTTCCTTTTTCACCATAGCCCTCTATGGGCTTCCAAATATCACTTTGCCAATTCCACAAGAACTGTCTTAGCGAAAGGCTTCTCGAGGGTAGAGCTGTAAGTCTGTGAGATGATTTCACAGAACACAAAGAAGTTTCTCAGAAAGCGTCTTTCTCTTTGTTATCGGAGGATATTTCCTTTGGCCCTATAGTCTTCAAAGGGATCCGAAATATCTGTTCTCAGATTCCACAGAAATAAGGTTAGCAAAGAGATCCACGAAATACAGATGTAAGTCGGTGTGATGAATTAACAGAACACTAAGCAGTTTCTAAGAAAGATTCTTTCCAGATTTCATCTGAGGATATTTCTTTTTTCACCATAGCCCTCTATGGGCTTCCAAATATCACTTTGCCAATTCCACAAGAACTGTCTTAGTGAAAGGCTTCTTAAGGGGAAAGCTGTAACTCTGTGAGATGATTTCACAGAACACAAAGAAGTTTCTCAGAAAGCTTCTTTCTCTTTGTTATCGGAGGATATTTCCTTTGGCCCTATAGTCTTCAAAGGGATCCGAAATATCTGTTTTCAGATTCCACAGAAATAAGGCTAGCAAAGAGATCCACGAAATACAGATGTAACTCTGTGAGATGAATTAACAGGACACTAAGCAGTTTCTCAGAAAGCTTCTTTCCAGATTTCATCTGAGGATATATCCTTTTTCACCATAGCCCTCTATGGGCTTCCAAATATCACTTTGCCAATTCCACAAGAACTGTCTTAGCGAAAGGCTTCTTGAGGGGAAAGCTGTAACTCTGTGAGATGATTTCACAGAACACAAAGAAGTTTCTCAGAAAGCTTCTTTCTCTTTGTTATCGGAGGATATTTCCTTTGGCCCTATAGTCTTCAAAGGGATCCGAAATATCTGTTCTCAGATTCCACAGAAATAAGGCTAGCAAAGAGATCCATGAAATACAGATGTAACTCTGTGAGATGAATTAACAGAACACCAAGCAGTTTCTCAGAAAGCTTCTTTCCAGATTTCTTCTGAGGATATTTCCTTTTTCACCATAGCCCTCTATGGGCTTCCAAATATCACTTTGCCAATTCCACAAGAACTGTCTTAGCGAAAGGCTTCTTGAGGGGAAAGCTGTAACTCTGTGAGATGATTTCACAGAACACAAAGAAGTTTCTCAGAAAGCTTCTTTGTCTTTGTTATCGGAGGATATTTCCTTTGGCCCTATAGTCTTCAAAGGGATCCGAAATATCTGTTCTCAGATTCCAGAGAAATAAGGCTAGGAAAGAGATCCATGAAATACAGATGTAACTCTGTGAGATGAATTAACAGAACACTAAGCAGTTTCTCAGAAAGCTTCTTTCCAGATTTCTTCTGAGGATATTTCCTTTTTCACCATAGCCCTCTATGGGCTTCCAAGTATCACTTTGCCAATTCCACAAGAACTGTCTTAGCGAAAGGCTTCTTAAGGGGAAAGCTGTAACTCTGTGAGATGATTTCACAGAACACAAAGAAGTTTCTCAGAAAGCTTCTTTCTCTTTGTTATCGGAGGATATTTCCTTTGGCCCTATAGTCTTCAAAGGGATCCGAAATATCTGTTTTCAGATTCCACAGAAATAAGGCTAGCAAAGAGATCCACGAAATACAGATGTAACTCTGTGAGATGAATTAACAGGACACTAAGCAGTTTCTCAGAAAGCTTCTTTCCAGATTTCATCTGAGGATATATCCTTTTTCACCATAGCCCTCTATGGGCTTCCAAATATCACTTTGCCAATTCCACAAGAACTGTCTTAGCGAAAGGCTTCTTGAGGGGAAAGCTGTAACTCTGTGAGATGATTTCACAGAACACAAAGAAGTTTCTCAGAAAGCTTCTTTCTCTTTGTTATCGGAGGATATTTCCTTTGGCCCTATAGTCTTCAAAGGGATCCGAAATATCTGTTCTCAGATTCCACAGAAATAAGGCTAGCAAAGAGATCCATGAAATACAGATGTAACTCTGTGAGATGAATTAACAGAACACTAAGCAGTTTCTCAGAAAGCTTCTTTCCAGATTTCTTCTGAGGATATTTCCTTTTTCACCATAGCCCTCTATGGGCTTCCAAATATCACTTTGCCAATTCCACAAGAACTGTCTTAGCGAAAGGCTTCTTGAGGGGAAAGCTGTAACTCTGTGAGATGATTTCACAGAACACAAAGAAGTTTCTCAGAAAGCTTCTTTGTCTTTGTTATCGGAGGATATTTCCTTTGGCCCTATAGTCTTCAAAGGGATCCGAAATATCTGTTCTCAGATTCCAGAGAAATAAGGCTAGCAAAGAGATCCATGAAATACAGATGTAACTCTGTGAGATGAATTAACAGAACACTAAGCAGTTTCTCAGAAAGCTTCTTTCCAGATTTCTTCTGAGGATATTTCCTTTTTCACCATAGCCCTCTATGGGCTTCCAAATATCACTTTGCCAATTCCACAAGAACTGTCTTAGCGAAAGGCTTCTTGAGGGGCAAGCTGTAACTCTGTGAGATGATTTCACAGAACACAAAGAAGTTTCTCAGAAAGCTTCTTTCTCTTTGTTATCGGAGGATATTTCCTTTGGCCCTATAGTCTTCAAAGGGATCCGAAATATCTGTTCTCAGATTCCAGAGAAATAAGGCTAGCAAAGAGATCCACGAAATACAGATGTAAGTCTGTGAGATGAATTAACAGAACACTAAGCAGTTTCTCAGAAAGCTTCTTTCCAGATTTCATCTGAGGATATTTCCTTTTTCACCATAGCCCTCTATAGCTTCCAAATATCACTTTGCCAATTCCAAAAGAACTGTCTTAGCTAAAGGCTTCTTGAGGGGAAAGCAGTAACTCTGTGAGATGATTTCACAGAACACAAAGAAGTTTCTCAGAAAGCTTCTTTCTCTTTGTTATCGGAGGATATTTCCTTTGGCCCTATAGTCTTCAAAGGGATCCGAAATATCTTTTCTCAGATTCCAGAGAAATAAGGCTAGCAAAGAAATCCAAGAAATACAGATGTAAGTCTGTGAGATGAATTAACAGAACACTAAGCAGTTTCTCAGAAAGCTTCTTTCCAGATTTCATCTGAGGATATTTCCTTTTTCACCATAGCCCTCTATGGGCTTCCAAATATCACTTTGCCAATTCCACAAGAACTGTCTTAGCGAAAGGCTTCTTGAGGGGAAAGCTGTAACTCTGTGAGATGATTTCACAGAACACAAAGAAGTTTCTCAGAAAACTTCTTTCTCTTTGTTATCGGAGGATATTTCCCTTGTCCCTATAGTCTTCAAAGGGATCCGAAATATCTGTTCTCAGATTCCAGAGCAATAAGGCTAGCAAAGAGATCCACGAAATACAGATGTAAGTCTGTGAGATGAATTAACAGAACACTAAGCAGTTTCTCAAAAAGCTTCTTTCCAGATTTCATCTGAGGATATTTCCTTTTTCACCATAGCCCTCTATGGGCTTCCAAATATCACTTTGCCAATTCCACAAGAACTGTCTTAGCGAAAGGCTTCTTGAGGGGAAAGCTGTAACTCTGTGAGATGATTTCACAGAACACAAAGAAGTTTCTCAGAAAGCTTCTTTCTCTTTGTTATCGGAGGATATTTCCTTTGGCCCTATAGTCTTCAAAGGGATCCGAAATATCTGTTCTCAGATTCCACAGAAATAAGGCTAGCAAAGAGATCCATGAAATACAGATGTAACTCTGTGAGATGAATTAACAGAACACTAAGCAGTTTCTCAGAAAGCTTCTTTCCAGATTTCTTCTGAGGATATTTCCTTTTTCACCATAGCCCTCTATGGGCTTCCAAATATCACTTTGCCAATTCCACAAGAACTGTCTTAGCGAAAGGCTTCTTGAGGGGAAAGCTGTAACTCGGTGAGATGATTTCACAGAACACAAAGAAGTTTCTCAGAAAGCTTCTTTCTCTTTGTTATCGGAGGATATTTCCTTTGGCCCTATAGTCTTCAAAGGGATCCGAAATATCTGTTCTCAGATTCCACAGAAATAAGGCTAGCAAAGAGATCCACGAAATACAGATGTATGTCTGTGAGATGAATTAACAGAACACTAAGCAGTTTCTCAGAAAGCTTCTTTCCAGATTTCATCTGAGGATATTTCCTTTTTCACCATAGCCCTCTATGGGCTTCCAAATATCACTTTGCCAATTCCACAAGAACTGTCTTAGCGAAAGGCTTCTCGAGGGTAGAGCTGTAAGTCTGTGAGATGATTTCACAGAACACAAAGAAGTTTCTCAGAAAGCGTCTTTCTCTTTGTTATCGGAGGATATTTCCTTTGGCCCTATAGTCTTCAAAGGGATCCGAAATATCTGTTCTCAGATTCCACAGAAATAAGGTTAGCAAAGAGATCCACGAAATACAGATGTAAGTCGGTGTGATGAATTAACAGAACACTAAGCAGTTTCTAAGAAAGATTCTTTCCAGATTTCATCTGAGGATATTTCTTTTTTCACCATAGCCCTCTATGGGCTTCCAAATATCACTTTGCCAATTCCACAAGAACTGTCTTAGTGAAAGGCTTCTTAAGGGGAAAGCTGTAACTCTGTGAGATGATTTCACAGAACACAAAGAAGTTTCTCAGAAAGCTTCTTTCTCTTTGTTATCGGAGGATATTTCCTTTGGCCCTATAGTCTTCAAAGGGATCCGAAATATCTGTTTTCAGATTCCACAGAAATAAGGCTAGCAAAGAGATCCACGAAATACAGATGTAACTCTGTGAGATGAATTAACAGGACACTAAGCAGTTTCTCAGAAAGCTTCTTTCCAGATTTCATCTGAGGATATATCCTTTTTCACCATAGCCCTCTATGGGCTTCCAAATATCACTTTGCCAATTCCACAAGAACTGTCTTAGCGAAAGGCTTCTTGAGGGGAAAGCTGTAACTCTGTGAGATGATTTCACAGAACACAAAGAAGTTTCTCAGAAAGCTTCTTTCTCTTTGTTATCGGAGGATATTTCCTTTGGCCCTATAGTCTTCAAAGGGATCCGAAATATCTGTTCTCAGATTCCACAGAAATAAGGCTAGCAAAGAGATCCATGAAATACAGATGTAACTCTGTGAGATGAATTAACAGAACACCAAGCAGTTTCTCAGAAAGCTTCTTTCCAGATTTCTTCTGAGGATATTTCCTTTTTCACCATAGCCCTCTATGGGCTTCCAAATATCACTTTGCCAATTCCACAAGAACTGTCTTAGCGAAAGGCTTCTTGAGGGGAAAGCTGTAACTCTGTGAGATGATTTCACAGAACACAAAGAAGTTTCTCAGAAAGCTTCTTTGTCTTTGTTATCGGAGGATATTTCCTTTGGCCCTATAGTCTTCAAAGGGATCCGAAATATCTGTTCTCAGATTCCAGAGAAATAAGGCTAGCAAAGAGATCCATGAAATACAGATGTAACTCTGTGAGATGAATTAACAGAACACTAAGCAGTTTCTCAGAAAGCTTCTTTCCAGATTTCTTCTGAGGATACTTCCTTTTTCACCATAGCCCTCTATGGGCTTCCAAGTATCACTTTGCCAATTCCACAAGAACTGTCTTAGCGAAAGGCTTCTTAAGGGGAAAGCTGTAACTCTGTGAGATGATTTCACAGAACACAAAGAAGTTTCTCAGAAAGCTTCTTTCTCTTTGTTATCGGAGGATATTTCCTTTGGCCCTATAGTCTTCAAAGGGATCCGAAATATCTGTTTTCAGATTCCACAGAAATAAGGCTAGCAAAGAGATCCACGAAATACAGATGTAACTCTGTGAGATGAATTAACAGGACACTAAGCAGTTTCTCAGAAAGCTTCTTTCCAGATTTCATCTGAGGATATATCCTTTTTCACCATAGCCCTCTATGGGCTTCCAAATATCACTTTGCCAATTCCACAAGAACTGTCTTAGCGAAAGGCTTCTTGAGGGGAAAGCTGTAACTCTGTGAGATGATTTCACAGAACACAAAGAAGTTTCTCAGAAAGCTTCTTTCTCTTTGTTATCGGAGGATATTTCCTTTGGCCCTATAGTCTTCAAAGGGATCCGAAATATCTGTTCTCAGATTCCACAGAAATAAGGCTAGCAAAGAGATCCATGAAATACAGATGTAACTCTGTGAGATGAATTAACAGAACACTAAGCAGTTTCTCAGAAAGCTTCTTTCCAGATTTCTTCTGAGGATATTTCCTTTTTCACCATAGCCCTCTATGGGCTTCCAAATATCACTTTGCCAATTCCACAAGAACTGTCTTAGCGAAAGGCTTCTTGAGGGGAAAGCTGTAACTCTGTGAGATGATTTCACAGAACACAAAGAAGTTTCTCAGAAAGCTTCTTTGTCTTTGTTATCGGAGGATATTTCCTTTGGCCCTATAGTCTTCAAAGGGATCCGAAATATCTGTTCTCAGATTCCAGAGAAATAAGGCTAGCAAAGAGATCCATGAAATACAGATGTAACTCTGTGAGATGAATTAACAGAACACTAAGCAGTTTCTCAGAAAGCTTCTTTCCAGATTTCTTCTGAGGATATTTCCTTTTTCACCATAGCCCTCTATGGGCTTCCAAATATCACTTTGCCAATTCCACAAGAACTGTCTTAGCGAAAGGCTTCTTGAGGGGCAAGCTGTAACTCTGTGAGATGATTTCACAGAACACAAAGAAGTTTCTCAGAAAGCTTCTTTCTCTTTGTTATCGGAGGATATTTCCTTTGGCCCTATAGTCTTCAAAGGGATCCGAAATATCTGTTCTCAGATTCCAGAGAAATAAGGCTAGCAAAGAGATCCACGAAATACAGATGTAAGTCTGTGAGATGAATTAACAGAACACTAAGCAGTTTCTCAGAAAGCTTCTTTCCAGATTTCATCTGAGGATATTTCCTTTTTCACCATAGCCCTCTATAGCTTCCAAATATCACTTTGCCAATTCCAAAAGAACTGTCTTAGCTAAAGGCTTCTTGAGGGGAAAGCAGTAACTCTGTGAGATGATTTCACAGAACACAAAGAAGTTTCTCAGAAAGCTTCTTTCTCTTTGTTATCGGAGGATATTTCCTTTGGCCCTATAGTCTTCAAAGGGATCCGAAATATCTTTTCTCAGATTCCAGAGAAATAAGGCTAGCAAAGAAATCCAAGAAATACAGATGTAAGTCTGTGAGATGAATTAACAGAACACTAAGCAGTTTCTCAGAAAGCTTCTTTCCAGATTTCATCTGAGGATATTTCCTTTTTCACCATAGCCCTCTATGGGCTTCCAAATATCACTTTGCCAATTCCACAAGAACTGTCTTAGCGAAAGGCTTCTTGAGGGGAAAGCTGTAACTCTGTGAGATGATTTCACAGAACACAAAGAAGTTTCTCAGAAAACTTCTTTCTCTTTGTTATCGGAGGATATTTCCCTTGTCCCTATAGTCTTCAAAGGGATCCGAAATATCTGTTCTCAGATTCCAGAGCAATAAGGCTAGCAAAGAGATCCACGAAATACAGATGTAAGTCTGTGAGATGAATTAACAGAACACTAAGCAGTTTCTCAAAAAGCTTCTTTCCAGATTTCATCTGAGGATATTTCCTTTTTCACCATAGCCCTCTATGGGCTTCCAAATATCACTTTGCCAATTCCACAAGAACTGTCTTAGCGAAAGGCTTCTTGAGGGGAAAGCTGTAACTCTGTGAGATGATTTCACAGAACACAAAGAAGTTTCTCAGAAAGCTTCTTTCTCTTTGTTATCGGAGGATATTTCCTTTGGCCCTATAGTCTTCAAAGGGATCCGAAATATCTGTTCTCAGATTCCACAGAAATAAGGCTAGCAAAGAGATCCATGAAATACAGATGTAACTCTGTGAGATGAATTAACAGAACACTAAGCAGTTTCTCAGAAAGCTTCTTTCCAGATTTCTTCTGAGGATATTTCCTTTTTCACCATAGCCCTCTATGGGCTTCCAAATATCACTTTGCCAATTCCACAAGAACTGTCTTAGCGAAAGGCTTCTTGAGGGGAAAGCTGTAACTCGGTGAGATGATTTCACAGAACACAAAGAAGTTTCTCAGAAAGCTTCTTTCTCTTTGTTATCGGAGGATATTTCCTTTGGCCCTATAGTCTTCAAAGGGATCCGAAATATCTGTTCTCAGATTCCACAGAAATAAGGCTAGCAAAGAGATCCACGAAATACAGATGTATGTCTGTGAGATGAATTAACAGAACACTAAGCAGTTTCTCAGAAAGCTTCTTTCCAGATTTCATCTGAGGATATTTCCTTTTTCACCATAGCCCTCTATGGGCTTCCAAATATCACTTTGCCAATTCCACAAGAACTGTCTTAGCGAAAGGCTTCTCGAGGGTAGAGCTGTAAGTCTGTGAGATGATTTCACAGAACACAAAGAAGTTTCTCAGAAAGCGTCTTTCTCTTTGTTATCGGAGGATATTTCCTTTGGCCCTATAGTCTTCAAAGGGATCCGAAATATCTGTTCTCAGATTCCACAGAAATAAGGTTAGCAAAGAGATCCACGAAATACAGATGTAAGTCGGTGTGATGAATTAACAGAACACTAAGCAGTTTCTAAGAAAGATTCTTTCCAGATTTCATCTGAGGATATTTCTTTTTTCACCATAGCCCTCTATGGGCTTCCAAATATCACTTTGCCAATTCCACAAGAACTGTCTTAGTGAAAGGCTTCTTAAGGGGAAAGCTGTAACTCTGTGAGATGATTTCACAGAACACAAAGAAGTTTCTCAGAAAGCTTCTTTCTCTTTGTTATCGGAGGATATTTCCTTTGGCCCTATAGTCTTCAAAGGGATCCGAAATATCTGTTTTCAGATTCCACAGAAATAAGGCTAGCAAAGAGATCCACGAAATACAGATGTAACTCTGTGAGATGAATTAACAGGACACTAAGCAGTTTCTCAGAAAGCTTCTTTCCAGATTTCATCTGAGGATATATCCTTTTTCACCATAGCCCTCTATGGGCTTCCAAATATCACTTTGCCAATTCCACAAGAACTGTCTTAGCGAAAGGCTTCTTGAGGGGAAAGCTGTAACTCTGTGAGATGATTTCACAGAACACAAAGAAGTTTCTCAGAAAGCTTCTTTCTCTTTGTTATCGGAGGATATTTCCTTTGGCCCTATAGTCTTCAAAGGGATCCGAAATATCTGTTCTCAGATTCCACAGAAATAAGGCTAGCAAAGAGATCCATGAAATACAGATGTAACTCTGTGAGATGAATTAACAGAACACCAAGCAGTTTCTCAGAAAGCTTCTTTCCAGATTTCTTCTGAGGATATTTCCTTTTTCACCATAGCCCTCTATGGGCTTCCAAATATCACTTTGCCAATTCCACAAGAACTGTCTTAGCGAAAGGCTTCTTGAGGGGAAAGCTGTAACTCTGTGAGATGATTTCACAGAACACAAAGAAGTTTCTCAGAAAGCTTCTTTGTCTTTGTTATCGGAGGATATTTCCTTTGGCCCTATAGTCTTCAAAGGGATCCGAAATATCTGTTCTCAGATTCCAGAGAAATAAGGCTAGCAAAGAGATCCATGAAATACAGATGTAACTCTGTGAGATGAATTAACAGAACACTAAGCAGTTTCTCAGAAAGCTTCTTTCCAGATTTCTTCTGAGGATATTTCCTTTTTCACCATAGCCCTCTATGGGCTTCCAAGTATCACTTTGCCAATTCCACAAGAACTGTCTTAGCGAAAGGCTTCTTAAGGGGAAAGCTGTAACTCTGTGAGATGATTTCACAGAACACAAAGAAGTTTCTCAGAAAGCTTCTTTCTCTTTGTTATCGGAGGATATTTCCTTTGGCCCTATAGTCTTCAAAGGGATCCGAAATATCTGTTTTCAGATTCCACAGAAATAAGGCTAGCAAAGAGATCCACGAAATACAGATGTAACTCTGTGAGATGAATTAACAGGACACTAAGCAGTTTCTCAGAAAGCTTCTTTCCAGATTTCATCTGAGGATATATCCTTTTTCACCATAGCCCTCTATGGGCTTCCAAATATCACTTTGCCAATTCCACAAGAACTGTCTTAGCGAAAGGCTTCTTGAGGGGAAAGCTGTAACTCTGTGAGATGATTTCACAGAACACAAAGAAGTTTCTCAGAAAGCTTCTTTCTCTTTGTTATCGGAGGATATTTCCTTTGGCCCTATAGTCTTCAAAGGGATCCGAAATATCTGTTCTCAGATTCCACAGAAATAAGGCTAGCAAAGAGATCCAGGAAATACAGATGTAACTCTGTGAGATGAATTAACAGAACACTAAGCAGTTTCTCAGAAAGCTTCTTTCCAGATTTCTTCTGAGGATATTTCCTTTTTCACCATAGCCCTCTATGGGCTTCCAAATATCACTTTGCCAATTCCACAAGAACTGTCTTAGCGAAAGGCTTCTTGAGGGGAAAGCTGTAACTCTGTGAGATGATTTCACAGAACACAAAGAAGTTTCTCAGAAAGCTTCTTTGTCTTTGTTATCGGAGGATATTTCCTTTGGCCCTATAGTCTTCAAAGGGATCCGAAATATCTGTTCTCAGATTCCAGAGAAATAAGGCTAGCAAAGAGATCCATGAAATACAGATGTAACTCTGTGAGATGAATTAACAGAACACTAAGCAGTTTCTCAGAAAGCTTCTTTCCAGATTTCTTCTGAGGATATTTCCTTTTTCACCATAGCCCTCTATGGGCTTCCAAATATCACTTTGCCAATTCCACAAGAACTGTCTTAGCGAAAGGCTTCTTGAGGGGAAAGCTGTAACTCTGTGAGATGATTTCACAGAACACAAAGAAGTTTCTCAGAAAGCTTCTTTCTCTTTGTTATCGGAGGATATTTCCTTTGGCCCTATAGTCTTCAAAGGGATCCGAAATATCTGTTCTCAGATTCCAGAGAAATAAGGCTAGCAAAGAGATCCACGAAATACAGATGTAAGTCTGTGAGATGAATTAACAGAACACTAAGCAGTTTCTCAGAAAGCTTCTTTCCAGATTTCATCTGAGGATATTTCCTTTTTCACCATAGCCCTCTATAGCTTCCAAATATCACTTTGCCAATTCCAAAAGAACTGTCTTAGCTAAAGGCTTCTTGAGGGGAAAGCAGTAACTCTGTGAGATGATTTCACAGAACACAAAGAAGTTTCTCAGAAAGCTTCTTTCTCTTTGTTATCGGAGGATATTTCCTTTGGCCCTATAGTCTTCAAAGGGATCCGAAATATCTTTTCTCAGATTCCAGAGAAATAAGGCTAGCAAAGAAATCCAAGAAATACAGATGTAAGTCTGTGAGATGAATTAACAGAACACTAAGCAGTTTCTCAGAAAGCTTCTTTCCAGATTTCATCTGAGGATATTTCCTTTTTCACCATAGCCCTCTATGGGCTTCCAAATATCACTTTGCCAATTCCACAAGAACTGTCTTAGCGAAAGGCTTCTTGAGGGGAAAGCTGTAACTCTGTGAGATGATTTCACAGAACACAAAGAAGTTTCTCAGAAAACTTCTTTCTCTTTGTTATCGGAGGATATTTCCCTTGTCCCTATAGTCTTCAAAGGGATCCGAA
The DNA here is from genome assembly GCF_043159975.1 of Macaca nemestrina. NCBI lineage: Eukaryota > Metazoa > Chordata > Mammalia > Primates > Cercopithecidae > Macaca > Macaca nemestrina. The sequence goes on along the minus strand of NC_092129.1, from coordinate 56,738,007 downwards.
ATATCTGTTCTCAGATTCCAGAGCAATAAGGCTAGCAAAGAGATCCACGAAATACAGATGTAAGTCTGTGAGATGAATTAACAGAACACTAAGCAGTTTCTCAAAAAGCTTCTTTCCAGATTTCATCTGAGGATATTTCCTTTTTCACCATAGCCCTCTATGGGCTTCCAAATATCACTTTGCCAATTCCACAAGAACTGTCTTAGCGAAAGGCTTCTTGAGGGGAAAACTGTAACTCTGTGAGATGATTTCACAGAACACAAAGAAGTTTCTCAGAAAGCTTCTTTCTCTTTGTTATCGGAGGATATTTCCTTTGGCCCTATAGTCTTCAAAGGGATCCGAAATATCTGTTCTCAGATTCCACAGAAATAAGGCTAGCAAAGAGATCCATGAAATACAGATGTAACTCTGTGAGATGAATTAACAGAACACTAAGCAGTTTCTCAGAAAGCTTCTTTCCAGATTTCTTCTGAGGATATTTCCTTTTTCACCATAGCCCTCTATGGGCTTCCAAATATCACTTTGCCAATTCCACAAGAACTGTCTTAGCGAAAGGCTTCTTGAGGGGAAAGCTGTAACTCGGTGAGATGATTTCACAGAACACAAAGAAGTTTCTCAGAAAGCTTCTTTCTCTTTGTTATCGGAGGATATTTCCTTTGGCCCTATAGTCTTCAAAGGGATCCGAAATATCTGTTCTCAGATTCCAGAGAAATAAGGCTAGCAAAGGGATCCACGAAATACAGATGTAAGTCTGTGAGATGAATTAACAGAACACTAAGCAGTTTCTCAGAAAGCTTCTTTCCAGATTTCATCTGAGGATATTTCCTTTTTCACCATAGCCCTCTATAGCTTCCAAATATCACTTTGCCAATTCCACAAGAACTGTCTTAGCTAAAGGCTTCTTGAGGGGAAAGCAGTAACTCTGTGAGATGATTTCACACAACACAAAGAAGTTTCTCAGAAAGCTTCTTTCTCTTTGTTATCGGAGGATATTTCCTTTGGCACTATAGTCTTCAAAGGGATCCGAAATATCTTTTCTCAGATTCCAGAGAAATAAGGCTAGCAAAGAAATCCACGAAATACAGATGTAAGTCTGTGAGATGAATTAACAGAACACTAAGCAGTTTCTCAGAAAGCTTCTTTCCAGATTTCATCTGAGGATATTTCCTTTTTCACCATAGCCCTCTATGGGCTTCCAAATATCACTTTGCCAATTCCACAAGAACTGTCTTAGCGAAAGGCTTCTTGAGGGGAAAGCTGTAACTCTGTGAGATGATTTCACAGAACACAAAGAAGTTTCTCAGAAAGCTTCTTTCTCTTTGTTATCGGAGGATATTTCCTTTGGCCCTATAATCTTCAAAGGGATCCGAAATATCTGTTCTCAGATTCCACAGAAATAAGGCTAGCAAAGAGATCCAGGAAATACAGATGTAACTCTGTGAGATGAATTAACAGAACACTAAGCAGTTTCTCAGAAAGCTTCTTTCCAGATTTCATCTGAGGATATTTCCTTTTTCACCATAGCCCTCTATGGGCTTCCAAATATCACTTTGCCAATTCCACAAGAACTGTCTTAGCTAAAGGCTTCTTGAGGGGAAAGCTGTAACTCTGTGAGATGATTTCACAGAACACAAAGAAGTTTCTCAGAAAGCTTCTTTGTCTTTGTTATCGGAGGATATTTCCTTTGGCCCTATAGTCTTCAAAGGGATCCGAAATATCTGTTCTCAGATTCCACAGAAATAAGGCTAGCAAAGAAATCCACGAAATACAGATGTTAGTCTGTGAGATGAATTAACAGAACACTAAGCAGTTTCTCAGAAAGCTTCTTTCCAGATTTCATCTGAGGATATTTCCTTTTTCACCATAGCCCTCTATGGTCTTCCAAATATCACTTTGCCAATTCCACAAGAACTGTCTTAGCGAAAGGCTTCTTGAGGGGAAAGCTGTAACTCTGTGAGATGATTTCACAGAACACAAAGAAGTTTCTCAGAAAGCATCTTTCTCTTTGTTATCGGAGGATATTTCCCTTGTCCCTATAGTCTTCAAAGGGATCCGAAATATCTGTTCTCAGATTCCAGAGCAATAAGGCTAGCAAAGAGATCCACGAAATACAGATGTAAGTCTGTGAGTTGAATTAACAGAACACTAAGCAGTTTCTCAAAAAGCTTCTTTCCAGATTTCATCTGAGGATATTTCCTTTTTCACCATAGCCCTCTATGGGCTTCCAAATATCACTTTGCCAATTCCACAAGAACTGTCTTAGCGAAAGGCTTCTCGAGGTTAGAGCTGTAACTCTGTGAGATGATTTCACAGAACACAAAGAAGTTTCTCAGAAAGCTTCTTTCTCTTTGTTATCGGAGGATATTTCCTTTGGCCCTATAGTCTTCAAAGGGATCCGAAATATCTGTTCTCAGATTCCACAGAAATAAGGCTAGCAAAGAGATCCACGAAATACAGATGTAAGTCTGTGAGATGAATTAACAGAACACTAAGCAGTTTCTCAGAAAGCTTCTTTCCAGATTTCATCTGAGGATATTTCCTTTTTCACCATAGCCCTCTATGGGCTTCCAAACATCACTTTGCCAATTCCACAAGAACTGTCTTAGCGAAAGGCTTCTCGAGGGTAGAGCTGTAACTCTGTGAGATGATTTCACAGAACGCAAAGAAGTTTCTCAGAAAGCGTCTTTCTCTTTGTTATCGGAGGATATTTCCTTTGGCCCTATAGTCTTCAAAGGGATCCGAAATATCTGTTCTCAGATTCCACAGAAATAAGGCTAGCAAAGAGATCCACGAAATACAGATGTAAGTCGGTGAGATGAATTAACAGAACACTAAGCAGTTTCTAAGAAAGATTCTTTCCAGATTTCATCTGAGGATATTTCCTTTTTCACCATAGCCCTCTATAGCTTCCAAATATCACTTTGCCAATTCCACACGAACTGTCTTAGCTAAAGGCTTCTTGAGGGGAAAGCAGTAACTCTGTGAGATGATTTCACAGAACAGAAAGAAGTTTCTCAGAAAGCTTCTTTCTCTTTGTTATCGGAGGATATTTCCTTTGGCCCTATAGTCTTCAAAGGGATCCGAAATATCTGTTCTCAGATTCCACAGAAATAAGGCTAGCAAAGAAATCCACGAAATACAGATGTAAGTCTGTGAGATGAATTAACAGAACACTAAGCAGTTTCTCAGAAAGCTTCTTTCCAGATTTCATCTGAGGATATTTCCTTTTTCACCATAGCCCTCTATGGGCTTCCAAATATCACTTTGCCAATTCCACAAGAACTGTCTTAGCGAAAGGCTTCTTGAGGGGAAAGCTGTAACTCTGTGAGATGATTTCACAGAACACAAAGAAGTTTCTCAGAAAGCTTCTTTCTCTTTGTTATCGGAGGATATTTCCCTTGGCCCTATAGTCTTCAAAGGGATCCGAAATATCTGTTCTCAGATTCCACAGAAATAAGGCTAGCAAAGAGATCCACGAAATACAGATGTATGTCTGTGAGATGAATTAACAGAACACTAAGCAGTTTCTCAGAAAGCTTCTTTCCAGATTTCATCTGAGGATATTTCCTTTTTCACCATAGCCCTCTATGGGCTTCCAAATATCACTTTGCCAATTCCACAAGAACTGTCTTAGCGAAAGGCTTCTCGAGGGTAGAGCTGTAACTCCGTGAGATGATTTCACAGAACACAAAGAAGTTTCTCAGAAAGCTTCTTTCTCTTTGTTATCGGAGGATATTTCCTTTGGCCCTATAGTCTTCAAAGGGATCCGAAATATCTGTTCTCAGATTCCACAGAAATAAGGCTAGCAAAGAGATCCACGAAATACAGATGTAAGTCTGTGAGATGAATTAACAGAACACTAAGCAGTTTCTCAGAAAGCTTCTTTCCAGATTTCATCTGAGGATATTTCCTTTTTCACCATAGCCCTCTATGGGCTTCCAAATATCACTTTGCCAATTCCACAAGAACTGTCTTAGCGAAAGGCTTCTTGAGGGGAAAGCTGTAACTCTGTGAGATGATTTCACAGAACACAAAGAAGTTTCTCAGAAAGCTTCTTTCTCTTTGTTATCGGAGGATATTTCCCTTGGCCCTATAGTCTTCAAAGGGATCCGAAATATCTCTTCTCAGATTCCACAGAAATAAGGCTAGCAAAGAGATCCACGAAATACAGATGTATGTCTGTGAGATGAATTAACAGAACACTAAGCAGTTTCTCAGAAAGCTTCTTTCCAGATTTCATCTGAGGATATTTCCTCTTTCACCATAGCCCTCTATGGGCTTCCAAATATCACTTTGCCAATTCCACAAGAACTGTCTTAGCGAAAGGCTTCTCGAGGGTAGAGCTGTAACTCTGTGAGATGATTTCACAGAACGCAAAGAAGTTTCTCAGAAAGCGTCTTTCTCTTTGTTATCGGAGGATATTTCCTTTGGCCCTATAGTCTTCAAAGGGATCCGAAATATCTGTTCTCAGATTCCACAGAAATAAGGCTAGCAAAGAGATCCACGAAATACAGATGTAAGTCGGTGAGATGAATTAACAGAACACTAAGCAGTTTCTAAGAAAGATTCTTTCCAGATTTCATCTGAGGATATTTCTTTTTTCACCATATCCCTCTATGGGCTTCCAAATATCACTTTGCCAATTCCACAAGAACTGTCTTAGCGAAAGGCTTCTTGAGGGGAAAGCTGTAACTCTGTGAGATGATTTCACAGAACACAAAGAAGTTTCTCAGAAAGCTTCTTTCTCTTTGTTATCGGAGGATATTTCCTTTGGCCCTATAGTCTTCAAAGGGATCCGAAATATCTGTTCTCAGATTCCACAGAAATAAGGCTAGCAAAGAGATCCACGAACTACAGATATAAGTCTGTGAGATGAATTAAGAGAACACTAAGCAGTTTCTCAGAAAGCTTCTTTCCAGATTTCATCTGAGGATATTTCCTTTTTCACCATAGCCCTCTATAGCTTCCAAATATCACTTTGCCAATTCCACAAGAACTGTCTTAGCTAAAGGCTTCTTGAGGGGAAAGCAGTAACTCTGTGAGATGATTTCACAGAACACAAAGAAGTTTCTCAGAAAGCTTCTTTCTCTTTGTTATCGGAGGATATTTCCTTTGGCCCTATAGACTTCAAAGGGATCCGAAATATCTGTTCTCAGATTCCAGAGAAATAAGGCTAGCAAAGAAATCCACGAAATACAGATGTAAGTCTGTGAGATGAATTAACAGAACACTAAGAAGTTTATCACAAAGCTTCTTTCCAGATTTCATCTGAGGATATTTCCTTTTTCACCATAGCCCTCTATGGGCTTCCAAATATCACTTTTCAAATTCCACAAGAACTGTCTTAGCGAAAGGCTTCTTGAGGGGAAAGCTGTAACTCTGTGAGATGATTTCACAGAACACAAAGAAGTTTCTCAGAAAGCTTCTTTGTCTTTGTTATCGGAGGATATTTCCTTTGGCCCTATAGTCTTCAAAGGGATCCGAAATATCTGTTCTCAGATTCCACAGAAATAAGGCTAGCAAAGAAATCCACGAAATACAGATGTAACTCTGTGAGATGAATTAAAAGAACACTAAGCAGTTTCTCAGAAATCTTCTTTCCAGATTTCATCTGAGGATATTTCCTTTTTCACCATAGCCCTCTATGGGCTTCCAAATATCACTTTGCCAATTCCACAAGAACTGTCTTAGCGAAAGGCTTCTTGAGGGCAAAGCTCTAACTCTCTGAGATGATTTCACAGAACACAAAGAAGTTTCTCAGAAAGCTTCTTTCTCTTTGTTATCGGAGGATATTTCCTTTGGCCCTATAGTCTTCAAAGCGATCCGAAATATCTGTTCTCAGATTCCACAGAAATAAGGCTAGCAAAGAGATACACGAAATAAAGATGTAACTCTGTGAGATGAATTAACAGAACACTAAGCAGTTTCTCAGAAAGCTTCTTTCCAGATTTCATCTGAGGATATATCCTTTTTCACCATAGCCCTCTATGGGCTTCCAAATATCACTTTGCCAATTCCACAAGAACTGTCTTAGCGAAAGGCTTCTTGAGGGGAAAGCTGTAACTCGGTGAGATGATTTCACAGAACACAAAGAAGTTTCTCAGAAAGCTTCTTTCTCTTTGTTATCGGAGGATATTTCCTTTGGCCCTATAGTCTTCAAAGGGATCCGAAATATCTGTTCTCAGATTCCAGAGAAATAAGGCTAGCAAAGGGATCCACGAAATACAGATGTAAGTCTGTGAGATGAATTAACAGAACACTAAGCAGTTTCTCAGAAAGCTTCTTTCCAGATTTCATCTGAGGATATTTCCTTTTTCACCATAGCCCTCTATAGCTTCCAAATATCACTTTGCCAATTCCACAAGAACTGTCTTAGCTAAAGGCTTCTTGAGGGGAAAGCAGTAACTCTGTGAGATGATTTCACACAACACAAAGAAGTTTCTCAGAAAGCTTCTTTCTCTTTGTTATCGGAGGATATTTCCTTTGGCACTATAGTCTTCAAAGGGATCCGAAATATCTTTTCTCAGATTCCAGAGAAATAAGGCTAGCAAAGAAATCCACGAAATACAGATGTAAGTCTGTGAGATGAATTAACAGAACACTAAGCAGTTTCTCAGAAAGCTTCTTTCCAGATTTCATCTGAGGATATTTCCTTTTTCACCATAGCCCTCTATGGGCTTCCAAATATCACTTTGCCAATTCCACAAGAACTGTCTTAGCGAAAGGCTTCTTGAGGGGAAAGCTGTAACTCTGTGAGATGATTTCACAGAACACAAAGAAGTTTCTCAGAAAGCTTCTTTCTCTTTGTTATCGGAGGATATTTCCTTTGGCCCTATAATCTTCAAAGGGATCCGAAATATCTGTTCTCAGATTCCACAGAAATAAGGCTAGCAAAGAGATCCAGGAAATACAGATGTAACTCTGTGAGATGAATTAACAGAACACTAAGCAGTTTCTCAGAAAGCTTCTTTCCAGATTTCATCTGAGGATATTTCCTTTTTCACCATAGCCCTCTATGGGCTTCCAAATATCACTTTGCCAATTCCACAAGAACTGTCTTAGCTAAAGGCTTCTTGAGGGGAAAGCTGTAACTCTGTGAGATGATTTCACAGAACACAAAGAAGTTTCTCAGAAAGCTTCTTTGTCTTTGTTATCGGAGGATATTTCCTTTGGCCCTATAGTCTTCAAAGGGATCCGAAATATCTGTTCTCAGATTCCACAGAAATAAGGCTAGCAAAGAAATCCACGAAATACAGATGTTAGTCTGTGAGATGAATTAACAGAACACTAAGCAGTTTCTCAGAAAGCTTCTTTCCAGATTTCATCTGAGGATATTTCCTTTTTCACCATAGCCCTCTATGGTCTTCCAAATATCACTTTGCCAATTCCACAAGAACTGTCTTAGCGAAAGGCTTCTTGAGGGGAAAGCTGTAACTCTGTGAGATGATTTCACAGAACACAAAGAAGTTTCTCAGAAAGCATCTTTCTCTTTGTTATCGGAGGATATTTCCCTTGTCCCTATAGTCTTCAAAGGGATCCGAAATATCTGTTCTCAGATTCCAGAGCAATAAGGCTAGCAAAGAGATCCACGAAATACAGATGTAAGTCTGTGAGTTGAATTAACAGAACACTAAGCAGTTTCTCAAAAAGCTTCTTTCCAGATTTCATCTGAGGATATTTCCTTTTTCACCATAGCCCTCTATGGGCTTCCAAATATCACTTTGCCAATTCCACAAGAACTGTCTTAGCGAAAGGCTTCTCGAGGTTAGAGCTGTAACTCTGTGAGATGATTTCACAGAACACAAAGAAGTTTCTCAGAAAGCTTCTTTCTCTTTGTTATCGGAGGATATTTCCTTTGGCCCTATAGTCTTCAAAGGGATCCGAAATATCTGTTCTCAGATTCCACAGAAATAAGGCTAGCAAAGAGATCCACGAAATACAGATGTAAGTCTGTGAGATGAATTAACAGAACACTAAGCAGTTTCTCAGAAAGCTTCTTTCCAGATTTCATCTGAGGATATTTCCTTTTTCACCATAGCCCTCTATGGGCTTCCAAACATCACTTTGCCAATTCAACAAGAACTGTCTTAGCGAAAGGCTTCTCGAGGGTAGAGCTGTAACTCTGTGAGATGATTTCACAGAACGCAAAGAAGTTTCTCAGAAAGCGTCTTTCTCTTTGTTATCGGAGGATATTTCCTTTGGCCCTATAGTCTTCAAAGGGATCCGAAATATCTGTTCTCAGATTCCACAGAAATAAGGCTAGCAAAGAGATCCACGAAATACAGATGTAAGTCGGTGAGATGAATTAACAGAACACTAAGCAGTTTCTAAGAAAGATTCTTTCCAGATTTCATCTGAGGATATTTCCTTTTTCACCATAGCCCTCTATAGCTTCCAAATATCACTTTGCCAATTCCACACGAACTGTCTTAGCTAAAGGCTTCTTGAGGGGAAAGCAGTAACTCTGTGAGATGATTTCACAGAACAGAAAGAAGTTTCTCAGAAAGCTTCTTTCTCTTTGTTATCGGAGGATATTTCCTTTGGCCCTATAGTCTTCAAAGGGATCCGAAATATCTGTTCTCAGATTCCACAGAAATAAGGCTAGCAAAGAAATCCACGAAATACAGATGTAAGTCTGTGAGATGAATTAACAGAACACTAAGCAGTTTCTCAGAAAGCTTCTTTCCAGATTTCATCTGAGGATATTTCCTTTTTCACCATAGCCCTCTATGGGCTTCCAAATATCACTTTGCCAATTCCACAAGAACTGTCTTAGCGAAAGGCTTCTTGAGGGGAAAGCTGTAACTCTGTGAGATGATTTCACAGAACACAAAGAAGTTTCTCAGAAAGCTTCTTTCTCTTTGTTATCGGAGGATATTTCCCTTGGCCCTATAGTCTTCAAAGGGATCCGAAATATCTGTTCTCAGATTCCACAGAAATAAGGCTAGCAAAGAGATCCACGAAATACAGATGTATGTCTGTGAGATGAATTAACAGAACACTAAGCAGTTTCTCAGAAAGCTTCTTTCCAGATTTCATCTGAGGATATTTCCTTTTTCACCATAGCCCTCTATGGGCTTCCAAATATCACTTTGCCAATTCCACAAGAACTGTCTTAGCGAAAGGCTTCTCGAGGGTAGAGCTGTAACTCCGTGAGATGATTTCACAGAACACAAAGAAGTTTCTCAGAAAGCTTCTTTCTCTTTGTTATCGGAGGATATTTCCTTTGGCCCTATAGTCTTCAAAGGGATCCGAAATATCTGTTCTCAGATTCCACAGAAATAAGGCTAGCAAAGAGATCCACGAAATACAGATGTAAGTCTGTGAGATGAATTAACAGAACACTAAGCAGTTTCTCAGAAAGTTTCTTTCCAGATTTCATCTGAGGATATTTCCTTTTTTACCATAGCCCTCTATGGGCTTCCAAATATCACTTTGCCAATTCCACAAGAACTGTCTTAGCGAAAGGCTTCTTGAGGGGAAAGCTGTAACTCTGTGAGATGATTTCACAGAACACAAAGAAGTTTCTCAGAAAGCTTCTTTCTCTTTGTTATCGGAGGATATTTCCCTTGGCCCTATAGTCTTCAAAGGGATCCGAAATATCTCTTCTCAGATTCCACAGAAATAAGGCTAGCAAAGAGATCCACGAAATACAGATGTATGTCTGTGAGATGAATTAACAGAACACTAAGCAGTTTCTCAGAAAGCTTCTTTCCAGATTTCATCTGAGGATATTTCCTCTTTCACCATAGCCCTCTATGGGCTTCCAAATATCACTTTGCCAATTCCACAAGAACTGTCTTAGCGAAAGGCTTCTCGAGGGTAGAGCTGTAACTCTGTGAGATGATTTCACAGAACGCAAAGAAGTTTCTCAGAAAGCGTCTTTCTCTTTGTTATCGGAGGATATTTCCTTTGGCCCTATAGTCTTCAAAGGGATCCGAAATATCTGTTCTCAGATTCCACAGAAATAAGGCTAGCAAAGAGATCCACGAAATACAGATGTAAGTCGGTGAGATGAATTAACAGAACACTAAGCAGTTTCTAAGAAAGATTCTTTCCAGATTTCATCTGAGGATATTTCTTTTTTCACCATATCCCTCTATGGGCTTCCAAATATCACTTTGCCAATTCCACAAGAACTGTCTTAGCGAAAGGCTTCTTGAGGGGAAAGCTGTAACTCTGTGAGATGATTTCACAGAACACAAAGAAGTTTCTCAGAAAGCTTCTTTCTCTTTGTTATCGGAGGATATTTCCTTTGGCCCTATAGTCTTCAAAGGGATCCGAAATATCTGTTCTCAGATTCCACAGAAATAAGGCTAGCAAAGAGATCCACGAACTACAGATATAAGTCTGTGAGATGAATTAAGAGAACACTAAGCAGTTTCTCAGAAAGCTTCTTTCCAGATTTCATCTGAGGATATTTCCTTTTTCACCATAGCCCTCTATAGCTTCCAAATATCACTTTGCCAATTCCACAAGAACTGTCTTAGCTAAAGGCTTCTTGAGGGGAAAGCAGTAACTCTGTGAGATGATTTCACAGAACACAAAGAAGTTTCTCAGAAAGCTTCTTTCTCTTTGTTATCGGAGGATATTTCCTTTGGCCCTATAGACTTCAAAGGGATCCGAAATATCTGTTCTCAGATTCCAGAGAAATAAGGCTAGCAAAGAAATCCACGAAATACAGATGTAAGTCTGTGAGATGAATTAACAGAACACTAAGAAGTTTCTCACAAAGCTTCTTTCCAGATTTCATCTGAGGATATTTCCTTTTTCACCATAGCCCTCTATGGGCTTCCAAATATCACTTTGCCAATTCCACAAGAACTGTCTTAGCGAAAGGCTTCTTGAGGGGAAAGCTGTAACTCTGTGAGATGATTTCACAGAACACAAAGAAGTTTCTCAGAAAGCTTCTTTGTCTTTGTTATCGGAGGATATTTCCTTTGGCCCTATAGTCTTCAAAGGGATCCGAAATATCTGTTCTCAGATTCCACAGAAATAAGGCTAGCAAAGAAATCCACGAAATACAGATGTAACTCTGTGAGATGAATTAAAAGAACACTAAGCAGTTTCTCAGAAATCTTCTTTCCAGATTTCATCTGAGGATATTTCCTTTTTCACCATAGCCCTCTATGGGCTTCCAAATATCACTTTGCCAATTCCACAAGAACTGTCTTAGCGAAAGGCTTCTTGAGGGCAAAGCTCTAACTCTCTGAGATGATTTCACAGAACACAAAGAAGTTTCTCAGAAAGCTTCTTTCTCTTTGTTATCGGAGGATATTTCCTTTGGCCCTATAGTCTTCAAAGCGATCCGAAATATCTGTTCTCAGATTCCACAGAAATAAGGCTAGCAAAGAGATACACGAAATAAAGATGTAACTCTGTGAGATGAATTAACAGAACACTAAGCAGTTTCTCAGAAAGCTTCTTTCCAGATTTCATCTGAGGATATATCCTTTTTCACCATAGCCCTCTATGGGCTTCCAAATATCACTTTGCCAATTCCACAAGAACTGTCTTAGCGAAAGGCTTCTTGAGGGAAAGCTGTAACTCTGTGAGATGATTTCACAGAACACAAAGAAGTTTCTCAGAAAGCTTCTTTCTCTTTGTTATCGGAGGATATTTCCTTTGGCCCTATAATCTTCAAAGGGATCCGAAATATCTGTTCTCAGATTCCACAGAAATAAGGCTAGCAAAAGAGATCCAGGAAATACAGATGTAACTCTGTGAGATGAATTAACAGAACACTAAGCAGTTTCTCAGAAAGCTTCTTTCCAGATTTCATCTGAGGATATTTCCTTTTTCACCATAGCCCTCTATGGGCTTCCAAATATCACTTTGCCAATTCCACAAGAACTGTCTTAGCTAAAGGCTTCTTGAGGGGAAAGCTGTAACTCTGTGAGATGATTTCACAGAACACAAAGAAGTTTCTCAGAAAGCTTCTTTCTCTTTGTTATCGGAGGATATTTCCTTTGGCCCTATAGTCTTCAAAGGGATCCGAAATATCTGTTCTCAGATTCCACAGAAATAAGGCTAGCAAAGAGATCCACGAAATACAGATATAAGTCTGTGAGATGAATTAAGAGAACACTAAGCAGTTTCTCAGAAAGCTTCTTACCAGATTTCATCTGAGGATATTTCCTTTTTCACCATAGCCCTCTATAGCTTCCAAATATCACTTTGCCAATTCCACAAGAACTGTCTTAGCTAAAGGCTTCTTGAGGGGAAAGCAGTAACTCTGTGAGATGATTTCACAGAACACAAAGAAGTTTCTCAGAAAGCTTCTTTCTCTTTGTTATCGGAGGATATTTCCTTTGGCCCTATAGTCTTCAAAGGGATCCGAAATATCTGTTCTCAGATTCCACAGAAATAAGGCTAGCAAAGAAATCCACGAAATACAGATGTAAGTCTGTGAGATGAATTAACAGAACACTAAGCAGTTTCTCAGAAAGCTTCTTTCCAGATTTCATCTGAGGATATTTCCTTTTTCACCATAGCCCTCTATGGGCTTCCAAATATCACTTTGCCAATTCCACAAGAACAGTCTTAGCGAAAGGCTTCTTGAGGGGAAAGCTGTAACTCTGTGAGATGATTTCACAGAACACAAAGAAGTTTCTCAGAAAGCTTCTTTCTCTTTGTTATCGGAGGATATTTCCCTTTGCCCTATAGTCTTCAAAGGGATCCGAAATATCTGTTCTCAGATTCCACAGAAATAAGGCTAGCAAAGAGATCCACGAAATACAGATGTATGTCTGTGAGATGAATTAACAGAACACTAAGCAGTTTCTCAGAAAGCTTCTTTCCAGATTTCATCTGAGGATATTTCCTTTTTCACCATAGCCCTCTATGGGCTTCCAAATATCACTTTGCCAATTCCACAAGAACTGTCTTAGCGAAAGGCTTCTCGAGGGTAGAGCTGTAACTCTGTGAGATGATTTCACAGAACGCAAAGAAGTTTCTCAGAAAGCGTCTTTCTCTTTGTTATCGGAGGATATTTCCTTTGGCCCTATAGTCTTCAAAGGGATCCGAAATATCTGTTCTCAGATTCCACAGAAATAAGGCTAGCAAAGAGATCCACGAAATACAGATGTAAGTCGGTGAGATGAATTAACAGAACACTAAGCAGTTTCTAAGGAAGTTCTTTCCAGATTTCATCTGAGGATATTTCTTTTTTCACCATATCCCTCTATGGGCTTCCAAATATCACTTTGCCAATTCCACAAGAACTGTCTTAGCGAAAGGCTTCTTGAGGGGAAAGCTGTAACTCTGTGAGATGATTTCACAGAACACAAAGAAGTTTCTCAGAAAGCTTCTTTCTCTTTGTTATCGGAGGATATTTCCTTTGGCCCTATAGTCTTCAAAGGGATCCGAAATATCTGTTCTCAGATTCCACAGAAATAAGGCTAGCAAAGAGATCCACGAAATACAGATATAAGTCTGTGAGATGAATTAAGAGAACACTAAGCAGTTTCTCAGAAAGCTTCTTTCCAGATTTCATCTGAGGATATTTCCTTTTTCACCATAGCCCTCTATAGCTTCCAAATATCACTTTGCCAATTCCACAAGAACTGTCTTAGCTAAAGGCTTCTTGAGGGGAATGCAGTAACTCTGTGAGATGATTTCACAGAACACAAAGAAGTTTCTCAGAAAGCTTCTTTCTCTTTGTTATCGGAGGATATTTCCTTTGGCCCTATAGACTTCAAAGGGATCCGAAATATCTGTTCTCAGATTCCAGAGAAATAAGGCTAGCAAAGAAATCCACGAAATACAGATGTAAGTCTGTGAGATGAATTAACAGAACACTAAGAAGTTTCTCACAAAGCTTCTTTCCAGATTTCATCTGAGGATATTTCCTTTTTCACCATAGCCCTCTATGGGCTTCCAAATATCACTTTTCCAATTCCACAAGAACTGTCTTAGCGAAAGGCTTCTTGAGGGGAAAGCTGTAACTCTGTGAGATGATTTCACAGAACACAAAGAAGTTTCTCAGAAAGCTTCTTTGTCTTTGTTATCGGAGGATATTTCCTTTGGCCCTATAGTCTTCAAAGGGATCCGAAATATCTGTTCTCAGATTCCACAGAAATAAGGCTAGCAAAGAAATCCACGAAATACAGATGTAACTCTGTGAGATGAATTAAAAGAACACTAAGCAGTTTCTCAGAAATCTTCTTTCCAGATTTCATCTGAGGATATTTCCTTTTTCACCATAGCCCTCTATGGGCTTCCAAATATCACTTTGCCAATTCCACAAGAACTGTCTTAGCGAAAGGCTTCTTGAGGGCAAAGCTCTAACTCTCTGAGATGATTTCACTGAACACAAAGAAGTTTCTCAGAAAGCTTCTTTCTCTTTGTTATCGGAGGATATTTCCTTTGGCCCTATAGTCTTCAAAGCGATCCGAAATATCTGTTCTCAGATTCCACAGAAATAAGGCTAGCAAAGAGATACACGAAATAAAGATGTAACTCTGTGAGATGAATTAACAGAACACTAAGCAGTTTCTCAGAAAGCTTCTTTCCAGATTTCATCTGAGGATATTTCCTTTTTCACCATAGCCCTCTATGGGCTTCCAAATATCACTTTGCCAATTCCACAAGAACTGTCTTAGCGAAAGGCTTCTTGAGGGGAAAGCTGTAACTCTGTGAGATGATTTCACAGAACACAAAGAAGTTTCTCAGAAAGCTTCTTTCTCTTTGTTATCGGAGGATATTTCCCTTGGCCCTATAGTCTTCAAAGGGATCCGAAATATCTGTTCTCAGATTCCACAGAAATAAGGCTAGCAAAGAGATCCACGAAATACAGATGTATGTCTGTGAGATGAATTAACAGAACACTAAGCAGTTTCTCAGAAAGCTTCTTTCCAGATTTCATCTGAGGATATTTCCTTTTTCACCATAGCCCTCTATGGGCTTCCTAATATCACTTTGCCAATTCCACAAGAACTGTCTTAGCGAAAGGCTTCTCGAGGGTAGAGCTGTAACTCTGTGAGATGATTTCACAGAACGCAAAGAAGTTTCTCAGAAAGCGTCTTTCTCTTTGTTATCGGAGGATATTTCCTTTGGCCCTATAGTCTTCAAAGGGATCCGAAATATCTGTTCTCAGATTCCACAGAAATAAGGCTAGCAAAGAGATCCACGAAATACAGATGTAAGTCGGTGAGATGAATTAACAGAACACTAAGCAGTTTCTAAGAAAGATTCTTTCCAGATTTCATCTGAGGATATTTCTTTTTTCACCATATCCCTCTATGGGCTTCCAAATATCACTTTGCCAATTCCACAAGAACTGTCTTAGCGAAAGGCTTCTTGAGGGGAAAGCTGTAACTCTGTGAGATGATTTCACAGAACACAAAGAAGTTTCTCAGAAAGCTTCTTTCTCTTTGTTATCGGAGGATATTTCCTTTGGCCCTATAGTCTTCAAAGGGATCCGAAATATCTGTTCTCAGATTCCACAGAAATAAGGCTAGCAAAGAGATCCACGAAATACAGATATACGTCTGTGAGATGAATTAAGAGAACACTAAGCAGTTTCTCAGAAAGCTTCTTTCCAGATTTCATCTGAGGATATTTCCTTTTTCACCATAGCCCTCTATAGCTTCCAAATATCACTTTGCCAATTCCACAAGAACTGTCTTAGCTAAAGGCTTCTTGAAGGGAAAGCAGTAACTCTGTGAGATGATTTCACAGAACACAAAGAAGTTTCTCAGAAAGCTTCTTTCTCTTTGTTATCGGAGGATATTTCCTTTGGCCCTATAGTCTTCAAAGGGATCCGAAATATCTGTTCTCAGATTCCAGAGAAATAAGGCTAGCAAAGAAATCCACGAAATACAGATGTAAGTCTGTGAGATGAATTAACAGAACACTAAGAAGTTTCTCACAAAGCTTCTTTCCAGATTTCATCTGAGGATATTTCCTTTTTCACCATAGCCCTCTATGGGCTTCCAAATATCACTTTGCCAATTCCACAAGAACTGTCTTAGCGAAAGGCTTCTTGAGGGGAAAGCTGTAACTCTGTGAGATGATTTCACAGAACACAAAGAAGTTTCTCAGAAAGCTTCTTTGTCTTTGTTATCGGAGGATATTTCCTTTGGCCCTATAGTCTTCAAAGGGATCCGAAATATCTGTTCTCAGATTCCACAGAAATAAGGCTAGCAAAGAAATCCACGAAATTCAGATGTAACTCTGTGAGATGAATTAAAAGAACACTAAGCAGTTTCTCAGAAATCTTCTTTCCAGATTTCATCTGAGGATATTTCCTTTTTCACCATAGCCCTCTATGGGCTTCCAAATATCACTTTGCCAATTCCACAAGAACTGTCTTAGCGAAAGGCTTCTTGAGGGGAAAGCTCTAACTCTCTGAGATGATTTCACTGAACACAAAGAAGTTTCTCAGAAAGCTTCTTTCTCTTTGTTATCGGAGGATATTTCCTTTGGCCCTATAGTCTTCAAAGCGATCCGAAATATCTGTTCTCAGATTCCACAGAAATAAGGCTAGCAAAGAGATACACGAAATAAAGATGTAACTCTGTGAGATGAATTAACAGAACACTAAGCAGTTTCTCAGAAAGCTTCTTTCCAGATTTCATCTGAGGATATATCCTTTTTCACCATAGCCCTCTATGGGCTTCCAAATATCACTTTGCCAATTCCACAAGAACTGTCTTAGCGAAAGGCTTCTTGAGGGAAAGCTGTAACTCTGTGAGATGATTTCACAGAACACAAAGAAGTTTCTCAGAAAGCTTCTTTCTCTTTGTTATCGGAGGATATTTCCTTTGGCCCTATAATCTTCAAAGGGATCCGAAATATCTGTTCTCAGATTCCACAGAAATAAGGCTAGCAAAAGAGATCCAGGAAATACAGATGTAACTCTGTGAGATGAATTAAGAGAACACTAAGCAGTTTCTCAGAAAGCTTCTTTCCAGATTTCATCTGAGGATATTTCCTTTTTCACCATAGCCCTCTATGGGCTTCCAAATATCACTTTGCCAATTCCACAAGAACTGTCTTAGCTAAAGGCTTCTTGAGGGGAAAGCTGTAACTCTGTGAGATGATTTCACAGAACACAAAGAAGTTTCTCAGAAAGTTTCTTTCTCTTTGTTATCGGAGGATATTTCCTTTGGCCCTATAGTCTTCAAAGGGATCCGAAATATCTGTTCTCAGATTCCACAGAAATAAGGCTAGCAAAGAGATCCACGAAATACAGATATAAGTCTGTGAGATGAATTAAGAGAACACTAAGCAGTTTCTCAGAAAGCTTCTTACCAGATTTCATCTGAGGATATTTCCTTTTTCACCATAGCCCTCTATAGCTTCCAAATATCACTTTGCCAATTCCACAAGAACTGTCTTAGCGAAAGGCTTCTTGAGGGGAAAGCTGTAACTCTGTGAGATGATTTCACAGAACACAAAGAAGTTTCTCAGAAAGCTTCTTTCTCTTTGTTATCGGAGGATATTTCCCTTGGCCCTATAGTCTTCAAAAGGATCCGAAATATCTGTTCTCAGATTCCACAGAAATAAGGCTAGCAAAGAGATCCACGAAATACAGATGTATGTCTGTGAGATGAATTAACAGAACACTAAGCAGTTTCTCAGAAAGCTTCTTTCCAGATTTCATCTGAGGATATTTCCTTTTTCACCATAGCCCTCTATGGGCTTCCAAATATCACTTTGCCAATTCCACAAGAACTGTCTTAGCGAAAGGCTTCTCGAGGGTAGAGCTGTAACTCTGTGAGATGATTTCACAGAACACAAAGAAGTTTCTCAGAAAGCGTCTTTCTCTTTGTTATCGGAGGATATTTCCTTTGGCCCTATAGTCTTCAAAGGGATCCGAAATATCTGTTCTCAGATTCCACAGAAATAAGGCTAGCAAAGAGATCCACGAAATACAGATGTAAGTCGGTGAGAAGAATTAACAGAACACTAAGCAGTTTCTAAGAAAGATTCTTTCCAGATTTCATCTGAGGATATTTCTTTTTTCACCATAGCCCTCTATGGGCTTCCAAATATCACTTTGCCAATTCCACAAGAACTGTCTTAGCGAAAGGCTTCTTGAGGGGAAAGCTGTAACTCTGTGAGATGATTTCACAGAACACAAAGAAGTTTCTCAGAAAGCTTCTTTCTCTTTGTTATCGGAGGATATTTCCTTTGGCCCTATAGTCTTCAAAGGGATCCGAAATATCTGATTTCAGATTCCACAGAAATAAGGCTAGCAAAGAGATCCACGAAATACAGATGTAACTCTGTGAGATGAATTAACAGGACACTAAGCAGTTTCTCAGAAAGCTTCTTTCCAGATTTCATCTGAGGATATATCCTTTTTCACCATAGCCCTCTATGGGCTTCCAAATATCACTTTGCCAATTCCACAAGAACTGTCTTAGCGAAAGGCTTCTTGAGGGGAAAGCTGCAACGCTGTGAGATGATTTCACAGAACACAAAGAAGTTTCTCAGAAAGCTTCTTTCTCTTTGTTATCGGAGGATATTTCCTTTGGCCCTATAGTCTTCAAAGGGATCCGAAATATCTGTTCTCAGATTCCACAGAAATAAGGCTAGCAAAGAGATCCATGAAATACAGATGTAACTCTGTGAGATGAATTAACAGAACACTAAGCAGTTTCTCAGAAAGCTTCTTTCCATATTTCTTCTGAGGATATTTCCTTTTTCACCATAGCCCTCTATGGGCTTCCAAATATCACTTTGCCAATTCCACAAGAACTGTCTTAGCGAAAGGCTTCTTGAGGGGAAAGCTGTAACTCTGTGAGATGATTTCACAGAACACAAAGTAGTTTCTCAGAAAGCTTCTTTCTCTTTGTTATCGGAGGATATTTCCTTTGGCCCTATAGTCTTCAAAGGGATCCGAAATATCTGTTCTCAGATTCCACAGAAATAAGGCTAGCAAAGAGATCCATGAAATACAGATGTAACTCTGTGAGATGAAATAACAGAACACTAAGCAGTTTCTCAGAAAGCTTCTTTCCAGATTTCTTCTGAGGATATTTCCTTTTTCACCATAGCCCTCTATGGGCTTCCAAATCTCACTTTGCCAATTCCACAAGAACTGTCTTAGCGAAAGGCTTCTTGAGGGGAAAGCTGTAACTCTGTGAGATGATTTCACAGAACACAAAGAAGTTTCTCAGAAAGCTTCTTTCTCTTTGTTATCGGAGGATATTTCCTTTGGCCCTATAGTCTTCAAAGGGATCCGAAATATCTGTTCTCAGATTCCAGAGAAATAAGGCTAGCAAAGAGATCCACGAAATACAGATGTAAGTCTGTGAGATGAATTAACAGAACACTAAGCAGTTTCTCAGAAAGCTTCTTTCCAGATTTCATCTGAGGATATTTCCTTTTTCACCATAGCCCTCTATAGCTTCCAAATATCACTTTGCCAATTCCACAAGAACTGTCTTAGCTAAAGGCTTCTTGAGGGGAAAGCAGTAACTCTGTGAGATGATTTCACAGAACGCAAAGAAGTTTCTCAGAAAGCTTCTTTCTCTTTGTTATCGGAGGATATTTCCTTTGGCCCTATAGTCTTCAAAGGGATCCGAAATATCTTTTCTCAGATTCCAGAGAAATAAGGCTAGCAAAGAAATCCACGAAATACAGATGTAAGTCTGTGAGATGAATTAACAGAACACTAAGCAGTTTCTCAGAAAGCTTCTTTCCAGATTTCATCTGAGGATATTTCCTTTTTCACCATAGCCCTCTATGGGCTTCCAAATATCACTTTGCCAATTCCACAAGAACTGTCTTAGCGAAAGGCTTCTTGAGGGGAAAGCTGTAACTCTGTGAGATGATTTCACAGAACGCAAAGAAGTTTCTCAGAAAGCTTCTTTCTCTTTGTTATCGGAGGATATTTCCTTTGGCCCTATAATCTTCAAAGGGATCCGAAATATCTGTTCTCAGATTCCACAGAAATAAGGCTAGCAAAGAGATCCAGGAAATACAGATGTAACTCTATGAGATGAATTAACAGAACACTAAGCAGTTTCTCAGAAAGCTTCTTTCCAGATTTCATCTGAGGATATTTCCTTTTTCACCATAGCCCTCTATGGGCTTCCAAATATCACTTTGCCAATTCCACAAGAACTGTCTTAGCTAAAGGCTTCTTGAGGGGAAAGCTGTAACTCTGTGAGATGATTTCACAGAACACAAAGAAGTTTCTCAGAAAGCTTCTTTCTCTTTGTTATCGGAGGATATTTCCTTTGGCCCTATAGTCTTCAAAGGGATCCGAAATATCTGTTCTCAGATTCCACAGAAATAAGGCTAGCAAAGAAATCCACGAAATACAGATGTTAGTCTGTGAGATGAATTAACAGAACACTAAGCAGTTTCTCACAAAGCTTCTTTCCAGATTTCATCTGAGGATATTTCCTTTTTCACCATAGCCCTCTATGGGCTTCCAAATATCACTTTGCCAATTCCACAAGAACTGTCTTAGCGAAAGGCTTCTTGAGGGGAAAGCTGTAACTCTGTGAGATGATTTCACAGAACACAAAGAAGTTTCTCAGAAAGCTTCTTTCTCTTTGTTATCGGAGGATATTTCCTTTGGCCCTATAGTCTTCAAAGGGATCCGAAATATCTGTTCTCAGATTCCAGAGCAATAAGGCTAGCAAAGAGATCCACGAAATACAGATGTAAGTCTGTGAGATGAATTAACAGAACACTAAGCAGTTTCTCAAAAAGCTTCTTTCCAGATTTCATCTGAGGATATTTCCTTTTTCACCATAGCCCTCTATGGGCTTCCAAATATCACTTTGCCAATTCCACAAGAACTGTCTTAGCGAAAGGCTTCTCGAGGTTAGAGCTGTAACTCTGTGAGATGATTTCACAGAACACAAAGAAGTTTCTCAGAAAGCTTCTTTCTCTTTGTTATCGGAGGATATTTCCTTTGGCCCTATAGTCTTCAAAGGGATCCGAAATATCTGTTCTCAGATTCCACAGAAATAAGGCTAGCAAAGAGATCCACGAAATACAGATGTAAGTCTGTGAGATGAATTAACAGAACACTAAGCAGTTTCTCAGAAAGCTTCTTTCCAGATTTCATCTGAGGATATTTCCTTTTTCACCATAGCCCTCTATGGGCTTCCAAACATCACTTTGCCAATTCCACAAGAACTGTCTTAGCGAAAGGCTTCTCGAGGGTAGAGCTGTAACTCTGTGAGATGATTTCACAGAACGCAAAGAAGTTTCTCAGAAAGCGTCTTTCTCTTTGTTATCGGAGGATATTTCCTTTGGCCCTATAGTCTTCAAAGGGATCCGAAATATCTGTTCTCAGATTCCACAGAAATAAGGCTAGCAACGAGGTCCATGAAATACAGATGTAAGTCGGTGAGATGAATTAACAGAACACTAAGCAGTTTCTAAGAAAGATTCTTTCCAGATTTCATCTGAGGATATTTCCTTTTTCACCATAGCCCTCTATAGCTTCCAAATATCACTTTGCCAATTCCACAAGAACTGTCTTAGCTAAAGGCTTCTTGAGGGGAAAGCAGTAACTCTGTGAGATGATTTCACAGAACACAAAGAAGTTTCTCATAAAGCATCTTTCTCTTTGTTATCGGAGGATATTTCCTTTGGCCCTATAGTCTTCAAAGGGATCCGAAATATCTGTTCTCAGATTCCACAGAAATAAGGCTAGCAAAGAGATCCACGAAATACAGATGTATGTCTGTGAGATGAATTAACAGAACACTAAGCAGTTTCTCAGAAAGCTTCTTTCCAGATTTCATCTGAGGATATTTCCTTTTTCACCATAGCCCTCTATGGGCTTCCAAATATCACTTTTCCAATTCCACAAGAACTGTCTTAGCGAAAGGCTTCTCGAGGGTAGAGCTGTAACTCTGTGAGATGATTTCACAGAACACAAAGAAGTTTCTCAGAAAGCGTCTTTCTCTTTGTTATCGGAGGATATTTCCTTTGGCCCTATAGTCTTCAAAGGGATCCGAAATATCTGTTCTCAGATTCCACAGAAATAAGGCTAGCAAAGAGATCCACGAAATACAGATGTAAGTCTGTGAGATGAATTAACAGAACACTAAGCAGTTTCTCAGAAAGCTTCTTTCCAGATTTCATCTGAGGATATTTCCTTTTTCACCATAGCCCTCTATGGGCTTCCAAACATCACTTTGCCAATTCCACAAGAACTGTCTTAGCGAAAGGCTTCTCGAGGGTAGAGCTGTAACTCTGTGAGATGATTTCACAGAACGCAAAGAAGTTTCTCAGAAAGCGTCTTTCTCTTTGTTATCGGAGGATATTTCCTTTGGCCCTATAGTCTTCAAAGGGATCCGAAATATCTGTTCTCAGATTCCACAGGAATAAGGCTAGCAAAGAGATCCACGAAATACAGATGTAAGTCGGTGAGATGAATTAACAGAACACTAAGCAGTTTCTAAGAAAGATTCTTTCCAGATTTCATCTGAGGATATTTCCTTTTTCACCATAGCCCTCTATGGGCTTCCAAATATCACTTTGCCAATTCCACAAGAACTGTCTTAGCGAAAGGCTTCTTGAGGGAAAGCTGTAACTCTGTGAGATGATTTCACAGAACACAAAGAAGTTTCTCAGAAAGCTTCTTTCTCTTTGTTATCGGAGGATATTTCCTTTGGCCCTATAATCTTCAAAGGGATCCGAAATATCTGTTCTCAGATTCCACAGAAATAAGGCTAGCAAAAGAGATCCAGGAAATACAGATGTAACTCTGTGAGATGAATTAAGAGAACACTAAGCAGTTTCTCAGAAAGCTTCTTTCCAGATTTCATCTGAGGATATTTCCTTTTTCACCATAGCCCTCTATGGGCTTCCAAATACCACTTTGCCAATTCCACAAGAACTGTCTTAGCTAAAGGCTTCTTGAGGGGAAAGCTGTAACTCTGTGAGATGATTTCACAGAACACAAAGAAGTTTCTCAGAAAGCTTCTTTCTCTTTGTTATCGGAGGATATTTCCTTTGGCCCTATAGTCTTCAAAGGGATCCGAAATATCTGTTCTCAGATTCCACAGAAATAAGGCTAGCAAAGAGATCCACGAAATACAGATATAAGTCTGTGAGATGAATTAAGAGAACACTAAGCAGTTTCTCAGAAAGCTTCTTACCAGATTTCATCTGAGGATATTTCCTTTTTCACCATAGCCCTCTATATCTTCCAAATATCACTTTGCCAATTCCACAAGAACTGTCTTAGCTAAAGGCTTCTTGAGGGGAAAGCAGTAACTCTGTGAGATGATTTCACAGAACACAAAGAAGTTTCTCAGAAAGCTTCTTTCTCTTTGTTATCGGAGGATATTTCCTTTGGCCCTATAGTCTTCAAAGGGATCCGAAATATCTGTTCTCAGATTCCACAGAAATAAGGCTAGCAAAGAAATCCACGAAATACAGATGTAAGTCTGTGAGATGAATTAACAGAACACTAAGCAGTTTCTCAGAAAGCTTCTTTCCAGATTTCATCTGAGGATATTTCCTTTTTCACCATAGCCCTCTATGGGCTTCCAAATATCACTTTGCCAATTCCACAAGAACTGTCTTAGCGAAAGGCTTCTTGAGGGGAAAGCTGTAACTCTGTGAGATGATTTCACAGAACACAAAGAAGTTTCTCAGAAAGCTTCTTTCTCTTTGTTATCGGAGGATATTTCCCTTGGCCCTATAGTCTTCAAAGGGATCCGAAATATCTGTTCTCAGATTCCACAGAAATAAGGCTAGCAAAGAGATCCACGAAATACAGATGTATGTCTGTGAGATGAATTAACAGAACACTAAGCAGTTTCTCAGAAAGCTTCTTTCCAGATTTCATCTGAGGATATTTCCTTTTTCACCATAGCCCTCTATGGGCTTCCTAATATCACTTTGCCAATTCCACAAGAACTGTCTTAGCGAAAGGCTTCTCGAGGGTAGAGCTGTAACTCTGTGAGATGATTTCACAGAACGCAAAGAAGTTTCTCAGAAAGCGTCTTTCTCTTTGTTATCGGAGGATATTTCCTTTGGCCCTATAGTCTTCAAAGGGATCCGAAATATCTGTTCTCAGATTCCACAGAAATAAGGCTAGCAAAGAGATCCACGAAATACAGATGTAAGTCGGTGAGATGAATTAACAGAACACTAAGCAGTTTCTAAGAAAGATTCTTTCCAGATTTCATCTGAGGATATTTCTTTTTTCACCATATCCCTCTATGGGCTTCCAAATATCACTTTGCCAATTCCACAAGAACTGTCTTAGCGAAAGGCTTCTTGAGGGGAAAGCTGTAACTCTGTGAGATGATTTCACAGAACACAAAGAAGTTTCTCAGAAAGCTTCTTTCTCTTTGTTATCGGAGGATATTTCCTTTGGCCCTATAGTCTTCAAAGGGATCCGAAATATCTGTTCTCAGATTCCACAGAAATAAGGCTAGCAAAGAGATCCACGAAATACAGATATAAGTCTGTGAGATGAATTAAGAGAACACTAAGCAGTTTCTCAGAAAGCTTCTTTCCAGATTTCATCTGAGGATATTTCCTTTTTCACCATAGCCCTCTATAGCTTCCAAATATCACTTTGCCAATTCCACAAGAACTGTCTTAGCTAAAGGCTTCTTGAGGGGAAAGCAGTAACTCTGTGAGATGATTTCACAGAACACAAAGAAGTTTCTCAGAAAGCTTCTTTCTCTTTGTTATCGGAGGATATTTCCTTTGGCCCTATAGTCTTCAAAGGGATCCGAAATATCTGTTCTCAGATTCCAGAGAAATAAGGCTAGCAAAGAAATCCACGAAATACAGATGTAAGTCTGTGAGATGAATTAACAGAACACTAAGAAGTTTCTCACAAAGCTTCTTTCCAGATTTCATCTGAGGATATTTCCTTTTTCACCATAGCCCTCTATGGGCTTCCAAATATCACTTTGCCAATTCCACAAGAACTGTCTTAGCGAAAGGCTTCTTGAGGGGAAAGCTGTAACTCTGTGAGATGATTTCACAGAACACAAAGAAGTTTCTCAGAAAGCTTCTTTGTCTTTGTTATCGGAGGATATTTCCTTTGGCCCTATAGTCTTCAAAGGGATCCGAAATATCTGTTCTCAGATTCCACAGAAATAAGGCTAGCAAAGAAATCCACGAAATTCAGATGTAACTCTGTGAGATGAATTAAAAGAACACTAAGCAGTTTCTCAGAAATCTTCTTTCCAGATTTCATCTGAGGATATTTCCTTTTTCACCATAGCCCTCTATGGGCTTCCAAATATCACTTTGCCAATTCCACAAGAACTGTCTTAGCGAAAGGCTTCTTGAGCGGAAAGCTCTAACTCTCTGAGATGATTTCACTGAACACAAAGAAGTTTCTCAGAAAGCTTCTTTCTCTTTGTTATCGGAGGATATTTCCTTTGGCCCTATAGTCTTCAAAGCGATCCGAAATATCTGTTCTCAGATTCCACAGAAATAAGGCTAGCAAAGAGATACACGAAATAAAGATGTAACTCTGTGAGATGAATTAACAGAACACTAAGCAGTTTCTCAGAAAGCTTCTTTCCAGATTTCATCTGAGGATATATCCTTTTTCACCATAGCCCTCTATGGGCTTCCAAATATCACTTTGCCAATTCCACAAGAACTGTCTTAGCGAAAGGCTTCTTGAGGGAAAGCTGTAACTCTGTGAGATGATTTCACAGAACACAAAGAAGTTTCTCAGAAAGCTTCTTTCTCTTTGTTATCGGAGGATATTTCCTTTGGCCCTATAATCTTCAAAGGGATCCGAAATATCTGTTCTCAGATTCCACAGAAATAAGGCTAGCAAAAGAGATCCAGGAAATACAGATGTAACTCTGTGAGATGAATTAAGAGAACACTAAGCAGTTTCTCAGAAAGCTTCTTTCCAGATTTCATCTGAGGATATTTCCTTTTTCACCATAGCCCTCTATGGGCTTCCAAATATCACTTTGCCAATTCCACAAGAACTGTCTTAGCTAAAGGCTTCTTGAGGGGAAAGCTGTAACTCTGTGAGATGATTTCACAGAACACAAAGAAGTTTCTCAGAAAGTTTCTTTCTCTTTGTTATCGGAGGATATTTCCTTTGGCCCTATAGTCTTCAAAGGGATCCGAAATATCTGTTCTCAGATTCCACAGAAATAAGGCTAGCAAAGAGATCCACGAAATACAGATATAAGTCTGTGAGATGAATTAAGAGAACACTAAGCAGTTTCTCAGAAAGCTTCTTACCAGATTTCATCTGAGGATATTTCCTTTTTCACCATAGCCCTCTATAGCTTCCAAATATCACTTTGCCAATTCCACAAGAACTGTCTTAGCGAAAGGCTTCTTGAGGGGAAAGCTGTAACTCTGTGAGATGATTTCACAGAACACAAAGAAGTTTCTCAGAAAGCTTCTTTCTCTTTGTTATCGGAGGATATTTCCTTTGGCCCTATAGTCTTCAAAGGGATCCGAAATATCTGTTCTCAGATTCCACAGAAATAAGGCTAGCAAAGAGATCCACGAAATACAGATGTAAGTCGGTGAGAAGAATTAACAGAACACTAAGCAGTTTCTAAGAAAGATTCTTTCCAGATTTCATCTGAGGATATTTCTTTTTTCACCATAGCCCTCTATGGGCTTCCAAATATCACTTTGCCAATTCCACAAGAACTGTCTTAGCGAAAGGCTTCTTGAGGGGAAAGCTGTAACTCTGTGAGATGATTTCACAGAACACAAAGAAGTTTCTCAGAAAGCTTCTTTCTCTTTGTTATCGGAGGATATTTCCTTTGGCCCTATAGTCTTCAAAGGGATCCGAAATATCTGATTTCAGATTCCACAGAAATAAGGCTAGCAAAGAGATCCACGAAATACAGATGTAACTCTGTGAGATGAATTAACAGGACACTAAGCAGTTTCTCAGAAAGCTTCTTTCCAGATTTCATCTGAGGATATATCCTTTTTCACCATAGCCCTCTATGGGCTTCCAAATATCACTTTGCCAATTCCACAAGAACTGTCTTAGCGAAAGGCTTCTTGAGGGGAAAGCTGCAACTCTGTGAGATGATTTCACAGAACACAAAGAAGTTTCTCAGAAAGCTTCTTTCTCTTTGTTATCGGAGGATATTTCCTTTGGCCCTATAGTCTTCAAAGGGATCCGAAATATCTGTTCTCAGATTCCACAGAAATAAGGCTAGCAAAGAGATCCATGAAATACAGATGTAACTCTGTGAGATGAATTAACAGAACACTAAGCAGTTTCTCAGAAAGCTTCTTTCCATATTTCTTCTGAGGATATTTCCTTTTTCACCATAGCCCTCTATGGGCTTCCAAATATCACTTTGCCAATTCCACAAGAACTGTCTTAGCGAAAGGCTTCTTGAGGGGAAAGCTGTAACTCTGTGAGATGATTTCACAGAACACAAAGAAGTTTCTCAGAAAGCTTCTTTCTCTTTGTTATCGGAGGATATTTCCTTTGGCCCTATAGTCTTCAAAGGGATCCGAAATATCTGTTCTCAGATTCCACAGAAATAAGGCTAGCAAGGAGATCCATGAAATACAGATGTAACTCTGTGAGATGAAATAACAGAACACTAAGCAGTTTCTCAGAAAGCTTCTTTCCAGATTTCTTCTGAGGATATTTCCTTTTTCACCATAGCCCTCTATGGGCTTCCAAATCTCACTTTGCCAATTCCACAAGAACTGTCTTAGCGAAAGGCTTCTTGAGGGGAAAGCTGTAACTCTGTGAGATGATTTCACAGAACACAAAGAAGTTTCTCAGAAAGCTTCTTTCTCTTTGTTATCGGAGGATATTTCCTTTGGCCCTATAGTCTTCAAAGGGATCCGAAATATCTGTTCTCAGATTCCAGAGAAATAAGGCTAGCAAAGAGATCCACGAAATACAGATGTAAGTCTGTGAGATGAATTAACAGAACACTAAGCAGTTTCTCAGAAAGCTTCTTTCCAGATTTCATCTGAGGATATTTCCTTTTTCACCATAGCCCTCTATAGCTTCCAAATATCACTTTGCCAATTCCACAAGAACTGTCTTAGCTAAAGGCTTCTTGAGGGGAAAGCAGTAACTCTGTGAGATGATTTCACAGAACGCAAAGAAGTTTCTCAGAAAGCTTCTTTCTCTTTGTTATCGGAGGATATTTCCTTTGGCCCTATAGTCTTCAAAGGGATCCGAAATATCTGTTCTCAGATTCCAGAGAAATAAGGCTAGCAAAGAAATCCACGAAATACAGATGTAAGTCTGTGAGATGAATTAACAGAACACTAAGCAGTTTCTCAGAAAGCTTCTTTCCAGATTTCATCTGAGGATATTTCCTTTTTCACCATAGCCCTCTATGGGCTTCCAAATATCACTTTGCCAATTCCACAAGAACTGTCTTAGCGAAAGGCTTCTTGAGGGGAAAGCTGTAACTCTGTGAGATGATTTCACAGAACACAAAGAAGTTTCTCAGAAAGCTTCTTTCTCTTTGTTATCGGAGGATATTTCCTTTGGCCCTATAATCTTCAAAGGGATCCGAAATATCTGTTCTCAGATTCCACAGAAATAAGGCTAGCAAAGAGATCCAGGAAATACAGATGTAACTCTATGAGATGAATTAACAGAACACTAAGCAGTTTCTCAGAAAGCTTCTTTCCAGATTTCATCTGAGGATATTTCCTTTTTCACCATAGCCCTCTATGGGCTTCCAAATATCACTTTGCCAATTCCACAAGAACTGTCTTAGCTAAAGGCTTCTTGAGGGGAAAGCTGTAACTCTGTGAGATGATTTCACAGAACACAAAGAAGTTTCTCAGAAAGCTTCTTTCTCTTTGTTATCGGAGGATATTTCCTTTGGCCCTATAGTCTTCAAAGGGATCCGAAATATCTGTTCTCAGATTCCACAGAAATAAGGCTAGCAAAGAAATCCACGAAATACAGATGTTAGTCTGTGAGATGAATTAACAGAACACTAAGCAGTTTCTCACAAAGCTTCTTTCCAGATTTCATCTGAGGATATTTCCTTTTTCACCATAGCCCTCTATGGGCTTCCAAATATCACTTTGCCAATTCCACAAGAACTGTCTTAGCGAAAGGCTTCTTGAGGGGAAAGCTGTAACTCTGTGAGATGATTTCACAGAACACAAAGAAGTTTCTCAGAAAGCTTCTTTCTCTTTGTTATCGGAGGATATTTCCTTTGGCCCTATAGTCTTCAAAGGGATCCGAAATATCTGTTCTCAGATTCCAGAGCAATAAGGCTAGCAAAGAGATCCACGAAATACAGATGTAAGTCTGTGAGATGAATTAACAGAACACTAAGCAGTTTCTCAAAAAGCTTCTTTCCAGATTTCATCTGAGGATATTTCCTTTTTCACCATAGCCCTCTATGGGCTTCCAAATATCACTTTGCCAATTCCACAAGAACTGTCTTAGCGAAAGGCTTCTCGAGGTTAGAGCTGTAACTCTGTGAGATGATTTCACAGAACACAAAGAAGTTTCTCAGAAAGCTTCTTTCTCTTTGTTATCGGAGGATATTTCCTTTGGCCCTATAGTCTTCAAAGGGATCCGAAATATCTGTTCTCAGATTCCACAGAAATAAGGCTAGCAAAGAGATCCACGAAATACAGATGTAAGTCTGTGAGATGAATTAACAGAACACTAAGCAGTTTCTCAGAAAGCTTCTTTCCAGATTTCATCTGAGGATATTTCCTTTTTCACCATAGCCCTCTATGGGCTTCCAAACATCACTTTGCCAATTCCACAAGAACTGTCTTAGCGAAAGGCTTCTCGAGGGTAGAGCTGTAACTCTGTGAGATGATTTCACAGAACGCAAAGAAGTTTCTCAGAAAGCGTCTTTCTCTTTGTTATCGGAGGATATTTCCTTTGGCCCTATAGTCTTCAAAGGGATCCGAAATATCTGTTCTCAGATTCCACAGAAATAAGGCTAGCAACGAGATCCACGAAATACAGATGTAAGTCGGTGAGATGAATTAACAGAACACTAAGCAGTTTCTAAGAAAGATTCTTTCCAGATTTCATCTGAGGATATTTCCTTTTTCACCATAGCCCTCTATAGCTTCCAAATATCACTTTGCCAATTCCACAAGAACTGTCTTAGCTAAAGGCTTCTTGAGGGGAAAGCAGTAACTCTGTGAGATGATTTCACAGAACACAAAGAAGTTTCTCAGAAAGCTTCTTTCTCTTTGTTATCGGAGGATATTTCCTTTGGCCCTATAGTCTTCAAAGGGATCCGAAATATCTGTTCTCAGATTCCACAGAAATAAGGCTAGCAAAGAGATCCACGAAATACAGATGTATGTCTGTGAGATGAATTAACAGAACACTAAGCAGTTTCTCAGAAAGCTTCTTTCCAGATTTCATCTGAGGATATTTCCTTTTTCACCATAGCCCTCTATGGGCTTCCAAATATCACTTTGCCAATTCCACAAGAACTGTCTTAGCGAAAGGCTTCTTGAGGGGAAAGCTGTAACTCTGTGAGATGATTTCACAGAACACAAAGAAGTTTCTCAGAAAGCTTCTTTGTCTTTGTTATCGGAGGATATTTCCTTTGGCCCTATAGTCTTCAAAGGGATCCGAAATATCTGTTCTCAGATTCCACAGAAATAAGGCTAGCAAAGAAATCCACGAAATACAGATGTAACTCTGTGAGATGAATTAAAAGAACACTAAGCAGTTTCTCAGAAATCTTCTTTCCAGATTTCATCTGAGGATATTTCCTTTTTCACCATAGCCCTCTATGGGCTTCCAAATATCACTTTGCCAATTCCACAAGAACTGTCTTAGCGAAAGGCTTCTTGAGGGGAAAGCTCTAACTCTCTGAGATGATTTCACTGAACACAAAGAAGTTTCTCAGAAAGCTTCTTTCTCTTTGTTATCGGAGGATATTTCCTTTGGCCCTATAGTCTTCAAAGCGATCCGAAATATCTGTTCTCAGATTCCACAGAAATAAGGCTAGCAAAGAGATACACGAAATAAAGATGTAACTCTGTGAGATGAATTAACAGAACACTAAGCAGTTTCTCAGAAAGCTTCTTTCCAGATTTCATCTGAGGATATATCCTTTTTCACCATAGCCCTCTATGGGCTTCCAAATATCACTTTGCCAATTCCACAAGAACTGTCTTAGCGAAAGGCTTCTTGAGGGAAAGCTGTAACTCTGTGAGATGATTTCACAGAACACAAAGAAGTTTCTCAGAAAGCTTCTTTCTCTTTGTTATCGGAGGATATTTCCTTTGGCCCTATAGTCTTCAAAGGGATCCGAAATATCTGTTCTCAGATTCCACAGAAATAAGGCTAGCAAAGAAATCCACGAAATACAGATGTAAGTCTGTGAGATGAATTAACAGAACACTAAGCAGTTTCTCAGAAAGCTTCTTTCCAGATTTCATCTGAGGATATTTCCTTTTTCACCATAGCCCTCTATGGGCTTCCAAATATCACTTTGCCAATTCCACAAGAACTGTCTTAGCGAAAGGCTTCTTGAGGGGAAAGCTGTAACTCTGTGAGATGATTTCACAGAACACAAAGAAGTTTCTCAGAAAGCTTCTTTCTCTTTGTTATCGGAGGATATTTCCCTTGGCCCTATAGTCTTCAAAGGGATCCGAAATATCTGTTCTCAGATTCCACAGAAATAAGGCTAGCAAAGAGATCCACGAAATACAGATGTATGTCTGTGAGATGAATTAACAGAACACTAAGCAGTTTCTCAGAAAGCTTCTTTCCAGATTTCATCTGAGGATATTTCCTTTTTCACCATAGCCCTCTATGGGCTTCCTAATATCACTTTGCCAATTCCACAAGAACTGTCTTAGCGAAAGGCTTCTCGAGGGTAGAGCTGTAACTCTGTGAGATGATTTCACAGAACGCAAAGAAGTTTCTCAGAAAGCGTCTTTCTCTTTGTTATCGGAGGATATTTCCTTTGGCCCTATAGTCTTCAAAGGGATCCGAAATATCTGTTCTCAGATTCCACAGAAATAAGGCTAGCAAAGAGATCCACGAAATACAGATGTAAGTCGGTGAGATGAATTAACAGAACACTAAGCAGTTTCTAAGAAAGATTCTTTCCAGATTTCATCTGAGGATATTTCTTTTTTCACCATATCCCTCTATGGGCTTCCAAATATCACTTTGCCAATTCCACAAGAACTGTCTTAGCGAAAGGCTTCTTGAGGGGAAAGCTGTAACTCTGTGAGATGATTTCACAGAACACAAAGAAGTTTCTCAGAAAGCTTCTTTCTCTTTGTTATCGGAGGATATTTCCTTTGGCCCTATAGTCTTCAAAGGGATCCGAAATATCTGTTCTCAGATTCCACAGAAATAAGGCTAGCAAAGAGATCCACGAAATACAGATATAAGTCTGTGAGATGAATTAAGAGAACACTAAGCAGTTTCTCAGAAAGCTTCTTTCCAGATTTCATCTGAGGATATTTCCTTTTTCACCATAGCCCTCTATAGCTTCCAAATATCACTTTGCCAATTCCACAAGAACTGTCTTAGCTAAAGGCTTCTTGAGGGGAAAGCAGTAACTCTGTGAGATGATTTCACAGAACACAAAGAAGTTTCTCAGAAAGCTTCTTTCTCTTTGTTATCGGAGGATATTTCCTTTGGCCCTATAGTCTTCAAAGGGATCCGAAATATCTGTTCTCAGATTCCAGAGAAATAAGGCTAGCAAAGAAATCCACGAAATACAGATGTAAGTCTGTGAGATGAATTAACAGAACACTAAGAAGTTTCTCACAAAGCTTCTTTCCAGATTTCATCTGAGGATATTTCCTTTTTCACCATAGCCCTCTATGGGCTTCCAAATATCACTTTGCCAATTCCACAAGAACTGTCTTAGCGAAAGGCTTCTTGAGGGGAAAGCTGTAACTCTGTGAGATGATTTCACAGAACACAAAGAAGTTTCTCAGAAAGCTTCTTTGTCTTTGTTATCGGAGGATATTTCCTTTGGCCCTATAGTCTTCAAAGGGATCCGAAATATCTGTTCTCAGATTCCACAGAAATAAGGCTAGCAAAGAAATCCACGAAATTCAGATGTAACTCTGTGAGATGAATTAAAAGAACACTAAGCAGTTTCTCAGAAATCTTCTTTCCAGATTTCATCTGAGGATATTTCCTTTTTCACCATAGCCCTCTATGGGCTTCCAAATATCACTTTGCCAATTCCACAAGAACTGTCTTAGCGAAAGGCTTCTTGAGGGGAAAGCTCTAACTCTCTGAGATGATTTCACTGAACACAAAGAAGTTTCTCAGAAAGCTTCTTTCTCTTTGTTATCGGAGGATATTTCCTTTGGCCCTATAGTCTTCAAAGCGATCCGAAATATCTGTTCTCAGATTCCACAGAAATAAGGCTAGCAAAGAGATACACGAAATAAAGATGTAACTCTGTGAGATGAATTAACAGAACACTAAGCAGTTTCTCAGAAAGCTTCTTTCCAGATTTCATCTGAGGATATATCCTTTTTCACCATAGCCCTCTATGGGCTTCCAAATATCACTTTGCCAATTCCACAAGAACTGTCTTAGCGAAAGGCTTCTTGAGGGAAAGCTGTAACTCTGTGAGATGATTTCACAGAACACAAAGAAGTTTCTCAGAAAGCTTCTTTCTCTTTGTTATCGGAGGATATTTCCTTTGGCCCTATAATCTTCAAAGGGATCCGAAATATCTGTTCTCAGATTCCACAGAAATAAGGCTAGCAAAAGAGATCCAGGAAATACAGATGTAACTCTGTGAGATGAATTAAGAGAACACTAAGCAGTTTCTCAGAAAGCTTCTTTCCAGATTTCATCTGAGGATATTTCCTTTTTCACCATAGCCCTCTATGGGCTTCCAAATATCACTTTGCCAATTCCACAAGAACTGTCTTAGCTAAAGGCTTCTTGAGGGGAAAGCTGTAACTCTGTGAGATGATTTCACAGAACACAAAGAAGTTTCTCAGAAAGTTTCTTTCTCTTTGTTATCGGAGGATATTTCCTTTGGCCCTATAGTCTTCAAAGGGATCCGAAATATCTGTTCTCAGATTCCACAGAAATAAGGCTAGCAAAGAGATCCACGAAATACAGATATAAGTCTGTGAGATGAATTAAGAGAACACTAAGCAGTTTCTCAGAAAGCTTCTTACCAGATTTCATCTGAGGATATTTCCTTTTTCACCATAGCCCTCTATAGCTTCCAAATATCACTTTGCCAATTCCACAAGAACTGTCTTAGCGAAAGGCTTCTTGAGGGGAAAGCTGTAACTCTGTGAGATGATTTCACAGAACACAAAGAAGTTTCTCAGAAAGCTTCTTTCTCTTTGTTATCGGAGGATATTTCCCTTGGCCCTATAGTCTTCAAAAGGATCCGAAATATCTGTTCTCAGATTCCACAGAAATAAGGCTAGCAAAGAGATCCACGAAATACAGATGTATGTCTGTGAGATGAATTAACAGAACACTAAGCAGTTTCTCAGAAAGCTTCTTTCCAGATTTCATCTGAGGATATTTCCTTTTTCACCATAGCCCTCTATGGGCTTCCAAATATCACTTTGCCAATTCCACAAGAACTGTCTTAGCGAAAGGCTTCTCGAGGGTAGAGCTGTAACTCTGTGAGATGATTTCACAGAACACAAAGAAGTTTCTCAGAAAGCGTCTTTCTCTTTGTTATCGGAGGATATTTCCTTTGGCCCTATAGTCTTCAAAGGGATCCGAAATATCTGTTCTCAGATTCCACAGAAATAAGGCTAGCAAAGAGATCCACGAAATACAGATGTAAGTCGGTGAGAAGAATTAACAGAACACTAAGCAGTTTCTAAGAAAGATTCTTTCCAGATTTCATCTGAGGATATTTCTTTTTTCACCATAGCCCTCTATGGGCTTCCAAATATCACTTTGCCAATTCCACAAGAACTGTCTTAGCGAAAGGCTTCTTGAGGGGAAAGCTGTAACTCTGTGAGATGATTTCACAGAACACAAAGAAGTTTCTCAGAAAGCTTCTTTCTCTTTGTTATCGGAGGATATTTCCTTTGGCCCTATAGTCTTCAAAGGGATCCGAAATATCTGATTTCAGATTCCACAGAAATAAGGCTAGCAAAGAGATCCACGAAATACAGATGTAACTCTGTGAGATGAATTAACAGGACACTAAGCAGTTTCTCAGAAAGCTTCTTTCCAGATTTCATCTGAGGATATATCCTTTTTCACCATAGCCCTCTATGGGCTTCCAAATATCACTTTGCCAATTCCACAAGAACTGTCTTAGCGAAAGGCTTCTTGAGGGGAAAGCTGCAACTCTGTGAGATGATTTCACAGAACACAAAGAAGTTTCTCAGAAAGCTTCTTTCTCTTTGTTATCGGAGGATATTTCCTTTGGCCCTATAGTCTTCAAAGGGATCCGAAATATCTGTTCTCAGATTCCACAGAAATAAGGCTAGCAAAGAGATCCATGAAATACAGATGTAACTCTGTGAGATGAATTAACAGAACACTAAGCAGTTTCTCAGAAAGCTTCTTTCCATATTTCTTCTGAGGATATTTCCTTTTTCACCATAGCCCTCTATGGGCTTCCAAATATCACTTTGCCAATTCCACAAGAACTGTCTTAGCGAAAGGCTTCTTGAGGGGAAAGCTGTAACTCTGTGAGATGATTTCACAGAACACAAAGAAGTTTCTCAGAAAGCTTCTTTCTCTTTGTTATCGGAGGATATTTCCTTTGGCCCTATAGTCTTCAAAGGGATCCGAAATATCTGTTCTCAGATTCCACAGAAATAAGGCTAGCAAAGAGATCCATGAAATACAGATGTAACTCTGTGAGATGAAATAACAGAACACTAAGCAGTTTCTCAGAAAGCTTCTTTCCAGATTTCTTCTGAGGATATTTCCTTTTTCACCATAGCCCTCTATGGGCTTCCAAATCTCACTTTGCCAATTCCACAAGAACTGTCTTAGCGAAAGGCTTCTTGAGGGGAAAGCTGTAACTCTGTGAGATGATTTCACAGAACACAAAGAAGTTTCTCAGAAAGCTTCTTTCTCTTTGTTATCGGAGGATATTTCCTTTGGCCCTATAGTCTTCAAAGGGATCCGAAATATCTGTTCTCAGATTCCAGAGAAATAAGGCTAGCAAAGAGATCCACGAAATACAGATGTAAGTCTGTGAGATGAATTAACAGAACACTAAGCAGTTTCTCAGAAAGCTTCTTTCCAGATTTCATCTGAGGATATTTCCTTTTTCACCATAGCCCTCTATAGCTTCCAAATATCACTTTGCCAATTCCACAAGAACTGTCTTAGCTAAAGGCTTCTTGAGGGGAAAGCAGTAACTCTGTGAGATGATTTCACAGAACGCAAAGAAGTTTCTCAGAAAGCTTCTTTCTCTTTGTTATCGGAGGATATTTCCTTTGGCCCTATAGTCTTCAAAGGGATCCGAAATATCTTTTCTCAGATTCCAGAGAAATAAGGCTAGCAAAGAAATCCACGAAATACAGATGTAAGTCTGTGAGATGAATTAACAGAACACTAAGCAGTTTCTCAGAAAGCTTCTTTCCAGATTTCATCTGAGGATATTTCCTTTTTCACCATAGCCCTCTATGGGCTTCCAAATATCACTTTGCCAATTCCACAAGAACTGTCTTAGCGAAAGGCTTCTTGAGGGGAAAGCTGTAACTCTGTGAGATGATTTCACAGAACACAAAGAAGTTTCTCAGAAAGCTTCTTTCTCTTTGTTATCGGAGGATATTTCCTTTGGCCCTATAATCTTCAAAGGGATCCGAAATATCTGTTCTCAGATTCCACAGAAATAAGGCTAGCAAAGAGATCCAGGAAATACAGATGTAACTCTATGAGATGAATTAACAGAACACTAAGCAGTTTCTCAGAAAGCTTCTTTCCAGATTTCATCTGAGGATATTTCCTTTTTCACCATAGCCCTCTATGGGCTTCCAAATATCACTTTGCCAATTCCACAAGAACTGTCTTAGCTAAAGGCTTCTTGAGGGGAAAGCTGTAACTCTGTGAGATGATTTCACAGAACACAAAGAAGTTTCTCAGAAAGCTTCTTTCTCTTTGTTATCGGAGGATATTTCCTTTGGCCCTATAGTCTTCAAAGGGATCCGAAATATCTGTTCTCAGATTCCACAGAAATAAGGCTAGCAAAGAAATCCACGAAATACAGATGTTAGTCTGTGAGATGAATTAACAGAACACTAAGCAGTTTCTCACAAAGCTTCTTTCCAGATTTCATCTGAGGATATTTCCTTTTTCACCATAGCCCTCTATGGGCTTCCAAATATCACTTTGCCAATTCCACAAGAACTGTCTTAGCGAAAGGCTTCTTGAGGGGAAAGCTGTAACTCTGTGAGATGATTTCACAGAACACAAAGAAGTTTCTCAGAAAGCTTCTTTCTCTTTGTTATCGGAGGATATTTCCTTTGGCCCTATAGTCTTCAAAGGGATCCGAAATATCTGTTCTCAGATTCCAGAGCAATAAGGCTAGCAAAGAGATCCACGAAATACAGATGTAAGTCTGTGAGATGAATTAACAGAACACTAAGCAGTTTCTCAAAAAGCTTCTTTCCAGATTTCATCTGAGGATATTTCCTTTTTCACCATAGCCCTCTATGGGCTTCCAAATATCACTTTGCCAATTCCACAAGAACTGTCTTAGCGAAAGGCTTCTCGAGGTTAGAGCTGTAACTCTGTGAGATGATTTCACAGAACACAAAGAAGTTTCTCAGAAAGCTTCTTTCTCTTTGTTATCGGAGGATATTTCCTTTGGCCCTATAGTCTTCAAAGGGATCCGAAATATCTGTTCTCAGATTCCACAGAAATAAGGCTAGCAAAGAGATCCACGAAATACAGATGTAAGTCTGTGAGATGAATTAACAGAACACTAAGCAGTTTCTCAGAAAGCTTCTTTCCAGATTTCATCTGAGGATATTTCCTTTTTCACCATAGCCCTCTATGGGCTTCCAAACATCACTTTGCCAATTCCACAAGAACTGTCTTAGCGAAAGGCTTCTCGAGGGTAGAGCTGTAACTCTGTGAGATGATTTCACAGAACGCAAAGAAGTTTCTCAGAAAGCGTCTTTCTCTTTGTTATCGGAGGATATTTCCTTTGGCCCTATAGTCTTCAAAGGGATCCGAAATATCTGTTCTCAGATTCCACAGAAATAAGGCTAGCAACGAGATCCACGAAATACAGATGTAAGTCGGTGAGATGAATTAACAGAACACTAAGCAGTTTCTAAGAAAGATTCTTTCCAGATTTCATCTGAGGATATTTCCTTTTTCACCATAGCCCTCTATAGCTTCCAAATATCACTTTGCCAATTCCACAAGAACTGTCTTAGCTAAAGGCTTCTTGAGGGGAAAGCAGTAACTCTGTGAGATGATTTCACAGAACACAAAGAAGTTTCTCAGAAAGCTTCTTTCTCTTTGTTATCGGAGGATATTTCCTTTGGCCCTATAGTCTTCAAAGGGATCCGAAATATCTGTTCTCAGATTCCACAGAAATAAGGCTAGCAAAGAGATCCACGAAATACAGATGTATGTCTGTGAGATGAATTAACAGAACACTAAGCAGTTTCTCAGAAAGCTTCTTTCCAGATTTCATCTGAGGATATTTCCTTTTTCACCATAGCCCTCTATGGGCTTCCAAATATCACTTTTCCAATTCCACAAGAACTGTCTTAGCGAAAGGCTTCTTGAGGGGAAAGCTGTAACTCTGTGAGATGATTTCACAGAACACAAAGAAGTTTCTCAGAAAGCTTCTTTGTCTTTGTTATCGGAGGATATTTCCTTTGGCCCTATAGTCTTCAAAGGGATCCGAAATATCTGTTCTCAGATTCCACAGAAATAAGGCTAGCAAAGAAATCCACGAAATACAGATGTAACTCTGTGAGATGAATTAAAAGAACACTAAGCAGTTTCTCAGAAATCTTCTTTCCAGATTTCATCTGAGGATATTTCCTTTTTCACCATAGCCCTCTATGGGCTTCCAAATATCACTTTGCCAATTCCACAAGAACTGTCTTAGCGAAAGGCTTCTTGAGGGGAAAGCTCTAACTCTCTGAGATGATTTCACTGAACACAAAGAAGTTTCTCAGAAAGCTTCTTTCTCTTTGTTATCGGAGGATATTTCCTTTGGCCCTATAGTCTTCAAAGCGATCCGAAATATCTGTTCTCAGATTCCACAGAAATAAGGCTAGCAAAGAGATACACGAAATAAAGATGTAACTCTGTGAGATGAATTAACAGAACACTAAGCAGTTTCTCAGAAAGCTTCTTTCCAGATTTCATCTGAGGATATATCCTTTTTCACCATAGCCCTCTATGGGCTTCCAAATATCACTTTGCCAATTCCACAAGAACTGTCTTAGCGAAAGGCTTCTTGAGGGAAAGCTGTAACTCTGTGAGATGATTTCACAGAACACAAAGAAGTTTCTCAGAAAGCTTCTTTCTCTTTGTTATCGGAGGATATTTCCTTTGGCCCTATAATCTTCAAAGGGATCCGAAATATCTGTTCTCAGATTCCACAGAAATAAGGCTAGCAAAAGAGATCCAGGAAATACAGATGTAACTCTGTGAGATGAATTAAGAGAACACTAAGCAGTTTCTCAGAAAGCTTCTTTCCAGATTTCATCTGAGGATATTTCCTTTTTCACCATAGCCCTCTATGGGCTTCCAAATACCACTTTGCCAATTCCACAAGAACTGTCTTAGCTAAAGGCTTCTTGAGGGGAAAGCTGTAACTCTGTGAGATGATTTCACAGAACACAAAGAAGTTTCTCAGAAAGCTTCTTTCTCTTTGTTATCGGAGGATATTTCCTTTGGCCCTATAGTCTTCAAAGGGATCCGAAATATCTGTTCTCAGATTCCACAGAAATAAGGCTAGCAAAGAGATCCACGAAATACAGATATAAGTCTGTGAGATGAATTAAGAGAACACTAAGCAGTTTCTCAGAAAGCTTCTTACCAGATTTCATCTGAGGATATTTCCTTTTTCACCATAGCCCTCTATATCTTCCAAATATCACTTTGCCAATTCCACAAGAACTGTCTTAGCTAAAGGCTTCTTGAGGGGAAAGCAGTAACTCTGTGAGATGATTTCACAGAACACAAAGAAGTTTCTCAGAAAGCTTCTTTCTCTTTGTTATCGGAGGATATTTCCTTTGGCCCTATAGTCTTCAAAGGGATCCGAAATATCTGTTCTCAGATTCCACAGAAATAAGGCTAGCAAAGAAATCCACGAAATACAGATGTAAGTCTGTGAGATGAATTAACAGAACACTAAGCAGTTTCTCAGAAAGCTTCTTTCCAGATTTCATCTGAGGATATTTCCTTTTTCACCATAGCCCTCTATGGGCTTCCAAATATCACTTTGCCAATTCCACAAGAACTGTCTTAGCGAAAGGCTTCTTGAGGGGAAAGCTGTAACTCTGTGAGATGATTTCACAGAACACAAAGAAGTTTCTCAGAAAGCTTCTTTCTCTTTGTTATCGGAGGATATTTCCCTTGGCCCTATAGTCTTCAAAGGGATCCGAAATATCTGTTCTCAGATTCCACAGAAATAAGGCTAGCAAAGAGATCCACGAAATACAGATGTATGTCTGTGAGATGAATTAACAGAACACTAAGCAGTTTCTCAGAAAGCTTCTTTCCAGATTTCATCTGAGGATATTTCCTTTTTCACCATAGCCCTCTATGGGCTTCCTAATATCACTTTGCCAATTCCACAAGAACTGTCTTAGCGAAAGGCTTCTCGAGGGTAGAGCTGTAACTCTGTGAGATGATTTCACAGAACGCAAAGAAGTTTCTCAGAAAGCGTCTTTCTCTTTGTTATCGGAGGATATTTCCTTTGGCCCTATAGTCTTCAAAGGGATCCGAAATATCTGTTCTCAGATTCCACAGAAATAAGGCTAGCAAAGAGATCCACGAAATACAGATGTAAGTCGGTGAGATGAATTAACAGAACACTAAGCAGTTTCTAAGAAAGATTCTTTCCAGATTTCATCTGAGGATATTTCTTTTTTCACCATATCCCTCTATGGGCTTCCAAATATCACTTTGCCAATTCCACAAGAACTGTCTTAGCGAAAGGCTTCTTGAGGGGAAAGCTGTAACTCTGTGAGATGATTTCACAGAACACAAAGAAGTTTCTCAGAAAGCTTCTTTCTCTTTGTTATCGGAGGATATTTCCTTTGGCCCTATAGTCTTCAAAGGGATCCGAAATATCTGTTCTCAGATTCCACAGAAATAAGGCTAGCAAAGAGATCCACGAAATACAGATATAAGTCTGTGAGATGAATTAAGAGAACACTAAGCAGTTTCTCAGAAAGCTTCTTTCCAGATTTCATCTGAGGATATTTCCTTTTTCACCATAGCCCTCTATAGCTTCCAAATATCACTTTGCCAATTCCACAAGAACTGTCTTAGCTAAAGGCTTCTTGAGGGGAAAGCAGTAACTCTGTGAGATGATTTCACAGAACACAAAGAAGTTTCTCAGAAAGCTTCTTTCTCTTTGTTATCGGAGGATATTTCCTTTGGCCCTATAGTCTTCAAAGGGATCCGAAATATCTGTTCTCAGATTCCAGAGAAATAAGGCTAGCAAAGAAATCCACGAAATACAGATGTAAGTCTGTGAGATGAATTAACAGAACACTAAGAAGTTTCTCACAAAGCTTCTTTCCAGATTTCATCTGAGGATATTTCCTTTTTCACCATAGCCCTCTATGGGCTTCCAAATATCACTTTGCCAATTCCACAAGAACTGTCTTAGCGAAAGGCTTCTTGAGGGGAAAGCTGTAACTCTGTGAGATGATTTCACAGAACACAAAGAAGTTTCTCAGAAAGCTTCTTTGTCTTTGTTATCGGAGGATATTTCCTTTGGCCCTATAGTCTTCAAAGGGATCCGAAATATCTGTTCTCAGATTCCACAGAAATAAGGCTAGCAAAGAAATCCACGAAATTCAGATGTAACTCTGTGAGATGAATTAAAAGAACACTAAGCAGTTTCTCAGAAATCTTCTTTCCAGATTTCATCTGAGGATATTTCCTTTTTCACCATAGCCCTCTATGGGCTTCCAAATATCACTTTGCCAATTCCACAAGAACTGTCTTAGCGAAAGGCTTCTTGAGGGGAAAGCTCTAACTCTCTGAGATGATTTCACTGAACACAAAGAAGTTTCTCAGAAAGCTTCTTTCTCTTTGTTATCGGAGGATATTTCCTTTGGCCCTATAGTCTTCAAAGCGATCCGAAATATCTGTTCTCAGATTCCACAGAAATAAGGCTAGCAAAGAGATACACGAAATACAGATGTAACTCTGTGAGATGAATTAACAGAACACTAAGCAGTTTCTCAGAAAGCTTCTTTCCAGATTTCATCTGAGGATATATCCTTTTTCACCATAGCCCTCTATGGGCTTCCAAATATCACTTTGCCAATTCCACAAGAACTGTCTTAGCGAAAGGCTTCTTGAGGGAAAGCTGTAACTCTGTGAGATGATTTCACAGAACACAAAGAAGTTTCTCAGAAAGCTTCTTTCTCTTTGTTATCGGAGGATATTTCCTTTGGCCCTATAATCTTCAAAGGGATCCGAAATATCTGTTCTCAGATTCCACAGAAATAAGGCTAGCAAAAGAGATCCAGGAAATACAGATGTAACTCTGTGAGATGAATTAAGAGAACACTAAGCAGTTTCTCAGAAAGCTTCTTTCCAGATTTCATCTGAGGATATTTCCTTTTTCACCATAGCCCTCTATGGGCTTCCAAATATCACTTTGCCAATTCCACAAGAACTGTCTTAGCTAAAGGCTTCTTGAGGGGAAAGCTGTAACTCTGTGAGATGATTTCACAGAACACAAAGAAGTTTCTCAGAAAGTTTCTTTCTCTTTGTTATCGGAGGATATTTCCTTTGGCCCTATAGTCTTCAAAGGGATCCGAAATATCTGT
The DNA here is from genome assembly GCF_043159975.1 of Macaca nemestrina. Classification (NCBI taxonomy): domain Eukaryota; kingdom Metazoa; phylum Chordata; class Mammalia; order Primates; family Cercopithecidae; genus Macaca; species Macaca nemestrina. The sequence goes on along the minus strand of NC_092129.1, from coordinate 56,695,149 downwards.
TCTCAGATTCCACAGAAATAAGGCTAGCAAAGAGATCCACGAAATACAGATATAAGTCTGTGAGATGAATTAAGAGAACACTAAGCAGTTTCTCAGAAAGCTTCTTACCAGATTTCATCTGAGGATATTTCCTTTTTCACCATAGCCCTCTATAGCTTCCAAATATCACTTTGCCAATTCCACAAGAACTGTCTTAGCGAAAGGCTTCTTGAGGGGAAAGCTGTAACTCTGTGAGATGATTTCACAGAACACAAAGAAGTTTCTCAGAAAGCTTCTTTCTCTTTGTTATCGGAGGATATTTCCCTTGGCCCTATAGTCTTCAAAAGGATCCGAAATATCTGTTCTCAGATTCCACAGAAATAAGGCTAGCAAAGAGATCCACGAAATACAGATGTATGTCTGTGAGATGAATTAACAGAACACTAAGCAGTTTCTCAGAAAGCTTCTTTCCAGATTTCATCTGAGGATATTTCCTTTTTCACCATAGCCCTCTATGGGCTTCCAAATATCACTTTGCCAATTCCACAAGAACTGTCTTAGCGAAAGGCTTCTTGAGGGGAAAGCTGTAACTCTGTGAGATGATTTCACAGAACACAAAGAAGTTTCTCAGAAAGCTTCTTTCTCTTTGTTATCGGAGGATATTTCCTTTGGCCCTATAGTCTTCAAAGGGATCCGAAATATCTGTTCTCAGATTCCAGAGAAATAAGGCTAGCAAAGAGATCCACGAAATACAGATGTAAGTCTGTGAGATGAATTAACAGAACACTAAGCAGTTTTTCAGAAAGCTTCTTTCCAGATTTCATCTGAGGATATTTCCTTTTTCACCATAGCCCTCTATAGCTTCCAAATATCACTTTGCCAATTCCACAAGAACTGTCTTAGCTAAAGGCTTCTTGAGGGGAAAGCAGTAACTCTGTGAGATGATTTCACAGAACGCAAAGAAGTTTCTCAGAAAGCTTCTTTCTCTTTGTTATCGGAGGATATTTCCTTTGGCCCTATAGTCTTCAAAGGGATCCGAAATATCTGTTCTCAGATTCCAGAGAAATAAGGCTAGCAAAGAAATCCACGAAATACAGATGTAAGTCTGTGAGATGAATTAACAGAACACTAAGCAGTTTCTCAGAAAGCTTCTTTCCAGATTTCATCTGAGGATATTTCCTTTTTCACCATAGCCCTCTATGGGCTTCCAAATATCACTTTGCCAATTCCACAAGAACTGTCTTAGCGAAAGGCTTCTTGAGGGGAAAGCTGTAACTCTGTGAGATGATTTCACAGAACACAAAGAAGTTTCTCAGAAAGCTTCTTTCTCTTTGTTATCGGAGGATATTTCCTTTGGCCCTATAATCTTCAAAGGGATCCGAAATATCTGTTCTCAGATTCCACAGAAATAAGGCTAGCAAAGAGATCCAGGAAATACAGATGTAACTCTATGAGATGAATTAACAGAACACTAAGCAGTTTCTCAGAAAGCTTCTTTCCAGATTTCATCTGAGGATATTTCCTTTTTCACCATAGCCCTCTATGGGCTTCCAAATATCACTTTGCCAATTCCACAAGAACTGTCTTAGCTAAAGGCTTCTTGAGGGGAAAGCTGTAACTCTGTGAGATGATTTCACAGAACACAAAGAAGTTTCTCAGAAAGCTTCTTTCTCTTTGTTATCGGAGGATATTTCCTTTGGCCCTATAGTCTTCAAAGGGATCCGAAATATCTGTTCTCAGATTCCACAGAAATAAGGCTAGCAAAGAAATCCACGAAATACAGATGTTAGTCTGTGAGATGAATTAACAGAACACTAAGCAGTTTCTCACAAAGCTTCTTTCCAGATTTCATCTGAGGATATTTCCTTTTTCACCATAGCCCTCTATGGGCTTCCAAATATCACTTTGCCAATTCCACAAGAACTGTCTTAGCGAAAGGCTTCTTGAGGGGAAAGCTGTAACTCTGTGAGATGATTTCACAGAACACAAAGAAGTTTCTCAGAAAGCTTCTTTCTCTTTGTTATCGGAGGATATTTCCTTTGGCCCTATAGTCTTCAAAGGGATCCGAAATATCTGTTCTCAGATTCCAGAGCAATAAGGCTAGCAAAGAGATCCACGAAATACAGATGTAAGTCTGTGAGATGAATTAACAGAACACTAAGCAGTTTCTCAAAAAGCTTCTTTCCAGATTTCATCTGAGGATATTTCCTTTTTCACCATAGCCCTCTATGGGCTTCCAAATATCACTTTGCCAATTCCACAAGAACTGTCTTAGCGAAAGGCTTCTCGAGGTTAGAGCTGTAACTCTGTGAGATGATTTCACAGAACACAAAGAAGTTTCTCAGAAAGCTTCTTTCTCTTTGTTATCGGAGGATATTTCCTTTGGCCCTATAGTCTTCAAAGGGATCCGAAATATCTGTTCTCAGATTCCACAGAAATAAGGCTAGCAAAGAGATCCACGAAATACAGATGTAAGTCTGTGAGATGAATTAACAGAACACTAAGCAGTTTCTCAGAAAGCTTCTTTCCAGATTTCATCTGAGGATATTTCCTTTTTCACCATAGCCCTCTATGGGCTTCCAAACATCACTTTGCCAATTCCACAAGAACTGTCTTAGCGAAAGGCTTCTCGAGGGTAGAGCTGTAACTCTGTGAGATGATTTCACAGAACGCAAAGAAGTTTCTCAGAAAGCGTCTTTCTCTTTGTTATCGGAGGATATTTCCTTTGGCCCTATAGTCTTCAAAGGGATCCGAAATATCTGTTCTCAGATTCCACAGAAATAAGGCTAGCAACGAGATCCACGAAATACAGATGTAAGTCGGTGAGATGAATTAACAGAACACTAAGCAGTTTCTAAGAAAGATTCTTTCCAGATTTCATCTGAGGATATTTCCTTTTTCACCATAGCCCTCTATAGCTTCCAAATATCACTTTGCCAATTCCACAAGAACTGTCTTAGCTAAAGGCTTCTTGAGGGGAAAGCAGTAACTCTGTGAGATGATTTCACAGAACACAAAGAAGTTTCTCAGAAAGCTTCTTTCTCTTTGTTATCGGAGGATATTTCCTTTGGCCCTATAGTCTTCAAAGGGATCCGAAATATCTGTTCTCAGATTCCACAGAAATAAGGCTAGCAAAGAGATCCACGAAATACAGATGTATGTCTGTGAGATGAATTAACAGAACACTAAGCAGTTTCTCAGAAAGCTTCTTTCCAGATTTCATCTGAGGATATTTCCTTTTTCACCATAGCCCTCTATGGGCTTCCAAATATCACTTTTCCAATTCCACAAGAACTGTCTTAGCGAAAGGCTTCTTGAGGGGAAAGCTGTAACTCTGTGAGATGATTTCACAGAACACAAAGAAGTTTCTCAGAAAGCTTCTTTGTCTTTGTTATCGGAGGATATTTCCTTTGGCCCTATAGTCTTCAAAGGGATCCGAAATATCTGTTCTCAGATTCCACAGAAATAAGGCTAGCAAAGAAATCCACGAAATACAGATGTAACTCTGTGAGATGAATTAAAAGAACACTAAGCAGTTTCTCAGAAATCTTCTTTCCAGATTTCATCTGAGGATATTTCCTTTTTCACCATAGCCCTCTATGGGCTTCCAAATATCACTTTGCCAATTCCACAAGAACTGTCTTAGCGAAAGGCTTCTTGAGGGGAAAGCTCTAACTCTCTGAGATGATTTCACTGAACACAAAGAAGTTTCTCAGAAAGCTTCTTTCTCTTTGTTATCGGAGGATATTTCCTTTGGCCCTATAGTCTTCAAAGCGATCCGAAATATCTGTTCTCAGATTCCACAGAAATAAGGCTAGCAAAGAGATACACGAAATAAAGATGTAACTCTGTGAGATGAATTAACAGAACACTAAGCAGTTTCTCAGAAAGCTTCTTTCCAGATTTCATCTGAGGATATATCCTTTTTCACCATAGCCCTCTATGGGCTTCCAAATATCACTTTGCCAATTCCACAAGAACTGTCTTAGCGAAAGGCTTCTTGAGGGAAAGCTGTAACTCTGTGAGATGATTTCACAGAACACAAAGAAGTTTCTCAGAAAGCTTCTTTCTCTTTGTTATCGGAGGATATTTCCTTTGGCCCTATAATCTTCAAAGGGATCCGAAATATCTGTTCTCAGATTCCACAGAAATAAGGCTAGCAAAAGAGATCCAGGAAATACAGATGTAACTCTGTGAGATGAATTAAGAGAACACTAAGCAGTTTCTCAGAAAGCTTCTTTCCAGATTTCATCTGAGGATATTTCCTTTTTCACCATAGCCCTCTATGGGCTTCCAAATACCACTTTGCCAATTCCACAAGAACTGTCTTAGCTAAAGGCTTCTTGAGGGGAAAGCTGTAACTCTGTGAGATGATTTCACAGAACACAAAGAAGTTTCTCAGAAAGCTTCTTTCTCTTTGTTATCGGAGGATATTTCCTTTGGCCCTATAGTCTTCAAAGGGATCCGAAATATCTGTTCTCAGATTCCACAGAAATAAGGCTAGCAAAGAGATCCACGAAATACAGATATAAGTCTGTGAGATGAATTAAGAGAACACTAAGCAGTTTCTCAGAAAGCTTCTTACCAGATTTCATCTGAGGATATTTCCTTTTTCACCATAGCCCTCTATATCTTCCAAATATCACTTTGCCAATTCCACAAGAACTGTCTTAGCTAAAGGCTTCTTGAGGGGAAAGCAGTAACTCTGTGAGATGATTTCACAGAACACAAAGAAGTTTCTCAGAAAGCTTCTTTCTCTTTGTTATCGGAGGATATTTCCTTTGGCCCTATAGTCTTCAAAGGGATCCGAAATATCTGTTCTCAGATTCCACAGAAATAAGGCTAGCAAAGAAATCCACGAAATACAGATGTAAGTCTGTGAGATGAATTAACAGAACACTAAGCAGTTTCTCAGAAAGCTTCTTTCCAGATTTCATCTGAGGATATTTCCTTTTTCACCATAGCCCTCTATGGGCTTCCAAATATCACTTTGCCAATTCCACAAGAACTGTCTTAGCGAAAGGCTTCTTGAGGGGAAAGCTGTAACTCTGTGAGATGATTTCACAGAACACAAAGAAGTTTCTCAGAAAGCTTCTTTCTCTTTGTTATCGGAGGATATTTCCCTTGGCCCTATAGTCTTCAAAGGGATCCGAAATATCTGTTCTCAGATTCCACAGAAATAAGGCTAGCAAAGAGATCCACGAAATACAGATGTATGTCTGTGAGATGAATTAACAGAACACTAAGCAGTTTCTCAGAAAGCTTCTTTCCAGATTTCATCTGAGGATATTTCCTTTTTCACCATAGCCCTCTATGGGCTTCCAAATATCACTTTGCCAATTCCACAAGAACTGTCTTAGCGAAAGGCTTCTCGAGGGTAGAGCTGTAACTCTGTGAGATGATTTCACAGAACGCAAAGAAGTTTCTCAGAAAGCGTCTTTCTCTTTGTTATCGGAGGATATTTCCTTTGGCCCTATAGTCTTCAAAGGGATCCGAAATATCTGTTCTCAGATTCCACAGAAATAAGGCTAGCAAAGAGATCCACGAAATACAGATGTAAGTCGGTGAGATGAATTAACAGAACACTAAGCAGTTTCTAAGAAAGATTCTTTCCAGATTTCATCTGAGGATATTTCTTTTTTCACCATATCCCTCTATGGGCTTCCAAATATCACTTTGCCAATTCCACAAGAACTGTCTTAGCGAAAGGCTTCTTGAGGGGAAAGCTGTAACTCTGTGAGATGATTTCACAGAACACAAAGAAGTTTCTCAGAAAGCTTCTTTCTCTTTGTTATCGGAGGATATTTCCTTTGGCCCTATAGTCTTCAAAGGGATCCGAAATATCTGTTCTCAGATTCCACAGAAATAAGGCTAGCAAAGAGATCCACGAAATACAGATATAAGTCTGTGAGATGAATTAAGAGAACACTAAGCAGTTTCTCAGAAAGCTTCTTTCCAGATTTCATCTGAGGATATTTCCTTTTTCACCATAGCCCTCTATAGCTTCCAAATATCACTTTGCCAATTCCACAAGAACTGTCTTAGCTAAAGGCTTCTTGAGGGGAAAGCAGTAACTCTGTGAGATGATTTCACAGAACACAAAGAAGTTTCTCAGAAAGCTTCTTTCTCTTTGTTATCGGAGGATATTTCCTTTGGCCCTATAGTCTTCAAAGGGATCCGAAATATCTGTTCTCAGATTCCAGAGAAATAAGGCTAGCAAAGAAATCCACGAAATACAGATGTAAGTCTGTGAGATGAATTAACAGAACACTAAGAAGTTTCTCACAAAGCTTCTTTCCAGATTTCATCTGAGGATATTTCCTTTTTCACCATAGCCCTCTATGGGCTTCCAAATATCACTTTGCCAATTCCACAAGAACTGTCTTAGCGAAAGGCTTCTTGAGGGGAAAGCTGTAACTCTGTGAGATGATTTCACAGAACACAAAGAAGTTTCTCAGAAAGCTTCTTTGTCTTTGTTATCGGAGGATATTTCCTTTGGCCCTATAGTCTTCAAAGGGATCCGAAATATCTGTTCTCAGATTCCACAGAAATAAGGCTAGCAAAGAAATCCACGAAATTCAGATGTAACTCTGTGAGATGAATTAAAAGAACACTAAGCAGTTTCTCAGAAATCTTCTTTCCAGATTTCATCTGAGGATATTTCCTTTTTCACCATAGCCCTCTATGGGCTTCCAAATATCACTTTGCCAATTCCACAAGAACTGTCTTAGCGAAAGGCTTCTTGAGGGGAAAGCTCTAACTCTCTGAGATGATTTCACTGAACACAAAGAAGTTTCTCAGAAAGCTTCTTTCTCTTTGTTATCGGAGGATATTTCCTTTGGCCCTATAGTCTTCAAAGCGATCCGAAATATCTGTTCTCAGATTCCACAGAAATAAGGCTAGCAAAGAGATACACGAAATAAAGATGTAACTCTGTGAGATGAATTAACAGAACACTAAGCAGTTTCTCAGAAAGCTTCTTTCCAGATTTCATCTGAGGATATATCCTTTTTCACCATAGCCCTCTATGGGCTTCCAAATATCACTTTGCCAATTCCACAAGAACTGTCTTAGCGAAAGGCTTCTTGAGGGAAAGCTGTAACTCTGTGAGATGATTTCACAGAACACAAAGAAGTTTCTCAGAAAGCTTCTTTCTCTTTGTTATCGGAGGATATTTCCTTTGGCCCTATAATCTTCAAAGGGATCCGAAATATCTGTTCTCAGATTCCACAGAAATAAGGCTAGCAAAAGAGATCCAGGAAATACAGATGTAACTCTGTGAGATGAATTAAGAGAACACTAAGCAGTTTCTCAGAAAGCTTCTTTCCAGATTTCATCTGAGGATATTTCCTTTTTCACCATAGCCCTCTATGGGCTTCCAAATATCACTTTGCCAATTCCACAAGAACTGTCTTAGCTAAAGGCTTCTTGAGGGGAAAGCTGTAACTCTGTGAGATGATTTCACAGAACACAAAGAAGTTTCTCAGAAAGTTTCTTTCTCTTTGTTATCGGAGGATATTTCCTTTGGCCCTATAGTCTTCAAAGGGATCCGAAATATCTGTTCTCAGATTCCACAGAAATAAGGCTAGCAAAGAGATCCACGAAATACAGATATAAGTCTGTGAGATGAATTAAGAGAACACTAAGCAGTTTCTCAGAAAGCTTCTTACCAGATTTCATGTGAGGATATTTCCTTTTTCACCATAGCCCTCTATAGCTTCCAAATATCACTTTGCCAATTCCACAAGAACTGTCTTAGCGAAAGGCTTCTTGAGGGGAAAGCTGTAACTCTGTGAGATGATTTCACAGAACACAAAGAAGTTTCTCAGAAAGCTTCTTTCTCTTTGTTATCGGAGGATATTTCCCTTGGCCCTATAGTCTTCAAAAGGATCCGAAATATCTGTTCTCAGATTCCACAGAAATAAGGCTAGCAAAGAGATCCACGAAATACAGATGTATGTCTGTGAGATGAATTAACAGAACACTAAGCAGTTTCTCAGAAAGCTTCTTTCCAGATTTCATCTGAGGATATTTCCTTTTTCACCATAGCCCTCTATGGGCTTCCAAATATCACTTTGCCAATTCCACAAGAACTGTCTTAGCGAAAGGCTTCTCGAGGGTAGAGCTGTAACTCTGTGAGATGATTTCACAGAACACAAAGAAGTTTCTCAGAAAGCGTCTTTCTCTTTGTTATCGGAGGATATTTCCTTTGGCCCTATAGTCTTCAAAGGGATCCGAAATATCTGTTCTCAGATTCCACAGAAATAAGGCTAGCAAAGAGATCCACGAAATACAGATGTAAGTCGGTGAGAAGAATTAACAGAACACTAAGCAGTTTCTAAGAAAGATTCTTTCCAGATTTCATCTGAGGGTATTTCTTTTTTCACCATAGCCCTCTATGGGCTTCCAAATATCACTTTGCCAATTCCACAAGAACTGTCTTAGCGAAAGGCTTCTTGAGGGGAAAGCTGTAACTCTGTGAGATGATTTCACAGAACACAAAGAAGTTTCTCAGAAAGCTTCTTTCTCTTTGTTATCGGAGGATATTTCCTTTGGCCCTATAGTCTTCAAAGGGATCCGAAATATCTGATTTCAGATTCCACAGAAATAAGGCTAGCAAAGAGATCCACGAAATACAGATGTAACTCTGTGAGATGAATTAACAGGACACTAAGCAGTTTCTCAGAAAGCTTCTTTCCAGATTTCATCTGAGGATATATCCTTTTTCACCATAGCCCTCTATGGGCTTCCAAATATCACTTTGCCAATTCCACAAGAACTGTCTTAGCGAAAGGCTTCTTGAGGGGAAAGCTGCAACTCTGTGAGATGATTTCACAGAACACAAAGAAGTTTCTCAGAAAGCTTCTTTCTCTTTGTTATCGGAGGATATTTCCTTTGGCCCTATAGTCTTCAAAGGGATCCGAAATATCTGTTCTCAGATTCCACAGAAATAAGGCTAGCAAAGAGATCCATGAAATACAGATGTAACTCTGTGAGATGAATTAACAGAACACTAAGCAGTTTCTCAGAAAGCTTCTTTCCATATTTCTTCTGAGGATATTTCCTTTTTCACCATAGCCCTCTATGGGCTTCCAAATATCACTTTGCCAATTCCACAAGAACTGTCTTAGCGAAAGGCTTCTTGAGGGGAAAGCTGTAACTCTGTGAGATGATTTCACAGAACACAAAGAAGTTTCTCAGAAAGCTTCTTTCTCTTTGTTATCGGAGGATATTTCCTTTGGCCCTATAGTCTTCAAAGGGATCCGAAATATCTGTTCTCAGATTCCACAGAAATAAGGCTAGCAAAGAGATCCATGAAATACAGATGTAACTCTGTGAGATGAAATAACAGAACACTAAGCAGTTTCTCAGAAAGCTTCTTTCCAGATTTCTTCTGAGGATATTTCCTTTTTCACCATAGCCCTCTATGGGCTTCCAAATCTCACTTTGCCAATTCCACAAGAACTGTCTTAGCGAAAGGCTTCTTGAGGGGAAAGCTGTAACTCTGTGAGATGATTTCACAGAACACAAAGAAGTTTCTCAGAAAGCTTCTTTCTCTTTGTTATCGGAGGATATTTCCTTTGGCCCTATAGTCTTCAAAGGGATCCGAAATATCTGTTCTCAGATTCCAGAGAAATAAGGCTAGCAAAGAGATCCACGAAATACAGATGTAAGTCTGTGAGATGAATTAACAGAACACTAAGCAGTTTCTCAGAAAGCTTCTTTCCAGATTTCATCTGAGGATATTTCCTTTTTCACCATAGCCCTCTATAGCTTCCAAATATCACTTTGCCAATTCCACAAGAACTGTCTTAGCTAAAGGCTTCTTGAGGGGAAAGCAGTAACTCTGTGAGATGATTTCACAGAACGCAAAGAAGTTTCTCAGAAAGCTTCTTTCTCTTTGTTATCGGAGGATATTTCCTTTGGCCCTATAGTCTTCAAAGGGATCCGAAATATCTTTTCTCAGATTCCAGAGAAATAAGGCTAGCAAAGAAATCCACGAAATACAGATGTAAGTCTGTGAGATGAATTAACAGAACACTAAGCAGTTTCTCAGAAAGCTTCTTTCCAGATTTCATCTGAGGATATTTCCTTTTTCACCATAGCCCTCTATGGGCTTCCAAATATCACTTTGCCAATTCCACAAGAACTGTCTTAGCGAAAGGCTTCTTGAGGGGAAAGCTGTAACTCTGTGAGATGATTTCACAGAACACAAAGAAGTTTCTCAGAAAGCTTCTTTCTCTTTGTTATCGGAGGATATTTCCTTTGGCCCTATAATCTTCAAAGGGATCCGAAATATCTGTTCTCAGATTCCACAGAAATAAGGCTAGCAAAGAGATCCAGGAAATACAGATGTAACTCTATGAGATGAATTAACAGAACACTAAGCAGTTTCTCAGAAAGCTTCTTTCCAGATTTCATCTGAGGATATTTCCTTTTTCACCATAGCCCTCTATGGGCTTCCAAATATCACTTTGCCAATTCCACAAGAACTGTCTTAGCTAAAGGCTTCTTGAGGGGAAAGCTGTAACTCTGTGAGATGATTTCACAGAACACAAAGAAGTTTCTCAGAAAGCTTCTTTCTCTTTGTTATCGGAGGATATTTCCTTTGGCCCTATAGTCTTCAAAGGGATCCGAAATATCTGTTCTCAGATTCCACAGAAATAAGGCTAGCAAAGAAATCCACGAAATACAGATGTTAGTCTGTGAGATGAATTAACAGAACACTAAGCAGTTTCTCACAAAGCTTCTTTCCAGATTTCATCTGAGGATATTTCCTTTTTCACCATAGCCCTCTATGGGCTTCCAAATATCACTTTGCCAATTCCACAAGAACTGTCTTAGCGAAAGGCTTCTTGAGGGGAAAGCTGTAACTCTGTGAGATGATTTCACAGAACACAAAGAAGTTTCTCAGAAAGCTTCTTTCTCTTTGTTATCGGAGGATATTTCCTTTGGCCCTATAGTCTTCAAAGGGATCCGAAATATCTGTTCTCAGATTCCAGAGCAATAAGGCTAGCAAAGAGATCCACGAAATACAGATGTAAGTCTGTGAGATGAATTAACAGAACACTAAGCAGTTTCTCAAAAAGCTTCTTTCCAGATTTCATCTGAGGATATTTCCTTTTTCACCATAGCCCTCTATGGGCTTCCAAATATCACTTTGCCAATTCCACAAGAACTGTCTTAGCGAAAGGCTTCTCGAGGTTAGAGCTGTAACTCTGTGAGATGATTTCACAGAACACAAAGAAGTTTCTCAGAAAGCTTCTTTCTCTTTGTTATCGGAGGATATTTCCTTTGGCCCTATAGTCTTCAAAGGGATCCGAAATATCTGTTCTCAGATTCCACAGAAATAAGGCTAGCAAAGAGATCCACGAAATACAGATGTAAGTCTGTGAGATGAATTAACAGAACACTAAGCAGTTTCTCAGAAAGCTTCTTTCCAGATTTCATCTGAGGATATTTCCTTTTTCACCATAGCCCTCTATGGGCTTCCAAACATCACTTTGCCAATTCCACAAGAACTGTCTTAGCGAAAGGCTTCTCGAGGGTAGAGCTGTAACTCTGTGAGATGATTTCACAGAACGCAAAGAAGTTTCTCAGAAAGCGTCTTTCTCTTTGTTATCGGAGGATATTTCCTTTGGCCCTATAGTCTTCAAAGGGATCCGAAATATCTGTTCTCAGATTCCACAGAAATAAGGCTAGCAACGAGATCCACGAAATACAGATGTAAGTCGGTGAGATGAATTAACAGAACACTAAGCAGTTTCTAAGAAAGATTCTTTCCAGATTTCATCTGAGGATATTTCCTTTTTCACCATAGCCCTCTATAGCTTCCAAATATCACTTTGCCAATTCCACAAGAACTGTCTTAGCTAAAGGCTTCTTGAGGGGAAAGCAGTAACTCTGTGAGATGATTTCACAGAACACAAAGAAGTTTCTCAGAAAGCTTCTTTCTCTTTGTTATCGGAGGATATTTCCTTTGGCCCTATAGTCTTCAAAGGGATCCGAAATATCTGTTCTCAGATTCCACAGAAATAAGGCTAGCAAAGAGATCCACGAAATACAGATGTATGTCTGTGAGATGAATTAACAGAACACTAAGCAGTTTCTCAGAAAGCTTCTTTCCAGATTTCATCTGAGGATATTTCCTTTTTCACCATAGCCCTCTATGGGCTTCCAAATATCACTTTTCCAATTCCACAAGAACTGTCTTAGCGAAAGGCTTCTTGAGGGGAAAGCTGTAACTCTGTGAGATGATTTCACAGAACACAAAGAAGTTTCTCAGAAAGCTTCTTTGTCTTTGTTATCGGAGGATATTTCCTTTGGCCCTATAGTCTTCAAAGGGATCCGAAATATCTGTTCTCAGATTCCACAGAAATAAGGCTAGCAAAGAAATCCACGAAATACAGATGTAACTCTGTGAGATGAATTAAAAGAACACTAAGCAGTTTCTCAGAAATCTTCTTTCCAGATTTCATCTGAGGATATTTCCTTTTTCACCATAGCCCTCTATGGGCTTCCAAATATCACTTTGCCAATTCCACAAGAACTGTCTTAGCGAAAGGCTTCTTGAGGGGAAAGCTCTAACTCTCTGAGATGATTTCACTGAACACAAAGAAGTTTCTCAGAAAGCTTCTTTCTCTTTGTTATCGGAGGATATTTCCTTTGGCCCTATAGTCTTCAAAGCGATCCGAAATATCTGTTCTCAGATTCCACAGAAATAAGGCTAGCAAAGAGATACACGAAATAAAGATGTAACTCTGTGAGATGAATTAACAGAACACTAAGCAGTTTCTCAGAAAGCTTCTTTCCAGATTTCATCTGAGGATATATCCTTTTTCACCATAGCCCTCTATGGGCTTCCAAATATCACTTTGCCAATTCCACAAGAACTGTCTTAGCGAAAGGCTTCTTGAGGGAAAGCTGTAACTCTGTGAGATGATTTCACAGAACACAAAGAAGTTTCTCAGAAAGCTTCTTTCTCTTTGTTATCGGAGGATATTTCCTTTGGCCCTATAATCTTCAAAGGGATCCGAAATATCTGTTCTCAGATTCCACAGAAATAAGGCTAGCAAAAGAGATCCAGGAAATACAGATGTAACTCTGTGAGATGAATTAAGAGAACACTAAGCAGTTTCTCAGAAAGCTTCTTTCCAGATTTCATCTGAGGATATTTCCTTTTTCACCATAGCCCTCTATGGGCTTCCAAATACCACTTTGCCAATTCCACAAGAACTGTCTTAGCTAAAGGCTTCTTGAGGGGAAAGCTGTAACTCTGTGAGATGATTTCACAGAACACAAAGAAGTTTCTCAGAAAGCTTCTTTCTCTTTGTTATCGGAGGATATTTCCTTTGGCCCTATAGTCTTCAAAGGGATCCGAAATATCTGTTCTCAGATTCCACAGAAATAAGGCTAGCAAAGAGATCCACGAAATACAGATATAAGTCTGTGAGATGAATTAAGAGAACACTAAGCAGTTTCTCAGAAAGCTTCTTACCAGATTTCATCTGAGGATATTTCCTTTTTCACCATAGCCCTCTATATCTTCCAAATATCACTTTGCCAATTCCACAAGAACTGTCTTAGCTAAAGGCTTCTTGAGGGGAAAGCAGTAACTCTGTGAGATGATTTCACAGAACACAAAGAAGTTTCTCAGAAAGCTTCTTTCTCTTTGTTATCGGAGGATATTTCCTTTGGCCCTATAGTCTTCAAAGGGATCCGAAATATCTGTTCTCAGATTCCACAGAAATAAGGCTAGCAAAGAAATCCACGAAATACAGATGTAAGTCTGTGAGATGAATTAACAGAACACTAAGCAGTTTCTCAGAAAGCTTCTTTCCAGATTTCATCTGAGGATATTTCCTTTTTCACCATAGCCCTCTATGGGCTTCCAAATATCACTTTGCCAATTCCACAAGAACTGTCTTAGCGAAAGGCTTCTTGAGGGGAAAGCTGTAACTCTGTGAGATGATTTCACAGAACACAAAGAAGTTTCTCAGAAAGCTTCTTTCTCTTTGTTATCGGAGGATATTTCCCTTGGCCCTATAGTCTTCAAAGGGATCCGAAATATCTGTTCTCAGATTCCACAGAAATAAGGCTAGCAAAGAGATCCACGAAATACAGATGTATGTCTGTGAGATGAATTAACAGAACACTAAGCAGTTTCTCAGAAAGCTTCTTTCCAGATTTCATCTGAGGATATTTCCTTTTTCACCATAGCCCTCTATGGGCTTCCTAATATCACTTTGCCAATTCCACAAGAACTGTCTTAGCGAAAGGCTTCTCGAGGGTAGAGCTGTAACTCTGTGAGATGATTTCACAGAACGCAAAGAAGTTTCTCAGAAAGCGTCTTTCTCTTTGTTATCGGAGGATATTTCCTTTGGCCCTATAGTCTTCAAAGGGATCCGAAATATCTGTTCTCAGATTCCACAGAAATAAGGCTAGCAAAGAGATCCACGAAATACAGATGTAAGTCGGTGAGATGAATTAACAGAACACTAAGCAGTTTCTAAGAAAGATTCTTTCCAGATTTCATCTGAGGATATTTCTTTTTTCACCATATCCCTCTATGGGCTTCCAAATATCACTTTGCCAATTCCACAAGAACTGTCTTAGCGAAAGGCTTCTTGAGGGGAAAGCTGTAACTCTGTGAGATGATTTCACAGAACACAAAGAAGTTTCTCAGAAAGCTTCTTTCTCTTTGTTATCGGAGGATATTTCCTTTGGCCCTATAGTCTTCAAAGGGATCCGAAATATCTGTTCTCAGATTCCACAGAAATAAGGCTAGCAAAGAGATCCACGAAATACAGATATAAGTCTGTGAGATGAATTAAGAGAACACTAAGCAGTTTCTCAGAAAGCTTCTTTCCAGATTTCATCTGAGGATATTTCCTTTTTCACCATAGCCCTCTATAGCTTCCAAATATCACTTTGCCAATTCCACAAGAACTGTCTTAGCTAAAGGCTTCTTGAGGGGAAAGCAGTAACTCTGTGAGATGATTTCACAGAACACAAAGAAGTTTCTCAGAAAGCTTCTTTCTGTTTGTTATCGGAGGATATTTCCTTTGGCCCTATAGTCTTCAAAGGGATCCGAAATATCTGTTCTCAGATTCCAGAGAAATAAGGCTAGCAAAGAAATCCACGAAATACAGATGTAAGTCTGTGAGATGAATTAACAGAACACTAAGAAGTTTCTCACAAAGCTTCTTTCCAGATTTCATCTGAGGATATTTCCTTTTTCACCATAGCCCTCTATGGGCTTCCAAATATCACTTTGCCAATTCCACAAGAACTGTCTTAGCGAAAGGCTTCTTGAGGGGAAAGCTGTAACTCTGTGAGATGATTTCACAGAACACAAAGAAGTTTCTCAGAAAGCTTCTTTGTCTTTGTTATCGGAGGATATTTCCTTTGGCCCTATAGTCTTCAAAGGGATCCGAAATATCTGTTCTCAGATTCCACAGAAATAAGGCTAGCAAAGAAATCCACGAAATTCAGATGTAACTCTGTGAGATGAATTAAAAGAACACTAAGCAGTTTCTCAGAAATCTTCTTTCCAGATTTCATCTGAGGATATTTCCTTTTTCACCATAGCCCTCTATGGGCTTCCAAATATCACTTTGCCAATTCCACAAGAACTGTCTTAGCGAAAGGCTTCTTGAGGGGAAAGCTCTAACTCTCTGAGATGATTTCACTGAACACAAAGAAGTTTCTCAGAAAGCTTCTTTCTCTTTGTTATCGGAGGATATTTCCTTTGGCCCTATAGTCTTCAAAGCGATCCGAAATATCTGTTCTCAGATTCCACAGAAATAAGGCTAGCAAAGAGATACACGAAATAAAGATGTAACTCTGTGAGATGAATTAACAGAACACTAAGCAGTTTCTCAGAAAGCTTCTTTCCAGATTTCATCTGAGGATATATCCTTTTTCACCATAGCCCTCTATGGGCTTCCAAATATCACTTTGCCAATTCCACAAGAACTGTCTTAGCGAAAGGCTTCTTGAGGGAAAGCTGTAACTCTGTGAGATGATTTCACAGAACACAAAGAAGTTTCTCAGAAAGCTTCTTTCTCTTTGTTATCGGAGGATATTTCCTTTGGCCCTATAATCTTCAAAGGGATCCGAAATATCTGTTCTCAGATTCCACAGAAATAAGGCTAGCAAAAGAGATCCAGGAAATACAGATGTAACTCTGTGAGATGAATTAAGAGAACACTAAGCAGTTTCTCAGAAAGCTTCTTTCCAGATTTCATCTGAGGATATTTCCTTTTTCACCATAGCCCTCTATGGGCTTCCAAATATCACTTTGCCAATTCCACAAGAACTGTCTTAGCTAAAGGCTTCTTGAGGGGAAAGCTGTAACTCTGTGAGATGATTTCACAGAACACAAAGAAGTTTCTCAGAAAGTTTCTTTCTCTTTGTTATCGGAGGATATTTCCTTTGGCCCTATAGTCTTCAAAGGGATCCGAAATATCTGTTCTCAGATTCCACAGAAATAAGGCTAGCAAAGAGATCCACGAAATACAGATATAAGTCTGTGAGATGAATTAAGAGAACACTAAGCAGTTTCTCAGAAAGCTTCTTACCAGATTTCATGTGAGGATATTTCCTTTTTCACCATAGCCCTCTATAGCTTCCAAATATCACTTTGCCAATTCCACAAGAACTGTCTTAGCGAAAGGCTTCTTGAGGGGAAAGCTGTAACTCTGTGAGATGATTTCACAGAACACAAAGAAGTTTCTCAGAAAGCTTCTTTCTCTTTGTTATCGGAGGATATTTCCCTTGGCCCTATAGTCTTCAAAAGGATCCGAAATATCTGTTCTCAGATTCCACAGAAATAAGGCTAGCAAAGAGATCCACGAAATACAGATGTATGTCTGTGAGATGAATTAACAGAACACTAAGCAGTTTCTCAGAAAGCTTCTTTCCAGATTTCATCTGAGGATATTTCCTTTTTCACCATAGCCCTCTATGGGCTTCCAAATATCACTTTGCCAATTCCACAAGAACTGTCTTAGCGAAAGGCTTCTTGAGGGAAAGCTGTAACTCTGTGAGATGATTTCACAGAACACAAAGAAGTTTCTCAGAAAGCTTCTTTCTCTTTGTTATCGGAGGATATTTCCTTTGGCCCTATAATCTTCAAAGGGATCCGAAATATCTGTTCTCAGATTCCACAGAAATAAGGCTAGCAAAAGAGATCCAGGAAATACAGATGTAACTCTGTGAGATGAATTAAGAGAACACTAAGCAGTTTCTCAGAAAGCTTCTTTCCAGATTTCATCTGAGGATATTTCCTTTTTCACCATAGCCCTCTATGGGCTTCCAAATATCACTTTGCCAATTCCACAAGAACTGTCTTAGCTAAAGGCTTCTTGAGGGGAAAGCTGTAACTCTGTGAGATGATTTCACAGAACACAAAGAAGTTTCTCAGAAAGTTTCTTTCTCTTTGTTATCGGAGGATATTTCCTTTGGCCCTATAGTCTTCAAAGGGATCCGAAATATCTGTTCTCAGATTCCACAGAAATAAGGCTAGCAAAGAGATCCACGAAATACAGATATAAGTCTGTGAGATGAATTAAGAGAACACTAAGCAGTTTCTCAGAAAGCTTCTTACCAGATTTCATGTGAGGATATTTCCTTTTTCACCATAGCCCTCTATAGCTTCCAAATATCACTTTGCCAATTCCACAAGAACTGTCTTAGCGAAAGGCTTCTTGAGGGGAAAGCTGTAACTCTGTGAGATGATTTCACAGAACACAAAGAAGTTTCTCAGAAAGCTTCTTTCTCTTTGTTATCGGAGGATATTTCCCTTGGCCCTATAGTCTTCAAAAGGATCCGAAATATCTGTTCTCAGATTCCACAGAAATAAGGCTAGCAAAGAGATCCACGAAATACAGATGTATGTCTGTGAGATGAATTAACAGAACACTAAGCAGTTTCTCAGAAAGCTTCTTTCCAGATTTCATCTGAGGATATTTCCTTTTTCACCATAGCCCTCTATGGGCTTCCAAATATCACTTTGCCAATTCCACAAGAACTGTCTTAGCGAAAGGCTTCTCGAGGGTAGAGCTGTAACTCTGTGAGATGATTTCACAGAACACAAAGAAGTTTCTCAGAAAGCGTCTTTCTCTTTGTTATCGGAGGATATTTCCTTTGGCCCTATAGTCTTCAAAGGGATCCGAAATATCTGTTCTCAGATTCCACAGAAATAAGGCTAGCAAAGAGATCCACGAAATACAGATGTAAGTCGGTGAGAAGAATTAACAGAACACTAAGCAGTTTCTAAGAAAGATTCTTTCCAGATTTCATCTGAGGGTATTTCTTTTTTCACCATAGCCCTCTATGGGCTTCCAAATATCACTTTGCCAATTCCACAAGAACTGTCTTAGCGAAAGGCTTCTTGAGGGGAAAGCTGTAACTCTGTGAGATGATTTCACAGAACACAAAGAAGTTTCTCAGAAAGCTTCTTTCTCTTTGTTATCGGAGGATATTTCCTTTGGCCCTATAGTCTTCAAAGGGATCCGAAATATCTGATTTCAGATTCCACAGAAATAAGGCTAGCAAAGAGATCCACGAAATACAGATGTAACTCTGTGAGATGAATTAACAGGACACTAAGCAGTTTCTCAGAAAGCTTCTTTCCAGATTTCATCTGAGGATATATCCTTTTTCACCATAGCCCTCTATGGGCTTCCAAATATCACTTTGCCAATTCCACAAGAACTGTCTTAGCGAAAGGCTTCTTGAGGGGAAAGCTGCAACTCTGTGAGATGATTTCACAGAACACAAAGAAGTTTCTCAGAAAGCTTCTTTCTCTTTGTTATCGGAGGATATTTCCTTTGGCCCTATAGTCTTCAAAGGGATCCGAAATATCTGTTCTCAGATTCCACAGAAATAAGGCTAGCAAAGAGATCCATGAAATACAGATGTAACTCTGTGAGATGAATTAACAGAACACTAAGCAGTTTCTCAGAAAGCTTCTTTCCATATTTCTTCTGAGGATATTTCCTTTTTCACCATAGCCCTCTATGGGCTTCCAAATATCACTTTGCCAATTCCACAAGAACTGTCTTAGCGAAAGGCTTCTTGAGGGGAAAGCTGTAACTCTGTGAGATGATTTCACAGAACACAAAGAAGTTTCTCAGAAAGTTTCTTTCTCTTTGTTATCGGAGGATATTTCCTTTGGCCCTATAGTCTTCAAAGGGATCCGAAATATCTGTTCTCAGATTCCACAGAAATAAGGCTAGCAAAGAGATCCACGAAATACAGATATAAGTCTGTGAGATGAATTAAGAGAACACTAAGCAGTTTCTCAGAAAGCTTCTTACCAGATTTCATCTGAGGATATTTCCTTTTTCACCATAGCCCTCTATAGCTTCCAAATATCACTTTGCCAATTCCACAAGAACTGTCTTAGCGAAAGGCTTCTTGAGGGGAAAGCTGTAACTCTGTGAGATGATTTCACAGAACACAAAGAAGTTTCTCAGAAAGCTTCTTTCTCTTTGTTATCGGAGGATATTTCCCTTGGCCCTATAGTCTTCAAAAGGATCCGAAATATCTGTTCTCAGATTCCACAGAAATAAGGCTAGCAAAGAGATCCACGAAATACAGATGTATGTCTGTGAGATGAATTAACAGAACACTAAGCAGTTTCTCAGAAAGCTTCTTTCCAGATTTCATCTGAGGATATTTCCTTTTTCACCATAGCCCTCTATGGGCTTCCAAATATCACTTTGCCAATTCCACAAGAACTGTCTTAGCGAAAGGCTTCTTGAGGGAAAGCTGTAACTCTGTGAGATGATTTCACAGAACACAAAGAAGTTTCTCAGAAAGCTTCTTTCTCTTTGTTATCGGAGGATATTTCCTTTGGCCCTATAATCTTCAAAGGGATCCGAAATATCTGTTCTCAGATTCCACAGAAATAAGGCTAGCAAAAGAGATCCAGGAAATACAGATGTAACTCTGTGAGATGAATTAAGAGAACACTAAGCAGTTTCTCAGAAAGCTTCTTTCCAGATTTCATCTGAGGATATTTCCTTTTTCACCATAGCCCTCTATGGGCTTCCAAATATCACTTTGCCAATTCCACAAGAACTGTCTTAGCTAAAGGCTTCTTGAGGGGAAAGCTGTAACTCTGTGAGATGATTTCACAGAACACAAAGAAGTTTCTCAGAAAGTTTCTTTCTCTTTGTTATCGGAGGATATTTCCTTTGGCCCTATAGTCTTCAAAGGGATCCGAAATATCTGTTCTCAGATTCCACAGAAATAAGGCTAGCAAAGAGATCCACGAAATACAGATATAAGTCTGTGAGATGAATTAAGAGAACACTAAGCAGTTTCTCAGAAAGCTTCTTACCAGATTTCATGTGAGGATATTTCCTTTTTCACCATAGCCCTCTATAGCTTCCAAATATCACTTTGCCAATTCCACAAGAACTGTCTTAGCGAAAGGCTTCTTGAGGGGAAAGCTGTAACTCTGTGAGATGATTTCACAGAACACAAAGAAGTTTCTCAGAAAGCTTCTTTCTCTTTGTTATCGGAGGATATTTCCCTTGGCCCTATAGTCTTCAAAAGGATCCGAAATATCTGTTCTCAGATTCCACAGAAATAAGGCTAGCAAAGAGATCCACGAAATACAGATGTATGTCTGTGAGATGAATTAACAGAACACTAAGCAGTTTCTCAGAAAGCTTCTTTCCAGATTTCATCTGAGGATATTTCCTTTTTCACCATAGCCCTCTATGGGCTTCCAAATATCACTTTGCCAATTCCACAAGAACTGTCTTAGCGAAAGGCTTCTCGAGGGTAGAGCTGTAACTCTGTGAGATGATTTCACAGAACACAAAGAAGTTTCTCAGAAAGCGTCTTTCTCTTTGTTATCGGAGGATATTTCCTTTGGCCCTATAGTCTTCAAAGGGATCCGAAATATCTGTTCTCAGATTCCACAGAAATAAGGCTAGCAAAGAGATCCACGAAATACAGATGTAAGTCGGTGAGAAGAATTAACAGAACACTAAGCAGTTTCTAAGAAAGATTCTTTCCAGATTTCATCTGAGGGTATTTCTTTTTTCACCATAGCCCTCTATGGGCTTCCAAATATCACTTTGCCAATTCCACAAGAACTGTCTTAGCGAAAGGCTTCTTGAGGGGAAAGCTGTAACTCTGTGAGATGATTTCACAGAACACAAAGAAGTTTCTCAGAAAGCTTCTTTCTCTTTGTTATCGGAGGATATTTCCTTTGGCCCTATAGTCTTCAAAGGGATCCGAAATATCTGATTTCAGATTCCACAGAAATAAGGCTAGCAAAGAGATCCACGAAATACAGATGTAACTCTGTGAGATGAATTAACAGGACACTAAGCAGTTTCTCAGAAAGCTTCTTTCCAGATTTCATCTGAGGATATATCCTTTTTCACCATAGCCCTCTATGGGCTTCCAAATATCACTTTGCCAATTCCACAAGAACTGTCTTAGCGAAAGGCTTCTTGAGGGGAAAGCTGCAACTCTGTGAGATGATTTCACAGAACACAAAGAAGTTTCTCAGAAAGCTTCTTTCTCTTTGTTATCGGAGGATATTTCCTTTGGCCCTATAGTCTTCAAAGGGATCCGAAATATCTGTTCTCAGATTCCACAGAAATAAGGCTAGCAAAGAGATCCATTGAATACAGATGTAACTCTGTGAGATGAATTAACAGAACACTAAGCAGTTTCTCAGAAAGCTTCTTTCCATATTTCTTCTGAGGATATTTCCTTTTTCACCATAGCCCTCTATGGGCTTCCAAATATCACTTTGCCAATTCCACAAGAACTGTCTTAGCGAAAGGCTTCTTGAGGGGAAAGCTGTAACTCTGTGAGATGATTTCACAGAACACAAAGAAGTTTCTCAGAAAGCTTCTTTCTCTTTGTTATCGGAGGATATTTCCTTTGGCCCTATAGTCTTCAAAGGGATCCGAAATATCTGTTCTCAGATTCCACAGAAATAAGGCTAGCAAAGAGATCCATGAAATACAGATGTAACTCTGTGAGATGAAATAACAGAACACTAAGCAGTTTCTCAGAAAGCTTCTTTCCAGATTTCTTCTGAGGATATTTCCTTTTTCACCATAGCCCTCTATGGGCTTCCAAATCTCACTTTGCCAATTCCACAAGAACTGTCTTAGCGAAAGGCTTCTTGAGGGGAAAGCTGTAACTCTGTGAGATGATTTCACAGAACACAAAGAAGTTTCTCAGAAAGCTTCTTTCTCTTTGTTATCGGAGGATATTTCCTTTGGCCCTATAGTCTTCAAAGGGATCCGAAATATCTGTTCTCAGATTCCAGAGAAATAAGGCTAGCAAAGAGATCCACGAAATACAGATGTAAGTCTGTGAGATGAATTAACAGAACACTAAGCAGTTTCTCAGAAAGCTTCTTTCCAGATTTCATCTGAGGATATTTCCTTTTTCACCATAGCCCTCTATAGCTTCCAAATATCACTTTGCCAATTCCACAAGAACTGTCTTAGCTAAAGGCTTCTTGAGGGGAAAGCAGTAACTCTGTGAGATGATTTCACAGAACGCAAAGAAGTTTCTCAGAAAGCTTCTTTCTCTTTGTTATCGGAGGATATTTCCTTTGGCCCTATAGTCTTCAAAGGGATCCGAAATATCTTTTCTCAGATTCCAGAGAAATAAGGCTAGCAAAGAAATCCACGAAATACAGATGTAAGTCTGTGAGATGAATTAACAGAACACTAAGCAGTTTCTCAGAAAGCTTCTTTCCAGATTTCATCTGAGGATATTTCCTTTTTCACCATAGCCCTCTATGGGCTTCCAAATATCACTTTGCCAATTCCACAAGAACTGTCTTAGCGAAAGGCTTCTTGAGGGGAAAGCTGTAACTCTGTGAGATGATTTCACAGAACACAAAGAAGTTTCTCAGAAAGCTTCTTTCTCTTTGTTATCGGAGGATATTTCCTTTGGCCCTATAATCTTCAAAGGGATCCGAAATATCTGTTCTCAGATTCCACAGAAATAAGGCTAGCAAAGAGATCCAGGAAATACAGATGTAACTCTATGAGATGAATTAACAGAACACTAAGCAGTTTCTCAGAAAGCTTCTTTCCAGATTTCATCTGAGGATATTTCCTTTTTCACCATAGCCCTCTATGGGCTTCCAAATATCACTTTGCCAATTCCACAAGAACTGTCTTAGCTAAAGGCTTCTTGAGGGGAAAGCTGTAACTCTGTGAGATGATTTCACAGAACACAAAGAAGTTTCTCAGAAAGCTTCTTTCTCTTTGTTATCGGAGGATATTTCCTTTGGCCCTATAGTCTTCAAAGGGATCCGAAATATCTGTTCTCAGATTCCACAGAAATAAGGCTAGCAAAGAAATCCACGAAATACAGATGTTAGTCTGTGAGATGAATTAACAGAACACTAAGCAGTTTCTCACAAAGCTTCTTTCCAGATTTCATCTGAGGATATTTCCTTTTTCACCATAGCCCTCTATGGGCTTCCAAATATCACTTTGCCAATTCCACAAGAACTGTCTTAGCGAAAGGCTTCTTGAGGGGAAAGCTGTAACTCTGTGAGATGATTTCACAGAACACAAAGAAGTTTCTCAGAAAGCTTCTTTCTCTTTGTTATCGGAGGATATTTCCTTTGGCCCTATAGTCTTCAAAGGGATCCGAAATATCTGTTCTCAGATTCCAGAGCAATAAGGCTAGCAAAGAGATCCACGAAATACAGATGTAAGTCTGTGAGATGAATTAACAGAACACTAAGCAGTTTCTCAAAAAGCTTCTTTCCAGATTTCATCTGAGGATATTTCCTTTTTCACCATAGCCCTCTATGGGCTTCCAAATATCACTTTGCCAATTCCACAAGAACTGTCTTAGCGAAAGGCTTCTCGAGGTTAGAGCTGTAACTCTGTGAGATGATTTCACAGAACACAAAGAAGTTTCTCAGAAAGCTTCTTTCTCTTTGTTATCGGAGGATATTTCCTTTGGCCCTATAGTCTTCAAAGGGATCCGAAATATCTGTTCTCAGATTCCACAGAAATAAGGCTAGCAAAGAGATCCACGAAATACAGATGTAAGTCTGTGAGATGAATTAACAGAACACTAAGCAGTTTCTCAGAAAGCTTCTTTCCAGATTTCATCTGAGGATATTTCCTTTTTCACCATAGCCCTCTATGGGCTTCCAAACATCACTTTGCCAATTCCACAAGAACTGTCTTAGCGAAAGGCTTCTCGAGGGTAGAGCTGTAACTCTGTGAGATGATTTCACAGAACGCAAAGAAGTTTCTCAGAAAGCGTCTTTCTCTTTGTTATCGGAGGATATTTCCTTTGGCCCTATAGTCTTCAAAGGGATCCGAAATATCTGTTCTCAGATTCCACAGAAATAAGGCTAGCAACGAGATCCACGAAATACAGATGTAAGTCGGTGAGATGAATTAACAGAACACTAAGCAGTTTCTAAGAAAGATTCTTTCCAGATTTCATCTGAGGATATTTCCTTTTTCACCATAGCCCTCTATAGCTTCCAAATATCACTTTGCCAATTCCACAAGAACTGTCTTAGCTAAAGGCTTCTTGAGGGGAAAGCAGTAACTCTGTGAGATGATTTCACAGAACACAAAGAAGTTTCTCAGAAAGCTTCTTTCTCTTTGTTATCGGAGGATATTTCCTTTGGCCCTATAGTCTTCAAAGGGATCCGAAATATCTGTTCTCAGATTCCACAGAAATAAGGCTAGCAAAGAGATCCACGAAATACAGATGTATGTCTGTGAGATGAATTAACAGAACACTAAGCAGTTTCTCAGAAAGCTTCTTTCCAGATTTCATCTGAGGATATTTCCTTTTTCACCATAGCCCTCTATGGGCTTCCAAATATCACTTTTCCAATTCCACAAGAACTGTCTTAGCGAAAGGCTTCTTGAGGGGAAAGCTGTAACTCTGTGAGATGATTTCACAGAACACAAAGAAGTTTCTCAGAAAGCTTCTTTGTCTTTGTTATCGGAGGATATTTCCTTTGGCCCTATAGTCTTCAAAGGGATCCGAAATATCTGTTCTCAGATTCCACAGAAACAAGGCTAGCAAAGAAATCCACGAAATACAGATGTAACTCTGTGAGATGAATTAAAAGAACACTAAGCAGTTTCTCAGAAATCTTCTTTCCAGATTTCATCTGAGGATATTTCCTTTTTCACCATAGCCCTCTATGGGCTTCCAAATATCACTTTGCCAATTCCACAAGAACTGTCTTAGCGAAAGGCTTCTTGAGGGGAAAGCTCTAACTCTCTGAGATGATTTCACTGAACACAAAAAAGTTTCTCAGAAAGCTTCTTTCTCTTTGTTATCGGAGGATATTTCCTTTGGCCCTATAGTCTTCAAAGCGATCCGAAATATCTGTTCTCAGATTCCACAGAAATAAGGCTAGCAAAGAGATACACGAAATAAAGATGTAACTCTGTGAGATGAATTAACAGAACACTAAGCAGTTTCTCAGAAAGCTTCTTTCCAGATTTCATCTGAGGATATATCCTTTTTCACCATAGCCCTCTATGGGCTTCCAAATATCACTTTGCCAATTCCACAAGAACTGTCTTAGCGAAAGGCTTCTTGAGGGAAAGCTGTAACTCTGTGAGATGATTTCACAGAACACAAAGAAGTTTCTCAGAAAGCTTCTTTCTCTTTGTTATCGGAGGATATTTCCTTTGGCCCTATAATCTTCAAAGGGATCCGAAATATCTGTTCTCAGATTCCACAGAAATAAGGCTAGCAAAAGAGATCCAGGAAATACAGATGTAACTCTGTGAGATGAATTAAGAGAACACTAAGCAGTTTCTCAGAAAGCTTCTTTCCAGATTTCATCTGAGGATATTTCCTTTTTCACCATAGCCCTCTATGGGCTTCCAAATACCACTTTGCCAATTCCACAAGAACTGTCTTAGCTAAAGGCTTCTTGAGGGGAAAGCTGTAACTCTGTGAGATGATTTCACAGAACACAAAGAAGTTTCTCAGAAAGCTTCTTTCTCTTTGTTATCGGAGGATATTTCCTTTGGCCCTATAGTCTTCAAAGGGATCCGAAATATCTGTTCTCAGATTCCACAGAAATAAGGCTAGCAAAGAGATCCACGAAATACAGATATAAGTCTGTGAGATGAATTAAGAGAACACTAAGCAGTTTCTCAGAAAGCTTCTTACCAGATTTCATCTGAGGATATTTCCTTTTTCACCATAGCCCTCTATATCTTCCAAATATCACTTTGCCAATTCCACAAGAACTGTCTTAGCTAAAGGCTTCTTGAGGGGAAAGCAGTAACTCTGTGAGATGATTTCACAGAACACAAAGAAGTTTCTCAGAAAGCTTCTTTCTCTTTGTTATCGGAGGATATTTCCTTTGGCCCTATAGTCTTCAAAGGGATCCGAAATATCTGTTCTCAGATTCCACAGAAATAAGGCTAGCAAAGAAATCCACGAAATACAGATGTAAGTCTGTGAGATGAATTAACAGAACACTAAGCAGTTTCTCAGAAAGCTTCTTTCCAGATTTCATCTGAGGATATTTCCTTTTTCACCATAGCCCTCTATGGGCTTCCAAATATCACTTTGCCAATTCCACAAGAACTGTCTTAGCGAAAGGCTTCTTGAGGGGAAAGCTGTAACTCTGTGAGATGATTTCACAGAACACAAAGAAGTTTCTCAGAAAGCTTCTTTCTCTTTGTTATCGGAGGATATTTCCCTTGGCCCTATAGTCTTCAAAGGGATCCGAAATATCTGTTCTCAGATTCCACAGAAATAAGGCTAGCAAAGAGATCCACGAAATACAGATGTATGTCTGTGAGATGAATTAACAGAACACTAAGCAGTTTCTCAGAAAGCTTCTTTCCAGATTTCATCTGAGGATATTTCCTTTTTCACCATAGCCCTCTATGGGCTTCCTAATATCACTTTGCCAATTCCACAAGAACTGTCTTAGCGAAAGGCTTCTCGAGGGTAGAGCTGTAACTCTGTGAGATGATTTCACAGAACGCAAAGAAGTTTCTCAGAAAGCGTCTTTCTCTTTGTTATCGGAGGATATTTCCTTTGGCCCTATAGTCTTCAAAGGGATCCGAAATATCTGTTCTCAGATTCCACAGAAATAAGGCTAGCAAAGAGATCCACGAAATACAGATGTAAGTCGGTGAGATGAATTAACAGAACACTAAGCAGTTTCTAAGAAAGATTCTTTCCAGATTTCATCTGAGGATATTTCTTTTTTCACCATATCCCTCTATGGGCTTCCAAATATCACTTTGCCAATTCCACAAGAACTGTCTTAGCGAAAGGCTTCTTGAGGGGAAAGCTGTAACTCTGTGAGATGATTTCACAGAACACAAAGAAGTTTCTCAGAAAGCTTCTTTCTCTTTGTTATCGGAGGATATTTCCTTTGGCCCTATAGTCTTCAAAGGGATCCGAAATATCTGTTCTCAGATTCCACAGAAATAAGGCTAGCAAAGAGATCCACGAAATACAGATATAAGTCTGTGAGATGAATTAAGAGAACACTAAGCAGTTTCTCAGAAAGCTTCTTTCCAGATTTCATCTGAGGATATTTCCTTTTTCACCATAGCCCTCTATAGCTTCCAAATATCACTTTGCCAATTCCACAAGAACTGTCTTAGCTAAAGGCTTCTTGAGGGGAAAGCAGTAACTCTGTGAGATGATTTCACAGAACACAAAGAAGTTTCTCAGAAAGCTTCTTTCTGTTTGTTATCGGAGGATATTTCCTTTGGCCCTATAGTCTTCAAAGGGATCCGAAATATCTGTTCTCAGATTCCAGAGAAATAAGGCTAGCAAAGAAATCCACGAAATACAGATGTAAGTCTGTGAGATGAATTAACAGAACACTAAGAAGTTTCTCACAAAGCTTCTTTCCAGATTTCATCTGAGGATATTTCCTTTTTCACCATAGCCCTCTATGGGCTTCCAAATATCACTTTGCCAATTCCACAAGAACTGTCTTAGCGAAAGGCTTCTTGAGGGGAAAGCTGTAACTCTGTGAGATGATTTCACAGAACACAAAGAAGTTTCTCAGAAAGCTTCTTTGTCTTTGTTATCGGAGGATATTTCCTTTGGCCCTATAGTCTTCAAAGGGATCCGAAATATCTGTTCTCAGATTCCACAGAAATAAGGCTAGCAAAGAAATCCACGAAATTCAGATGTAACTCTGTGAGATGAATTAAAAGAACACTAAGCAGTTTCTCAGAAATCTTCTTTCCAGATTTCATCTGAGGATATTTCCTTTTTCACCATAGCCCTCTATGGGCTTCCAAATATCACTTTGCCAATTCCACAAGAACTGTCTTAGCGAAAGGCTTCTTGAGGGGAAAGCTCTAACTCTCTGAGATGATTTCACTGAACACAAAGAAGTTTCTCAGAAAGCTTCTTTCTCTTTGTTATCGGAGGATATTTCCTTTGGCCCTATAGTCTTCAAAGCGATCCGAAATATCTGTTCTCAGATTCCACAGAAATAAGGCTAGCAAAGAGATACACGAAATAAAGATGTAACTCTGTGAGATGAATTAACAGAACACTAAGCAGTTTCTCAGAAAGCTTCTTTCCAGATTTCATCTGAGGATATATCCTTTTTCACCATAGCCCTCTATGGGCTTCCAAATATCACTTTGCCAATTCCACAAGAACTGTCTTAGCGAAAGGCTTCTTGAGGGAAAGCTGTAACTCTGTGAGATGATTTCACAGAACACAAAGAAGTTTCTCAGAAAGCTTCTTTCTCTTTGTTATCGGAGGATATTTCCTTTGGCCCTATAATCTTCAAAGGGATCCGAAATATCTGTTCTCAGATTCCACAGAAATAAGGCTAGCAAAAGAGATCCAGGAAATACAGATGTAACTCTGTGAGATGAATTAAGAGAACACTAAGCAGTTTCTCAGAAAGCTTCTTTCCAGATTTCATCTGAGGATATTTCCTTTTTCACCATAGCCCTCTATGGGCTTCCAAATATCACTTTGCCAATTCCACAAGAACTGTCTTAGCTAAAGGCTTCTTGAGGGGAAAGCTGTAACTCTGTGAGATGATTTCACAGAACACAAAGAAGTTTCTCAGAAAGTTTCTTTCTCTTTGTTATCGGAGGATATTTCCTTTGGCCCTATAGTCTTCAAAGGGATCCGAAATATCTGTTCTCAGATTCCACAGAAATAAGGCTAGCAAAGAGATCCACGAAATACAGATATAAGTCTGTGAGATGAATTAAGAGAACACTAAGCAGTTTCTCAGAAAGCTTCTTACCAGATTTCATCTGAGGATATTTCCTTTTTCACCATAGCCCTCTATAGCTTCCAAATATCACTTTGCCAATTCCACAAGAACTGTCTTAGCGAAAGGCTTCTTGAGGGGAAAGCTGTAACTCTGTGAGATGATTTCACAGAACACAAAGAAGTTTCTCAGAAAGCTTCTTTCTCTTTGTTATCGGAGGATATTTCCCTTGGCCCTATAGTCTTCAAAAGGATCCGAAATATCTGTTCTCAGATTCCACAGAAATAAGGCTAGCAAAGAGATCCACGAAATACAGATGTATGTCTGTGAGATGAATTAACAGAACACTAAGCAGTTTCTCAGAAAGCTTCTTTCCAGATTTCATCTGAGGATATTTCCTTTTTCACCATAGCCCTCTATGGGCTTCCAAATATCACTTTGCCAATTCCACAAGAACTGTCTTAGCGAAAGGCTTCTCGAGGGTAGAGCTGTAACTCTGTGAGATGATTTCACAGAACACAAAGAAGTTTCTCAGAAAGCGTCTTTCTCTTTGTTATCGGAGGATATTTCCTTTGGCCCTATAGTCTTCAAAGGGATCCGAAATATCTGTTCTCAGATTCCACAGAAATAAGGCTAGCAAAGAGATCCACGAAATACAGATGTAAGTCGGTGAGAAGAATTAACAGAACACTAAGCAGTTTCTAAGAAAGATTCTTTCCAGATTTCATCTGAGGATATTTCTTTTTTCACCATAGCCCTCTATGGGCTTCCAAATATCACTTTGCCAATTCCACAAGAACTGTCTTAGCTAAAGGCTTCTTGAGGGGAAAGCTGTAACTCTGTGAGATGATTTCACAGAACACAAAGAAGTTTCTCAGAAAGCTTCTTTCTCTTTGTTATCGGAGGATATTTCCTTTGGCCCTATAGTCTTCAAAGGGATCCGAAATATCTGATTTCAGATTCCACAGAAATAAGGCTAGCAAAGAGATCCACGAAATACAGATGTAACTCTGTGAGATGAATTAACAGGACACTAAGCAGTTTCTCAGAAAGCTTCTTTCCAGATTTCATCTGAGGATATATCCTTTTTCACCATAGCCCTCTATGGGCTTCCAAATATCACTTTGCCAATTCCACAAGAACTGTCTTAGCGAAAGGCTTCTTGAGGGGAAAGCTGCAACTCTGTGAGATGATTTCACAGAACACAAAGAAGTTTCTCAGAAAGCTTCTTTCTCTTTGTTATCGGAGGATATTTCCTTTGGCCCTATAGTCTTCAAAGGGATCCGAAATATCTGTTCTCAGATTCCACAGAAATAAGGCTAGCAAAGAGATCCATGAAATACAGATGTAACTCTGTGAGATGAATTAACAGAACACTAAGCAGTTTCTCAGAAAGCTTCTTTCCATATTTCTTCTGAGGATATTTCCTTTTTCACCATAGCCCTCTATGGGCTTCCAAATATCACTTTGCCAATTCCACAAGAACTGTCTTAGCGAAAGGCTTCTTGAGGGGAAAGCTGTAACTCTGTGAGATGATTTCACAGAACACAAAGAAGTTTCTCAGAAAGCTTCTTTCTCTTTGTTATCGGAGGATATTTCCTTTGGCCCTATAGTCTTCAAAGGGATCCGAAATATCTGTTCTCAGATTCCACAGAAATAAGGCTAGCAAAGAGATCCATGAAATACAGATGTAACTCTGTGAGATGAAATAACAGAACACTAAGCAGTTTCTCAGAAAGCTTCTTTCCAGATTTCTTCTGAGGATATTTCCTTTTTCACCATAGCCCTCTATGGGCTTCCAAATCTCACTTTGCCAATTCCACAAGAACTGTCTTAGCGAAAGGCTTCTTGAGGGGAAAGCTGTAACTCTGTGAGATGATTTCACAGAACACAAAGAAGTTTCTCAGAAAGCTTCTTTCTCTTTGTTATCGGAGGATATTTCCTTTGGCCCTATAGTCTTCAAAGGGATCCGAAATATCTGTTCTCAGATTCCAGAGAAATAAGGCTAGCAAAGAGATCCACGAAATACAGATGTAAGTCTGTGAGATGAATTAACAGAACACTAAGAAGTTTCTCAGAAAGCTTCTTTCCAGATTTCATCTGAGGATATTTCCTTTTTCACCATAGCCCTCTATGGGCTTCCAAATATCACTTTGCCAATTCCACAAGAACTGTCTTAGCGAAAGGCTTCTCGAGGTTAGAGCTGTAACTCTGTGAGATGATTTCACAGAACACAAAGAAGTTTCTCAGAAAGCTTCTTTCTCTTTGTTATGGGAGGATATTTCCTTTGGCCCTATAGTCTTCAAAGGGATCCGAAATATCTGTTCTCAGATTCCACAGAAATAAGGCTAGCAAAGAGATCCACGAAATACAGATGTAAGTCTGTGAGATGAATTAACAGAACACTAAGCAGTTTCTCAGAAAGATTCTTTCCAAATTTCATCTGAGGATATTTCTTTTTTCACCATAGCCCTCTATGGGCTTCCAAATATCACTTTGCCAATTCCACAAGAACTGTCTTAGCGAAAGGCTTCTTGAGGGGAAAGCTGTAACTCTGTGAGATGATTTCACAGAACACAAAGAAGTTTCTCAGAAAGCTTCTTTCTCTTTGTTATGAGAGGATATTTCCTTTGGCCCTATAGTCTTCAAAGGGATCCGAAATATCTGTTCTCAGATTCCACAGAAATAAGGCTAGCAAAGAGATCCACGAAATACAGATGTAAGTCTGTGAGATGAATTAACAGGACACTAAGCAGTTTCTCAGAAAGCTTCTTTCCAGATTTCATCTGAGGATATTTCCTTTTTCACCATAGCCCTCTATGGGCTTCCAAATATCACTTTGCCAATTCCACAAGAACTGTCTTAGCTAAAGGCTTCTTGAGGGGAAAGCTGTAACTCTGTGAGATGATTTCACAGAACACAAAGAAGTTTCTCAGAAAGCTTCTTTCTCTTTGTTATCGGAGGATATTTCCTTTGGCCATATAGTCTTCAAAGGGATCCGAAATATCTGTTCTCAGATTCCACAGAAATAAGGCTAGCAAAGAAATCCACGAAATACAGATGTTAGTCTGTGAGATGAATTAACAGAACACTAAGCAGTTTCTCAGAAAGCTTCTTTCCAGATTTCCTCTGAGGATATTTCCTTTTTCACCATAGCCCTCTATGGGCTTCCAAATATCACTTTGCCAATTCCACAAGAACTGTCTTAGCTAAAGGCTTCTTGAGGGGAAAGCAGTAACTCTGTGAGATGATTTCACAGAACACAAAGAAGTTTCTCAGAAAGCTTCTTTCTCTTTGTTATCGGAGGATATTTCCTTTGGCCCTATAGTCTTCAAAGGGATCCGAAATATCTGTTCTCAGATTCCAGAGAAATAAGGCTAGCAAAGAAATCCACGAAATACAGATGTAAGTCTGTGAGATGAATTAACAGAACACTAAGCAATTTCTCAAAAAGCTTCTTTCCTGATTTCATCTGAGGATATTTCCTTTTTCACCATAGCCCTCTATGGGCTTCCAAATATCACTTTGCCAATTCCACAAGAACTGTCTTAGCGAAAGGCTTCTTGAGGGGAAAGCTGTAACTCTGTGAGATGATTTCACAGAACACAAAGAAGTTTCTCAGAAAGCTTCTTTCTCTTTGTTATCGGAGGATATTTCCTTTGGCCCTATAGTCTTCAAAGGGATCCGAAATATCTGTTCTCAGATTCCACAGAAATAAGGCTAGCAAAGAGATCCACGAAATACAGATGTAACTCTGTGAGATGAATTAACAGAACACTAAGCAGTTTCTCAGAAAGCTTCTTTCCAGATTTCATCTGAGGATATTTCCTTTTTCACCATAGCCCTCTATGGGCTTCCAAATATCACTTTGCCAATTCCACAAGAACTGTCTTAGCTAAAGGCTTCTTGAGGGGAAAGCTGTAACTCTGTGAGATGATTTCACAGAACACAAAGAAGTTTCTCAGAACGCTTCTTTCTCTTTGTTATCGGAGGATATTTCCTTTGGCCCTATAGTCTTCAAAGGGATCCGAAATATCTGTTCTCAGATTCCACAGAAATAAGGCTAGCAAAGAAATCCACGAAATACAGATGTTAGTCTGTGAGATGAATTAACAGAACACTAAGCAGTTTCTCAGAAAGCTTCTTTCCAGATTTCATCTGAGGATATTTCCTTTTTCACCATAGCCCTCTATGGGCTTCCAAATATCACTTTGCCAATTCCACAAGAACTGTCTTAGCGAAAGGCTTCTTGAGGGGAAAGCTGTAACTCTGTGAGATGATTTCACAGAACACAAAGAAGTTTCTCAGAAAGCTTCTTTCTCTTTGTTATCGGAGGATATTTCCCTTGGCCCTATAGTCTTCAAAGGGATCCGAAATATCTGTTCTCAGATTCCAGAGAAATAAGGCTAGCAAAGAGATCCACGAAATACAGATGTAAGTCTGTGAGATGAATTAACAGAACACTAAGCAGTTTCTCAGAAAGCTTCTTTCCAGATTTCATCTGAGGATATTTCCTTTTTCACCATAGCCCTCTATGGGCTTCCAAATATCACTTTGCCAATTCCACAAGAACTGTCTTAGCGAAAGGCTTCTCGAGGTTAGAGCTGTAACTCTGTGAGATGATTTCACAGAACACAAAGAAGTTTCTCAGAAAGCTTCTTTCTCTTTGTTATCGGAGGATATTTCCTTTGGCCCTATAGTCTTCAAAGGGATCCGAAATATCTGTTCTCAGATTCCACAGAAATAAGGCTAGCAAAGAGATCCACGAAATACAGATGTAAGTCTGTGAGATGAATTAACAGAACACTAAGCAGTTTCTCAGAAAGCTTCTTTCCAGATTTCATCTGAGGATATTTCCTTTTTCACCATAGCCCTCTATGGGATTCCAAATATCACTTTGCCAATTCCACAAGAACTGTCTTAGCGAAGGGCTTCTTGAGGGGAAAGCTGTAACTCTGTGAGATGATTTCACAGAACACAAAGAAGTTTCTCAGAAAGCTTCTTTCTCTTTGTTATTGGAGGATATTTCCCTTGGCCCTATAGTCTTCAAAGGGATCCGAAATATCTGTTCTCAGATTC
This sequence comes from Macaca nemestrina, assembly GCF_043159975.1. Taxonomy (NCBI): domain Eukaryota; kingdom Metazoa; phylum Chordata; class Mammalia; order Primates; family Cercopithecidae; genus Macaca; species Macaca nemestrina. The sequence goes on along the minus strand of NC_092129.1, from coordinate 56,660,858 downwards.
CACAGAAATAAGGCTAGCAAAGAGATCCACGAAATACAGATGTATGTCTGTGAGATGAATTAACAGAACACTAAGCAGTTTCTCAGAAAGCTTCTTTCCAGATTTCATCTGAGGATATATCCTTTTTCACCATAGCCCTCTATGGGCTTCCAAATATCACTTTGCCAATTCCACAAGAACTGTCTTAGCGAAAGGCTTCTCGAGGGTAGAGCTGTAACTCTGTGAGATGATTTCACAGAACACAAAGAAGTTTCTCAGAAAGCGTCTTTCTCTTTGTTATCAGAGGATATTTCCTTTGGCCCTATAGTCTTCAAAGGGATCCGAAATATCTGTTCTCAGATTCCACAGAAATAAGGCTAGCAAAGAGATCCACGAAATACAGATGTAAGTCGGTGAGATGAATTAACAGAACACTAAACAGTTTCTAAGAAAGATTCTTTCCAGATTTCATCTGAGGATATTTCTTTTTTCACCATAGCCCTCTATGGGCTTCCAAATATCACTTTGCCAATTCCACAAGAACTGTCTTAGCGAAAGGCTTCTTGAGGGGAAAGCTGTAACTCTGTGAGATGATTTCACAGAACACAAAGAAGTTTCTCAGAAAGCTTCTTTGTCTTTGTTATCGGAGGATATTTCCTTTGGCCCTATAGTCTTTAAAGGGATCCGAAATATCTGTTCTCAGATTCCACAGAAATAAGGCTAGCAAAGAGATCCAGGAAATACAGATGTAACTCTGTGAGATGAATTAACAGAACACTAAGCAATTTCTCAGAAAGCTTCTTTCCAGATTTCTTCTGAGGATATTTCCTTTTTCACCATAGCCCTCTATGGGCTTCCAAATATCACTTTGCCAATTCCACAAGAACTGTCTTAGCGAAAGGCTTCTTGAGGGGAAAGCTGTAACTCTGTGAGATGATTTCATAGAACACAAAGAAGTTTCTCAGAAAGCTTCTTTCCCTTTGTTATCGGAGGATATTTCCTTTGGCCCTATAGTCTTCAAAGGGATCCGAAATATCTGTTCTCAGATTCCAGAGAAATAAGGCTAGCAAAGAGATCCACGAAATACAGATGTAAGTCTGTGAGATGAATTAACAGAACACTAAGCAGTTTCTCAGAAAGCTTCTTTCCAGATTTCATCTGAGGATATTTCCTTTTTCACCATAGCCCTCTATAGCTTCCAAATATCACTTTGCCAATTCCACAAGAACTGTCTTAGCTAAAGGCTTCTTGAGGGGAAAGCAGTAACTCTGTGAGATGATTTCACAGAACACAAAGAAGTTTCTCAGAAAGCTTCTTTCTCTTTGTTATCGGAGGATATTTCCTTTGGCCCTATAGTCTTCAAAGGGATCCGAAATATCTGTTCTCAGATTCCAGAGAAATAAGGCTAGCAAAGAAATCCACGAAATACAGATGTAAGTCTGTGAGATGAATTAACAGAACACTAAGCAGTTTCTCAGAAAGCTTCTTTCCAGATTTCATCTGAGGATATTTCCTTTTTCACCATAGTCCTCTATGGGCTTCCAAATATAACTTTGCCAATTCCACAAGAACTGTCTTAGCGAAAGGCTTCTTGAGGGGAAAGCTGTAACTCTGTGAGATGATTTCACAGAACACAAAGAAGTTTCTCAGAAAGCTTCTTTCTCTTTGTTATCGGAGGATATTTCCTTTGGCCCTATAGTCTTCAAAGTGATCCGAAATATCTGTTCTCAGATTCCACAGAAATAAGGCTAGCAAAGAGATCCACGAAATACAGATGTAACTCTGTGAGATGAATTAACAGAACACTAAGCAGTTTCTCAGAAAGCTTCTTTCCAGATTTCATCTGAGGATATTTCCTTTTTCACCATAGCCCTCTATGGGCTTCCAAATATCACTTTGCCAATTCCACAAGAACTGTCTTAGCTAAAGGCTTCTTGAGGGGAAAGCTGTAACTCTGTGAGATGATTTCACAGAACAGAAAGAAGTTTCTCAGAAAGCTTCTTTCTCTTTGTTATCGGAGGATATTTCCTTTGGCCATATAGTCTTCAAAGGGATCCGAAATATCTGTTCTCAGATTCCACAGAAATAAGGCTAGCAAAGAAATCCACGAAATACAGATGTTAGTCTGTGAGATGAATTAACAGAACACTAAGCAGTTTCTCAGAAAGCTTCTTTCCAGATTTCATCTGAGGATATTTCCTTTTTCACCATAGCCCTCTATGGGCTTCCAAATATCACTTTGCCAATTCCACAAGAACTGTCTTAGCGAAAGGCTTCTTGAGGGGAAAGCTGTAACTGTGTGAGATGATTTCACAGAACACAAAGAAGTTTCTCAGAAAGCTTCTTTCTCTTTGTTATCGGAGGATATTTCCCTTGGCCCTATAGTCTTCAAAGGGATCCGAAATATCTGTTCTCAGATTCCAGAGAAATAAGGCTAGCAAAGAGATCCACGAAATACAGATGTAAGTCTGTGAGATGAATTAACAGAACACTAAGAAGTTTCTCAGAAAGCTTCTTTCCAGATTTCATCTGAGGATATTTCCTTTTTCACCATAGCCCTCTATGGGCTTCCAAATATCACTTTGCCAATTCCACAAGAACTGTCTTAGCGAAAGGCTTCTCGAGGTTAGAGCTGTAACTCTGTGAGATGATTTCACAGAACACAAAGAAGTTTCTCAGAAAGCTTCTTTCTCTTTGTTATGGGAGGATATTTCCTTTGGCCCTATAGTCTTCAAAGGGATCCGAAATATCTGTTCTCAGATTCCACAGAAATAAGGCTAGCAAAGAGATCCACGAAATACAGATGTAAGTCTGTGAGATGAATTAACAGAACACTAAGCAGTTTCTCAGAAAGATTCTTTCCAAATTTCATCTGAGGATATTTCTTTTTTCACCATAGCCCTCTATGGGCTTCCAAATATCACTTTGCCAATTCCACAAGAACTGTCTTAGCGAAAGGCTTCTTGAGGGGAAAGCTGTAACTCTGTGAGATGATTTCACAGAACACAAAGAAGTTTCTCAGAAAGCTTCTTTCTCTTTGTTATGGGAGGATATTTCCTTTGGCCCTATAGTCTTCAAAGGGATCCGAAATATCTGTTCTCAGATTCCACAGAAATAAGGCTAGCAAAGAGATCCACGAAATACAGATGTAAGTCGGTGAGATGAATTAACAGAACACTAAGCAGTTTCTAAGAAAGATTCTTTCCAGATTTCATCTGAGGATATTTCTTTTTTCACCATAGCCCTCTATGGGCTTCCAAATATCACTTTGCCAATTCCACAAGAACTGTCTTAGCGAAAGGCTTCTTGAGGGGAAAGCTGTAACTCTGTGAGATGATTTCACAGAACACAAAGAAGTTTCTCAGAAAGCTTCTTTCTCTTTGTTATCGGAGGATATTTCCTTTGGCCCTATAGTCTTCAAAGGGATCCGAAATATCTGTTCTCAGATTCCACAGAAATAAGGCTAGCAAAGAGATCCACGAAATACAGATATAAGTCTGTGAGATGAATTAAGAGAACACTAAGCAGTTTCTCAGAAAGCTTCTTTCCAGATTTCATCTGAGGATATTTCCTTTTTCACCATAGCCCTCTATAGCTTCCAAATATCACTTTGCCAATTCCACAAGAACTGTCTTAGCTAAAGGCTTCTTGAGGGGAAAGCAGTAACTCTGTGAGATGATTTCACAGAACACAAAGAAGTTTCTCAGAAAGCTTCTTTCTCTTTGTTATCGGAGGATATTTCCTTTGGCCCTATAGACTTCAAAGGGATCCGAAATATCTGTTCTCAGATTCCAGAGAAATAAGGCTAGCAAAGAAATCCACGAAATACAGATGTAAGTCTATGAGATGAATTAACAGAACACTAAGAAGTTTCTCACAAAGCTTCTTACAGATTTCATCTGAGGATATTTCCTTTTTCACCATAGCCCTCTATGGGCTTCCAAATATCACTTTTCAAATTCCACAAGAACTGTCTTAGCGAAAGGCTTCTTGAGGGGAAAGCTGTAACTCTGTGAGATGATTTCACAGAACACAAAGAAGTTTCTCAGAAAGCTTCTTTGTCTTTGTTATCGGAGGATATTTCCTTTGGCCCTATAGTCTTCAAAGGGATCCGAAATATCTGTTCTCAGATTCCACAGAAATAAGGCTAGCAAAGAAATCCACGAAATACAGATGTAACTCTGTGAGATGAATTAAAAGAACACTAAGCAGTTTCTCAGAAAGCTTCTTTCCAGATTTCATCTGAGGATATTTCCTTTTTCACCATAGCCCTCTATGGGCTTCCAAATATCACTTTGCCAATTCCACAAGAACTGTCTTAGCGAAAGGCTTCTCGAGGGTAGAGCTGTAACTCTGTGAGATGATTTCACAGAACACAAAGAAGTTTCTCAGAAAGCTTCTTTCTCTTTGTTATCGGAGGATATTTCCTTTGGCCCTATAGTCTTCAAAGCGATCCGAAATATCTGTTCTCAGATTCCACAGAAATAAGGCTAGCAAAGAGATACACGAAATACAGATGTAACTCTGTGAGATGAATTAACAGAACACTAAGCAGTTTCTCAGAAAGCTTCTTTCCAGATTTCATCTGAGGATATATCCTTTTTCACCATAGCCCTCTATGGGCTTCCAAATATCACTTTGCCAATTCCACAAGAACTGTCTTAGCGAAAGGCTTCTTGAGGGAAAGCTGTAACTCTGTGAGATGATTTCACAGAACACAAAGAAGTTTCTCAGAAAGCTTCTTTCTCTTTGTTATCGGAGGATATTTCCTTTGGCCCTATAATCTTCAAAGCGATCCGAAATATCTGTTCTCAGATTCCACAGAAATAAGGCTAGCAAAAGAGATCCAGGAAATACAGATGTAACTCTGTGAGATGAATTAACAGAACACTAAGCAGTTTCTCAGAAAGCTTCTTTCCAGATTTCATCTGAGGATATTTCCTTTTTCACCATAGCCCTCTATGGGCTTCCAAATATCACTTTGCCAATTCCACAAGAACTGTCTTAGCTAAAGGCTTCTTGAGGGGAAAGCGGTAACTCTGTGAGATGATTTCACAGAACACAAAGAAGTTTCTCAGAAAGCTTCTTTCTCTTTGTTATCGGAGGATATTTCCTTTGGCCCTATAGTCTTCAAAGGGATCCGAAATATCTGTTCTCAGATTCCACAGAAATAAGGCTAGCAAAGAGATCCACGAAATACAGATATAAGTCTGTGAGATGAATTAAGAGAACACTAAGCAGTTTCTCAGAAAGCTTCTTTCCAGATTTCATCTGAGGATATTTCCTTTTTCACCATAGCCCTCTATGGGCTTCCAAATATCACTTTGCCAATTCCACAAGAACTGTCTTAGCTAAAGGCTTCTTGAGGGGAAAGCAGTAACTCTGTGAGATGATTTCACAGAACACAAAGAAGTTTCTCAGAAAGCTTCTTTCTCTTTGTTATCGGAGGATATTTCCTTTGGCCCTATAGTCTTCAAAGGGATCCGAAATATCTGTTCTCAGATTCCACAGAAATAAGGCTAGCAAAGAAATCCACGAAATACAGATGTAAGTCTGTGAGATGAATTAACAGAACACTAAGCAGTTTCTCAGAAAGCTTCTTTCCAGATTTCATCTGAGGATATTTCCTTTTTCACCATAGCCCTCTATGGGCTTCCAAATATCACTTTGCCAATTCCACAAGAACTGTCTTAGCGAAAGGCTTCTCGAGGGTAGAGCTGTAACTCTGCGAGATGATTTCACAGAACACAAAGAAGTTTATCAGAAAGCGTCTTTCTCTTTGTTATCGGAGGATATTTCCTTTGGCCCTATAGTCTTCAAAGGGATCCGAAATATCTGTTCTCAGATTCCACAGAAATAAGGCTAGCAAAGAGATCCACGAAATACAGATGTAAGTCGGTGAGAAGAATTAACAGAACACTAAGCAGTTTCTAAGAAAGATTCTTTCCAGATTTCATCTGAGGATATTTCTTTTTTCACCATAGCCCTCTATGGGCTTCCAAATATCACTTTGCCAATTCCACAAGAACTGTCTTAGCGAAAGGCTTCTTGAGGGGAAAGCTGTAACTCTGTGAGATGATTTCACAGAACACAAAGAAGTTTCTCAGAAAGCTTCTTTCTCTTTGTTATCGGAGGATATTTCCTTTGGCCCTATAGTCTTCAAAGGGATCCGAAATATCTGATTTCAGATTCCACAGAAATAAGGCTAGCAAAGAGATTCACGAAATACAGATGTAACTCTGTGAGATGAATTAACAGGACACTAAGCAGTTTCTCAGAAAGCTTCTTTCCAGATTTCATCTGAGGATATATCCTTTTTCACCATAGCCCTCTATGGGCTTCCAAATATCACTTTGCCAATTCCACAAGAACTGTCTTAGCGAAAGGCTTCTTGAGGGGAAAGCTGTAACTCTGTGAGATGATTTCACAGAACACAAAGAAGTTTCTCAGAAAGCTTCTTTCTCTTTGTTATCGGAGGATATTTCCTTTGGCCCTATAGTCTTCAAAGGGATCCGAAATATCTGTTCTCAGATTCCACAGAAATAAGGCTAGCAAAGAGATCCATGAAATACAGATGTAACTCTGTGAGATGAATTAACAGAACACTAAGCAGTTTCTCAGAAAGCTTCTTTCCATATTTCTTCTGAGGATATTTCCTTTTTCACCATAGCCCTCTATGGGCTTCCAAATATCACTTTGCCAATTCCACAAGAACTGTCTTAGCGAAAGGCTTCTTGAGGGGAAAGCTGTAACTCTGTGAGATGATTTCACAGAACACAAAGAAGTTTCTCAGAAAGCTTCTTTCTCTTTGTTATCGGAGGATATTTCCTTTGGCCCTATAGTCTTCAAAGGGATCCGAAATATCTGTTCTCAGATTCCAGAGAAATAAGGCTAGCAAAGAGATCCACGAAATACAGATGTAAGTCTGTGAGATGAATTAACAGAACACTAAGCAGTTTCTCAGAAAGCTTCTTTCCAGATTTCATCTGAGGATATTTCCTTTTTCACCATAGCCCTCTAAGGGCTTCCAAATATCACTTTGCCAATTCCACAAGAACTGTCTTAGCTAAAGGCTTCTTGAGGGGAAAGCAGTAACTCTGTGAGATGATTTCACAGAACGCAAAGAAGTTTCTCAGAAAGCTTCTTTCTCTTTGTTATCGGAGGATATTTCCTTTGGCCCTATAGTCTTCAAAGGGATCCGAAATATCTTTTCTCAGATTCCAGAGAAATAAGGCTAGCAAAGAAATCCACGAAATACAGATGTAAGTCTGTGAGATGAATTAACAGAACACTAAGCAGTTTCTCAGAAAGCTTCTTTCCAGATTTCATCTGAGGATATTTCCTTTTTCACCATAGCCCTCTATGGGCTTCCAAATATCACTTTGCCAATTCCACAAGAACTGTCTTAGCGAAAGGCTTCTTGAGGGGAAAGCTGTAACTCTGTGAGATGATTTCACAGAACACAAAGAAGTTTCTCAGAAAGCTTCTTTCTCTTTGTTATCGGAGGATATTTCCTTTGGCCCTATAATCTTCAAAGGGATCCGAAATATCTGTTCTCAGATTCCACAGAAATAAGGCTAGCAAGGAGATCCAGGAAATACAGATGTAACTCTATGAGATGAATTAACAGAACACTAAGCAGTTTCTCAGAAAGCTTCTTTCCAGATTTCATCTGAGGATATTTCCTTTTTCACCATAGCCCTCTATGGGCTTCCAAATATCACTTTGCCAATTCCACAAGAACTGTCTTAGCTAAAGGCTTCTTGAGGGGAAAGCTGTAACTCTGTGAGATGATTTCACAGAACACAAAGAAGTTTCTCAGAAAGCTTCTTTCTCTTTGTTATCGGAGGATATTTCCTTTGGCCCTATAGTCTTCAAAGGGATCCGAAATATCTGTTCTCAGATTCCACAGAAATAAGGCTAGCAAAGAAATCCACGAAATACAGATGTTAGTCTGTGAGATGAATTAACAGAACACTAAGCAGTTTCTCACAAAGCTTCTTTCCAGATTTCATCTGAGGATATTTCCTTTTTCACCATAGCCCTCTATGGGCTTCCAAATATCACTTTGCCAATTCCACAAGAACTGTCTTAGCGAAAGGCTTCTTGAGGGGAAAGCTGTAACTCTGTGAGATGATTTCACAGAACACAAAGAAGTTTCTCAGAAAGCTTCTTTCTCTTTGTTATCGGAGGATATTTCCCTTGGCCCTATAGTCTTCAAAGGGATCCGAAATATCTGTTCTCAGATTCCAGAGCAATAAGGCTAGCAAAGAGATCCACGAAATACAGATGTAAGTCTGTGAGATGAATTAACAGAACACTAAGCAGTTTCTCAAAAAGCTTCTTTCCAGATTTCATCTGAGGATATTTCCTTTTTCACCATAGCCCTCTATGGGCTTCCAAATATCACTTTGCCAATTCCACAAGAACTGTCTTAGCGAAAGGCTTCTCGAGGTTAGAGCTGTAACTCTGTGAGATGATTTCACAGAACACAAAGAAGTTTCTCAGAAAGCGTCTTTCTCTTTGTTATCGGAGGATATTTCCTTTGGCCATATAGTCTTCAAAGGGATCCGAAATATCTGTTCTCAGATTCCACAGAAATAAGGCTAGCAAAGAGATCCACGAAATACAGATGTAAGTCTGTGAGATGAATTAACAGAACACTAAGCAGTTTCTCAGAAAGCTTCTTTCCAGATTTCATCTGAGGATATTTCCTTTTTCACCATAGCCCTCTATGGGCTTCCAAACATCACTTTGCCAATTCCACAAGAACTGTCTTAGCGAAAGGCTTCTCGAGGGTAGAGCTGTAACTCTGTGAGATGATTTCACAGAACGCAAAGAAGTTTCTCAGAAAGCGTCTTTCTCTTTGTTATCGGAGGATATTTCCTTTGGCCCTATAGTCTTCAAAGGGATCCGAAATATCTGTTCTCAGATTCCACAGAAATAAGGCTAGCAAAGAGATCCACGAAATACAGATGTAACTCTGTGAGATGAATTAACAGAACACTAAGCAATTTCTCAGAAAGCTTCTTTCCAGATTTCTTCTGAGGATATTTCCTTTTTCGCCATAGCCCTCTATGGGCTTCCAAATATCACTTTGCCAATTCCACAAGAACTGTCTTAGCGAAAGGCTTCTTCAGGGGAAAGCTGTAACTCTGTGAGATGATTTCACAGAACACAAAGAAGTTTCTCAGAAAGCTTCTTTCTCTTTGTTATCGGAGGATATTTCCTTTGGCCCTATAGTCTTCAAAGGGATCCGAAATATCTGTTCTCAGATTCCAGAGAAATAAAGCTAGCAAAGAGATCCACGAAATACAGATGTAAGTCTGTGAGATGAATTAACAGAACACTAAGCAGTTTCTCAGAAAGCTTCTTTCCAGATTTCATCTGAGGATATTTCCTTTTTCACCATAGCCCTCTATAGCTTCCAAATATCACTTTGCCAATTCCACAAGAACTGTCTTAGCTAAAGGCTTCTTGAGGGGAAAGCAGTAACTCTGTGTGATGATTTCACAGAACACAAAGAAGTTTCTCAGAAAGCTTCTTTCTCTTTGTTATCGGAGGATATTTCCTTTGGCCTATAGTCTTCAAAGGGATCCGAAATATCTGTTCTCAGATTCCAGAGAAATAAGGCTAGCAAAGAAATCCACGAAATACAGATGTAAGTCTGTGAGATGAATTAACAGAACACTAAGCAGTTTCTCAGAAAGCTTCTTTCCAGATTTCATCTGAGGATATTTCCTTTTTCACCATAGCCCTCTATGGGCTTCCAAATATCACTTTGCCAATTCCACAAGAACTGTCTTAGCGAAAGGCTTCTTGAGGGGAAAGCTGTAACTCTGTGAGATGATTTCACAGAACACAAAGAAGTTTCTCAGAAAGCTTCTTTCTCTTTGTTATCGGAGGATATTTCCTTTGGCCCTATAGTCTTCAAAGGGATCCGAAATATCTGTTCTCAGATTCCACAGAAATAAGGCTAGCAAAGAGATCCACGAAATACAGATGTAAGTCTGTGAGATGAATTAACAGAACACTAAGCAGTTTCTCAGAAAGCTTCTTTCCAGATTTCCTCTGAGGATATTTCCTTTTTCACCATAGCCCTCTATGGGCTTCCAAATATCACTTTGCCAATTCCACAAGAACTGTCTTAGCTAAAGGCTTCTTGAGGGGAAAGCAGTAACTCTGTGAGATGATTTCACAGAACATAAAGAAGTTTCTCAGAAAGCTTCTTTCTCTTTGTTATCGGAGGATATTTCCTTTGGCCCTATAGTCTTCAAAGGGATCCGAAATATCTGTTCTCAGATTCCAGAGAAATAAGGCTAGCAAAGAAATCCACGAAATACAGATGTAAGTCTGTGAGATGAATTAACAGAACACTAAGCAATTTCTCAGAAAGCTTCTTTCCTGATTTCATCTGAGGATATTTCCTTTTTCACCATAGCCCTCTATGGGCTTCCAAATATCACTTTGCCAATTCCACAAGAACTGTCTTAGCGAAAGGCTTCTTGAGGGGAAAGCTGTAACTCTGTGAGATGATTTCACAGAACACAAAGAAGTTTCTCAGAAAGCTTCTTTCTCTTTGTTATCGGAGGATATTTCCTTTGGCCCTATAGTCTTCAAAGGGATCCGAAATATCTGTTCTCAGATTCCACAGAAATAAGGCTAGCAAAGAGATCCACGAAATACAGATGTAACTCTGTGAGATGAATTAACAGAACACTAAGCAGTTTCTCAGAAAGCTTCTTTCCAGATTTCATCTGAGGATATTTCCTTTTTCACCATAGCCCTCTATGGGCTTCCAAATATCACTTTGCCAATTCCACAAGAACTGTCTTAGCTAAAGGCTTCTTGAGGGGAAAGCTGTAACTCTGTGAGATGATTTCACAGAACACAAAGAAGTTTCTCAGAACGCTTCTTTCTCTTTGTTATCGGAGGATATTTCCTTTGGCCCTATAGTCTTCAAAGGGATCCGAAATATCTGTTCTCAGATTCCACAGAAATAAGGCTAGCAAAGAAATCCACGAAATACAGATGTTAGTCTGTGAGATGAATTAACAGAACACTAAGAAGTTTCTCAGAAAGCTTCTTTCCAGATTTCATCTGAGGATATTTCCTTTTTCACCATAGCCCTCTATGGGCTTCCAAATATCACTTTGCCAATTCCACAAGAACTGTCTTAGCGAAAGGCTTCTTGAGGGGAAAGCTGTAACTCTGTGAGATGATTTCACAGAACACAAAGAAGTTTCTCAGAAAGCTTCTTTCTCTTTGTTATCGGAGGATATTTCCCTTGGCCCTATAGTCTTCAAAGGGATCCGAAATATCTGTTCTCAGATTCCAGAGAAATAAGGCTAGCAAAGAGATCCACGAAATACAGATGTAAGTCGGTGAGATGAATTAACAGAACACTAAGCAGTTTCTCAGAAAGCTTCTTTCCAGATTTCATCTGAGGATATTTCCTTTTTCACCATAGCCCTCTATGGGCTTCCAAATATCACTTTGCCAATTCCACAAGAACTGTCTTAGCGAAAGGCTTCTCGAGGTTAGAGCTGTAACTCTGTGAGATGATTTCACAGAACACAAAGAAGTTTCTCAGAAAGCTTCTTTCTCTTTGTTATCGGAGGATATTTCCTTTGGCCCTATAGTCTTCAAAGGGATCCGAAATATCTGTTCTCAGATTCCACAGAAATAAGGCTAGCAAAGAGATCCACGAAATACAGATGTAAGTCTGTGAGATGAATTAACAGAACACTAAGCAGTTTCTCAGAAAGCTTCTTTCCAGATTTCATCTGAGGATATTTCCTTTTTCACCATAGCCCTCTATGGGATTCCAAATATCACTTTGCCAATTCCACAAGAACTGTCTTAGCGAAGGGCTTCTTGAGGGGAAAGCTGTAACTCTGTGAGATGATTTCACAGAACACAAAGAAGTTTCTCAGAAAGCTTCTTTCTCTTTGTTATTGGAGGATATTTCCCTTGGCCCTATAGTCTTCAAAGGGATCCGAAATATCTGTTCTCAGATTCCACAGAAATAAGGCTAGCAAAGAGATCCACGAAGTACAGATGTATGTCTGTGAGATGAATTAACAGAACACTAAGCAGTTTCTCAGAAAGCTTCTTTCCAGATTTCATCTGAGGATATTTCCTTTTTCACCATAGCCCTCTATGGGCTTCCAAATATCACTTTGCCAATTCCACAAGAACTGTCTTAGCGAAAGGCTTCTCGAGGGTAGAGCTATAACTCTGTGAGATGATTTCACAGAACACAAAGAAGTTTCTCAGAAAGCGTCTTTCTCTTTGTTATCAGAGGATATTTCCTTTGGCCCTATAGTCTTCAAAGGGATCCGAAATATCTGTTCTCAGATTCCACAGAAATAAGGCTAGCAAAGAGATCCACGAAATACAGATGTAAGTCGGTGAGATGAATTAACAGAACATTAAACAGTTTCTAAGAAAGATTCTTTCCAGATTTCATCTGAGGATATTTCCTTTTTCACCATAGCCCTCTATGGGCTTCCAAATATCACTTTGCCAATTCCACAAGAACTGTCTTAGCGAAAGGCTTCTTGAGGGGAAAGCTGTAACTCTGTGAGATGATTTCACAGAACACAAAGGAGTTTCTCAGAAAGCTTCTTTGTCTTTGTTATCGGAGGATATTTCCTTTGGCCCTATAGTCTTCAAAGGGATCCGAAATATCTGTTCTCAGATTCCACAGAAATAAGGCTAGCAAAGAGATCCACGAAATACAGATGTAACTCTGTGAGATGAATTAACAGAACACTAAGCAGTTTCTCAGAAAGCTTCTTTCCAGATTTCATCTGAGGATATTTCCTTTTTCACCATAGCCCTCTATGGGCTTCCAAATATCACTTTGCCAATTCCACAAGAACTGTCTTAGCTAAAGGCTTCTTGAGGGGAAAGCTGTAACTCTGTGAGATGATTTCACAGAACAGAAAGAAGTTTCTCAGAAAGCTTCTTTCTCTTTGTTATCGGAGGATATTTCCTTTGGCCATATAGTCTTCAAAGGGATCCGAAATATCTGTTCTCAGATTCCACAGAAATAAGGCTAGCAAAGAAATCCACGAAATACAGATGTTAGTCTGTGAGATGAATTAACAGAACACTAAGCAGTTTCTCAGAAAGCTTCTTTCCAGATTTCATCTGAGGATATTTCCTTTTTCACCATAGCCCTCTATGGGCTTCCAAATATCACTTTGCCAATTCCACAAGAACTGTCTTAGCGAAAGGCTTCTTGAGGGGAAAGCTGTAACTCTGTGAGATGATTTCACAGAACACAAAGAAGTTTCTCAGAAAGCTTCTTTCTCTTTGTTATCGGAGGATATTTCTCTTGGCCCTATAGTCTTCAAAGGGATCCGAAATATCTGTTCTCAGATTCCAGAGAAATAAGGCTAGCAAAGAGATCCACGAAATACAGATGTAAGTCTGTGAGATGAATTAACAGAACACTAAGAAGTTTCTCAGAAAGCTTCTTTCCAGATTTCATCTGAGGATATTTCCTTTTTCACCATAGCCCTCTATGGGCTTCCAAATATCACTTTGCCAATTCCACAAGAACTGTCTTAGCGAAAGGCTTCTTGAGGGGAAAGCTGTAACTCTGTGAGATGATTTCACAGAACACAAAGAAGTTTCTCAGAAAGCTTCTTTCTCTTTGTTATCGGAGGATATTTCCTTTGGCCCTATAGTCTTCAAAGGGATCCGAAATATCTGTTCTCAGATTCCACAGAAATAAGGCTAGCAAAGAGATCCACGAAATACAGATGTAACTCTGTGAGATGAATTAACAGAACACTAAGCAGTTTCTCAGAAAGCTTCTTTCCAGATTTCATCTGAGGATATTTCCTTTTTCACCATAGCCCTCTATGGGCTTCCAAATATCACTTTGCCAATTCCACAAGAACTGTCTTAGCTAAAGGCTTCTTGAGGGGAAAGCTGTAACTCTGTGAGATGATTTCACAGAACAAAAAGAAGTTTCTCAGAACGCTTCTTTCTCTTTGTTATCGGAGGATATTTCCTTTGGCCCTATAGTCTTCAAAGGGATCCGAAATATCTGTTCTCAGATTCCACAGAAATAAGGCTAGCAAAGAAATCCACGAAATACAGATGTTAGTCTGTGAGATGAATTAACAGAACACTAAGAAGTTTCTCAGAAAGCTTATTTCCAGATTTCATCTGAGGATATTTCCTTTTTCACCATAGCCCTCTATGGGCTTCCAAATATCACTTTGCCAATTCCACAAGAACTGTCTTAGCGAAAGGCTTCTTGAGGGGAAAGCTGTAACTCTGTGAGATGATTTCACAGAACACAAAGAAGTTTCTCAGAAAGCTTCTTTCTCTTTGTTATCGGAGGATATTTCCCTTGGCCCTATAGTCTTCAAAGGGATCCGAAATATCTGTTCTCAGATTCCAGAGAAATAAGGCTAGCAAAGAGATCCACGAAATACAGATGTAAGTCTGTGAGATGAATTAACAGAACACTAAGCAGTTTCTCAGAAAGCTTCTTTCCAGATTTCATCTGAGGATATTTCCTTTTTCACCATAGCCCTCTATGGGATTCCAAATATCACTTTGCCAATTCCACAAGAACTGTCTTAGCGAAAGGCTTCTCGAGGTTAGAGCTGTAACTCTGTGAGATGATTTCACAGAACACAAAGAAGTTTCTCAGAAAGCTTCTTTCTCTTTGTTATCGGAGGATATTTCCTTTGGCCCTATAGTCTTCAAAGGGATCCGAAATATCTGTTCTCAGATTCCACAGAAATAAGGCTAGCAAAGAGATTCACGAAATACAGATGTAAGTCTGTGAGATGAATTAACAGAACACTAAGCAGTTTCTCAGAAAGCTTCTTTCCAGATTTCATCTGAGGATATTTCCTTTTTCACCATAGCCCTCTATGGGATTCCAAATATCACTTTGCCAATTCCACAAGAACTGTCTTAGCGAAGGGCTTCTTGAGGGGAAAGCTGTAACTCTGTGAGATGATTTCACAGAACACAAAGAAGTTTCTCAGAAAGCTTCTTTCTCTTTGTTATTGGAGGATATTTCCCTTGGCCCTATAGTCTTCAAAGGGATCCGAAATATCTGTTCTCAGATTCCAGAGAAATAAGGCTAGCAAAGAGATCCACGAAATACAGATGTATGTCTGTGAGATGAATTAACAGAACACTAAGCAGTTTCTCAGAAAGCTTCTTTCCAGATTTCATCTGAGGATATTTCCTTTTTCACCATAACCCTCTATGGGCTTCCAAATATCACTTTGCCAATTCCACAAGAACTGTCTTAGCGAAAGGCTTCTTGAGGGGAAAGCTGTAACTCTGTGAGATGATTTCACAGAACACAAAGAAGTTTCTCAGAAAGCTTCTTTCTCTTTGTTATCGGAGGATATTTCCTTTGGCCCTATAGTCTTCAAAGGGATCCGAAATATCTGTTCTCAGATTCCACAGAAATAAGGCTAGCAAAGAGATCCACGAAATACAGATGTAAGTCTGTGAGATGAATTAACAGAACACTAAGCAGTTTCTCAGAAAGCTTCTTTCCAGATTTCATCTGAGGATATTTCCTTTTTCACCATAGCCCTCTATAGCTTCCAAATATCACTTTGCCAATTCCACAAGAACTGTCTTAGCTAAAGGCTTCTTGAGGGGAAAGCAGTAACTCTGTGAGATGATTTCACAGAACACAAAGAAGTTTCTCAGAAAGCTTCTTTCTCTTTGTTATCGGAGGATATTTCCTTTGGCCCTATAGTCTTCAAAGGGATCCGAAATATCTGTTCTCAGATTCCAGAGAAATAAGGCTAGCAAAGAAATCCACGAAATACAGATGTAAGTCTGTGAGATGAATTAACAGAACACTAAGCAGTTTCTCAGAAAACTTCTTTCCAGATTTCATCTGAGGATATTTCCTTTTTCACCATAGTCCTCTATGGGCTTCCAAATATCACTTTGCCAATTCCACAAGAACTGTCTTAGCGAAAGGCTTCTTGAGGGGAAAGCTGTAACTCTGTGAGATGATTTCACAGAACACAAAGAAGTTTCTCAGAAAGCTTCTTTCTCTTTGTTATCGGAGGATATTTCCTTTGGCCCTATAGTCTTCAAAGTGATCCGAAATATCTGTTCTCAGATTCCACAGAAATAAGGCTAGCAAAGAGATCCAGGAAATACAGATGTAACTCTGTGAGATGAATTAACAGAACACTAAGCAGTTTCTCAGAAAGCTTCTTTCCAGATTTCATCTGAGGATATTTCCTTTTTCACCATAGCCCTCTATGGGCTTCCAAATATCACTTTGCCAATTCCACAAGAACTGTCTTAGCTAAAGGCTTCTTGAGGGGAAAGCTGTAACTCTGTGAGATGATTTCACAGAACAGAAAGAAGTTTCTCAGAAAGCTTCTTTCTCTTTGTTATCGGAGGATATTTCCTTTGTCCATATAGTCTTCAAAGGGATCCGAAATATCTGTTCTCAGATTCCACAGAAATAAGGCTAGCAAAGAAATCCACGAAATACAGATGTTAGTCTGTGAGATGAATTAACAGAACACTAAGCAGTTTCTCAGAAAGCTTCTTTCCAGATTTCATCTGAGGATATTTCCTTTTTCACCATAGCCCTCTATGGGCTTCCAAATATCACTTTGCCAATTCCACAAGAACTGTCTTAGCGAAAGGCTTCTTGAGGGGAAAGCTGTAACTCTGTGAGATGATTTCACAGAACACAAAGAAGTTTCTCAGAAAGCTTCTTTCTCTTTGTTATCGGAGGATATTTCTCTTGGCCCTATAGTCTTCAAAGGGATCCGAAATATCTGTTCTCAGATTCCAGAGAAATAAGGCTAGCAAAGAGATCCACGAAATACAGATGTAAGTCTGTGAGATGAATTAACAGAACACTAAGCAGTTTCTCAGAAAGCTTCTTTCCAGATTTCATCTGAGGATATTTCCTTTTTCACCATAGCCCTCTATGTGCTTCCAAATATCACTTTGCCAATTCCACAAGAACTGTCTTAGCGAAAGGCTTCTCGAGGTTAGAGCTGTAACTCTGTGAGATGATTTCACAGAACACAAAGAAGTTTCTCCGAAAGCTTCTTTCTCTTTGTTATCGGAGGATATTTCCTTTGGCCCTATAGTCTTCAAAGGGATCCGAAATATCTGTTCTCAGATTCCACAGAAATAAGGCTAGCAAAGAGATCCACGAAATACAGATGTAAGTCTGTGAGATGAATTAACAGAAAACTAAGCAGTTTCTCAGAAAGCTTCTTTCCAGATTTCATCTGAGGATATTTCCTTTTTCACCATAGCCCTCTATGGGCTTCCAAATATCACTTTGCCAATTCCACAAGAACTGTCTTAGCGAAAGGCTTCTTGAGGGGAGAGCTGTAACTCTGTGAGATGATTTCACAGAACACAAAGAAGTTTCTCAGAAAGCTTCTTTCTCTTTGTTATCAGAGGATATTTCCTTTGGCCCTATAGTCTTCAAAGGGATCCGAAATATCTGGTCTCAGATTCCACAGAAATAAGGCTAGCAAAGAGATCCACGAAATACAGATGTAACTCTGTGAGATGAATTAACAGGACACTAAGCAGTTTCTCAGAAAGATTCTTTCCAGATTTCATCTGAGGATATTTCTTTTTTCACCATAGCCCTCTATGGGCTTCCAAATATCACTTTGCCAATTCCACAAGAACTGTCTTAGCGAAAGGCTTCTTGAGGGGAAAGCTGTAACTCTGTGAGATGATTTCACAGAACACAAAGAAGTTTCTCAGAAAGCTTCTTTCTCTTTGTTATCGGAGGATATTTCCTTTGGCCCTATAGTCTTCAAAGGGATCCGAAATATCTGTTCTCAGATTCCAAAGAAATAAGGCTAGCAAAGAGATCCACGAAATACAGATGTAACTCTCTGAGATGAATTAAGAGAACACTAAGCAGTTTCTCAGAAAGTTTCTTTCCAGATTTCATCTGAGGATATTTCCTTTTTCACCATAGCCCTCTATGGGATTCCAAATATCACTTTGCCAATTCCACAAGAACTGTCTTAGCGAAACGCTTCTTGAGGGGAAAGCTGTAACTCTGTGAGATGATTTCACAGAACACAAAGAAGTTTCTCAGAAAGCTTCTTTCTCTTTGTTATCGGAGGACATTTCCTTTGGCCCTATAGACTTCAAAGGGATCCGAAATATCTGTTCTCAGATTTCAGAGAAATAAGGCTAGCAAAGAGATCCACGAAATACAGATGTAAGTCTGTGAGATGAATTAACAGAACACTAAGCAGTTTCTCAGAAAGCTTCTTTCCAGATTTCATCTGAGGATATTTCCTTTTTCACCATAGCCCTCTATGGGCTTCCAAATATCACTTTGCCAATTCCACAAGAACTGTCTTAGCGAAAGGCTTCTTGAGGGGAAAGCTGTAACTCTGTGAGATGATTTCACAGAACACAAAGAAGTTTCTCAGATAGCTTCTTTCTCTTTGTTATCGGAGGATATTTCCTTTGGCCCTATAGTCTTCAAAGGGATCCGAAATATCTGTTCTCAGATTCCACAGAAATAAGGCTAGCAAAGAGATCCACGAAATACAGATGTAACTCTGTGAGGTGAATTAACAGAACACTAAGCAGTTTCACAGAAAGCTTCTTTCCAAATTTCATCTGAGGACATTTCCTTTTTCACCGTAGCCCTCTATGGCTTCCAAATATCACTTTGCCAATTCCACAAGAACTGTCTAAGCGAAAGGCTTCTGGAGGGGAAAGCTGTAACTCTGTGAGATGATTTCACAGAACACAAAGAAGTTTCTCAGAAAACTTCTTTCTCTTTGTTATCGGAGGATATTTCCTTTGGCCCTAGAGTCTTCAAAGGGTTCCGAAATATCTGTTCTCAGATTCCACAGAAATAAGGCTAGCAGAGAGATCCACGAAATACAGATGTAACTCTGTGAGATGAATTAACAGGACACTAAGCAGTTTCTAAGAAAGCTTCTTTCCAGATTTCATCTGAGGATATTTCCTTTTTCACCATAGCCCTCTATGGGCTGCCAAATATCACTTTGCCAATTCCACAAGAACTGTCTTAGCGAAAGGCTTCTTGAGGGGAAAGCTGTAACTCTGTGAGATGATTTCACAGAACACAAAGAAGTTTCTCAGAAAGCTTCTTTCTCTTTGTTATCGGAGGATATTTCCTTTGGCCCTATAGTCTTCAAAGGGATCCGAAATATCTGTTCTCAGATTCCACAAAAATAAGGCTATCAAAGAGATCCACGAAATACAGATGTAACTCTGTGAGATGAATTAACAGAACACTAAGCAGTTTCTCAGAAAGCTTCTTTCCAGATTTCATCTGAGCATATTTCCTTTTTCACCATAGCCCTCTATGGCTTCCAAATATCACTTTGCCAATTCCACAAGAACTGTCTTAGCGAAAGGCTTCTTGAGGGGAAAGCTGTAACTCTGTGAGATGATTTCACAGAACACAAAGAAGTTTCTCAGAAAGCTTCTTTCTCTTTGTTATCGGAGGATATTTCCTTTGGCCCTATAGTCTTCAAAGGGATCCGAAATATCTGTTCTCAGATTCCACAGAAATAAGGCTAGCAAAGAGATCCACGAAATACAGATGTAACTCTGTGAGATGAATTAACAGAACACTAAGCAGTTTCTCAGAAAGCTTCTTTCCAGATTTCATCTGAGGATATTTCCTTTTTCACCATAGCCCTCTATGGGCTTCCAAATATCACTTTGCCAATTCCACAAGAACTGTCTTAGCGAAAGGCTTCTTGAGGGGAAAGCTGTAACTCTGTGAGATGATTTCACAGAACACAAAGAAGTTTCTCAGAAAGCTTCTTTCTCTTTGTTATCGGAGGATATTTCCTTTGGCCCTATAGACTTCAAAGGGATCCGAAATATCTGTTCTCAGATTCCACAGAAATAAGGCTATCAAAGAAATCCACGAAATACAGATGTTAGTCTGTGAGATGAATTAACAGAACACTAAGCAGTTTCTCAGAAAGCTTCTTTCCAGATTTCATCTGAGGATATTTCCTTTTTCACCATAGCCCTCTATGGGCTTCCAAATATCACTTTGCCAATTCCACAAGAACTGTCTTAGCGAAAGGCTTCTCGAGGTTAGAGCTGTAACTCTGTGAGATGATTTCACAGAACACAAAGAAGTTTCTCCGAAAGCTTCTTTCTCTTTGTTATCGGAGGATATTTCCTTTGGCCCTATAGACTTCAAAGGGATCCGAAATATCTGTTCTCAGATTCCACAGAAATAAGGCTAGCAAAGAGATCCACGAAATACAGATGTAAGTCTGTGAGATGAATTAACAGAACACTAAGCAGTTTCTCAGAAAGATTCTTTCCAAATTTCATCTAAGGATATTTGTTTTTTCACCATAGCCCTCTATGGGCTTCCAAATATCACTTTGCCAATTCCACAAGAACTGTCTTAGCGAAAGGCTTCTTGAGGGGAAAGCTGTAACTCTGTGAGATGATTTCACAGAACACAAAGAAGTTTCTCAGAAAGCTTCTTTCTCTTTGTTATCGGAGGATATTTCCTTTGGCCCTATAGTCTTCAAAGGGATCCGAAATATCTGTTTTCAGATTCCACAGAAATAAGGCTAGCAAAGAGATCCACGAAATACAGATGTAACTCTGTGAGATGAATTAACAGAACACTAAGCAGTTTCTCAGAAAGCTTCTTTCCAGATTTCATCTGAGGATATTTCCTTTTTCACCATAGCCCTCTAGGGGCTTCCAAATATCACTTTGCCAATTCCACAAGAACTTTCTTAGCGAAAGGCTTCTTGAGGGGAAAGCTGTAACTCTGTGAGATGATTTCACAGAACACAAAGAAGTTTCTCAGAAAGCTTCTTTCTCTTTGTTATGGGAGGATATTTCCTTTGGCCCTATAGTCTTCAAAGGGATCCGAAATATCTGTTCTCAGATTCCACAGAAATAAGGCTAGCAAAGAGATCCACGAAATACAGATGTAAGTCTGTGAGATGAATTAACAGAAAACTAAGCAGTTTCTCAGAAAGCTTCTTTCCAGATTTCATCTGAGGATATTTCCTTTTTCACCATAGCCCTCTATGGGCTTCCAAATATCACTTTGCCAATTCCACAAGAACTGTCTTAGCGAAAGGCTTCTTGAGGGGAGAGCTGTAACTCTGTGAGATGATTTCACAGAACACAAAGAAGTTTCTCAGAAAGCTTCTTTCTCTTTGTTATCAGAGGATATTTCCTTTGGCCCTATAGTCTTCAAAGGGATCCGAAATATCTGTTCTCAGATTCCACAGAAATAAGGCTAGCAAAGAGATCCACGAAATACAGATGTAACTCTGTGAGATGAATTAACAGGACACTAAGCAGTTTCTCAGAAAGATTCTTTCCAGATTTCATCTGAGGATATTTCTTTTTTCACCATAGCCCTCTATGGGCTCCAAATATCACTTTGCCAATTCCACAAGAACTGTCTTAGCGAAAGGCTTCTTGAGGGGAAAGCTGTAACTCTGTGAGATGATTTCACAGAACACAAAGAAGTTTCTCAGAAAGCTTCTTTCTCTTTGTTATCGGAGGATATTTCCTTTCGCCCTATAGTCTTCAAAGGGATCCGAAATATCTGTTCTCAGATTCCAAAGAAATAAGGCTAGCAAAGAGATCCACGAAATACAGAAGTAACTCTCTGAGATGAATTAACAGAACACTAAGCAGTTTCTCAGAAAGCTTCTTTCCCGATTTCATCTGAGGATATTTCCTTTTTCACCATAGCCCTCTATGGGCTTCCAAATATCACTTTGCCAATTCCACAAGAACTGTCTTAGCGAAAGGCTTCTTGAGGGGAAAGCTGTAACTCTGTGAGATGATTTCACAGAACACAAAGAAGTTTCTCAGAAAGCTTCTTTCTCTTTGTTATCGGAGGATATTTCCTTTGGCCCTATAGACTTCAAAGGGATCCAAAATATCTGTTCCAAGATTTCAGAGAAATAGGGCTAGCAAAGAGATCCACGAAATACAGATGTAAGTCTGTGAGATGAATTAACAGAACACTAAGCAGTTTCTCAGAAAGCTTCTTTCCAGATTTCATCTGAGGATATTTCCTTTTTCACCATAGCCCTCTATGGGCTTCCAAATATCACTTTGCCAATTCCACAAGAACTGTCTTAGCGAAAGGCTTCTTGAGGGGAAAGCTGTAACTCTGTGAGATGATTTCACAGAACACAAAGAAGTTTCTCAGATAGCTTCTTTCTCTTTGTTATCGGAGGATATTTCCTTTGGCCCTATAGTCTTCAAAGGGATCCGAAATATCTGTTCTCAGATTCCACAGAAATAAGGCTAGCAAAGAGATCCACGAAATACAGATGTAACTCTGTGAGATGAATTAACAGAACACTAAGCAGTTTCACAGAAAGCTTCTTTCCAAATTTCATCTGAGGATATTTCCTTTTTCACCGTAGCCCTCTATGGCTTCCAAATATAACTTTGCCAATTCCACAAGAACTGTCTAAGCGAAAGGCTTCTGGAGGGGAAAGCTGTAACTCTGTGAGATGATTTCACAGAACACAAAGAAGTTTCTCAGAAAACTTCTTTCTCTTTGTTATCGGAGGATATTTCCTTTGGCCCTATAGTCTTCAAGGGTTCCGAAATATCTGTTCTCAGATTCCACAGAAATAAGGCTAGCAGAGAGATCCACGAAATACAGATGTAACTCTGTGAGATGAATTAACAGGACACTAAGCAGTTTCTAAGAAAGCTTCTTTCCAGATTTCATCTGAGGATATTTCCTTTTTCACCATAGCCCTCTATGGGCTTCCAAATATCACTTTGCCAATTCCACAAGAACTGTCTTAGCGAAAGGCTTCTTGAGGGGAAAGCTGTAACTCTGTGAGATGATTTCACAGAACACAAAGAAGTTTCTCAGAAAGCTTCTTTCTCTTTGTTATCGGAGGATATTTCCTTTGGCCCTATAGTCTTCAAAGGGATCCGAAATATCTGTTCTCAGATTCCACAGAAATAAGGCTAGCAAAGAGATCCACGAAATACAGATGTAACTGTGTGAGATGAATTAACAGAACACTAAGCAGTTTCTCAGAAAGCTTCTTTCCAGATTTCATCTGAGTATATTTAATTTTTCACCATAGCCCTCTATGGGCTTCCAAATATCACTTTGCCAATTCCACAAGAACTGTCTTAGCGAAAGGCTTATTGAGGGGAAAGCTGTAACTCTGTGAGATGATTTCACAGAACACAAAGAAGTTTCTCAGAAAGCTTCTTTCTCTTGATTATCGGAGGATATTTCCTTTGGCCCTATAGTCTTCAAATGGATCCGAAATACCTGTTCTCAGATTCCAGAGAAATAAGGCTAGCAAAGAGATCCACGAAATACAGATGTAAGTCTGTGAGATGAATTAACAGAACACTAAGCAGTTTCTCAGAAAGCTTCTATCCAGATTTCATCTGAGGATATTTCCTTTTTCACCATAGCCCTCTATGGGCTTCCAAATATCACTTTGCCAATTCCACAAGAACTGTCTTAGCGAAAGGTTTCTTGAGGGAAAGCTGTAACTCTGTGAGATGATTTCACAGAACACAAAGAAGTTTCTCAGAAAGCTTCTTTCTCTTTGTTATCGGAGGATATTTCCTTTGGCCGTATAGTCTTCAAAGGGAACCGAAATATCTGTTCTCAGATTCCACAGAAATAAGGCTAGCAAAGAGATCCACGAAATAAAGATGTAACTCTGTGAGATGAATTAACAGAACACTAAGCAGTTTCTCAGAAAGCTTCTTTCCAGATTTCATCTGAGGATATTTCCTTTTTCACCATAGCCCTCTATGGCTTCCAAATATCACTTTGCCATTTCCACAAGAACTGTCTTAGCGAAAGGCTTATTGAGAGGAAAGCTGCAACTCTGTGAGATGATTTCACAGAACACAAAGAAGTTTCTCAGAAAGCTTCTTTCTCTTTGTTATCGGAGGATATTTCCTTTGGCCCCAAAGTCTTCAAAGGGATCCGAAATATCTGTTCTCAGATTCCACAGAAATAAGGCTAGCAAAGAGATCCACGAAATACAGATGTAACTCTGTGAGATGAATTAACAGGACACTAAGCAGTTTCTCAGAAAGCTTCTTTCCAGATTTCATCTGAGGATATTTCCTTTTTCACCATAGCCCTCTATGGGCTTCCAAATATCACTTTGCCAATTCCACAAGAACTGTCTTAGCGAAAGGCTTCTTGAGGGAAAAGCTGTAACTCTGTGAGATGATTTCACAGAACACAAAGAAATTTCTCAGAAAGCTTCTTTGTCTTTGTTGTCGGAGGATATTTCCTTTGGCCCTATAGTCTTCAAAGGGATCCGAAATATCTGTTCTCAGATTCCACAGAAATAAGGCTAGCAAAGAGATCCACGAAATACAGATGTAAGTCTGTGAGATGAATTAACAGGACACTAAGCAGTTTCTCAGAAAGCTTCTTTCCAGATTTCATCTGAGGATATTTCATTTTTCACCATAGCCCTCTATGGGCTTCCAAATATCACTTTGCCAATTCCACAAGAACTGTCTTAGCGAAAGGCTTCTTGAGGGGAAAGCTGTAACTCTGTGAGATGATTTCACAGAACACAAAGAAGTTTCTCAGAAAGCTTCTTTCTCTTTGTTATCGGAGGATATTTCCTTTGGCCCTATAGACTTCAAAGGGATCCGAAATATCTGTTCTCAGATTCCAGAGAAATAAGGCTAGCAAAGAGATCCACGAAATACAGATGTAAGTCTGTGAGATGAATTAACAGAACACTAAGCAGTTTCTCAGAAAGCTTCTTTCCAGATTTCATCTGAGGATATTTGCTTTTTCACCATAGCCCTCTATGGGCTTCCAAATATCACTTTGCCAATTCCACAAGAACTGTCTTAGCGAAAGGCTTCTTGAGGGGAAAGCTGTAACTCTGTGAGATGATTTCACAGAACACAAAGAAGTTTCTCAGAAAGCTTCTTTCTCTTTGTTATGGGAGGATATTTCCTTTGGCCCTATAGTCTTCAAAGGGATCCGTAATATCTGTTCTCAGATTCCACAGAAATAAGGCTAGCAAAGAGATCCACGAAATACAGATGTAAGTCTGTGAGATGAATTAACAGAAAACTAAGCAGTTTCTGAGAAAGCTTCTTTCCAGATTTCATCTGAGGATATTTCCTTTTTCACCATAGCCCTCTATGGGCTTCCAAATATCACTTTGCCAATTCCACAAGAACTGTCTTAGCGAAAGGCTTCTTGAGGGGAGAGCTGTAACTCTGTGAGATGATTTCACAGAACACAAAGAAGTTTCTCAGAAAGCTTCTTTCTCTTTGTTATCAGAGGATATTTCCTTTGGCCCTATAGTCTTCAAAGGGAACCGAAATATCTGTTCTCAGATTCCACAGAAATAAGGCCAGCAAAGAGATCCACGAAATAAAGATGTAACTCTGTGAGATGAATTAACAGAACACTAAGCAGTTTCTCAGAAAGCTTCTTTCCAGATTTCATCTGAGGATATTTCCTTTTTCACCATAGCCCTCTATGGCTTCCAAATATCACTTTGCCATTTCCACAAGAACTGTCTTAGCGAAAGGGTTATTGAGAGGAAAGCTGTAACTCTGTGAGATGATTTCACAGAACACAAAGAAGTTTCTCAGAAAGCTTCTTTCTCTTTGTTATCGGAGGATATTTCCTTTGGCCCTATAGACTTCAAAGGGATCCGAAATATCTGTTCTCAGATTCCACAGAAATAAGGCTAGCAAAGAGATCCACGAAATACAGATGTAAGTCTGTGAGATGAATTAACAGAACACTAAGCAGTTTCTCAGAAAGCTTCTTTCCAGATTTCATCTGAGGATATTTGCTTTTTCACCATAGCCCTCTATGGGCTTCCAAATATCACTTTGCCAATTCCACAAGAACTGTCTTAGCGAAAGGCTTCTTGAGGGGAAAGCTGTAACTCTGTGAGATGATTTCACAGAACACAAAGAAGTTTCTCATAAAGCTTCTTTCTCTTTGTTATGGGAGGATATTTCCTTTGGCCCTATAGTCTTCAAAGGGATCCGAAATATCTGTTCTCAGATTCCACAGAAATAAGGCTAGCAAAGAGATCCACGAAATACAGATGTAAGTCTGTGAGATGAATTAACAGAACACTAAGCAGTTTCACAGAAAGCTTCTTTCCAGATTTCAACTGAGGATATTTCCTTTTTCACCATAGCCCTCTATGGCTTCCAAATATAACTTTGCCAATTCCACAAGATCTGTCTTAGCGAAAGGCTTCTTGAGGGGAAAGCTGTAACTCTGTGAGATGATTTCACAGAACACAAAGAAGTTTCTCAGAAAGCTTCTTTCTCTTTGTTATCGGAGGATATTTCCTTTGGCCCTATAGTCTTCAAAGGGATCCGAAATATCTGTTCTCAGATTCCACAGAAATAAGGCTAGCAAAGAGATCCACGAAATACAGGTGTAACTCTGTGAGATGAATTAACAGAACACTAAGCAGTTTCTCAGAAAGCTTCTTTCCAGATTTCATCTGAGGATATTTCCTTTTTCACCATAGCCCTCTAAGGGCTTCCAAATATCACTTTGCCAATTCCACAAGAACTGTCTTAGCGAAAGGCTTCTTGAGGGGAAAGCTGTAACTCTGTGAGATGATTTCACAGACCACAAAGAAGTTTCTCAGAAAGCTTCTTTCCCTTGATTATCGGAGGATATTTCCTTTGGCCCTATAGTCTTCAAAGGGATCCGAAATACCTGTTCTCAGATTCCACAGAAATAAGGCTAGCAAAGAGATCCACGAAATACAGATGTAACTCTGTGAGATGAATTAACAGAACACTAAGCAGTTTCACAGAAAGCTTCTTTCCAGATTTCAACTGAGGATATTTCCTTTTTCACCATAGCCCTCTATGGCTTCCAAATATATCTTTGCCAATTCCACAAGATCTGTCTTAGCGAAAGGCTTCTTGAGGGGAAAGCTGTAACTCTGTGAGATGATTTCACAGAACACAAAGAAGTTTCTCAGAAAGCTTCTTTCTCTTTGTTATCGGAGGATATTTCCTTTGGCCCTATAGTCTTCAAAGGGATCCGAAATATCTGTTCTCAGATTCCACAGAAATAAGGCTAGCAACAGATCCACGAAATACAGGTGTAACTCTGTGAGATGAATTAACAGAACACTAAGCAGTTTCTCAGAAAGCTTCTTTCCAGATTTCATCTGAGGATATTTCCTTTTTCACCATAGCCCTCTATGGCTTCCAAATATCACTTTGCCATTTCCACAAGAACTGTCTTAGCGAAAGGCTTATTGAGAGGAAAGCTGCAACTCTGTGAGATGATTTCACAGAACACAAAGAAGTTTCTCAGAAAGCTTCTTTCTCTTTGTTATCGGAGGATATTTCCTTTGGCCCCGTAGTCTTCAAAGGGAT
Source organism: Macaca nemestrina (assembly GCF_043159975.1). NCBI lineage: Eukaryota > Metazoa > Chordata > Mammalia > Primates > Cercopithecidae > Macaca > Macaca nemestrina. The sequence continues at coordinate 56,633,459 of NC_092129.1, read as the reverse complement.
CCGAAATATCTGTTCTCAGACTCCACAGAAATAAGGCTAGCAAAGAGATCCACGAAATACAGATGTAAGTCTGTGAGATGAATTAACAGGACACTAAGCAGTTTCTCAGAAAGCTTCTTTCCAGATTTCATCTGAGGATGTTTCTTTTTCACCATAGCCCTCTAGGGGCTTCCAAATATCACTTTGCCAATTCCACAAGAACTGTCTTAGCGAAAGGCTTCTTGAGGGAAAAGCTGTAACTCTGTGAGATGATTTCACAGAACACAAAGAAATTTCTCAGAAAGCTTCTTTGTCTTTGTTGTCGGAGGATATTTCCTTTGGCCCTATAGTCTTCAAAGGGATCCGAAATATCTGTTCTCAGATTCCACAGAAATAAGGCTAGCAAAGAGATCCACGAAATACAGATGTAAGTCTGTGAGATGAATTAACAGGACACTAAGCAGTTTCTCAGAAAGCTTCTTTCCAGATTTCATCTGAGGATATTTCATTTTTCACCATAGCCCTCTATGGGCTTCCAAATATCACTTTGCCAATTCCACAAGAACTGTCTTAGCGAAAGGCTTCTTGAGGGGAAAGCTGTAACTCTGTGAGATGATTTCACAGAACACAAAGAAGTTTCTCAGAAAGCTTCTTTCTCTTTGTTATCGGAGGATATTTCCTTTGGCCCTATAGACTTCAAAGGGATCCGAAATATCTGTTCTCAGATTCCAGAGAAATAAGGCTAGCAAAGAGATCCACGAAATACAGATGTAAGTCTGTGAGATGAATTAACAGAACACTAAGCAGATTCTCAGAAAGCTTCTTTCCAGATTTCATCTGAGGATATTTGCTTTTTCACCATAGCCCTCTATGGGCTTCCAAATATCACTTTGCCAATTCCACAAGAACTGTCTTAGCGAAAGGCTTCTTGAGGGGAAAGCTGTAACTCTGTGAGATGATTTCACAGAACACAAAGAAGTTTCTCAGAAAGCTTCTTTCTCTTTGTTATGGGAGGATATTTCCTTTGGCCCTATAGTCTTCAAAGGGATCCGAAATATCTGTTCTCAGATTCCACAGAAATAAGGCTAGCAAAGAGATCCACGAAATACAGATGTAAGTCTGTGAGATGAATTAACAGAAAACTAAGCAGTTTCTCAGAAAGCTTCTTTCCAGATTTCATCTGAGGATATTTCCTTTTTCACCATAGCCCTCTATGGGCTTCCAAATATCACTTTGCCAATTCCACAAGAACTGTCTTAGCGAAAGGCTTCTTGAGGGGAGAGTTGTAACTCTGTGAGATGATTTCACAGAACACAAAGAAGTTTCTCAGAAAGCTTCTTTCTCTTTGTTATCAGAGGATATTTCCTTTGGCCCTATAGTCTTCAAAGGGAACCGAAATATCTGTTCTCAGATTCCACAGAAATAAGGCTAGCAAAGAGATCCACGAAATAAAGATGTAACTCTGTGAGATGAATTAACAGAACACTAAGCAGTTTCTCAGAAAGCTTCTTTCCAGATTTCATCTGAGGATATTTCCTTTTTCACCATAGCCCTCTATGGCTTCCAAATATCACTTTGCCATTTCCACAAGAACTGTCTTAGCGAAAGGCTTATTGAGAGGAAAGCTGCAACTCTGTGAGATGATTTCACAGAACACAAAGAAGTTTCTCAGAAAGCTTCTTTCTCTTTGTTATCGGAGGATATTTCCTTTGGCCCTATAGTCTTCAAAGGGATCCGAAATATCTGTTCTCAGATTCCACAGAAATAAGGCTAGCAAAGAGATCCACGAAATACAGATGTAACTCTGTGAGATGAATTAACAGGACACTAAGCAGTTTCTCAGAAAGCTTCTTTCCAGATTTCATCTGAGGATATTTCCTTTTTCACCATAGCCCTCTAGGGGCTTCCAAATATCACTTTGCCAATTCCACAAGAACTGTCTTAGCGAAAGGCTTCTTGAGGGAAAAGCTGTAACTCTGTGAGATGATTTCACAGAACACAAAGAAATTTCTCAGAAAGCTTCTTTGTCTTTGTTGTCGGAGGATATTTCCTTTGGCCCTATAGTCTTCAAAGGGATCCGAAATATCTGTTCTCAGATTCCACAGAAATAAGGCTAGCAAAGAGATCCACGAAATACAGATGTAAGTCTGTGAGATGAATTAACAGGACACTAAGCAGTTTCTCAGAAAGCTTCTTTCCAGATTTCATCTGAGGATATTTCATTTTTCACCATAGCCCTCTATGGGCTTCCAAATATCACTTTGCCAATTCCACAAGAACTGTCTTAGCGAAAGGCTTCTTGAGGGGAAAGCTGTAACTCTGTGAGATGATTTCACAGAACACAAAGAAGTTTCTCAGAAAGCTTCTTTCTCTTTGTTATCGGAGGATATTTCCTTTGGCCCTATAGACTTCAAAGGGATCCGAAATATCTGTTCTCAGATTCCAGAGAAATAAGGCTAGCAAAGAGATCCACGAAATACAGATGTAAGTCTGTGAGATGAATTAACAGAACACTAAGCAGTTTCTCAGAAAGCTTCTTTCCAGATTTCATCTGAGGATATTTGCTTTTTCACCATAGCCCTCTATGGGCTTCCAAATATCACTTTGCCAATTCCACAAGAACTGTCTTAGCGAAAGGCTTCTTGAGGGGAAAGCTGTAACTCTGTGAGATGATTTCACAGAACTCAAAGAAGTTTCTCAGAAAGCTTCTTTCTCTTTGTTATGGGAGGATATTTCCTTTGGCCCTATAGTCTTCAAAGGGATCCGAAATATCTGTTCTCAGATTCCACAGAAATAAGGCTAGCAAAGAGATCCACGAAATACAGATGTAAGTCTGTGAGATGAATTAACAGAACACTAAGCAGTTTCACAGAAAGCTTCTTTCCAGATTTCAACTGAGGATATTTCCTTTTTCACCATAGCCCTCTATGGCTTCCAAATATAACTTTGCCAATTCCACAAGATCTGTCTTAGCGAAAGGCTTCTTGAGGGGAAAGCTGTAACTCTGTGAGATGATTTCACAGAACACAAAGAAGTTTCTCAGAAAGCTTCTTTCTCTTTGTTATCGGAGGATATTTCCTTTGGCCCCGTAGTCTTCAAAGGGATCCGAAATATCTGTTCTCAGATTCCACAGAAATAAGGCTAGCAAAGAGATCCACGAAATACAGATGTAAGTCTGTGAGATGAATTAACAGGACACTAAGCAGTTTCTCAGAAAGCTTCTTTCCAGATTTCATCTGAGGATGTTTCTTTTTCACCATAGCCCTCTAGGGGCTTCCAAATATCACTTTGCCAATTCCACAAGAACTGTCTTAGCGAAAGGCTTCTTGAGGGAAAAGCTGTAACTCTGTGAGATGATTTCACAGAACACAAAGAAATTTCTCAGAAAGCTTCTTTGTCTTTGTTGTCGGAGGATATTTCCTTTGGCCCTATAGTCTTCAAAGGGATCCGAAATATCTGTTCTCAGATTCCACAGAAATAAGGCTAGCAAAGAGATCCACGAAATACAGATGTAAGTCTGTGAGATGAATTAACAGGACACTAAGCAGTTTCTCAGAAAGCTTCTTTCCAGATTTCATCTGAGGATATTTCATTTTTCACCATAGCCCTCTATGGGCTTCCAAATATCACTTTGCCAATTCCACAAGAACTGTCTTAGCGAAAGGCTTCTTGAGGGGAAAGCTGTAACTCTGTGAGATGATTTCACAGAACACAAAGAAGTTTCTCAGAAAGCTTCTTTCTCTTTGTTATCGGAGGATATTTCCTTTGGCCCTATAGACTTCAAAGGGATCCGAAATATCTGTTCTCAGATTCCAGAGAAATAAGGCTAGCAAAGAGATCCACGAAATACAGATGTAAGTCTGTGAGATGAATTAACAGAACACTAAGCAGTTTCTCAGAAAGCTTCTTTCCAGATTTCATCTGAGGATATTTGCTTTTTCACCATAGCCCTCTATGGGCTTCCAAATATCACTTTGCCAATTCCACAAGAACTGTCTTAGCGAAAGGCTTCTTGAGGGGAAAGCTGTAACTCTGTGAGATGATTTCACAGAACACAAAGAAGTTTCTCAGAAAGCTTCTTTCTCTTTGTTATGGGAGGATATTTCCTTTGGCCCTATAGTCTTCAAAGGGATCCGAAATATCTGTTCTCAGATTCCACAGAAATAAGGCTAGCAAAGAGATCCACGAAATACAGATGTAAGTCTGTGAGATGAATTAACAGAAAACTAAGCAGTTTCTCAGAAAGCTTCTTTCCAGATTTCATCTGAGGATATTTCCTTTTTCACCATAGCCCTCTATGGGCTTCCAAATATCACTTTGCCAATTCCACAAGAACTGTCTTAGCGAAAGGCTTCTTGAGGGGAGAGCTGTAACTCTGTGAGATGATTTCACAGAACACAAAGAAGTTTCTCAGAAAGCTTCTTTCTCTTTGTTATCAGAGGATATTTCCTTTGGCCCTATAGTCTTCAAAGGGAACCGAAATATCTGTTCTCAGATTCCACAGAAATAAGGCTAGCAAAGAGATCCACGAAATAAAGATGTAACTCTGTGAGATGAATTAACAGAACACTAAGCAGTTTCTCAGAAAGCTTCTTTCCAGATTTCATCTGAGGATATTTCCTTTTTCACCATAGCCCTCTATGGCTTCCAAATATCACTTTGCCATTTCCACAAGAACTGTCTTAGCGAAAGGCTTATTGAGAGGAAAGCTGCAACTCTGTGAGATGATTTCACAGAACACAAAGAAGTTTCTCAGAAAGCTTCTTTCTCTTTGTTATCGGAGGATATTTCCTTTGGCCCTATAGTCTTCAAAGGGATCCGAAATATCTGTTCTCAGATTCCACAGAAATAAGGCTAGCAAAGAGATCCACGAAATACAGATGTAACTCTGTGAGATGAATTAACAGGACACTAAGCAGTTTCTCAGAAAGCTTCTTTCCAGATTTCATCTGAGGATATTTCCTTTTTCACCATAGCCCTCTAGGGGCTTCCAAATATCACTTTGCCAATTCCACAAGAACTGTCTTAGCGAAAGGCTTCTTGAGGGAAAAGCTGTAACTCTGTGAGATGATTTCACAGAACACAAAGAAATTTCTCAGAAAGCTTCTTTGTCTTTGTTGTCGGAGGATATTTCCTTTGGCCCTATAGTCTTCAAAGGGATCCGAAATATCTGTTCTCAGATTCCACAGAAATAAGGCTAGCAAAGAGATCCACGAAATACAGATGTAAGTCTGTGAGATGAATTAACAGGACACTAAGCAGTTTCTCAGAAAGCTTCTTTCCAGATTTCATCTGAGGATATTTCATTTTTCACCATAGCCCTCTATGGGCTTCCAAATATCACTTTGCCAATTCCACAAGAACTGTCTTAGCGAAAGGCTTCTTGAGGGGAAAGCTGTAACTCTGTGAGATGATTTCACAGAACACAAAGAAGTTTCTCAGAAAGCTTCTTTCTCTTTGTTATCGGAGGATATTTCCTTTGGCCCTATAGACTTCAAAGGGATCCGAAATATCTGTTCTCAGATTCCAGAGAAATAAGGCTAGCAAAGAGATCCACGAAATACAGATGTAAGTCTGTGAGATGAATTAACAGAACACTAAGCAGTTTCTCAGAAAGCTTCTTTCCAGATTTCATCTGAGGATATTTGCTTTTTCACCATAGCCCTCTATGGGCTTCCAAATATCACTTTGCCAATTCCACAAGAACTGTCTTAGCGAAAGGCTTCTTGAGGGGAAAGCTGTAACTCTGTGAGATGATTTCACAGAACTCAAAGAAGTTTCTCAGAAAGCTTCTTTCTCTTTGTTATGGGAGGATATTTCCTTTGGCCCTATAGTCTTCAAAGGGATCCGAAATATCTGTTCTCAGATTCCACAGAAATAAGGCTAGCAAAGAGATCCACGAAATACAGATGTAAGTCTGTGAGATGAATTAACAGAACACTAAGCAGTTTCACAGAAAGCTTCTTTCCAGATTTCAACTGAGGATATTTCCTTTTTCACCATAGCCCTCTATGGCTTCCAAATATAACTTTGCCAATTCCACAAGATCTGTCTTAGCGAAAGGCTTCTTGAGGGGAAAGCTGTAACTCTGTGAGATGATTTCACAGAACACAAAGAAGTTTCTCAGAAAGCTTCTTTCTCTTTGTTATCGGAGGATATTTCCTTTGGCCCTATAGTCTTCAAAGGGATCCGAAATATCTGTTCTCAGATTCCACAGAAATAAGGCTAGCGAAGAGATCCACGAAATACAGGTGTAACTCTGTGAGATGAATTAACAGAACACTAAGCAGTTTCTCAGAAAGCTTCTTTCCAGATTTCATCTGAGGATATTTCCTTTTTCACCATAGCCCTCTAGGGGCTTCCAAATATCACTTTGCCAATTCCACAAGAACTGTCTTAGCGAAAGGCTTCTTGAGGGAAAAGCTGTAACTCTGTGAGATGATTTCACAGAACACAAAGAAATTTCTCAGAAAGCTTCTTTGTCTTTGTTGTCGGAGGATATTTCCTTTGGCCCTATAGTCTTCAAAGGGATCCGAAATATCTGTTCTCAGATTCCACAGAAATAAGGCTAGCAAAGAGATCCACGAAATACAGATGTAAGTCTGTGAGATGAATTAACAGGACACTAAGCAGTTTCTCAGAAAGCTTCTTTCCAGATTTCATCTGAGGATATTTCATTTTTCACCATAGCCCTCTATGGGCTTCCAAATATCACTTTGCCAATTCCACAAGAACTGTCTTAGCGAAAGGCTTCTTGAGGGGAAAGCTGTAACTCTGTGAGATGATTTCACAGAACACAAAGAAGTTTCTCAGAAAGCTTCTTTCTCTTTGTTATCGGAGGATATTTCCTTTGGCCCTATAGACTTCAAAGGGATCCGAAATATCTGTTCTCAGATTCCAGAGAAATAAGGCTAGCAAAGAGATCCACGAAATACAGATGTAAGTCTGTGAGATGAATTAACAGAACACTAAGCAGTTTCTCAGAAAGCTTCTTTCCAGATTTCATCTGAGGATATTTGCTTTTTCACCATAGCCCTCTATGGGCTTCCAAATATCACTTTGCCAATTCCACAAGAACTGTCTTAGCGAAAGGCTTCTTGAGGGGAAAGCTGTAACTCTGTGAGATGATTTCACAGAACACAAAGAAGTTTCTCAGAAAGCTTCTTTCTCTTTGTTATGGGAGGATATTTCCTTTGGCCCTATAGTCTTCAAAGGGATCCGAAATATCTGTTCTCAGATTCCACAGAAATAAGGCTAGCAAAGAGATCCACGAAATACAGATGTAAGTCTGTGAGATGAATTAACAGAACACTAAGCAGTTTCACAGAAAGCTTCTTTCCAGATTTCAACTGAGGATATTTCCTTTTTCACCATAGCCCTCTATGGCTTCCAAATATAACTTTGCCTATTCCACAAGATCTGTCTTAGCGAAAGGCTTCTTGAGGGGAAAGCTGTAACTCTGTGAGATGATTTCACAGAACACAAAGAAGTTTCTCAGAAAGCTTCTTTCCCTTGATTATCGGAGGATATTTCCTTTGGCCCTATAGTCTTCAAAGGGATCCGAAATACCTGTTCTCAGATTCCACAGAAATAAGGCTAGCAAAGAGATCCACGAAATACAGATGTAAGTCTGTGAGATGAATTAACAGAACACTAAGCAGTTTCACAGAAAGCTTCTTTCCAGATTTCAACTGAGGATATTTCCTTTTTCACCATAGCCCTCTATGGCTTCCAAATATATCTTTGCCAATTCCACAAGATCTGTCTTAGCGAAAGGCTTCTTGAGGGGAAAGCTGTAACTCTGTGAGATGATTTCACAGAACACAAAGAAGTTTCTCAGAAAGCTTCTTTCTCTTTGTTATCGGAGGATATTTCCTTTGGCCCTATAGTCTTCAAAGGGATCCGAAATATCTGTTCTCAGATTCCACAGAAATAAGGCTAGCAACAGATCCACGAAATACAGGTGTAACTCTGTGAGATGAATTAACAGAACACTAAGCAGTTTCTCAGAAAGCTTCTTTCCAGATTTCATCTGAGGATATTTCCTTTTTCACCATAGCCCTCTATGGGCTTCCAAATATCACTTTGCCAATTCCACAAGAACTGTCTTAGCGAAAGGCTTCTTGAGGGGAAAGCTGTAACTCTGTGAGATGATTTCACAGAACACAAAGAAGTTTCTCAGAAAGCTTCTTTCTCTTTGTTATCGGAGGATATTTCCTTTGGCCCTATAGTCTTCAAAGGGATCCGAAATATCTGTTCTCAGATTCCACAGAAATAAGGCTAGCAAAGAGATCCACGAAATACAGATGTAACTCTGTGAGATGAATTAACAGGACACTAAGCAGTTTCTCAGAAAGCTTCTTTCCAGATTTCATCTGAGGATATTTAATTTTTCACCATAGCCCTCTATGGGCTTCCAATTATCACTTTGCCAATTCCACAAGAACTGTCTTAGCGAAAGGCTTCTTGAGGGGAAAGCTGTAACTCTGTGAGATGATTTCACAGAACACAAAGAAGTTTCTCAGAAAGCTTCTTTCTCTTTGTTATCGGAGGATATTTCCTTTGGCCCTATAGACTTCAAAGGGATTCGAAATATCTGTTCTCAGATTCCACAGAAATAAGGCTAGCAAAGAGATCCACGAAATACAGATGTAAGTCTGTGAGATGAATTAACAGGACACTAAGCAGTTTCTAAGAAAGCTTCTTTCCAGATTTCATCTGAGGATATTTCCTTTTTCACCATAGCCCTCTATGGGCTTCCAAATATCACTTTGCCAATTCCACAAGAACTGTCTTAGCGAAAGGCTTCTTGAGGGGAAAGCTGTAACTCTGTGAGATGATTTCACAGAACACAAAGAAGTTTCTCAGAAAGCTTCTTTCTCTTTGTTATCGGAGGATATTTCCTTTGGCCCTATAGACTTCAAAGGGATCCGAAATATCTGTTCTCAGATTCCAGAGAAATAAGGCTAGCAAAGAGATCCACGAAATACAGATGTAAGTCTGTGAGATGAATTAACAGAACACTAAGCAGTTTCTCAGAAAGCTTCTTTCCAGATTTCATCTGAGGATATTTGCTTTTTCACCATAGCCCTCTATGGGCTTCCAAATATCACTTTGCCAATTCCACAAGAACTGTCTTAGCGAAAGGCTTCTTGAGGGGAAAGCTGTAACTCTGTGAGATGATTTCACAGAACTCAAAGAAGTTTCTCAGAAAGCTTCTTTCTCTTTGTTATGGGAGGATATTTCCTTTGGCCCTATAGTCTTCAAAGGGATCCGAAATATCTGTTCTCAGATTCCACAGAAATAAGGCTAGCAAAGAGATCAACGTAATACAGATGTAAGTCTGTGAGATGAATTAACAGAACACTAAGCAGTTTCACAGAAAGCTTCTTTCCAGATTTCAACTGAGGATATTTCCTTTTTCACCATAGCCCTCTATGGCTTCCAAATATAACTTTGCCAATTCCACAAGATCTGTCTTAGCGAAAGGCTTCTTGAGGGGAAAGCTCTAACTCTGTGAGATGATTTCACAGAACACAAAGAAGTTTCTCAGAAAGCTTCTTTCTCTTTGTTATCGGAGGATATTTCCTTTGGCCCTATAGTCTTCAAAGGGATCCGAAATATCTGTTCTCAGATTCCACAGAAATAAGGCTAGCGAAGAGATCCACGAAATACAGGTGTAACTCTGTGAGATGAATTAACAGAACACTAAGCAGTTTCTCAGAAAGCTTCTTTCCAGATTTCATCTGAGGATATTTCCTTTTTCACCATAGCCCTCTAGGGGCTTCCAAATATCACTTTGCCAATTCCACAAGAACTGTCTTAGCGAAAGGCTTCTTGAGGGAAAAGCTGTAACTCTGTGAGATGATTTCACAGAACACAAAGAAATTTCTCAGAAAGCTTCTTTGTCTTTGTTGTCGGAGGATATTTCCTTTGGCCCTATAGTCTTCAAAGGGATCCGAAATATCTGTTCTCAGATTCCACAGAAATAAGGCTAGCAAAGAGATCCACGAAATACAGATGTAAGTCTGTGAGATGAATTAACAGGACACTAAGCAGTTTCTCAGAAAGCTTCTTTCCAGATTTCATCTGAGGATATTTCATTTTTCACCATAGCTCTCTATGGGCTTCCAAATATCACTTTGCCAATTCCACAAGAACTGTCTTAGCGAAAGGCTTCTTGAGGGGAAAGCTGTAACTCTGTGAGATGATTTCACAGAACACAAAGAAGTTTCTCAGAAAGCTTCTTTCTCTTTGTTATCGGAGGATATTTCCTTTGGCCCTATAGACTTCAAAGGGATCCGAAATATCTGTTCTCAGATTCCAGAGAAATAAGGCTAGCAAAGAGATCCACGAAATACAGATGTAAGTCTGTGAGATGAATTAACAGAACACTAAGCAGTTTCTCAGAAAGCTTCTTTCCAGATTTCATCTGAGGATATTTGCTTTTTCACCATAGCCCTCTATGGGCTTCCAAATATCACTTTGCCAATTCCACAAGAACTGTCTTAGCGAAAGGCTTCTTGAGGGGAAAGCTGTAACTCTGTGAGATGATTTCACAGAACACAAAGAAGTTTCTCAGAAAGCTTCTTTCTCTTTGTTATGGGAGGATATTTCCTTTGGCCCTATAGTCTTCAAAGGGATCCGAAATATCTGTTCTCAGATTCCACAGAAATAAGGCTAGCAAAGAGATCCACGAAATACAGATGTAAGTCTGTGAGATGAATTAACAGAACACTAAGCAGTTTCACAGAAAGCTTCTTTCCAGATTTCAACTGAGGATATTTCCTTTTTCACCATAGCCCTCTATGGCTTCCAAATATAACTTTGCCAATTCCACAAGATCTGTCTTAGCGAAAGGCTTCTTGAGGGGAAAGCTGTAACTCTGTGAGATGATTTCACAGAACACAAAGAAGTTTCTCAGAAAGCTTCTTTCCCTTGATTATCGGAGGATATTTCCTTTGGCCCTATAGTCTTCAAAGGGATCCGAAATACCTGTTCTCAGATTCCACAGAAATAAGGCTAGCAAAGAGATCCACGAAATACAGATGTAAGTCTGTGAGATGAATTAACAGAACACTAAGCAGTTTCACAGAAAGCTTCTTTCCAGATTTCAACTGAGGATATTTCCTTTTTCACCATAGCCCTCTATGGCTTCCAAATATATCTTTGCCAATTCCACAAGATCTGTCTTAGCGAAAGGCTTCTTGAGGGGAAAGCTGTAACTCTGTGAGATGATTTCACAGAACACAAAGAAGTTTCTCAGAAAGCTTCTTTCTCTTTGTTATCGGAGGATATTTCCTTTGGCCCTATAGTCTTCAAAGGGATCCGAAATATCTGTTCTCAGATTCCACAGAAATAAGGCTAGCAACAGATCCACGAAATACAGGTGTAACTCGGTGAGATGAATTAACAGAACACTAAGCAGTTTCTCAGAAAGCTTCTTTCCAGATTTCATCTGAGGATATTTCCTTTTTCACCATAGCCCTCTATGGGCTTCCAAATATCACTTTGCCAATTCCACAAGAACTGTCTTAGCGAAAGGCTTCTTGAGGGGAAAGCTGTAACTCTGTGAGATGATTTCACAGAACACAAAGAAGTTTCTCAGAAAGCTTCTTTCTCTTTGTTATCGGAGGATATTTCCTTTGGCCCTATAGTCTTCAAAGGGATCCGAAATATCTGTTCTCAGATTCCACAGAAATAAGGCTAGCAAAGAGGTCCACGAAATACAGATGTAACTCTGTGAGATGAATTAACAGGACACTAAGCAGTTTCTCAGAAAGCTTCTTTCCAGATTTCATCTGAGGATATTTAATTTTTCACCATAGCCCTCTATGGGCTTCCAATTATCACTTTGCCAATTCCACAAGAACTGTCTTAGCGAAAGGCTTCTTGAGGGGAAAGCTGTAACTCTGTGAGATGATTTCACAGAACACAAAGAAGTTTCTCAGAAAGCTTCTTTCTCTTTGTTATCGGAGGATATTTCCTTTGGCCCTATAGACTTCAAAGGGATCCGAAATATCTGTTCTCAGATTCCAGAGAAATAAGGCTAGCAAAGAGATCCACGAAATACAGATGTAAGTCTGTGAGATGAATTAACAGAACACTAAGCAGTTTCTCAGAAAGCTTCTTTCCAGATTTCATCTGAGGATATTTGCTTTTTCACCATAGCCCTCTATGGGCTTCCAAATATCACTTTGCCAATTCCACAAGAACTGTCTTAGCGAAAGGCTTCTTGAGGGGAAAGCTGTAACTCTGTGAGATGATTTCACAGAACACAAAGAAGTTTCTCAGAAAGCTTCTTTCTCTTTGTTATGGGAGGATATTTCCTTTGGCCCTATAGTCTTCAAAGGGATCCGAAATATCTGTTCTCAGATTCCACAGAAATAAGGCTAGCAAAGAGATCCACGAAATACAGATGTAAGTCTGTGAGATGAATTAACAGAACACTAAGCAGTTTCACAGAAAGCTTCTTTCCAGATTTCAACTGAGGATATTTCCTTTTTCACCATAGCCCTCTATGGCTTCCAAATATAACTTTGCCAATTCCACAAGATCTGTCTTAGCGAAAGGCTTCTTGAGGGGAAAGCTGTAACTCTGTGAGATGATTTCACAGAACACAAAGAAGTTTCTCAGAAAGCTTCTTTCCCTTGATTATCGGAGGATATTTCCTTTGGCCCTATAGTCTTCAAAGGGATCCGAAATACCTGTTCTCAGATTCCACAGAAATAAGGCTAGCAAAGAGATCCACGAAATACAGATGTAAGTCTGTGAGATGAATTAACAGAACACTAAGCAGTTTCACAGAAAGCTTCTTTCCAGATTTCAACTGAGGATATTTCCTTTTTCACCATAGCCCTCTATGGCTTCCAAATATATCTTTGCCAATTCCACAAGATCTGTCTTAGCGAAAGGCTTCTTGAGGGGAAAGCTGTAACTCTGTGAGATGATTTCACAGAACACAAAGAAGTTTCTCAGAAAGCTTCTTTCTCTTTGTTATCGGAGGATATTTCCTTTGGCCCTATAGTCTTCAAAGGGATCCGAAATATCTGTTCTCAGATTCCACAGAAATAAGGCTAGCAACAGATCCACGAAATACAGGTGTAACTCTGTGAGATGAATTAACAGAACACTAAGCAGTTTCTCAGAAAGCTTCTTTCCAGATTTCATCTGAGGATATTTCCTTTTTCACCATAGCCCTCTATGGGCTTCCAAATATCACTTTGCCAATTCCACAAGAACTGTCTTAGCGAAAGGCTTCTTGAGGGGAAAGCTGTAACTCTGTGAGATGATTTCACAGAACACAAAGAAGTTTCTCACAAAGCTTCTTTCTCTTTGTTATCGGAGGATATTTCCTTTGGCCCTATAGTCTTCAAAGGGATCCGAAATATCTGTTCTCAGATTCCACAGAAATAAGGCTAGCAAAGAGATCCACGAAATACAGATGTAACTCTGTGAGATGAATTAACAGGACACTAAGCAGTTTCTCAGAAAGCTTCTTTCCAGATTTCATCTGAGGATATTTAATTTTTCACCATAGCCCTCTATGGGCTTCCAATTATCACTTTGCCAATTCCACAAGAACTGTCTTAGCGAAAGGCTTCTTGAGGGGAAAGCTGTAACTCTGTGAGATGATTTCACAGAACACAAAGAAGTTTCTCAGAAAGCTTCTTTCTCTTTGTTATCGGAGGATATTTCCTTTGGCCCTATAGACTTCAAAGGGATCCGAAATATCTGTTCTCAGATTCCAGAGAAATAAGGCTAGCAAAGAGATCCACGAAATACAGATGTAAGTCTGTGAGATGAATTAACAGAACACTAAGCAGTTTCTCAGAAAGCTTCTTTCCAGATTTCATCTGAGGATATTTGCTTTTTCACCATAGCCCTCTATGGGCTTCCAAATATCACTTTGCCAATTCCACAAGAACTGTCTTAGCGAAAGGCTTCTTGAGGGGAAAGCTGTAACTCTGTGAGATGATTTCACAGAACACAAAGAAGTTTCTCAGAAAGCTTCTTTCTCTTTGTTATGGGAGGATATTTCCTTTGGCCCTATAGTCTTCAAAGGGATCCGAAATATCTGTTCTCAGATTCCACAGAAATAAGGCTAGCAAAGAGATCCACGAAATACAGATGTAAGTCTGTGAGATGAATTAACAGAACACTAAGCAGTTTCACAGAAAGCTTCTTTCCAGATTTCAACTGAGGATATTTCCTTTTTCACCATAGCCCTCTATGGCTTCCAAATATAACTTTGCCAATTCCACAAGATCTGTCTTAGCGAAAGGCTTCTTGAGGGGAAAGCTGTAACTCTGTGAGATGATTTCACAGAACACAAAGAAGTTTCTCAGAAAGCTTCTTTCCCTTGATTATCGGAGGATATTTCCTTTGGCCCTATAGTCTTCAAAGGGATCCGAAATACCTGTTCTCAGATTCCACAGAAATAAGGCTAGCAAAGAGATCCACGAAATACAGATGTAAGTCTGTGAGATGAATTAACAGAACACTAAGCAGTTTCACAGAAAGCTTCTTTCCAGATTTCAACTGAGGATATTTCCTTTTTCACCATAGCCCTCTATGGGCTTCCAAATATCACTTTGCCAATTCCACAAGAACTGTCTTAGCGAAAGGCTTCTTGAGGGGAAAGCTGTAACTCTGTGAGATGATTTCACAGAACACAAAGAAGTTTCTCAGAAAGCTTCTTTCTCTTTGTTATCGGAGGATATTTCCTTTGGCCCTATAGTCTTCAAAGGGATCCGAAATATCTGTTCTCAGATTCCACAGAAATAAGGCTAGCAAAGAGATCCACGAAATACAGATGTAACTCTGTGAGATGAATTAACAGGACACTAAGCAGTTTCTCAGAAAGCTTCTTTCCAGATTTCATCTGAGGATATTTAATTTTTCACCATAGCCCTCTATGGGCTTCCAATTATCACTTTGCCAATTCCACAAGAACTGTCTTAGCGAAAGGCTTCTTGAGGGGAAAGCTGTAACTCTGTGAGATGATTTCACAGAACACAAAGAAGTTTCTCAGAAAGCTTCTTTCTCTTTGTTATCGGAGGATATTTCCTTTGGCCCTATAGTCTTCAAAGGGATCCGAAATATCTGTTCTCAGATTCCACAGAAATAAGGCTAGCAAAGAGATCCACGAAATACAGGTGTAACTCTGTGAGATGAATTAACAGAACACTAAGCAGTTTCTCAGAAAGCTTCTTTCCAGATTTCATCTGAGGATATTTCCTTTTTCACCATAGCCCTCTATGGGCTTCCAAATATCACTTTGCCAATTCCACAAGAACTGTCTTAGCTAAAGGCTTCTTGAGGGGAAAGCTGTAACTCTGTGAGATGATTTCACAGAACACAAAGAAGTTTCTCAGAAAGCTTCTTTCTCTTTGTTATCGGAGGATATTTCCTTTGGCCCTATAGTCTTCAAAGGGATCCGAAATATCTGTTTTCAGATTCCACAGAAATAAGGCTAGCAAAGAGATCCACGAAATACAGATGTAACTCTGTGAGATGAATTAGCAGGACTCTAAGCAGTTTCTCAGAAAGCTTCTTTCCAGATTTCGTCTGAGGATATTTCCTTTTTCACCATAGCCCTCTATGGGCTTCCAAATATCACTTTGCCAATTCCACAAGAAGTGTCTTAGCGAAAGGCTTCTTGAGGGGAAAGCTGTAACTCTGTGAGATGATTTCACAGAACTCAAAGAAGTTTCTCAGAAAGCTTCTTTGTCTTTGTTATCGGAGGATATTTCCTTTGGCCCTATAGTCTTCAAAGGGATCCGAAATATCTGTTCTCAGATTCCACAGAAATAAGGCTAGCAAAGAGATCCACGAAATACAGATGTAAGTCTGTGAGATGAATTAACAGAACACTAAGCAGTTTCTCAGAAAGCTTCTTTCCCGATTTCATTGAGGATATTTCCTTTTTCACCACAGCCCTCTATGGGCTTCCAAATATCACTTTGCCAATTCCACAAGAACTGTCTTAGCGAAAGGCTTCTCGAGGGGAGAGCTGTAACTCTGTGAGATGATTTCACAGAACACAAAGAAGTTTCTCAGAAAGCTTCTTTCTCTTTGTTATCGGAGGATATTTCCTTTGGCCCTATAGTCTTCAAAGGGATCCGAAATATCTGTTCTCAGATTCCACAGAAATAAGGCTAGCAAAGAGATCCAGGAAATACAGATGTAACTCTGTGAGATGAATTAACAGAACACTAAGCAGTTTCTCAGAAAGATTCTTTCCAAATTTCATCTGAGGATATTTCTTTTTTCACCATAGCCCTCTATTGGCTTCCAAATATCACTTTGCCAATTCCACAAGAACAGTCTTAGAGAAAGGCTTCTTGAGGGGAAAGCTGTAACTCTGTGAGATGATTTCACAGAACACAAAGAAGTTTCTAAGAAAGCTTCTTTCTCTTTGTTATCGGAGGATATTTCCTTTGGCCCTATAGTCTTCAAAGGGATCCGAAATATCTGTTCTCAGATTCCACAGAAATAAGGCTAGCAAAGAGATCCACGAAATACAGATGTAACTCTGTGAGATGAATTAACAGAACACTAAGCAGTTTCTCAGAAAACTTCTTTCCAGATTTCATCTGAGGATATTTCCTTTTTCACCATAGCCCTCTATGGCTTCCAAATATAACTTTGCCAATTCCACAAGAACTGTCTTAGCGAAAGGCTACTTGAGGGGAAAGCTGTAACTCTGTGAGATGATTTCACAGAACACAAAGAAGTTTCTCAGAAAGCTTCTTTCTCTTTGTTATCGGAGGATATTTCCTTTGGCCCTATAGTCTTCAAAGGGATCCGAAATATCTGTTCTCAGATTTCACAGAAATAAGGCTAGCAAAGAGATCCACGAAATACAGATGTAACTCTGTGAGATGAATTAACAGGACACTAAGCAGTTTCTAAGAAAGCTTCTTTCCAGGTTTCATCTGAGGATATTTCCTTTTTCACCATAGCCCTCTATAGGCTTCCAAATATCACTTTGCCAATTCCACAAGAACTGTCTTAGCGAAAGGCTTCTTGAGGGGAAAGCTGTAACTCTGTGAGATGATTTCACAGAACACAAAGAAGTTTCTCAGAAAGCTTCTTTCTCTTTGTTATCGGAGGATATTTCCTTTGGCCCTATAGTCTTCAAAGGGATCCGAAATATCTGTTCTCAGATTCCACAGAAATAAGGCTAGCAAAGAGATCCACGAAATACAGATGTAACTCTGTGAGATGAATTAACAGGACACTAAGCAGTTTCTAAGAAAGCTTCTTTCCAGATTTCATCTGAGGATATTTAATTTTTCACCATAGCCCTCTATGGGCTTCCAATTATCACTTTGCCAATTCCACAAGAACTGTCTTAGCGAAAGGCTTCTTGAGGGGAAAGCTGTAACTCTGTGAGATGATTTCACAGAACACAAAGAAGTTTCTCAGAAAGCTTCTTTCTCTTTGTTATCGGAGGATATTTCCTTTGGCCCTATAGACTTCAAAGGGATCCGAAATATCTGTTCTCAGATTCCACAGAAATAAGGCTAGCAAAGAGATCCACGAAATACAGATGTAAGTCTGTGAGATGAATTAACAGGACACTAAGCAGTTTCTAAGAAAGCTTCTTTCCAGATTTCATCTGAGGATATTTCCTTTTTCACCATAGCCCTCTATGGGCTTCCAAATATCACTTTGCCAATTCCACAAGAACTGTCTTAGCGAAAGGCTTCTTGAGGGGAAAGCTGTAACTCTGTGAGATGATTTCACAGAACACAAAGAAGTTTCTCAGAAAGCTTCTTTCTCTTTGTTATGGGAGGATATTTCCTTTGGCCCTATAGTCTTCAACGGGATCCGAAATATCTGTTCTCAGATTCCACAGAAATAAGGCTAGCAAAGAGATCCACGAAATACAGATGTAAGTCTGTGAGATGAATTAACAGAACACTAAGCAGTTTCACAGAAAGCTTCTTTCCAGATTTCAACTGAGGATATTTCCTTTTTCACCATAGCCCTCTACGGGCTTCCAAATATATCTTTGCCAATTCCACAAGATCTGTCTTAGCGAAAGGCTTCTTGAGGGGAAAGCTGTAACTCTGTGAGATGATTTCACAGAACACAAAGAAGTTTCTCAGAAAGCTTCTTTCTCTTTGTTATCGGAGGATATTTCCTTTGGCCCTATAGTCTTCAAAGGGATCCGAAATATCTGTTCTCAGATTCCACAGAAATAAGGCTAGCAAAGAGATCCACGAAATACAGATGTAACTCTGTGAGATTTATTAACAGGACACTAAGCAGTTTCTCAGAAAGCTTCTTTCCAGATTTCATCTGAGGATATTTCCTTTTTCACCCTAGCCCTCTAAGGGCTTCCAAATATCACTTTGCCAATTCCACAAGAACTGTCTTAGCGAAAGGCTTCTTGAGGGGAAAGCTGTAACTCTGTGAGATGATTTCACAGAACACAAAGAAGTTTCTCAGAAAGCTTCTTTCTCTTTGTTATCGGAGGATATTTCCTTTGGCCCTATAGTCTTCAAAGGGATCCGAAATATCTGTTCTCAGATTCCACAGAAATAAGGCTAGCAAAGAGATCCACGAAAAACAGATGTAACTCTGTGAGATGAATTAACAGAACACTAAGCAGTTTCTCAGAAAGCTTCTTTCCAGATTTCATCTGAGGATATTTCCTTTTTCACCATAGCCCTCTATGGCTTCCAAATATAACTTTGCCAATTCCACAAGAACTGTCTTAGCGAAAGGCTACTTGAGGGGAAAGCTGTAACTCTGTGAGATGATTTCACAGAACACAAAGAAGTTTCTCAGAAAGCTTCTTTCTCTTTGTTATCGGAGGATATTTCCTTTGGCCCTATAGTCTTCAAAGGGATCCGAAATATCTGTTCTCAGATTCCACAGAAATAAGGCTAGCAAAGAGATCCACGAAATACAGATGTAACTCTGTGAGATGAATTAACAGGACACTAAGCAGTTTCTAAGAAAGCTTCTTTCAGGTTTCATCTGAGGATATTTCCTTTTTCACCATAGCCCTCTAAGGGCTTCCAAATATCACTTTGCCAATTCCACAAGAACTGTCTTAGCGAAAGGCTTCTTGAGGGGAAAGCTGTAACTCTGTGAGATGATTTCACAGAACACAAAGAAGTTTCTCAGAAAGCTTCTTTCTCTTTGTTATCTGAGGATATTTCCTTTGGCCCTATAGACTTCAAAGGGATTCGAAATATCTGTTCTCAGATTCCACAGAAATAAGGCTAGCAAAGAGATCCACGAAATACAGATGTAAGTCTGTGAGATGAATTAACAGGACACTAAGCAGTTTCTAAGAAAGCTTCTTTCCAGATTTCATCTGAGGATATTTCCTTTTTCACCATAGCCCTCTATGGGCTTCCAAATATCACTTTGCCAATTCCACAAGAAGTGTCTTAGCGAAAGGCTTCTTGAGGGGAAAGCTGTAACTCTGTGAGATGATTTCACAGAACACAAAGAAGTTTCTCAGAAAGCTTCTTTCTCTTTGTTATGGGAGGATATTTCCTTTGGCCCTATAGTCTTCAACGGGATCCGAAATATCTGTTCTCAAATTCCACAGAAATAAGGCTAGCAAAGAGATCCACGAAATACAGATGTAAGTCTGTGAGATGAATTAACAGAACACTAAGCAGTTTCACAGAAAGCTTCTTTCCAGATTTCAACTGAGGATATTTCCTTTTTCACCATAGCCCTCTATGGCTTCCAAATATATCTTTGCCAATTCCACAAGATCTGTCTTAGCGAAAGGCTTCTTGAGGGGAAAGCTGTAACTCTGTGAGATGATTTCACAGAACACAAAGAAGTTTCTCAGAAAGCTTCTTTCTCTTTGTTATCGGAGGATATTTCCTTTGGCCCTATAGTCTTCAAAGGGATCCGAAATATCTGTTCTCAGATTCCACAGAAATAAGGCTAGCAAAGAGATCCACGAAATACAGGTGTAACTCTGTGAGATGAATTAACAGAACACTAAGCAGTTTCTCAGAAAGCTTCTTTCCAGATTTCATCTGAGGATATTTCCTTTTTCTCCATAGCCCTCTATGGGCTTCCAAATATCACTTTGCCAATTCCACAAGAACTGTCTTAGCTAAAGGCTTCTTGAGGGGAAAGCTGTAACTCTGTGAGATGATTTCACAGAACACAAAGAAGTTTCTCAGAAAGCTTCTTTCTCTTTGTTATCGGAGGATATTTCCTTTGGCCCTATAGTCTTCAAAGGGATCCGAAATATCTGTTTTCAGATTCCACAGAAATAAGGCTAGCAAAGAGATCCACGAAATACAGATGTAACTCTGTGAGATGAATTAGCAGGACTCTAAGCAGTTTCTCAGAAAGCTTCTTTCCAGATTTCGTCTGAGGATATTTCCTTTTTCACCATAGCCCTCTATGGGCTTCCAAATATCACTTTGCCAATTCCACAAGAAGTGTCTTAGCGAAAGGCTTCTTGAGGGGAAAGCTGTAACTCTGTGAGATGATTTCACAGAACTCAAAGAAGTTTCTCAGAAAGCTTCTTTGTCTTTGTTATCGGAGGATATTTCCTTTGGCCCTATAGTCTTCAAAGGGATCCGAAATATCTGTTCTCAGATTCCACAGAAATAAGGCTAGCAAAGAGATCCACGAAATACAGATGTAAGTCTGTGAGATGAATTAACAGAACACTAAGCAGTTTCTCAGAAAGCTTCTTTCCCGATTTCATCTGAGGTTATTTCCTTTTTCACCACAGCCCTCTATGGGCTTCCAAATATCACTTTGCCAATTCCACAAGAACTGTCTTAGCGAAAGGCTTCTCGAGGGGAGAGCTGTAACTCTGTGAGATGATTTCACAGAACACAAAGAAGTTTCTCAGAAAGCTTCTTTCTCTTTGTTATCGGAGGATATTTCCTTTGGCCCTATAGTCTTCAAAGGGATCCGAAATATCTGTTCTCAGATTCCACAGAAATAAGGCTAGCAAAGAGATCCAGGAAATACAGATGTAACTCTGTGAGATGAATTAACAGAACACTAAGCAGTTTCTCAGAAAGATTCTTTCCAGATTTCATCTGAGGATATTGCTTTTTTCACCATAGCCCTCTATTGGCTTCCAAATATCACTTTGCCAATTCCACAAGAACAGTCTTAGAGAAAGGCTTCTTGAGGGGAAAGCTGTAACTCTGTGAGATGATTTCACAGAACACAAAGAAGTTTCTCAGAAAGCTTCTTTCTCTTTGTTATCGGAGGATATTTCCTTTGGCCCTATAGTCTTCAAAGGGATCCGAAATATCTGTTCTCAGATTCCACAGAAATAAGGCTAGCAAAGAGATCCACGAAATACAGATGTAACTCTGTGAGATGAATTAACAGGACACTAAGCAGTTTCTAAGAAAGCTTCTTTCCAGATTTCATCTGAGGATATTTAATTTTTCACCATAGCCCTCTATGGGCTTCCAATTATCACTTTGCCAATTCCACAAGAACTGTCTTAGCGAAAGGCTTCTTGAGGGGAAAGCTGTAACTCTGTGAGATGATTTCACAGAACACAAAGAAGTTTCTCAGAAAGCTTCTTTCTCTTTGTTATCGGAGGATATTTCCTTTGGCCCTATAGACTTCAAAGGGATCCGAAATATCTGTTCTCAGATTCCACAGAAATAAGGCTAGCAAAGAGATCCACGAAATACAGATGTAAGTCTGTGAGATGAATTAACAGAACACTAAGCAGTTTCACAGAAAGCTTCTTTCCAGATTTCAACTGAGGATATTTCCTTTTTCACCATAGCCCTCTATGGCTTCCAAATATATCTTTGCCAATTCCACAAGATCTGTCTTAGCGAAAGGCTTCTTGAGGGGAAAGCTGTAACTCTGTGAGATGATTTCACAGAACACAAAGAAGTTTCTCAGAAAGCTTCTTTCTCTTTGTTATCGGAGGATATTTCCTTTGGCCCTATAGTCTTCAAAGGGATCCGAAATATCTGTTCTCAGATTCCACAGAAATAAGGCTAGCAAAGAGATCCACGAAATACAGGTGTAACTCTGTGAGATGAATTAACAGAACACTAAGCAGTTTCTCAGAAAGCTTCTTTCCAGATTTCATCTGAGGATATTTCCTTTTTCACCATAGCCCTCTATGGGCTTCCAAATATCACTTTGCCAATTCCACAAGAACTGTCTTAGCTAAAGGCTTCTTGAGGGGAAAGCTGTAACTCTGTGAGATGATTTCACAGAACACAAAGAAGTTTCTCAGAAAGCTTCTTTCTCTTTGTTATCGGAGGATATTTCCTTTGGCCCTATAGTCTTCAAAGGGATCCGAAATATCTGTTTTCAGATTCCACAGAAATAAGGCTAGCAAAGAGATCCACGAAATACAGATGTAACTCTGTGAGATGAATTAGCAGGACTCTAAGCAGTTTCTCAGAAAGCTTCTTTCCAGATTTCGTCTGAGGATATTTCCTTTTTCACCATAGCCCTCTATGGGCTTCCAAATATCACTTTGCCAATTCCACAAGAAGTGTCTTAGCGAAAGGCTTCTTGAGGGGAAAGCTGTAACTCTGTGAGATGATTTCACAGAACTCAAAGAAGTTTCTCAGAAAGCTTCTTTGTCTTTGTTATCGGAGGATATTTCCTTTGGCCCTATAGTCTTCAAAGGGATCCGAAATATCTGTTCTCAGATTCCACAGAAATAAGGCTAGCAAAGAGATCCACGAAATACAGATGTAAGTCTGTGAGATGAATTAACAGAACACTAAGCAGTTTCTCAGAAAGCTTCTTTCCCGATTTCATCTGAGGATATTTCCTTTTTCACCACAGCCCTCTATGGGCTTCCAAATATCACTTTGCCAATTCCACAAGAACTGTCTTAGCGAAAGGCTTCTCGAGGGGAGAGCTGTAACTCTGTGAGATGATTTCACAGAACACAAAGAAGTTTCTCAGAAAGCTTCTTTCTCTTTGTTATCGGAGGATATTTCCTTTGGCCCTATAGTCTTCAAAGGGATCCGAAATATCTGTTCTCAGATTCCACAGAAATAAGGCTAGCAAAGAGATCCAGGAAATACAGATGTAACTCTGTGAGATGAATTAACAGAACACTAAGCAGTTTCTCAGAAAGATTCTTTCCAAATTTCATCTGAGGATATTTCTTTTTTCACCATAGCCCTCTATTGGCTTCCAAATATCACTTTGCCAATTCCACAAGAACAGTCTTAGAGAAAGGCTTCTTGAGGGGAAAGCTGTAACTCTGTGAGATGATTTCACAGAACACAAAGAAGTTTCTCAGAAAGCTTCTTTCTCTTTGTTATCGGAGGATATTTCCTTTGGCCCTATAGTCTTCAAAGGGATCCGAAATATCTGTTCTCAGATTCCACAGAAATAAGGCTAGCAAAGAGATCCACGAAATACAGATGTAACTCTGTGAGATGAATTAACAGAACACTAAGCAGTTTCTCAGAAAACTTCTTTCCAGATTTCATCTGAGGATATTTCCTTTTTCACCATAGCCCTCTATGGCTTCCAAATATAACTTTGCCAATTCCACAAGAACTGTCTTAGCGAAAGGCTTCTTGAGGGGAAAGCTGTAACTCTGTGAGATGATTTCACAGAACACAAAGAAGTTTCTCAGAAAGCTTCTTTCTCTTTGTTATCGGAGGATATTTCCTTTGGCCCTATAGTCTTCAAAGGGATCCTAAATATCTGTTCTCAGATTCCACAGAAATAAGGCTAGCAAAGAGATCCACGAAATACAGATGTAACTCTGTGAGATGAATTAACAGGACACTAAGCAGTTTCTAAGAAAGCTTCTTTCCAGATTTCATCTGAGGATATTTAATTTTTCACCATAGCCCTCTATGGGCTTCCAATTATCACTTTGCCAATTCCACAAGAACTGTCTTAGCGAAAGGCTTCTTGAGGGGAAAGCTGTAACTCTGTGAGATGATTTCACAGAACACAAAGAAGTTTCTCAGAAAGCTTCTTTCTCTTTGTTATCGGAGGATATTTCCTTTGGCCCTATAGACTTCAAAGGGATCCGAAATATCTGTTCTCAGATTCCACAGAAATAAGGCTAGCAAAGAGATCCACGAAATACAGATGTAAGTCTGTGAGATGAATTAACAGGACACTAAGCAGTTTCTAAGAAAGCTTCTTTCCAGATTTCATCTGAGGATATTTTCTTTTTCACCATAGCCCTCTATGGGCTTCCAAATATCACTTTGCCAATTCCACAAGAACTGTCTTAGCGAAAGGCTTCTTGAGGGGAAAGCTGTAACTCTGTGAGATGATTTCACAGAACACAAAGAAGTTTCTCAGGAAGCTTCTTTCTCTTTGTTATGGGAGGATATTTCCTTTGGCCCTATAGTCTTCAACGGGATCCGAAATATCTGTTCTCAGATTCCACAGAAATAAGGCTAGCAAAGAGATCCACGAAATACAGATGTAAGTCTGTGAGATGAATTAACAGAACACTAAGCAGTTTCACAGAAAGCTTCTTTCCAGATTTCAACTGAGGATATTTCCTTTTTCACCATAGCCCTCTATGGGCTTCCAAATATATCTTTGCCAATTCCACAAGATCTGTCTTAGCGAAAGGCTTCTTGAGGGGAAAGCTGTAACTCTGTGAGATGATTTCACAGAACACAAAGAAGTTTCTCAGAAAGCTTCTTTCTCTTTGTTATCGGAGGATATTTCCTTTGGCCCTATAGTCTTCAAAGGGATCCGAAATATCTGTTCTCAGATTCCACAGAAATAAGGCTAGCAAAGAGATCCACGAAATACAGATGTAACTCTGTGAGATTTATTAACAGGACACTAAGCAGTTTCTCAGAAAGCTTCTTTCCAGATTTCATCTGAGGATATTTCCTTTTTCACCATAGCCCTCTATGGGCTTCCAAATATCACTTTGCCAATTCCACAAGAACTGTCTTAGCGAAAGGCTTCTTCAGGGGAAATCTGTAACTCTGTGAGATGATTTCACAGAACACAAAGAAGTTTCTCAGAAAGCTTCTTTCTCTTTGTTATCGGAGGATATTTCCTTTGGCCCTATAGTCTTCAAAGGGATCCGAAATATCTGTTCTCAGATTCCACAGAAATAAGGCTAGCAAAGAGATCCAGGAAATACAGATGTAACTCTGTGAGATGAATTAACAGAACACTAAGCAGTTTCTCAGAAAGATTCTTTCCAGATTTCATCTGAGGATATTTCTTTTTTCACCATAGCCCTCTATTGGCTTCCAAATATCACTTTGCCAATTCCACAAGAACAGTCTTAGAGAAAGGCTTCTTGAGGGGAAAGCTGTAACTCTGTGAGATGATTTCACAGAACACAAAGAAGTTTCTCAGAAAGCTTCTTTCTCTTTGTTATGGGAGGATATTTCCTTTGGCCCTATAGTCTTCAAAGGGATCCGAAATATCTGTTCTCAGATTCCACAGAAATAAGGCTAGCAAAGAGATCCACGAAATACAGATGTAACTCTGTGAGATGAATTAACAGGACACTAAGCAGTTTCTAAGAAAGCTTCTTTCCAGATTTCATCTGAGGATATTTAATTTTTCACCATAGCCCTCTATGGGCTTCCAATTATCACTTTGCCAATTCCACAAGAACTGTCTTAGCGAAAGGCTTCTTGAGGGGAAAGCTGTAACTCTGTGAGATGATTTCACAGAACACAAAGAAGTTTCTCAGAAAGCTTCTTTCTCTTTGTTATCGGAGGATATTTCCTTTGGCCCTATAGACTTCAAAGGGATCCGAAATATCTGTTCTCAGATTCCACAGAAATAAGGCTAGCAAAGAGATCCACGAAATACAGATGTAAGTCTGTGAGATGAATTAACAGGACACTAAGCAGTTTCTAAGAAAGCTTCTTTCCAGATTTCATCTGAGGATATTTCCTTTTTCACCATAGCCCTCTATGGGCTTCCAAATATCACTTTGCCAATTCCACAAGAACTGTCTTAGCGAAAGGCTTCTTGAGGGGAAAGCTGTAACTCTGTGAGATGATTTCACAGAACACAAAGAAGTTTCTCAGAAAGCTTCTTTCTCTTTGTTATGGGAGGATATTTCCTTTGGCCCTATAGTCTTCAACGGGATCCGAAATATCTGTTCTCAGATTACACAGAAATAAGGCTAGCAAAGAGATCCACGAAATACAGATGTAAGTCTGTGAGATGAATTAACAGAACACTAAGCAGTTTCACAGAAAGCTTCTTTCCAGATTTCAACTGAGGATATTTCCTTTTTCACCATAGCCCTCTATGGGCTTCCAAATATATCTTTGCCAATTCCACAAGATCTGTCTTAGCGAAAGGCTTCTTGAGGGGAAAGCTGTAACTCTGTGAGATGATTTCACAGAACACAAAGAAGTTTCTCAGAAAGCTTCTTTCTCTTTGTTATCGGAGGATATTTCCTTTGGCCCTATAGTCTTCAAAGGGATCCGAAATATCTGTTCTCAGATTCCACAGAAATAAGGCTAGCAAAGAGATCCACGAAATACAGATGTAACTCTGTGAGATTTATTAACAGGACACTAAGCAGTTTCTCAGAAAGCTTCTTTCCAGATTTCATCTGAAGATATTTCCTTTTTCACCATAGCCCTCTAAGGGCTTCCAAATATCACTTTGCCAATTCCACAAGAACTGTCTTAGCGAAAGGCTTCTTGAGGGGAAAGCTGTAACTCTGTGAGATGATTTCACAGAACACAAAGAAGTTTCTCAGAAAGCTTCTTTCTCTTTGTTATCGGAGGATATTTCCTTTGGCCCTATAGTCTTCAAAGGGATCCGAAATATCTGTTCTCAGATTCCACAGAAATAAGGCTAGCAAAGAGATCCACGAAAAACAGATGTAACTCTGTGAGATGAATTAACAGAACACTAAGCAGTTTCTCAGAAAGCTTCTTTCCAGATTTCATCTGAGGATATTTCCTTTTTCACCATAGCCCTCTATGGCTTCCAAATATAACTTTGCCAATTCCACAAGAACTGTCTTAGCGAAAGGCTACTTGAGGGGAAAGCTGTAACTCTGTGAGATGATTTCACAGAACACAAAGAAGTTTCTCAGAAAGCTTCTTTCTCTTTGTTATCGGAGGATATTTCCTTTGGCCCTATAGTCTTCAAAGGGATCAGAAATATCTGTTCTCAGATTCCACAGAAATAAGGCTAGCAAAGAGATCCACGAAATACAGATGTAACTCTGTGAGATGAATTAACAGGACACTAAGCAGTTTCTAAGAAAGCTTCTTTCAGGTTTCATCTGAGGATATTTCCTTTTTCACCATAGCCCTCTAAGGGCTTCCAAATATCACTTTGCCAATTCCACAAGAACTGTCTTAGCGAAAGGCTTCTTGAGGGGAAAGCTGTAACTCTGTGAGATGATTTCACAGAACACAAAGAAGTTTCTCAGAAAGCTTCTTTCTCTTTGTTATGGGAGGATATTTCCTTTGGCCCTATAGTCTTCAAAGGGATCCGAAATATCTGTTCTCAGATTCCACAGAAATAAGGCTAGCAAAGAGATCCACGAAATACAGATGTAACTCTGTGAGGTGAATTAACAGGACACTTAGCAGTTTCTAGGAAAGCTTCTTTCCAGATTTCATCTGAGGATATTTCCTTTTTCACCATAGCCCTCTATGGCTTCCGAATATATCTTTGCCAATTCCACAAGATCTGTCTTAGCGAAAGGCTTCTTGAGGGGAAAGCTGTAACTCTGTGAGATGATTTCACAGAACACAAAGAAGTTTCTCAGAAAGCTTCTTTCTCTTTGTTATCGGAGGATATTTCCTTTGGCCCTATAGTCTTCAAAGGGATCCGAAATATCTGTTCTCAGATTCCACAGAAATAAGGCTAGCAAAGAGATCCACGAAATACAGGTGTAACTCTGTGAGATGAATTAACAGAACACTAAGCAGTTTCTCAGAAAGCTTCTTTCCAGATTTCATCTGAGGATATTTCCTTTTTCACCATAGCCCTCTATGGGCTTCCAAATATCACTTTGCCAATTCCACAAGAACTGTCTTAGCTAAAGGCTTCTTGAGGGGAAAGCTGTAACTCTGTGAGATGATTTCACAGAACACAAAGAAGTTTCTCAGAAAGCTTCTTTCTCTTTGTTATCGGAGGATATTTCCTTTGGCCCTATAGTCTTCAAAGGGATCCGAAATATCTGTTTTCAGATTCCACAGAAATAAGGCTAGCAAAGAGATCCACGAAATACAGATGTAACTCTGTGAGATGAATTGGCAGGACTCTAAGCAGTTTCTCAGAAAGCTTCTTTCCAGATTTCGTATGAGGATATTTCCTTTTTCACCATAGCCCTCTATGGGCTTCCAAATATCACTTTGCCAATTCCACAAGAAGTGTCTTAGCGAAAGGCTTCTTGAGGGGAAAGCTGTAACTCTGTGAGATGATTTCACAGAACTCAAAGAAGTTTCTCAGAAAGCTTCTTTGTCTTTGTTATCGGAGGATATTTCCTTTGGCCCTATAGTCTTCAAAGGGATACGAAATATCTGTTCTCAGATTCCACAGAAATAAGGCTAGCAAAGAGATCCACGAAATACAGATGTAACTCTCTGAGATGAATTAACAGAACACTAAGAAGTTTCTCAGAAAGCTTCTTTCCAGATTTCATCTGAGGATATTTCCTTTTTCACCATAGCCCTCTATGGCTTCCAAATATCACTTTGCCAATTCCACAAGAACTGTCTTAGCGAAAGGCTTCTTGAGGGGAAAGCTGTAACTCTGTGAGATGATTTCACAGAACACAAAGAAGTTTCTCAGAAAGCTTCTTTCTCTTTGTTATCGGAGGATATTTCCTTTGGCCCTATAGTCTTCAAAGGGATCCGAAATATCTGTTCTCAGATTCCACAGAAATAAGGCTAGCAAAGAGATCCACGAAATACAGATGTAAGTCTGTGAGATGAATTAACAGAACACTAAGCAGTTTCTCAGAAAGCTTCTTTCCAGATTTCATCTGAGGATATTTCCTTTTTCACCACAGCCCTCTATGGGCTTCCAAATATCAATTTGCCAATTCCACAAGAACTGTCTTAGCGAAAGGCTTCTCGAGGGGAGAGCTGTAACTCTGTGAGATGATTTCACAGAACACAAAGAAGTTTCTCAGAAAGCTTCTTTCTCTTTTTTATCGGAGGATATTTCCTTTGGCCCTATAGTCTTCAAAGGGATCCGAAATATCTGTTCTCAGATTCCACAGAAATAAGGCTAGCAAAGAGATCCACGAAATACAGATGTAACTCTGTGAGATGAATTAACAGAACACTAAGCAGTCTCAGAAAGATTCTTTCCAGATTTCATCTGAGGATATTTCTTTTTTCACCATAGCCCTCTATTGGCTTCCAAATATCACTTTGCCAATTCCACAAGAACAGTCTTAGCGAAAGGCTTCTTGAGGGGAAAGCTGTAACTCTGTGAGATGATTTCACAGAACACAAAGAAGTTTCTCAGAAAGCTTCTTTCTCTTTCTTATCGGAGGATATTTCCTTTGGCCCTATAGTCTTCAAAGGGATCCGAAATATCTGTTCTCAGATTCCACAGAAATAAGGCTAGCAAAGAGATCCACGAAATACAGATGTAACTCTGTGAGATGAATTAACAGAACACTAAGCAGTTTCTCAGAAAACTTCTTTCCAGATTTCATCTGAGGATATTTCCTTTTTCACCATAGCCCTCTATGGCTTCCAAATATAACTTTGCCAATTCCACAAGAACTGTCTTAGCGAAAGGCTACTTGAGTGGAAAGCTGTAACTCTGTGAGATGATTTCACAGAACACAAAGAAGTTTCTCAGAAAGCTTCTTTCTCTTTGTTATCGGAGGATATTTCCTTTGGCCCTATAGTCTTCAAAGGGATCCGAAATATCTGTTCTCAGATTCCACAGAAATAAGGCTAGCAAAGAGATCCACGAAATACAGATGTAACTCTGTGAGATGAATTAACAGGACACTAAGCAGTTTCTAAGAAAGCTTCTTTCCAGGTTTCATCTGAGGATATTTCCTTTTTCACCATAGCCCTCTAAGGGCTTCCAAATATCACTTTGCCAATTCCACAAGAACTGTCTTAGCGAAAGGCTTCTTGAGGGGAAAGCTGTAACTCTGTGAGATGATTTCACAGAACACAAAGAAGTTTCTCAGAAAGCTTCTTTCTCTTTGTTATGGGAGGATATTTCCTTTGGCCCTATAGTCTTCAAAGGGATCCGAAATATCTGTTCTCAGATTCCACAGAAATAAGGCTAGCAAAGAGATCCACGAAATACAGATGTAACTCTGTGAGATGAATTAACAGGACACTAAGCAGTTTCTCAGAAAGCTTCTTTCCAGATTTCATCTGAGGATATTTAATTTTTCACCATAGCCCTCTATGGGCTTCCAATTATCACTTTGCCAATTCCACAAGAACTGTCTTAGCGAAAGGCTTCTTGAGGGGAAAGCTGTAACTCTGTGAGATGATTTCACAGAACACAAAGAAGTTTCTCAGAAAGCTTCTTTCTCTTTGTTATCGGAGGATATTTCCTTTGGCCCTATAGACTTCAAAGGGATCCGAAATATCTGTTCTCAGATTCCACAGAAATAAGGCTAGCAAAGAGATCCACGAAATACAGATGTAACTCTGTGAGATGAATTAACAGGACACTAAGCAGTTTCTCAGAAAGCTTCTTTCCAGATTTCATCTGAGGATATTTCCTTTTTCACCATAGCCCTCTAAGGGCTTCCAAATATCACTTTGCCAATTCCACAAGAACTGTCTTAGCGAAAGGCTTCTTGAGGCGAAAGCTGTAACTCTGTGAGATGATTTCACAGAACACAAAGAAGTTTCTCAGAAAGCTTCTTTCTCTTTGTTATCGGAGGATATTTCCTTTGGCCCTATAGTCTTCAACGGGATCCGAAATATCTGTTCTCAGATTCCACAGAAATAAGGCTAGCAAAGAGATCCACGAAATACAGATGTAAGTCTGTGAGATGAATTAACAGAACACTAAGCAGTTTCACAGAAAGCTTCTTTCCAGATTTCAACTGAGGATATTTCCTTTTTCACCATAGCCCTCTATGGCTTCCAAATATATCTTTGCCAATTCCACAAGATCTGTCTTAGCGAAAGGCTTCTTGAGGGGAAAGCTGTAACTCTGTGAGATGATTTCACAGAACACAAAGAAGTTTCTCAGAAAGCTTCTTTCTCTTTGTTATCGGAGGATATTTCCTTTGGCCCTATAGTCTTCAAAGGGATCCGAAATATCTGTTCTCAGATTCCACAGAAATAAGGCTAGCAAAGAGATCCACGAAATACAGGTGTAACTCTGTGAGATGAATTAACAGAACACTAAGCAGTTTCTCAGAAAGCTTCTTTCCAGATTTCATCTGAGGATATTTCCTTTTTCACCATAGCCCTCTATGGGCTTCCAAATATCACTTTGCCAATTCCACAAGAACTGTCTTAGCTAAAGGCTTCTTGAGGGGAAAGCTGTAACTCTGTGAGATGATTTCCCAGAACACAAGGAAGTTTCTCAGAAAGCTTCTTTCTCTTTGTTATCGGAGGATATTTCCTTTGGCCCTATAGTCTTCAAAGGGATCCGAAATATCTGTTCTCAGATACCACAGAAATAAGGCTAGCAAAGAGATCCACGAAATACAGATGTAACTCTGTGAGATGAATTAACAGGACACTAAGCAGTTTCTCAGAAAGCTTCTTTCCAGATTTCATCTGAGGATATTTCCTTTTTCACCATAGCCCTCTATGGGCTTCCAAATATCACTTTGCCAATTCCACAAGAACTGTCTTAGCGAAAGGCTTCTTGAGGGGAAAGCTGTAACTCTGTGAGATGATTTCACAGAACACAAAGAAGTTTCTCAGAAAGCTTCTTTGTCTTTGTTATCGGAGGATATTTCCTTTGGCCCTATAGTCTTCAAAGGGATCCGAAATATCTGTTCTCAGATTCCACAGAAATAAGGCTAGCAAAGAGATCCACGAAATACAGATGTAACTCTGTGAGATGAATTAACAGAACACTAAGCAGTTTCTCAGAAAGCTTCTTTCCAGATTTCATCTGAGGATATTTCCTTTTTCACCATAGCCCTCTATGGCTTCCAAATATAACTTTGCCAATTCCACAAGAACTGTCTTAGCGAAAGGCTACTTGAGGGGAAAGCTGTAACTCTGTGAGATGATTTCACAGAACACAAAGAAGTTTCTCAGAAAGCTTCTTTCTCTTTGTTATCGGAGGATATTTCCTTTGGCCCTATAGTCTTCAAAGGGATCCGAAATATCTGTTCTCAGATTCCACAGAAATAAGGCTAGCAAAGAGATCCACGAAATACAGATGTAAGTCTGTGAGATGAATTAACAGGACACTAAGCAGTTTCTCAGAAAGCTTCTTTCCAGATTTCATCTGAGGATATTTCCTTTTTCACCATAGCCCTCTAAGGGCTTCCAAATATCACTTTGCCAATTCCACAAGAACTGTCTTAGCGAAAGGCTTCTTGAGGGGAAAGCTGTAACTCTGTGAGATGATTTCACAGAACACAAAGAAGTTTCTCAGAAAGCTTCTTTCTCTTTGTTATGGGAGGATATTTCCTTTGGCCCTATAGTCTTCAAAGGGATCCGAAATATCTGTTCTCAGATTCCACAGAAATAAGGCTAGCAAAGAGATCCACGAAATACAGATGTAACTCTGTGAGATGAATTAACAGGACACTAAGCAGTTTCTCAGAAAGCTTCTTTCCAGATTTCATCTGAGGATATTTCCTTTTTCACCATAGCCCTCTGTGGGCTTCCAAATATCACTTTGCCAATTCCACAAGAACTGTCTTAGCGAAAGGCTTCTTGAGGGGAAAGCTGTAACTCTGTGAGATGATTTCACAGAACACAAAGAAGTTTCTCAGAAAGCTTCTTTCTCTTTGTTATGGGAGGATATTTCCTTTGGCCCTATAGTCTTCAAAGGGATCCGAAATATCTGTTCTCAGATTCCACAGAAATAAGGCTAGCAAAGAGATCCACGAAATACAGATGTAACTCTGTGAGATGAATTAACAGGACACTAAGCAGTTTCTAAGAAAGCTTCTTTCCAGGTTTCATCTGAGGATATTTCCTTTTTCACCATAGCCCTCTAAGGGCTTCCAAATATCACTTTGCCAATTCCACAAGAGCTGTCTTAGCGAAAGGCTTCTTGAGGGGAAAGCTGTAACTCTGTGAGATGATTTCACAGAACACAAAGAAGTTTCTCAGAAAGCTTCTTTCTCTTTGTTATGGGAGGATATTTCCTTTGGCCCTATAGTCTTCAAAGGGATCCGAAATATCTGTTCTCAGATTCCACAGAAATAAGGCTAGCAAAGAGATCCACGAAATACAGATGTAACTCTGTGAGATGAATTAACAGGACACTAAGCAGTTTCTCAGAAAGCTTCTTTCCAGATTTCATCTGAGGATATTTAATTTTTCACCATAGCCCTCTATGGGCTTCCAATTATCACTTTGCCAATTCCACAAGAACTGTCTTAGCGAAAGGCTTCTTGAGGGGAAAGCTGTAACTCTGTGAGATGATTTCACAGAACACAAAGAAGTTTCTCAGAAAGCTTCTTTCTCTTTGTTATCGGAGGATATTTCCTTTGGCCCTATAGACTTCAAAGGGATCCGAAATATCTGTTCTCAGATTCCACAGAAATAAGGCTAGCAAAGAGATCCACGAAATACAGATGTAACTCTGTGAGATGAATTAACAGGACACTAAGCAGTTTCTCAGAAAGCTTCTTTCCAGATTTCATCTGAGGATATTTCCTTTTTCACCATAGCCCTCTAAGGGCTTCCAAATATCACTTTGCCAATTCCACAAGAACTGTCTTAGCGAAAGGCTTCTTGAGGCGAAAGCTGTAACTCTGTGAGATGATTTCACAGAACACAAAGAAGTTTCTCAGAAAGCTTCTTTCTCTTTGTTATGGGAGGATATTTCCTTTGGCCCTATAGTCTTCAACGGGATCCGAAATATCTGTTCTCAGATTCCACAGAAATAAGGCTAGCAAAGAGATCCACGAAATACAGATGTAAGTCTGTGAGATGAATTAACAGAACACTAAGCAGTTTCACAGAAAGCTTCTTTCCAGATTTCAACTGAGGATATTTCCTTTTTCACCATAGCCCTCTATGGCTTCCAAATATATCTTTGCCAATTCCACAAGATCTGTCTTAGCGAAAGGCTTCTTGAGGGGAAAGCTGTAACTCTGTGAGATGATTTCACAGAACACAAAGAAGTTTCTCAGAAAGCTTCTTTCTCTTTGTTATCGGAGGATATTTCCTTTGGCCCTATAGTCTTCAAAGGGATCCGAAATATCTGTTCTCAGATTCCACAGAAATAAGGCTAGCAAAGAGATCCACGAAATACAGGTGTAACTCTGTGAGATGAATTAACAGAACACTAAGCAGTTTCTCAGAAAGCTTCTTTCCAGATTTCATCTGAGGATATTTCCTTTTTCACCATAGCCCTCTATGGGCTTCCAAATATCACTTTGCCAATTCCACAAGAACTGTCTTAGCTAAAGGCTTCTTGAGGGGAAAGCTGTAACTCTGTGAGATGATTTCACAGAACACAAGGAAGTTTCTCAGAAAGCTTCTTTCTCTTTGTTATCGGAGGATATTTCCTTTGGCCCTATAGTCTTCAAAGGGATCCGAAATATCTGTTCTCAGATACCACAGAAATAAGGCTAGCAAAGAGATCCACGAAATACAGATGTAACTCTGTGAGATGAATTAACAGGACACCAAGCAGTTTCTCAGAAAGCTTCTTTCCAGATTTCATCTGAGGATATTTCCTTTTTCACCATAGCCCTCTATGGGCTTCCAAATATCACTTTGTCAATTCCACAAGAACTGTCTTAGCGAAAGGCTTCTTGAGGGGAAAGCTGTAACTCTGTGAGATGATTTCACAGAACACAAAGAAGTTTCTCAGAAAGCTTCTTTGTCTTTGTTATCGGAGGATATTTCCTTTGGCCCTATAGTCTTCAAAGGGATCCGAAATATCTGTTCTCAGATTCCACAGAAATAAGGCTAGCAAAGAGATCCACGAAATACAGATGTAACTCTGTGAGATGAATTAACAGAACACTAAGCAGTTTCTCAGAAAGCTTCTTTCCAGATTTCATATGAGGATATTTCCTTTTTCACCATAGCCCTCTATGGCTTCCAAATATAACTTTGCCAATTCCACAAGAACTGTCTTAGCGAAAGGCTACTTGAGGGGAAAGCTCTAACTCTGTGAGATGATTTCACAGAACACAAAGAAGTTTCTCAGAAAGCTTCTTTCTCTTTGTTATCGGAGGATATTTCCTTTGGCCCTATAGTCTTCAAAGGGATCCGAAATATCTGTTCTCAGATTCCACAGAAATAAGGCTAGCAAAGAGATCCACGAAATACAGATGTAAGTCTGTGAGATGAATTAACAGGACACTAAGCAGTTTCTCAGAAAGCTTCTTTCCAGATTTCATCTGAGGATATTTCCTTTTTCACCATAGCCCTCTAAGGGCTTCCAAATATCACTTTGCCAATTCCACAAGAACTGTCTTAGCGAAAGGCTTCTTGAGGGGAAAGCTGTAACTCTGTGAGATGATTTCACAGAACACAAAGAAGTTTCTCAGAAAGCTTCTTTCTCTTTGTTATGGGAGGATATTTCCTTTGGCCCTATAGTCTTCAAAGGGATCCGAAATATCTGTTCTCAGATTCCACAGAAATAAGGCTAGCAAAGAGATCCACGAAATACAGATGTAACTCTGTGAGATGAATTAACAGGACACTAAGCAGTTTCTCAGAAAGCTTCTTTCCAGATTTCATCTGAGGATATTTAATTTTTCACCATAGCCCTCTGTGGGCTTCCAAATATCACTTTGCCAATTCCACAAGAACTGTCTTAGCGAAAGGCTTCTTGAGGGGAAAGCTGTAACTCTGTGAGATGATTTCACAGAACACAAAGAAGTTTCTCAGAAAGCTTCTTTCTCTTTGTTATCGGAGGATATTTCCTTTGGCCCTATAGTCTTCAAAGGGATCCGAAATATCTGTTCTCAGATTCCACAGAAATAAGGCTAGCAAAGAGATCCACGAAATACAGATGTAAGTCTGTGAGATGAATTAACAGAACACTAAGCAGTTTCTCAGAAAGCTTCTTTCCCGATTTCATCTGAGGTTATTTCCTTTTTCACCACAGCCCTCTATGGGCTTCCAAATATCACTTTGCCAATTCCACAAGAACTGTCTTAGCGAAAGGCTTCTCGAGGGGAGAGCTGTAACTCTGTGAGATGATTTCACAGAACACAAAGAAGTTTCTCAGAAAGCTTCTTTCTCTTTGTTATCGGAGGATATTTCCTTTGGCCCTATAGTCTTCAAAGGGATCCGAAATATCTGTTCTCAGATTCCACAGAAATAAGGCTAGCAAAGAGATCCAGGAAATACAGATGTAACTCTGTGAGATGAATTAACAGAACACTAAGCAGTTTCACAGAAAGCTTCTTTCCAGATTTCAACTGAGGATATTTCCTTTTTCACCATAGCCCTCTATGGCTTCCAAATATATCTTTGCCAATTCCACAAGATCTGTCTTAGCGAAAGGCTTCTTGAGGGGAAAGCTGTAACTCTGTGAGATGATTTCACAGAACACAAAGAAGTTTCTCAGAAAGCTTCTTTCTCTTTGTTATCGGAGGATATTTCCTTTGGCCCTATAGTCTTCAAAGGGATCCGAAATATCTGTTCTCAGATTCCACAGAAATAAGGCTAGCAAAGAGATCCACGAAATACAGGTGTAACTCTGTGAGATGAATTAACAGAACACTAAGCAGTTTCTCAGAAAGCTTCTTTCCAGATTTCATCTGAGGATATTTCCTTTTTCACCATAGCCCTCTATGGGCTTCCAAATATCACTTTGCCAATTCCACAAGAACTGTCTTAGCTAAAGGCTTCTTGAGGGGAAAGCTGTAACTCTGTGAGATGATTTCACAGAACACAAAGAAGTTTCTCAGAAAGCTTCTTTCTCTTTGTTATCGGAGGATATTTCCTTTGGCCCTATAGTCTTCAAAGGGATCCGAAATATCTGTTTTCAGATTCCACAGAAATAAGGCTAGCAAAGAGATCCACGAAATACAGATGTAACTCTGTGAGATGAATTAGCAGGACTCTAAGCAGTTTCTCAGAAAGCTTCTTTCCAGATTTCGTCTGAGGATATTTCCTTTTTCACCATAGCCCTCTATGGGCTTCCAAATATCACTTTGCCAATTCCACAAGAAGTGTCTTAGCGAAAGGCTTCTTGAGGGGAAAGCTGTAACTCTGTGAGATGATTTCACAGAACTCAAAGAAGTTTCTCAGAAAGCTTCTTTGTCTTTGTTATCGGAGGATATTTCCTTTGGCCCTATAGTCTTCAAAGGGATCCGAAATATCTGTTCTCAGATTCCACAGAAATAAGGCTAGCAAAGAGATCCACGAAATACAGATGTAAGTCTGTGAGATGAATTAACAGAACACTAAGCAGTTTCTCAGAAAGCTTCTTTCCCGATTTCATCTGAGGATATTTCCTTTTTCACCACAGCCCTCTATGGGCTTCCAAATATCACTTTGCCAATTCCACAAGAACTGTCTTAGCGAAAGGCTTCTCGAGGGGAGAGCTGTAACTCTGTGAGATGATTTCACAGAACACAAAGAAGTTTCTCAGAAAGCTTCTTTCTCTTTGTTATCGGAGGATATTTCCTTTGGCCCTATAGTCTTCAAAGGGATCCGAAATATCTGTTCTCAGATTCCACAGAAATAAGGCTAGCAAAGAGATCCAGGAAATACAGATGTAACTCTGTGAGATGAATTAACAGAACACTAAGCAGTTTCTCAGAAAGATTCTTTCCAAATTTCATCTGAGGATATTTCTTTTTTCACCATAGCCCTCTATTGGCTTCCAAATATCACTTTGCCAATTCCACAAGAACAGTCTTAGAGAAAGGCTTCTTGAGGGGAAAGCTGTAACTCTGTGAGATGATTTCACAGAACACAAAGAAGTTTCTCAGAAAGCTTCTTTCTCTTTGTTATCGGAGGATATTTCCTTTGGCCCTATAGTCTTCAAAGGGATCCGAAATATCTGTTCTCAGATTCCACAGAAATAAGGCTAGCAAAGAGATCCACGAAATACAGATGTAACTCTGTGAGATGAATTAACAGAACACTAAGCAGTTTCTCAGAAAACTTCTTTCCAGATTTCATCTGAGGATATTTCCTTTTTCACCATAGCCCTCTATGGCTTCCAAATATAACTTTGCCAATTCCACAAGAACTGTCTTAGCGAAAGGCTTCTTGAGGGGAAAGCTGTAACTCTGTGAGATGATTTCACAGAACACAAAGAAGTTTCTCAGAAAGCTTCTTTCTCTTTGTTATCGGAGGATATTTCCTTTGGCCCTATAGTCTTCAAAGGGATCCGAAATATCTGTTCTCAGATTCCACAGAAATAAGGCTAGCAAAGAGATCCACGAAATACAGATGTAACTCTGTGAGATGAATTAACAGGACACTAAGCAGTTTCTAAGAAAGCTTCTTTCCAGATTTCATCTGAGGATATTTAATTTTTCACCATAGCCCTCTATGGGCTTCCAATTATCACTTTGCCAATTCCACAAGAACTGTCTTAGCGAAAGGCTTCTTGAGGGGAAAGCTGTAACTCTGTGAGATGATTTCACAGAACACAAAGAAGTTTCTCAGAAAGCTTCTTTCTCTTTGTTATCGGAGGATATTTCCTTTGGCCCTATAGACTTCAAAGGGATCCGAAATATCTGTTCTCAGATTCCACAGAAATAAGGCTAGCAAAGAGATCCACGAAATACAGATGTAAGTCAGTGAGATGAATTAACAGGACACTAAGCAGTTTCTAAGAAAGCTTCTTTCCAGATTTCATCTGAGGATATTTCCTTTTTCACCATAGCCCTCTATGGGCTTCCAAATATCACTTTGCCAATTCCACAAGAACTGTCTTAGCGAAAGGCTTCTTGAGGGGAAAGCTGTAACTCTGTGAGATGATTTCACAGAACACAAAGAAGTTTCTCAGGAAGCTTCTTTCTCTTTGTTATGGGAGGATATTTCCTTTGGCCCTATAGTCTTCAACGGGATCCGAAATATCTGTTCTCAGATTCCACAGAAATAAGGCTAGCAAAGAGATCCACGAAATACAGATGTAAGTCTGTGAGATGAATTAACAGAACACTAAGCAGTTTCACAGAAAGCTTCTTTCCAGATTTCAACTGAGGATATTTCCTTTTTCACCATAGCCCTCTATGGGCTTCCAAATATATCTTTGCCAATTCCACAAGATCTGTCTTAGCGAAAGGCTTCTTGAGGGGAAAGCTGTAACTCTGTGAGATGATTTCACAGAACACAAAGAAGTTTCTCAGAAAGCTTCTTTCTCTTTGTTATCGGAGGATATTTCCTTTGGCCCTATAGTCTTCAAAGGGATCCGAAATATCTGTTCTCAGATTCCACAGAAATAAGGCTAGCAAAGAGATCCACGAAATACAGATGTAACTCTGTGAGATTTATTAACAGGACACTAAGCAGTTTCTCAGAAAGCTTCTTTCCAGATTTCATCTGAGGATATTTCCTTTTTCACCATAGCCCTCTAAGGGCTTCCAAATATCACTTTGCCAATTCCACAAGAACTGTCTTAGCGAAAGGCTTCTTGAGGGGAAAGCTGTAACTCTGTGAGATGATTTCACAGAACACAAAGAAGTTTCTCAGAAAGCTTCTTTCTCTTTGTTATCGGAGGATATTTCCTTTGGCCCTATAGTCTTCAAAGGGATCCGAAATATCTGTTCTCAGATTCCACAGAAATAAGGCTAGCAAAGAGATCCACGAAAAACAGATGTAACTCTGTGAGATGAATTAACAGAACACTAAGCAGTTTCTCAGAAAGCTTCTTTCCAGATTTCATCTGAGGATATTTCCTTTTTCACCATAGCCCTCTATGGCTTCCAAATATAACTTTGCCAATTCCACAAGAACTGTCTTAGCGAAAGGCTACTTGAGGGGAAAGCTGTAACTCTGTGAGATGATTTCACAGAACACAAAGAAGTTTCTCAGAAAGCTTCTTTCTCTTTGTTATCGGAGGATATTTCCTTTGGCCCTATAGTCTTCAAAGGGATCCGAAATATCTGTTCTCAGATTCCACAGAAATAAGGCTAGCAAAGAGATCCACGAAATACAGATGTAAGTCTGTGAGATGAATTAACAGGACACTAAGCAGTTTCTAAGAAAGCTTCTTTCAGGTTTCATCTGAGGATATTTCCTTTTTCACCATAGCCCTCTAAGGGCTTCCAAATATCACTTTGCCAATTCCACAAGAACTGTCTTAGCGAAAGGCTTCTTGAGGGGAAAGCTGTAACTCTGTGAGATGATTTCACAGAACACAAAGCAGTTTCTCAGAAAGCTTCTTTCTCTTTGTTATCGGAGGATATTTCCTTTGGCCCTATAGACTTCAAAGGGATTCGAAATATCTGTTCTCAGATTCCACAGAAATAAGGCTAGCAAAGAGATCCACGAAATACAGATGTAAGTCTGTGAGATGAATTAACAGGACACTAAGCAGTTTCTAAGAAAGCTTCTTTCCAGATTTCATCTGAGGATATTTCCTTTTTCACCATAGCCCTCTATGGGCTTCCAAATATCACTTTGCCAATTCCACAAGAACTGTCTTAGCGAAAGGCTTCTTGAGGGGAAAGCTGTAACTCTGTGAGATGATTTCACAGAACACAAAGAAGTTTCTCAGAAAGCTTCTTTCTCTTTGTTATGGGAGGATATTTCCTTTGGCCCTATAGTCTTCAACGGGATCCGAAATATCTGTTCTCAAATTCCACAGAAATAAGGCTAGCAAAGAGATCCACGAAATACAGATGTAAGTCTGTGAGATGAATTAACAGAACACTAAGCAGTTTCACAGAAAGCTTCTTTCCAGATTTCAACTGAGGATATTTCCTTTTTCACCATAGCCCTCTATGGCTTCCAAATATATCTTTGCCAATTCCACAAGATCTGTCTTAGCGAAAGGCTTCTTGAGGGGAAAGCTGTAACTCTGTGAGATGATTTCACAGAACACAAAGAAGTTTCTCAGAAAGCTTCTTTCTCTTTGTTATCGGAGGATATTTCCTTTGGCCCTATAGTCTTCAAAGGGATCCGAAATATCTGTTCTCAGATTCCACAGAAATAAGGCTAGCAAAGAGATCCACGAAATACAGGTGTAACTCTGTGAGATGAATTAACAGAACACTAAGCAGTTTCTCAGAAAGCTTCTTTCCAGATTTCATCTGAGGATATTTCCTTTTTCACCATAGCCCTCTATGGGCTTCCAAATATCACTTTGCCAATTCCACAAGAACTGTCTTAGCTAAAGGCTTCTTGAGGGGAAAGCTGTAACTCTGTGAGATGATTTCACAGAACACAAAGAAGTTTCTCAGAAAGCTTCTTTGTCTTTGTTATCGGAGGATATTTCCTTTGGCCCTATAGTCTTCAAAGGGATCCGAAATATCTGTTCTCAGATTCCACAGAAATAAGGCTAGCAAAGAGATCCACGAAATACAGATGTAAGTCTGTGAGATGAATTAACAGAACACTAAGCAGTTTCTCAGAAAGCTTCTTTCCCGATTTCATCTGAGGATATTTCCTTTTTCACCACAGCCCTCTATGGGCTTCCAAATATCACTTTGCCAATTCCACAAGAACTGTCTTAGCGAAAGGCTTCTCGAGGGGAGAGCTGTAACTCTGTGAGATGATTTCACAGAACACAAAGAAGTTTCTCAGAAAGCTTCTTTCTCTTTGTTATCGGAGGATATTTCCTTTGGCCCTATAGTCTTCAAAGG
The DNA here is from genome assembly GCF_043159975.1 of Macaca nemestrina. Classification (NCBI taxonomy): domain Eukaryota; kingdom Metazoa; phylum Chordata; class Mammalia; order Primates; family Cercopithecidae; genus Macaca; species Macaca nemestrina. Next base: position 56,591,656 of record NC_092129.1, on the reverse strand, counting down.
GATCCGAAATATCTGTTCTCAGATTCCACAGAAATAAGGCTAGCAAAGAGATCCAGGAAATACAGATGTAACTCTGTGAGATGAATTAACAGAACACTAAGCAGTTTCTCAGAAAGATTCTTTCCAGATTTCATCTGAGGATATTTCTTTTTTCACCATAGCCCTCTATTGGCTTCCAAATATCACTTTGCCAATTCCACAAGAACAGTCTTAGAGAAAGGCTTCTTGAGGGGAAAGCTGTAACTCTGTGAGATGATTTCACAGAACACAAAGAAGTTTCTCAGAAAGCTTCTTTCTCTTTGTTATGGGAGGATATTTCCTTTGGCCCTATAGTCTTCAAAGGGATCCGAAATATCTGTTCTCAGATTCCACAGAAATAAGGCTAGCAAAGAGATCCACGAAATACAGATGTAACTCTGTGAGATGAATTAACAGGACACTAAGCAGTTTCTAAGAAAGCTTCTTTCCAGATTTCATCTGAGGATATTTAATTTTTCACCATAGCCCTCTATGGGCTTCCAATTATCACTTTGCCAATTCCACAAGAACTGTCTTAGCGAAAGGCTTCTTGAGGGGAAAGCTGTAACTCTGTGAGATGATTTCACAGAACACAAAGAAGTTTCTCAGAAAGCTTCTTTCTCTTTGTTATCGGAGGATATTTCCTTTGGCCCTATAGACTTCAAAGGGATCCGAAATATCTGTTCTCAGATTCCACAGAAATAAGGCTAGCAAAGAGATCCACGAAATACAGATGTAAGTCTGTGAGATGAATTAACAGGACACTAAGCAGTTTCTAAGAAAGCTTCTTTCCAGATTTCATCTGAGGATATTTCCTTTTTCACCATAGCCCTCTATGGGCTTCCAAATATCACTTTGCCAATTCCACAAGAACTGTCTTAGCGAAAGGCTTCTTGAGGGGAAAGCTGTAACTCTGTGAGATGATTTCACAGAACACAAAGAAGTTTCTCAGAAAGCTTCTTTCTCTTTGTTATGGGAGGATATTTCCTTTGGCCCTATAGTCTTCAACGGGATCCGAAATATCTGTTCTCAGATTACACAGAAATAAGGCTAGCAAAGAGATCCACGAAATACAGATGTAAGTCTGTGAGATGAATTAACAGAACACTAAGCAGTTTCACAGAAAGCTTCTTTCCAGATTTCAACTGAGGATATTTCCTTTTTCACCATAGCCCTCTATGGGCTTCCAAATATATCTTTGCCAATTCCACAAGATCTGTCTTAGCGAAAGGCTTCTTGAGGGGAAAGCTGTAACTCTGTGAGATGATTTCACAGAACACAAAGAAGTTTCTCAGAAAGCTTCTTTCTCTTTGTTATCGGAGGATATTTCCTTTGGCCCTATAGTCTTCAAAGGGATCCGAAATATCTGTTCTCAGATTCCACAGAAATAAGGCTAGCAAAGAGATCCACGAAATACAGATGTAACTCTGTGAGATTTATTAACAGGACACTAAGCAGTTTCTCAGAAAGCTTCTTTCCAGATTTCATCTGTAGATATTTCCTTTTTCACCATAGCCCTCTAAGGGCTTCCAAATATCACTTTGCCAATTCCACAAGAACTGTCTTAGCGAAAGGCTTCTTGAGGGGAAAGCTGTAACTCTGTGAGATGATTTCACAGAACACAAAGAAGTTTCTCAGAAAGCTTCTTTCTCTTTGTTATCGGAGGATATTTCCTTTGGCCCTATAGTCTTCAAAGGGATCCGAAATATCTGTTCTCAGATTCCACAGAAATAAGGCTAGCAAAGAGATCCACGAAATACAGATGTAACTCTGTGAGATGAATTAACAGGACACTAAGCAGTTTCTAAGAAAGCTTCTTTCCAGATTTCATCTGAGGATATTTCCTTTTTCACCATAGCCCTCTATGGGCTTCCAAATATCACTTTGCCAATTCCACAAGAACTGTCTTAGCGAAAGGCTTCTTGAGGGGAAAGCTGTAACTCTGTGAGATGATTTCACAGAACACAAAGAAGTTTCTCAGAAAGCTTCTTTCTCTTTGTTATGGGAGGATATTTCCTTTGGCCCTATAGTCTTCAACGGGATCCGAAATATCTGTTCTCAAATTCCACAGAAATAAGGCTAGCAAAGAGATCCACGAAATACAGATGTAAGTCTGTGAGATGAATTAACAGAACACTAAGCAGTTTCACAGAAAGCTTCTTTCCAGATTTCAACTGAGGATATTTCCTTTTTCACCATAGCCCTCTATGGCTTCCAAATATATCTTTGCCAATTCCACAAGATCTGTCTTAGCGAAAGGCTTCTTGAGGGGAAAGCTGTAACTCTGTGAGATGATTTCACAGAACACAAAGAAGTTTCTCAGAAAGCTTCTTTCTCTTTGTTATCGGAGGATATTTCCTTTGGCCCTATAGTCTTCAAAGGGATCCGAAATATCGTTCTCAGATTCCACAGAAATAAGGCTAGCAAAGAGATCCACGAAATACAGGTGTAACTCTGTGAGATGAATTAACAGAACACTAAGCAGTTTCTCAGAAAGCTTCTTTCCAGATTTCATCTGAGGATATTTCCTTTTTCACCATAGCCCTCTATGGGCTTCCAAATATCACTTTGCCAATTCCACAAGAACTGTCTTAGCTAAAGGCTTCTTGAGGGGAAAGCTGTAACTCTGTGAGATGATTTCACAGAACACAAAGAAGTTTCTCAGAAAGCTTCTTTGTCTTTGTTATCGGAGGATATTTCCTTTGGCCCTATAGTCTTCAAAGGGATCCGAAATATCTGTTCTCAGATTCCACAGAAATAAGGCTAGCAAAGAGATCCACGAAATACAGATGTAACTCTGTGAGATGAATTAACAGGACACTAAGCAGTTTCTAAGAAAGCTTCTTTCAGGTTTCATCTGAGGATATTTCCTTTTTCACCATAGCCCTCTAAGGGCTTCCAAATATCACTTTGCCAATTCCACAAGAACTGTCTTAGCGAAAGGCTTCTTGAGGGGAAAGCTGTAACTCTGTGAGATGATTTCACAGAACACAAAGAAGTTTCTCAGAAAGCTTCTTTCTCTTTGTTATCGGAGGATATTTCCTTTGGCCCTATAGACTTCAAAGGGATTCGAAATATCTGTTCTCAGATTCCACAGAAATAAGGCTAGCAAAGAGATCCACGAAATACAGATGTAAGTCTGTGAGATGAATTAACAGGACACTAAGCAGTTTCTAAGAAAGCTTCTTTCCAGATTTCATCTGAGGATATTTCCTTTTTCACCATAGCCCTCTATGGGCTTCCAAATATCACTTTGCCAATTCCACAAGAACTGTCTTAGCGAAAGGCTTCTTGAGGGGAAAGCTGTAACTCTGTGAGATGATTTCACAGAACACAAAGAAGTTTCTCAGAAAGCTTCTTTCTCTTTGTTATGGGAGGATATTTCCTTTGGCCCTATAGTCTTCAACGGGATCCGAAATATCTGTTCTCAAATTCCACAGAAATAAGGCTAGCAAAGAGATCCACGAAATACAGATGTAAGTCTGTGAGATGAATTAACAGAACACTAAGCAGTTTCACAGAAAGCTTCTTTCCAGATTTCAACTGAGGATATTTCCTTTTTCACCATAGCCCTCTATGGCTTCCAAATATATCTTTGCCAATTCCACAAGATCTGTCTTAGCGAAAGGCTTCTTGAGGGGAAAGCTGTAACTCTGTGAGATGATTTCACAGAACACAAAGAAGTTTCTCAGAAAGCTTCTTTCTCTTTGTTATCGGAGGATATTTCCTTTGGCCCTATAGTCTTCAAAGGGATCCGAAATATCTGTTCTCAGATTCCACAGAAATAAGGCTAGCAAAGAGATCCACGAAATACAGGTGTAACTCTGTGAGATGAATTAACAGAACACTAAGCAGTTTCTCAGAAAGCTTCTTTCCAGATTTCATCTGAGGATATTTCCTTTTTCACCATAGCCCTCTATGGGCTTCCAAATATCACTTTGCCAATTCCACAAGAACTGTCTTAGCTAAAGGCTTCTTGAGGGGAAAGCTGTAACTCTGTGAGATGATTTCACAGAACACAAAGAAGTTTCTCAGAAAGCTTCTTTCTCTTTGTTATCGGAGGATATTTCCTTTGGCCCTATAGTCTTCAAAGGGATCCGAAATATCTGTTCTCAGATTCCACAGAAATAAGGCTAGCAAAGAGATCCACGAAATACAGATGTAAGTCTGTGAGATGAATTAACAGAACACTAAGCAGTTTCTCAGAAAGCTTCTTTCCCGATTTCATCTGAGGATATTTCCTTTTTCACCACAGCCCTCTATGGGCTTCCAAATATCACTTTGCCAATTCCACAAGAACTGTCTTAGCGAAAGGCTTCTCGAGGGGAGAGCTGTAACTCTGTGAGATGATTTCACAGAACACAAAGAAGTTTCTCAGAAAGCTTCTTTCTCTTTGTTATCGGAGGATATTTCCTTTGGCCCTATAGTCTTCAAAGGGATCCGAAATATCTGTTCTCAGATTCCACAGAAATAAGGCTAGCAAAGAGATCCAGGAAATACAGATGTAACTCTGTGAGATGAATTAACAGAACACTAAGCAGTTTCTCAGAAAGATTCTTTCCAGATTTCATCTGAGGATATTTCTTTTTTCACCATAGCCCTCTATTGGCTTCCAAATATCACTTTGCCAATTCCACAAGAACAGTCTTAGAGAAAGGCTTCTTGAGGGGAAAGCTGTAACTCTGTGAGATGATTTCACAGAACACAAAGAAGTTTCTCAGAAAGCTTCTTTCTCTTTGTTATGGGAGGATATTTCCTTTGGCCCTATAGTCTTCAAAGGGATCCGAAATATCTGTTCTCAGATTCCACAGAAATAAGGCTAGCAAAGAGATCCACGAAATACAGATGTAACTCTGTGAGATGAATTAACAGGACACTAAGCAGTTTCTAAGAAAGCTTCTTTCCAGATTTCATCTGAGGATATTTAATTTTTCACCATAGCCCTCTATGGGCTTCCAATTATCAGTTTGCCAATTCCACAAGAACTGTCTTAGCGAAAGGCTTCTTGAGGGGAAAGCTGTAACTCTGTGAGATGATTTCACAGAACACAAAGAAGTTTCTCAGAAAGCTTCTTTCTCTTTGTTATCGGAGGATATTTCCTTTGGCCCTATAGACTTCAAAGGGATCCGAAATATCTGTTCTCAGATTCCACAGAAATAAGGCTAGCAAAGAGATCCACGAAATACAGATGTAAGTCTGTGAGATGAATTAACAGGACACTAAGCAGTTTCTAAGAAAGCTTCTTTCCAGATTTCATCTGAGGATATTTCCTTTTTCACCATAGCCCTCTATGGGCTTCCAAATATCACTTTGCCAATTCCACAAGAACTGTCTTAGCGAAAGGCTTCTTGAGGGGAAAGCTGTAACTCTGTGAGATGATTTCACAGAACACAAAGAAGTTTCTCAGAAAGCTTCTTTCTCTTTGTTATGGGAGGATATTTCCTTTGGCCCTATAGTCTTCAACGGGATCCGAAATATCTGTTCTCAGATTCCACAGAAATAAGGCTAGCAAAGAGATCCACGAAATACAGATGTAAGTCTGTGAGATGAATTAACAGAACACTAAGCAGTTTCACAGAAAGCTTCTTTCCAGATTTCAACTGAGGATATTTCCTTTTTCACCATAGCCCTCTATGGGCTTCCAAATATATCTTTGCCAATTCCACAAGATCTGTCTTAGCGAAAGGCTTCTTGAGGGGAAAGCTGTAACTCTGTGAGATGATTTCACAGAACACAAAGAAGTTTCTCAGAAAGCTTCTTTCTCTTTGTTATCGGAGGATATTTCCTTTGGCCCTATAGTCTTCAAAGGGATCCGAAATATCTGTTCTCAGATTCCACAGAAATAAGGCTAGCAAAGAGATCCACGAAATACAGATGTAACTCTGTGAGATTTATTAACAGGACACTAAGCAGTTTCTCAGAAAGCTTCTTTCCAGATTTCATCTGAAGATATTTCCTTTTTCACCATAGCCCTCTAAGGGCTTCCAAATATCACTTTGCCAATTCCACAAGAACTGTCTTAGCGAAAGGCTTCTTGAGGGGAAAGCTGTAACTCTGTGAGATGATTTCACAGAACACAAAGAAGTTTCTCAGAAAGCTTCTTTCTCTTTGTTATCGGAGGATATTTCCTTTGGCCCTATAGTCTTCAAAGGGATCCGAAATATCTGTTCTCAGATTCCACAGAAATAAGGCTAGCAAAGAGATCCACGAAAAACAGATGTAACTCTGTGAGATGAATTAACAGAACACTAAGCAGTTTCTCAGAAAGCTTCTTTCCAGATTTCATCTGAGGATATTTCCTTTTTCACCATAGCCCTCTATGGCTTCCAAATATAACTTTGCCAATTCCACAAGAACTGTCTTAGCGAAAGGCTACTTGAGGGGAAAGCTGTAACTCTGTGAGATGATTTCACAGAACACAAAGAAGTTTCTCAGAAAGCTTCTTTCTCTTTGTTATCGGAGGATATTTCCTTTGGCCCTATAGTCTTCAAAGGGATCAGAAATATCTGTTCTCAGATTCCACAGAAATAAGGCTAGCAAAGAGATCCACGAAATACAGATGTAACTCTGTGAGATGAATTAACAGGACACTAAGCAGTTTCTAAGAAAGCTTCTTTCAGGTTTCATCTGAGGATATTTCCTTTTTCACCATAGCCCTCTAAGGGCTTCCAAATATCACTTTGCCAATTCCACAAGAACTGTCTTAGCGAAAGGCTTCTTGAGGGGAAAGCTGTAACTCTGTGAGATGATTTCACAGAACACAAAGAAGTTTCTCAGAAAGCTTCTTTCTCTTTGTTATGGGAGGATATTTCCTTTGGCCCTATAGTCTTCAAAGGGATCCGAAATATCTGTTCTCAGATTCCACAGAAATAAGGCTAGCAAAGAGATCCACGACATACAGATGTAACTCTGTGAGATGAATTAACAGGACACTAAACAGTTTCTCAGAAAGCTTCTTTCCAGATTTCATCTGAGGATATTTAATTTTTCACCATAGCCCTCTATGGGCTTCCAATTATCACTTTGCCAATTCCACAAGAACTGTCTTAGCGAAAGGCTTCTTGAGGGGAAAGCTGTAACTCTGTGAGATGATTTCACAGAACACAAAGAAGTTTCTCAGAAAGCTTCTTCCTCTTTGTTATCGGAGGATATTTCCTTTGGCCCTATAGACTTCAAAGGGATCCGAAATATCTGTTCTCAGATTCCACAGAAATAAGGCTAGCAAAGAGATCCACGAAATACAGATGTAAGTCTGTGAGATGAATTAACAGGACACTAAGCAGTTTCTAAGAAAGCTTCTTTCCAGATTTCATCTGAGGATATTTCCTTTTTCACCATAGCCCTCTATGGGCTTCCAAATATCACTTTGCCAATTCCACAAGAACTGTCTTAGCGAAAGGCTTCTTGAGGGGAAAGCTGTAACTCTGTGAGATGATTTCACAGAACTCAAAGAAGTTTCTCAGAAAGCTTCTTTCTCTTTGTTATGGGAGGATATTTCCTTTGGCCCTATAGTCTTCAACGGGATCCGAAATATCTGTTCTCAGATTCCACAGAAATAAGGCTAGCAAAGAGATCCACGAAATACAGATGTAAGTCTGTGAGATGAATTAACAGAACACTAAGCAGTTTCACAGAAAGCTTCTTTCCAGATTTCAACTGAGGATATTTCCTTTTTCACCATAGCCCTCTATGGCTTCCGAATATATCTTTGCCAATTCCACAAGATCTGTCTTAGCGAAAGGCTTCTTGAGGGGAAAGCTGTAACTCTGTGAGATGATTTCACAGAACACAAAGAAGTTTCTCAGAAAGCTTCTTTCTCTTTGTTATCGGAGGATATTTCCTTTGGCCCTATAGTCTTCAAAGGGATCCGAAATATCGGTTCTCAGATTCCACAGAAATAAGGCTAGCAAAGAGATCCACGAAATACAGGTGTAACTCTGTGAGATGAATTAACAGAACACTAAGCAGTTTCTCAGAAAGCTTCTTTCCAGATTTCATCTGAGGATATTTCCTTTTTCACCATAGCCCTCTATGGGCTTCCAAATATCACTTTGCCAATTCCACAAGAACTGTCTTAGCTAAAGGCTTCTTGAGGGGAAAGCTGTAACTCTGTGAGATGATTTCACAGAACACAAAGAAGTTTCTCAGAAAGCTTCTTTCTCTTTGTTATCGGAGGATATATCCTTTGGCCCTATAGTCTTCAAAGGGATCCGAAATATCTGTTTTCAGATTCCACAGAAATAAGGCTAGCAAAGAGATCCACGAAATACAGATGTAACTCTGTGAGATGAATTGGCAGGACTCTAAGCAGTTTCTCAGAAAGCTTCTTTCCAGATTTCGTATGAGGATATTTCCTTTTTCACCATAGCCCTCTATGGGCTTCCAAATATCACTTTGCCAATTCCACAAGAAGTGTCTTAGCGAAAGGCTTCTTGAGGGGAAAGCTGTAACTCTGTGAGATGATTTCACAGAACTCAAAGAAGTTTCTCAGAAAGCTTCTTTGTCTTTGTTATCGGAGGATATTTCCTTTGGCCCTATAGTCTTCAAAGGGATACGAAATATCTGTTCTCAGATTCCACAGAAATAAGGCTAGCAAAGAGATCCACGAAATACAGATGTAACTCTCTGAGATGAATTAACAGAACACTAAGAAGTTTCTCAGAAAGCTTCTTTCCAGATTTCATCTGAGGATATTTCCTTTTTCACCATAGCCCTCTATGGCTTCCAAATATCACTTTGCCAATTCCACAAGAACTGTCTTAGCGAAAGGCTTCTTGAGGGGAAAGCTGTAACTCTGTGAGATGATTTCACAGAACACAAAGAAGTTTCTCAGAAAGCTTCTTTCTCTTTGTTATCGGAGGATATTTCCTTTGGCCCTATAGTCTTCAAAGGGATCCGAAATATCTGTTCTCAGATTCCACAGAAATAAGGCTAGCAAAGAGATCCACGAAATACAGATGTAAGTCTGTGAGATGAATTAACAGAACACTAAGCAGTTTCTCAGAAAGCTTCTTTCCAGATTTCATCTGAGGATATTTCCTTTTTCACCACAGCCCTCTATGGGCTTCCAAATATCACTTTGCCAATTCCACAAGAACTGTCTTAGCGAAAGGCTTCTCGAGGGGAGAGCTGTAACTCTGTGAGATGATTTCACAGAACACAAAGAAGTTTCTCAGAAAGCTTCTTTCTCTTTTTTATCGGAGGATATTTCCTTTGGCCCTATAGTCTTCAAAGGGATCCGAAATATCTGTTCTCAGATTCCACAGAAATAAGGCTAGCAAAGAGATCCAGGAAATACAGATGTAACTCTGTGAGATGAATTAACAGAACACTAAGCAGTTTCTCAGAAAGATTCTTTCCAGATTTCATCTGAGGATATTTCTTTTTTCACCATAGCCCTCTATTGGCTTCCAAATATCACTTTGCCAATTCCACAAGAACAGTCTTAGCGAAAGGCTTCTTGAGGGGAAAGCTGTAACTCTGTGAGATGATTTCACAGAACACAAAGAAGTTTCTCAGAAAGCTTCTTTCTCTTTCTTATCGGAGGATATTTCCTTTGGCCCTATAGTCTTCAAAGGGATCCGAAATATCTGTTCTCAGATTCCACAGAAATAAGGCTAGCAAAGAGATCCACGAAATACAGATGTAACTCTGTGAGATGAATTAACAGAACACTAAGCAGTTTCTCAGAAAACTTCTTTCCAGATTTCATCTGAGGATATTTCCTTTTTCACCATAGCCCTCTATGGCTTCCAAATATAACTTTGCCAATTCCACAAGAACTGTCTTAGCGAAAGGCTACTTGAGTGGAAAGCTGTAACTCTGTGAGATGATTTCACAGAACACAAAGAAGTTTCTCAGAAAGCTTCTTTCTCTTTGTTATCGGAGGATATTTCCTTTGGCCCTATAGTCTTCAAAGGGATCCGAAATATCTGTTCTCAGATTCCACAGAAATAAGGCTAGCAAAGAGATCCACGAAATACAGATGTAACTCTGTGAGATGAATTAACAGGACACTAAGCAGTTTCTAAGAAAGCTTCTTTCCAGGTTTCATCTGAGGATATTTCCTTTTTCACCATAGCCCTCTAAGGGCTTCCAAATATCACTTTGCCAATTCCACAAGAACTGTCTTAGCGAAAGGCTTCTTGAGGGGAAAGCTGTAACTCTGTGAGATGATTTCACAGAACACAAAGAAGTTTCTCAGAAAGCTTCTTTCTCTTTGTTATGGGAGGATATTTCCTTTGGCCCTATAGTCTTCAAAGGGATCCGAAATATCTGTTCTCAGATTCCACAGAAATAAGGCTAGCAAAGAGATCCACGAAATACAGATGTAACTCTGTGAGATGAATTAACAGGACACTAAGCAGTTTCTCAGAAAGCTTCTTTCCAGATTTCATCTGAGGATATTTAATTTTTCACCATAGCCCTCTATGGGCTTCCAATTATCACTTTGCCAATTCCACAAGAACTGTCTTAGCGAAAGGCTTCTTGAGGGGAAAGCTGTAACTCTGTGAGATGATTTCACAGAACACAAAGAAGTTTCTCAGAAAGCTTCTTTCTCTTTGTTATCGGAGGATATTTCCTTTGGCCCTATAGACTTCAAAGGGATCCGAAATATCTGTTCTCAGATTCCACAGAAATAAGGCTAGCAAAGAGATCCACGAAATACAGATGTAACTCTGTGAGATGAATTAACAGGACACTAAGCAGTTTCTCAGAAAGCTTCTTTCCAGATTTCATCTGAGGATATTTCCTTTTTCACCATAGCCCTCTAAGGGCTTCCAAATATCACTTTGCCAATTCCACAAGAACTGTCTTAGCGAAAGGCTTCTTGAGGCGAAAGCTGTAACTCTGTGAGATGATTTCACAGAACACAAAGAAGTTTCTCAGAAAGCTTCTTTCTCTTTGTTATGGGAGGATATTTCCTTTGGCCCTATAGTCTTCAACGGGATCCGAAATATCTGTTCTCAGATTCCACAGAAATAAGGCTAGCAAAGAGATCCACGAAATACAGATGTAAGTCTGTGAGATGAATTAACAGAACACTAAGCAGTTTCACAGAAAGCTTCTTTCCAGATTTCAACTGAGGATATTTCCTTTTTCACCATAGCCCTCTATGGCTTCCAAATATATCTTTGCCAATTCCACAAGATCTGTCTTAGCGAAAGGCTTCTTGAGGGGAAAGCTGTAACTCTGTGAGATGATTTCACAGAACACAAAGAAGTTTCTCAGAAAGCTTCTTTCTCTTTGTTATCGGAGGATATTTCCTTTGGCCCTATAGTCTTCAAAGGGATCCGAAATATCTGTTCTCAGATTCCACAGAAATAAGGCTAGCAAAGAGATCCACGAAATACAGGTGTAACTCTGTGAGATGAATTAACAGAACACTAAGCAGTTTCTCAGAAAGCTTCTTTCCAGATTTCATCTGAGGATATTTCCTTTTTCACCATAGCCCTCTATGGGCTTCCAAATATCACTTTGCCAATTCCACAAGAACTGTCTTAGCTAAAGGCTTCTTGAGGGGAAAGCTGTAACTCTGTGAGATGATTTCACAGAACACAAGGAAGTTTCTCAGAAAGCTTCTTTCTCTTTGTTATCGGAGGATATTTCCTTTGGCCCTATAGTCTTCAAAGGGATCCGAAATATCTGTTCTCAGATACCACAGAAATAAGGCTAGCAAAGAGATCCACGAAATACAGATGTAACTCTGTGAGATGAATTAACAGGACACTAAGCAGTTTCTCAGAAAGCTTCTTTCCAGATTTCATCTGAGGATATTGCCTTTTTCACCATAGCCCTCTATGGGCTTCCAAATATCACTTTGCCAATTCCACAAGAACTGTCTTAGCGAAAGGCTTCTTGAGGGGAAAGCTGTAACTCTGTGAGATGATTTCACAGAACACAAAGAAGTTTCTCAGAAAGCTTCTTTGTCTTTGTTATCGGAGGATATTTCCTTTGGCCCTATAGTCTTCAAAGGGATCCGAAATATCTGTTCTCAGATTCCACAGAAATAAGGCTAGCAAAGAGATCCACGAAATACAGATGTAACTCTGTGAGATGAATTAACAGAACACTAAGCAGTTTCTCAGAAAGCTTCTTTCCAGATTTCATCTGAGAATATTTCCTTTTTCACCATAGCCCTCTATGGCTTCCAAATATAACTTTGCCAATTCCACAAGAACTGTCTTAGCGAAAGGCTACTTGAGGGGAAAGCTGTAACTCTGTGAGATGATTTCACAGAACACAAAGAAGTTTCTCAGAAAGCTTCTTTCTCTTTGTTATCGGAGGATATTTCCTTTGGCCCTATAGTCTTCAAAGGGATCCGAAATATCTGTTCTCAGATTCCACAGAAATAAGGCTAGCAAAGAGATCCACGAAATACAGATGTAAGTCTGTGAGATGAATTAACAGGACACTAAGCAGTTTCTCAGAAAGCTTCTTTCCAGATTTCATCTGAGGATATTTCCTTTTTCACCATAGCCCTCTAAGGGCTTCCAAATATCACTTTGCCAATTCCACAAGAACTGTCTTAGCGAAAGGCTTCTTGAGGGGAAAGCTGTAACTCTGTGAGATGATTTCACAGAACACAAAGAAGTTTCTCAGAAAGCTTCTTTCTCTTTGTTATGGGAGGATATTTCCTTTGGCCCTATAGTCTTCAAAGGGATCCGAAATATCTGTTCTCAGATTCCACAGAAATAAGGCTAGCAAAGAGATCCACGAAATACAGATGTAACTCTGTGAGATGAATTAACAGGACACTAAGCAGTTTCTCAGAAAGCTTCTTTCCAGATTTCATCTGAGGATATTTCCTTTTTCACCATAGCCCTCTGTGGGCTTCCAAATATCACTTTGCCAATTCCACAAGAACTGTCTTAGCGAAAGGCTTCTTGAGGGGAAAGCTGTAACTCTGTGAGATGATTTCACAGAACACAAAGAAGTTTCTCAGAAAGCTTCTTTCTCTTTGTTATGGGAGGATATTTCCTTTGGCCCTATAGTCTTCAAAGGGATCCGAAATATCTGTTCTCAGATTCCACAGAAATAAGGCTAGCAAAGAGATCCACGAAATACAGATGTAACTCTGTGAGATGAATTAACAGGACACTAAGCAGTTTCTAAGAAAGCTTCTTTCCAGGTTTCATCTGAGGATATTTCCTTTTTCACCATAGCCCTCTAAGGGCTTCCAAATATCACTTTGCCAATTCCACAAGAGCTGTCTTAGCGAAAGGCTTCTTGAGGGGAAAGCTGTAACTCTGTGAGATGATTTCACAGAACACAAAGAAGTTTCTCAGAAAGCTTCTTTCTCTTTGTTATGGGAGGATATTTCCTTTGGCCCTATAGTCTTCAAAGGGATCCGAAATATCTGTTCTCAGATTCCACAGAAATAAGGCTAGCAAAGAGATCCACGAAATACAGATGTAACTCTGTGAGATGAATTAACAGGACACTAAGCAGTTTCTCAGAAAGCTTCTTTCCAGATTTCATCTGAGGATATTTAATTTTTCACCATAGCCCTCTATGGGCTTCCAATTATCACTTTGCCAATTCCACAAGAACTGTCTTAGCGAAAGGCTTCTTGAGGGGAAAGCTGTAACTCTGTGAGATGATTTCACAGAACACAAAGAAGTTTCTCAGAAAGCTTCTTTCTCTTTGTTATCGGAGGATATTTCCTTTGGCCCTATAGACTTCAAAGGGATCCGAAATATCTGTTCTCAGATTCCACAGAAATAAGGCTAGCAAAGAGATCCACGAAATACAGATGTAACTCTGTGAGATGAATTAACAGGACACTAAGCAGTTTCTCAGAAAGCTTCTTTCCAGATTTCATCTGAGGATATTTCCTTTTTCACCATAGCCCTCTAAGGGCTTCCAAATATCACTTTGCCAATTCCACAAGAACTGTCTTAGCGAAAGGCTTCTTGAGGCGAAAGCTGTAACTCTGTGAGATGATTTCACAGAACACAAAGAAGTTTCTCAGAAAGCTTCTTTCTCTTTGTTATGGGAGGATATTTCCTTTGGCCCTATAGTCTTCAACGGGATCCGAAATATCTGTTCTCAGATTCCACAGAAATAAGGCTAGCAAAGAGATCCACGAAATACAGATGTAAGTCTGTGAGATGAATTAACAGAACACTAAGCAGTTTCACAGAAAGCTTCTTTCCAGATTTCAACTGAGGATATTTCCTTTTTCACCATAGCCCTCTATGGCTTCCAAATATATCTTTGCCAATTCCACAAGATCTGTCTTAGCGAAAGGCTTCTTGAGGGGAAAGCTGTAACTCTGTGAGATGATTTCACAGAACACAAGGAAGTTTCTCAGAAAGCTTCTTTCTCTTTGTTATCGGAGGATATTTCCTTTGGCCCTATAGTCTTCAAAGGGATCCGAAATATCTGTTCTCAGATACCACAGAAATAAGGCTAGCAAAGAGATCCACGAAATACAGATGTAACTCTGTGAGATGAATTAACAGGACACTAAGCAGTTTCTCAGAAAGCTTCTTTCCAGATTTCATCTGAGGATATTTCCTTTTTCACCATAGCCCTCTATGGGCTTCCAAATATCACTTTGCCAATTCCACAAGAACTGTCTTAGCGAAAGGCTTCTTGAGGGGAAAGCTGTAACTCTGTGAGATGATTTCACAGAACACAAAGAAGTTTCTCAGAAAGCTTCTTTGTCTTTGTTATCGGAGGATATTTCCTTTGGCCCTATAGTCTTCAAAGGGATCCGAAATATCTGTTCTCAGATTCCACAGAAATAAGGCTAGCAAAGAGATCCACGAAATACAGATGTAACTCTGTGAGATGAATTAACAGAACACTAAGCAGTTTCTCAGAAAGCTTCTTTCCAGATTTCATCTGAGGATATTTCCTTTTTCACCATAGCCCTCTATGGCTTCCAAATATAACTTTGCCAATTCCACAAGAACTGTCTTAGCGAAAGGCTACTTGAGGGGAAAGCTGTAACTCTGTGAGATGATTTCACAGAACACAAAGAAGTTTCTCAGAAAGCTTCTTTCTCTTTGTTATCGGAGGATATTTTCTTTGGCCCTATAGTCTTCAAAGGGATCCGAAATATCTGTTCTCAGATTCCACAGAAATAAGGCTAGCAAAGAGATCCACGAAATACAGATGTAAGTCTGTGAGATGAATTAACAGGACACTAAGCAGTTTCTCAGAAAGCTTCTTTCCAGATTTCATCTGAGGATATTTCCTTTTTCACCATAGCCCTCTAAGGGCTTCCAAATATCACTTTGCCAATTCCACAAGAACTGTCTTAGCGAAAGGCTTCTTGAGGGGAAAGCTGTAACTCTGTGAGATGATTTCACAGAACACAAAGAAGTTTCTCAGAAAGCTTCTTTCTCTTTGTTATGGGAGGATATTTCCTTTGGCCCTATAGTCTTCAAAGGGATCCGAAATATCTGTTCTCAGATTCCACAGAAATAAGGCTAGCAAAGAGATCCACGAAATACAGATGTAACTCTGTGAGATGAATTAACAGGACACTAAGCAGTTTCTCAGAAAGCTTCTTTCCAGATTTCATCTGAGGATATTTCCTTTTTCACCATAGCCCTCTGTGGGCTTCCAAATATCACTTTGCCAATTCCACAAGAACTGTCTTAGCGAAAGGCTTCTTGAGGGGAAAGCTGTAACTCTGTGAGATGATTTCACAGAACACAAAGAAGTTTCTCAGAAAGCTTCTTTCTCTTTGTTATGGGAGGATATTTCCTTTGGCCCTATAGTCTTCAAAGGGATCCGAAATATCTGTTCTCAGATTCCACAGAAATAAGGCTAGCAAAGAGATCCACGAGATACAGATGTAACTCTGTGAGATGAATTAACAGGACACTAAGCAGTTTCTAAGAAAGCTTCTTTCCAGGTTTCATCTGAGGATATTTCCTTTTTCACCATAGCCCTCTAAGGGCTTCCAAATATCACTTTGCCAATTCCACAAGAGCTGTCTTAGCGAAAGGCTTCTTGAGGGGAAAGCTGTAACTCTGTGAGATGATTTCACAGAACACAAAGAAGTTTCTCAGAAAGCTTCTTTCTCTTTGTTATGGGAGGATATTTCCTTTGGCCCTATAGTCTTCAAAGGGATCCGAAATATCTGTTCTCAGATTCCACAGAAATAAGGCTAGCAAAGAGATCCACGAAATACAGATGTAACTCTGTGAGATGAATTAACAGGACACTAAGCAGTTTCTCAGAAAGCTTCTTTCCAGATTTCATCTGAGGATATTTAATTTTTCACCATAGCCCTCTATGGGCTTCCAATTATCACTTTGCCAATTCCACAAGAACTGTCTTAGCGAAAGGCTTCTTGAGGGGAAAGCTGTAACTCTGTGAGATGATTTCACAGAACACAAAGAAGTTTCTCAGAAAGCTTCTTTCTCTTTGTTATCGGAGGATATTTCCTTTGGCCCTATAGACTTCAAAGGGATCCGAAATATCTGTTCTCAGATTCCACAGAAATAAGGCTAGCAAAGAGATCCACGAAATACAGATGTAACTCTGTGAGATGAATTAACAGGACACTAAGCAGTTTCTCAGAAAGCTTCTTTCCAGATTTCATCTGAGGATATTTCCTTTTTCACCATAGCCCTCTAAGGGCTTCCAAATATCACTTTGCCAATTCCACAAGAACTGTCTTAGCGAAAGGCTTCTTGAGGCGAAAGCTGTAACTCTGTGAGATGATTTCACAGAACACAAAGAAGTTTCTCAGAAAGCTTCTTTCTCTTTGTTATGGGAGGATATTTCCTTTGGCCCTATAGTCTTCAACGGGATCCGAAATATCTGTTCTCAGATTCCACAGAAATAAGGCTAGCAAAGAGATCCACGAAATACAGATGTAAGTCTGTGAGATGAATTAACAGAACACTAAGCAGTTTCACAGAAAGCTTCTTTCCAGATTTCAACTGAGGATATTTCCTTTTTCACCATAGCCCTCTATGGCTTCCAAATATATCTTTGCCAATTCCACAAGATCTGTCTTAGCGAAAGGCTTCTTGAGGGGAAAGCTGTAACTCTGTGAGATGATTTCACAGAACACAAAGAAGTTTCTCAGAAAGCTTCTTTCTCTTTGTTATCGGAGGATATTTCCTTTGGCCCTATAGTCTTCAAAGGGATCCGAAATATCTGTTCTCAGATTCCACAGAAATAAGGCTAGCAAAGAGATCCACGAAATACAGGTGTAACTCTGTGAGATGAATTAACAGAACACTAAGCAGTTTCTCAGAAAGCTTCTTTCCAGATTTCATCTGAGGATATTTCCTTTTTCACCATAGCCCTCTATGGGCTTCCAAATATCACTTTGCCAATTCCACAAGAACTGTCTTAGCTAAAGGCTTCTTGAGGGGAAAGCTGTAACTCTGTGAGAAGATTTCACAGAACACAAGGAAGTTTCTCAGAAAGCTTCTTTCTCTTTGTTATCGGAGGATATTTCCTTTGGCCCTATAGTCTTCAAAGGGATCCGAAATATCTGTTCTCAGATACCACAGAAATAAGGCTAGCAAAGAGATCCACGAAATACAGATGTAACTCTGTGAGATGAATTAACAGGACACCAAGCAGTTTCTCAGAAAGCTTCTTTCCAGATTTCATCTGAGGATATTTCCTTTTTCACCATAGCCCTCTATGGGCTTCCAAATATCACTTTGTCAATTCCACAAGAACTGTCTTAGCGAAAGGCTTCTTGAGGGGAAAGCTGTAACTCTGTGAGATGATTTCACAGAACACAAAGAAGTTTCTCAGAAAGCTTCTTTGTCTTTGTTATCGGAGGATATTTCCTTTGGCCCTATAGTCTTCAAAGGGATCCGAAATATCTGTTCTCAGATTCCACAGAAATAAGGCTAGCAAAGAGATCCACGAAATACAGATGTAACTCTGTGAGATGAATTAACAGGACACTAAGCAGTTTCTCAGAAAGCTTCTTTCCAGATTTCATCTGAGGATATTTAATTTTTCACCATAGCCCTCTGTGGGCTTCCAAATATCACTTTGCCAATTCCACAAGAACTGTCTTAGCGAAAGGCTTCTTGAGGGGAAAGCTGTAACTCTGTGAGATGATTTCACAGAACACAAAGAAGTTTCTCAGAAAGCTTCTTTCTCTTTGTTATCGGAGGATATTTCCTTTGGCCCTATAGTCTTCAAAGGGATCCGAAATATCTGTTCTCAGATTCCACAGAAATAAGGCTAGCAAAGAGATCCACGAAATACAGATGTAACTCTGTGAGATGAATTAACAGGACACTAAGCAGTTTCTAAGAAAGCTTCTTTCCAGATTTCATCTGAGGATATTTCCTTTTTCACCATAGGCCTCTATGACTTCCAAATATAACTTTGCCAATTCCACAAGAACTGTCTTAGCGAAAGGCTTCTTGAGGGGAAAGCTGTAACTCTGTGAAATGATTTCACAGAACACAAAGAAGTTTCTCAGAAAGCTTCTTTCTCTTTGTTATGGGAGGATATTTCCTTTGGCCCTATAGTCTTCAAAGGGATCCGAAATATCTGTTCTCAGATTCCACAGAAATAAGGCTAGCAAAGAGATCCAAAAAATACAGATGTAACTCTGTGAGATGAATTAACAGGACACTAAGCAGTTTCTCAGAAAGCTTCTTTCCAGATTTCATCTGAGGATATTTAATTTTTCACCATAGCCCACTATGGGCTTCCAAATATCACTTTCCCAATTCCACAAGAACTGTCTTAGCGAAAGGCTTCTTGAGGGGAAAGCTGTATCTCTGTGAGATGATTTCACAGAACACAAAGAAGTTTCTCAGAAAGCTTCTTTCTCTTTGTTATCGGAGGATATTTCCTTTGGCCTATAGTCTTCAAAGGGATCCGAAATATCTGTTCTCAGATTCCACAGAAATAAGGCTAGCAAAGAGATCCACGAAATACAGATGTAACTCTGTGAGATGAATTAACAGAACACTAAGCAGTTTCTCAAAAAGCTTCCTTCCAGATGTCATCCGAGGATATTTCCTTTTTCAACATCGCCCTCTAGGGGCTTCCAAATATCACTTTGCCAATTCCACAAGAACTGACTTAGCGAAAGGCTTCTTGAGGGGAAAGCTGTAACTCTGTGAGATGATTTCACAGAACACAAAGAAGTTTCTCAGAAAGCTTCTTTCTCTTTGTTATCGGAGTATATTTCCTTTGGCCCTATAGTCTTCCAAGGGATCCGAAATATCTGTTCTCAGATTCCACAGAAATAAGGCTAGCAAAGAGATCCACGAAATACAGATGTAACTCTGTGAGATGAATTAACAGGACACTAAGCAGTTTCTAAGAAAGCTTCTTTCCAGATTTCATCTGAGGATATTTCATTTTTCACCATAGCCCTCTATGGGCTTCCAAATATCACTTTGCCAATTCCACAAGAACTGTCTTAGCGAAAGGCTTCTTGAGGGGAAAGCTGTAACTCTGTGAGATGATTTCACAGAACACAAAGAAGTTTCTCAGAAAACTTCTTTCTCTTTGTTATCGGAGGATATTTCCTTTGGCCCTATAGTCTTCAAAGGGATCCGAAATATCTGTTCTCAGATTCCACAGAAATAAGGCTAGCAAAGAGATCCACGAAATACAGATGTAAGTCT
This sequence comes from Macaca nemestrina, assembly GCF_043159975.1. Taxonomy (NCBI): domain Eukaryota; kingdom Metazoa; phylum Chordata; class Mammalia; order Primates; family Cercopithecidae; genus Macaca; species Macaca nemestrina. The sequence goes on along the minus strand of NC_092129.1, from coordinate 56,572,046 downwards.
GTGAGATGAATTAACAGAACACTAAGCAGTTTCTCAGAAAAATTCTTTCCAGATTTCATCTGAGGATATTTCTTTTTTCACCATATCCCTCTATGGGCTTCCAAATATCACTTTGCCAATTCCACAAGAACTGTCTTAGCGAAAGGCTTCTTGAGGGGAAAGCTGTAACTCTGTGAGATGATTTCACAGAACACAAAGAAGTTTCTCAGAAAGCTTCTTTCTCTTTGTTATCGGAGGATATTTCCTTTGGCCCTATAGTCTTCAAAGGGATCCGAAATATCTGTTTTCAGATTCCACAGAAATAAGGCTAGCAAAGAGATCCACGAAATACAGATGTAACTCTGTGAGATGAATTAACAGGACTCTAAGCAGTTTCTCAGAAAGCTTCCTTCCAGATTTCATCTGAGGATATTTCCTTTTTCACCATAGCCCTCTATGGGCTTCCAAATATCACTTTGCCAATTTCACAAGAAGTGTCTTAGCGAAAGGCTTCTTGAGGGGAAAGCTGTAACTCTGTGAGATGATTTCACAGAACACAAAGAAGTTTCTCAGAAAGCTTCTTTCTCTTTGTTATGGGAGGATATTTCCTTTGGCCCTATAGTCTTCAAAGGGATCCGAAATATCTGTTCTCAGATTCCACAGAAATAAGGCTAGCAAAGAGATCCACGAAATACAGATGTAACTCTGTGAGATGAATTAACAGGACACTAAGCAGTTTCTCAGAAAGCTTCTTTCCAGATTTCATCTGAGGATATTTAATTTTTCACCATAGCCCTCTATGTGCTTCCAATTATCACTTTGCCAATTCCACAAGAACTGTCTTAGCGAAAGGCTTCTTGAGGGGAAAGCTGTAACTCTGTGAGATGATTTAACAGAACACAAAGAAGTTTCTCAGAAAGCTTCTTTCTCTTTGTTATCGGAGGATATTTCCTTTGGCCCTATAGACTTCAAAGGGATCCGAAATATCTGTTCTCAGATTCCACAGAAATAAGGCTAGCAAAGAGATCCACGAAATACAGATGTAAGTCTGTGAGATGAATTAACAGGACACTAAGCAGTTTCTAAGAAAGCTTCTTTCCAGATTTCATCTGAGGATATTTCCTTTTTCACCATAGCCCTCTATGGGCTTCCAAATATCACTTTGCCAATTCCACAAGAACTGTCTTAGCGAAAGGCTTCTTGAGGGAAAAGCTGTAACTCTGTGAGATGATTTCACAGAACACAAAGAAATTTCTCAGAAAGCTTCTTTGTCTTTGTTGTCGGAGGATATTTCCTTTGGCCCTATAGTCTTCAAAGGGATCCGAAATATCTGTTCTCAGATTCCACAGAAATAAGGCTAGCAAAGAGATCCACGAAATACAGATGTAAGTCTGTGAGATGAATTAACAGGACACTAAGCAGTTTCTCAGAAAGCTTCTTTCCAGATTTCATCTGAGGATATTTCATTTTTCACCATAGCCCTCTATGGGCTTGCAAATATCACTTTGCCAATTCCACAAGAACTGTCTTAGCGAAAGGCTTCTTGAGGGGAAAGCTGTAACTCTGTGAGATGATTTCACAGAACACAAAGAAGTTTCTCAGAAAGCTTCTTTCTCTTTGTTATCGGAGGATATTTCCTTTGGCACTATAGTCTTCAAAGGGATCCGAAATATCTGTTCTCAGATTCCACAGAAATAAGGCTAGCAAAGAGATCCACGAAATACAGATGTAAGTCTGTGAGATGAATTAACACAACACTAAGCAGTTTCACAGAAAGCTTCTTTCCAGATTTCATCTGAGGATATTTCCTTTTTCACCATAGCCCTCTATGGCTTCCAAATATATCTTTGCCAATTCCACAAGATCTGTCTTAGCGAAAGGCTTCTTGAGGGGAAAGCTGTAACTCTGTGAGATGATTTCACAGAACACAAAGAAGTTTCTCAGAAATCTTCTTTCTCTTTGTTATCGGAGGATATTTCCTTTGGCCCTATAGTCTTCAAAGGGATCCGAAATATCTGTTCTCAGATTCCACAGAAATAAGGCTAGCAAAGAGATCCACGAAATACAGATGTAACTCTGTGAGATGAATTAACAGAACACTAAGCAGTTTCTCACAAAGCTTCTTTCCAGATTTCATCTGAGGATATTTCCTTTTTCACCATAGCCCTCTAAGGGCTTCCAAATATCGCTTTGCCAATTCCACAAGAACTGTCTTAGCGAAAGGCTTCTTGAGGGGAAAGCTGTAACTCTGTGAGATGATTTCACAGAACACAAAGAAGTTTCTCAGAAAGCTTCTTTCTCTTTGTTATGGGAGGATATTTCCTTTGGCCCTATAGTCTTCAAAGGGATCCGAAATATCTGTTCTCAGATTCCACAGAAATAAGGCTAGCAAAGAGATCCACGAAATACAGATGTAAGTCTGTGAGATGAATTAACAGGACACTAAGCAGTTTCTCAGAAAGCTTCTTTCCAGATTTCATCTGAGGATATTTCATTTTTCACCATAGCCCTCTATGGGCTTGCAAATATCACTTTGCCAATTCCACAAGAACTGTCTTAGCGAAAGGCTTCTTGAGGGGAAAGCTGTAACTCTGTGAGATGATTTCACAGAACACAAAGAAGTTTCTCAGAAAGCTTCTTTCTCTTTGTTATCGGAGGATATTTCCTTTGGCACTATAGTCTTCAAAGGGATCCGAAATATCTGTTCTCAGATTCCACAGAAATAAGGCTAGCAAAGAGATCCACGAAATACAGATGTAAGTCTGTGAGATGAATTAACACAACACTAAGCAGTTTCACAGAAAGCTTCTTTCCAGATTTCATCTGAGGATATTTCCTTTTTCACCATAGCCCTCTATGGCTTCCAAATATATCTTTGCCAATTCCACAAGATCTGTCTTAGCGAAAGGCTTCTTGAGGGGAAAGCTGTAACTCTGTGAGATGATTTCACAGAACACAAAGAAGTTTCTCAGAAATCTTCTTTCTCTTTGTTATCGGAGGATATTTCCTTTGGCCCTATAGTCTTCAAAGGGATCCGAAATATCTGTTCTCAGATTCCACAGAAATAAGGCTAGCAAAGAGATCCACGAAATACAGATGTAACTCTGTGAGATGAATTAACAGAACACTAAGCAGTTTCTCACAAAGCTTCTTTCCAGATTTCATCTGAGGATATTTCCTTTTTCACCATAGCCCTCTAAGGGCTTCCAAATATCGCTTTGCCAATTCCACAAGAACTGTCTTAGCGAAAGGCTTCTTGAGGGGAAAGCTGTAACTCTGTGAGATGATTTCACAGAACACAAAGAAGTTTCTCAGAAAGCTTCTTTCTCTTTGTTATGGGAGGATATTTCCTTTGGCCCTATAGTCTTCAAAGGGATCCGAAATATCTGTTCTCAGATTCCACAGAAATAAGGCTAGCAAAGAGATCCACGAAATACAGATGTAACTCTGTGAGATGAATTAACAGGACACTAAGCAGTTTCTCAGAAAGCTTCTTTCCAGATTTCATCTGAGGATATTTAATTTTTCACCATAGCCCTCTATGGGCTTCCAATTATCACTTTGCCAATTCCACAAGAACTGTCTTAGCGAAAGGCTTCTTGAGGGGAAAGCTGTAACTCTGTGAGATGATTTCACAGAACACAAAGAAGTTTCTCAGAAAGCTTCTTTCTCTTTGTTATCGGAGGATATTTCCTTTGGCCCTATAGACTTCAAAGGGATCCGAAATATCTCTTCTCAGATTCCAAAGAAATAAGGCTAGCAAAGAGATCCACGAAATACAGATGTAAGTCTGTGAGATGAATTAACAGGACACTAAGCAGTTTCTCAGAAAGCTTCTTTCCAGATTTCATCTGAGGATATTTCCTTTTTCACCATAGCCCTCTATGGCTTCCAAATATAACTTCGCCAATTCCACAAGAACTGTCTTAGCGAAAGGCTACTTGAGGGGAAAGCTGTAACTCTGTGAGATGATTTCACAGAACACAAAGAAGTTTCTCAGAAAGCTTCTTTCTCTTTGTTATCGGAGGATATTTCCTTTGGCCCTATAGTCTTCAAAGGGATCCGAAATATCTGTTCTCAGATTCCACAGAAATAAGGCTAGCAAAGAGATCCACGAAATACAGATGTAACTCTGTGAGATGACTTAACAGGACACTAAGCAGTTTCTAAGAAAGCTTCTTTCCAGGTTTCATCTGAGGATATTTCCTTTTTCACCATAGCCCTCTAAGGGCTTCCAAATATCACTTTGCCAATTCCACAAGAACTGTCTTAGCGAAAGGCTTCTTGAGGGGAAAGCTGTAACTCTGTGAGATGATTTCACAGAACACAAAGAAGTTTCTCAGAAAGCTTCTTTCTCTTTGTTATCGGAGGATATTTCCTTTGGCCCTATAGTCTTCAAAGGGATCCGAAATATCTGTTCTCAGATTCCACAGAAATAAGGCTAGCAAAGAGATCCACGAAATACAGATGTAACTCTGTGAGATGAATTAACAGAACACTAAGCAGTTTCTCAGAACGCTTCTTTCCAGATTTCGTCTGAGGATATTTCCTTTTTCACCATAGCCCTCTATGGGCTTCCAAATATCACTTTGCCAATTCCACAAGAAGTGTCTTAGCGAAAGGCTTCTTGAGGGGAAAGCTGTAACTCTGTGAGATGATTTCACAGAACTCAAAGAAGTTTCTCAGAAAGCTTCTTTGTCTTTGTTATCGGAGGATATTTCCTTTGGCCCTATAGTCTTCAAAGGGATCCGAAATATCTGTTCTCAGATTCCACAGAAATAAGGCTAGCAAAGAGATCCACGAAATACAGATGTAACTCTGTGAGATGAATTAACAGGACACTAAGCAGTTTCTCAGAAAGCTTCTTTCCAGATTTCATCTGAGGATATTTAATTTTTCACCATAGCCCTCTATGGGCTTCCAATTATCACTTTGCCAATTCCACAAGAACTGTCTTAGCGAAAGGCTTCTTGAGGGGAAAGCTGTAACTCTGTGAGATGATTTAACAGAACACAAAGAAGTTTCTCAGAAAGCTTCTTTCTCTTTGTTATCGGAGGATATTTCCTTTGGCCCTATAGACTTCAAAGGGATCCGAAATATCTGTTCTCAGATTCCACAGAAATAAGGCTAGCAAAGAGATCCACGAAATACAGATGTAAGTCTGTGAGATGAATTAACAGGACACTAGGCAGTTTCTAAGAAAGCTTCTTTCCAGATTTCATCTGAGGATATTTCCTTTTTCACCATAGCCCTCTATGGGCTTCCAAATATCACTTTGCCAATTCCACAAGAACTGTCTTAGCGAAGGCTTCTTGAGGGAAAAGCTGTAACTCTGTGAGATGATTTCACAGAACACAAAGAAATTTCTCAGAAAGCTTCTTTGTCTTTGTTGTCGGAGGATATTTCCTTTGGCCCTATAGTCTTCAAAGGGATCCGAAATATCTGTTCTCAGATTCCACAGAAATAAGGCTAGCAAAGAGATCCACGAAATACAGATGTAAGTCTGTGAGATGAATTAACAGGACACTAAGCAGTTTCTCACAAAGCTTCTTTCCAGATTTCATCTGAGGATATTTCATTTTTCACCATAGCCCTCTATGGGCTTGCAAATATCACTTTGCCAATTCCACAAGAACTGTCTTAGCGAAAGGCTTCTTGAGGGGAAAGCTGTAACTCTGTGAGATGATTTCACAGAACACAAAGAAGTTTCTCAGAAAGCTTCTTTCTCTTTGTTATCGGAGGATATTTCCTTTGGCACTATAGTCTTCAAAGGGATCCGAAATATCTGTTCTCAGATTCCACAGAAATAAGGCTAGCAAAGAGATCCACGAAATACAGATGTAAGTCTGTGAGATGAATTAACACAACACTAAGCAGTTTCACAGAAAGCTTCTTTCCAGATTTCATCTGAGGATATTTCCTTTTTCACCATAGCCCTCTATGGCTTCCAAATATATCTTTGCCAATTCCACAAGATCTGTCTTAGCGAAAGGCTTCTTGAGGGGAAAGCTGTAACTCTGTGAGATGATTTCACAGAACACAAAGAAGTTTCTCAGAAATCTTCTTTCTCTTTGTTATCGGAGGATATTTCCTTTGGCCCTATAGTCTTCAAAGGGATCCGAAATATCTGTTCTCAGATTCCACAGAAATAAGGCTAGCAAAGAGATCCACGAAATACAGATGTAACTCTGTGAGATGAATTAACAGAACACTAAGCAGTTTCTCACAAAGCTTCTTTCCAGATTTCATCTGAGGATATTTCCTTTTTCACCATAGCCCTCTAAGGGCTTCCAAATATCGCTTTGCCAATTCCACAAGAACTGTCTTAGCGAAAGGCTTCTTGAGGGGAAAGCTGTAACTCTGTGAGATGATTTCACAGAACACAAAGAAGTTTCTCAGAAAGCTTCTTTCTCTTTGTTATGGGAGGATATTTCCTTTGGCCCTATAGTCTTCAAAGGGATCCGAAATATCTGTTCTCAGATTCCACAGAAATAAGGCTAGCAAAGAGATCCACGAAATACAGATGTAAGTCTGTGAGATGAATTAACAGGACACTAAGCAGTTTCTCAGAAAGCTTCTTTCCAGATTTCATCTGAGGATATTTCATTTTTCACCATAGCCCTCTATGGGCTTGCAAATATCACTTTGCCAATTCCACAAGAACTGTCTTAGCGAAAGGCTTCTTGAGGGGAAAGCTGTAACTCTGTGAGATGATTTCACAGAACACAAAGAAGTTTCTCAGAAAGCTTCTTTCTCTTTGTTATCGGAGGATATTTCCTTTGGCACTATAGTCTTCAAAGGGATCCGAAATATCTGTTCTCAGATTCCACAGAAATAAGGCTAGCAAAGAGATCCACGAAATACAGATGTAAGTCTGTGAGATGAATTAACACAACACTAAGCAGTTTCACAGAAAGCTTCTTTCCAGATTTCATCTGAGGATATTTCCTTTTTCACCATAGCCCTCTATGGCTTCCAAATATATCTTTGCCAATTCCACAAGATCTGTCTTAGCGAAAGGCTTCTTGAGGGGAAAGCTGTAACTCTGTGAGATGATTTCACAGAACACAAAGAAGTTTCTCAGAAATCTTCTTTCTCTTTGTTATCGGAGGATATTTCCTTTGGCCCTATAGTCTTCAAAGGGATCCGAAATATCTGTTCTCAGATTCCACAGAAATAAGGCTAGCAAAGAGATCCACGAAATACAGATGTAACTCTGTGAGATGAATTAACAGAACACTAAGCAGTTTCTCACAAAGCTTCTTTCCAGATTTCATCTGAGGATATTTCCTTTTTCACCATAGCCCTCTAAGGGCTTCCAAATATCGCTTTGCCAATTCCACAAGAACTGTCTTAGCGAAAGGCTTCTTGAGGGGAAAGCTGTAACTCTGTGAGATGATTTCACAGAACACAAAGAAGTTTCTCAGAAAGCTTCTTTCTCTTTGTTATCGGAGGATATTTCCTTTGGCCCTATAGTCTTCAAAGGGATCCGAAATATCTGTTCTCAGATTCCACAGAAATAAGGCTAGCAAAGAGATCCACGAAATACAGATGTAACTCTGTGAGATGACTTAACAGGACACTAAGCAGTTTCTAAGAAAGCTTCTTTCCAGGTTTCATCTGAGGATATTTCCTTTTTCACCATAGCCCTCTAAGGGCTTCCAAATATCACTTTGCCAATTCCACAAGAACTGTCTTAGCGAAAGGCTTCTTGAGGGGAAAGCTGTAACTCTGTGAGATGATTTCACAGAACACAAAGAAGTTTCTCAGAAAGCTTCTTTCTCTTTGTTATCGGAGGATATTTCCTTTGGCCCTATAGTCTTCAAAGGGATCCGAAATATCTGTTCTCAGATTCCACAGAAATAAGGCTAGCAAAGAGATCCACGAAATACAGATGTAACTCTGTGAGATGAATTAACAGAACACTAAGCAGTTTCTCAGAACGCTTCTTTCCAGATTTCGTCTGAGGATATTTCCTTTTTCACCATAGCCCTCTATGGGCTTCCAAATATCACTTTGCCAATTCCACAAGAAGTGTCTTAGCGAAAGGCTTCTTGAGGGGAAAGCTGTAACTCTGTGAGATGATTTCACAGAACTCAAAGAAGTTTCTCAGAAAGCTTCTTTGTCTTTGTTATCGGAGGATATTTCCTTTGGCCCAATAGTCTTCAAAGGGATACGAAATATCTGTTCTCAGATTCCACAGAAATAAGGCTAGCAAAGAGATCCACGAAATACAGATGTAACTCTCTGAGATGAATTAACAGAACACTAAGCAGTTTCTCAGAAAGCTTCTTTCCAGATTTCATCTGAGGATATTTCCTTTTTCACCATAGCCCTCTATGGCTTCCAAATATCACTTTGCCAATTCCACAAGAACTGTCTTAGCGAAAGGCTTCTTGAGGGGAAAGCTGTAACTCTGTGAGATGATTTCACATAACCCAAAGAAGTTTCTCAGAAAGCTTCTTTCTCTTTGTTATCGGAGGATATTTCCTTTGGCCCTATAGTCTTCAAAGGGATCCGAAATATCTGTTCTCAGATTCCACAGAAATAAGGCTAGCAAAGAGATCCACGAAATACAGATGTAACTCTGTGAGATGAATTAACAGAACACTAAGCAGTTTCTCACAAAGCTTCTTTCCAGATTTCATCTGAGGATATTTCCTTTTTCACCATAGCCCTCTAAGGGCTTCCAAATATCGCTTTGCCAATTCCACAAGAACTGTCTTAGCGAAAGGCTTCTTGAGGGGAAAGCTGTAACTCTGTGAGATGATTTCACAGAACACAAAGAAGTTTCTCAGAAAGCTTCTTTCTCTTTGTTATGGGAGGATATTTCCTTTGGCCCTATAGTCTTCAAAGGGATCCGAAATATCTGTTCTCAGATTCCACAGAAATAAGGCTAGCAAAGAGATCCACGAAATACAGATGTAACTCTGTGAGATGAATTAACAGGACACTAAGCAGTTTCTCAGAAAGCTTCTTTCCAGATTTCATCTGAGGATATTTAATTTTTCACCATAGCCCTCTATGGGCTTCCAATTATCACTTTGCCAATTCCACAAGAACTGTCTTAGCGAAAGGCTTCTTGAGGGGAAAGCTGTAACTCTGTGAGATGATTTCACAGAACACAAAGAAGTTTCTCAGAAAGCTTCTTTCTCTTTGTTATCGGAGGATATTTCCTTTGGCCCTATAGACTTCAAAGGGATCCGAAATATCTCTTCTCAGATTCCAAAGAAATAAGGCTAGCAAAGAGATCCACGAAATACAGATGTAAGTCTGTGAGATGAATTAACAGGACACTAAGCAGTTTCTCAGAAAGCTTCTTTCCAGATTTCATCTGAGGATATTTCCTTTTTCACCATAGCCCTCTATGGCTTCCAAATATAACTTCGCCAATTCCACAAGAACTGTCTTAGCGAAAGGCTACTTGAGGGGAAAGCTGTAACTCTGTGAGATGATTTCACAGAACACAAAGAAGTTTCTCAGAAAGCTTCTTTCTCTTTGTTATCGGAGGATATTTCCTTTGGCCCTATAGTCTTCAAAGGGATCCGAAATATCTGTTCTCAGATTCCACAGAAATAAGGCTAGCAAAGAGATCCACGAAATACAGATGTAACTCTGTGAGATGACTTAACAGGACACTAAGCAGTTTCTAAGAAAGCTTCTTTCCAGGTTTCATCTGAGGATATTTCCTTTTTCACCATAGCCCTCTAAGGGCTTCCAAATATCACTTTGCCAATTCCACAAGAACTGTCTTAGCGAAAGGCTTCTTGAGGGGAAAGCTGTAACTCTGTGAGATGATTTCACAGAACACAAAGAAGTTTCTCAGAAAGCTTCTTTCTCTTTGTTATCGGAGGATATTTCCTTTGGCCCTATAGTCTTCAAAGGGATCCGAAATATCTGTTCTCAGATTCCACAGAAATAAGGCTAGCAAAGAGATCCACGAAATACAGATGTAACTCTGTGAGATGAATTAACAGAACACTAAGCAGTTTCTCAGAACGCTTCTTTCCAGATTTCGTCTGAGGATATTTCCTTTTTCACCATAGCCCTCTATGGGCTTCCAAATATCACTTTGCCAATTCCACAAGAAGTGTCTTAGCGAAAGGCTTCTTGAGGGGAAAGCTGTAACTCTGTGAGATGATTTCACAGAACTCAAAGAAGTTTCTCAGAAAGCTTCTTTGTCTTTGTTATCGGAGGATATTTCCTTTGGCCCTATAGTCTTCAAAGGGATCCGAAATATCTGTTCTCAGATTCCACAGAAATAAGGCTAGCAAAGAGATCCACGAAATACAGATGTAACTCTCTGAGATGAATTAACAGAACACTAAGCAGTTTCTCAGAAAGCTTCTTTCCAGATTTCATCTGAGGATATTTCCTTTTTCACCATAGCCCTCTATGGCTTCCAAATATCACTTTGCCAATTCCACAAGAACTGTCTTAGCGAAAGGCTTCTTGAGGGGAAAGCTGTAACTCTGTGAGATGATTTCACAGAACCCAAAGAAGTTTCTCAGAAAGCTTCTTTCTCTTTGTTATCGGAGGATATTTCCTTTGGCCCTATAGTCTTCAAAGGGATCCGAAATATCTGTTCTCAGATTCCACAGAAATAAGGCTAGCAAAGAGATCCACGAAATACAGGTGTAACTCTGTGAGATGAATTAACAGAACACTAAGCAGTATCTCAGAAACCTTCTTTCCAGATTTCATCTGAGGATATTTCCTTTTTCACCATAGCCCTCTATGGGCTTCCAAATATCACTTTGCCAATTCCACAAGAACTGTCTTAGCGAAAGGCTTCTCGAGGGGAGAGCTGTAACTCTGTGAGATGATTTCACAGAACACAAAGAAGTTTCTCAGAAAGCTTCTTTCTCTTTGTTATCGGAGGATATTTCCTTTGGCCCTATAGTCTTCAAAGGGATCCGAAATATCTGTTCTCAGATTCCACAGAAATAAGGCTAGCAAAGAGATCCAGGAAATACAGATGTAACTCTGTGAGATGAATTAACAGAACACTAAGCAGTTTCTCAGAAAGATTCTTTCCAGATTTCATCTGAGGATATTTCCTTTTTCACCATAGCCCTCTATGGGCTTCCAAATATCACTTTGCCAATTCCACAATAACAGTCTTAGCGAAAGGCTTCTTGAGGGGAAAGCTGTAACTCTGTGAGATGATTTCACAGAACACAAAGAAGCTTCTCAGAAAGCTTCTTTCTCTTTGTTATCGGAGGATATTTCCTTTGGCCCTATAGTCTTCAAAGGGATCCGAAATATCTGTTCTCAGATTCCACAGAAATAAGGCTAGCAAAGACATCCACGAAATACAGATGTAACTCTGTGAGATGAATTAACAGAACACTAAGCAGTTTCTCAGAAAGCTTCTTTCCAGATTTCGTCTGAGGATATTTCCTTTTTCACCATAGCCCTCTATGGGCTTCCAAATATCACTTTGCCAATTCCACAAGAACTGTCTTAGCGAAAGGCTTCTTGAGGGAAAAGCTGTAACTCTGTGAGATGATTTCACAGAACACAAAGAAATTTCTCAGAAAGCTTCTTTGTCTTTGTTGTCGGAGGATATTTCCTTTGGCCCTGTAGTCTTCAAAGGGATCCGAAATATCTGTTCTCAGATTCCACAGAAATAAGGCTAGCAAAGAGATCCACGAAATACAGATGTAAGTCTGTGAGATGAATTAACAGGACACTAAGCAGTTTCTCAGAAAGCTTCTTTCCAGATTTCATCTGAGGATATTTCCTTTTTCACCATAGCCCTCTATGGGCTTCCAATTATCACTTTGCCAATTCCACAAGAACTGTCTTAGCGAAAGGCTTCTTGAGGGGAAAGCTGTAACTCTGTGAGATGATTTCACAGAACACAAAGAAATTTCTCAGAAAGCTTCTTTCTCTTTGTTATCGGAGGATATTTCCTTTGGCCCTATAGACTTCAAAGGGATCCGAAATATCTGTTCTCAGATTCCAGAGAAATAAGGCTAGCAAAGAGATCCACGAAATACAGATGTAAGTCTGTGAGATGAATTAAGAGAACACTAAGCAGTTTCTCAGAAAGCTTCTTTCCAGATTTCATCTGAGGACATTTCCTTTTTCACCATAGCCCTCTATGGGCTTCCAAATATCACTTTGCCAATTCCACAAGAACTGTCTTAGCGAAAGGCTTCTTGAGGGGAAAGCTGTAACTCTGTGAGATGATTTCACAGAACACAAAGAAGTTTCTCAGAAAGCTTCTTTCTCTTTGTTATCGGAGGATATTTCCTTTGGCCCTATAGACTTCAAAGGGATCCGAAATATCTGTTCTCAGATTCCACAGAAATAAGGCTAGCAAAGAGATCCACGAAATACAGATCCACAAATACAATCTGTGAGATGAATTAACAGAACACTAAGCAGTTTCACAGAAAGCTTCTTTCCAGATTTCAACTGAGGATATTTCCTTTTTCACCATAGCCCTCTATGGCTTCCAAATATATCTTTGCCAATTCCACAAGATCTGTCTTAGCGAAAGGCTTCTTGAGGGGAAAGCTGTAACTCTGTGAGATGATTTCACAGAACACAAAGAAGTTTCTCAGAAAGCTTCTTTCTCTTTGTTATCGGAGGATATTTCCTTTGGCCCTATAGTCTTCAAAGGGATCCGAAATATCTGTTCTCAGATTCCACAGAAATAAGCCTAGCAAAGAGATCCACGAAATACAGATGTAACTCTGTGAGATGAATTAACAGAACACTAAGCAGTTTCTCAGAAAGCTTCTTTCCAGATTTCATCTGAGGATATTTCCTTTTTCACCGTAGCCCTCTATGGCTTCCAAATATAACTTTGCCAATTCCACAAGAACTGTCTTAGCGAAAGGCTACTTGAGGGGAAAGCTGTAACTCTGTGAGATGATTTCACAGAACACAAAGAAGTTTCTCAGAAAGCTTCTTTCTCTTTGTTATCGGAGGATATTTCCTTTGGCACTATAGTCTTCCAAGGGATCCGAAATATCTGTTCTCAGATTCCACAGAAATAAGGCTAGCAAAGAGATTCACGAAATACCGATGTAACCCTGTGAGATGAATTAACAGGACACTAAGCAGGTTCTCAGAAAGCTTCTTTCCAGATTTCATCTGAGGATATTTCCTTTTTCACCATAGCCCTCTAAGGGCTTCCAAATATCACTTTGCCAATTCCACAAGAACTGTCTTAGCGAAAGGCTTCTTGAGGGGAAAGCTGTAACTCTGTGACATGATTTCACAGAACACAAAGAAGTTTCTCAGAAAGCTTCTTTCTCTTTGTTATGGGAGGATATTTCCTTTGGCCCTATAGTCTTCAAAGGGATCCGAAATATCTGTTCTCAGATTCCAGAGAAATAAGGCTAGCAAAGAGATCCACGAAATACAGATGTAACTCTGTGAGATGAATTAACAGGACACTAAGCAGTTTCTCAGAAAGCTTCTTTCCAGATTTCATCTGAGGATCTTTAATTTTTCACCATAGCCCTCTATGGGCTTCCAAATATCACTTTGCCAATTCCACAAGAACTGTCTTAGCGAAAGGCTTCTTGAGGGGAAAGCTGTAACTCTGTGAGTTGTTTTCACAGAACACAAAGAAGTTTCTCAGAAAGCTTCTTTCTCTTTGTTATCGGAGGATATTTCCTTTGGCCCTATAGTCTTCCAAGGGATCCGAAATATCTGTTCTCAGATTCCACAGAAATAAGGCTAGCAAAGAGATCCACGAAATACAGATGTAACTCTGTGAGATGAATTAACAGGACACTAAGCAGTTTCTAAGAAACCTTCTTTCCAGATTTCATCTGAGGATATTTCCTTTTTCACCATAGGCCTCTATGACTTCCAAATATAACTTTGCCAATTCCACAAGAACTGTCTTAGCGAAAGGCTTCTTGAGGGGAAAGCTGTAATTCTGTGAGATGATTTCACAGAACACAAAGAAGTTTCTCAGAAAGCATCTTTCTCTTTGTTATCGGAGGATATTTCCTTTGGCCCTATAGTCTTCAACGGGATCCGAAATATCTGTTCTCAGATTCCACAGAAATAAGGCTAGCAAAGAGATCCACGAAATACAGATGTAAGTCTGTGAGATGAATTAACAGAACACTAAGCAGTTTCACAGAAAGCTTCTTTCCAGATTTCAACTGAGGATATTTCCTTTTTCACCATAGCCCGCTATGGCTTCCAAATATATCTTTGCCAATTCCACAAGATCTGTCTTAGCGAAAGGCTTCTTGAGGGGAAAGCTGTAACTCTGTGAGATGATTTCACAGAACACAAAGAAGTTTCTCGGAAAGCTTCTTTCTCTTTGTTATCGGAGAATATTTCCTTTGGCCCTATAGTCTTCCAAGGGATTCGAAATATCTGTTCTCAGATTCCACAGAAATAAGGCTAGCAAAGAGATCCACGAAATACAGATATAACTCTGTGAGATGAATTAACAGAACACTAAGCAGTTTCTCAGAAAGCTTCTTTCCAGATTTCATCTGAGGATATTTCCTTTTTCACCATAGCCCTCTAAGGGCTTCCAAATATCACTTTGCCAATTCCACAAGAAGTGTCTTAGCGAAAGGCTTCTTGAGGGGAAAGCTGTAACTCTGTGAGATGATTTCACAGAACACAAAGAAGTTTCTCAGAAAGCTTCTTTCTCTTTGTTATGGGAGGATATTTCCTTTGGCCCTATAGTCTTCAAAGGGATCCGAAATATCTGTTCTCAGATTCCACAGAAATAAGGCTAGCAAAGAGATCCACGAAAAACAGATGTAACTCTGTGAGATGAATTAACAGAACACTAAGCAGTTTCTCAGAAAGCTTCTTTCCAGATTTCATCTGAGGATATTTCCTTTTTCACCATAGCCCTCTATGGCTTCGAAATATAACTTTGCCAATTCCACAAGAACTGTCTTAGCGAAAGGCTACTTGAGGGGAAAGCTGTAACTCTGTGAGATGATTTCACAGAACACAAAGAAGTTTCTCAGAAAGCTTCTTTCTCTTTGTTATGGGAGGATATTTCCTTTGGCCCTATAGTCTTCAAAGGGATCCGAAATATCTGTTCTCAGATTCCACAGAAATAAGGCTAGCAAAGAGATCCACGAAATACAGATGTAACCCTGTGAGATGAATTAACAGGACACTAAGCAGTTTCTCAGAAAGCTTCTTTCCAGATTTCATCTGAGGATATTTCCTTTTTCACCATAGCCCTCTAAGGGCTTCCAAATATCACTTTGCCAATTCCACAAGAACTGTCTTAGCGAAAGGCTTCTTGAGGGGAAAGCTGTAACTCTGTGAGATGATTTCACAGAACACAAAGAAGTTTCTCAGAAAGCTTCTTTCTCTTTGTTATGGGAGGATATGTCCTTTGGCCCTATAGTCTTCAAAGGGATCCGAAATATCTGTTCTCAGATTCCACAGAAATAAGGCTAGCAAAGAGATCCACGAAATACAGATGTACCTCTGTGAGATGAATTAACAGAACACTAAGCAGTTTCTAAGAAAGCTTCTTTCCAGATTTCATCTGAGGATATTTCCTTTTTCACCATAGGCCTCTATGACTTCCAAATATAACTTTGCCAATTCCACAAGAACTGTCTTAGCGAAAGGCTTCTTGAGGGGAAAGCTGTAACTCTGTGAGATGATTTCACAGAACACAAAGAAGTTTCTCAGAAAGCTTCTTTCTCTTTGTTATGGGAGGATATTTCCTTTGGCCCTATAGTCTTCAAAGGGATCCGAAATATCTGTTCTCAGATTCCACAGAAATAAGGCTAGCAAAGAGATCCACGAAATACAGATGTAACTCTGTGAGATGAATTAACAGAACACTAAGCAGTTTCTCAAAAAGCTTCCTTCCAGATGTCATCCTAGGATATTTCCTTTTTCAACATCGCCCTCTAGGGGCTTCCAAATATCACTTTGCCAATTCCACAAGAACTGACTTAGCGAAAGGCTTCTTGAGGGGAAAGCTGTAACTCTGTGAGATGATTTCACAGAACACAAAGAAGTTTCTCAGAAAGCTTCTTTCTCTTTGTTATCGTAGGATATTTCCTTTGGCCCTATTGTCTTCCAAGGGATCCGAAATATCTGTTCTCAGATTCCACAGAAATAAGGCTAGCAAAGAGATCCACGAAATACAGATGTAACTCTGTGAGATGAATTAACAGAACACTAAGCGGTTTCTCAGAAAGCTTCTTTCCAGATTTCATCTGAGGATATTTCCTTTTTCACCATAGCCCTCTATGGCTTCCAAATATCACTTTGCCAATTCCACAAGAACTGTCTTAGCGAAAGGCTTCTTGAGGGGAAAGCTGCAACTCTGTGAGATGATTTCACAGAACACAAAGATGTTTCTCAGAAAGCTTCTTTCTCTTTGTTATCGGAGGATATTTCCTTTGGCCCTATAGTCTTCAAAGGGATCCGAAATATCTGTTCTCAGATTCCACAGAAATAAGGCTAGGAAAGAGATCCACGAAATACAGATGTAACTCTGTGAGATGAATTAACAGAACACTGAGCAGTTTCACAGAAAGCTTCTTTCGAGATTTCATCTGAGGATATTTGTTTTTTCACCATAGCCCTTTATGGCTTCCAAATATAACTTTGCCAATTCCACAAGATCTGTCTTAGCGAAAGGCTTCTTGAGGGGAAAGCTGTAACTCTGTGAGATGATTTCACAGAACACAAAGAAGTTTCTCAGAAAGCTTCTTTCTCTTTGTTATCGGAGGATATTTCCTTTGGCCCTATAGTCTTCAAAGGGATCCGAAATATCTGTTCTCAGATTCCACAGAAATAAGGCTAGCAAAGAGATCCACGAAATACAGGTGTAACTCTGTGAGATGAATTAACAGAACACTAAGCAGTTTCTCAGAAAGCTTCTTTCCAGATTTCATCTGAGGATATTTCCTTTTTCACCATAGCCCTCTATGGGCTTCCAAATATCACTTTGCCAATTCCACAAGAACTGTCTTAGCGAAAGGCTTCTTGAGGGGAAAGCTGTAACTCTGTGAGATGATTTCACAGAACACAAAGAAGTTTCTCAGAAAACTTCTTTCTCTTTGTTATCGGAGGATATTTCCTTTGGCCCTATAGTCTTCAAAGGGATCCGAAATATCTGTTCTCAGATTCCACAGAAATAAGGCTAGCAAAGAGATCCACGAAATACAGATGTAAGTCTGTGAGATGAATTAACAGAACACTAAGCAGTTTCTCAGAAAGATTCTTTCCAGATTTCATCTGAGGATATTTCTTTTTTCACCATAGCCCTCTATGGTCTTCCAAATATCACTTTGCCAATTCCACAAGAACTGTCTTAGTGAAAGGCTTCTTGAGGGGAAAGCTGTAACTCTGTGAGATGATTTCACAGAACACAAAGAAGTTTCTCAGAAAGCTTCTTTCTCTTTGTTATGGGAGGATATTTCCTTTGGCCCTATAGTCTTCAAAGGGATCCGAAATATCTGTTCTCAGATTCCACAGAAATAAGGCTAGCAAAGAGATCCACGAAATACAGATGTAACTCTGTGAGATGAATTAACAGGACACTAAGCAGTTTCTCAGAAAGCTTCTTTCCAGATTTCATCTGAGGATATTTAATTTTTCACCATAGCCCTCTGTGGGCTTCCAAATATCACTTTGCCAATTCCACAAGAACTGTCTTAGCGAAAGGCTTCTTGAGGGGAAAGCTGTAACTCTGTGAGATGATTTCACAGAACACAAAGAAGTTTCTCAGAAAGCTTCTTTCTCTTTGTTATCGGAGGATATTTCCTTTGGCCCTATAGTCTTCAAAGGGATCCGAAATATCTGTTCTCAGATTCCACAGAAATAAGGCTAGCAAAGAGATCCACGAAATACAGATGTAACTCTGTGAGATGAATTCACAGAACACTAAGCAGTTTCTAAGAAAGCTTCTTTCCAGATTTCATCTGAGGATATTTCCTTTTTCACCATAGCCCTCTATGGGCTTCCAAATATCACTTTGCCAATTCCACAAGAACTGTCTTAGCGAAAGGCTTCTTGAGGGGAAAGCTGTAACTCTGTGAGTTGTTTTCACAGAACACAAAGAAGTTTCTCAGAAAGCTTCTTTCTCTTTGTTATCGGAGGATATTTCCTTTGGCCCTATAGTCTTCCAAGGGATCAGAAATATCTGTTCTCAGATTCCACAGAAATAAGGCTAGCAAAGAGATCCACGAAATACAGATGTAACTCTGTGAGATGAATTAACAGGACACTAAGCAGTTTCTAAGAAACCTTCTTTCCAGATTTCATCTGAGGATATTTCCTTTTTCACCATAGGCCTCTATGACTTCCAAATATAACTTTGCCAATTCCACAAGAACTGTCTTAGCGAAAGGCTTCTTGAGGGGAAAGCTGTAATTCTGTGAGATGATTTCACAGAACACAAAGAAGTTTCTCAGAAAGCATCTTTCTCTTTGTTATCGGAGGATATTTCCTTTGGCCCTATAGTCTTCAACGGGATCCGAAATATCTGTTCTCAGATTCCACAGAAATAAGGCTAGCAAAGAGATCCACGAAATACAGATGTAAGTCTGTGAGATGAATTAACAGAACACTAAGCAGTTTCACAGAAAGCTTCTTTCCAGATTTCAACTGAGGATATTTCCTTTTTCACCATAGCCCGCTATGGCTTCCAAATATATCTTTGCCAATTCCACAAGATCTGTCTTAGCGAAAGGCTTCTTGAGGGGAAAGCTGTAACTCTGTGAGATGATTTCACAGAACACAAAGAAGTTTCTCAGAAAGCTTCTTTCTCTTTGTTATCGGAGAATATTTCCTTTGGCCCTATAGTCTTCCAAGGGATCCGAAATATCTGTTCTCAGATTCCACAGAAATAAGGCTAGCAAAGAGATCCACGAAATACAGATGTAACTCTGTGAGATGAATTAACAGAACACTAAGCAGTTTCTCAGAAAGCTTCTTTCCAGATTTCATCTGAGGATATTTCCTTTTTCACCATAGCCCTCTAAGGGCTTCCAAATATCACTTTGCCAATTCCACAAGAAGTGTCTTAGCGAAAGGCTTCTTGAGGGGAAAGCTGTAACTCTGTGAGATGATTTCACAGAACACAAAGAAGTTTCTCAGAAAGCTTCTTTCTCTTTGTTATGGGAGGATATTTCCTTTGGCCCTATAGTCTTCAAAGGGATCCGAAATATCTGTTCTCAGATTCCACAGAAATAAGGCTAGCAAAGAGATCCACGAAAAACAGATGTAACTCTGTGAGATGAATTAACAGAACACTAAGCAGTTTCTCAGAAAGCTTCTTTCCAGATTTCATCTGAGGATATTTCCTTTTTCACCATAGCCCTCTATGGCTTCGAAATATAACTTTGCCAATTCCACAAGAACTGTCTTAGCGAAAGGCTACTTGAGGGGAAAGCTGTAACTCTGTGAGATGATTTCACAGAACACAAAGAAGTTTCTCAGAAAGCTTCTTTCTCTTTGTTATGGGAGGATATTTCCTTTGGCCCTATAGTCTTCAAAGGGATCCGAAATATCTGTTCTCAGATTCCACAGAAATAAGGCTAGCAAAGAGATCCACGAAATACAGATGTAACCCTGTGAGATGAATTAACAGGACACTAAGCAGTTTCTCAGAAAGCTTCTTTCCAGATTTCATCTGAGGATATTTCCTTTTTCACCATAGCCCTCTAAGGGCTTCCAAATATCACTTTGCCAATTCCACAAGAACTGTCTTAGCGAAAGGCTTCTTGAGGGGAAAGCTGTAACTCTGTGAGATGATTTCACAGAACACAAAGAAGTTTCTCAGAAAGCTTCTTTCTCTTTGTTATGGGAGGATATGTCCTTTGGCCCTATAGTCTTCAAAGGGATCCGAAATATCTGTTCTCAGATTCCACAGAAATAAGGCTAGCAAAGAGATCCACGAAATACAGATGTAACTCTGTGAGATGAATTAACAGAACACTAAGCAGTTTCTAAGAAAGCTTCTTTCCAGATTTCATCTGAGGATATTTCCTTTTTCACCATAGGCCTCTATGACTTCCAAATATAACTTTGCCAATTCCACAAGAACTGTCTTAGCGAAAGGCTTCTTGAGGGGAAAGCTGTAACTCTGTGAGATGATTTCACAGAACACAAAGAAGTTTCTCAGAAAGCTTCTTTCTCTTTGTTATGGGAGGATATTTCCTTTGGCCCTATAGTCTTCAAAGGGATCCGAAATATCTGTTCTCAGATTCCACAGAAATAAGGCTAGCAAAGAGATCCACGAAATACAGATGTAACTCTGTGAGATGAATTAACAGAACACTAAGCAGTTTCTCAAAAAGCTTCCTTCCAGATGTCATCCTAGGATATTTCCTTTTTCAACATCGCCCTCTAGGGGCTTCCAAATATCACTTTGCCAATTCCACAAGAACTGACTTAGCGAAAGGCTTCTTGAGGGGAAAGCTGTAACTCTGTGAGATGATTTCACAGAACACAAAGAAGTTTCTCAGAAAGCTTCTTTCTCTTTGTTATCGGAGGATATTTCCTTTGGCCCTATTGTCTTCCAAGGGATCCGAAATATCTGTTCTCAGATTCCACAGAAATAAGGCTAGCAAAGAGATCCACGAAATACAGATGTAACTCTGTGAGATGAATTAACAGAACACTAAGCGGTTTCTCAGAAAGCTTCTTTCCAGATTTCATCTGAGGATATTTCCTTTTTCACCATAGCCCTCTATGGCTTCCAAATATCACTTTGCCAATTCCACAAGAACTGTCTTAGCGAAAGGCTTCTTGAGGGGAAAGCTGCAACTCTGTGAGATGATTTCACAGAACACAAAGATGTTTCTCAGAAAGCTTCTTTCTCTTTGTTATCGGAGGATATTTCCTTTGGCCCTATAGTCTTCAAAGGGATCCGAAATATCTGTTCTCAGATTCCACAGAAATAAGGCTAGGAAAGAGATCCACGAAATACAGATGTAACTCTGTGAGATGAATTAACAGAACACTGAGCAGTTTCACAGAAAGCTTCTTTCGAGATTTCATCTGAGGATATTTGTTTTTTCACCATAGCCCTTTATGGCTTCCAAATATAACTTTGCCAATTCCACAAGATCTGTCTTAGCGAAAGGCTTCTTGAGGGGAAAGCTGTAACTCTGTGAGATGATTTCACAGAACACAAAGAAGTTTCTCAGAAAGCTTCTTTCTCTTTGTTATCGGAGGATATTTCCTTTGGCCCTATAGTCTTCAAAGGGATCCGAAATATCTGTTCTCAGATTCCACAGAAATAAGGCTAGCAAAGAGATCCACGAAATACAGGTGTAACTCTGTGAGATGAATTAACAGAACACTAAGCAGTTTCTCAGAAAGCTTCTTTCCAGATTTCATCTGAGGATATTTCCTTTTTCACCATAGCCCTCTATGGGCTTCCAAATATCACTTTGCCAATTCCACAAGAACTGTCTTAGCGAAAGGCTTCTTGAGGGGAAAGCTGTAACTCTGTGAGATGATTTCACAGAACACAAAGAAGTTTCTCAGAAAACTTCTTTCTCTTTGTTATCGGAGGATATTTCCTTTGGCCCTATAGTCTTCAAAGGGATCCGAAATATCTGTTCTCAGATTCCACAGAAATAAGGCTAGCAAAGAGATCCACGAAATACAGATGTAAGTCTGTGAGATGAATTAACAGAACACTAAGCAGTTTCTCAGAAAGATTCTTTCCAGATTTCATCTGAGGATATTTCTTTTTTCACCATAGCCCTCTATGGTCTTCCAAATATCACTTTGCCAATTCCACAAGAACTGTCTTAGTGAAAGGCTTCTTGAGGGGAAAGCTGTAACTCTGTGAGATGATTTCACAGAACACAAAGAAGTTTCTCAGAAAGCTTCTTTCTCTTTGTTATGGGAGGATATTTCCTTTGGCCCTATAGTCTTCAAAGGGATCCGAAATATCTGTTCTCAGATTCCACAGAAATAAGGCTAGCAAAGAGATCCACGAAATACAGATGTAACTCTGTGAGATGAATTAACAGGACACTAAGCAGTTTCTCAGAAAGCTTCTTTCCAGATTTCATCTGAGGATATTTAATTTTTCACCATAGCCCTCTGTGGGCTTCCAAATATCACTTTGCCAATTCCACAAGAACTGTCTTAGCGAAAGGCTTCTTGAGGGGAAAGCTGTAACTCTGTGAGATGATTTCACAGAACACAAAGAAGTTTCTCAGAAAGCTTCTTTCTCTTTGTTATCGGAGGATATTTCCTTTGGCCCTATAGTCTTCAAAGGGATCCGAAATATCTGTTCTCAGATTCCACAGAAATAAGGCTAGCAAAGAGATCCACGAAATACAGATGTAACTCTGTGAGATGAATTAACAGAACACTAAGCAGTTTCTAAGAAAGCTTCTTTCCAGATTTCATCTGAGGATATTTCCTTTTTCACCATAGGCCTCTATGACTTCCAAATATAACTTTGCCAATTCCACAAGAACTGTCTTAGCGAAAGGCTTCTTGAGGGGAAAGCTGTAACTCTGTGAGATGATTTCACAGAACACAAAGAAGTTTCTCAGAAAGCTTCTTTCTCTTTGTTATGGGAGGATATTTCCTTTGGCCCTATAGTCTTCAAAGGGATCCGAAATATCTGTTCTCAGATTCCACAGAAATAAGGCTAGCAAAGAGATCCACGAAATACAGATGTAACTCTGTGAGATGAATTAACAGAACACTAAGCAGTTTCTCAAAAAGCTTCCTTCCAGATGTCATCCGAGGATATTTCCTTTTTCAACATCGCCCTCTAGGGGCTTCCAAATATCACTTTGCCAATTCCACAAGAACTGACTTAGCGAAAGGCTTCTTGAGGGGAAAGCTGTAACTCTGTGAGATGATTTCACAGAACACAAAGAAGTTTCTCAGAAAGCTTCTTTCTCTTTGTTATCGGAGGATATTTCCTTTGGCCCTATAGTCTTCCAAGGAATCCGAAATATCTGTTCTCAGATTCCACAGAAATAAGGCTAGCAAAGAGATCCACGAAATACAGATGTAACTCTGTGAGATGAATTAACAGAACACTAAGCAGTTTCTCAGAAAGCTTCTTTCCAGATTTCATCTGAGGATATTTCCTTTTTCACCATAGCCCTCTATGGCTTCCAAATATCACTTTGCCAATTCCACAAGAACTGTCTTAGCGAAAGGCTTCTTGAGGGGAAAGCTGCAACTCTGTGAGATGATTTCACAGAACACAAAGATGTTTCTCAGAAAGCTTCTTTCTCTTTGTTATCGGAGGATATTTCCTTTGGCCCCATAGTCTTCAAAGGGATCCGAAATATCTGTTCTCAGATTCCACAGAAATAAGGCTAGCAAAGAGATCCACGAAATACAGATGTAACTCTGTGAGATGAATTAACAGAACACTAAGCAGTTTCACAGAAAGCTTCTTTCGAGATTTCATCTGAGGATATTTGCTTTTTCACCATAGCCCTCTATGGCTTCCAAATATAACTTTGCCAATTCCACAAGATCTGTCTTAGCGAAAGGCTTCTTGAGGGGAAAGCTGTAACTCTGTGAGATGATTTCACAGAACACAAAGAAGTTTCTCAGAAAGCTTCTTTCTCTTTGTTATCGGAGGATATTTCCTTTGGCCCTATAGTCTTCAAAGGGATCCGAAATATCTGTTCTCAGATTCCACAGAAATAAGGCTAGCAAAGAGATCCACGAAATACAGATGTAACTCTCTGAGATGAATTAACAGAACACTAAGCAGTTTCTCCGAAAGCTTCTTTCCAGATTTCATCTGAGGATATTTCCTTTTTCACCATAGCCCTCTATGGCTTCCAAATATCACTTTGCCAATTCCACAAGAACTGTCTTAGCCAAAGGCGTCTTGAGGGGAAAGCTGTAACTCTGTGAGATGATTTCACAGAACACAAAGAAGTTTCTCAGAAAGCTTCTTTCTCTCTGTTATCGGAGGATATTTCCTTTGGCCCTATAGTCTTCAAAGGGATCCGAAATATCTGTTCTCAGATTACACAGAAATAAGGCTAGCAAAGAGATCCACGAAATACAGATGTAAGTCTGTGAGATGAATTAACAGAACACTAAGCAGTTTCTCAGAAAGCTTCTTTCCAGATTTCATCTGAGGATATTTCCTTTTTCACCATAGCTCTCTATGGGCTTCCAAATATCACTTTGCCAATTCCACAAGAACTGTCTTAGCGAAGTGCTTCTCGAGGGGAGAGCTGTAACTCTGTGAGATGATTTCACAGAACACAAAGAAGTTTCTCAGAAAGCTTCTTTCTCTTTGTTATCGGAGGATATTTCCTTTGGCCCTATAGTCTTCAAAGGGATCCGAAATATCTGTTCTCAGATTCCACAGAAATAAGGCTAGCAAAGAGATCCACGAAATACAGATGTAACTCTCTGAGATGAATTAACAGAACACTAAGCAGTTTCTCCGAAAGCTTCTTTCCAGATTTCATCTGAGGATATTTCCTTTTTCACCATAGCCCTGTATGGCTTCCAAATATCACTTTGCCAATTCCACAAGAACTGTCTTAGCCAAAGGCGTCTTGAGGGGAAAGCTGTAACTCTGTGAGATGATTTCACAGAACACAAAGAAGTTTCTCAGAAAGCTTCTTTCTCTTTGTTATGGGAGGATATTTCCTTTGGCCCTATAGTCTTCAAAGGGATCCGAAATATCTGTTCTCAGATTCCACAGAAATAAGGCTAGCAAAGAGATCCACGAAATACAGATGTAAGTCTGTGAGATGAATTAACAGAACACTAAGCAGTTTCTCAGAAAGCTTCTTTCCAGATTTCATCTGAGGATATTTCCTTTTTCACCATAGCTCTCTATGGGCTTCCAAATATCACTTTGCCAATTCCACAAGAACTGTCTTAGCGAAATGCTTCTCGAGGGGAGAGCTGTAACTCTGTGAGATGATTTCACAGAACACAAAGAAGTTTCTCAGAAAGCTTCTTTCTCTTTGTTATCGGAGGATATTTCCTTTGGCCCTATAGTCTTCAAAGGGATCCGAAATATCTGTTCTCAGATTCCACAGAAATAAGGCTAGCAAAGAGATCCACGAAATACAGATGTAAGTCTGTGAGATGAATTAACAGAACACTAAGCAGTTTCTCAGAAAGATTCTTTCCAGATTTCATCTGAGGATATTTCTTTTTTCACCATAGCCCTCTATGGGCTTCCAAATATCACTTTGCCAATTCCACAAGAACAGTCTTAGCGAAAGGCTTCTTGAGGGGAAAGCTGTAACTCTGTGAGATGATTTCACAGAACACAAAGAAGTTTCTCAGAAAGCTTCTTTCTCTTTGTTATCGGAGGATATTTCCTTTGGCCCTATAGTCTTCAAAGGGATCCGAAATATCTGTTCTCAGATTCCACAGAAATAAGGCTAGCAAAGAGATCCACGAAATACAGATGTAACTCTGTGAGATGAATTAACAGAACACTAAGCAGTTTCTCAGAAAGCTTCTTTCCAGATTTCATCTGAGGATATTTCCTTTTTCACCATAGCCCTCTATGGCTTCCAAATATAACTTTGCCAATTCCACAAGAACTGTCTTAGGGAAAGGCTACTTGAGGGGAAAGCTGTAACTCTGTGAGATGATTTCACAGAACACAAAGAAGTTTCTCAGAAAGCTTCTTTCTCTTTGTTATCGGAGGATATTTCCTTTGGCCCTATAGTCTTCAAAGGGATCCGAAATATCTGTTCTCAGATTCCACAGAAATAAGGCTAGCAAAGAGATCCACGAAATACAGATGTAAGTCTGTGAGATGAATTAACAGGACACTAAGCAGTTTCTAAGAAAGCTTCTTTTCAGATTTCATCTGAGGATATTTCCTTTTTCACCATAGCCCTCTATGGGCTTCCAAATATCACTTTGCCAATTCCACAAGAACTGTCTTAGCGAAAGGCTTCTTGAGGGAAAAGCTGTAACTCTGTGAGATGATTTCACAGAACACAAAGAAATTTCTCAGAAAGCTTCTTTTTCTTTGTTGTCGGAGGATATTTCCTTTGGCCCTATAGTCTTCAAAGGGATCCGAAATATCTGTTCTCAGATTCCACAGAAATAAGGCTAGCAAAGAGATCCACGAAATACAGATGTAAGTCTGTGAGATGAATTAACAGGACACTAAGCAGTTTCTCAGAAAGCTTCTTTCCAGATTTCATCTGAGGATATTTCATTTTTCACCATAGCCCTCTATGGGCTTCCAAATATCACTTTGCCAATTCCACAAGAACTGTCTTAGCGAAAGGCTTCTTGAGGGGAAAGCTGTAACTCTGTGAGATGATTTCACAGATCACAAAGAAGTTTCTCAGAAAGCTTCTTTCTCTTTGTTATCGGAGGATATTTCCTTTGGCCCTATAAACTTCAAAGGGATCCGAAATATCTGTTCTCAGATTCCAGAGAAATAAGGCTAGCAAAGAGATCCACGAAATACAGATGTAAGTCTGTGAGATGAATTACAGAACACTAAGCAGTTTCTCAGAAAGCTTTTTTCCAGATTTCATCTGAGGATATTTCCTTTTTCACCATAGCCCTCTATGGGCTTCCAAATATCACATTGCCAATTCCACAAGAACTGCCTTAGCGAAAGGCTTCTTGAGGGGAAAGCTGTAACTCTGTGAGATGATTTCACAGAACACAAAGAAGTTTCTCAGAAAGCTTCTTTCTCTTTGTTATCGGAGGATATTTCCTTTGGCCCTATAGTCTTCAAAGGGATCCGAAATATCTGTTCTCATATTCCACAGAAATAAGGCTAGCAAAGAGATCCACGAAATACAGATGTAAGTCTGTGAGATGAATTAACAGAACACTAAGCAGTTTCACAGAAAGCTTCTTTCCAGATTTCAACTGAGGATATTTCCTTTTTCACCATAGCCCTCTTTGGCTTCCAAATATATCTTTGCCAATTCCACAAGATCTGTCTTAGCGAAAGGCTTCTTGAGGGGAAAGCTGTAACTCTGTGAGATGATTTCACAGAACACAAAGAAGTTTCTCAGAAAGCTTCTTTCTCTTTGTTATCGGAGGATATTTCCTTTGGCCCTATAGTCTTCAAAGGGATCCGAAATATCTGTTCTCAGATTCCACAGAAATAAGGCTAGCAAAGAGATCCACGAAATACAGATGTAACTCTGTGAGATGAATTAACAGGACACTAAGCAGTTTCTAAGAAAGCTTCTTTCCAGATTTCATCTGAGGATATTTCCTTTTTCACCATAGGCCTATATGACTTCCAAATATAACTTTGCCAATTCCACAAGAACTGTCTTAGCGAAAGGCTTCTTGAGGGGAAAGCTGTAACTCTGTGAGATGATTTCACAGAACACAAAGAAGTTTCTCAGAAAGCTTCTTTCTCTTTGTTATGGGAGGATATTTCCTTTGGCCCTATAGTCTTCAAAGGGATCCGAAATATCTGTTCTCAGATTCCACAGAAATAAGGCTAGCAAAGAGATCCACGAAATACAGATGTAACTCTGTGAGATGAATTAACAGGACACTAAGCAGTTTCTCAGAAAGCTTCTTTCCAGATTTCATCTGAGGATATTTAATTTTTCACCATAGCCCTCTGTGGGCTTCCAAATATCACTTTGCCAATTCCACAAGAACTGTCTTAGCGAAAGGCTTCTTGGGGGAAAGCTGTAACTCTGTGAGATGATTTCACAGAACACAAAGAAGTTTCTCAGAAAGCTTCTTTCTCTTTGTTATCGGAGGATATTTCCTTTGGCCCTATAGTCTTCAAAGGGATCCGAAATATCTGTTCTCAGATTCCACAGAAATAAGGCTAGCAAAGAGATCCACGAAATACAGATGTAAGTCTGTGAGATGAATTAACAGGACACTAAGCAGTTTCTAAGAAAGCTTCTTTCCAGATTTCATCTGAGGATATTTCCTTTTTCACCATAGGCCTCTATGACTTCCAAATATAACTTTGCCAATTCCACAAGAACTGTCTTAGCGAAAGGCTTCTTGAGGGGAAAGCTGTAACTCTGTGAGATGATTTCACAGAACACAAAGAAGTTTCTCAGAAAGCTTCTTTCTCTTTGTTATGGGAGGATATTTCCTTTGGCCCTATAGTCTTCAAAGGGATCCGAAATATCTGTTCTCAGATTCCACAGAAATAAGGCTAGCAAAGAGATCCACGAAATACAGATGTAACTCTGTGAGATGAATTAACAGGACACTAAGCAGTTTCTCAGAAAGCTTCTTTCCAGATTTCATCTGAGGATATTTAATTTTTCACCATAGCCCACTATGGGCTTCCAAATATCACTTTGCCAATTCCACAAGAACTGTCTTAGCGAAAGGCTTCTTGAGGGGAAAGCTGTATCTCTGTGAGATGATTTCACAGAACACAAAGAAGTTTCTCAGAAAGCTTCTTTCTCTTTGTTATCGGAGGATATTTCCTTTGGCCCTATAGTCTTCAAAGGGATCCGAAATATCTGTTCTCAGATTCCACAGAAATAAGGCTAGCAAAGAGATCCACGAAATACAGATGTAACTCTGTGAGATGAATTAACAGAACACTAAGCAGTTTCTCAGAAAGCTTCCTTCCAGATGTCATCCGAGGATATTTCCTTTCTCAACATCGCCCTCTAGGGGCTTCCAAATATCACTTTGCCAATTCCACAAGAACTGACTTAGCGAAAGGCTTCTTGAGGGGAAAGCTGTAACTCTGTGAGATGATTTCACAGAACACAAAGAAGTTTCTCAGAAAGCTTCTTTCTCTTTGTTATCGGAGGATATTTCCTTTGGCCCTATAGTCTTCAAAGGGATCCGAAATATCTGTTCTCAGATTCCACAGAAATAAGGCTAGCAAAGAGATCCACGAAATACAGATGTAACTCTGTGAGATGAATTAACAGAACACTAAGCAGTTTCTCAGAAAGCTTCTTTCCAGATTTCATCTGAGGATATTTCCTTTTTCACCATAGCCCTCTATGGCTTCCAAATATCACTTTGCCAATTCCACAAGAACTGTCTTAGCGAAAGGCTTCTTGAGGGGAAAGCTGCAACTCTGTGAGATGATTTCACAGAACACAAAGATGTTTCTCAGAAAGCTTCTTTCTCTTTGTTATCGGAGGATATTTCCTTTGGCCCTATAGTCTTCAAAGGGATCCGAAATATCTGTTCTCAGATTCCACAGAAATAAGGCTAGCAAAGAGATCCACGAAATACAGATGTAACTCTGTGAGATGAATTAACAGAACACTAAGCAGTTTCTCAGAAAGCTTCTTTCCAGATTTCATCTGAGGATATTTCCTTTTTCACCATAGCCCTCTAAGAGCTTCCAAATATCACTTTGCCAATTCCACAAGAAGTGTCTTAGCGAAAGGCTTCTTGAGGGGAAAGCTGTAACTCTGTGAGATGATTTCACAGAACACAAAGAAGTTTCTCAGAAAGCTTCTTTCTCTTTGTTATGGGAGGATATTTCCTTTGGCCCTATAGTCTTCAAAGGGATCCGAAATATCTGTTCTCAGATTCCACAGAAATAAGGCTAGCAAAGAGATCCACGAAAAACAGATGTAACTCTGTGAGATGAATTAACAGAACACTAAGCAGTTTCTCAGAAAGCTTCTTTCCAGATTTCATCTGAGGATATTTAATTTTTCACCATAGCCCTCTATGGCTTCCAAATATAACTTTGCCAATTCCACAAGAACTGTCTTAGCGAAAGGCTACTTGAGGGGAAAGCTGTAACTCTGTGAGATGATTTCACAGAACACAAAGAAGTTTCTCAGAAAGCTTCTTTCTCTTTGTTATGGGAGGATATTTCCTTTGGCCCTATAGTCTTCAAAGGGATCCGAAATATCTGTTCTCAGATTCCACAGAAATAAGGCTAGCAAAGAGATCCACGAAATACAGATGTAACCCTGTGAGATGAATTAACAGGACACTAAGCAGTTTCTCAGAAAGCTTCTTTCCAGATTTCATCTGAGGATATTTCCTTTTTCACCATAGCCCTCTAAGGGCTTCCAAATATCACTTTGCCAATTCCACAAGAACTGTCTTAGCGAAAGGCTTCTTGAGGGGAAAGCTGTAACTCTGTGAGATGATTTCACAGAACACAAAGAAGTTTCTCAGAAAGCTTCTTTCTCTTTGTTATGGGAGGATATGTCCTTTGGCCCTATAGTCTTCAAAGGGATCCGAAATATCTGTTCTCAGATTCCACAGAAATAAGGCTAGCAAAGAGATCCACGAAATACAGATGTAACTCTGTGAGATGAATTAACAGAACACCAAGCAGTTTCTAAGAAAGCTTCTTTCCAGATTTCATCTGAGGATATTTCCTTTTTCACCATAGGCCTCTATGACTTCGAAATATAACTTTGCCAATTCCACAAGAACTGTCTTAGCGAAAGGCTTCTTGAGGGGAAAGCTGTAACTCTGTGAGATGATTTCACAGAACACAAAGAAGTTTCTCAGAAAGCTTCTTTCTCTTTGTTATGGGAGGATATTTCCTTTGGCCCTATAGTCTTCAAAGGGATCCGAAATATCTGTTCTCAGATTCCACAGAAATAAGGCTAGCAAAGAGATCCACGAAATACAGATGTAACTCTGTGAGATGAATTAACAGAACACTAAGCAGTTTCTCAAAAAGCTTCCTTCCAGATGTCATCCTAGGATATTTCCTTTTTCAACATCGCCCTCTAGGGGCTTCCAAATATCACTTTGCCAATTCCACAAGAACTGACTTAGCGAAAGGCTTCTTGAGGGGAAAGCTGTAACTCTGTGAGATGATTTCACAGAACACAAAGAAGTTTCTCAGAAAGCTTCTTTCTCTTTGTTATCGGAGGATATTTCCTTTGGCCCTATTGTCTTCCAAGGGATCCGAAATATCTGTTCTCAGATTCCACAGAAATAAGGCTAGCAAAGAGATCCACGAAATACAGATGTAACTCTGTGAGATGAATTAACAGAACACTAAGCAGTTTCTCAGAAAGCTTCTTTCCAGATTTCATCTGAGGATATTTCCTTTTTCACCATAGCCCTCTATGGCTTCCAAATATCACTTTGCCAATTCCACAAGAACTGTCTTAGCGAAAGGCTTCTTGAGGGGAAAGCTGCAACTCTGTGAGATGATTTCACAGAACACAAAGATGTTTCTCAGAAAGCTTCTTTCTCTTTGTTATCGGAGGATATTTCCTTTGGCCCTATAGTCTTCAAAGGGATCCGAAATATCTGTTCTCAGATTCCACAGAAATAAGGCTAGGAAAGAGATCCACGAAATACAGATGTAACTCTGTGAGATGAATTAACAGAACACTGAGCAGTTTCACAGAAAGCTTCTTTCGAGATTTCATCTGAGGATATTTGTTTTTTCACCATAGCCCTTTATGGCTTCCAAATATAACTTTGCCAATTCCACAAGATCTGTCTTAGCGAAAGGCTTCTTGAGGGGAAAGCTGTAACTCTGTGAGATGATTTCACAGAACACAAAGAAGTTTCTCAGAAAGCTTCTTTCTCTTTGTTATCGGAGGATATTTCCTTTGGCCCTATAGTCTTCAAAGGGATCCGAAATATCTGTTCTCAGATTCCACAGAAATAAGGCTAGCAAAGAGATCCACGAAATACAGGTGTAACTCTGTGAGATGAATTAACAGAACACTAAGCAGTTTCTCAGAAAGCTTCTTTCCAGATTTCATCTGAGGATATTTCCTTTTTCACCATAGCCCTCTATGGGCTTCCAAATATCACTTTGCCAATTCCACAAGAACTGTCTTAGCGAAAGGCTTC
The DNA here is from genome assembly GCF_043159975.1 of Macaca nemestrina. Lineage (NCBI taxonomy): Eukaryota > Metazoa > Chordata > Mammalia > Primates > Cercopithecidae > Macaca > Macaca nemestrina. The sequence goes on along the minus strand of NC_092129.1, from coordinate 56,540,372 downwards.
TTGAGGGGAAAGCTGTAACTCTGTGAGATGATTTCACAGAACACAAAGAAGTTTCTCAGAAAACTTCTTTCTCTTTGTTATCGGAGGATATTTCCTTTGGCCCTATAGTCTTCAAAGGGATCCGAAATATCTGTTCTCAGATTCCACAGAAATAAGGCTAGCAAAGAGATCCACGAAATACAGATGTAAGTCTGTGAGATGAATTAACAGAACACTAAGCAGTTTCTCAGAAAGATTCTTTCCAGATTTCATCTGAGGATATTTCTTTTTTCACCATAGCCCTCTATGGTCTTCCAAATATCACTTTGCCAATTCCACAAGAACTGTCTTAGCGAAAGGCTTCTTGAGGGGAAAGCTGTAACTCTGTGAGATGATTTCACAGAACACAAAGAAGTTTCTCAGAAAGCTTCTTTCTCTTTGTTATGGGAGGATATTTCCTTTGGCCCTATAGTCTTCAAAGGGATCCGAAATATCTGTTCTCAGATTCCACAGAAATAAGGCTAGCAAAGAGATCCACGAAATACAGATGTAACTCTGTGAGATGAATTAACAGGACACTAAGCAGTTTCTCAGAAAGCTTCTTTCCAGATTTCATCTGAGGATATTTAATTTTTCACCATAGCCCTCTGTGGGCTTCCAAATATCACTTTGCCAATTCCACAAGAACTGTCTTAGCGAAAGGCTTCTTGAGGGGAAAGCTGTAACTCTGTGACATGATTTCACAGAACACAAAGAAGTTTCTCAGAAAGCTTCTTTCTCTTTGTTATCGGAGGATATTTCCTTTGGCCCTATAGTCTTCAAAGGGATCCGAAATATCTGTTCTCAGATTCCACAGAAATAAGGCTAGCAAAGAGATCCACGAAATACAGATGTAACTCTGTGAGATGAATTAACAGAACACTAAGCAGTTTCTAAGAAAGCTTCTTTCCAGATTTCATCTGAGGATATTTCCTTTTTCACCATAGGCCTCTATGACTTCCAAATATAACTTTGCCAATTCCACAAGAACTGTCTTAGCGAAAGGCTTCTTGAGGGGAAAGCTGTAACTCTGTGAGATGATTTCACAGAACACAAAGAAGTTTCTCAGAAAGCTTCTTTCTCTTTGTTATGGGAGGATATTTCCTTTGGCCCTATAGTCTTCAAAGGGATCCGAAATATCTGTTCTCAGATTCCACAGAAATAAGGCTAGCAAAGAGATCCACGAAATACAGATGTAACTCTGTGAGATGAATTAACAGAACACTAAGCAGTTTCTCAAAAAGCTTCCTTCCAGAAGTCATCCGAGGATATTTCCTTTTTCAACATCGCCCTCTAGGGGCTTCCAAATATCACTTTGCCAATTCCACAAGAACTGACTTAGCGAAAGGCTTCTTGAGGGGAAAGCTGTAACTCTGTGAGATGATTTCACAGAACACAAAGAAGTTTCTCAGAAAGCTTCTTTCTCTTTGTTATCGGAGGATATTTCCTTTGGCCCTATAGTCTTCCAAGGAATCCGAAATATCTGTTCTCAGATTCCACAGAAATAAGGCTAGCAAAGAGATCCACGAAATACAGATGTAACTCTGTGAGATGAATTAACAGAACACTAAGCAGTTTCTCAGAAAGCTTCTTTCCAGATTTCATCTGAGGATATTTCCTTTTTCACCATAGCCCTCTATGGCTTCCAAATATCACTTTGCCAATTCCACAAGAACTGTCTTAGCGAAAGGCTTCTTGAGGGGAAAGCTGCAACTCTGTGAGATGATTTCACAGAACACAAAGATGTTTCTCAGAAAGCTTCTTTCTCTTTGTTATCGGAGGATATTTCCTTTGGCCCTATAGTCTTCAAAGGGATCCGAAATATCTGTTCTCAGATTCCACAGAAATAAGGCTAGCAAAGAGATCCACGAAATACAGATGTAACTCTGTGAGATGAATTAACAGAACACTAAGCAGTTTCACAGAAAGCTTCTTTCGAGATTTCATCTGAGGATATTTGCTTTTTCACCATAGCCCTCTGTGGCTTCCAAATATAACTTTGCCAATTCCACAAGATCTGTCTTAGCGAAAGGCTTCTTGAGGGGAAAGCTGTAACTCTGTGAGATGATTTCACAGAACACAAAGAAGTTTCTCAGAAAGCTTCTTTCTCTTTGTTATCGGAGGATATTTCCTTTGGCCCTATAGTCTTCAAAGGGATCCGAAATATCTGTTCTCAGATTCCACAGAAATAAGGCTAGCAAAGAGATCCACGAAATACAGATGTAACTCTCTGAGATGAATTAACAGAACACTAAGCAGTTTCTCCGAAAGCTTCTTTCCAGATTTCATCTGAGGATATTTCCTTTTTCACCATAGCCCTCTATGGCTTCCAAATATCACTTTGCCAATTCCACAAGAACTGTCTTAGCCAAAGGCGTCTTGAGGGGAAAGCTGTAACTCTGTGAGATGATTTCACAGAACACAAAGAAGTTTCTCAGAAAGCTTCTTTCTCTTTGTTATCGGAGGATATTTCCTTTGGCCCTATAGTCTTCAAAGGGATCCGAAATATCTGTTCTCAGATTCCACAGAAATAAGGCTAGCAAAGAGATCCACGAAATACAGATGTAAGTCTGTGAGATGAATTAACAGAACACTAAGCAGTTTCTCAGAAAGCTTCTTTCCAGATTTCATCTGAGGATATTTCCTTTTTCACCATAGCTCTCTATGGGCTTCCAAATATCACTTTGCCAATTCCACAAGAACTGTCTTAGCGAAGTGCTTCTCGAGGGGAGAGCTGTAACTCTGTGAGATGATTTCACAGAACACAAAGAAGTTTCTCAGAAAGCTTCTTTCTCTTTGTTATCGGAGGATATTTCCTTTGGCCCTATAGTCTTCAAAGGGATCCGAAATATCTGTTCTCAGATTCCACAGAAATAAGGCTAGCAAAGAGATCCACGAAATACAGATGTAACTCTCTGAGATGAATTAACAGAACACTAAGCAGTTTCTCCGAAAGCTTCTTTCCAGATTTCATCTGAGGATATTTCCTTTTTCACCATAGCCCTCTATGGCTTCCAAATATCACTTTGCCAATTCCACAAGAACTGTCTTAGCGAAATGCTTCTCGAGGGGAGAGCTGTAACTCTGTGAGATGATTTCACAGAACACAAAGGAGTTTCTCAGAAAGCTTCTTTCTCTTTGTTATCGGAGGATATTTCCTTTGGCCCTATAGTCTTCAAAGGGATCCGAAATATCTGTTCTCAGATTCCACAGAAATAAGGCTAGCAAAGAGATCCACGAAATACAGATGTAAGTCTGTGAGATGAATTAACAGAACACTAAGCAGTTTCTCAGAAAGATTCTTTCCAGATTTCATCTGAGGATATTTCTTTTTTCACCATAGCCCTCTATGGGCTTCCAAATATCACTTTGCCAATTCCACAAGAACAGTCTTAGCGAAAGGCTTCTTGAGGTGAAAGCTGTAACTCTGTGAGATGATTTCACAGAACACAAAGAAGTTTCTCAGAAAGCTTCTTTCTCTTTGTTATCGGAGGATATTTCCTTTGGCCCTATAGTCTTCAAAGGGATCCGAAATATCTGTTCTCAGATTCCACAGAAATAAGGCTAGCAAAGAGATCCACGAAATACAGATGTAACTCTGTGAGATGAATTAACAGAACACTAAGCAGTTTCTCAGAAAGCTTCTTTCCAGATTTCATCTGAGGATATTTCCTTTTTCACCATAGCCCTCTATGGCTTCCAAATATAACTTTGCCAATTCCACAAGAACTGTCTTAGGGAAAGGCTACTTGAGGGGAAAGCTGTAACTCTGTGAGATGATTTCACAGAACACAAAGAAGTTTCTCAGAAAGCTTCTTTCTCTTTGTTATCGGAGGATATTTCCTTTGGCCCTATAGCCTTCAAAGGGATCCGAAATATCTGTTCTCAGATTCCACAGAAATAAGGCTAGCAAAGAGATCCACGAAATACAGATGTAAGTCTGTGAGATGAATTAACAGGACACTAAGCAGTTTCTAAGAAAGCTTCTTTTCAGATTTCATCTGAGGATATTTCCTTTTTCACCATAGCCCTCTATGGGCTTCCAAATATCACTTTGCCAATTCCACAAGAACTGTCTTAGCAAAAGGCTTCTTGAGGGAAAAGCTGTAACTCTGTGAGATGATTTCACAGAACACAAAGAAATTTCTCAGAAAGCTTCTTTTTCTTTGTTGTCGGAGGATATTTCCTTTGGCCCTATTGTCTTCAAAGGGATCCGAAATATCTGTTCTCAGATTCCACAGAAATAAGGCTAGCAAAGAGATCCACGAAATACAGATGTAAGTCTGTGAGATGAATTAACAGGACACTAAGCAGTTTCTCAGAAAGCTTCTTTCCAGATTTCATCTGAGGATATTTCATTTTTCACCATAGCCCTCTATGGGCTTCCAAATATCACTTTGCCAATTCCACAAGAACTGTCTTAGCGAAAGGCTTCTTGAGGGGAAAGCTGTAACTCTGTGAGATGATTTCACAGATCACAAAGAAGTTTCTCAGAAAGCTTCTTTCTCTTTGTTATCGGAGGATATTTCCTTTGGCCCTATAAACTTCAAAGGGATCCGAAATATCTGTTCTCAGATTCCAGAGAAATAAGGCTAGCAAAGAGATCCACGAAATACAGATGTAAGTCTGTGAGATGAATTACAGAACACTAAGCAGTTTCTCAGAAAGCTTTTTTCCAGATTTCATCTGAGGATATTTCCTTTTTCACCATAGCCCTCTATGGGCTTCCAAATATCACATTGCCAATTCCACAAGAACTGTCTTAGCGAAAGGCTTCTTGAGGGGAAAGCTGTAACTCTGTGAGATGATTTCACAGAACACAAAGAAGTTTCTCAGAAAGCTTCTTTCTCTTTGTTATCGGAGGATATTTCCTTTGGCCCTATAGTCTTCAAAGGGATCCGAAATATCTGTTCTCAGATTCCACAGAAATAAGGCTAGCAAAGAGATCCACGAAATACAGATGTAAGTCTGTGAGATGAATTAACAGAACACTAAGCAGTTTCACAGAAAGCTTCTTTCCAGATTTCAACTGAGGATATTTCCTTTTTCACCATAGCCCTCTTTGGCTTCCAAATATATCTTTGCCAATTCCACAAGATCTGTCTTAGCGAAAGGCTTCTTGAGGGGAAAGCTGTAACTCTGTGAGATGATTTCACAGAACACAAAGAAGTTTCTCAGAAAGCTTCTTTCTCTTTGTTATCGGAGGATATTTCCTTTGGCCCTATAGTCTTCAAAGGGATCCGAAATATCTGTTCTCAGATTCCACAGAAATAAGGCTAGCAAAGAGATCCACGAAATACAGATGTAACTCTGTGAGATGAATTAACAGGACACTAAGCAGTTTCTAAGAAAGCTTCTTTCCAGATTTCATCTGAGGATATTTCCTTTTTCACCATAGGCCTATATGACTTCCAAATATAACTTTGCCAATTCCACAAGAACTGTCTTAGCGAAAGGCTTCTTGAGGGGAAAGCTGTAACTCTGTGAGATGATTTCACAGAACACAAAGAAGTTTCTCAGAAAGCTTCTTTCTCTTTGTTATGGGAGGATATTTCCTTTGGCCCTATAGTCTTCAAAGGGATCCGAAATATCTGTTCTCAGATTCCACAGAAATAAGGCTAGCAAAGAGATCCACGAAATACAGATGTAACTCTGTGAGATGAATTAACAGGACACTAAGCAGTTTCTCAGAAAGCTTCTTTCCAGATTTCATCTGAGGATATTTAATTTTTCACCATAGCCCTCTGTGGGCTTCCAAAGATCACTTTGCCAATTCCACAAGAACTGTCTTAGCGAAAGGCTTCTTGGGGGAAAGCTGTAACTCTGTGAGATGATTTCACAGAACACAAAGAAGTTTCTCAGAAAGCTTCTTTCTCTTTGTTATCGGAGGATATTTCCTTTGGCCCTATAGTCTTCAAAGGGATCCGAAATATCTGTTCTCAGATTCCACAGAAATAAGGCTAGCAAAGAGATCCACGAAATACAGATGTAAGTCTGTGAGATGAATTAACAGGACACTAAGCAGTTTCTAAGAAAGCTTCTTTCCAGATTTCATCTGAGGATATTTCCTTTTTCACCATAGGCCTCTATGACTTCCAAATATAACTTTGCCAATTCCACAAGAACTGTCTTAGCGAAAGGCTTCTTGAGGGGAAAGCTGTAACTCTGTGAGATGATTTCACAGAACACAAAGAAGTTTCTCAGAAAGCTTCTTTCTCTTTGTTATGGGAGGATATTTCCTTTGGCCCTATAGTCTTCAAAGGGATCCGAAATATCTGTTCTCAGATTCCACAGAAATAAGGCTAGCAAAGAGATCCACGAAATACAGATGTAACTCTGTGAGATGAATTAACAGGACACTAAGCAGTTTCTCAGAAAGCTTCTTTCCAGATTTCATCTGAGGATATTTAATTTTTCACCATAGCCCACTATGGGCTTCCAAATATCACTTTGCCAATTCCACAAGAACTGTCTTAGCGAAAGGCTTCTTGAGGGGAAAGCTGTATCTCTGTGAGATGATTTCACAGAACACAAAGAAGTTTCTCAGAAAGCTTCTTTCTCTTTGTTATCGGAGGATATTTCCTTTGGCCCTATAGTCTTCAAAGGGATCCGAAATATCTGTTCTCAGATTCCACAGAAATAAGGCTAGCAAAGAGATCCACGAAATACAGATGTAACTCTGTGAGATGAATTAACAGAACACTAAGCAGTTTCTCAGAAAGCTTCCTTCCAGATGTCATCCGAGGATATTTCCTTTCTCAACATCGCCCTCTAGGGGCTTCCAAATATCACTTTGCCAATTCCACAAGAACTGACTTAGCGAAAGGCTTCTTGAGGGGAAAGCTGTAACTCTGTGAGATGATTTCACAGAACACAAAGAAGTTTCTCAGAAAGCTTCTTTCTCTTTGTTATCGGAGGATATTTCCTTTGGCCCTATAGTCTTCAAAGGGATCCGAAATATCTGTTCTCAGATTCCACAGAAATAAGGCTAGCAAAGAGATCCACGAAATACAGATGTAACTCTGTGAGATGAATTAACAGAACACTAAGCAGTTTCTCAGAAAGCTTCTTTCCAGATTTCATCTGAGGATATTTCCTTTTTCACCATAGCCCTCTATGGCTTCCAAATATCACTTTGCCAATTCCACAAGAACTGTCTTAGCGAAAGGCTTCTTGAGGGGAAAGCTGCAACTCTGTGAGATGATTTCACAGAACACAAAGATGTTTCTCAGAAAGCTTCTTTCTCTTTGTTATCGGAGGATATTTCCTTTGGCCCTATAGTCTTCAAAGGGATCCGAAATATCTGTTCTCAGATTCCACAGAAATAAGGCTAGCAAAGAGATCCACGAAATACAGATGTAACTCTGTGAGATGAATTAACAGAACACTAAGCAGTTTCACAGAAAGCTTCTTTCCAGATTTCATCTGAGGATATTTGCTTTTTCACCATAGCCCTCTATGGCTTCCAAATATAACTTTGCCAATTCCACAAGATCTGTCTTAGCGAAAGGCTTCTTGAGGGGAAAGCTGTAACTCTGTGAGATGATTTCACAGAACACAAAGAAGTTTCTCAGAAAGCTTCTTTGTCTTTGTTATCGGAGGATATTTCCTTTGGCCCTATAGTCTTCAAAGGGATCCGAAATATCTGTTCTCAGATTCCACAGAAATAAGGCTAGCAAAGAGATCCACGAAATACAGGTGTAACTCTGTGAGATGAATTAACAGAACACTAAGCAGTTTCTCAGAAAGCTTCTTTCCTGATTTCATCTAAGAATATTTCCTTTTTCACCGTAGCCCTCTATGGGCTTCCAAATATCACTTTGCCAATTCCACAAGAACTGTCTTAGCTAAAGGCTTCTTGAGGGGAAAGCTGTAACTCTGTGAGATGATTTCACAGAACACAAAGAAGTTTCTCAGAAAGCTTCTTTCTCTTTGTTATCGGAGGATATTTCCTTTGGCCCTATAGACTTCAAAGAGATCCGAAATATCTGTTCTCAGATTCCACAGAAATAAGGCTAGCAAAGAGATCCACGAAATACAGATGTAAGTCTGTGAGATGAATTAACAGGACACTAAGCAGTTTCTCAGAAAGCTTCTTTCCAGATTTCATCTGAGGATATTTCCTTTTTCACCATAGCCCTCTATGGCTTCCAAATATAACTTTGCCAATTCCACAAGAACTGTCTTAGCGAAAGGCTTCTTGAGGGGAAAGCTGTAACTCTGTGAGATGATTTCACAGAACACAAAGAAGTTTCTCAGAAAGCTTCTTTCTCTTTGTTATCGGAGGATATTTCCTTTGGCCCTATAGTCTTCAAAGGGATCCGAAATATCTGTTCTCAGATTCCACAGAAATAAGGCTAGCAAAGAGATCCACGAAATACAGATGTAACTCTGTGAGATGAATTAACAGGACACTAAGCATTTTCTAAGAAAGCTTCTTTCCAGGTTTCATCTGAGGATATTTCCTTTTTCACCATAGCCCTCTAAGGGCTTCCAAATATCACTTTGCCAATTCCACAAGAACTGTCTTAGCGAAAGGCTTCTTGAGGGGAAAGCTGTAACTCTGTGAGATGATTTCACAGAACACAAAGAAGTTTCTCAGAAAGCTTCTTTGTCTTTGTTATCGGAGGATATTTCCTTTGGCCCTATAGTCTTCAAAGGGATCCGAAATATCTGTTCTCAGATTCCACATTAATAAGGCTAGCAAAGAGATCCACGAAATACAGATGTAACTCTGTGAGATGAATTAACAGGACACTAAGCAGTTTCTCAGAAAGCTTCTTTCCAGATTTCATCTGAGGATATTTAATTTTTCACCATAGCCCTCTATGGGCTTCCAGTTATCACTTTGCCAATTCCACAAGAACTGTCTTAGCGAAAGGCTTCTTGAGGGGAAAGCTGTAACTCTGTGAGATGATTTCACAGAACACAAAGAAGTTTCTCAGAAAGCTTCTTTCTCTTTGTTATCGGAGGATATTTCCTTTGGCCCTATAGACTTCAAAGGGATCCGAAATATCTGTTCTCAGATTCCACAGAAATAAGGCTAGCAAAGAGATCCACGAAATACAGATGTAAGTCTGTGAGATGAATTAACAGGACACTAAGCAGTTTCTAAGAAAGCTTCTTTCCAGATTTTATCTGAGGATATTTCCTTTTTCACCATAGCCCTCTATGGGCTTCCAAATATCACTTTGCCAATTCCACAAGAACTGTCTTAGCGAAAGGCTTCTTGAGGGAAAAGCTGTAACTCTGTGAGATGATTTAACAGAACACAAAGAAATTTCTCAGAAAGCTTCTTTGTCTTTGTTGTCGGAAGATATTTCCTTTGGCCCTATAGTCTTCAAAGGGATCCGAAATATCTGTTCTCAGATTCCACAGAAATAAGGCTAGCAAAGATATCCACGAAATACAGATGTAAGTCTGTGAGATGAATTAACAGGACACTAAGCAGTTTCTCAGAAAGCTTCTTTCCAGATTTCATCTGAGGATATTTGCTTTTTCACCATAGCCCTCCATGGCTTCCAAATATAACTTTGCCAATTCCACAAGATCTGTCTTAGCGAAAGGCTTCTTGAGGGGAAAGCTGTAACTCTGTGAGATGATTTCACAGAACACAAAGAAGTTTCTCAGAAAGCTTGTTTCTCTTTGTTATCGGAGGATATTTCCTTTGGCCCTATAGTCTTCAAAGGGATCCGAAATATCTGTTCTCAGATTCCACAGAAATCAGGCTAGCAAAAAGATCCACGAAATACAGGTGTAACTCTGTGAGATGAATTAACAGAACACTAAGCAGTTTCTAAGAAAGCTTCTTTCCAGATTTCATCTGAGGATATTTCCTTTTTCACCATAGCCCTCTATGGGCTTCCAAATATCACTTTGCCAATTCCACAAGAACTGTCTTAGCTAAAGGCTTTTTGAGGGGAAAGCTGTAACTCTGTGAGATGATTTCACGGAACACAAAGAAGTTTCTCAGAAAGCTTCTTTCTCTTTGTTATCGGAGGATATTTCCTTTGGCCCTATAGACTTCAAAGGGATCCGAAATATCTGTTCTCAGATTCCACAGAAATAAGGCTAGCAAAGAGATCCACGAAATACAGATGTAAGTCTGTGAGATGAATTAACAGGACACTAAGCAGTTTCTATGAAAGCTTCTTTCCAGATTTCATCTGAGGATATTTCCTTTTTCACCATAGCCCTCTATGGGCTTCCAAATATCACTTTGCCAATTCCACAAGAACTGTCTTAGCGAAAGGCTTCTCGAGGGGAGAGCTGTAACTCTGTGAGATGATTTCACAGAACACAAAGAAGTGTCTCAGAAAGCTTCTTTCTCTTTGTTATCGGAGGATATTTGCTTTGGCCCTATAGTCTTCAAAGAGATCCGAAATATCTGTTCTCAGATTCCACAGAAATAAGGCTAGCAAAGAGATCCACGAAATACAGATGTAACTCTGTGAGATGAATTAACAGAACACTAAGCAGTTTCTCAGAAAGATTCTTTCCAGATTTCATCTGAGGATATTTCTTTTTTCACCATAGCCCTCTATGGGCTTCCAAATATCACTTTGCCAATTCCACAAGAACAGTCTTAGCGAAAGGCTTCTTGAGGGGAAAGCTGTAACTCTGTGAGATGATTTCACAGAACACAAAGAACTTTCTCAGAAAGCTTCTTTCTCTTTGTTATCGGAGGATATTTCCTTTGGCCCTATAGTCTTCAAAGGGATCCGAAATATCTGTTCTCAGATTCCACAGAAATAAGGCTAGCAAAGAGATCCACGAAATACAGATGTAACTCTGTGAGATGAATTAGCAGGACACTAAGCAGTTTCTCAGAAAGCTTCTTTCCAGATTTCATCTGAGGATATTTCCTTTTTCACCATAGCCCTCTATGGGCTTCCAAATATCACTTTGCCAATTCCACAAGAACTGTCTTAGCGAAAGGCTTCTTGAGGGGAAAGCTGTAACTCTGTGAGATGATTTCACAGAACACAAAGAAGTTTCTCAGAAAGCTTCTTTCTCTTTGTTATCGGAGGATATTTCCTTTGGCCCTATAGTCTTCAAAGGGATCCGAAATATCTGTTCTCAGATTCCACAGAAATAAGGCTAGCAAAGAGATCCACGAAATACAGATGTAACTCTGTGAGATGAATTAACAGGACACTAAGCAGTTTCACAGAAAGCTTCTTTCCAGATTTCATCTGAGGATATTTCCTTTTTCACCATAGCCCTCTAAGGGCTTCCAAATATAACTTTGCCAATTCCACAAGAACTGTCTTAGCGAAAGGCTTCTTGAGGGGAAAGCTGTAACTCTGTGAGATGATTTCACAGAACACAAAGAGGTTTCTCAGAAAGCTTCTTTCTCTTTGTTATGGGAGGATATTTCCTTTGGCCCTATAGTCTTCAAAGGGATCCGAAATATCTGTTCTCAGATTCCACAGAAATAAGGCTAGCAAAGAGATCCACGAAATACAGATGTAACTCGGTGAGATGAATTAACAGGACACTAAGCAGTTTCTCAGAAAGCTTCTTTCCAGTTTTCATCTGAGGATATTTAATTTTTCACCGTAGCCCTCTATGGGCTTCCAAATATCACTTTGCCAATTCCACAAGAACTGTCTTAGCGAAAGGCTTCTTGAGGGGAAAGCTGTAACTCTGTGAGATGATTTCACAGAACACAAAGAAGTTTCTCAGAAAGCTTCTTTCTCTTTGTTATCGGAGGATATTTCCTTTGGCCTTATAGTCTTCAAAGGGATCCGAAATACCTGTTCTCAGATTCCAAAGAAATAAGGCTAGCAAAGAGATCCACGAAATACAGATGTAAGTCTGTGAGATGAATTAAGAGAACACTAAGCAGTTTCTCAGAAAGCTTCTTTCCAGATTTCATCTGAGGATATTTCCTTTTTCACCATAGCCCTCTATGGGCTTCCAAATATCACTTTGCCAAATCCACAATAACTGTCTTAGCGAAAGGCTTCTTGAGGGGAAAGCTGTAACTCTGTGAGATGATTTCACAGAACACAAAGAAGTTTCTCAGAAAGCTTCTTTCTCTTTGTTATCGGAGGATATTTCCTTTGGCCCTATAGTCTTCAAAGGGATCCGAAATATCTGTTCTCAGATTCCACAGAAATAAGGCTAGCAAAGAGATCCACGAAATACAGATGTAACTCTCTGAGATGAATTAACAGGACACTAAGCAGTTTCTCAGAAAGCTTCTTTCCAGATTTCATCTGAGGATATTTCCTTTTTCATCGTAGCCCTCCATGGGCTTCCAAATATCACTTTACCAATTCCACAAAAACTGTCTTAGCGAAAGGCTTCTTGAGGGGAAAGCTGTAACTCTGTGAGATGATTTCACAGAACACAAAGAAGTTTCTCAGAAAGCTTCTTTCTCTTTGTTATCGGAGGATATTTCCTTTGGCCCTATAGACTTCAAAGGGATCCGAAATATCTGTTCTCAGATTCCAGAGAAATAAGGCTAGCAAAGAGATCCATGAAATACAGATGTAAGTCTCTGAGATGAATTAACAGAACACTAAGCAGTTTCTCAGAAAGCTTCTTTCCAGATTTCATCTGAGGATATTTCCTTTTTCACCATAGCCCTCTATGGGCTTCCAAATATGACTTTGCCAATTCCACAAGAACTGTCTTAGCGAAAGGCTTCTTGAGGGGAAAGCTGTAACTCTGTGAGATGATTTCACAGAACACAAAGAAGTTTCTCAGAAAGCTTCTTTGTCTTTGTTATCGGAGGATATTTCCTTTGGCCCTATAGTCTTCAAAGGGATCCGAAATATCTGTTCTCAGATTCCACAGAAATAAGGCTAGAAAAGAGATCCACGAAATACAGATGTAACTCTTTGAGATGAATTAACAGAACACTAAGAAGTTTCACAGAAAGCTTCTTTCCAGATTTCATCTGAGGATATTTTCTTTTTCACCATAGCCCTCTATGGCTTCCAAATATAACTTTGCCAATTCCACAAGAACTGTCTTAGCGAAAGGCTTCTTGAGGGGAAAGCTGTAACTCTGTGAGATGATTTCACAGAACACAAAGAAGTTTCTCAGAAAGCTTCTTTCTCTTTGTTATCGGAGGATATTTCCTTTGGCCCTATAGTCTTCAAAGGGATCCGAAATATCTGTTCTCAGATTCCACAGAAATAAGGCTAGCAAAGAGATCCACGAAATACAGATGTAACTCTGTGAGATGAATTAACAGAACACTAAGCAGTTTCTCAGAACGCTTCTTTCCAGATTTCATCTGAGGATATTTCCTTTTTCACCATAGCCCTCTATGGCTTCCAAATATAACTTTGCCAATTCCACAAGAACTGTCTTAGCGAAAGGCTTCTTGAGGGGAAAGCTGTAACTCTGTGAGATGATTTCACAGAACACAAACAAGTTTCTCAGAAAGCTTCTTTCTCTTTGTTATGGGAGGATATTTCCTTTGGCCCTATAGTCTTCAGAGGGATCCGAAATATCTGTTCTCAGATTCCACAGAAATAAGGCTAGCAAAGAGATCCACGAAATAGAGATGTAAATCTGTGAGATGAATTAACAGGACACTAAGCAGTTTCTAAGAAAGCTTCTTTCCCGATTTCATCTGAGGATATTTCCTTTTTCACCATAGCCCTCTATGGGCTTCCAAATATCACTTTGCCAATTACACAAGAACTGTCTTAGCGAAAGGCTTCTTGAGGGGAAAGCTGTAACTCTGTGAGATGATTTCACAGAACACAAAGAAGTTTCTCTGAAAGCTTCTTTCTCTTTGTTATCGGAGGATATTTCCTTTGGCCCTATAGTCTTCAAAGGGATCCGAAATATCTGTTCTCAGATTCCACAGAAATAAGGCTAGCAAAGAGATCCACGAAATACAGATGTAACTCTGTGAGATGAATTAACAGAACACTAAGCAGTTTCTCAGATAGCTTCTTTCCAGATTTCATCTGAGGATATTTCCTTTTTCACCATAGCCCTCTATGGCTTCCAAATATAACTTTGCCAATTCCACAAGAACTGTCTTAGCGAAAGGCTTCTTGAGGGGAAAGCTGTAACTCTGTGAGATGATTTCACAGAACACAAAGAAGTTTCTCAGAAAGCTTCTTTCTCTTTGTTATGGGAGGATATTTCCTTTGGCCCTATAGTCTTCAAAGGGATCCGAAATATCTGTTCTCAGATTCCACAGAAATAAGGCTAGCAAAGAGATCCATGAAATACAGATGTAACTCTGTGAGATGAATTAACAGGAAACTAAGCAGTTTCTCAGAAAGCTTCTTTCCAGATTTCATCTGAGGATATTTCCTTTTTCACCATAGCCCTCTATGGCTTCCAAATATCACTTTGCCAATTCCACAAGAACTGTCTTATCGAAAGGCTTCTTGAGGGGAAAGCTGTAACTCTGTGAGATGATTTCACAGAACACAAAGAAGTTTCTCAGAAAGCTTCTTTCTCTTTGTTATCGGAGGATATTTCCTTTGGCCCTATAGTCTTCAAAGGGATCCGAAATATCTGTTCTCATATTCCAAAGAAATAAGGCTAGCAAAGAGATCCACGAAATACAGATGTAACTCTGTGAGATGAATTAACAGGACACTAAGCAGTTTCTCAGAAAGCTTCTTTCCAGATTTCATCTGAGGATATTTCCTTTTTCACCATAGCCCTCTATGGGCTTCCAAATATCACTTTGCCAATTCCACAAGAACTGTCTTAGCGAAAGACTTCTAGAGGGGAAAGCTGTAACTCTGTGAGATGATTTCACAGAACACAAAGAAGTTTCTCAGAAAGCTTCTTTCTCTTTGTTATCGGAGGATATTTCCTTTGGCCCTATAGTCTTCAAAGGGATCCGAAATATCTGTTCTCAGATTCCACAGAAATAAGGCTAGCAAAGAGATCCACGAAATACAGATGTAACTCTGTGAGATGAATTAACAGGACACTAAGCAGTTTCTCAGAAAGCTTCTTTCCAGATTTCATCTGAGGATATTTAATTTTTCACCATAGCCCTCTATGGGCTTCCAAATATCACTTTGCCAATTCCACAAGAACTGTCTTAGCGAAAGGCTTCTTGAGGGGAAAGCTGTAACTCTGTGAGATGATTTCACAGAACACAAAGAAGTTTCTCAGAAAGCTTCTTTCTCTTTGTTATCGGAGGATATTTCCTTTGCCCCTATAGCCTTCAAAGGGATCCGAAATATCTGTTCTCAGATTCCACAGAAATAAGGCTAGCAAAGAGATCCACGAAATACAGATGTAACTCTGTGAGATGAATTAACAGGACACTAAGCAGTTTCTAAGAAAGCTTCTTTCCAGATTTCATCTGAGGATATTTCCTTTTTCACCATAGGCCTCCTTGACTTCCAAATACCACTTTGCCAATTCCACAAGAACTGTCTTAGCGAAAGGCTTCTTGAGGGGAAAGCTGTAACTCTGTGAGATGAATTAACAGAACACTAAGCAGTTTCTCAGAAAGCTTCCTTCCAGATGTCATCCGAGGATATTTCCTTTTTCAACATCGCCCTCTAGGGGCTTCCAAATATCACTTTGCCAATTCCACAAGAACTGACTTAGCGATAGGCTTCTTGAGGGGAAAGCTGTAACTCTGTGAGATGATTTCACAGAACACAAAGAAGTTTCTCAGAAAGCTTCTTTCTCTTTGTTATCGGAGGATATTTCCTTTGGCCCTGTGGTCTTCCAAGGGATCCGAAATATCTGTTCTCAGAATCAACAGAAATAAGGCTAGCAAAGAGATCCACGAAATACAGATGTAACTCTGTGAGATGAATTAACAGAACACCAAGCAGTTTCTCAGAAAGCTTCTTTCCAGATTTCATCTGAGGATATTTCCTTTTTCACCATAGCCCTCTAAGGCTTCCAAATATCACTTTGCCAATTCCACAAGAACTGTCTTAGCGAAAGGCTTCTTGAGGGGAAAGCAGTAACTCTGTGAGATGATTTCACAGAACACAAAGAAGTTTCTCAGAAAGCTTCTTTCTCTTTGTTATCGTAGGAAATTTCCTTTGGCCCTATAGTCTTCCAAGGGATCCGAAATATCTGTTCTCAGATTCCACAGAAATAAGGCTAGCAAAGAGATCCACGAAATACAGATGTAACTCTGTGAGATGAATTAACAGACCACTAAGCAGTTTCTCAGAAAGCTTCTTTCCAGATTTCATCTGAGGATATTTCCTTTTTCACCATAGCCCTCTATGGCTTCCAAATATCACTTTGCCAATTCCACAAGAACTGTCTTAGCGAAAGGCTTCTTGAGGGGAAAGCTGCAACTCTGTGAGATGATTTCACAGAACACAAAGAAGTTTCTCAGAATGCTTCTTTCTCTTTGTTATCGGAGGATATTTCCTTTGGCCCTATAGTCTTCAAAGGGATCCGAAATATCTGTTCTCAGATTCCACAGAAATAAGGCTAGCAAAGAGATCCACGAAATACAGATGTAAGTCTGTGAGATGAATTAACAGGACACTAAGCAGTTTCTCAGAAAGCTTCTTTCCAGATTTCATCTGAGGATATTTCCTTTTTCACCATAGCCCTCTATGGCTTCCAAATATAACTTTGCCAATTCCACAAGAACTGTCTTAGCGAAAGGCTTCTTGAGGGGAAAGCTGTAACTCTGTGAGATGATTTCACAGAACACAAAGAAGTTTCTCAGAAAGCTTCTTTCTCTTTGTTATCGGAGGATATTTCCTTTGGCCCTATAGTCTTCAAAGGGATCCGAAATATCTGTTCTCAGATTCCACAGAAATAAGGCTAGCAAAGAGATCCACGAAATACAGATGTAACTCTGTGAGATGAATTAACAGGACACTAAGCATTTTCTAAGAAAGCTTCTTTCCAGGTTTCATCTGAGGATATTTCCTTTTTCACCATAGCCCTCTAAGGGCTTCCAAATATCACTTTGCCAATTCCACAAGAACTGTCTTAGCGAAAGGCTTCTTGAGGGGAAAGCTGTAACTCTGTGAGATGATTTCACAGAACACAAAGAAGTTTCTCAGAAAGCTTCTTTGTCTTTGTTATCGGAGGATATTTCCTTTGGCCCTATAGTCTTCAAAGGGATCCGAAATATCTGTTCTCAGATTCCACATTAATAAGGCTAGCAAAGAGATCCACGAAATACAGATGTAACTCTGTGAGATGAATTAACAGGACACTAAGCAGTTTCTCAGAAAGCTTCTTTCCAGATTTCATCTGAGGATATTTAATTTTTCACCATAGCCCTCTATGGGCTTCCAGTTATCACTTTGCCAATTCCACAAGAACTGTCTTAGCGAAAGGCTTCTTGAGGGGAAAGCTGTAACTCTGTGAGATGATTTCACAGAACACAAAGAAGTTTCTCAGAAAGCTTCTTTCTCTTTGTTATCGGAGGATATTTCCTTTGGCCCTATAGACTTCAAAGGGATCCGAAATATCTGTTCTCAGATTCCACAGAAATAAGGCTAGCAAAGAGATCCACGAAATACAGATGTAAGTCTGTGAGATGAATTAACAGGACACTAAGCAGTTTCTAAGAAAGCTTCTTTCCAGATTTCATCTGAGGATATTTCCTTTTTCACCATAGCCCTCTATGGGCTTCCAAATATCACTTTGCCAATTCCACAAGAACTGTCTTAGCGAAAGGCTTCTTGAGGGAAAAGCTGTAACTCTGTGAGATGATTTAACAGAACACAAAGAAATTTCTCAGAAAGCTTCTTTGTCTTTGTTGTCGGAAGATATTTCCTTTGGCCCTATAGTCTTCAAAGGGATCCGAAATATCTGTTCTCAGATTCCACAGAAATAAGGCTAGCAAAGATATCCACGAAATACAGATGTAAGTCTGTGAGATGAATTAACAGGACACTAAGCAGTTTCTCAGAAAGCTTCTTTCCAGATTTCATCTGAGGATATTTGCTTTTTCACCATAGCCCTCCATGGCTTCCAAATATAACTTTGCCAATTCCACAAGATCTGTCTTAGCGAAAGGCTTCTTGAGGGGAAAGCTGTAACTCTGTGAGATGATTTCACAGAACACAAAGAAGTTTCTCAGAAAGCTTCTTTCTCTTTGTTATCGGAGGATATTTCCTTTGGCCCTATAGTCTTCAAAGGGATCCGAAATATCTGTTCTCAGATTCCACAGAAATCAGGCTAGCAAAAAGATCCACGAAATACAGGTGTAACTCTGTGAGATGAATTAACAGAACACTAAGCAGTTTCTAAGAAAGCTTCTTTCCAGATTTCATCTGAGGATATTTCCTTTTTCACCATAGCCCTCTATGGGCTTCCAAATATCACTTTGCCAATTCCACAAGAACTGTCTTAGCGAAAGGCTTCTCGAGGGGAGAGCTGTAACTCTGTGAGATGATTTCACAGAACACAAAGAAGTTTCTCAGAAAGCTTCTTTCTCTTTGTTATCGGAGGATATTTGCTTTGGCCCTATAGTCTTCAAAGAGATCCGAAATATCTGTTCTCAGATTCCACAGAAATAAGGCTAGCAAAGAGATCCACGAAATACAGATGTAAGTCTGTGAGATGAATTAACAGAACACTAAGCAGTTTCTCAGAAAGATTCTTTCCAGATTTCATCTGAGGATATTTCTTTTTTCACCATAGCCCTCTATGGGCTTCCAAATATCACTTTGCCAATTCCACAAGAACTGTCTTAGCGAAAGGCTTCTTGAGGGGAAAGCTGTAACTCTGTGAGATGATTTCACAGAACAAAAAGAAGTTTCTCAGAAAGCTTCTTTCTCTTTGTTATCGGAGGATATTTCCTTTGGCCCTATAGTCTTCAAAGGGATCCGAAATATCTGTTCTCAGATTCCACAGAAATAAGGCTAGCAAAGAGATCCACGAAATACAGATGTAACTCTGTGAGATGAATTAACAGGACACTAAGCAGTTTCACAGAAAGCTTCTTTCCAGATTTCATCTGAGGATATTTCCTTTTTCACCATAGCCCTCTAAGGGCTTCCAAATATAACTTTGCCAATTCCACAAGAACTGTCTTAGCGAAAGGCTTCTTGAGGGGAAAGCTGTAACTCTGTGAGATGATTTCACAGAACACAAAGAGGTTTCTCAGAAAGCTTCTTTCTCTTTGTTATGGGAGGATATTTCCTTTGGCCCTATAGTCTTCAAAGGGATCCGAAATATCTGTTCTCAGATTCCACAGAAATAAGGCTAGCAAAGAGATCCACGAAATACAGATGTAACTCTGTGAGATGAATTAACAGGACACTAAGCAGTTTCTCAGAAAGCTTCTTTCCAGTTTTCATCTGAGGATATTTAATTTTTCACCGTAGCCCTCTATGGGCTTCCAAATATCACTTTGCCAATTCCACAAGAACTGTCTTAGCGAAAGGCTTCTTGAGGGGAAAGCTGTAACTCTGTGAGATGATTTCACAGAACACAAAGAAGTTTCTCAGAAAGCTTCTTTCTCTTTGTTATCGGAGGATATTTCCTTTGGCCTTATAGTCTTCAAAGGGATCCGAAATACCTGTTCTCAGATTCCAAAGAAATAAGGCTAGCAAAGAGATCCACGAAATACAGATGTAAGTCTCTGAGATGAATTAAGAGAACACTAAGCAGTTTCTCAGAAAGCTTCTTTCCAGATTTCATCTGAGGATATTTCCTTTTTCACCATAGCCCTCTATGGGCTTCCAAATATCACTTTGCCAAATCCACAATAACTGTCTTAGCGAAAGGCTTCTTGAGGGGAAAGCTGTAACTCTGTGAGATGATTTCACAGAACACAAAGAAGTTTCTCAGAAAGCTTCTTTCTCTTTGTTATCGGAGGATATTTCCTTTGGCCCTATAGTCTTCAAAGGGATCCGAAATATCTGTTCTCAGATTCCACAGAAATAAGGCTAGCAAAGAGATCCACGAAATACAGATGTAACTCTCTGAAATGAATTAACAGGACACTAAGCAGTTTCTCAGAAAGCTTCTTTCCAGATTTCATCTGAGGATATTTCCTTTTTCACCATAGCCCTCTATGGGCTTCCAAATATGACTTTGCCAATTCCACAAGAACTGTCTTAGCGAAAGGCTTCTTGAGGGGAAAGCTGTAACTCTGTGAGATGATTTCACAGAACACAAAGAAGTTTCTCAGAAAGCTTCTTTGTCTTTGTTATCGGAGGATATTTCCTTTGGCCCTATAGTCTTCAAAGGGATCCGAAATATCTGTTCTCAGATTCCACAGAAATAAGTCTAGCAAAGAGATCCACGAAATACAGATGTAACTCTGTGAGATGAATTAACAGGACACTAAGCAGTTTCTAAGAAAGCTTCTTTCCAGATTTCATCTGAGGATATTTCCTTTTTCACCATAGCCCTCTATGGGCTTCCAAATATGACTTTGCCAATTCCACAAGAACTGTCTTAGCGAAAGGCTTCTTGAGGGGAAAGCTGTAACTCTGTGAGATGATTTCACAGAACACAAAGAAGTTTCTCAGAAAGCTTCTTTGTCTTTGTTATCGGAGGATATTTCCTTTGGCCCTATAGTCTTCAAAGGGATCCGAAATATCTGTTCTCAGATTCCACAGAAATAAGGCTAGCAAAGAGATCCACGAAATACAGATGTAACTCTTTGAGATGAATTAACAGAACACTAAGCAGTTTCACAGAAAGCTTCTTTCCAGATTTCATCTGAGGATATTTTCTTTTTCACCATAGCCCTCTATGGCTTCCAAATATAACTTTGCCAATTCCACAAGAACTGTCTTAGCGAAAGGCTTCTTGAGGGGAAAGCTGTAACTCTGTGAGATGATTTCACAGAACACAAAGAAGTTTCTCAGAAAGCTTCTTTCTCTTTGTTATCGGAGGATATTTCCTTTGGCCCTATAGTCTTCAAAGGGATCCGAAATATCTGTTCTCAGATTCCACAGAAATAAGGCTAGCAAAGAGATCCACGAAATACAGATGTAACTCTGTGAGATGAATTAACAGAACACTAAGCAGTTTCTCAGAACGCTTCTTTCCAGATTTCATCTGAGGATATTTCCTTTTTCACCATAGCCCTCTATGGCTTCCAAATATAACTTTGCCAATTACACAAGAACTGTCTTAGCGAAAGGCTTCTTGAGGGGAAAGCTGTAACTCTGTGAGATGATTTCACAGAACACAAAGAAGTTTCTCTGAAAGCTTCTTTCTCTTTGTTATCGGAGGATATTTCCTTTGGCCCTATAGTCTTCAAAGGGATCCGAAATATCTGTTCTCAGATTCCACAGAAATAAGGCTAGCAAAGAGATCCACGAAATACAGATGTAACTCTGTGAGATGAATTAACAGAACACTAAGCAGTTTCACAGAAAGCTTCTTTCCAGATTTCATCTGAGGATATTTTCTTTTTCACCATAGCCCTCTATGGCTTCCAAATATAACTTTGCCAATTCCACAAGAACTGTCTTAGCGAAAGGCTTCTTGAGGGGAAAGCTGTAACTCTGTGAGATGATTTCACAGAACACAAAGAAGTTTCTCAGAAAGCTTCTTTCTCTTTGTTATCGGAGGATATTTCCTTTGGCCCTATAGTCTTCAAAGGGATCCGAAATATCTGTTCTCAGATTCCACAGAAATAAGGCTAGCAAAGAGATCCACGAAATACAGATGTAACTCTGTGAGATGAATTAACAGAACACTAAGCAGTTTCTCAGAACGCTTCTTTCCAGATTTCATCTGAGGATATTTCCTTTTTCACCATAGCCCTCTATGGCTTCCAAATATAACTTTCCCAATTACACAAGAACTGTCTTAGCGAAAGGCTTCTTGAGGGGAAAGCTGTAACTCTGTGAGATGATTTCACAGAACACAAAGAAGTTTCTCAGAAAGCTTCTTTCTCTTTGTTATCGGAGGATATTTCCTTTGGCCCTATAGACTTCAAAGGGATCCGAAATATCTGTTCTCAGATTCCAGAGAAATAAGGCTAGCAAAGAGATCCATGAAATACAGATGTAAGTCTCTGAGATGAATTAACAGAACACTAAGCAGTTTCTCAGAAAGCTTCTTTCCAGATTTCATCTGAGGATATTTCCTTTTTCACCATAGCCCTCTATGGGCTTCCAAATATGACTTTGCCAATTCCACAAGAACTGTCTTAGCGAAAGGCTTCTTGAGGGGAAAGCTGTAACTCTGTGAGATGATTTCACAGAACACAAAGAAGTTTCTCAGAAAGCTTCTTTGTCTTTGTTATCGGAGGATATTTCCTTTGGCCCTATAGTCTTCAAAGGGATCCGAAATATCTGTTCTCAGATTCCACAGAAATAAGGCTAGCAAAGAGATCCACGAAATACAGATGTAACTCTTTGAGATGAATTAACAGAACACTAAGCAGTTTCACAGAAAGCTTCTTTCCAGATTTCATCTGAGGATATTTTCTTTTTCACCATAGCCCTCTATGGCTTCCAAATATAACTTTGCCAATTCCACAAGAACTGTCTTAGCGAAAGGCTTCTTGAGGGGAAAGCTGTAACTCTGTGAGATGATTTCACAGAACACAAAGAAGTTTCTCAGAAAGCTTCTTTCTCTTTGTTATCGGAGGATATTTCCTTTGGCCCTATAGTCTTCAAAGGGATCCGAAATATCTGTTCTCAGATTCCACAGAAATAAGGCTAGCAAAGAGATCCACGAAATACAGATGTAACTCTGTGAGATGAATTAACAGAACACTAAGCAGTTTCTCAGAACGCTTCTTTCCAGATTTCATCTGAGGATATTTCCTTTTTCACCATAGCCCTCTATGGCTTCCAAATATCACTTTGCCAATTCCACAAGAACTGTCTTAGCGAAAGGCTTCTTGAGGGGAAAGCTGTAACTCTGTGAGATGATTTCACAGAACACAAACAAGTTTCTCAGAAAGCTTCTTTCTCTTTGTTATGGGAGGATATTTCCTTTGGCCCTATAGTCTTCAGAGGGATCCGAAATATCTGTTCTCAGATTCCACAGAAATAAGGCTAGCAAAGAGATCCACGAAATAGAGATGTAAGTCTGTGAGATGAATTAACAGGACACTAAGCAGTTTCTAAGAAAGCTTCTTTCCCGATTTCATCTGAGGATATTTCCTTTTTCACCATAGCCCTCTATGGGCTTCCAAATATCACTTTGCCAATTACACAAGAACTGTCTTAGCGAAAGGCTTCTTGAGGGGAAAGCTGTAACTCTGTGAGATGATTTCACAGAACACAAAGAAGTTTCTCTGAAAGCTTCTTTCTCTTTGTTATCGGAGGATATTTCCTTTGGCCCTATAGTCTTCAAAGGGATCCGAAATATCTGTTCTCAGATTCCACAGAAATAAGGCTAGCAAAGAGATCCACGAAATACAGATGTAACTCTGTGAGATGAATTAACAGAACACTAAGCAGTTTCTCTGATAGCTTCTTTCCAGATTTCATCTGAGGATATTTCCTTTTTCACCATAGCCCTCTATGGCTTCCAAATATAACTTTGCCAATTCCACAAGAACTGTCTTAGCGAAAGGCTTCTTGAGGGGAAAGCTGTAACTCTGTGAGATGATTTCACAGAACACAAAGAAGTTTCTCAGAAAGCTTCTTTCTCTTTGTTATGGGAGGATATTTCCTTTGGCCCTATAGTCTTCAAAGGGATCCGAAATATCTGTTCTCAGATTCCAAAGAAATAAGGCTAGCAAAGAGATCCATGAAATACAGATGTAACTCTGTGAGATGAATTAACAGGAAACTAAGCAGTTTCTCAGAAAGCTTCTTTCCAGATTTCATCTGAGGATATTTCCTTTTTCACCATAGCCCTCTATGGCTTCCAAATATCACTTTGCCAATTCCACAAGAACTGTCTTATCGAAAGGCTTCTTGAGGGGAAAGCTGTAACTCTGTGAGATGATTTCACAGAACACAAAGAAGTTTCTCAGAAAGCTTCTTTCTCTTTGTTATCGGAGGATATTTCCTTTGGCCCTATAGTCTTCAAAGGGATCCGAAATATCTGTTCTCATATTCCAAAGAAATAAGGCTAGCAAAGAGATCCACGAAAT
Source organism: Macaca nemestrina (assembly GCF_043159975.1). NCBI lineage: Eukaryota > Metazoa > Chordata > Mammalia > Primates > Cercopithecidae > Macaca > Macaca nemestrina. The sequence goes on along the minus strand of NC_092129.1, from coordinate 56,516,386 downwards.
ACAGATGTAACTCTGTGAGATGAATTAACAGGACACTAAGCAGTTTCTCAGAAAGCTTCTTTCCAGATTTCATCTGAGGATATTTCCTTTTTCACCATAGCCCTCTATGGGCTTCCAAATATCACTTTGCCAATTCCACAAGAACTGTCTTAGCGAAAGACTTCTAGAGGGGAAAGCTGTAACTCTGTGAGATGATTTCACAGAACACAAAGAAGTTTCTCAGAAAGCTTCTTTCTCTTTGTTATCGGAGGATATTTCCTTTGGCCCTATAGTCTTCAAAGGGATCCGAAATATCTGTTCTCAGATTCCACAGAAATAAGGCTAGCAAAGAGATCCACGAAATAGAGATGTAAGTCTGTCAGATGAATTAACAGGACACTAAGCAGTTTCTCAGAAAGCTTCTTTCCAGATTTCATCTGAGGATATTTAATTTTTCACCATAGCCCTCTATGGGCTTCCAAATATCACTTTGCCAATTCCACAAGAACTGTCTTAGCGAAAGGCTTCTTGAGGGGAAAGCTGTAACTCTGTGAGATGATTTCACAGAACACAAAGAAGTTTCTCAGAAAGCTTCTTTCTCTTTGTTATCGGAGGATATTTCCTTTGGCCCTATAGACTTCAAAGGGATCCGAAATATCTGTTCTCAGATTCCAGAGAAATAAGGCTATCAAAGAGATCCACGAAATACAGATGTAAGTCTGTGAGTTGAATTAACAGAACACTAAGCAGTTTCTCAGAAAGCTTTCCAGATTTCATCTGAGGATATTTCCTTTTTTACCATAGCCCTCTATGGCTTCCAAATATAACTTTGCCAATTCCACAAGAACTGTCTTAGCGAAAGGCTACTTGAGGGGAAAGCTGTAACTCTGTGAGATGATTTCACAGAACACAAAGAGGTTTCTCAGAAAGCTTCTTTCTCTTTGTTATCGGAGGATATTTCCTTTGGCCCTATAGTCTTCAAAGGGATCCGAAATATCTGTTCTCAGATTCCACAGAAATAAGGCTAGCAAAGAGATCCACGAAATACAGATGTAACTCTGTGAGATGAATTAACAGGACACTAAGCAGTTTCTCAGAAAGCTTCTTTCCAGATTTCATCTGAGGATATTTAATTTTTCACCATAGCCCTCTATGGGCTTCCAAATATCACTTTGCCAATTCCACAAGAACTGTCTTAGCGAAAGGCTTCTTGAGGGGAAAGCTGTAACTCTGTGAGATGATTTCACAGAACACAAAGAAGTTTCTCAGAAAGCTTCTTTCTCTTTGTTATCGGAGGATATTTCCTTTGCCCCTATAGTCTTCAAAGGGATCCGAAATATCTGTTCTCAGATTCCACAGAAATAAGGCTAGCAAAGAGATCCACGAAATACAGATGTAACTCTGTGAGATGAATTAACAGGACACTAAGCAGTTTCTAAGAAAGCTTCTTTCCAGATTTCATCTGAGGATATTTCCTTTTTCACCATAGGCCTCCTTGACTTCCAAATATCACTTTGCCAATTCCACAAGAACTGTCTTAGCGAAAGGCTTCTTGAGGGGAAAGCTGTAACTCTGTGAGATGATTTCACAGAACACAAAGAAGTTTCTCAGAAAGCTTCTTTCTCTTTGTTATCGGAGGATATTTCCTTTGGCCCTATAGTCTTCAAAGGGATCCGAAATATCTTTTCTCAGATTCCACAGAAATAAGGCTAGCAAAGAGATCCACGAAATACAGATGTAACTCTGTGAGATGAATTAACAGGACACTAAGCAGTTTCTCAGAAAGCTTCTTTCCAGATTTCATCTGAGGATATTTAATTTTTCACCATAGCCCTCTATGGGCTTCCAAATATCACTTTGCCAATTCCACAAGAACTGTCTTAGCGAAAGGCTTCTTGAAGGGAAAGCTGTATCTCTGTGAGATGATTACACAGAACACAAAGAAGTTTCTCAGAAAGCTTCTTTCTCTTTGTTATCGGAGGATATTTCCTTTGGCCCTATAGTCTTCAAAGGGATCCGAAATATCTGTTCTCAGATTCCACAGAAATAAGGCTAGCAAAGAGATCCACGAAATACAGATGTAACTCTGTGAGATGAATTAACAGAACACTAAGCAGTTTCTCAGAAAGCTTCCTTCCAGATGTCATCCGAGGATATTTCCTTTTTCAACATCGCCCTCTAGGGGCTTCCAAATATCACTTTGCCAATTCCACAAGAACTGACTTAGCGATAGGCTTCTTGAGGGGAAAGCTGTAACTCTGTGAGATGATTTCACAGAACACAAAGAAGTTTCTCAGAAAGCTTCTTTCTCTTTGTTATCGGAGGATATTTCCTTTGGCCCTGTGGTCTTCCAAGGGATCCGAAATATCTGTTCTCAGAATCAACAGAAATAAGGCTAGCAAAGAGATCCACGAAATACAGATGTAACTCTGTGAGATGAATTAACAGAACACCAAGCAGTTTCTCAGAAAGCTTCTTTCCAGATTTCATCTGAGGATATTTCCTTTTTCACCATAGCCCTCTAAGGCTTCCAAATATCACTTTGCCAATTCCACAAGAACTGTCTTAGCGAAAGGCTTCTTGAGGGGAAAGCAGTAACTCTGTGAGATGATTTCACAGAACACAAAGAAGTTTCTCAGAAAGCTTCTTTCTCTTTGTTATCGTAGGAAATTTCCTTTGGCCCTATAGTCTTCCAAGGGATCCGAAATATCTGTTCTCAGATTCCACAGAAATAAGGCTAGCAAAGAGATCCACGAAATACAGATGTAACTCTGTGAGATGAATTAACAGACCACTAAGCAGTTTCTCAGAAAGCTTCTTTCCAGATTTCATCTGAGGATATTTCCTTTTTCACCATAGCCCTCTATGGCTTCCAAATATCACTTTGCCAATTCCACAAGAACTGTCTTAGCGAAAGGCTTCTTGAGGGGAAAGCTGCAACTCTGTGAGATGATTTCACAGAACACAAAGAAGTTTCTCAGAATGCTTCTTTCTCTTTGTTATCGGAGGATATTTCCTTTGGCCCTATAGTCTTCAAAGGGATCCGAAATATCTGTTCTCAGATTCCACAGAAATAAGGCTAGCAAAGAGATCCACGAAATACAGATGTAACTCTGTGAGATGAATTAACAGGACACTAAGCAGTTTCTCAGAAAGCTTCTTTCCAGATTTCATCTGAGGATATTTCCTTTTTCACCATAGCCCTCTATGGGCTTCCAAATATCACTTTGCCAATTCCACAAGAACTGTCTTAGCGAAAGGCTTCTAGAGGGGAAAGCTGTAACTCTGTGAGATGATTTCACAGAACACAAAGAAGTTTCTCAGAAAGCTTCTTTGTCTTTGTTATCGGAGGATATTTCCTTTGGCCCTATAGTCTTCAAAGGGATCCGAAATATCTGTTCTCAGATTCCACAGAAATAAGGCTAGCAAAGAGATCCACGAAATACAGGTGTAACTCTGTGAGATGAATTAACAGAACACTAAGCAGTTTCTCAGAAAGCTTCTTTCCTGATTTCATCTAAGAATATTTCCTTTTTCACCGTAGCCCTCTATGGGCTTCCAAATATCACTTTGCCAATTCCACAAGAACTGTGTTAGCTAAAGGCTTCTTGAGGGGAAAGCTGTAACTCTGTGAGATGATTTCACAGAACACAAAGAAGTTTCTCAGAAAGCTTCTTTCTCTTTGTTATCGGAGGATATTTCCTTTGGCCCTATAGACTTCAAAGAGATCCGAAATATCTGTTCTCAGATTCCACAGAAATAAGGCTAGCAAAGAGATCCACGAAATACAGATGTAAGTCTGTGAGATGAATTAACAGGACACTAAGCAGTTTCTCAGAAAGCTTCTTTCCAGATTTCATCTGAGGATATTTCCTTTTTCACCATAGCCCTCTATGGCTTCCAAATATAACTTTGCCAATTCCACAAGAACTGTCTTAGCGAAAGGCTTCTTGAGGGGAAAGCTGTAACTCTGTGAGATGATTTCACAGAACACAAAGAAGTTTCTCAGAAAGCTTCTTTCTCTTTGTTATCGGAGGATATTTCCTTTGGCCCTATAGTCTTCAAAGGGATCCGAAATATCTGTTCTCAGATTCCACAGAAATAAGGCTAGCAAAGAGATCCACGAAATACAGATGTAACTCTGTGAGATGAATTAACAGGACACTAAGCATTTTCTAAGAAAGCTTCTTTCCAGGTTTCATCTGAGGATATTTCCTTTTTCACCATAGCCCTCTAAGGGCTTCCAAATATCACTTTGCCAATTCCACAAGAACTGTCTTAGCGAAAGGCTTCTTGAGGGGAAAGCTGTAACTCTGTGAGATGATTTCACAGAACACAAAGAAGTTTCTCAGAAAGCTTCTTTGTCTTTGTTATCGGAGGATATTTCCTTTGGCCCTATAGTCTTCAAAGGGATCCGAAATATCTGTTCTCAGATTCCACATTAATAAGGCTAGCAAAGAGATCCACGAAATACAGATGTAACTCTGTGAGATGAATTAACAGGACACTAAGCAGTTTCTCAGAAAGCTTCTTTCCAGATTTCATCTGAGGATATTTAATTTTTCACCATAGCCCTCTATGGGCTTCCAGTTATCACTTTGCCAATTCCACAAGAACTGTCTTAGCGAAAGGCTTCTTGAGGGGAAAGCTGTAACTCTGTGAGATGATTTCACAGAACACAAAGAAGTTTCTCAGAAAGCTTCTTTCTCTTTGTTATCGGAGGATATTTCCTTTGGCCCTATAGACTTCAAAGGGATCCGAAATATCTGTTCTCAGATTCCACAGAAATAAGGCTAGCAAAGAGATCCACGAAATACAGATGTAAGTCTGTGAGATGAATTAACAGGACACTAAGCAGTTTCTAAGAAAGCTTCTTTCCAGATTTCATCTGAGGATATTTCCTTTTTCACCATAGCCCTCTATGGGCTTCCAAATATCACTTTGCCAATTCCACAAGAACTGTCTTAGCGAAAGGCTTCTTGAGGGAAAAGCTGTAACTCTGTGAGATGATTTAACAGAACACAAAGAAATTTCTCAGAAAGCTTCTTTGTCTTTGTTGTCGGAAGATATTTCCTTTGGCCCTATAGTCTTCAAAGGGATCCGAAATATCTGTTCTCAGATTCCACAGAAATAAGGCTAGCAAAGATATCCACGAAATACAGATGTAAGTCTGTGAGATGAATTAACAGGACACTAAGCAGTTTCTCAGAAAGCTTCTTTCCAGATTTCATCTGAGGATATTTGCTTTTTCACCATAGCCCTCCATGGCTTCCAAATATAACTTTGCCAATTCCACAAGATCTGTCTTAGCGAAAGGCTTCTTGAGGGGAAAGCTGTAACTCTGTGAGATGATTTCACAGAACACAAAGAAGTTTCTCAGAAAGCTTCTTTCTCTTTGTTATCGGAGGATATTTCCTTTGGCCCTATAGTCTTCAAAGGGATCCGAAATATCTGTTCTCAGATTCCACAGAAATCAGGCTAGCAAAAAGATCCACGAAATACAGGTGTAACTCTGTGAGATGAATTAACAGAACACTAAGCAGTTTCTAAGAAAGCTTCTTTCCAGATTTCATCTGAGGATATTTCCTTTTTCACCATAGCCCTCTATGGGCTTCCAAATATCACTTTGCCAATTCCACAAGAACTGTCTTAGCGAAAGGCTTCTCGAGGGGAGAGCTGTAACTCTGTGAGATGATTTCACAGAACACAAAGAAGTTTCTCAGAAAGCTTCTTTCTCTTTGTTATCGGAGGATATTTGCTTTGGCCCTATAGTCTTCAAAGAGATCCGAAATATCTGTTCTCAGATTCCACAGAAATAAGGCTAGCAAAGAGATCCACGAAATACAGATGTAAGTCTGTGAGATGAATTAACAGAACACTAAGCAGTTTCTCAGAAAGATTCTTTCCAGATTTCATCTGAGGATATTTCTTTTTTCACCATAGCCCTCTATGGGCTTCCAAATATCACTTTGCCAATTCCACAAGAACAGTCTTAGCGAAAGGCTTCTTGAGGGGAAAGCTGTAACTCTGTGAGATGATTTCACAGAACACAAAGAAGTTTCTCAGAAAGCTTCTTTCTCTTTGTTATCGGAGGATATTTCCTTTGGCCCTATAGTCTTCAAAGGGATCCGAAATATCTGTTCTCAGATTCCACAGAAATAAGGCTAGCAAAGAGATCCACGAAATACAGATGTAACTCTGTGAGATGAATTAACAGGACACTAAGCAGTTTCTCAGAAAGCTTCTTTCCAGATTTCATCTGAGGATATTTCCTTTTTCACCATAGCCCTCTATGGGCTTCCAAATATCACTTTGCCAATTCCACAAGAACTGTCTTAGCGAAAGGCTTCTTGAGGGGAAAGCTGTAACTCTGTGAGATGATTTCACAGAACACAAAGAAGTTTCTCAGAAAGCTTCTTTCTCTTTGTTATCGGAGGATATTTCCTTTGGCCCTATAGTCTTCAAAGGGATCCGAAATATCTGTTCTCAGATTCCACAGAAATAAGGCTAGCAAAGAGATCCACGAAATACAGATGTAACTCTGTGAGATGAATTAACAGGACACTAAGCAGTTTCACAGAAAGCTTCTTTCCAGATTTCATCTGAGGATATTTCCTTTTTCACCATAGCCCTCTAAGGGCTTCCAAATATAACTTTGCCAATTCCACAAGAACTGTCTTAGCGAAAGGCTTCTTGAGGGGAAAGCTGTAACTCTGTGAGATGATTTCACAGAACACAAAGAGGTTTCTCAGAAAGCTTCTTTCTCTTTGTTATGGGAGGATATTTCCTTTGGCCCTATAGTCTTCAAAGGGATCCGAAATATCTGTTCTCAGATTCCACAGAAATAAGGCTAGCAAAGAGATCCACGAAATACAGATGTAACTCGGTGAGATGAATTAACAGGACACTAAGCAGTTTCTCAGAAAGCTTCTTTCCAGTTTTCATCTGAGGATATTTAATTTTTCACCGTAGCCCTCTATGGGCTTCCAAATATCACTTTGCCAATTCCACAAGAACTGTCTTAGCGAAAGGCTTCTTGAGGGGAAAGCTGTAACTCTGTGAGATGATTTCACAGAACACAAAGAAGTTTCTCAGAAAGCTTCTTTCTCTTTGTTATCGGAGGATATTTCCTTTGGCCTTATAGTCTTCAAAGGGATCCGAAATACCTGTTCTCAGATTCCAAAGAAATAAGGCTAGCAAAGAGATCCACGAAATACAGATGTAAGTCTGTGAGATGAATTAAGAGAACACTAAGCAGTTTCTCAGAAAGCTTCTTTCCAGATTTCATCTGAGGATATTTCCTTTTTCACCATAGCCCTCTATGGGCTTCCAAATATCACTTTGCCAAATCCACAATAACTGTCTTAGCGAAAGGCTTCTTGAGGGGAAAGCTGTAACTCTGTGAGATGATTTCACAGAACACAAAGAAGTTTCTCAGAAAGCTTCTTTCTCTTTGTTATCGGAGGATATTTCCTTTGGCCCTATAGTCTTCAAAGGGATCCGAAATATCTGTTCTCAGATTCCACAGAAATAAGGCTAGCAAAGAGATCCACGAAATACAGATGTAACTCTCTGAAATGAATTAACAGGACACTAAGCAGTTTCTCAGAAAGCTTCTTTCCAGATTTCATCTGAGGATATTTCCTTTTTCACCATAGCCCTCTATGGGCTTCCAAATATGACTTTGCCAATTCCACAAGAACTGTCTTAGCGAAAGGCTTCTTGAGGGGAAAGCTGTAACTCTGTGAGATGATTTCACAGAACACAAAGAAGTTTCTCAGAAAGCTTCTTTGTCTTTGTTATCGGAGGATATTTCCTTTGGCCCTATAGTCTTCAAAGGGATCCGAAATATCTGTTCTCAGATTCCACAGAAATAAGTCTAGCAAAGAGATCCACGAAATACAGATGTAACTCTGTGAGATGAATTAACAGGACACTAAGCAGTTTCTAAGAAAGCTTCTTTCCAGATTTCATCTGAGGATATTTCCTTTTTCACCATAGCCCTCTATGGGCTTCCAAATATGACTTTGCCAATTCCACAAGAACTGTCTTAGCGAAAGGCTTCTTGAGGGGAAAGCTGTAACTCTGTGAGATGATTTCACAGAACACAAAGAAGTTTCTCAGAAAGCTTCTTTGTCTTTGTTATCGGAGGATATTTCCTTTGGCCCTATAGTCTTCAAAGGGATCCGAAATATCTGTTCTCAGATTCCACAGAAATAAGGCTAGCAAAGAGATCCACGAAATACAGATGTAACTCTTTGAGATGAATTAACAGAACACTAAGCAGTTTCACAGAAAGCTTCTTTCCAGATTTCATCTGAGGATATTTTCTTTTTCACCATAGCCCTCTATGGCTTCCAAATATAACTTTGCCAATTCCACAAGAACTGTCTTAGCGAAAGGCTTCTTGAGGGGAAAGCTGTAACTCTGTGAGATGATTTCACAGAACACAAAGAAGTTTCTCAGAAAGCTTCTTTCTCTTTGTTATCGGAGGATATTTCCTTTGGCCCTATAGTCTTCAAAGGGATCCGAAATATCTGTTCTCAGATTCCACAGAAATAAGGCTAGCAAAGAGATCCACGAAATACAGATGTAACTCTGTGAGATGAATTAACAGAACACTAAGCAGTTTCTCAGAACGCTTCTTTCCAGATTTCATCTGAGGATATTTCCTTTTTCACCATAGCCCTCTATGGCTTCCAAATATAACTTTGCCAATTCCACAAGAACTGTCTTAGCGAAAGGCTTCTTGAGGGGAAAGCTGTAACTCTGTGAGATGATTTCACAGAACACAAAGAAGTTTCTCTGAAAGCTTCTTTCTCTTTGTTATCGGAGGATATTTCCTTTGGCCCTATAGTCTTCAAAGGGATCCGAAATATCTGTTCTCAGATTCCACAGAAATAAGGCTAGCAAAGAGATCCACGAAATACAGATGTAACTCTGTGAGATGAATTAACAGAACACTAAGCAGTTTCTCAGATAGCTTCTTTCCAGATTTCATCTGAGGATATTTCCTTTTTCACCATAGCCCTCTATGGCTTCCAAATATAACTTTGCCAATTCCACAAGAACTGTCTTAGCGAAAGGCTTCTTGAGGGGAAAGCTGTAACTCTGTGAGATGATTTCACAGAACACAAAGAAGTTTCTCAGAAAGCTTCTTTCTCTTTGTTATCGGAGGATATTTCCTTTGGCCCTATAGACTTCAAAGGGATCCGAAATATCTGTTCTCAGATTCCAGAGAAATAAGGCTAGCAAAGAGATCCATGAAATACAGATGTAAGTCTCTGAGATGAATTAACAGAACACTAAGCAGTTTCTCAGAAAGCTTCTTTCCAGATTTCATCTGAGGATATTTCCTTTTTCACCATAGCCCTCTATGGGCTTCCAAATATGACTTTGCCAATTCCACAAGAACTGTCTTAGCGAAAGGCTTCTTGAGGGGAAAGCTGTAACTCTGTGAGATGATTTCACAGAACACAAAGAAGTTTCTCAGAAAGCTTCTTTGTCTTTGTTATCGGAGGATATTTCCTTTGGCCCTATAGTCTTCAAAGGGATCCGAAATATCTGTTCTCAGATTCCACAGAAATAAGGCTAGCAAAGAGATCCACGAAATACAGATGTAACTCTTTGAGATGAATTAACAGAACACTAAGCAGTTTCACAGAAAGCTTCTTTCCAGATTTCATCTGAGGATATTTTCTTTTTCACCATAGCCCTCTATGGCTTCCAAATATAACTTTGCCAATTCCACAAGAACTGTCTTAGCGAAAGGCTTCTTGAGGGGAAAGCTGTAACTCTGTGAGATGATTTCACAGAACACAAAGAAGTTTCTCAGAAAGCTTCTTTCTCTTTGTTATCGGAGGATATTTCCTTTGGCCCTATAGTCTTCAAAGGGATCCGAAATATCTGTTCTCAGATTCCACAGAAATAAGGCTAGCAAAGAGATCCACGAAATACAGATGTAACTCTGTGAGATGAATTAACAGAACACTAAGCAGTTTCTCAGAACGCTTCTTTCCAGATTTCATCTGAGGATATTTCCTTTTTCACCATAGCCCTCTATGGCTTCCAAATATAACTTTGCCAATTCCACAAGAACTGTCTTAGCGAAAGGCTTCTTGAGGGGAAAGCTGTAACTCTGTGAGATGATTTCACAGAACACAAACAAGTTTCTCAGAATGCTTCTTTCTCTTTGTTATGGGAGGATATTTCCTTTGGCCCTATAGTCTTCAGAGGGATCCGAAATATCTGTTCTCAGATTCCACAGAAATAAGGCTAGCAAAGAGATCCACGAAATAGAGATGTAAGTCTGTGAGATGAATTAACAGGACACTAAGCAGTTTCTAAGAAAGCTTCTTTCCCGATTTCATCTGAGGATATTTCCTTTTTCACCATAGCCCTCTATGGGCTTCCAAATATCACTTTGCCAATTACACAAGAACTGTCTTAGCGAAAGGCTTCTTGAGGGGAAAGCTGTAACTCTGTGAGATGATTTCACAGAACACAAAGAAGTTTCTCTGAAAGCTTCTTTCTCTTTGTTATCGGAGGATATTTCCTTTGGCCCTATAGTCTTCAAAGGGATCCGAAATATCTGTTCTCAGATTCCACAGAAATAAGGCTAGCAAAGAGATCCACGAAATACAGATGTAACTCTGTGAGATGAATTAACAGAACACTAAGCAGTTTCTCAGATAGCTTCTTTCCAGATTTCATCTGAGGATATTTCCTTTTTCACCATAGCCCTCTATGGCTTCCAAATATAACTTTGCCAATTCCACAAGAACTGTCTTAGCGAAAGGCTTCTTGAGGGGAAAGCTGTAACTCTGTGAGATGATTTCACAGAACACAAAGAAGTTTCTCAGAAAGCTTCTTTCTCTTTGTTATGGGAGGATATTTCCTTTGGCCCTATAGTCTTCAAAGGGATCCGAAATATCTGTTCTCAGATTCCACAGAAATAAGGCTAGCAAAGAGATCCATGAAACACAGATGTAACTCTGTGAGATGAATTAACAGGAAACTAAGCAGTTTCTCAGAAAGCTTCTTTCCAGATTTCATCTGAGGATATTTCCTTTTTCACCATAGCCCTCTATGGCTTCCAAATATCACTTTGCCAATTCCACAAGAACTGTCTTATCGAAAGGCTTCTTGAGGGGAAAGCTGTAACTCTGTGAGATGATTTCACAGAACACAAAGAAGTTTCTCAGAAAGCTTCTTTCTCTTTGTTATCGGAGGATATTTCCTTTGGCCCTATAGTCTTCAAAGGGATCCGAAATATCTGTTCTCATATTCCAAAGAAATAAGGCTAGCAAAGAGATCCACGAAATACAGATGTAACTCTGTGAGATGAATTAACAGGACACTAAGCAGTTTCTCAGAAAGCTTCTTTCCAGATTTCATCTGAGGATATTTCCTTTTTCACCATAGCCCTCTATGGGCTTCCAAATATCACTTTGCCAATTCCACAAGAACTGTCTTAGCGAAAGACTTCTAGAGGGGAAAGCTGTAACTCTGTGAGATGATTTCACAGAACACAAAGAAGTTTCTCAGAAAGCTTCTTTCTCTTTGTTATCGGAGGATATTTCCTTTGGCCCTATAGTCTTCAAAGGGATCCGAAATATCTGTTCTCAGATTCCACAGAAATAAGGCTAGCAAAGAGATCCACGAAATAGAGATGTAAGTCTGTCAGATGAATTAACAGGACACTAAGCAGTTTCTCAGAAAGCTTCTTTCCAGATTTCATCTGAGGATATTTAATTTTTCACCATAGCCCTCTATGGGCTTCCAAATATCACTTTGCCAATTCCACAAGAACTGTCTTAGCGAAAGGCTTCTTGAGGGGAAAGCTGTAACTCTGTGAGATGATTTCACAGAACACAAAGAAGTTTCTCAGAAAGCTTCTTTCTCTTTGTTATCGGAGGATATTTCCTTTGGCCCTATAGACTTCAAAGGGATCCGAAATATCTGTTCTCAGATTCCAGAGAAATAAGGCTATCAAAGAGATCCACGAAATACAGATGTAAGTCTGTGAGTTGAATTAACAGAACACTAAGCAGTTTCTCAGAAAGCTTTCCAGATTTCATCTGAGGATATTTCCTTTTTTACCATAGCCCTCTATGGCTTCCAAATATAACTTTGCCAATTCCACAAGAACTGTCTTAGCGAAAGGCTACTTGAGGGGAAAGCTGTAACTCTGTGAGATGATTTCACAGAACACAAAGAGGTTTCTCAGAAAGCTTCTTTCTCTTTGTTATCGGAGGATATTTCCTTTGGCCCTATAGTCTTCAAAGGGATCCGAAATATCTGTTCTCAGATTCCACAGAAATAAGGCTAGCAAAGAGATCCACGAAATACAGATGTAACTCTGTGAGATGAATTAACAGGACACTAAGCAGTTTCTCAGAAAGCTTCTTTCCAGATTTCATCTGAGGATATTTAATTTTTCACCATAGCCCTCTATGGGCTTCCAAATATCACTTTGCCAATTCCACAAGAACTGTCTTAGCGAAAGGCTTCTTGAGGGGAAAGCTGTAACTCTGTGAGATGATTTCACAGAACACAAAGAAGTTTCTCAGAAAGCTTCTTTCTCTTTGTTATCGGAGGATATTTCCTTTGCCCCTATAGTCTTCAAAGGGATCCGAAATATCTGTTCTCAGATTCCACAGAAATAAGGCTAGCAAAGAGATCCACGAAATACAGATGTAACTCTGTGAGATGAATTAACAGGACACTAAGCAGTTTCTAAGAAAGCTTCTTTCCAGATTTCATCTGAGGATATTTCCTTTTTCACCATAGGCCTCCTTGACTTCCAAATATCACTTTGCCAATTCCACAAGAACTGTCTTAGCGAAAGGCTTCTTGAGGGGAAAGCTGTAACTCTGTGAGATGATTTCACAGAACACAAAGAAGTTTCTCAGAAAGCTTCTTTCTCTTTGTTATCGGAGGATATTTCCTTTGGCCCTATAGTCTTCAAAGGGATCCGAAATATCTTTTCTCAGATTCCACAGAAATAAGGCTAGCAAAGAGATCCACGAAATACAGATGTAACTCTGTGAGATGAATTAACAGGACACTAAGCAGTTTCTCAGAAAGCTTCTTTCCAGATTTCATCTGAGGATATTTAATTTTTCACCATAGCCCTCTATGGGCTTCCAAATATCACTTTGCCAATTCCACAAGAACTGTCTTAGCGAAAGGCTTCTTGAAGGGAAAGCTGTATCTCTGTGAGATGATTACACAGAACACAAAGAAGTTTCTCAGAAAGCTTCTTTCTCTTTGTTATCGGAGGATATTTCCTTTGGCCCTATAGTCTTCAAAGGGATCCGAAATATCTGTTCTCAGATTCCACAGAAATAAGGCTAGCAAAGAGATCCACGAAATACAGATGTAACTCTGTGAGATGAATTAACAGAACACTAAGCAGTTTCTCAGAAAGCTTCCTTCCAGATGTCATCCGAGGATATTTCCTTTTTCAACATCGCCCTCTAGGGGCTTCCAAATATCACTTTGCCAATTCCACAAGAACTGACTTAGCGATAGGCTTCTTGAGGGGAAAGCTGTAACTCTGTGAGATGATTTCACAGAACACAAAGAAGTTTCTCAGAAAGCTTCTTTCTCTTTGTTATCGGAGGATATTTCCTTTGGCCCTGTGGTCTTCCAAGGGATCCGAAATATCTGTTCTCAGATTCAACAGAAATAAGGCTAGCAAAGAGATCCACGAAATACAGATGTAACTCTGTGAGATGAATTAACAGAACACCAAGCAGTTTCTCAGAAAGCTTCTTTCCAGATTTCATCTGAGGATATTTCCTTTTTCACCATAGCCCTCTAAGGCTTCCAAATATCACTTTGCCAATTCCACAAGAACTGTCTTAGCGAAAGGCTTCTTGAGGGGAAAGCAGTAACTCTGTGAGATGATTTCACAGAACACAAAGAAGTTTCTCAGAAAGCTTCTTTCTCTTTGTTATCGTAGGAAATTTCCTTTGGCCCTATAGTCTTCCAAGGGATCCGAAATATCTGTTCTCAGATTCCACAGAAATAAGGCTAGCAAAGAGATCCACGAAATACAGATGTAACTCTGTGAGATGAATTAACAGACCACTAAGCAGTTTCTCAGAAAGCTTCTTTCCAGATTTCATCTGAGGATATTTCCTTTTTCACCATAGCCCTCTATGGCTTCCAAATATCACTTTGCCAATTCCACAAGAACTGTCTTAGCGAAAGGCTTCTTGAGGGGAAAGCTGCAACTCTGTGAGGTGATTTCACAGAACACAAAGAAGTTTCTCAGAATGCTTCTTTCTCTTTGTTATCGGAGGATATTTCCTTTGGCCCTATAGTCTTCAAAGGGATCCGAAATATCTGTTCTCAGATTCCACAGAAATAAGGCTAGCAAAGAGATCCACGAAATACAGATGTAACTCTGTGAGATGAATTAACAGGACACTAAGCAGTTTCTCAGAAAGCTTCTTTCCAGATTTCATCTGAGGATATTTCCTTTTTCACCATAGCCCTCTATGGGCTTCCAAATATCACTTTGCCAATTCCACAAGAACTGTCTTAGCGAAAGGCTTCTAGAGGGGAAAGCTGTAACTCTGTGAGATGATTTCACAGAACACAAAGAAGTTTCTCAGAAAGCTTCTTTGTCTTTGTTATCGGAGGATATTTCCTTTGGCCCTATAGTCTTCAAAGGGATCCGAAATATCTGTTCTCAGATTCCACAGAAATAAGGCTAGCAAAGAGATCCACGAAATACAGATGTAACTCTGTGAGATGAATTAACAGAACACCAAGCAGTTTCTCAGAAATCTTCTTTCCAGATTTCATTTGAGGATATTTCCTTTTTCACCATAGCCCTCTATGGCTTCCAAATATCACTTTGCCAATTCCACAAGAACTGTCTTAGCGTAAGGCTTCCTGAGGGGAAAGCTGTAACTCTGTGAGATGATTTCACAGAACACAAAGAAGTTTCTCAGAAAGCTTCTTTCTCTTTGTTATCGGAGGATATTTCCTTTGGCCCTATAGTCTTCAAAGGGATCCGAAATATCTTTTCTCAGATTCCACAGAAATAAGGCTAGCAAAGAGATCCACGAAATACAGATGTAACTCTGTGAGATGAATTAACAGGACACTAAGCAGTTTCTCAGAAAGCTTCTTTCCAGAATTCATCTGAGGATATTTAATTTTTCACCATAGCCCTCTATGGGCTTCCAAAAATCACTTTGCCAATTCCAAAAGAACTGTCTTAGCGAAAGGCTTCTTGAAGGGAAAGCTGTATCTCTGTGAGATGATTACACAGAACACAAAGAAGTTTCTCAGAAAGCTTCTTTCTCTTTGTTATCGGAGGATATTTCCTTTGGCCCTATAGTCTTCAAAGGGATCCGAAATATCTGTTCTCAGATTCCACAGAAATAAGGCTAGCAAAGAGATCCACGAAATACAGATGTAACTCTGTGAGATGAATTAACAGAACACTAAGCAGTTTCTCAGAAAGCTTCCTTCCAGATGTCATCCGAGGATATTTCCTTTTTCAACATCGCCCTCTAGGGGCTTCCAAATATCACTTTGCCAATTCCACAAGAACTGACTTAGCGATAGGCTTCTTGAGGGGAAAGCTGTAACTCTGTGAGATGATTTCACAGAACACAAAGAAGTTTCTCAGAAAGCTTCTTTCTCTTTGTTATCGGAGGATATTTCCTTTGGCCCTATAGACTTCAAAGGGATCCGAAATATCTGTTCTCAGATTCCAGAGAAATAAGGCTAGCAAAGAGATCCATGAAATACAGATGTAAGTCTCTGAGATGAATTAACAGAACACTAAGCAGTTTCTCAGAAAGCTTCTTTCCAGATTTCATCTGAGGATATTTCCTTTTTCACCATAGCCCTCTATGGCTTCCAAATATAACTTTGCCAATTCCACAAGAACTGTCTTAGCGAAAGGCCTCTTGAGGGGAAAGCTGTAACTCTGTGAGATGATTTCACAGAACACAAACAAGTTTCTCAGAAAGCTTCTTTCTCTTTGTTATGGGAGGATATTTCCTTTGGCCCTATAGTCTTCAGAGGGATCCGAAATATCTGTTCTCAGATTCCACAGAAATAAGGCTAGCAAAGAGATCCACGAAATAGAGATGTAAGTCTGTGAGATGAATTAACAGGACACTAAGCAGTTTCTAAGAAAGCTTCTTTCCCGATTTCATCTGAGGATATTTCCTTTTTCACCATAGCCCTCTATGGGCTTCCAAATATCACTTTGCCAATTACACAAGAACTGTCTTAGCGAAAGGCTTCTTGAAGGGAAAGCTGTATCTCTGTGAGATGATTACACAGAACACAAAGAAGTTTCTCAGAAAGCTTCTTTCTCTTTGTTATCGGAGGATATTTCCTTTGGCCCTATAGTCTTCAAAGGGATCCGAAATATCTGTTCTCAGATTCCACAGAAATAAGGCTAGCAAAGAGATCCACGAAATACAGATGTAACTCTGTGAGATGAATTAACAGAACACTAAGCAGTTTCTCAGAAAGCTTCCTTCCAGATGTCATCCGAGGATATTTCCTTTTTCAACATCGCCCTCTAGGGGCTTCCAAATATAACTTTGCCAATTCCACAAGAACTGACTTAGCGATAGGCTTCTTGAGGGGAAAGCTGTAACTCTGTAAGATGATTTCACAGAACACAAAGAAGTTTCTCAGAAAGCTTCTTTCTCTTTGTTATCGGAGGATATTTCCTTTGGCCCTGTGGTCTTCCAAGGGATCCGAAATATCTGTTCTCAGATTCAACAGAAATAAGGCTAGCAAAGAGATCCACGAAATACAGATGTAACTCTGTGAGATGAATTAACAGAACACCAAGCAGTTTCTCAGAAAGCTTCTTTCCAGATTTCATCTGAGGATATTTCCTTTTTCACCATAGCCCTCTATGGCTTCCAAATATCACTTTGCCAATTCCACAAGAACTGTCTTAGCGAAAGGCTTCTTGAGGGGAAAGCAGTAACTCTGTGAGATGATTTCACAGAACACAAAGAAGTTTCTCAGAAAGCTTCTTTCTCTTTGTTATCGTAGGAAATTTCCTTTGGCCCTATAGTCTTCCAAGGGATCCGAAATATCTGTTCTCAGATTCCACAGAAATAAGGCTAGCAAAGAGATCCACGAAATACAGATGTAACTCTGTGAGATGAATTAACAGACCACTAAGCAGTTTCTCAGAAAGCTTCTTTCCAGATTTCATCTGAGGATATTTCCTTTTTCACCATAGCCCTCTATGGCTTCCAAATATCACTTTGCCAATTCCACAAGAACTGTCTTAGCGAAAGGCTTCTTGAGGGGAAAGCTGCAACTCTGTGAGATGATTTCACAGAACACAAAGAAGTTTCTCAGAATGCTTCTTTCTCTTTGTTATCGGAGGATATTTCCTTTGGCCCTATAGTCTTCAAAGGGATCCGAAATATCTGTTCTCAGATTCCACAGAAATAAGGCTAGCAAAGAGATCCACGAAATACAGATGTAACTCTGTGAGATGAATTAACAGGACACTAAGCAGTTTCTCAGAAAGCTTCTTTCCAGATTTCATCTGAGGATATTTCCTTTTTCACCATAGCCCTCTATGGGCTTCCAAATATCACTTTGCCAATTCCACAAGAACTGTCTTAGCGAAAGGCTTCTAGAGGGGAAAGCTGTAACTCTGTGAGATGATTTCACAGAACACAAAGAAGTTTCTCAGAAAGCTTCTTTGTCTTTGTTATCGGAGGATATTTCCTTTGGCCCTATAGTCTTCAAAGGGATCCGAAATATCTGTTCTCAGATTCCACAGAAATAAGGCTAGCAAAGAGATCCACGAAATACAGATGTAACTCTGTGAGATGAATTAACAGAACACCAAGCAGTTTCTCAGAAATCTTCTTTCCAGATTTCATCTGAGGATATTTCCTTTTTCACCATAGCCCTCTATGGCTTCAAAATATCACTTTGCCAATTCCACAAGAACTGTCTTAGCGAAAGGCTTCTTGAGGGGAAAGCTGTAACTCTGTGAGATGATTTCACAGAACACAAAGAAGTTTCTCAGAAAGCTTCTTTCTCTTTGTTATCGGAGGATATTTCCTTTGGCCCTATAGTCTTCAAAGGGATCCGAAATATCTTTTCTCAGATTCCACAGAAATAAGGCTAGCAAAGAGATCCACGAAATACAGATGTAACTCTGTGAGATGAATTAACAGAACACTAAGCAGTTTCTCAGAACGCTTCTTTCCAGATTTCATCTGAGGATATTTCCTTTTTCACCATAGCCCTCTATGGCTTCCAAATATAACTTTGCCAATTCCACAAGAACTGTCTTAGCGAAAGGCTTCTTGAGGGGAAAGCTGTAACTCTGTGAGATGATTTCACAGAACACAAACAAGTTTCTCAGAATGCTTCTTTCTCTTTGTTATGGGAGGATATTTCCTTTGGCCCTATAGTCTTCAGAGGGATCCGAAATATCTGTTCTCAGATTCCACAGAAATAAGGCTAGCAAAGAGATCCACGAAATAGAGATGTAAGTCTGTGAGATGAATTAACAGGACACTAAGCAGTTTCTAAGAAAGCTTCTTTCCCGATTTCATCTGAGGATATTTCCTTTTTCACCATAGCCCTCTATGGGCTTCCAAATATCACTTTGCCAATTACACAAGAACTGTCTTAGCGAAAGGCTTCTTGAGGGGAAAGCTGTAACTCTGTGAGATGATTTCACAGAACACAAAGAAGTTTCTCTGAAAGCTTCTTTCTCTTTGTTATCGGAGGATATTTCCTTTGGCCCTATAGTCTTCAAAGGGATCCGAAATATCTGTTCTCAGATTCCACAGAAATAAGGCTAGCAAAGAGATCCACGAAATACAGATGTAACTCTGTGAGATGAATTAACAGAACACTAAGCAGTTTCTCAGATAGCTTCTTTCCAGATTTCATCTGAGGATATTTCCTTTTTCACCATAGCCCTCTATGGCTTCCAAATATAACTTTGCCAATTCCACAAGAACTGTCTTAGCGAAAGGCTTCTTGAGGGGAAAGCTGTAACTCTGTGAGATGATTTCACAGAACACAAAGAAGTTTCTCAGAAAGCTTCTTTCTCTTTGTTATGGGAGGATATTTCCTTTGGCCCTATAGTCTTCAAAGGGATCCGAAATATCTGTTCTCAGATTCCACAGAAATAAGGCTAGCAAAGAGATCCATGAAATACAGATGTAACTCTGTGAGATGAATTAACAGGAAACTAAGCAGTTTCTCAGAAAGCTTCTTTCCAGATTTCATCTGAGGATATTTCCTTTTTCACCATAGCCCTCTATGGCTTCCAAATATCACTTTGCCAATTCCACAAGAACTGTCTTATCGAAAGGCTTCTTGAGGGGAAAGCTGTAACTCTGTGAGATGATTTCACAGAACACAAAGAAGTTTCTCAGAAAGCTTCTTTCTCTTTGTTATCGGAGGATATTTCCTTTGGCCCTATAGTCTTCAAAGGGATCCGAAATATCTGTTCTCATATTCCAAAGAAATAAGGCTAGCAAAGAGATCCACGAAATACAGATGTAACTCTGTGAGATGAATTAACAGGACACTAAGCAGTTTCTCAGAAAGCTTCTTTCCAGATTTCATCTGAGGATATTTCCTTTTTCACCATAGCCCTCTATGGGCTTCCAAATATCACTTTGCCAATTCCACAAGAACTGTCTTAGCGAAAGACTTCTAGAGGGGAAAGCTGTAACTCTGTGAGATGATTTCACAGAACACAAAGAAGTTTCTCAGAAAGCTTCTTTCTCTTTGTTATCGGAGGATATTTCCTTTGGCCCTATAGTCTTCAAAGGGATCCGAAATATCTGTTCTCAGATTCCACAGAAATAAGGCTAGCAAAGAGATCCACGAAATAGAGATGTAAGTCTGTCAGATGAATTAACAGGACACTAAGCAGTTTCTCAGAAAGCTTCTTTCCAGATTTCATCTGAGGATATTTAATTTTTCACCATAGCCCTCTATGGGCTTCCAAATATCACTTTGCCAATTCCACAAGAACTGTCTTAGCGAAAGGCTTCTTGAGGGGAAAGCTGTAACTCTGTGAGATGATTTCACAGAACACAAAGAAGTTTCTCAGAAAGCTTCTTTCTCTTTGTTATCGGAGGATATTTCCTTTGGCCCTATAGACTTCAAAGGGATCCGAAATATCTGTTCTCAGATTCCAGAGAAATAAGGCTATCAAAGAGATCCACGAAATACAGATGTAAGTCTGTGAGTTGAATTAACAGAACACTAAGCAGTTTCTCAGAAAGCTTTCCAGATTTCATCTGAGGATATTTCCTTTTTTACCATAGCCCTCTATGGCTTCCAAATATAACTTTGCCAATTCCACAAGAACTGTCTTAGCGAAAGGCTACTTGAGGGGAAAGCTGTAACTCTGTGAGATGATTTCACAGAACACAAAGAGGTTTCTCAGAAAGCTTCTTTCTCTTTGTTATCGGAGGATATTTCCTTTGGCCCTATAGTCTTCAAAGGGATCCGAAATATCTGTTCTCAGATTCCACAGAAATAAGGCTAGCAAAGAGATCCACGAAATACAGATGTAACTCTGTGAGATGAATTAACAGGACACTAAGCAGTTTCTCAGAAAGCTTCTTTCCAGATTTCATCTGAGGATATTTAATTTTTCACCATAGCCCTCTATGGGCTTCCAAATATCACTTTGCCAATTCCACAAGAACTGTCTTAGCGAAAGGCTTCTTGAGGGGAAAGCTGTAACTCTGTGAGATGATTTCACAGAACACAAAGAAGTTTCTCAGAAAGCTTCTTTCTCTTTGTTATCGGAGGATATTTCCTTTGCCCCTATAGTCTTCAAAGGGATCCGAAATATCTGTTCTCAGATTCCACAGAAATAAGGCTAGCAAAGAGATCCACGAAATACAGATGTAACTCTGTGAGATGAATTAACAGGACACTAAGCAGTTTCTAAGAAAGCTTCTTTCCAGATTTCATCTGAGGATATTTCCTTTTTCACCATAGGCCTCCTTGACTTCCAAATATCACTTTGCCAATTCCACAAGAACTGTCTTAGCGAAAGGCTTCTTGAGGGGAAAGCTGTAACTCTGTGAGATGATTTCACAGAACACAAAGAAGTTTCTCAGAAAGCTTCTTTCTCTTTGTTATCGGAGGA
The DNA here is from genome assembly GCF_043159975.1 of Macaca nemestrina. NCBI lineage: Eukaryota > Metazoa > Chordata > Mammalia > Primates > Cercopithecidae > Macaca > Macaca nemestrina. Next base: position 56,495,247 of record NC_092129.1, on the reverse strand, counting down.
TATTTCCTTTGGCCCTATAGTCTTCAAAGGGATCCGAAATATCTTTTCTCAGATTCCACAGAAATAAGGCTAGCAAAGAGATCCACGAAATACAGATGTAACTCTGTGAGATGAATTAACAGGACACTAAGCAGTTTCTCAGAAAGCTTCTTTCCAGATTTCATCTGAGGATATTTAATTTTTCACCATAGCCCTCTATGGGCTTCCAAATATCACTTTGCCAATTCCACAAGAACTGTCTTAGCGAAAGGCTTCTTGAAGGGAAAGCTGTATCTCTGTGAGATGATTACACAGAACACAAAGAAGTTTCTCAGAAAGCTTCTTTCTCTTTGTTATCGGAGGATATTTCCTTTGGCCCTATAGTCTTCAAAGGGATCCGAAATATCTGTTCTCAGATTCCACAGAAATAAGGCTAGCAAAGAGATCCACGAAATACAGATGTAACTCTGTGAGATGAATTAACAGAACACTAAGCAGTTTCTCAGAAAGCTTCCTTCCAGATGTCATCCGAGGATATTTCCTTTTTCAACATCGCCCTCTAGGGGCTTCCAAATATCACTTTGCCAATTCCACAAGAACTGACTTAGCGATAGGCTTCTTGAGGGGAAAGCTGTAACTCTGTGAGATGATTTCACAGAACACAAAGAAGTTTCTCAGAAAGCTTCTTTCTCTTTGTTATCGGAGGATATTTCCTTTGGCCCTGTGGTCTTCCAAGGGATCCGAAATATCTGTTCTCAGATTCAACAGAAATAAGGCTAGCAAAGAGATCCACGAAATACAGATGTAACTCTGTGAGATGAATTAACAGAACACCAAGCAGTTTCTCAGAAAGCTTCTTTCCAGATTTCATCTGAGGATATTTCCTTTTTCACCATAGCCCTCTAAGGCTTCCAAATATCACTTTGCCAATTCCACAAGAACTGTCTTAGCGAAAGGCTTCTTGAGGGGAAAGCAGTAACTCTGTGAGATGATTTCACAGAACACAAAGAAGTTTCTCAGAAAGCTTCTTTCTCTTTGTTATCGTAGGAAATTTCCTTTGGCCCTATAGTCTTCCAAGGGATCCGAAATATCTGTTCTCAGATTCCACAGAAATAAGGCTAGCAAAGAGATCCACGAAATACAGATGTAACTCTGTGAGATGAATTAACAGACCACTAAGCAGTTTCTCAGAAAGCTTCTTTCCAGATTTCATCTGAGGATATTTCCTTTTTCACCATAGCCCTCTATGGCTTCCAAATATCACTTTGCCAATTCCACAAGAACTGTCTTAGCGAAAGGCTTCTTGAGGGGAAAGCTGCAACTCTGTGAGATGATTTCACAGAACACAAAGAAGTTTCTCAGAATGCTTCTTTCTCTTTGTTATCGGAGGATATTTCCTTTGGCCCTATAGTCTTCAAAGGGATCCGAAATATCTGTTCTCAGATTCCACAGAAATAAGGCTAGCAAAGAGATCCACGAAATACAGATGTAACTCTGTGAGATGAATTAACAGGACACTAAGCAGTTTCTCAGAAAGCTTCTTTCCAGATTTCATCTGAGGATATTTCCTTTTTCACCATAGCCCTCTATGGGCTTCCAAATATCACTTTGCCAATTCCACAAGAACTGTCTTAGCGAAAGGCTTCTAGAGGGGAAAGCTGTAACTCTGTGAGATGATTTCACAGAACACAAAGAAGTTTCTCAGAAAGCTTCTTTGTCTTTGTTATCGGAGGATATTTCCTTTGGCCCTATAGTCTTCAAAGGGATCCGAAATATCTGTTCTCAGATTCCACAGAAATAAGGCTAGCAAAGAGATCCACGAAATACAGATGTAACTCTGTGAGATGAATTAACAGAACACCAAGCAGTTTCTCAGAAATCTTCTTTCCAGATTTCATTTGAGGATATTTCCTTTTTCACCATAGCCCTCTATGGCTTCCAAATATCACTTTGCCAATTCCACAAGAACTGTCTTAGCGTAAGGCTTCCTGAGGGGAAAGCTGTAACTCTGTGAGATGATTTCACAGAACACAAAGAAGTTTCTCAGAAAGCTTCTTTCTCTTTGTTATCGGAGGATATTTCCTTTGGCCCTATAGTCTTCAAAGGGATCCGAAATATCTTTTCTCAGATTCCACAGAAATAAGGCTAGCAAAGAGATCCACGAAATACAGATGTAACTCTGTGAGATGAATTAACAGGACACTAAGCAGTTTCTCAGAAAGCTTCTTTCCAGAATTCATCTGAGGATATTTAATTTTTCACCATAGCCCTCTATGGGCTTCCAAAAATCACTTTGCCAATTCCAAAAGAACTGTCTTAGCGAAAGGCTTCTTGAAGGGAAAGCTGTATCTCTGTGAGATGATTACACAGAACACAAAGAAGTTTCTCAGAAAGCTTCTTTCTCTTTGTTATCGGAGGATATTTCCTTTGGCCCTATAGTCTTCAAAGGGATCCGAAATATCTGTTCTCAGATTCCACAGAAATAAGGCTAGCAAAGAGATCCACGAAATACAGATGTAACTCTGTGAGATGAATTAACAGAACACTAAGCAGTTTCTCAGAAAGCTTCCTTCCAGATGTCATCCGAGGATATTTCCTTTTTCAACATCGCCCTCTAGGGGCTTCCAAATATCACTTTGCCAATTCCACAAGAACTGACTTAGCGATAGGCTTCTTGAGGGGAAAGCTGTAACTCTGTGAGATGATTTCACAGAACACAAAGAAGTTTCTCAGAAAGCTTCTTTCTCTTTGTTATCGGAGGATATTTCCTTTGGCCCTATAGACTTCAAAGGGATCCGAAATATCTGTTCTCAGATTCCAGAGAAATAAGGCTAGCAAAGAGATCCATGAAATACAGATGTAAGTCTCTGAGATGAATTAACAGAACACTAAGCAGTTTCTCAGAAAGCTTCTTTCCAGATTTCATCTGAGGATATTTCCTTTTTCACCATAGCCCTCTATGGGCTTCCAAATATGACTTTGCCAATTCCACAAGAACTGTCTTAGCGAAAGGCTTCTTGAGGGGAAAGCTGTAACTCTGTGAGATGATTTCACAGAACACAAAGAAGTTTCTCAGAAAGCTTCTTTGTCTTTGTTATCGGAGGATATTTCCTTTGGCCCTATAGTCTTCAAAGGGATCCGAAATATCTGTTCTCAGATTCCACAGAAATAAGGCTAGCAAAGAGATCCACGAAATACAGATGTAACTCTTTGAGATGAATTAACAGGACACTAAGCAGTTTCACAGAAAGCTTCTTTCCAGATTTCATCTGAGGATATTTTCTTTTTCACCATAGCCCTCTATGGCTTCCAAATATAACTTTGCCAATTCCACAAGAACTGTCTTAGCGAAAGGCTTCTTGAGGGGAAAGCTGTAACTCTGTGAGATGATTTCACAGAACACAAAGAAGTTTCTCAGAAAGCTTCTTTCTCTTTGTTATCGGAGGATATTTCCTTTGGCCCTATAGTCTTCAAAGGGATCCGAAATATCTGTTCTCAGATTCCACAGAAATAAGGCTAGCAAAGAGATCCACGAAATACAGATGTAACTCTGTGAGATGAATTAACAGAACACTAAGCAGTTTCTCAGAACGCTTCTTTCCAGATTTCATCTGAGGATATTTCCTTTTTCACCATAGCCCTCTATGGCTTCCAAATATAACTTTGCCAATTCCACAAGAACTGTCTTAGCGAAAGGCCTCTTGAGGGGAAAGCTGTAACTCTGTGAGATGATTTCACAGAACACAAACAAGTTTCTCAGAAAGCTTCTTTCTCTTTGTTATGGGAGGATATTTCCTTTGGCCCTATAGTCTTCAGAGGGATCCGAAATATCTGTTCTCAGATTCCACAGAAATAAGGCTAGCAAAGAGATCCACGAAATAGAGATGTAAGTCTGTGAGATGAATTAACAGGACACTAAGCAGTTTCTAAGAAAGCTTCTTTCCCGATTTCATCTGAGGATATTTCCTTTTTCACCATAGCCCTCTATGGGCTTCCAAATATCACTTTGCCAATTACACAAGAACTGTCTTAGCGAAAGGCTTCTTGAAGGGAAAGCTGTATCTCTGTGAGATGATTACACAGAACACAAAGAAGTTTCTCAGAAAGCTTCTTTCTCTTTGTTATCGGAGGATATTTCCTTTGGCCCTATAGTCTTCAAAGGGATCCGAAATATCTGTTCTCAGATTCCACAGAAATAAGGCTAGCAAAGAGATCCACGAAATACAGATGTAACTCTGTGAGATGAATTAACAGAACACTAAGCAGTTTCTCAGAAAGCTTCCTTCCAGATGTCATCCGAGGATATTTCCTTTTTCAACATCGCCCTCTAGGGGCTTCCAAATATAACTTTGCCAATTCCACAAGAACTGACTTAGCGATAGGCTTCTTGAGGGGAAAGCTGTAACTCTGTAAGATGATTTCACAGAACACAAAGAAGTTTCTCAGAAAGCTTCTTTCTCTTTGTTATCGGAGGATATTTCCTTTGGCCCTGTGGTCTTCCAAGGGATCCGAAATATCTGTTCTCAGATTCAACAGAAATAAGGCTAGCAAAGAGATCCACGAAATACAGATGTAACTCTGTGAGATGAATTAACAGAACACCAAGCAGTTTCTCAGAAAGCTTCTTTCCAGATTTCATCTGAGGATATTTCCTTTTTCACCATAGCCCTCTATGGCTTCCAAATATCACTTTGCCAATTCCACAAGAACTGTCTTAGCGAAAGGCTTCTTGAGGGGAAAGCAGTAACTCTGTGAGATGATTTCACAGAACACAAAGAAGTTTCTCAGAAAGCTTCTTTCTCTTTGTTATCGTAGGAAATTTCCTTTGGCCCTATAGTCTTCCAAGGGATCCGAAATATCTGTTCTCAGATTCCACAGAAATAAGGCTAGCAAAGAGATCCACGAAATACAGATGTAACTCTGTGAGATGAATTAACAGACCACTAAGCAGTTTCTCAGAAAGCTTCTTTCCAGATTTCATCTGAGGATATTTCCTTTTTCACCATAGCCCTCTATGGCTTCCAAATATCACTTTGCCAATTCCACAAGAACTGTCTTAGCGAAAGGCTTCTTGAGGGGAAAGCTGCAACTCTGTGAGATGATTTCACAGAACACAAAGAAGTTTCTCAGAATGCTTCTTTCTCTTTGTTATCGGAGGATATTTCCTTTGGCCCTATAGTCTTCAAAGGGATCCGAAATATCTGTTCTCAGATTCCACAGAAATAAGGCTAGCAAAGAGATCCACGAAATACAGATGTAACTCTGTGAGATGAATTAACAGGACACTAAGCAGTTTCTCAGAAAGCTTCTTTCCAGATTTCATCTGAGGATATTTCCTTTTTCACCATAGCCCTCTATGGGCTTCCAAATATCACTTTGCCAATTCCACAAGAACTGTCTTAGCGAAAGGCTTCTAGAGGGGAAAGCTGTAACTCTGTGAGATGATTTCACAGAACACAAAGAAGTTTCTCAGAAAGCTTCTTTGTCTTTGTTATCGGAGGATATTTCCTTTGGCCCTATAGTCTTCAAAGGGATCCGAAATATCTGTTCTCAGATTCCACAGAAATAAGGCTAGCAAAGAGATCCACGAAATACAGATGTAACTCTGTGAGATGAATTAACAGAACACCAAGCAGTTTCTCAGAAATCTTCTTTCCAGATTTCATCTGAGGATATTTCCTTTTTCACCATAGCCCTCTATGGCTTCAAAATATCACTTTGCCAATTCCACAAGAACTGTCTTAGCGAAAGGCTTCTTGAGGGGAAAGCTGTAACTCTGTGAGATGATTTCACAGAACACAAAGAAGTTTCTCAGAAAGCTTCTTTCTCTTTGTTATCGGAGGATATTTCCTTTGGCCCTATAGTCTTCAAAGGGATCCGAAATATCTTTTCTCAGATTCCACAGAAATAAGGCTAGCAAAGAGATCCACGAAATACAGATGTAACTCTGTGAGATGAATTAACAGGACACTAAGCAGTTTCTCAGAAAGCTTCTTTCCAGATTTCATCTGAGGATATTTAATTTTTCACCATAGCCCTCTATGGGCTTCCAAATATCACTTTGCCAATTCCACAAGAACTGTCTTAACGAAAGGCTTCTTGAAGGGAAAGCTGTATCTCTGTGAGATGATTACACAGAACACAAAGAAGTTTCTCAGAAAGCTTCTTTCTCTTTGTTATCGGAGGATATTTCCTTTGGCCCTATAGTCTTCAAAGGGATCCGAAATATCTGTTCTCAGATTCCACAGAAATAAGGCTAGCAAAGAGATCCACGAAATACAGATGTAACTCTGTGAGATGAATTAACAGAACACTAAGCAGTTTCTCAGAAAGCTTCCTTCCAGATGTCATCCGAGGATATTTCCTTTTTCAACATCGCCCTCTAGGGGCTTCCAAATATCACTTTGCCAATTCCACAAGAACTGACTTAGCGATAGGCTTCTTGAGGGGAAAGCTGTAACTCTGTGAGATGATTTCACAGAACACAAAGAAGTTTCTCAGAAAGCTTCTTTCTCTTTGTTATCGGAGGATATTTCCTTTGGCCCTATAGACTTCAAAGGGATCCGAAATATCTGTTCTCAGATTCCAGAGAAATAAGGCTAGCAAAGAGATCCATGAAATACAGATGTAAGTCTCTGAGATGAATTAACAGAACACTAAGCAGTTTCTCAGAAAGCTTCTTTCCAGATTACATCTGAGGATATTTCCTTTTTCACCATAGCCCTCTATGGGCTTCCAAATATGACTTTGCCAATTCCACAAGAACTGTCTTAGCGAAAGGCTTCTTGAGGGGAAAGCTGTAACTCTGTGAGATGATTTCACAGAACACAAAGAAGTTTCTCAGAAAGCTTCTTTGTCTTTGTTATCGGAGGATATTTCCTTTGGCCCTATAGTCTTCAAAGGGATCCGAAATATCTGTTCTCAGATTCCACAGAAATAAGGCTAGCAAAGAGATCCACGAAATACAGATGTAACTCTTTTAGATGAATTAACAGAACACTAAGCAGTTTCACAGAAAGCTTCTTTCCAGATTTCATCTGAGGATATTTTCTTTTTCACCATAGCCCTCTATGGCTTCCAAATATAACTTTGCCAATTCCACAAGAACTGTCTTAGCGAAAGGCTTCTTGAGGGGAAAGCTGTAACTCTGTGAGATGATTTCACAGAACACAAAGAAGTTTCTCAGAAAGCTTCTTTCTCTTTGTTATCGGAGGATATTTCCTTTGGCCCTATAGTCTTCAAAGGGATCCGAAATATCTGTTCTCAGATTCCACAGAAATAAGGCTAGCAAAGAGATCCACGAAATACAGATGTAACTCTGTGAGATGAATTAACAGAACACTAAGCAGTTTCTCAGAACGCTTCTTTCCAGATTTCATCTGAGGATATTTCCTTTTTCACCATAGCCCTCTATGGCTTCCAAATATAACTTTGCCAATTCCACAAGAACTGTCTTAGCGAAAGGCTTCTTGAGGGGAAAGCTGTAACTCTGTGAGATGATTTCACAGAACACAAACAAGTTTCTCAGAAAGCTTCTTTCTCTTTGTTATGGGAGGATATTTCCTTTGGCCCTATAGTCTTCAGAGGGATCCGAAATATCTGTTCTCAGATTCCACAGAAATAAGGCTAGCAAAGAGATCCACGAAATAGAGATGTAAGTCTGTGAGATGAATTAACAGGACACTAAGCAGTTTCTAAGAAAGCTTCTTTCCCGATTTCATCTGAGGATATTTCCTTTTTCACCATAGCCCTCTATGGGCTTCCAAATATCACTTTGCCAATTACACAAGAACTGTCTTAGCGAAAGGCTTCTTGAGGGGAAAGCTGTAACTCTGTGAGATGATTTCACAGAACACAAAGAAGTTTCTCTGAAAGCTTCTTTCTCTTTGTTATCGGAGGATATTTCCTTTGGCCCTATAGTCTTCAAAGGGATCCGAAATATCTGTTCTCAGATTCCACAGAAATAAGGCTAGCAAAGAGATCCACGAAATACAGATGTAACTCTGTGAGATGAATTAACAGAACACTAAGCAGTTTCTCAGATAGCTTCTTTCCAGATTTCATCTGAGGATATTTCCTTTTTCACCATAGCCCTCTATGGCTTCCAAATATAACTTTGCCAATTCCACAAGAACTGTCTTAGCGAAAGGCTTCTTGAGGGGAAAGCTGTAACTCTGTGAGATGATTTCACAGAACACAAAGAAGTTTCTCAGAAAGCTTCTTTCTCTTTGTTATGGGAGGATATTTCCTTTGGCCCTATAGTCTTCAAAGGGATCCGAAATATCTGTTCTCAGATTCCACAGAAATAAGGCTAGCAAAGAGATCCATGAAATACAGATGTAACTCTGTGAGATGAATTAACAGGAAACTAAGCAGTTTCTCAGAAAGCTTCTTTCCAGATTTCATCTGAGGATATTTCCTTTTTCACCATAGCCCTCTATGGCTTCCAAATATCACTTTGCCAATTCCACAAGAACTGTCTTATCGAAAGGCTTCTTGAGGGGAAAGCTGTAACTCTGTGAGATGATTTCACAGAACACAAAGAAGTTTCTCAGAAAGCTTCTTTCTCTTTGTTATCGGAGGATATTTCCTTTGGCCCTATAGTCTTCAAAGGGATCCGAAATATCTGTTCTCATATTCCAAAGAAATAAGGCTAGCAAAGAGATCCACGAAATACAGATGTAACTCTGTGAGATGAATTAACAGGACACTAAGCAGTTTCTCAGAAAGCTTCTTTCCAGATTTCATCTGAGGATATTTCCTTTTTCACCATAGCCCTCTATGGGCTTCCAAATATCACTTTGCCAATTCCACAAGAACTGTCTTAGCGAAAGACTTCTAGAGGGGAAAGCTGTAACTCTGTGAGATGATTTCACAGAACACAAAGAAGTTTCTCAGAAAGCTTCTTTCTCTTTGTTATCGGAGGATATTTCCTTTGGCCCTATAGTCTTCAAAGGGATCCGAAATATCTGTTCTCAGATTCCACAGAAATAAGGCTAGCAAAGAGATCCACGAAATAGAGATGTAAGTCTGTCAGATGAATTAACAGGACACTAAGCAGTTTCTCAGAAAGCTTCTTTCCAGATTTCATCTGAGGATATTTAATTTTTCACCATAGCCCTCTATGGGCTTCCAAATATCACTTTGCCAATTCCACAAGAACTGTCTTAGCGAAAGGCTTCTTGAGGGGAAAGCTGTAACTCTGTGAGATGATTTCACAGAACACAAAGAAGTTTCTCAGAAAGCTTCTTTCTCTTTGTTATCGGAGGATATTTCCTTTGGCCCTATAGACTTCAAAGGGATCCGAAATATCTGTTCTCAGATTCCAGAGAAATAAGGCTAGCAAAGAGATCCACGAAATACAGATGTAAGTCTGTGAGTTGAATTAACAGAACACTAAGCAGTTTCTCAGAAAGCTTTCCAGATTTCATCTGAGGATATTTCCTTTTTTACCATAGCCCTCTATGGCTTCCAAATATAACTTTGCCAATTCCACAAGAACTGTCTTAGCGAAAGGCTACTTGAGGGGAAAGCTGTAACTCTGTGAGATGATTTCACAGAACACAAAGAGGTTTCTCAGAAAGCTTCTTTCTCTTTGTTATGGGAGGATATTTCCTTTGGCCCTATAGTCTTCAAAGGGATCCGAAATATCTGTTCTCAGATTCCACAGAAATAAGGCTAGCAAAGAGATCCATGAAATACAGATGTAACTCTGTGAGATGAATTAACAGGAAACTAAGCAGTTTCTCAGAAAGCTTCTTTCCAGATTTCATCTGAGGATATTTCCTTTTTCACCATAGCCCTCTATGGCTTCCAAATATCACTTTGCCAATTCCACAAGAACTGTCTTATCGAAAGGCTTCTTGAGGGGAAAGCTGTAACTCTGTGAGATGATTTCACAGAACACAAAGAAGTTTCTCAGAAAGCTTCTTTCTCTTTGTTATCGGAGGATATTTCCTTTGGCCCTATAGTCTTCAAAGGGATCCGAAATATCTGTTCTCATATTCCAAAGAAATAAGGCTAGCAAAGAGATCCACGAAATACAGATGTAACTCTGTGAGATGAATTAACAGGACACTAAGCAGTTTCTCAGAAAGCTTCTTTCCAGATTTCATCTGAGGATATTTCCTTTTTCACCATAGCCCTCTATGGGCTTCCAAATATCACTTTGCCAATTCCACAAGAACTGTCTTAGCGAAAGACTTCTAGAGGGGAAAGCTGTAACTCTGTGAGATGATTTCACAGAACACAAAGAAGTTTCTCAGAAAGCTTCTTTCTCTTTGTTATCGGAGGATATTTCCTTTGGCCCTATAGTCTTCAAAGGGATCCGAAATATCTGTTCTCAGATTCCACAGAAATAAGGCTAGCAAAGAGATCCACGAAATAGAGATGTAAGTCTGTCAGATGAATTAACAGGACACTAAGCAGTTTCTCAGAAAGCTTCTTTCCAGATTTCATCTGAGGATATTTAATTTTTCACCATAGCCCTCTATGGGCTTCCAAATATCACTTTGCCAATTCCACAAGAACTGTCTTAGCGAAAGACTTCTAGAGGGGAAAGCTGTAACTCTGTGAGATGATTTCACAGAACACAAAGAAGTTTCTCAGAAAGCTTCTTTCTCTTTGTTATCGGAGGATATTTCCTTTGGCCCTATAGTCTTCAAAGGGATCCGAAATATCTGTTCTCAGATTCCACAGAAATAAGGCTAGCAAAGAGATCCATGAAATACAGATGTAACTCTGTGAGATGAATTAACAGGAAACTAAGCAGTTTCTCAGAAAGCTTCTTTCCAGATTTCATCTGAGGATATTTCCTTTTTCACCATAGCCCTCTATGGCTTCCAAATATCACTTTGCCAATTCCACAAGAACTGTCTTATCGAAAGGCTTCTTGAGGGGAAAGCTGTAACTCTGTGAGATGATTTCACAGAACACAAAGAAGTTTCTCAGAAAGCTTCTTTCTCTTTGTTATCGGAGGATATTTCCTTTGGCCCTATAGTCTTCAAAGGGATCCGAAATATCTGTTCTCATATTCCAAAGAAATAAGGCTAGCAAAGAGATCCACGAAATACAGATGTAACTCTGTGAGATGAATTAACAGGACACTAAGCAGTTTCTCAGAAAGCTTCTTTCCAGATTTCATCTGAGGATATTTCCTTTTTCACCATAGCCCTCTATGGGCTTCCAAATATCACTTTGCCAATTCCACAAGAACTGTCTTAGCGAAAGACTTCTAGAGGGGAAAGCTGTAACTCTGTGAGATGATTTCACAGAACACAAAGAAGTTTCTCAGAAAGCTTCTTTCTCTTTGTTATCGGAGGATATTTCCTTTGGCCCTATAGTCTTCAAAGGGATCCGAAATATCTGTTCTCAGATTCCACAGAAATAAGGCTAGCAAAGAGATCCACGAAATAGAGATGTAAGTCTGTCAGATGAATTAACAGGACACTAAGCAGTTTCTCAGAAAGCTTCTTTCCAGATTTCATCTGAGGATATTTAATTTTTCACCATAGCCCTCTATGGGCTTCCAAATATCACTTTGCCAATTCCACAAGAACTGTCTTAGCGAAAGGCTTCTTGAGGGGAAAGCTGTAACTCTGTGAGATGATTTCACAGAACACAAAGAAGTTTCTCAGAAAGCTTCTTTCTCTTTGTTATCGGAGGATATTTCCTTTGGCCCTATAGACTTCAAAGGGATCCGAAATATCTGTTCTCAGATTCCAGAGAAATAAGGCTAGCAAAGAGATCCACGAAATACAGATGTAAGTCTGTGAGTTGAATTAACAGAACACTAAGCAGTTTCTCAGAAAGCTTTCCAGATTTCATCTGAGGATATTTCCTTTTTTACCATAGCCCTCTATGGCTTCCAAATATAACTTTGCCAATTCCACAAGAACTGTCTTAGCGAAAGGCTACTTGAGGGGAAAGCTGTAACTCTGTGAGATGATTTCACAGAACACAAAGAGGTTTCTCAGAAAGCTTCTTTCTCTTTGTTATCGGAGGATATTTCCTTTGGCCCTATAGTCTTCAAAGGGATCCGAAATATCTGTTCTCAGATTCCACAGAAATAAGGCTAGCAAAGAGATCCACGAAATACAGATGTAACTCTGTGAGATGAATTAACAGGAAACTAAGCAGTTTCTCAGAAAGCTTCTTTCCAGATTTCATCTGAGGATATTTAATTTTTCACCATAGCCCTCTATGGGCTTCCAAATATCACTTTGCCAATTCCACAAGAACTGTCTTAGCGAAAGGCTTCTTGAGGGGAAAGCTGTAACTCTGTGAGATGATTTCACAGAACACAAAGAAGTTTCTCAGAAAGCTTCTTTCTCTTTGTTATCGGAGGATATTTCCTTTGCCCCTATAGTCTTCAAAGGGATCCGAAATATCTGTTCTCAGATTCCACAGAAATAAGGCTAGCAAAGAGATCCACGAAATACAGATGTAACTCTGTGAGATGAATTAACAGGACACTAAGCAGTTTCTAAGAAAGCTTCTTTCCAGATTTCATCTGAGGATATTTCCTTTTTCACCATAGGCCTCCTTGACTTCCAAATATCACTTTGCCAATTCCACAAGAACTGTCTTAGCGAAAGGCTTCTTGAGGGGAAAGCTGTAACTCTGTGAGATGATTTCACAGAACACAAAGAAGTTTCTCAGAAAGCTTCTTTCTCTTTGTTATCGGAGGATATTTCCTTTGGCCCTATAGTCTTCAAAGGGATCCGAAATATCTGTTCTCAGATTCCACAGAAATAAGGATAGCAAAGAGATCCACGAAATACAGATGTAACTCTGTGAGATGAATTAACAGGACACTAAGCAGTTTCTCAGAAAGCTTCTTTCCAGATTTCATCTGAGGATATTTAATTTTTCACCATAGCCCTCTATGGGCTTCCAAATATCACTTTGCCAATTCCACAAGAACTGTCTTAGCGAAAGGCTTCTTGAAGGGAAAGCTGTATCTCTGTGAGATGATTACACAGAACACAAAGAAGTTTCTCAGAAAGCTTCTTTCTCTTTGTTATCGGAGGATATTTCCTTTGGCCCTATAGTCTTCAAAGGGATCCGAAATATCTGTTCTCAGATTCCACAGAAATAAGGCTAGCAAAGAGATCCACGAAATACAGATGTAACTCTGTGAGATGAATTAACAGAACACTAAGCAGTTTCTCAGAAAGCTTCCTTCCAGATGTCATCCGAGGATATTTCCTTTTTCAACATCGCCCTCTAGGGGCTTCCAAATATCACTTTGCCAATTCCACAAGAACTGACTTAGCGATAGGCTTCTTGAGGGGAAAGCTGTAACTCTGTGAGATGATTTCACAGAACACAAAGAAGTTTCTCAGAAAGCTTCTTTCTCTTTGTTATCGGAGGATATTTCCTTTGGCCCTGTGGTCTTCCAAGGGATCCGAAATATCTGTTCTCAGATTCAACAGAAATAAGGCTAGCAAAGAGATCCACGAAATACAGATGTAACTCTGTGAGATGAATTAACAGAACACCAAGCAGTTTCTCAGAAAGCTTCTTTCCAGATTTCATCTGTGGATATTTCCTTTTTCACCATAGCCCTCTATGGCTTCCAAATATCACTTTGCCAATTCCACAAGAACTGTCTTAGCGAAAGGCTTCTTGAGGGGAAAGCAGTAACTCTGTGAGATGATTTCACAGAACACAAAGAAGTTTCTCAGAAAGCTTCTTTCTCTTTGTTATCGTAGGAAATTTCCTTTGGCCCTATAGTCTTCCAAGGGATCCGAAATATCTGTTCTCAGATTCCACAGAAATAAGGCTAGCAAAGAGATCCACGAAATACAGATGTAACTCTGTGAGATGAATTAACAGACCACTAAGCAGTTTCTCAGAAAGCTTCTTTCCAGATTTCATCTGAGGATATTTCCTTTTTCACCATAGCCCTCTATGGCTTCCAAATATCACTTTGCCAATTCCACAAGAACTGTCTTAGCGAAAGGCTTCTTGAGGGGAAAGCTGCAACTCTGTGAGATGATTTCACAGAACACAAAGAAGTTTCTCAGAATGCTTCTTTCTCTTTGTTATCGGAGGATATTTCCTTTGGCCCTATAGTCTTCAAAGGGATCCGAAATATCTGTTCTCAGATTCCACAGAAATAAGGCTAGCAAAGAGATCCACGAAATACAGATGTAACTCTGTGAGATGAATTAACAGGACACTAAGCAGTTTCTCAGAAAGCTTCTTTCCAGATTTCATCTGAGGATATTTCCTTTTTCACCATAGCCCTCTAAGGGCTTCCAAATATCACTTTGCCAATTCCACAAGAACTGTCTTAGCGAAAGGCTTCTAGAGGGGAAAGCTGTAACTCTGTGAGATGATTTCACAGAACACAAAGAAGTTTCTCAGAAAGCTTCTTTGTCTTTGTTATCGGAGGATATTTCCTTTGGCCCTATAGTCTTCAAAGGGATCCGAAATATCTGTTCTCAGATTCCACAGAAATAAGGCTAGCAAAGAGATCCACGAAATACAGATGTAACTCTGTGAGATGAATTAACAGAACACCAAGCAGTTTCTCAGAAATCTTCTTTCCAGATTTCATCTGAGGATATTTCCTTTTTCACCATAGCCCTCTATGGCTTCAAAATATCACTTTGCCAATTCCACAAGAACTGTCTTAGCGAAAGGCTTCTTGAGGGGAAAGCTGTAACTCTGTGAGATGATTTCACAGAACACAAAGAAGTTTCTCAGAAAGCTTCTTTCTCTTTGTTATCGGAGGATATTTCCTTTGGCCCTATAGTCTTCAAAGGGATCCGAAATATCTGTTCTCAGATTCCACAGAAATAAGGCTAGCAAGGAGATCCACGAAATACAGATGTAACTCTGTGAGATGAATTAACAGGACACTAAGCAGTTTCTAAGAAAGCTTCTTTCCAGATTTCATCTGAGGATATTTCCTTTTTCACCATAGGCCTCCTTGACTTCCAAATATCACTTTGCCAATTCCACAAGAACTGTCTTAGCGAAAGGCTTCTTGAAGGGAAAGCTGTATCTCTGTGAGATGATTACACAGAACACAAAGAAGTTTCTCAGAAAGCTTCTTTCTCTTTGTTATCGGAGGATATTTCCTTTGGCCCTATAGTCTTCAAAGGGATCCGAAATATCTGTTCTCAGATTCCACAGAAATAAGGCTAGCAAAGAGATCCACGAAATACAGATGTAACTCTGTGAGATGAATTAACAGAACACTAAGCAGTTTCTCAGAAAGCTTCCTTCCAGATGTCATCCGAGGATATTTCCTTTTTCAACATCGCCCTCTAGGGGCTTCCAAATATCACTTTGCCAATTCCACAAGAACTGACTTAGCGATAGGCTTCTTGAGGGGAAAGCTGTAACTCTGTGAGATGATTTCACAGAACACAAAGAAGTTTCTCAGAAAGCTTCTTTCTCTTTGTTATCGGAGGATATTTCCTTTGGCCCTGTGGTCTTCCAAGGGATCCGAAATATCTGTTCTCAGATTCAACAGAAATAAGGCTAGCAAAGAGATCCACGAAATACAGATGTAACTCTGTGAGATGAATTAACAGAACACCAAGCAGTTTCTCAGAAAGCTTCTTTCCAGATTTCATCTGTGGATATTTCCTTTTTCACCATAGCCCTCTATGGCTTCCAAATATCACTTTGCCAATTCCACAAGAACTGTCTTAGCGAAAGGCTTCTTGAGGGGAAAGCAGTAACTCTGTGAGATGATTTCACAGAACACAAAGAAGTTTCTCAGAAAGCTTCTTTCTCTTTGTTATCGTAGGAAATTTCCTTTGGCCCTATAGTCTTCCAAGGGATCCGAAATATCTGTTCTCAGATTCCACAGAAATAAGGCTAGCAAAGAGATCCACGAAATACAGATGTAACTCTGTGAGATGAATTAACAGACCACTAAGCAGTTTCTCAGAAAGCTTCTTTCCAGATTTCATCTGAGGATATTTCCTTTTTCACCATAGCCCTCTATGGCTTCCAAATATCACTTTGCCAATTCCACAAGAACTGTCTTAGCGAAAGGCTTCTTGAGGGGAAAGCTGCAACTCTGTGAGATGATTTCACAGAACACAAAGAAGTTTCTCAGAATGCTTCTTTCTCTTTGTTATCGGAGGATATTTCCTTTGGCCCTATAGTCTTCAAAGGGATCCGAAATATCTGTTCACAGATTCCACAGAAATAAGGCTAGCAAAGAGATCCACGAAATACAGATGTAACTCTGTGAGATGAATTAACAGGACACTAAGCAGTTTCTCAGAAAGCTTCTTTCCAGATTTCATCTGAGGATATTTCCTTTTTCACCATAGCCCTCTAAGGGCTTCCAAATATCACTTTGCCAATTCCACAAGAACTGTCTTAGCGAAAGGCTTCTAGAGGGGAAAGCTGTAACTCTGTGAGATGATTTCACAGAACACAAAGAAGTTTCTCAGAAAGCTTCTTTGTCTTTGTTATCGGAGGATATTTCCTTTGGCCCTATAGTCTTCAAAGGGATCCGAAATATCTGTTCTCAGATTCCACAGAAATAAGGCTAGCAAAGAGATCCACGAAATACAGATGTAACTCTGTGAGATGAATTAACAGAACACCAAGCAGTTTCTCAGAAATCTTCTTTCCAGATTTCATCTGAGGATATTTCCTTTTTCACCATAGCCCTCTATGGCTTCAAAATATCACTTTGCCAATTCCACAAGAACTGTCTTAGCGAAAGGCTTCTTGAGGGGAAAGCTGTAACTCTGTGAGATGATTTCACAGAACACAAAGAAGTTTCTCAGAAAGCTTCTTTCTCTTTGTTATCGGAGGATATTTCCTTTGGCCCTATAGTCTTCAAAGGGATCCGAAATATCTGTTCTCAGATTCCACAGAAATAAGGCTAGCAAGGAGATCCACGAAATACAGATGTAACTCTGTGAGATGAATTAACAGGACACTAAGCAGTTTCTAAGAAAGCTTCTTTCCAGATTTCATCTGAGGATATTTCCTTTTTCACCATAGGCCTCCTTGACTTCCAAATATCACTTTGCCAATTCCACAAGAACTGTCTTAGCTAAAGGCTTCTTGAGGGGAAAGCTGTAACTCTGTGAGATGATTTCACAGAACACAAAGAAGTTTCTCAGAAAGCTTCTTTCTCTTTGTTATGGGAGGATATTTCCTTTGGCCCTATAGTCTTCAAAGGGATCCGAAATATCTTTTCTCAGATTCCACAGAAATAAGGCTAGCAAAGAGATCCACGAAATACAGATGTAACTCTGTGAGATGAATTAACAGGACACTAAGCAGTTTCTCAGAAAGCTTCTTTCCAGATTTCATCTGAGGATATTTAATTTTTCACCATAGCCCTCTATGGGCTTCCAAATATCACTTTGCCAATTCCACAAGAACTGTCTTAGCGAAAGGCTTCTTGAAGGGAAAGCTGTATCTCTGTGAGATGATTACACAGAACACAAAGAAGTTTCTCAGAAAGCTTCTTTCTCTTTGTTATCGGAGGATATTTCCTTTGGCCCTATAGTCTTCAAAGGGATCCGAAATATCTGTTCTCAGATTCCACAGAAATAAGGCTAGCAAAGAGATCCACGAAATACAGATGTAACTCTGTGAGATGAATTAACAGAACACTAAGCAGTTTCTCAGAAAGCTTCTTTCCAGATTTCATCTGAGGATATTTCCTTTTTCACCATAGCCCTCTATGGCTTCCAAATATCACTTTGCCAATTCCACAAGAACTGTCTTAGCGAAAGGCTTCTTGAGGGGAAAGCAGTAACTCTGTGAGATGATTTCACAGAACACAAAGAAGTTTCTCAGAAAGCTTCTTTCTCTTTGTTATCGGAGGAAATTTCCTTTGGCCCTATAGTCTTCCAAGGGATCCGAAATATCTGTTCTCAGATTCCACAGAAATAAGGCTAGCAAAGAGATCCACGAAATACAGATGTAACTCTGTGAGATGAATTAACAGACCACTAAGCAGTTTCTCAGAAAGCTTCTTTCCAGATTTCATCTGAGGATATTTCCTTTTTCACCATAGCCCTCTATGGCTTCCAAATATCACTTTGCCAATTCCACAAGAACTGTCTTAGCGAAAGGCTTCTTGAGGGGATAGCTGCAACTCTGTGAGATGATTTCACAGAACACAAAGAAGTTTCTCAGAATGCTTCTTTCTCTTTGTTATCGGAGGATATTTCCTTTGGCCCTATAGTCTTCAAAGGGATCCGAAATATCTGTTCTCAGATTCCACAGAAATAAGGCTAGCAAAGAGATCCACGAAATACAGATGTAACTCTGTGAGATGAATTAACAGGACACTAAGCAGTTTCTCAGAAAGCTTCTTTCCAGATTTCATCTGAGGATATTTCCTTTTTCACCATAGCCCTCTATGGGCTTCCAAATATCACTTTGCCAATTCCACAAGAACTGTCTTAGCGAAAGGCTTCTAGAGGGGAAAGCTGTAACTCTGTGAGATGATTTCACAGAACACAAAGAAGTTTCTCAGAAAGCTTCTTTGTCTTTGTTATCGGAGGATATTTCCTTTGGCCCTATAGTCTTCAAAGGGATCCGAAATATCTGTTCTCAGATTCCACAGAAATAAGGCTAGCAAAGAGATCCACGAAATACAGATGTAACTCTGTGAGATGAATTAACAGAACACCAAGCAGTTTCTCAGAAAGCTTCTTTCCAGATTTCATCTGAGGATATTTCCTTTTTCACCATAGCCCTCTATGGCTTCAAAATATCACTTTGCCAATTCCACAAGAACTGTCTTAGCGAAAGGCTTCTTGAGGGAAAAGCTGTAACTCTGTGAGATGATTTCACAGAACACAAAGAAGTTTCTCAGAAAGCTTCTTTCTATTTGTTATCGGAGGATATTTCCTTTGGCCCTATAGTCTTCAAAGGGATCCGAAATATCTGTTCTCAGATTCCACAGAAATAAGGCTAGCAAAGAGATCCACGAAATACAGATGTAACTCTGTGAGATGAATTAACAGAACACTAAGCAGTTTCTCAGAACGCTTCTTTCCAGATTTCATCTGAGGATATTTCCTTTTTCAGCATAGCCCTCTATGGCTTCCAAATATAACTTTGCCAATTCCACAAGAACTGTCTTAGAGAAAGGCTTCTTGAGGGGAAAGCTGTAACTCTGTGAGATGATTTCACAGAACACAAAGAAGTTTCTCAGAAAGCTTCTTTCTCTTTGTTATGGGAGGATATTTCCTTTGGCCCTATAGTCTTCAAAGGGATCCGAAATATCTGTTCTCAGATTCCACAGAAATAAGGCTAGCAAAGAGATCCATGAAATACAGATGTAACTCTGTGAGATGAATTAACAGGACACTAAGCAGTTTCTCAGAAAGCTTCTTTCCAGACTTAATCTGAGGATATTTCCTTTTTCACCATAGCCCTCTATGGCTTCCAAATATCACTTTGCCAATTCCACAAGAACTGTCTTAGCGAAAGGCTTCTTGAGGGGAAAGCTGTAACTCTGTGAGATGATTTCACAGAACACAAAGACGTTTCTCAGAAAGCTTCTTTCTCTTTGTTATCGGAGGATATTTCCTTTGGCCCTATAGTCTTCAAAGGGATCCGAAATATCTGTTCTCAGATTCCAAAGAAATAAGGCTAGCAAAGAGATCCACGAAATACAGATGTAACTCTGTGAGATGAATTAACAGGACACTAAGCAGTTTCTCAGAAAGCTTCTTTCCAGATTTCATCTGAGGATATTTCCTTTTTCACCATAGCCCTCTATGGGCTTCCAAATATCACTTTGCCAATTCCACAAGAACTGTCTTAGCGAAAGGCTTCTAGATGGGAAAGCTGTAACTCTGTGAGATGATTTCACAGAACACAAAGAAGTTTCTCAGAAAGCTTCTTTGTCTTTGTTATCGGAGGATATTTCCTTTGGCCCTATAGTCTTCAAAGGGATCTGAAATATCTGTTCTCAGATTCCACAGAAATAAGGCTAGCAAAGAGATCCACGAAATACAGATGTAAGTCTGTGAGATGAATTAACAGGACACTAAGCAGTTTCTCAGAAAGCTTCTTTCCAGATTTCATCTGAGGATATTTAATTTTTCACCATAGCCCTCTATGGGCTTCCAAATATCACTTTGCCAATTCCACAAGAACTGTCTTAGCGAAAGGCTTCTTGAGGGGAAAGCTGTAACTCTGTGAGATGATTTCACAGAACACAAAGAAGTTTCTCAGAAAGCTTCTTTGTCCTTGTTATCGGAGGATATTTCCTTTGGCCCTATAGACTTCAAAGGGATCCGAAATATCTGTTCTCAGATTCCAGAGAAATAAGGCTAGCAAAGAGATCCACGAAATACAGATGTAAGTCTGTGAGTTGAATTAACAGAACACTAAGCAGTTTCTCAGAAAGCTTTCCAGATTTCATCTGAGGATATTTCCTTTTTTACCATAGCCCTCTATGGCTTCCAAATATAACTTTGCCAATTCCACAAGAACTGTCTTAGCGAAAGGCTACTTGAGGGGAAAGCTGTAACTCTGTGAGATGATTTCACAGAACACAAAGAGTTTTCTCAGAAAGCTTCTTTCTCTTTGTTATCGGAGGATATTTCCTTTGGCCCTATAGTCTTCAAAGGGATCCGAAATATCTGTTCTCAGATTCCACAGAAATAAGGCTAGCAAAGAGATCCACGAAATACAGATGTAACTCTGTGAGATGAATTAACAGGACACTAGGCAGTTTCTCAGAAAGCTTCTTTCCAGATTTCATCTGAGGATATTTCCTTTTTCACCATAGCCCTCTAAGGGCTTCCAAATATCACTTTGCCAATTCCACAAGAACTGTCTTAGCGAAAGGCTTCTTGAGGGGAAAGCTGTAACTCTGTGAGATGATTTCACAGAACACAAAGAAGTTTCTCAGAAAGCTTCTTTCTCTTTGTTATGGGAGGATATTTGCTTTGGCCCTATAGTCTTCAAAGGGATCCGAAATATCTCTTCTCAGATTCCACAGAAATAAGGCTAGCAAAGAGATCCACGAAATACAGATGTAACTCTGTGAGATGAATTAACAGGACACTAAGCAGTTTCTCAGAAAGCTTCTTTCCAGATTTCATCTGAGGATATTTAATTTTTCACCATAGCCCTCTATGGGCTTCCAAATATCACTTTGCCAATTCCACAAGAACTGTCTTAGCGAAAGGCTTCTTGAGGGGAAAGCTGTAACTCTGTGAGATGATTTCACAGAACACAAAGAAGTTTCTCAGAAAGCTTCTTTCTCTTTGTTATCGGAGGATATTTCCTTTGGCCCTATAGTCTTCAAAGGGATCCGAAATATCTGTTCTCAGATTCCACAGAAATAAGGCTAGCCAAGAGATCCACGAAATACAGATGTAACTCTGTGAGATGAATTAACAGGACACTAAGCAGTTTCTAAGAAAGCTTCTTTCCAGATTTCATCTGAGGATATTTCCTTTTTCACCATAGGCCTCCTTGACTTCCAAATATCACTTTGCCAATTCCACAAGGACTGTCTTAGCGAAAGGCTTCTTGAGGGGAAAGCTGTAACTCTGTGAGATGATTTCACAGAACACAAAGAAGTTTCTCAGAAAGCTTCTTTCTCTTTGTTATCGGAGGATATTTCCTTTGGCCCTATGGTCTTCCAAGGGATCCGAAATATCTGTTCTCAGATTCCACAGAAATAAGGCTAGCAAAGAGATCCACGAAATACAGATGTAACTCTGTGAGATGAATTAACAGAACACTAAGCAGTTTCTCAGAAAGCTTCTTTCCAGATTTCATCTGAGGATATTTCCTTTTTCACCATAGCCCTCTATGGCTTCCAAATATAACTTTGCCAATTCCACAAGAACTGTCTTAGCGAAAGGCTTTTGAGGGGAAAGCAGTAACTCTGTGAGATGATTTCACAGAACACAAAGAAGTTTCTCAGAAAGCTTCTTTCTCTTTGTTATCGGAGGAAATTTCCTTTGGCCCTATAGTCTTCCAAGGGATCCGAAATATCTGTTCTCAGATTCCACAGAAATAAGGCTAGCAAAGAGATCCACGAAATACAGATGTAACTCTGTGAGATGAATTAACAGACCACTAAGCAGTTTCTCAGAAAGCTTCTTTCCAGATTTCATCTGAGGATATTTCCTTTTTCACCATAGCCCTCTATGGCTTCCAAATATCACTTTGCCAATTCCACAAGAACTGTCTTAGCGAAAGGCTTCTTGAGGGGAAAGCTGCAACTCTGTGAGATGATTTCACAGAACACAAAGAAGTTTCTCAGAATGCTTCTTTCTCTTTGTTATCGGAGGATATTTCCTTTGGCCCTATAGTCTTCAAAGGGATCCGAAATATCTGTTCTCAGATTCCACAGAAATAAGGCTAGCAAAGAGATCCACGAAATACAGATGTAACTCTGTGAGATGAATTAACAGGACACTAAGCAGTTTCTCAGAAAGCTTCTTTCCAGATTTCATCTGAGGATATTTCCTTTTTCACCGTAGCCCTCTATGGGCTTCCAAATATCACTTTGCCAATTCCACAAGAACTGTCTTAGCGAAAGGCTTCTAGAGGGGAAAGCTGTAACTCTGTGAGATGATTTCACAGAACACAAAGAAGTTTCTCAGAAAGCTTCTTTGTCTTTGTTGTCGGAGGATATTTCCTTTGGCACTATAGACTTCAAAGGGATCCGAAACATCTGTTCTCAGATTCCAGAGAAATAAGGCTAGCAAAGAGATCCACGAAATACAGATGTAAGTCTGTGAGATGAATTAACAGAACACTAAGCAGTTTCTCAGAAAGCTTCTTTCCAGATTTCATCTGAGGATATTTCCTTTTTCACCATAGCCCTCTATGGGCTTCCAAATATCACTTTGCCAATTCCACAAGAACTGTCTTAGCGAAAGGCTTCTTGAGCGGAAAGCTGTAACTCTGTGAGATGATTTCACAGAACACAAAGAAGTTTCTCAGAAAGCTTCTTTCTCTTTGTTATCGGAGGATATTTCCTTTGGCCCTACAGTCTTCAAAGGGATCCGAAATATCTGTTCTCATATTCCAGAGAAATAAGGCTAGCAAAGAGATCCACGAAATACAGATGTAACTCTCTGAGATGAATTAACAGGACACTAAGCAGTTTCTCAGAAAGCTTCTTTCCAGATTTAATCTGAGGATATTTCCTTTTTCATCGTAGCCCTCCATGGGCTTCCAAATATCACTTTACCAATTCCACAAGAACTGTCTTAGCGAAAGGCTTCTTGAGGGGAAAGCTGTAACTCTGTGAGATGATTTCACAGAACACAAAGAAGTTTCTCAGAAAGCTTCTTTCTCTTTGTTATCGGAGGATATTTCCTTTGGCCCTATAGACTTCAAAGGGATCCGAAATATCTGTTCTCAGATTCCAGAGAAATAAGGCTAGCAAAGAGATCCATGAAATACAGATGTAAGTCTGTGAGATGAATTAACAGAACACTAAGCAGTTTCTCAGAAAGATTCTTTCCAGATTTCATCTGGGGATATTTCCTTTTTCACCCTAGCCCTCTATGGGCTTCCAAATATCACTTTGCCAATTCCACAAGAACTGTCTTAGCGAAAGGCTTCTTGAGGGGAAAGCTGTAACTCTGTGAGATGATTTCACAGAACACAAAGAAGTTTCTCAGAAAGCTTCTTTCTCTTTGTTATCGGAGGATATTTCCTTTGGCCCTATAGTCTTCAAAGGGATCCGAAATATCTGTTCTCAGATTCCACAGAAATAAGGCTAGTAAAGAGATCCACGAAATACAGATGTAACTCTTTGAGATGAATTAACAGAACACTAAGCAGTTTCACAGAAAGCTTCTTTCCAGATTTCATCTGGGGATATTTCCTTTTTCACCATAGCCCTCTATTGGCTTCCAAATATAACTTCGCCAATTCCACAAGAACTGTCTTAGCGAAAGGCTTCTAGAGGGGAAAGCTGTAACTCTGTGAGATGATTTCACAGAACACAAAGAAGTTTCTCAGAAAGCTTCTTTGTCTTTGTTGTGGGAGGATATTTCCTTTGGCCCTATAGACTTCAAAGGGATCCGAAACATCTGTTCTCAGATTCCAGAGAAATAAGGCTAGCAAAGAGATCCACGAAATACAGATGTAACTCTGTGAGATGAATTAATAGGACACTAAGCAGTTTCTCAGAAAGCTTCTTTCCAGATTTCATCTGAGGATATTTAATTTTTCACCATAGCCCTCTATGGGCTTCCAAATATCACTTTGCCAATTCCACAAGAACTGTCTTAGCGAAAGGCTTCTTGAGGGGAAAGCTGTAACTCTGTGAGATGATTTCACAGAACACAAAGAAGTTTCTCAGAAAGCTTCTTTCTCTTTGTTATCGGAGGATATTTCCTTTGGCCCTATAGTCTTCAAAGGGATCCGAAATATCTGTTCTCAGATTCCACAGAAATAAGGCTAGCAAAGAGATCCACGAAATACAGATGTAACTCTGTGAGATGAATTAACAGAACACTAAGCAGTTTCTCAGAAAGCTTCTTTCCAGATTTCATCTGAGGATATTTCCTTTTTCACCATAGCCCTCTATGGCTTCCAAATATCACTTTGCCAATTCCACAAGAACTGTCTTAGCGAAAGGCTTTTGAGGGGAAAGCAGTAACTCTGTGAGATGATTTCACAGAACACAAAGAAGTTTCTCAGAAAGCTTCTTTCTCTTTGTTATCGGAGGAAATTTCCTTTGGCCCTATAGTCTTCCAAGGGATCCGAAATATCTGTTCTCATATTCCACAGAAATAAGGCTAGCAAAGAGATCCACGAAATACAGATGTAACTCTGTGAGATGAATTAACAGACCACTAAGCAGTTTCTCAGAAAGCTTCTTTCCAGATTTCATCTGAGGATATTTCCTTTTTCACCATAGCCCTCTATGGCTTCCAAATATCACTTTGCCAATTCCACAAGAACTGTCTTAGCGAAAGGCTTCTTGAGGGGAAAGCTGCAACTCTGTGAGATGATTTCACAGAACACAAAGAAGTTTCTCAGAATGCTTCTTTCTCTTTGTTATCGGAGGATATTTCCTTTGGCCCTATAGTCTTCAAAGGGATCCGAAATATCTGTTCTCAGATTCCACAGAAATAAGGCTAGCAAAGAGATCCACGAAATACAGATGTAACTCTGTGAGATGAATTAACAGGACACTAAGCAGTTTCTCAGAAAGCTTCTTTCCAGATTTCATCTGAGGATATTTCCTTTTTCACCGTAGCCCTCTATGGGCTTCCAAATATCACTTTGCCAATTCCACAAGAACTGTCTTAGCGAAAGGCTTCTAGAGGGGAAAGCTGTAACTCTGTGAGATGATTTCACAGAACACAAAGAAGTTTCTCAGAAAGCTTCTTTGTCTTTGTTGTCGGAGGATATTTCCTTTGGCCCTATAGACTTCAAAGGGATCCGAAACATCTGTTCTCAGATTCCAGAGAAATAAGGCTAGCAAAGAGATCCACGAAATACAGATGTAAGTCTGTGAGATGAATTAACAGAACACTAAGCAGTTTCTCAGAAAGCTTCTTTCCAGATTTCATCTGAGGATATTTCCTTTTTCACCATAGCCCTCTATGGGCTTCCAAATATCACTTTGCCAATTCCACAAGAACTGTCTTAGCGAAAGGCTTCTTGAGGGGAAAGCTGTAACTCTGTGAGATGATTTCACAGAACACAAAGACGTTTCTCAGAAAGCTTCTTTCTCTTTGTTATCGGAGGATATTTCCTTTGGCCCTATAGTCTTCAAAGGGATCCGAAATATCTGTTCTCAGATTCCACAGAAATAAGGCTAGCAAAGAGATCCACGAAATACAGATGTAACTCTCTGAGATGAATTAACAGGACACTAAGCAGTTTCTCAGAAAGCTTCTTTCCAGATTTCATCTGAGGATATTTCCTTTTTCATCGTAGCCCTCCATGGGCTTCCAAATATCACTTTACCAATTCCACAAGAACTGTCTTAGCGAAAGGCTTCTTGAGGGGAAAGCTGTAACTCTCTGAGATGATTTCACAGAACACAAAGAAGTTTCTCAGAAAGCTTCTTTCTCTTTGTTATCGGAGGATATTTCCTTTGGCCCTATAGACTTCAAAGGGATCCGAAATATCTGTTCTCAGATTCCAGAGAAATAAGGCTAGCAAAGAGATCCATGAAATACAGATGTAAGTCTGTGAGATGAATTAACAGAACACTAAGCAGTTTCTCAGAAAGATTCTTTCCAGATTTCATCTGAGGATATTTCCTTTTTCACCATAGCCCTCTATGGGCTTCCAAATATCACTTTGCCAATTCCACAAGAACTGTCTTAGCGAAAGGCTTCTTGAGGGGAAAGCTGTAACTCTGTGAGATGATTTCACAGAACACAAAGAAGTTTCTCAGAAAGCTTCTTTCTCTTTGTTATCGGAGGATATTTCCTTTGGCCCTATAGTCTTCAAAGGGATCCGAAATATCTGTTCTCAGATTCCACAGAAATAAGGCTAGTAAAGAGATCCACGAAATACAGATGTAACTCTTTGAGATGAATTAACAGAACACTAAGCAGTTTCTAAGAAAGCTTCTTTCCAGATTTCATCTGAGGATATTTCCTTTTTCACCATAGCCCTCTATGGCTTCCAAATATAACTTCGCCAATTCCACAAGAACTGTCTTAGCGAAAGGCTTCTAGAGGGGAAAGCTGTAACTCTGTGAGATGATTTCACAGAACACAAAGAAGTTTCTCAGAAAGCTTCTTTGTCTTTGTTGTCGGAGGATATTTCCTTTGGCCCTATAGACTTCAAAGGGATCCGAAACATCTGTTCTCAGATTCCAGAGAAATAAGGCTAGCAAAGAGATCCACGAAATACAGATGTAAGTCTGTGAGATGAATTAACAGAACACTAAGCAGTTTCT
The DNA here is from genome assembly GCF_043159975.1 of Macaca nemestrina. NCBI lineage: Eukaryota > Metazoa > Chordata > Mammalia > Primates > Cercopithecidae > Macaca > Macaca nemestrina. The sequence continues at coordinate 56,468,402 of NC_092129.1, read as the reverse complement.
CAGAAAGCTTCTTTCCAGATTTCATCTGAGGATATTTCCTTTTTCACCATAGCCCTCTATGGGCTTCCAAATATCACTTTGCCAATTCCACAAGAACTGTCTTAGCGAAAGGCTTCTTGAGCGGAAAGCTGTAACTCTGTGAGATGATTTCACAGAACACAAAGAAGTTTCTCAGAAAGCTTCTTTCTCTTTTTTATCGGAGGATATTTCCTTTGGCCCTATAGTCTTCAAAGGGATCCGAAATATCTGTTCTCAGATTCCACAGAAATAAGGCTAGCAAAGAGATCCACGAAATACAGATGTAACTCTCTGAGATGAATTAACAAGACACTAAGCAGTTTCTCAGAAAGCTTCTTTCCAGATTTCATCTGAGGATATTTCCTTTTTCATCGTAGCCCTCCATGGGCTTCCAAATATCACTTTACCAATTCCACAAGAACTGTCTTAGCGAAAGGCTTCTTGAGGGGAAAGCTGTAACTCTGTGAGATGATTTCACAGAACACAAAGAAGTTTCTCAGAAAGCTTCTTTCTCTTTGTTATCGGAGGATATTTCCTTTGGCCCTATAGACTTCAAAGGGATCCGAATTATCTGTTGTCAGATTCCAGAGAAATAAGGCTAGCAAAGAGATCCATGAAATACAGATGTAAGTCTGTGAGATGAATTAACAGAACACTAAGCAGTTTCTCAGAAAGATTCTTTCCAGATTTCATCTGAGGATATTTCCTTTTTCACCATAGCCCTCTATGGGCTTCCAAATATCACTTTGCCAATTCCACAAGAACTGTCTTAGCGAAAGGCTTCTTGAGGGGAAAGCTGTAACTCTGTGAGATGATTTCACAGAACACAAAGAAGTTTCTCAGAAAGCTTCTTTCTCTTTGTTATGGGAGGATATTTGCTTTGGCCCTATAGTCTTCAAAGGGATCCGAAATATCTGTACTCAGATTCCACAGAAATAAGGCTAGTAAAGAGATCCACGAAATACAGATGTAACTCTTTGAGATGAATTAACAGAACACTAAGCAGTTTCACAGAAAGCTTCTTTCCAGATTTCATCTGAGGATATTTCCTTTTTCACCATAGCCCTCTATGGCTTCCAAATATAACTTTGCCAATTCCACAAGAACTGTCTTAGCGAAAGGCTTCTTGAGGGGAAAGCTGTAACTCTGTGAGATGATTTCACAGAACACAAAGAAGTTTCTCAGAAAGCTTCTTTCTCTTTGTTATGGGAGGATATTTCCTTTGGCCCTATAGTCTTCAAAGGGATCCGAAATATCTGTTCTCAGATTCCACAGAAATAAGGCTAGCAAAGAGATCCACGAAATACAGATGTAACTCTGAGAGATGAATTAACAGAACACTAAGCAGTTTCTCAGAACGCTTCTTTCCAGATTTCATCTGAGGATATTTCCTTTTTCACCATAGCCCTCTATGGCTTCCAAATATAACTTTGCCAATTCCACAAGAACTGTCTTAGCGAAAGGCTTCTTGAGGGGAAAGCTGTAACTCTGTGAGATGATTTCACAGAACACAAAGAACTTTCTCAGAAAGCTTCTTTCTCTTTGTTATGTTAGGATATTTCCTTTGGCCCTATAGTCTTCAGAGGGATCCGAAATATCTGTTCTCAGATTCCACAGAAATAAGGCTAGCAAAGAGATCCACGAAATACAGATGTAACTCTGTGAGATGAATTAACAGGACACTAAGCAGTTTCTCAGAAAGCTTCTTTCCAGATTTCATCTGAGGATATTTAATTTTTCACCATAGCCCTCTATGGGCTTCCAAATATCACTTTGCCAATTCCACAAGAACTGTCTTAGCGAAAGGCTTCTTGAGGGGAAAGCTGTAACTCTGTGAGATGATTTCACAGAACACAAAGAAGTTTCTCAGAAAGCTTCTTTCTCTTTGTTATCGGAGGATATTTCCTTTGGCCCTATAGTCTTCAAAGGGATCCGAAATATCTGTTCTCAGATTCCACAGAAATAAGGATAGCAAAGAGATCCACGAAATACAGAGGTAACTCTGTGAGATGAATTAACAGGACACTAAGCAGTTTCTCAGAAAGCTTCTTTCCAGATTTCATCTGAGGATATTTCCTTTTACACCATAGCCCTCTATGGGCTTCCAAATATCACTTTGCCAATTCCACAAGAACTGTCTTAGCGAAAGGCTTCTTGAGGGGAAAGCTGTAACTCTGTGAGATGATTTCACAGAACACAAAGAAGTTTCTCAGAAAGCTTCTTTCTCTTTGTTATCGGAGGATATTTCCTTTGGCCCTATTGTCTTCAAAGGGATCCGAAATATCTGTTCTCAGATTCCACAGAAATAAGGCTAGCAAAGAGATCCACGAAATACAGATGTAACTCTGTGAGATGAATTAACAGGACACTAAGCAGTTTCTAAGAAAGCTTCTTTCCAGATTTCATCTGAGGATATTTCCTTTTTCACCATAGCCTACTATGGGCTTCCAAATATCACTTTGCCAATTCCACAAGAACTGTCTTAGCGAAAGGCTTCTTGAGGGGAAAGCTGTAACTCTGTGAGATGATTTCACAGAACACAAAGAAGTTTCTCAGAAAGCTTCTTTCTCTTTGTTATCGGAGGATATTTCCTTTGTCCCTATAGACTTCAAAGGGATCCGAAATATCTGTTCTCAGATTCCAGAGAAATAAGGCTAGCAAAGAGATCCACGAAATACAGATGTAAGTCTGTGAGTTGAATTAACAGAACACTAAGCAGTTTCTCAGAAAGCTTTCCAGATTTCATCTGAGGATATTTCCTTTTTCACCATAGCCCTCTATGGCTTCCAAATATAACTTTGCCAATTCCACAAGAACTGTCTTAGCGAAAGGCTACTTGAGGGGAAAGCTCTAACTCTGTGAGATGATTTCACAGAACACAAAGAAGTTTCTCAGAAAGCTTCTTTCTCTTTGTTATCGGAGGATATTTCCTTTGGCCCTATAGTCTTCAAAGGGATCCGAAATATCTGTTCTCAGATTCCACAGAAATAAGGCTAGCAAAGAGATCCATGAAATACAGATGTAACTCTGTGAGATGAATTAACAGGACACTAAGCAGTTTCTCAGAAAGCTTCTTTCCAGATTTCATCTGAGGATATTTCCTTTTTCACCATAGCCCTCTATGGCTTCCAAATATCACTTTCCCAATTCCACAAGAACTGTCTTAGCGAAAGGCTTCTAGAGGGGAAAGCTGTAACTCTGTGAGATGATTGCACAGACCACAAAGAAGTTTCTCAGAAAGCTTCTTTCTCTTTGTTATCGGAGCATATTTCCTTTGGCCCTATAGTCTTCAAAGGGATCCGAAATATCTGTTCTCATATTCCAAAGAAATAAGGCTAGCAAAGAGATCCACGAAATACAGATGTAACTCTGTGAGATGAATTAACAGGACACTAAGCAGTTTCTCAGAAAGCTTCTTTCCAGATTTCATCTGAGGATATTTCCTTTTTCACCATAGCCCTCTATGGGCTTCCAAATATCACTTTGCCAATTCCACAAGAACTGTCTTAGCGAAAGGCTTCTAGAGGGGAAAGCTGTAACTCTGTGAGATGATTTCACAGAACACAAAGAAGTTTCTCAGAAAGCTTCTTTGTCTTTGTTATCGGAGGATATTTCCTTTGGCCCTATAGTCTTCAAAGGGATCCGAAATATCTGTTCTCAGATTCCACAGAAATAAGGATAGCAAAGAGATCCACGAAATGAGATGTAAGTCTGTGAGATGAATTAACAAGACACTAAGCAGTTTCTCAGAAAGCTTCTTTCCAGATTTCATCTGAGGATATTTAATTTTTCACCATAGCCCTCTATGGGCTTCCAAATATCACTTTGCCAATTCCACAAGAACTGTCTTAGCGAAAGGCTTCTTGAGGGGAAAGCTGTAACTCTGTGAGATGATTTCACAGAACACAAAGAAGTTTCTCAGAAAGCTTCTTTCTCTTTGTTATGGGAGGATATTTCCTTTGGCCCTATAGTCTTCAAAGGGATCCGAAATATCTGTTCTCAGATTCCACAGAAATAAGGCTAGCAAAGAGATCCACGAAATACAGATGTAAGTCTGTGAGATGAATTAACAGGACACTAAGCAGTTTCTAAGAAAGCTTCTTTTCAGATTTCATCTGAGGATATTTCCTTTTTCACCATAGCCCTCTATGGGCTTCCAAATATCACTTTGCCAATTCCACAAGAACTGTCTTAGCGAAAGGCTTCTTGAGGGAAAAGCTGTAACTCTGTGAGATGATTTCACAGAACACAAAGAAATTTCTCAGAAAGCTTCTTTTTCTTTGTTGTCGGAGGATATTTCCTTTGGCCCTATAGTCTTCAAAGGGATCCGAAATATCTGTTCTCAGATTCCACAGAAATAAGGCTAGCAAAGAGATCCACGAAATACAGATGTAAGTCTGTGAGATGAATTAACAGGACACTAAGCAGTTTCTCAGAAAGCTTCTTTCCAGATTTCATCTGAGGATATTTCATTTTTCACCATAGCCCTCTATGGGCTTCCAAATATCACTTTGCCAATTCCACAAGAACTGTCTTAGCGAAAGGCTTCTTGAGGGGAAAGCTGTAACTCTGTGAGATGATTTCACAGATCACAAAGAAGTTTCTCAGAAAGCTTCTTTCTCTTTGTTATCGGAGGATATTTCCTTTGGCCCTATAAACTTCAAAGGGATCCGAAATATCTGTTCTCAGATTCCAGAGAAATAAGGCTAGCAAAGAGATCCACGAAATACAGATGTAAGTCTGTGAGATGAATTACAGAACACTAAGCAGTTTCTCAGAAAGCTTTTTTCCAGATTTCATCTGAGGATATTTCCTTTTTCAACATAGCCCTCTAGGGGCTTCCAAATATCACATTGCCAATTCCACAAGAACTGTCTTAGCGAAAGGCTTCTTGAGGGGAAAGCTGTAACTCTGTGAGATGATTTCACAGAACACAAAGAAGTTTCTCAGAAAGCTTCTTTCTCTTTGTTATCGGAGGATATTTCCTTTGGCCCTATAGTCTTCAAAGGGATCCGAAATATCTGTTCTCAGATTCCACAGAAATAAGGCTAGCAAAGAGATCCACGAAATACAGATGTAAGTCTGTGAGATGAATTAACAGAACACTAAGCAGTTTCACAGAAAGCTTCTTTCCAGATTTCAACTGAGGATATTTCCTTTTTCACCATAGCCCTCTATGGCTTCCAAATATATCTTTGCCAATTCCACAAGATCTGTCTTAGCGAAAGGCTTCTTGAGGGGAAAGCTGTAACTCTGTGAGATGATTTCACAGAACACAAAGAAGTTTCTCAGAAAGCTTCTTTCTCTTTGTTATCGGAGGATATTTCCTTTGGCCCTATAGTCTTCAAAGGGATCCGAAATATCTGTTCTCAGATTCCACAGAAATAAGGCTAGCAAAGAGATCCACGAAATACAGATGTAACTCTGTGAGATGAATTAACAGAACACTAAGCAGTTTCTCAGAAAGCTTCTTTCCAGATTTCATCTGAGGATATTTCCTTTTTCACCATAGCCCTCTATGGCTTCCAAATATAACTTTGCCAATTCCACAAGAACTGTCTTAGCGAAAGGCTACTTGAGGGGAAAGCTGTAACTCTGTGAGATGATTTCACAGAACACAAAGAAGTTTCTCAGAAAGCTTCTTTCTCTTTGTTATCGGAGGATATTTCCTTTGGCCCTATAGTCTTCAAAGGGATCCGAAATATCTGTTCTCAGATTCCACAGAAATAAGGCTAGCAAAGAGATCCACGAAATACAGATGTAACCCTGTGAGATGAATTAACAGGACACTAAGCAGTTTCTCAGAAAGCTTCTTTCCAGATTTCATCTGAGGATATTTCCTTTTTCACCATAGCCCTCTAAGGGCTTCCAAATATCACTTTGCCAATTCCACAAGAACTGTCTTAGCGAAAGGCTTCTTGAGGGGAAAGCTGTAACTCTGTGAGATGATTTCACAGAACACAAAGAAGTTTCTCAGAAAGCTTCTTTCTCTTTGTTATGGGAGGATATTTCCTTTGGCCCTATAGTCTTCAAAGGGATCCGAAATATCTGTTCTCAGATTCCACAGAAATAAGGCTAGCAAAGAGATCCACGAAATACAGATGTAACTCTGTGAGATGAATTAACAGAACACTAAGCAGTTTCTCAGAACGCTTCTTTCCAGATTTCATCTGAGGATATTTCCTTTTTCACCATAGCCCTCTATGGCTTCCAAATATAACTTTGCCAATTCCACAAGAACTGTCTTAGCGAAAGGCTTCTTGAGGGGAAAGCTGTAACTCTGTGAGATGATTTCACAGAACACAAAGAAGTTTCTCAGAAAGCTTCTTTCTCTTTGTTATGGGAGGATATTTCCTTTGGCCCTATAGTCTTCAAAGGGATCCGAAATATCTGTTCTCAGATTCCACAGAAATAAGGCTAGCAAAGAGATCCATGAAATACAGATGTAACTCTGTGAGATGAATTAACAGGACACTAAGCAGTTTCTCAGGAAGCTTCTTTCCAGATTTCATCTGAGGATATTTCCTTTTTCACCATAGCCCTCTATGGCTTCCAAATATCACTTTGCCAATTCCACAAGAACTGTCTTAGCGAAAAGCTTCTTGAGGGGAAAGCTGTAACTCTGTGAGATGATTTCACAGAACACAAAGAAGTTTCTCAGAAAGCTTCTTTCTCTTTGTTATGGGAGGATATTTCCTTTGGCCCTATAGTCTTCAAAGGGATCCGAAATATCTGTTCTCAGATTCCACAGAAATAAGGCTAGCAAAGAGATCCACGAAATACAGATGTAAGTCTGTGAGATGAATTAACAGGACACTAAGCAGTTTCTAAGAAAGCTTCTTTTCAGATTTCATCTGAGGATATTTCCTTTTTCACCATAGCCCTCTATGGGCTTCCAAATATCACTTTGCCAATTCCACAAGAACTGTCTTAGCGAAAGGCTTCTTGAGGGAAAAGCTGTAACTCTGTGAGATGATTTCACAGAACACAAAGAAATTTCTCAGAAAGCTTCTTTTTCTTTGTTGTCGGAGGATATTTCCTTTGGCCCTATAGTCTTCAAAGGGATCCGAAATATCTGTTCTCAGATTCCACAGAAATAAGGCTAGCAAAGAGATCCACGAAATACAGATGTAAGTCTGTGAGATGAATTAACAGGACACTAAGCAGTTTCTCAGAAAGCTTCTTTCCAGATTTCATCTGAGGATATTTCATTTTTCACCATAGCCCTCTATGGGCTTCCAAATATCACTTTGCCAATTCCACAAGAACTGTCTTAGCGAAAGGCTTCTTGAGGAGAAAGCTGTAACTCTGTGAGATGATTTCACAGATCACAAAGAAGTTTCTCAGAAAGCTTCTTTCTCTTTGTTATCGGAGGATATTTCCTTTGGCCCTATAAACTTCAAAGGGATCCGAAATATCTGTTCTCAGATTCCAGAGAAATAAGGCTAGCAAAGAGATCCACGAAATACAGATGTAAGTCTGTGAGATGAATTACAGAACACTAAGCAGTTTCTCAGAAAGCTTTTTTCCAGATTTCATCTGAGGGTATTTCCTTTTTCACCATAGCCCTCTAGGGGCTTCCAAATATCACATTGCCAATTCCACAAGAACTGTCTTAGCGAAAGGCTTCTTGAGGGGAAAGCTGTAACTCTGTGAGATGATTTCACAGAACACAAAGAAGTTTCTCAGAAAGCTTCTTTCTCTTTGTTATCGGAGGATATTTCCTTTGGCCCTATAGTCTTCAAAGGGATCCGAAATATCTGTTCTCAGATTCCACAGAAATAAGGCTAGCAAAGAGATCCACGAAATACAGATGTAAGTCTGTGAGATGAATTAACAGAACACTAAGCAGTTTCTCAGAAAGCTTCTTTCCAGATTTCAACTGAGGATATTTCCTTTTTCACCATAGCCCTCTATGGCTTCCAAATATATCTTTGCCAATTCCACAAGATCTGTCTTAGCGAAAGGCTTCTTGAGGGGAAAGCTGTAACTCTGTGAGATGATTTCACAGAACACAAAGAAGTTTCTCAGAAAGCTTCTTTCTCTTTGTTATCGGAGGATATTTCCTTTGGCCCTATAGTCTTCAAAGGGATCCGAAATATCTGTTCTCAGATTCCACAGAAATAAGGCTAGCAAAGAGATCCACGAAATACAGATGTAACTCTGTGAGATGAATTAACAGAACACTAAGCAGTTTCTCAGAAAGCTTCTTTCCAGATTTCATCTGAGGATATTTCCTTTTTCACCATAGCCCTCTATGGCTTCCAAATATAACTTTGCCAATTCCACAAGAACTGTCTTAGCGAAAGGCTACTTGAGGGGAAAGCTGTAACTCTGTGAGATGATTTTACAGAACACAAAGAAGTTTCTCAGAAAGCTTCTTTCTCTTTGTTATCGGAGGATATTTCCTTTGGCCCTATAGTCTTCAAAGGGATCCGAAATATCTGTTCTCAGATTCCACAGAAATAAGGCTAGCAAAGAGATCCACGAAATACAGATGTAACCCTGTGAGATGAATTAACAGGACACTAAGCAGTTTCTCAGAAAGCTTCTTTCCAGATTTCATCTGAGGATATTTCCTTTTTCACCATAGCCCTCTAAGGGCTTCCAAATATCACTTTGCCAATTCCACAAGAACTGTCTTAGCGAAAGGCTTCTTGAGGGGAAAGCTGTAACTCTGTGAGATGATTTCACAGAACACAAAGAAGTTTCTCAGAAAGCTTCTTTCTCTTTGTTATGGGAGGATATTTCCTTTGGCCCTATAGTCTTCAAAGGGATCCGAAATATCTGTTCTCAGATTCCACAGAAATAAGGCTAGCAAAGAGATCCACGAAATACAGATGTAACTCTGTGAGATGAATTAACAGGACACTAAGCAGTTTCTCAGAAAGCTTCTTTCCAGATTTCATCTGAGGATATTTAATTTTTCACCATAGCCCTCTATGGGCTTCCAAATATCACTTTGCCAATTCCACAAGAACTGTCTTAGCGAAAGGCTTCTTTAGGGGAAAGCTGTAACTCTGTGAGATGATTTCACAGAACACAAAGAAGTTTCTCAGAAAGCTTCTTTCTCTTTGTTATCGGAGGATATTTCCTTTGGCCCTATAGTCTTCAAAGGGATCCGAAATATCTGTTCTCAGATTCCACAGAAATAAGGCTAGCAAAGAGATCCACGAAATACAGATGTAACTCTGTGAGATGAATTAACAGGACACTAAGCAGTTTCTAAGAAACCTTCTTTCCAGATTTCATCTGAGGATATTTCCTTTTTCACCATAGGCCTATATGACTTCCAAATATAACTTTGCCAATTCCACAAGAACTGTCTTAGCGAAAGGCTTCTTGAGGGGAAAGCTGTAACTCTGTGAGATGATTTCACAGAACACAAAGAAGTTTCTCAGAAAGCTTCTTTCTCTTTGTTATGGGAGGATATTTCCTTTGGCCCTATAGTCTTCAAAGGGATCCGAAATATCTGTTCTCAGATTCCACAGAAATAAGGCTAGCAAAGAGATCCACGAAATACAGATGTAACTCTGTGAGATGAATTAACAGGACACTAAGCAGTTTCTCAGAAAGCTTCTTTCCAGATTTCATCTGTGGATATCTAATTTTTCACCATAGCCCTCTGTGGGCTTCCAAATATCACTTTGCCAATTCCACAAGAACTGTCTTAGCGAAAGGCTTCTTGGGGGAAAGCTGTAACTCTGTGAGATGATTTCACAGAACACAAAGAAGTTTCTCAGAAAGCTTCTTTCTCTTTGTTATCGGAGGATATTTCCTTTGGCCCTATAGTCTTCAAAGGGATCCGAAATATCTGTTCTCAGATTCCACAGAAATAAGGCTAGCAAAGAGATCCACGAAATACAGATGTAAGTCTGTGAGATGAATTAACAGGACACTAAGCAGTTTCTAAGAAAGCTTCTTTCCAGATTTCATCTGAGGATATTTCCTTTTTCACCATAGGCCTCTATGACTTCCAAATATAACTTTGCCAATTCCACAAGAACTGTCTTAGCGAAAGGCTTCTTGAGGGGAAAGCTGTAACTCTGTGAGATGATTTCACAGAACACAAAGAAGTTTCTCAGAAAGCTTCTTTCTCTTTGTTATGGGAGGATATTTCCTTTGGCCCTATAGTCTTCAAAGGGATCCGAAATATCTGTTCTCAGATTCCACAGAAATAAGGCTAGCAAAGAGATCCACGAAATACAGATGTAACTCTGTGAGATGAATTAACAGGACACTAAGCAGTTTCTCAGAAAGCTTCTTTCCAGATTTCATCTGAGGATATTTAATTTTTCACCATAGCCCACTATGGGCTTCCAAATATCACTTTGCCAATTCCACAAGAACTGTCTTAGCGAAAGGCTTCTTGAGGGGAAAGCTGTATCTCTGTGAGATGATTTCACAGAACACAAAGAAGTTTCTCAGAAAGCTTCTTTCTCTTTGTTATCGGAGGATATTTCCTTTGGCCCTATAGTCTTCAAAGGGATCCGAAATATCTGTTCTCAGATTCCACAGAAATAAGGCTAGCAAAGAGATCCACGAAATACAGATGTAACTCTGTGAGATGAATTAACAGAACACTAAGCAGTTTCTCAGAAAGCTTCCTTCCAGATGTCATCCGAGGATATTTCCTTTCTCAACATCGCCCTCTAGGGGCTTCCAAATATCACTTTGCCAATTCCACAAGAACTGACTTAGCGAAAGGCTTCTTGAGGGGAAAGCTGTAACTCTGTGAGATGATTTCACAGAACACAAAGAAGTTTCTCAGAAAGCTTCTTTCTCTTTGTTATCGGAGGATATTTCCTTTGGCCCTATAGTCTTCAAAGGGATCCGAAATATCTGTTCTCAGATTCCACAGAAATAAGGCTAGCAAAGAGATCCACGAAATACAGATGTAACTCTGTGAGATGAATTAACAGAACACTAAGCAGTTTCTCAGAAAGCTTCTTTCCAGATTTCATCTGAGGATATTTAATTTTTCACCATAGCCCACTATGGGCTTCCAAATATCACTTTGCCAATTCCACAAGAACTGTCTTAGCGAAAGGCTTCTTGAGGGGAAAGCTGTATCTCTGTGAGATGATTTCACAGAACACAAAGAAGTTTCTCAGAAAGCTTCTTTCTCTTTGTTATCGGAGGATATTTCCTTTGGCCCTATAGTCTTCAAAGGGATCCGAAATATCTGTTCTCAGATTCCACAGAAATAAGGCTAGCAAAGAGATCCACGAAATACAGATGTAACTCTGTGAGATGAATTAGCAGAACACTAAGCAGTTTCTCAGAAAGCTTCCTTCCAGATGTCATCCGAGGATATTTCCTTTCTCAACATCGCCCTCTAGGGGCTTCCAAATATCACTTTGCCAATTCCACAAGAACTGACTTAGCGAAAGGCTTCTTGAGGGGAAAGCTGTAACTCTGTGAGATGATTTCACAGAACACAAAGATGTTTCTCAGAAAGCTTCTTTCTCTTTGTTATCGGAGGATATTTCCTTTGGCCCTATAGTCTTCAAAGGGATCCGAAATATCTGTTCTCAGATTCCACAGAAATAAGGCTAGCAAAGAGATCCACGAAATACAGATGTAACTCTGTGAGATGAATTAACAGAACACTAAGCAGTTTCACAGAAAGCTTCTTTCCAGATTTCATCTGAGGATATTTGCTTTTTCACCATAGCCCTCTATGGCTTCCAAATATAACTTTGCCAATTCCACAAGATCTGTCTTAGCGAAAGGCTTCTTTAGGGGAAAGCTGTAACTCTGTGAGATGATTTCACAGAACACAAAGAAGTTTCTCAGAAAGCTTCTTTCTCTTTGTTATCGGAGGATATTTCCTTTGGCCCTATAGTCTTCAAAGGGATCCGAAATATCTGTTCTCAGATTCCACAGAAATAAGGCTAGCAAAGAGATCCACGAAATACAGGTGTAACTCTGTGAGATGAATTAACAGAACACTAAGCAGTTTCTCAGAAAGCTTCTTTCCTGATTTCATCTAAGAATATTTCCTTTTTCACCGTAGCCCTCTATGGGCTTCCAAATATCACTTTGCCAATTCCACAAGAACTGTCTTAGCTAAAGGCTTCTTGAGGGGAAAGCTCTAACTCTGTGAGATGATTTCACAGAACACAAAGAAGTTTCTCAGAAAGCTTCTTTCTCTTTGTTATCGGAGGATATTTCCTTTGGCCCTATAGACTTCAAAGAGATCCGAAATATCTGTTCTCAGATTCCACAGAAATAAGGCTAGCAAAGAGATCCACGAAATACAGATGTAAGTCTGTGAGATGAATTAACAGGACACTAAGCAGTTTCTCAGAAAGCTTCTTTCCAGATTTCATCTGAGGATATTTCCTTTTTCACCATAGCCCTCTATGGCTTCCAAATATAACTTTGCCAATTCCACAAGAACTGTCTTAGCGAAAGGCTTCTTGAGGGGAAAGCTGTAACTCTGTGAGATGATTTCACAGAACACAAAGAAGTTTCTCAGAAAGCTTCTTTCTCTTTGTTATCGGAGGATATTTCCTTTGGCCCTATAGTCTTCAACGGGATCCGAAATATCTGTTCTCAGATTCCACAGAAATAAGGCTAGCAAAGAGATCCACGAAATACAGATGTAACTCTGTGAGATGAATTAACAGGACACTAAGCATTTTCTAAGAAAGCTTCTTTCCAGGTTTCATCTGAGGATATTTCCTTTTTCACCATAGCCCTCTAAGGGCTTCCAAATATCACTTTGCCAATTCCACAAGAACTGTCTTAGCGAAAGGCTTCTTGAGGGGAAAGCTGTAACTCTGTGAGATGATTTCACAGAACACAAAGAAGTTTCTCAGAAAGCTTCTTTTTCTTTGTTATCGGAGGATATTTCCTTTGGCCCTATAGTCTTCAAAGGGATCCGAAATATCTGTTCTCAGATTCCACAGAAATAAGGCTAGCAAAGAGATCCACGAAATACAGATGTAACTCTGTGAGATGAATTAACAGGACACTAAGCAGTTTCTCAGAAAGCTTCTTTCCAGATTTCATCTGAGGATATTTAATTTTTCACCATAGCCCTCTATGGGCTTCCAGTTATCACTTTGCCAATTCCACAAGAACTGTCTTAGCGAAAGGCTTCTTGAGGGGAAAGCTGTAACTCTGTGAGATGATTTCACAGAACACAAAGAAGTTTCTCAGAAAGCTTCTTTCTCTTTGTTATCGGAGGATATTTCCTTTGGCCCTATAGACTTCAAAGGGATCCGAAATATCTGTTCTCAGATTCCACAGAAATAAGGCTAGCAAAGAGATCCACGAAATACAGATGTAAGTCTGTGAGATGAATTAACAGGACACTAAGCAGTTTCTAAGAAAGCTTCTTTCCAGATTTCATCTGAGGATATTTCCTTTTTCACCATAGCCCTCTATGGGCTTCCAAATATCACTTTGCCAATTCCACAAGAACTGTCTTAGCGAAAGGCTTCTTGAGGGAAAAGCTGTAACTCTGTGAGATGATTTAACAGAACACAAAGAAATTTCTCAGAAAGCTTCTTTGTCTTTTTTGTCGGAAGATATTTCCTTTGGCCCTATAGTCTTCAAAGGGATCCGAAATATCTGTTCTCAGATTCCACAGAAATAAGGCTAGCAAAGATATCCACGAAATACAGATGTAAGTCTGTGAGATGAATTAACAGGACACTAAGCAGTTTCTCAGAAAGCTTCTTTCCAGATTTCATCTGAGGATATTTGCTTTTTCACCATAGCCCTCCATGGCTTCCAAATATAACTTTGCCAATTCCACAAGATCTGTCTTAGCGAAAGGCTTCTTGAGGGGAAAGCTGTAACTCTGTGAGATGATTTCACAGAACACAAAGAAGTTTCTCAGAAAGCTTCTTTCTCTTTGTTATCGGAGGATATTTCCTTTGGCCCTATAGTCTTCAAAGGGATCCGAAATATCTGTTCTCAGATTCCACAGAAATAAGGCTAGCAAAGAGATCCACGAAATACAGGTGTAACTCTGTGAGATGAATTAACAGAACACTAAGCAGTTTCTAAGAAAGCTTCTTTCCAGATTTCATCTGAGGATATTTCCTTTTTCACCATAGCCCTCTATGGGCTTCCAAATATCACTTTGCCAATTCCACAAGAACTGTCTTAGCTAAAGGCTTCTTGAGGGGAAAGCTGTAACTCTGTGAGATGATTTCACGGAACACAAAGAAGTTTCTCAGAAAGCTTCTTTCTCTTTGTTATCGGAGGATATTTCCTTTGGCCCTATACACTTCAAAGGGATCCGAAATATCTGTTCTCAGATTCCACAGAAATAAGGCTAGCAAAGAGATCCACGAAATACAGATGTAAGTCTGTGAGATGAATTAACAGGACACTAAGCAGTTTCTATGAAAGCTTCTTTCCAGATTTCATCTGAGGATATTTCCTTTTTCACCATAGCCCTCTATGGGCTTCCAAATATCACTTTGCCAATTCCACAAGAACTGTCTTAGCGAAAGGCTTCTCGAGGGGAGAGCTGTAACTCTGTGAGATGATTTCACAGAACACAAAGAAGTGTCTCAGAAAGCTTCTTTCTCTTTGTTATCGGAGGATATTTCCTTTGGCCCTATAGTCTTCAAAGAGATCCGAAATATCTGTTCTCAGATTCCACAGAAATAAGGCTAGCAAAGAGATCCACGAAATACAGATGTAAGTCTGTGAGATGAATTAACAGAACACTAAGCAGTTTCTCAGAAAGATTCTTTCCAGATTTCATCTGAGGATATTTCTTTTTTCACCATAGCCCTCTATGGGCTTCCAAATATCACTTTGCCAATTCCACAAGAACAGTCTTAGCGAAAGGCTTCTTGAGGGGAAAGCTGTAACTCTGTGAGATGATTTCACAGAACACAAAGAAGTTTCTCAGAAAGCTTCTTTCTCTTTGTTATCGGAGGATATTTCCTTTGGCCCTATAGTCTTCAAAGGGATCCGAAATATCTGTTCTCAGATTCCACAGAAATAAGGCTAGCAAAGAGATCCACGAAATACAGGTGTAACTCTGTGAGATGAATTAACAGAACACTAAGCAGTTTCTCAGAAAGCTTCTTTCCTGATTTCATCTAAGAATATTTCCTTTTTCACCGTAGCCCTCTATGGGCTTCCAAATATCACTTTGCCAATTCCACAAGAACTGTCTTAGCTAAAGGCTTCTTGAGGGGAAAGCTCTAACTCTGTGAGATGATTTCACAGAACACAAAGAAGTTTCTCAGAAAGCTTCTTTCTCTTTGTTATCGGAGGATATTTCCTTTGGCCCTATAGACTTCAAAGAGATCCGAAATATCTGTTCTCAGATTCCACAGAAATAAGGCTAGCAAAGAGATCCACGAAATACAGATGTAAGTCTGTGAGATGAATTAACAGGACACTAAGCAGTTTCTCAGAAAGCTTCTTTCCAGATTTCATCTGAGGATATTTCCTTTTTCACCATAGCCCTCTATGGCTTCCAAATATAACTTTGCCAATTCCACAAGAACTGTCTTAGCGAAAGGCTTCTTGAGGGGAAAGCTGTAACTCTGTGAGATGATTTCACAGAACACAAAGAAGTTTCTCAGAAAGCTTCTTTCTCTTTGTTATCGGAGGATATTTCCTTTGGCCCTATAGTCTTCAAAGGGATCCGAAATATCTGTTCTCAGATTCCACAGAAATAAGGCTAGCAAAGAGATCCACGAAATACAGATGTAACTCTGTGAGATGAATTAACAGGACACTAAGCATTTTCTAAGAAAGCTTCTTTCCAGGTTTCATCTGAGGATATTTCCTTTTTCACCATAGCCCTCTAAGGGCTTCCAAATATCACTTTGCCAATTCCACAAGAACTGTCTTAGCGAAAGGCTTCTTGAGGGGAAAGCTGTAACTCTGTGAGATGATTTCACAGAACACAAAGAAGTTTCTCAGAAAGCTTCTTTTTCTTTGTTATCGGAGGATATTTCCTTTGGCCCTATAGTCTTCAAAGGGATCCGAAATATCTGTTCTCAGATTCCACAGAAATAAGGCTAGCAAAGAGATCCACGAAATACAGATGTAACTCTGTGAGATGAATTAACAGGACACTAAGCAGTTTCTCAGAAAGCTTCTTTCCAGATTTCATCTGAGGATATTTAATTTTTCACCATAGCCCTCTATGGGCTTCCAGTTATCACTTTGCCAATTCCACAAGAACTGTCTTAGCGAAAGGCTTCTTGAGGGGAAAGCTGTAACTCTGTGAGATGATTTCACAGAACACAAAGAAGTTTCTCAGAAAGCTTCTTTCTCTTTGTTATCGGAGGATATTTCCTTTGGCCCTATAGACTTCAAAGGGATCCGAAATATCTGTTCTCAGATTCCACAGAAATAAGGCTAGCAAAGAGATCCACGAAATACAGATGTAAGTCTGTGAGATGAATTAACAGGACACTAAGCAGTTTCTAAGAAAGCTTCTTTCCAGATTTCATCTGAGGATATTTCCTTTTTCACCATAGCCCTCTATGGGCTTCCAAATATCACTTTGCCAATTCCACAAGAACTGTCTTAGCGAAAGGCTTCTTGAGGGAAAAGCTGTAACTCTGTGAGATGATTTAACAGAACACAAAGAAATTTCTCAGAAAGCTTCTTTGTCTTTTTTGTCGGAAGATATTTCCTTTGGCCCTATAGTCTTCAAAGGGATCCGAAATATCTGTTCTCAGATTCCACAGAAATAAGGCTAGCAAAGATATCCACGAAATACAGATGTAAGTCTGTGAGATGAATTAACAGGACACTAAGCAGTTTCTCAGAAAGCTTCTTTCCAGATTTCATCTGAGGATATTTGCTTTTTCACCATAGCCCTCCATGGCTTCCAAATATAACTTTGCCAATTCCACAAGATCTGTCTTAGCGAAAGGCTTCTTGAGGGGAAAGCTGTAACTCTGTGAGATGATTTCACAGAACACAAAGAAGTTACTCAGAAAGCTTCTTTCTCTTTGTTATCGGAGGATATTTCCTTTGGCCCTATAGTCTTCAAAGGGATCCGAAATATCTGTTCTCAGATTCCACAGAAATAAGGCTAGCAAAGAGATCCACGAAATACAGGTGTAACTCTGTGAGATGAATTAACAGAACACTAAGCAGTTTCTAAGAAAGCTTCTTTCCAGATTTCATCTGAGGATATTTCCTTTTTCACCATAGCCCTCTATGGGCTTCCAAATATCACTTTGCCAATTCCACAAGAACTGTCTTAGCTAAAGGCTTCTTGAGGGGAAAGCTGTAACTCTGTGAGATGATTTCACGGAACACAAAGAAGTTTCTCAGAAAGCTTCTTTCTCTTTGTTATCGGAGGATATTTCCTTTGGCCCTATAGACTTCAAAGGGATCCGAAATATCTGTTCTCAGATTCCACAGAAATAAGGCTAGCAAAGAGATCCACGAAATACAGATGTAAGTCTGTGAGATGAATTAACAGGACACTAAGCAGTTTCTATGAAAGCTTCTTTCCAGATTTCATCTGAGGATATTTCCTTTTTCACCATAGCCCTCTATGGGCTTCCAAATATCACTTTGCCAATTCCACAAGAACTGTCTTAGCGAAAGGCTTCTCGAGGGGAGAGCTGTAACTCTGTGAGATGATTTCACAGAACACAAAGAAGTGTCTCAGAAAGCTTCTTTCTCTTTGTTATCGGAGGATATTTCCTTTGGCCCTATAGTCTTCAAAGAGATCCGAAATATCTGTTCTCAGATTCCACAGAAATAAGGCTAGCAAAGAGATCCACGAAATACAGATGTAAGTCTGTGAGATGAATTAACAGAACACTAAGCAGTTTCTCAGAAAGATTCTTTCCAGATTTCATCTGAGGATATTTCTTTTTTCACCATAGCCCTCTATGGGCTTCCAAATATCACTTTGCCAATTCCACAAGAACAGTCTTAGCGAAAGGCTTCTTGAGGGGAAAGCTGTAACTCTGTGAGATGATTTCACAGAACACAAAGAAGTTTCTCAGAAAGCTTCTTTCTCTTTGTTATCGGAGGATATTTCCTTTGGCCCTATAGTCTTCAAAGGGATCCGAAATATCTGTTCTCAGATTCCACAGAAATAAGGCTAGCAAAGAGATCCACGAAATACAGATGTAACTCTGTGAGATGAATTAACAGGACACTAAGCAGTTTCTCAGAAAGCTTCTTTCCAGATTTCATCTGAGGATATTTCCTTTTTCACCATAGCCCTCTATGGGCTTCCAAATATAACTTTGCCAATTCCACAAGAACTGTCTTAGCGAAAGGCTTCTTGAGGGGAAAGCTGTAACTCTGTGAGATGATTTCACAAAATACAAAGAAGTTTCTCAGAAAGCTTCTTTCTCTTTGTTATCGGAGGATATTTCCTTTGGCCCTATAGTCTTCAAAGGGATCCGAAATATCTGTTCTCAGATTCCACAGAAATAAGGCTAGCAAAGAGATCCACGAAATACAGATGTAACTCTGTGAGATGAATTAACAGGACACTAAGCAGTTTCTCAGAAAGCTTCTTTCCAGATTTCATCTGAGGATATTTCCTTTTTCACCATAGCCCTCTAAGGGCTTCCAAATATAACTTTGCCAATTCCACAAGAACTGTCTTAGCGAAAGGCTTCTTGAGGGGAAAGCTGTAACTCTGTGAGATGATTTCACAGAACACAAAGAGGTTTCTCAGAAAGCTTCTTTCTCTTTGATATGGGAGGATATTTCCTTTGGCCCTATAGTCTTCAAAGGGATCCGAAATATCTGTTCTCAGATTCCACAGAAAAAAGGCTAGCAAAGAGATCCACGAAATACAGATGTAACTCGGTGAGATTAATTAACAGGACACTAAGCAGTTTCTCAGAAAGCTTCTTTCCAGATTTCATCTGAGGATATTTAATTTTTCACCGTAGCCCTCTATGGGCTTCCAAATATCACTTTGCCAATTCCACAAGAACTGTCTTAGCGAAAGGCTTCTTGAGGGGAAAGCTGTAACTCTGTGAGATGATTTCACAGAACACAAAGAAGTTTCTCAGAAAGCTTCTTTCTCTTTGTTATCGGAGGATATTTCCTTTGGCCTTATAGTCTTCAAAGGGATCCGAAATACCTGTTCTCAGATTCCAAAGAAATAAGGCTAGCAAAGAGATCCACGAAATACAGATGTAAGTCTGTGAGATGAATTAAGAGAACACTAAGCAGTTTCTCAGAAAGCTTCTTTCCAGATTTCATCTGAGGATATTTCCTTTTTCACCATAGCCCTCTATGGGCTTCCAAATATCACTTTGCCAAATCCACAATAACTGTCTTAGCGAAAGGCTTCTTGAGGGGAAAGCTGTAACTCTGTGAGATGATTTCACAGAACACAAAGAAGTTTCTCAGAAAGCTTCTTTCTCTTTGTTATCGGAGGATATTTCCTTTGGCCCTATAGTCTTCAAAGGGATCCGAAATATCTGTTCTCAGATTCCACAGAAATAAGGCTAGCAAAGAGATCCACGAAATACAGATGTAACTCTCTGAGATGAATTAACAGGACACTAAGCAGTTTCTCAGAAAGCTTCTTTCCAGATTTCATCTGAGGATATTTCCTTTTTCATCGTAGCCCTCCATGGGCTTCCAAATATCACTTTACCAATTCCACAAAAACTGTCTTAGCGAAAGGCTTCTTGAGGGGAAAGCTGTAACTCTGTGAGATGATTTCACAGAACACAAAGAAGTTTCTCAGAAAGCTTCTTTCTCTTTGTTATCGGAGGATATTTCCTTTGGCCCTATAGACTTCAAAGGGATCCGAAATATCTGCTCTCAGATTCCAGAGAAATAAGGCTAGCAAAGAGATCCATGAAATACAGATGTAAGTCTCTGAGATGAATTAACAGAACACTAAGCAGTTTCTCAGAAAGCTTCTTTCCAGATTTCATCTGAGGATATTTCCTTTTTCACCATAGCCCTCTAAGGGCTTCCAAATATAACTTTGCCAATTCCACAAGATCTGTCTTAGCGAAAGGCTTCTTGAGGGGAAAGCTGTAACTCTGTGAGATGATTTCACAGAACACAAAGAAGTTTCTCAGAAAGCTTCTTTCTCTTTGTTATGGGAGGATATTTCCTTTGGCCCTATAGTCTTCAAAGGGATCCGAAATATCTGTTCTCAGATTCCACAGAAATAAGGCTAGCAAAGAGATCCACGAAATACAGATGTAACTCTGTGAGATGAATTAACAGGACACTAAGCAGTTTCTCAGAAAGCTTCTTTCCAGATTTCATCTGAGGATATTTAATTTTTCACCATAGCCCTCTGTGGGCTTCCAAATATCACTTTGCCAATTCCACAAGAACTGTCTTAGCGAAAGGCTTCTTGGGGGAAAGCTGTAACTCTGTGAGATGATTTCACAGAACACAAAGAAGTTTCTCAGAAAGCTTCTTTCTCTTTGTTATCGGAGGATATTTCCTTTGGCCCTATAGTCTTCAAAGGGATCCGAAATATCTGTTCTCAGATTCCACAGAAATAAGGCTAGCAAAGAGATCCACGAAATACAGATGTAAGTCTGTGAGATGAATTAACAGGACACTAAGCAGTTTCTAAGAAAGCTTCTTTCCAGATTTCATCTGAGGATATTTCCTTTTTCACCATAGGCCTCTATGACTTCCAAATATAACTTTGCCAATTCCACAAGAACTGTCTTAGCGAAAGGCTTCTTGAGGGGAAAGCTGTAACTCTGTGAGATGATTTCACAGAACACAAAGAAGTTTCTCAGAAAGCTTCTTTCTCTTTGTTATGGGAGGATATTTCCTTTGGCCCTATAGTCTTCAAAGGGATCCGAAATATCTGTTCTCAGATTCCACAGAAATAAGGCTAGCAAAGAGATCCACGAAATACAGATGTAACTCTGTGAGATGAATTAACAGGACACTAAGCAGTTTCTCAGAAAGCTTCTTTCCAGATTTCATCTGAGGATATTTAATTTTTCACCATAGCCCACTATGGGCTTCCAAATATCACTTTGCCAATTCCACAAGAACTGTCTTAGCGAAAGGCTTCTTGAGGGGAAAGCTGTATCTCTGTGAGATGATTTCACAGAACACAAAGAAGTTTCTCAGAAAGCTTCTTTCTCTTTGTTATCGGAGGATATTTCCTTTGGCCCTATAGTCTTCAAAGGGATCCGAAATATCTGTTCTCAGATTCCACAGAAATAAGGCTAGCAAAGAGATCCACGAAATACAGATGTAACTCTGTGAGATGAATTAACAGAACACTAAGCAGTTTCTCAGAAAGCTTCCTTCCAGATGTCATCCGAGGATATTTCCTTTCTCAACATCGCCCTCTAGGGGCTTCCAAATATCACTTTGCCAATTCCACAAGAACTGACTTAGCGAAAGGCTTCTTGAGGGGAAAGCTGTAACTCTGTGAGATGATTTCACAGAACACAAAGAAGTTTCTCAGAAAGCTTCTTTCTCTTTGTTATCGGAGGATATTTCCTTTGGCCCTATAGTCTTCAAAGGGATCCGAAATATCTGTTCTCAGATTCCACAGAAATAAGGCTAGCAAAGAGATCCACGAAATACAGATGTAACTCTGTGAGATGAATTAACAGAACACTAAGCAGTTTCTCAGAAAGCTTCTTTCCAGATTTCATCTGAGGATATTTCCTTTTTCACCATAGCCCTCTATGGCTTCAAAATATCACTTTGCCAATTCCACAAGAACTGTCTTAGCGAAAGGCTTCTTGAGGGGAAAGCTGCAACTCTGTGAGATGATTTCACAGAACACAAAGATGTTTCTCAGAAAGCTTCTTTCTCTTTGTTATCGGAGGATATTTCCTTTGGCCCTATAGTCTTCAAAGGGATCCGAAATATCTGTTCTCAGATTCCACAGAAATAAGGCTAGCAAAGAGATCCACGAAATACAGATGTAACTCTGTGAGATGAATTAACAGAACACTAACCAGTTTCACAGAAAGCTTCTTTCCAGATTTCATCTGAGGATATTTGCTTTTTCACCATAGCCCTCTATGGCTTCCAAATATAACTTTGCCAATTCCACAAGATCTGTCTTAGCGAAAGGCTTCTTTAGGGGAAAGCTGTAACTCTGTGAGATGATTTCACAGAACACAAAGAAGTTTCTCAGAAAGCTTCTTTCTCTTTGTTATCGGAGGATATTTCCTTTGGCCCTATAGTCTTCAAAGGGATCCGAAATATCTGTTCTCAGATTCCACAGAAATAAGGCTAGCAAAGAGATCCACGAAATACAGGTGTAACTCTGTGAGATGAATTAACAGAACACTAAGCAGTTTCTCAGAAAGCTTCTTTCCTGATTTCATCTAAGAATATTTCCTTTTTCACCGTAGCCCTCTATGGGCTTCCAAATATCACTTTGCCAATTCCACAAGAACTGTCTTAGCTAAAGGCTTCTTGAGGGGAAAGCTCTAACTCTGTGAGATGATTTCACAGAACACAAAGAAGTTTCTCAGAAAGCTTCTTTCTCTTTGTTATCGGAGGATATTTCCTTTGGCCCTATAGACTTCAAAGAGATCCGAAATATCTGTTCTCAGATTCCACAGAAATAAGGCTAGCAAAGACATCCACGAAATACAGATGTAAGTCTGTGAGATGAATTAACAGGACACTAAGCAGTTTCTCAGAAAGCTTCTTTCCAGATTTCATCTGAGGATATTTCCTTTTTCACCATAGCCCTCTATGGCTTCCAAATATAACTTTGCCAATTCCACAAGAACTGTCTTAGCGAAAGGCTTCTTGAGGGGAAAGCTGTAACTCTGTGAGATGATTTCACAGAACACAAAGAAGTTTCTCAGAAAGCTTCTTTCTCTTTGTTATCGGAGGATATTTCCTTTGGCCCTATAGTCTTCAAAGGGATCCGAAATATCTGTTCTCAGATTCCACAGAAATAAGGCTAGCAAAGAGATCCACGAAATACAGATGTAACTCTGTGAGATGAATTAACAGGACACTAAGCATTTTCTAAGAAAGCTTCTTTCCAGATTTCATCTGAGGATATTTCCTTTTTCACCATAGCCCTCTAAGGGCTTCCAAATATCACTTTGCCAATTCCACAAGAACTGTCTTAGCGAAAGGCTTCTTGAGGGGAAAGCTGTAACTCTGTGAGATGATTTCACAGAACACAAAGAAGTTTCTCAGAAAGCTTCTTTCTCTTTGTTATCGGAGGATATTTCCTTTGGCCCTATAGTCTTCAAAGGGATCCGAAATATCTGTTCTCAGATTCCACATTAATAAGGCTAGCAAAGAGATCCACGAAATACAGATGTAACTCTGTGAGATGAATTAACAGGACACTAAGCAGTTTCTCAGAAAGCTTCTTTCCAGATTTCATCTGAGGATATTTAATTTTTCACCATAGCCCTCTATGGGCTTCCAGTTATCACTTTGCCAATTCCACAAGAACTGTCTTAGCGAAAGGCTTCTTGAGGGGAAAGCTGTAACTCTGTGAGATGATTTCACAGAACATAAAGAAGTTTCTCAGAAAGCTTCTTTCTCTTTGTTATCGGAGGATATTTCCTTTGGCCCTATAGACTTCAAAGGGATCCGAAATATCTGTTCTCAGATTCCACAGAAATAAGGCTAGCAAAGAGATCCACGAAATACAGATGTAAGTCTGTGAGATGAATTAACAGGACACTAAGCAGTTTCTAAGAAAGCTTCTTTCCAGATTTCATCTGAGGATATTTCCTTTTTCACCATAGCCCTCTATGGGCTTCCAAATATCACTTTGCCAATTCCACAAGAACTGTCTTAGCGAAAGGCTTCTTGAGGGAAAAGCTGTAACTCTGTGAGATGATTTAACAGAACACAAAGAAATTTCTCAGAAAGCTTCTTTGTCTTTGTTGTCGGAAGATATTTCCTTTGGCCCTATAGTCTTCAAAGGGATCCGAAATATCTGTTCTCAGATTCCACAGAAATAAGGCTAGCAAAGATATCCACGAAATACAGATGTAAGTCTGTGAGATGAATTAACAGGACACTAAGCAGTTTCTCAGAAAGCTTCTTTCCAGATTTCATCTGAGGATATTTGCTTTTTCACCATAGCCCTCCATGGCTTCCAAATATAACTTTGCCAATTCCACAAGATCTGTCTTAGCGAAAGGCTTCTTGAGGGGAAAGCTGTAACTCTGTGAGATGATTTCACAGAACACAAAGAAGTTTCTCAGAAAGCTTCTTTCTCTTTGTTATCGGAGGATATTTCCTTTGGCCCTATAGTCTTCAAAGGGATCCGAAATATCTGTTCTCAGATTCCACAGAAATAAGGCTAGCAAAGAGATCCACGAAATACAGGTGTAACTCTGTGAGATGAATTAACAGAACACTAAGCAGTTTCTAAGAAAGCTTCTTTCCAGATTTCATCTGAGGATATTTCCTTTTTCACCATAGCCCTCTATGGGCTTCCAAATATCACTTTGCCAATTCCACAAGAACTGTCTTAGCTAAAGGCTTCTTGAGGGGAAAGCTGTAACTCTGTGAGATGATTTCACGGAACACAAAGAAGTTTCTCAGAAAGCTTCTTTCTCTTTGTTATCGGAGGATATTTCCTTTGGCCCTATAGACTTCAAAGGGATCCGAAATATCTGTTCTCAGATTCCACAGAAATAAGGCTAGCAAAGAGATCCACGAAATACAGATGTAAGTCTGTGAGATGAATTAACAGGACACTAAGCAGTTTCTATGAAAGCTTCTTTCCAGATTTCATCTGAGGATATTTCCTTTTTCACCATAGCCCTCTATGGGCTTCCAAATATCACTTTGCCAATTCCACAAGAACTGTCTTAGCGAAAGGCTTCTCGAGGGGAGAGCTGTAACTCTGTGAGATGATTTCACAGAACACAAAGAAGTGTCTCAGAAAGCTTCTTTCTCTTTGTTATCGGAGGATATTTCCTTTGGCCCTATAGTCTTCAAAGAGATCCGAAATATCTGTTCTCAGATTCCACAGAAATAAGGCTAGCAAAGAGATCCACGAAATACAGATGTAAGTCTGTGAGATGAATTAACAGAACACTAAGCAGTTTCTCAGAAAGATTCTTTCCAGATTTCATCTGAGGATATTTCTTTTTTCACCATAGCCCTCTATGTTCTTCCAAATATCACTTTGCCAATTCCACAAGAACAGTCTTAGCAAAAGGCTTCTTGAGGGGAAAGCTGTAACTCTGTGAGATGATTTCACAGAACACAAAGAAGTGTCTCAGAAAGCTTCTTTCTCTTTGTTATCGGAGGATATTTCCTTTGGCCCTATAGTCTTCAAAGGGATCCGAAATATCTGTTCTCAGATTCCACAGAAATAAGGCTAGCAAAGAGATCCACGAAATACAGATGTAACTCTGTGAGATGAATTAACAGGACACTAAGCAGTTTCTAAGAAAGCTTCTTTCCAGATTTCATCTGAGGATATTTCCTTTTTCACCATAGCCCTCTAAGGGCTTCCAAATATAACTTTGCCAATTCCACAAGAACTGTCTTAGCGAAAGGCTTCTTGAGGGGAAAGCTGTAACTCTGTGAGATGATTTCACAGAACACAAAGAGGTTTCTCAGAAAGCTTCTTTCTCTTTGTTATGGGAGGATATTTCCTTTGGCCCTATAGTCTTCAAAGGGATCCGAAATATCTGTTCTCAGATTCCACAGAAATAAGGCTAGCAAAGAGATCCACGAAATACAGATGTAACTCGGTGAGATGAATTAACAGGACACTAAGCAGTTTCTCAGAAAGCTTCTTTCCAGATTTCATCTGAGGATATTTAATTTTTCACCGTAGCCCTCTATGGGCCTCCAAATATCACTTTGCCAATTCCACAAGAACTGTCTTAGCGAAAGGCTTCTTGAGGGGAAAGCTGTAACTCTGTGAGATGATTTCACAGAACACAAAGAAGTTTCTCAGAAAGCTTCTTTCTCTTTGTTATCGGAGGATATTTCCTTTGGCCTTATAGTCTTCAAAGGGATCCCAAATACCTGTTCTCAGATTCCAAAGAAATAAGGCTAGCAAAGAGATCCACGAAATACAGATGTAAGTCTGTGAGATGAATTAAGAGAACACTAAGCAGTTTCTCAGAAAGCTTCTTTCCAGATTTCATCTGAGGATATTTCCTTTTTCACCATAGCCCTCTATGGGCTTCCAAATATCACTTTGCCAAATCCACAATAACTGTCTTAGCGAAAGGCTTCTTGAGGGGAAAGCTGTAACTCTGTGAGATGATTTCACAGAACACAAAGAAGTTTCTCAGAAAGCTTCTTTCTCTTTGTTATCGGAGGATGTTTCCTTTGGCCCTATAGTCTTCAAAGGGATCCGAAATATCTGTTCTCAGATTCCACAGAAATAAGGCTAGCAAAGAGATCCACGAAATACAGATGTAACTCTATGAGATGAATTAACAGGACACTAAGCAGTTTCTCAGAAAGCTTCTTTCCAGAATTCATCTGAGGATATTTCCTTTTTCATCGTAGCCCTCCATGGGCTTCCAAATATCACTTTACCAATTCCACAAAAACTGTCTTAGCGAAAGGCTTCTTGAGGGGAAAGCTGTAACTCTGTGAGATGATTTCACAGAACACAAAGAAGTTTCTCAGAAAGCTTCTTTCTCTTTGTTATCGGAGGATATTTCCTTTGGCCCTATAGACTTCAAAGGGATCCGAAATATCTGTTCTCAGATTCCAGAGAAATAAGGCTAGCAAAGATATCCATGAAATACAGATGTAAGTCTCTGAGATGAATTAACAGAACACTAAGCAGTTTCTCAGAGAGCTTCTTTCCAGATTTCATCTGAGGATATTTCCTTTTTCACCATAGCCCTCTATGGGCTTCCAAATATCACCTTGCCAATTCCACAAGAACTGTCTTAGCGAAAGGCTTCTTGAGGGGAAAGCTGTAACTCTGTGAGATGATTTCACAGAACACAAAGAAGTTTCTCAGAAAGCTTCTTTCTCTTTGTTATCGGAGGATATTTCCTTTGGCCCTATAGTCTTCAAAGGGATCCGAAATATCTGTTCTCAGATTCCACAGAAATAAGGCTAGCAAAGAGATCCACGAAATACAGATGTAACTCTTTGAGATGAATTAACAGAACACTAAGCAGTTTCACAGAAAGCTTCTTTCCAGATTTCATCTGAGGATATTTTCTTTTTCACCATAGCCCTCTATGGCTTCCAAATATAACTTTGCCAATTCCACAAGAACTGTCTTAGCGAAAGGCTTCTTGAGGGGAAAGCTGTAACTCTGTGAGATGATTTCACAGAACACAAAGAAGTTTCTCAGAAAGCTTCTTTCTCTTTGTTATCGGAGGATATTTCCTTTGGCCCTATAGTCTTCAAAGGGATCCGAAATATCTGTTCTCAGATTCCACAGAAATAAGGCTAGCAAAGAGATCCACGAAATACAGATGTAACTCTGTGAGATGAATTAACAGAACACTAAGCAGTTTCTCAGAACGCTTCTTTCCAGATTTCATCTGAGGATATTTCCTTTTTCACCATAGCCCTCTATGGCTTCCAAATATAACTTTGCCAATTCCACAAGAACTGTCTTAGCGAAAGGCTTCTTGAGGGGAAAGCTGTAACTCTGTGAGATGATTTCACAGAACACAAACAAGTTTCTCAGAAAGCTTCTTTCTCTTTGTTATGGGAGGATATTTCCTTTGGCCCTATAGTCTTCAGAGGGATCCGAAATATCTGTTCTCAGATTCCACAGAAATAAGGCTAGCAAAGAGATCCACGAAATAGAGATGTAAGTCTGTGAGATGAATTAACAGGACACTAAGCAGTTTCTAAGAAAGCTTCTTTCCCGATTTCATCTGAGGATATTTCCTTTTTCACCATAGCCCTCTATGGGCTTCCAAATATCACTTTGCCAATTACACAAGAACTGTCTTAGCGAAAGGCTTCTTGAGGGGAAAGCTGTAACTCTGTGAGATGATTTCACAGAACACAAAGAAGTTTCTCTGAAAGCTTCTTTCTCTTTGTTATCGGAGGATATTTCCTTTGGCCCTATAGTCTTCAAAGGGATCCGAAATATCTGTTCTCAGATTCCACAGAAATAAGGCTAGCAAAGAGATCCACGAAATACAGATGTAACTCTGTGAGATGAATTAACAGAACACTAAGCAGTTTCTCAGAAAGCTTCTTTCCAGATTTCATCTGAGGATATTTCCTTTTTCACCATAGCCCTCTATGGCTTCCAAATATAACTTTGCCAATTCCACAAGAACTGTCTTAGCGAAAGGCTTCTTGAGGGGAAAGCTGTAACTCTGTGAGATGATTTCACAGAACACAAAGAAGTTTCTCAGAAAGCTTCTTTCTCTTTGTTATGGGAGGATATTTCCTTTGGCCCTATAGTCTTCAAAGGGATCCGAAATATCTGTTCTCAGATTCCACAGAAATAAGGCTAGCAAAGAGATCCATGAAATACAGATGTAACTCTGTGAGATGAATTAACAGGAAACTAAGCAGTTTCTCAGAAAGCTTCTTTCCAGATTTCATCTGAGGATATTTCCTTTTTCACCATAGCCCTCTATGGCTTCCAAATATCACTTTGCCAATTCCACAAGAACTGTCTTAGCGAAAGGCTTCTTGAGGGGAAAGCTGTAACTCTGTGAGATGATTTCACAGAACACAAAGAAATTTCTCAGAAAGCTTCTTTCTCTTTGTTATCGGAGGATATTTCCTTTGGCCCTATAGTCTTCAAAGGGATCCGAAATATCTGTTCTCATATTCCAAAGAAATAAGGCTAGCAAAGAGATCCACGAAATACAGATGTAACTCTGTGAGATGAATTAACAGGACACTAAGCAGTTTCTCAGAAAGCTTCTTTCCAGATTTCATCTGAGGATATTTCCTTTTTCACCATAGCCCTCTATGGGCTTCCAAATATCACTTTGCCAATTCCACAAGAACTGTCTTAGCGAAAGACTTCTAGAGGGGAAAGCTGTAACTCTGTGAGATGATTTCACAGAACACAAAGAAGTTTCTCAGAAAGCTTCTTTCTCTTTGTTATCGGAGGATATTTCCTTTGGCCCTATAGTCTTCAAAGGGATCCGAAATATCTGTTCTCAGATTCCACAGAAATAAGGCTAGCAAAGAGATCCACGAAATAGAGATGTAAGTCTGTCAGATGAATTAACAGGACACTAAGCAGTTTCTCAGAAAGCTTCTTTCCAGATTTCATCTGAGGATATTTAATTTTTCACCATAGCCCTCTATGGGCTTCCAAATATCACTTTGCCAATTCCACAAGAACTGTCTTAGCGAAAGGCTTCTTGAGGGGAAAGCTGTAACTCTGTGAGATGATTTCACAGAACACAAAGAAGTTTCTCAGAAAGCTTCTTTCTCTTTGTTATCGGAGGATATTTCCTTTGGCCCTATAGACTTCAAAGGGATCCGAAATATCTGTTCTCAGATTCCAGAGAAATAAGGCTAGCAAAGAGATCCACGAAATACAGATGTAAGTCTGTGAGTTGAATTAACAGAACACTAAGCAGTTTCTCAGAAAGCTTTCCAGATTTCATCTGAGGATATTTCCTTTTTTACCATAGCCCTCTATGGCTTCCAAATATAACTTTGCCAATTCCACAAGAACTGTCTTAGCGAAAGGCTACTTGAGGGGAAAGCTGTAACTCTGTGAGATGATTTCACAGAACACAAAGAGGTTTCTCAGAAAGCTTCTTTCTCTTTGTTATCGGAGGATATTTCCTTTGGCCCTATAGTCTTCAAAGGGATCCGAAATATCTGTTCTCAGATTCCACAGAAATAAGGCTAGCAAAGAGATCCACGAAATACAGATGTAACTCTGTGAGATGAATTAACAGGACACTAAGCAGTTTCTCAGAAAGCTTCTTTCCAGATTTCATCTGAGTATATTTAATTTTTCACCATAGCCCTCTATGGGCTTCCAAATATCACTTTGCCAATTCCACAAGAACTGTCTTAGCGAAAGGCTTCTTGAGGGGAAAGCTGTAACTCTGTGAGATGATTTCACAGAACACAAAGAAGTTTCTCAGAAAGCTTCTTTCTCTTTGTTATCGGAGGATATTTCCTTTGCCCCTATAGTCTTCAAAGGGATCCGAAATATCTGTTCTCAGATTTCACAGAAATAAGGCTAGCAAAGAGATCCACGAAATACAGATGTAACTCTGTGAGATGAATTAACAGGACACTAAGCAGTTTCTAAGAAAGCTTCTTTCCAGATTTCATCTGAGGATATTTCCTTTTTCACCATAGGCCTCCTTGACTTCCAAATATCACTTTGCCAATTCCACAAGAACTGTCTTAGCGAAAGGCTTCTTGAGGGGAAAGCTGTAACTCTGTGAGATGATTTCACAGAAAACAAAGAAGTTTCTCAGAAAGCTTCTTTCTCTTTGTTATCGGAGGATATTTCCTTTGGCCCTATAGTCTTCAAAGGGATCCGAAATATCTTTTCTCAGATTCCACAGAAATAAGGCTAGCAAAGAGATCCACGAAATACAGATGTAACTCTGTGAGATGAATTAACAGGACACTAAGCAGTTTCTCAGAAAGCTTCTTTCCAGATTTCATCTGAGGATATTTAATTTTTCACCATAGCCCTCTATGGGCTTCCAAATATCACTTTGCCAATTCCACAAGAACTGTCTTAGCGAAAGGCTTCTTGAAGGGAAAGCTGTATCTCTGTGAGATGATTACACAGAACACAAAGAAGTTTCTCAGAAAGCTTCTTTCTCTTTGTTATCGGAGGATATTTCCTTTGGCCCTATAGTCTTCAAAGGGATCCGAAATATCTGTTCTCAGATTCCACAGAAATAAGGCTAGCAAAGAGAACCACGAAATACAGATGTAACTCTGTGAGATGAATTAACAGAACACTAAGCAGTTTCTCAGAAAGCTTCCTTCCAGATGTCATCCGAGGATATTTCCTTTTTCAACATCGCCCTCTAGGGGCTTCCAAATATCACTTTGCCAATTCCACAAGAACTGACTTAGCGATAGGCTTCTTGAGGGGAAAGCTGTAACTCTGTGAGATGATTTCACAGAACACAAAGAAGTTTCTCAGAAAGCTTCTTTCTCTTTGTTATGGGAGGATATTTCCTTTGGCCCTGTGGTCTTCCAAGGGATCCGAAATATCTGTTCTCAGATTCCACAGAAATAAGGCTAGCAAAGAGATCCACGAAATACAGATGTAAGTCTGTGAGATGAATTAACAGGACACTAAGCAGTTTCTAAGAAAGCTTCTTTCCAGATTTCATCTGAGGATATTTCCTTTTTCACCATAGCCCTCTATGGGCTTCCAAATATCACTTTGCCAATTCCACAAGAACTGTCTTAGCGAAAGGCTTCTTGAGGGAAAAGCTGTAACTCTGTGAGATGATTTAACAGAACACAAAGAAATTTCTCAGAAAGCTTCTTTGTCTTTGTTGTCGGAAGATATTTCCTTTGGCCCTATAGTCTTCAAAGGGATCCGAAATATCTGTTCTCAGATTCCACAGAAATAAGGCTAGCAAAGATATCCACGAAATACAGATGTAAGTCTGTGAGATGAATTAACAGGACACTAAGCAGTTTCTCAGAAAGCTTCTTTCCAGATTTCATCTGAGGATATTTGCTTTTTCACCATAGCCCTCCATGGCTTCCAAATATAACTTTGCCAATTCCACAAGATCTGTCTTAGCGAAAGGCTTCTTGAGGGGAAAGCTGTAACTCTGTGAGATGATTTCACAGAACACAAAGAAGTTTCTCAGAAAGCTTCTTTCTCTTTGTTATCGGAGGATATTTCCTTTGGCCCTATAGTCTTCAAAGGGATCCGAAATATCTGTTCTCAGATTCCACAGAAATAAGGCTAGCAAAGAGATCCACGAAATACAGGTGTAACTCTGTGAGATGAATTAACAGAACACTAAGCAGTTTCTAAGAAAGCTTCTTTCCAGATTTCATCTGAGGATATTTCCTTTTTCACCATAGCCCTCTATGGGCTTCCAAATATCACTTTGCCAATTCCACAAGAACTGTCTTAGCTAAAGGCTTCTTGAGGGGAAAGCTGTAACTCTGTGAGATGATTTCACGGAACACAAAGAAGTTTCTCAGAAAGCTTCTTTCTCTTTGTTATCGGAGGATATTTCCTTTGGCCCTATAGACTTCAAAGGGATCCGAAATATCTGTTCTCAGATTCCACAGAAATAAGGCTAGCAAAGAGATCCACGAAATACAGATGTAAGTCTGTGAGATGAATTAACAGGACACTAAGCAGTTTCTATGAAAGCTTCTTTCCAGATTTCATCTGAGGATATTTCCTTTTTCACCATAGCCCTCTATGGGCTTCCAAATATCACTTTGCCAATTCCACAAGAACTGTCTTAGCGAAAGGCTTCTCGACGGGAGAGCTGTAACTCTGTGAGATGATTTCACAGAACACAAAGAAGTGTCTCAGAAAGCTTCTTTCTCTTTGTTATCGGAGGATATTTCCTTTGGCCCTATAGTCTTCAAAGAGATCCGAAATATCTGTTCTCAGATTCCACAGAAATAAGGCTAGCAAAGAGATCCACGAAATACAGATGTAAGTCTGTGAGATGAATTAACAGAACACTAAGGAGTTTCTCAGAAAGATTCTTTCCAGATTTCATCTGAGGATATTTCTTTTTTCACCATAGCCCTCTATGTTCTTCCAAATATCACTTTGCCAATTCCACAAGAACAGTCTTAGCAAAAGGCTTCTTGAGGGGAAAGCTGTAACTCTGTGAGATGATTTCACAGAACACAAAGAAGTTTCTCAGAAAGCTTCTTTCTCTTTGTTATCGGAGGATATTTCCTTTGGCCCTATAGTCTTCAAAGGGATCCGAAATATCTGTTCTCAGATTCCACAGAAATAAGGCTAGCAAAGAGATCCACGAAATACAGATGTAACTCTGTGAGATGAATTAACAGGACACTAAGCAGTTTCTAAGAAAGCTTCTTTCCAGATTTCATCTGAGGATATTTCCTTTTTCACCATAGCCCTCTAAGGGCTTCCAAATATAACTTTGCCAATTCCACAAGAACTGTCTTAGCGAAAGGCTTCTTGAGGGGAAAGCTGTAACTCTGTGAGATGATTTCACAGAACACAAAGAGGTTTCTCAGAAAGCTTCTTTCTCTTTGTTATGGGAGGATATTTCCTTTGGCCCTATAGTCTTCAAAGGGATCCGAAATATCTGTTCTCAGATTCCACAGAAATAAGGCTAGCAAAGAGATCCACGAAATACAGATGTAACTCGGTGAGATGAATTAACAGGACACTAAGCAGTTTCTCAGAAAGCTTCTTTCCAGATTTCATCTGAGGATATTTAATTTTTCACCGTAGCCCTCTATGGGCCTCCAAATATCACTTTGCCAATTCCACAAGAACTGTCTTAGCGAAAGGCTTCTTGAGGGGAAAGCTGTAACTCTGTGAGATGATTTCACAGAACACAAAGAAGTTTCTCAGAAAGCTTCTTTCTCTTTGTTATCGGAGGATATTTCCTTTGGCCTTATAGTCTTCAAAGGGATCCCAAATACCTGTTCTCAGATTCCAAAGAAATAAGGCTAGCAAAGAGATCCACGAAATACAGATGTAAGTCTGTGAGATGAATTAAGAGAACACTAAGCAGTTTCTCAGAAAGCTTCTTTCCAGATTTCATCTGAGGATATTTCCTTTTTCACCATAGCCCTCTATGGGCTTCCAAATATCACTTTGCCAAATCCACAATAACTGTCTTAGCGAAAGGCTTCTTGAGGGGAAAGCTGTAACTCTGTGAGATGATTTCACAGAACACAAAGAAGTTTCTCAGAAAGCTTCTTTCTCTTTGTTATCGGAGGATATTTCCTTTGGCCCTATAGTCTTCAAAGGGATCCGAAATATCTGTTCTCAGATTCCACAGAAATAAGGCTAGCAAAGAGATCCACGAAATACAGATGTAACTCTCTGAGATGAATTAACAGGACACTAAGCAGTTTCTCAGAAAGCTTCTTTCCAGATTTCATCTGAGGATATTTCCTTTTTCATCGTAGCCCTCCATGGGCTTCCAAATATCACTTTACCAATTCCACAAAAACTGTCTTAGCGAAAGGCTTCTTGAGGGGAAAGCTGTAACTCTGTGAGATGATTTCACAGAACACAAAGAAGTTTCTCAGAAAGCTTCTTTCTCTTTGTTATCGGAGGATATTTCCTTTGGCCCTATAGACTTCAAAGGGATCCGAAATATCTGTTCTCAGATTCCAGAGAAATAAGGCTAGCAAAGATATCCATGAAATACAGATGTAAGTCTCTGAGATGAATTAACAGAACACTAAGCAGTTTCTCAGAAAGCTTCTTTCCAGATTTCATCTGAGGATATTTCCTTTTTCACCATAGCCCTCTATGGGCTTCCAAATATCACTTTGCCAATTCCACAAGAACTGTCTTAGCGAAAGGCTTCTTGAGGGGAAAGCTGTAACTCTGTGAGATGATTTCACAGAACACAAAGAAGTTTCTCAGAAAGCTTCTTTCTCTTTGTTATCGGAGGATATTTCCTTTGGCCCTATAGTCTTCAAAGGGATCCGAAATATCTGTTCTCAGATTCCACAGAAATAAGGCTAGCAAAGAGATCCACGAAATACAGATGTAACTCTTTGAGATGAATTAACAGAACACTAAGCAGTTTCACAGAAAGCTTCTTTCCAGATTTCATCTGAGGATATTTTCTTTTTCACCATAGCCCTCTATGGCTTCCAAATATAACTTTGCCAATTCCACAAGAACTGTCTTAGCGAAAGGCTTCTTGAGGGAAAAGCTGTAACTCTGTGAGATGATTTCACAGAACACAAAGAAGTTTCTCAGAAAGCTTCTTTCTCTTTGTTATCGGAGGATATTTCCTTTGGCCCTATAGTCTTCAAAGGGATCCGAAATATCTGTTCTCAGATTCCACAGAAATAAGGCTAGCAAAGAGATCCACGAAATACAGATGTAACTCTGTGAGATGAATTAACAGAACACTAAGCAGTTTCTCAGAACGCTTCTTTCCAGATTTCATCTGAGGATATTTCCTTTTTCACCATAGCCCTCTATGGCTTCCAAATATAACTTTGCCAATTCCACAAGAACTGTCTTAGCGAAAGGCTTCTTGAGGGGAAAGCTGTAACTCTGTGAGATGATTTCACAGAACACAAACAAGTTTCTCAGAAAGCTTCTTTCTCTTTGTTATGGGAGGATATTTCCTTTGGCCCTATAGTCTTCAGAGGGATCCGAAATATCTGTTCTCAGATTCCACAGAAATAAGGCTAGCAAAGAGATCCACGAAATAGAGATGTAAGTCTGTGAGATGAATTAACAGGACACTAAGCAGTTTCTAAGAAAGCTTCTTTCCCGATTTCATCTGAGGATATTTCCTTTTTCACCATAGCCCTCTATGGGCTTCCAAATATCACTTTGCCAATTCCACAAGAACTGTCTTAGCGAAAGGCTTCTTGAGGGGAAAGCTGTAACTCTGTGAGATGATTTCACAGAACACAAAGAAGTTTCTCTGAAAGCTTCTTTCTCTTTGTTATCGGAGGATATTTCCTTTGGCCCTATAGTCTTCAAAGGGATCCGAAATATCTGTTCTCAGATTCCACAGAAATAAGGCTAGCAAAGAGATCCACGAAATACAGATGTAACTCTGTGAGATGAATTAACAGAACACTAAGCAGTTTCTCAGAAAGCTTCTTTCCAGATTTCATCTGAGGATATTTCCTTTTTCACCATAGCCCTCTATGGCTTCCAAATATAACTTTGCCAATTCCACAAGAACTGTCTTAGCGAAAGGCTTCTTGAGGGGAAAGCTGTAACTCTGTGAGATGATTTCACAGAACACAAAGAAGTTTCTCAGAAAGCTTCTTTCTCTTTGTTATGGGAGGATATTTCCTTTGGCCCTATAGTCTTCAAAGGGATCCGAAATATCTGTTCTCAGATTCCACAGAAATAAGGCTAGCAAAGAGATCCATGAAATACAGATGTAACTCTGTGAGATGAATTAACAGGAAACTAAGCAGTTTCTCAGAAAGCTTCTTTCCAGATTTCATCTGAGGATATTTCCTTTTTCACCATAGCCCTCTATGGCTTCCAAATATCACTTTGCCAATTCCACAAGAACTGTCTTAGCGAAAGGCTTCTTGAGGGGAAAGCTGTAACTCTGTGAGATGATTTCACAGAACACAAAGAAATTTCTCAGAAAGCTTCTTTCTCTTTGTTATCGGAGGATATTTCCTTTGGCCCTATAGTCTTCAAAGGGATCCGAAATATCTGTTCTCATATTCCAAAGAAATAAGGCTAGCAAAGAGATCCACGAAATACAGATGTAACTCTGTGAGATGAATTAACAGGACACTAAGCAGTTTCTCAGAAAGCTTCTTTCCAGATTTCATCTGAGGATATTTCCTTTTTCACCATAGCCCTCTATGGGCTTCCAAATATCACTTTGCCAATTCCACAAGAACTGTCTTAGCGAAAGACTTCTAGAGGGGAAAGCTGTAACTCTGTGAGATGATTTCACAGAACACAAAGAAGTTTCTCAGAAAGCTTCTTTCTCTTTGTTATCGGAGGATATTTCCTTTGGCCCTATAGTCTTCAAAGGGATCCGAAATATCTGTTCTCAGATTCCACAGAAATAAGGCTAGCAAAGAGATCCACGAAATAGAGATGTAAGTCTGTCAGATGAATTAACAGGACACTAAGCAGTTTCTCAGAAAGCTTCTTTCCAGATTTCATCTGAGGATATTTAATTTTTCACCATAGCCCTCTATGGGCTTCCAAATATCACTTTGCCAATTCCACAAGAACTGTCTTAGCGAAAGGCTTCTTGAGGGGAAAGCTGTAACTCTGTGAGATGATTTCACAGAACACAAAGAAGTTTCTCAGAAAGCTTCTTTCTCTTTGTTATCGGAGGATATTTCCTTTGGCCCTATAGTCTTCAAAGGGATCCGAAATATCTGTTCTCAGATTCCACAGAAATAAGGCTAGCAAAGAGATCCACGAAATACAGGTGTAACTCTGTGAGATGAATTAACAGAACACTAAGCAGTTTCTAAGAAAGCTTCTTTCCAGATTTCATCTGAGGATATTTCCTTTTTCACCATAGCCCTCTATGGGCTTCCAAATATCACTTTGCCAATTCCACAAGAACTGTCTTAGCTAAAGGCTTCTTGAGGGGAAAGCTGTAACTCTGTGAGATGATTTCACGGAACACAAAGAAGTTTCTCAGAAAGCTTCTTTCTCTTTGTTATCGGTGGATATTTCCTTTGGCCCTATAGACTTCAAAGGGATCCGAAATATCTGTTCTCAGATTCCACAGAAATAAGGCTAGCAAAGAGATCCACGAAATACAGATGTAAGTCTGTGAGATGAATTAACAGGACACTAAGCAGTTTCTATGAAAGCTTCTTTCCAGATTTCATCTGAGGATATTTCCTTTTTCACCATAGCCCTCTATGGGCTTCCAAATATCACTTTGCCAATTCCACAAGAACTGTCTTAGCGAAAGGCTTCTCGAGGGGAGAGCTGTAACTCTGTGAGATGATTTCACAGAACACAAAGAAGTGTCTCAGAAAGCTTCTTTCTCTTTGTTATCGGAGGATATTTCCTTTGGCCCTATAGTCTTCAAAGAGATCCGAAATATCTGTTCTCAGATTCCACAGAAATAAGGCTAGCAAAGAGATCCACGAAATACAGATGTAAGTCTGTGAGATGAATTAACAGAACACTAAGCAGTTTCTCAGAAAGATTCTTTCCAGATTTCATCTGAGGATATTTCTTTTTTCACCATAACCCTCTATGTTCTTCCAAATATCACTTTGCCAATTCCACAAGAACAGTCTTAGCAAAAGGCTTCTTGAGGGGAAAGCTGTAACTCTGTGAGATGATTTCACAGAACACAAAGAAGTGTCTCAGAAAGCTTCTTTCTCTTTGTTATCGGAGGATATTTCCTTTGGCCCTATAGTCTTCAAAGGGATCCGAAATATCTGTTCTCAGATTCCACAGAAATAAGGCTAGCAAAGAGATCCACGAAATACAGATGTAACTCTGTGAGATGAATTAACAGGACACTAAGCAGTTTCTAAGAAAGCTTCTTTCCAGATTTCATCTGAGGATATTTCCTTTTTCACCATAGCCCTCTAAGGGCTTCCAAATATAACTTTGCCAATTCCACAAGAACTGTCTTAGCGAAAGGCTTCTTGAGGGGAAAGCTGTAACTCTGTGAGATGATTTCACAGAACACAAAGAGGTTTCTCAGAAAGCTTCTTTCTCTTTGTTATGGGAGGATATTTCCTTTGGCCCTATAGTCTTCAAAGGGATCCGAAATATCTGTTCTCAGATTCCACAGAAATAAGGCTAGCAAAGAGATCCACGAAATACAGATGTAACTCGGTGAGATGAATTAACAGGACACTAAGCAGTTTCTCAGAAAGCTTCTTTCCAGATTTCATCTGAGGATATTTAATTTTTCACCGTAGCCCTCTATGGGCCTCCAAATATCACTTTGCCAATTCCACAAGAACTGTCTTAGCGAAAGGCTTCTTGAGGGGAAAGCTGTAACTCTGTGAGATGATTTCACAGAACACAAAGAAGTTTCTCAGAAAGCTTCTTTCTCTTTGTTATCGGAGGATATTTCCTTTGGCCTTATAGTCTTCAAAGGGATCCCAAATACCTGTTCTCAGATTCCAAAGAAATAAGGCTAGCAAAGAGATCCACGAAATACAGATGTAAGTCTGTGAGATGAATTAAGAGAACACTAAGCAGTTTCTCAGAAAGCTTCTTTCCAGATTTCATCTGAGGATATTTCCTTTTTCACCATAGCCCTCTATGGGCTTCCAAATATCACTTTGCCAAATCCACAATAACTGTCTTAGCGAAAGGCTTCTTGAGGGGAAAGCTGTAACTCTGTGAGATGATTTCACAGAACACAAAGAAGTTTCTCAGAAAGCTTCTTTCTCTTTGTTATCGGAGGATATTTCCTTTGGCCCTATAGTCTTCAAAGGGATCCGAAATATCTGTTCTCAGATTCCACAGAAATAAGGCTAGCAAAGAGATCCACGAAATACAGATGTAACTCTCTGAGATGAATTAACAGGACACTAAGCAGTTTCTCAGAAAGCTTCTTTCCAGATTTCATCTGAGGATATTTCCTTTTTCATCGTAGCCCTCCATGGGCTTCCAAATATCACTTTACCAATTCCACAAAAACTGTCTTAGCGAAAGGCTTCTTGAGGGGAAAGCTGTAACTCTGTGAGATGATTTCACAGAACACAAAGAAGTTTCTCAGAAAGCTTCTTTCTCTTTGTTATCGGAGGATATTTCCTTTGGCCCTATAGACTTCAAAGGGATCCGAAATATCTGTTCTCAGATTCCAGAGAAATAAGGCTAGCAAAGATATCCATGAAATACAGATGTAAGTCTCTGAGATGAATTAACAGAACACTAAGCAGTTTCTCAGAAAGCTTCTTTCCAGATTTCATCTGAGGATATTTCCTTTTTCACCATAGCCCTCTATGGGCTTCCAAATATCACCTTGCCAATTCCACAAGAACTGTCTTAGCGAAAGGCTTCTTGAGGGGAAAGCTGTAACTCTGTGAGATGATTTCACAGAACACAAAGAAGTTTCTCAGAAAGCTTCTTTCTCTTTGTTATCGGAGGATATTTCCTTTGGCCCTATAGTCTTCAAAGGGATCCGAAATATCTGTTCTCAGATTCCACAGAAATAAGGCTAGCAAAGAGATCCACGAAATACAGATGTAACTCTTTGAGATGAATTAACAGAACACTAAGCAGTTTCACAGAAAGCTTCTTTCCAGATTTCATCTGAGGATATTTTCTTTTTCACCATAGCCCTCTATGGCTTCCAAATATAACTTTGCCAATTCCACAAGAACTGTCTTAGCGAAAGGCTTCTTGAGGGGAAAGCTGTAACTCTGTGAGATGATTTCACAGAACACAAAGAAGTTTCTCAGAAAGCTTCTTTCTCTTTGTTATCGGAGGATATTTCCTTTGGCCCTATAGTCTTCAAAGGGATCCGAAATATCTGTTCTCAGATTCCACAGAAATAAGGCTAGCAAAGAGATCCACGAAATACAGATGTAACTCTGTGAGATGAATTAACAGAACACTAAGCAGTTTCTCAGAACGCTTCTTTCCAGATTTCATCTGAGGATATTTCCTTTTTCACCATAGCCCTCTATGGCTTCCAAATATAACTTTGCCAATTCCACAAGAACTGTCTTAGCGAAAGGCTTCTTGAGGGGAAAGCTGTAACTCTGTGAGATGATTTCACAGAACACAAACAAGTTTCTCAGAAAGCTTCTTTCTCTTTGTTATGGGAGGATATTT
The DNA here is from genome assembly GCF_043159975.1 of Macaca nemestrina. Taxonomy (NCBI): domain Eukaryota; kingdom Metazoa; phylum Chordata; class Mammalia; order Primates; family Cercopithecidae; genus Macaca; species Macaca nemestrina. The sequence continues at coordinate 56,428,108 of NC_092129.1, read as the reverse complement.
CCTTTGGCCCTATAGTCTTCAGAGGGATCCGAAATATCTGTTCTCAGATTCCACAGAAATAAGGCTAGCAAAGAGATCCACGAAATAGAGATGTAAGTCTGTGAGATGAATTAACAGGACACTAAGCAGTTTCTAAGAAAGCTTCTTTCCCGATTTCATCTGAGGATATTTCCTTTTTCACCATAGCCCTCTATGGGCTTCCAAATATCACTTTGCCAATTACACAAGAACTGTCTTAGCGAAAGGCTTCTTGAGGGGAAAGCTGTAACTCTGTGAGATGATTTCACAGAACACAAAGAAGTTTCTCTGAAAGCTTCTTTCTCTTTGTTATCGGAGGATATTTCCTTTGGCCCTATAGTCTTCAAAGGGATCCGAAATATCTGTTCTCAGATTCCACAGAAATAAGGCTAGCAAAGAGATCCACGAAATACAGATGTAACTCTGTGAGATGAATTAACAGAACACTAAGCAGTTTCTCAGAAAGCTTCTTTCCAGATTTCATCTGAGGATATTTCCTTTTTCACCATAGCCCTCTATGGCTTCCAAATATAACTTTGCCAATTCCACAAGAACTGTCTTAGCGAAAGGCTTCTTGAGGGGAAAGCTGTAACTCTGTGAGATGATTTCACAGAACACAAAGAAGTTTCTCAGAAAGCTTCTTTCTCTTTGTTATGGGAGGATATTTCCTTTGGCCCTATAGTCTTCAAAGGGATCCGAAATATCTGTTCTCAGATTCCACAGAAATAAGGCTAGCAAAGAGATCCATGAAATACAGATGTAACTCTGTGAGATGAATTAACAGGAAACTAAGCAGTTTCTCAGAAAGCTTCTTTCCAGATTTCATCTGAGGATATTTCCTTTTTCACCATAGCCCTCTATGGCTTCCAAATATCACTTTGCCAATTCCACAAGAACTGTCTTAGCGAAAGGCTTCTTGAGGGGAAAGCTGTAACTCTGTGAGATGATTTCACAGAACACAAAGAAATTTCTCAGAAAGCTTCTTTCTCTTTGTTATCGGAGGATATTTCCTTTGGCCCTATAGTCTTCAAAGGGATCCGAAATATCTGTTCTCATATTCCAAAGAAATAAGGCTAGCAAAGAGATCCACGAAATACAGATGTAACTCTGTGAGATGAATTAACAGGACACTAAGCAGTTTCTCAGAAAGCTTCTTTCCGGATTTCATCTGAGGATATTTCCTTTTTCACCATAGCCCTCTATGGGCTTCCAAATATCACTTTGCCAATTCCACAAGAACTGTCTTAGCGAAAGACTTCTAGAGGGGAAAGCTGTAACTCTGTGAGATGATTTCACAGAACACAAAGAAGTTTCTCAGAAAGCTTCTTTCTCTTTGTTATCGGAGGATATTTCCTTTGGCCCTATAGTCTTCAAAGGGATCCGAAATATCTGTTCTCAGATTCCACAGAAATAAGGCTAGCAAAGAGATCCACGAAATAGAGATGTAAGTCTGTCAGATGAATTAACAGGACACTAAGCAGTTTCTCAGAAAGCTTCTTTCCAGATTTCATCTGAGGATATTTAATTTTTCACCATAGCCCTCTATGGGCTTCCAAATATCACTTTGCCAATTCCACAAGAACTGTCTTAGCGAAAGGCTTCTTGAGGGGAAAGCTGTAACTCTGTGAGATGATTTCACAGAACACAAAGAAGTTTCTCAGAAAGCTTCTTTCTCTTTGTTATCGGAGGATATTTCCTTTGGCCCTATAGACTTCAAAGGGATCCGAAATATCTGTTCTCAGATTCCAGAGAAATAAGGCTAGCAAAGAGATCCACGAAATACAGATGTAAGTCTGTGAGTTGAATTAACAGAACACTAAGCAGTTTCTCAGAAAGCTTTCCAGATTTCATCTGAGGATATTTCCTTTTTTACCATAGCCCTCTATGGCTTCCAAATATAACTTTGCCAATTCCACAAGAACTGTCTTAGCGAAAGGCTACTTGAGGGGAAAGCTGTAACTCTGTGAGATGATTTCACAGAACACAAAGAAGTTTCTCAGAAAGCTTCTTTCTCTTTGTTATCGGAGGATATTTCCTTTGGCCCTATAGTCTTCAAAGGGATCCGAAATATCTGTTCTCAGATTCCACAGAAATAAGGCTAGCAAAGAGATCCACGAAATACAGATGTAACTCTGTGAGATGAATTAACAGGACACTAAGCAGTTTCTCAGAAAGCTTCTTTCCAGATTTCATCTGAGTATATTTAATTTTTCACCATAGCCCTCTATGGGCTTCCAAATATCACTTTGCCAATTCCACAAGAACTGTCTTAGCGAAAGGCTTCTTGAGGGGAAAGCTGTAACTCTGTGAGATGATTTCACAGAACACAAAGAAGTTTCTCAGAAAGCTTCTTTCTCTTTGTTATCGGAGGATATTTCCTTTGCCCCTATAGTCTTCAAAGGGATCCGAAATATCTGTTCTCAGATTCCACAGAAATAAGGCTAGCAAAGAGATCCACGAAATACAGATGTAACTCTGTGAGATGAATTAACAGGACACTAAGCAGTTTCTAAGAAAGCTTCTTTCCAGATTTCATCTGAGGATATTTCCTTTTTCACCATAGGCCTCCTTGACTTCCAAATATCACTTTGCCAATTCCACAAGAACTGTCTTAGCGAAAGGCTTCTTGAGGGGAAAGCTGTAACTCTGTGAGATGATTTCACAGAAAACAAAGAAGTTTCTCAGAAAGCTTCTTTCTCTTTGTTATCGGAGGATATTTCCTTTGGCCCTATAGTCTTCAAAGGGATCCGAAATATCTTTTCTCAGATTCCACAGAAATAAGGCTAGCAAAGAGATCCACGAAATACAGATGTAACTCTGTGAGATGAATTAACAGGACACTAAGCAGTTTCTCAGAAAGCTTCTTTCCAGATTTCATCTGAGGATATTTAATTTTTCACCATAGCCCTCTATGGGCTTCCAAATATCACTTTGCCAATTCCACAAGAACTGTCTTAGCGAAAGGCTTCTTGAAGGGAAAGCTGTATCTCTGTGAGATGATTACACAGAACACAAAGAAGTTTCTCAGAAAGCTTCTTTCTCTTTGTTATCGGAGGATATTTCCTTTGGCCCTATAGTCTTCAAAGGGATCCGAAATATCTGTTCTCAGATTCCACAGAAATAAGGCTAGCAAAGAGAACCACGAAATACAGATGTAACTCTGTGAGATGAATTAACAGAACACTAAGCAGTTTCTCAGAAAGCTTCCTTCCAGATGTCATCCGAGGATATTTCCTTTTTCAACATCGCCCTCTAGGGGCTTCCAAATATCACTTTGCCAATTCCACAAGAACTGACTTAGCGATAGGCTTCTTGAGGGGAAAGCTGTAACTCTGTGAGATGATTTCACAGAACACAAAGAAGTTTCTCAGAAAGCTTCTTTCTCTTTGTTATGGGAGGATATTTCCTTTGGCCCTGTGGTCTTCCAAGGGATCCGAAATATCTGTTCTCAGATTCCACAGAAATAAGGCTAGCAAAGAGATCCACGAAATACAGATGTAAGTCTGTGAGATGAATTAACAGGACACTAAGCAGTTTCTAAGAAAGCTTCTTTCCAGATTTCATCTGAGGATATTTCCTTTTTCACCATAGCCCTCTATGGGCTTCCAAATATCACTTTGCCAATTCCACAAGAACTGTCTTAGCGAAAGGCTTCTTGAGGGAAAAGCTGTAACTCTGTGAGATGATTTAACAGAACACAAAGAAATTTCTCAGAAAGCTTCTTTGTCTTTGTTGTCGGAAGATATTTCCTTTGGCCCTATAGTCTTCAAAGGGATCCGAAATATCTGTTCTCAGATTCCACAGAAATAAGGCTAGCAAAGATATCCACGAAATACAGATGTAAGTCTGTGAGATGAATTAACAGGACACTAAGCAGTTTCTCAGAAAGCTTCTTTCCAGATTTCATCTGAGGATATTTGCTTTTTCACCATAGCCCTCCATGGCTTCCAAATATAACTTTGCCAATTCCACAAGATCTGTCTTAGCGAAAGGCTTCTTGAGGGGAAAGCTGTAACTCTGTGAGATGATTTCACAGAACACAAAGAAGTTTCTCAGAAAGCTTCTTTCTCTTTGTTATCGGAGGATATTTCCTTTGGCCCTATAGTCTTCAAAGGGATCCGAAATATCTGTTCTCAGATTCCACAGAAATAAGGCTAGCAAAGAGATCCACGAAATACAGGTGTAACTCTGTGAGATGAATTAACAGAACACTAAGCAGTTTCTAAGAAAGCTTCTTTCCAGATTTCATCTGAGGATATTTCCTTTTTCACCATAGCCCTCTATGGGCTTCCAAATATCACTTTGCCAATTCCACAAGAACTGTCTTAGCTAAAGGCTTCTTGAGGGGAAAGCTGTAACTCTGTGAGATGATTTCACGGAACACAAAGAAGTTTCTCAGAAAGCTTCTTTCTCTTTGTTATCGGAGGATATTTCCTTTGGCCCTATAGACTTCAAAGGGATCCGAAATATCTGTTCTCAGATTCCACAGAAATAAGGCTAGCAAAGAGATCCAGGAAATACAGATGTAAGTCTGTGAGATGAATTAACAGGACACTAAGCAGTTTCTATGAAAGCTTCTTTCCAGATTTCATCTGAGGATATTTCCTTTTTCACCATAGCCCTCTATGGGCTTCCAAATATCACTTTGCCAATTCCACAAGAACTGTCTTAGCGAAAGGCTTCTCGACGGGAGAGCTGTAACTCTGTGAGATGATTTCACAGAACACAAAGAAGTGTCTCAGAAAGCTTCTTTCTCTTTGTTATCGGAGGATATTTCCTTTGGCCCTATAGTCTTCAAAGAGATCCGAAATATCTGTTCTCAGATTCCACAGAAATAAGGCTAGCAAAGAGATCCACGAAATACAGATGTAAGTCTGTGAGATGAATTAACAGAACACTAAGCAGTTTCTCAGAAAGATTCTTTCCAGATTTCATCTGAGGATATTTCTTTTTTCACCATAGCCCTCTATGTTCTTCCAAATATCACTTTGCCAATTCCACAAGAACAGTCTTAGCAAAAGGCTTCTTGAGGGGAAAGCTGTAACTCTGTGAGATGATTTCACAGAACACAAAGAAGTTTCTCAGAAAGCTTCTTTCTCTTTGTTATCGGAGGATATTTCCTTTGGCCCTATAGTCTTCAAAGGGATCCGAAATATCTGTTCTCAGATTCCACAGAAATAAGGCTAGCAAAGAGATCCACGAAATACAGATGTAACTCTGTGAGATGAATTAACAGGACACTAAGCAGTTTCTAAGAAAGCTTCTTTCCAGATTTCATCTGAGGATATTTCCTTTTTCACCATAGCCCTCTAAGGGCTTCCAAATATAACTTTGCCAATTCCACAAGAACTGTCTTAGCGAAAGGCTTCTTGAGGGGAAAGCTGTAACTCTGTGAGATGATTTCACAGAACACAAAGAGGTTTCTCAGAAAGCTTCTTTCTCTTTGTTATGGGAGGATATTTCCTTTGGCCCTATAGTCTTCAAAGGGATCCGAAATATCTGTTCTCAGATTCCACAGAAATAAGGCTAGCAAAGAGATCCACGAAATACAGATGTAACTCGGTGAGATGAATTAACAGGACACTAAGCAGTTTCTCAGAAAGCTTCTTTCCAGATTTCATCTGAGGATATTTAATTTTTCACCGTAGCCCTCTATGGGCCTCCAAATATCACTTTGCCAATTCCACAAGAACTGTCTTAGCGAAAGGCTTCTTGAGGGGAAAGCTGTAACTCTGTGAGATGATTTCACAGAACACAAAGAAGTTTCTCAGAAAGCTTCTTTCTCTTTGTTATCGGAGGATATTTCCTTTGGCCTTATAGTCTTCAAAGGGATCCCAAATACCTGTTCTCAGATTCCAAAGAAATAAGGCTAGCAAAGAGATCCACGAAATACAGATGTAAGTCTGTGAGATGAATTAAGAGAACACTAAGCAGTTTCTCAGAAAGCTTCTTTCCAGATTTCATCTGAGGATATTTCCTTTTTCACCATAGCCCTCTATGGGCTTCCAAATATCACTTTGCCAAATCCACAATAACTGTCTTAGCGAAAGGCTTCTTGAGGGGAAAGCTGTAACTCTGTGAGATGATTTCACAGAACACAAAGAAGTTTCTCAGAAAGCTTCTTTCTCTTTGTTATCGGAGGATATTTCCTTTGGCCCTATAGTCTTCAAAGGGATCCGAAATATCTGTTCTCAGATTCCACAGAAATAAGGCTAGCAAAGAGATCCACGAAATACAGATGTAACTCTCTGAGATGAATTAACAGGACACTAAGCAGTTTCTCAGAAAGCTTCTTTCCAGATTTCATCTGAGGATATTTCCTTTTTCATCGTAGCCCTCCATGGGCTTCCAAATATCACTTTACCAATTCCACAAAAACTGTCTTAGCGAAAGGCTTCTTGAGGGGAAAGCTGTAACTCTGTGAGATGATTTCACAGAACACAAAGAAGTTTCTCAGAAAGCTTCTTTCTCTTTGTTATCGGAGGATATTTCCTTTGGCCCTATAGACTTCAAAGGGATCCGAAATATCTGTTCTCAGATTCCAGAGAAATAAGGCTAGCAAAGATATCCATGAAATACAGATGTAAGTCTCTGAGATGAATTAACAGAACACTAAGCAGTTTCTCAGAAAGCTTCTTTCCAGATTTCATCTGAGGATATTTCCTTTTTCACCATAGCCCTCTATGGGCTTCCAAATATCACTTTGCCAATTCCACAAGAACTGTCTTAGCGAAAGGCTTCTTGAGGGGAAAGCTGTAACTCTGTGAGATGATTTCACAGAACACAAAGAAGTTTCTCAGAAAGCTTCTTTCTCTTTGTTATCGGAGGATATTTCCTTTGGCCCTATAGTCTTCAAAGGGATCCGAAATATCTGTTCTCAGATTCCACAGAAATAAGGCTAGCAAAGAGATCCACGAAATACAGATGTAACTCTTTGAGATGAATTAACAGAACACTAAGCAGTTTCACAGAAAGCTTCTTTCCAGATTTCATCTGAGGATATTTTCTTTTTCACCATAGCCCTCTATGGCTTCCAAATATAACTTTGCCAATTCCACAAGAACTGTCTTAGCGAAAGGCTTCTTGAGGGGAAAGCTGTAACTCTGTGAGATGATTTCACAGAACACAAAGAAGTTTCTCAGAAAGCTTCTTTCTCTTTGTTATCGGAGGATATTTCCTTTGGCCCTATAGTCTTCAAAGGGATCCGAAATATCTGTTCTCAGATTCCACAGAAATAAGGCTAGCAAAGAGATCCACGAAATACAGATGTAACTCTGTGAGATGAATTAACAGAACACTAAGCAGTTTCTCAGAACGCTTCTTTCCAGATTTCATCTGAGGATATTTCCTTTTTCACCATAGCCCTCTATGGCTTCCAAATATAACTTTGCCAATTCCACAAGAACTGTCTTAGCGAAAGGCTTCTTGAGGGGAAAGCTGTAACTCTGTGAGATGATTTCACAGAACACAAACAAGTTTCTCAGAAAGCTTCTTTCTCTTTGTTATGGGAGGATATTTCCTTTGGCCCTATAGTCTTCAGAGGGATCCGAAATATCTGTTCTCAGATTCCACAGAAATAAGGCTAGCAAAGAGATCCACGAAATAGAGATGTAAGTCTGTGAGATGAATTAACAGGACACTAAGCAGTTTCTAAGAAAGCTTCTTTCCCGATTTCATCTGAGGATATTTCCTTTTTCACCATAGCCCTCTATGGGCTTCCAAATATCACTTTGCCAATTACACAAGAACTGTCTTAGCGAAAGGCTTCTTGAGGGGAAAGCTGTAACTCTGTGAGATGATTTCACAGAACACAAAGAAGTTTCTCTGAAAGCTTCTTTCTCTTTGTTATCGGAGGATATTTCCTTTGGCCCTATAGTCTTCAAAGGGATCCGAAATATCTGTTCTCAGATTCCACAGAAATAAGGCTAGCAAAGAGATCCACGAAATACAGATGTAACTCTGTGAGATGAATTAACAGAACACTAAGCAGTTTCTCAGAAAGCTTCTTTCCAGATTTCATCTGAGGATATTTCCTTTTTCACCATAGCCCTCTATGGCTTCCAAATATAACTTTGCCAATTCCACAAGAACTGTCTTAGCGAAAGGCTTCTTGAGGGGAAAGCTGTAACTCTGTGAGATGATTTCACAGAACACAAAGAAGTTTCTCAGAAAGCTTCTTTCTCTTTGTTATGGGAGGATATTTCCTTTGGCCCTATAGTCTTCAAAGGGATCCGAAATATCTGTTCTCAGATTCCACAGAAATAAGGCTAGCAAAGAGATCCATGAAATACAGATGTAACTCTGTGAGATGAATTAACAGGAAACTAAGCAGTTTCTCAGAAAGCTTCTTTCCAGATTTCATCTGAGGATATTTCCTTTTTCACCATAGCCCTCTATGGCTTCCAAATATCACTTTGCCAATTCCACAAGAACTGTCTTAGCGAAAGGCTTCTTGAGGGGAAAGCTGTAACTCTGTGAGATGATTTCACAGAAAACAAAGAAGTTTCTCAGAAAGCTTCTTTCTCTTTGTTATCGGAGGATATTTCCTTTGGCCCTATAGTCTTCAAAGGGATCCGAAATATCTGTTCTCAGATTCCACAGAAATAAGGCTAGCAAAGAGATCCACGAAATACAGATGTAACTCTGTGAGATGAATTAACAGGACACTAAGCAGTTTCTCAGAAAGCTTCTTTCCAGATTTCATCTGAGGATATTTAATTTTTCACCATAGCCCTCTATGGGCTTCCAAATATCACTTTGCCAATTCCACAAGAACTGTCTTAGCGAAAGGCTTCTTGAGGGGAAAGCTGTATCTCTGTGAGATGATTACACAGAACACAAAGAAGTTTCTCAGAAAGCTTCTTTCTCTTTGTTATGGGAGGATATTTCCTTTGGCCCTATAGTCTTCAAAGGGATCCGAAATATCTGTTCTCAGATTCCACAGAAATAAGGCTAGCAAAGAGAACCACGAAATACAGATGTAACTCTGTGAGATGAATTAACAGAACACTAAGCAGTTTCTCAGAAAGCTTCCTTCCAGATGTCATCCGAGGATATTTCCTTTTTCAACATCGCCCTCTAGGGGCTTCCAAATATCACTTTGCCAATTCCACAAGAACTGACTTAGCGATAGGCTTCTTGAGGGGAAAGCTGTAACTCTGTGAGATGATTTCACAGAACACAAAGAAGTTTCTCAGAAAGCTTCTTTCTCTTTGTTATGGGAGGATATTTCCTTTGGCCCTGTGGTCTTCCAAGGGATCCGAAATATCTGTTCTCAGATTCAACAGAAATAAGGCTAGCAAAGAGATCCACGAAATACAGATGTAACTCTGTGAGATGAATTAACAGAACACCAAGCAGTTTCTCAGAAAGCTTCTTTCCAGATTTCATCTGAGGATATTTCCTTTTTCACCATAGCCCTCTATGGCTTCCAAATATCACTTTGCCAATTCCACAAGAACTGTCTTAGCGAAAGGCTTCTTGAGGGGAAAGCAGTAACTCTGTGAGATGATTTCACAGAACACAAAGAAGTTTCTCAGAAAGCTTCTTTCTCTTTGTTATCGTAGGAAATTTCCTTTGGCCCTATAGTCTTCCAAGGGATCCGAAATATCTGTTCTCAGATTCCACAGAAATAAGGCTAGCAAAGAGATCCACGAAATACAGATGTAACTCTGTGAGATGAATTAACAGACCACTAAGCAGTTTCTCAGAAAGCTTCTTTCCAGATTTCATCTGAGGATATTTCCTTTTTCACCATAGCCCTCTATGGCTTCCAAATATCACTTTGCCAATTCCACAAGAACTGTCTTAGCGAAAGGCTTCTTGAGGGGAAAGCTGCAACTCTGTGAGATGATTTCACAGAACACAAAGAAGTTTCTCAGAATGCTTCTTTCTCTTTGTTATCGGAGGATATTTCCTTTGGCCCTATAGTCTTCAAAGGGATCCGAAATATCTGTTCTCAGATTCCACAGAAATAAGGCTAGCAAAGAGATCCACGAAATACAGATGTAACTCGGTGAGATGAATTAACAGGACACTAAGCAGTTTCTCAGAAAGCTTCTTTCCAGATTTCATCTGAGGATATTTAATTTTTCACCGTAGCCCTCTATGGGCCTCCAAATATCACTTTGCCAATTCCACAAGAACTGTCTTAGCGAAAGGCTTCTTGAGGGGAAAGCTGTAACTCTGTGAGATGATTTCACAGAACACAAAGAAGTTTCTCAGAAAGCTTCTTTCTCTTTGTTATCGGAGGATATTTCCTTTGGCCTTATAGTCTTCAAAGGGATCCCAAATACCTGTTCTCAGATTCCAAAGAAATAAGGCTAGCAAAGAGATCCACGAAATACAGATGTAAGTCTGTGAGATGAATTAAGAGAACACTAAGCAGTTTCTCAGAAAGCTTCTTTCCAGATTTCATCTGAGGATATTTCCTTTTTCACCATAGCCCTCTATGGGCTTCCAAATATCACTTTGCCAAATCCACAATAACTGTCTTAGCGAAAGGCTTCTTGAGGGGAAAGCTGTAACTCTGTGAGATGATTTCACAGAACACAAAGAAGTTTCTCAGAAAGCTTCTTTGTCTTTGTTATCGGAGGATATTTCCTTTGGCCCTATAGTCTTCAAAGGGATCCGAAATATCTGTTCTCAGATTCCACAGAAATAAGGCTAGCAAAGAGATCCACGAAATACAGATGTAACTCTCTGAGATGAATTAACAGGACACTAAGCAGTTTCTCAGAAAGCTTCTTTCCAGATTTCATCTGAGGATATTTCCTTTTTCATCGTAGCCCTCCATGGGCTTCCAAATATCACTTTACCAATTCCACAAAAACTGTCTTAGCGAAAGGCTTCTTGAGGGGAAAGCTGTAACTCTGTGAGATGATTTCACAGAACACAAAGAAGTTTCTCAGAAAGCTTCTTTCTCTTTGTTATCGGAGGATATTTCCTTTGGCCCTATAGACTTCAAAGGGATCCGAAATATCTGTTCTCAGATTCCAGAGAAATAAGGCTAGCAAAGAGATCCATGAAATACAGATGTAAGTCTCTGAGATGAATTAACAGAACACTAAGCAGTTTCTCAGAAAGCTTCTTTCCAGATTTCATCTGAGGATATTTCCTTTTTCACCATAGCCCTCTATGGCTTCCAAATATAACTTTGCCAATTCCACAAGAACTGTCTTAGCGAAAGGCTTCTTGAGGGGAAAGCTGTAACTCTGTGAGATGATTTCACAGAACACAAACAAGTTTCTCAGAAAGCTTCTTTCTCTTTGTTATGGGAGGATATTTCCTTTGGCCCTATAGTCTTCAGAGGGATCCGAAATATCTGTTCTCAGATTCCACAGAAATAAGGCTAGCAAAGAGATCCACGAAATAGAGATGTAAGTCTGTGAGATGAATTAACAGGACACTAAGCAGTTTCTAAGAAAGCTTCTTTCCCGATTTCATCTGAGGATATTTCCTTTTTCACCATAGCCCTCTATGGGCTTCCAAATATCACTTTGCCAATTACACAAGAACTGTCTTAGCGAAAGGCTTCTTGAGGGGAAAGCTGTAACTCTGTGAGATGATTTCACAGAACACAAAGAAGTTTCTCTGAAAGCTTCTTTCTCTTTGTTATCGGAGGATATTTCCTTTGGCCCTATAGTCTTCAAAGGGATCCGAAATATCTGTTCTCAGATTCCACAGAAATAAGGCTAGCAAAGAGATCCACGAAATACAGATGTAACTCTGTGAGATGAATTAACAGAACACTAAGCAGTTTCTCAGAAAGCTTCTTTCCAGATTTCATCTGAGGATATTTCCTTTTTCACCATAGCCCTCTATGGCTTCCAAATATAACTTTGCCAATTCCACAAGAACTGTCTTAGCGAAAGGCTTCTTGAGGGGAAAGCTGTAACTCTGTGAGATGATTTCACAGAACACAAAGAAGTTTCTCAGAAAGCTTCTTTCTCTTTGTTATGGGAGGATATTTCCTTTGGCCCTATAGTCTTCAAAGGGATCCGAAATATCTGTTCTCAGATTCCACAGAAATAAGGCTAGCAAAGAGATCCATGAAATACAGATGTAACTCTGTGAGATGAATTAACAGGAAACTAAGCAGTTTCTCAGAAAGCTTCTTTCCAGATTTCATCTGAGGATATTTCCTTTTTCACCATAGCCCTCTATGGCTTCCAAATATCACTTTGCCAATTCCACAAGAACTGTCTTAGCGAAAGGCTTCTTGAGGGGAAAGCTGTAACTCTGTGAGATGATTTCACAGAACACAAAGAAATTTCTCAGAAAGCTTCTTTCTCTTTGTTATCGGAGGATATTTCCTTTGGCCCTATAGTCTTCAAAGGGATCCGAAATATCTGTTCTCATATTCCAAAGAAATAAGGCTAGCAAAGAGATCCACGAAATACAGATGTAACTCTGTGAGATGAATTAACAGGACACTAAGCAGTTTCTCAGAAAGCTTCTTTCCAGATTTCATCTGAGGATATTTCCTTTTTCACCATAGCCCTCTATGGGCTTCCAAATATCACTTTGCCAATTCCACAAGAACTGTCTTAGCGAAAGACTTCTAGAGGGGAAAGCTGTAACTCTGTGAGATGATTTCACAGAACACAAAGAAGTTTCTCAGAAAGCTTCTTTCTCTTTGTTATCGGAGGATATTTCCTTTGGCCCTATAGTCTTCAAAGGGATCCGAAATATCTGTTCTCAGATTCCACAGAAATAAGGCTAGCAAAGAGATCCACGAAATAGAGATGTAAGTCTGTCAGATGAATTAACAGGACACTAAGCAGTTTCTCAGAAAGCTTCTTTCCAGATTTCATCTGAGGATATTTAATTTTTCACCATAGCCCTCTATGGGCTTCCAAATATCACTTTGCCAATTCCACAAGAACTGTCTTAGCGAAAGGCTTCTTGAGGGGAAAGCTGTAACTCTGTGAGATGATTTCACAGAACACAAAGAAGTTTCTCAGAAAGCTTCTTTCTCTTTGTTATCGGAGGATATTTCCTTTGGCCCTATAGACTTCAAAGGGATCCGAAATATCTGTTCTCAGATTCCAGAGAAATAAGGCTAGCAAAGAGATCCACGAAATACAGATGTAAGTCTGTGAGTTGAATTAACAGAACACTAAGCAGTTTCTCAGAAAGCTTTCCAGATTTCATCTGAGGATATTTCCTTTTTTACCATAGCCCTCTATGGCTTCCAAATATAACTTTGCCAATTCCACAAGAACTGTCTTAGCGAAAGGCTACTTGAGGGGAAAGCTGTAACTCTGTGAGATGATTTCACAGAACACAAAGAGGTTTCTCAGAAAGCTTCTTTCTCTTTGTTATCGGAGGATATTTCCTTTGGCCCTATAGTCTTCAAAGGGATCCGAAATATCTGTTCTCAGATTCCACAGAAATAAGGCTAGCAAAGAGATCCACGAAATACAGATGTAACTCTGTGAGATGAATTAACAGGACACTAAGCAGTTTCTCAGAAAGCTTCTTTCCAGATTTCATCTGAGTATATTTAATTTTTCACCATAGCCCTCTATGGGCTTCCAAATATCACTTTGCCAATTCCACAAGAACTGTCTTAGCGAAAGGATTCTTGAGGGGAAAGCTGTAACTCTGTGAGATGATTTCACAGAACACAAAGAAGTTTCTCAGAAAGCTTCTTTCTCTTTGTTATCGGAGGATATTTCCTTTGCCCCTATAGTCTTCAAAGGGATCCGAAATATCTGTTCTCAGATTCCACAGAAATAAGGCTAGCAAAGAGATCCACGAAATACAGATGTAACTCTGTGAGATGAATTAACAGGACACTAAGCAGTTTCTAAGAAAGCTTCTTTCCAGATTTCATCTGAGGATATTTCCTTTTTCACCATAGGCCTCCTTGACTTCCAAATATCACTTTGCCAATTCCACAAGAACTGTCTTAGCGAAAGGCTTCTTGAGGGGAAAGCTGTAACTCTGTGAGATGATTTCACAGAAAACAAAGAAGTTTCTCAGAAAGCTTCTTTCTCTTTGTTATCGGAGGATATTTCCTTTGGCCCTATAGTCTTCAAAGGGATCCGAAATATCTTTTCTCAGATTCCACAGAAATAAGGCTAGCAAAGAGATCCACGAAATACAGATGTAACTCTGTGAGATGAATTAACAGGACACTAAGCAGTTTCTCAGAAAGCTTCTTTCCAGATTTCATCTGAGGATATTTAATTTTTCACCATAGCCCTCTATGGGCTTCCAAATATCACTTTGCCAATTCCACAAGAACTGTCTTAGCGAAAGGCTTCTTGAGGGGAAAGCTGTATCTCTGTGAGATGATTACACAGAACACAAAGAAGTTTCTCAGAAAGCTTCTTTCTCTTTGTTATCGGAGGATATTTCCTTTGGCCCTATAGTCTTCAAAGGGATCCGAAATATCTGTTCTCAGATTCCACAGAAATAAGGCTAGCAAAGAGAACCACGAAATACAGATGTAACTCTGTGAGATGAATTAACAGAACACTAAGCAGTTTCTCAGAAAGCTTCCTTCCAGATGTCATCCGAGGATATTTCCTTTTTCAACATCGCCCTCTAGGGGCTTCCAAATATCACTTTGCCAATTCCACAAGAACTGACTTAGCGATAGGCTTCTTGAGGGGAAAGCTGTAACTCTGTGAGATGATTTCACAGAACACAAAGAAGTTTCTCAGAAAGCTTCTTTCTCTTTGTTATGGGAGGATATTTCCTTTGGCCCTGTGGTCTTCCAAGGGATCCGAAATATCTGTTCTCAGATTCAACAGAAATAAGGCTAGCAAAGAGATCCACGAAATACAGATGTAACTCTGTGAGATGAATTAACAGAACACCAAGCAGTTTCTCAGAAAGCTTCTTTCCAGATTTCATCTGAGGATATTTCCTTTTTCACCATAGCCCTCTATGGCTTCCAAATATCACTTTGCCAATTCCACAAGAACTGTCTTAGCGAAAGGCTTCTTGAGGGGAAAGCAGTAACTCTGTGAGATGATTTCACAGAACACAAAGAAGTTTCTCAGAAAGCTTCTTTCTCTTTGTTATCGTAGGAAATTTCCTTTGGCCCTATAGTCTTCCAAGGGATCCGAAATATCTGTTCTCAGATTCCACAGAAATAAGGCTAGCAAAGAGATCCACGAAATACAGATGTAACTCTGTGAGATGAATTAACAGACCACTAAGCAGTTTCTCAGAAAGCTTCTTTCCAGATTTCATCTGAGGATATTTCCTTTTTCACCATAGCCCTCTATGGCTTCCAAATATCACTTTGCCAATTCCACAAGAACTGTCTTAGCGAAAGGCTTCTTGAGGGGAAAGCTGCAACTCTGTGAGATGATTTCACAGAACACAAAGAAGTTTCTCAGAATGCTTCTTTCTCTTTGTTATCGGAGGATATTTCCTTTGGCCCTATAGTCTTCAAAGGGATCCGAAATATCTGTTCTCAGATTCCACAGAAATAAGGCTAGCAAAGAGATCCACGAAATACAGATGTAACTCTGTGAGATGAATTAACAGGACACTAAGCAGTTTCTCAGAAAGCTTCTTTCCAGATTTCATCTGAGGATATTTCCTTTTTCACCATAGCCCTCTATGGGCTTCCAAATATCACTTTGCCAATTCCACAAGAACTGTCTTAGCGAAAGGCTTCTAGAGGGGAAAGCTGTAACTCTGTGAGATGATTTCACAGAACACAAAGAAGTTTCTCAGAAAGCTTCTTTGTCTTTGTTATCGGAGGATATTTCCTTTGGCCCTATAGTCTTCAAAGGGATCCGAAATATCTGTTCTCAGATTCCACAGAAATAAGGCTAGCAAAGAGATCCACGAAATACAGATGTAACTCTGTGAGATGAATTAACAGAACACCAAGCAGTTTCTCAGAAATCTTCTTTCCAGATTTCATCTGAGGATATTTCCTTTTTCACCATAGCCCTCTATGGCTTCAAAATATCACTTTGCCAATTCCACAAGAACTGTCTTAGCGAAAGGCTTCTTGAGGGGAAAGCTGTAACTCTGTGAGATGATTTCACAGAACACAAAGAAGTTTCTCAGAAAGCTTCTTTCTCTTTGTTATCGGAGGATATTTCCTTTGGCCCTATAGTCTTCAAAGGGATCCGAAATATCTGTTCTCAGATTCCACAGAAATAAGGCTAGCAAGGAATTCCACGAAATACAGATGTAACTCTGTGAGATGAATTAACAGGACACTAAGCAGTTTCTACGAAAGCTTCTTTCCAGATTTCATCTGAGGATATTTCCTTTTTCACCATAGGTCTCCTTGACTTCCAAATATCACTTTGCCAATTCCACAAGAACTGTCTTAGCGAAAGGCTTCTTGAGAGGAAAGCTGTAACTCTGTGAGATGATTTCACAGAACACAAAGAAGTTTCACAGAAAGCTTCTTTCTCTTTGTTATGGGAGGATATTTCCTTTGGCCCTATAGTCTTCAAAGGGATCCGAAATATCTTTTCTCAGATTCCACAGAAATAAGGCTAGCAAAGAGATCCACGAAATACAGATGTAACTCTGTGAGATGAATTAACAGGACACTAAGCAGTTTCTCAGAAAGCTTCTTTCCAGATTTCATCTGAGGATATTTAATTTTTCACCATAGCCCTCTATGGGCTTCCAAATATCACTTTGCCAATTCCACAAGAACTGTCTTAGCGAAAGGCTTCTTGAAGGGAAAGCTGTATCTCTGTGAGATGATTAGCCAGAACACAAAGAAGTTTCTCAGAAAGCTTCTTTCTCTTTGTTATCGGAGGATATTTCCTTTGGCCCTATAGTCTTCAAAGGGATCCGAAATATCTGTTCTCAGATTCCACAGAAATAAGGCTAGCAAAGAGATCCACGAAATACAGATGTAACTCTGTGAGATGAATTAACAGGACACTAAGCAGTTTCTCAGAAAGCTTCTTTCCAGATTTCATCTGAGGATATTTCCTTTTTCACCATAGCCCTCAATGGGCTTCCAAATATCACTTTGCCAATTCCACAAGAACTGTCTTAGCGAAAGGCTTCTAGAGGGGAAAGCTGTAACTCTGTGAGATGATTTCACAGAACACAAAGAATTTTCTCAGAAAGCTTCTTTGTCTTTGTTATGGGAGGATATTTCCTTTGGCCCTATAGTCTTCAAAGGGATCCGAAATATCTGTTCTCAGATTCCACAGAAATAAGGCTAGCAAAGAGATCCACGAAATACAGATGTAACTCTGTGAGATGAATTAACAGAACACCAAGCAGTTTCTCAGAAATCTTCTTTCCAGATTTCATCTGAGGATATTTCCTTTTTCACCATAGCCCTCTATGGCTTCAAAATATCACTTTGCCAATTCCACAAGAACTGTCTTAGCGAAAGGCTTCTTGAGGGGAAAGCTGTAACTCTGTGAGATGATTTCACAGAACACAAAGAAGTTTCTCAGAAAGCTTCTTTCTCTTTGTTATCGGAGGATATTTCCTTTGGCCCTATAGTCTTCAAAGGGATCCGAAATATCTGTTCTCAGATTCCACAGAAATAAGGCTAGCAAGGAATTCCACGAAATACAGATGTAACTCTGTGAGATGAATTAACAGGACACTAAGCAGTTTCTACGAAAGCTTCTTTCCAGATTTCATCTGAGGATATTTCCTTTTTCACCATAGGTCTCCTTGACTTCCAAATATCACTTTGCCAATTCCACAAGAACTGTCTTAGCGAAAGGCTTCTTGAGGGGAAAGCTGTAACTCTGTGAGATGATTTCACAGAACACAAAGAAGTTTCACAGAAAGCTTCTTTCTCTTTGTTATGGGAGGATATTTCCTTTGGCCCTATAGTCTTCAAAGGGATCCGAAATATCTTTTCTCAGATTCCACAGAAATAAGGCTAGCAAAGAGATCCACGAAATACAGATGTAACTCTGTGAGATGAATTAACAGGACACTAAGCAGTTTCTCAGAAAGCTTCTTTCCAGATTTCATCTGAGGATATTTAATTTTTCACCATAGCCCTCTATGGGCTTCCAAATATCACTTTGCCAATTCCACAAGAACTGTCTTAGCGAAAGGCTTCTTGAAGGGAAAGCTGTATCTCTGTGAGATGATTACACAGAACACAAAGAAGTTTCTCAGAAAGCTTCTTTCTCTTTGTTATCGGAGGATATTTCCTTTGGCCCTATAGTCTTCAAAGGGATCCGAAATATCTGTTCTCAGATTCCACAGAAATAAGGCTAGCAAAGAGATCCACGAAATACAGATGTAACTCTGTGAGATGAATTAACAGAACACTAAGCAGTTTCTCAGAAAGTTTCTTTCCAGATTTCATCTGAGGATATTTCCTTTTTCACCATAGCCCTCTATGGCTTCCAAATATCACTTTGCCAATTCCACAAGAACTGTCTTAGCGAAAGGCTTCTTGAGGGGAAAGCAGTAACTCTGTGAGATGATTTCACAGAACACAAAGAAGTTTCTCAGAAAGCTTCTTTCTCTTTGTTATCGGAGGAAATTTCCTTTGGCCCTATAGTCTTCCAAGGGATCCGAAATATCTGTTCTCAGATTCCACAGAAATAAGGCTAGCAAAGAGATCCACGAAATACAGATGTAACTCTGTGAGATGAATTAACAGACCACTAAGCAGTTTCTCAGAAAGCTTCTTTCCAGATTTCATCTGAGGATATTTCCTTTTTCACCATAGCCCTCTATGGCTTCCAAATATCACTTTGCCAATTCCACAAGAACTGTCTTAGCGAAAGGCTTCTTGAGGGGAAAGCTGCAACTCTGTGAGATGATTTCACAGAACACAAAGAAGTTTCTCAGAAAGCTTCTTTCTCTTTGTTATCGGAGGATATTTCCTTTGGCCCTATAGTCTTCAAAGGGATCCGAAATATCTGTTCTCAGATTCCACAGAAATAAGGCTAGCAAAGAGATCCACGAAATACAGATGTAACTCTGTGAGATGAATTAACAGGACACTAAGCAGTTTCTCAGAAAGCTTCTTTCCAGATTTCATCTGAGGATATTTCCTTTTTCACCATAGCCCTCTATGGGCTTCCAAATATCACTTTGCCAATTCCACAAGAACTGTCTTAGCGAAAGGCTTCTAGAGGGGAAAGCTGTAACTCTGTGAGATGATTTCACAGAACACAAAGAAGTTTCTCAGAAAGCTTCTTTGTCTTTGTTATCGGAGGATATTTCCTTTGGCCCTATAGTCTTCAAAGGGATCCGAAATATCTGTTCTCAGATTCCACAGAAATAAGGCTAGCAAAGAGATCCACGAAATACAGATGTAACTCTGTGAGATGAATTAACAGAACACCAAGCAGTTTCTCAGAAATCTTCTTTCCAGATTTCATCTGAGGATATTTCCTTTTTCACCATAGCCCTCTATGGCTTCAAAATATCACTTTGCCAATTCCACAAGAACTGTCTTAGCGAAAGGCTTCTTGAGGGGAAAGCTGTAACTCTGTGAGATGATTTCACAGAACACAAAGAAGTTTCTCAGAAAGCTTCTTTCTCTTTGTTATCGGAGGATATTTCCTTTGGCCCTATAGTCTTCAAAGGGATCCGAAATATCTGTTCTCAGATTCCACAGAAATAAGGCTAGCAAGGAATTCCACGAAATACAGATGTAACTCTGTGAGATGAATTAACAGGACACTAAGCAGTTTCTACGAAAGCTTCTTTCCAGATTTCATCTGAGGATATTTCCTTTTTCACCATAGGTCTCCTTGACTTCCAAATATCACTTTGCCAATTCCACAAGAACTGTCTTAGCGAAAGGCTTCTTGAGAGGAAAGCTGTAACTCTGTGAGATGATTTCACAGAACACAAAGAAGTTTCACAGAAAGCTTCTTTCTCTTTGTTATGGGAGGATATTTCCTTTGGCCCTATAGTCTTCAAAGGGATCCGAAATATCTTTTCTCAGATTCCACAGAAATAAGGCTAGCAAAGAGATCCACGAAATACAGATGTAACTCTGTGAGATGAATTAACAGGACACTAAGCAGTTTCTCAGAAAGCTTCTTTCCAGATTTCATCTGAGGATATTTAATTTTTCACCATAGCCCTCTATGGGCTTCCAAATATCACTTTGCCAATTCCACAAGAACTGTCTTAGCGAAAGGCTTCTTGAAGGGAAAGCTGTATCTCTGTGAGATGATTAGCCAGAACACAAAGAAGTTTCTCAGAAAGCTTCTTTCTCTTTGTTATCGGAGGATATTTCCTTTGGCCCTATAGTCTTCAAAGGGATCCGAAATATCTGTTCTCAGATTCCACAGAAATAAGGCTAGCAAAGAGATCCACGAAATACAGATGTAACTCTGTGAGATGAATTAACAGACCACTAAGCAGTTTCTCAGAAAGCTTCTTTCCAGATTTCATCTGAGGATATTTCCTTTTTCACCATAGCCCTCTATGGCTTCCAAATATCACTTTGCCAATTCCACAAGAACTGTCTTAGCGAAAGGCTTCTTGAGGGGAAAGCTGCAACTCTGTGAGATGATTTCACAGAACACAAAGAAGTTTCTCAGAATGCTTCTTTCTCTTTGTTATCGGAGGATATTTCCTTTGGCCCTATAGTCTTCAAAGGGATCCGAAATATCTGTTCTCAGATTCCACAGAAATAAGGCTAGCAAAGAGATCCACGAAATACAGATGTAACTCTGTGAGATGAATTAACAGGACACTAAGCAGTTTCTCAGAAAGCTTCTTTCCAGATTTCATCTGAGGATATTTCCTTTTTCACCATAGCCCTCAATGGGCTTCCAAATATCACTTTGCCAATTCCACAAGAACTGTCTTAGCGAAAGGCTTCTAGAGGGGAAAGCTGTAACTCTGTGAGATGATTTCACAGAACACAAAGAAGTTTCTCAGAAAGCTTCTTTGTCTTTGTTATGGGAGGATATTTCCTTTGGCCCTATAGTCTTCAAAGGGATCCGAAATATCTGTTCTCAGATTCCACAGAAATAAGGCTAGCAAAGAGATCCACGAAATACAGATGTAACTCTGTGAGATGAATTAACAGAACACCAAGCAGTTTCTCAGAAATCTTCTTTCCAGATTTCATCTGAGGATATTTCCTTTTTCACCATAGCCCTCTATGGCTTCAAAATATCACTTTGCCAATTCCACAAGAACTGTCTTAGCGAAAGGCTTCTTGAGGGGAAAGCTGTAACTCTGTGAGATGATTTCACAGAACACAAAGAAGTTTCTCAGAAAGCTTCTTTCTCTTTGTTATCGGAGGATATTTCCTTTGGCCCTATAGTCTTCAAAGGGATCCGAAATATCTGTTCTCAGATTCCACAGAAATAAGGCTAGCAAGGAATTCCACGAAATACAGATGTAACTCTGTGAGATGAATTAACAGGACACTAAGCAGTTTCTACGAAAGCTTCTTTCCAGATTTCATCTGAGGATATTTCCTTTTTCACCATAGGTCTCCTTGACTTCCAAATATCACTTTGCCAATTCCACAAGAACTGTCTTAGCGAAAGGCTTCTTGAGGGGAAAGCTGTAACTCTGTGAGATGATTTCACAGAACACAAAGAAGTTTCACAGAAAGCTTCTTTCTCTTTGTTATGGGAGGATATTTCCTTTGGCCCTATAGTCTTCAAAGGGATCCGAAATATCTTTTCTCAGATTCCACAGAAATAAGGCTAGCAAAGAGATCCACGAAATACAGATGTAACTCTGTGAGATGAATTAACAGGACACTAAGCAGTTTCTCAGAAAGCTTCTTTCCAGATTTCATCTGAGGATATTTAATTTTTCACCATAGCCCTCTATGGGCTTCCAAATATCACTTTGCCAATTCCACAAGAACTGTCTTAGCGAAAGGCTTCTTGAAGGGAAAGCTGTATCTCTGTGAGATGATTACACAGAACACAAAGAAGTTTCTCAGAAAGCTTCTTTCTCTTTGTTATCGGAGGATATTTCCTTTGGCCCTATAGTCTTCAAAGGGATCCGAAATATCTGTTCTCAGATTCCACAGAAATAAGGCTAGCAAAGAGATCCACGAAATACAGATGTAACTCTGTGAGATGAATTAACAGAACACTAAGCAGTTTCTCAGAAAGTTTCTTTCCAGATTTCATCTGAGGATATTTCCTTTTTCACCATAGCCCTCTATGGCTTCCAAATATCACTTTGCCAATTCCACAAGAACTGTCTTAGCGAAAGGCTTCTTGAGGGGAAAGCAGTAACTCTGTGAGATGATTTCACAGAACACAAAGAAGTTTCTCAGAAAGCTTCTTTCTCTTTGTTATCGGAGGAAATTTCCTTTGGCCCTATAGTCTTCCAAGGGATCCGAAATATCTGTTCTCAGATTCCACAGAAATAAGGCTAGCAAAGAGATCCACGAAATACAGATGTAACTCTGTGAGATGAATTAACAGACCACTAAGCAGTTTCTCAGAAAGCTTCTTTCCAGATTTCATCTGAGGATATTTCCTTTTTCACCATAGCCCTCTATGGCTTCCAAATATCACTTTGCCAATTCCACAAGAACTGTCTTAGCGAAAGGCTTCTTGAGGGGAAAGCTGCAACTCTGTGAGATGATTTCACAGAACACAAAGAAGTTTCTCAGAATGCTTCTTTCTCTTTGTTATCGGAGGATATTTCCTTTGGCCCTATAGTCTTCAAAGGGATCCGAAATATCTGTTCTCAGATTCCACAGAAATAAGGCTAGCAAAGAGATCCACGAAATACAGATGTAACTCTGTGAGATGAATTAACAGGACACTAAGCAGTTTCTCAGAAAGCTTCTTTCCAGATTTCATCTGAGGATATTTCCTTTTTCACCATAGCCCTCTATGGCTTCCAAATATCACTTTGCCAATTCCACAAGAACTGTCTTAGCGAAAGGCTTCTTGAGGGGAAAGCTGCAACTCTGTGAGATGATTTCACAGAACACAAAGAAGTTTCTCAGAATGCTTCTTTCTCTTTGTTATCGGAGGATATTTCCTTTGGCCCTATAGTCTTCAAAGGGATCCGAAATATCTGTTCTCAGATTCCACAGAAATAAGGCTAGCAAAGAGATCCACGAAATACAGATGTAACTCTGCGAGATGAATTAACAGGACACTAAGCAGTTTCTCAGAAAGCTTCTTTCCAGATTTCATCTGAGGATATTTCCTTTTTCACCATAGCCCTCTATGGGCTTCCAAATATCACTTTGCCAATTCCACAAGAACTGTCTTAGCGAAAGGCTTCTTGAGGGGAAAGCTGTAACTCTGTGAGATGATTTCACAGAACACAAAGAAGTTTCTCAGAAAGCTTCTTTCTCTTTGTTATCGGAGGATATTTCCTTTGGCCCTATAGTCTTCAAAGGGATCCGAAATATCTGTTCTCAGATTCCACAGAAATAAGGCTAGCAAAGAGATCCACGAAATACAGATGTAACTCTTTGAGATGAATTAACAGAACACTAAGCAGTTTCACAGAAAGCTTCTTTCCAGATTTCATCTGAGGATATTTTCTTTTTCACCATAGCCCTCTATGGCTTCCAAATATAACTTTGCCAATTCCACAAGAACTGTCTTAGCGAAAGGCTTCTTGAGGGGAAAGCTGTAACTCTGTGAGATGATTTCACAGAACACAAAGAAGTTTCTCAGAAAGCTTCTTTCTCTTTGTTATCGGAGGATATTTCCTTTGGCCCTATAGTCTTCAAAGGGATCCGAAATATCTGTTCTCAGATTCCACAGAAATAAGGCTAGCAAAGAGATCCACGAAATACAGATGTAACTCTGTGAGATGAATTAACAGAACACTAAGCAGTTTCTCAGAACGCTTCTTTCCAGATTTCATCTGAGGATATTTCCTTTTTCACCATAGCCCTCTATGGCTTCCAAATATAACTTTGCCAATTCCACAAGAACTGTCTTAGCGAAAGGCTTCTTGAGGGGAAAGCTGTAACTCTGTGAGATGATTTCACAGAACACAAACAAGTTTCTCAGAAAGCTTCTTTCTCTTTGTTATGGGAGGATATTTCCTTTGGCCCTATAGTCTTCAGAGGGATCCTAAATATCTGTTCTCAGATTCCACAGAAATAAGGCTAGCAAAGAGATCCACGAAATAGAGATGTAAGTCTGTGAGATGAATTAACAGGACACTAAGCAGTTTCTAAGAAAGCTTCTTTCCCGATTTCATCTGAGGATATTTCCTTTTTCACCATAGCCCTCTATGGGCTTCCAAATATCACTTTGCCAATTACACAAGAACTGTCTTAGCGAAAGGCTTCTTGAGGGGAAAGCTGTAACTCTGTGAGATGATTTCACAGAACACAAAGAAGTTTCTCTGAAAGCTTCTTTCTCTTTGTTATCGGAGGATATTTCCTTTGGCCCTATAGTCTTCAAAGGGATCCGAAATATCTGTTCTCAGATTCCACAGAAATAAGGCTAGCAAAGAGATCCACGAAATACAGATGTAACTCTGTGAGATGAATTAACAGAACACTAAGCAGTTTCTCAGAAAGCTTCTTTCCAGATTTCATCTGAGGATATTTCCTTTTTCACCATAGCCCTCTATGGCTTCCAAATATAACTTTGCCAATTCCACAAGAACTGTCTTAGCGAAAGGCTTCTTGAGGGGAAAGCTGTAACTCTGTGAGATGATTTCACAGAACACAAAGAAGTTTCTCAGAAAGCTTCTTTCTCTTTGTTATGGGAGGATATTTCCTTTGGCCCTATAGTCTTCAAAGGGATCCGAAATATCTGTTCTCAGATTCCACAGAAATAAGGCTAGCAAAGAGATCCATGAAATACAGATGTAACTCTGTGAGATGAATTAACAGGAAACTAAGCAGTTTCTCAGAAAGCTTCTTTCCAGATTTCATCTGAGGATATTTCCTTTTTCACCATAGCCCTCTATGGCTTCCAAATATCACTTTGCCAATTCCACAAGAACTGTCTTATCGAAAGGCTTCTTGAGGGGAAAGCTGTAACTCTGTGAGATGATTTCACAGAACACAAAGAAGTTTCTCAGAAAGCTTCTTTCTCTTTGTTATCGGAGGATATTTCCTTTGGCCCTATAGTCTTCAAAGGGATCCGAAATATCTGTTCTCATATTCCAAAGAAATAAGGCTAGCAAAGAGATCCACGAAATACAGATGTAACTCTGTGAGATGAATTAACAGGACACTAAGCAGTTTCTCAGAAAGCTTCTTTCCAGATTTCATCTGAGGATATTTCCTTTTTCACCATAGCCCTCTATGGGCTTCCAAATATCACTTTGCCAATTCCACAAGAACTGTCTTAGCGAAAGACTTCTAGAGGGGAAAGCTGTAACTCTGTGAGATGATTTCACAGAACACAAAGAAGTTTCTCAGAAAGCTTCTTTCTCTTTGTTATCGGAGGATATTTCCTTTGGCCCTATAGTCTTCAAAGGGATCCGAAATATCTGTTCTCAGATTCCACAGAAATAAGGCTAGCAAAGAGATCCACGAAATAGAGATGTAAGTCTGTCAGATGAATTAACAGGACACTAAGCAGTTTCTCAGAAAGCTTCTTTCCAGATTTCATCTGAGGATATTTAATTTTTCACCATAGCCCTCTATGGGCTTCCAAATATCACTTTGCCAATTCCACAAGAACTGTCTTAGCGAAAGGCTTCTTGAGGGGAAAGCAGTAACTCTGTGAGATGATTTCACAGAACACAAAGAAGTTTCTCAGAAAGCTTCTTTCTCTTTGTTATCGGAGGATATTTCCTTTGGCCCTATAGACTTCAAAGGGATCCGAAATATCTGTTCTCAGATTCCAGAGAAATAAGGCTAGCAAAGAGATCCACGAAATACAGATGTAAGTCTGTGAGTTGAATTAACAGAACACTAAGCAGTTTCTCAGAAAGCTTTCCAGATTTCATCTGAGGATATTTCCTTTTTTACCATAGCCCTCTATGGCTTCCAAATATAACTTTGCCAATTCCAGAAGAACTGTCTTAGCGAAAGGCTACTTGAGGGGAA
Source organism: Macaca nemestrina (assembly GCF_043159975.1). Lineage (NCBI taxonomy): Eukaryota > Metazoa > Chordata > Mammalia > Primates > Cercopithecidae > Macaca > Macaca nemestrina. The sequence continues at coordinate 56,402,169 of NC_092129.1, read as the reverse complement.
AGCTGTAACTCTGTGAGATGATTTCACAGAACACAAAGAGGTTTCTCAGAAAGCTTCTTTCTCTTTGTTATCGGAGGATATTTCCTTTGGCCCTATAGTCTTCAAAGGGATCCGAAATATCTGTTCTCAGATTCCACAGAAATAAGGCTAGCAAAGAGATCCACGAAATACAGGTGTAACTCTGTGAGATGAATTAACAGGACACTAAGCAGTTTCTCAGAAAGCTTCTTTCCAGATTTCATCTGAGGATATTTAATTTTTCACCATAGCCCTCTATGGGCTTCCAAATATCACTTTGCCAATTCCACAAGAACTGTCTTAGCGAAAGGCTTCTTGAGGGGAAAGCTGTAACTCTGTGAGATGATTTCACAGAACACAAAGAAGTTTCTCAGAAAGCTTCTTTCTCTTTGTTATCGGAGGATATTTCCTTTGCCCCTATAGTCTTCAAAGGGATCCGAAATATCTGTTCTCAGATTCCACAGAAATAAGGCTAGCAAAGAGATCCACGAAATACAGATGTAACTCTGTGAGATGAATTAACAGGACACTAAGCAGTTTCTAAGAAAGCTTCTTTCCAGATTTCATCTGAGGATATTTCCTTTTTCACCATAGGCCTCCTTGACTTCCAAATATCACTTTGCCAATTCCACAAGAACTGTCTTAGCGAAAGGCTTCTTGAGGGGAAAGCTGTAACTCTGTGAGATGATTTCACAGAACACAAAGAAGTTTCTCAGAAAGCTTCTTTCTCTTTGTTATCGGAGGATATTTCCTTTGGCCCTATAGTCTTCAAAGGGATCCGAAATATCTTTTCTCAGATTCCACAGAAATAAGGCTAGCAAAGAGATCCACGAAATACAGATGTAACTCTGTGAGATGAATTAACAGGACACTAAGCAGTTTCTCAGAAAGCTTCTTTCCAGATTTCATCTGAGGATATTTAATTTTTCACCATAGCCCTCTATGGGCTTCCAAATATCACTTTGCCAATTCCACAAGAACTGTCTTAGCGAAAGGCTTCTTGAAGGGAAAGCTGTATCTCTGTGAGATGATTACACAGAACACAAAGAAGTTTCTCAGAAATCTTCTTTCTCTTTGTTATCGGAGGATATTTCCTTTGGCCCTATAGTCTTCAAAGGGATCCGAAATATCTGTTCTCAGATTCCCCAGAAATAAGGCTAGCAAAGAGATCCACGAAATACAGATGTAACTCTGTGAGATGTATTAACAGAACACTAAGCAGTTTCTCAGAAAGCTTCCTTCCAGATGTCATCCGAGGATATTTCCTTTTTCAACATCGCCCTCTAGGGGCTTCCAAATATCACTTTGCCAATTCCACAAGAACTGACTTAGCGATAGGCTTCTTGAGGGGAAAGCTGTAACTCTGTGAGATGATTTCACAGAACACAAAGAAGTTTCTCAGAAAGCTTCTTTCTCTTTGTTATGGGAGGATATTTCCTTTGGCCCTGTGGTCTTCCAAGGGATCCGAAATATCTGTTCTCAGATTCAACAGAAATAAGGCTAGCAAAGAGATCCACGAAATACAGATGTAACTCTGTGAGATGAATTAACAGAACACCAAGCAGTTTCTCAGAAAGCTTCTTTCCAGATTTCATCTGAGGATATTTCCTTTTTCACCATAGCCCTCTATGGCTTCCAAATATCACTTTGCCAATTCCACAAGAACTGTCTTAGCGAAAGGCTTCTTGAGGGGAAAGCAGTAACTCTGTGAGATGATTTCACAGAACACAAAGAAGTTTCTCAGAAAGCTTCTTTCTCTTTGTTATCGGAGGATATTTCCTTTGGCCCTATAGTCTTCAAAGGGATCCGAAATATCTGTTCTCAGATTCCACAGAAATAAGGCTAGCAAAGAGATCCACGAAATACAGATGTAACTCTGTGAGATGAATTAACAGAACACTAAGCAGTTTCTCAGAACGCTTCTTTCCAGATTTCATCTGAGGATATTTCCTTTTTCACCATAGCCCTCTATGGCTTCCAAATATAACTTTGCCAATTCCACAAGAACTGTCTTAGCGAAAGGCTTCTTGAGGGGAAAGCTGTAACTCTGTGAGATGATTTCACAGAACACAAACAAGTTTCTCAGAAAGCTTCTTTCTCTTTGTTATGGGAGGATATTTCCTTTGGCCCTATAGTCTTCAGAGGGATCCGAAATATCTGTTCTCAGATTCCACAGAAATAAGGCTAGCAAAGAGATCCACGAAATAGAGATGTAAGTCTGTGAGATGAATTAACAGGACACTAAGCAGTTTCTAAGAAAGCTTCTTTCCCGATTTCATCTGAGGATATTTCCTTTTTCACCATAGCCCTCTATGGGCTTCCAAATATCACTTTGCCAATTACACAAGAACTGTCTTAGCGAAAGGCTTCTTGAGGGGAAAGCTGTAACTCTGTGAGATGATTTCACAGAACACAAAGAAGTTTCTCTGAAAGCTTCTTTCTCTTTGTTATCGGAGGATATTTCCTTTGGCCCTATAGTCTTCAAAGGGATCCGAAATATCTGTTCTCAGATTCCACAGAAATAAGGCTAGCAAAGAGATCCACGAAATACAGATGTAACTCTGTGAGATGAATTAACAGAACACTAAGCAGTTTCTCAGAAAGCTTCTTTCCAGATTTCATCTGAGGATATTTCCTTTTTCACCATAGCCCTCTATGGCTTCCAAATATAACTTTGCCAATTCCACAAGAACTGTCTTAGCGAAAGGCTTCTTGAGGGGAAAGCTGTAACTCTGTGAGATGATTTCACAGAACACAAAGAAGTTTCTCAGAAAGCTTCTTTCTCTTTGTTATGGGAGGATATTTCCTTTGGCCCTATAGTCTTCAAAGGGATCCGAAATATCTGTTCTCAGATTCCACAGAAATAAGGCTAGCAAAGAGATCCATGAAATACAGATGTAACTCTGTGAGATGAATTAACAGGAAACTAAGCAGTTTCTCAGAAAGCTTCTTTCCAGATTTCATCTGAGGATATTTCCTTTTTCACCATAGCCCTCTATGGCTTCCAAATATCACTTTGCCAATTCCACAAGAACTGTCTTATCGAAAGGCTTCTTGAGGGGAAAGCTGTAACTCTGTGAGATGATTTCACAGAACACAAAGAAGTTTCTCAGAAAGCTTCTTTCTCTTTGTTATCGGAGGATATTTCCTTTGGCCCTATAGTCTTCAAAGGGATCCGAAATATCTGTTCTCATATTCCAAAGAAATAAGGCTAGCAAAGAGATCCACGAAATACAGATGTAACTCTGTGAGATGAATTAACAGGACACTAAGCAGTTTCTCAGAAAGCTTCTTTCCAGATTTCATCTGAGGATATTTCCTTTTTCACCATAGCCCTCTATGGGCTTCCAAATATCACTTTGCCAATTCCACAAGAACTGTCTTAGCGAAAGACTTCTAGAGGGGAAAGCTGTAACTCTGTGAGATGATTTCACAGAACACAAAGAAGTTTCTCAGAAAGCTTCTTTCTCTTTGTTATCGGAGGATATTTCCTTTGGCCCTATAGTCTTCAAAGGGATCCGAAATATCTGTTCTCAGATTCCACAGAAATAAGGCTAGCAAAGAGATCCACGAAATAGAGATGTAAGTCTGTCAGATGAATTAACAGGACACTAAGCAGTTTCTCAGAAAGCTTCTTTCCAGATTTCATCTGAGGATATTTAATTTTTCACCATAGCCCTCTATGGGCTTCCAAATATCACTTTGCCAATTCCACAAGAACTGTCTTAGCGAAAGGCTTCTTGAGGGGAAAGCAGTAACTCTGTGAGATGATTTCACAGAACACAAAGAAGTTTCTCAGAAAGCTTCTTTCTCTTTGTTATCGGAGGATATTTCCTTTGGCCCTATAGACTTCAAAGGGATCCGAAATATCTGTTCTCAGATTCCAGAGAAATAAGGCTAGCAAAGAGATCCACGAAATACAGATGTAAGTCTGTGAGTTGAATTAACAGAACACTAAGCAGTTTCTCAGAAAGCTTTCCAGATTTCATCTGAGGATATTTCCTTTTTTACCATAGCCGTCTATGGCTTCCAAATATAACTTTGCCAATTCCACAAGAACTGTCTTAGCGAAAGGCTACTTGAGGGGAAAGCTGTAACTCTGTGAGATGATTTCACAGAACACAAAGAGGTTTCTCAGAAAGCTTCTTTCTCTTTGTTATCGGAGGATATTTCCTTTGGCCCTATAGTCTTCAAAGGGATCCGAAATATCTTTTCTCAGATTCCACAGAAATAAGGCTAGCAAAGAGATCCACGAAATACAGATGTAACTCTGTGAGATGAATTAACAGGACACTAAGCAGTTTCTCAGAAAGCTTCTTTCCAGATTTCATCTGAGGATATTTAATTTTTCACCATAGCCCTCTATGGGCTTCCAAATATCACTTTGCCAATTCCACAAGAACTGTCTTAGCGAAAGGCTTCTTGAGGGGAAAGCTGTAACTCTGTGAGATGATTTCACAGAACACAAAGAAGTTTCTCAGAAAGCTTCTTTCTCTTTGTTATCGGAGGATATTTCCTTTGGCCCTATAGTCTTCAAAGGGATCCGAAATATCTGTTCTCAGATTCCACAGAAATAAGGCTAGCAAAGAGATCCACGAAATACAGATGTAACTCTGTGAGATGAATTAACAGGACACTAAGCAGTTTCTAAGAAAGCTTCTTTCCAGATTTCATCTGAGGATATTTCCTTTTTCACCATAGGCCTCCTTGACTTCCAAATATCACTTTGCCAATTCCACAAGAACTGTCTTAGCGAAAGGCTTCTTGAGGGGAAAGCAGTAACTCTGTGAGATGATTTCACAGAACACAAAGAAGTTTCTCAGAAAGCTTCTTTCTCTTTGTTATCGGAGGATATTTCCTTTGGCCCTATAGACTTCAAAGGGATCCGAAATATCTGTTCTCAGATTCCAGAGAAATAAGGCTAGCAAAGAGATCCACGAAATACAGATGTAAGTCTGTGAGTTGAATTAACAGAACACTAAGCAGTTTCTCAGAAAGCTTTCCAGATTTCATCTGAGGATATTTCCTTTTTTACCATAGCCCTCTATGGCTTCCAAATATAACTTTGCCAATTCCAGAAGAACTGTCTTAGCGAAAGGCTACTTGAGGGGAAAGCTGTAACTCTGTGAGATGATTTCACAGAACACAAAGAGGTTTCTCAGAAAGCTTCTTTCTCTTTGTTATCGGAGGATATTTCCTTTGGCCCTATAGTCGTCAAAGGGATCCGAAATATCTGTTCTCAGATTCCACAGAAATAAGGCTAGCAAAGAGATCCACGAAATACAGATGTAACTCTGTGAGATGAATTAACAGGACACTAAGCAGTTTCTCAGAAAGCTTCTTTCCAGATTTCATCTGAGGATATTTAATTTTTCACCATAGCCCTCTATGGGCTTCCAAATATCACCTTGCCAATTCCACAAGAACTGTCTTAGCGAAAGGCTTCTTGAGGGGAAAGCTGTAACTCTGTGAGATGATTTCACAGAACACAAAGAAGTTTCTCAGAAAGCTTCTTTCTCTTTGTTATCGGAGGATATTTCCTTTGCCCCTATAGTCTTCAAAGGGATCCGAAATATCTGTTCTCAGATTCCACAGAAATAAGGCTAGCAAAGAGATCCACGAAATACAGATGTAACTCTGTGAGATGAATTAACAGGACACTAAGCAGTTTCTAAGAAAGCTTCTTTCCAGATTTCATCTGAGGATATTTCCTTTTTCACCATAGGCCTCCTTGACTTCCAAATATCACTTTGCCAATTCCACAAGAACTGTCTTAGCGAAAGGCTTCTTGAGGGGAAAGCTGTAACTCTGTGAGATGATTTCACAGAACACAAAGAAGTTTCTCAGAAAGCTTCTTTCTCTTTGTTATCGGAGGATATTTCCTTTGGCCCTATAGTCTTCAAAGGGATCCGAAATATCTTTTCTCAGATTCCACAGAAATAAGGCTAGCAAAGAGATCCACGAAATACAGATGTAACTCTGTGAGATGAATTAACAGGACACTAAGCAGTTTCTCAGAAAGCTTCTTTCCAGATTTCATCTGAGGATATTTAATTTTTCACCATAGCCCTCTATGGGCTTCCAAATATCACTTTGCCAATTCCACAAGAACTGTCTTAGCGAAAGGCTTCTTGAAGGGAAAGCTGTATCTCTGTGAGATGATTACACAGAACACAAAGAAGTTTCTCAGAAATCTTCTTTCTCTTTGTTATCGGAGGATATTTCCTTTGGCCCTATAGTCTTCAAAGGGATCCGAAATATCTGTTCTCAGATTCCCCAGAAATAAGGCTAGCAAAGAGATCCACGAAATACAGATGTAACTCTGTGAGATGTATTAACAGAACACTAAGCAGTTTCTCAGAAAGCTTCCTTCCAGATGTCATCCGAGGATATTTCCTTTTTCAACATCGCCCTCTAGGGGCTTCCAAATATCACTTTGCCAATTCCACAAGAACTGACTTAGCGATAGGCTTCTTGAGGGGAAAGCTGTAACTCTGTGAGATGATTTCACAGAACACAAAGAAGTTTCTCAGAAAGCTTCTTTCTCTTTGTTATGGGAGGATATTTCCTTTGGCCCTGTGGTCTTCCAAGGGATCCGAAATATCTGTTCTCAGATTCAACAGAAATAAGGCTAGCAAAGAGATCCACGAAATACAGATGTAACTCTGTGAGATGAATTAACAGAACACCAAGCAGTTTCTCAGAAAGCTTCTTTCCAGATTTCATCTGAGGATATTTCCTTTTTCACCATAGCCCTCTATGGCTTCCAAATATCACTTTGCCAATTCCACAAGAACTGTCTTAGCGAAAGGCTTCTTGAGGGGAAAGCAGTAACTCTGTGAGATGATTTCACAGAACACAAAGAAGTTTCTCAGAAAGCTTCTTTCTCTTTGTTATCGGAGGTTATTTCCTTTGGCCCTATAGTCTTCAAAGGGATCCGAAATATCTGTTCTCAGATTCCACAGAAATAAGGCTAGCAAAGAGATCCACGAAATACAGATGTAACTCTGTGAGATGAATTAACAGAACACTAAGCAGTTTCTCAGAACGCTTCTTTCCAGATTTCATCTGAGGATATTTCCTTTTTCACCATAGCCCTCTATGGCTTCCAAATATAACTTTGCCAATTCCACAAGAACTGTCTTAGCGAAAGGCTTCTTGAGGGGAAAGCTGTAACTCTGTGAGATGATTTCACAGAACACAAACAAGTTTCTCAGAAAGCTTCTTTCTCTTTGTTATGGGAGGATATTTCCTTTGGCCCTATAGTCTTCAGAGGGATCCGAAATATCTGTTCTCAGATTCCACAGAAATAAGGCTAGCAAAGAGATCCACGAAATAGAGATGTAAGTCTGTGAGATGAATTAACAGGACACTAAGCAGTTTCTAAGAAAGCTTCTTTCCCGATTTCATCTGAGGATATTTCCTTTTTCACCATAGCCCTCTATGGGCTTCCAAATATCACTTTGCCAATTACACAAGAACTGTCTTAGCGAAAGGCTTCTTGAGGGGAAAGCTGTAACTCTGTGAGATGATTTCACAGAACACAAAGAAGTTTCTCTGAAAGCTTCTTTCTCTTTGTTATCGGAGGATATTTCCTTTGGCCCTATAGTCTTCAAAGGGATCCGAAATATCTGTTCTCAGATTCCACAGAAATAAGGCTAGCAAAGAGATCCACGAAATACAGATGTAACTCTGTGAGATGAATTAACAGAACACTAAGCAGTTTCTCAGAAAGCTTCTTTCCAGATTTCATCTGAGGATATTTCCTTTTTCACCATAGCCCTCTATGGCTTCCAAATATAACTTTGCCAATTCCACAAGAACTGTCTTAGCGAAAGGCTTCTTGAGGGGAAAGCTGTAACTCTGTGAGATGATTTCACAGAACACAAAGAAGTTTCTCAGAAAGCTTCTTTCTCTTTGTTATGGGAGGATATTTCCTTTGGCCCTATAGTCTTCAAAGGGATCCGAAATATCTGTTCTCAGATTCCACAGAAATAAGGCTAGCAAAGAGATCCATGAAATACAGATGTAACTCTGTGAGATGAATTAACAGGAAACTAAGCAGTTTCTCAGAAAGCTTCTTTCCAGATTTCATCTGAGGATATTTCCTTTTTCACCATAGCCCTCTATGGCTTCCAAATATCACTTTGCCAATTCCACAAGAACTGTCTTATCGAAAGGCTTCTTGAGGGGAAAGCTGTAACTCTGTGAGATGATTTCACAGAACACAAAGAAGTTTCTCAGAAAGCTTCTTTCTCTTTGTTATCGGAGGATATTTCCTTTGGCCCTATAGTCTTCAAAGGGATCCGAAATATCTGTTCTCATATTCCAAAGAAATAAGGCTAGCAAAGAGATCCACGAAATACAGATGTAACTCTGTGAGATGAATTAACAGGACACTAAGCAGTTTCTCAGAAAGCTTCTTTCCAGATTTCATCTGAGGATATTTCCTTTTTCACCATAGCCCTCTATGGGCTTCCAAATATCACTTTGCCAATTCCACAAGAACTGTCTTAGCGAAAGACTTCTAGAGGGGAAAGCTGTAACTCTGTGAGATGATTTCACAGAACACAAAGAAGTTTCTCAGAAAGCTTCTTTCTCTTTCTTATCGGAGGATATTTCCTTTGGCCCTATAGTCTTCAAAGGGATCCGAAATATCTGTTCTCAGATTCCACAGAAATAAGGCTAGCAAAGAGATCCACGAAATAGAGATGTAAGTCTGTCAGATGAATTAACAGGACACTAAGCAGTTTCTCAGAAAGCTTCTTTCCAGATTTCATCTGAGGATATTTAATTTTTCACCATAGCCCTCTATGGGCTTCCAAATATCACTTTGCCAATTCCACAAGAACTGTCTTAGCGAAAGGCTTCTTGAGGGGAAAGCAGTAACTCTGTGAGATGATTTCACAGAACACAAAGAAGTTTCTCAGAAAGCTTCTTTCTCTTTGTTATCGGAGGATATTTCCTTTGGCCCTATAGACTTCAAAGGGATCCGAAATATCTGTTCTCAGATTCCAGAGAAATAAGGCTAGCAAAGAGATCCACGAAATACAGATGTAAGTCTGTGAGTTGAATTAACAGAACACTAAGCAGTTTCTCAGAAAGCTTTCCAGATTTCATCTGAGGATATTTCCTTTTTTACCATAGCCGTCTATGGCTTCCAAATATAACTTTGCCAATTCCACAAGAACTGTCTTAGCGAAAGGCTACTTGAGGGGAAAGCTGTAACTCTGTGAGATGATTTCACAGAACACAAAGAGGTTTCTCAGAAAGCTTCTTTCTCTTTGTTATCGGAGGATATTTCCTTTGGCCCTATAGTCTTCAAAGGGATCCGAAATATCTTTTCTCAGATTCCACAGAAATAAGGCTAGCAAAGAGATCCACGAAATACAGATGTAACTCTGTGAGATGAATTAACAGGACACTAAGCAGTTTCTCAGAAAGCTTCTTTCCAGATTTCATCTGAGGATATTTAATTTTTCACCATAGCCCTCTATGGGCTTCCAAATATCACTTTGCCAATTCCACAAGAACTGTCTTAGCGAAAGGCTTCTTGAGGGGAAAGCTGTAACTCTGTGAGATGATTTCACAGAACACAAAGAAGTTTCTCAGAAAGCTTCTTTCTCTTTGTTATCGGAGGATATTTCCTTTGCCCCTATAGTCTTCAAAGGGATCCGAAATATCTGTTCTCAGATTCCACAGAAATAAGGCTAGCAAAGAGATCCACGAAATACAGATGTAACTCTGTGAGATGAATTAACAGGACACTAAGCAGTTTCTAAGAAAGCTTCTTTCCAGATTTCATCTGAGGATATTTCCTTTTTCACCATAGGCCTCCTTGACTTCCAAATATCACTTTGCCAATTCCACAAGAACTGTCTTAGCGAAAGGCTTCTTGAGGGGAAAGCTGTAACTCTGTGAGATGATTTCACAGAACACAAAGAAGTTTCTCAGAAAGCTTCTTTCTCTTTGTTATCGGAGGATATTTCCTTTGGCCCTATAGTCTTCAAAGGGATCCGAAATATCTTTTCTCAGATTCCACAGAAATAAGGCTAGCAAAGAGATCCACGAAATACAGATGTAACTCTGTGAGATGAATTAACAGGACACTAAGCAGTTTCTCAGAAAGCTTCTTTCCAGATTTCATCTGAGGATATTTAATTTTTCCACCATAGCCCTCTATGGGTTTCCAAATATCACTTTGCCAATTCCACAAGAACTGTCTTAGCGAAAGGCTTCTTGAAGGGAAAGCTGTATCTCTGTGAGATGATTACACAGAACACAAAGAAGTTTCTCAGAAATCTTCTTTCTCTTTGTTATCGGAGGATATTTCCTTTGGCCCTATAGTCTTCAAAGGGATCCGAAATATCTGTTCTCAGATTCCACAGAAATAAGGCTAGCAAAGAGATCCACGAAATACAGATGTAACTCTGTGAGATGTATTAACAGAACACTAAGCAGTTTCTCAGAAAGCTTCCTTCCAGATGTCATCCGAGGATATTTCCTTTTTCAACATCGCCCTCTAGGGGCTTCCAAATCTCACTTTGCCAATTCCACAAGAACTGACTTAGCGATAGGCTTCTTGAGGGGAAAGCTGTAACTCTGTGAGATGATTTCACAGAACACAAAGAAGTTTCTCAGAAAGCTTCTTTGTCTTTGTTATGGGAGGATATTTCCTTTGGCCCTGTGGTCTTCCAAGGGATCCGAAATATCTGTTCTCAGATTCAACAGAAATAAGGCTAGCAAAGAGATCCACGAAATACAGATGTAACTCTGTGAGATGAACTAACAGAACACCAAGCAGTTTCTCAGAAAGCTTCTTTCCAGATTTCATCTGAGGATATTTCCTTTTTCACCATAGCCCTCTATGGCTTCCAAATATCACTTTGCCAATTCCACAAGAACTGTCTTAGCGAAAGGCTTCTTGAGGGGAAAGCAGTAACTCTGTGAGATGATTTCACAGAACACAAAGAAGTTTCTCAGAAAGCTTCTTTCTCTTTGTTATCGTAGGAAATTTCCTTTGGCCCTATAGTCTTCCAAGGGATCCGAAATATCTGTTCTCAGATTCCACAGAAATAAGGCTAGCAAAGAGATCCACGAAATACAGATGTAACTCTGTGAGATGAATTAACAGACCACTAAGCAGTTTCTCAGAAAGCTTCTTTCCAGATTTCATCTGAGGATATTTCCTTTTTCACCATAGCCCTCTATGGCTTCCAAATATCACTTTGCCAATTCCACAAGAACTGTCTTAGCGAAAGGCTTCTTGAGGGGAAAGCTGCAACTCTGTGAGATGATTTCACAGAACACAAAGAAGTTTCTCAGAATGCTTCTTTCTCTTTGTTATCGGAGGATATTTCCTTTGGCCCTATAGTCTTCAAAGGGATCCGAAATATCAGTTCTCAGATTCCACAGAAATAAGGCTAGCAAAGAGATCCACGAAATACAGATGTAACTCTGTGAGATGAATTAACAGGACACTAAGCAGTTTCTCAGAAAGCTTCTTTCCAGATTTCATCTGAGGATATTTCCTTTTTCACCATAGCCCTCTATGGGCTTCCAAATATCACTTTGCCAATTCCACAAGAACTGTCTTAGCGAAAGGCTTCTAGAGGGGAAAGCTGTAACTCTGTGAGATGATTTCACAGAACACAAAGAAGTTTCTCAGAAAGCTTCTTTGTCTTTGTTATCGGAGGATATTTCCTTTGGCCCTATAGTCTTCAAAGGGATCCGAAATATCTGTTCTCAGATTCCACAGAAATAAGGCTAGCAATGAGATCCACGAAATACAGATGTAACTCTGTGAGATGAATTAACAGAACACCAAGCAGTTTCTCAGAAATCTTCTTTCCAGATTTCATCTGAGGATATTTCCTTTTTCACCATAGCCCTCTATGGCTTCAAAATATCACTTTGCCAATTCCACAAGAACTGTCTTAGCGAAAGGCTTCTTGAGGGGAAAGCTGTAACTCTGTGAGATGATTTCACAGAACACAAAGAAGTTTCTCAGAAAGCTTCTTTCTCTTTGTTATCGGAGGATATTTCCTTTGGCCCTATAGTCTTCAAAGGGATCCGAAATATCTGTTCTCAGATTCCACAGAAATAAGGCTAGCAAGGAGATCCACGAAATACAGATGTAACTCTGTGAGATGAATTAACAGGACACTAAGCAGTTTCTACGAAAGCTTCTTTCCAGATTTCATCTGAGGATATTTCCTTTTTCACCATAGGCCTCCTTGACTTCCAAATATCACTTTGCCAATTCCACAAGAACTGTCTTAGCGAAAGGCTTCTTGAGGGGAAAGCTGTAACTCTGTGAGATGATTTCACAGAACACAAAGAAGTTTCTCAGAAAGCTTCTTTCTCTTTGTTATGGGAGGATATTTCCTTTGGCCCTATAGTCTTCAAAGGGATCCGAAATATCTTTTCTCAGATTCCACAGAAATAAGGCTAGCAAAGAGATCCACGAAATACAGATGTAACTCTGTGAGATGAATTAACAGGACACTAAGCAGTTTCTCAGAAAGCTTCTTTCCAGATTTCATCTGAGGATATTTAATTTTTCACCATAGCCCTCTATGGGCTTCCAAATATCACTTTGCCAATTCCACAAGAACTGTCTTAGCGAAAGGCTTCTTGAAGGGAAAGCTGTATCTCTGTGAGATGATTACACAGAACACAAAGAAGTTTCTCAGAAAGCTTCTTTCTCTTTGTTATCGGAGGATATTTCCTTTGGCCCTATAGTCTTCAAAGGGATCCGAAATATCTGTTCTCAGATTCCACAGAAATAAGGCTAGCAAAGAGATCCACGAAATACAGATGTAACTCTGTGAGATGAATTAACAGAACACTAAGCAGTTTCTCAGAAAGCTTCTTTCCAGATTTCATCTGAGGATATTTCCTTTTTCACCATAGCCCTCTATGGCTTCCAAATATCACTTTGCCAATTCCACAAGAACTGTCTTAGCGAAAGGCTTCTTGAGGGGAAAGCAGTAATTCTGTGAGATGATTTCACAGAACACAAAGAAGTTTCTCAGAAAGCTTCTTTCTCTTTGTTATCGGAGGAAATTTCCTTTGGCCCTATAGTCTTCCAAGGGATCCGAAATATCTGTTCTCAGATTCCACAGAAATAAGGCTAGCAAAGAGATCCACGAAATACAGATGTAACTCTGTGAGATGAATTAACAGACCACTAAGCAGTTTCTCAGAAAGCTTCTTTCCAGATTTCATCTGAGGATATTTCCTTTTTCACCATAGCCCTCTATGGCTTCCAAATATCACTTTGCCAATTCCACAAGAACTGTGTTAGCGAAAGGCTTCTTGAGGGGAAAGCTGCAACTCTGTGAGATGATTTCACAGAACACAAAGAAGTTTCTCAGAATGCTTCTTTCTCTTTGTTATCGGAGGATATTTCCTTTGGCCCTATAGTCTTCAAAGGGATCCGAAATATCTGTTCTCAGATTCCACAGAAATAAGGCTAGCAAAGAGATCCACGAAATACAGATGTAACTCTGTGAGATGAATTAACAGGACACTAAGCAGTTTCTCAGAAAGCTTCTTTCCAGATTTCATCTGAGGATATTTCCTTTTTCACCATAGCCCTCTATGGGCTTCCAAATATCACTTTGCCAATTCCACAAGAACTGTCTTAGCGAAAGGCTTCTAGAGGGGAAAGCTGTAACTCTGTGAGATGATTTCACAGAACACAAAGAAGTTTCTCAGAAAGCTTCTTTGTCTTTGTTATCGGAGGATATTTCCTTTGGCCCTATAGTCTTCAAAGGGATCCGAAATATCTGTTCTCAGATTCCACAGAAATAAGGCTAGCAAAGAGATCCACGAAATACAGATGTAACTCTGTGAGATGAATTAACAGAACACCAAGCAGTTTCTCAGAAAGCTTCTTTCCAGATTTCATCTGAGGATATTTCCTTTTTCACCATAGCCCTCTATGGCTTCAAAATATCACTTTGCCAATTCCACAAGAACTGTCTTAGCGAAAGGCTTCTTGAGGGAAAAGCTGTAACTCTGTGAGATGATTTCACAGAACACAAAGAAGTTTCTCAGAAAGCTTCTTTCTATTTGTTATCGGAGGATATTTCCTTTGGCCCTATAGTCTTCAAAGGGATCCGAAATATCTGTTCTCAGATTCCACAGAAATAAGGCTAGCAAAGAGATCCACGAAATACAGATGTAACTCTGTGAGATGAATTAACAGAACACTAAGCAGTTTCTCAGAACGCTTCTTTCCTGATTTCATCTGAGGATATTTCCTTTTTCAGCATAGCCCTCTATGGCTTCCAAATATAACTTTGCCAATTCCACAAGAACTGTCTTAGCGAAAGGCTTCTTGAGGGGAAAGCTGTAACTCTGTGAGATGATTTCACAGAACACAAAGAAGTTTCTCAGAAAGCTTCTTTCTCTTTGTTATCGGAGGATATTTCCTTTGGCCCTATAGTCTTCAAAGGGATCCGAAATATCTGTTCTCATATTCCAAAGAAATAAGGCTAGCAAAGAGATCCACGAAATACAGATGTAACTCTGTGAGATGAATTAACAGGACACTAAGCAGTTTCTCAGAAAGCTTCTTTCCAGATTTCATCTGAGGATATTTCCTTTTTCACCATAGCCCTCTATGGGCTTCCAAATATCACTTTGCCAATTCCACAAGAACTGTCTTAGCGAAAGGCTTCTAGATGGGAAAGCTGTAACTCTGTGAGATGATTTCACAGAACACAAAGAAGTTTCTCAGAAAGCTTCTTTGTCTTTGTTATCGGAGGATATTTCCTTTGGCCCTATAGTCTTCAAAGGGATCCGAAATATCTGTTCTCAGATTCCACAGAAATAAGGCTAGCAAAGAGATCCACGAAATACAGATGTAAGTCTGTGAGATGAATTAACAGGACACTAAGCAGTTTCTCAGAAAGCTTCTTTCCAGATTTCATCTGAGGATATTTAATTTTTCACCATAGCCCTCTATGGGCTTCCAAATATCACTTTGCCAATTCCACAAGAACTGTCTTAGCGAAAGGCTTCTTGAGGGGAAAGCTGTAACTCTGTGAGATGATTTCACAGAACACAAACAAGTTTCTCAGAAAGCTTCTTTCTCTTTGTTATCGGAGGATATTTCCTTTGGCCCTATAGACTTCAAAGGGATCCGAAATATCTGTTCTCAGATTCCACAGAAATAAGGCTAGCAAAGAGATGCACGAAATACAGATGTAACTCTGTGAGATGAATGAACAGAACACTAAGCAGTTTCTCAGAAAGCTTCTTTCCAGATTTCATCTGAGGATATTTCCTTTTTCACCATAGCCCTCTATGGCTTCCAAATATAACTTTGCCAATTCCACAAGAACTGTCTTAGCGAAAGGCTTCTTGAGGGGAAAGCTGTAACTCTGTGAGATGATTTCACAGAACACAAAGAAGTTTCTCAGAAAGCTTCTTTCTCTTTGTTATGGGAGGATATTTCCTTTGGCCCTATAGTCTTCAAAGGGATCCGAAATATCTGTTCTCAGATTCCACAGAAATAAGGCTAGCAAAGAGATCCATGAAATACAGATGTAACTCTGTGAGATGAATTAACAGGAAACTAAGCAGTTTCTCAGAAAGCTTCTTTCCAGATTTCATCTGAGGATATTTCCTTTTTCACCATAGCCCTCTATGGCTTCCAAATATCACTTTGCCAATTCCACAAGAACTGTCTTATCGAAAGGCTTCTTGAGGGGAAAGCTGTAACTCTGTGAGATGATTTCACAGAACACAAAGAAGTTTCTCAGAAAGCTTCTTTCTCTTTGTTATCGGAGGATATTTCCTTTGGCCCTATAGTCTTCAAAGGGATCCGAAATATCTGTTCTCATATTCCAAAGAAATAAGGCTAGCAAAGAGATCCACGAAATACAGATGTAACTCTGTGAGATGAATTAACAGGACACTAAGCAGTTTCTCAGAAAGCTTCTTTCCAGATTTCATCTGAGGATATTTCCTTTTTCACCATAGCCCTCTATGGGCTTCCAAATATCACTTTGCCAATTCCACAAGAACTGTCTTAGCGAAAGACTTCTAGAGGGGAAAGCTGTAACTCTGTGAGATGATTTCACAGAACACAAAGAAGTTTCTCAGAAAGCTTCTTTCTCTTTGTTATCGGAGGATATTTCCTTTGGCCCTATAGTCTTCAAAGGGATCCGAAATATCTGTTCTCAGATTCCACAGAAATAAGGCTAGCAAAGAGATCCACGAAATAGAGATGTAAGTCTGTCAGATGAATTAACAGGACACTAAGCAGTTTCTCAGAAAGCTTCTTTCCAGATTTCATCTGAGGATATTTAATTTTTCACCATAGCCCTCTATGGGCTTCCAAATATCACTTTGCCAATTCCACAAGAACTGTCTTAGCGAAAGGCTTCTTGAGGGGAAAGCAGTAACTCTGTGAGATGATTTCACAGAACACAAAGAAGTTTCTCAGAAAGCTTCTTTCTCTTTGTTATCGGAGGATATTTCCTTTGGCCCTATAGACTTCAAAGGGATCCGAAATATCTGTTCTCAGATTCCAGAGAAATAAGGCTAGCAAAGAGATCCACGAAATACAGATGTAAGTCTGTGAGTTGAATTAACAGAACACTAAGCAGTTTCTCAGAAAGCTTTCCAGATTTCATCTGAGGATATTTCCTTTTTTACCATAGCCCTCTATGGCTTCCAAATATAACTTTGCCAATTCCACAAGAACTGTCTTAGCGAAAGGCTACTTGAGGGGAAAGCTGTAACTCTGTGAGATGATTTCACAGAACACAAAGAGGTTTCTCAGAAAGCTTCTTTCTCTTTGTTATCGGAGGATATTTCCTTTGGCCCTATAGTCTTCAAAGGGATCCGAAATATCTGTTCTCAGATTCCACAGAAATAAGGCTAGCAAAGAGATCCACGAAATACAGATGTAAGTCTGTGAGATGAATTAACAGGACACTAAGCAGTTTCTCAGAAAGCTTCTTTCCAGATTTCATCTGAGGATATTTAATTTTTCACCATAGCCCTCTATGGGCTTCCAAATATCACTTTGCCAATTCCACAAGAACTGTCTTAGCGAAAGGCTTCTTGAGGGGAAAGCTGTAACTCTGTGAGATGATTTCACAGAACACAAACAAGTTTCTCAGAAAGCTTCTTTCTCTTTGTTATCGGAGGATATTTCCTTTGGCCCTATAGACTTCAAAGGGATCCGAAATATCTGTTCTCAGATTCCACAGAAATAAGGCTAGCAAAGAGATCCACGAAATACAGATGTAACTCTGTGAGATGAATTAACAGAACACTAAGCAGTTTCTCAGAAAGCTTCTTTCCAGATTTCATCTGAGGATATTTCCTTTTTCACCATAGCCCTCTATGGCTTCCAAATATAACTTTGCCAATTCCACAAGAACTGTCTTAGCGAAAGGCTTCTTGAGGGGAAAGCTGTAACTCTGTGAGATGATTTCACAGAACACAAAGAAGTTTCTCAGAAAGCTTCTTTCTCTTTGTTATGGGAGGATATTTCCTTTGGCCCTATAGTCTTCAAAGGGATCCGAAATATCTGTTCTCAGATTCCACAGAAATAAGGCTAGCAAAGAGATCCATGAAATACAGATGTAACTCTGTGAGATGAATTAACAGGAAACTAAGCAGTTTCTCAGAAAGCTTCTTTCCAGATTTCACCTGAGGATATTTCCTTTTTCACCATAGCCCTCTATGGCTTCCAAATATCACTTTGCCAATTCCACAAGAACTGTCTTATCGAAAGGCTTCTTGAGGGGAAAGCTGTAACTCTGTGAGATGATTTCACAGAACACAAAGAAGTTTCTCAGAAAGCTTCTTTCTCTTTGTTATCGGAGGATATTTCCTTTGGCCCTATAGTCTTCAAAGGGATCCGAAATATCTGTTCTCATATTCCAAAGAAATAAGGCTAGCAAAGAGATCCACGAAATACAGATGTAACTCTGTGAGATGAATTAACAGGACACTAAGCAGTTTCTCAGAAAGCTTCTTTCCAGATTTCATCTGAGGATATTTCCTTTTTCACCATAGCCCTCTATGGGCTTCCAAATATCACTTTGCCAATTCCACAAGAACTGTCTTAGCGAAAGACTTCTAGAGGGGAAAGCTGTAACTCTGTGAGATGATTTCACAGAACACAAAGAAGTTTCTCAGAAAGCTTCTTTCTCTTTGTTATCGGAGGATATTTCCTTTGGCCCTATAGTCTTCAAAGGGATCCGAAATATCTGTTCTCAGATTCCACAGAAATAAGGCTAGCAAAGAGATCCACGAAATAGAGATGTAAGTCTGTCAGATGAATTAACAGGACACTAAGCAGTTTCTCAGAAAGCTTCTTTCCAGATTTCATCTGAGGATATTTAATTTTTCACCATAGCCCTCTATGGGCTTCCAAATATCACTTTGCCAATTCCACAAGAACTGTCTTAGCGAAAGGCTTCTTGAGGGGAAAGCAGTAACTCTGTGAGATGATTTCACAGAACACAAAGAAGTTTCTCAGAAAGCTTCTTTCTCTTTGTTATCGGAGGATATTTCCTTTGGCCCTATAGACTTCAAAGGGATCCGAAATATCTGTTCTCAGATTCCAGAGAAATAAGGCTAGCAAAGAGATCCACGAAATACAGATGTAAGTCTGTGAGTTGAATTAACAGAACACTAAGCAGTTTCTCAGAAAGCTTTCCAGATTTCATCTGAGGATATTTCCTTTTTTACCATAGCCCTCTATGGCTTCCAAATATAACTTTGCCAATTCCACAAGAACTGTCTTAGCGAAAGGCTACTTGAGGGGAAAGCTGTAACTCTGTGAGATGATTTCACAGAACACAAAGAGGTTTCTCAGAAAGCTTCTTTCTCTTTGTTATCGGAGGATATTTCCTTTGGCCCTATAGTCTTCAAAGGGATCCGAAATATCTGTTCTCAGATTCCACAGAAATAAGGCTAGCAAAGAGATCCACGAAATACAGATGTAACTCTGTGAGATGAATTAACAGGACACTAAGCAGTTTCTCAGAAAGCTTCTTTCCAGATTTCATCTGAGGATATTTAATTTTTCACCATAGCCCTCTATGGGCTTCCAAATATCACTTTGCCAATTCCACAAGAACTGTCTTAGCGAAAGGCTTCTTGAGGGGAAAGCTGTAACTCTGTGAGATGATTTCACAGAACACAAAGAAGTTTCTCAGAAAGCTTCTTTCTCTTTGTTATCGGAGGATATTTCCTTTGCCCCTATAGTCTTCAAAGGGATCCGAAATATCTGTTCTCAGATTCCACAGAAATAAGGCTAGCAAAGAGATCCACGAAATACAGATGTAACTCTGTGAGATGAATTAACAGGACACTAAGCAGTTTCTAAGAAAGCTTCTTTCCAGATTTCATCTGAGGATATTTCCTTTTTCACCATAGGCCTCCTTGACTTCCAAATATCACTTTGCCAATTCCACAAGAACTGTCTTAGCGAAAGGCTTCTTGAGGGGAAAGCTGTAACTCTGTGAGATGATTTCACAGAACACAAAGAAGTTTCTCAGAAAGCTTCTTTCTCTTTGTTATCGGAGGATATTTCCTTTGGCCCTATAGTCTTCAAAGGGATCCGAAATATCTTTTCTCAGATTCCACAGAAATAAGGCTAGCAAAGAGATCCACGAAATACAGATGTAACTCTGTGAGATGAATTAACAGGACACTAAGCAGTTTCTCAGAAAGCTTCTTTCCAGATTTCATCTGAGGATATTTAATTTTTCACCATAGCCCTCTATGGGCTTCCAAATATCACTTTGCCAATTCCACAAGAACTGTCTTAGCGAAAGGCTTCTTGAAGGGAAAGCTGTATCTCTGTGAGATGATTACACAGAACACAAAGAAGTTTCTCAGAAATCTTCTTTCTCTTTGTTATCGGAGGATATTTCCTTTGGCCCTATAGTCTTCAAAGGGATCCGAAATATCTGTTCTCAGATTCCACAGAAATAAGGCTAGCAAAGAGATCCACGAAATACAGATGTAACTCTGTGAGATGTATTAACAGAACACTAAGCAGTTTCTCAGAAAGCTTCCTTCCAGATGTCATCCGAGGATATTTCCTTTTTCAACATCGCCCTCTAGGGGCTTCCAAA
This sequence comes from Macaca nemestrina, assembly GCF_043159975.1. Taxonomy (NCBI): domain Eukaryota; kingdom Metazoa; phylum Chordata; class Mammalia; order Primates; family Cercopithecidae; genus Macaca; species Macaca nemestrina. The sequence goes on along the minus strand of NC_092129.1, from coordinate 56,382,031 downwards.
TATCACTTTGCCAATTCCACAAGAACTGACTTAGCGATAGGCTTCTTGAGGGGAAAGCTGTAACTCTGTGAGATGATTTCACAGAACACAAAGAAGTTTCTCAGAAAGCTTCTTTCTCTTTGTTATGGGAGGATATTTCCTTTGGCCCTGTGGTCTTCCAAGGGATCCGAAATATCTGTTCTCAGATTCAACAGAAATAAGGCTAGCAAAGAGATCCACGAAATACAGATATAACTCTGTGAGATGAATTAACAGAACACCAAGCAGTTTCTCAGAAAGCTTCTTTCCAGATTTCATCTGAGGATATTTCCTTTTTCACCATAGCCCTCTATGGCTTCCAAATATCACTTTGCCAATTCCACAAGAACTGTCTTAGCGAAAGGCTTCTTGAGGGGAAAGCAGTAACTCTGTGAGATGATTTCACAGAACACAAAGAAGTTTCTCTGAAAGCTTCTTTCTCTTTGTTATCGGAGGATATTTCCTTTGGCCCTATAGTCTTCAAAGGGATCCGAAATATCTGTTCTCAGATTCCACAGAAATAAGGCTAGCAAAGAGATCCACGAAATACAGATGTAACTCTGTGAGATGAATTAACAGAACACTAAGCAGTTTCTCAGAAAGCTTCTTTCCAGATTTCATCTGAGGATATTTCCTTTTTCACCATAGCCCTCTATGGCTTCCAAATATAACTTTGCCAATTCCACAAGAACTGTCTTAGCGAAAGGCTTCTTGAGGGGAAAGCTGTAACTCTGTGAGATGATTTCACAGAACACAAAGAAGTTTCTCAGAAAGCTTCTTTCTCTTTGTTACGGGAGGATATTTCCTTTGGCCCTATAGTCTTCAAAGGGATCCGAAATATCTGTTCTCAGATTCCACAGAAATAAGGCTAGCAAAGAGATCCATGAAATACAGATGTAACTCTGTGAGATGAATTAACAGGAAACTAAGCAGTTTCTCAGAAAGCTTCTTTCCAGATTTCATCTGAGGATATTTCCTTTTTCACCATAGCCCTCTATGGCTTCCAAATATCACTTTGCCAATTCCACAAGAACTGTCTTATCGAAAGGCTTCTTGAGGGGAAAGCTGTAACTCTGTGAGATGATTTCACAGAACACAAAGAAGTTTCTCAGAAAGCTTCTTTCTCTTTGTTATCGGAGGATATTTCCTTTGGCCCTATAGTCTTCAAAGGGATCCGAAATATCTGTTCTCATATTCCAAAGAAATAAGGCTAGCAAAGAGATCCACGAAATACAGATGTAACTCTGTGAGATGAATTAACAGGACACTAAGCAGTTTCTCAGAAAGCTTCTTTCCAGATTTCATCTGAGGATATTTCCTTTTTCACCATAGCCCTCTATGGGCTTCCAAATATCACTTTGCCAATTCCACAAGAACTGTCTTAGCGAAAGACTTCTAGAGGGGAAAGCTGTAACTCTGTGAGATGATTTCACAGAACACAAAGAAGTTTCTCAGAAAGCTTCTTTCTCTTTGTTATCGGAGGATATTTCCTTTGGCCCTATAGTCTTCAAAGGGATCCGAAATATCTGTTCTCAGATTCCACAGAAATAAGGCTAGCAAAGAGATCCACGAAATAGAGATGTAAGTCTGTCAGATGAATTAACAGGACACTAAGCAGTTTCTCAGAAAGCTTCTTTCCAGATTTCATCTGAGGATATTTAATTTTTCACCATAGCCCTCTATGGGCTTCCAAATATCACTTTGCCAATTCCACAAGAACTGTCTTAGCGAAAGGCTTCTTGAGGGGAAAGCAGTAACTCTGTGAGATGATTTCACAGAACACAAAGAAGTTTCTCAGAAAGCTTCTTTCTCTTTGTTATCGGAGGATATTTCCTTTGGCCCTATAGACTTCAAAGGGATCCGAAATATCTGTTCTCAGATTCCAGAGAAATAAGGCTAGCAAAGAGATCCACGAAATACAGATGTAAGTCTGTGAGTTGAATTAACAGAACACTAAGCAGTTTCTCAGAAAGCTTTCCAGATTTCATCTGAGGATATTTCCTTTTTTACCATAGCCCTCTATGGCTTCCAAATATAACTTTGCCAATTCCACAAGAACTGTCTTAGCGAAAGGCTACTTGAGGGGAAAGCTGTAACTCTGTGAGATGATTTCACAGAACACAAAGAGGTTTCTCAGAAAGCTTCTTTCTCTTTGTTATCGGAGGATATTTCCTTTGGCCCTATAGTCTTCAAAGGGATCCGAAATATCTGTTCTCAGATTCCACAGAAATAAGGCTAGCAAAGAGATCCACGAAATACAGATGTAACTCTGTGAGATGAATTAACAGGACACTAAGCAGTTTCTCAGAAAGCTTCTTTCCAGATTTCATCTGAGGATATTTAATTTTTCACCATAGCCCTCTATGGGCTTCCAAATATCACTTTGCCAATTCCACAAGAACTGTCTTAGCGAAAGGCTTCTTGAGGGGAAAGCTGTAACTCTGTGAGATGATTTCACAGAACACAAAGAAGTTTCTCAGAAAGCTTCTTTCTCTTTGTTATCGGAGGATATTTCCTTTGCCCCTATAGTCTTCAAAGGGATCCGAAATATCTGTTCTCAGATTCCACAGAAATAAGGCTAGCAAAGAGATCCACGAAATACAGATGTAACTCTGTGAGATGAATTAACAGGACACTAAGCAGTTTCTAAGAAAGCTTCTTTCCAGATTTCATCTGAGGATATTTCCTTTTTCACCATAGGCCTCCTTGACTTCCAAATATCACTTTGCCAATTCCACAAGAACTGTCTTAGCGAAAGGCTTCTTGAGGGGAAAGCTGTAACTCTGTGAGATGATTTCACAGAACACAAAGAAGTTTCTCAGAAAGCTTCTTTCTCTTTGTTATCGGAGGATATTTCCTTTGGCCCTATAGTCTTCAAAGGGATCCGAAATATCTTTTCTCAGATTCCACAGAAATAAGGCTAGCAAAGAGATCCACGAAATACAGATGTAACTCTGTGAGATGAATTAACAGGACACTAAGCAGTTTCTCAGAAAGCTTCTTTCCAGATTTCATCTGAGGATATTTAATTTTTCACCATAGCCCTCTATGGGCTTCCAAATATCACTTTGCCAATTCCACAAGAACTGTCTTAGCGAAAGGCTTCTTGAAGGGAAAGCTGTATCTCTGTGAGATGATTACACAGAACACAAAGAAGTTTCTCAGAAATCTTCTTTCTCTTTGTTATCGGAGGATATTTCCTTTGGCCCTATAGTCTTCAAAGGGATCCGAAATATCTGTTCTCAGATTCCACAGAAATAAGGCTAGCAAAGAGATCCACGAAATACAGATGTAACTCTGTGAGATGTATTAACAGAACACTAAGCAGTTTCTCAGAAAGCTTCCTTCCAGATGTCATCCGAGGATATTTCCTTTTTCAACATCGCCCTCTAGGGGCTTCCAAATATCACTTTGCCAATTCCACAAGAACTGACTTAGCGATAGGCTTCTTGAGGGGAAAGCTGTAACTCTGTGAGATGATTTCACAGAACACAAAGAAGTTTCTCAGAAAGCTTCTTTCTCTTTGTTATGGGAGGATATTTCCTTTGGCCCTGTGGTCTTCCAAGGGATCCGAAATATCTGTTCTCAGATTCAACAGAAATAAGGCTAGCAAAGAGATCCACGAAATACAGATGTAACTCTGTGAGATGAATTAACAGAACACCAAGCAGTTTCTCAGAAAGCTTCTTTCCAGATTTCATCTGAGGATATTTCCTTTTTCACCATAGCCCTCTATGGCTTCCAAATATCACTTTGCCAATTCCACAAGAACTGTCTTAGCGAAAGGCTTCTTGAGGGGAAAGCAGTAACTCTGTGAGATGATTTCACAGAACACAAAGAAGTTTCTCAGAAAGCTTCTTTCTCTTTGTTATCGTAGGAAATTTCCTTTGGCCCTATAGTCTTCCAAGGGATCCGAAATATCTGTTCTCAGATTCCACAGAAATAAGGCTAGCAAAGAGATCCACGAAATACAGATGTAACTCTGTGAGATGAATTAACAGACCACTAAGCAGTTTCTCAGAAAGCTTCTTTCCAGATTTCATCTGAGGATATTTCCTTTTTCACCATAGCCCTCTATGGCTTCCAAATATCACTTTGCCAATTCCACAAGAACTGTCTTAGCGAAAGGCTTCTTGAGGGGAAAGCTGCAACTCTGTGAGATGATTTCACAGAACACAAAGAAGTTTCTCAGAATGCTTCTTTCTCTTTGTTATCGGAGGATATTTCCTTTGGCCCTATAGTCTTCAAAGGGATCCGAAATATCAGTTCTCAGATTCCACAGAAATAAGGCTAGCAAAGAGATCCACGAAATACAGATGTAACTCTGTGAGATGAATTAACAGGACACTAAGCAGTTTCTCAGAAAGCTTCTTTCCAGATTTCATCTGAGGATATTTCCTTTTTCACCATAGCCCTCTATGGGCTTCCAAATATCACTTTGCCAATTCCACAAGAACTGTCTTAGCGAAAGGCTTCTAGAGGGGAAAGCTGTAACTCTGTGAGATGATTTCACAGAACACAAAGAAGTTTCTCAGAAAGCTTCTTTGTCTTTGTTATCGGAGGATATTTCCTTTGGCCCTATAGTCTTCAAAGGGATCCGAAATATCTGTTCTCAGATTCCACAGAAATAAGGCTAGCAAAGAGATCCACGAAATACAGATGTAACTCTGTGAGATGAATTAACAGAACACCAAGCAGTTTCTCAGAAATCTTCTTTCCAGATTTCATCTGAGGATATTTCCTTTTTCACCATAGCCCTCTATGGCTTCAAAATATCACTTTGCCAATTCCACAAGAACTGTCTTAGCGAAAGGCTTCTTGAGGGGAAAGCTGTAACTCTGTGAGATGATTTCACAGAACACAAAGAAGTTTCTCAGAAAGCTTCTTTCTCTTTGTTATCGGAGGATATTTCCTTTGGCCCTATAGTCTTCAAAGGGATCCGAAATATCTGTTCTCAGATTCCACAGAAATAAGGCTAGCAAGGAGATCCACGAAATACAGATGTAACTCTGTGAGATGAATTAACAGGACACTAAGCAGTTTCTACGAAAGCTTCTTTCCAGATTTCATCTGAGGATATTTCCTTTTTCACCATAGGCCTCCTTGACTTCCAAATATCACTTTGCCAATTCCACAAGAACTGTCTTAGCGAAAGGCTTCTTGAGGGGAAAGCTGTAACTCTGTGAGATGATTTCACAGAACACAAAGAAGTTTCTCAGAAAGCTTCTTTCTCTTTGTTATGGGAGGATATTTCCTTTGGCCCTATAGTCTTCAAAGGGATCCGAAATATCTTTTCTCAGATTCCACAGAAATAAGGCTAGCAAAGAGATCCACGAAATACAGATGTAACTCTGTGAGATGAATTAACAGGACACTAAGCAGTTTCTCAGAAAGCTTCTTTCCAGATTTCATCTGAGGATATTTAATTTTTCACCATAGCCCTCTATGGGCTTCCAAATATCACTTTGCCAATTCCACAAGAACTGTCTTAGCGAAAGGCTTCTTGAAGGGAAAGCTGTATCTCTGTGAGATGATTACACAGAACACAAAGAAGTTTCTCAGAAAGCTTCTTTCTCTTTGTTATCGGAGGATATTTCCTTTGGCCCTATAGTCTTCAAAGGGATCCGAAATATCTGTTCTCAGATTCCACAGAAATAAGGCTAGCAAAGAGATCCACGAAATACAGATGTAACTCTGTGAGATGAATTAACAGAACACTAAGCAGTTTCTCAGAAAGCTTCTTTCCAGATTTCATCTGAGGATATTTCCTTTTTCACCATAGCCCTCTATGGCTTCCAAATATCACTTTGCCAATTCCACAAGAACTGTCTTAGCGAAAGGCTTCTTGAGGGGAAAGCAGTAATTCTGTGAGATGATTTCACAGAACACAAAGAAGTTTCTCAGAAAGCTTCTTTCTCTTTGTTATCGGAGGAAATTTCCTTTGGCCCTATAGTCTTCCAAGGGATCCGAAATATCTGTTCTCAGATTCCACAGAAATAAGGCTAGCAAAGAGATCCACGAAATACAGATGTAACTCTGTGAGATGAATTAACAGACCACTAAGCAGTTTCTCAGAAAGCTTCTTTCCAGATTTCATCTGAGGATATTTCCTTTTTCACCATAGCCCTCTATGGCTTCCAAATATCACTTTGCCAATTCCACAAGAACTGTCTTAGCGAAAGGCTTCTTGAGGGGAAAGCTGCAACTCTGTGAGATGATTTCACAGAACACAAAGAAGTTTCTCAGAATGCTTCTTTCTCTTTGTTATCGGAGGATATTTCCTTTGGCCCTATAGTCTTCAAAGGGATCCGAAATATCTGTTCTCAGATTCCACAGAAATAAGGCTAGCAAAGAGATCCACGAAATACAGATGTAACTCTGTGAGATGAATTAACAGGACACTAAGCAGTTTCTCAGAAAGCTTCTTTCCAGATTTCATCTGAGGATATTTCCTTTTTCACCATAGCCCTCTATGGGCTTCCAAATATCACTTTGCCAATTCCACAAGAACTGTCTTAGCGAAAGGCTTCTAGAGGGGAAAGCTGTAACTCTGTGAGATGATTTCACAGAACACAAAGAAGTTTCTCAGAAAGCTTCTTTGTCTTTGTTATCGGAGGATATTTCCTTTGGCCCTATAGTCTTCAAAGGGATCCGAAATATCTGTTCTCAGATTCCACAGAAATAAGGCTAGCAAAGAGATCCACGAAATACAGATGTAACTCTGTGAGATGAATTAACAGAACACCAAGCAGTTTCTCAGAAAGCTTCTTTCCAGATTTCATCTGAGGATATTTCCTTTTTCACCATAGCCCTCTATGGCTTCAAAATATCACTTTGCCAATTCCACAAGAACTGTCTTAGCGAAAGGCTTCTTGAGGGAAAAGCTGTAACTCTGTGAGATGATTTCACAGAACACAAAGAAGTTTCTCAGAAAGCTTCTTTTTATTTGTTATCGGAGGATATTTCCTTTGGCCCTATAGTCTTCAAAGGGATCCGAAATATCTGTTCTCAGATTCCACAGAAATAAGGCTAGCAAAGAGATCCACGAAATACAGATGTAACTCTGTGAGATGAATTAACAGAACACTAAGCAGTTTCTCAGAACGCTTCTTTCCTGATTTCATCTGAGGATATTTCCTTTTTCAGCATAGCCCTCTATGGCTTCCAAATATAACTTTGCCAATTCCACAAGAACTGTCTTAGCGAAAGGCTTCTTGAGGGGAAAGCTGTAACTCTGTGAGATGATTTCACAGAACACAAAGAAGTTTCTCAGAAAGCTTCTTTCTCTTTGTTATCGGAGGATATTTCCTTTGGCCCTATTGTCTTCAAAGGGATCCGAAATATCTGTTCTCAGATTCCACAGAAATAAGGCTAGCAAAGAGATCCATGAAATACAGATGTAACTCTGTGAGATGAATTAACAGGACACTAAGCAGTTTCTCAGAAAGCTTCTTTCCAGATTTCATCTGAGGATATTTCCTTTTTCACCATAGCCCTCTATGGCTTCCAAATATCACTTTGCCAATTCCACAAGAACTGTCTTAGCGAAAGGCTTCTTGAGGGGAAAGCTGTAACTCTGTGAGATGATTTCACAGAACACAAAGAAGTTTCTCAGAAAGCTTCTTTCTCTTTGTTATGTTAGGATATTTCCTTTGGCCCTATAGTCTTCAGAGGGATCCGAAATATCTGTTCTCAGATTCCACAGAAATAAGGCTAGCAAAGAGATCCACGAAATACAGATGTAACTCTGTGAGATGAATTAACAGGACACTAAGCAGTTTCTCAGAAAGCTTCTTTCCAGATTTCATCTGAGGATACTTAATTTTTTACCACAGCCCTCTATGGGCTTCCAAATACCACTTTGCCAATTCCACAAGAACTGTCTTAGCGAAAGGCTTCTTGAGGGGAAAGCTGTAACTCTGTGAGATGATTTCACAGAACACAAAGAAGTTTCTCAGAAAGCTTCTTTCTCTTTGTTATCGGAGGATATTTCCTTTGGCCCTATAGTCTTCAAAGGGATCCGAAATATCTGTTCTCAGATTCCACAGAAATAAGGCTAGCAAAGAGATCCACGAAATACAGATGTAAGTCTGTGAGATGAATTAACAGGACACTAAGCAGTTTCTCAGAAAGCTTCTTTCCAGATTTCATCTGAGGATATTTAATTTTTCACCATAGCCCTCTATGGGCTTCCAAATATCACTTTGCCAATTCCACAAGAACTGTCTTAGCGAAAGGCTTCTTGAGGGGAAAGCTGTAACTCTGTGAGGTGATTTCACAGAACACAAACAAGTTTCTCAGAAAGCTTCTTTCTCTTTGTTATCGGAGGATATTTCCTTTGGCCCTATAGACTTCAAAGGGATCCGAAATATCTGTTCTCAGATTCCAGAGAAATAAGGCTAGCAAAGAGATCCACGAAATACAGATGTAAGTCTGTGAGTTGAATTAACAGAACACTAAGCAGTTTCTCAGAAAGCTTTCCAGATTTCATCTGAGGATATTTCCTTTTTTACCATAGCCCTCTATGGCTTCCAAATATAACTTTGCCAATTCCACAAGAACTGTCTTAGCCAAAGGCTACTTGAGGGGAAAGCTGTAACTCTGTGAGATGATTTCACAGAACACAAAGAGGTTTCTCAGAAAGCTTCTTTCTCTTTGTTATCGGAGGATATTTCCTTTGGCCCTATAGTCTTCAAAGGGATCCGAAATATCTGTTCTCAGATTCCACAGAAATAAGGCTAGCAAAGAGATCCACGAAATACAGATGTAACTCTGTGAGATGAATTAACAGGACACTAGGCAGTTTCTCAGAAAGCTTCTTTCCAGATTTCATCTGAGGATATTTCCTTTTTCACCATAGCCCTCTAAGGGCTTCCAAACATCACTTTGCCAATTCCACAAGAACTGTCTTAGCGAAAGGCTTCTTGAGGGGAAAGCTGTAACTCTGTGAGATGATTTCACAGAACACAACGAAGTTTCTCAGAAAGCTTCTTTCTCTTTTTTATGGGAGGATATTTGCTTTGGCCCTATAGTCTTCAAAGGGATCCGAAATATCTCTTCTCAGATTCCACAGAAATAAGGCTAGCAAAGAGATCCACGAAATACAGATGTAACTCTGTGAGATGAATTAACAGGACACTAAGCAGTTTCTCAGAAAGCTTCTTTCCAGATTTCATCTGAGGATATTTAATTTTTCACCATAGCCCTCTATGGGCTTCCAAATATCACTTTGCCAATTCCACAAGAACTATCTTAGCGAAAGGCTTCTTGAGGGGAAAGCTGTAACTCTGTGAGATGATTTCACAGAACACAAAGAAGTTTCTCAGAAAGCTTCTTTCTCTTTGTTATCGGAGGATATTTCCTTTGGCCCTATAGTCTTCAAAGGGATCCGAAATATCTGTTCTCAGATTCCACAGAAATAAGGCTAGCAAAGAGATCCACGAAATACAGATGTAACTCTGTGAGATGAATTAACAGGACACTAAGCAGTTTCTAAGAAAGCTTCTTTCCAGATTTCATCTGAGGATATTTCCTTTTTCACCATAGGCCTCCTTGACTTCCAAATATCACTTTGCCAATTCCACAAGGACTGTCTTAGCGAAAGGCTTCTTGAGGGGAAAGCTGTAACTCTGTGAGATGATTTCACAGAACACAAAGAAGTTTCTCAGAAAGCTTCTTTCTCTTTGTTATCGGAGGATATTTCCTTTGGCCCTATGGTCTTCCAAGGGATCCGAAATATCTGTTCTCAGATTCCACAGAAATAAGGCTAGCAAAGAGATCCACGAAATACAGATGTAACTCTGTGAGATGAATTAACAGAACACTAAGCAGTTTCTCAGAAAGCTTCTTTCCAGATTTCATCTGAGGATATTTCCTTTTTCACCATAGCCCTCTATGGCTTCCAAATATCACTTTGCCAATTCCACAAGAACTGTCTTAGCGAAAGGCTTTTGAGGGGAAAGCAGTAACTCTGTGAGATGATTTCAGAGAACACAAAGAAGTTTCTCAGAAAGCTTCTTTCTCTTTGTTATCGGAGGAAATTTCCTTTGGCCCTATAGTCTTCCAAGGGATCCGAAATATCTGTTCTCAGATTCCACAGAAATAAGGCTAGCAAAGAGATCCACGAAATACAGATGTAACTCTGTGAGATGAATTAACAGACCACTAAGCAGTTTCTCAGAAAGCTTCTTTCCAGATTTCATCTGAGGATATTTCCTTTTTCACCATAGCCCTCTATGGCTTCCAAATATCACTTTGCCAATTCCACAAAAACTGTCTTAGCGAAAGGCTTCTTGAGGGGAAAGCTGCAACTCTGTGAGATGATTTCACAGAACACAAAGAAGTTTCTCAGAATGCTTCTTTCTCTTTGTTATCGGAGGATATTTCCTTTGGCCCTATAGTCTTCAAAGGGATCCGAAATATCTGTTCTCAGATTCCACAGAAATAAGGCTAGCAAAGAGATCCACGAAATACAGATGTAACTCTGTGAGATGAATTAACAGGACACTAAGCAGTTTCTCAGAAAGCTTCTTTCCAGATTTCATCTGAGGATATTTCCTTTTTCACCATAGCCCTATATGGGCTTCCAAATATCACTTTGCCAATTCCACAAGAACTGTCTTAGCGAAAGGCTTCTTGAGGGGAAAGCTGCAACTCTGTGAGATGATTTCACAGAACACAAAGAAGTTTCTCAGAATGCTTCTTTCTCTTTGTTATCGGAGGATGTTTCCTTTGGCCCTATAGTCTTCAAAGGGATCCGAAATATCTGTTCTCAGATTCCACAGAAATAAGGCTAGCAAAGAGATCCACGAAATACAGATGTAACTCTGTGAGATGAATTAACAGGACACTAAGCAGTTTCTCAGAAAGCTTCTTTCCAGATTTCATCTGAGGATATTTCCTTTTTCACCGTAGCCCTCTATGGGCTTCCAAATATCACTTTGCCAATTCCACAAGAACTGTCTTAGCGAAAGGCTTCTAGAGGGGAAAGCTGTAACTCTGTGAGATGATTTCACAGAACACAAAGAAGTTTCTCAGAAAGCTTCTTTGTCTTTGTTGTCGGAGGATATTTCCTTTGGCACTATAGACTTCAAAGGGATCCGAAACATCTGTTCTCAGATTCCAGAGAAATAAGGCTAGCAAAGAGATCCACGAAATACAGATGTAAGTCTGTGAGAAGAATTAACAGAACACTAAGCAGTTTCTCAGAAAGCTTCTTTCCAGATTTCATCTGAGGATATTTCCTTTTTCACCATAGCCCTCTATGGGCTTCCAAATATCACTTTGCCAATTCCACAAGAACTGTCTTAGCGAAAGGCTTCTTGAGGGGAAAGCTGTAACTCTGTGAGATGATTTCACAGAACACAAAGAAGTTTCTCAGAAAGCTTCTTTCTCTTTGTTATCGGAGGATATTTCCTTTGGCCCTATAGACTTCAAAGGGATCCGAAATATCTGTTCTCAGATTCCACAGAAATAAGGCTAGCAAAGAGATCCACGAAATACAGATGTAACTCTCTGAGATGAATTAACAGGACACTAAGCAGTTTCTCAGAAAGCTTCTTTCCAGATTTAATCTGAGGATATTTCCTTTTTCATCGTAGCCCTCCATGGGCTTCCAAATATCACTTTACCAATTCCACAAGAACTGTCTTAGCGAAAGGCTTCTTGAGGGGAAAGCTGTAACTCTGTGAGATGATTTCACAGAACACAAAGAAGTTTCTCAGAAAGCTTCTTTCTCTTTGTTATCGGAGGATATTTCCTTTGGCCCTATAGACTTCAAAGGGATCCGAAATATCTGTTCTCAGATTCCAGAGAAATAAGGCTAGCAAAGAGATCCATGAAATACAGATGTAAGTCTGTGAGATGAATTAACAGAACACTAAGCAGTTTCTCAGAAAGATTCTTTCCAGATTTCATCTGAGGATATTTCCTTTTTCACCCTAGCCCTCTATGGGCTTCCAAATATCACTTTGCCAATTCCACAAGAACTGTCTTAGCGAAAGGCTTCTTGAGGGGAAAGCTGTAACTCTGTGAGATGATTTCACAGAACACAAAGAAGTTTCTCAGAAAGCTTCTTTCTCTTTGTTATGGGAGGATATTTGCTTTGGCCCTATAGTCTTCAAAGGGATCCGAAATATCTGTACTCAGATTCCACAGAAATAAGGCTAGTAAAGAGATCCACGAAATACAGATGTAACTCTTTGAGATGAATTAACAGAACACTAAGCAGTTTCACAGAAAGCTTCTTTCCAGATTTCATCTGAGGATATTTCCTTTTTCACCATAGCCCTCTATGGCTTCCAAATATAACTTTGCCAATTCCACAAGAACTGTCTTAGCGAATGGCTTCTTGAGGGGAAAGCTGTAACTCTGTGAGATGATTTCACAGAACACAAAGAAGTTTCTCAGAAAGCTTCTTTCTCTTTGTTATGGGAGGATAGTTCCTTTGGCCCTATAGTCTTCAAAGGGATCCGAAATATCTGTTCTCAGATTCCACAGAAATAAGGCTAGCAAAGAGATCCACGAAATACAGATGTAACTCTGTGAGATGAATTAACAGAACACTAAGCAGTTTCTCAGAACGCTTCTTTCCAGATTTCATCTGAGGATATTTCCTTTTTCACCATAGCCCTCTATGGCTTCCAAATATCACTTTGCCAATTCCACAAGAACTGTCTTAGCGAAAGGCTTCTTGAGGGGAAAGCTGTAACTCTGTGAGATGATTTCACAGAACACAAAGAACTTTCTCAGAAAGCTTCTTTCTCTTTGTTATGTTAGGATATTTCCTTTGGCCCTATAGTCTTCAGAGGGATCCGAAATATCTGTTCTCAGATTCCACAGAAATAAGGCTAGCAAAGAGATCCACGAAATACAGATGTAACTCTGTGAGATGAATTAACAGGACACTAAGCAGTTTCTCAGAAAGCTTCTTTCCAGATTTCATCTGAGGATATTTAATTTTTCACCATAGCCCTCTATGGGCTTCCAAATATCACTTTGCCAATTCCACAAGAACTGTCTTAGCGAAAGGCTTCTTGAGGGGAAAGCTGTAACTCTGTGAGATGATTTCACAGAACACAAAGAAGTTTCTCAGAAAGCTTCTTTCTCTTTGTTATCGGAGGATATTTCCTTTGGCCCTATAGTCTTCAAAGGGATCCGAAATATCTGTTCTCAGATTCCACAGAAATAAGGATAGCAAAGAGATCCACGAAATACAGAGGTAACTCTGTGAGATGAATTAACAGGACACTAAGCAGTTTCTCAGAAAGCTTCTTTCCAGATTTCATCTGAGGATATTTCCTTTTACACCATAGCCCTCTATGGGCTTCCAAATATCACTTTGCCAATTCCACAAGAACTGTCTTAGCGAAAGGCTTCTTGAGGGGAAAGCTGTAACTCTGTGAGATGATTTCACAGAACACAAAGAAGTTTCTCAGAAAGCTTCTTTGTCTTTGTTATCGGAGGATATTTCCTTTGGCCCTATAGTCTTCAAAGGGATCCGAAATATCTGTTCTCAGAATCCACAGAAATAAGGCTAGCAAAGAGATCCACGAAATACAGATGTAACTCTGTGAGATGAATTAACAGGACACTAAGCAGTTTCTAAGAAAGCTTCTTTCCAGATTTCATCTGAGGATATTTCCTTTTTCACTATAGGCCTCCTTGACTTCCAAATATCACTTTGTCAATTCCACAAGAACTGTCTTAGCGAAAGGCTTCTTGAGGGGAAAGCTGTAACTCTGTGAGATGATTTCACAGAACACAAAGAAGTTTCTCAGAAAGCTTCTTTCTCTTTGTTATGGGAGGATATTTCCTTTGGCCCTATAGTCTTCAAAGGGATCCGAAATATCTTTTCTCAGATTCCACAGAAATAAGGCTAGCAAAGAGATCCACGAAATACAGATGTAACTCTGTGAGATGAATTAACAGGACACTAAGCAGTTTCTCAGAAAGCTTCTTTCCAGATTTCATCTGAGGATATTTAATTTTTCACCATAGCCCTCTATGGGCTTCCAAATATCACTTTGCCAATTCCACAAGAACTGTCTTAGCGAAAGGCTTCTTGAAGGGAAAGCTGTATCTCTGTGAGATGATTACACAGAACACAAAGAAGTTTCTCAGAAAGCTTCTTTCTCTTTGTTATCGGAGGATATTTCCTTTGGCCCTATAGTCTTCAAAGGGATCCGAAATATCTGTTCTCAGATTCCACAGAAATAAGGCTAGCAAAGAGATCCACGAAATACAGATGTAACTCTGTGAGATGAATTAACAGAACACTAAGCAGTTTCTCAGAAAGCTTCCTTCCAGATGTCATCCGAGGATATTTCCTTTTTCAACATCGCCCTCTAGGGGCTTCCAAATATCACTTTGCCAATTCCACAAGAACTGACTTAGCGAAAGGCTTCTTGAGGGGAAAGCTGTAACTCTGTGAGATGATTTCACAGAACACAAAGAAGTTTCTCAGAAAGCTTCTTTCTCTTTGTTATCGGAGGATATTTCCTTTGGCCCTATGGTCTTCCAAGGGATCCGAAATATCTGTTCTCAGATTCCACAGAAATAAGGCTAGCAAAGAGATGCACGAAATACAGATGTAACTCTGTGAGATGAATTAACAGAACACTAAGCAGTTTCTCAGAACGCTTCTTTCCAGATTTCATCTGAGGATATTTCCTTTTTCACCATAGCCCTCTATGGCTTCCAAATATAACTTTGCCAATTCCACAAGAACTGTCTTAGCGAAAGGCTTCTTGAGGGGAAAGCTGTAACTCTATGAGATGATTTCACAGAACACAAAGAAGTTTCTCAGAAAGCTTCTTTCTCTTTGTTATGGGAGGATATTTCCTTTGGCCCTATAGTCTTCAAAGGGATCCGAAATATCTGTTCTCAGATTCCACAGAAATAAGGCTAGCAAAGAGATCCATGAAATACAGATGTAACTCTGTGAGATGAATTAACAGGACACTAAGCAGTTTCTCAGAAAGCTTCTTTCCAGATTTCATCTGAGGATATTTCCTTTTTCACCATAGCCCTCTATGGCTTCCAAATATCACTTTGCCAATTCCACAAGAACTGTCTTAGCGAAAGGCTTCTTCAGGGGAAAGCTGTAACTCTGTGAGATGATTTCACAGAACACAAAGAAGTTTCTCAGAAAGCTTCTTTCTCTTTGTTATCGGAGGATATTTCCTTTGGCCCTATAGTCTTCAAAGGGATCCGAAATATCTGTTCTCATATTCCAAAGAAATAAGGCTAGCAAAGAGATCCACGAAATACAGATGTAACTCTGTGAGATGAATTAACAGGACACTAAGCAGTTTCTCAGAAAGCTTCTTTCCAGATTTCATCTGAGGATATTTCCTTTTTCACCATAGCCCTCTATGGGCTTCCAAATATCACTTTGCCAATTCCACAAGAACTGTCTTAGCAAAAGGCTTCTAGAGGGGAAAGCTGTAACTCTGTGAGATGATTTCACAGAACACAAAGAAGTTTCTCAGAAAGCTTCTTTGTCTTTGTTATCGGAGGATATTTCCTTTGGCCCTATAGTCTTCAAAGGGATCCGAAATATCTGTTCTCAGATTCCACAGAAATAAGGCTAGCAAAGAGATCCACGAAATACAGATGTAAGTCTGTGAGATGAATTAACAGGACACTAAGCAGTTTCTAAGAAAGCTTCTTTCCAGATTTCATCTGAGGATATTTAATTTTTCACCATAGCCCTCTATGGGCTTCCAAATATCACTTTGCCAATTCCACAAGAACTGTCTTAGCGAAAGGCTTCTTGAGGGGAAAGCTGTAACTCTGTGAGATGATTTCACAGAACACAAAGAAGTTTCTCAGAAAGCTTCTTTCTCTTTGTTATCGGAGGATATTTCCTTTGGCCCTATAGACTTCAAAGGGATCCGAAATATCTGTTCTCAGATTCCAGAGAAATAAGGCTAGCAAAGAGATCCACGAAATACAGATGTAAGTCTGTGAGTTGAATTAACAGAACACTAAGCAGTTTCTCAGAAAGCTTTCCAGATTTCATCTGAGGATATTTCCTTTTTTACCATAGCCCTCTATGGCTTCCAAATATAACTTTGCCAATTCCACAAGAACTGTCTTAGCGAAAGGCTACTTGAGGGGAAAGCTGTAACTCTGTGAGATGATTTCACAGAACACAAAGAGGTTTCTCAGAAAGCTTCTTTCTCTTTGTTATCGGAGGATATTTCCTTTGGCCCTATAGTCTTCAAAGGGATCCGAAATATCTGTTCTCAGATTCCACAGAAATAAGGCTAGCAAAGAGATCCACGAAATACAGATGTAACTCTGTGAGATGAATTAACAGGACACTAAGCAGTTTCTCAGAAAGCTTCTTTCCAGATTTCATCTGAGGATATTTCCTTTTTCACCATAGCCCTCTAAGGGCTTCCAAATATCACTTTGCCAATTCCACAAGAACTGTCTTAGCGAAAGGCTTCTTGAGGGGAAAGCTGTAACTCTGTGAGATGATTTCACAGAACACAAAGAAGTTTCTCAGAATGCTTCTTTCTCTTTGTTATCGGAGGATATTTCCTTTGGCCCTATAGTCTTCAAAGGGATCCGAAATATCTATTCTCAGATTCCACAGAAATAAGGCTAGCAAAGAGATCCACGAAATACAGATGTAACTCTGTGAGATGAATTAACAGGACACTAAGCAGTTTCTCAGAAAGCTTCTTTCCAGATTTCATCTGAGGATATTTAATTTTTCACCATAGCCCTCTATGGGCTTCCAAATATCACTTTGCCAATTCCACAAGAACTGTCTTAGCGAAAGGCTTCTTGAGGGGAAAGCTGTAACGCTGTGAGATGATTACACAGAACACAAAGAAGTTTCTCAGAAAGCTTCTTTCTCTTTGTTATCGGAGGATATTTCCTTTGGCCCTATAGTCTTCAAAGGGATCCGAAATATCTGTTCTCAGATTCCACAGAAATAAGGCTAGCAAAGAGATCCACGAAATACAGATGTAACTCTGTGAGATGAATTAACAGGACACTAAGCAGTTTCTAAGAAAGCTTCTTTCCAGATTTCATCTGAGGATATTTCCTTTTTCACCATAGGCCTCCTTGACTTCCAAATATCACTTTGCCAATTCCACAAGAACTGTCTTAGCGAAAGGCTTCTTGAGGGGAAAGCTGTAACTCTGTGAGATGATTTCACAGAACACAAAGAAGTTTCTCAGAAAGCTTCTTTCTCTTTGTTATGGGAGGATATTTCCTTTGGCCCTATAGTCTTCAAAGGGATCCGAAATATCTTTTCTCAGATTCCACAGAAATAAGGCTAGCAAAGAGATCCACGAAATACAGATGTAACTCTGTGAGATGAATTAACAGGACACTTAGCAGTTTCTCAGAAAGCTTCTTTCCAGATTTCATCTGAGGATATTTAATTTTTACCATAGCCCTCTATGGGCTTCCAAATATCACTTTGCCAATTCCACAAGAACTGTCTTAGCGAAAGGCTTCTTGAAGGGAAAGCTGTATCTCTGTGAGATGATTACACAGAACACAAAGAAGTTTCTCAGAAAGCTTCTTTCTCTTTGTTATCGGAGGATATTTCCTTTGGCCCTATTGTCTTCAAAGGGATCCGAAATATCTGTTCTCAGATTCCACAGAAATAAGGCTAGCAAAGAGATCCACGAAATACAGATGTAACTCTGTGAGATGAATTAACAGAACACTAAGCAGTTTCTCAGAAAGCTTCCTTCCAGATGTCATCCGAGGATATTTCCTTTTTCAACATCGCCCTCTAGGGGCTTCCAAATATCACTTTGCCAATTCCACAAGAACTGACTTAGCGAAAGGCTTCTTGAGGGGAAAGCTGTAACTCTGTGAGATGATTTCACAGAACACAAAGAAGTTTCTCAGAAAGCTTCTTTCTCTTTGTTATCGGAGGATATTTCCTTTGGCCCTATGGTCTTCCAAGGGATCCGAAATATCTGTTCTCACATTCCACAGAAATAAGGCTAGCAAAGAGATCCACGAAATACAGATGTAACTCTGTGAGATGAATTAACAGAACACTAAGCAGTTTCTGAGAAAGCTTCTTTCCAGATTTCATCTGAGGATATTTCCTTTTTCACCATAGCCCTCTATGGCTTCCAAATATCACTTTGCCAATTCCACAAGAACTGTCTTAGCGAAAGGCTTCTTGAGGGGAAAGCAGTAACTCTGTGAGATGATTTCACAGAACACAAAGAAGTTTCTCAGAAAGCTTCTTTCTCTTTGTTATCGGAGGAAATTTCCTTTGGCCCTATAGTCTTCCAAGGGATCCGAAATATCTGTTCTCTGATTCCACAGAAATAAGGCTAGCAAAGAGATCCACGAAATACAGATGTAACTCTGTGAGATGAATTAACAGACCACTAAACAGTTTCTCAGAAAGCTTCTTTCCAGATTTCATCTGAGGATATTTCCTTTTTCACCATAGCCCTCTATGGCTTCCAAATATCACTTTGCCAATTCCACAAGAACTGCCTTAGCGAAAGGCTTCTTGAGGGGAAAGCTGCAACTCTGTGAGATGATTTCACAGAACACAAAGAAGTTTCTCAGAAAGCTTCTTTGTCTTTGTTATCGGAGGATATTTCCTTTGGCCCTATAGTCTTCAAAGGGATCCGAAATATCTGTTCTCAGATTCCACAGAAATAAGGCTAGCAAAGAGATCCACGAAATACAGATGTAACTCTGTGAGATGAATTAACAGAACACCAAGCAGTTTCTCAGAAAGCTTCTTTCCAGATTTCATCTGAGGATATTTCCTTTTTCACCATAGCCCTCTATGGCTTCAAAATATCACTTTGCCAATTCCACAAGAACTGTCTTAGCGAAAGGCTTCTTGAGGGGAAAGCTGTAACTCTGTGAGATGATTTCACAGAACACAAAGAAGTTTCTCAGAAAGCTTCTTTCTCTTTGTTATCGGAGGATATTTCCTTTGGCCCTATATTCTTCAAAGGGATCCGAAATATCTGTTCTCAGATTCCACAGAAATAAGGCTAGCAAAGAGATCCACGAAATACAGATGTAACTCTGTGAGATGAATTAACAGAACACTAAGCAGTTTCTCAGAACGCTTCTTTCCAGATTTCATCTGAGGATATTTCCTTTTTCA
Source organism: Macaca nemestrina (assembly GCF_043159975.1). NCBI lineage: Eukaryota > Metazoa > Chordata > Mammalia > Primates > Cercopithecidae > Macaca > Macaca nemestrina. The sequence goes on along the minus strand of NC_092129.1, from coordinate 56,362,887 downwards.
CCATAGCCCTCTATGGCTTCCAAATATAACTTTGCCAATTCCACAAGAACTGTCTTAGCGAAAGGCTTCTTGAGGGGAAAGCTGTAACTCTGTGAGATGATTTCACAGAACACAAAGAAGTTTCTCAGAAAGCTTCTTTCTCTTTGTTATCGGAGGATATTTCCTTTGGCCCTATAGTCTTCAAAGGGATCCGAAATATCTGTTCTCATATTCCAAAGAAATAAGGCTAGCAAAGAGATCCACGAAATACAGATGTAACTCTGTGAGATGAATTAACAGGACACTAAGCAGTTTCTCAGAAAGCTTCTTTCCAGATTTCATCTGAGGATATTTCCTTTTTCACCATAGCCCTCTATGGGCTTCCAAATATCACTTTGCCAATTCCACAAGAACTGTCTTAGCGAAAGGCTTCTAGAGGGGAAAGCTGTAACTCTGTGAGATGATTTCACAGAACACAAAGAAGTTTCTCAGAAAGCTTCTTTCTCTTTGTTATCGGAGGAAATTTCCTTTGGCCCTATAGTCTTCAAAGGGATCCGAAATATCTGTTCTCAGATTCCACAGAAATAAGGCTAGCAAAGAGATCCACGAAATACAGATGTAACTCTGTGAGATGAATTAACAGGACACTAAGCAGTTTCTCAGAAAGCTTCTTTCCAGATTTCATCTGAGGATATTTCCTTTTTCACCATAGCCCTCTATGGGCTTCCAAATATCACTTTGCCAATTCCACAAGAACTGTCTTAGCGAAAGGCTTCTTGAGGGGAAAGCTGTAACTCTGTGAGATGATTTCACAGAACACAAAGAAGTTTCTCAGAAAGCTTCTTTGTCTTTGTTATCGGAGGATATTTCCTTTGGACCTATAGTCTTCAAAGGGATCCGAAATATCTGTTCTCAGATTCCACAGAAATAAGGCTAGCAAAGAGATCCACGAAATAGAGATGTAAGTCTGTGAGATGAATTAACAGGACACTAAGCAGTTTCTCAGAAAGCTTCTTTCCAGATTTCATCTGAGGATATTTCATTTTTCACCATAGCCCTCTATGGGCTTCCAAATATCACTTTGCCAATTCCACAAGAACTGTCTTAGCGAAAGGCTTCTTGAGGGGAAAGCTGTAACTCTGTGAGATGATTTCACAGAACACAAAGAAGTTTCTCAGAAAGCTTCTTTCTCTTTGTTATCGGAGGATATTTCCTTTGGCCCTATAATCTTCAAAGGGATCCGAAATATCTGTTCTCAGATTCCACAGAAATAAGGCTAGCAAAGAGATCCATGAAATACAGATGTAAGTCTGTGAGATGAATTAACAGAACACTAAGCAGTTTCTCAGAAAGCTTCTTTCCAGATTTCATCTGAGGATATTTCCTTTTTCACCATAGCCCTCTATGGGCTTCCAAATATCACTTTGCCAATTCCACAAGAACTGTCTTAGCGAAAGGCTTCTTGAGGGGAAAGCTGTAACTCTGTGAGATGATTTCACAGAACACAAAGAAGTTTCTCAGAAAGCTTCTTTCTCTTTGTTATCGGAGGATATTTCCTTTGGCCCTATAGTCTTCAAAGGGATCCGAAATATCTGTTCTCAGATTCCACAGAAATAAGGCTAGTAAAGAGATCCACGAAATACAGATGTAACTCTTTGAGATGAATTAACAGAACACTAAGCAGTTTCACAGAAAGCTTCTTTCCAGATTTCATCTGAGGATATTTCCTTTTTCACCATAGCACTCTATGGCTTCCTAATATAACTTTGCCAATTCCACAAGAACTGTCTTAGCGAAAGGCTTCTTGAGGGGAAAGCTGCAACTCTGTGAGATGATTTCACAGAACACAAAGAAGTTTCTCAGAAAGCTTCTTTCTCTTTGTTATGGGAGGATATTTCCTTTGGCCCTATAGTCTTCAAAGTGATCCGAAATATCTGTTCTCAGATTCCACAGAAATAAGGCTAGCAAAGAGATCGACGAAATACAGATGTCACTCTGTGAGATGAATTAACAGAACACTAAGCAGTTTCTCAGAACGCTTCTTTCCAGATTTCCTCTGAGGATATTTCCTTTTTCACCATAGCCCTCTATGGCTTCCAAATATAACTTTGCCAATTCCACAAGAACTGTCTTAGCGAAAGGCTTCTTGAGGAGAAAGCTGTAACTCTGTGAGATGATTTCACAGAACACAAAGAAGTTTCTCAGAAAGCTTCTTTCTCTTTGTTATGTTAGGATATTTCCTTTGGCCCTATAGTCTTCAGAGGGATCCGAAATATCTGTTCTCAGATTCCACAGAAATAAGGCTAGCAAAGAGATCCACGAAATACAGATGTAACTCTGTGAGATGAATTAACAGGACACTAAGCAGTTTCTCAGAAAGCTTCTTTCCAGATTTCATCTGAGGATACTTAATTTTTCACCACAGCCCTCTATGGGCTTCCAAATACCACTTTGCCAATTCCACAAGAACTGTCTTAGCGAAAGGCTTCTTGAGGGGAAAGCTGTAACTCTGTGAGATGATTTCACAGAACACAAAGAAGTTTCTCAGAAAGCTTCTTTCTCTTTGTTATCGGAGGATATTTCCTTTGGCCCTATAGTCTTCAAAGGGATCCGAAATATCTGTTCTCAGATTCCACAGAAATAAGGCTAGCAAAGAGATCCACGAAATACAGATGTAACTCTGTGAGATGAATTAACAGGACACTAAGCAGTTTCTCAGAAAGCTTCTTTCCAGATTTCATCTGAGGATATTTCCTTTTACACCATAGCCCTCTATGGGCTTCCAAATATCACTTTGCCTATTCCACAACAACTGTCTTAGCGAAAGGCTTCTTGAGGGGAAAGCTGTAACTCTGTGAGATGATTTCACAGAACACAAAGAAGTTTCTCAGAAAGCTTCTTTCTCTTTGTTATCGGAGGATATTTCCTTTGGCCCTATAGTCTTCAAAGGGATCCGAAATATCTGTTCTCAGATTCCACAGAAATAAGGCTAGCAAAGAGATCCACGAAATACAGATGTAACTCTGTGAGATGAATTAACAGGACACTAAGCAGTTTCTAAGAAAGCTTCTTTACAGATTTCATCTGAGGATATTTCCTTTTTCACCATAGCCTACTGTGGGCTTCCAAATATCACTTTGCCAATTCCACAAGAACTGTCTTAGCGAAAGGCTTCTTGAGGGGAAAGCTGTAACTCTGTGAGATGATTTCACAGAACACAAAGAAGTTTCTCAGAAAGCTTCTTTCTCTTTGTTATCGGAGGATATTTCCTTGGGCCCTATAGACTTCAAAGGGATCCGAAATATCTGTTCTCAGATTCCAGAGAAATAAGGCTAGCAAAGAGATCCACGAAATACAGATGTAAGTCTGTGAGTTGAATTAACAGAACACTAAGCAGTTTCTCAGAAAGCTTTCCAGATTTCATCTGAGGATATTTCCTTTTTCACCAAAGCCCTCTATGGCTTCCAAATATAACTTTGCCAATTCCACAAGAACTGTCTTAGCGAAAGGCTTCTTGAGGGGAAAGCTGTAACTCTGTGAGATGATTTCACAGAACACAAAGAAGTTTCTCAGAAAGCTTCTTTCTCTTTGTTATGGGAGGATATTTCCTTTGGCCCTATAGTCTTCAAAGGGATCCGAAATATCTTTTCTCAGATTCCACAGAAATAAGGCTAGCAAAGAGATCCACGAAATACAGATGTAACTCTGTGAGATGAATTAACAGGACACTAAGCAGTTTCTCAGAAAGCTTCTTTACAGATTTCATCTGAGGATATTTAATTTTTCACCATAGCCCTCTATGGGCTTCCAAATATCACTTTGCCAATTCCACAAGAACTGTCTTAGCGAAAGGCTTCTTGAAGGGAAAGCTGTATCTCTGTGAGATGATTACACAGAACACAAAGAAGTTTCTCAGAAAGCTTCTTTCTCTTTGTTATCGGAGGATATTTCCTTTGGCCCTATAGTCTTCAAAGGGATCCGAAATATCTGTTCTCAGATTCCACAGAAATAAGGCTAGCAAAGAGATCCATGAAATACAGATGTAACTCTGTGAGATGAATTAACAGGACACTAAGCAGTTTCTCAGAAAGCTTCTTTCCAGATTTCATCTGAGGATATTTCCTTTTTCACCATAGCCCTCTATGGCTTCCAAATATCACTTTGCCATTTCCACAAGAACTGTCTTAGCTAAAGGCTTCTAGAGGGGAAAGCTGTAACTCTGTGAGATGATTTCACAGACCACAAAGAAGTTTCTCAGAAAGCTTCTTTCTCTTTGTTATCGGAGGATATTTCCTTTGGCCCTATAGTCTTCAAAGGGATCCGAAATATCTGTTCTCATATTCCAAAGAAATAAGGCTAGCAAAGAGATCCACGAAATAGAGATGTAACTCTGTGAGATGAATTAACAGGACACTAAGCAGTTTCTCAGAAAGCTTCTTTCCAGATTTCATCTGAGGATATTTCCTTTTTCACCATAGCCCTCTATGGGCTTCCAAATATCACTTTGCCAATTCCACAAGAACTGTCTTAGCGAAAGGCTTCTAGAGGGGAAAGCTCTAACTCTGTGAGATGATTTCACAGAACACAAAGAAGTTTCTCAGAAAGCTTCTTTCTCTTTGTTATCGGAGGATATTTCCTTTGGCCCTATAGTCTTCAAAGGGATCCGAAATATCTGTTCTCAGATTCCACAGAAATAAGTCTAGCAAAGAGATCCACGAAATACAGATGTAACTCTGTGAGATGAATTAACAGGACACTAAGCAGTTTCTAAGAAAGCTTCTTTCCAGATTTCATCAGAGGATATTTCCTTTTTCACTATAGGCCTCCTTGACTTCCAAATATCACTTTGTCAATTCCACAAGAACTGTCTTAGCGAAAGGCTTCTTCAGGGGAAAGCTGTAACTCTGTGAGATGATTTCACAGAACACAAAGAAGTTTCTCAGAAAGCTTCTTTCTCTTTGTTATGGGAGGATATTTCCTTTGGCCTTATAGTCTTCAAAGGGATCCGAAATATCTGTTCTCAGATTCCACAGAAATAAGGCTAGCAAAGAGATCCACGAAATACAGATGTAACTCTGTGAGATAAATTAACAGGACACTAAGCAGTTTCTCAGAAAGCTTCTTTCCAGATTTCATCTGAGGATATTTAATTTTTCACCATAGCCCTCTATGGGCTTCCAAATATCACTTTGCCAATTCCACAAGAACTGTCTTAGCGAAAGGCTTCTTGAAGGGAAAGCTGTATCTCTGTGAGATGATTACACAGAACACAAAGAAGTTTCTCAGAAAGCTTCTTTCTCTTTCTTATCGGAGGATATTTCCTTTGGCCCTATAGTCTTCAAAGGGATCCGAAATATCTGTTCTCAGATTCCACAGAAATAAGGCTAGCAAAGAGATCCACGAAATACAGATGTAACTCTGTGAGATGAATTAACAGTACACTAAGCAGTTTCTCAGAAAGCTTCCTTCCAGATGTCATCCGAGGATATTTCCTTTTTCAACATCGCCCTCTAGGGGCTTCCAAATATCACTTTGCCAATTCCACAAGAACTGACTTGGCGAAAGGCTTCTTGAGGAGAAAGCTGTAACTCTGTGAGATGATTTCACAGAACACAAAGAAGTTTCTCAGAAAGCTTCTTTCTCTTTGTTATCGGAGGATATTTCCTTTGGCCCTATGGTCTTCCAAGGGATCCGAAATATCTGTTCTCAGATTCCACAGAAATAAGGCTAGCAAAGAGATCCACGAAATACAGATGTAACTCTGTGAGATGAATTAACAGAACACTAAGCAGTTTCTGAGAAAGCTTCTTTCCAGATTTCATCTGAGGATATTTCCTTTTTCACCATAGCCCTCTATGGCTTCCAAATATCACTTTGCCAATTCCACAAGAACTGTCTTAGCGAAAGGCTTCTTGAGGGGAAAGCAGTAACTCTGTGAGATGATTTCACAGAACACAAAGAAGTTTCTCAGAAAGCTTCTTTCTCTTTGTTATCGGAGGAAATTTCCTTTGGCCCTATAGTCTTCCAAGGGATCCGAAATATCTGTTCTCAGATTCCACAGAAATAAGGCTAGCAAAGAGATCCACGAAATACAGATGTAACTCTGTGAGATGAATTAACAGACCACTAAGCAGTTTCTCAGAAAGCTTCTTTCCAGATTTCATCTGAGGATATTTCCTTTTTCACCATAGCCCTCTATGGCTTCCAAATATCACTTTGCCAATTCCACAAGAACTGTCTTAGCGAAAGGCTTCTTGAGGGGAAAGCTGTAACTCTGTGAGATGATTTCACAGAACACAAAGAAGTTTCTCAGAATGCTTCTTTCTCTTTGTTATCGGAGGATATTTCCTTTGGCCCTATAGTCTTCAAAGGGATCCGAAATATCTGTTCTCAGATTCCACAGAAATAAGGCTAGCAAAGAGATCCACGAAATACAGATGTAACTCTGTGAGATGAATTAACAGGACACTAAGCAGTTTCTCAGAAAGCTTCTTTCCAGATTTCATCTGAGGATATTTCCTTTTTCACCATAGCCCTCTATGGGCTTCCAAATATCACTTTGCCAATTCCACAAGAACTGTCTTAGCGAAAGGCTTCTAGAGGGGAAAGCTGTAACTCTGTGAGATGATTTCACAGAACACAAAGAAGTTTCTCAGAAAGCTTCTTTGTCTTTGTTATGGGAGGATATTTCCTTTGGCCCTATAGTCTTCAAAGGGATCCGAAATATCTGTTCTCAGATTCCACAGAAATAAGGCTAGCAAAGAGATCCACGAAATACAGATGTAACTCTGTGAGATGAATTAACAGAACACCAAGCAGTTTCTCAGAAAGCTTCTTTCCAGATTTCATCTGAGGATATTTCCTTTTTCACCATAGCCCTCTATGGCTTCAAAATATCACTTTGCCAATTCCACAAGAACTGTCTTAGCGAAAGGCTTCTTGAGGGGAAAGTTGTAACTCTGTGAGATGATTTCACAGAACACAAAGAAGTTTCTCAGAAAGCTTCTTTCTCTTTGTTATCGGAGGATATTTCCTTTGGCCCTATAGTCTTCAAAGGGATCCGAAATATCTGTTCTCAGATTCCACAGAAATAAGGCTAGCAAAGAGATCCACGAAATACAGATGTAACTCTGTGAGATGAATTAACAGAACACTAAGCAGTTTCTCAGAACGCTTCTTTCCAGATTTCATCTGAGGATATTTCCTTTTTCACCATAGCCCTCTATGGCTTCCAAATATAACTTTGCCAATTCCACAAGAACTGTCTTAGCGAAAGGCTTCTTGAGGGGAAAGCTGTAACTCTGTGAGATGATTTCACAGCACACAAAGAAGTTTCTCAGAAAGCTTCTTTCTCTTTGTTATGGGAGGATATTTCCTTTGGCCCTATAGTCTTCAAAGGGATCCGAAATATCTGTTCTCAGATTCCACAGAAATAAGGCTAGCAAAGAGATCCATGAAATACAGATGTAACTCTGTGAGATGAATTAACAGGACACTAAGCAGTTTCTCAGAAAGCTTCTTTCCAGATTTCATCTGAGGATATTTCCTTTTTCACCATAGCCCTCTATGGCTTCCAAATATCACTTTGCCAATTCCACAAGAACTGTCTTAGCGAAAAGCTTCTTGAGGGGAAAGCTGTAACTCTGTGAGATGATTTCACAGAACACAAAGAAGTTTCTCAGAAAGCTTCTTTGTCTTTGTTATCGGAGGATATTTCCTTTGGCCCTATAGTCTTCAAAGGGATCCGAAATATCTGTTCTCATATTCCAAAGAAATAAGGCTAGCAAAGAGATCCACGAAATACAGATGTAACTCTGTGAGATGAATTAACAGGACACTAAGCAGTTTCTCAGAAAGCTTCTTTCCAGATTTCATCTGAGGATATTTCCTTTTTCACCATAGCCCTCTATGGGCTTCCAAATATCACTTTGCCAATTCCACAAGAACTGTCTTAGCGAAAGGCTTCTAGAGGGGAAAGCTGTAACTCTGTGAGATGATTTCACAGAACACAAAGAAGTTTCTCAGAAAGCTTCTTTGTCTTTGTTATCGGAGGATATTTCCTTTGGCCCTATAGTCTTCAAAGGGATCCGAAATATCTGTTCTCAGATTCCACAGAAATAAGGCTAGCAAAGAGATCCACGAAATAGAGATGTAAGTCTGTGAGATGAATTAACAGGACACTAAGCAGTTTCTCAGAAAGCTTCTTTCCAGATTTCATCTGAGGATATTTAATTTTTCACCATAGCCCTCTATGGGCTTCCAAATATCACTTTGCCAATTCCACAAGAACTGTCTTAGCGAAAGGCTTCTTGAGGGGAAAGCTGTAACTCTGTGAGATGATTTCACAGAACACAAAGAAGTTTCTCAGAAAGCTTCTTTCTCTTTGTTATCGGAGGATATTTCCTATGGCCCTATAGACTTCAAAGGGATCCGAAATATCTGTTCTCAGATTCCAGAGAAATAAGGCTAGCAAAGAGATCCACGAAATACAGATGTAAGTCTGTGAGTTGAATTAACAGAACACTAAGCAGTTTCTCAGAAAGCTTTCCAGATTTCATCTGAGGATATTTCCTTTTTTACCATAGCCCTCTATGGCTTCCAAATATAACTTTGCCAATTCCACAAGAACTGTCTTAGCGAAAGGCTACTTGAGGGGAAAGCTGTAACTCTGTGAGATGATTTCACAGAACACAAAGAGGTTTCTCAGAAAGCTTCTTTCTCTTTGTTATCGGAGGATATTTTCTTTGGCCCTATAGTCTTCAAAGGGATCCGAAATATCTGTTCTCAGATTCCACAGAAATAAGGCTAGCAAAGAGATACACGAAATACAGATGTAACTCTGTGAGATGAATTAACAGGACACTAGGCAGTTTCTCAGAAAGCTTCTTTCCAGATTTCATCTGAGGATATTTCCTTTTTCACCATAGCCCTCTAAGGGCTTCCAAATATCACTTTGCCAATTCCACAAGAACTGTCTTAGCGAAAGGCTTCTTGAGGGGAAAGCTGTAACTCTGTGAGATGATTTCACAGAACACAACGAAGTTTCTCAGAAAGCTTCTTTCTCTTTGTTATGGGAGGATATTTCCTTTGGCCCTATAGTCTTCAAAGGGATCCGAAATATCTGTTCTCAGATTCCACAGAAATAAGGCTAGCAAAGAGATCCACGAAATACAGATGTAACTCTGTGAGATGAATTAACAGGACACTAAGCAGTTTCTAAGAAAGCTTCTTTCCAGATTTCATCTGAGGATATTTCCTTTTTCACCATAGCCTACTGTGGGCTTCCAAATATCACTTTGCCAATTCCACAAGAACTGTCTTAGCGAAAGGCTTCTTGAGGGGAAAGCTGTAACTCTGTGAGATGATTTCACAGAACACAAAGAAGTTTCTCAGAAAGCTTCTTTCTCTTTGTTATCGGAGGATATTTCCTTGGGCCCTATAGACTTCAAAGGGATCCGAAATATCTGTTCTCAGATTCCAGAGAAATAAGGCTAGCAAAGAGATCCACGAAATACAGATGTAAGTCTGTGAGTTGAATTAACAGAACACTAAGCAGTTTCTCAGAAAGCTTTCCAGATTTCATTTGAGGATATTTCCTTTTTCACCAAAGCCCTCTATGGCTTCCAAATATAACTTTGCCAATTCCACAAGAACTGTCTTAGCGAAAGGCTTCTTGAGGGGAAAGCTGTAACTCTGTGAGATGATTTCACAGAACACAAAGAAGTTTCTCAGAAAGCTTCTTTCTCTTTGTTATGGGAGGATATTTCCTTTGGCCCTATAGTCTTCAAAGGGATCCGAAATATCTTTTCTCAGATTCCACAGAAATAAGGCTAGCAAAGAGATCCACGAAATACAGATGTAACTCTGTGAGATGAATTAACAGGACACTAAGCAGTTTCTCAGAAAGCTTCTTTCCAGATTTCATCTGAGGATATTTAATTTTTCACCATAGCCCTCTATGGGCTTCCAAATATCACTTTGCCAATTCCACAAGAACTGTCTTAGCGAAAGGCTTCTTGAAGGGAAAGCTGTATCTCTGTGAGATGATTACACAGAACACAAAGAAGTTTCTCAGAAAGCTTCTTTCTCTTTGTTATCGGAGGATATTTCCTTTGGCCCTATAGTCTTCAAAGGGATCCGAAATATCTGTTCTCAGATTCCACAGAAATAAGGCTAGCAAAGAGATCCACGAAATACAGATGTAACTCTGTGAGATGAATTAACAGAACACTAAGCAGTTTCTCAGAAAGCTTCCTTCCAGATGTCATCCGAGGATATTTCCTTTTTCAACATCGCCCTCTAGGGGCTTCCAAACATCACTTTGCCAATTCCACAAGAACTGACTTAGCGAAAGGCTTCTTGAGGGGAAAGCTGTAACTCTGTGAGATGATTTCACAGAACACAAAGAAGTTTCTCAGAAAGCTTCTTTCTCTTTGTTATCGGAGGATATTTCCTTTGGCCCTATGGTCTTCCAAGGGATCCGAAATATCTGTTCTCAGATTCCACAGAAATAAGGCTAGCAAAGAGATCCACGAAATACAGATGTAACTCTGTGAGATGAATTAACAGACCACTAAGCAGTTTCTCAGAAAGCTTCTTTCCAGATTTCATCTGAGGATATTTCCTTTTTCACCATAGCCCTCTATGGCTTCCAAATATCACTTTGCCAATTCCACAAGAACTGTCTTAGCGAAAGGCTTCTTGAGGGGAAAGCAGTAACTCTGTGAGATGATTTCACAGAACACAAAGAAGTTTCTCAGAAAGCTTCTTTCTCTTTGTTATCGGAGGAAATTTCCTTTGGCCCTATAGTCTTCCAAGGGATCCGAAATATCTGTTCTCAGATTCCACAGAAATAAGGCTAGCAAAGAGATCCACGAAATACAGATGTAACTCTGTGAGATGAATTAACAGACCACTAAGCAGTTTCTCAGAAAGCTTCTTTCCAGATTTCATCTGAGGATATTTCCTTTTTCACCATAGCCCTCTATGGCTTCCAAATATCACTTTGCCAATTCCACAAGAACTGTCTTAGCGAAAGGCTTCTTGAGGGGAAAGCTGCAACTCTGTGAGATGATTTCACAGAACACAAAGAAGTTTCTCAGAATGCTTCTTTCTCTTTGTTATCGGAGGATATTTCCTTTGGCCCTAGAGTCTTCAAAGGGATCCGAAATATCTGTTCTCATATTCCACAGAAATAAGGCTAGCAAAGAGATCCATGAAATACAGATGTAACTCTGTGAGATGAATTAACAGGACACTAAGCAGTTTCTCAGAAAGCTTCTTTCCAGATTTCATCTGAGGATATTTCCTTTTTCACCATAGCCCTCTATGGCTTCCAAATATCACTTTGCCATTTCCACAAGAACTGTCTTAGCGAAAGGCTTCTAGAGGGGAAAGCTGTAACTCTGTGAGATGATTTCACAGAACACAAAGAAGTTTCTCAGAAAGCTTCTTTCTCTTTGTTATCGGAGGATATTTCCTTTGGCCCTATAGTCTTCAAAGGGATCCGAAATATCTGTTCTCATATTCCAAAGAAATAAGGCTAGCAAAGAGATCCACGAAATACAGATGTAACTCTGTGAGATGAATTAACAGGACACTAAGCAGTTTCTCAGAAAGCTTCTTTCCAGATTTCATCTGAGGATATTTCCTTTTTCACCATAGCCCTCTATGGGCTTCCAAATATCACTTTGCCAATTCCACAAGAACTGTCTTAGCGAAAGGCTTCTAGAGGGGAAAGCTGTAACTCTGTGAGATGATTTCACAGAACACAAAGAAGTTTCTCAGAAAGCTTCTTTGTCTTTGTTATCGGAGGATATTTCCTTTGGCCCTATAGTCTTCAAAGGGATCCGAAATATCTGTTCTCAGATTCCACAGAAATAAGTCTAGCAAAGAGATCCACGAAATACAGATGTAACTCTGTGAGATGAATTAACAGGACACTAAGCAGTTTCTAAGAAAGCTTCTTTCCAGATTTCATCAGAGGATATTTCCTTTTTCACTATAGGCCTCCTTGACTTCCAAATATCACTTTGTCAATTCCACAAGAACTGTCTTAGCGAAAGGCTTCTTCAGGGGAAAGCTGTAACTCTGTGAGATGATTTCACAGAACACAAAGAAGTTTCTCAGAAAGCTTCTTTCTCTTTGTTATGGGAGGATATTTCCTTTGGCCCTATAGTCTTCAAAGGGATCCGAAATATCTTTTCTCAGATTCCACAGAAATAAGGCTAGCAAAGAGATCCACGAAATACAGATGTAACTCTGTGAGATGAATTAACAGGACACTAAGCAGTTTCTCAGAAAGCTTCTTTCCAGATTTCATCTGAGGATATTTAATTTTTCACCATAGCCCTCTATGGGCTTCCAAATATCACTTTGCCAATTCCACAAGAACTGTCTTAGCGAAAGGCTTCTTGAAGGGAAAGCTGTATCTCTGTGAGATGATTACACAGAACACAAAGAAGTTTCTCAGAAAGCTTCTTTCTCTTTATTATCGGAGGATATTTCCTTTGGCCCTATAGTCTTCAAAGGGATCCGAAATATCTGTTCTCAGATTCCACAGAAATAAGGCTAGCAAAGAGATCCACGAAATACAGATGTAACTCTGTGAGATGAATTAACAGAACACTAAGCAGTTTCTCAGAAAGCTTCCTTCCAGATGTCATCCGAGGATATTTCCTTTTTCAACATCGCCCTCTAGGGGCTTCCAAATATCACTTTGCCAATTCCACAAGAACTGACTTAGCGAAAGGCTTCTTGAGGAGAAAGCTGTAACTCTGTGAGATGATTTCACAGAACACAAAGAAGTTTCTCAGAAAGCTTCTTTCTCTTTGTTATCGGAGGATATTTCCTTTGGCCCTATGGTCTTCCAAGGGATCCGAAATATCTGTTCTCAGATTCCACAGAAATAAGGCTAGCAAAGAGATCCACGAAATACAGATGTAACTCCGTGAGATGAATTAACAGAACACTAAGCAGTTTCTGAGAAAGCTTCTTTCCAGATTTCATCTGAGGATATTTCCTTTTTCACCATAGCCCTCTATGGCTTCCAAATATCACTTTGCCAATTCCACAAGAACTGTCTTAGCGAAAGGCTTCTTGAGGGGAAAGCAGTAACTCTGTGAGATGATTTCACAGAACACAAAGAAGTTTCTCAGAAAGCTTCTTTCTCTTTGTTATCGGAGGAAATTTCCTTTGGCCCTATAGTCTTCCAAGGGATCCGAAATATCTGTTCTCAGATTCCACAGAAATAAGGCTAGCAAAGAGATCCACGAAATACAGATGTAACTCTGTGAGATGAATTAACAGACCACTAAGCAGTTTCTCAGAAAGCTTCTTTCCAGATTTCATCTGAGGATATTTCCTTTTTCACCATAGCCCTCTATGGCTTCCAAATATCACTTTGCCAATTCCACAAGAACTGTCTTAGCGAAAGGCTTCTTGAGGGGAAAGCTGTAACTCTGTGAGATGATTTCACAGAACACAAAGAAGTTTCTCAGAATGCTTCTTTCTCTTTGTTATCGGAGGATATTTCCTTTGGCCCTATAGTCTTCAAAGGGATCCGAAATATCTGTTCTCAGATTCCACAGAAATAAGGCTAGCAAAGAGATCCACGAAATACAGATGTAACTCTGTGAGATGAATTAACAGGACACTAAGCAGTTTCTCAGAAAGCTTCTTTCCAGATTTCATCTGAGGATATTTCCTTTTTCACCATAGCCCTCTATGGGCTTCCAAATATCACTTTGCCAATTCCACAAGAACTGTCTTAGCGAAAGGCTTCTAGAGGGGAAAGCTGTAACTCTGTGAGATGATTTCACAGAACACAAAGAAGTTTCTCAGAAAGCTTCTTTGTCTTTGTTATCGGAGGATATTTCCTTTGGCCCTATAGTCTTCAAAGGGATCCGAAATATCTGTTCTCAGATTCCACAGAAATAAGGCTAGCAAAGAGATCCACGAAATACAGATGTAACTCTGTGAGATGAATTAACAGAACACCAAGCAGTTTCTCAGAAAGCTTCTTTCCAGATTTCATCTGAGGATATTTCCTTTTTCACCATAGCCCTCTATGGCTTCAAAATATCACTTTGCCAATTCCACAAGAACTGTCTTAGCGAAAGGCTTCTTGAGGGGAAAGTTGTAACTCTGTGAGATGATTTCACAGAACACAAAGAAGTTTCTCAGAAAGCTTCTTTCTCTTTGTTATCGGAGGATATTTCCTTTGGCCCTATAGTCTTCAAAGGGATCCGAAATATCTGTTCTCAGATTCCACAGAAATAAGGCTAGCAAAGAGATCCACGAAATACAGATGTAACTCTGTGAGATGAATTAACAGAACACTAAGCAGTTTCTCAGAACGCTTCTTTCCAGATTTCATCTGAGGATATTTCCTTTTTCACCATAGCCCTCTATGGCTTCCAAATATCACTTTGCCAATTCCACAAGAACTGTCTTAGCGAAAGGCTTCTTGAGGGGAAAGCTGTAACTCTGTGAGATGATTTCACAGAACACAAAGAAGTTTCTCAGAAAGCTTCTTTCTCTTTGTTATGGGAGGATATTTCCTTTGGCCCTATAGTCTTCAAAGGGATCCGAAATATCTGTTCTCAGATTCCACAGAAATAAGGCTAGCAAAGACATCCATGAAATACAGATGTAACTCTGTGAGATGAATTAACAGGACACTAAGCAGTTTCTCAGAAAGCTTCTTTACAGATTTCATCTGAGGATATTTCCTTTTTCACCATAGCCCTCTATGGCTTCCAAATATCACTTTGCCAATTCCACAAGAACTGTCTTAGCGAAAAGCTTCTTGAGGGGAAAGCTGTAACTCTGCGAGATGATTTCACAGAACACAAAGAAGTTTCTCAGAAAGCTTCTTTCTCTTTGTTATCGGAGGATATTTCCTTTGGCCCTAGAGTCTTCAAAGGGATCCGAAATATCTGTTCTCATATTCCAAAGAAATAAGGCTAGCAAAGAGATCCACGAAATACAGATGTAACTCTGTGAGATGAATTAACAGGACACTAAGCAGTTTCTCAGAAAGCTTCTTTCCAGATTTCATCTGAGGATATTTCCTTTTTCACCATAGCCCTCTATGGGCTTCCAAATATCACTTTGCCAATTCCACAAGAACTGTCATAGCGAAAGGCTTCTAGAGGGGAAAGCTGTAACTCTGTGAGATGATTTCACAGAACACAAAGAAGTTTCTCAGAAAGCTTCTTTGTCTTTGTTATCGGAGGATATTTCCTTTGGCCCTATAGTCTTCAAAGGGATCCGAAATATCTGTTCTCAGATTCCACAGAAATAAGGCTAGCAAAGAGATCCACGAAATACAGATGTAAGTCTGTGAGATGAATTAACAGGACACTAAGCAGTTTCTCAGAAAGCTTCTTTCCAGATTTCATCTGAGGATATTTAATTTTTCACCATAGCCCTCTATGGGCTTCCAAATATCACTTTGCCAATTCCACAAGAACTGTCTTAGCGAAAGGCTTCTTGAGGGGAAAGCTGTAACTCTGTGAGATGATTTCACAGAACACAAAGAAGTTTCTCAGAAAGCTTCTTTCTCTTTGTTATCGGAGGATATTTCCTATGGCCCTATAGACTTCAAAGGGATCCGAAATATCTGTTCTCAGATTCCAGAGAAATAATGCTAGCAAAGAGATCCACGAAATACAGATGTAAGTCTGTGAGTTGAATTAACAGAACACTAAGCAGTTTCTCAGAAAGCTTTCCAGATTTCATCTGAGGATATTTCCTTTTTTACCATAGCCCTCTATGGCTTCCAAATATAACTTTGCCAATTCCACAAGAACTGTCTTAGCGAAAGGCTACTTGAGGGGAAAGCTGTAACTCTGTGAGATGATTTCACAGAACACAAAGAGGTTTCTCAGAAAGCTTCTTTCTCTTTGTTATCGGAGGATATTTCCTTTGGCCCTATAGTCTTCAAAGGGATCCGAAATATCTGTTCTCAGATTCCACAGAAATAAGGCTAGCAAAGAGATCCACGAAATACAGATGTAACTCTGTGAGATGAATTAACAGGACACTAGGCAGTTTCTCAGAAAGCTTCTTTCCAGATTTCATCTGAGGATATTTCCTTTTTCACCATAGCCCTCTAAGGGCTTCCAAATATCACTTTGCCAATTCCACAAGAACTGTCTTAGCGAAAGGCTTCTTTAGGGGAAAGCTGTAACTCTGTGAGATGATTTCACAGAACACAACGAAGTTTCTCAGAAAGCTTCTTTCTCTTTGTTATGGGAGGATATTTCCTTTGGCCCTATAGTCTTCAAAGGGATCCGAAATATCTATTCTCAGATTCCACAGAAATAAGGCTAGCAAAGAGATCCACGAAATACAGATGTAACTCTGTGAGATGAATTAACAGGACACTAAGCAGTTTCTCAGAAAGCTTCTTTCCAGATTTCATCTGAGGATATTTCCTTTTTCACCATAGCCCTCTATGGCTTCAAAATATCACTTTGCCAATTCCACAAGAACTGTCTTAGCGAAAGGCTTCTTGAGGGGAAAGCTGTAACTCTGTGAGATGATTTCACAGAACACAAAGAAGTTTCTCAGAAAGCTTCTTTCTCTTTGTTATCGGAGGATATTTCCTTTGGCCCTATATTCTTCAAAGGGATCCGAAATATCTGTTCTCAGATTCCACAGAAATAAGGCTAGCAAAGAGATCCACGAAATACAGATGTAACTCTGTGAGATGAATTAACAGAACACTAAGCAGTTTCTCTGAACGCTTCTTTCCAGATTTCATCTGAGGATATTTCCTTTTTCACCATAGCCCTCTATGGCTTCCAAATATAACTTTGCCAATTCAACAAGAACTGTCTTAGGAAAGGCTTCTTGAGGGGAAAGCTGTAACTCTGTGAGATGATTTCACAGAACACAAAGAAGTTTCTCAGAAAGCTTCTTTCTCTTTGTTATGGGAGGATATTTCCTTTGGCCCTATAGTCTTCAAAGGGATCCGAAATATCTGTTCTCAGATTCCACAGAAATAAGGCTAGCAAAGAGATCCACGAAATACAGATGTAAGTCTGTGAGATGAATTAACAGGACACTAAGCAGTTTCTCAGAAAGCTTCTTTCCAGATTTCATCTGAGGATATTTAATTTTTCACCATAGCCCTCTATGGGCTTCCAAATATCACTTTGCCAATTCCACAAGAACTGTCTTAGCGAAAGGCTTCTTGAGGGGAAAGCTGTAACTCTGTGAGATGATTTCACAGAACACAAAGAAGTTTCTCAGAAAGCTTCTTTCTCTTTGTTATCGGAGGATATTTCCTATGGCCCTATAGACTTCAAAGGGATCCGAAATATCTGTTCTCAGATTCCAGAGAAATAATGCTAGCAAAGAGATCCACGAAATACAGATGTAAGTCTGTGAGTTGAATTAACAGAACACTAAGCAGTTTCTCAGAAAGCTTTCCAGATTTCATCTGAGGATATTTCCTTTTTTACCATAGCCCTCTATGGCTTCCAAATATAACTTTGCCAATTCCACAAGAACTGTCTTAGCGAAAGGCTACTTGAGGGGAAAGCTGTAACTCTGTGAGATGATTTCACAGAACACAAAGAGGTTTCTCAGAAAGCTTCTTTCTCTTTGTTATCGGAGGATATTTCCTTTGGCCCTATAGTCTTCAAAGGGATCCGAAATATCTGTTCTCAGATTCCACAGAAATAAGGCTAGCAAAGAGATCCACGAAATACAGATGTAACTCTGTGAGATGAATTAACAGGACACTAGGCAGTTTCTCAGAAAGCTTCTTTCCAGATTTCATCTGAGGATATTTCCTTTTTCACCATAGCCCTCTAAGGGCTTCCAAATATCACTTTGCCAATTCCACAAGAACTGTCTTAGCGAAAGGCTTCTTTAGGGGAAAGCTGTAACTCTGTGAGATGATTTCACAGAACACAACGAAGTTTCTCAGAAAGCTTCTTTCTCTTTGTTATGGGAGGATATTTCCTTTGGCCCTATAGTCTTCAAAGGGATCCGAAATATCTATTCTCAGATTCCACAGAAATAAGGCTAGCAAAGAGATCCACGAAATACAGATGTAACTCTGTGAGATGAATTAACAGGACACTAAGCAGTTTCTCAGAAAGCTTCTTTCCAGATTTCATCTGAGGATATTTCCTTTTTCACCATAGCCCTCTATGGCTTCAAAATATCACTTTGCCAATTCCACAAGAACTGTCTTAGCGAAAGGCTTCTTGAGGGGAAAGCTGTAACTCTGTGAGATGATTTCACAGAACACAAAGAAGTTTCTCAGAAAGCTTCTTTCTCTTTGTTATCGGAGGATATTTCCTTTGGCCCTATATTCTTCAAAGGGATCCGAAATATCTGTTCTCAGATTCCACAGAAATAAGGCTAGCAAAGAGATCCACGAAATACAGATGTAACTCTGTGAGATGAATTAACAGAACACTAAGCAGTTTCTCTGAACGCTTCTTTCCAGATTTCATCTGAGGATATTTCCTTTTTCACCATAGCCCTCTATGGCTTCCAAATATAACTTTGCCAATTCAACAAGAACTGTCTTAGGAAAGGCTTCTTGAGGGGAAAGCTGTAACTCTGTGAGATGATTTCACAGAACACAAAGAAGTTTCTCAGAAAGCTTCTTTCTCTTTGTTATGGGAGGATATTTCCTTTGGCCCTATAGTCTTCAAAGGGATCCGAAATATCTGTTCTCAGATTCCACAGAAATAAGGCTAGCAAAGAGATCCATGAAATACAGATGTAACTCTGTGAGATGAATTAACAGGACACTAAGCAGTTTCTCAGAAAGCTTCTTTCCAGATTTCATCTGAGGATATTTCCTTTTTCACCATAGCCCTCTATGGCTTCCAAATATCACTTTGCCAATTCCACAAGAACTGTCTTAGCGAAAGGCTTCTAGAGGGGAAAGCTGTAACTCTGTGAGATGATTTCACAGAACACAAAGAAGTTTCTCAGAAAGCTTCTATGTCTTTGTTATCGGAGGATATTTCCTTTGGCCCTATAGTCTTCAAAGGGATCCGAAATATCTGTTCTCAGATTCCACAGAAATAAGGCTAGCAAAGAGATCCACGAAATAGAGATGTAAGTCTGTGAGATGAATTAACAGGACACTAAGCAGTTTCTCAGAAAGCTTCTTTCCAGATTTCATCTGAGGATATTTAATTTTTCACCATAGCCCTCTATGGGCTTCCAAATATCACTTTGCCAATTCCACAAGAACTGTCTTAGCGAAAGGCTTCTTGAGGGGAAAGCTGTAACTCTGTGAGATGATTTCACAGAACACAAAGAAGTTTCTCAGAAAGCTTCTTTCTCTTTGTTATCGGAGGATATTTCCTTTGGCCCTATAGACTTCAAAGGGATCCGAAATATCTGTTCTCAGATTCCAGAGAAATAAGGCTAGCAAAGAGATCCACGAAATACAGATGTAAGTCTGTGAGTTGAATTAACAGAACACTAAGCAGTTTCTCAGAAAGCTTTCCAGATTTCATCTGAGGATATTTCCTTTTTTACCATAGCCCTCTATGGCTTCCAAATATAACTTTGACAATTCCACAAGAACTGTCTTAGCGAAAGGCTACTTGAGGGGAAAGCTGTAACTCTGTGAGATGATTTCACAGAACACAAAGAGGTTTCTCAGAAATTTCTTTCTCTTTGTTATCGGAGGATATTTCCTTTGGCCCTATAGTCTTCAAAGGGATCCGAAATATCTGTTCTCAGATTCCACAGAAATAAGGCTAGCAAAGAGATCCACGAAATACAGATGTAACTCTGTGAGATGAATTAACAGGACACTAGGCAGTTTCTCAGAAAGCTTCTTTCCAGATTTCATCTGAGGATATTTCCTTTTTCACCATAGCCCTCTAAGGGCTTCCAAATATCACCTTGCCGATTCCACAAGAACTGTCTTAGCGAAAGGCTTCTTGAGGGGAAAGCTGTAACTCTGTGAGATGATTTCACAGAACACAACGAAGTTTCTCAGAAAGCTTCTTTCTCTTTGTTATGGGAGGATATTTCCTTTGGCCCTATAGTCTTCAAAGGGATCCGAAATATCTATTCTCAGATTCCACAGAAATAAGGCTAGCAAAGAGATCCACGAAATACAGATGTAACTCTGTGAGATGAATTAACAGGACACTAAGCAGTTTCTCAGAAAGCTTCTTTCCAGATTTCATCTGAGGATATTTAATTTTTCACCATAGCCCTCTATGGGCTTCCAAATATCACTTTGCCAATTCCACAAGAACTGTCTTAGCGAAAGGCTTCTTGAGGGGAAAGCTGTAACTCTGTGAGGTGATTTCACAGAACACAAAGAAGTTTCTCAGAAAGCTTCTTTCTCTTTGTTATCGGAGGATATTTCCTTTGGCCCTATAGTCTTCAAAGGGATCCGAAATATCTGTTCTCAGATTCCACAGAAATAAGGCTAGCAAAGAGATCCACGAAATACAGATGTAACTCTGTGAGATGAATTAACAGGACACTAAGCAGTTTCTCAGAAAGCTTCTTTCCAGATTTCATCTGAGGATATTTAATTTTTCACCATAGCCCTCTATGGGCTTCCAAATATCACTTTGCCAATTCCACAAGAACTGTCTTAGCGAAAGGCTTCTTGAAGGGAAAGCTGTATCTCTGTGAGATGATTACACAGAACACAAAGAAGTTTCTCAGAAAGCTTCTTTCTCTTTGTTATCGGAGGATATTTCCTTTGGCCCTATAGTCTTCAAAGGGATCCGAAATATCTGTTCTCAGATTCCACAGAAATAAGGCTAGCAAAGAGATCCACGAAATACAGATGTAACTCTGTGAGATGAATTAACAGAACACTAAGCAGTTTCTCAGAAAGCTTCCTTCCAGATGTCATCCGAGGATATTTCCTTTTTCAACATCGCCCTCTAGGGGCTTCCAAATATCACTTTGCCAATTCCACAAGAACTGACTTAGCGAAAGGCTTCTTGAGGGGAAAGCTGTAACTCTGTGAGATGATTTCACAGAACACAAAGAAGTTTCTCAGAAAGCTTCTTTCTCTTTGTTATCGGAGGATATTTCCTTTGGCCCTATGGTCTTCCAAGGGATCCGAAATATCTGTTCTCAGATTCCACAGAAATAAGGCTAGCAAAGAGATCCACGAAATACAGATGTAACTCTGTGAGATGAATTAACAGAACACTAAGCAGTTTCTGAGAAAGCTTCTTTCCAGATTTCATCTGAGGATATTTCCTTTTTCACCATAGCCCTATATGGCTTCCAAATATCACTTTGCCAATTCCACAAGAACTGTCTTAGCGAAAGGCTTCTTGAGGGGCAAGCAGTAACTCTGTGAGATGATTTCACAGAACACAAAGAAGTTTCTCAGAAAGCTTCTTTCTCTTTGTTATCGGAGGAAATTTCCTTTGGCCCTATAGTCTTCCAAGGGATCCGAAATATCTGTTCTCAGATTCCACAGAAATAAGGCTAGCAAAGAGATCCACGAAATAGAGATGTAAGTCTGTGAGATGAATTAACAGGACACTAAGCAGTTTCTCAGAAAGCTTCTTTCCAGATTTCATCTGAGGATATTTAATTTTTCACCATAGCCCTCTATGGGCTTCCAAATATCACTTTGCCAATTCCACAAGAACTGTCTTAGCGAAAGGCTTCTTGAGGGGAAAGCTGTAACTCTGTGAGATGATTTCACAGAACACAAAGAAGTTTCTCAGAAAGCTTCTTTCTCTTTGTTATCGGAGGATATTTCCTATGGCCCTATAGACTTCAAAGGGATCCGAAATATCTGTTCTCAGATTCCAGAGAAATAAGGCTAGCAAAGAGATCCACGAAATACAGATGTAAGTCTGTGAGTTGAATTAACAGAACACTAAGCAGTTTCTCAGAAAGCTTTCCAGATTTCATCTGAGGATATTTCCTTTTTTACCATAGCCCTCTATGGCTTCCAAATATAACTTTGCCAATTCCACAAGAACTGTCTTAGCGAAAGGCTACTTGAGGGGAAAGCTGTAACTCTGTGAGATGATTTCACAGAACACAAAGAGGTTTCTCAGAAAGCTTCTTTCTCTTTGTTATCGGAGGATATTTCCTTTGGCCCTATAGTCTTCAAAGGGATCCGAAATATCTGTTCTCAGATTCCACAGAAATAAGGCTAGCAAAGAGATCCACGAAATACAGATGTAACTCTGTGAGATGAATTAACAGGACACTAGGCAGTTTCTCAGAAAGCTTCTTTCCAGATTTCATCTGAGGATATTTCCTTTTTCACCATAGCCCTCTAAGGGCTTCCAAATATCACTTTGCCAATTCCACAAGAACTGTCTTAGCGAAAGGCTTCTTGAGGGGAAAGCTGTAACTCTGTGAGATGATTTCACAGAACACAACGAAGTTTCTCAGAAAGCTTCTTTCTCTTTGTTATGGGAGGATATTTCCTTTGGCCCTATAGTCTTCAAAGGGATCCGAAATATCTGTTCTCAGATTCCACAGAAATAAGGCTAGCAAAGAGATCCACGAAATACAGATGTAACTCTGTGAGATGAATTAACAGAACACTAAGCAGTTTCTCAGAAAGCTTCCTTCCAGATGTCATCCGAGGATATTTCCTTTTTCAACATCGCCCTCTAGGGGCTTCCAAATATCACTTTGCCAATTCCACAAGAACTGACTTAGCGAAAGGCTTCTTGAGGGGAAAGCTGTAACTCTGTGAGATGATTTCACAGAACACAAAGAAGTTTCTCAGAAAGCTTCTTTCTCTTTGTTATCGGAGGATATTTCCTTTGGCCCTATGGTCTTCCAAGGGATCCGAAATATCTGTTCTCAGATTCCACAGAAATAAGGCTAGCAAAGAGATCCACGAAATACAGATGTAACTCTGTGAGATGAATTAACAGAACACTAAGCAGTTTCTCAGAAAGCTTCTTTCCAGATTTCATCTGAGGATATTTCCTTTTTCACCATAGCCCTCTATGGCTTCCAAATATCACTTTGCCAATTCCACAAGAACTGTCTTAGCGAAAGGCTTCTTGAGGGGAAAGCAGTAACTCTGTGAGATGATTTCACAGAACACAAAGAAGTTTCTCAGAAAGCTTCTTTCTCTTTGTTATCGGAGGAAATTTCCTTTGGCCCTATAGTCTTCCAAGGGATCCGAAATATCTGTTCTCAGATTCCACAGAAATAAGGCTAGCAAAGAGATCCACGAAATACAGATGTAACTCTGTGAGATGAATTAACAGACCACTAAGCAGTTTCTCAGAAAGCTTCTTTCCAGATTTCATCTGAGGATATTTCCTTTTTCACCATAGCCCTCTATGGCTTCCAAATATCACTTTGCCAATTCCACAAGAACTGTCTTAGCGAAAGGCTTCTTGAGGGGAAAGCTGCAACTCTGTGAGATGATTTCACAGAACACAAAGAAGTTTCTCAGAATGCTTCTTTCTCTTTGTTATCGGAGGATATTTCCTTTGGCCCTATAGTCTTCAAAGGGATCCGAAATATCTGTTCTCAGATTCCACAGAAATAAGGCTAGCAAAGAGATCCATGAAATACAGATGTAACTCTGTGAGATGAATTAACAGGACACTAAGCAGTTTCTCAGAAAGCTTCTTTCCAGATTTCATCTGAGGATATTTCCTTTTTCACCATAGCCCTCTATGGCTTCCAAATATCACTTTGCCATTTCCACAAGAACTGTCTTAGCGAAAGGCTTCTAGAGGGGAAAGCTGTAACTCTGTGAGATGATTTCACAGAACACAAAGAAGTTTCTCAGAAAGCTTCTTTCTCTTTGTTATCGGAGGATATTTCCTTTGGCCCTATAGTCTTCAAAGGGATCCGAAATATCTGTTCTCATATTCCAAAGAAATAAGGCTAGCAAAGAGATCCACGAAATACAGATGTAACTCTGTGAGATGAATTAACAGGACACTAAGCAGTTTCTCAGAAAGCTTCTTTCCAGATTTCATCTGAGGATATTTCCTTTTTCACCATAGCCCTCTATGGGCTTCCAAATATCACTTTGCCAATTCCACAAGAACTGTCTTAGCGAAAGGCTTCTAGAGGGGAAAGCTGTAACTCTGTGAGATGATTTCACAGAACACAAAGAAGTTTCTCAGAAAGCTTCTTTGTCTTTGTTATCGGAGGATATTTCCTTTGGCCCTATAGTCTTCAAAGGGATCCGAAATATCTGTTCTCAGATTCCACAGAAATAAGTCTAGCAAAGAGATCCACGAAATACAGATGTAACTCTGTGAGATGAATTAACAGGACACTAAGCAGTTTCTAAGAAAGCTTCTTTCCAGATTTCATCAGAGGATATTTCCTTTTTCACTATAGGCCTCCTTGACTTCCAAATATCACTTTGTCAATTCCACAAGAACTGTCTTAGCGAAAGGCTTCTTCAGGGGAAAGCTGTAACTCTGTGAGATGATTTCACAGAACACAAAGAAGTTTCTCAGAAAGCTTCTTTCTCTTTGTTATGGGAGGATATTTCCTTTGGCCCTATAGTCTTCAAAGGGATCCGAAATATCTTTTCTCAGATTCCGCAGAAATAAGGCTAGCAAAGAGATCCACGAAATACAGATGTAACTCTGTGAGATGAATTAACAGGACACTAAGCAGTTTCTCAGAAAGCTTCTTTCCAGATTTCATCTGAGGATATTTAATTTTTCACCATAGCCCTCTATGGGCTTCCAAATATCACTTTGCCAATTCCACAAGAACTGTCTTAGCGAAAGGCTTCTTGAAGGGAAAGCTGTATCTCTGTGAGATGATTACACAGAACACAAAGAAGTTTCTCAGAAAGCTTCTTTCTCTTTCTTATCGGAGGATATTTCCTTTGGCCCTATAGTCTTCAAAGGGATCCGAAATATCTGTTCTCAGATTCCACAGAAATAAGGCTAGCAAAGAGATCCACGAAATACAGATGTAACTCTGTGAGATGAATTAACAGAACACTAAGCAGTTTCTCAGAAAGCTTCCTTCCAGATGTCATCCGAGGATATTTCCTTTTTCAACATCGCCCTCTAGGGGCTTCCAAATATCACTTTGCCAATTCCACAAGAACTGACTTAGCGAAAGGCTTCTTGAGGAGAAAGCTGTAACTCTGTGAGATGATTTCACAGAACACAAAGAAGTTTCTCAGAAAGCTTCTTTCTCTTTGTTATCGGAGGATATTTCCTTTGGCCCTATGGTCTTCCAAGGGATCCGAAATATCTGTTCTCAGATTCCACAGAAATAAGGCTAGCAAAGAGATCCACGAAATACAGATGTAACTCCGTGAGATGAATTAACAGAACACTAAGCAGTTTCTGAGAAAGCTTCTTTCCAGATTTCATCTGAGGATATTTCCTTTTTCACCATAGCCCTCTATGGCTTCCAAATATCACTTTGCCAATTCCACAAGAACTGTCTTAGCGAAAGGCTTCTTGAGGGGAAAGCAGTAACTCTGTGAGATGATTTCACAGAACACAAAGAAGTTTCTTAGAAAGCTTCTTTCTCTTTGTTATCGGAGGAAATTTCCTTTGGCCCTATAGTCTTCCAAGGGATCCGAAATATCTGTTCTCAGATTCCACAGAAATAAGGCTAGCAAAGAGATCCACGAAATACAGATGTAACTCTGTGAGATGAATTAACAGACCACTAAGCAGTTTCTCAGAAAGCTTCTTTCCAGATTTCATCTGAGGATATTTCCTTTTTCACCATAGCCCTCTATGGCTTCCAAATATCACTTTGCCAATTCCACAAGAACTGTCTTAGCGAAAGGCTTCTTGAGGGGAAAGCTGTAACTCTGTGAGATGATTTCACAGAACACAAAGAAGTTTCTCAGAATGCTTCTTTCTCTTTGTTATCGGAGGATATTTCCTTTGGCCCTATAGTCTTCAAAGGGATCCGAAATATCTGTTCTCAGATTCCACAGAAATAAGGCTAGCAAAGAGATCCACGAAATACAGATGTAACTCTGTGAGATGAATTAACAGAACACTAAGCAGTTTCTCAGAACGCTTCTTTCCAGATTTCATCTGAGGATATTTCCTTTTTCACCATAGCCCTCTATGGCTTCCAAATATAACTTTGCCAATTCCACAAGAACTGTCTTAGCGAAAGGCTTCTTGAGGGGAAAGCTGTAACTCTGTGAGATGATTTCACAGAACACAAAGAAGTTTCTCAGAAAGCTTCTTTCTCTTTGTTATGGGAGGATATTTCCTTTGGCCCTATAGTCTTCAAAGGGATCCGAAATATCTGTTCTCAGATTCCACAGAAATAAGGCTAGCAAAGAGATCCATGAAATACAGATGTAACTCTGTGAGATGAATTAACAGGACACTAAGCAGTTTCTCAGAAAGCTTCTTTCCAGATTTCATCTGAGGATATTTCCTTTTTCACCATAGCCCTCTATGGCTTCCAAATATCACTTTGCCAATTCCACAAGAACTGTCTTAGCGAAAGGCTTCTTGAGGGGAAAGCTGTAACTCTGTGAGATGATTTCACAGAACACAAAGAAGTTTCTCAGAAAGCTTCTTTCTCTTTGTTATCGGAGGATATTTCCTTTGGCCCTATAGTCTTCAAAGGGATCCGAAATATCTGTTCTCATATTCCAAAGAAATAAGGCTAGCAAAGAGATCCACGAAATACAGATGTAACTCTGTGAGATGAATTAACAGGACACTAAGCAGTTTCTCAGAAAGCTTCTTTCCAGATTTCATCTGAGGATATTTCCTTTTTCACCATAGCCCTCTATGGGCTTCCAAATATCACTTTGCCAATTCCACAAGAACTGTCTTAGCGAAAGGCTTCTAGAGGGGAAAGCTGTAACTCTGTGAGATGATTTCACAGAACACAAAGAAGTTTCTCAGAAAGCTTCTTTGTCTTTGTTATCGGAGGATATTTCCTTTGGCCCTATAGTCTTCAAAGGGATCCGAAATATCTGTTCTCAGATTCCACAGAAATAAGGCTAGCAAAGAGATCCACGAAATAGAGATGTAAGTCCGTGAGATGAATTAACAGGACACTAAGCAGTTTCTCAGAAAGCTTCTTTCCAGATTTCATCTGAGGATATTTCCTTTTTCACCATAGCCCTCTATGGGCTTCCAAATATCACTTTGCCAATTCCACAAGAACTGTCTTAGCGAAAGGCTTCTTGAGGGGAAAGCTGTAACTCTGTGAGATGATTTCACAGAACACAAAGAAGTTTCTCAGAAAGCTTCTTTCTCTTTGTTATCGGAGGATATTTCCTATGGCCCTATAGACTTCAAAGGGATCCGAAATATCTGTTCTCAGATTCCAGAGAAATAAGGCTAGCAAAGAGATCCACGAAATACAGATGTAAGTCTGTGAGTTGAATTAACAGAACACTAAGCAGTTTCTCAGAAAGCTTTCCAGATTTCATCTGAGGATATTTCCTTTTTTACCATAGCCCTCTATGGCTTCCAAATATAACTTTGCCAATTCCACAAGAACTGTCTTAGCGAAAGGCTACTTGAGGGGAAAGCTGTAACTCTGTGAGATGATTTCACAGAACACAAAGAGGTTTCTCAGAAAGCTTCTTTCTCTTTGTTATCGGAGGATATTTCCTTTGGCCCTATAGTCTTCAAAGGGATCCGAAATATCTGTTCTCAGATTCCACACAAATAAGGCTAGCAAAGAGATCCACGAAATACAGATGTAACTCTGTGAGATGAATTAACAGGACACTAGGCAGTTTCTCAGAAAGCTTCTTTCCAGATTTCATCTGAGGATATTTCCTTTTTCACCATAGCCCTCTAAGGGCTTCCAAATATCACTTTGCCAATTCCACAAGAACTGTCTTAGCGAAAGGCTTCTTGAGGGGAAAGCTGTAACTCTGTGAGATGATTTCACAGAACACAACGAAGTTTCTCAGAAAGCTTCTTTCTCTTTGTTATGGGAGGATATTTCCTTTGGCCCTATAGTCTTCAAAGGGATCCGAAATATCTATTCTCAGATTCCACAGAAATAAGGCTAGCAAAGAGATCCACGAAATACAGATGTAACTCTGTGAGATGAATTAACAGGACACTAAGCAGTTTCTCAGAAAGCTTCTTTCCAGATTTCATCTGAGGATATTTCCTTTTTCACCATAGCCCTCTATGGCTTCAAAATATCACTTTGCCAATTCCACAAGAACTGTCTTAGCGAAAGGCTTCTTGAGGGGAAAGCTGTAACTCTGTGAGATGATTTCACAGAACACAAAGAAGTTTCTCAGAAAGCTTCTTTCTCTTTGTTATCGGAGGATATTTCCTTTGGCCCTATATTCTTCAAAGGGATCCGAAATATCTGTTCTCAGATTCCACAGAAATAAGGCTAGCAAAGAGATCCACGAAATACAGATGTAACTCTGTGAGATGAATTAACAGAACACTAAGCAGTTTCTCTGAACGCTTCTTTCCAGATTTCATCTGAGGATATTACCTTTTTCACCATAGCCCTCTATGGCTTCCAAATATAACTTTGCCAATTCCACAAGAACTGTCTTAGCGAAAGGCTTCTTGAGGGGAAAGCTGTAACTCTGTGAGATGATTTCACAGAACACAAAGAAGTTTCTCAGAAAGCTTCTTTCTCTTTGTTATGGGAGGATATTTCCTTTGGCCCTATAGTCTTCAAAGGGATCCGAAATATCTGTTCTCAGATTCCACAGAAATAAGGCTAGCAAAGAGATCCATGAAATACAGATGTAACTCTGTGAGATGAATTAACAGGACACTAAGCAGTTTCTCAGAAAGCTTCTTTCCAGATTTCATCTGAGGATATTTCCTTTTTCACCATAGCCCTCTATGGCTTCCAAATATCACTTTGCCAATTCCACAAGAACTGTCTTAGCGAAAAGCTTCTTGAGGGGAAAGCTGTAACTCTGTGAGATGATTTCACAGAACACAAAGAAGTTTCTCAGAAAGCTTCTTTCTCTTTGTTATCGGAGGATATTTCCTTTGGCCCTATAGTCTTCAAAGGGATCCGAAATATCTGTTCTCATATTCCAAAGAAATAAGGCTAGCAAAGAGATCCACGAAATACAGATGTAACTCTGTGAGATGAATTAACAGGACACTAAGCAGTTTCTCAGAAAGCTTCTTTCCAGATTTCATCTGAGGATATTTCCTTTTTCACCATAGCCCTCTATGGGCTTCCAAATATCACTTTGCCAATTCCACAAGAACTGTCTTAGCGAAAGACTTCTAGAGGGGAAAGCTGTAACTCTGTGAGATGATTTCACAGAACACAAAGAAGTTTCTCAGAAAGCTTCTATGTCTTTGTTATCGGAGGGTATTTCCTTTGGCCCTATAGTCTTCAAAGGGATCCGAAATATCTGTTCTCAGATTCCACAGAAATAAGGCTAGCAAAGAGATCCACGAAATAGAGATGTAAGTCTGTGAGATGAATTAACAGGACACTAAGCAGTTTCTCAGAAAGCTTCTTTCCAGATTTCATCTGAGGATATTTAATTTTTCACCATAGCCCTCTATGGGCTTCCAAATATCACTTTGCCAATTCCACAAGAACTGTCTTAGCGAAAGGCTTCTTGAGGGGAAAGCTGTAACTCTGTGAGATGATTTCACAGAACACAAAGAAGTTTCTCAGAAAGCTTCTTTCTCTTTGTTATCGGAGGATATTTCCTTTGGCCCTATAGACTTCAAAGGGATCCGAAATATCTGTTCTCAGATTCCAGAGAAATAAGGCTAGCAAAGAGATCCACGAAATACAGATGTAAGTCTGTGAGTTGAATTAACAGAACACTAAGCAGTTTCTCAGAAAGCTTTCCAGATTTCATCTGAGGATATTTCCTTTTTTACCATAGCCCTCTATGGCTTCCAAATATAACTTTGCCAATTCCACAAGAACTGTCTTAGCGAAAGGCTACTTGAGGGGAAAGCTGTAACTCTGTGAGATGATTTCACAGAACACAAAGAGGTTTCTCAGAAATTTCTTTCTCTTTGTTATCGGAGGATATTTCCTTTGGCCCTATAGTCTTCAAAGGGATCCGAAATATCTGTTCTCAGATTCCACAGAAATAAGGCTAGCAAAGAGATCCACGAAATACAGATGTAACTCTGTGAGATGAATTAACAGGACACTAGGCAGTTTCTCAGAAAGCTTCTTTCCAGATTTCATCTGAGGATATTTCCTTTTTCACCATAGCCCTCTAAGGGCTTCCAAATATCACCTTGCCAATTCCACAAGAACTGTCTTAGCGAAAGGCTTCTTGAGGGGAAAGCTGTAACTCTGTGAGATGATTTCACAGAACACAACGAAGTTTCTCAGAAAGCTTCTTTCTCTTTGTTATGGGAGGATATTTCCTTTGGCCCTATAGTCTTCAAAGGGATCCGAAATATCTATTCTCAGATTCCACAGAAATAAGGCTAGCAAAGAGATCCACGAAATACAGATGTAACTCTGTGAGATGAATTAACAGGACACTAAGCAGTTTCTCAGAAAGCTTCTTTCCAGATTTCATCTGAGGATATTTAATTTTTCACCATAGCCCTCTATGGGCTTCCAAATATCACTTTGCCAATTCCACAAGAACTGTCTTAGCGAAAGGCTTCTTGAGGGGAAAGCTGTAACTCTGTGAGGTGATTTCACAGAACACAAAGAAGTTTCTCAGAAAGCTTCTTTCTCTTTGTTATCGGAGGATATTTCCTTTGGCCCTATAGTCTTCAAAGGGATCCGAAATATCTGTTCTCAGATTCCACAGAAATAAGGCTAGCAAAGAGATCCACGAAATACAGATGTAACTCTGTGAGATGAATTAACAGGACACTAAGCAGTTTCTCAGAAAGCTTCTTTCCAGATTTCATCTGAGGATATTTAATTTTTCACCATAGCCCTCTATGGGCTTCCAAATATCACTTTGCCAATTCCACAAGAACTGTCTTAGCGAAAGGCTTCTTGAAGGGAAAGCTGTATCTCTGTGAGATGATTACACAGAACACAAAGAAGTTTCTCAGAAAGCTTCTTTCTCTTTGTTATCGGAGGATATTTCCTTTGGCCCTATAGTCTTCAAAGGGATCCGAAATATCTGTTCTCAGATTCCACAGAAATAAGGCTAGCAAAGAGATCCACGAAATACAGATGTAACTCTGTGAGATGAATTAACAGAACACTAAGCAGTTTCTCAGAAAGCTTCCTTCCAGATGTCATCCGAGGATATTTCCTTTTTCAACATCGCCCTCTAGGGGCTTCCAAATATCACTTTGCCAATTCCACAAGAACTGACTTAGCGAAAGGCTTCTTGAGGGGAAAGCTGTAACTCTGTGAGATGATTTCACAGAACACAAAGAAGTTTCTCAGAAAGCTTCTTTCTCTTTGTTATCGGAGGATATTTCCTTTGGCCCTATGGTCTTCCAAGGGATCCGAAATATCTGTTCTCAGATTCCACAGAAATAAGGCTAGCAAAGAGATCCACGAAATACAGATGTAACTCCGTGAGATGAATTAACAGAACACTAAGCAGTTTCTGAGAAAGCTTCTTTCCAGATTTCATCTGAGGATATTTCCTTTTTCACCATAGCCCTCTATGGCTTCCAAATATCACTTTGCCAATTCCACAAGAACTGTCTTAGCGAAAGGCTTCTTGAGGGGAAAGCAGTAACTCTGTGAGATGATTTCACAGAACACAAAGAAGTTTCTTAGAAAGCTTCTTTCTCTTTGTTATCGGAGGAAATTTCCTTTGGCCCTATAGTCTTCCAAGGGATCCGAAATATCTGTTCTCAGATTCCACAGAAATAAGGCTAGCAAAGAGATCCACGAAATACAGATGTAACTCTGTGAGATGAATTAACAGACCACTAAGCAGTTTCTCAGAAAGCTTCTTTCCAGATTTCATCTGAGGATATTTCCTTTTTCACCATAGCCCTCTATGGCTTCCAAATATCACTTTGCCAATTCCACAAGAACTGTCTTAGCGAAAGGCTTCTTGAGGGGAAAGCTGTAACTCTGTGAGATGATTTCACAGAACACAAAGAAGTTTCTCAGAAAGCTTCTTTCTCTTTGTTATCGGAGGATATTTCCTTTGGCCCTATGGTCTTCCAAGGGATCCGAAATATCTGTTCTCAGATTCCACAGAAATAAGGCTAGCAAAGAGATCCACGAAATACAGATGTAACTCCGTGAGATGAATTAACAGAACACTAAGCAGTTTCTGAGAAAGCTTCTTTCCAGATTTCATCTGAGGATATTTCCTTTTTCACCATAGCCCTCTATGGCTTCCAAATATCACTTTGCCAATTCCACAAGAACTGTCTTAGCGAAAGGCTTCTTGAGGGGAAAGCAGTAACTCTGTGAGATGATTTCACAGAACACAAAGAAGTTTCTTAGAAAGCTTCTTTCTCTTTGTTATCGGAGGAAATTTCCTTTGGCCCTATAGTCTTCCAAGGGATCCGAAATATCTGTTCTCAGATTCCACAGAAATAAGGCTAGCAAAGAGATCCACGAAATACAGATGTAACTCTGTGAGATGAATTAACAGACCACTAAGCAGTTTCTCAGAAAGCTTCTTTCCAGATTTCATCTGAGGATATTTCCTTTTTCACCATAGCCCTCTATGGCTTCCAAATATCACTTTGCCAATTCCACAAGAACTGTCTTAGCGAAAGGCTTCTTGAGGGGAAAGCTGTAACTCTGTGAGATGATTTCACAGAACACAAAGAAGTTTCTCAGAATGCTTCATTCTCTTTGTTATCGGAGGATATTTCCTTTGGCCCTATAGTCTTCAAAGGGATCCGAAATATCTGTTCTCAGATTCCACAGAAATAAGGCTAGCAAAGAGATCCACGAAATACAGATGTAACTCTGTGAGATGAATTAACAGAACACTAAGCAGTTTCTCAGAACGCTTCTTTCCAGATTTCATCTGAGGATATTTCCTTTTTCACCATAGCCCTCTATGGCTTCCAAATATAACTTTGCCAATTCCACAAGAACTGTCTTAGCGAAAGGCTTCTTGAGGGGAAAGCTGTAACTCTGTGAGATGATTTCACAGAACACAAAGAAGTTTCTCAGAAAGCTTCTTTCTCTTTGTTATGGGAGGATATTTCCTTTGGCCCTATAGTCTTCAAAGGGATCCGAAATATCTGTTCTCAGATTCCACAGAAATAAGGCTAGCAAAGAGATCCATGAAATACAGATGTAACTCTGTGAGATGAATTAACAGGACACTAAGCAGTTTCTCAGAAAGCTTCTTTCCAGATTTCATCTGAGGATATTTCCTTTTTCACCATAGCCCTCTATGGCTTCCAAATATCACTTTGCCAATTCCACAAGAACTGTCTTAGCGAAAAGCTTCTTGAGGGGAAAGCTGTAACTCTGTGAGATGATTTCACAGAACACAAAGAAGTTTCTCAGAAAGCTTCTTTCTCTTTGTTATCGGAGGATATTTCCTTTGGCCCTATAGTCTTCAAAGGGATCCGAAATATCTGTTCTCATATTCCAAAGAAATAAGGCTAGCAAAGAGATCCACGAAATACAGATGTAACTCTGTGAGATGAATTAACAGGACACTAAGCAGTTTCTCAGAAAGCTTCTTTCCAGATTTCATCTGAGGATATTTCCTTTTTCACCATAGCCCTCTATGGGCTTCCAAATATCACTTTGCCAATTCCACAAGAACTGTCTTAGCGAAAGGCTTCTAGAGGGGAAAGCTGTAACTCTGTGAGATGATTTCACAGAACACAAAGAAGTTTCTCAGAAAGCTTCTTTGTCTTTGTTATCGGAGGATATTTCCTTTGGCCCTATAGTCTTCAAAGGGATCCGAAATATCTGTTCTCAGATTCCACAGAAATAAGGCTAGCAAAGAGATCCACGAAATAGAGATGTAAGTCTGTGAGATGAATTAACAGGACACTAAGCAGTTTCTCAGAAAGCTTCTTTCCAGATTTCATCTGAGGATATTTAATTTTTCACCATAGCCCTCTATGGGCTTCCAAATATCACTTTGCCAATTCCACAAGAACTGTCTTAGCGAAAGGCTTCTTGAGGGGAAAGCTGTAACTCTGTGAGATGATTTCACAGAACACAAAGAAGTTTCTCAGAAAGCTTCTTTCTCTTTGTTATCGGAGGATATTTCCTATGGCCCTATAGACTTCAAAGGGATCCGAAATATCTGTTCTCAGATTCCAGAGAAATAAGGCTAGCAAAGAGATCCACGAAATACAGATGTAAGTCTGTGAGTTGAATTAACAGAACACTAAGCAGTTTCTCAGAAAGCTTTCCAGATTTCATCTGAGGATATTTCCTTTTTTACCATAGCCCTCTATGGCTTCCAAATATAACTTTGCCAATTCCACAAGAACTGTCTTAGCGAAAGGCTACTTGAGGGGAAAGCTGTAACTCTGTGAGATGATTTCACAGAACACAAAGAGGTTTCTCAGAAAGCTTCTTTCTCTTTGTTATCGGAGGATATTTCCTTTGGCCCTATAGTCTTCAAAGGGATCCGAAATATCTGTTCTCAGATTCCACAGAAATAAGGCTAGCAAAGAGATCCACGAAATACAGATGTAACTCTGTGAGATGAATTAACAGGACACTAGGCAGTTTCTCAGAAAGCTTCTTTCCAGATTTCATCTGAGGATATTTCCTTTTTCACCATAGCCCTCTAAGGGCTTCCAAATATCACTTTGCCAATTCCACAAGAACTGTCTTAGCGAAAGGCTTCTTGAGGGGAAAGCTGTAACTCTGTGAGATGATTTCACAGAACACAACGAAGTTTCTCAGAAAGCTTCTTTCTCTTTGTTATCGGAGGATATTTCCTTTGGCCCTATAGTCTTCAAAGGGATCCGAAATATCTATTCTCAGATTCCACAGAAATAAGGCTAGCAAAGAGATCCACGAAATACAGATGTAACTCTGTGAGATGAATTAACAGGACACTAAGCAGTTTCTCAGAAAGCTTCTTTCCAGATTTCATCTGAGGATATTTCCTTTTTCACCATAGCCCTCTATGGCTTCAAAATATCACTTTGCCAATTCCACAAGAACTGTCTTAGCGAAAGGCTTCTTGAGGGGAAAGCTGTAACTCTGTGAGATGATTTCACAGAACACAAAGAAGTTTCTCAGAAAGCTTCTTTCTCTTTGTTATCGGAGGATATTTCCTTTGGCCCTATATTCTTCAAAGGGATCCGAAATATCTGTTCTCAGATTCCACAGAAATAAGGCTAGCAAAGAGATCCACGAAATACAGATGTAACTCTGTGAGATGAATTAACAGAACACTAAGCAGTTTCTCTGAACGCTTCTTTCCAGATTTCATCTGAGGATATTTCCTTTTTCACCATAGCCCTCTATGGCTTCCAAATATAACTTTGCCAATTCCACAAGAACTGTCTTAGCGAAAGGCTTCTTGAGGGGAAAGCTGTAACTCTGTGAGATGATTTCACAGAACACAAAGAAGTTTCTCAGAAAGCTTCTTTCTCTTTGTTATGGGAGGATATTTCCTTTGGCCCTATAGTCTTCAAAGGGATCCGAAATATCTGTTCTCAGATTCCACAGAAATAAGGCTAGCAAAGAGATCCATGAAATACAGATGTAACTCTGTGAGATGAATTAACAGGACACTAAGCAGTTTCTCAGAAAGCTTCTTTCCAGATTTCATCTGAGGATATTTCCTTTTTCACCATAGCCCTCTATGGCTTCCAAATATCACTTTGCCAATTCCACAAGAACTGTCTTAGCGAAAAGCTTCTTGAGGGGAAAGCTGTAACTCTGTGAGATGATTTCACAGAACACAAAGAAGTTTCTCAGAAAGCTTCTTTCTCTTTGTTATCGGAGGATATTTCCTTTGGCCCTATAGTCTTCAAAGGGATCCGAAATATCTGTTCTCATATTCCAAAGAAATAAGGCTAGCAAAGAGATCCACGAAATACAGATGTAACTCTGTGAGATGAATTAACAGGACACTAAGCAGTTTCTCAGAAAGCTTCTTTCCAGATTTCATCTGAGGATATTTCCTTTTTCACCATAGCCCTCTATGGGCTTCCAAATATCACTTTGCCAATTCCACAAGAACTGTCTTAGCGAAAGGCTTCTAGAGGGGAAAGCTGTAACTCTGTGAGATGATTTCACAGAACACAAAGAAGTTTCTCAGAAAGCTTCTATGTCTTTGTTATCGGAGGATATTTCCTTTGGCCCTATAGTCTTCAAAGGGATCCGAAATATCTGTTCTCAGATTCCACAGAAATAAGGCTAGCAAAGAGATCCACGAAATACAGATGTAACTCTGTGAGATGAATTAACAGGACACTAAGCAGTTTCTCAGAAAGCTTCTTTCCAGATTTCATCTGAGGATATTTAATTTTTCACCATAGCCCTCTATGGGCTTCCAAATATCACTTTGCCAATTCCACAAGAACTGTCTTAGCGAAAGGCTTCTTGAGGGGAAAGCTGTAACTCTGTGAGATGATTTCACAGAACACAAAGAAGTTTCTCAGAAAGCTTCTTTCTCTTTGTTATCGGAGGATATTTCCTTTGGCCCTATAGACTTCAAAGGGATCCGAAATATCTGTTCTCAGATTCCAGGGAAATAAGGCTAGCAAAGAGATCCACGAAATACAGATGTAAGTCTGTGAGTTGAATTAACAGAACACTAAGCAGTTTCTCAGAAAGCTTTCCAGATTTCATCTGAGGATATTTCCTTTTTTACCATAGCCCTCTATGGCTTCCAAATATAACTTTGCCAATTCCACAAGAACTGTCTTAGCGAAAGGCTACTTGAGGGGAAAGCTGTAACTCTGTGAGATGATTTCACAGAACACAAAGAGGTTTCTCAGAAATTTCTTTCTCTTTGTTATCGGAGGATATTTCCTTTGGCCCTATAGTCTTCAAAGGGATCCGAAATATCTGTTCTCAGATTCCACAGAAATAAGGCTAGCAAAGAGATCCACGAAATACAGATGTAACTCTGTGAGATGAATTAACAGGACACTAGGCAGTTTCTCAGAAAGCTTCTTTCCAGATTTCATCTGAGGATATTTCCTTTTTCACCATAGCCCTCTAAGGGCTTCCAAATATCACCTTGCCAATTCCACAAGAACTGTCTTAGCGAAAGGCTTCTTGAGGGGAAAGCTGTAACTCTGTGAGATGATTTCACAGAACACAACGAAGTTTCTCAGAAAGCTTCTTTCTCTTTGTTATGGGAGGATATTTCCTTTGGCCCTATAGTCTTCAAAGGGATCCGAAATATCTATTCTCAGATTCCACAGAAATAAGGCTAGCAAAGAGATCCACGAAATACAGATGTAACTCTGTGAGATGAATTAACAGGACACTAAGCAGTTTCTCAGAAAGCTTCTTTCCAGATTTCATCTGAGGATATTTAATTTTTCACCATAGCCCTCTATGGGCTTCCAAATATCACTTTGCCAATTCCACAAGAACTGTCTTAGCGAAAGGCTTCTTGAGGGGAAAGCTGTAACTCTGTGAGGTGATTTCACAGAACACAAAGAAGTTTCTCAGAAAGCTTCTTTCTCTTTGTTATCGGAGGATATTTCCTTTGGCCCTATAGTCTTCAAAGGGATCCGAAATATCTGTTCTCAGATTCCACAGAAATAAGGCTAGCAAAGAGATCCACGAAATACAGATGTAACTCTGTGAGATGAATTAACAGGACACTAAGCAGTTTCTCAGAAAGCTTCTTTCCAGATTTCATCTGAGGATATTTAATTTTTCACCATAGCCCTCTATGGGCTTCCAAATATCACTTTGCCAATTCCACAAGAACTGTCTTAGCGAAAGGCTTCTTGAAGGGAAAGCTGTATCTCTGTGAGATGATTACACAGAACACAAAGAAGTTTCTCAGAAAGCTTCTTTCTCTTTGTTATCGGAGGATATTTCCTTTGGCCCTATAGTCTTCAAAGGGATCCGAAATATCTGTTCTCAGATTCCACAGAAATAAGGCTAGCAAAGAGATCCACGAAATACAGATGTAACTCTGTGAGATGAATTAACAGAACACTAAGCAGTTTCTCAGAAAGCTTCCTTCCAGATGTCATCCGAGGATATTTCCTTTTTCAACATCGCCCTCTAGGGGCTTCCAAATATCACTTTGCCAATTCCACAAGAACTGACTTAGCGAAAGGCTTCTTGAGGGGAAAGCTGTAACTCTGTGAGATGATTTCACAGAACACAAAGAAGTTTCTCAGAAAGCTTCTTTCTCTTTGTTATAGGAGGATATTTCCTTTGGCCCTATGGTCTTCCAAGGGATCCGAAATATCTGTTCTCAGATTCCACAGAAATAAGGCTAGCAAAGAGATCCACGAAATACAGATGTAACTCTGTGAGATGAATTAACAGAACACTAAGCAGTTTCTCAGAAAGCTTCTTTCCAGATTTCATCTGAGGATATTTCCTTTTTCACCATAGCCCTCTATGGCTTCCAAATATCACTTTGCCAATTCCACAAGAACTGTCTTAGCGAAAGGCTTCTTGAGGGGCAAGCAGTAACTCTGTGAGATGATTTCACAGAACACAAAGAAGTTTCTCAGAAAGCTTCTTTCTCTTTGTTATCGGAGGAAATTTCCTTTGGCCCTATAGTCTTCCAAGGGATCCGAAATATCTGTTCTCAGATTCCACAGAAATAAGGCTAGCAAAGAGATCCACGAAATACAGATGTAACTCTGTGAGATGAATTAACAGACCACTAAGCAGTTTCTCAGAAAGCTTCTTTCCAGATTTCATCTGAGGATATTTCCTTTTTCACCATAGCCCTCTATGGCTTCCAAATATCACTTTGCCAATTCCACAAGAACTGTCTTAGCGAAAGGCTTCTTGAGGGGAAAGCTGCAACTCTGTGAGATGATTTCACAGAACACAAAGAAGTTTCTCAGAATGCTTCTTTCTCTTTGTTATCGGAGGATATTTCCTTTGGCCCTATAGTCTTCAAAGGGATCCGAAATATCTGTTCTCAGATTCCACAGAAATAAGGCTAGCAAAGAGATCCATGAAATACAGATGTAACTCTGTGAGATGAATTAACAGGACACTAAGCAGTTTCTCAGAAAGCTTCTTTCCAGATTTCATCTGAGGATATTTCCTTTTTCACCATAGCCCTCTATGGCTTCCAAATATCACTTTGCCATTTCCACAAGAACTGTCTTAGCGAAAGGCTTCTAGAGGGGAAAGCTGTAACTCTGTGAGATGATTTCACAGACCACAAAGAAGTTTCTCAGAAAGCTTCTTTCTCTTTGTTATCGGAGGATATTTCCTTTGGCCCTATAGTCTTCAAAGGGATCCGAAATATCTGTTCTCATATTCCAAAGAAATAAGGCTAGCAAAGAGATCCACGAAATACAGATGTAACTCTGTGAGATGAATTAACAGGACACTAAGCAGTTTCTCAGAAAGCTTCTTTCCAGATTTCATCTGAGGATATTTCCTTTTTCACCATAGCCCTCTATGGGCTTCCAAATATCACTTTGCCAATTCCACAAGAACTGTCTTAGCGAAAGGCTTCTAGAGGGGAAAGCTGTAACTCTGTGAGATGATTTCACAGAACACAAAGAAGTTTCTCAGAAAGCTTCTTTGTCTTTGTTATCGGAGGATATTTCCTTTGGCCCTATAGTCTTCAAAGGGATCCGAAATATCTGTTCTCAGATTCCACAGAAATAAGTCTAGCAAAGAGATCCACGAAATACAGATGTAACTCTGTGAGATGAATTAACAGGACACTAAGCAGTTTCTAAGAAAGCTTCTTTCCAGATTTCATCAGAGGATATTTCCTTTTTCACTATAGGCCTCCTTGACTTCCAAATATCACTTTGTCAATTCCACAAGAACTGTCTTAGCGAAAGGCTTCTTCAGGGGAAAGCTGTAACTCTGTGAGATGATTTCACAGAACACAAAGAAGTTTCTCAGAAAGCTTCTTTCTCTTTGTTATGGGAGGATATTTCCTTTGGCCCTATAGTCTTCAAAGGGATCCGAAATATCTTTTCTCAGATTCCACAGAAATAAGGCTAGCAAAGAGATCCACGAAATACAGATGTAACTCTGTGAGATGAATTAACAGGACACTAAGCAGTTTCTCAGAAAGCTTCTTTCCAGATTTCATCTGAGGATATTTAATTTTTCACCATAGCCCTCTATGGGCTTCCAAATATCACTTTGCCAATTCCACAAGAACTGTCTTAGCGAAAGGCTTCTTGAAGGGAAAGCTGTATCTCTGTGAGATGATTACACAGAACACAAAGAAGTTTCTCAGAAAGCTTCTTTCTCTTTCTTATCGGAGGATATTTCCTTTGGCCCTATAGTCTTCAAAGGGATCCGAAATATCTGTTCTCAGATTCCACAGAAATAAGGCTAGCAAAGAGATCCACGAAATACAGATGTAACTCTGTGAGATGAATTAACAGACCACTAAGCAGTTTCTCAGAAAGCTTCTTTCCAGATTTCATCTGAGGATATTTCCTTTTTCACCATAGCCCTCTATGGCTTCCAAATATCACTTTGCCAATTCCACAAGAACTGTCTTAGCGAAAGGCTTCTTGAGGGGAAAGCTGTAACTCTGTGAGATGATTTCACAGAACACAAAGAAGTTTCTCAGAATGCTTCTTTCTCTTTGTTATCGGAGGATATTTCCTTTGGCCCTATAGTCTTCAAAGGGATCCGAAATATCTGTTCTCAGATTCCACAGAAATAAGGCTAGCAAAGAGATCCACGAAATACAGATGTAACTCTGTGAGATGAATTAACAGGACACTAAGCAGTTTCTCAGAAAGCTTCTTTCCAGATTTCATCTGAGGATATTTCCTTTTTCACCATAGCCCTCTATGGGCTTCCAAATATCACTTTGCCAATTCCACAAGAACTGTCTTAGCGAAAGGCTTCTAGAGGGGAAAGCTGTAACTCTGTGAGATGATTTCACAGAACACAAAGAAGTTTCTCAGAAAGCTTCTTTGTCTTTGTTATCGGAGGATATTTCCTTTGGCCCTATAGTCTTCAAAGGGATCCGAAATATCTGTTCTCAGATTCCACAGAAATAAGGCTAGCAAAGAGATCCACGAAATACAGATGTAACTCTGTGAGATGAATTAACAGAACACCAAGCAGTTTCTCAGAAAGCTTCTTTCCAGATTTCATCTGAGGATATTTCCTTTTTCACCATAGCCCTCTATGGCTTCAAAATATCACTTTGCCAATTCCACAAGAACTGTCTTAGCGAAAGGCTTCTTGAGGGGAAAGCTGTAACTCTGTGAGATGATTTCACAGAACACAAAGAAGTTTCTCAGAAAGCTTCTTTCTCTTTGTTATCGGAGGATATTTCCTTTGGCCCTATAGTCTTCAAAGGGATCCGAAATATCTGTTCTCAGATTCCACAGAAATAAGGCTAGCAAAGAGATCCACGAAATACAGATGTAACTCTGTGAGATGAATTAACAGAACACTAAGCAGTTTCTCAGAACGCTTCTTTCCAGATTTCATCTGAGGATATTTCCTTTTTCACCATAGCCCTCTATGGCTTCCAAATATAACTTTGCCAATTCCACAAGAACTGTCTTAGCGAAAGGCTTCTTGAGGGGAAAGCTGTAACTCTGTGAGATGATTTCACAGAACACAAAGAAGTTTCTCAGAAAGCTTCTTTCTCTTTGTTATGGGAGGATATTTCCTTTGGCCCTATAGTCTTCAAAGGGATCCGAAATATCTGTTCTCAGATTCCACAGAAATAAGGCTAGCAAAGAGATCCATGAAATACAGATGTAACTCTGTGAGATGAATTAACAGGACACTAAGCAGTTTCTCAGAAAGCTTCTTTCCAGATTTCATCTGAGGATATTTCCTTTTTCACCATAGCCCTCTATGGCTTCCAAATATCACTTTGCCAATTCCACAAGAACTGTCTTAGCGAAAAGCTTCTTGAGGGGAAAGCTGTAACTCTGTGAGATGATTTCACAGAACACAAAGAAGTTTCTCAGAAAGCTTCTTTCTCTTTGTTATCGGAGGATATTTCCTTTGGCCCTATAGTCTTCAAAGGGATCCGAAATATCTGTTCTCATATTCCAAAGAAATAAGGCTAGCAAAGAGATCCACGAAATACAGATGTAACTCTGTGAGATGAATTAACAGGACACTAAGCAGTTTCTCAGAAAGCTTCTTTCCAGATTTCATCTGAGGATATTTCCTTTTTCACCATAGCCCTCTATGGCTTCCAAATATCACTTTGCCAATTCCACAAGAACTGTCTTAGCGAAAAGCTTCTTGAGGGGAAAGCTGTAACTCTGTGAGATGATTTCACAGAACACAAAGAAGTTTCTCAGAAAGCTTCTTTGTCTTTGTTATCGGAGGATATTTCCTTTGGCCCTATAGTCTTCAAAGGGATCCGAAATATCTGTTCTCAGATTCCACAGAAATAAGGCTAGCAAAGAGATCCACGAAATACAGATGTAAGTCTGTGAGATGAATTAACAGGACACTAAGCAGTTTCTCAGAAAGCTTCTTTCCAGATTTCATCTGAGGATATTTAATTTTTCACCATAGCCCTCTATGGGCTTCCAAATATCACTTTGCCAATTCCACAAGAACTGTCTTAGCGAAAGGCTTCTTGAGGGGAAAGCTGTAACTCTGTGAGATGATTTCACAGAACACAAAGAAGTTTCTCAGAAAGCTTCTTTCTCTTTGTTATCGGAGGATATTTCCTATGGCCCTATAGACTTCAAAGGGATCCGAAATATCTGTTCTCAGATTCCAGAGAAATAATGCTAGCAAAGAGATCCACGAAATACAGATGTAAGTCTGTGAGTTGAACTAACAGAACACTAAGCAGTTTCTCAGAAAGCTTTCCAGATTTCATCTGAGGATATTTCCTTTTTTACCATAGCCCTCTATGGCTTCCAAATATAACTTTGCCAATTCCACAAGAACTGTCTTAGCGAAAGGCTACTTGAGGGGAAAGCTGTAACTCTGTGAGATGATTTCACAGAACACAAAGAGGTTTCTCAGAAAGCTTCTTTCTCTTTGTTATCGGAGGATATTTCCTTTGGCCCTATAGTCTTCAAAGGGATCCGAAATATCTGTTCTCAGATTCCACAGAAATAAGGCTAGCAAAGAGATCCACGAAATACAGATGTAACTCTGTGAGATGAATTAACAGGACACTAGGCAGTTTCTCAGAAAGCTTCTTTCCAGATTTCATCTGAGGATATTTCCTTTTTCACCATAGCCCTCTAAGGGCTTCCAAATATCACTTTGCCAATTCCACAAGAACTGTCTTAGCGAAAGGCTTCTTTAGGGGAAAGCTGTAACTCTGTGAGATGATTTCACAGAACACAACGAAGTTTCTCAGAAAGCTTCTTTCTCTTTGTTATGGGAGGATATTTCCTTTGGCCCTATAGTCTTCAAAGGGATCCGAAATATCTATTCTCAGATTCCACAGAAATAAGGCTAGCAAAGAGATCCACGAAATACAGATGTAACTCTGTGAGATGAATTAACAGGACACTAAGCAGTTTCTCAGAAAGCTTCTTTCCAGATTTCATCTGAGGATATTTCCTTTTTCACCATAGCCCTCTATGGCTTCAAAATATCACTTTGCCAATTCCACAAGAACTGTCTTAGCGAAAGGCTTCTTGAGGGGAAAGCTGTAACTCTGTGAGATGATTTCACAGAACACAAAGAAGTTTCTCAGAAAGCTTCTTTCTCTTTGTTATCGGAGGATATTTCCTTTGGCCCTATATTCTTCATAGGGATCCGAAATATCTGTTCTCAGATTCCACAGAAATAAGGCTAGCAAAGAGATCCACGAAATACAGATGTAACTCTGTGAGATGAATTAACAGAACACTAAGCAGTTTCTCTGAACGCTTCTTTCCAGATTTCATCTGAGGATATTTCCTTTTTCACCATAGCCCTCTATGGCTTCCAAATATAACTTTGCCAATTCAACAAGAACTGTCTTAGGAAAGGCTTCTTGAGGGGAAAGCTGTAACTCTGTGAGATGATTTCACAGAACACAAAGAAGTTTCTCAGAAAGCTTCTTTCTCTTTGTTATGGGAGGATATTTCCTTTGGCCCTATAGTCTTCAAAGGGATCCGAAATATCTGTTCTCAGATTCCACAGAAATAAGGCTAGCAAAGAGATCCACGAAATACAGATGTAAGTCTGTGAGATGAATTAACAGGACACTAAGCAGTTTCTCAGAAAGCTTCTTTCCAGATTTCATCTGAGGATATTTAATTTTTCACCATAGCCCTCTATGGGCTTCCAAATATCACTTTGCCAATTCCACAAGAACTGTCTTAGCGAAAGGCTTCTTGAGGGGAAAGCTGTAACTCTGTGAGATGATTTCACAGAACACAAAGAAGTTTCTCAGAAAGCTT
This sequence comes from Macaca nemestrina, assembly GCF_043159975.1. NCBI lineage: Eukaryota > Metazoa > Chordata > Mammalia > Primates > Cercopithecidae > Macaca > Macaca nemestrina. The sequence goes on along the minus strand of NC_092129.1, from coordinate 56,318,614 downwards.
CTTTCTCTTTGTTATCGGAGGATATTTCCTATGGCCCTATAGACTTCAAAGGGATCCGAAATATCTGTTCTCAGATTCCAGAGAAATAATGCTAGCAAAGAGATCCACGAAATACAGATGTAAGTCTGTGAGTTGAATTAACAGAACACTAAGCAGTTTCTCAGAAAGCTTTCCAGATTTCATCTGAGGATATTTCCTTTTTTACCATAGCCCTCTATGGCTTCCAAATATAACTTTGCCAATTCCACAAGAACTGTCTTAGCGAAAGGCTACTTGAGGGGAAAGCTGTAACTCTGTGAGATGATTTCACAGAACACAAAGAGGTTTCTCAGAAAGCTTCTTTCTCTTTGTTATCGGAGGATATTTCCTTTGGCCCTATAGTCTTCAAAGGGATCCGAAATATCTGTTCTCAGATTCCACAGAAATAAGGCTAGCAAAGAGATCCACGAAATACAGATGTAACTCTGTGAGATGAATTAACAGGACACTAGGCAGTTTCTCAGAAAGCTTCTTTCCAGATTTCATCTGAGGATATTTCCTTTTTCACCATAGCCCTCTAAGGGCTTCCAAATATCACTTTGCCAATTCCACAAGAACTGTCTTAGCGAAAGGCTTCTTTAGGGGAAAGCTGTAACTCTGTGAGATGATTTCACAGAACACAACGAAGTTTCTCAGAAAGCTTCTTTCTCTTTGTTATGGGAGGATATTTCCTTTGGCCCTATAGTCTTCAAAGGGATCCGAAATATCTATTCTCAGATTCCACAGAAATAAGGCTAGCAAAGAGATCCACGAAATACAGATGTAACTCTGTGAGATGAATTAACAGGACACTAAGCAGTTTCTCAGAAAGCTTCTTTCCAGATTTCATCTGAGGATATTTCCTTTTTCACCATAGCCCTCTATGGCTTCAAAATATCACTTTGCCAATTCCACAAGAACTGTCTTAGCGAAAGGCTTCTTGAGGGGAAAGCTGTAACTCTGTGAGATGATTTCACAGAACACAAAGAAGTTTCTCAGAAAGCTTCTTTCTCTTTGTTATCGGAGGATATTTCCTTTGGCCCTATATTCTTCAAAGGGATCCGAAATATCTGTTCTCAGATTCCACAGAAATAAGGCTAGCAAAGAGATCCACGAAATACAGATGTAACTCTGTGAGATGAATTAACAGAACACTAAGCAGTTTCTCTGAACGCTTCTTTCCAGATTTCATCTGAGGATATTTCCTTTTTCACCATAGCCCTCTATGGCTTCCAAATATAACTTTGCCAATTCAACAAGAACTGTCTTAGGAAAGGCTTCTTGAGGGGAAAGCTGTAACTCTGTGAGATGATTTCACAGAACACAAAGAAGTTTCTCAGAAAGCTTCTTTCTCTTTGTTATGGGAGGATATTTCCTTTGGCCCTATAGTCTTCAAAGGGATCCGAAATATCTGTTCTCAGATTCCACAGAAATAAGGCTAGCAAAGAGATCCATGAAATACAGATGTAACTCTGTGAGATGAATTAACAGGACACTAAGCAGTTTCTCAGAAAGCTTCTTTCCAGATTTCATCTGAGGATATTTCCTTTTTCACCATAGCCCTCTATGGCTTCCAAATATCACTTTGCCAATTCCACAAGAACTGTCTTAGCGAAAGGCTTCTAGAGGGGAAAGCTGTAACTCTGTGAGATGATTTCACAGAACACAAAGAAGTTTCTCAGAAAGCTTCTATGTCTTTGTTATCGGAGGATATTTCCTTTGGCCCTATAGTCTTCAAAGGGATCCGAAATATCTGTTCTCAGATTCCACAGAAATAAGGCTAGCAAAGAGATCCACGAAATAGAGATGTAAGTCTGTGAGATGAATTAACAGGACACTAAGCAGTTTCTCAGAAAGCTTCTTTCCAGATTTCATCTGAGGATATTTAATTTTTCACCATAGCCCTCTATGGGCTTCCAAATATCACTTTGCCAATTCCACAAGAACTGTCTTAGCGAAAGGCTTCTTGAGGGGAAAGCTGTAACTCTGTGAGATGATTTCACAGAACACAAAGAAGTTTCTCAGAAAGCTTCTTTCTCTTTGTTATCGGAGGATATTTCCTTTGGCCCTATAGACTTCAAAGGGATCCGAAATATCTGTTCTCAGATTCCAGAGAAATAAGGCTAGCAAAGAGATCCACGAAATACAGATGTAAGTCTGTGAGTTGAATTAACAGAACACTAAGCAGTTTCTCAGAAAGCTTTCCAGATTTCATCTGAGGATATTTCCTTTTTTACCATAGCCCTCTATGGCTTCCAAATATAACTTTGACAATTCCACAAGAACTGTCTTAGCGAAAGGCTACTTGAGGGGAAAGCTGTAACTCTGTGAGATGATTTCACAGAACACAAAGAGGTTTCTCAGAAATTTCTTTCTCTTTGTTATCGGAGGATATTTCCTTTGGCCCTATAGTCTTCAAAGGGATCCGAAATATCTGTTCTCAGATTCCACAGAAATAAGGCTAGCAAAGAGATCCACGAAATACAGATGTAACTCTGTGAGATGAATTAACAGGACACTAGGCAGTTTCTCAGAAAGCTTCTTTCCAGATTTCATCTGAGGATATTTCCTTTTTCACCATAGCCCTCTAAGGGCTTCCAAATATCACCTTGCCAATTCCACAAGAACTGTCTTAGCGAAAGGCTTCTTGAGGGGAAAGCTGTAACTCTGTGAGATGATTTCACAGAACACAACGAAGTTTCTCAGAAAGCTTCTTTCTCTTTGTTATGGGAGGATATTTCCTTTGGCCCTATAGTCTTCAAAGGGATCCGAAATATCTATTCTCAGATTCCACAGAAATAAGGCTAGCAAAGAGATCCACGAAATACAGATGTAACTCTGTGAGATGAATTAACAGGACACTAAGCAGTTTCTCAGAAAGCTTCTTTCCAGATTTCATCTGAGGATATTTAATTTTTCACCATAGCCCTCTATGGGCTTCCAAATATCACTTTGCCAATTCCACAAGAACTGTCTTAGCGAAAGGCTTCTTGAGGGGAAAGCTGTAACTCTGTGAGGTGATTTCACAGAACACAAAGAAGTTTCTCAGAAAGCTTCTTTCTCTTTGTTATCGGAGGATATTTCCTTTGGCCCTATAGTCTTCAAAGGGATCCGAAATATCTGTTCTCAGATTCCACAGAAATAAGGCTAGCAAAGAGATCCACGAAATACAGATGTAACTCTGTGAGATGAATTAACAGGACACTAAGCAGTTTCTCAGAAAGCTTCTTTCCAGATTTCATCTGAGGATATTTAATTTTTCACCATAGCCCTCTATGGGCTTCCAAATATCACTTTGCCAATTCCACAAGAACTGTCTTAGCGAAAGGCTTCTTGAAGGGAAAGCTGTATCTCTGTGAGATGATTACACAGAACACAAAGAAGTTTCTCAGAAAGCTTCTTTCTCTTTGTTATCGGAGGATATTTCCTTTGGCCCTATAGTCTTCAAAGGGATCCGAAATATCTGTTCTCAGATTCCACAGAAATAAGGCTAGCAAAGAGATCCACGAAATACAGATGTAACTCTGTGAGATGAATTAACAGAACACTAAGCAGTTTCTCAGAAAGCTTCCTTCCAGATGTCATCCGAGGATATTTCCTTTTTCAACATCGCCCTCTAGGGGCTTCCAAATATCACTTTGCCAATTCCACAAGAACTGACTTAGCGAAAGGCTTCTTGAGGGGAAAGCTGTAACTCTGTGAGATGATTTCACAGAACACAAAGAAGTTTCTCAGAAAGCTTCTTTCTCTTTGTTATCGGAGGATATTTCCTTTGGCCCTATGGTCTTCCAAGGGATCCGAAATATCTGTTCTCAGATTCCACAGAAATAAGGCTAGCAAAGAGATCCACGAAATACAGATGTAACTCTGTGAGATGAATTAACAGAACACTAAGCAGTTTCTGAGAAAGCTTCTTTCCAGATTTCATCTGAGGATATTTCCTTTTTCACCATAGCCCTCTATGGCTTCCAAATATCACTTTGCCAATTCCACAAGAACTGTCTTAGCGAAAGGCTTCTTGAGGGGCAAGCAGTAACTCTGTGAGATGATTTCACAGAACACAAAGAAGTTTCTCAGAAAGCTTCTTTCTCTTTGTTATCGGAGGAAATTTCCTTTGGCCCTATAGTCTTCCAAGGGATCCGAAATATCTGTTCTCAGATTCCACAGAAATAAGGCTAGCAAAGAGATCCACGAAATAGAGATGTAAGTCTGTGAGATGAATTAACAGGACACTAAGCAGTTTCTCAGAAAGCTTCTTTCCAGATTTCATCTGAGGATATTTAATTTTTCACCATAGCCCTCTATGGGCTTCCAAATATCACTTTGCCAATTCCACAAGAACTGTCTTAGCGAAAGGCTTCTTGAGGGGAAAGCTGTAACTCTGTGAGATGATTTCACAGAACACAAAGAAGTTTCTCAGAAAGCTTCTTTCTCTTTGTTATCGGAGGATATTTCCTATGGCCCTATAGACTTCAAAGGGATCCGAAATATCTGTTCTCAGATTCCAGAGAAATAAGGCTAGCAAAGAGATCCACGAAATACAGATGTAAGTCTGTGAGTTGAATTAACAGAACACTAAGCAGTTTCTCAGAAAGCTTTCCAGATTTCATCTGAGGATATTTCCTTTTTTACCATAGCCCTCTATGGCTTCCAAATATAACTTTGCCAATTCCACAAGAACTGTCTTAGCGAAAGGCTACTTGAGGGGAAAGCTGTAACTCTGTGAGATGATTTCACAGAACACAAAGAGGTTTCTCAGAAAGCTTCTTTCTCTTTGTTATCGGAGGATATTTCCTTTGGCCCTATAGTCTTCAAAGGGATCCGAAATATCTGTTCTCAGATTCCACAGAAATAAGGCTAGCAAAGAGATCCACGAAATACAGATGTAACTCTGTGAGATGAATTAACAGGACACTAGGCAGTTTCTCAGAAAGCTTCTTTCCAGATTTCATCTGAGGATATTTCCTTTTTCACCATAGCCCTCTAAGGGCTTCCAAATATCACTTTGCCAATTCCACAAGAACTGTCTTAGCGAAAGGCTTCTTGAGGGGAAAGCTGTAACTCTGTGAGATGATTTCACAGAACACAACGAAGTTTCTCAGAAAGCTTCTTTCTCTTTGTTATGGGAGGATATTTCCTTTGGCCCTATAGTCTTCAAAGGGATCCGAAATATCTGTTCTCAGATTCCACAGAAATAAGGCTAGCAAAGAGATCCACGAAATACAGATGTAACTCTGTGAGATGAATTAACAGAACACTAAGCAGTTTCTCAGAAAGCTTCCTTCCAGATGTCATCCGAGGATATTTCCTTTTTCAACATCGCCCTCTAGGGGCTTCCAAATATCACTTTGCCAATTCCACAAGAACTGACTTAGCGAAAGGCTTCTTGAGGGGAAAGCTGTAACTCTGTGAGATGATTTCACAGAACACAAAGAAGTTTCTCAGAAAGCTTCTTTCTCTTTGTTATCGGAGGATATTTCCTTTGGCCCTATGGTCTTCCAAGGGATCCGAAATATCTGTTCTCAGATTCCACAGAAATAAGGCTAGCAAAGAGATCCACGAAATACAGATGTAACTCTGTGAGATGAATTAACAGAACACTAAGCAGTTTCTCAGAAAGCTTCTTTCCAGGTTTCATCTGAGGATATTTCCTTTTTCACCATAGCCCTCTATGGCTTCCAAATATCACTTTGCCAATTCCACAAGAACTGTCTTAGCGAAAGGCTTCTTGAGGGGAAAGCAGTAACTCTGTGAGATGATTTCACAGAACACAAAGAAGTTTCTCAGAAAGCTTCTTTCTCTTTGTTATCGGAGGAAATTTCCTTTGGCCCTATAGTCTTCCAAGGGATCCGAAATATCTGTTCTCAGATTCCACAGAAATAAGGCTAGCAAAGAGATCCACGAAATACAGATGTAACTCTGTGAGATGAATTAACAGACCACTAAGCAGTTTCTCAGAAAGCTTCTTTCCAGATTTCATCTGAGGATATTTCCTTTTTCACCATAGCCCTCTATGGCTTCCAAATATCACTTTGCCATTTCCACAAGAACTGTCTTAGCGAAAGGCTTCTAGAGGGGAAAGCTGTAACTCTGTGAGATGATTTCACAGACCACAAAGAAGTTTCTCAGAAAGCTTCTTTCTCTTTGTTATCGGAGGATATTTCCTTTGGCCCTATAGTCTTCAAAGGGATCCGAAATATCTGTTCTCATATTCCAAAGAAATAAGGCTAGCAAAGAGATCCACGAAATACAGATGTAACTCTGTGAGATGAATTAACAGGACACTAAGCAGTTTCTCAGAAAGCTTCTTTCCAGATTTCATCTGAGGATATTTCCTTTTTCACCATAGCCCTCTATGGGCTTCCAAATATCACTTTGCCAATTCCACAAGAACTGTCTTAGCGAAAGGCTTCTAGAGGGGAAAGCTGTAACTCTGTGAGATGATTTCACAGAACACAAAGAAGTTTCTCAGAAAGCTTCTTTGTCTTTGTTATCGGAGGATATTTCCTTTGGCCCTATAGTCTTCAAAGGGATCCGAAATATCTGTTCTCAGATTCCACAGAAATAAGTCTAGCAAAGAGATCCACGAAATACAGATGTAACTCTGTGAGATGAATTAACAGGACACTAAGCAGTTTCTAAGAAAGCTTCTTTCCAGATTTCATCAGAGGATATTTCCTTTTTCACTATAGGCCTCCTTGACTTCCAAATATCACTTTGTCAATTCCACAAGAACTGTCTTAGCGAAAGGCTTCTTCAGGGGAAAGCTGTAACTCTGTGAGATGATTTCACAGAACACAAAGAAGTTTCTCAGAAAGCTTCTTTCTCTTTGTTATGGGAGGATATTTCCTTTGGCCCTATAGTCTTCAAAGGGATCCGAAATATCTTTTCTCAGATTCCGCAGAAATAAGGCTAGCAAAGAGATCCACGAAATACAGATGTAACTCTGTGAGATGAATTAACAGGACACTAAGCAGTTTCTCAGAAAGCTTCTTTCCAGATTTCATCTGAGGATATTTAATTTTTCACCATAGCCCTCTATGGGCTTCCAAATATCACTTTGCCAATTCCACAAGAACTGTCTTAGCGAAAGGCTTCTTGAAGGGAAAGCTGTATCTCTGTGAGATGATTTCACAGAACACAAAGAAGTTTCTCAGAAAGCTTCTTTCTCTTTCTTATCGGAGGATATTTCCTTTGGCCCTATAGTCTTCAAAGGGATCCGAAATATCTGTTCTCAGATTCCACAGAAATAAGGCTAGCAAAGAGATCCACGAAATACAGATGTAACTCTGTGAGATGAATTAACAGAACACTAAGCAGTTTCTCAGAAAGCTTCCTTCCAGATGTCATCCGAGGATATTTCCTTTTTCAACATCGCCCTCTAGGGGCTTCCAAATATCACTTTGCCAATTCCACAAGAACTGACTTAGCGAAAGGCTTCTTGAGGAGAAAGCTGTAACTCTGTGAGATGATTTCACAGAACACAAAGAAGTTTCTCAGAAAGCTTCTTTCTCTTTGTTATCGGAGGATATTTCCTTTGGCCCTATGGTCTTCCAAGGGATCCGAAATATCTGTTCTCAGATTCCACAGAAATAAGGCTAGCAAAGAGATCCACGAAATACAGATGTAACTCCGTGAGATGAATTAACAGAACACTAAGCAGTTTCTGAGAAAGCTTCTTTCCAGATTTCATCTGAGGATATTTCCTTTTTCACCATAGCCCTCTATGGCTTCCAAATATCACTTTGCCAATTCCACAAGAACTGTCTTAGCGAAAGGCTTCTTGAGGGGAAAGCAGTAACTCTGTGAGATGATTTCACAGAACACAAAGAAGTTTCTCAGAAAGCTTCTTTGTCTTTGTTATCGGAGGATATTTCCTTTGGCCCTATAGTCTTCAAAGGGATCCGAAATATCTGTTCTCAGATTCCACAGAAATAAGGCTAGCAAAGAGATCCACGAAATAGAGATGTAAGTCCGTGAGATGAATTAACAGGACACTAAGCAGTTTCTCAGAAAGCTTCTTTCCAGATTTCATCTGAGGATATTTAATTTTTCACCATAGCCCTCTATGGGCTTCCAAATATCACTTTGCCAATTCCACAAGAACTGTCTTAGCGAAAGGCTTCTTGAGGGGAAAGCTGTAACTCTGTGAGATGATTTCACAGAACACAAAGAAGTTTCTCAGAAAGCTTCTTTCTCTTTGTTATCGGAGGATATTTCCTATGGCCCTATAGACTTCAAAGGGATCCGAAATATCTGTTCTCAGATTCCAGAGAAATAAGGCTAGCAAAGAGATCCACGAAATACAGATGTAAGTCTGTGAGTTGAATTAACAGAACACTAAGCAGTTTCTCAGAAAGCTTTCCAGATTTCATCTGAGGATATTTCCTTTTTTACCATAGCCCTCTATGGCTTCCAAATATAACTTTGCCAATTCCACAAGAACTGTCTTAGCGAAAGGCTACTTGAGGGGAAAGCTGTAACTCTGTGAGATGATTTCACAGAACACAAAGAGGTTTCTCAGAAAGCTTCTTTCTCTTTGTTATCGGAGGATATTTCCTTTGGCCCTATAGTCTTCAAAGGGATCCGAAATATCTGTTCTCAGATTCCACAGAAATAAGGCTAGCAAAGAGATCCACGAAATACAGATGTAACTCTGTGAGATGAATTAACAGGACACTAGGCAGTTTCTCAGAAAGCTTCTTTCCAGATTTCATCTGAGGATATTTCCTTTTTCACCATAGCCCTCTAAGGGCTTCCAAATATCACTTTGCCAATTCCACAAGAACTGTCTTAGCGAAAGGCTTCTTGAGGGGAAAGCTGTAACTCTGTGAGATGATTTCACAGAACACAACGAAGTTTCTCAGAAAGCTTCTTTCTCTTTGTTATGGGAGGATATTTCCTTTGGCCCTATAGTCTTCAAAGGGATCCGAAATATCTATTCTCAGATTCCACAGAAATAAGGCTAGCAAAGAGATCCACGAAATACAGATGTAACTCTGTGAGATGAATTAACAGGACACTAAGCAGTTTCTCAGAAAGCTTCTTTCCAGATTTCATCTGAGGATATTTCCTTTTTCACCATAGCCCTCTATGGCTTCAAAATATCACTTTGCCAATTCCACAAGAACTGTCTTAGCGAAAGGCTTCTTGAGGGGAAAGCTGTAACTCTGTGAGATGATTTCACAGAACACAAAGAAGTTTCTCAGAAAGCTTCTTTCTCTTTGTTATCGGAGGATATTTCCTTTGGCCCTATATTCTTCAAAGGGATCCGAAATATCTGTTCTCAGATTCCACAGAAATAAGGCTAGCAAAGAGATCCACGAAATACAGATGTAACTCTGTGAGATGAATTAACAGAACACTAAGCAGTTTCTCTGAACGCTTCTTTCCAGATTTCATCTGAGGATATTACCTTTTTCACCATAGCCCTCTATGGCTTCCAAATATAACTTTGCCAATTCCACAAGAACTGTCTTAGCGAAAGGCTTCTTGAGGGGAAAGCTGTAACTCTGTGAGATGATTTCACAGAACACAAAGAAGTTTCTCAGAAAGCTTCTTTCTCTTTGTTATGGGAGGATATTTCCTTTGGCCCTATAGTCTTCAAAGGGATCCGAAATATCTGTTCTCAGATTCCACAGAAATAAGGCTAGCAAAGAGATCCATGAAATACAGATGTAACTCTGTGAGATGAATTAACAGGACACTAAGCAGTTTCTCAGAAAGCTTCTTTCCAGATTTCATCTGAGGATATTTCCTTTTTCACCATAGCCCTCTATGGCTTCCAAATATCACTTTGCCAATTCCACAAGAACTGTCTTAGCGAAAAGCTTCTTGAGGGGAAAGCTGTAACTCTGTGAGATGATTTCACAGAACACAAAGAAGTTTCTCAGAAAGCTTCTTTCTCTTTGTTATCGGAGGATATTTCCTTTGGCCCTATAGTCTTCAAAGGGATCCGAAATATCTGTTCTCATATTCCAAAGAAATAAGGCTAGCAAAGAGATCCACGAAATACAGATGTAACTCTGTGAGATGAATTAACAGGACACTAAGCAGTTTCTCAGAAAGCTTCTTTCCAGATTTCATCTGAGGATATTTCCTTTTTCACCATAGCCCTCTATGGGCTTCCAAATATCACTTTGCCAATTCCACAAGAACTGTCTTAGCGAAAGACTTCTAGAGGGGAAAGCTGTAACTCTGTGAGATGATTTCACAGAACACAAAGAAGTTTCTCAGAAAGCTTCTATGTCTTTGTTATCGGAGGATATTTCCTTTGGCCCTATAGTCTTCAAAGGGATCCGAAATATCTGTTCTCAGATTCCACAGAAATAAGGCTAGCAAAGAGATCCACGAAATAGAGATGTAAGTCTGTGAGATGAATTAACAGGACACTAAGCAGTTTCTCAGAAAGCTTCTTTCCAGATTTCATCTGAGGATATTTAATTTTTCACCATAGCCCTCTATGGGCTTCCAAATATCACTTTGCCAATTCCACAAGAACTGTCTTAGCGAAAGGCTTCTTGAGGGGAAAGCTGTAACTCTGTGAGATGATTTCACAGAACACAAAGAAGTTTCTCAGAAAGCTTCTTTCTCTTTGTTATCGGAGGATATTTCCTTTGGCCCTATAGACTTCAAAGGGATCCGAAATATCTGTTCTCAGATTCCAGAGAAATAAGGCTAGCAAAGAGATCCACGAAATACAGATGTAAGTCTGTGAGTTGAATTAAGAGAACACTAAGCAGTTTCTCAGAAAGCTTTCCAGATTTCATCTGAGGATATTTCCTTTTTTACCATAGCCCTCTATGGCTTCCAAATATAACTTTGCCAATTCCACAAGAACTGTCTTAGCGAAAGGCTACTTGAGGGGAAAGCTGTAACTCTGTGAGATGATTTCACAGAACACAAAGAGGTTTCTCAGAAATTTCTTTCTCTTTGTTATCGGAGGATATTTCCTTTGGCCCTATAGTCTTCAAAGGGATCCGAAATATCTGTTCTCAGATTCCACAGAAATAAGGCTAGCAAAGAGATCCACGAAATACAGATGTAACTCTGTGAGATGAATTAACAGGACACTAGGCAGTTTCTCAGAAAGCTTCTTTCCAGATTTCATCTGAGGATATTTCCTTTTTCACCATAGCCCTCTAAGGGCTTCCAAATATCACCTTGCCAATTCCACAAGAACTGTCTTAGCGAAAGGCTTCTTGAGGGGAAAGCTGTAACTCTGTGAGATGATTTCACAGAACACAACGAAGTTTCTCAGAAAGCTTCTTTCTCTTTGTTATGGGAGGATATTTCCTTTGGCCCTATAGTCTTCAAAGGGATCCGAAATATCTATTCTCAGATTCCACAGAAATAAGGCTAGCAAAGAGATCCACGAAATACAGATGTAACTCTGTGAGATGAATTAACAGGACACTAAGCAGTTTCTCAGAAAGCTTCTTTCCAGATTTCATCTGAGGATATTTAATTTTTCACCATAGCCCTCTATGGGCTTCCAAATATCACTTTGCCAATTCCACAAGAACTGTCTTAGCGAAAGGCTTCTTGAGGGGAAAGCTGTAACTCTGTGAGGTGATTTCACAGAACACAAAGAAGTTTCTCAGAAAGCTTCTTTCTCTTTGTTATCGGAGGATATTTCCTTTGGCCCTATAGTCTTCAAAGGGATCCGAAATATCTGTTCTCAGATTCCACAGAAATAAGGCTAGCAAAGAGATCCACGAAATACAGATGTAACTCTGTGAGATGAATTAACAGGACACTAAGCAGTTTCTCAGAAAGCTTCTTTCCAGATTTCATCTGAGGATATTTAATTTTTCACCATAGCCCTCTATGGGCTTCCAAATATCACTTTGCCAATTCCACAAGAACTGTCTTAGCGAAAGGCTTCTTGAAGGGAAAGCTGTATCTCTGTGAGATGATTACACAGAACACAAAGAAGTTTCTCAGAAAGCTTCTTTCTCTTTGTTATCGGAGGATATTTCCTTTGGCCCTATAGTCTTCAAAGGGATCCGAAATATCTGTTCTCAGATTCCACAGAAATAAGGCTAGCAAAGAGATCCACGAAATACAGATGTAACTCTGTGAGATGAATTAACAGAACACTAAGCAGTTTCTCAGAAAGCTTCCTTCCAGATGTCATCCGAGGATATTTCCTTTTTCAACATCGCCCTCTAGGGGCTTCCAAATATCACTTTGCCAATTCCACAAGAACTGACTTAGCGAAAGGCTTCTTGAGGGGAAAGCTGTAACTCTGTGAGATGATTTCACAGAACACAAAGAAGTTTCTCAGAAAGCTTCTTTCTCTTTGTTATCGGAGGATATTTCCTTTGGCCCTATGGTCTTCCAAGGGATCCGAAATATCTGTTCTCAGATTCCACAGAAATAAGGCTAGCAAAGAGATCCACGAAATACAGATGTAACTCCGTGAGATGAATTAACAGAACACTAAGCAGTTTCTGAGAAAGCTTCTTTCCAGATTTCATCTGAGGATATTTCCTTTTTCACCATAGCCCTCTATGGCTTCCAAATATCACTTTGCCAATTCCACAAGAACTGTCTTAGCGAAAGGCTTCTTGAGGGGAAAGCAGTAACTCTGTGAGATGATTTCACAGAACACAAAGAAGTTTCTTAGAAAGCTTCTTTCTCTTTGTTATCGGAGGAAATTTCCTTTGGCCCTATAGTCTTCCAAGGGATCCGAAATATCTGTTCTCAGATTCCACAGAAATAAGGCTAGCAAAGAGATCCACGAAATACAGATGTAACTCTGTGAGATGAATTAACAGACCACTAAGCAGTTTCTCAGAAAGCTTCTTTCCAGATTTCATCTGAGGATATTTCCTTTTTCACCATAGCCCTCTATGGCTTCCAAATATCACTTTGCCAATTCCACAAGAACTGTCTTAGCGAAAGGCTTCTTGAGGGGAAAGCTGTAACTCTGTGAGATGATTTCACAGAACACAAAGAAGTTTCTCAGAAAGCTTCTTTCTCTTTGTTATCGGAGGATATTTCCTTTGGCCCTATGGTCTTCCAAGGGATCCGAAATATCTGTTCTCAGATTCCACAGAAATAAGGCTAGCAAAGAGATCCACGAAATACAGATGTAACTCCGTGAGATGAATTAACAGAACACTAAGCAGTTTCTGAGAAAGCTTCTTTCCAGATTTCATCTGAGGATATTTCCTTTTTCACCATAGCCCTCTATGGCTTCCAAATATCACTTTGCCAATTCCACAAGAACTGTCTTAGCGAAAGGCTTCTTGAGGGGAAAGCAGTAACTCTGTGAGATGATTTCACAGAACACAAAGAAGTTTCTTAGAAAGCTTCTTTCTCTTTGTTATCGGAGGAAATTTCCTTTGGCCCTATAGTCTTCCAAGGGATCCGAAATATCTGTTCTCAGATTCCACAGAAATAAGGCTAGCAAAGAGATCCACGAAATACAGATGTAACTCTGTGAGATGAATTAACAGACCACTAAGCAGTTTCTCAGAAAGCTTCTTTCCAGATTTCATCTGAGGATATTTCCTTTTTCACCATAGCCCTCTATGGCTTCCAAATATCACTTTGCCAATTCCACAAGAACTGTCTTAGCGAAAGGCTTCTTGAGGGGAAAGCTGTAACTCTGTGAGATGATTTCACAGAACACAAAGAAGTTTCTCAGAATGCTTCTTTCTCTTTGTTATCGGAGGATATTTCCTTTGGCCCTATAGTCTTCAAAGGGATCCGAAATATCTGTTCTCAGATTCCACAGAAATAAGGCTAGCAAAGAGATCCACGAAATACAGATGTAACTCTGTGAGATGAATTAACAGAACACTAAGCAGTTTCTCAGAACGCTTCTTTCCAGATTTCATCTGAGGATATTTCCTTTTTCACCATAGCCCTCTATGGCTTCCAAATATAACTTTGCCAATTCCACAAGAACTGTCTTAGCGAAAGGCTTCTTGAGGGGAAAGCTGTAACTCTGTGAGATGATTTCACAGAACACAAAGAAGTTTCTCAGAAAGCTTCTTTCTCTTTGTTATGGGAGGATATTTCCTTTGGCCCTATAGTCTTCAAAGGGATCCGAAATATCTGTTCTCAGATTCCACAGAAATAAGGCTAGCAAAGAGATCCATGAAATACAGATGTAACTCTGTGAGATGAATTAACAGGACACTAAGCAGTTTCTCAGAAAGCTTCTTTCCAGATTTCATCTGAGGATATTTCCTTTTTCACCATAGCCCTCTATGGCTTCCAAATATCACTTTGCCAATTCCACAAGAACTGTCTTAGCGAAAAGCTTCTTGAGGGGAAAGCTGTAACTCTGTGAGATGATTTCACAGAACACAAAGAAGTTTCTCAGAAAGCTTCTTTCTCTTTGTTATCGGAGGATATTTCCTTTGGCCCTATAGTCTTCAAAGGGATCCGAAATATCTGTTCTCATATTCCAAAGAAATAAGGCTAGCAAAGAGATCCACGAAATACAGATGTAACTCTGTGAGATGAATTAACAGGACACTAAGCAGTTTCTCAGAAAGCTTCTTTCCAGATTTCATCTGAGGATATTTCCTTTTTCACCATAGCCCTCTATGGGCTTCCAAATATCACTTTGCCAATTCCACAAGAACTGTCTTAGCGAAAGGCTTCTAGAGGGGAAAGCTGTAACTCTGTGAGATGATTTCACAGAACACAAAGAAGTTTCTCAGAAAGCTTCTTTGTCTTTGTTATCGGAGGATATTTCCTTTGGCCCTATAGTCTTCCAAGGGATCCGAAATATCTGTTCTCAGATTCCACAGAAATAAGGCTAGCAAAGAGATCCACGAAATAGAGATGTAAGTCTGTGAGATGAATTAACAGGACACTAAGCAGTTTCTCAGAAAGCTTCTTTCCAGATTTCATCTGAGGATATTTAATTTTTCACCATAGCCCTCTATGGGCTTCCAAATATCACTTTGCCAATTCCACAAGAACTGTCTTAGCGAAAGGCTTCTTGAGGGGAAAGCTGTAACTCTGTGAGATGATTTCACAGAACACAAAGAAGTTTCTCAGAAAGCTTCTTTCTCTTTGTTATCGGAGGATATTTCCTATGGCCCTATAGACTTCAAAGGGATCCGAAATATCTGTTCTCAGATTCCAGAGAAATAAGGCTAGCAAAGAGATCCACGAAATACAGATGTAAGTCTGTGAGTTGAATTAACAGAACACTAAGCAGTTTCTCAGAAAGCTTTCCAGATTTCATCTGAGGATATTTCCTTTTTTACCATAGCCCTCTATGGCTTCCAAATATAACTTTGCCAATTCCACAAGAACTGTCTTAGCGAAAGGCTACTTGAGGGGAAAGCTGTAACTCTGTGAGATGATTTCACAGAACACAAAGAGGTTTCTCAGAAAGCTTCTTTCTCTTTGTTATCGGAGGATATTTCCTTTGGCCCTATAGTCTTCAAAGGGATCCGAAATATCTGTTCTCAGATTCCACAGAAATAAGGCTAGCAAAGAGATCCACGAAATACAGATGTAACTCTGTGAGATGAATTAACAGGACACTAGGCAGTTTCTCAGAAAGCTTCTTTCCAGATTTCATCTGAGGATATTTCCTTTTTCACCATAGCCCTCTAAGGGCTTCCAAATATCACTTTGCCAATTCCACAAGAACTGTCTTAGCGAAAGGCTTCTTGAGGGGAAAGCTGTAACTCTGTGAGATGATTTCACAGAACACAACGAAGTTTCTCAGAAAGCTTCTTTCTCTTTGTTATGGGAGGATATTTCCTTTGGCCCTATAGTCTTCAAAGGGATCCGAAATATCTATTCTCAGATTCCACAGAAATAAGGCTAGCAAAGAGATCCACGAAATACAGATGTAACTCTGTGAGATGAATTAACAGGACACTAAGCAGTTTCTCAGAAAGCTTCTTTCCAGATTTCATCTGAGGATATTTCCTTTTTCACCATAGCCCTCTATGGCTTCAAAATATCACTTTGCCAATTCCACAAGAACTGTCTTAGCGAAAGGCTTCTTGAGGGGAAAGCTGTAACTCTGTGAGATGATTTCACAGAACACAAAGAAGTTTCTCAGAAAGCTTCTTTCTCTTTGTTATCGGAGGATATTTCCTTTGGCCCTATATTCTTCAAAGGGATCCGAAATATCTGTTCTCAGATTCCACAGAAATAAGGCTAGCAAAGAGATCCACGAAATACAGATGTAACTCTGTGAGATGAATTAACAGAACACTAAGCAGTTTCTCTGAACGCTTCTTTCCAGATTTCATCTGAGGATATTTCCTTTTTCACCATAGCCCTCTATGGCTTCCAAATATAACTTTGCCAATTCCACAAGAACTGTCTTAGCGAAAGGCTTCTTGAGGGGAAAGCTGTAACTCTGTGAGATGATTTCACAGAACACAAAGAAGTTTCTCAGAAAGCTTCTTTCTCTTTGTTATGGGAGGATATTTCCTTTGGCCCTATAGTCTTCAAAGGGATCCGAAATATCTGTTCTCAGATTCCACAGAAATAAGGCTAGCAAAGAGATCCATGAAATACAGATGTAACTCTGTGAGATGAATTAACAGGACACTAAGCAGTTTCTCAGAAAGCTTCTTTCCAGATTTCATCTGAGGATATTTCCTTTTTCACCATAGCCCTCTATGGCTTCCAAATATCACTTTGCCAATTCCACAAGAACTGTCTTAGCGAAAAGCTTCTTGAGGGGAAAGCTGTAACTCTGTGAGATGATTTCACAGAACACAAAGAAGTTTCTCAGAAAGCTTCTTTCTCTTTGTTATCGGAGGATATTTCCTTTGGCCCTATAGTCTTCAAAGGGATCCGAAATATCTGTTCTCATATTCCAAAGAAATAAGGCTAGCAAAGAGATCCACGAAATACAGATGTAACTCTGTGAGATGAATTAACAGGACACTAAGCAGTTTCTCAGAAAGCTTCTTTCCAGATTTCATCTGAGGATATTTCCTTTTTCACCATAGCCCTCTATGGGCTTCCAAATATCACTTTGCCAATTCCACAAGAACTGTCTTAGCGAAAGGCTTCTAGAGGGGAAAGCTGTAACTCTGTGAGATGATTTCACAGAACACAAAGAAGTTTCTCAGAAAGCTTCTATGTCTTTGTTATCGGAGGATATTTCCTTTGGCCCTATAGTCTTCAAAGGGATCCGAAATATCTGTTCTCAGATTCCACAGAAATAAGGCTAGCAAAGAGATCCACGAAATAGAGATGTAAGTCTGTGAGATGAATTAACAGGACACTAAGCAGTTTCTCAGAAAGCTTCTTTCCAGATTTCATCTGAGGATATTTAATTTTTCACCATAGCCCTCTATGGGCTTCCAAATATCACTTTGCCAATTCCACAAGAACTGTCTTAGCGAAAGGCTTCTTGAGGGGAAAGCTGTAACTCTGTGAGATGATTTCACAGAACACAAAGAAGTTTCTCAGAAAGCTTCTTTCTCTTTGTTATCGGAGGATATTTCCTTTGGCCCTATAGACTTCAAAGGGATCCGAAATATCTGTTCTCAGATTCCAGAGAAATAAGGCTAGCAAAGAGATCCACGAAATACAGATGTAAGTCTGTGAGTTGAATTAACAGAACACTAAGCAGTTTCTCAGAAAGCTTTCCAGATTTCATCTGAGGATATTTCCTTTTTTACCATAGCCCTCTATGGCTTCCAAATATAACTTTGCCAATTCCACAAGAACTGTCTTAGCGAAAGGCTACTTGAGGGGAAAGCTGTAACTCTGTGAGATGATTTCACAGAACACAAAGAGGTTTCTCAGAAATTTCTTTCTCTTTGTTATCGGAGGATATTTCCTTTGGCCCTATAGTCTTCAAAGGGATCCGAAATATCTGTTCTCAGATTCCACAGAAATAAGGCTAGCAAAGAGATCCACGAAATACAGATGTAACTCTGTGAGATGAATTAACAGGACACTAGGCAGTTTCTCAGAAAGCTTCTTTCCAGATTTCATCTGAGGATATTTCCTTTTTCACCATAGCCCTCTAAGGGCTTCCAAATATCACCTTGCCAATTCCACAAGAACTGTCTTAGCGAAAGGCTTCTTGAGGGGAAAGCTGTAACTCTGTGAGATGATTTCACAGAACACAACGAAGTTTCTCAGAAAGCTTCTTTCTCTTTGTTATGGGAGGATATTTCCTTTGGCCCTATAGTCTTCAAAGGGATCCGAAATATCTATTCTCAGATTCCACAGAAATAAGGCTAGCAAAGAGATCCACGAAATACAGATGTAACTCTGTGAGATGAATTAACAGGACACTAAGCAGTTTCTCAGAAAGCTTCTTTCCAGATTTCATCTGAGGATATTTAATTTTTCACCATAGCCCTCTATGGGCTTCCAAATATCACTTTGCCAATTCCACAAGAACTGTCTTAGCGAAAGGCTTCTTGAGGGGAAAGCTGTAACTCTGTGAGGTGATTTCACAGAACACAAAGAAGTTTCTCAGAAAGCTTCTTTCTCTTTGTTATCGGAGGATATTTCCTTTGGCCCTATAGTCTTCAAAGGGATCCGAAATATCTGTTCTCAGATTCCACAGAAATAAGGCTAGCAAAGAGATCCACGAAATACAGATGTAACTCTGTGAGATGAATTAACAGGACACTAAGCAGTTTCTCAGAAAGCTTCTTTCCAGATTTCATCTGAGGATATTTAATTTTTCACCATAGCCCTCTATGGGCTTCCAAATATCACTTTGCCAATTCCACAAGAACTGTCTTAGCGAAAGGCTTCTTGAAGGGAAAGCTGTATCTCTGTGAGATGATTACACAGAACACAAAGAAGTTTCTCAGAAAGCTTCTTTCTCTTTGTTATCGGAGGATATTTCCTTTGGCCCTATAGTCTTCAAAGGGATCCGAAATATCTGTTCTCAGATTCCACAGAAATAAGGC
Source organism: Macaca nemestrina (assembly GCF_043159975.1). Taxonomy (NCBI): domain Eukaryota; kingdom Metazoa; phylum Chordata; class Mammalia; order Primates; family Cercopithecidae; genus Macaca; species Macaca nemestrina. The sequence goes on along the minus strand of NC_092129.1, from coordinate 56,299,709 downwards.
TAGCAAAGAGATCCACGAAATACAGATGTAACTCTGTGAGATGAATTAACAGAACACTAAGCAGTTTCTCAGAAAGCTTCCTTCCAGATGTCATCCGAGGATATTTCCTTTTTCAACATCGCCCTCTAGGGGCTTCCAAATATCACTTTGCCAATTCCACAAGAACTGACTTAGCGAAAGGCTTCTTGAGGGGAAAGCTGTAACTCTGTGAGATGATTTCACAGAACACAAAGAAGTTTCTCAGAAAGCTTCTTTCTCTTTGTTATCGGAGGATATTTCCTTTGGCCCTATGGTCTTCCAAGGGATCCGAAATATCTGTTCTCAGATTCCACAGAAATAAGGCTAGCAAAGAGATCCACGAAATACAGATGTAACTCTGTGAGATGAATTAACAGAACACTAAGCAGTTTCTCAGAAAGCTTCTTTCCAGATTTCATCTGAGGATATTTCCTTTTTCACCATAGCCCTCTATGGCTTCCAAATATCACTTTGCCAATTCCACAAGAACTGTCTTAGCGAAAGGCTTCTTGAGGGGCAAGCAGTAACTCTGTGAGATGATTTCACAGAACACAAAGAAGTTTCTCAGAAAGCTTCTTTCTCTTTGTTATCGGAGGAAATTTCCTTTGGCCCTATAGTCTTCCAAGGGATCCGAAATATCTGTTCTCAGATTCCACAGAAATAAGGCTAGCAAAGAGATCCACGAAATACAGATGTAACTCTGTGAGATGAATTAACAGACCACTAAGCAGTTTCTCAGAAAGCTTCTTTCCAGATTTCATCTGAGGATATTTCCTTTTTCACCATAGCCCTCTATGGCTTCCAAATATCACTTTGCCAATTCCACAAGAACTGTCTTAGCGAAAGGCTTCTTGAGGGGAAAGCTGCAACTCTGTGAGATGATTTCACAGAACACAAAGAAGTTTCTCAGAATGCTTCTTTCTCTTTGTTATCGGAGGATATTTCCTTTGGCCCTATAGTCTTCAAAGGGATCCGAAATATCTGTTCTCAGATTCCACAGAAATAAGGCTAGCAAAGAGATCCATGAAATACAGATGTAACTCTGTGAGATGAATTAACAGGACACTAAGCAGTTTCTCAGAAAGCTTCTTTCCAGATTTCATCTGAGGATATTTCCTTTTTCACCATAGCCCTCTATGGCTTCCAAATATCACTTTGCCATTTCCACAAGAACTGTCTTAGCGAAAGGCTTCTAGAGGGGAAAGCTGTAACTCTGTGAGATGATTTCACAGACCACAAAGAAGTTTCTCAGAAAGCTTCTTTCTCTTTGTTATCGGAGGATATTTCCTTTGGCCCTATAGTCTTCAAAGGGATCCGAAATATCTGTTCTCATATTCCAAAGAAATAAGGCTAGCAAAGAGATCCACGAAATACAGATGTAACTCTGTGAGATGAATTAACAGGACACTAAGCAGTTTCTCAGAAAGCTTCTTTCCAGATTTCATCTGAGGATATTTCCTTTTTCACCATAGCCCTCTATGGGCTTCCAAATATCACTTTGCCAATTCCACAAGAACTGTCTTAGCGAAAGGCTTCTAGAGGGGAAAGCTGTAACTCTGTGAGATGATTTCACAGAACACAAAGAAGTTTCTCAGAAAGCTTCTTTGTCTTTGTTATCGGAGGATATTTCCTTTGGCCCTATAGTCTTCAAAGGGATCCGAAATATCTGTTCTCAGATTCCACAGAAATAAGTCTAGCAAAGAGATCCACGAAATACAGATGTAACTCTGTGAGATGAATTAACAGGACACTAAGCAGTTTCTAAGAAAGCTTCTTTCCAGATTTCATCAGAGGATATTTCCTTTTTCACTATAGGCCTCCTTGACTTCCAAATATCACTTTGTCAATTCCACAAGAACTGTCTTAGCGAAAGGCTTCTTCAGGGGAAAGCTGTAACTCTGTGAGATGATTTCACAGAACACAAAGAAGTTTCTCAGAAAGCTTCTTTCTCTTTGTTATGGGAGGATATTTCCTTTGGCCCTATAGTCTTCAAAGGGATCCGAAATATCTTTTCTCAGATTCCACAGAAATAAGGCTAGCAAAGAGATCCACGAAATACAGATGTAACTCTGTGAGATGAATTAACAGGACACTAAGCAGTTTCTCAGAAAGCTTCTTTCCAGATTTCATCTGAGGATATTTAATTTTTCACCATAGCCCTCTATGGGCTTCCAAATATCACTTTGCCAATTCCACAAGAACTGTCTTAGCGAAAGGCTTCTTGAAGGGAAAGCTGTATCTCTGTGAGATGATTACACAGAACACAAAGAAGTTTCTCAGAAAGCTTCTTTCTCTTTCTTATCGGAGGATATTTCCTTTGGCCCTATAGTCTTCAAAGGGATCCGAAATATCTGTTCTCAGATTCCACAGAAATAAGGCTAGCAAAGAGATCCACGAAATACAGATGTAACTCTGTGAGATGAATTAACAGACCACTAAGCAGTTTCTCAGAAAGCTTCTTTCCAGATTTCATCTGAGGATATTTCCTTTTTCACCATAGCCCTCTATGGCTTCCAAATATCACTTTGCCAATTCCACAAGAACTGTCTTAGCGAAAGGCTTCTTGAGGGGAAAGCTGTAACTCTGTGAGATGATTTCACAGAACACAAAGAAGTTTCTCAGAATGCTTCTTTCTCTTTGTTATCGGAGGATATTTCCTTTGGCCCTATAGTCTTCAAAGGGATCCGAAATATCTGTTCTCAGATTCCACAGAAATAAGGCTAGCAAAGAGATCCACGAAATACAGATGTAACTCTGTGAGATGAATTAACAGGACACTAAGCAGTTTCTCAGAAAGCTTCTTTCCAGATTTCATCTGAGGATATTTCCTTTTTCACCATAGCCCTCTATGGGCTTCCAAATATCACTTTGCCAATTCCACAAGAACTGTCTTAGCGAAAGGCTTCTAGAGGGGAAAGCTGTAACTCTGTGAGATGATTTCACAGAACACAAAGAAGTTTCTCAGAAAGCTTCTTTGTCTTTGTTATCGGAGGATATTTCCTTTGGCCCTATAGTCTTCAAAGGGATCCGAAATATCTGTTCTCAGATTCCACAGAAATAAGGCTAGCAAAGAGATCCACGAAATACAGATGTAACTCTGTGAGATGAATTAACAGAACACCAAGCAGTTTCTCAGAAAGCTTCTTTCCAGATTTCATCTGAGGATATTTCCTTTTTCACCATAGCCCTCTATGGCTTCAAAATATCACTTTGCCAATTCCACAAGAACTGTCTTAGCGAAAGGCTTCTTGAGGGGAAAGTTGTAACTCTGTGAGATGATTTCACAGAACACAAAGAAGTTTCTCAGAAAGCTTCTTTCTCTTTGTTATCGGAGGATATTTCCTTTGGCCCTATAGTCTTCAAAGGGATCCGAAATATCTGTTCTCAGATTCCACAGAAATAAGGCTAGCAAAGAGATCCACGAAATACAGATGTAACTCTGTGAGATGAATTAACAGAACACTAAGCAGTTTCTCAGAACGCTTCTTTCCAGATTTCATCTGAGGATATTTCCTTTTTCACCATAGCCCTCTATGGCTTCCAAATATAACTTTGCCAATTCCACAAGAACTGTCTTAGCGAAAGGCTTCTTGAGGGGAAAGCTGTAACTCTGTGAGATGATTTCACAGAACACAAAGAAGTTTCTCAGAAAGCTTCTTTCTCTTTGTTATGGGAGGATATTTCCTTTGGCCCTATAGTCTTCAAAGGGATCCGAAATATCTGTTCTCAGATTCCACAGAAATAAGGCTAGCAAAGAGATCCATGAAATACAGATGTAACTCTGTGAGATGAATTAACAGGACACTAAGCAGTTTCTCAGAAAGCTTCTTTCCAGATTTCATCTGAGGATATTTCCTTTTTCACCATAGCCCTCTATGGCTTCCAAATATCACTTTGCCAATTCCACAAGAACTGTCTTAGCGAAAAGCTTCTTGAGGGGAAAGCTGTAACTCTGTGAGATGATTTCACAGAACACAAAGAAGTTTCTCAGAAAGCTTCTTTCTCTTTGTTATCGGAGGATATTTCCTTTGGCCCTATAGTCTTCAAAGGGATCCGAAATATCTGTTCTCATATTCCAAAGAAATAAGGCTAGCAAAGAGATCCACGAAATACAGATGTAACTCTGTGAGATGAATTAACAGGACACTAAGCAGTTTCTCAGAAAGCTTCTTTCCAGATTTCATCTGAGGATATTTCCTTTTTCACCATAGCCCTCTATGGGCTTCCAAATATCACTTTGCCAATTCCACAAGAACTGTCTTAGCGAAAGGCTTCTAGAGGGGAAAGCTGTAACTCTGTGAGATGATTTCACAGAACACAAAGAAGTTTCTCAGAAAGCTTCTTTGTCTTTGTTATCGGAGGATATTTCCTTTGGCCCTATAGTCTTCAAAGGGATCCGAAATATCTGTTCTCAGATTCCACAGAAATAAGGCTAGCAAAGAGATCCACGAAATAGAGATGTAAGTCTGTGAGATGAATTAACAGGACACTAAGCAGTTTCTCAGAAAGCTTCTTTCCAGATTTCATCTGAGGATATTTAATTTTTCACCATAGCCCTCTATGGGCTTCCAAATATCACTTTGCCAATTCCACAAGAACTGTCTTAGCGAAAGGCTTCTTGAGGGGAAAGCTGTAACTCTGTGAGATGATTTCACAGAACACAAAGAAGTTTCTCAGAAAGCTTCTTTCTCTTTGTTATCGGAGGATATTTCCTATGGCCCTATAGACTTCAAAGGGATCCGAAATATCTGTTCTCAGATTCCAGAGAAATAAGGCTAGCAAAGAGATCCACGAAATACAGATGTAAGTCTGTGAGTTGAATTAACAGAACACTAAGCAGTTTCTCAGAAAGCTTTCCAGATTTCATCTGAGGATATTTCCTTTTTTACCATAGTCCTCTATGGCTTCCAAATATAACTTTGCCAATTCCACAAGAACTGTCTTAGCGAAAGGCTACTTGAGGGGAAAGCTGTAACTCTGTGAGATGATTTCACAGAACACAAAGAGGTTTCTCAGAAAGCTTCTTTCTCTTTGTTATCGGAGGATATTTCCTTTGGCCCTATAGTCTTCAAAGGGATCCGAAATATCTGTTCTCAGATTCCACAGAAATAAGGCTAGCAAAGAGATCCACGAAATACAGATGTAACTCTGTGAGATGAATTAACAGGACACTAGGCAGTTTCTCAGAAAGCTTCTTTCCAGATTTCATCTGAGGATATTTCCTTTTTCACCATAGCCCTCTAAGGGCTTCCAAATATCACTTTGCCAATTCCACAAGAACTGTCTTAGCGAAAGGCTTCTTGAAGGGAAAGCTGTAACTCTGTGAGATGATTTCACAGAACACAACGAAGTTTCTCAGAAAGCTTCTTTCTCTTTGTTATGGGAGGATATTTCCTTTGGCCCTATAGTCTTCAAAGGGATCCGAAATATCTATTCTCAGATTCCACAGAAATAAGGCTAGCAAAGAGATCCACGAAATACAGATGTAACTCTGTGAGATGAATTAACAGGACACTAAGCAGTTTCTCAGAAAGCTTCTTTCCAGATTTCATCTGAGGATATTTCCTTTTTCACCATAGCCCTCTATGGCTTCAAAATATCACTTTGCCAATTCCACAAGAACTGTCTTAGCGAAAGGCTTCTTGAGGGGAAAGCTGTAACTCTGTGAGATGATTTCACAGAACACAAAGAAGTTTCTCAGAAAGCTTCTTTCTCTTTGTTATCGGAGGATATTTCCTTTGGCCCTATATTCTTCAAAGGGATCCGAAATATCTGTTCTCAGATTCCACAGAAATAAGGCTAGCAAAGAGATCCACGAAATACAGATGTAACTCTGTGAGATGAATTAACAGAACACTAAGCAGTTTCTCTGAACGCTTCTTTCCAGATTTCATCTGAGGATATTTCCTTTTTCACCATAGCCCTCTATGGCTTCCAAATATAACTTTGCCAATTCCACAAGAACTGTCTTAGCGAAAGGCTTCTTGAGGGGAAAGCTGTAACTCTGTGAGATGATTTCACAGAACACAAAGAAGTTTCTCAGAAAGCTTCTTTCTCTTTGTTATGGGAGGATATTTCCTTTGGCCCTATAGTCTTCAAAGGGATCCGAAATATCTGTTCTCAGATTCCACAGAAATAAGGCTAGCAAAGAGATCCATGAAATACAGATGTAACTCTGTGAGATGAATTAACAGGACACTAAGCAGTTTCTCAGAAAGCTTCTTTCCAGATTTCATATGAGGATATTTCCTTTTTCACCATAGCCCTCTATGGCTTCCAAATATCACTTTGCCAATTCCACAAGAACTGTCTTAGCGAAAAGCTTCTTGAGGGGAAAGCTGTAACTCTGTGAGATGATTTCACAGAACACAAAGAAGTTTCTCAGAAAGCTTCTTTCTCTTTGTTATCGGAGGATATTTCCTTTGGCCCTATAGTCTTCAAAGGGATCCGAAATATCTGTTCTCATATTCCAAAGAAATAAGGCTAGCAAAGAGATCCACGAAATACAGATGTAACTCTGTGAGATGAATTAACAGGACACTAAGCAGTTTCTCAGAAAGCTTCTTTCCAGATTTCATCTGAGGATATTTCCTTTTTCACCATAGCCCTCTATGGGCTTCCAAATATCACTTTGCCAATTCCACAAGAACTGTCTTAGCGAAAGGCTTCTAGAGGGGAAAGCTGTAACTCTGTGAGATGATTTCACAGAACACAAAGAAGTTTCTCAGAAAGCTTCTATGTCTTTGTTATCGGAGGATATTTCCTTTGGCCCTATAGTCTTCAAAGGGATCCGAAATATCTGTTCTCAGATTCCACAGAAATAAGGCTAGCAAAGAGATCCACGAAATAGAGATGTAAGTCTGTGAGATGAATTAACAGGACACTAAGCAGTTTCTCAGAAAGCTTCTTTCCAGATTTCATCTGAGGATATTTAATTTTTCACCATAGCCCTCTATGGGCTTCCAAATATCACTTTGCCAATTCCACAAGAACTGTCTTAGCGAAAGGCTTCTTGAGGGGAAAGCTGTAACTCTGTGAGATGATTTCACAGAACACAAAGAAGTTTCTCAGAAAGCTTCTTTCTCTTTGTTATCGGAGGATATTTCCTTTGGCCCTATAGACTTCAAAGGGATCCGAAATATCTGTTCTCAGATTCCAGAGAAATAAGGCTAGCAAAGAGATCCACGAAATACAGATGTAAGTCTGTGAGTTGAATTAACAGAACACTAAGAAGTTTCTCAGAAAGCTTTCCAGATTTCATCTGAGGATATTTCCTTTTTTACCATAGCCCTCTATGGCTTCCAAATATAACTTTGCCAATTCCACAAGAACTGTCTTAGCGAAAGGCTACTTGAGGGGAAAGCTGTAACTCTGTGAGATGATTTCACAGAACACAAAGAGGTTTCTCAGAAATTTCTTTCTCTTTGTTATCGGAGGATATTTCCTTTGGCCCTATAGTCTTCAAAGGGATCCGAAATATCTGTTCTCAGATTCCACAGAAATAAGGCTAGCAAAGAGATCCACGAAATACAGATGTAACTCTGTGAGATGAATTAACAGGACACTAGGCAGTTTCTCAGAAAGCTTCTTTCCAGATTTCATCTGAGGATATTTCCTTTTTCACCATAGCCCTCTAAGGGCTTCCAAATATCACCTTGCCAATTCCACAAGAACTGTCTTAGCGAAAGGCTTCTTGAGGGGAAAGCTGTAACTCTGTGAGATGATTTCACAGAACACAACGAAGTTTCTCAGAAAGCTTCTTTCTCTTTGTTATCGGAGGATATTTCCTTTGGCCCTATGGTCTTCCAAGGGATCCGAAATATCTGTTCTCAGATTCCACAGAAATAAGGCTAGCAAAGAGATCCACGAAATACAGATGTAACTCTGTGAGATGAATTAACAGAACACTAAGCAGTTTCTGAGAAAGCTTCTTTCCAGATTTCATCTGAGGATATTTCCTTTTTCACCATAGCCCTATATGGCTTCCAAATATCACTTTGCCAATTCCACAAGAACTGTCTTAGCGAAAGGCTTCTTGAGGGGCAAGCAGTAACTCTGTGAGATGATTTCACAGAACACAAAGAAGTTTCTCAGAAAGCTTCTTTCTCTTTGTTATCGGAGGAAATTTCCTTTGGCCCTATAGTCTTCCAAGGGATCCGAAATATCTGTTCTCAGATTCCACAGAAATAAGGCTAGCAAAGAGATCCACGAAATACAGATGTAACTCTGTGAGATGAATTAACAGACCACTAAACAGTTTCTCAGAAAGCTTCTTTCCAGATTTCATCTGAGGATATTTCCTTTTTCACCATAGCCCTCTATGGCTTCCAAATATCACTTTGCCAATTCCACAAGAACTGTCTTAGCGAAAGGCTTCTTGAGGGGAAAGCTGCAACTCTGTGAGATGATTTCACAGAACACAAAGAAGTTTCTCAGAATGCTTCTTTCTCTTTGTTATCGGAGGATATTTCCTTTGGCCCTATAGTCTTCAAAGGGATCCGAAATATCTGTTCTCAGATTCCACAGAAATAAGGCTAGCAAAGAGATCCACGAAATACAGATGTAACTCTGTGAGATGAATTAACAGGACACTAAGCAGTTTCTCAGAAAGCTTCTTTCCAGATTTCATCTGAGGATATTTCCTTTTTCACCATAGCCCTCTATGGGCTTCCAAATATCACTTTGCCAATTCCACAAGAACTGTCTTAGCGAAAGGCTTCTTGAGGGGAAAGCTGTAACTCTGTGAGATGATTTCACAGAACACAAAGAAGTTTCTCAGAAAGCTTCTTTGTCTTTGTTATCGGAGGATATTTCCTTTGGCCCTATAGTCTTCAAAGGGATCCGAAATATCTGTTCTCAGATTCCACAGAAATAAGGCTAGCAAAGAGATCCACGAAATAGAGATGTAAGTCTGTGAGATGAATTAACAGGACACTAAGCAGTTTCTCAGAAAGCTTCTTTCCAGATTTCATCTGAGGATATTTCATTTTTCACCATAGCCCTCTATGGGCTTCCAAATATCACTTTGCCAATTCCACAAGAACTGTCTTAGCGAAAGGCTTCTTGAGGGGAAAGCTGTAACTCTGTGAGATGATTTCACAGAACACAACGAAGTTTCTCAGAAAGCTTCCTTCTCTTTGTTATGGGAGGATATTTCCTTTGGCCCTATAGACTTCAAAGGGATCCGAAACATCTGTTCTCAGATTCCAGAGAAATAAGGCTAGCAAGGAGATCCACGAAATACAGATGTAAGTCTGTGAGATGAATTAACAGAACACTAAGCAGTTTCTCAGAAAGCTTCTTTCCAGATTTCATCTGAGGATATTTCCTTTTTCACCATAGCCCTCTTTGGGCTTCCAAATATCACTTTGCCAATTCCACAAGAACTGTCTTAGCGAAAGGCTTCTTGAGCGGAAAGCTGTAACTCTGTGAGATGATTTCACAGAACAAAAAGAAGTTTCTCAGAAAGCTTCTTTCTCTTTGTTATCGGAGGATATTTCCTTTGGCCCTATAGTCTTCAAAGGGATCCGAAATATCTGTTCTCAGATTCCACAGAAATAAGGGTAGCAAAGAGATCCACGAAATACAGATGTAACTCTCTGAGATGAATTAACAGGACACTAAGCAGTTTCTCAGAAAGCTTCTTTCCAGATTTCATCTGAGGATATTTCCTTTTTCATCGTAGCCCTCCATGGGCTTCCAAATATCACTTTACCAATTCCACAAGAACTGTCTTAGCGAAAGGCTTCTTGAGGGGAAAGCTGTAACTCTGTGAGATGATTTCACAGAACACAAAGAAGTTTCTCAGAAAGCTTCTTTCTCTTTGTTATCGGAGGATATTTCCTTTGGCCCTATAGACTTCAAAGGGATCCGAAATATCTGTTCTCAGATTCCAGAGAAATAAGGCTAGCAAAGAGATCCATGAAATACAGATGTAAGTCTGTGAGATGAATTAACAGAACACTAAGCAGTTTCTCAGAAAGCTTCTTTCCATCTTTCATCTGAGGATATTTCCTTTTTCACCATAGCCCTCTATGGGCTTCCAAATATCACTTTGCCAATTCCACAAGAACTGTCTTAGCGAAAGGCTTCTTGAGGGGAAAGCTGTAACTCTGTGAGATGATTTCACAGAACACAAAGAAGTTTCTCAGAAAGCTTCTTTCTCTTTGTTATCGGAGGATATTTCCTTTGGCCCTATAGTCTTCAAAGGGATCCGAAATATCTGTTCTCAGATTCCACAGAAATAAGGCTAGTAAAGAGATCCACGAAATACAGATGTAACTCTTTGAGATGAATTAACAGAACACTAAGCAGTTTCACAGAAAGCTTCTTTCCAGATTTCATCTGAGGATATTTCCTTTTTCACCATAGCCCTCTATGGCTTCCAAATATAACTTTGCCAATTCCACAAGAACTGTCTTAGCGAAAGGCTTCTTGAGGGGAAAGCTGCAACTCTGTGAGATGATTTCACAGAACACAAAGAAGTTTCTCAGAAAGCTTCTTTCTCTTTGTTATGGGAGGATATTTCCTTTGGCCCTATAGTCTTCAAAGGGATCCGAAATATCTTTTCTCAGATTCCACAGAAATAAGGCGAGCAAAGAGATCCACGAAATACAGATGTAACTCTGTGAGATGAATTAACAGGACACTAAGCAGTTTCTCAGAAAGCTTCTTTCCAGATTTCATCTGAGGATATTTAATTTTTCACCATAGCCCTCTATGGGCTTCCAAATATCACTTTGCCAATTCCACAAGAACTGTCTTAGCGAAAGGCTTCTTGAAGGGAAAGCTGTATCTCTGTGAGATGATTACACAGAACACAAAGAAGTTTCTCAGAAAGCTTCTTTCTCTTTGTTATCGGAGGATATTTCCTTTGGCCCTATAGTCTTCAAAGGGATCCGAAATATCTGTTCTCAGATTCCACAGAAATAAGGCTAGCAAAGAGATCCACGAAATACAGATGTAACTCGGTGAGATGAATTAACAGAACACTAAGCAGTTTCTCAGAAAGCTTCCTTCCAGATGTCATCCGAGGATATTTCCTTTTTCAACATCGCCCTCTAGGGGCTTCCAAATATCACTTTGCCAATTCCACAAGAACTGACTTAGCGAAAGGCTTCTTGAGGGGAAAGCTGTAACTCTGTGAGATGATTTCACAGAACACAAAGAAGTTTCTCAGAAAGCTTCTTTGTCTTTGTTATCGGAGGATATTTCCTTTGGCCCTATAGTCTTCAAAGGGATCCGAAATATCTGTTCTCAGATTCCACAGAAATAAGGCTAGCAAAGAGATCCACGAAATACAGCTGTAACTCTGTGAGATGAATTAACAGAACACTAAGCAGTTTCTCAGAACGCTTCTTTCCAGATTTCATCTGAGGATATTTCCTTTTTCACCATAGCCCTCTATGGCTTCCAAATATAACTTTGCCAATTCCACAAGAACTGTCTTAGCGAAAGGCTTCTTGAGGGGAAAGCTGTAACTCTGTGAGATGATTTCACAGAACACAAAGAAGTTTCTCAGAAAGCTTCTTTCTCTTTGTTATGGGAGGATATTTCCTTTGGCCCTATAGTCTTCAAAGGGATCCGAAATATCTGTTCTCAGATTCCACAGAAATAAGGCTAGCAAAGAGATTCATGAAATACAGATGTAACTCTGTGAGATGAATTAACAGGACACTAAGCAGTTTCTCAGAAAGCTTCTTTCCAGATTTCATCTGAGGATATTTCCTTTTTCACCATAGCCCTCTATGGCTTCCAAATATCACTTTGCCAATTCCACAAGAACTGTCTTAGCGAAAGGCTTCTTGAGGGGAAAGCTGTAACTCTGTGAGATGATTTCACAGAACACAAAGAAGTTTCTCAGAAAGCTTCTTTGTCTTTGTTATCGGAGGATATTTCCTTTGGCCCTATAGTCTTCAAAGGGATCCGAAATATCTGTTCTCATATTCCAAAGAAATAAGGCTAGCAAAGACATCCACGAAATACAGATGTAACTCTGTGAGATGAATTAACAGGACACTAAGCAGTTTCTCAGAAAGCTTCTTTCCAGATTTCATCTGAGGATATTTCCTTTTTCACCATAGCCCTCTATGGGCTTCCAAATATCACTTTGCCAATTCCACAAGAACTGTCTTAGCGAAAGGCTTCTAGACGGGAAAGCTGTAACTCTGTGAGATGATTTCACAGAACACAAAGAAGTTTCTCAGAAAGCTTCTTTGTCTTTGTTATCGGAGGATATTTCCTTTGGCCCTATAGTCTTCAAAGGGATCCGAAATATCTGTTCTCAGATTCCACAGAAATAAGGCTAGCAAAGAGATCGACGAAATACAGATGTCACTCTGTGAGATGAATTAACAGAACACTAAGCAGTTTCTCAGAACGCTTCTTTCCAGATTTCATCTGAGGATATTTCCTTTTTCACCATAGCCCTCTATGGCTTCCAAATATAACTTTGCCAATTCCACAAGAACTGTCTTAGCGAAAGGCTTCTTGAGGAGAAAGCTGTAACTCTGTGAGATGATTTCACAGAACACAAAGAAGTTTCTCAGAAAGCTTCTTTCTCTTTGTTATGTTAGGATATTTCCTTTGGCCCTATAGTCTTCAGAGGGATCCGAAATATCTGTTCTCAGATTCCACAGAAATAAGGCTAGCAAAGAGATCCACGAAATACAGATGTAACTCTGTGAGATGAATTAACAGGACACTAAGCAGTTTCTCAGAAAGCTTCTTTCCAGATTTCATCTGAGGATATTTAATTTTTCACCATAGCCCTCTATGGGCTTCCAAATATCACTTTGCCAATTCCACAAGAACTGTCTTAGCGAAAGGCTTCTTGAGGGGAAAGCTGTAACTCTGTGAGATGATTTCACAGAACACAAAGAAGTTTCTCAGAAAGCTTCTTTCTCTTTGTTATCAGAGGATATCCCATTTGGCCCTATAGACTTCAATGGGATCCGAAATATCTGTTCTGAGATTCCACAGAAATAAGGCTAGCAAAGAGATCCACGAAAACAGATGTAAGTCTGTGGGATGAATTAACAGGACACTAAGCAGTTTCTAAGAAAGCTTCTTTCCAGATTTCATCTGAGGATATTTCCTTTTTCACCATAGCCCTCTATGGGCTTCCAAAAATAACTTTGCCAATTCCACAAGAACTGTCTTAGCGAAAGGCTTCTTGAGGGGAAAGCTGTAACTCTGTGAGATGATTTCACAGAACACAAAGAAGTTTCTCAGAAAGCTTCTTTCTCTTTGTTATCGGAGGATATTTCCTTTGGCCCTATAGTCTTCAAAGGGATCCGAAATATCTGTTCTCAGATTCCACAGAAATAAGGCTAGCAAAGAGATCCACGAAATACAGATGTAACTCTGTGAGATGAATTAACAGGACACTAAGCAGTTTCTCAGAAAGCTTCTTTCCAGATTTCATCTGAGGATATTTCCTTTTACACCATAGCCCTCTATGGGCTTCCAAATATCACTTTGCCAATTCCACAAGAACTGTCTTAGCGAAAGATTTCTTGAGGGGAAAGCTGTAACTCTGTGAGATGATTTCACAGAACACAAAGAAGTTTCTCAGAAAGCTTCTTTCTCTTTGTTATCGGAGGATATTTCCTTTGGCCCTATAGTCTTCAAAGGGATCCGAAATATCTGTTCTCAGATTCCACAGAAATAAGGCTAGCAAAGAGATCCACGAAATACAGATGTAAGTCTGTGAGATGAATTAACAGGACACTAAGCAGTTTCTAAGAAAGCTTCTTTCCAGATTTCATCTGAGGATATTTCCTTTTTCACCATAGCCTACTGTGGGCTTCCAAATATCACTTTGCCAATTCCACAAGAACTGTCTTAGCGAAAGGCTTCTTGAGGGGAAAGCTGTAACTCTGTGAGATGATTTCACAGAACACAAAGAAGTTTCTCAGAAAGCTTCTTTCTCTTTGTTATCGGAGGATATTTCCTTTGGCCCTATAGACTTCAAAGGGATCCGAAATATCTGTTCTCAGATTCCAGAGAAATAAGGCTAGCAAAGAGATCCACGAAATACAGATGTAAGTCTGTGAGTTGAATTAACAGAACACTAAGCAGTTTCTCAGAAAGCTTTCCAGATTTCATCTGAGGATATTTCCTTTTTCACCAAAGCCCTCTATGGCTTCCAAATATAACTTTGCCAATTCCACAAGAACTGTCTTAGCGAAAGGCTTCTTGAGGGGAAAGCTGTAACTCTGTGAGATGATTTCACAGAACACAAAGAAGTTTCTCAGAAAGCTTCTTTCTCTTTGTTATGGGAGGATATTTCCTTTGGCCCTATAGTCTTCAAAGGGATCCGAAATATCTTTTCTCAGATTCCACAGAAATAAGGCGAGCAAAGAGATCCACGAAATACAGATGTAACTCTGTGAGATGAATTAACAGGACACTAAGCAGTTTCTCAGAAAGCTTCTTTCCAGATTTCATCTGAGGATATTTAATTTTTCACCATAGCCCTCTACGGGCTTCCAAATATAACTTTGCCAATTCCACAAGAACTGTCTTAGCGAAAGGCTTCTTGAAGGGAAAGCTGTATCTCTGTGAGATGATTACACAGAACACAAAGAAGTTTCTCAGAAAGCTTCTTTCTCTTTGTTATCGGAGGATATTTCCTTTGGCCCTATAGTCTTCAAAGGGATCCGAAATATCTGTTCTCAGATTCCACAGAAATAAGGCTAGCAAAGAGATCCACGAAATACAGATGTAACTCTGTGAGATGAATTAACAGAACACTAAGCAGTTTCTCAGAAAGCTTCCTTCCAGATGTCATCCGAGGATATTTCCTTTTTCAACATCGCCCTCTAGGGGCTTCCAAATATCACTTTGCCAATTCCACAAGAACTGACTTAGCGAAGGGCTTCTTGAGGGGAAAGCTGTAACTCTGTGAGATGATTTCACAGAACACAAAGAAGTTTCTCAGAAAGCTTCTTTCTCTTTGTTATCGGAGGATATTTACTTTGGCCCTATGGTCTTCCAAGGGATCCGAAATATCTGTTCTCAGATTCCACAGAAATAAGGCTAGCAAAGAGATCCACGAAATACAGATGTAACTCTGTGAGATGAATTAACAGAACACTAAGCAGTTTCTCAGAAAGCTTCTTTCCAGATTTCATCTGAGGATATTTCCTTTTTCACCATAGCCCTCTATGGCTTCCAAATATCACTTTGCCAATTCCACAAGAACTGTCTTAGCGAAAGGCTTCTTGAGGGGAAAGCAGTAACTCTGTGAGATGATTTCACAGAACACAAAGAAGTTTCTCAGAAAGCTTCTTTCTCTTTGTTATCGGAGGAAATTTCCTTTGGCCCTATAGTCTTCCAAGGGATCCGAAATATCTGTTCTCAGATTCCACAGAAATAAGGCTAGCAAAGAGATCCACGAAATACAGATGTAACTCTGTGAGATGAATTAACAGACCACTAAGCAGTTTCTCAGAAAGCTTCTTTCCAGATTTCATCTGAGGATATTTCCTTTTTCACCATAGCCCTCTATGGCTTCCAAATATCACTTTGCCAATTCCACAAGAACTGTCTTAGCGAAAGGCTTCTTGAGGGGAAAGCTGCAACTCTGTGAGATGATTTCACAGAACACAAAGAAGTTTCTCAGAATGCTTCTTTCTCTTTGTTATCGGAGGATATTTCCTTTGGCCCTATAGTCTTCAAAGGGATCCGAAATATCTGTTCTCAGATTCCACAGAAATAAGGCTAGCAAAGAGATCCACGAAATACAGATGTAACTCTGTGAGATGAATTAACAGGACACTAAGCAGTTTCTCAGAAAGCTTCTTTCCAGATTTCATCTGAGGATATTTCCTTTTTCACCATAGCCCTCTATGGGCTTCCAAATATCACTTTGCCAATTCCACAAGAACTGTCTTAGCGAAAGGCTTCTAGAGGGGAAAGCTGTAACTCTGTGAGATGATTTCACAGAACACAAAGAAGTTTCTCAGAAAGCTTCTTTGTCTTTGTTATCGGAGGATATTTCCTTTGGCCCTATAGTCTTCAAAGGGATCCGAAATATCTGTTCTCAGATTCCACAGAAATAAGGCTAGCAAAGAGATCCACGAAATACAGATGTAACTCTGTGAGATGAATTAACAGAACACCAAGCAGTTTCTCAGAAAGCTTCTTTCCAGATTTCATCTGAGGATATTTCCTTTTTCACCATAGCCCTCTATGGCTTCAAAATAACACTTTGCCAATTCCACAAGAACTGTCTTAGCGAAAGGCTTCTTGAGGGGAAAGCTGTAGCTCTGTGAGATGATTTCACAGAACACAAAGAAGTTTCTCAGAAAGCTTCTTTCTCTTTGTTATCGGAGGATATTTCCTTTGGCCCTATAGTCTTCAAAGGGATCCGAAATATCTGTTCTCAGATTCCACAGAAATAAGGCTAGCAAAGAGATCCACGAAATACAGATGTAACTCTGTGAGATGAATTAACAGAACACTAAGCAGTTTCTCAGAACGCTTCTTTCCAGATTTCATCTGAGGATATTTCCTTTTTCACCATAGCCCTCTATGGCTTCCAAATATAACTTTGCCAATTCCACAAGAACTGTCTTAGCGAAAGGCTTCTTGAGGGGAAAGCTGTAACTCTGTGAGATGATTTCACAGAACACAAAGAAGTTTCTCAGAAAGCTTCTTTCTCTTTGTTATGGGAGGATATTTCCTTTGGCCCTATAGTCTTCAAAGGGATCCGAAATATCTGTTCTCAGATTCCACAGAAATAAGGCTAGCAAAGAGATCCATGAAATACAGATGTAACTCTGTGAGATGAATTAACAGGACACTAAGCAGTTTCTCAGGAAGCTTCTTTCCAGATTTCATCTGAGGATATTTCCTTTTTCACCATAGCCCTCTATGGCTTCCAAATATCACTTTGCCAATTCCACAAGAACTGTCTTAGCGAAAGGCTTCTTGAGGGGAAAGCTGTAACTCTGTGAGATGATTTCACAGAACACAAAGAAGTTTCTCAGAAAGCTTCTTTGTCTTTGTTATCGGAGGATATTTCCTTTGGCCCTATAGTCTTCAAAGGGATCCGAAATATCTGTTCTCATATTCCAAAGAAATAAGGCTAGCAAAGAGATCCACGAAATACAGATGTAACTCTGTGAGATGAATTAACAGGACACTAAGCAGTTTCTCAGAAAGCTTCTTTCCAGATTTCATCTGAGGATATTTCCTTTTTCACCATAGCCCTCTATGGGCTTCCAAATATCACTTTGCCAATTCCACAAGAACTGTCTTAGCGAAAGGCTTCTAGAGGGGAAAGCTGTAACTCTGTGAGATGATTTCACAGAACACAAAGAAGTTTCTCAGAAAGCTTCTTTGTCTTTGTTATCGGAGGATATTTCCTTTGGCCCTATAGTCTTCAAAGGGATCCGAAATATCTGTTCTCAGATTCCACAGAAATAAGGCTAGCAAAGAGATCCACGAAATAGAGATGTAAGTCGGTGAGATGAATTAACAGGACACTAAGCAGTTTCTCAGAAAGCTTCTTTCCAGATTTCATCTGAGGATATTTAATTTTTCACCATAGCCCTCTATGGGCTTCCAAATATCACTTTGCCAATTCCACAAGAACTGTCTTAGCGAAAGGCTTCTTGAGGGGAAAGCTGTAACTCTGTGAGATGATTTCACAGAACACAAAGAAGTTTCTCAGAAAGCTTCTTTCTCTTTGTTATGGGAGGATATTTCCTTTGGCCCTATAGTCTTCAAAGGGATCCGAAATATCTGTTCTCAGATTCCACAGAAATAAGGCTAGCAAAGAGATCCATGAAATACAGATGTAACTCTGTGAGATGAATTAACAGGACACTAAGCAGTTTCTCAGGAAGCTTCTTTCCAGATTTCATCTGAGGATATTTCCTTTTTCACCATAGCCCTCTATGGCTTCCAAATATCACTTTGCCAATTCCACAAGAACTGTCTTAGCGAAAGGCTTCTTGAGGGGAAAGCTGTAACTCTGTGAGATGATTTCACAGAACACAAAGAAGTTTCTCAGAAAGCTTCTTTGTCTTTGTTATCGGAGGATATTTCCTTTGGCCCTATAGTCTTCAAAGGGATCCGAAATATCTGTTCTCATATTCCAAAGAAATAAGGCTAGCAAAGAGATCCACGAAATACAGATGTAACTCTGTGAGATGAATTAACAGGACACTAAGCAGTTTCTCAGAAAGCTTCTTTCCAGATTTCATCTGAGGATATTTCCTTTTTCACCATAGCCCTCTATGGGCTTCCAAATATCACTTTGCCAATTCCACAAGAACTGTCTTAGCGAAAGGCTTCTTGAGGGGAAAGCTGTAACTCTGTGAGATGATTTCACAGAACACAAAGAAGTTTCTCAGAAAGCTTCTTTCTCTTTGTTATCGGAGGATATTTCCTTTGGCCCTATAGACTTCAAAGGGATCCGAAATATCTGTTCTCAGATTCCAGAGAAATAAGGCTAGCAAAGAGATCCACGAAATACAGATGTAAGTCTGTGAGTTGAATTAACAGAACACTAAGCAGTTTCTCAGAAAGCTTTCCAGATTTCATCTGAGGATATTTCCTTTTTTACCATAGCCCTCTATGGCTTCCAAATATAACTTTGCCAATTCCACAAGAACTGTCTTAGCGAAAGGCTACTTGAGGGGAAAGCTGTAACTCTGTGAGATGATTTCACAGAACACAAAGAGGTTTCTCAGAAAGCTTCTTTCTCTTTGTTATTGGAGGATATTTCCTTTGGCCCTATAGTCTTCAAAGGGATCAGAAATATCTGTTCTCAGATTCCACAGAAATAAGGCTAGCAAAGAGATCCACGAAATACAGATGTAACTCTGTGAGATGAATTAACAGGACACTAGGCAGTTTCTCAGAAAGCTTCTTTCCAGATTTCATCTGAGGATATTTCCTTTTTCACCATAGCCCTCTAAGGGCTTCCAAATATCACTTTGCCAATTCCACAAGAACTGTCTTAGCGAAAGGCTTCTTGAGGGGAAAGCTGTAACTCTGTGAGATGATTTCACAGAACACAAGGAAGTTTCTCAGAAAGCTTCTTTCTCTTTGTTATGGGAGGATATTTGCTTTGGCCCTATAGTCTTCAAAGGGATCCGAAATATCTGTTCTCAGATTCCACAGAAATAAGGCTAGCAAAGAGATCCTCGAAATACAGATGTAACTCTGTGAGATGAATTAACAGGACACTAAGCAGTTTCTCAGAAAGCTTCTTTCCAGATTTCATCTGAGGATATTTAATTTTTCACCATAGCCCTCTATGGGCTTCCAAATATCACTTTGCCAATTCCACAAGAACTGTCTTAGCGAAAGGCTTCTTGTGGGGAAAGCTGTGAATCTGTGAGATGATTTCACAGAACACAAAGAAGTTTCTCAGAAAGCTTCTTTCTCTTTGTTATCGGAGGATATTTCCTTTGGCCCTATAGTCTTCAAAGGGATCCGAAATATCTGTTCTCAGATTCCACAGAAATAAGGCTAGCAAAGAGATCCACGAAATACAGATGTAACTCTGTGAGATGAATTAACAGAACACTAAGCAGTTTCTCAGAAAGCTTCCTTCCAGATGTCATCCGAGGATATTTCCTTTTTCAACATCGCCCTCTTGGGGCTTCCAAATATCACTTTGCCAATTCCACAAGAACTGACTTAGCGAAAGGCTTCTTGAGGGGAAAGCTGTAACTCTGTGAGATGATTTCACAGAACACAAAGAAGTTTCTCAGAAAGCTTCTTTCTCTTTGTTATCGGAGGAAATTTCCTTTGGCCCTATAGTCTTCCAAGGGATCCGAAATATCTGTTCTCAGAATCCACAGAAATAAGGCTAGCAAAGAGATCCACGAAATACAGATGTAACTCTGTGAGATGAATTAACAGACCACTAAGCAGTTTCTCAGAAAGCTTCTTTCCAGATTTCATCTGAGGATATTTCCTTTTTCACCATAGTCCTCTATGGCTTCCAAATATCACTTTGCCAATTCCACAAGAACTGTCTTAGCGAAAGGCTTCTTGAGGGGAAAGCTGCAACTCTGTGAGATGATTTCACAGAACACAAAGAAGTTTCTCAGAATGCTTCTTTCTCTTTGTTATCGGAGGATATTTCCTTTGGCCCTATAGTCTTCAAAGGGATCCGAAATATCTGTTCTCAGATTCCACAGAAATAAGGCTAGCAAAGAGATCCACGAAATACAGATGTAACTCTGTGAGATGAATTAACAGAACACTAAGCAGTTTCTCAGAACGCTTCTTTCCAGATTTCATCTGAGGATATTTCCTTTTTCACCATAGCCCTCTGTGGCTTCCAAATATACCTTTGCCAATTCCACAAGAACTGTCTTAGCGAAAGGCTTCTAGAGGGGAAAGCTGTAACTCTGTGAGATGATTTCACAGAACACAAAGAAGTTTCTCAGAAAGCTTCTTTGTCTTTGTTATCGGAGGATATTTCCTTTGGCCCTATAGTCTTCAAAGGGATCCGAAATATCTGTTCTCAGATTCCACAGAAATAAGGCTAGCAAAGAGATCCACGAAATACAGATGTAACTCTGTGAGATGAATTAACAGAACACCAAGCAGTTTCTCAGAAAGCTTCTTTCCAGATTTCATCTGAGGATATTTCCTTTTTCACCATAGCCCTCTATGGCTTCAAAATAACACTTTGCCAATTCCACAAGAACTGTCTTAGCGAAAGGCTTCTTGAGGGGAAAGCTGTAGCTCTGTGAGATGATTTCACAGAACACAAAGAAGTTTCTCAGAAAGCTTCTTTCTCTTTGTTATCGGAGGATATTTCCTTTGGCCCTATAGTCTTCAAAGGGATCCGAAATATCTGTTCTCAGATTCCACAGAAATAAGGCTAGCAAAGAGATCCACGAAATACAGATGTAACTCTGTGAGATGAATTAACAGAACACTAAGCAGTTTCTCAGAACGCTTCTTTCCAGATTTCATCTGAGGATATTTCCTTTTTCACCATAGCCCTCTATGGCTTCCAAATATAACTTTGCCAATTCCACAAGAACTGTCTTAGCGAAAGGCTTCTTGAGGGGAAAGCTGTAACTCTGTGAGATGATTTCACAGAACACAAAGAAGTTTCTCAGAAAGCTTCTTTCTCTTTGTTATGGGAGGATATTTCCTTTGGCCCTATAGTCTTCAAAGGGATCCGAAATATCTGTTCTCAGATTCCACAGAAATAAGGCTAGCAAAGAGATCCATGAAATACAGATGTAACTCTGTGAGATGAATTAACAGGACACTAAGCAGTTTCTCAGGAAGCTTCTTTCCAGATTTCATCTGAGGATATTTCCTTTTTCACCATAGCCCTCTATGGCTTCCAAATATCACTTTGCCAATTCCACAAGAACTGTCTCAGCGAAAGGCTTCTTGAGGGGAAAGCTGTAACTCTGTGAGATGATTTCACAGAACACAAAGAAGTTTCTCAGAAAGCTTCTTTGTCTTTGTTATCGGAGGATATTTCCTTTGGCCCTATAGTCTTCAAAGGGATCCGAAATATCTGTTCTCATATTCCAAAGAAATAAGGCTAGCAAAGAGATCCACGAAATACAGATGTAACTCTGTGAGATGAATTAACAGGACACTAAGCAGTTTCTCAGAAAGCTTCTTTCCAGATTTCATCTGAGGATATTTCCTTTTTCACCATAGCCCTCTATGGGCTTCCAAATATCACTTTGCCAATTCCACAAGAACTGTCTTAGCGAAAGGCTTCTAGAGGGGAAAGCTGTAACTCTGTGAGATGATTTCACAGAACACAAAGAAGTTTCTCAGAAAGCTTCTTTGTCTTTGTTATCGGAGGATATTTCCTTTGGCCCTATAGTCTTCAAAGGGATCCGAAATATCTGTTCTCAGATTCCACAGAAATAAGGCTAGCAAAGAGATCCACGAAATAGAGATGTAAGTCGGTGAGATGAATTAACAGGACACTAAGCAGTTTCTCAGAAAGCTTCTTTCCAGATTTCATCTGAGGATATTTAATTTTTCACCATAGCCCTCTATGGGCTTCCAAATATCACTTTGCCAATTCCACAAGAACTGTCTTAGCGAAAGGCTTCTTGAGGGGAAAGCTGTAACTCTGTGAGATGATTTCACAGAACACAAAGAAGTTTCTCAGAATGCTTCTTTCTCTTTGTTATCGGAGGATATTTCCTTTGGCCCTATAGACTTCAAAGGGATCCGAAATATCTGTTCTCAGATTCCAGAGAAATAAGGCTAGCAAAGAGATCCACGAAATACAGATGTAAGTCTGTGAGTTGAATTAACAGAACACTAAGCAGTTTCTTAGAAAGCTTTCCAGATTTCATCTGAGGATATTTCCTTTTTTACCATAGCCCTCTATGGCTTCCAAATATAACTTTGCCAATTCCACAAGAACTGTCTTAGCGAAAGGCTACTTGAGGGGAAAGCTGTAACTCTGTGAGATGATTTCACAGAACACAAAGAGGTTTCTCAGAAAGCTTCTTTCTCTTTGTTATCGGAGGATATTTCCTTTGGCCCTATAGTCTTCAAAGGGATCCGAAATATCTGTTCTCAGATTCCACAGAAATAAGGCTAGCAAAGAGATCCACGAAATACAGATGTAACTCTGTGAGATGAATTAACAGGACACTAGGCAGTTTCTCAGAAAGCTTCTTTCCAGATTTCATCTGAGGATATTTCCTTTTTCACCATAGCCCTCTAAGGGCTTCCAAATATCACTTTGCCAATTCCACAAGAACTGTCTTAGCGAAAGGCTTCTTGAGGGGAAAGCTGTAACTCTGTGAGATGATTTCACAGAACACAACGAAGTTTCTCGGAAAGCTTCTTTCTCTTTGTTATGGGAGGATATTTGCTTTGGCCCTATAGTCTTCAAAGGGATCCGAAATATCTGTTCTCAGATTCCACAGAAATAAGGCTAGCAAAGAGATCCTCGAAATACAGATGTAACTCTGTGAGATGAATTAACAGAACACTAAGCAGTTTCTCAGAAAGCTTCTTTCCAGATTTCATCTGAGGATATTTCCTTTTTCACCATAGCCCTCTATGGCTTCCAAATATCACTTTGCCAATTCCACAAGAACTGTCTTAGCGAAAGGCTTCTTGAGGGGAAAGCTGCAACTCTGTGAGATGATTTCACAGAACACAAAGAAGTTTCTCAGAATGCTTCTTTCTCTTTGTTATCGGAGGATATTTCCTTTGGCCCTATAGTCTTCAAAGGGATCCGAAATATCTGTTCTCAGATTCCACAGAAATAAGGCTAGCAAAGAGATCCACGAAATACAGATGTAACTCTGTGAGATGAATTAACAGGACACTAAGCAGTTTCTCAGAAAGCTTCTTTCCAGATTTCATCTGAGGATATTTCCTTTTTCACCGTAGCCCTCTACGGCTTCCAAATATAACTTTGCCAATTCCACAAGAACTGTCTTAGCGAAAGGCTTCTTGAGGGGAAAGCTGTAACTCTGTGAGATGATTTCACAGAACACAAAGAAGTTTCTCAGAAAGCTTCTTTCTCTTTGTTATGTTAGGATATTTCCTTTGGCCCTATAGTCTTCAGAGGGATCCGAAATATCTGTTCTCAGATTCCACAGAAATAAGGCTAGCAAAGAGATCCACGAAATACAGATGTAACTCTGTGAGATGAATTAACAGGACACTAAGCAGTTTCTCAGAAAGCTTCTTTCCAGATTTCATCTGAGGATATTTAATTTTTCACCATAGCCCTCTATGGGCTTCCAAATATCACTTTGCCAATTCCACAAGAACTGTCTTAGCGAAAGGCTTCTTGAGGGGAAAGCTGTAACTCTGTGAGATGATTTCACAGAACACAAAGAAGTTTCTCAGAAAGCTTCTTTCTCTTTGTTATCAGAGGATATTCCCTTTGGCCCTGTAGACTTCAAAGGGATCCGAAATATCTGTTCTCAGATTCCACAGAAATAAGGCTAGCAAAGAGATCCACGAAAACAGATGTAACTCTGTGAGATGAATTAACAGGACACTAAGCAGTTTCACAGAAAGCTTCTTTCCAGATTTCATCTGAGGATATTTCCTTTTTCACCATAGCCCTCTATGGGCTTCCAAATATCACTTTGCCAATTCCACAAGAACTGTCTTAGCGAAAGGCTTCTTGAGGGGAAAGCTGTAACTCTGTGAGATGATTTCACAGAACACAAAGAAGTTTCTCAGAAAGCTTCTTTCTCTTTGTTATCGGAGGATATTTCCTTTGGCCCTATAGTCTTCAAAGGGATCCGAAATATCTGTTCTCAGATTCCACAGAAATAAGGCTAGCAAAGAGATCCACGAAATACAGATGTAAGTCTGTGAGATGAATTAACAGGACACTAAGCAGTTTCTCAGAAAGCTTCTTTCCAGATTTCATCTGAGGATATTTCCTTTTACACCATAGCCCTCTATGGGCTTCCAAATATCACTTTGCCAATTCCACAAGAACTGTCTTAGCGAAAGGCTTCTTGAGGGGAAAGCTGTAACTCTGTGAGATGATTTCACAGAACACAAAGAAGTTTCTCAGAAAGCTTCTTTCTCTTTGTTATCGGAGGATATTTCCTTTGGCCCTATAGTCTTCAAAGGGATCCGAAATATCTGTTCTCAGATTCCACAGAAATAAGGCTAGCAAAGAGATCCACGAAATACAGATGTAACTCTGTGAGATGAATTAACAGGACACTAAGCAGTTTCTACGAAAGCTTCTTTCCAGATTTCATCTGAGGATATTTCCTTTTTCACCATAGCCTACTATGGGCTTCCAAATATCACTTTGCCAATTCCACAAGAACTGTCTTAGCGAAAGGCTTCTTGAGGGGAAAGCTGTAACTCTGTGAGATGATTTCACAGAACACAAAGAAGTTTCTCAGAAAGCTTCTTTCTCTTTGTTATGGGAGGATATTTCCTTTGGCCCTATAGACTTCAAAGGGATCCGAAATATCTGTTCTCAGATTCCAGAGAAATAAGGCTAGCAAAGATATCCACGAATTACAGATGTAAGTCTGTGAGTTGAATTATCAGAACACTAAGCAGTTTCTCAGAAAGCTTTCCAGATTTCATCTGAGGATATATCCTTTTTCACCATATCCCTCTATGGCTTCCAAATGTAACTTTGCCAATTCCACAAGAACTGTCTTAGCGAAAGGCTACTTGAGGGGAAAGCTGTAACTCTGTGAGATGATTTCACAGAACACAAAGAAGTTTCTCAGAAAGCTTCTTTCTCTTTGTTATCGGAGGATATTTCCTTTGGCCCTATAGTCTTCAAAGGGATCCGAAATATCTGTTCTCAGATTCCACAGAAATAAGGCTAGCAAAGAGATCCACGAAATACAGATGTAACTCTGTGAGATGAATTAACAGGACACTAGGCAGTTTCTCAGAAAGCTTCTTTCCAGATTTCATCTGAGGATATTTCATTTTTCACCATAGCCCTCTATGGGCTTCCAAATATCACTTTGCCAATTCCACAAGAACTGTCTTAGCGAAAGGCTTCTTGAGGGGAAAGCTGTAACTCTGTGAGATGATTTCACAGAACACAAAGAAGTTTCTCAGAAAGCTTCTTTCTCTTTGTTATGGGAGGATATTTCCTTTGGCCCTATAGTCTTCAAAGGGATCCGAAATATGTTTTCTCAGATTCCACAGAAATAAGGCTAGCAAAGAGATCCACGAAATACAGATGTAACTCTGTGAGATGAATTAACAGGACACTAAGCAGTTTCTCAGAAAGCTTCTTTCCAGATTTCATCTGAGGATATTTAATTTTTCACCATAGCCCTCTATGGGCTTCCAAATATCACTTTGCCAATTCCACAAGAACTGTCTTAGCGAAAGGCTTCTTGAAGGGAAAGCTGTATCTCTGTGAGATGATTACACAGAACACAAAGAAGTTTCTCAGAAAGCTTCTTTCTCTTTGTTATCGGAGGATATTTCCTTTGGCCCTATAGTCTTCAAAGGGATCCGAAATATCTGTTCTCAGATTCCACAGAAATAAGGCTAGCAAAGAGATCCACGAAATACAGATGTAACTCTGTGAGATGAATTAACAGAACACTAAGCAGTTTCTCAGAAAGCTTCCTTCCAGATGTCATCCGAGGATATTTCCTTTTTCAACATCGCCCTCTAGGGGCTTCCAAATATCACTTTGCCAATTCCACAAGAACTGACTTAGCGAAAGGCTTCTTGAGGGGAAAGCTGTAACTCTGTGAGATGATTTCACAGAACACAAAGAAGTTTCTCAGAAAGCTTCTTTCTCTTTGTTATCGGAGGATATTTCCTTTGGCCCTATGGTCTTCCAAGGGATCCGAAATATCTGTTCTCAGATTCCACAGAAATAAGGCTAGCAAAGAGATCCACGAAATACAGATGTAACTCTGTGAGATGAATTAACAGAACACTAAGCAGTTTCTGAGAAAGCTTCTTTCCAGATTTCATCTGAGGATATTTCCTTTTTCACCATAGCCCTCTATGGCTTCCAAATATCACTTTGCCAATTCCACAAGAACTGTCTTAGCGAAAGGCTTCTTGAGGGGAAAGCTGTAACTCTGTGAGATTATTTCACAGAACACAAAGAAGTTTCTCAGAAAGCTTCTTTCTCTTTGTTATCGGAGGATATTTCCTTTGGCCCTATAGACTTCAAAGGGATCCGAAATATCTGTTCTCAGATTCCAGAGAAATAAGGCTAGCAAAGAGATCCACGAAATACAGATGTAAGTCTGTGAGTTGAATTAACAGAACACTAAGCAGTTTCTCAGAAAGCTTTCCAGATTTCATCTGAGGATATTTCCTTTTTCACCATATCCCTCTACGGCTTCCAAATATAACTTTGCCAATTCCACAAGAACTGTCTTAGCGAAAGGCTACTTGAGGGGAAAGCTGTAACTCTGTGAGATGATTTCACAGAACACAAAGAAGTTTCTCAGAAAGCTTCTTTCTCTTTGTTATCGGAGGATATTTCCTTTGGCCCTATAGTCTTCAAAGGGATCCGAAATATCTGTTCTCAGATTCCACAGAAATAAGGCTAGCAAAGAGATCCACGAAATACAGATGTAACTCTGTGAGATGAATTAACAGGACACTAGGCAGTTTCTCAGAAAGCTTCTTTCCAGATTTCATCTGAGGATATTTCCTTTTTCACCATAGCCCTCTAAGGGCTTCCAAATATCACTTTGCCAATTCCACAAGAACTGTCTTAGCGAAAGGCTTCTTGAGGGGAAAGCTGTAACTCTGTGAGATGATTTCACAGAACACAACGAAGTTTCTCAGAAAGCTTCTTTCTCTTTGTTATGGGAGGATATTTCCTTTGGCCCTATAGTCTTCAAAGGGATCCGAAATATCTGTTCTCAGATTCCACAGAAATAAGGCTAGCAAAGAGATCCATGAAATACAGATGTAACTCTGTGAGATGAATTAACAGGACACTAAGCAGTTTCTCAGAAAGCTTCTTTCCAGATTTCATGTGAGGATATTTCCTTTTTCACCATAGCCCTCTATTGGCTTCCAAATATCACTTTGCCAATTCCACAAGAACTGTCTTAGCGAAAGGCTTCTAGAGGGGAAAGCTGTAACTCTGTGAGATGATTTCACCGAACACAAAGAAGTTTCTCAGAAAGCTTCTTTGTCTTTGTTATCGGAGGATATTTCCTTTGGCTCTATAGTCTTCAAAGGGATCCGAAATATCTGTTCTCAGATTCCACAGAAATAAGGCTAGCAAAGAGATCCACGAAATAGAGATGTAAGACTGTGAGATGAATTAACAAGACACTAAGCAGTTTCTCAGAAAGCTTCTTTCCAGATTTCATCTGAGGATATTTAATTTTTCACCATAGCCCTCTATGGGCTTCCAAATATCACTTTGCCAATTCCACAAGAACTGTCTTAGCGAAAGGCTTCTTGAGGGGAAAGCTGTAACTCTGTGAGATGATTTCACAGAACACAAAGAAGTTTCTCAGAAAGCTTCTTTCTCTTTGTTATCGGAGGATATTTCCTTTGGCCCTATAGACTTCAAAGGGATCCGAAATATCTGTTCTCAGATTCCAGAGAAATAAGGCTAGCAAAGAGATCCACGAAATACAGATGTAACTCTGTGAGATGAATTAACAGAATACCAAGCAGTTTCTCAGAAAGCTTCTTTCCAGATTTCATCTGAGGATATTTCCTTTTTCACCATAGCCCTCTATGGCTTCAAAATATCACTTTGCCAATTCCACAAGAACTGTCTTAGCGAAAGGCTTCTTGAGGGGAAAGCTGTAACTCTGTGAGATGATTTCACAGAACACAAAGAAGTTTCTCAGAAAGCTTCTTTCTCTTTGTTATCGGAGGATATTTCCTTTGGCCCTATACTCTTCAAAGGGATCCGAAATATCTGTTCTCAGATTCCACAGAAATAAGGCTAGCAAAGAGATCCACGAAATACAGATGTAACTCTGTGAGATGAATTAACAGAACACTAAGCAGTTTCTCAGAACGCTTCTTTCCAGATTTCATCTGAGGATATTTCCTTTTTCACCATAGCCCTCTATGGCTTCCAAATATAACTTTGCCAATTCCACAAGAACTGTCTTAGCGAAAGGCTTCTAGAGGGGAAAGCTGTAACTCTGTGAGATGATTTCACAGAACACAAAGAAGTTTCTCAGAAAGCTTCTTTGTCTTTGTTATCGGAGGATATTTCCTTTGGCCCTATAGTCTTCAAAGGGATCCGAAATATCTGTTCTCAGATTCCACAGAAATAAGGCTAGCAAAGAGATCCATGAAATACAGATGTAACTCTGTGAGATGAATTAACAGGACACTAAGCAGTTTCTCAGAAAGCTTCTTTCCATATTTCATCTGAGGATATTTCCTTTTTCACCATAGCCCTCTATGGCTTCCAAATATCACTTTGCCAATTCCACAAGAACTGTCTTAGCGAAAGGCTTCTTGAGGGGAAAGCTGTAACTCTGTGAGATGATTTCACAAAACACAAAGAAGTTTCTCAGAAAGCTTCTTTCTCTTTGTTATCGGAGGATATTTCCTTTGGCCCTATAGACTTCAAAGGGATCCGAAATATCTGTTCTCAGATTCCAGAGAAATAAGGCTAGCAAAGAGATCCACGAAATACAGATGTAAGTCTGTGAGTTGAATTAACAGAACACTAAGCAGTTTCTCAGAAAGCTTTCCAGATTTCATCTGAGGATATTTCCTTTTTTACCATAGCCCTCTATGGCTTCCAAATATAACTTTGCCAATTCCACAAGAACTGTCTTAGCGAAAGGCTACTTGAGGGGAAAGCTGTAACTCTGTGAGATGATTTCACAGAACACAAAGAGGTTTCTCAGAAAGCTTCTTTCTCTTTGTTATCGGAGGATATTTCCTTTGGCCCTATAGTCTTCAAAGGGATCCGAAATATCTGTTCTCAGATTCCACAGAAATAAGGCTAGCAAAGAGATCCACGAAATACAGATGTAACTCTGTGAGATGAATTAACAGAACACTAAGCAGTTTCTCAGAAAGCTTCCTTCCAGATGTCATCCGAGGATATTTCCTTTTTCAACATCGCCCTCTAGGGGCTTCCAAATATCACTTTGTCAATTCCACAAGAACTGACTTAGCGAAAGGCTTCTTGAGGGGAAAGCTGTAACTCTGTGAGATGATTTCACAGAACACAAAGAAGTTTCTCAGAAAGCTTCTTTCTCTTTGTTATCGGAGGATATTTCCTTTGGCCCTATGGTCTTCCAAGGGATCCGAAATATCTGTTCTCAGATTCCACAGAAATAAGGCTAGCAAAGAGATCCACGAAATACAGATGTAACTCTGTGAGATGAATTAACAGAACACTAAGCAGTTTCTCAGAAAGCTTCTTTCCAGATTTCATCTGAGGATATTTCCTTTTTCACCATAGCCCTCTACGGCTTCCAAGTATCACTTTGCCAATTCCACAAGAACTGTCTTAGCGAAAGGCTTCTTGAGGGGAAAGCTGCAACTCTGTGAGATGATTTCACAGAACACAAAGAAGTTTCTCAGAATGCTTCTTTCTCTTTGTTATCGGAGGATATTTCCTTTGGCCCTATAGTCTTCAAAGGGATCCGAAATATCTGTTCTCAGATTCCACAGAAATAAGGCTAGCAAAGAGATCCACGAAATACAGATGTAACTCTGTGAGATGAATTAACAGGACACTAAGCAGTTTCTCAGAAAGCTTCTTTCCAGATTTCATCTGAGGATATTTCCTTTTTCACCATAGCCCTCTATGGGCTTCCAAATATCACTTTGCCAATTCCACAAGAACTGTCTTAGCGAAAGGCTTCTTGAGGGGAAAGCTGTAACTCTGTGAGATGATTTCACAGAACACAAAGAAGTTTCTCAGAAAGCTTCTTTGTCTTTGTTATCGGAGGATATTTCCTTTGGCCCTATAGTCTTCAAAGGGATCCGAAATATCTGTTCTCAGATTCCACAGAAATAAGGCTAGCAAAGAGATCCACGAAATAGAGATGTAAGTCTGTGAGATGAATTAACAGGACACTAAGCAGTTTCTCAGAAAGCTTCTTTCCAGATTTCATCTGAGGATATTTCATTTTTCACCATAGCCCTCTATGGGCTTCCAAATATCACTTTGCCAATTCCACAAGAACTGTCTTAGCGAAAGGCTTCTTGAGGGGAAAGCTGCAACTCTGTGAGATGATTTCACAGAACACAAAGAAGTTTCTCAGAAAGCTTCTTTCTCTTTGTTATGGGAGGATATTTCCTTTGGCCCTATAGTCTTCAAAGGGATCCGAAATATCTGTTCTCAGATTCCACAGAAATAAGGCTAGCAAAGAGATCCACGAAATACAGATGTCACTCTGTGAGATGAATTAACAGAACACTAAGCAGTTTCTCAGACCGCTTCTTTCCAGATTTCATCTGAGGATATTTCCTTTTTCACCATAGCCCTCTATGGCTTCCAAATATAACTTTGCCAATTCCACAAGAACTGTCTTAGCGAAAGGCTTCTTGAGGAGAAAGCTGTAACTCTGTGAGATGATTTCACAGAACACAAAGAAGTTTCTCAGAAAGCTTCTTTCTCTTTGTTATGTTAGGATATTTCCTTTGGCCCTATAGTCTTCAGAGGGATCCGAAATATCTGTTCTCAGATTCCACAGAAATAAGGCTAGCAAAGAGATCCACGAAATACAGATGTAACTCTGTGAGATGAATTAACAGGACACTAAGCAGTTTCTCAGAAAGCTTCTTTCCAGATTTCATCTGAGGATATTTCCTTTTTCACCATAGCCCTCTATGGGCTTCCAAATATCACTTTGCCAATTCCACAAGAACTGTCTTAGCGAAAGGCTTCTTGAGGGGAAAGCTGTAACTCTGTGAGATGATTTCACAGAACACAAAGAAGTTTCTCAGAAAGCTTCTTTCTCTTTGTTATCAGAGGATATTCCCTTTGGCCCTATAGACTTCAATGGGATCCGAAATATCTGTTCTCAGATTCCACAGAAATAAGGCCTGCAAAGAGATCCACGAAAACAGATGTAAGTCTGTGGGATGAATTAACAGGACACTAAGCAGTTTCTAAGAAAGCTTCTTTCCAGATTTCATCTGAGGATATTTCCTTTTTCACCATAGCCCTCTATGGGCTTCCAAATATCACTTTGCCAATTCCACAAGAACTGTCTTAGCGAAAGGCTTCTTGAGGGGAAAGCTGTAACTCTGTGAGATGATTTCACAGAACACAAAGAAGTTTCTCAGAAAGCTTCTTTCTCTTTGTTATCGGAGGATATTTCCTTTGGCCCTATAGTCTTCAAAGGGATCCGAAATATCTGTTCTCAGATTCCACAGAAATAAGGCTAGCAAAGAGATCCACGAAATACAGATGTAACTCTGTGAGATGAATTAACAGGACACTAAGCAGTTTCTCAGAAAGCTTCTTTCCAGATTTCATCTGAGGATATTTCCTTTTACACCATAGCCCTCTATGGGCTTCCAAATATCACTTTGCCAATTCCACAAGAACTGTCTTAGCGAAAGGCTTCTTGAGGGGAAAGCTGTAACTCTGTGAGATGATTTCACAGAACACAAAGAAGTTTCTCAGAAAGCTTCTTTCTCTTTGTTATCGGAGGATATTTCCTTTGGCCCTATAGTCTTCAAAGGGATCCGAAATATCTGTTCTCAGATTCCACAGAAATAAGGCTAGCAAAGAGATCCACGAAATAGAGATGTAAATCTGTGAGATGAATTAACAGGACACTAAGCAGTTTCTCAGAAAGCTTCTTTCCAGATTTCATCTGAGGATATTTCATTTTTCACCATAGCCCTCTATGGGCTTCCAAATATCACTTTGCCAATTCCACAAGAACTGTCTTAGCGAAAGGCTTCTTGAGGGGAAAGCTGTAACTCTGTGAGATGATTACACAGAACACAAAGAAGTTTCTCAGAAAGCTTCTTTCTCTTTGTTATCGGAGGATATTTCCTTTGGCCCTATAGACTTCAAAGGGATCCGAAACATCTGTTCTCAGATTCCAGAGAAATAAGGCTAGCAAAGAGATCCACGAAATAAAGATGTAGCTCTGTGAGATGAATTAACAGAACACTAAGCAGTTTCTCAGAAAGCTTCTTTCCAGATTTCATCTGAGGATATTTCCTTTTTCACCATAGCCCTCTATGGGCTTCCAAATATCACTTTGCCAATTCCACAAGAACTGTCTTAGCGAAAGGCTTCTTCAGCGGAAAGCTGTAACTCTGTGAGATGATTTCACAGAACACAAAGAAGTTTCTCAGAAAGCTTCTTTGTCTTTGTTATCGGAGGATATTTCCTTTGGCCCTATAGTCTTCAAAGGGATCCGAAATATCTGTTCTCAGATTCCACAGAAATAAGGCTAGCAAAGAGATCCACGAAATACAGATGTAACTCTCTGAGATGAATTAACAGGACACTAAGCAGTTTCTCAGAAAGCTTCTTTCCAGATTTCATCTGAGGATATTACCTTTTTCATCGTAGCCCTCCATGGGCTTCCAAATATCACTTTACCAATTCCACAAGAACTGTCTTAGCGAAAGGCTTCTTGAGGGGAAAGCTGTAACTCTGTGAGATGATTTCACAGAACACAAAGAAGTTTCTCAGAAAGCTTCTTTCTCTTTGTTATCGGAGGATATTTCCTTTGGCCCTATAGACTTCAAAGGGATCCGAAATATCTGTTCTCAGATTCCAGAGAAATAAGGCTAGCAAAGAGATCCACGAAATACAGATGTAAGTCTGTGAGTTGAATTAAGAGAACACTAAGCAGTTTCTCAGAAAGCTTTCCAGATTTCATCTGAGGATATTTCCTTTTTCACCATAGCCCTCTATGGCTTCCAAATATAACTTTGCCAATTCCACAAGAACTGTCTTAGCGAAAGGCTTCTTGAGGGGAAAGCTGTAACTCTGTGAGATGATTTCACAGAACACAACGAAGTTTCTCAGAAAGCTTCTTTCTCATTGTTATGGGAGGATATTTCCTTTGGCCCTATAGTCTTCAAAGGGATCGGAAATATCTATTCTCAGATTCCACAGAAATAAGGCTAGCAAAGAGATCCACGAAATACAGATGTAACTCTGTGAGATGAATTAACAGGACACTAAGCAGTTTCTCAGAAAACTTCTTTCCAGATTTCATCTGAGGATATTTAATTTTTCACCATAGCCCTATAAGGGCTTCCAAATATCACTTTGCCAATTCCACAAGAACTGTCTTAGCGAAAGGCTTCTTGAGGGGAAAGCTGTAACTCTGTGAGATGATTTCACAGAACACAAAGAGGTTTCTCAGAAAGCTTCTTTCTCTTTGTTATGGGAGGATATTTCCTTTGGCCCTATAGTCTTCAAAGGGATCCGAAATATCTTTTCTCAGATTCCACAGAAATAAGGCTAGCAAAGAGATCCACGAAATACAGATGTAAGTCTGTGAGATGAATTAACAGGACACTAAGCAGTTTCTCAGAAACCTTCTCTCCAGATTTCATCTGAGGATATTTAATTTTTCACCATAGCCCTCTACGGGCTTCCAAATATCACTTTGCCAATTCCACAAGAACTGTCTTAGCGAAAGGCTTCTTGAAGGGAAAGCTGTATCTCTGGGAGATGATTTCACAGAACACAAAGAAGTTTCTCAGAAAGCTTCTTTCTCTTTGTTATCGGAGGATATTTCCTTTGGCCCTATAGTCTTCAAAGGGATCCGAAATATCTGTTCTCAGATTCCACAGAAATAAGGCTAGCAAAGAGATCCACGAAATACAGATGTAACTCTGTGAGATGAATTAACAGAACACTAAGCAGTTTCTCAGAAAGCTTCTTTCCAGATTTCATCTGAGGATATTTCCTTTTTCACCATAGCCCTCTATGGCTTCCAAATATCACTTTGCCAATTCCACAAGAACTGTCTTAGCGAAAGGCTTCTTGAGGGGAAAGCAGTAACTCTGTGAGATGATTTCACAGAACACAAAGAAGTTTCTCAGAAAGCTTCTTTCTCTTTGTTATCGGAGGAAATTTCCTTTGGCCCTATAGTCTTCCAAGGGATCCGAAATATCTGTTCTCAGATTCCACAGAAATAAGGCTAGCAAAGAGATCCACGAAATACAGATATAACTCTGTGAGATGAATTAACAGACCACTAAGCAGTTTCTCAGAAAGCTTCTTTCCAGATTTCATCTGAGGATATTTCCTTTTTCACCATAGCCCTCTATGGCTTCCAAATATCACTTTGCCAATTCCACAAGAACTGTCTTAGCGAAAGGCTTCTTGAGGGGAAAGCTGCAACTCTGTGAGATGATTTCACAAAACACAAAGAAGTTTCTCAGAATGCTTCTTTCTCTTTGTTATCGGAGGATATTTCCTTTGGCCCTATAGTCTTCAAAGGGATCCGAAATATCTGTTCTCAGATTCCACAGAAATAAGGCTAGCAAAGAGATCCACGAAATACAGATGTAACTCTGTGAGATGAATTAACAGGACACTAAGCAGTTTCTCAGAGAGCTTCTTTCCAGATTTCATCTGAGGATATTTCCTTTTTCACCATAGCCCTCTATGGGCTTCCAAATATCACTTTGCCAATTCCACAAGAACTGTCTTAGCGAAAGGCTTCTAGAGGGGAAAGCTGTAACTCTGTGAGATGATTTCACAGAACACAAAGAAGTTTCTCAGAAAGCTTCTTTGTCTTTGTTATCGGAGGATATTTCCTTTGGCCCTATAGTCTTCAAAGGGATCCGAAATATCTGTTCTCAGATTCCACAGAAATAAGGCTAGCAAAGAGATCCACGAAATAGAGATGTAAGTCTGTGAGATGAATTAACAGGACACTAAGCAGTTTCTCAGAAAGCTTCTTTCCAGATTTCATCTGAGGATATTTAATTTTTCACCATAGCCCTCTATGGGCTTCCAAATATCACTTTGCCAATTCCACAGGAACTGTCTTAGCGAAAGGCTTCTTGAGGGGAAAGCTGTAACTCTGTGAGATGATTTCACAGAACACAAAGAAGTTTCTCAGAAAGCTTCTTTCTCTTTGTTATCGGAGGATATTTCCTTTGGCCCTATAGACTTCAAAGGGATCCGAAACATCTGTTCTCAGATTCCAGAGAAATAAGGCTAGCAAAGAGATCCACGAAATACAGATGTAACTCTGTGAGATGAATTAACAGAACACTAAGCAGTTTCTCAGAAAGCTTCTTTCCAGATTTCATCTGAGGATATTTCCTTTTACACCATAGCCCTCTATGGGCTTCCAAATATCACTTTGCCAATTCCACAAGAACTGTCTTAGCGAAAGGCTTCTTGAGGGGAAAGCTGCAACTCTGTGAGATGATTTCACAGAACACAAAGAAGTTTCTCAGAATGCTTCTTTCTCTTTGTTATCGGAGGATATTTCCTTTGGCCCTATAGTCTTCAAAGGGATCCGAAATATCTGTTCTCAGATTCCACAGAAATAAGGCTAGCAAAGAGATCCACGAAATACAGATGTAACTCTGTGAGATGAATTAACAGGACACTAAGCAGTTTCTCAGAAAGCTTCTTTCCAGATTTCATCTGAGGATATTTCCTTTTTCACCATAGCCCTCTATGGGCTTCCAAATATCACTTTGCCAATTCCACAAGAACTGTCTTAGCGAAAGGCTTCTAGAGGGGAAAGCTGTAACTCTGTGAGATGATTTCACAGAACACAAAGAAGTTTCTCAGAAAGCTTCTTTGTCTTTGTTATCGGAGGATATTTCCTTTGGCCCTATAGTCTTCAAAGGGATCCGAAATATCTGTTCTCAGATTCCACAGAAATAAGGCTAGCAAAGAGATCCACGAAATAGAGATGTAAGTCTGTGAGATGAATTAACAGGACACTAAGCAGTTTCTCAGAAAGCTTCTTTCCAGATTTCATCTGAGGATATTTCCTTTTTCACCATAGCCCTCTATGGGCTTCCAAATATCACTTTGCCAATTCCACAAGAACTGTCTTAGCGAAAGGCTTCTTGAGGGGAAAGCTGTAACTCTGTGAGATGATTTCACAGAAGACAAAGAAGTTTCTCAGAAAGCTTCTTTCTCTTTGTTATCGGAGGATATTTCCTTTGGCCCTATAGACTTCAAAGGGATCCGAAACATCTGTTCTCAGATTCCAGAGAAATAAGGCTAGCAAAGAGATCCACGAAATACAGATGTAAGTCTGTGAGATGAATTAACAGAACACTAAGCAGTTTCTCAGAAAGCTTCTTTCCAGATTTCATCTGAGGATATTTCCTTTTTCACCATAGCCCTCTATGGGCTTCCAAATATCACTTTGCCAATTCCACAAGAACTGTCTTAGCGAAAGGCTTCTTGAGCGGAAAGCTGTAACTCTGTGAGATGATTTCACAGAACACAAAGAAGTTTCTCAGAAAGCTTCTTTGTCTTTGTTATCGAAGGATATTTCCTTTGGCCCTATAGTCTTCAAAGGGATCCGAAATATCTGTTCTCAGATTCCACAGAAATAAGGCTAGCAAAGAGATCCACGAAATACAGATGTAACTCTGTGAGATGAATTAACAGGACACTAAGCAGTTTCTCAGAAAGCTTCTTTCCAGATTTCATCTGAGGATATTTCCTTTTACACCATAGCCCTCTATGGGCTTCCAAATATCACTTTGCCAATTCCACAAGAACTGTCTTAGCGAAAGGCTTCTTGAGGGGAAAGCTGTAACTCTGTGAGATGATTTCACAGAACACAAAGAAGTTTCTCAGAAAGCTTCTTTCTCTTTGTTATCGGAGGATATTTCCTTTGGCCCTATAGTCTTCAAAGGGATCCGAAATATCTGTTCTCAGATTCCACAGAAATAAGGCTAGCAAAGAGATCCACGAAATACAGATGTAACTCTGTGAGATGAATTAACAGGACACTAAGCAGTTTCTAAGAAAGCTTCTTTCCAGATTTCATCTGAGGATATTTCCTTTTTCACCATAGCCTACTATGGGCTTCCAAATATCACTTTGCCAATTCCACAAGAACTGTCTTAGCCAAAGGCTTCTTGAGGGGAAAGCTGTAACTCTGTGAGATGATTTCACAGAACACAAAGAAGTTTCTCAGAAAGCTTCTTTCTCTTTGTTATCGGAGGATATTTCCTTTGGCCCTATAGACTTCAAAGGGATCCGAAATATCTGTTCTCAGATTCCAGAGAAATAAGGCTAGCAAAGAGATCCACGAAATACAGATGTAAGTCTGTGAGTTGAATTAAGAGAACACTAAGCAGTTTCTCAGAAAGCTTTCCAGATTTCATCTGAGGATATTTCCTTTTTCACCATAGCCCTCTATGGCTTCCAAATATAACTTTGCCAATTCCACAAGAACTGTCTTAGCGAAAGGCTTCTTGAGGGGAAAGCTGTAACTCTGTGAGATGATTTCACAGAACACAACGAAGTTTCTCAGAAAGCTTCTTTCTCTTTGTTATGGGAGGATACTTCCTTTGGCCCTATAGTCTTCAAAGGGATCGGAAATATCTGTTCTCAGATTCCACAGAAATAAGGCTAGCAAAGAGATCCACGAAATACAGATGTAACACTGTGAGATGAATTAACAGGACACTAAGCAGTTTCTCAGAAAGCTTCTTTCCAGATTTCATTTGGGGATATTTAATTTTTCACCATAGCCCTCTATGGGCTTCCAAATATCACTTTGCCAATTCCACAAGAACTGTCTTAGCGAAAGGCTTCTTGAGGGGAAAGCTGTAACTCTGTGAGATGATTTCACAGAACACAAAGAAGTTTCTCAGAAAGCTTCTTTCTCTTTGTTATGGGAGGATATTTCCTTTGGCCCTATAGTCTTCAAAGGGATCCGAAATATCTTTTCTCAGATTCCACAGAAATAAGGCTAGCAAAGAGATCCACGAAATACAGATGTAACTCTGTGAGATGAATTAACAGGACACTAAGCAGTTTCTCAGAAAGCTTCTTTCCAGATTTCATCTGAGGATATTTAATTTTTCACCATAGCCCTCTATGGGCTTCCAAATATCACTTTGCCAATTCCACAAGAACTGTCTTAGCGAAAGGCTTCTTGAAGGGAAAGCTGTATCTCTGTGAGATGATTACACAGAACACAAAGAAGTTTCTCAGAAAGCTTCTTTCTCTTTGTTATCGGAGGATATTTCCTTTGGCCCTATAGTCTTCAAAGGGATCCGAAATATCTGTTCTCAGATTCCACAGAAATAAGGCTAGCAAAGAGATCCACGAAATACAGATGTAACTCTGTGAGATGAATTAACAGAACACTAAGCAGTTTCTCAGAAAGCTTCTTTCCAGATTTCATCTGAGGATATATCCTTTTTCACCATAGCCCTCTATGGCTTCCAAATATCACTTTGCCAATTCCACAAGAACTGTCTTAGCGAAAGGCTTCTTGAGGGGAAAGCAGTAACTCTGTCAGATGATTTCACAGAACACAAAGAAGTTTCTCAGAAAGCTTCTTTCTCTTTGTTATCGGAGGAAATTTCCTTTGGCCCTATAGTCTTCCAAGGGATCCGAAATATCTGTTCTCAGATTCCACAGAAAAAAGGCTAGCAAAGAGATCCACGAAATACAGATATAACTATGTGAGATGAATGAACAGACCACTAAGCAGTTTCTCAGAAAGCTTCTTTCCAGATTTCATCTGAGGATATTTCCTTTTTCACCATAGCCCTCTATGGCTTCCAAATATCACTTTGCCAATTCCACAAGAACTGTCTTAGCGAAAGGCTTCTTGAGGGGAAAGCTGCAACTCTGTGAGATGATTTCACAGAACACAAAGAAGTTTCTCAGAATGCTTCTTTCTCTTTGTTATCGGAGGATATTTCCTTTGGCCCTATAGTCTTCAAAGGGATCCGAAATATCTGTTCTCAGATTCCACAGAAATAAGGATAGCAAAGAGATCCACGAAATACAGATGTAACTCTGTGAGATGAATTAACAGGACACTAAGCAGTTTCTCAGAAAGCTTCTTTCCAGATTTCATCTGAGGATATTTCCTTTTTCACCATAGCCCTCTATGGGCTTCCAAATATCACTTTGCCAATTCCACAAGAACTGTCTTAGCGAAAGGCTTCTAGAGGGGAAAGCTGTAACTCTGTGAGATGATTTCACAGAACACAAAGAAGTTTCTCAGAAAGCTTCTTTGTCTTTGTTATGGGAGGATATTTCCTTTGGCCCTATAGTCTTCAAAGGGATCCGAAATATCTGTTCTCAGATTCCACAGAAATAAGGCTAGCAAAGAGATCCACGAAATAGAGATGTAAGTCTGTGAGATGAATTAACAGGACACTAAGCAGTTTCTCAGAAAGCTTCTTTCCAGATTTCATCTGAGGATATTTCATTTTTCACCATAGCCCTCTATGGGCTTCCAAATATCACTTTGCCAATTCCACAGGAACTGTCTTAGCGAAAGGCTTCTTGAGGGGAAAGCTGTAACTCTGTGAGATGATTTCACAGAACACAAAGAAGTTTCTCAGAAAGCTTCTTTCTCTTTGTTATCGGAGGATATTTCATTTGGCCCTATAGACTTCAAAGGGATCCGAAACATCTGTTCTCAGATTCCAGAGAAATAAGGCTAGCAAAGAGATCCACGAAATACAGATGTAAGTCTGTGAGATGAATTAACAGAACACTAAGCAGTTTCTCAGAAAGCTTCTTTCCAGATTTCATCTGAGGATATTTCCTTTTTCACCATAGCCCTCTATGGGCTTCCAAATATCACTTTGCCAATTCCACAAGAACTGTCTTAGCGAAAGGCTTCTTGAGCGGAAAGCTGTAACTCTGTGAGATGATTTCACAGAAAACGAAGAAGTTTCTCAGAAAGCTTCTTTCTCTTTGTTATCGGAGGATGTTTCCTTTGGCCCTATAGTCTTCAATGGGATCCGAAATATCTGTTCTCAGATTCCACAGAAATAAGGCTAGCAAAGAGATCCACGAAATACAGATGTAACTCTGTGAGATGAATTAACAGAACACTAAGCAGTTTCTCAGAAAGCTTCTTTCCAGATTTCATCTGAGGATATTTCCTTTTTCACCATAGCCCTCTATGGCTTCCAAATATAACTTTGCCAATTCCACAAGATCTGTCTTAGCGAAAGGCTTCTTGAGGGGAAAGCTGTAACTCTGTGAGATGATTTCACAGAACACAAAGAAGTTTCTCAGAAAGCTTCTTTCTCTTTGTTATCGGAGGATATTTCCATTGGCCCTATAGTCTTCAAAGGGATCCGAAATATCTGTTCTCAGATTCCACAGAAATAAGGCTAGCAAAGAGATCCACGAAATACAGGTGTAACTCTGTGAGATGAATTAACAGAACACTAAGCAGTTTCTCAGAAAGCTTCTTTCCAGATTTCATCTGAGGATATTTCCTTTTTCACCATAGCCCTCTATGGACTTCCAAATATCACTTTGCCAATTCCACAAGAACTGTCTTAGCTAAAGGCTTCTTGAGGGGAAAGCTGTAACTCTGTGAGATGATTTCACAGAACACAAAGAAGTTTCTCAGAAAGCTTCTTTCTCTTTGTTATCGGAGGATATTTCCTTTGGCCCTATAGTCTTCAAAGGGATCCGAAATATCTGTTCTCAGATTCCACAGAAATAAGGCTAGCAAAGAGATCCACGAAATACAGATGTAACTCTGTGAGATGAATTAACAGGACACTAAGCAGTTTCTAAGAAAGCTTCTTTCCAGATTTCATCTGAGGATATTTCCTTTTTCACCATAGCCCTCTAAGGGCTTCCAAATATCACTTTGCCAATTCCACAAGAACTGTCTTAGCGAAAGGCTTCTTGAGGGGAAAGCTGTAACTCTGTGAGATGATTTCACAGAACACAAAGAAGTTTCTCAGAAAGCTTCTTTCTCTTTGTTAAGGGAGGATATTTCCTTTGGCCCTATAGTCTTCAAAGGGATCCGAAATATCTGTTCTCAGATTCCACAGAAATAAGGCTAGCAAAGAGATCCACGAAATACAGATGTAACTCTGTGAGATGAATTAACAGGACACTAAGCAGTTTCTCAGAAAGATTCTTTCCAGATTTCATTTGAGGATATTTAATTTTTCACCGTAGCCCTCTATGGGCTTCCAAATATCACTTTGCCAATTCCACAAGAACTGTCTTAGCGAAAGGCTTCTTGAGGGGAAAGCTGTAACTCTGTGGGATGATTTCACAGAACACAAAGAAGTTTCTCAGAAAGATTCTTTCTCTTTGTTATCGGAGGACATTTCCTTTGGCCCTATAGTCTTCAAAGGGATCCGAAATACCTGTTCTCAGATTCCACAGAAATAAGGCTAGCAAAGAGATCCACGAAATACAGATGTAAGTCTGTGAGATGAATTAAGAGAACACTAAGCAGTTTCTCAGAAAGCTTCTTTCCAGATTTCATCTGAGGATATTTCCTTTTTCACCATAGCCCTCTATGGGCTTCCAAATATCACTTTTCCAAATCCACAATAACTGTCTTAGCGAAAGGCTTCTTGACTGGAAAGCTGTAACTCTGTGAGATGATTTCACAGAACACAAAGAAGTTTCTCAGAAAGCTTCTTTCTCTTTGTTATCGGAGGATATTTCCTTTGGCCCTATAGTCTTCAAAGGGATCCGAAATATCTGTTCTCAGATTCCACAGAAATAAGGCTAGCAAAGAGATCCACGAAATACAGATGTAAGTCTGTGAGATGAATTAACAGGACACTAAGCAGTTTCTCAGAAAGCTTCTTTCCAGATTTCATCTGAGGATATTTCCTTTTTCACCATAGCCCTCTACTGGCTTCAAAATATCACTTTGCCAATTCCACAAGAACTGTCTTAGCGAAAGGCTTCTTGAGGGGAAAGCTGTAACTCTGTGAGATGATTTCACAGAACTCAAAGAAGTTTCTCAGAAAGCTTCTTTGTCTTTGTTATCGGAGGATATTTCCTTTGGCCCTATAGTCTTCAAAGGGATCCGAAATATCTGTTCTCAGATTCCACAGAAATAAGGCTAGCAAAGAGATCCACGAAATACAGATGTAACTCTGTGAGATGAATTAACAGGACACTAAGCAGTTTCTCAGAAAGCTTCTTTCCAGATTTCATCTGAGGATATTTCCTTTTTCACCATAGCCCTCTATGGGCTTCCAAATATCACTTTGCCAATTCCACAAGAACTGTCTTAGCGAAAGGCTTCTTGAGGGGAAAGCTGTAACTCTGTGAGATGATTTCACAGAACACAAAGAAGTTTCTCAGAAAGCTTCTTTCTCTTTGTTATCGGAGGATATTTCCTTTGGCCCTATAGTCTTCAAAGGGATCCGAAATATCTGTTCTCAGATTCCACAGAAATAAGGCTAGTAAAGAGATCCACGAAATAGAGATGTAACTCTTTGAGATGAATTAACAGAACACTAAGCAGTTTCACAGAAAGCTTCTTTCCAGATTTCATTTGAGGATATTTCCTTTTTCACCATAGCCCTCTATGGCTTCCAAATATAACTTTGCCAATTCCACAAGAACTGTCTTAGCGAAAGGCTTCTTGAGGGGAAAGCTGTAACTCTGTGAGATGATTTCACAGAACACAAAGAAGTTTCTCAGAAAGCTTCTTTCTCTTTGTTATCGGAGGATATTTCCTTTGGCCCTATAGTCTTCAAAGGGATCCGAAATATCTGTTCTCAGATTCCACAGAAATAAGGCTAGTAAAGAGATCCACGAAATAGAGATGTAACTCTTTGAGATGAATTAACAGAACACTAAGCAGTTTCACAGAAAGCTTCTTTCCAGATTTCATTTGAGGATATTTCCTTTTTCACCATAGCCCTCTATGGCTTCCAAATATAACTTTGCCAATTCCACAAGAACTGTCTTAGCGAAAGGCTTCTTGAGGGGAAAGCTGTAACTCTGTGAGATGATTTCACAGAACACAAAGAAGTTTCTCAGAAAGCTTCTTTCTCTTTGTTATCGGAGGATATTTCCTTTGGCCCTATAGTCTTCCAAGGGATCCGAAATATCTGTTCTCAGATTCCACAGAAATAAGGCTAGCAAAGAGATCCACGAAATACAGATGTAACTCTGTGAGATGAATTAACAGAACACTAAGCAGTTTCTCAGAACGCTTCTTTCCAGATTTCATCTGAGGATATTTCCTTTTTCACCATAGCCCTCTAAGGCTTCCAAATATAACTTTGCCAATTCCACAAGAACTGTCTTAGCGAAAGGCTTCTTGAGGGGAAAGCTGTAATTCTGTGAGATGATTTCACAGAACACAAAGAAGTTTCTCAGAAAGCTTCTTTCTCTTTCTTATCGGAGGATATTTCCTTTGGCCCTATAGTCTTCAAAGGGATCCGAAATATCTGTTCTCAGATTCCACAGAAATAAGGCTAGCAAAGAGATCCACGAAATACAGATGTAACTCTGTGAGATGAATTAACAGAACACTAAGCAGTTTCTCAGAAAGCTTCTTTCCAGATTTCATCTTAGGATATTTCCTTTTTCACCATAGCCCTCTATGGGCTTCCAAATATCACTTTGCCAATTCCACAAGAACTGTCTTAGCTAAAGGCTTCTTGAGGGGAAAGCTGTAACTCTGTGAGATGATTTCACAGAACACAAAGAAGTTTCTCAGAAAGCTTCTTTCTCTTTGTTATCGGAGGATATTTCCTTTGGCCCTATAGTCTTCAAAGGGATCCGAAATATCTGTTCTCAGATTCCACAGAAATAAGGCTAGCAAAGAGATCCACGAAATACAGATGTAACTCTGTGAGATGAATTAACAGGACACTAAGCAGTTTCTAAGAAAGCTTCTTTCCAGATTTCATCTGAGGATATTTCCTTTTTCACCATAGCCCTCTAAGGGCTTCCAAATATCACTTTGCCAATTCCACAAGAACTGTCTTAGCGAAAGGCTTCTAGAGGGGAAAGCTGTAACTCTGTGAGATGATTTCACAGAACACAAAGAAGTTTCTCAGAAAGCTTCTTTCTCTTTGTTATCGGAGGATATTTCCTTTGGCCCTATAGTCTTCAAAGGGATCCGAAATATCTGTTCTCAGATTCCACAGAAATAAGGCTAGCAAAGAGATCCACGAAATACAGATGTAACTCTGTGAGATGAATTAACAGGACACTAAGCAGTTTCTCAGAAAGATTCTTTCCAGATTTCATCTGAGGATATTTAATTTTTCACCGTAGCCCTCTATGGGCTTCCAAATATCACTTTGCCAATTCCACAAGAACTGTCTTAGCGAAAGGCTTCTTGAGGGGAAAGCTGTAACTCTGTGAGATGATTTCACAGAACACAAAGAAGTTTCTCAGAAAGATTCTTTCTCTTTGTTATCGGAGGATATTTCCTTTGGCCCTATAGTCTTCAAAGGGATCCGAAATACCTGTTCTCAGATTCCACAGAAATAAGGCTAGCAAAGAGATACACGAAATACAGATGTAAGTCTGTGAGATGAATTAAGAGAACACTAAGCAGTTTCTCAGAAAGCTTCTTTCCAGATTTCATCTGAGGATATT
The DNA here is from genome assembly GCF_043159975.1 of Macaca nemestrina. Lineage (NCBI taxonomy): Eukaryota > Metazoa > Chordata > Mammalia > Primates > Cercopithecidae > Macaca > Macaca nemestrina. The sequence goes on along the minus strand of NC_092129.1, from coordinate 56,254,759 downwards.
TCCTTTTTCACCATAGCCCTCTATGGCTTCCAAATATCACTTTGCCAAATCCACAATAACTGTCTTAGCGAAAGGCTTCTTGACTGGAAAGCTGTAACTCTGTGAGATGATTTCACAGAACACAAAGAAGTTTCTCAGAAAGCTTCTTTCCCTTTGTTATCGGAGGATATTTCCTTTGGCCATATAGTCTTCAAAGGGATCCGAAATATCTGTTCTCAGATTCCCCAGAAATAAGGCTAGCAAAGAGATCCACGAAATACAGATGTAAGTCTGTGAGATGAATTAACAGGACACTAAGCAGTTTCTCAGAAAGCTTCTTTCCAGATTTCATCTGAGGATATTTCCTTTTTCACCATAGCCCTCTACTGGCTTCAAAATATCACTTTGCAAATTCCACAAGAACTGTCTTAGCGAAAGGCTTCTTGAGGGGAAAGCTGTAACTCTGTGAGATGATTTCACAGAACTCAAAGAAGTTTCTCAGAAAGCTTCTTTGTCTTTGTTATCGGAGGATATTTCCTTTGGCCCTATAGTCTTCAAAGGGATACGAAATATCTGTTCTCAGATTCCACAGAAATAAGGCTAGCAAAGAGATCCACGAAATACAGATGTAACTCTCTGAGATGAATTAACAGGACACTAAGCAGTTTCTCAGAAAGCTTCTTTCCAGATTTCATCTGAGGATATTTCCTTTTTCATCGTAGCCCTCTATGGGCTTCCAAATATCACTTTACCAATTCCACAAGAACTGTCTTATCGAAAGGCTTCTTGAGGGGAAAGCTGTAACTCTGTGAGATGATTTCACAGAACACAAAGAAGTTTCTCAGAAAGCTTCTTTCTCTTTGTTATCGGAGGATATTTCCTTTGGCCCTATAGTCTTCCAAGGGATCCGAAATATCTGTTCTCAGATTCCACAGAAATAAGGCTAGCAAAGAGATCCACGAAATACAGATGTAACTCTGTGAGATGAATTAACAGAACACTAAGCAGTTTCTCAGAAAGCTTCTTTCCAGATTTCATCTGAGGATATTTCCTTTTTCACCATAGCCCTCTAAGGCTTCCAAATATAACTTTGCCAATTCCACAAGAACTGTCTTAGCGAAAGGCTTCTTGAGGGGAAAGCTGTAACTCTGTGAGATGATTTCACAGAACACAAAGAAGTTTCTCAGAAAGCTTCTTTCTCTTTGTTATGTTAGGATATTTCCTTTGGCCCTATCGTCTTCAGAGGGATCCGAAATATCTGTTCTCAGATTCCACAGAAATAAGGTTAGCAAAGAGATCCACGAAATACAGATGTAACTCTGTGAGATGAATTAACAGGACACTAAGCAGTTTCTCAGAAAGCTTCTTTCCAGATTTCATCTGAGGAAAATTAATTTTTCACCATAGCCCTCTATGGGCTTCCAAATATCACTTTGCCAATTCCACAAGAACTGTCTTAGCGAAAGGCTTCTTGAGGGGAAAGCTGTAACTCTGTGAGATGATTTCACAGAACACAAAGAAGTTTCTCAGAAAGATTCTTTCTCTTTGTTATCAGAGGATATTCCCTTTGGCCCTATAGACTTCAATGGGATCCGAAATATCTGTTCTCAGATTCCACAGAAATAAGGCTAGCAAAGAGATTCACGAAAACAGATGTAAGTCTGTGAGATGAATTAACAGGACACTAAGCAGTTTCACAGAAAGCTTCTTTCCAGATTTCATCTGAGGATATTTCCTTTTTCACCATAGCCCTCTATGGGCTTCCAAATATCACTTTGCCAATTCCACAAGAACTGTCTTAGCTAAAGGCTTCTTGAGGGCAAAGCTGTAACTCTGTGAGATGATTTCACAGAACACAAAGAAGTTTCTCAGAAAGCTTCTTTCTCTTTGTTATCGGAGGATATTTCCTTTGGCCCTATAGTCTTCAAAGGGATCCGAAATATCTGTTCTCAGATTCCACAGAAATAAGGCTAGCAAAGAGATCCACGAAATACAGATGTAAGTCTGTGAGATGAATTAAGAGAACACTAAGCAGTTTCTCAGAAAGCTTCTTTCCAGATTTCATCTGAGGATATTTCCTTTTTCACCATAGCCCTCTATGGGCTTCCAAATATCACTTTTCCAATTCCACAAGAACTGTCTTAGCGAAAGGCTTCTTGAGGGGAAAGCTGTAACTCTGTGAGATGATTTCACAGAACACAAAGAAGTTTCTCAGAAAGCTTCTTTCTCTTTGTTATCGGAGGATATTTCCTTTGGCCCTATAGTCTTCCAAGGGATCCGAAATATCTGTTCTCAGATTCCACAGAAATAAGGCTTGCAAAGAGATCCACGAAATACAGATGTAACTCTGTGAGATGAATTAACAGAACACTAAGCAGTTTCTCAGAACGCTTCTTTCCAGATTTCATCTGAGGATATTTCCTTTTTCACCATAGCCCTCTAAGGCTTCCAAATATAACTTTACCAATTCCACAAGAACTGTCTTAGCGAAAGGCTTCTTGAGGGGAAAGCTGTAATTCTGTGAGATGATTTCACAGAACACAAAGAAGTTTCTCAGAAAGCTTCTTTCTCTTTCTTATCGGAGGATATTTCCTTTGGCCCTATAGTCTTCAGAGGGATCCGAAATATCTGTTCTCAGATTCCACAGAAATAAGGCTAGCAAAGAGATCCACGAAATACAGATGTAACTCTGTGAGATGAATTAACAGAACACTAAGCAGTTTCTCAGAAAGCTTCTTTCCAGATTTCATCTTAGGATATTTCCTTTTTCACCATAGCCCTCTATGGGCTTCCAAATATCACTTTGCCAATTCCACAAGAACTGTCTTAGCTAAAGGCTTCTTGAGGGGAAAGCTGTAACTCTGTGAGATGATTTCACAGAACACAAAGAAGTTTCTCAGAAAGCTTCTTTCTCTTTGTTATCGGAGGATATTTCCTTTGGCCCTATAGTCTTCAAAGGGATCCGAAATATCTGTTCTCAGATTCCACAGAAATAAGGCTAGCAAAGAGATCCACGAAATACAGATGTAACTCTGTGAGATGAATTAACAGGACACTAAGCAGTTTCTAAGAAAGCTTCTTTCCAGATTTCATCTGAGGATATTTCCTTTTTCACCATAGCCCTCTAAGGGCTTCCAAATATCACTTTGCCAATTCCACAAGAACTGTCTTAGCGAAAGGCTTCTAGAGGGGAAAGCTGTAACTCTGTGAGATGATTTCACAGAACACAAAGAAGTTTCTCAGAAAGCTTCTTTCTCTTTGTTATCGGAGGATATTTCCTTTGGCCCTATAGTCTTCAAAGGGATCCGAAATATCTGTTCTCAGATTCCACAGAAATAAGGCTAGCAAAGAGATCCACGAAATACAGATGTAACTCTGTGAGATGAATTAACAGGACACTAAGCAGTTTCTCAGAAAGATTCTTTCCAGATTTCATCTGAGGATATTTAATTTTTCACCGTACCCCTCTATGGGCTTCCAAATATCACTTTGCCAATTCCACAAGAACTGTCTTAGCGAAAGGCTTCTTGAGGGGAAAGCTGTAACTCTGTGAGATGATTTCACAGAACACAAAGAAGTTTCTCAGAAAGATTCTTTCTCTTTGTTATCGGAGGATATTTCCTTTGGCCCTATAGTCTTCAAAGGGATCCGAAATACCTGTTCTCAGATTCCACAGAAATAAGGCTAGCAAAGAGATCCACGAAATACAGATGTAAGTCTGTGAGATGAATTAAGAGAACACTAAGCAGTTTCTCAGAAAGCTTCTTTCCAGATTTCATCTGAGGATATTTCCTTTTTCACCATAGCCCTCTATGGCTTCCAAATATCACTTTGCCAAATCCACAATAACTGTCTTAGCGAAAGGCTTCTTGACTGGAAAGCTGTAACTCTGTGAGATGATTTCACAGAACACAAAGAAGTTTCTCAGAAAGCTTCTTTCCCTTTGTTATCGGAGGATATTTCCTTTGGCCATATAGTCTTCAAAGGGATCCGAAATATCTGTTCTCAGATTCCCCAGAAATAAGGCTAGCAAAGAGATCCACGAAATACAGATGTAAGTCTGTGAGATGAATTAACAGGACACTAAGCAGTTTCTCAGAAAGCTTCTTTCCAGATTTCATCTGAGGATATTTCCTTTTTCACCATAGCCCTCTAAGGGCTTCAAAATATCACTTTGCAAATTCCACAAGAACTGTCTTAGCGAAAGGCTTCTTGAGGGGAAAGCTGTAACTCTGTGAGATGATTTCACAGAACTCAAAGAAGTTTCTCAGAAAGCTTCTTTGTCTTTGTTATCGGAGGATATTTCCTTTGGCCCTATAGTCTTCAAAGGGATACGAAATATCTGTTCTCAGATTCCACAGAAATAAGGCTAGCAAAGAGATCCACGAAATACAGATGTAACTCTCTGAGATGAATTAACAGGACACTAAGCAGTTTCTCAGAAAGCTTCTTTCCAGATTTCATCTGAGGATATTTCCTTTTTCATCGTAGCCCTCTATGGGCTTCCAAATATCACTTTACCAATTCCACAAGAACTGTCTTATCGAAAGGCTTCTTGAGGGGAAAGCTGTAACTCTGTGAGATGATTTCACAGAACACAAAGAAGTTTCTCAGAAAGCTTCTTTCTCTTTGTTATCGGAGGATATTTCCTTTGGCCCTATAGTCTTCAAAGGGATCCGAAATACCTGTTCTCAGATTCCTCAGAAATAAGGCTAGCAAAGAGATCCACGAAATACAGATGTAAGTCTGTGAGATGAATTAAGAGAACACTAAGCAGTTTCTCAGAAAGCTTCTTTCCAGATTTCATCTGAGGATATTTCCTTTTTCACCATAGCCCTCTATGGCTTCCAAATATCACTTTGCCAAATCCACAATAACTGTCTTAGCGAAAGGCTTCTTGACTGGAAAGCTGTAACTCTGTGAGATGATTTCACAGAACACAAAGAAGTTTCTCAGAAAGCTTCTTTCCCTTTGTTATCGGAGGATATTTCCTTTGGCCATATAGTCTTCAAAGGGATCCGAAATATCTGTTCTCAGATTCCCCAGAAATAAGGCTAGCAAAGAGATCCACGAAATACAGATGTAAGTCTGTGAGATGAATTAACAGGACACTAAGCAGTTTCTCAGAAAGCTTCTTTCCAGATTTCATCTGAGGATATTTCCTTTTTCACCATAGCCCTCTACTGGCTTCAAAATATCACTTTGCAAATTCCACAAGAACTGTCTTAGCGAAAGGCTTCTTGAGGGGAAAGCTGTAACTCTGTGAGATGATTTCACAGAACTCAAAGAAGTTTCTCAGAAAGCTTCTTTGTCTTTGTTATCGGAGGATATTTCCTTTGGCCCTATAGTCTTCAAAGGGATACGAAATATCTGTTCTCAGATTCCACAGAAATAAGGCTAGCAAAGAGATCCACGAAATACAGATGTAACTCTCTGAGATGAATTAACAGGACACTAAGCAGTTTCTCAGAAAGCTTCTTTCCAGATTTCATCTGAGGATATTTCCTTTTTCATCGTAGCCCTCTATGGGCTTCCAAATATCACTTTACCAATTCCACAAGAACTGTCTTAGCGAAAGGCTTCTTGAGGGGAAAGCTGTAACTCTGTGAGATGATTTCACAGAACACAAAGAAGTTTCTCAGAAAGCTTCTTTCTCTTTGTTATCGGAGGATATTTCCTTTGGCCCTATAGTCTTCCAAGGGATCCGAAATATCTGTTCTCAGATTCCACAGAAATAAGGCTAGCAAAGAGATCCACGAAATACAGATGTAACTCTGTGAGATGAATTAACAGAACACTAAGCAGTTTCTCAGAAAGCTTCTTTCCAGATTTCATCTGAGGATATTTCCTTTTTCACCATAGCCCTCTAAGGCTTCCAAATATAACTTTGCCAATTCCACAAGAACTGTCTTAGCGAAAGGCTTCTTGAGGGGAAAGCTGTAACTCTGTGAGATGATTTCACAGAACACAAAGAAGTTTCTCAGAAAGCTTCTTTCTCTTTGTTATGTTAGGATATTTCCTTTGGCCCTATAGTCTTCAGAGGGATCCGAAATATCTGTTCTCAGATTCCACAGAAATAAGGCTAGCAAAGAGATCCACGAAATACAGATGTAACTCTGTGAGATGAATTAACAGGACACTAAGCAGTTTCTCAGAAAGCTTCTTTCCAGATTTCATCTGAGGAAAATTAATTTTTCACCATAGCCCTCTATGGGCTTCCAAATATCACTTTGCCAATTCCACAAGAACTGTCTTAGCGAAAGGCTTCTTGAGGGGAAAGCTGTAACTCTGTGAGATGATTTCACAGAACACAAAGAAGTTTCTCAGAAAGATTCTTTCTCTTTGTTATCAGAGGATATTCCCTTTGGCCCTATAGACTTCAATGGGATCCGAAATATCTGTTCTCAGATTCCACAGAAATAAGGCTAGCAAAGAGATTCACGAAAACAGATGTAAGTCTGTGAGATGAATTAACAGGACACTAAGCAGTTTCACAGAAAGCTTCTTTCCAGATTTCATCTGAGGATATTTCCTTTTTCACCATAGCCCTCTATGGGCTTCCAAATATCACTTTGCCAATTCCACAAGAACTGTCTTAGCTAAAGGCTTCTTGAGGGGAAAGCTGTAACTCTGTGAGATGATTTCACAGAACACAAAGAAGTTTCTCAGAAAGCTTCTTTCTCTTTGTTATCGGAGGATATTTCCTTTGGCCCTATAGTCTTCAAAGGGATCCGAAATATCTGTTCTCAGATTCCACAGAAATAAGGCTAGCAAAGAGATCCACGAAATACAGATGTAACTCTGTGAGATGAATTAACAGGACACTAAGCAGTTTCTCAGAAAGCTTCTTTCCAGATTTCATCTGAGGAAAATTAATTTTTCACCATAGCCCTCTATGGGCTTCCAAATATCACTTTGCCAATTCCACAAGAACTGTCTTAGCGAAAGGCTTCTTGAGGGGAAAGCTGTAACTCTGTGAGATGATTTCACAGAACACAAAGAAGTTTCTCAGAAAGATTCTTTCTCTTTGTTATCAGAGGATATTCCCTTTGGCCCTATAGACTTCAATGGGATCCGAAATATCTGTTCTCAGATTCCACAGAAATAAGGCTAGCAAAGAGATTCACGAAAACAGATGTAAGTCTGTGAGATGAATTAACAGGACACTAAGCAGTTTCACAGAAAGCTTCTTTCCAGATTTCATCTGAGGATATTTCCTTTTTCACCATAGCCCTCTATGGGCTTCCAAATATCACTTTGCCAATTCCACAAGAACTGTCTTAGCTAAAGGCTTCTTGAGGGGAAAGCTGTAACTCTGTGAGATGATTTCACAGAACACAAAGAAGTTTCTCAGAAAGCTTCTTTCTCTTTGTTATCGGAGGATATTTCCTTTGGCCCTATAGTCTTCAAAGGGATCCGAAATATCTGTTCTCAGATTCCACAGAAATAAGGCTAGCAAAGAGATCCACGAAATACAGATGTAAGTCTGTGAGATGAATTAAGAGAACACTAAGCAGTTTCTCAGAAAGCTTCTTTCCAGATTTCATCTGAGGATATTTCCTTTTTCACCATAGCCCTCTATGGGCTTCCAAATATCACTTTTCCAAATCCACAATAACTGTCTTAGCGAAAGGCTTCTTGACTGGAAAGCTGTAACTCTGTGAGATGATTTCACAGAACACAAAGAAGTTTCTCAGAAAGCTTCTTTCTCTTTGTTATCGGAGGATATTTCCTTTGGCCCTATAGTCTTCAAAGGGATCCGAAATATCTGTTCTCAGATTCCACAGAAATAAGGCTAGCAAAGAGATCCACGAAATACAGATGTAAGTCTGTGAGATGAATTAACAGGACACTAAGCAGTTTCTCAGAAAGCTTCTTTCCAGATTTCATCTGAGGATATTTCCTTTTTCACCATAGCCCTCTACTGGCTTCAAAATATCACTTTGCCAATTCCACAAGAACTGTCTTAGCGAAAGGCTTCTTGAGGGGAAAGCTGTAACTCTGTGAGATGATTTCACAGAACTCAAAGAAGTTTCTCAGAAAGCTTCTTTGTCTTTGTTATCGGAGGATATTTCCTTTGGCCCTATAGTCTTCAAAGGGATCCGAAATATCTGTTCTCAGATTCCACAGAAATAAGGCTAGCAAAGAGATCCACGAAATACAGATGTAACTCTCTGAGATGAATTAACAGGACACTAAGCAGTTTCTCAGAAAGCTTCTTTCCAGATTTCATCTGAGGATATTTCCTTTTTCACCATAGCCCTCTATGGGCTTCCAAATATCACTTTGCCAATTCCACAAGAACTGTCTTAGCGAAAGGCTTCTTGAGGGGAAAGCTGTAACTCTGTGAGATGATTTCACAGAACACAAAGAAGTTTCTCAGAAAGCTTCTTTCTCTTTGTTATCGGAGGATATTTCCTTTGGCCCTATAGTCTTCAAAGGGATCCGAAATATCTGTTCTCAGATTCCACAGAAATAAGGCTAGTAAAGAGATCCACGAAATAGAGATGTAACTCTTTGAGATGAAGTAACAGAACACTAAGCAGTTTCACAGAAAGCTTCTTTCCAGATTTCATTTGAGGATATTTCCTTTTTCACCATAGCCCTCTATGGCTTCCAAATATAACTTTGCCAATTCCACAAGAACTGTCTTAGCGAAAGGCTTCTTGAGGGGAAAGCTGTAACTCTGTGAGATGATTTCACAGAACACAAAGAAGTTTCTCAGAAAGCTTCTTTCTCTTTGTTATCGGAGGATATTTCCTTTGGCCCTATAGTCTTCCAAGGGATCCGAAATATCTGTTCTCAGATTCCACAGAAATAAGGCTAGCAAAGAGATCCACGAAATACAGATGTAACTCTGTGAGATGAATTAACAGAACACTAAGCAGTTTCTCAGAACGCTTCTTTCCAGATTTCATCTGAGGATATTTCCTTTTTCACCATAGCCCTCTAAGGCTTCCAAATATAACTTTGCCAATTCCACAAGAACTGTCTTAGCGAAAGGCTTCTTGAGGGGAAAGCTGTAATTCTGTGAGATGATTTCACAGAACACAAAGAAGTTTCTCAGAAAGCTTCTTTCTCTTTCTTATCGGAGGATATTTCCTTTGGCCCTATAGTCTTCAGAGGGATCCGAAATATCTGTTCTCAGATTCCACAGAAATAAGGCTAGCAAAGAGATCCACGAAATACAGATGTAACTCTGTGAGATGAATTAACAGAACACTAAGCAGTTTCTCAGAAAGCTTCTTTCCAGATTTCATCTTAGGATATTTCCTTTTTCACCATAGCCCTCTATGGGCTTCCAAATATCACTTTGCCAATTCCACAAGAACTGTCTTAGCTAAAGGCTTCTTGAGGGGAAAGCTGTAACTCTGTGAGATGATTTCACAGAACACAAAGAAGTTTCTCAGAAAGCTTCTTTCTCTTTGTTATCGGAGGATATTTCCTTTGGCCCTATAGTCTTCAAAGGGATCCGAAATATCTGTTCTCAGATTCCACAGAAATAAGGCTAGCAAAGAGATCCACGAAATACAGATGTAACACTGTGAGATGAATTAACAGGACACTAAGCAGTTTCTAAGAAAGCTTCTTTCCAGATTTCATCTGAGGATATTTCCTTTTTCACCATAGCCCTCTAAGGGCTTCCAAATATCACTTTGCCAATTCCACAAGAACTGTCTTAGCGAAAGGCTTCTAGAGGGGAAAGCTGTAACTCTGTGAGATGATTTCACAGAACACAAAGAAGTTTCTCAGAAAGCTTCTTTCTCTTTGTTATCGGAGGATATTTCCTTAGGCCCTATAGTCTTCAAAGGGATCCGAAATATCTGTTCTCAGATTCCACAGAAATAAGGCTAGCAAAGAGATCCACGAAATACAGATGTAACTCTGTGAGATGAATTAACAGGACACTAAGCAGTTTCTCAGAAAGATTCTTTCCAGATTTCATCTGAGGATATTTAATTTTTCACCGTAGCCCTCTATGGGCTTCCAAATATCACTTTGCCAATTCCACAAGAACTGTCTTAGCGAAAGGCTTCTTGAGGGGAAAGCTGTAACTCTGTGAGATGATTTCACAGAACACAAAGAAGTTTCTCAGAAAGATTCTTTCTCTTTGTTATCGGAGGATATTTCCTTTGGCCCTATAGTCTTCAAAGGGATCCGAAATACCTGTTCTCAGATTCCTCAGAAATAAGGCTAGCAAAGAGATCCACGAAATACAGATGTAAGTCTGTGAGATGAATTAAGAGAACACTAAGCAGTTTCTCAGAAAGCTTCTTTCCAGATTTCATCTGAGGATATTTCCTTTTTCACCATAGCCCTCTATGGCTTCCAAATATCACTTTGCCAAATCCACAATAACTGTCTTAGCGAAAGGCTTCTTGACTGGAAAGCTGTAACTCTGTGAGATGATTTCACAGAACACAAAGAAGTTTCTCAGAAAGCTTCTTTCCCTTTGTTATCGGAGGATATTTCCTTTGGCCATATAGTCTTCAAAGGGATCCGAAATATCTGTTCTCAGATTCCCCAGAAATAAGGCTAGCAAAGAGATCCACGAAATACAGATGTAAGTCTGTGAGATGAATTAACAGGACACTAAGCAGTTTCTCAGAAAGCTTCTTTCCAGATTTCATCTGAGGATATTTCCTTTTTCACCATAGCCCTCTACTGGCTTCAAAATATCACTTTGCAAATTCCACAAGAACTGTCTTAGCGAAAGGCTTCTTGAGGGGAAAGCTGTAACTCTGTGAGATGATTTCACAGAACTCAAAGAAGTTTCTCAGAAAGCTTCTTTGTCTTTGTTATCGGAGGATATTTCCTTTGGCCCTATAGTCTTCAAAGGGATACGAAATATCTGTTCTCAGATTCCACAGAAATAAGGCTAGCAAAGAGATCCACGAAATACAGATGTAACTCTCTGAGATGAATTAACAGGACACTAAGCAGTTTCTCAGAAAGCTTCTTTCCAGATTTCATCTGAGGATATTTCCTTTTTCATCGTAGCCCTCTATGGGCTTCCAAATATCACTTTACCAATTCCACAAGAACTGTCTTAGCGAAAGGCTTCTTGAGGGGAAAGCTGTAACTCTGTGAGATGATTTCACAGAACACAAAGAAGTTTCTCAGAAAGCTTCTTTCTCTTTGTTATCGGAGGATATTTCCTTTGGCCCTATAGTCTTCCAAGGGATCCGAAATATCTGTTCTCAGATTCCACAGAAATAAGGCTAGCAAAGAGATCCACGAAATACAGATGTAACTCTGTGAGATGAATTAACAGAACACTAAGCAGTTTCTCAGAAAGCTTCTTTCCAGATTTCATCTGAGGATATTTCCTTTTTCACCATAGCCCTCTAAGGCTTCCAAATATAACTTTGCCAATTCCACAAGAACTGTCTTAGCGAAAGGCTTCTTGAGGGGAAAGCTGTAACTCTGTGAGATGATTTCACAGAACACAAAGAAGTTTCTCAGAAAGCTTCTTTCTCTTTGTTATGTTAGGATATTTCCTTTGGCCCTATAGTCTTCAGAGGGATCCGAAATATCTGTTCTCAGATTCCACAGAAATAAGGCTAGCAAAGAGATCCACGAAATACAGATGTAACTCTGTGAGATGAATTAACAGGACACTAAGCAGTTTCTCAGAAAGCTTCTTTCCAGATTTCATCTGAGGAAAATTAATTTTTCACCATAGCCCTCTATGGGCTTCCAAATATCACTTTGCCAATTCCACAAGAACTGTCTTAGCGAAAGGCTTCTTGAGGGGAAAGCTGTAACTCTGTGAGATGATTTCACAGAACACAAAGAAGTTTCTCAGAAAGATTCTTTCTCTTTGTTATCAGAGGATATTCCCTTTGGCCCTATAGACTTCAATGGGATCCGAAATATCTGTTCTCAGATTCCACAGAAATAAGGCTAGCAAAGAGATTCACGAAAACAGATGTAAGTCTGTGAGATGAATTAACAGGACACTAAGCAGTTTCACAGAAAGCTTCTTTCCAGATTTCATCTGAGGATATTTCCTTTTTCACCATAGCCCTCTATGGGCTTCCAAATATCACTTTGCCAATTCCACAAGAACTGTCTTAGCTAAAGGCTTCTTGAGGGGAAAGCTGTAACTCTGTGAGATGATTTCACAGAACACAAAGAAGTTTCTCAGAAAGCTTCTTTCTCTTTGTTATCGGAGGATATTTCCTTTGGCCCTATAGTCTTCAAAGGGATCCGAAATATCTGTTCTCAGATTCCACAGAAATAAGGCTAGCAAAGAGATCCACGAAATACAGATGTAACTCTGTGAGATGAATTAACAGGACACTAAGCAGTTTCTCAGAAAGATTCTTTCCAGATTTCATCTGAGGATATTTAATTTTTCACCGTAGCCCTCTATGGGCTTCCAAATATCACTTTGCCAATTCCACAAGAACTGTCTTAGCGAAAGGCTTCTTGAGGGGAAAGCTGTAACTCTGTGAGATGATTTCACAGAACACAAAGAAGTTTCTCAGAAAGATTCTTTCTCTTTGTTATCGGAGGATATTTCCTTTGGCCCTATAGTCTTCAAAGGGATCCGAAATACCTGTTCTCAGATTCCACAGAAATAAGGCTAGCAAAGAGATCCACGAAATACAGATGTAAGTCTGTGAGATGAATTAAGAGAACACTAAGCAGTTTCTCAGAAAGCTTCTTTCCAGATTTCATCTGAGGATATTTCCTTTTTCACCATAGCCCTCTATGGCTTCCAAATATCACTTTGCCAAATCCACAATAACTGTCTTAGCGAAAGGCTTCTTGACTGGAAAGCTGTAACTCTGTGAGATGATTTCACAGAACACAAAGAAGTTTCTCAGAAAGCTTCTTTCCCTTTGTTATCGGAGGATATTTCCTTTGGCCATATAGTCTTCAAAGGGATCCGAAATATCTGTTCTCAGATTCCACAGAAATAAGGCTAGCAAAGAGATCCACGAAATACAGATGTAACTCTGTGAGATGAATTAACAGGACACTAAGCAGTTTCTCAGAAAGCTTCTTTCCAGATTTCATCTGAGGATATTTCCTTTTTCACCATAGCCCTCTACTGGCTTCAAAATATCACTTTGCAAATTCCACAAGAACTGTCTTAGCGAAAGGCTTCTTGAGGGGAAAGCTGTAACTCTGTGAGATGATTTCACAGAACTCAAAGAAGTTTCTCAGAAAGCTTCTTTGTCTTTGTTATCGGAGGATATTTCCTTTGTCCCTATAGTCTTCAAAGGGATACGAAATATCTGTTCTCAGATTCCACAGAAATAAGGCTAGCAAAGAGATCCACGAAATACAGATGTAACTCTCTGAGATGAATTAACAGGACACTAAGCAGTTTCTCAGAAAGCTTCTTTCCAGATTTCGTCTGAGGATATTTCCTTTTTCATCGTAGCCCTCCATGGGCTTCCAAATATCACTTTACCAATTCCACAAGAACTGTCTTAGCGAAAGGCTTCTTGAGGGGAAAGCTGTAACTCTGTGAGATGATTTCACAGAACACAAAGAAGTTTCTCAGAAAGCTTCTTTCTCTTTGTTATCGGAGGATATTTCCTTTGGCCCTATAGTCTTCCAAGGGATCCGAAATATCTGTTCTCAGATTCCACAGAAATAAGGCTAGCAAAGAGATCCACGAAATACAGATGTAACTCTGTGAGATGAATTAACAGAACACTAAGCAGTTTCTCAGAAAGCTTCTTTCCAGATTTCATCTGAGGATATTTCCTTTTTCACCATAGCCCTCTAAGGCTTCCAAATATCACTTTGCCAATTCCACAAGAACTGTCTTAGCGAAAGGCTTCTTGAGGGGAAAGCTGTAACTCTGTGAAATGATTTCACAGAACACAAAGAAGTTTCTCAGAAAGCTTCTTTCTCTTTGTTATGTTAGGATATTTCCTTTGGCCCTATAGTCTTCAGAGGGATCCGAAATATCTGTTCTCAGATTCCACAGAAATAAGGCTAGCAAAGAGATCCACGAAATACAGATGTAACTCTGTGAGATGAATTAACAGGACAATAAGCAGTTTCTCAGAAAGCTTCTTTCCAGATTTCATCTGAGGAAAATTAATTTTTCACCATAGCCCTCTATGGGCTTCCAAATATCACTTTGCCAATTCCACAAGAACTGTCTTAGCGAAAGGCTTCTTGAGGGGAAAGCTGTAACTCTGTGAGATGATTTCACAGAACACAAAGAAGTTTCTCAGAAAGATTCTTTCTCTTTGTTATCAGAGGATATTCCCTTTGGCCCTATAGACTTCAGTGGGATCCGAAATATCTGTTCTCAGATTCCACAGAAATAAGGCTAGCAAAGAGATTCACGAAAACAGATGTAAGTCTGTGAGATGAATTAACAGGACACTAAGCAGTTTCACAGAAAGCTTCTTTCCAGATTTCATCTGAGGATATTTCCTTTTTCACCATAGCCCTCTAAGGGCTTCCAAATATCACTTTGCCAATTCCACAAGAACTGTCTTAGCGAAAGGCTTCTTGAGGGGAAAGCTGTAACTCTGTGAGATGATTTCACAGAACACAAAGAAGTTTCTCAGAAAGCTTCTTTCTCTTTGTTATCGGAGGATATTTCCTTTGGCCCTATAGTCTTCAAAGGGATCCGAAATATCTGTTCTCAGATTCCACAGAAATAAGCCTAGCAAAGAGATCCACGAAATACAGATGTAAGTCTGTGAGATGAATTAACAGGACACTAAGCAGTTTCTCAGAAAGCTTCTTTCCAGATTTCATCTGAGGATATTTCCTTTTTCACCATAGCCCTCTACTGGCTTCAAAATATCACTTTGCCAATTCCACAAGAACTGTCTTAGCGAAAGGCTTCTTGAGGGGAAAGCTGTAACTCTGTGAGATGATTTCACAGAACTCAAAGAAGTTTCTCAGAAAGCTTCTTTGTCTTTGTTATCGGAGGATATTTCCTTTGGCCCTATAGTCTTCAAAGGGATACGAAATATCTGTTCTCAGATTCCACAGAAATAAGGCTAGCAAAGAGATCCACGAAATACAGATGTAACTCTCTGAGATGAATTAACAGGACACTAAGCAGTTTCTCAGAAAGCTTCTTTCCAGATTTCGTCTGAGGATATTTCCTTTTTCATCGTAGCCCTCCATGGGCTTCCAAATATCACTTTACCAATTCCACAAGAACTGTCTTAGCGAAAGGCTTCTTGAGGGGAAAGCTGTAACTCTGTGAGATGATTTCACAGAACACAAAGAAGTTTCTCAGAAAGCTTCTTTCTCTTTGTTATCGGAGGATATTTCCTTTGGCCCTATAGTCTTCAAAGGGATCCGAAATATCTGTTCTCAGATTCCACAGAAATAAGGCTAGTAAAGAGATCCACGAAATAGAGATGTAACTCTTTGAGATGAATTAACAGAACACTAAGCAGTTTCACAGAAAGCTTCTTTCCAGATTTCATTTGAGGATATTTCCTTTTTCACCATAGCCCTCTATGGCTTCCAAATATAACTTTGCCAATTCCACAAGAACTGTCTTAGCGAAAGGCTTCTTGAGGGGAAAGCTGTAACTCTGTGAGATGATTTCACAGAACACAAAGAAGTTTCTCAGAAAGCTTCTTTCTCTTTGTTATCGAAGGATATTTCCTTTGGCCCTATAGTCTTCCAAGGGATCCGAAATATCTGTTCTCAGATTCCACAGAAATAAGGCTAGCAAAGAGATCCACGAAATACAGATGTAACTCTGTGAGATGAATTAACAGAACACTAAGCAGTTTCTCAGAACGCTTCTTTCCAGATTTCATCTGAGGATATTTCCTTTTTCACCATAGCCCTCTAAGGCTTCCAAATATAACTTTGCCAATTCCACAAGAACTGTCTTAGCGAAAGGCTTCTTGAGGGGAAAGCTGTAACTCTGTGAGATGATTTCACAGAACACAAAGAAGTTTCTCAGAAAGCTTCTTTCTCTTTGTTATGTTAGGATATTTCCTTTGGCCCTATAGTCTTCAGAGGGATCCGAAATATCTGTTCTCAGATTCCACAGAAATAAGGCTAGCAAAGAGATCCACGAAATACAGATGTAACTCTGTGAGATGAATTAACAGGACACTAAGCAGTTTCTCAGAAAGCTTCTTTCCAGATTTCATCTGAGGATAATTAATTTTTCACCATAGCCCTCTATGGGCTTCCAAATATCACTTTGCCAATTCCACAAGAACTGTCTTAGCGAAAGGCTTCTTGAGGGGAAAGCTGTAACTCTGTGAGATGATTTCACAGAACACAAAGAAGTTTCTCAGAAAGCTTCTTTCTCTTTGTTATCAGAGGATAGTCCCTTTGGCCCTATAGACTTCAATGGGATCCGAAATATCTGTTCTCAGATTCCACAGAAATAAGGCTAGCAAAGAGATCCACGAAAACAGATGTAAGTCTGTGAGATGAATTAACAGGACACTAAGCAGTTTCACAGAATGTTTCTTTCCAGATTTCATCTGAGGATATTTCCTTTTTCACCATAGCCCTCTATGGGCTTCCAAATATCACTTTGCCAATTCCACAAGAACTGTCTTAGCGAAAGGCTTCTTGAGGGGAAAGCTGTAACTCTGTGAGATGATTTCACAGAACTCAAAGAAGTTTCTCAGAAAGCTTCTTTGTCTTTGTTATCGGAGGATATTTCCTTTGGCCCTATAGTCTTCAAAGGGATACGAAATATCTGTTCTCAGATTCCACAGAAATAAGGCTAGCAAAGAGATCCACGAAATACAGATGTAACTCTCTGAGATGAATTAACAGGACACTAAGCAGTTTCTCAGAAAGCTTCTTTACAGATTTCATCTGAGGATATTTCCTTTTTCATTGTAGCCCTCCATGGGCTTCCAAATATCACTTTACCAATTCCACAAGAACTGTCTTAGCGAAAGGCTTCTTGAGGGGAAAGCTGTAACTCTGTGAGATGATTTCACAGAACACAAAGAAGTTTCTCAGAAAGCTTCTTTCTCTTTGTTATCGAAGGATATTTCCTTTGGCCCTATAGACTTCAAAGGGATCCGAAATATCTGTTCTCAGATTCCAGAGAAATAAGGCTAGCAAAGAGATCCATGAAATACAGATGTAAGTCTGTGAGATGAATTAACAGAACACTAAGCAGTTTCTCAGAAAGCTTCTTTCCAGATTTCATCTGAGGATATTTCCTTTTTCACCATAGCCCTCTATGGCTTCCAAATATAACTTTGCCAATTCCACAAGAACTGTCTTAGCGAAAGGCTTCTTGAGGTGAAAGCTGTAACTCTGTGAGATGATTTCACAGAACACAAAGAAGTTTCTCAGAAAGCTTCTTTCTCTTTGTTATCGGAGGATATTTCCTTTGGCCCTATAGTCTTCAAAGGGATCCGAAATATCTGTTCTCAGATTCCACAGAAATAAGGCTAGCAAAAAGATCCACGAAATACAGATGTAACTCTGTGAGATGAATTAACAGACCACTAAGCAGTTTCTCAGAACGCTTCTTTCCAGATTTCATCTGAGGATATTTCCTTTTTCACCATAGCCCTCTATCGCTTCCAAATATCACTTTGGGAATTCCACAAGAACTGTCTTAGCGAAAGGCTTCTTGAGGGGAAAGCTGCAACTCTGTGAGATGATTTCACAGAACACAAAGAAGTTTCTCAGAATGCTTCTTTCTCTTTGTTATCGGAGTATATTTCCTTTGGCCCTATAGTCTTCAAAGGGATCCGAAATATCTGTTCTCAGATTCCACAGAAATAAGGCTAGCAAAGAGATCCACGAAATACAGATGTAACTCTGTGAGATGAATTAACAGGACACTAAGCAGTTTCTCAGAAAGCTTCTTTCCAGATTTCATCTGAGGATATTTCCTTTTTCACCATAGCCCTCTATGGGCTTCCAAATATCACTTTGCCAATTCCACAAGAACTGTCTTAGCGAAAGGCTTCTAGAGGGGAAAGCTGTAACTCTGTGAGATGATTTCACAGAACACAAAGAAGTTTCTCAGAAAGCTTCTTTGTCTTTGTTATCGGACGATATTTCCTTTGGCCCTATAGTCTTCAAAGGGATCCGAAATATCTGTTCTCAGATTCCACAGAAATAAGGCTAGCAAAGAGATCCACGAAATAGAGATGTAAGTCTGTGAGATGAATTAACAGGACACTAAGCAGTTTCTCAGAAAGCTTCTTTCCAGATTTCATCTGAGGATATTTCCTTTTTCACCATAGCCCTCTATGGGCTTCCAAATATCACTTTGCCAATTCCACAAGAACTGTCTTAGCGAAAGGCTTCTTGAGGGGAAAGCTGTAACTCTGTGAGATGATTTCACAGAACACAAAGAAGTTTCTCAGAAAGCTTCTTTCTCTTTGTTATCGGAGGATATTTCCTTTGGCCCTATAGACTTCAAAGGGATCCGAAACATCTGTTCTCAGATTCCAGAGAAATAAGGCTAGCAAAGAGATCCACGAAATACAGATGTAAGTCTGTGAGATGAATTAACAGAACACTAAGCAGTTTCTCAGAAAGCTTCTTTCCAGATTTCATCTGAGGATATTTCCTTTTTCACCATAGCCCTCTATGGGCTTCCAAATATCACTTTGCCAATTCCACAAGAACTGTCTTAGCGAAAGGCTTCTTGAACGGAAAGCTGTAACTCTGTGAGATGATTTCACAGAACACAAAGAAGTTTCTCAGAAAGCTTCTTTCTCTTTGTTATCGGAGGATATTTCCTTTGGCCCTATAGTCTTCAAAGGGATCCGAAATATCTGTTCTCAGATTCCACAGAAATAAGGCTAGCAAAGAGATCCACGAAATACAGATGTAACTCTGTGAGATGAATTAACAGAACACTAAGCAGTTTCTCAGAAAGCTTCTTTCCAGATTTCATCTGAGGTTATTTCCTTTTTCACCATAGCCCTCTATGGCTTCCAAATATAACTTTGCCAATTCCACAAGATCTGTCTTAGCGAAAGGCTTCTTGAGGGGAAAGCTGTAACTCTGTGAGATGATTTCACAGAACACAAAGAAGTTTCTCAGAAAGCTTCTTTCTCTTTGTTATCGGAGGATATTTCCATTGGCCCTATAGTCTTCAAAGGGATCCGAAATATCTGTTCTCAGATTCCACAGAAATAAGGCTAGCAAAGAGATCCACGAAATACAGGTGTAACTCTGTGAGATGAATTAACAGAACACTAAGCAGTTTCTCAGAAAGCTTCTTTCCAGATTTCATCTGAGGATATTTCCTTTTTCACCATAGCCCTCTATGGGCTTCCAAATATCACGTTGCCAATTCCACAAGAACTGTCTTAGCGAAAGGCTTCTTGAGGGGAAAGCTGTAACTCTGTGAGATGATTTCACAGAACACGAAGAAGTTTCTCAGAAAGCTTCTTTCTCTTTGTTATCGGAGGATATTTCCTTTGGCCCTATAGTCTTCAAAGGGATCCGAAGTATCTGTTCTCAGATTCCACAGAAATAAGGCTAGCAAAGAGATCCACGAAATACCGATGTAACTCTGTGAGATGAATTAACAGGACACTAAGCAGTTTCTAAGAAACCTTCTTTCCAGATTTCATCTGAGGATATTTCCTTTTTCACCATAGCCCTCTAAGGGCTTCCAAATATCACTTTGCCAATTCCACAAGAACTGTCTTAGCGAAAGGCTTCTTGAGGGGAAAGCTGTAACTCTGTGAGATGATTTCACAGAACACAAAGAAGTTTCTCAGAAAGCTTCTTTCTCTTTGTTATGGGAGGATATTTCCTTTGGCCCTATAGTCTTCAAAGGGATCCGAAATATCTGTTCTCAGATTCCACAGAAATAAGGCTAGCAAAGAGATCCACGAAATACAGATGTAACTCTGTGAGATGAATTAACAGGACACTAAGCAGTTTCTCAGAAAGATTCTTTCCAGATTTCATCTGAGGATATTTAATTTTTCACCGTAGCCCTCTATGGGCTTCCAAATATCACTTTGCCAATTCCACAAGAACTGTCTTAGCGAAAGGCTTCTTGAGGGGAAAGCTGTAACTCTGTGAGATGATTTCACAGAACACAAAGAAATTTCTCAGAAAGATTCTTTCTCTTTGTTATCGGAGGATATTTCCTTTGGCCCTATAGTCTTCAAAGGGATCCGAAATACCTGTTCTCAGATTCCACAGAAAGAAGGCTAGCAAAGAGATCCACGAAATACAGATGTAAGTCTGTGAGATGAATTAAGAGAACACTAAGCAGTTTCTCAGAAAGCTTCTTTCCAGATTTCATCTGAGGATATTTCCTTTTTCACCATAGCCCTCTATGGGCTTCCAAATATCACTTTGCCAAATCCACAAGAACTGTCTTAGCGAAAGGCTTCTTGAGGGGAAAGCTGTAACTCTGTGAGATGATTTCACAGAACACAAAGAAGTTTCTCAGAAAGCTTCTTTCTCTTTGTTATCGGAGGATATTTCCTTTGGCCCTATAGTCTTCAAAGGGATCCGAAATATCTGTTCTCAGATTCCACAGAAATAAGGCTAGCAAAGAGATCCACGAAATACAGATGTAAGTCTGTGAGATGAATTAACAGGACACTAAGCAGTTTCTCAGAAAGCTTCTTTCCAGATTTCATCTGAGGATATTTCCTTTTTCAACATAGCCCTCTACTGGCTTCAAAATATCACTTTGCCAATTCCACAAGAACTGTCTTAGCGAAAGGCTTCTTGAGGGGAAAGCTGTAACTCTGTGAGATGATTTCACAGAACTCAAAGAAGTTTCTCAGAAAGCTTCTTTGTCTTTGTTATCGGAGGATATTTCCTTTGGCCCTATAGTCTTCAAAGGGATACGAAATATCTGTTCTCAGATTCCACAGAAATAAGGCTAGCAAAGAGATCCACGAAATACAGATGTAACTCTCTGAGATGAATTAACAGGACACTAAGCAGTTTCTCAGAAAGCTTCTTTCCAGATTTCATCTGAGGATATTTCCTTTTTCATCGTAGCCCTCCATGGGCTTCCAAATATCACTTTACCAATTCCACAAGAACTGTCTTAGCGAAAGGCTTCTTGAGGGGAAAGCTGTAACTCTGTGAGATGATTTCACAGGACACAAAGAAGTTTCTCAGAAAGCTTCTTTCTCTTTGTTATCGGAGGATATTTCCTTTGGCCCTATAGACTTCAAAGGGATCCGAAATATCTGTTCTCAGATTCCAGAGAAATAAGGCTAGCAAAGAGATCCATGAAATACAGATGTAAGTCTGTGAGATGAATTAACAGAACACTAAGCAGTTTCTCAGAAAGCTTCTTTCCAGATTTCATCTGAGGATATTTCCTTTTTCACCATAGCCCTCTATGGGCTTCCAAATATCACTTTGCCAATTCCACAAGAACTGTCTTAGCGAAAGGCTTTTTGAGGGGAAAGCTGTAACTCTGTGAGATGATTTCACAGAACACAAAGAAGTTTCTCAGAAAGCTTCTTTCTCTTTGTTATCGGAGGATATTTCCTTTGGCCCTATAGTCTTCAAAGGGATCCGAAATATCTGTTCTCAGATTCCACAGAAATAAGGCTAGTAAAGAGATCCACGAAATAGAGATGTAACTCTTTGAGATGAATTAACAGAACACTAAGCAGTTTCACAGAAAGCTTCTTTCCAGATTTCATTTGAGGATATTTCCTTTTTCACCATAGCCCTCTATGGCTTCCAAATATAACTTTGCAAATTCCACAAGAACTGTCTTAGCGAAAGGCTTCTTGAGGGGAAAGCTGTAACTCTGTGAGATGATTTCACAGAACACAAAGAAGTTTCTCAGAAATCTTCTTTCTCTTTGTTATCGAAGGATATTTCCTTTGGCCCTATAGTCTTCCAAGGTATCCGAAATATCTGTTCTCAGATTCCACAGAAATAAGGCTAGCAAAGAGATCCACGAAATACAGATGTAAGTCTGTGAGATGAATTAAGAGAACACTAAGCAGTTTCTCAGAAAGCTTCTTTCCAGATTTCATCTGAGGATATTTCCTTTTTCACCATAGCCCTCTATGGGCTTCCAAATATCACTTTGCCAAATCCACAATAACTGTCTTAGCGAAAGGCTTCTTGACTGGAAAGCTGTAACTCTGTGAGATGATTTCACAGAACACAAAGAAGTTTCTCAGAAAGCTTCTTTCTCTTTGTTATCGGAGGATATTTCCTTTGGCCCTATAGTCTTCAAAGGGATCCGAAATATCTGTTCTCAGATTCCACAGAAATAAGGCTAGCAAAGAGATCCACGAAATACAGATGTAAGTCTGTGAGATGAATTAACAGGACACTAAGCAGTTTCTCAGAAAGCTTCTTTCCAGATTTCATCTGAGGATATTTCCTTTTTCACCATAGCCCTCTACTGGCTTCAAAATATCACTTTGCCAATTCCACAAGAACTGTCTTAGCGAAAGGCTTCTTGAGGGGAAAGCTGTAACTCTGTGAGATGATTTCACAGAACTCAAAGAAGTTTCTCAGAAAGCTTCTTTGTCTTTGTTATCGGAGGATATTTCCTTTGGCCCTATAGTCTTCAAAGGGATACGAAATATCTGTTCTCAGATTCCACAGAAATAAGGCTAGCAAAGAGATCCACGAAATACAGATGTAACTCTCTGAGATGAATTAACAGGACACTAAGCAGTTTCTCAGAAAGCTTCTTTCCAGATTTCATCTGAGGATATTTCCTTTTTCATCGTAGCCCTCCATGGGCTTCCAAATATCACTTTACCAATTCCACAAGAACTGTCTTAGCGAAAGGCTTCTTGAGGGGAAAGCTGTAACTCTGTGAGATGATTTCACAGGACACAAAGAAGTTTCTCAGAAAGCTTCTTTCTCTTTGTTATCGGAGTATATTTCCTTTGGCCCTATAGACTTCAAAGGGATCCGAAATATCTGTTCTCAGATTCCAGAGAAATAAGGCTAGCAAAGAGATCCATGAAATACAGATGTAAGTCTGTGAGATGAATTAACAGAACACTAAGCAGTTTCTCAGAAAGCTTCTTTCCAGATTTCATCTGAGGATATTTCCTTTTTCACCATAGCCCTCTATGGGCTTCCAAATATCACTTTGCCAATTCCACAAGAACTGTCTTAGCGAAAGGCTTTTTGAGGGGAAAGCTGTAACTCTGTGAGATGATTTCACAGAACACAAAGAAGTTTCTCAGAAAGCTTCTTTCTCTTTGTTATCGGAGGATATTTCCTTTGGCCCTATAGTCTTCAAAGGGATCCGAAATATCTGTTCTCAGATTCCACAGAAATAAGGCTAGTAAAGAGATCCACGAAATAGAGATGTAACTCTTTGAGATGAATTAACAGAACACTAAGCAGTTTCACAGAAAGCTTCTTTCCAGATTTCATTTGAGGATATTTCCTTTTTCACCATAGCCCTCTATGGCTTCCAAATATAACTTTGCAAATTCCACAAGAACTGTCTTAGCGAAAGGCTTCTTGAGGGGAAAGCTGTAACTCTGTGAGATGATTTCACAGAACACAAAGAAGTTTCTCAGAAATCTTCTTTCTCTTTGTTATCGAAGGATATTTCCTTTGGCCCTATAGTCTTCCAAGGTATCCGAAATATCTGTTCTCAGATTCCACAGAAATAAGGCTAGCAAAGAGATCCACGAAATACAGATGTAACTCTGTGAGATGAATTAACAGAACACTAAGCAGTTTCTCAGAACGCTTCTTTCCAGATTTCATCTGAGGATATTTCCTTTTTCACCATAGCCCTCTAAGGCTTCCAAATATAACTTTGCCAATTCCACAAGAACTGTCTTAGCAAAAGGCTTCTTGAGGGGAAAGCTGTAACTCTTTGAGATGATTTCACAGAACACAAAGAAGTTTCTCAGAAAGCTTCTTTCTCTTTGTTATGTTAGGATATTTCCTTTGGCCCTATAGTCTTCAGAGGGATCCGAAATATCTGTTCTCAGATTCCACAGAAATAAGGCTAGCAAAGAGATCCACGAAATACAGATGTAACTCTGTGAGATGAATTAACAGGACACTAAGCAGTTTCTCAGAAAGCTTCTTTCCAGATTTCATCTGAGGATAATTAATTTTTCACCATAGCCCTCTATGGGCTTCCAAATATCACTTTGCCAATTCCACAAGAACTGTCTTAGCGAAAGGCTTCTTGAGGGGAAAGCTGTAACTCTGTGAGATGATTTCACAGAACACAAAGAAGTTTCTCAGAAAGCTTCTTTCTCTTTGTTATCAGAGGATATTCCCTTTGGCCCTATAGACTTCAATGGGATCCGAAATATCTGTTCTCAGATTCCACAGAAATAAGGCTAGCAAAGAGATCCACGAAAACAGATGTAAGTCTGTGAGATGAATTAACAGGACACTAAGCAGTTTCACAGAATGTTTCTTTCCAGATTTCATCTGAGGATATTTCCTTTTTCACCATAGCCCTCTATGGGCTTCCAAATATCACTTTGCCAATTCCACAAGAACTGTCTTAGCGAAAGGCTTCTTGAGGGGAAAGCTGTAACTCTGTGAGATGATTTCACAGAACTCAAAGAAGTTTCTCAGAAAGCTTCTTTGTCTTTGTTATCGGAGGATATTTCCTTTGGCCCTATAGTCTTCAAAGGGATACGAAATATCTGTTCTCAGATTCCACAGAAATAAGGCTAGCAAAGAGATCCACGAAATACAGATGTAACTCTCTGAGATGAATTAACAGGACACTAAGCAGTTTCTCAGAAAGCTTCTTTACAGATTTCATCTGAGGATATTTCCTTTTTCATTGTAGCCCTCCATGGGCTTCCAAATATCACTTTACCAATTCCACAAGAACTGTCTTAGCGAAAGGCTTCTTGAGGGGAAAGCTGTAACTCTGTGAGATGATTTCACAGAACACAAAGAAGTTTCTCAGAAAGCTTCTTTCTCTTTGTTATCGAAGGATATTTCCTTTGGCCCTATAGACTTCAAAGGGATCCGAAATATCTGTTCTCAGATTCCAGAGAAATAAGGCTAGCAAAGAGATCCATGAAATACAGATGTAAGTCTGTGAGATGAATTAACAGAACACTAAGCAGTTTCTCAGAAAGCTTCTTTCCAGATTTCATCTGAGGATATTTCCTTTTTCACCATAGCCCTCTATGGCTTCCAAATATAACTTTGCCAATTCCACAAGAACTGTCTTAGCGAAAGGCTTCTTGAGGTGAAAGCTGTAACTCTGTGAGATGATTTCACAGAACACAAAGAAGTTTCTCAGAAAGCTTCTTTCTCTTTGTTATCGGAGGATATTTCCTTTGGCCCTATAGTCTTCAAAGGGATCCGAAATATCTGTTCTCAGATTCCACAGAAATAAGGCTACCAAAAAGATCCACGAAATACAGATGTAACTCTGTGAGATGAATTAACAGAACACTAAGCAGTTTCTCAGAACGCTTCTTTCCAGATTTCATCTGAGGATATTTCCTTTTTCACCATAGCCTTCTATGGCTTCCAAATATAACTTTGCCAATTCCACAAGAACTGTTTTAGCGAAAGGCTTCTTGAGGGGAAAGCTGTAACTCTGTGAGATGATTTCACAGAACACAAAGAAGTTTCTCAGAAAGCTTCTTTCTCTTTGTTATGTTAGGATATTTCCTTTGGCCCTATAGTCTTCAGAGGGATCCGAAATATCTGTTCTCAGATTCCACAGAAATAAGGCTAGCAAAGAGATCCACGAAATACAGATGTAACTCTGTGAGATGAATTAACAGGACACTAAGCAGTTTCTCAGAAAGCTTCTTTCCAGATTTCATCTGAGGATGTTTAATTTTTCACCATAGCCCTCTATGGGCTTCCAAATATCACTTTGCCAATTCCACAAGAACTGT
This sequence comes from Macaca nemestrina, assembly GCF_043159975.1. NCBI lineage: Eukaryota > Metazoa > Chordata > Mammalia > Primates > Cercopithecidae > Macaca > Macaca nemestrina. Next base: position 56,228,999 of record NC_092129.1, on the reverse strand, counting down.
CTTAGCGAAAGGCTTCTTGACGGGAAAGCTGTAACTCTGTGAGATGATTTCACAGAACACAAAGAAGTTTCTCAGAAAGCTTCTTTCTCTTTGTTATCAGAGGATATTCCCTTTGGCCCTATAGACTTCAATGGGATCCGAAATATCTGTTCTCAGATTCCACAGAAATAAGGCTAGCAAAGAGATCCACGAAAACAGATGTAAGTCTGTGAGATGAATTAACAGGACACTAAGCAGTTTCACAGAAAGCTTCTTTCCAGATTTCATCTGAGGATATTTCCTTTTTCACCATAGCCCTCTATGGGCTTCCAAATATCACTTTGCCAATTCCACAAGAACTGTCTTAGCGAAAGGCTTCTTGAGGGGAAAGCTGTAACTCTGTGAGATGATTTCACAGAACACAAAGAAGTTTCTCAGAAAGCTTCTTTCTCTTTGTTATCGGAGGATATTTCCTTTGGCCCTATAGTCTTCAAAGGGATCCGAAATATCTGTTCTCAGATTCCACAGAAATAAGGCTAGCAAAGAGATCCACGAAACAGAGATGTAAGTCTGTGAGATGAATTAACAGGACACTAAGCAGTTTCTCAGAAAGCTTGTTTCCAGATTTCATCTGAGGATATTTCATTTTTCAACATAGCCCTCTATGGGCTTCCAAATATCACTTTGCCAATTCCACAAGAACTGTCTTAGCGAAAGGCTTCTTGAGGGGAAAGCTGTAACTCTGTGAGATGATTTCACAGAACACAAAGAAGTTTCTCAGAAAGCTTCTTTCTCTTTGTTATCGGAGGATATTTCCTTTGGCCCTATAGACTTCAAAGGGATCCGAAACATCTGTTCTCAGATTCCAGAGAAATAAGGCTAGCAAAGAGATCCACGAAATACAGATGTAACTCTGTGAGATGAATTAACAGAACACTAAGCAGTTTCTCAGAAAGCTTCTTTCCAGATTTCATCTGAGGATATTTCCTTTTTCACCATAGCCCTCTATGGGCTTCCAAATATCACTTTGTCAATTCCACAAGAACTGTCTTAGCGAAAGGCTTCTTGAGGGGAAAGCTGTAACTCTGTGAGATGATTTCACAGAACACAAAGAAGTTTCTCAGAAAGCTTCTTTCTCTTTGTTATCGGAGGATATTTCCTTTGGCCCTATAGTCTTCAAAGGGATCCGAAATATCTGTTCTCAGATTCCACAGAAATAAGGCTAGTAAAGAGAACCACGAAATAGAGATGTAACTCTTTGAGATGAATTAACAGAACACTAAGCAGTTTCACAGAACGCTTCTTTCCAGATTTCATCTGAGGATATTTCCTTTTTCACCATAGCCCTCTAAGGCTTCCAAATATCACTTTGCCAATTCCACAAGAACTGTCTTAGCGAAAGGCTTCTTGAGGGGAAAGCTGTAACTCTGTGAGATGATTTCACAGAACACAAAGAAGTTTCTCAGAAAGCTTCTTTCTCTTTGTTATGTTAGGATATTTCCTTTGGCCCTATAGTCTTCAGAGGGATCCGAAATATCTGTTCTCAGATTCCACAGAAATAAGGCTAGCAAAGAGATCCACGAAATACAGATGTAACTCTGTGAGATGAATTAACAGGACACTAAGCAGTTTCTCAGAAAGCTTCTTTCCAGATTTCATCTGAGGATATTTAATTTTTCAACATAGCCCTCTATGGGCTTCCAAATATCACTTTGCCAATTCCACAAGAACTGTCTTAGCGAAAGGCTTCTTGAGGGGAAAGATGTAACTCTGTGAGATGATTTCACAGAACACAAAGAAGTTTCTCAGAAAGCTTCTTTCTCTTTGTTATCCGAGGATATTTCCTTTGGCCCTATAGACTTCAATGGGATCCGAAATATCTGTTCTCAGATTCCACAGAAATAAGGCTAGCAAAGAGATCCACGAAATACAGATGTAAGTCTGTGAGATGAATTAAGAGAACACTAAGCAGTTTCTCAGAAAGCTTCTTTCCAGATTTCATCTGAGGATATTTCCTTTTTCACCATAGCCCTCTATGGGCTTCCAAATATCACTTTGCCAAATCCACAAGAACTGTCTTAGCGAAAGGCTTGTTGACTGGAAAGCTGTAACTCTGTGAGATGATTTCACAGAACACAAAGAAGTTTCTCAGAAAGCTTCTTTCTCTTTGTTATCGGAGGATATTTCCTTTGGCCCTATAGTCTTCAAAGGGATCCGAAATATCTGTTCTCAGATTCCACAGAAATAAGGCTAGCAAAGAGATCCACGAAATACAGATGTAAGTCTGTGAGATGAATTAACAGGACACTAAGCAGTTTCTCAGAAAGCTTCTTTCCAGATTTCATCTGAGGATATTTCCTTTTTCACCATAGCCCTCTACTGGCTTCAAAATATCACTTTGCCAATTCCACAAGAACTGTCTTAGCGAAAGGCTTCTTGAGGGGAAAGCTGTAACTCTGTGAGATGATTTCACAGAACTCAAAGAAGTTTCTCAGAAAGCTTCTTTGTCTTTGTTATCGGAGGATATTTCCTTTGGCCCTAAAGTCCTCAAAGGGATACGAAATATCTGTTCTCAGATTCCACAGAAATAAGGCTAGCAAAGAGATCCACGAAATACAGATGTAACTCTCTGAGATGAATTAACAGGACACTAAGCAGTTTCTCAGAAAGCTTCTTTCCAGATTTCATCTGAGGATATTTCCTTTTTCACCATAGCCCTCTATGGCTTCCAAATATCACTTTGCCAATTCCACAAGAACTGTCTTAGCGAAAGGCTTCTTGAGGGGAAAGCAGTAACTCTCTGAGATGATTTCACAGAACACAAAGAAGTTTCTCAGAAAGCTTCTTTCTCTTTGTTATCGGAGGAAATTTCCTTTGGCCCTATAGTCTTCCAAGGGATCCGAAATATCTGTTCTCAGATTCCACAGAAATAAGGCTAGCAAAGAGATCCACGAAATACAGATGTAACTCTGTGAGATGAATTAACAGACCACTAAGCAGTTTCTCAGAAAGCTTCTTTCCAGATTTCATCTGAGGATATTTCCTTTTTCACCATAGCCCTCTATGGCTTCCAAATATCACTTTGCCAATTCCACAAGAACTGTCTTAGCGAAAGGCTTCTCGAGGGGAAAGCTGCAACTCTGTGAGATGATTTCACAGAACACAAAGAAGTTTCTCAGAATGCTTCTTTCTCTTTGTTATCGGAGGATATTTCCTTTGGCCCTATCGTCTTCAAAGGGATCCGAAATATCTGTTCTCAGATTCCACAGAAATAAGGCTAGCAAAGAGATCCACGAAATACAGATGTAACTCTGTGAGATGAATTAACAGGACACTAAGCAGTTTCTCAGAAAGCTTCTTTCCAGATTTCATCTGAGGATATTTCCTTTTTCACCATAGCCCTCTATGGGCTTCCAAATATCACTTTGCCAATTCCACAAGAACTGTCTTAGCGAAAGGCTTCTAGAGGGGAAAGCTGTAACTCTGTGAGATGATTTCACAGAACACAAAGAAGTTTCTCAGAAAGCTTCTTTGTCTTTGTTATCGGAGGATATTTCCTTTGGCCCTATAGTCTTCAAAGGGATCCTAAATATCTGTTCTCAGATTCCACAGAAATAAGGCTAGCAAAGAGATCCACGAAATACAGATGTAACTCTGTGAGATGAATTAACAGGACACTAAGCAGTTTCTCAGAAAGCTTCTTTCCAGATTTCATCTGAGGATATTTCATTTTTCACCATAGCCCTCTATGGGCTTCCAAATATCACTTTGCCAATTCCACAAGAACTGTCTTAGCGAAAGGCTTCTTGAGGGGAAAGCTGTAACTCTGTGAGATGATTTCACAGAACACAAAGAAGTTTCTCAGAAAGCTTCTTTCTCTTTGTTATCGGAGGATATTTCCTTTGGCCCTATAGTCTTCAAAGGGATCCGAAATATCTGTTCTCAGATTCCACAGAAATAAGGCTAGCAAAGAGATCCACGAAATACAGGTGTAACTCTGTGAGATGAATTAACAGAACACTAAGCAGTTTCTCAGAAATCTTCTTTCCAGATTTCATCTGAGGATTTTTCCTTTTTCACCATAGCCCTCTATGGGCTTCCAAATATCACTTTGCCAATTCCACAAGAACTGTCTTAGCGAAAGGCTTCTTGAGGGGAAAGCTGTAACTCTGTGAGATGATTTCACAGAACACAAAGAAGTTTCTCAGAAAGCTTCTTTCTCTATGTTATCGGAGGATATTTCCTTTGGCCCTATAGTCTTCAAAGGGATCCGAAATATCTGTTCTCAGATTCCACAGAAATAAGGCTAGCAAAGAGATCCACGAAATACAGATGTAATTCTGTGAGATGAATTAACAGGACACTAAGCAGTTTCTCAGAAAGCTTCTTTCCAGATTTCATCTGAGGATATTTAATTTTTCACCATAGCCCTCTATGGGCTTCCAAATATCACTTTGCCAATTCCACAAGAACTGTCTTAGCGAAAGGCTTCTTGAGGGGAAAGCTGTAACTCTGTGAGATGATTTCACAGAACACAAAGAAGTTTCTCAGAAAGCTTCTTTCTCTTTGTTATCAGAGGATATTTCCTTTGGCCCTATAGTCTTCAAAGGGATCCGAAATATCTGTTCTCAGATTCCAGAGAAATAAGGCTAGCAAAGAGATCCACGAAATACAGATGTAACTCTGTGAGATGAATTAACAGAACACTAAGCAGTTTCTCAGAAAGCTTCTTTCCAGATTTCATCTGAGGATATTTCCTTTTTCACCATAGCCCTCTATGGCTTCCAAATATCACTTTGCCAATTCCACAAGAACTGTCTTAGCGAAAGGCTTCTTGAGGGGAAAGCTGTAACTCTGTGAGATGATTTCACAGAACACAAAGAAGTTTCTCAGAAAGCTTCTTTCTCTTTGTTATCGGAGGATATTTCCTTTGGCCCTATAGTCTTCAAAGGGATCCGAAATATCTGTTCTCAGATTCCACAGAAATAAGGCTAGCAAAGAGATCCACGAAATACAGATGTAAGTCTGTGAGATGAATTAAGAGAACACTAAGCAGTTTCTCAGAAAGCTTCTTTCCAGATTTCATCTGAGGATATTTCCTTTTTCACCATAGCCCTCTATGGGCTTCCAAATATCACTTTGCCAAATCCACAATAACTGTCTTAGCGAAAGGCTTCTTGAGGGGAAAGCTGTAACTCTGTGAGATGATTTCACAGAACACAAAGAAGTTTCTCAGAAAGCTTCTTTCTCTTTGTTATGTTAGGATATTTCCTTTGGCCCTATAGTCTTCAGAGTGATCCGAAATATCTGTTCTCAGATTCCACAGAAATAAGGCTAGCAAAGAGATCCACGAAATACAGATGTAAGTCTGTGAGATGAATTAACAGGACACTAAGCAGTTTCTCAGAAAGCTTCTTTCCAGATTTCATCTGAGGATATTTCCTTTTTCACCATAGCCCTCTACTGGCTTCAAAATATCACTTTGCCAATTCCACAAGAACTGTCTTAGCGAAAGGCTTCTTGAGGGGAAAGCTGTAACTCTGTGAGATGATTTCACAGAACTCAAAGAAGTTTCTCAGAAAGCTTCTTTGTCTTTGTTATCGGAGGATATTTCCTTTGGCCCTAAAGTCTTCAAAGGGATACGAAATATCTGTTCTCAGATTCCACAGAAATAAGGCTAGCAAAGAGATCCACGAAATACAGATGTAACTCTCTGAGATGAATTAATAGGACACTAAGCAGTTTCTCAGAAAGCTTCTTTCCAGATTTCATCTGAGGATATTTCCTTTTTCATCGTAGCCCTCCATGGGCTTCCAAATATCACTTTACCAATTCCACAAGAACTGTCTTAGCGAAAGGCTTCTTGAGGGGAAAGCTGTAACTCTGTGAGATGATTTCACAGAACACAAAGAAGTTTCTCAGAAAGCTTCTTTCTCTTTGTTATCGGAGGATATTTCCTTTGGCCCTATAGACTTCAAAGGGATCCGAAATATCTGTTCTCAGATTCCACAGAAATAAGGCTAGCAAAGAGATCCATGAAATACAGATGTAAGTCTGTGAGATGAATTAACAGAACACTAAGCAGTTTCTCAGAAAGCTTCTTTCCAGATTTCATCTGAGGATATTTCCTTTTTCACCATAGCCCTCTATGGGCTTCCAAATATCACTTTGCCAATTCCACAGGAACTGTCTTAGCGAAAGGCTTCTTGAGGGGAAAGCTGTAACTCTGTGAGATGATTTCACAGAACACAAAGAAGTTTCTCAGAAAGCTTCTTTCTCTTTGTTATCGGAGGAAATTTCCTTTGGCCCTATAGTCTTCAAAGGGATCCGAAATATCTGTTCTCAGATTCCACAGAAATAAGGCTAGTAAAGAGATCCACGAAGTAGAGATTTAACTCTTTGAGATGAATTAACAGAACACTACGCAGTTTCACAGAAAGCTTCTTTCCAGATTTCATCTGAGGATATTTCCTTTTTCACCATAGCCCTCTAAGGCATCCAAATATAACTTTGCCAATTCCACAAGATCTGTCTTAGCGAAAGGCTTCTTGAGGGGAAAGCTGTAACTCTGTGAGATGATTTCACAGAACACAAAGAAGTTTCTCAGAAAGCTTCTTTCTCTTTGTTATCGGAGGATATTTCCTTTGGCCCTATAGTCTTCCAAGGGAACCGAAATATCTGTTCTCAGATTCCACAGAAATAAGGCTAGCAAAGAGATCCACGAAATACAGATGTAACTCTGTGAGATGAATTAACAGAACACTAAGCAGTTTCTCAGAAAGCTTCTTTCCAGATTTCATCTGAGGATATTTCCTTTTTCACCATAGCCCTCTATGGCTTCCAAATATCACTTTGCCAATTCCACAAGAACTGTCTTAGCGAAAGGCTTCTTGAGGGGAAAGCTGTAACTCTGTGAGATGATTTCACAGAACACAAAGAAGTTTCTCAGAAAGCTTCTTTCTCTTTGTTATGTTAGGATATTTCCTTTGGCCCTATAGTCTTCAGAGGGATCCGAAATATCTGTTCTCAGATTCCACAGAAATAAGGCTAGCAAAGAGATCCACGAAATGCAGATGTAACTCTGTGAGATGAATTAACAGGACACTAAGCAGTTTCTCAGAAAGCTTCTTTCCAGATTTCATCTGAGGATATTTAATTTTTCACCATAGCCCTCTATGGGCTTCCAAATATCACTTTGCCAATTCCACAAGAACTGTCTTAGCGAAAGGCTTCTTGAGGGGAAAGCTGTAACTCTGTGAGATGATTTCACAGAACACAAAGAAGTTTCTCAGAAAGCTTCTTTCTCTTTGTTATCAGAGGATATTCCCTTTGGCCCTATAGACTTCAAAGGGATCCGATATATCTGTTCTCAGATTCCACAGAAATAAGGCTAGCAAAGAGATCCACGAAAACAGACGTAAGTCTGTGAGATGAATTAACAGGACACTAAGCAGTTTCACAGGAAGCTTCTTTCCAGATTTCATCTGAGGATATTTCCTTTTTCACCATAGCCCTCTATGGGCTTCCAAATATCACTTTGCCAATTCCACAAGAACTGTCTTAGCGAAAGGCTTCTTGAGGGGAAAGCTGTAACTCTGTGAGATGATTTCACAGAACACAAAGAAGTTTCTCAGAAAGCTTCTTTCTCTTTGTTATCGGAGGATATTTCCTTTGGCCCTATAGTCTTCAAAGGGATCCGAAATATCTGTTCTCAGATTCCACAGAAATAAGGCTAGCAAAGAGATCCACGAAATACAGATGTAACTCTGTGAGATGAATTAACAGAACACTAAGCAGTTTCTCAGAAAGCTTCTTTCCAGATTTCATCTGAGGATATTTCCTTTTTCACCATAGCCCTCTATGGCTTCCAAATATCACTTTGCCAATTCCACAAGAACTGTCTTAGCGAAAGGCTTCTTGAGGGGAAAGCTGTAACTCTGTGAGATGATTTTACAGAACACAAAGAAGTTTCTCAGAAAGCTTCTTTCTCTTTGTTATCGGAGGATATTTCCTTTGGCCCTATAGTCTTCAAAGGGATCCGAAATATCTGTTCTCAGATTCCACAGAAATAAGGCTAGCAAAGAGATCCACGAAATACAGATGTAACTCTGTGAGATGAATTAACAGAACACTAAGCAGTTTCTCAGAAAGCTTCTTTCCAGATTTCATCTGAGGATATTTCCTTTTTCACCATAGCCCTCTATGGCTTCCAAATATCACTTTGCCAATTCCACAAGAACTGTCTTAGCGAAAGGCTTCTTGAGGGGAAAGCTGTAACTCTGTGAGATGATTTCACAGAACACAAAGAAGTTTCTCAGAAAGTTTCTTTCTCTTTGTTATCGGAGGATATTTCCTTTGGCCCTATAGTCTTCAAAGGGATCCGAAATATCTGTTCTCAGATTCCACAGAAATAAGGCTAGCAAAGAGATCCACGAAATACAGATGTAACTCTGTGAGATGAATTAACAGAACACTAAGCAGTTTCTCAGAAAGCTTCTTTCCAGATTTCATCTGAGGATATTTCCTTTTTCACCATAGCCCTCTATGGCTTCCAAATATCACTTTGCCAATTCCACAAGAACTGTCTTAGCGAAAGGCTTCTTGAGGGGAAAGCTGTAACTCTGTGAGATGATTTCACAGAACACAAAGAAGTTTCTCAGAAAGCTTCTTTCTCTTTGTTATCGGAGGATATTTCCTTTGGCCCTATAGTCTTCAAAGGGATCCGAAATATCTGTTCTCAGATTCCACAGAAATAAGGCTAGCAAAGAGATCCACGATATACAGATGTAACTCTGTGAGATGAATTAACAGGACACTAAGCAGTTTCTCAGAAAGCTTCTTTCCAGATTTCATCTGAGGATATTTCCTTTTTCACCATAGCCCTCTATGGGCTTCCAAATATCACTTTGCCAATTCCACAAGAACTGTCTTAGCGAAAGGCTTCTAGAGGGGAAAGCTGTAACTCTGTGAGATGATTTCACAGAACACAAAGAAGTTTCTCAGAAAGCTTCTTTGTCTTTGTTATCGGAGGATATTTCCTTTGGCCCTATAGTCTTCAAAGGGATCCGAAATATCTGTTCTCAGATTCCACAGAAATAAGGCTAGCAAAGAGATCCACTAAATAGAGATGTAAGTCTGTGAGATGAATTAACAGGACACTAAGCAGTTTCTCAGAAAGCTTCTTTCCAGATTTCATCTGAGGATATTTAATTTTTCACCATAGCCCTCTATGGGCTTCCAAATATCACTTTGCCAATTCCACAAGAACTGTCTTAGCGAAAGGCTTCTTGAGGGGAAAGCTGTAACTCTGTGAGATGATTTCACAGAACACAAAGAAGTTTCTCAGAAAGCTTCTTTCTCTTTGTTATCGGAGGATATTTCCTTTGGCCCTATAGACTTCAAAGGGATCCGACATATCTGTTCTCAGATTCCAGAGAAATAAGGCTAGCAAAGAGATCCACGAAATACAGATGTAAGTCTGTGAGTTGAATTAACAGAACACTAAGCAGTTTCTCAGAAAGCTTCTTTCCAGATTTCATCTGAGGATATTTCCTTTTTCACCATAGCCCTCTATGGCTTCCAAATATAACTTTGCCAATTCCACAAGAACTGTCTTAGCGAAAGGCTACTTGAGGGGAAAGCTGTAACTCTGTGAGATGATTTCACAGAACACAAAGAAGTTTCTCAGAAAGCTTCTTTCTCTTTGTTATCGGAGGATATTTCCTTTGGCCCTATAGTCTTCAAAGGGATCCGAAATATCTGTTCTCAGATTCCACAGAAATAAGGCTAGCAAAGAGATCCACGAAATACAGATGTAACTCTGTGAGATGAATTAACAGAACACTAAGCAGTTTCTCAGAAAGCTTCTTTCCAGATTTCATCTGAGGATATTTCCTTTTTCACCATAGCCCTCTATGGCTTCCAAATATCACTTTGCCAATTCCACAAGAACTGTCTTAGCGAAAGGCTTCTTGAGGGGAAAGCAGTAACTCTCTGAGATGATTTCACAGAACACAAAGAAGTTTCTCAGAAAGCTTCTTTCTCTTTGTTATCGGAGGAAATTTCCTTTGGCCCTATAGTCTTCCAAGGGATCCGAAATATCTGTTCTCAGATTCCACAGAAATAAGGCTAGCAAAGAGATCCACGAAATACAGATGTAACTCTGTGAGATGAATTAACAGACCACTAAGCAGTTTCTCAGAAAGCTTCTTTCCAGATTTCATCTGAGGATATTTCCTTTTTCACCATAGCCCTCTATGGCTTCCAAATATCACTTTGCCAATTCCACAAGAACTGTCTTAGCGAAAGGCTTCTCGAGGGGAAAGCTGCAACTCTGTGAGATGATTTCACAGAACACAAAGAAGTTTCTCAGAATGCTTCTTTCTCTTTGTTATCGGAGGATATTTCCTTTGGCCCTATCGTCTTCAAAGGGATCCGAAATATCTGTTCTCAGATTCCACAGAAATAAGGCTAGCAAAGAGATCCACGAAATACAGATGTAACTCTGTGAGATGAATTAACAGGACACTAAGCAGTTTCTCAGAAAGCTTCTTTCCAGATTTCATCTGAGGATATTTCCTTTTTCACCATAGCCCTCTATGGGCTTCCAAATATCACTTTGCCAATTCCACAAGAACTGTCTTAGCGAAAGGCTTCTAGAGGGGAAAGCTGTAACTCTGTGAGATGATTTCACAGAACACAAAGAAGTTTCTCAGAAAGCTTCTTTGTCTTTGTTATCGGAGGATATTTCCTTTGGCCCTATAGTCTTCAAAGGGATCCGAAATATCTGTTCTCAGATTCCACAGAAATAAGGCTAGCAAAGAGATCCACTAAATAGAGATGTAAGTCTGTGAGATGAATTAACAGGACACTAAGCAGTTTCTCAGAAAGCTTCTTTCCAGATTTCATCTGAGGATATTTAATTTTTCACCATAGCCCTCTATGGGCTTCCAAATATCACTTTGCCAATTCCACAAGAACTGTCTTAGCGAAAGGCTTCTTGAGGGGAAAGCTGTAACTCTGTGAGATGATTTCACAGAACACAAAGAAGTTTCTCAGAAAGCTTCTTTCTCTTTGTTATCGGAGGATATTTCCTTTGGCCCTATAGACTTCAAAGGGATCCGACATATCTGTTCTCAGATTCCAGAGAAATAAGGCTAGCAAAGAGATCCACGAAATACAGATGTAAGTCTGTGAGTTGAATTAACAGAACACTAAGCAGTTTCTCAGAAAGCTTCTTTCCAGATTTCATCTGAGGATATTTCCTTTTTCACCATAGCCCTCTATGGCTTCCAAATATAACTTTGCCAATTCCACAAGAACTGTCTTAGCGAAAGGCTACTTGAGGGGAAAGCTGTAACTCTGTGAGATGATTTCACAGAACACAAAGAAGTTTCTCAGAAAGCTTCTTTCTCTTTGTTATCGGAGGATATTTCCTTTGGCCCTATAGTCTTCAAAGGGATCCGAAATATCTGTTCTCAGATTCCACAGAAATAAGGCTAGCAAAGAGATCCACGAAATACAGATGTAACTCTGTGAGATGAATTAACAGAACACTAAGCAGTTTCTCAGAAAGCTTCTTTCCAGATTTCATCTGAGGATATTTCCTTTTTCACCATAGCCCTCTATGGCTTCCAAATATCACTTTGCCAATTCCACAAGAACTGTCTTAGCGAAAGGCTTCTTGAGGGGAAAGCAGTAACTCTCTGAGATGATTTCACAGAACACAAAGAAGTTTCTCAGAAAGCTTCTTTCTCTTTGTTATCGGAGGAAATTTCCTTTGGCCCTATAGTCTTCCAAGGGATCCGAAATATCGGTTCTCAGATTCCACAGAAATAAGGCTAGCAAAGAGATCCACGAAATACAGATGTAACTCTGTGAGATGAATTAACAGACCACTAAGCAGTTTCTCAGAAAGCTTCTTTCCAGATTTCATCTGAGGATATTTCCTTTTTCACCATAGCCCTCTATGGCTTCCAAATATCACTTTGCCAATTCCACAAGAACTGTCTTAGCGAAAGGCTTCTCGAGGGGAAAGCTGCAACTCTGTGAGATGATTTCACAGAACACAAAGAAGTTTCTCAGAATGCTTCTTTCTCTTTGTTATCGGAGGATATTTCCTTTGGCCCTATCGTCTTCAAAGGGATCCGAAATATCTGTTCTCAGATTCCACAGAAATAAGGCTAGCAAAGAGATCCACGAAATACAGATGTAACTCTGTGAGATGAATTAACAGGACACTAAGCAGTTTCTCAGAAAGCTTCTTTCCAGATTTCATCTGAGGATATTTCCTTTTTCACCATAGCCCTCTATGGGCTTCCAAATATCACTTTGCCAATTCCACAAGAACTGTCTTAGCGAAAGGCTTCTAGAGGGGAAAGCTGTAACTCTGTGAGATGATTTCACAGAACACAAAGAAGTTTCTCAGAAAGCTTCTTTGTCTTTGTTATCGGAGGATATTTCCTTTGGCCCTATAGTCTTCAAAGGGATCCTAAATATCTGTTCTCAGATTCCACAGAAATAAGGCTAGCAAAGAGATCCACGAAATACAGATGTAACTCTGTGAGATGAATTAACAGGACACTAAGCAGTTTCTCAGAAAGCTTCTTTCCAGATTTCATCTGAGGATATTTCATTTTTCACCATAGCCCTCTATGGGCTTCCAAATATCACTTTGCCAATTCCACAAGAACTGTCTTAGCGAAAGGCTTCTTGAGGGGAAAGCTGTAACTCTGTGAGATGATTTCACAGAACACAAAGAAGTTTCTCAGAAAGCTTCTTTCTCTTTGTTATCGGAGGATATTTCCTTTGGCCCTATAGACTTCAAAGGGATCCGAAACATCTGTTCTCAGATTCCAGAGAAATAAGGCTAGCAAAGAGATCCACGAAATACAGATGTAAGTCTGTGAGATGAATTAACAGAACACTAAGCAGTTTCTCAGAAAGCTTCTTTCCAGATTTCATCTGAGGATATTTCCTTTTTCACCATAGCCCTCTATGGGCTTCCAAATATCACTTTGCCAATTCCACAAGAACTGTCTTAGCGAAAGGCTTCTTGAGCGGAAAGCTGTAACTCTATGAGATGATTTCACAGAACACAAAGAAGTTTCACAGAAAGCTTCTTTGTCTTTGTTATCGGAGGATAATTCCTTTGGCCCTATAGTCTTCAAAGGGATACGAAATATCTGTTCTCAGATTCCACAGAAATAAGGCTAGCAAAGAGATCCACGAAATAGAGATGTAAGCCTTTGAGATGAATTAACAGGACACTAAGCAGTTTCTCAGAAAGCTTCTTTCCAGATTTCATCTGAGGATATTTCCTTTTTCACCATAGCCCTCTATGGGCTTCCAAATATCACTTTGCCAATTCCACAAGAACTGTCTTAGCGAAAGGCTTCTTGAGGGGAAAGCTGTAACTCTGTGAGATGATTTCACAGAACACAAAGAAGTTTCTCAGAAAGCTTCTTTCTCTTTGTTATCGGAGGATATTTCCTTTGGCCCTATAGTCTTCAAAGGGATCCGAAACATCTGTTCTCAGATTCCAGAGAAATAAGGCTAGCAAAGAGATCCACGAAATACAGATGTAAGTCTGTGAGATGAATTAAGAGAACACTAAGCAGTTTCTCAGAAAGCTTCTTTCCAGATTTCATCTGAGGATATTTCCTTTTTCACCATAGCCCTCTATGGGCTTCCAAATATCACTTTGCCAATTCCACAAGAACTGTCTTAGCGAAAGGCTTCTTGAGCGGAAAGCTGTAACTCTGTGAGATGATTTCACAGAACACAAAGAAGTTTCTCAGAAAGCTTCCTTCTCTTTGTTATCGGAGGATATTTCCTTTGGCCCTATAGTCTTCAAAGGGATCCGAAATATCTGTTCTCAGATTCCACAGAAATAAGGCTAGCAAAGAGATCCACGAAATACAGATGTAACTCTGTGAGATGAATTAACAGAACACTAAGCAGTTTCTCAGAAAGCTTCTTTCCAGATTTCATCTGAGGATATTTCCTTTTTCACCATAGCCCTCTATGGCTTACATATATAACTTTGCCAATTCCACAAGATCTGTCTTAGCGAAAGGCTTCTTGAGGGGAAAGCTGTAACTCTGTGAGATGATTTCACAGAACACAAAGAAGTTTCTCAGAAAGCTTCTTTCTCTTTGTTATCGGAGGATATTTCCTTTGGCCCTATAGTCTTCAAAGGGATCCGAAATATCTGTTCTCAGATTCCACAGAAATAAGGCTAGCAAAGAGATCCACGAAATACAGGTGTAACTCTGTGAGATGAATTAACAGACCACTAAGCAGTTTCTCAGAAAGCTTCTTTCCAGATTTCATCTGAGGATATTTCCTTTTTCACCATAGCCCTCTATGGCTTCCAAATATCACTTTGCCAATTCCACAAGAACTGTCTTAGCGAAAGGCTTCTCGAGGGGAAAGCTGCAACTCTGTGAGATGATTTCACAGAACACAAAGAAGTTTCTCAGAATGCTTCTTTCTCTTTGTTATCGGAGGATATTTCCTTTGGCCCTATCGTCTTCAAAGGGATCCGAAATATCTGTTCTCAGATTCCACAGAAATAAGGCTAGCAAAGAGATCCACGAAATACAGATGTAACTCTGTGAGATGAATTAACAGGACACTAAGCAGTTTCTCAGAAAGCTTCTTTCCAGATTTCATCTGAGGATATTTCCTTTTTCACCATAGCCCTCTATGGGCTTCCAAATATCACTTTGCCAATTCCACAAGAACTGTCTTAGCGAAAGGCTTCTAGAGGGGAAAGCTGTAACTCTGTGAGATGATTTCACAGAACACAAAGAAGTTTCTCAGAAAGCTTCTTTGTCTTTGTTATCGGAGGATATTTCCTTTGGCCCTATAGTCTTCAAAGGGATCCTAAATATCTGTTCTCAGATTCCACAGAAATAAGGCTAGCAAAGAGATCCACGAAATACAGATGTAACTCTGTGAGATGAATTAACAGGACACTAAGCAGTTTCTCAGAAAGCTTCTTTCCAGATTTCATCTGAGGATATTTCATTTTTCACCATAGCCCTCTATGGGCTTCCAAATATCACTTTGCCAATTCCACAAGAACTGTCTTAGCGAAAGGCTTCTTGAGGGGAAAGCTGTAACTCTGTGAGATGATTTCACAGAACACAAAGAAGTTTCTCAGAAAGCTTCTTTCTCTTTGTTATCGGAGGATATTTCCTTTGGCCCTATAGACTTCAAAGGGATCCGAAACATCTGTTCTCAGATTCCAGAGAAATAAGGCTAGCAAAGAGATCCAC
The DNA here is from genome assembly GCF_043159975.1 of Macaca nemestrina. Taxonomy (NCBI): domain Eukaryota; kingdom Metazoa; phylum Chordata; class Mammalia; order Primates; family Cercopithecidae; genus Macaca; species Macaca nemestrina. The sequence goes on along the minus strand of NC_092129.1, from coordinate 56,213,736 downwards.
GAAATACAGATGTAAGTCTGTGAGATGAATTAACAGAACACTAAGCAGTTTCTCAGAAAGCTTCTTTCCAGATTTCATCTGAGGATATTTCCTTTTTCACCATAGCCCTCTATGGGCTTCCAAATATCACTTTGCCAATTCCACAAGAACTGTCTTAGCGAAAGGCTTCTTGAGCGGAAAGCTGTAACTCTGTGAGATGATTTCACAGAACACAAAGAAGTTTCACAGAAAGCTTCTTTGTCTTTGTTATCGGAGGATAATTCCTTTGGCCCTATAGTCTTCAAAGGGATACGAAATATCTGTTCTCAGATTCCACAGAAATAAGGCTAGCAAAGAGATCCACGAAATAGAGATGTAAGCCTTTGAGATGAATTAACAGGACACTAAGCAGTTTCTCAGAAAGCTTCTTTCCAGATTTCATCTGAGGATATTTCATTTTTCACCATAGCCCTCTATGGGCTTCCAAATATCACTTTGCCAATTCCACAAGAACTGTCTTAGCGAAAGGCTTCTTGAGGGGAAAGCTGTAACTCTGTGAGATGATTTCACAGAACACAAAGAAGTTTCTTAGAAAGCTTCTTTCTCTTTGTTATCGGAGGATATTTCCTTTGGCCCTATAGTCTTCAAAGGGATCCGAAACATCTGTTCTCAGATTCCAGAGAAATAAGGCTAGCAAAGAGATCCACGAAATACAGATGTAAGTCTGTGAGATGAATTAAGAGAACACTAAGCAGTTTCTCAGAAAGCTTCTTTCCAGATTTCATCTGAGGATATTTCCTTTTTCACCATAGCCCTCTATGGGCTTCCAAATATCACTTTGCCAATTCCACAAGAACTGTCTTAGCGAAAGGCTTCTTGAGCGGAAAGCTGTAACTCTGTGAGATGATTTCACAGAACACAAAGAAGTTTCTCAGAAAGCTTCCTTCTCTTTGTTATCGGAGGATATTTCCTTTGGCCCTATAGTCTTCAAAGGGATCCGAAATATCTGTTCTCAGATTCCACAGAAATAAGGCTAGCAAAGAGATCCACGAAATACAGATGTAACTCTGTGAGATGAATTAACAGAACACTAAGCAGTTTCTCAGAAAGCTTCTTTCCAGATTTCATCTGAGGATATTTCCTTTTTCACCATAGCCCTCTATGGCTTACATATATAACTTTGCCAATTCCACAAGATCTGTCTTAGCGAAAGGCTTCTTGAGGGGAAAGCTGTAACTCTGTGAGATGATTTCACAGAACACAAAGAAGTTTCTCAGAAAGCTTCTTTCTCTTTGTTATCGGAGGATATTTCCTTTGGCCCTATAGTCTTCAAAGGGATCCGAAATATCTGTTCTCAGATTCCACAGAAATAAGGCTAGCAAAGAGATCCACGAAATACAGGTGTAACTCTGTGAGATGAATTAACAGAACACTAAGCAGTTTCTCAGAAATCTTCTTTCCAGATTTCATCTGAGGATTTTTCCTTTTTCACCATAGCCCTCTATGGGCTTCAAATATCACTTTGCCAATTCCACAAGAACTGTCTTAGCGAAAGGCTTCTTGAGGGGAAAGCTGTAACTCTGTGAGATGATTTCACAGAACACAAAGAAGTTTCTCAGAAAGCTTCTTTCTCTATGTTATCGGAGGATATTTCCTTTGGCCCTATAGTCTTCAAAGGGATCCGAAATATCTGTTCTCAGATTCCACAGAAATTAGGCTAGCAAAGAGATCCACGAAATACAGATGTAACTCTGTGAGATGAATTAACAGGACACTAAGCAGTTTCTCAGAAAGCTTCTTTCCAGATTTCATCTGAGGATATTTAATTTTTCACCATAGCCCTCTATGGGCTTCCAAATATCACTTTGCCAATTCCACAAGAACTGTCTTAGCGAAAGGCTTCTTGAGGGGAAAGCTGTAACTCTGTGAGATGATTTCACAGAACACAAAGAAGTTTCTCAGAAAGCTTCTTTCTCTTTGTTATCGGAGGATATTTCCTTTGGCCCTATAGTCTTCAAAGGGATCCGAAATATCTGTTCTCAGATTCCACAGAAATAAGGCTAGCAAAGAGATCCACGAAATACAGATGTAACTCTGTGAGATGAATTAACAGGACACTAAGCAGTTTCTCAGAAAGCTTCTTTCCAGATTTCATCTGAGGATATTTCCTTTTTCACCATAGCCCTCTATGGGCTTCCAAATATCACTTTGCCAATTCCACAAGAACTGTCTTAGCGAAAGGCTTCTTGAGGGGAAAGCTGTAACTCTGTGAGATGATTTCACAGAACACAAAGAAGTTTCTCAGAAAGCTTCTTTCTCTTTGTTATCGGAGGATATTTCCTTTGGCCCTATAGTCTTCAAAGGGATCCGAAATATCTGTTCTCAGATTCCACAGAAATAAGGCTAGCAAAGAGATCCACGAAATACAGATGTAACTCTGTGAGATGAATTAACAGGACACTAAGCAGTTTCTCAGAAAGCTTCTTTCCAGATGTCATCCGAGGATATTTCCTTTTTCAACATCGCCCTCTAGGGGCTTCCAAATATCACTTTGCCAATTCCACAAGAACTGACTTAGCGAAAGGCTTCTTGAGGGGAAAGCTGTAACTCTGTGAGATGATTTCACAGAACACAAAGAAGTTTCTCAGAAAGCTTCTTTCTCTTTGTTATCGGAGGATATTCCCTTTGGCCGTATAGTCTTCAAAGAGATCCGAAATATCTGTTCTCAGATTCCACAGAAATAGGGCTAGCAAAGAGATCCACGAAATACAGATGTAAGTCTGTGAGATGAATTAACAGAACACTAAGCAGTTTCTAAGAAAGCTTCTTTGCAGATTTCATCTGAGGATATTTCTTTTTTCACCATAGCCCTCTATGGGCTTCCAAATATCACTTTGCCAATTCCACAAGAACTGTCTTAGCGAAAGGCTTCTTGAGGGGAAAGCTGTAACTCTGTGAGATGTTTCACAGAACACAAAGAAGCTTCTCAGAAAACTTCTTTCTCTTTGTTATCAGAGGATATTTCCTTTGTCCCTATAGCCTTCAAAGGGATCCAAAATATCTGTTCTCAGATTCCAGAGAAATAGGGCTAGCAAAGAGATCCACGAAATACAGATGTAAGTCTGTGAGATGAATTAACAGAACACTAAGCAGTTTCTCACAAAGCTTCTTTCCAGATTTCATCTGAGGATATTTCCTTTTTCACCATAGCCCTCTATGGGCTTCCAAATATCACTTTGCCAATTCCACAAGAACTGTCTTAGCGAAAGGCTTCTTGAGGGGAAAGCTGTAACTCTGTGAGATGATTTCACAGAACACAAAGAAGTTTCTCAGAAAGCTTCTTTCTCTTTGTTATCGGAGGATATTTCCTTTGGCCCTATAGTCTTCAAAGGGATCCGAAATATCTGTTCTCAGATTTCACAGAAATAAGGCTAGCAAAGAGATCCACGAAATACAGGTGTAACTCTGTGAGATGAATTAACAGAACACTAAGCAGTTTCTCAGAAATCTTCTTTCCAGATTTCATCTGAGGATTTTTCCTTTTTCACCATAGCCCTCTATGGGCTTCCAAATATCACTTTGCCAATTCCACAAGAACTGTCTTAGCGAAAGGCTTCTTGAGGGGAAAGCTGTAACTCTGTGAGATGATTTCACAGAACACAAAGAAGTTTCTCAGAAAGCTTCTTTCTCTATGTTATCGGAGGATATTTCCTTTGGCCCTATAGTCTTCAAAGGGATCCGAAATATCTGTTCTCAGATTCCACAGAAATAAGGCTAGCAAAGAGATCCACGAAATACAGATGTAACTCTGTGAGATGAATTAACAGGACACTAAGCAGTTTCTCAGAAAGCTTCTTTCCAGATTTCATCTGAGGATATTTAATTTTTCACCATAGCCCTCTATGGGCTTCCAAATATCACTTTGCCAATTCCACAAGAACTGTCTTAGCGAAAGGCTTCTTGAGGGGAAAGCTGTAACTCTGTGAGATGATTTCACAGAACACAAAGAAGTTTCTCAGAAAGCTTCTTTCTCTTTGTTATCGGAGGATATTTCCTTTGGCCCTATAGTCTTCAAAGGGATCCGAAATATCTGTTCTCAGATTCCACAGAAATAAGGCTAGCAAAGAGATCCACGAAATACAGATGTAACTCTGTGAGATGAATTAACAGGACACTAAGCAGTTTCTCAGAAAGCTTCTTTCCAGATTTCATCTGAGGATATTTCCTTTTTCACCATAGCCCTCTATGGGCTTCCAAATATCACTTTGCCAATTCCACAAGAACTGTCTTAGCGAAAGGCTTCTTGAGGGGAAAGCTGTAACTCTGTGAGATGATTTCACAGAACACAAAGAAGTTTCTCAGAAAGCTTCTTTCTCTTTGTTATCGGAGGATATTTCCTTTGGCCCTATAGTCTTCAAAGGGATCCGAAATATCTGTTCTCAGATTCCACAGAAATAAGGCTAGCAAAGAGATCCACGAAATACAGATGTAACTCTGTGAGATGAATTAACAGGACACTAAGCAGTTTCTCAGAAAGCTTCTTTCCAGATGTCATCCGAGGATATTTCCTTTTTCACCATAGCCCTCTAGGGGCTTCCAAATATCACTTTGCCAATTCCACAAGAACTGACTTAGCGAAAGGCTTCTTGAGGGGAAAGCTGTAACTCTGTGAGATGATTTCACAGAACACAAAGAAGTTTCTCAGAAAGCTTCTTTCTCTTTGTTATCGGAGGATATTCCCTTTGGCCGTATAGTCTTCAAAGAGATCCGAAATATCTGTTCTCAGATTCCACAGAAATAGGGCTAGCAAAGAGATCCACGAAATACAGATGTAAGTCTGTGAGATGAATTAACAGAACACTAAGCAGTTTCTAAGAAAGCTTCTTTGCAGATTTCATCTGAGGATATTTCTTTTTTCACCATAGCCCTCTATGGGCTTCCAAATATCACTTTGCCAATTCCACAAGAACTGTCTTAGCGAAAGGCTTCTTGAGGGGAAAGCTGTAACTCTGTGAGATGTTTCACAGAACACAAAGAAGCTTCTCAGAAAACTTCTTTCTCTTTGTTATCAGAGGATATTTCCTTTGTCCCTATAGCCTTCAAAGGGATCCAAAATATCTGTTCTCAGATTCCAGAGAAATAGGGCTAGCAAAGAGATCCACGAAATACAGATGTAAGTCTGTGAGATGAATTAACAGAACACTAAGCAGTTTCTCACAAAGCTTCTTTCCAGATTTCATCTGAGGATATTTCCTTTTTCACCATAGCCCTCTATGGGCTTCCAAATATCACTTTGCCAATTCCACAAGAACTGTCTTAGCGAAAGGCTTCTTGAGGGGAAAGCTGTAACTCTGTGAGATGATTTCACAGAACACAAAGAAGTTTCTCAGAAAGCTTCTTTCTCTTTGTTATCGGAGGATATTTCCTTTGGCCCTATAGTCTTCAAAGGGATCCGAAATATCTGTTCTCAGATTTCACAGAAATAAGGCTAGCAAAGAGATCCACGAAATACAGATGTAACTCTGTGAGATGAATTAACAGAACACTAAACAGTTTCTCAGAAAGCTTCTTTCCAGATTTCATCTGAGGATATTTCCTTTTTCACCATAGCCCTCTAAGGGCTTCCAAATATCACTTTGCCAATTCCACAAGAACTGTCTTAGCGAAAGGCTTCTTGAGGGGAAAGCTGTAACTCTGTGAGATGATTTCACAGAACACAAAGAAGTTTCTCAGAAAGCTTCTTTCTCTTTGTTATCGGAGGATATTTCCTTTGGCCCTATAGTCTTCAAAGGGATCCGAAATATCTGTTCTCAGATTCCACAGAAATAAGGCTAGCAAAGAGATCCACGAAATACAGATGTAACTCTGTGAGATGAATTAACAGAACACTAAGCAGTTTCTCAGAAAGCTTCTTTCCAGATTTCATCTGAGGATATATCCTTTTTCACCATAGCCCTCTATGGGCTTCCAAATATCACTTTGCCAATTCCACAAGAACTGTCTTAGCGAAAGGCTTCTTGAGGGGAAAGCTGTAACTCTGTGAGATGATTTCACAGAACACAAAGAAGTTTCTCAGAAAGCTTCTTTCTCTTTGTTATCGGAGGATATTTCCTTTGGCCGTATAGTCTTCAAAGAGATCCGAAATATCTGTTCTCAGATTCCACAGAAATAAGGCTAGCAAAGAGATCCACGAAATACAGATGTAAGTCTGTGAGATGAATTAACAGAACACTAAGCAGTTTCTAAGAAAGCTTCTTTCCAGATTTCATCTAAGGATATTTCCTTTTTCACCATAACCCTCTATGGGCTTCCAAATATCACTTTGCCAATTCCACAAGAACTGTCTTAGTGAAAGGCTTCTTGAGGGGAAAGCTGTAACTCTGTGAGATGATTTCACAGAACACAAAGAAGTTTCTCAGAAAGCTTCTTTCTCTTTGTTATCGGAGGATATTTCCTTTGGCCGTATAGTCTTCAAAGAGATCCGAAATATCTGTTCTCAGATTCCACAGAAATAAGGCTAGCAAAGAGATCCACGAAATAGAGATGTAACTCTGTGAGATGAATTAACAGAACACTAAGCAGTTTCTAAGAAAGCTTCTTTGCAGATTTCATCTGAGGATATTTCTTTTTTCACCATAGCCCTCTATGGGCTTCCAAATATCACTTTGCCAATTCCACAAGAACTGTCTTAGCGAAAGGCTTCTTGAGGGGAAAGCTGTAACTCTGTGAGATGTTTCACAGAACACAAAGAAGCTTCTCAGAAAACTTCTTTCTCTTTGTTATCAGAGGATATTTCCTTTGGCCCTATAGCCTTCAAAGGGATCCAAAATATCTGTTCTCAGATTCCAGAGAAATAAGGCTAGCAAAGAAATCCACGAAATACAGATGTAAGTCTGTGAGATGAATTAACAGAACACTAAGCAGTTTCTCACAAAGCTTCTTTCCAGATTTCATCTGAGGATATTTCCTTTTTCACCATAGCCCTCTATGGGCTTCCAAATATCACTTTGCCAACTCCACAAGAACTGTCTTAGCGAAAGGCTTCTTGAGGGTAAAGCTGTAACTCTGTGAGATGATTTCACAGAACACAAAGAAGTTTCTCAGAAAGCTTCTTTCTCTTTGTTATCGGAGGATATTTCCTTTGGCCCTATAGTCTTCAAAGGGATCCGAAATATCTGTTCTCAGATTCCACAGAAATAAGGCTAGCAAAGAGTTCCACGAAATACTGATGTAACTCTGTGAGATGAATTAACAGGACACTAAGCAGTTTCTAAGAAAGCTTCTTTCCAGATTTCATCTGAGGATATTTCCTTTTTCACCATAGGCCTCTATGACTTCCAAATATAACTTTGCCAATTCCACTAGAACTGTCTTAGCGAAAGGCTTCTTGAGGGGAAAGCTGTAACTCTGTGAGATGATTTCACAGAACGCAAAGAAGTTTCTCAGAAAGCTTCTTTCTCTTTGTTATCGGAGGATATTTCCTTTGGCCCTATAGTCTTCAAAGGGATCCGAAATATCTGTTCTCAGATTCCACAGAAATAAGGCTAGCAAAGAGATCCACGAAATACAGATGTAACTCTGTGAGATGAATTAACAGAACACTAAGCAGTTTCTCAGAAAGCTTCCTTCCAGATGTCATCCGAGGATATTTCCTTTTTCAACATCGCCCTCTAGGGTCTTCCAAATATCACTTTGCCAATTCCACAAGAACTGACTTAGCGAAAGGCTTCTTGAGGGGAAAGCTGTAACTCTGTGAGATGATTTCACAGAACACAAAGAAGTTTCTCAGAAAGCTTCTTTCTCTTTGTTATCGGAGGATATTTCCTTTGGCCCTATAGACTTCAAAGGGATCCGAAATATCTGTTCTCAGATTCCAGAGAAATAAGGCTAGCAAAGAGATCCACGAAATACAGATGTAAGTCTGTGAGATGAATTAACAGAACACTAAGCAGTTTCTCACAAAGCTTCTTTCCAGATTTCATCTGAGGATATTTCCTTTTTCACCATAGCCCTCTATGGGCTTCCAAATACCACTTTGCCAATTCCACAAGAACTGTCTTAGCGAAAGGCTTCTTGAGGGGAAAGCTGTAACTCTGTGAGATGATTTCACAGAACACAAAGAAGTTTCTCAGAAAGCTTCTTTCTCTTTGTTATCGCAGGATATTTCCTTTGGCCCTATAGTCTTCAAAGGGATCCGAAATATCTGTTCTCAGACTCCACAGAAATAAGGCTAGCAAAGAGATCCACGAAATACAGATGTAAGTCTGTGAGATGAATTAACAGAACACTAAGCAGTTTCTCAGAAAGCTTCTTTCCAGATTTCATCTGAGGATATTTCCTTTTTCACCATAACCCTCTATGGGCTTCCAAATATCACTTTGCCAATTCCATAAGAACTGTCTTAGCGAAAGGCTTCTTGAGGGGAAAGCTGTAACTCTGTGAGATGATTTCACAGAACACAAAGAAGTTTCTCAGAAAGCTTCTTTCTCTTTATTATCGGAGGATATTTCCTTTGGCCGTATAGTCTTCAAAGAGATCCGAAATATCTGTTCTCAGATTCCACAGAAATAAGGCTAGCAAAGAGATCCACGAAATACAGATGTAAGTCTGTGAGATGAATTAACAGAACACTAAGCAGATTCTAAGAAAGCTTCTTTGCAGATTTCATCTGAGGATATTTCCTTTTTAACCATAGCCCTCTATGGGCTTCCAAATATCACTGTGCCAATTCCACAAGAACCGTCTTAGCGAAAGGCTTTTGAGGGGAAAGCTGTAACTCTGTGAGATGATTTCACAGAACACAAAGAAGCTTCTCAGAAAACTTCTTTGTCTTTGTTATCGGAGGATATTTCCTTTGGCCCTATAGTCTTCAAAGGGATCCGAAATATCTGTTCTCAGATTCCACAGAAATAAGGCTAGCAAAGAGATCCACGAAATACAGATGTAATCTGTGAGATGAATTAACCGAACACTAAGCAGTTTCTCAGAAAGCTTCTTTCCAGATTTCATCTGAGGATATTTCCTTTTTCAACATAGACCTCTACGGGCTTCCAAATATCACTTTGCCAATTCCACAAGAACTGTCTTAGCGAAAGGCTTCTTGAGGGGAAAGCTGTAACTCTGTGAGATGATTTCACAGAACACAAAGAAGTTTCTCAGAAAGCTTCTTTCTCTTTGTTATCGGAGGATATTTCCTTTGTCCCTATAGACTTCAAAGGGATCCGAAATATCTGTTCTCAGATTCCAGAGAAATAAGGCTAGCAAAGAAATCCACGAAATACAGATGTAAGTCTGTGAGATGAATTAACAGAACACTAAGAAGTTTCTCACAAAGCTTCTTTCCAGATTTCATCTGAGGATATTTCCTTTTTCACCATAGCCCTCTACGGGCTTCCAAATATCACTTTTCCAATTCCACAAGAACTGTCTTAGTGAAAGGCTTCTTGAGGGGAAAGCTGTAACTCTGTGAGATGATTTCACAGAACACAAGGAAGTTTCTCAGAAAGCTTCTTTCTCTTTGTTATCGGAGGATATTTCCTTTGGCCCTATAGTCTTCAAAGGGATCCGAAATATCTGTTCTCAGATTCCACAGAAATAAGGCTAGCAAAGAGATCCACGAAATACAGATGTAACTCTGTGAGATGAATTAACAGAACACTAAGCAGTTTCTCAGAAAGCTTCTTTCCAGATTTCATCTGAGGATATTTCCTTTTTCACCACAGCCGTCTAAGGGCTTCCAAATATCACTTTGCCAATTCCACAAGAACTGTCTTAGCGAAAGGCTTCTTGAGGGGAAAGCTGTAACTCTGTGAGATGATTTCACAGAACACAAAGAAGTTTCTCAGAAAGCTTCTTTCTCTTTGTAATCGGAGGATATTTCCTTTGGCCGTATAGTCTTCAAAGAGATCCGAAATATCTGTTCTCAGATTCCACAGAAATAAGGCTAGCAAAGAGATCCACGAAATACAGATGTAAGTCTGTGAGATGAATTAACAGAACACTAAGCAGTTTCTAAGAAAGCTTCTTTGCAGATTTCATCTGAGGATATTTCTTTTTTCACCGTAGCCCTCTATGGGCTTCCAAATATCACTTTGCCAATTCCACAAGAACTGTCTTAGCGAAAGGCTTCTTGAGGGGAAAGCTGTAACTCTGTGAGATGTTTCACAGAACACAAAGAAGCTTCTCAGAAAACTTCTTTCTCTTTGTTATCAGAGGATATTTCCTTTGGCCCTATAGCCTTCAAAGGGATCCAAAATATCTGTGCTCAGATTCCAGAGAAATAAGGCTAGCAAAGAAATCCACGAAACACAGATGTAAGTCTGTGAGATGAATTAACAGAACACTAAGCAGTTTCTCACAAAGCTTCTTTCCAGATTTCATCTGAGGATATTTCCTTTTTCACCATAGCCCTCTATGGGCTTCCAAATATCACTTTGCCAATTCCACAAGAACTGTCTTAGCGAAAGGCTTCTTGAGGGGAAAGCTGTAACTCTGTGAGATGATTTCACAGAACACAAAGAAGTTTCTCAGAAAGCTTCTTTCTCTTTGTTATCGGAGGATATTTCCTTTGGCCCTATAGTCTTCAAAGGGATCCGAAATATCTGTTCTCAGATTCCACAGAAATAAGGCTAGCAAAGAGATCCACGAAATACAGATGTAACTCTGTGAGATGAATTAACAGAACACTAAGCAGTTTCTCAGAAAGCTTCTTTCCAGATTTCATCTGAGGATATTTCCTTTTTCACCATAGCCCTCTATGGCTTCCAAATATAACTTTGCCAATTCCACAAGATCTGTCTTAGCGAAAGGGTTCTTGAGGGGAAAGCTGTAACTCTGTGAGATGATTTCACAGAACACAAAGAAGTTTCTCAGAAAGCTTCTTTCTCTTTGTTATCGGAGGATATTTCCTTTGGCCCTATAGTCTTCAAAGGGATCCGAAATATCTGTTCTCAGATTCCACAGAAATAAGGCTAGCAAAGAGATCCACGAAATACAGGTGTAACTCTGTGAGATGAATTAACAGGACACTAAGCTGTTTCTAAGAAAACTTCTTTCCAGGTTTCATCTGAGGATATTTCCTTTTTCACCATAGCCCTCTATGGGCTTCCAAATATCACTTTGCCAATTCCACAAGAACTGTCTTAGCGAAAGGCTTCTTGAGGGGAAAGCTGTAACTCTGTGAGATGATTTCACAGAACACAAAGAAGTTTCTCAGAAAGCTTCTTTCTCTTTGTTATCGGAGGATATTTCCTTTGGCCCTATAGTCTTCAAAGGGATCCGAAATATCTGTTCTCAGATTCCACAGAAATAAGGCTAGCAAAGAGATCCACGAAATACAGATGTAACTCTGTGAGATGAATTAACAGGACACTAAGCAGTTTCTCAGAAATCTTCTTTCCAGATTTCATCTGAGGATATTTCCTTTTTCACCCTAGCCCTCTAAGGGCTTCAAATATCACTTTGCCAATTCCACAAGAACTGTCTTAGCGAAAGGCTTCTTGAGAGGAAAGCTGTAACTCTGTGAGATGATTTCACAGAACACAAAGAAGTTTCTCAGAAAGCTTCTTTCTCTTTGTTATGGGAGGATATTTCCTTTGGCCGTATAGTCTTCAAAGGGATCCGAAGTATCTGTTCTCAGATTCCACAGAAATAAGGCTAGCAAAGAGATCCACAAAATACAGATGTAACTCTGTGAGATGAATTAACAGGACACTAAGCAGTTTCTCAGAAAGCTTCTTTCCAGATTTCATCTGAGGATATTTAATTTTTCACCATAGCCCTCTATTGGCTTCCAAATATCACTTTGCCAATTCCACAAGAACTGTCTTAGCGAAAGGCTTCTTGAGGGGAAAGCTGTAACTCTGTGAGATGATTTCACAGAACACAAAGAAGTTTCTCAGAAAGCTTCTTTCTCTTTGTTATCGGAGGATATTTCCTTTGGCCCTATAGTCTTCAAAGGGATCCGAAATATCTGTTCTCAGATTCCACAGAAATAAGGCTAGCAAAGAGATCCATGAAATACAGATGTAACTCTGTGAGATGAATTAACAGGACACTAAGCAGTTTCTAAGAAAGCTTCTTTACAGATTTCATCTGAGGATATTTCCTTTTTCACCATAGGCCCTATGACTTCCAAATATCACTTTGCCAATTCCACAAGAACTGTCTTAGCGAAAGGCTTCTTGAGGGGAAAGCTGTAACTCTGTGAGATGATTTCACAGAACACAAAGAAGTTTCTCAGAAAGCTTCTTTCTCTTTGTTATGGGAGGATATTTCCTTTGGCCCTATAGTCTTCAAAGGGATCCGAAATATCTGTTCTCAGATTCCACAGAAATAAGGCTAGCAAAGAGATCCAGGAAATACAGATGTAAGTCTGTGAGATGAATTAACAGAACACTAAGCAGTTTCTCAGAAAGCTTCCTTCCAGATGTCATCCGAGGATATTTCTTTTTTCAACATCGACCTCTAGGGGCTTCCAAATATCACTTTGCCAATTCCACAAGAACTGACTTAGCGAAAGGCTTCTTGAGGGGAAAGCTGTAACTCTGTGAGATGATTTCACAGAACACAAAGAAGTTTCTCAGAAAGCTTCTTTCTCTTTGTTATCGGATGATATTTCCTTTGGCCCTATAGACTTCAAAGGGATCCGAAATATCTGTTCTCAGATTCCAGAGAAATAAGGCTAGCAAAGAGATCCACGAAATACAGATGTAAGTCTGTGAGATGAATTAACAGAACACTAAGTAGTTTCTCAGAAAGCTTCTTTCCAGATTTCATCTGAGGATATTTCCTTTTTCACCATAACCCTCTATGGGCTTCCAAATATCACTTTGCCAATTCCACAAGAACTGTCTTAGCGAAAGGCTTCTTGAGGGGAAAGCTGTAACTCTGTGAGATGATTTCACAGAACACAAAGAAGTTTCTCAGAAAGCTTCTTTCTCTCTGTTATCGGAGGATATTTCCTTTGGCCGTATAGTCTTCAAAGAGATCCGAAATATCTGTTCTCAGATTCCACAGAAATAAGGCTAGCAAAGAGATCCACGAAATACAGATGTAACTCTGTGAGATGAATTAACGGAACACTAAGCAGTTTCTCAGAAAGCTTCTTTCCAGATTTCATCTGAGGATATATCCTTTTTCACCATAGCCCTCTATGGGCTTCCAAATATCACTTTGCCAATTCCACAAGAACTGTCTTAGCGAAAGGCTTCTTGAGGGGAAAGCTGTAACTCTGTGAGATGATTTCACAGAACACAAAGAAGTTTCTCAGAAAGCTTCTTTCTCTTTGTTATCGGAGGATATTTCCTTTGGCCGTATAGTCTTCAAAGAGATCCGAAATATCTGTTCTCAGATTCCACAGAAATAAGGCTAGCAAAGAGATCCACGAAATACAGATGTAAGTCTGTGAGATGAATTAACAGAACACTAAGCAGTTTCTAAGAAAGCTTCTTTGCAGATTTCATCTGAGGATATTTCTTTTTTCACCATAGCCCTCTATGGGCTTTCAAATATCACTTTGCCAATTCCACAAGAACTGTCTTAGCGAAAGGCTTCTTGAGGGGAAAGCTGTAACTCTGTGAGATGTTTCACAGAACACAAAGAAGCTTCTCAGAAAACTTCTTTCTCTTTGTTATCAGAGGATATTTTCTTTGGCCCTATAACCTTCAAAGGGATCCGAAATATCTGTTCTCAGATTCCAGAGAAATAAGGCTAGCAAAGAAATCCACGAAATACAGATGTAAGTCTGTGAGATGAATTAACAGAACACTAAGCAGTTTCTCAGAAAGCTTCTTTCCAGATTTCATCTGAGGATATTTCCTTTTTCACCATAGCCCTCTATGGGCTTCCAAATATCACTTTGCCAATTCCACAAGAACTGTCTCAGCGAAAGGCTTCTTGAGGGGAAAGCTGTAACTCTGTGAGTTGATTTCACAGAACACAAAGAAGTTTCTCAGAAAGCTTCTTTCTCTTTGTTATCGGAGGATATTTCCTTTGGACCTATAGTCTTCAAAGGGATCCGAAATATCTCTTCTCAGATTCCACAGAAATAAGGCTAGCAAAGAGATCCACGAAATACAGATAAGTCTGGGAGATGAATTAACAGAACACTAAGCAGTTTCTCAGAAAGCTTCTTTCCAGATTTCATCTGAGGATATTTCCTTTTTAACCATAGCCCTCTATGGGCTTCCAAATATCACTTTGCCAATTCCACAAGAACTGTCTTAGCGAAAGGCTTTTGAGGGGAAAGCTGTAACTCTGTGAGATGATTTCACAGAACACAAAGAAGCTTCTCAGAAAACTTCTTTCTCTTTGTTATCAGAGGATATTTCCTTTGGCCCTATAGCCTTCAAAGGGATCCGAAATATCTGTTCTCAGATTCCACAGAAATAAGGCTAGCAAAGAGATCCACGAAATACAGATGTAATCTGTGAGATGAATTAACCGAACACTAAGCAGTTTCTCAGAAAGCTTCTTTCCAGATTTCATCTGAGGATATTTCCTTTTTCACCATAGACCTCTACGGGCTTCCAAATATCACTTTGACAATTCCACAAGAACTGTCTTAGCGAAAGGCTTCTTGAGGGGAAAGCTGTAACTCTGTGAGATGATTTCACAGAACACAAAGAAGTTTCTCAGAAAGCTTCTTTCTCTTTGTTATCGGAGGATATTTCCTTTGGCCCTATAGACTTCAAAGGGATCCGAAATATCTGTTCTCAGATTCCAGAGAAATAAGGCTAGCAAAGAAATCCACGAAATACAGATGTAAGTCTGTGAGATGAATTAACAGAACACTAAGAAGTTTCTCACAAAGCTTCTTTCCAGATTTCATCTGAGGATATTTCCTTTTTCACCATAGCCCTCTATGGGCTTCCAAATATCACTTTGCCAATTCCACAAGAACTGTCTTAGCGAAAGGCTTCTTGAGGGGAAAGCTGTAACTCTGTGAGATGATTTCACAGAACACAAAGAAGTTTCTCAGAAAGCTTCTTTGTCTTTGTTATCGGAGGATATTTCCTTTGGCCCTATAGTCTTCAAAGGGATCCGAAATATCTGTTCTCAGATTCCACAGAAATAAGGCTAGCAAAGAAATCCACGAAATACAGATGTAACTCTGTGAGATGAATTAACAGAACACTAAGCAGTTTCTCAGAAAGCTTCTTTCCAGATTTCATCTGAGGATATTTCCTTTTTCACCATAGCCCTCTATGGGCTTCCAAATATCAATTTGCCAATTCCACAAGAACTGTCTTAGCGAAAGGCTTCTTGAGGGGAAAGCTGTAACTCTGTGAGATGATTGCACAGAACACAAAGAAGTTTCTCAGAAAGCTTCTTTCTCTTTGTTATCGGAGAATATTTCCTTTGGCCCTATAGTCTTCAAAGGGATCCGAAATATTGTTCTCAGATTCCACAGAAATAAGGCTAGCAAAGAGATACACGAAATACAGATGTAAGTCTGTGAGATGAATTAACAGAACACTAAGCAGTTTCTCAGAAAGCTTCTTTCCAGATTTCATTTGAGGATATATCCTTTTTCACCATAGCCCTCTATGGGCTTCCAAATATCACTTTGCCAATTCCACAAGAACTGTCTTAGCGAAAGGCTTCTTGAGGGGAAAGCTGTAACTCTGTGAGATGATTTCACAGAACACAAAGAAGTTTCTCAGAAAGCTTTTTTGTCTTTGTTATCGGAGGATATTTCCTTTGGCCCTATAGTCTTCAAAGGGATCCGAAATATCTGTTCTCAGATTCCACAGAAATAAGGCTAGCAAAGAGATCCAGGAAATACAGATGTAACTCTGTGAGATGAATTAACAGAACACTAAGCAGTTTCTCAGAAAGCTTCTTTCCAGATTTCATTTGAGGATATTTCCTTTTTCACCATAGCCCTCTATGGGCTTCCAAATATCACTTTGCCAATTCCACAAGAACTGTCTTAGCGAAAGGCTTCTTGAGGGGAAAGCTGTAACTCTGTGAGATGATTTCACAGAACACAAAGAAGTTTCTCAGAAAGCTTCTTTGTCTTTGTTATCGGAGGATATTTCCTTTGGCCCTATAGTCTTCAAAGGGATCCGAAATATCTGTTCTGAGATTCCACAGAAATAAGGCTAGCAAAGAGATCCACGAAATACAGATGTAACTCTGTGAGATGAATTAACAGAACACTAAGCAGTTTCTCAGAAAGCTTCTTTCCAGATTTCATCTGAGGATATTTCCTTTTTCACCATAGCCCTCTATGGGCTTCCAAATATCACTTTGCCAATTCCACAAGAACTGTCTTAGCGAAAGGCTTCTTGAGGGGAAAGCTGTAACTCTGTGACACGATTTCACAGAACACAAAGAAGTTTCTCAGAAAGCTTCTTTGTCTTTGTTATCGGAGGATATTTCCTTTGGCCCTATAGTCTTCAAAGGGATCCGAAATATCTGTTCTCAGATTCCAGAGAAATAAGGCTAGCAAAGAGATCCACGAAATACAGATGTAAGTCTGTGAGATGAATTAAAAGAACACTAAGCAGTTTCTCAGAAAGCTTCTTTCCAGATTTCATCTGAGGATATTTCCTTTTTCACCATAGCCCTCTATGGGCTTCCAAATATCACTTTGCCAATTCCAAAAGAACTGTCTTAGCTAAAGGCTTCTTGAGGGGAAAGCTGTAACTCTGTGAGATGATTTCACAGAACACAAAGAAGTTTCTCAGAAAGCTTCTTTCTCTTTGTTATCGGAGGATATTTCCTTTGGCCCTATAGTCTTCAAAGGGATCCGAAATATCTGTTCTCAGATTCCACAGAAATAAGGCTAGCAAAGAGATCCACGAAATACAGATGTAAGTCTGTGAGATGAACTAACAGAACACTAAGCAGTTTCTCAGAAAGCTTCTTTCCAGATTTCATCTGAGGATATTTCCTTTTTCACCATAGCCCTCTATGGGCTTCCAAATATCACTTTGCCAATTCCACAAGAACTGTCTTAGCGAAAGGCTTCTTGAGGGGAGAGCTGTAACTCTGTGAGAAGATTTCACAGAACACAAAGAAGTTTCTCAGAAAGCTTCTTTCTCTTTGTTATCGGAGGATATTTCCTTTGGCCCTATAGTTTTCAAAGGGATCCGAAATATCTGTTCTCAGATTCCACAGAAATAAGGCTAGCAAAGAGATCCAGGAAATACAGATGTAAGTCTGTGAGATGAATTAACAGAACACTAAGCAGTTTCTCAGAAAGATTCTTTCCAGATTTCATATGAGGATATTTCTTTTTTCACCATAGCCCTCTATGGGCTTCCAAATATCACTTTGCCAATTCCACAAGAACTGTCTTAGCGAAAGGCTTCTTGAGGGGAAAGCTGTAACTCTGTGAGATGATTTCACAGAACACAAAGAAGTTTCTCAGAAAGCTTCTTTCTCTTTGTTATCGGAGGATATTTCCTTTGGCCCTATAGTCTTCAAAGGGATCCGAAATATCTGTTCTCAGATTCCACAGAAATAAGGCTAGCAAAGAGATCCACGAAATACAGATGTAACTCTCTGAGATGAATTAACAGGACACTAAGCAGTTTCTCAGAAAGCTTCTTTCCAGATTTCATCTGAGGATATTTCCTTTTTCACCATAGCCCTCTATGGGCTTCCAAATATCACTTTGCCAATTCCACAAGAACTGTCTTAGCGACAGGCTTCTTGAGGGTTAAGATGTAACTCTGTGAGATGATTTCACAGAACACAAAGAAGTTTCTCAGAAAGCTTCTTTCTCTTTGTTATCGGAGGATATTTCCTTTGGCCGTATAGTCTTCAAAGGGATCCGAAATATCTGTTCTCAGATTCCACAGAAATAAGGCTAGCAAAGAGATCCACGAAATACAGATGTAACTCTGTGAGATGAATTAACAGGACACTAAGCAGTTTCTCAGAAAGCTTCTTTCCAGATTTCATCTGAGGATATTTCCTTTTTCACCATAGCCCTCTATGGGCTTCCAAATATCACTTTGCCAATTCCACAAGAACTGTCTTAGCGAAAGGCTTCTTGAGGGGAAAGCTGTAACTCTGTGAGATGATTTCAGAGAACACAAAGAAGTTTCTCAGAAAGCTTCTTTCTCTTTATTATCGGAGGATATTTCCTTTGGCCCTATAGTCTTCAAAGGGATCCGAAATATCTGTTCTCAGATTCCACAGAAATAAGGCTAGCAAAGAGATCCACGAAATACAGATGTAACTCTGTGAGATGAATTAACAGGACACTAAGCAGTTTCTCAGAAAGCTTCATTCCAGATGTCATCCGAGGATATTTCCTTTTTCAACATCGCCCTCTAGGGGCTTCCAAATATCACTTTGCCAATTCCACGAGAACTGAATTAGCGAAAGGCTTCTTGAGGGGAAAGCTGTAACTCTGTGAGATGATTTCATAGAACACAAAGAAGTTTCTCAGAAAGCTTCTTTCTCTTTGTTATCGGAGGATATTTCCTTTGGCCGTATAGTCTTCAAAGAGATCCGAAATATCTGTTCTCAGATTCCACAGAAATAGGGCTAGCAAAGAGATCCACGAAATACAGATGTAAGTCTGTGAGATGAATTAACAGAACACTAAGCAGTTTCTAAGAAAGCTTCTTTGCAGATTTCATCTGAGGATATTTCTTTTTTCACCATAGCCCTCTATGGGCTTCCAAATATCACTTTGCCAATTCCACAAGAACTGTCTTAGCGAAAGGCTTCTTGAGGGGAAAGCTGTAACTCTGTGAGATGATTTCACAGAACACAAAGAAGTTTCTCAGAAAGCTTCTTTCTCTTTGTTATCGGAGGATATTTCCTTTGGCCCTATAGACTTCAAAGGGATCCGAAACATCTGTTCTCAGATTCCAGAGAAATAAGGCTAGCAAAGAGATCCACGAAATACAGATGTAACTCTGTGAGATGAATTAACAGAACACTAAGCAGTTTCTCAGAAAGCTTCTTTCCAGATTTCATCTGAGGATATTTCCTTTTTCACCATAGCCCTCTATGGGCTTCCAAATATCACTTTGCCAATTCCACAAGAACTGTCTTAGCGAAAGGCTTCTTGAGGGGAAAGCTGTAACTCTGTGAGATGATTTCACAGAACACAAAGAAGTTTCTCAGAAAGCTTCTTTCTCTTTGTTATCGGAGGATATTTCCTTTGGCCCTATAGTCTTCAAAGGGATCCGAAATATCTGTTCTCAGATTCCACAGAAATAAGGCTAGTAAAGAGAACCACGAAATAGAGATGTAACTCTTTGAGATGAATTAACAGAACACTAAGCAGTTTCACAGAACGCTTCTTTCCAGATTTCATCTGAGGATATTTCCTTTTTCACCATAGCCCTCTAAGGCTTCCAAATATCACTTTGCCAATTCCACAAGAACTGTCTTAGCGAAAGGCTTCTTGAGGGGAAAGCTGTAACTCTGTGAGATGATTTCACAGAACACAAAGAAGTTTCTCAGAAAGCTTCTTTCTCTTTGTTATGTTAGGATATTTCCTTTGGCCCTATAGTCTTCAGAGGGATCCGAAATATCTGTTCTCAGATTCCACAGAAATAAGGCTAGCAAAGAGATCCACGAAATACAGATGTAACTCTGTGAGATGAATTAACAGGACACTAAGCAGTTTCTCAGAAAGCTTCTTTCCAGATTTCATCTGAGGATATTTAATTTTTCACCATAGCCCTCTATGGGCTTCCAAATATCACTTTGCCAATTCCACAAGAACTGTCTTAGCGAAAGGCTTCTTGAGGGGAAAGCTGTAACTCTGTGAGATGATTTCACAGAACACAAAGAAGTTTCTCAGAAAGCTTCTTTCTCTTTGTTATCCGAGGATATTTCCTTTGGCCCTATAGACTTCAATGGGATCCGAAATATCTGTTCTCAGATTCCACAGAAATAAGGCTAGCAAAGAGATCCACGAAATACAGATGTAAGTCTGTGAGATGAATTAAGAGAACACTAAGCAGTTTCTCAGAAAGCTTCTTTCCAGATTTCATCTGAGGATATTTCCTTTTTCACCATAGCCCTCTATGGGCTTCCAAATATCACTTTGCCAAATCCACAAGAACTGTCTTAGCGAAAGGCTTGTTGACTGGAAAGCTGTAACTCTGTGAGATGATTTCACAGAACACAAAGAAGTTTCTCAGAAAGCTTCTTTCTCTTTGTTATCGGAGGATATTTCCTTTGGCCCTATAGTCTTCAAAGGGATCCGAAATATCTGTTCTCAGATTCCACAGAAATAAGGCTAGCAAAGAGATCCACGAAATACAGATGTAAGTCTGTGAGATGAATTAACAGGACACTAAGCAGTTTCTCAGAAAGCTTCTTTCCAGATTTCATCTGAGGATATTTCCTTTTTCACCATAGCCCTCTACTGGCTTCAAAATATCACTTTGCCAATTCCACAAGAACTGTCTTAGCGAAAGGCTTCTTGAGGGGAAAGCTGTAACTCTGTGAGATGATTTCACAGAACTCAAAGAAGTTTCTCAGAAAGCTTCTTTGTCTTTGTTATCGGAGGATATTTCCTTTGGCCCTAAAGTCCTCAAAGGGATACGAAATATCTGTTCTCAGATTCCACAGAAATAAGGCTAGCAAAGAGATCCACGAAATACAGATGTAACTCTCTGAGATGAATTAACAGGACACTAAGCAGTTTCTCAGAAAGCTTCTTTCCAGATTTCATCTGAGGATATTTCCTTTTTCACCATAGCCCTCTATGGCTTCCAAATATCACTTTGCCAATTCCACAAGAACTGTCTTAGCGAAAGGCTTCTTGAGGGGAAAGCAGTAACTCTCTGAGATGATTTCACAGAACACAAAGAAGTTTCTCAGAAAGCTTCTTTCTCTTTGTTATCGGAGGAAATTTCCTTTGGCCCTATAGTCTTCCAAGGGATCCGAAATATCTGTTCTCAGATTCCACAGAAATAAGGCTAGCAAAGAGATCCACGAAATACAGATGTAACTCTGTGAGATGAATTAACAGACCACTAAGCAGTTTCTCAGAAAGCTTCTTTCCAGATTTCATCTGAGGATATTTCCTTTTTCACCATAGCCCTCTATGGCTTCCAAATATCACTTTGCCAATTCCACAAGAACTGTCTTAGCGAAAGGCTTCTCGAGGGGAAAGCTGCAACTCTGTGAGATGATTTCACAGAACACAAAGAAGTTTCTCAGAATGCTTCTTTCTCTTTGTTATCGGAGGATATTTCCTTTGGCCCTATCGTCTTCAAAGGGATCCGAAATATCTGTTCTCAGATTCCACAGAAATAAGGCTAGCAAAGAGATCCACGAAATACAGATGTAACTCTGTGAGATGAATTAACAGGACACTAAGCAGTTTCTCAGAAAGCTTCTTTCCAGATTTCATCTGAGGATATTTCCTTTTTCACCATAGCCCTCTATGGGCTTCCAAATATCACTTTGCCAATTCCACAAGAACTGTCTTAGCGAAAGGCTTCTAGAGGGGAAAGCTGTAACTCTGTGAGATGATTTCACAGAACACAAAGAAGTTTCTCAGAAAGCTTCTTTGTCTTTGTTATCGGAGGATATTTCCTTTGGCCCTATAGTCTTCAAAGGGATCCTAAATATCTGTTCTCAGATTCCACAGAAATAAGGCTAGCAAAGAGATCCACGAAATACAGATGTAACTCTGTGAGATGAATTAACAGGACACTAAGCAGTTTCTCAGAAAGCTTCTTTCCAGATTTCATCTGAGGATATTTCATTTTTCACCATAGCCCTCTATGGGCTTCCAAATATCACTTTGCCAATTCCACAAGAACTGTCTTAGCGAAAGGCTTCTTGAGGGGAAAGCTGTAACTCTGTGAGATGATTTCACAGAACACAAAGAAGTTTCTCAGAAAGCTTCTTTCTCTTTGTTATCGGAGGATATTTCCTTTGGCCCTATAGTCTTCAAAGGGATCCGAAATATCTGTTCTCAGATTCCACAGAAATAAGGCTAGCAAAGAGATCCACGAAATACAGGTGTAACTCTGTGAGATGAATTAACAGAACACTAAGCAGTTTCTCAGAAATCTTCTTTCCAGATTTCATCTGAGGATTTTTCCTTTTTCACCATAGCCCTCTATGGGCTTCCAAATATCACTTTGCCAATTCCACAAGAACTGTCTTAGCGAAAGGCTTCTTGAGGGGAAAGCTGTAACTCTGTGAGATGATTTCACAGAACACAAAGAAGTTTCTCAGAAAGCTTCTTTCTCTATGTTATCGGAGGATATTTCCTTTGGCCCTATAGTCTTCAAAGGGATCCGAAATATCTGTTCTCAGATTCCACAGAAATAAGGCTAGCAAAGAGATCCACGAAATACAGATGTAACTCTGTGAGATGAATTAACAGGACACTAAGCAGTTTCTCAGAAAGCTTCTTTCCAGATTTCATCTGAGGATATTTAATTTTTCACCATAGCCCTCTATGGGCTTCCAAATATCACTTTGCCAATTCCACAAGAACTGTCTTAGCGAAAGGCTTCTTGAGGGGAAAGCTGTAACTCTGTGAGATGATTTCACAGAACACAAAGAAGTTTCTCAGAAAGCTTCTTTCTCTTTGTTATCAGAGGATATTTCCTTTGGCCCTATAGTCTTCAAAGGGATCCGAAATATCTGTTCTCAGATTCCACAGAAATAAGGCTAGCAAAGAGATCCACGAAATACAGATGTAACTCTGTGAGATGAATTAACAGAACACTAAGCAGTTTCTCAGAAAGCTTCTTTCCAGATTTCATCTGAGGATATTTCCTTTTTCACCATAGCCCTCTATGGCTTCCAAATATCACTTTGCCAATTCCACAAGAACTGTCTTAGCGAAAGGCTTCTTGAGGGGAAAGCTGTAACTCTGTGAGATGATTTCACAGAACACAAAGAAGTTTCTCAGAAAGCTTCTTTCTCTTTGTTATCAGAGGATATTTCCTTTGGCCCTATAGTCTTCAAAGGGATCCGAAATATCTGTTCTCAGATTCCAGAGAAATAAGGCTAGCAAAGAGATCCACGAAATACAGATGTAACTCTGTGAGATGAATTAACAGAACACTAAGCAGTTTCTCAGAAAGCTTCTTTCCAGATTTCATCGGAGGATATTTCCTTTTTCACCATAGCCCTCTATGGCTTCCAAATATCACTTTGCCAATTCCACAAGAACTGTCTTAGCGAAAGGCTTCTTGAGGGGAAAGCTGTAACTCTGTGAGATGATTTCACAGAACACAAAGAAGTTTCTCAGAAAGCTTCTTTCTCTTTGTTATGTTAGGATATTTCCTTTGGCCCTATAGTCTTCAGAGGGATCCGAAATATCTGTTCTCAGATTCCACAGAAATAAGGCTAGCAAAGAGATCCACGAAATACAGATGTAACTCTGTGAGATGAATTAACAGGACACTAAGCAGTTTCTCAGAAAGCTTCTTTCCAGATTTCATCTGAGGATATTTAATTTTTCACCATAGCCCTCTATGGGCTTCCAAATATCACTTTGCCAATTCCACAAGAACTGTCTTAGCGAAAGGCTTCTTGAGGGGAAAGCTGTAACTCTGTGAGATGATTTCACAGAACACAAAGAAGTTTCTCAGAAAGCTTCTTTCTCTTTGTTATCCGAGGATATTTCCTTTGGCCCTATAGACTTCAATGGGATCCGAAATATCTGTTCTCAGATTCCACAGAAATAAGGCTAGCAAAGAGATCCACGAAATACAGATGTAAGTCTGTGAGATGAATTAAGAGAACACTAAGCAGTTTCTCAGAAAGCTTCTTTCCAGATTTCATCTGAGGATATTTCCTTTTTCACCATAGCCCTCTATGGGCTTCCAAATATCACTTTGCCAAATCCACAAGAACTGTCTTAGCGAAAGGCTTGTTGACTGGAAAGCTGTAACTCTGTGAGATGATTTCACAGAACACAAAGAAGTTTCTCAGAAAGCTTCTTTCTCTTTGTTATCGGAGGATATTTCCTTTGGCCCTATAGTCTTCAAAGGGATCCGAAATATCTGTTCTCAGATTCCACAGAAATAAGGCTAGCAAAGAGATCCACGAAATACAGATGTAAGTCTGTGAGATGAATTAACAGGACACTAAGCAGTTTCTCAGAAAGCTTCTTTCCAGATTTCATCTGAGGATATTTCCTTTTTCACCATAGCCCTCTACTGGCTTCAAAATATCACTTTGCCAATTCCACAAGAACTGTCTTAGCGAAAGGCTTCTTGAGGGGAAAGCTGTAACTCTGTGAGATGATTTCACAGAACTCAAAGAAGTTTCTCAGAAAGCTTCTTTGTCTTTGTTATCGGAGGATATTTCCTTTGGCCCTAAAGTCCTCAAAGGGATACGAAATATCTGTTCTCAGATTCCACAGAAATAAGGCTAGCAAAGAGATCCACGAAATACAGATGTAACTCTCTGAGATGAATTAACAGGACACTAAGCAGTTTCTCAGAAAGCTTCTTTCCAGATTTCATCTGAGGATATTTCCTTTTTCACCATAGCCCTCTATGGCTTCCAAATATCACTTTGCCAATTCCACAAGAACTGTCTTAGCGAAAGGCTTCTTGAGGGGAAAGCAGTAACTCTCTGAGATGATTTCACAGAACACAAAGAAGTTTCTCAGAAAGCTTCTTTCTCTTTGTTATCGGAGGAAATTTCCTTTGGCCCTATAGTCTTCCAAGGGATCCGAAATATCTGTTCTCAGATTCCACAGAAATAAGGCTAGCAAAGAGATCCACGAAATACAGATGTAACTCTGTGAGATGAATTAACAGACCACTAAGCAGTTTCTCAGAAAGCTTCTTTCCAGATTTCATCTGAGGATATTTCCTTTTTCACCATAGCCCTCTATGGCTTCCAAATATCACTTTGCCAATTCCACAAGAACTGTCTTAGCGAAAGGCTTCTCGAGGGGAAAGCTGCAACTCTGTGAGATGATTTCACAGAACACAAAGAAGTTTCTCAGAATGCTTCTTTCTCTTTGTTATCGGAGGATATTTCCTTTGGCCCTATCGTCTTCAAAGGGATCCGAAATATCTGTTCTCAGATTCCACAGAAATAAGGCTAGCAAAGAGATCCACGAAATACAGATGTAACTCTGTGAGATGAATTAACAGGACACTAAGCAGTTTCTCAGAAAGCTTCTTTCCAGATTTCATCTGAGGATATTTCCTTTTTCACCATAGCCCTCTATGGGCTTCCAAATATCACTTTGCCAATTCCACAAGAACTGTCTTAGCGAAAGGCTTCTAGAGGGGAAAGCTGTAACTCTGTGAGATGATTTCACAGAACACAAAGAAGTTTCTCAGAAAGCTTCTTTGTCTTTGTTATCGGAGGATATTTCCTTTGGCCCTATAGTCTTCAAAGGGATCCTAAATATCTGTTCTCAGATTCCACAGAAATAAGGCTAGCAAAGAGATCCACGAAATACAGATGTAACTCTGTGAGATGAATTAACAGGACACTAAGCAGTTTCTCAGAAAGCTTCTTTCCAGATTTCATCTGAGGATATTTCATTTTTCACCATAGCCCTCTATGGGCTTCCAAATATCACTTTGCCAATTCCACAAGAACTGTCTTAGCGAAAGGCTTCTTGAGGGGAAAGCTGTAACTCTGTGAGATGATTTCACAGAACACAAAGAAGTTTCTCAGAAAGCTTCTTTCTCTTTGTTATCGGAGGATATTTCCTTTGGCCCTATAGTCTTCAAAGGGATCCGAAATATCTGTTCTCAGATTCCACAGAAATAAGGCTAGCAAAGAGATCCACGAAATACAGGTGTAACTCTGTGAGATGAATTAACAGAACACTAAGCAGTTTCTCAGAAATCTTCTTTCCAGATTTCATCTGAGGATTTTTCCTTTTTCACCATAGCCCTCTATGGGCTTCCAAATATCACTTTGCCAATTCCACAAGAACTGTCTTAGCGAAAGGCTTCTTGAGGGGAAAGCTGTAACTCTGTGAGATGATTTCACAGAACACAAAGAAGTTTCTCAGAAAGCTTCTTTCTCTATGTTATCGGAGGATATTTCCTTTGGCCCTATAGTCTTCAAAGGGATCCGAAATATCTGTTCTCAGATTCCACAGAAATAAGGCTAGCAAAGAGATCCACGAAATACAGATGTAACTCTGTGAGATGAATTAACAGGACACTAAGCAGTTTCTCAGAAAGCTTCTTTCCAGATTTCATCTGAGGATATTTAATTTTTCACCATAGCCCTCTATGGGCTTCCAAATATCACTTTGCCAATTCCACAAGAACTGTCTTAGCGAAAGGCTTCTTGAGGGGAAAGCTGTAACTCTGTGAGATGATTTCACAGAACACAAAGAAGTTTCTCAGAAAGCTTCTTTCTCTTTGTTATCAGAGGATATTTCCTTTGGCCCTATAGTCTTCAAAGGGATCCGAAATATCTGTTCTCAGATTCCACAGAAATAAGGCTAGCAAAGAGATCCACGAAATACAGATGTAACTCTGTGAGATGAATTAACAGAACACTAAGCAGTTTCTCAGAAAGCTTCTTTCCAGATTTCATCTGAGGATATTTCCTTTTTCACCATAGCCCTCTATGGCTTCCAAATATCACTTTGCCAATTCCACAAGAACTGTCTTAGCGAAAGGCTTCTTGAGGGGAAAGCTGTAACTCTGTGAGATGATTTCACAGAACACAAAGAAGTTTCTCAGAAAGCTTCTTTCTCTTTGTTATCAGAGGATATTTCCTTTGGCCCTATAGTCTTCAAAGGGATCCGAAATATCTGTTCTCAGATTCCAGAGAAATAAGGCTAGCAAAGAGATCCACGAAATACAGATGTAACTCTGTGAGATGAATTAACAGAACACTAAGCAGTTTCTCAGAAAGCTTCTTTCCAGATTTCATCGGAGGATATTTCCTTTTTCACCATAGCCCTCTATGGCTTCCAAATATCACTTTGCCAATTCCACAAGAACTGTCTTAGCGAAAGGCTTCTTGAGGGGAAAGCTGTAACTCTGTGAGATGATTTCACAGAACACAAAGAAGTTTCTCAGAAAGCTTCTTTCTCTTTGTTATCGGAGGATATTTCCTTTGGCCCTATAGTCTTCAAAGGGATCCGAAATATCTGTTCTCAGATTCCACAGAAATAAGGCTAGCAAAGAGATCCACGAAATACAGATGTAAGTCTGTGAGATGAATTAAGAGAACACTAAGCAGTTTCTCAGAAAGCTTCTTTCCAGATTTCATCTGAGGATATTTCCTTTTTCACCATAGCCCTCTATGGGCTTCCAAATATCACTTTGCCAAATCCACAATAACTGTCTTAGCGAAAGGCTTCTTGAGGGGAAAGCTGTAACTCTGTGAGATGATTTCACAGAACACAAAGAAGTTTCTCAGAAAGCTTCTTTCTCTTTGTTATGTTAGGATATTTCCTTTGGCCCTATAGTCTTCAGAGTGATCCGAAATATCTGTTCTCAGATTCCACAGAAATAAGGCTAGCAAAGAGATCCACGAAATACAGATGTAAGTCTGTGAGATGAATTAACAGGACACTAAGCAGTTTCTCAGAAAGCTTCTTTCCAGATTTCATCTGAGGATATTTCCTTTTTCACCATAGCCCTCTACTGGCTTCAAAATATCACTTTGCCAATTCCACAAGAACTGTCTTAGCGAAAGGCTTCTTGAGGGGAAAGCTGTAACTCTGTGAGATGATTTCACAGAACTCAAAGAAGTTTCTCAGAAAGCTTCTTTGTCTTTGTTATCGGAGGATATTTCCTTTGGCCCTAAAGTCTTCAAAGGGATACGAAATATCTGTTCTCAGATTCCACAGAAATAAGGCTAGCAAAGAGATCCACGAAATACAGATGTAACTCTCTGAGATGAATTAATAGGACACTAAGCAGTTTCTCAGAAAGCTTCTTTCCAGATTTCATCTGAGGATATTTCCTTTTTCATCGTAGCCCTCCATGGGCTTCCAAATATCACTTTACCAATT
Organism: Macaca nemestrina; assembly: GCF_043159975.1. Classification (NCBI taxonomy): domain Eukaryota; kingdom Metazoa; phylum Chordata; class Mammalia; order Primates; family Cercopithecidae; genus Macaca; species Macaca nemestrina. The sequence continues at coordinate 56,185,841 of NC_092129.1, read as the reverse complement.
CCACAAGAACTGTCTTAGCGAAAGGCTTCTTGAGGGGAAAGCTGTAACTCTGTGAGATGATTTCACAGAACACAAAGAAGTTTCTCAGAAAGCTTCTTTCTCTTTGTTATCGGAGGATATTTCCTTTGGCCCTATAGACTTCAAAGGGATCCGAAATATCTGTTCTCAGATTCCACAGAAATAAGGCTAGCAACGAGATCCATGAAATACAGATGTAAGTCTGTGAGATGAATTAACAGAACACTAAGCAGTTTCTCAGAAAGCTTCTTTCCAGATTTCATCTGAGGATATTTCCTTTTTCACCATAGCCCTCTATGGGCTTCCAAATATCACTTTGCCAATTCCACAGGAACTGTCTTAGCGAAAGGCTTCTTGAGGGGAAAGCTGTAACTCTGTGAGATGATTTCACAGAACACAAAGAAGTTTCTCAGAAAGCTTCTTTCTCTTTGTTATCGGAGGAAATTTCCTTTGGCCCTATAGTCTTCAAAGGGATCCGAAATATCTGTTCTCAGATTCCACAGAAATAAGGCTAGTAAAGAGATCCACGAAGTAGAGATTTAACTCTTTGAGATGAATTAACAGAACACTACGCAGTTTCACAGAAAGCTTCTTTCCAGATTTCATCTGAGGATATTTCCTTTTTCACCATAGCCCTCTATGGCATCCAAATATAACTTTGCCAATTCCACAAGATCTGTCTTAGCGAAAGGCTTCTTGAGGGGAAAGCTGTAACTCTGTGAGATGATTTCACAGAACACAAAGAAGTTTCTCAGAAAGCTTCTTTCTCTTTGTTATCGGAGGATATTTCCTTTGGCCCTATAGTCTTCCAAGGGAACCGAAATATCTGTTCTCAGATTCCACAGAAATAAGGCTAGCAAAGAGATCCACGAAATACAGATGTAACTCTGTGAGATGAATTAACAGAACACTAAGCAGTTTCTCAGAAAGCTTCTTTCCAGATTTCATCTGAGGATATTTCCTTTTTCACCATAGCCCTCTATGGCTTCCAAATATCACTTTGCCAATTCCACAAGAACTGTCTTAGCGAAAGGCTTCTTGAGGGGAAAGCTGTAACTCTGTGAGATGATTTCACAGAACACAAAGAAGTTTCTCAGAAAGCTTCTTTCTCTTTGTTATGTTAGGATATTTCCTTTGGCCCTATAGTCTTCAGAGGGATCCGAAATATCTGTTCTCAGATTCCACAGAAATAAGGCTAGCAAAGAGATCCACGAAATACAGATGTAACTCTGTGAGATGAATTAACAGGACACTAAGCAGTTTCTCAGAAAGCTTCTTTCCAGATTTCATCTGAGGATATTTAATTTTTCACCATAGCCCTCTATGGGCTTCCAAATATCACTTTGCCAATTCCACAAGAACTGTCTTAGCGAAAGGCTTCTTGAGGGGAAAGCTGTAACTCTGTGAGATGATTTCACAGAACACAAAGAAGTTTCTCAGAAAGCTTCTTTCTCTTTGTTATCAGAGGATATTCCCTTTGGCCCTATAGACTTCAAAGGGATCCGATATATCTGTTCTCAGATTCCACAGAAATAAGGCTAGCAAAGAGATCCACGAAAACAGACGTAAGTCTGTGAGATGAATTAACAGGACACTAAGCAGTTTCACAGGAAGCTTCTTTCCAGATTTCATCTGAGGATATTTCCTTTTTCACCATAGCCCTCTATGGGCTTCCAAATATCACTTTGCCAATTCCACAAGAACTGTCTTAGCGAAAGGCTTCTTGAGGGGAAAGCTGTAACTCTGTGAGATGATTTCACAGAACACAAAGAAGTTTCTCAGAAAGCTTCTTTCTCTTTGTTATCGGAGGATATTTCCTTTGGCCCTATAGTCTTCAAAGGGATCCGAAATATCTATTCTCAGATTCCACAGAAATAAGGCTAGCAAAGAGATCCACGAAATACAGATGTAACTCTGTGAGATGAATTAACAGAACACTAAGCAGTTTCTCAGAAAGCTTCTTTCCAGATTTCATCTGAGGATATTTCCTTTTTCACCATAGCCCTCTATGGCTTCCAAATATCACTTTGCCAATTCCACAAGAACTGTCTTAGCGAAAGGCTTCTTGAGGGGAAAGCTGTAACTCTGTGAGATGATTTTACAGAACACAAAGAAGTTTCTCAGAAAGCTTCTTTCTCTTTGTTATCGGAGGATATTTCCTTTGGCCCTATAGTCTTCAAAGGGATCCGAAATATCTGTTCTCAGATTCCACAGAAATAAGGCTAGCAAAGAGATCCACGAAATACAGATGTAACTCTGTGAGATGAATTAACAGAACACTAAGCAGTTTCTCAGAAAGCTTCTTTCCAGATTTCATCTGAGGATATTTCCTTTTTCACCATAGCCCTCTATGGCTTCCAAATATCACTTTGCCAATTCCACAAGAACTGTCTTAGCGAAAGGCTTCTTGAGGGGAAAGCTGTAACTCTGTGAGATGATTTCACAGAACACAAAGAAGTTTCTCAGAAAGTTTCTTTCTCTTTGTTATCGGAGGATATTTCCTTTGGCCCTATAGTCTTCAAAGGGATCCGAAATATCTGTTCTCAGATTCCACAGAAATAAGGCTAGCAAAGAGATCCACGAAATACAGATGTAACTCTGTGAGATGAATTAACAGAACACTAAGCAGTTTCTCAGAAAGCTTCTTTCCAGATTTCATCTGAGGATATTTCCTTTTTCACCATAGCCCTCTATGGCTTCCAAATATCACTTTGCCAATTCCACAAGAACTGTCTTAGCGAAAGGCTTCTTGAGGGGAAAGCTGTAACTCTGTGAGATGATTTCACAGAACACAAAGAAGTTTCTCAGAAAGCTTCTTTCTCTTTGTTATCGGAGGATATTTCCTTTGGCCCTATAGTCTTCAAAGGGATCCGAAACATCTGTTCTCAGATTCCAGAGAAATAAGGCTAGCAAAGAGATCCACGAAATACAGATGTAAGTCTGTGAGATGAATTAAGAGAACACTAAGCAGTTTCTCAGAAAGCTTCTTTCCAGATTTCATCTGAGGATATTTCCTTTTTCACCATAGCCCTCTATGGGCTTCCAAATATCACTTTGCCAATTCCACAAGAACTGTCTTAGCGAAAGGCTTCTTGAGCGGAAAGCTGTAACTCTGTGAGATGATTTCACAGAACACAAAGAAGTTTCTCAGAAAGCTTCCTTCTCTTTGTTATCGGAGGATATTTCCTTTGGCCCTATAGTCTTCAAAGGGATCCGAAATATCTGTTCTCAGATTCCACAGAAATAAGGCTAGCAAAGAGATCCACGAAATACAGATGTAACTCTGTGAGATGAATTAACAGAACACTAAGCAGTTTCTCAGAAAGCTTCTTTCCAGATTTCATCTGAGGATATTTCCTTTTTCACCATAGCCCTCTATGGCTTACATATATAACTTTGCCAATTCCACAAGATCTGTCTTAGCGAAAGGCTTCTTGAGGGGAAAGCTGTAACTCTGTGAGATGATTTCACAGAACACAAAGAAGTTTCTCAGAAAGCTTCTTTCTCTTTGTTATCGGAGGATATTTCCTTTGGCCCTATAGTCTTCAAAGGGATCCGAAATATCTGTTCTCAGATTCCACAGAAATAAGGCTAGCAAAGAGATCCACGAAATACAGGTGTAACTCTGTGAGATGAATTAACAGACCACTAAGCAGTTTCTCAGAAAGCTTCTTTCCAGATTTCATCTGAGGATATTTCCTTTTTCACCATAGCCCTCTATGGCTTCCAAATATCACTTTGCCAATTCCACAAGAACTGTCTTAGCGAAAGGCTTCTCGAGGGGAAAGCTGCAACTCTGTGAGATGATTTCACAGAACACAAAGAAGTTTCTCAGAATGCTTCTTTCTCTTTGTTATCGGAGGATATTTCCTTTGGCCCTATCGTCTTCAAAGGGATCCGAAATATCTGTTCTCAGATTCCACAGAAATAAGGCTAGCAAAGAGATCCACGAAATACAGATGTAACTCTGTGAGATGAATTAAAAGGACACTAAGCAGTTTCTCAGAAAGCTTCTTTCCAGATTTCATCTGAGGATATTTCCTTTTTCACCATAGCCCTCTATGGGCTTCCAAATATCACTTTGCCAATTCCACAAGAACTGTCTTAGCGAAAGGCTTCTAGAGGGGAAAGCTGTAACTCTGTGAGATGATTTCACAGAACACAAAGAAGTTTCTCAGAAAGCTTCTTTGTCTTTGTTATCGGAGGATATTTCCTTTGGCCCTATAGTCTTCAAAGGGATCCTAAATATCTGTTCTCAGATTCCACAGAAATAAGGCTAGCAAAGAGATCCACGAAATACAGATGTAACTCTGTGAGATGAATTAACAGGACACTAAGCAGTTTCTCAGAAAGCTTCTTTCCAGATTTCATCTGAGGATATTTCATTTTTCACCATAGCCCTCTATGGGCTTCCAAATATCACTTTGCCAATTCCACAAGAACTGTCTTAGCGAAAGGCTTCTTGAGGGGAAAGCTGTAACTCTGTGAGATGATTTCACAGAACACAAAGAAGTTTCTCAGAAAGCTTCTTTCTCTTTGTTATCGGAGGATATTTCCTTTGGCCCTATAGACTTCAAAGGGATCCGAAACATCTGTTCTCAGATTCCAGAGAAATAAGGCTAGCAAAGAGATCCACGAAATACAGATGTAAGTCTGTGAGATGAATTAACAGAACACTAAGCAGTTTCTCAGAAAGCTTCTTTCCAGATTTCATCTGAGGATATTTCCTTTTTCACCATAGCCCTCTATGGGCTTCCAAATATCACTTTGCCAATTCCACAAGAACTGTCTTAGCGAAAGGCTTCTTGAGCGGAAAGCTGTAACTCTGTGAGATGATTTCACAGAACACAAAGAAGTTTCACAGAAAGCTTCTTTGTCTTTGTTATCGGAGGATAATTCCTTTGGCCCTATAGTCTTCAAAGGGATACGAAATATCTGTTCTCAGATTCCACAGAAATAAGGCTAGCAAAGAGATCCACGAAATAGAGATGTAAGCCTTTGAGATGAATTAACAGGACACTAAGCAGTTTCTCAGAAAGCTTCTTTCCAGATTTCATCTGAGGATATTTCATTTTTCACCATAGCCCTCTATGGGCTTCCAAATATCACTTTGCCAATTCCACAAGAACTGTCTTAGCGAAAGGCTTCTTGAGGGGAAAGCTGTAACTCTGTGAGATGATTTCACAGAACACAAAGAAGTTTCTTAGAAAGCTTCTTTCTCTTTGTTATCGGAGGATATTTCCTTTGGCCCTATAGTCTTCAAAGGGATCCGAAACATCTGTTCTCAGATTCCAGAGAAATAAGGCTAGCAAAGAGATCCACGAAATACAGATGTAAGTCTGTGAGATGAATTAAGAGAACACTAAGCAGTTTCTCAGAAAGCTTCTTTCCAGATTTCATCTGAGGATATTTCCTTTTTCACCATAGCCCTCTATGGGCTTCCAAATATCACTTTGCCAATTCCACAAGAACTGTCTTAGCGAAAGGCTTCTTGAGCGGAAAGCTGTAACTCTGTGAGATGATTTCACAGAACACAAAGAAGTTTCTCAGAAAGCTTCCTTCTCTTTGTTATCGGAGGATATTTCCTTTGGCCCTATAGTCTTCAAAGGGATCCGAAATATCTGTTCTCAGATTCCACAGAAATAAGGCTAGCAAAGAGATCCACGAAATACAGATGTAACTCTGTGAGATGAATTAACAGAACACTAAGCAGTTTCTCAGAAAGCTTCTTTCCAGATTTCATCTGAGGATATTTCCTTTTTCACCATAGCCCTCTATGGCTTACATATATAACTTTGCCAATTCCACAAGATCTGTCTTAGCGAAAGGCTTCTTGAGGGGAAAGCTGTAACTCTGTGAGATGATTTCACAGAACACAAAGAAGTTTCTCAGAAAGCTTCTTTCTCTTTGTTATCGGAGGATATTTCCTTTGGCCCTATAGTCTTCAAAGGGATCCGAAATATCTGTTCTCAGATTCCACAGAAATAAGGCTAGCAAAGAGATCCACGAAATACAGGTGTAACTCTGTGAGATGAATTAACAGAACACTAAGCAGTTTCTCAGAAATCTTCTTTCCAGATTTCATCTGAGGATTTTTCCTTTTTCACCATAGCCCTCTATGGGCTTCAAATATCACTTTGCCAATTCCACAAGAACTGTCTTAGCGAAAGGCTTCTTGAGGGGAAAGCTGTAACTCTGTGAGATGATTTCACAGAACACAAAGAAGTTTCTCAGAAAGCTTCTTTCTCTATGTTATCGGAGGATATTTCCTTTGGCCCTATAGTCTTCAAAGGGATCCGAAATATCTGTTCTCAGATTCCACAGAAATAAGGCTAGCAAAGAGATCCACGAAATACAGATGTAACTCTGTGAGATGAATTAACAGGACACTAAGCAGTTTCTCAGAAAGCTTCTTTCCAGATTTCATCTGAGGATATTTAATTTTTCACCATAGCCCTCTATGGGCTTCCAAATATCACTTTGCCAATTCCACAAGAACTGTCTTAGCGAAAGGCTTCTTGAGGGGAAAGCTGTAACTCTGTGAGATGATTTCACAGAACACAAAGAAGTTTCTCAGAAAGCTTCTTTCTCTTTGTTATCGGAGGATATTTCCTTTGGCCCTATAGTCTTCAAAGGGATCCGAAATATCTGTTCTCAGATTCCACAGAAATAAGGCTAGCAAAGAGATCCACGAAATACAGATGTAACTCTGTGAGATGAATTAACAGGACACTAAGCAGTTTCTCAGAAAGCTTCTTTCCAGATTTCATCTGAGGCTATTTCCTTTTTCACCATAGCCCTCTATGGGCTTCCAAATATCACTTTGCCAATTCCACAAGAACTGTCTTAGCGAAAGGCTTCTTGAGGGGAAAGCTGTAACTCTGTGAGATGATTTCACAGAACACAAAGAAGTTTCTCAGAAAGCTTCTTTCTCTTTGTTATCGGAGGATATTTCCTTTGGCCCTATAGTCTTCAAAGGGATCCGAAATATCTGTTCTCAGATTCCACAGAAATAAGGCTAGCAAAGAGATCCACGAAATACAGATGTAACTCTGTGAGATGAATTAACAGGACACTAAGCAGTTTCTCAGAAAGCTTCTTTCCAGATGTCATCCGAGGATATTTCCTTTTTCAACATCGCCCTCTAGGGGCTTCCAAATATCACTTTGCCAATTCCACAAGAACTGACTTAGCGAAAGGCTTCTTGAGGGGAAAGCTGTAACTCTGTGAGATGATTTCACAGAACACAAAGAAGTTTCTCAGAAAGCTTCTTTCTCTTTGTTATCGGAGGATATTCCCTTTGGCCGTATAGTCTTCAAAGAGATCCGAAATATCTGTTCTCAGATTCCACAGAAATAGGGCTAGCAAAGAGATCCACGAAATACAGATGTAAGTCTGTGAGATGAATTAACAGAACACTAAGCAGTTTCTAAGAAAGCTTCTTTGCAGATTTCATCTGAGGATATTTCTTTTTTCACCATAGCCCTCTATGGGCTTCCAAATATCACTTTGCCAATTCCACAAGAACTGTCTTAGCGAAAGGCTTCTTGAGGGGAAAGCTGTAACTCTGTGAGATGTTTCACAGAACACAAAGAAGCTTCTCAGAAAACTTCTTTCTCTTTGTTATCAGAGGATATTTCCTTTGTCCCTATAGCCTTCAAAGGGATCCAAAATATCTGTTCTCAGATTCCAGAGAAATAGGGCTAGCAAAGAGATCCACGAAATACAGATGTAAGTCTGTGAGATGAATTAACAGAACACTAAGCAGTTTCTCACAAAGCTTCTTTCCAGATTTCATCTGAGGATATTTCCTTTTTCACCATAGCCCTCTATGGGCTTCCAAATATCACTTTGCCAATTCCACAAGAACTGTCTTAGCGAAAGGCTTCTTGAGGGGAAAGCTGTAACTCTGTGAGATGATTTCACAGAACACAAAGAAGTTTCTCAGAAAGCTTCTTTCTCTTTGTTATCGGAGGATATTTCCTTTGGCCCTATAGTCTTCAAAGGGATCCGAAATATCTGTTCTCAGATTTCACAGAAATAAGGCTAGCAAAGAGATCCACGAAATACAGATGTAACTCTGTGAGATGAATTAACAGAACACTAAGCAGTTTCTCAGAAAGCTTCTTTCCAGATTTCATCTGAGGATATTTCCTTTTTCACCATAGCCCTCTAAGGGCTTCCAAATATCACTTTGCCAATTCCACAAGAACTGTCTTAGCGAAAGGCTTCTTGAGGGGAAAGCTGTAACTCTGTGAGATGATTTCACAGAACACAAAGAAGTTTCTCAGAAAGCTTCTTTCTCTTTGTTATCGGAGGATATTTCCTTTGGCCCTATAGTCTTCAAAGGGATCCGAAATATCTGTTCTCAGATTCCACAGAAATAAGGCTAGCAAAGAGATCCACGAAATACAGGTGTAACTCTGTGAGATGAATTAACAGAACACTAAGCAGTTTCTCAGAAATCTTCTTTCCAGATTTCATCTGAGGATTTTTCCTTTTTCACCATAGCCCTCTATGGGCTTCCAAATATCACTTTGCCAATTCCACAAGAACTGTCTTAGCGAAAGGCTTCTTGAGGGGAAAGCTGTAACTCTGTGAGATGATTTCACAGAACACAAAGAAGTTTCTCAGAAAGCTTCTTTCTCTATGTTATCGGAGGATATTTCCTTTGGCCCTATAGTCTTCAAAGGGATCCGAAATATCTGTTCTCAGATTCCACAGAAATAAGGCTAGCAAAGAGATCCACGAAATACAGATGTAACTCTGTGAGATGAATTAACAGGACACTAAGCAGTTTCTCAGAAAGCTTCTTTCCAGATTTCATCTGAGGATATTTAATTTTTCACCATAGCCCTCTATGGGCTTCCAAATATCACTTTGCCAATTCCACAAGAACTGTCTTAGCGAAAGGCTTCTTGAGGGGAAAGCTGTAACTCTGTGAGATGATTTCACAGAACACAAAGAAGTTTCTCAGAAAGCTTCTTTCTCTTTGTTATCGGAGGATATTTCCTTTGGCCCTATAGTCTTCAAAGGGATCCGAAATATCTGTTCTCAGATTCCACAGAAATAAGGCTAGCAAAGAGATCCACGAAATACAGATGTAACTCTGTGAGATGAATTAACAGGACACTAAGCAGTTTCTCAGAAAGCTTCTTTCCAGATTTCATCTGAGGATATTTCCTTTTTCACCATAGCCCTCTATGGGCTTCCAAATATCACTTTGCCAATTCCACAAGAACTGTCTTAGCGAAAGGCTTCTTGAGGGGAAAGCTGTAACTCTGTGAGATGATTTCACAGAACACAAAGAAGTTTCTCAGAAAGCTTCTTTCTCTTTGTTATCGGAGGATATTTCCTTTGGCCCTATAGTCTTCAAAGGGATCCGAAATATCTGTTCTCAGATTCCACAGAAATAAGGCTAGCAAAGAGATCCACGAAATACAGATGTAACTCTGTGAGATGAATTAACAGGACACTAAGCAGTTTCTCAGAAAGCTTCTTTCCAGATGTCATCCGAGGATATTTCCTTTTTCACCATAGCCCTCTAGGGGCTTCCAAATATCACTTTGCCAATTCCACAAGAACTGACTTAGCGAAAGGCTTCTTGAGGGGAAAGCTGTAACTCTGTGAGATGATTTCACAGAACACAAAGAAGTTTCTCAGAAAGCTTCTTTCTCTTTGTTATCGGAGGATATTCCCTTTGGCCGTATAGTCTTCAAAGAGATCCGAAATATCTGTTCTCAGATTCCACAGAAATAGGGCTAGCAAAGAGATCCACGAAATACAGATGTAAGTCTGTGAGATGAATTAACAGAACACTAAGCAGTTTCTAAGAAAGCTTCTTTGCAGATTTCATCTGAGGATATTTCTTTTTTCACCATAGCCCTCTATGGGCTTCCAAATATCACTTTGCCAATTCCACAAGAACTGTCTTAGCGAAAGGCTTCTTGAGGGGAAAGCTGTAACTCTGTGAGATGTTTCACAGAACACAAAGAAGCTTCTCAGAAAACTTCTTTCTCTTTGTTATCAGAGGATATTTCCTTTGTCCCTATAGCCTTCAAAGGGATCCAAAATATCTGTTCTCAGATTCCAGAGAAATAGGGCTAGCAAAGAGATCCACGAAATACAGATGTAAGTCTGTGAGATGAATTAACAGAACACTAAGCAGTTTCTCACAAAGCTTCTTTCCAGATTTCATCTGAGGATATTTCCTTTTTCACCATAGCCCTCTATGGGCTTCCAAATATCACTTTGCCAATTCCACAAGAACTGTCTTAGCGAAAGGCTTCTTGAGGGGAAAGCTGTAACTCTGTGAGATGATTTCACAGAACACAAAGAAGTTTCTCAGAAAGCTTCTTTCTCTTTGTTATCGGAGGATATTTCCTTTGGCCCTATAGTCTTCAAAGGGATCCGAAATATCTGTTCTCAGATTTCACAGAAATAAGGCTAGCAAAGAGATCCACGAAATACAGATGTAACTCTGTGAGATGAATTAACAGAACACTAAACAGTTTCTCAGAAAGCTTCTTTCCAGATTTCATCTGAGGATATTTCCTTTTTCACCATAGCCCTCTAAGGGCTTCCAAATATCACTTTGCCAATTCCACAAGAACTGTCTTAGCGAAAGGCTTCTTGAGGGGAAAGCTGTAACTCTGTGAGATGATTTCACAGAACACAAAGAAGTTTCTCAGAAAGCTTCTTTCTCTTTGTTATCGGAGGATATTTCCTTTGGCCCTATAGTCTTCAAAGGGATCCGAAATATCTGTTCTCAGATTCCACAGAAATAAGGCTAGCAAAGAGATCCACGAAATACAGATGTAACTCTGTGAGATGAATTAACAGAACACTAAGCAGTTTCTCAGAAAGCTTCTTTCCAGATTTCATCTGAGGATATATCCTTTTTCACCATAGCCCTCTATGGGCTTCCAAATATCACTTTGCCAATTCCACAAGAACTGTCTTAGCGAAAGGCTTCTTGAGGGGAAAGCTGTAACTCTGTGAGATGATTTCACAGAACACAAAGAAGTTTCTCAGAAAGCTTCTTTCTCTTTGTTATCGGAGGATATTTCCTTTGGCCGTATAGTCTTCAAAGAGATCCGAAATATCTGTTCTCAGATTCCACAGAAATAAGGCTAGCAAAGAGATCCACGAAATACAGATGTAAGTCTGTGAGATGAATTAACAGAACACTAAGCAGTTTCTAAGAAAGCTTCTTTCCAGATTTCATCTAAGGATATTTCCTTTTTCACCATAACCCTCTATGGGCTTCCAAATATCACTTTGCCAATTCCACAAGAACTGTCTTAGTGAAAGGCTTCTTGAGGGGAAAGCTGTAACTCTGTGAGATGATTTCACAGAACACAAAGAAGTTTCTCAGAAAGCTTCTTTCTCTTTGTTATCGGAGGATATTTCCTTTGGCCGTATAGTCTTCAAAGAGATCCGAAATATCTGTTCTCAGATTCCACAGAAATAAGGCTAGCAAAGAGATCCACGAAATAGAGATGTAACTCTGTGAGATGAATTAACAGAACACTAAGCAGTTTCTAAGAAAGCTTCTTTGCAGATTTCATCTGAGGATATTTCTTTTTTCACCATAGCCCTCTATGGGCTTCCAAATATCACTTTGCCAATTCCACAAGAACTGTCTTAGCGAAAGGCTTCTTGAGGGGAAAGCTGTAACTCTGTGAGATGTTTCACAGAACACAAAGAAGCTTCTCAGAAAACTTCTTTCTCTTTGTTATCAGAGGATATTTCCTTTGGCCCTATAGCCTTCAAAGGGATCCAAAATATCTGTTCTCAGATTCCAGAGAAATAAGGCTAGCAAAGAAATCCACGAAATACAGATGTAAGTCTGTGAGATGAATTAACAGAACACTAAGCAGTTTCTCACAAAGCTTCTTTCCAGATTTCATCTGAGGATATTTCCTTTTTCACCATAGCCCTCTATGGGCTTCCAAATATCACTTTGCCAACTCCACAAGAACTGTCTTAGCGAAAGGCTTCTTGAGGGTAAAGCTGTAACTCTGTGAGATGATTTCACAGAACACAAAGAAGTTTCTCAGAAAGCTTCTTTCTCTTTGTTATCGGAGGATATTTCCTTTGGCCCTATAGTCTTCAAAGGGATCCGAAATATCTGTTCTCAGATTCCACAGAAATAAGGCTAGCAAAGAGTTCCACGAAATACTGATGTAACTCTGTGAGATGAATTAACAGGACACTAAGCAGTTTCTAAGAAAGCTTCTTTCCAGATTTCATCTGAGGATATTTCCTTTTTCACCATAGGCCTCTATGACTTCCAAATATAACTTTGCCAATTCCACTAGAACTGTCTTAGCGAAAGGCTTCTTGAGGGGAAAGCTGTAACTCTGTGAGATGATTTCACAGAACGCAAAGAAGTTTCTCAGAAAGCTTCTTTCTCTTTGTTATCGGAGGATATTTCCTTTGGCCCTATAGTCTTCAAAGGGATCCGAAATATCTGTTCTCAGATTCCACAGAAATAAGGCTAGCAAAGAGATCCACGAAATACAGATGTAACTCTGTGAGATGAATTAACAGAACACTAAGCAGTTTCTCAGAAAGCTTCCTTCCAGATGTCATCCGAGGATATTTCCTTTTTCAACATCGCCCTCTAGGGTCTTCCAAATATCACTTTGCCAATTCCACAAGAACTGACTTAGCGAAAGGCTTCTTGAGGGGAAAGCTGTAACTCTGTGAGATGATTTCACAGAACACAAAGAAGTTTCTCAGAAAGCTTCTTTCTCTTTGTTATCGGAGGATATTTCCTTTGGCCCTATAGACTTCAAAGGGATCCGAAATATCTGTTCTCAGATTCCAGAGAAATAAGGCTAGCAAAGAGATCCACGAAATACAGATGTAAGTCTGTGAGATGAATTAACAGAACACTAAGCAGTTTCTCACAAAGCTTCTTTCCAGATTTCATCTGAGGATATTTCCTTTTTCACCATAGCCCTCTATGGGCTTCCAAATACCACTTTGCCAATTCCACAAGAACTGTCTTAGCGAAAGGCTTCTTGAGGGGAAAGCTGTAACTCTGTGAGATGATTTCACAGAACACAAAGAAGTTTCTCAGAAAGCTTCTTTCTCTTTGTTATCGCAGGATATTTCCTTTGGCCCTATAGTCTTCAAAGGGATCCGAAATATCTGTTCTCAGACTCCACAGAAATAAGGCTAGCAAAGAGATCCACGAAATACAGATGTAAGTCTGTGAGATGAATTAACAGAACACTAAGCAGTTTCTCAGAAAGCTTCTTTCCAGATTTCATCTGAGGATATTTCCTTTTTCACCATAACCCTCTATGGGCTTCCAAATATCACTTTGCCAATTCCATAAGAACTGTCTTAGCGAAAGGCTTCTTGAGGGGAAAGCTGTAACTCTGTGAGATGATTTCACAGAACACAAAGAAGTTTCTCAGAAAGCTTCTTTCTCTTTATTATCGGAGGATATTTCCTTTGGCCGTATAGTCTTCAAAGAGATCCGAAATATCTGTTCTCAGATTCCACAGAAATAAGGCTAGCAAAGAGATCCACGAAATACAGATGTAAGTCTGTGAGATGAATTAACAGAACACTAAGCAGATTCTAAGAAAGCTTCTTTGCAGATTTCATCTGAGGATATTTCCTTTTTAACCATAGCCCTCTATGGGCTTCCAAATATCACTGTGCCAATTCCACAAGAACTGTCTTAGCGAAAGGCTTTTGAGGGGAAAGCTGTAACTCTGTGAGATGATTTCACAGAACACAAAGAAGCTTCTCAGAAAACTTCTTTGTCTTTGTTATCGGAGGATATTTCCTTTGGCCCTATAGTCTTCAAAGGGATCCGAAATATCTGTTCTCAGATTCCACAGAAATAAGGCTAGCAAAGAGATCCACGAAATACAGATGTAATCTGTGAGATGAATTAACCGAACACTAAGCAGTTTCTCAGAAAGCTTCTTTCCAGATTTCATCTGAGGATATTTCCTTTTTCAACATAGACCTCTACGGGCTTCCAAATATCACTTTGCCAATTCCACAAGAACTGTCTTAGCGAAAGGCTTCTTGAGGGGAAAGCTGTAACTCTGTGAGATGATTTCACAGAACACAAAGAAGTTTCTCAGAAAGCTTCTTTCTCTTTGTTATCGGAGGATATTTCCTTTGTCCCTATAGACTTCAAAGGGATCCGAAATATCTGTTCTCAGATTCCAGAGAAATAAGGCTAGCAAAGAAATCCACGAAATACAGATGTAAGTCTGTGAGATGAATTAACAGAACACTAAGAAGTTTCTCACAAAGCTTCTTTCCAGATTTCATCTGAGGATATTTCCTTTTTCACCATAGCCCTCTACGGGCTTCCAAATATCACTTTTCCAATTCCACAAGAACTGTCTTAGTGAAAGGCTTCTTGAGGGGAAAGCTGTAACTCTGTGAGATGATTTCACAGAACACAAGGAAGTTTCTCAGAAAGCTTCTTTCTCTTTGTTATCGGAGGATATTTCCTTTGGCCCTATAGTCTTCAAAGGGATCCGAAATATCTGTTCTCAGATTCCACAGAAATAAGGCTAGCAAAGAGATCCACGAAATACAGATGTAACTCTGTGAGATGAATTAACAGAACACTAAGCAGTTTCTCAGAAAGCTTCTTTCCAGATTTCATCTGAGGATATTTCCTTTTTCACCACAGCCGTCTAAGGGCTTCCAAATATCACTTTGCCAATTCCACAAGAACTGTCTTAGCGAAAGGCTTCTTGAGGGGAAAGCTGTAACTCTGTGAGATGATTTCACAGAACACAAAGAAGTTTCTCAGAAAGCTTCTTTCTCTTTGTAATCGGAGGATATTTCCTTTGGCCGTATAGTCTTCAAAGAGATCCGAAATATCTGTTCTCAGATTCCACAGAAATAAGGCTAGCAAAGAGATCCACGAAATACAGATGTAAGTCTGTGAGATGAATTAACAGAACACTAAGCAGTTTCTAAGAAAGCTTCTTTGCAGATTTCATCTGAGGATATTTCTTTTTTCACCGTAGCCCTCTATGGGCTTCCAAATATCACTTTGCCAATTCCACAAGAACTGTCTTAGCGAAAGGCTTCTTGAGGGGAAAGCTGTAACTCTGTGAGATGTTTCACAGAACACAAAGAAGCTTCTCAGAAAACTTCTTTCTCTTTGTTATCAGAGGATATTTCCTTTGGCCCTATAGCCTTCAAAGGGATCCAAAATATCTGTGCTCAGATTCCAGAGAAATAAGGCTAGCAAAGAAATCCACGAAACACAGATGTAAGTCTGTGAGATGAATTAACAGAACACTAAGCAGTTTCTCACAAAGCTTCTTTCCAGATTTCATCTGAGGATATTTCCTTTTTCACCATAGCCCTCTATGGGCTTCCAAATATCACTTTGCCAATTCCACAAGAACTGTCTTAGCGAAAGGCTTCTTGAGGGGAAAGCTGTAACTCTGTGAGATGATTTCACAGAACACAAAGAAGTTTCTCAGAAAGCTTCTTTCTCTTTGTTATCGGAGGATATTTCCTTTGGCCCTATAGTCTTCAAAGGGATCCGAAATATCTGTTCTCAGATTCCACAGAAATAAGGCTAGCAAAGAGATCCACGAAATACAGATGTAACTCTGTGAGATGAATTAACAGAACACTAAGCAGTTTCTCAGAAAGCTTCTTTCCAGATTTCATCTGAGGATATTTCCTTTTTCACCATAGCCCTCTATGGCTTCCAAATATAACTTTGCCAATTCCACAAGATCTGTCTTAGCGAAAGGGTTCTTGAGGGGAAAGCTGTAACTCTGTGAGATGATTTCACAGAACACAAAGAAGTTTCTCAGAAAGCTTCTTTCTCTTTGTTATCGGAGGATATTTCCTTTGGCCCTATAGTCTTCAAAGGGATCCGAAATATCTGTTCTCAGATTCCACAGAAATAAGGCTAGCAAAGAGATCCACGAAATACAGGTGTAACTCTGTGAGATGAATTAACAGGACACTAAGCTGTTTCTAAGAAAACTTCTTTCCAGGTTTCATCTGAGGATATTTCCTTTTTCACCATAGCCCTCTATGGGCTTCCAAATATCACTTTGCCAATTCCACAAGAACTGTCTTAGCGAAAGGCTTCTTGAGGGGAAAGCTGTAACTCTGTGAGATGATTTCACAGAACACAAAGAAGTTTCTCAGAAAGCTTCTTTCTCTTTGTTATCGGAGGATATTTCCTTTGGCCCTATAGTCTTCAAAGGGATCCGAAATATCTGTTCTCAGATTCCACAGAAATAAGGCTAGCAAAGAGATCCACGAAATACAGATGTAACTCTGTGAGATGAATTAACAGGACACTAAGCAGTTTCTCAGAAATCTTCTTTCCAGATTTCATCTGAGGATATTTCCTTTTTCACCATAGCCCTCTAAGGGCTTCAAATATCACTTTGCCAATTCCACAAGAACTGTCTTAGCGAAAGGCTTCTTGAGAGGAAAGCTGTAACTCTGTGAGATGATTTCACAGAACACAAAGAAGTTTCTCAGAAAGCTTCTTTCTCTTTGTTATGGGAGGATATTTCCTTTGGCCGTATAGTCTTCAAAGGGATCCGAAGTATCTGTTCTCAGATTCCACAGAAATAAGGCTAGCAAAGAGATCCACAAAATACAGATGTAACTCTGTGAGATGAATTAACAGGACACTAAGCAGTTTCTCAGAAAGCTTCTTTCCAGATTTCATCTGAGGATATTTAATTTTTCACCATAGCCCTCTATTGGCTTCCAAATATCACTTTGCCAATTCCACAAGAACTGTCTTAGCGAAAGGCTTCTTGAGGGGAAAGCTGTAACTCTGTGAGATGATTTCACAGAACACAAAGAAGTTTCTCAGAAAGCTTCTTTCTCTTTGTTATCGGAGGATATTTCCTTTGGCCCTATAGTCTTCAAAGGGATCCGAAATATCTGTTCTCAGATTCCACAGAAATAAGGCTAGCAAAGAGATCCATGAAATACAGATGTAACTCTGTGAGATGAATTAACAGGACACTAAGCAGTTTCTAAGAAAGCTTCTTTACAGATTTCATCTGAGGATATTTCCTTTTTCACCATAGGCCCTATGACTTCCAAATATCACTTTGCCAATTCCACAAGAACTGTCTTAGCGAAAGGCTTCTTGAGGGGAAAGCTGTAACTCTGTGAGATGATTTCACAGAACACAAAGAAGTTTCTCAGAAAGCTTCTTTCTCTTTGTTATGGGAGGATATTTCCTTTGGCCCTATAGTCTTCAAAGGGATCCGAAATATCTGTTCTCAGATTCCACAGAAATAAGGCTAGCAAAGAGATCCAGGAAATACAGATGTAATCTGTGAGATGAATTAACAGAACACTAAGCAGTTTCTCAGAAAGCTTCCTTCCAGATGTCATCCGAGGATATTTCTTTTTTCAACATCGACCTCTAGGGGCTTCCAAATATCACTTTGCCAATTCCACAAGAACTGACTTAGCGAAAGGCTTCCTGAGGGGAAAGCTGTAACTCTGTGAGATGATTTCACAGAACACAAAGAAGTTTCTCAGAAAGCTTCTTTCTCTTTGTTATCGGATGATATTTCCTTTGGCCCTATAGACTTCAAAGGGATCCGAAATATCTGTTCTCAGATTCCAGAGAAATAAGGCTAGCAAAGAGATCCACGAAATACAGATGTAAGTCTGTGAGATGAATTAACAGAACACTAAGTAGTTTCTCAGAAAGCTTCTTTCCAGATTTCATCTGAGGATATTTCCTTTTTCACCATAACCCTCTATGGGCTTCCAAATATCACTTTGCCAATTCCACAAGAACTGTCTTAGCGAAAGGCTTCTTGAGGGGAAAGCTGTAACTCTGTGAGATGATTTCACAGAACACAAAGAAGTTTCTCAGAAAGCTTCTTTCTCTCTGTTATCGGAGGATATTTCCTTTGGCCGTATAGTCTTCAAAGAGATCCGAAATATCTGTTCTCAGATTCCACAGAAATAAGGCTAGCAAAGAGATCCACGAAATACAGATGTAAGTCTGTGAGATGAATTAACGGAACACTAAGCAGTTTCTCAGAAAGCTTCTTTCCAGATTTCATCTGAGGATATATCCTTTTTCACCATAGCCCTCTATGGGCTTCCAAATATCACTTTGCCAATTCCACAAGAACTGTCTTAGCGAAAGGCTTCTTGAGGGGAAAGCTGTAACTCTGTGAGATGATTTCACAGAACACAAAGAAGTTTCTCAGAAAGCTTCTTTCTCTTTGTTATCGGAGGATATTTCCTTTGGCCGTATAGTCTTCAAAGAGATCCGAAATATCTGTTCTCAGATTCCACAGAAATAAGGCTAGCAAAGAGATCCACGAAATACAGATGTAAGTCTGTGAGATGAATTAACAGAACACTAAGCAGTTTCTAAGAAAGCTTCTTTGCAGATTTCATCTGAGGATATTTCTTTTTTCACCATAGCCCTCTATGGGCTTCCAAATATCACTTTGCCAATTCCACAAGAACTGTCTTAGCGAAAGGCTTCTTGAGGGGAAAGCTGTAACTCTGTGAGATGTTTCACAGAACACAAAGAAGCTTCTCAGAAAACTTCTTTCTCTTTGTTATCAGAGGATATTTTCTTTGGCCCTATAACCTTCAAAGGGATCCGAAATATCTGTTCTCAGATTCCAGAGAAATAAGGCTAGCAAAGAAATCCACGAAATACAGATGTAAGTCTGTGAGATGAATTAACAGAACACTAAGCAGTTTCTCAGAAAGCTTCTTTCCAGATTTCATCTGAGGATATTTCCTTTTTCACCATAGCCCTCTATGGGCTTCCAAATATCACTTTGCCAATTCCACAAGAACTGTCTCAGCGAAAGGCTTCTTGAGGGGAAAGCTGTAACTCTGTGAGTTGATTTCACAGAACACAAAGAAGTTTCTCAGAAAGCTTCTTTCTCTTTGTTATCGGAGGATATTTCCTTTGGACCTATAGTCTTCAAAGGGATCCGAAATATCTCTTCTCAGATTCCACAGAAATAAGGCTAGCAAAGAGATCCACGAAATACAGATAAGTCTGGGAGATGAATTAACAGAACACTAAGCAGTTTCTCAGAAAGCTTCTTTCCAGATTTCATCTGAGGATATTTCCTTTTTAACCATAGCCCTCTATGGGCTTCCAAATATCACTTTGCCAATTCCACAAGAACTGTCTTAGCGAAAGGCTTTTGAGGGGAAAGCTGTAACTCTGTGAGATGATTTCACAGAACACAAAGAAGCTTCTCAGAAAACTTCTTTCTCTTTGTTATCAGAGGATATTTCCTTTGGCCCTATAGCCTTCAAAGGGATCCGAAATATCTGTTCTCAGATTCCACAGAAATAAGGCTAGCAAAGAGATCCACGAAATACAGATGTAATCTGTGAGATGAATTAACCGAACACTAAGCAGTTTCTCAGAAAGCTTCTTTCCAGATTTCATCTGAGGATATTTCCTTTTTCACCATAGACCTCTACGGGCTTCCAAATATCACTTTGACAATTCCACAAGAACTGTCTTAGCGAAAGGCTTCTTGAGGGGAAAGCTGTAACTCTGTGAGATGATTTCACAGAACACAAAGAAGTTTCTCAGAAAGCTTCTTTCTCTTTGTTATCGGAGGATATTTCCTTTGGCCCTATAGACTTCAAAGGGATCCGAAATATCTGTTCTCAGATTCCAGAGAAATAAGGCTAGCAAAGAAATCCACGAAATACAGATGTAAGTCTGTGAGATGAATTAACAGAACACTAAGAAGTTTCTCACAAAGCTTCTTTCCAGATTTCATCTGAGGATATTTCCTTTTTCACCATAGCCCTCTATGGGCTTCCAAATATCACTTTGCCAATTCCACAAGAACTGTCTTAGCGAAAGGCTTCTTGAGGGGAAAGCTGTAACTCTGTGAGATGATTTCACAGAACACAAAGAAGTTTCTCAGAAAGCTTCTTTGTCTTTGTTATCGGAGGATATTTCCTTTGGCCCTATAGTCTTCAAAGGGATCCGAAATATCTGTTCTCAGATTCCACAGAAATAAGGCTAGCAAAGAAATCCACGAAATACAGATGTAACTCTGTGAGATGAATTAACAGAACACTAAGCAGTTTCTCAGAAAGCTTCTTTCCAGATTTCATCTGAGGATATTTCCTTTTTCACCATAGCCCTCTATGGGCTTCCAAATATCAATTTGCCAATTCCACAAGAACTGTCTTAGCGAAAGGCTTCTTGAGGGGAAAGCTGTAACTCTGTGAGATGATTTCACAGAACACAAAGAAGTTTCTCAGAAAGCTTCTTTCTCTTTGTTATCGGAGGATATTTCCTTTGGCCCTATAGTCTTCAAAGGGATCCGAAATATCTGTTCTCAGATTTCACAGAAATAAGGCTAGCAAAGAGATCCACGAAATACAGATGTAACTCTGTGAGATGAATTAACAGAACACTAAACAGTTTCTCAGAAAGCTTCTTTCCAGATTTCATCTGAGGATATTTCCTTTTTCACCATAGCCCTCTAAGGGCTTCCAAATATCACTTTGCCAATTCCACAAGAACTGTCTTAGCGAAAGGCTTCTTGAGGGGAAAGCTGTAACTCTGTGAGATGATTTCACAGAACACAAAGAAGTTTCTCAGAAAGCTTCTTTCTCTTTGTTATCGGAGGATATTTCCTTTGGCCCTATAGTCTTCAAAGGGATCCGAAATATCTGTTCTCAGATTCCACAGAAATAAGGCTAGCAAAGAGATCCACGAAATACAGATGTAACTCTGTGAGATGAATTAACAGAACACTAAGCAGTTTCTCAGAAAGCTTCTTTCCAGATTTCATCTGAGGATATATCCTTTTTCACCATAGCCCTCTATGGGCTTCCAAATATCACTTTGCCAATTCCACAAGAACTGTCTTAGCGAAAGGCTTCTTGAGGGGAAAGCTGTAACTCTGTGAGATGATTTCACAGAACACAAAGAAGTTTCTCAGAAAGCTTCTTTCTCTTTGTTATCGGAGGATATTTCCTTTGGCTGTATAGTCTTCAAAGAGATCCGAAATATCTGTTCTCAGATTCCACAGAAATAAGGCTAGCAAAGAGATCCACGAAATACAGATGTAAGTCTGTGAGATGAATTAACAGAACACTAAGCAGTTTCTAAGAAAGCTTCTTTCCAGATTTCATCTAAGGATATTTCCTTTTTCACCATAACCCTCTATGGGCTTCCAAATATCACTTTGCCAATTCCACAAGAACTGTCTTAGTGAAAGGCTTCTTGAGGGGAAAGCTGTAACTCTGTGAGATGATTTCACAGAACACAAAGAAGTTTCTCAGAAAGCTTCTTTCTCTTTGTTATCGGAGGATATTTCCTTTGGCCGTATAGTCTTCAAAGAGATCCGAAATATCTGTTCTCAGATTCCACAGAAATAAGGCTAGCAAAGAGATCCACGAAATAGAGATGTAACTCTGTGAGATGAATTAACAGAACACTAAGCAGTTTCTAAGAAAGCTTCTTTGCAGATTTCATCTGAGGATATTTCTTTTTTCACCATAGCCCTCTATGGGCTTCCAAATATCACTTTGCCAATTCCACAAGAACTGTCTTAGCGAAAGGCTTCTTGAGGGGAAAGCTGTAACTCTGTGAGATGTTTCACAGAACACAAAGAAGCTTCTCAGAAAACTTCTTTCTCTTTGTTATCAGAGGATATTTCCTTTGGCCCTATAGCCTTCAAAGGGATCCAAAATATCTGTTCTCAGATTCCAGAGAAATAAGGCTAGCAAAGAAATCCACGAAATACAGATGTAAGTCTGTGAGATGAATTAACAGAACACTAAGCAGTTTCTCACAAAGCTTCTTTCCAGATTTCATCTGAGGATATTTCCTTTTTCACCATAGCCCTCTATGGGCTTCCAAATATCACTTTGCCAACTCCACAAGAACTGTCTTAGCGAAAGGCTTCTTGAGGGTAAAGCTGTAACTCTGTGAGATGATTTCACAGAACACAAAGAAGTTTCTCAGAAAGCTTCTTTCTCTTTGTTATCGGAGGATATTTCCTTTGGCCCTATAGTCTTCAAAGGGATCCGAAATATCTGTTCTCAGATTCCACAGAAATAAGGCTAGCAAAGAGTTCCACGAAATACTGATGTAACTCTGTGAGATGAATTAACAGGACACTAAGCAGTTTCTAAGAAAGCTTCTTTCCAGATTTCATCTGAGGATATTTCCTTTTTCACCATAGGCCTCTATGACTTCCAAATATAACTTTGCCAATTCCACTAGAACTGTCTTAGCGAAAGGCTTCTTGAGGGGAAAGCTGTAACTCTGTGAGATGATTTCACAGAACGCAAAGAAGTTTCTCAGAAAGCTTCTTTCTCTTTGTTATCGGAGGATATTTCCTTTGGCCCTATAGTCTTCAAAGGGATCCGAAATATCTGTTCTCAGATTCCACAGAAATAAGGCTAGCAAAGAGATCCACGAAATACAGATGTAACTCTGTGAGATGAATTAACAGAACACTAAGCAGTTTCTCAGAAAGCTTCCTTCCAGATGTCATCCGAGGATATTTCCTTTTTCAACATCGCCCTCTAGGGTCTTCCAAATATCACTTTGCCAATTCCACAAGAACTGACTTAGCGAAAGGCTTCTTGAGGGGAAAGCTGTAACTCTGTGAGATGATTTCACAGAACACAAAGAAGTTTCTCAGAAAGCTTCTTTCTCTTTGTTATCGGAGGATATTTCCTTTGGCCCTATAGACTTCAAAGGGATCCGAAATATCTGTTCTCAGATTCCAGAGAAATAAGGCTAGCAAAGAGATCCACGAAATACAGATGTAAGTCTGTGAGATGAATTAACAGAACACTAAGCAGTTTCTCACAAAGCTTCTTTCCAGATTTCATCTGAGGATATTTCCTTTTTCACCATAGCCCTCTATGGGCTTCCAAATACCACTTTGCCAATTCCACAAGAACTGTCTTAGCGAAAGGCTTCTTGAGGGGAAAGCTGTAACTCTGTGAGATGATTTCACAGAACACAAAGAAGTTTCTCAGAAAGCTTCTTTCTCTTTGTTATCGCAGGATATTTCCTTTGGCCCTATAGTCTTCAAAGGGATCCGAAATATCTGTTCTCAGACTCCACAGAAATAAGGCTAGCAAAGAGATCCACGAAATACAGATGTAAGTCTGTGAGATGAATTAACAGAACACTAAGCAGTTTCTCAGAAAGCTTCTTTCCAGATTTCATCTGAGGATATTTCCTTTTTCACCATAACCCTCTATGGGCTTCCAAATATCACTTTGCCAATTCCATAAGAACTGTCTTAGCGAAAGGCTTCTTGAGGGGAAAGCTGTAACTCTGTGAGATGATTTCACAGAACACAAAGAAGTTTCTCAGAAAGCTTCTTTCTCTTTATTATCGGAGGATATTTCCTTTGGCCGTATAGTCTTCAAAGAGATCCGAAATATCTGTTCTCAGATTCCACAGAAATAAGGCTAGCAAAGAGATCCACGAAATACAGATGTAAGTCTGTGAGATGAATTAACAGAACACTAAGCAGATTCTAAGAAAGCTTCTTTGCAGATTTCATCTGAGGATATTTCCTTTTTAACCATAGCCCTCTATGGGCTTCCAAATATCACTGTGCCAATTCCACAAGAACTGTCTTAGCGAAAGGCTTTTGAGGGGAAAGCTGTAACTCTGTGAGATGATTTCACAGAACACAAAGAAGCTTCTCAGAAAACTTCTTTGTCTTTGTTATCGGAGGATATTTCCTTTGGCCCTATAGTCTTCAAAGGGATCCGAAATATCTGTTCTCAGATTCCACAGAAATAAGGCTAGCAAAGAGATCCACGAAATACAGATGTAATCTGTGAGATGAATTAACCGAACACTAAGCAGTTTCTCAGAAAGCTTCTTTCCAGATTTCATCTGAGGATATTTCCTTTTTCAACATAGACCTCTACGGGCTTCCAAATATCACTTTGCCAATTCCACAAGAACTGTCTTAGCGAAAGGCTTCTTGAGGGGAAAGCTGTAACTCTGTGAGATGATTTCACAGAACACAAAGAAGTTTCTCAGAAAGCTTCTTTCTCTTTGTTATCGGAGGATATTTCCTTTGTCCCTATAGACTTCAAAGGGATCCGAAATATCTGTTCTCAGATTCCAGAGAAATAAGGCTAGCAAAGAAATCCACGAAATACAGATGTAAGTCTGTGAGATGAATTAACAGAACACTAAGAAGTTTCTCACAAAGCTTCTTTCCAGATTTCATCTGAGGATATTTCCTTTTTCACCATAGCCCTCTACGGGCTTCCAAATATCACTTTTCCAATTCCACAAGAACTGTCTTAGTGAAAGGCTTCTTGAGGGGAAAGCTGTAACTCTGTGAGATGATTTCACAGAACACAAGGAAGTTTCTCAGAAAGCTTCTTTCTCTTTGTTATCGGAGGATATTTCCTTTGGCCCTATAGTCTTCAAAGGGATCCGAAATATCTGTTCTCAGATTCCACAGAAATAAGGCTAGCAAAGAGATCCACGAAATACAGATGTAACTCTGTGAGATGAATTAACAGAACACTAAGCAGTTTCTCAGAAAGCTTCTTTCCAGATTTCATCTGAGGATATTTCCTTTTTCACCACAGCCGTCTAAGGGCTTCCAAATATCACTTTGCCAATTCCACAAGAACTGTCTTAGCGAAAGGCTTCTTGAGGGGAAAGCTGTAACTCTGTGAGATGATTTCACAGAACACAAAGAAGTTTCTCAGAAAGCTTCTTTCTCTTTGTAATCGGAGGATATTTCCTTTGGCCGTATAGTCTTCAAAGAGATCCGAAATATCTGTTCTCAGATTCCACAGAAATAAGGCTAGCAAAGAGATCCACGAAATACAGATGTAAGTCTGTGAGATGAATTAACAGAACACTAAGCAGTTTCTAAGAAAGCTTCTTTGCAGATTTCATCTGAGGATATTTCTTTTTTCACCGTAGCCCTCTATGGGCTTCCAAATATCACTTTGCCAATTCCACAAGAACTGTCTTAGCGAAAGGCTTCTTGAGGGGAAAGCTGTAACTCTGTGAGATGTTTCACAGAACACAAAGAAGCTTCTCAGAAAACTTCTTTCTCTTTGTTATCAGAGGATATTTCCTTTGGCCCTATAGCCTTCAAAGGGATCCAAAATATCTGTGCTCAGATTCCAGAGAAATAAGGCTAGCAAAGAAATCCACGAAACACAGATGTAAGTCTGTGAGATGAATTAACAGAACACTAAGCAGTTTCTCACAAAGCTTCTTTCCAGATTTCATCTGAGGATATTTCCTTTTTCACCATAGCCCTCTATGGGCTTCCAAATATCACTTTGCCAATTCCACAAGAACTGTCTTAGCGAAAGGCTTCTTGAGGGGAAAGCTGTAACTCTGTGAGATGATTTCACAGAACACAAAGAAGTTTCTCAGAAAGCTTCTTTCTCTTTGTTATCGGAGGATATTTCCTTTGGCCCTATAGTCTTCAAAGGGATCCGAAATATCTGTTCTCAGATTCCACAGAAATAAGGCTAGCAAAGAGATCCACGAAATACAGATGTAACTCTGTGAGATGAATTAACAGAACACTAAGCAGTTTCTCAGAAAGCTTCTTTCCAGATTTCATCTGAGGATATTTCCTTTTTCACCATAGCCCTCTATGGCTTCCAAATATAACTTTGCCAATTCCACAAGATCTGTCTTAGCGAAAGGGTTCTTGAGGGGAAAGCTGTAACTCTGTGAGATGATTTCACAGAACACAAAGAAGTTTCTCAGAAAGCTTCTTTCTCTTTGTTATCGGAGGATATTTCCTTTGGCCCTATAGTCTTCAAAGGGATCCGAAATATCTGTTCTCAGATTCCACAGAAATAAGGCTAGCAAAGAGATCCACGAAATACAGGTGTAACTCTGTGAGATGAATTAACAGGACACTAAGCTGTTTCTAAGAAAACTTCTTTCCAGGTTTCATCTGAGGATATTTCCTTTTTCACCATAGCCCTCTATGGGCTTCCAAATATCACTTTGCCAATTCCACAAGAACTGTCTTAGCGAAAGGCTTCTTGAGGGGAAAGCTGTAACTCTGTGAGATGATTTCACAGAACACAAAGAAGTTTCTCAGAAAGCTTCTTTCTCTTTGTTATCGGAGGATATTTCCTTTGGCCCTATAGTCTTCAAAGGGATCCGAAATATCTGTTCTCAGATTCCACAGAAATAAGGCTAGCAAAGAGATCCACGAAATACAGATGTAACTCTGTGAGATGAATTAACAGGACACTAAGCAGTTTCTCAGAAATCTTCTTTCCAGATTTCATCTGAGGATATTTCCTTTTTCACCATAGCCCTCTAAGGGCTTCAAATATCACTTTGCCAATTCCACAAGAACTGTCTTAGCGAAAGGCTTCTTGAGAGGAAAGCTGTAACTCTGTGAGATGATTTCACAGAACACAAAGAAGTTTCTCAGAAAGCTTCTTTCTCTTTGTTATCGGAGGATATTTCCTTTGGCCGTATAGTCTTCAAAGGGATCCGAAGTATCTGTTCTCAGATTCCACAGAAATAAGGCTAGCAAAGAGATCCACAAAATACAGATGTAACTCTGTGAGATGAATTAACAGGACACTAAGCAGTTTCTCAGAAAGCTTCTTTCCAGATTTCATCTGAGGATATTTAATTTTTCACCATAGCCCTCTATTGGCTTCCAAATATCACTTTGCCAATTCCACAAGAACTGTCTTAGCGAAAGGCTTCTTGAGGGGAAAGCTGTAACTCTGTGAGATGATTTCACAGAACACAAAGAAGTTTCTCAGAAAGCTTCTTTCTCTTTGTTATCGGAGGATATTTCCTTTGGCCCTATAGTCTTCAAAGGGATCCGAAATATCTGTTCTCAGATTCCACAGAAATAAGGCTAGCAAAGAGATCCATGAAATACAGATGTAACTCTGTGAGATGAATTAACAGGACACTAAGCAGTTTCTAAGAAAGCTTCTTTACAGATTTCATCTGAGGATATTTCCTTTTTCACCATAGGCCCTATGACTTCCAAATATCACTTTGCCAATTCCACAAGAACTGTCTTAGCGAAAGGCTTCTTGAGGGGAAAGCTGTAACTCTGTGAGATGATTTCACAGAACACAAAGAAGTTTCTCAGAAAGCTTCTTTCTCTTTGTTATGGGAGGATATTTCCTTTGGCCCTATAGTCTTCAAAGGGATCCGAAATATCTGTTCTCAGATTCCACAGAAATAAGGCTAGCAAAGAGATCCAGGAAATACAGATGTAATCTGTGAGATGAATTAACAGAACACTAAGCAGTTTCTCAGAAAGCTTCCTTCCAGATGTCATCCGAGGATATTTCTTTTTTCAACATCGACCTCTAGGGGCTTCCAAATATCACTTTGCCAATTCCACAAGAACTGACTTAGCGAAAGGCTTCCTGAGGGGAAAGCTGTAACTCTGTGAGATGATTTCACAGAACACAAAGAAGTTTCTCAGAAAGCTTCTTTCTCTTTGTTATCGGATGATATTTCCTTTGGCCCTATAGACTTCAAAGGGATCCGAAATATCTGTTCTCAGATTCCAGAGAAATAAGGCTAGCAAAGAGATCCACGAAATACAGATGTAAGTCTGTGAGATGAATTAACAGAACACTAAGTAGTTTCTCAGAAAGCTTCTTTCCAGATTTCATCTGAGGATATTTCCTTTTTCACCATAACCCTCTATGGGCTTCCAAATATCACTTTGCCAATTCCACAAGAACTGTCTTAGCGAAAGGCTTCTTGAGGGGAAAGCTGTAACTCTGTGAGATGATTTCACAGAACACAAAGAAGTTTCTCAGAAAGCTTCTTTCTCTCTGTTATCGGAGGATATTTCCTTTGGCCGTATAGTCTTCAAAGAGATCCGAAATATCTGTTCTCAGATTCCACAGAAATAAGGCTAGCAAAGAGATCCACGAAATACAGATGTAAGTCTGTGAGATGAATTAACGGAACACTAAGCAGTTTCTCAGAAAGCTTCTTTCCAGATTTCATCTGAGGATATATCCTTTTTCACCATAGCCCTCTATGGGCTTCCAAATATCACTTTGCCAATTCCACAAGAACTGTCTTAGCGAAAGGCTTCTTGAGGGGAAAGCTGTAACTCTGTGAGATGATTTCACAGAACACAAAGAAGTTTCTCAGAAAGCTTCTTTCTCTTTGTTATCGGAGGATATTTCCTTTGGCCGTATAGTCTTCAAAGAGATCCGAAATATCTGTTCTCAGATTCCACAGAAATAAGGCTAGCAAAGAGATCCACGAAATACAGATGTAAGTCTGTGAGATGAATTAACAGAACACTAAGCAGTTTCTAAGAAAGCTTCTTTGCAGATTTCATCTGAGGATATTTCTTTTTTCACCATAGCCCTCTATGGGCTTCCAAATATCACTTTGCCAATTCCACAAGAACTGTCTTAGCGAAAGGCTTCTTGAGGGGAAAGCTGTAACTCTGTGAGATGTTTCACAGAACACAAAGAAGCTTCTCAGAAAACTTCTTTCTCTTTGTTATCAGAGGATATTTTCTTTGGCCCTATAACCTTCAAAGGGATCCGAAATATCTGTTCTCAGATTCCAGAGAAATAAGGCTAGCAAAGAAATCCACGAAATACAGATGTAAGTCTGTGAGATGAATTAACAGAACACTAAGCAGTTTCTCAGAAAGCTTCTTTCCAGATTTCATCTGAGGATATTTCCTTTTTCACCATAGCCCTCTATGGGCTTCCAAATATCACTTTGCCAATTCCACAAGAACTGTCTCAGCGAAAGGCTTCTTGAGGGGAAAGCTGTAACTCTGTGAGTTGATTTCACAGAACACAAAGAAGTTTCTCAGAAAGCTTCTTTCTCTTTGTTATCGGAGGATATTTCCTTTGGACCTATAGTCTTCAAAGGGATCCGAAATATCTCTTCTCAGATTCCACAGAAATAAGGCTAGCAAAGAGATCCACGAAATACAGATAAGTCTGGGAGATGAATTAACAGAACACTAAGCAGTTTCTCAGAAAGCTTCTTTCCAGATTTCATCTGAGGATATTTCCTTTTTAACCATAGCCCTCTATGGGCTTCCAAATATCACTTTGCCAATTCCACAAGAACTGTCTTAGCGAAAGGCTTTTGAGGGGAAAGCTGTAACTCTGTGAGATGATTTCACAGAACACAAAGAAGCTTCTCAGAAAACTTCTTTCTCTTTGTTATCAGAGGATATTTCCTTTGGCCCTATAGCCTTCAAAGGGATCCGAAATATCTGTTCTCAGATTCCACAGAAATAAGGCTAGCAAAGAGATCCACGAAATACAGATGTAATCTGTGAGATGAATTAACCGAACACTAAGCAGTTTCTCAGAAAGCTTCTTTCCAGATTTCATCTGAGGATATTTCCTTTTTCACCATAGACCTCTACGGGCTTCCAAATATCACTTTGACAATTCCACAAGAACTGTCTTAGCGAAAGGCTTCTTGAGGGGAAAGCTGTAACTCTGTGAGATGATTTCACAGAACACAAAGAAGTTTCTCAGAAAGCTTCTTTCTCTTTGTTATCGGAGGATATTTCCTTTGGCCCTATAGACTTCAAAGGGATCCGAAATATCTGTTCTCAGATTCCAGAGAAATAAGGCTAGCAAAGAAATCCACGAAATACAGATGTAAGTCTGTGAGATGAATTAACAGAACACTAAGAAGTTTCTCACAAAGCTTCTTTCCAGATTTCATCTGAGGATATTTCCTTTTTCACCATAGCCCTCTATGGGCTTCCAAATATCACTTTGCCAATTCCACAAGAACTGTCTTAGCGAAAGGCTTCTTGAGGGGAAAGCTGTAACTCTGTGAGATGATTTCACAGAACACAAAGAAGTTTCTCAGAAAGCTTCTTTGTCTTTGTTATCGGAGGATATTTCCTTTGGCCCTATAGTCTTCAAAGGGATCCGAAATATCTGTTCTCAGATTCCACAGAAATAAGGCTAGCAAAGAAATCCACGAAATACAGATGTAACTCTGTGAGATGAATTAACAGAACACTAAGCAGTTTCTCAGAAAGCTTCTTTCCAGATTTCATCTGAGGATATTTCCTTTTTCACCATAGCCCTCTATGGGCTTCCAAATATCAATTTGCCAATTCCACAAGAACTGTCTTAGCGAAAGGCTTCTTGAGGGGAAAGCTGTAACTCTGTGAGATGATTTCACAGAACACAAAGAAGTTTCTCAGAAAGCTTCTTTCTCTTTGTTATCGGAGAATATTTCCTTTGGCCCTATAGTCTTCAAAGGGATCCGAAATATTGTTCTCAGATTCCACAGAAATAAGGCTAGCAAAGAGATACACGAAATACAGATGTAAGTCTGTGAGATGAATTAACAGAACACTAAGCAGTTTCTCAGAAAGCTTCTTTCCAGATTTCATTTGAGGATATATCCTTTTTCACCATAGCCCTCTATGGGCTTCCAAATATCACTTTGCCAATTCCACAAGAACTGTCTTAGCGAAAGGCTTCTTGAGGGGAAAGCTGTAACTCTGTGAGATGATTTCACAGAACACAAAGAAGTTTCTCAGAAAGCTTTTTTGTCTTTGTTATCGGAGGATATTTCCTTTGGCCCTATAGTCTTCAAAGGGATCCGAAATATCTGTTCTCAGATTCCACAGAAATAAGGCTAGCAAAGAGATCCAGGAAATACAGATGTAACTCTGTGAGATGAATTAACAGAACACTAAGCAGTTTCTCAGAAAGCTTCTTTCCAGATTTCATTTGAGGATATTTCCTTTTTCACCATAGCCCTCTATGGGCTTCCAAATATCACTTTGCCAATTCCACAAGAACTGTCTTAGCGAAAGGCTTCTCGAGGGGAAAGCTGTAACTCTGTGAGATGATTTCACAGAACACAAAGAAGTTTCTCAGAAAGCTTCTTTGTCTTTGTTATCGGAGGATATTTCCTTTGGCCCTATAGTCTTCAAAGGGATCCGAAATATCTGTTCTGAGATTCCACAGAAATAAGGCTAGCAAAGAGATCCACGAAATACAGATGTAACTCTGTGAGATGAATTAACAGAACACTAAGCAGTTTCTCAGAAAGCTTCTTTCCAGATTTCATCTGAGGATATTTCCTTTTTCACCATAGCCCTCTATGGGCTTCCAAATATCACTTTGCCAATTCCACAAGAACTGTCTTAGCGAAAGGCTTCTTGAGGGGAAAGCTGTAACTCTGTGACACGATTTCACAGAACACAAAGAAGTTTCTCAGAAAGCTTCTTTGTCTTTGTTATCGGAGGATATTTCCTTTGGCCCTATAGTCTTCAAAGGGATCCGAAATATCTGTTCTCAGATTCCAGAGAAATAAGGCTAGCAAAGAGATCCACGAAATACAGATGTAAGTCTGTGAGATGAATTAAAAGAACACTAAGCAGTTTCTCAGAAAGCTTCTTTCCAGATTTCATCTGAGGATATTTCCTTTTTCACCATAGCCCTCTATGGGCTTCCAAATATCACTTTGCCAATTCCAAAAGAACTGTCTTAGCTAAAGGCTTCTTGAGGGGAAAGCTGTAACTCTGTGAGATGATTTCACAGAACACAAAGAAGTTTCTCAGAAAGCTTCTTTCTCTTTGTTATCGGAGGATATTTCCTTTGGCCCTATAGTCTTCAAAGGGATCCGAAATATCTGTTCTCAGATTCCACAGAAATAAGGCTAGCAAAGAGATCCACGAAATACAGATGTAAGTCTGTGAGATGAACTAACAGAACACTAAGCAGTTTCTCAGAAAGCTTCTTTCCAGATTTCATCTGAGGATATTTCCTTTTTCACCATAGCCCTCTATGGGCTTCCAAATATCACTTTGCCAATTCCACAAGAACTGTCTTAGCGAAAGGCTTCTTGAGGGGAGAGCTGTAACTCTGTGAGAAGATTTCACAGAACACAAAGAAGTTTCTCAGAAAGCTTCTTTCTCTTTGTTATCGGAGGATATTTCCTTTGGCCCTATAGTTTTCAAAGGGATCCGAAATATCTGTTCTCAGATTCCACAGAAATAAGGCTAGCAAAGAGATCCAGGAAATACAGATGTAAGTCTGTGAGATGAATTAACAGAACACTAAGCAGTTTCTCAGAAAGATTCTTTCCAGATTTCATATGAGGATATTTCTTTTTTCACCATAGCCCTCTATGGGCTTCCAAATATCACTTTGCCAATTCCACAAGAACTGTCTTAGCGAAAGGCTTCTTGAGGGGAAAGCTGTAACTCTGTGAGATGATTTCACAGAACACAAAGAAGTTTCTCAGAAAGCTTCTTTCTCTTTGTTATCGGAGGATATTTCCTTTGGCCCTATAGTCTTCAAAGGGATCCGAAATATCTGTTCTCAGATTCCACAGAAATAAGGCTAGCAAAGAGATCCACGAAATACAGATGTAACTCTCTGAGATGAATTAACAGGACACTAAGCAGTTTCTCAGAAAGCTTCTTTCCAGATTTCATCTGAGGATATTTCCTTTTTCACCATAGCCCTCTATGGGCTTCCAAATATCACTTTGCCAATTCCACAAGAACTGTCTTAGCGACAGGCTTCTTGAGGGGAAAGCTGTAACTCTGTGAGATGATTTCACAGAACACAAAGAAGTTTCTCAGAAAGCTTCTTTCTCTTTGTTATCGGAGGATATTTCCTTTGGCCCTATAGTCTTCAAAGGGATCCGAAATATCTGTTCTCAGATTCCACAGAAATAAGGCTAGCAAAGAGATCCACGAAATACAGATGTAACTCTGTGAGATGAATTAACAGGACACTAAGCAGTTTCTCAGAAAGCTTCTTTCCAGATTTCATCTGAGGATATTTCCTTTTTCACCATAGCCCTCTATGGGCTTCCAAATATCACTTTGCCAATTCCACAAGAACTGTCTTAGCGAAAGGCTTCTTGAGGGGAAAGCTGTAACTCTGTGAGATGATTTCAGAGAACACAAAGAAGTTTCTCAGAAAGCTTCTTTCTCTTTATTATCGGAGGATATTTCCTTTGGCCCTATAGTCTTCAAAGGGATCCGAAATATCTGTTCTCAGATTCCACAGAAATAAGGCTAGCAAAGAGATCCACGAAATACTGATGTAACTCTGTGAGATGAATTAACAGGACACTAAGCAGTTTCTCAGAAAGCTTCATTCCAGATGTCATCCGAGGATATTTCCTTTTTCAACATCGCCCTCTAGGGGCTTCCAAATATCACTTTGCCAATTCCACGAGAACTGAATTAGCGAAAGGCTTCTTGAGGGGAAAGCTGTAACTCTGTGAGATGATTTCATAGAACACAAAGAAGTTTCTCAGAAAGCTTCTTTCTCTTTGTTATCGGAGGATATTTCCTTTGGCCGTATAGTCTTCAAAGAGATCCGAAATATCTGTTCTCAGATTCCACAGAAATAGGGCTAGCAAAGAGATCCACGAAATACAGATGTAAGTCTGTGAGATGAATTAACAGAACACTAAGCAGTTTCTAAGAAAGCTTCTTTGCAGATTTCATCTGAGGATATTTCTTTTTTCACCATAGCCCTCTATGGGCTTCCAAATATCACTTTGCCAATTCCACAAGAACTGTCTTAGCGAAAGGCTTCTTGAGGGGAAAGCTGTAACTCTGTGAGATATTTCACAGAACACAAAGAAGCTTCTCAGAAAACTTCTTTCTCTTTGTTATCAGAGGATATTTCCTTTGTCCCTATAGCCTTCAAAGGGATCCAAAATATCTGTTCTCAGATTCCAGAGAAATAGGGCTAGCAAAGAGATCCACGAAATACAGATGTAAGTCTGTGAGATGAATTAACAGAACACTAAGCAGTTTCTCACAAAGCTTCTTTCCAGATTTCATCTGAGGATATTTCCTTTTTCACCATAGCCCTCTATGGGCTTCCAAATATCACTTTGCCAATTCCACAAGAACTGTCTTAGCGAAAGGCTTCTTGAGGGGAAAGCTGTAACTCTGTGAGATGATTTCACAGAACACAAAGAAGTTTCTCAGAAAGCTTCTTTCTCTTTGTTATCGGAGGATATTTCCTTTGGCCCTATAGTCTTCAAAGGGATCCGAAATATCTGTTCTCAGATTTCACAGAAATAAGGCTAGCAAAGAGATCCACGAAATACAGATGTAACTCTGTGAGATGAATTAACAGAACACTAAGCAGTTTCTCAGAAAGCTTCTTTCCAGATTTCATCTGAGGATATTTCCTTTTTCACCATAGCCCTCTAAGGGCTTCCAAATATCACTTTGCCAATTCCACAAGAACTGTCTTAGCGAAAGGCTTCTTGAGGGGAAAGCTGTAACTCTGTGAGATGATTTCACAGAACACAAAGAAGTTTCTCAGAAAGCTTCTTTCTCTTTGTTATCGGAGGATATTTCCTTTGGCCCTATAGTCTTCAAAGGGATCCGAAATATCTGTTCTCAGATTCCACAGAAATAAGGCTAGCAAAGAGATCCACGAAATACAGATGTAACTCTGTGAGATGAATTAACAGAACACTAAGCAGTTTCTCAGAAAGCTTCTTTCCAGATTTCATCTGAGGATATATCCTTTTTCACCATAGCCCTCTATGGGCTTCCAAATATCACTTTGCCAATTCCACAAGAACTGTCTTAGCGAAAGGCTTCTTGAGGGGAAAGCTGTAACTCTGTGAGATGATTTCACAGAACACAAAGAAGTTTCTCAGAAAGCTTCTTTCTCTTTGTTATCGGAGGATATTTCCTTTGGCCGTATAGTCTTCAAAGAGTCCCGAAATATCTGTTCTCAGATTCCACAGAAATAAGGCTAGCAAAGAGATCCACGAAATACAGATGTAAGTCTGTGAGATGAATTAACAGAACACTAAGCAGTTTCTAAGAAAGCTTCTTTCCAGATTTCATCTAAGGATATTTCCTCTTTCACCATAAACCTCTATGGGCTTCCAAATATCACTTTGCCAATTCCACAAGAACTGTCTTAGTGAAAGGCTTCTTGAGGGGAAAGCTGTAACTCTGTGAGATGATTTCACAGAACACAAAGAAGTTTCTCAGAAAGCTTCTTTCTCTTTGTTATCGGAGGATATTTCCTTTGGCCGTATAGTCTTCAAAGAGATCCGAAATATCTGTTCTCAGATTCCACAGAAATAAGGCTAGCAAAGAGATCCACGAAATACAGATGTAACTCTGTGAGATGAATTAACAGAACACTAAGCAGTTTCTAAGAAAGCTTCTTTGCAGATTTCATCTGAGGATATTTCTTTTTTCACCATAGCCCTCTATGGGCTTCCAAATATCACTTTGCCAATTCCACAAGAACTGTCTTAGCGAAAGGCTTCTTGAGGGGAAAGCTGTAACTCTGTGAGATGTTTCACAGAACACAAAGAAGCTTCTCAGAAAACTTCTTTCTCTTTGTTATCAGAGGATATTTCCTTTGGCCCTATAGCCTTCAAAGGGATCCAAAATATCTGTTCTCAGATTCCAGAGAAATAAGGCTAGCAAAGAAATCCACGAAATACAGATGTAAGTCTGTGAGATGAATTAACAGAACACTAAGCAGTTTCTCACAAAGCTTCTTTCCAGATTTCATCTGAGGATATTTCCTTTTTCACCATAGCCCTCTATGGGCTTCCAAATATCACTTTGCCAACTCCACAAGAACTGTCTTAGCGAAAGGCTTCTTGAGGGGAAAGCTGTAACTCTGTGAGATGATTTCACAGAACACAAAGAAGTTTCTCAGAAAGCTTCTTTCTCTTTGTTATCGGAGGATGTTTCCTTTGGCCCTATAGTCTTCAAAGGGATCCGAAATATCTGTTCTCAGATTCCACAGAAATAAGGCTAGCAAAGAGTTCCACGAAATACAGATGTAACTCTGTGAGATGAATTAACAGGACACTAAGCAGTTTCTAAGAAAGCTTCTTTCCAGATTTCATCTGAGGATATTTCCTTTTTCACCATAGGCCTCTATGACTTCCAAATATAACTTTGCCAATTCCACAAGAACTGTCTTAGCGAAAGGCTTCTTGAGGGGAAAGCTGTAACTCTGTGAGATGATTTCACAGAACGCAAAGAAGTTTCTCAGAAAGCTTCTTTCTCTTTGTTATCGGAGGATATTTCCTTTGGCCCTATAGTCTTCAAAGGGATCCGAAATATCTGTTCTCAGATTCCACAGAAATAAGGCTAGCAAAGAGATCCACGAAATACAGATGTAACTCTGTGAGATGAATTAACAGAACACTAAGCAGTTTCTCAGAAAGCTTCCTTCCAGATGTCATCCGAGGATATTTCCTTTTACAACATCGCCCTCTAGGGTCTTCCAAATATCACTTTGCCAATTCCACAAGAACTGTCTTAGCGAAAGGCTTCTTGAGGGGAAAGCTGTAACTCTGTGAGATGATTTCACAGAACACAAAGAAGTTTCTCAGAAAGCTTCTTTCTCTT
The DNA here is from genome assembly GCF_043159975.1 of Macaca nemestrina. NCBI lineage: Eukaryota > Metazoa > Chordata > Mammalia > Primates > Cercopithecidae > Macaca > Macaca nemestrina. Next base: position 56,149,425 of record NC_092129.1, on the reverse strand, counting down.
TGTTATCGGAGGATATTTCCTTTGGCCCTATAGACTTCAAAGGGATCCGAAATATCTGTTCTCAGATTGCACAGAAATAAGGCTAGCAAAGAGATCCACGAAATACAGATGTAAGTCTGTGAGATGAATTAACAGAACACTAAGCAGTTTCTCACAAAGCTTCTTTCCAGATTTCATCTGAGGATATTTCCTTTTTCACCATAGCCCTCTATGGGCTTCCAAATACCACTTTGCCAATTCCACAAGAACTGTCTTAGCGAAAGGCTTCTTGAGGGGAAAGCTGTAACTCTGTGAGATGATTTCACAGAACACAAAGAAGTTTCTCAGAAAGCTTCTTTCTCTTTGTTATCGCAGGATATTTCCTTTGGCCCTATAGTCTTCAAAGGGATCCGAAATATCTGTTCTCAGACTCCACAGAAATAAGGCTAGCAAAGAGATCCACGAAATACAGATGTAAGTCTGTGAGATGAATTAACAGAACACTAAGCAGTTTCTCAGAAAGCTTCTTTCCAGATTTCATCTGAGGATATTTCCTTTTTCACCATAACCCTCTATGGGCTTCCAAATATCACTTTGCCAATTCCATAAGAACTGTCTTAGCGAAAGGCTTCTTGAGGGGAAAGCTGTAACTCTGTGAGATGATTTCACAGAACACAAAGAAGTTTCTCAGAAAGCTTCTTTCTCTTTGTTATCGGAGGATATTTCCTTTGGCCGTATAGTCTTCAAAGAGATCCGAAATATCTGTTCTCAGATTCCAGAGAAATAAGGCTAGCAAAGAAAACCACGAAATACAGATGTAAGTCTGTGAGATGAATTAACAGAACACTAAGAAGTTTCTCACAAAGCTTCTTTCCAGATTTCATCTGAGGATATTTCCTTTTTCACCATAGCCCTCTACGGGCTTCCAAATATCACTTTTCCAATTCCACAAGAACTGTCTTAGCGAAAGGCTTCTTGAGGGGAAAGCTGTAACTCTGTGAGATGATTTCACAGAACACAAAGAAGTTTCTCAGAAAGCTTCTTTCTCTTTGTTATCGGAGGATATTTCCTTTGGCCCTATAGTCTTCAAAGGGATCCGAAATATCTGTTCTCAGATTCCACAGAAATAAGGCTAGCAAAGAGATCCACGAAATACAGATGTAACTCTGTGAGATGAATTAACAGAACACTAAGCAGTTTCTCAGAAAGCTTCTTACCAGATTTCATCTGAGGATATTTCCTTTTTCACCATAGCCCTCTAAGGGCTTCCAAATATCACTTTGCCAATTCCACAAGAACTGTCTTAGCGAAAGGCTTCTTGAGGGGAAAGCTGTAACTCTGTGAGATGATTTCACAGAACACAAAGAAGTTTCTCAGAAAGCTTCTTTCTCTTTGTAATCGGAGGATAGTTCCTTTGGCCGTATAGTCTTCAAAGAGATCCGAAATATCTGTTCTCAGATTCCACAGAAATAAGGCTAGCAAAGAGATCCACGAAATACAGATGTAAGTCTGTGAGATGAATTAACAGAACACTAAGCAGTTTCTAAGAAAGCTTCTTTGCAGATTTCATCTGAGGATATTTCTTTTTTCACCGTAGCCCTCTAAGGGCTTCCAAATATCACTTTGCCAATTCCACAAGAACTGTCTTAGCGAAAGGCTTCTTGAGGGGAAAGCTGTAACTCTGTGAGATGTTTCACAGAACACAAAGAAGCTTCTCAGAAAACTTCTTTCTCTTTGTTATCAGAGGATATTTCCTTTGGCCCTATAGCCTTCAAAGGGATCCGAAATATCTGTTCTCAGATTCCAGAGAAATAAGGCTAGCAAAGAAATCCACGAAACACAGATGTAAGTCTGTGAGATGAATTAACAGAACACTAAGCAGTTTCTCACAAAGCTTCTTTCCAGATTTCATCTGAGGATATTTCCTTTTTCACCATAGCCCTCTATGGGCTTCCAAATATCACTTTGCCAATTCCACAAGAACTGTCTTAGCGAAAGGCTTCTTGAGGGGAAAGCTGTAACTCTGTGAGATGATTTCACAGAACACAAAGAAGTTTCTCAGAAAGCTTCTTTCTCTTTGTTATGGGAGGATATTTCCTTTGGCCCTATAGTCTTCAAAGGGATCCGAAATATCTGTTCTCAGATTCCACAGAAATAAGGCTAGCAAAGAGATCCACGAAATACAGATGTAACTCTGTGAGATGAATTAACAGAACACTAAGCAGTTTCTCAGAAAGCTTCTTTCCAGATTTCATCTGAGGATATTTCCTTTTTCACCATAGCCCTCTATGGCTTCCAAATATAACTTTGCCAATTCCACAAGATCTGTCTTAGCGAAAGGGTTCTTGAGGGGAAAGCTGTAACTCTGTGAGATGATTTCACAGAACACAAAGAAGTTTCTCAGAAAGCTTCTTTCTCTTTGTTATCGGAGGATATTTCCTTTGGCCCTATAGTCTTCAAAGGGATCCGAAATATCTGTTCTCAGATTCCACAGAAATAAGGCTAGCAAAGAGATCCACGAAATACAGGTGTAACTCTGTGAGATGAATTAACAGGACACTAAGCTGTTTCTAAGAAAACTTCTTTCCAGGTTTCATCTGAGGATATTTCCTTTTTCACCATAGCCCTCTATGGGCTTCCAAATATCACTTTGCCAATTCCACAAGAACTGTCTTAGCGAAAGGCTTCTTGAGGGGAAAGCTGTAACTCTGTGAGATGATTTCACAGAACACAAAGAAGTTTCTCAGAAAGCTTCTTCCACTTTGTTATCGGAGGATATTTCCTTTGGCCCTATAGTCTTCAAAGGGATCCGAAATATCTGTTCTCAGATTCCACAGAAATAAGGCTAGCAAAGAGATCCACGAAATACAGATGTAACTCTGTGAGATGAATTAACAGGACACTAAGCAGTTTCTCAGAAATCTTCTTTCCAGATTTCATCTGAGGATATTTCCTTTTTCACCATAGCCCTCTAAGGGCTTCAAATATCACTTTGCCAATTCCACAAGAACTGTCTTAGCGAAAGGCTTCTTGAGAGGAAAGCTGTAACTCTGTGAGATGATTTCACAGAACACAAAGAAGTTTCTCAGAAAGCTTCTTTCTCTTTGTTATGGGAGGATATTTCCTTTGGCCGTATAGTCTTCAAAGGGATCCGCAGTATCTGTTCTCAGATTCCACAGAAATAAGGCTAGCAAAGAGATCCACAAAATACAGATGTAACTCTGTGAGATGAATTAACAGGACACTAAGCAGTTTCTCAGAAAGCTTCTTTCCAGATTTCATCTGAGGATATTTAATTTTTCACCATAGCCCTCTATGGGCTTCCAAATATCACTTTGCCAATTCCACAAGAACTGTCTTAGCGAAAGGCTTCTTGAGGGGAAAGCTGTAACTCTGTGAGATGATTTCACAGAACACAAAGAAGTTTCTCAGAAAGCTTCTTTCTCTTTGTTATCGGAGGATATTTCCTTTGGCCCTATAGTCTTCAAAGGGATCCGAAATATCTGTTCTCAGATTCCACAGAAATAAGGCTAGCAAAGAGATCCACGAAATACAGATGTAACTCTGTGAGATGAATTAACAGGACACTAAGCAGTTTCTAAGAAAGCTTCTTTACAGATTTCATCTGAGGATATTTCCTTTTTCACCATAGGCCCTATGACTTCCAAATATCACTTTGCCAATTCCACAAGAACTGTCTTAGCGAAAGGCTTCTTGAGGGGAAAGCTGTAACTCTGTGAGATGATTTCACAGAACACAAAGAAGTTTCTCAGAAAGCTTCTTTCTCTTTGTTATGGGAGGATATTTCCTTTGGCCCTATAGTCTTCAAAGGGATCCGAAATATCTGTTCTCAGATTCCACAGAAATAAGGCTAGCAAAGAGATCCACGAAATACAGATGTAACTCTGTGAGATGAATTAACAGAACACTAAGCAGTTTCTCAGAAAGCTTCCTTCCAGATGTCATCCGAGGATATTTCCTTTTTCAACATCGACCTCTAGGGGCTTCCAAATATCACTTTGCCAATTCCACAAGAACTGACTTAGCGAAAGGCTTCCTGAGGGGAAAGCTGTAACTCTGTGAGATGATTTCACAGAACACAAAGAAGTTTCTCAGAAAGCTTCTTTCTCTTTGTTATCGGAGGATATTTCCTTTGGCCCTATAGACTTCAAAGGGATCCGAAATATCTGTTCTCAGATTCCAGAGAAATAAGGCTAGCAAAGAGATCCACGAAATACAGATGTAAGTCTGTGAGATGAATTAACAGAACACTAAGCAGTTTCTCAGAAAGCTTCTTTCCAGATTTCATCTGAGGATATTTCCTTTTTCACCATAACCCTCTAGGGGCTTCCAAATATCACTTTGCCAATTCCACAAGAACTGTCTTAGCGAAAGGCTTCTTGAGGGGAAAGCTGTAACTCTGTGAGATGATTTCACAGAACACAAAGAAGTTTCTCAGAAAGCTTCTTTCTCTCTGTTATCGGAGGATATTTCCTTTGGCCGTATAGTCTTCAAAGAGATCCGAAATATCTGTTCTCAGATTCCACAGAAATAAGGCTAGCAAAGAGATCCACGAAATACAGATGTAAGTCTGTGAGATGAATTAACAGAACACTAAGCAGTTTCTCAGAAAGCTTCTTTCCAGATTTCATCTGAGGATATATCCTTTTTCACCATAGCCCTCTATGGGCTTCCAAATATCACTTTGCCAATTCCACAAGAACTGTCTTAGCGAAAGGCTTCTTGAGGGGAAAGCTGTAACTCTGTGAGATGATTTCACAGAACACAAAGAAGTTTCTCAGAAAGCTTCTTTCTCTTTGTTATCGGAGGATATTTCCTTTGGCCGTATAGTCTTCAAAGAGATCCGAAATATCTGTTCTCAGATTCCACAGAAATAAGGCTAGCAAAGAGATCCACGAAATACAGATGTAAGTCTGTGAGATGAATTAACAGAACACTAAGCAGTTTCTAAGAAAGCTTCTTTGCAGATTTCATCTGAGGATATTTCTTTTTTCACCATAGCCCTCTATGGGCTTCCAAATATCACTTTGCCAATTCCACAAGAACTGTCTTAGCGAAAGGCTTCTTGAGGGGAAAGCTGTAACTCTGTGAGATGTTTCACAGAACACAAAGAAGCTTCTCAGAAAACTTCTTTCTCTTTGTTATCAGAGGATATTTCCTTTGGCCCTATAACATTCAAAGGGATCCGAAATATCTGTTCTCAGATTCCAGAGAAATAAGGCTAGCAAAGAAATCCACGAAATACAGATGTAAGTCTGTGAGATGAATTAACAGAACACTAAGCAGTTTCTCAGAAAGCTTCTTTCCAGATTTCATCTGAGGATATTTCCTTTTTCACCATAGCCCTCTATGGGCTTCCAAATATCACTTTGCCAATTCCACAAGAACTGTCTCAGCGAAAGGCTTCTTGAGGGGAAAGCTGTAACTCTGTGAGTTGATTTCACAGAACACAAAGAAGTTTCTCAGAAAGCTTCTTTCTCTTTGTTATCGGAGGATATTTCCTTTGGCCCTATAGTCTTCAAAGGGATCCGAAATATCTCTTCTCAGATTCCACAGAAATAAGGCTAGCAAAGAGATCCACGAAATACAGATAAGTCTGTGAGATGAATTAACAGAACACTAAGCAGTTTCTCAGAAAGCTTCTTTCCAGATTTCATCTGAGGATATTTCCTTTTTAACCATAGCCCTCTATGGGCTTCCAAATATCACTTTGCCAATTCCACAAGAACTGTCTTAGCGAAAGGCTTTTGAGGGGAAAGCTGTAACTCTGTGAGATGATTTCACAGAACACAAAGAAGCTTCTCAGAAAACTTCTTTCTCTTTGTTATCAGAGGATATTTCCTTTGGCCCTATAGCCTTCAAAGGGATCCGAAATATCTGTTCTCAGATTCCACAGAAATAAGGCTAGCAAAGAGATTCACGAAATACAGATGTAATCTGTGAGATGAATTAACCGAACACTAAGCAGTTTCTCAGAAAGTTTCTTTCCAGATTTCATCTGAGGATATTTCCTTTTTCACCATAGACCTCTACGGGCTTCCAAATATCACTTTGACAATTCCACAAGAACTGTCTTAGCGAAAGGCTTCTTGAGGGGAAAGCTGTAACTCTGTGAGATGATTTCACAGAACACAAAGAAGTTTCTCAGAAAGCTTCTTTCTCTTTGTTATCGGAGGATATTTCCTTTGGCCCTATAGACTTCAAAGGGATCCGAAATATCTGTTCTCAGATTCCAGAGAAATAAGGCTAGCAAAGAAATCCACGAAATACAGATGTAAGTCTGTGAGATGAATTAACAGAACACTAAGAAGTTTCTCACAAAGCTTCTTTCCAGATTTCATCTGAGGATATTTCCTTTTTCACCATAGCCCTCTATGGGCTTCCAAATATCACTTTTCCAATTCCACAAGAACTGTCTTAGCGAAAGGCTTCTTGAGGGGAAAGCTGTAACTCTGTGAGATGATTTCACAGAACACAAAGAAGTTTCTCAGAAAGCTTCTTTCTCTTTGTTATCGGAGGATATTTCCTTTGGCCCTATAGTCTTCAAAGGGATCCGAAATATCTGTTCTCAGATTCCACAGAAATAAGGCTAGCAAAGAAATCCACGAAATACAGATGTAACTCTGTGAGATGAATTAACAGAACACTAAGCAGTTTCTCAGAAAGCTTCTTTCCAGATTTCATCTGAGGATATTTCCTTTTTCACCATAGCCCTCTATGGGCTTCCAAATATCAATTTGCCAATTCCACAAGAACTGTCTTAGCGAAAGGCTTCTTGAGGGGAAAGCTGTAACTCTGTGAGATGATTTCACAGAACACAAAGAAGTTTCTCAGAAAGCTTCTTTCTCTTTGTTATCGGAGAATATTTCCTTTGGCCCTATAGTCTTCAAAGGGATCCGAAATATTGTTCTCAGATTCCACAGAAATAAGGCTAGCAAAGAGATACACGAAATACAGATGTAAGTCTGTGAGATGAATTAACAGAACACTAAGCAGTTTCTCAGAAAGCTTCTTTCCAGATTTCATTTGAGGATATATCCTTTTTCACCATAGCCCTCTATGGGCTTCCAAATATCACTTTGCCAATTCCACAAGAACTGTCTTAGCGAAAGGCTTCTTGAGGGGAAAGCTGTAACTCTGTGAGATGATTTCACAGAACACAAAGAAGTTTCTCAGAAAGCTTTTTTGTCTTTGTTATCGGAGGATATTTCCTTTGGCCCTATAGTCTTCAAAGGGATCCGAAATATCTGTTCTCAGATTCCACAGAAATAAGGCTAGCAAAGAGATCCAGGAAATACAGATGTAACTCTGTGAGATGAATTAACAGAACACTAAGCAGTTTCTCAGAAAGCTTCTTTCCAGATTTCATTTGAGGATATTTCCTTTTTCACCATAGCCCTCTATGGGCTTCCAAATATCACTTTGCCAATTCCACAAGAACTGTCTTAGCGAAAGGCTTCTTGAGGGGAAAGCTGTAACTCTGTGAGATGATTTCACAGAACACAAAGAAGTTTCTCAGAAAGCTTCTTTGTCTTTGTTATCGGAGGATATTTCCTTTGGCCCTATATTCTTCAAAGGGATCCGAAATATCTGTTCTGAGATTCCACAGAAATAAGGCTAGCAAAGAGATCCACGAAATACAGATGTAACTCTGTGAGATGAATTAACAGAACACTAAGCAGTTTCTCAGAAAGCTTCTTTCCAGATTTCATCTGAGGATATTTCCTTTTTCACCATAGCCCTCTATGGGCTTCCAAATATCACTTTGCCAATTCCACAAGAACTGTCTTAGCGAAAGGCTTCTTGAGGGGAAAGCTGTAACTCTGTGACACGATTTCACAGAACACAAAGAAGTTTCTCAGAAAGCTTCTTTGTCTTTGTTATCGGAGGATATTTCCTTTGGCCCTATAGTCTTCAAAGGGATCCGAAATATCTGTTCTCAGATTCCACAGAAATAAGGCTAGCAAAGAGATCCACGAAATACAGATGTAAGTCTGTGAGATGAATTAACAGAACACTAAGCAGTTTCACAGAAAGCTTCTTTCCAGATTTCAACTGAGGATATTTCCTTTTTCACCATAGCCCTCTATGGCTTCCAAATACCACTTTGCCAATTCCACAAGATCTGTCTTAGCGAAAGGCTTCTTGAGGGGAAAGCTGTAACTCTGTGAGATGATTTCACAGAACACAAAGAAGTTTCTCAGAAAGCTTCTTTCTCTTTGTTATCGGAGGATATTTCCTTTGGCCCTATAGTCTTCAAAGGGATCCGAAATATCTGTTCTCAGATTCCACAGAAATAAGGCTAGCAAAGAGATCCACGAAATACAGATGTAACTCTGTGAGATGAATTAACAGGAAACTAAGCAGTTTCTCAGAAAGCTTCTTTCCAGATTTCATCTGAGGATATTTCATTTTTCACCATAGCCCTCTATGGGCTTCCAAATATCACTTTGCCAATTCCACAAGAACTGTCTTAGCGAATGGCTTCTTGAGGGGAAAGCTGTAACTCTGTGACATGATTTCACAGAACACAAAGAAGTTTCTCAGAAAGCTTCTTTCTCTTTGTTATCGGAGGATATTTCCTTTGGCCCTATAGACTTCAAAGGGATCCGAAATATCTGTTCTCAGATTCCAGAGAAATAAGGCTAGCAAAGAGATCCACGAAATACAGATGTAAGTCTGTGAGATGAATTAACAGAACACTAAGCAGTTTCTCAGAAAGCTTCTTTCCAGATTTCATCTGAGGATATTTCCTTTTTCACCATAGCCCTCTGTGGGCTTCCAAATATCACTTTGCCAATTCCACAAGAACTGTCTTAGCGAAAGGCTTCTAGAGGGGAAAGCTGTAACTCTGTGAGATGATTTCACAGAACACAAAGAAGTTTCTCAGAAAGCTTCTTTCTCTTTGTTATCGGAGGATATTTCCTTTGGCCCTATAGTCTTCAACGGGATCCGAAATATCTGTTCTCAGATTCCACAGAAATAAGGCTAGCAAAGAGATCCACGAAATACAGATGTAAGTCTGTGAGATGAATTAACAGAACACTAAGCAGTTTCACAGAAAGCTTCTTTCCAGATTTCAACTGAGGATATTTCCTTTTTCACCATAGCCCTCTATGGCTTCCAAATATATCTTTGCCAATTCCACAAGATCTGTCTTAGCGAAAGGCTTCTTGAGGGGAAAGCTGTAACTCTGTGAGATGATTTCACAGAACACAAAGAAGTTTCTCAGAAAGCTTCTTTCTCTTTGTTATCGGAGGATATTTCCTTTGGCCCTATAGTCCTCAAAGGGATCCGAAATATCTGTTCTCAGATTCCACAGAAATAAGGCTAGCAAAGAGATCCACGAAATACAGGTGTAACTCTGTGAGATGAATTAACAGAACACTAAGCAGTTTCTCAGAAAGCTTCTTTCCAGATTTCATCTGAGGATATTTCCTTTTTCACCATAGCCCTCTATGGCTTCCAAATATCACTTTGCCAATTCCACAAGAACTGTCTTAGCGAAAGGCTTCTTGAGGGGAAAGCTGTAACTCTGTGAGATGATTTCACAGAACACAAAGAAGTTTCTCAGAAAGCTTCTTTCTCTTGATTATCGGAGGATATTTCCTTTGGCCCTAAAGTCTTCAAAGGGATCCGAAATACCTGTTCTCAGATTCCACAGAAATAAGGCTAGCAAAGAGATCCACGAAATACAGATGTAACTCTGTGAGATGAATTAACAGAACACTAAGCAGTTTCTCAGAAAGCTTCTTTCCAGATTTCATCTGAGGATATTTCCTTTTTCACCATAGCCCTCTATGGCTTCCAAATATCACTTTGCCAATTCCACAAGAACTGTCTTAGCGAAAGGCTTCTTGAGGGGCAAGCTGTAACTCTGTGAGATGATTTCACAGAACACAAAGAAGTTTCTCAGAAAACTTCTTTCTCTTTGTTATCGGAGGATATTTCCTTTGGCCCTATAGTCTTCAAAGGGATCCGAAATATCTGTTCTCAGATTCCACAGAAAAAAGGCTAGCAGAGAGATCCACGAAATACAGATGTAACTCTGTGAGATGAATTAACAGGACACTAAGCAGTTTCTAAGAAAGCTTCTTTCCAGATTTCATCTGAGGATATTTCCTTTTTCACCATAGCCCTCTATGGGCTTCCAAATATCACTTTGCCAATTCCACAAGAACTGTCTTAGCGAAAGGCTTCTTGAGGGGAAAGCTGTAACTCTGTGAGATGATTTCACAGAACACAAAGAAGTTTCTCAGAAAGCTTCTTTCTCTTTGTTATCGGAGGATATTTCCTTTGGCCCTATAGTCTTCAAAGGGATCCGAAATATCTGTTCTCAGATTCCACAGAAATAAGGCTAGCAAAGAGATCCACGAAATACAGATGTAACTCTGTGAGATGAATTAACAGGACACTAAGCAGTTTCTCAGAAAGCTTCTTTCCAGATTTCATCTGAGGATATTTAATTTTTCACCATAGCCCTCTATGGCTTCCAAATATCACTTTGCCAATTCCACAAGAACTGTCTTAGCGAAAGGCTTCTTGAGGGGAAAGCTGTAACTCTGTGAGATGATTTCACAGAACACAAAGAAGTTTCTCAGAAAGCTTCTTTCTCTTGATTATCGGAGGATATTTCCTTTGGCCCTAAAGTCTTCAAAGGGATCCGAAATACCTGTTCTCAGATTCCACAGAAATAAGGCTAGCAAAGAGATCCACGAAATACAGATGTAAGTCTGTGAGATGAATTAACAGAACACTAAGCAGTTTCTCAGAAAGCTTCTTTCCAGATTTCATCTGAGGATATTTCCTTTTTCACCATAGCCCTCTATGGGCTTCCAAATATCACTTTTCCAATTCCACAAGAACTGTCTTAGCGAAAGGTTTCTTGAGGGGAAAGCTGTAACTCTGTGAGATGATTTCACAGAACACAAAGAAGTTTCTCAGAAAGCTTCTTTCTCTTTGTTATCGGAGGATATTTCCTTTGGCCCTATAGTCTTCAAAGGGATCCGAAATATCTGTTCTCAGATTCCACAGAAATAAGGCTAGCAAAAAAATCCACGAAATACAGATGTAACTCTGTGAGATGAATTAACAGAACACTAAGCAGTTTCTCAGAAAGCTTCTTTCCAGATTTCATCTGAGGATATTTCCTTTTTCACCATAGCCCTCTATGGCTTCCAAATATCACTTTGCCAATTCCACAAGAACTGTCTTAGCGAAAGGCTTATTGAGAGGAAAGCTGCAACTCTGTGAGATGATTTCACAGAACACAAAGAAGTTTCTCAGAAAGCTTCTTTCTCTTTGTTATGGGAGGATATTTCCTTTGGCCCTATAGTCTTCAAAGGGATCCGAAATATCTGTTCTCAGATTCCACAGAAATAAGGCTAGCAAAGAGATCCACGAAATACAGATGTAACTCTGTGAGATGAATTAACAGAACACTAAGCAGTTTCTCAGAAAGCTTCCTTCCAGATGTCATCCGAGGATATTTCCTTTTTCAACATCGCCCTCTAGGGGCTTCCAAATATCACTTTGCCAATTCCACAAGAACTGACTTAGCGAAAGGCTTCTTGAGGGGAAAGCTGTAACTCTGTGAGATGATTTCACAGAACACAAAGAAGTTTCTCAGAAAGCTTCTTTCTCTTTGTTATCGGAGGATATTTCCTTTGGCCCTATAGTCTTCCAAGGGAACCGAAATATCTGTTCTCAGATTCCACAGAAATAAGGCTAGCAAAGAGATCCACGAAATACAGATGTAACTCTGTGAGATGAATTAACAGAACACTAAGCAGTTTCTCAGAAAGCTTCTTTCCAGATTTCATCTGAGGATATTTCCTTTTTCACCATAGCCCTCTATGGCTTCCAAATATCACTTTGCCAATTCCACAAGAACTGTCTTAGCGAAAGGCTTCTTGAGGGGAAAGCTGCAACTCTGTGAGATGATTTCACAGAACACAAAGATGTTTCTCAGAAAGCTTCTTTCTCTTTGTTATCGGAGGATATTTCCTTTGGCCCTATAGTCTTCAAAGGGATCCGAAATATCTGTTCTCAGATTCCACAGAAATAAGGCTAGCAAGAGATCCACGAAATACAGATGTAACTCTGTGAGATGAATTAACAGAACACTAAGCAGTTTCACAGAAAGCTTCTTTCCAGATTTCATCTGAGGATATTTGCTTTTTCACCATAGCCCTCTATGGCTTCCAAATATAACTTTGCCAATTCCACAAGATCTGTCTTAGCCAAAGGCTTCTTGAGGGGAAAGCTGTAACTCTGTGAGATGATTTCACAGAACACAAAGAAGTTTCTCAGAAAGCTTCTTTCTCTTTGTTATCGGAGGATATTTCCTTTGGCCCTATAGTCTTCAAAGGGATCCGAAATATCTGTTCTCAGATTCCACAGAAATAAGGCTGGCAAAGAGATCCACGAAATACAGGTGTAACTCTGTGAGATGAATTAACAGAACACTAAGCAGTTTCTCAGAAAGCTTCTTTCCAGATTTCATCTGAGGATATTTCCTTTTTCACCATAGCCCTCTATGGGCTTCCAAATATCACTTTGCCAATTCCACAAGAACTGTCTTAGCGAAAGGCTTCTTGAGGGGAAAGCTGTAACTCTGTGAGATGATTTCACAGAACACAAAGAAGTTTCTCAGAAAGCTTCTTTCTCTTTCTTATCGGAGGATATTTCCTTTGGCCCTATAGTCTTCAAAGGGATCCGAAATATCTGTTCTCAGATTCCACAGAAATAAGGCTAGCAAAGAGATCCACGAAATACAGATGTAACTCTGTGAGATGAATTAACAGAACACTAAGGAGTTTCTCAGAAATCTTCTTTCCAGATTTCATCTGCGGATATTTCCTTTTTCACCATAGCCCTCTATGGCTTCCAAATATAACTTTGCCAATTCCACAAGAACTGTCTTAGCGAAAGGCTACTTGAGGGGAAAGCTGTAACTCTGTGAGATGATTGCACAGAACACAAAGAAGTTTCTCAGAAAGCTTCTTTCTCTTTGTTATCGGAGGATATTTCCTTTGGCCTTATTGTCTTCAAAGGGATCCGAAATATCTGTTCTCAGATTCCAAAGAAATAAGGCTAGCAAAGAGATCCACGAAATACAGATGTAACTCTGGGAGATGAATTAACAGAACACTAAGCAGTTTCTCAGAAAGCTTCTTTCCAGATTTCATCTGAGGATATTTCCTTTTTCACCATAGCCCTCTAAGGGCTTCCAAATATCACTTTGCCAATTCCACAAGAACTGTCTTAGCGAAAGGCTTCTTGAGGGGAAAGCTGTAACTCTGTGAGATGATTTCACAGAACACAAAGAAGTTTCTCAGAAAGCTTCTTTCTCTTTGTTATCGGAGGATATTTCCTTTGGCCCTATAGTCTTCAAAGGGATCCGAAATATCTGTTCTCAGATTCCACAGAAATAAGGCTAGCAAAGAGATCCACGAAATACAGATGTAACTCTGTGAGATGAATTAACAGGACACTAAGCAGTTTCTCAGAAAGCTTCTTTCCAGATTTCATCTGAGGATATTTAATTTTTCACCATAGCCCTCTATGGCTTCCAAATATCACTTTGCCAATTCCACAAGAACTGTCTTAGCGAAAGGCTTCTTGAGGGGAAAGCTGTAACTCTGTGAGATGATTTCACAGAACACAAAGAAGTTTCTCAGAAAGCTTCTTTCTCTTGATTATCGGAGGATATTTCCTTTGGCCCTAAAGTCTTCAAAGGGATCCGAAATACCTGTTCTCAGATTTCACAGAAATAAGGCTAGCAAAGAGATCCACGAAATACAGATGTAAGTCTGTGAGATGAATTAACAGAACACTAAGCAGTTTCTCAGAAAGCTTCTTTCCAGATTTCATCTGAGGATATTTCCTTTTTCACCATAGCCCTCTATGGGCTTCCAAATATCACTTTTCCAATTCCACAAGAACTGTCTTAGCGAAAGGTTTCTTGAGGGGAAAGCTGTAACTCTGTGAGATGATTTCACAGAACACAAAGAAGTTTCTCAGAAAGCTTCTTTCTCTTTGTTATCGGAGGATATTTCCTTTGGCCCTATAGTCTTCAAAGGGATCCGAAATATCTGTTCTCAGATTCCACAGAAATAAGGCTAGCAAAAAAATCCACGAAATACAGATGTAACTCTGTGAGATGAATTAACAGAACACTAAGCAGTTTCTCAGAAAGCTTCTTTCCAGATTTCATCTGAGGATATTTCCTTTTTCACCATAGCCCTCTATGGCTTCCAAATATCACTTTGCCAATTCCACAAGAACTGTCTTAGCGAAAGGCTTATTGAGAGGAAAGCTGCAACTCTGTGAGATGATTTCACAGAACACAAAGAAGTTTCTCAGAAAGCTTCTTTCTCTTTGTTATGGGAGGATATTTCCTTTGGCCCTATAGTCTTCAAAGGGATCCGAAATATCTGTTCTCAGATTCCACAGAAATAAGGCTAGCAAAGAGATCCACGAAATACAGATGTAACTCTGTGAGATGAATTAACAGAACACTAAGCAGTTTCTCAGAAAGCTTCCTTCCAGATGTCATCCGAGGATATTTCCTTTTTCAACATCGCCCTCTAGGGGCTTCCAAATATCACTTTGCCAATTCCACAAGAACTGACTTAGCGAAAGGCTTCTTGAGGGGAAAGCTGTAACTCTGTGAGATGATTTCACAGAACACAAAGAAGTTTCTCAGAAAGCTTCTTTCTCTTTGTTATCGGAGGATATTTCCTTTGGCCCTATAGTCTTCCAAGGGAACCGAAATATCTGTTCTCAGATTCCACAGAAATAAGGCTAGCAAAGAGATCCACGAAATACAGATGTAACTCTGTGAGATGAATTAACAGAACACTAAGCAGTTTCTCAGAAAGCTTCTTTCCAGATTTCATCTGAGGATATTTCCTTTTTCACCATAGCCCTCTATGGCTTCCAAATATCACTTTGCCAATTCCACAAGAACTGTCTTAGCGAAAGGCTTCTTGAGGGGAAAGCTGCAACTCTGTGAGATGATTTCACAGAACACAAAGATGTTTCTCAGAAAGCTTCTTTCTCTTTGTTATCGGAGGATATTTCCTTTGGCCCTATAGTCTTCAAAGGGATCCGAAATATCTGTTCTCAGATTCCACAGAAATAAGGCTAGCAAGAGATCCACGAAATACAGATGTAACTCTGTGAGATGAATTAACAGAACACTAAGCAGTTTCACAGAAAGCTTCTTTCCAGATTTCATCTGAGGATATTTGCTTTTTCACCATAGCCCTCTATGGCTTCCAAATATAACTTTGCCAATTCCACAAGATCTGTCTTAGCGAAAGGCTTCTTGAGGGGAAAGCTGTAACTCTGTGAGATGATTTCACAGAACACAAAGAAGTTTCTCAGAAAGCTTCTTTCTCTTTGTTATCGGAGGATATTTCCTTTGGCCCTATAGTCTTCAAAGGGATCCGAAATATCTGTTCTCAGATTCCACAGAAATAAGGCTGGCAAAGAGATCCACGAAATACAGGTGTAACTCTGTGAGATGAATTAACAGAACACTAAGCAGTTTCTCAGAAAGCTTCTTTCCAGATTTCATCTGAGGATATTTCCTTTTTCACCATAGCCCTCTATGGGCTTCCAAATATCACTTTGCCAATTCCACAAGAACTGTCTTAGCGAAAGGCTTCTTGAGGGGAAAGCTGTAACTCTGTGAGATGATTTCACAGAACACAAAGAAGTTTCTCAGAAAGCTTCTTTCTCTTTCTTATCGGAGGATATTTCCTTTGGCCCTATAGTCTTCAAAGGGATCCGAAATATCTGTTCTCAGATTCCACAGAAATAAGGCTAGCAAAGAGATCCACGAAATACAGATGTAACTCTGTGAGATGAATTAACAGAACACTAAGGAGTTTCTCAGAAAGCTTCTTTCCAGATTTCATCTGCGGATATTTCCTTTTTCACCATAGCCCTCTATGGCTTCCAAATATAACTTTGCCAATTCCACAAGAACTGTCTTAGCGAAAGGCTACTTGAGGGGAAAGCTGTAACTCTGTGAGATGATTGCACAGAACACAAAGAAGTTTCTCAGAAAGCTTCTTTCTCTTTGTTATCGGAGGATATTTCCTTTGGCCTTATTGTCTTCAAAGGGATCCGAAATATCTGTTCTCAGATTCCAAAGAAATAAGGCTAGCAAAGAGATCCACGAAATACAGATGTAACTCTGGGAGATGAATTAACAGAACACTAAGCAGTTTCTCAGAAAGCTTCTTTCCAGATTTCATCTGAGGATATTTCCTTTTTCACCATAGCCCTCTAAGGGCTTCCAAATATCACTTTGCCAATTCCACAAGAACTGTCTTAGCGAAAGGCTTCTTGAGGGGAAAGCTGTAACTCTGTGAGATGATTTCACAGAACACAAAGAAGTTTCTCAGAAAGCTTCTTTCTCTTTGTTATCGGAGGATATTTCCTTTGGCCCTATAGACTTCAAAGGGATCCGAAATATCTGTTCTCAGATTCCACAGAAATAAGGCAAGCAAAGAGATCCACGAAATACAGATGTAAGTCTGTGAGATGAATTAACAGGACACTAAGCAGTTTCTAAGAAAGCTTCTTTCCAGATTTCATCTGAGGATATTTCCTTTTTCACCATAGCCCTCTATGGGCTTCCAAATATCACTTTGCCAATTCCACAAGAACTGTCTTAGCGAAAGGCTTCTTGAGGGGAAAGCTGTAACTCTGTGAGATGATTTCACAGAACACAAAGAAGTTTCTCAGAAAGCTTCTTTCTCTTTGTTATCGGAGGATATTTCCTTTGGCCCTATAGTCTTCAAAGGGATCCGAAATATCTGTTCTCAGATTCCACAGAAATAAGGCTAGCAAAGAGATCCACGAAATACAGATGTAATTCTGTGAGAGGAATTAATAGAACACTAAGCAGTTTCTCAGAAAGCTTCTTTCCAGATTTCATCTGAGGATATTTCCTTTTTCACCATAGCCCTCTATGGCTTCAAAATATAACTTTGCCAATTCCACAAGAACTGTCTTAGCGAAAGGCTACTTGAGGGGAAAGCTGTAACTCTGTGAGATGATTTCACAGAACACAAAGAAGTTTCTCAGAAAGCTTCTTTCTCTTTGTTATCGGAGGATATTTCCTTTGGCCCTATAGTCTTCAAAGGGATCCGAAATATCTGTTCTCAGATTCCACAGAAATAAGGCTAGCAAAGAGATCCACGAAATACAGATGTAACTCTGTGAGATGAATTAACAGGACACTAAGCAGTTTCTAAGAAAGCTTCTTTCCAGATTTCATCTGAGGATATTTCCTTTTTCACCATAGCCCTCTAAGGGCTTCCAAATATCACTTTGCCAATTCCACAAGAACTGTCTTAGCGAAAGGCTTCTTGAGGGGAAAGCTGTAACTCTGTGAGATGATTTCACAGAACACAAAGAAGTTTCTCAGAAAACTTCTTTCTCTTTGTTATGGGAGGATATTTCCTTTGGCCCTACAGTCTTCAAAGGGATCCGAAATATCTGTTCTCAGATTCCACAGAAATAAGGCTAGCAAAGAGATCCACGAAATACAGATGTAACTCTGTGAGATGAATTAACAGGACACTAAGCAGTTTCTCAGAAAGCTTCTTTCCAGATTTCATCTGAGGATATTTAATTTTTCACCATAGCCGTCTATGGGCTTCCAAATATCACTTTGCCAATTCCACAAGAACTGTCTTAGCGAAAGGTTTCTTGAGGGGAAAGCTGTAACTCTGTGAGATGATTTCACAGAACACAAAGAAGTTTCTCAGAAAGCTTCTTTCTCTTTGTTATCGGAGGATATTTCCTTTGGCCGTATAGTCTTCAAAGGGATCCGAAATATCTGTTCTCAGATTCCACAGAAATAAGGCTAGCAAAGAGATCCACGAAATACAGATGTAACTCTGTGAGATGAATTAACAGGACACTAAGCAGTTTCTAAGAAAGCTTCTTTCCAGGTTTCATCTGAGGATATTTCCTTTTTCACCATAGCCCTCTAAGGGCTTCCAAATATCACTTTGCCAATTCCACAAGAACTGTCTTAGCGAAAGGCTTCTTGAGGGGAAGCTGTAACTCTGTGAGATGATTTCACAGAACACAAAGAAGTTTCTCAGAAAGCTTCTTTCTCTTTGTTATCGGAGGATATTTCCTTTGGCCCTATAGTCTTCAAAGGGATCCGAAATATCTGTTCTCAGATTCCACAGAAATAAGGCTAGCAAAGAGATCCACGAAATACAGATGTAACTCTGTGAGATGAATTAACAGGACACTAAGCAGTTTCTCAGAAAGCTTCTTTCCAGATTTAATCTGAGGATATTTAATTTTTCACCATAGCCCTCTATGGGCTTCCAATTATCACTTTGCCAATTCCACAAGAACTGTCTTAGCGAAAGGCTTCTTGAGGGGAAAGCTGTAACTCTGTGAGATGATTTCACAGAACACAAAGAAGTTTCTCAGAAAGCTTCTTTCTCTTTGTTATCGGATGATATTTTCTTTGGCCCTATAGACTTCAAAGGGATCCGAAATATCTGTTCTCAGATTCCACAGAAATAAGGCAAGCAAAGAGATCCACGAAATACAGATGTAAGTCTGTGAGATGAATTAACAGGACACTAAGCAGTTTCACAGAAAGCTTCTTTCCAGATTTCATCTGAGGATATTTCCTTTTTCACCATAGCCCTCTATGGGCTTCCAAATATCACTTTGCCAATTCCACAAGAACTGTCTTAGCGAAAGGCTTCTTGAGGGGAAAGCTGTAACTCTGTGAGATGATTTCACAGAACACAAAGAAGTTTCTCAGAAAGCTTCTTTCTCTTTGTTATCGGAGGATATTTCCTTTGGCCCTATAGTCTTCAAAGGGATCCGAAATATCTGTTCTCAGATTCCACAGAAATAAGGCTAGCAAAGAGATCCACGAAATACAGATGTAACTCTGTGAGAGGAATTAACAGAACACTAAGCAGTTTCTCAGAAAGCTTCTTTCCAGATTTCATCTGAGGATATTTCCTTTTTCACCATAGCCCTCTATGGCTTCAAAATATAACTTTGCCAATTCCACAAGAACTGTCTTAGCGAAAGGCTTCTAGAGGGGAAAGCTGTAACTCTGTGAGATGATTTCACAGAACGCAAAGAAGTTTCTCAGAAAGCTTCTTTCTCTTTGTTATTCGAGGATATTTCCTTTGGCCCTATAGTCTTCAAAGGGATCCGAAATATCTGTTCTCAGATTCCACAGAAATAAGGCTAGCAAAGAGATCCACGAAATACTGATGTAACTCTGTGAGATGAATTAACAGGACACTAAGCAGTTTCTAAGGAAGCTTCTTTCCAGATTTCATCTGAGGATATTTCCTTTTTCACCATAGCCCTCTATGGGCTTCCAAATATCACTTTGCCAATTCCACAAGAACTGTCTTAGCGAAAGGTTTCTTGAGGGCAAAGCTGTAACTCTGTGAGATGATTTCACAGAACACAAAGAAGTTTCTCAGAAAGCTTCTTTCTCTTTGTTATCGGAGGATATTTCCTTTGGCCCTATAGTCTTCAAAGGGATCCGAAATATCTGTTCTCAGATTCCACAGAAATAAGGCTAGCAAAGAGATCCACGAAATACAGATGTAACTCTGTGAGAGGAATTAATAGAACACTAAGCAGTTTCTCAGAAAGCTTCTTTCCAGATTTCATCTGCGGATATTTCCTTTTTCACCATAGCCCTCTATGGCTTCAAAATATAACTTTGCCAATTCCACAAGAACTGTCTTAGCGAAAGGCTACTTGAGGGGAAAGCTGTAACTCTGTGAGATGATTTCACAGAACACAAAGTAGTTTCTCAGAAAGCTTCTTTCTCTTTGTTATCGGAGGATGTTTCCTTTGGCCCTATAGTCTTCAAAGGGATCCGAAATATCTGTTCTCAGATTCGACAGAAATAAGGCTAGCAAAGAGATCCACGAAATACAGATGTAACTCTGTGAGATGAATTAACAGGACACTAAGCAGTTTCTAAGAAAGCTTCTTTCCAGATTTCATCTGAGGATATTTCCTTTTTCACCATAGCCCTCTAAGGGCTTCCAAATATCACTTTGCCAATTCCACAAGAACTGTCTTAGCGAAAGGCTTCTTGAGGGGAAAGCTGTAACTCTGTGAGATGATTTCACAGAACACAAAGAAGTTTCTCAGAAAACTTCTTTCTCTTTGTTATGGGAGGATATTTCCTTTGGCCCTACAGTCTTCAAAGGGATCCGAAATATCTGTTCTCAGATTCCACAGAAATAAGGCTAGCAAAGAGATCCACGAAATACAGATGTAACTCTGTGAGATGAATTAACAGGACACTAAGCAGTTTCTCAGAAAGCTTCTTTCCAGATTTCATCTGAGGATATTTCCTTTTTCACCATAGCCCTCTAAGGGCTTCCAAATATCACTTTGCCAATTCCACAAGAACTGTCTTAGGGAAAGGCTTCTTGAGGGGAAAGCTGTAACTCTGTGAGATGATTTCACAGAACACAAAGAAGTTTCTCAGAAAGCTTCTTTCTCTTTGTTATTCGAGGATATTTCCTTTGGCCCTATAGTCTTCAAAGGGATCCGAAATATCTGTTCTCAGATTCCACAGAAATAAGGCTAGCAAAGAGATCCACGAAATACTGATGTAACTCTGTGAGATGAATTAACAGGACACTAAGCAGTTTCTCAGAAAGCTTCTTTCCAGATTTCATCTGAGGATATTTCCTTTTTCACCATAGGCCTCTATGACTTCCAAATATAACTTTGCCAATTCCACAAGAACTGTCTTAGCGAAACTCTTCTTGAGGGGAAAGCTGTAACTCTGTGAGATGATTTCACAGAACACAAAGAAGTTTCTCAGAAAGCTTCTTTCTCTTTGTTATCGGAGGATATTTCCTTTGGCCCTATAGTCTTCAAAGGGATCCGAAATATCTGTTCTCAGATTCCACAGAAATAAGGCTAGCAAAGAGAGCCACGAAATACAGATGTAACTCTGTGAGATGAATTAACAGGACACTAAGCAGTTTCTCAGAAAGCTTCTTTCCAGATTTCATCTGAGGATATTTAATTTTTCACCATAGCCCTCTATGGGCTTCCAAATATCACTTTGCCAATTCCACAAGAACTGTCTTAGCGAAAGGCTTCTTGAGGGGAAAGCTGTATGTCTGTGAGATGATTTCACAGAATACAAAGAAGTTTCTCAGAAAGCTTCTTTCTCTTTGTTATCGGAGGATATTTCCTTTGGCCCTATAGTCTTCAAAGGGATCCGAAATATCTGTTCTCAGATTCCACAGAAATAAGGCTAGCAAAGAGATCCACGAAATACAGATGTAACTCTGTGAGATGAATTAACAGAACACTAAGCAGTTTCTCAGAAAGCTTCCTTCCAGATGTCATCCGAGGATATTTCCTTTTTCAACATCGCCCTCTAGGGGCTTCCAAATATCACTTTGCCAATTCCACAAGAACTGACTTAGCGAAAGGCTTCTTGAGGGGAAAGCTGTAACTCTGTGAGATGATTTCACAGAACACAAAGAAGTTTCTCAGAAAGCTTCTTTCTCTTTGTTATCGGAGGATATTTCCTTTGGCCCTATAGTCTTCAAAGGGATCCGAAATATCTGTTCTCAGATTCCACAGAAATAAGGCAAGCAAAGAGATCCACGAAATACAGATGTAAGTCTGTGAGATGAATTAACAGGACACTAAGCAGTTTCTAAGAAAGCTTCTTTCCAGATTTCATCTGTGGATATTTCCTTTTTCACCATAGCCCTCTATGGGCTTCCAAATATCACTTTGCCAATTCCACAAGAACTGTCTTAGCGAAAGGCTTCTTGAGGGTAAAGCTGTAACTCTGTGAGATGATTTCACAGAACACAAAGAAGTTTCTCAGAAAGCTTTTCTCTTTGTTATCGGAGGATATTTCCTTTGGCCCTATAGTCTTCAAAGGGATCCGAAATATCTGTTCTCAGATTCCACAGAAATAAGGCTAGCAAAGAGATCCACGAAATACAGATGTAACTCGGTGAGATGAATTAACAGAACACTAAGCAGTTTCTCAGAAAGCTTCTTTCCAGATTTCAACTGAGGATATTTCCTTTTTCACCATAGCCCTCTATGGCTTCAAAATATAACTTTGCCAATTCCACAAGAACTGTCTTAGCGAAAGGCTACTTGAGGGGAAAGCTGTAACTCTGTGCGATGATTTCACGGACCACAAAGAAGTTTCTCAGAAAGCTTCTTTCTCTTTGTTATGGGAGGATATTTCCTTTGGCCCTATAGTCTTCAAAGGGATCCGAAATATCTGTTCTCAGATTCCACAGAAATAAGGCTAGCAAAGAGATCCACGAAACACAGATGTAACTCTGTGAGATGAATTAACAGGACACTAAGCAGTTTCACAGAAAGCTTCTTTCCAGATTTCATCTGAGGATATTTCCTTTTTCACCATAGCCCTCTATGGGCTTCCAAATATCACTTTCCCAATTCCACAAGAACTGTCTTAGCGAAAGGCTTCTTGAGGGGAAAGCTGTAACTCTGTGAGATGATTTCACAGAACACAAAGAAGTTTCTCAGAAAGCTTCTTTCTCTTTGTTATGGGAGGATATTTCCTTTGGCCCTATAGTCTTCAAAGGGATCCGAAATATCTGTTCTCAGATTCCACAGAAATAAGGCTAGCAAAGAGATCCACGAAATACAGATGTAACTCTGTGAGATGAATTAACAGGACACTAAGCAGTTTCTCAGAAAGCTTCTTTCCAGATTTCATCTGAGGATATTTAATTTTTCACCATAGCCGTCTATGGGCTTCCAAATATCACTTTGCCAATTCCACAAGAACTGTCTTAGCGAAAGGCTTCTTGAGGGGAAAGCTGTAACTCTGTGAGATGATTTCACAGAACACAAAGAAGTTTCTCAGAAAGCTTCTTTCTCTTTGTTATCGGAGGATATTTCCTTTGGCCCTATAGTCTTCAAAGGGATCCGAAATATCTGTTCTCAGATTCCACAGAAATAAGGCTAGCAAAGAGATCCACGAAATACAGATGTAACTCTGTGAGATGAATTAACAGGACACTAAGCAGTTTCTAAGAAAGCTTCTTTCCAGATTTCATCTGAGGATATTTCCTGTTTCACCATAGCCCTCTATGACTTCCAAATATAACTTTGCCAATTCTACAAGAACTGTCTTAGCGAAAGGCTTCTTGAGGGGAAAGCTGTAACTCTGTGAGATGATTTCACAGAACACAAAGAAGTTTCTCAGAAAGCTTCTTTCTCTTTGTTATGGGAGGATATTTCCTTTGGCCCTATAGTCTTCAAAGGATCCGAAATATCTGTTCTCAGATTCCACAGAAATAAGGCTAGCAAAGAGATCCACGAAATACAGATGTAACTCTGTGAGATGAATTAACAGGACACTAAGCAGTTTCTCAGAAAGCTTCTTTCCAGATTTCATCTGAGGATATTTCCCTTTTCACCATAGCCCTCTATGGGCTTCCAAATATCACTTTGCCAATTCCACAAGAACTGTCTTAGCGAAAGGCTTCTTGAGGGGAAAGCTGTAACTCTGTGAGATGATTTCACAGAACACAAAGAAGTTTCTCAGAAAGCTTCTTTCTCTTTGTTATCGGAGGATATTTCCTTTGGCCCTATAGTCTTCAAAGGGATCCGAAATATCTGTTCTCAGATTCCACAGAAATAAGGCTAGCAAAGAGATCCACGAAATACAGATGTAACTCTGTGAGATGAATTAACAGGACACTAAGCAGTTTCTCAGAAAGCTTCTTTCCAGATTTCATCTGAGGATATTTCATTTTTCACCATAGCCCTCTATGGGCTTCCAAATATCACTTTGCCAATTCCACAAGAACTGTCTTAGCGAAAGGCTTCTTGAGGGAAAAGCTGTAACTCTGTGAGATGATTTCACAGAACACAAAGAAGTTTCTCAGAAAGCTTCTTTGTCTTTGTTGTCGGAGGATATTTCCTTTGGCCCTATAGTCTTCAAAGGGATCCGAAATATCTGTTCTCAGATTCCACAGAAATAAGGCTAGCAAAGAGATCCACGAAATACAGATGTAAGTCTGTGAGATGAATTAACAGGACACTAAGCAGTTTCTCAGAAAGCTTCTTTCCAGATTTCATCTGAGGATATTTCATTTTTCACCATAGCCCTCTATGGGCTTCCAAATATCACTTTGCCAATTCCACAAGAACTGTCTTAGCGAAAGGCTTCTTGAGGGGAAAGCTGTAACTCTGTGAGATGATTTCACAGAACACAAAGAAGTTTCTCAGAAAGCTTCTTTCTCTTTGTTATGGGAGGATATTTCCTTTGGCCCTATAGACTTCAAAGGGATCTGAAATATCTGTTCTCAGATTCCAGAGAAATAAGGCTAGCAAAGAGATCCACGAAATACAGATGTAAGCCTGTGAGATGAATTAACAGAACACTAAGCAGTTTCTCAGAAAGCTTCTTTCCAGATTTCATCTGAGGATATTTCCTTTTTCACCATAGCCCTCTATGGGCTTCCAAATATCACTTTGCCAATTCCACAAGAACTGTCTTAGCGAAAGGCTTCTTGAGGGGAAAGCTGTAACTCTGTGAGATGATTTCACAGAACACAAAGAAGTTTCTCAGAAAGCTTCTTTCTCTTTGTTATCGGAGGATATTTCCTTTGGCCCTATAGTCTTCAAAGGGATCCGAAATATCTGTTCTCAGATTCCACAGAAACAAGGCAAGCAAAGAGATCCACGAAATACAGATGTAAGTCTGTGAGATGAATTAACAGGACACTAAGCAGTTTCTAAGAAAGCTTCTTTCCAGATTTCATCTGTGGATATTTCCTTTTTCACCATAGCCCTCTATGGGCTTCCAAATATCACTTTGCCAATTCCACAAGAACTGTCTTAGCGAAAGGCTTCTTGAGGGTAAAGCTGTAACTCTGTGAGATGATTTCACAGAACACAAAGAAGTTTCTCAGAAAGCTTCTTTCTCTTTGTTATCGGAGGATATTTCCTTTGGCCCTATAGTCTTCAAAGGGATCCGAAATATCTGTTCTCAGATTCCACAGAAATAAGGCTAGCAAAGAGATCCACGAAATACAGATGTAACTCGGTGAGATGAATTAACAGAACACTAAGCAGTTTCTCAGAAAGCTTCTTTCCAGATTTCATCTGAGGATATTTCCTTTTTCACCATAGCCCTCTATGGCTTCAAAATATAACTTTGCCAATTCCACAAGAACTGTCTTAGCGAAAGGCTACTTGAGGGGAAAGCTGTAACTCTGTGCGATGATTTCACGGACCACAAAGAAGTTTCTCAGAAAGCTTCTTTCTCTTTGTTATGGGAGGATATTTCCTTTGGCCCTATAGTCTTCAAAGGGATCCGAAATATCTGTTCTCAGATTCCACAGAAATAAGGCTAGCAAAGAGATCCACGAAACACAGATGTAACTCTGTGAGATGAATTAACAGGACACTAAGCAGTTTCACAGAAAGCTTCTTTCCAGATTTCATCTGAGGATATTTCCTTTTTCACCATAGCCCTCTATGGGCTTCCAAATATCACTTTGCCAATTCCACAAGAACTGTCTTAGCGAAAGGCTTCTTGAGGGGAAAGCTGTAACTCTGTGAGATGATTTCACAGAACACAAAGAAGTTTCTCAGAAAGCTTCTTTCTCTTTGTTATGGGAGGATATTTCCTTTGGCCCTATAGTCTTCAAAGGGATCCGAAATATCTGTTCTCAGATTCCACAGAAATAAGGCTAGCAAAGAGATCCACGAAATACAGATGTAACTCTGTGAGATGAATTAACAGGACACTAAGCAGTTTCTCAGAAAGCTTCTTTCCAGATTTCATCTGAGGATATTTAATTTTTCACCATAGCCGTCTATGGGCTTCCAAATATCACTTTGCCAATTCCACAAGAACTGTCTTAGCGAAAGGCTTCTTGAGGGGAAAGCTGTAACTCTGTGAGATGATTTCACAGAACACAAAGAAGTTTCTCAGAAAGCTTCTTTCTCTTTGTTATCGGAGGATATTTCCTTTGGCCCTATAGTCTTCAAAGGGATCCGAAATATCTGTTCTCAGATTCCACAGAAATAAGGCTAGCAAAGAGATCCACGAAATACAGATGTAACTCTGTGAGATGAATTAACAGGACACTAAGCAGTTTCTAAGAAAGCTTCTTTCCAGATTTCATCTGAGGATATTTCCTGTTTCACCATAGCCCTCTATGACTTCCAAATATAACTTTGCCAATTCTACAAGAACTGTCTTAGCGAAAGGCTTCTTGAGGGGAAAGCTGTAACTCTGTGAGATGATTTCACAGAACACAAAGAAGTTTCTCAGAAAGCTTCTTTCTCTTTGTTGTGGGAGGATATTTCCTTTGGCCCTATAGTCTTCAAAGTGATCCGAAATATCGGTTCTCAGATTCCACAGAAATAAGGCTAGCAAAGAGATCCACGAAATACAGATGTAACTCTGTGAGATGAATTAACAGGACACTAAGCAATTTCTCAGAAAGCTTCTTTCCAGATTTCATCTGAGGATATTTAATTTTTCACCATAGCCCTCTATGGGCTTCCAAATATCACTTTGCCAATTCCACAAGAACTGTCTTAGCGAAAGGCTTCTTGAGGGGAAAGCTGTAACTCTGTGAGATGATTTCACAGAACACAAAGAAGTTTCTCAGAAAGCTTCTTTCTCTTTGTTATGGAAGGATATTTCCTTTGGCCCTATAGTCTTCAAAGGGATCCGAAATATCTGTTCTCAGATTCCACAGAAATAAGGCTAGCAAAGAGATCCACGAAATACAGATGTAACTCTGTGAGATGAATTAACAGGACACTAAGCAGTTTCTAAGAAAGCTTCTTTCCAGGTTTCATCTGAGGATATTTCCTTTTTCACCATAGCCCTCTAAGGGCTTCCAAATATCACTTTGCCAATTCCACAAGAACTGTCTTAGCGAAAGGCTTCTTGAGGGGAAAGCTGTAACTCTGTGAGATGATTTCACAGAACACAAAGAAGTTTCTCAGAAAGCTTCTTTCTCTTTGTTATGGGAGGATATTTCCTTTGGCCCTATAGACTTCAAAGGGATCTGAAATATCTGTTCTCAGATTCCAGAGAAATAAGGCTAGCAAAGAGATCCACGAAATACAGATGTAAGCCTGTGAGATGAATTAACAGAACACTAAGCAGTTTCTCAGAAACTTCTTTCCAGATTTCATCTGAGGATATTTCCTTTTTCACCATAGCCCTCTATGGGCTTCCAAATATCACTTTGCCAATTCCACAAGAACTGTCTTAGCGAAAGGCTTCTTGAGGGGAAAGCTGTAACTCTGTGAGATGATTTCACAGAACACAAAGAAGGTTCTCAGAAAGCTTCTTTCTCTTTGTTATCGGAGGATATTTCCTTTGGCCCTATAGTCTTCAAAGGGATCCGAAATATCTGTTCTCAGATTCCACAGAAATAAGGCAAGCAATGAGATCCACGAAATACAGATGTAAGTCTGTGAGATGAATTAACAGGACACTAAGCAGTTTCTAAGAAAGCTTCTTTCCAGATTTCATCTGTGGATATTTCCTTTTTCACCATAGCCCTCTATGGGCTTCCAAATATCACTTTGCCAATTCCACAAGAACTGTCTTAGCGAAAGGCTTCTTGAGGGTAAAGCTGTAACTCTGTGAGATGATTTCACAGAACACAAAGAAGTTTCTCAGAAAGCTTCTTTCTCTTTGTTATCGGAGGATATTTCCTTTGGCCCTATAGTCTTCAAAGGGATCCGAAATATCTGTTCTCAGATTCCACAGAAATAAGGCTAGCAAAGAGATCCACGAAATACAGATGTAACTCGGTGAGATGAATTAACAGAACACTAAGCAGTTTCTCAGAAAGCTTCTTTCCAGATTTCAACTGAGGATATTTCCTTTTTCACCATAGCCCTCTATGGCTTCAAAATATAACTTTGCCAATTCCACAAGAACTGTCTTAGCGAAAGGCTACTTGAGGGGAAAGCTGTAACTCTGTGCGATGATTTCACGGACCACAAAGAAGTTTCTCAGAAAGCTTCTTTCTCTTTGTTATGGGAGGATATTTCCTTTGGCCCTATAGTCTTCAAAGGGATCCGAAATATCTGTTCTCAGATTCCACAGAAATAAGGCTAGCAAAGAGATCCACGAAACACAGATGTAACTCTGTGAGATGAATTAACAGGACACTAAGCAGTTTCACAGAAAGCTTCTTTCCAGATTTCATCTGAGGATATTTCCTTTTTCACCATAGCCCTCTATGGGCTTCCAAATATCACTTTGCCAATTCCACAAGAACTGTCTTAGCGAAAGGCTTCTTGAGGGGAAAGCTGTAACTCTGTGAGATGATTTCACAGAACACAAAGAAGTTTCTCAGAAAGCTTCTTTCTCTTTGTTATGGGAGGATATTTCCTTTGGCCCTATAGTCTTCAAAGGGATCCGAAATATCTGTTCTCAGATTCCACAGAAATAAGGCTAGCAAAGAGATCCACGAAATACAGATGTAACTCTGTGAGATGAATTAACAGGACACTAAGCAGTTTCTCAGAAAGCTTCTTTCCAGATTTCATCTGAGGATATTTAATTTTTCACCATAGCCGTCTATGGGCTTCCAAATATCACTTTGCCAATTCC
This sequence comes from Macaca nemestrina, assembly GCF_043159975.1. NCBI lineage: Eukaryota > Metazoa > Chordata > Mammalia > Primates > Cercopithecidae > Macaca > Macaca nemestrina. Next base: position 56,120,756 of record NC_092129.1, on the reverse strand, counting down.
ACAAGAACTGTCTTAGCGAAAGGCTTCTTGAGGGGAAAGCTGTAACTCTGTGAGATGATTTCACAGAACACAAAGAAGTTTCTCAGAAAGCTTCTTTCTCTTTGTTATCGGAGGATATTTCCTTTGGCCCTATAGTCTTCAAAGGGATCCGAAATATCTGTTCTCAGATTCCACAGAAATAAGGCTAGCAAAGAGATCCACGAAATACAGATGTAACTCTGTGAGATGAATTAACAGGACACTAAGCAGTTTCTAAGAAAGCTTCTTTCCAGATTTCATCTGAGGATATTTCCTGTTTCACCATAGCCCTCTATGACTTCCAAATATAACTTTGCCAATTCCACAAGAACTGTCTTAGCGAAAGGCTTCTTGAGGGGAAAGCTGTAACTCTGTGAGGTGATTTCACAGAACACAAAGAAGTTTCTCAGAAAGCTTCTTTCTCTTTGTTATGGGAGGATATTTCCTTTGGCCCTATAGTCTTCAAAGTGATCCGAAATATCGGTTCTCAGATTCCACAGAAATAAGGCTAGCAAAGAGATCCACGAAATACAGATGTAACTCTGTGAGATGAATTAACAGGACACTAAGCAATTTCTCAGAAAGCTTCTTTCCAGATTTCATCTGAGGATATTTAATTTTTCACCATAGCCCTCTATGGGCTTCCAAATATCACTTTGCCAATTCCACAAGAACTGTCTTAGCGAAAGGCTTCTTGAGGGGAAAGCTGTAACTCTGTGAGATGATTTCACAGAACACAAAGAAGTTTCTCAGAAAGCTTCTTTCTCTTTGTTATGGAAGGATATTTCCTTTGGCCGTATAGTCTTCAAAGGGATCCGAAATATCTGTTCTCAGATTCCACAGAAATAAGGCTAGCAAAGAGATCCACGAAATACAGATGTAACTCTGTGAGATGAATTAACAGGACACTAAGCAGTTTCTAAGAAAGCTTCTTTCCAGGTTTCATCTGAGGATATTTCCTTTTTCACCATAGCCCTCTAAGGGCTTCCAAATATCACTTTGCCAATTCCACAAGAACTGTCTTAGCGAAAGGCTTCTTGAGGGGAAAGCTGTAACTCTGTGAGATGATTTCACAGAACACAAAGAAGTTTCTCAGAAAGCTTCTTTCTCTTTGTTATCGGAGGATATTTCCTTTGGCCCTATAGTCTTCAAAGGGATCCGAAATATCTGTTCTCAGATTCCACAGAAATAAGGCTAGCAAAGAGATCCACGAAATACAGATGTAACTCTGTGAGATGAATTAACAGGACACTAAGCAGTTTCTCAGAAAGCTTCTTTCCAGATTTCATCTGAGGATATTTAATTTTTCACCATAGCCCTCTATGGGCTTCCAATTATCACTTTGCCAATTCCACAAGAACTGTCTTAGCGAAAGGCTTCTTGAGGGTAAAGCTGTAACTCTGTGAGATGATTTCACAGAACACAAAGAAGTTTCTCAGAAAGCTTCTTTCTCTTTGTTATCGGAGGATATTTCCTTTGGCCCTATAGACTTCAAAGGGATCCGAAATATCTGTTCTCAGATTCCACAGAAATAAGGCTAGCAAAGAGATCCACGAAATACAGATGTAAGTCTGTGAGATGAATTAACAGGACACTAAGCAGTTTCTAAGAAAGCTTCCTTCCAGATTTCATCTGAGGATATTTCCTTTTTCACCATAGCCCTCTATGGGCTTCCAAATATCACTTTGCCAATTCCACAAGAACTGTCTTAGCGAAAGGTTTCTTGAGGGGAAAGCTGTAACTCTGTGAGATGATTTCACAGAACACAAAGAAGTTTCCCAGAAAGCTTCTTTCTCTTTGTTATCGGAGGATATTTCCTTTGGCCGTATAGTCTTCAAAGGGATCCGAAATATCTGTTCTCAGATTCCACAGAAGTAAGGCTAGCAAAGAGATCCACGAAATACACATGTAACTCTGTGAGATGAATTAACAGAACACTAAGCAGTTTCTCAGAAAGCTTCTTTCCAGATTTCATCTGAGGATATTTCCTTTTTCACCATAGCCCTCTATGGCTTCCAAATATCACTTTGCCAATTCCACAAGAACTGTCTTAGCGAAAGGCTTCTTGAGAGGAAAGTTGCAACTCTGTGAGATGATTTCACAGAACACAAAGAAGTTTCTCAGAAAGCTTCTTTCTCTTTGTTATCGGAGGATATTTCCTTTTGCCCTATAGTCTTCAAAGGATCCAAAATATCTGTTCTCAGATTCCACAGAAATAAGGCTAGCAAAGAGATCCACGAAATACAGATGTAACTCTGTGAGATGAATTAACAGGACACTAAGCAGTTTCTCAGAAAGCTTCTTTCCAGATTTCATCTGAGGATATTTCCCTTTTCACCATAGCCCTCTATGGGCTTCCAAATATCACTTTGCCAATTCCACAAGAACTGTCTTAGCGAAAGGCTTCTTGAGGGGAAAGCTGTAACTCTGTGAGATGATTTCACAGAACACAAAGAAGTTTCTCAGAAAGCTTCTTTCTCTTTGTTATCGGAGGATATTTCCTTTGGCCCTATAGTCTTCAAAGGGATCCGAAATATCTGTTCTCAGATTCAACAGAAATAAGGCTAGCAAAGAGATCCACGAAATACAGATGTAACTCTGTGAGATGAATTAACAGGACACTAAGCAGTTTCTCAGAAAGCTTCTTTCCAGATTTCATCTGAGGATATTTCATTTTTCACCATAGCCCTCTATGGGCTTCCAAATATCACTTTGCCAATTCCACAATAACTGTCTTAGCGAAAGGCTTCTTGAGGGAAAAGCTGTAACTCTGTGAGATGATTTCACAGAACACAAAGAAGTTTCTCAGAAAGCTTCTTTGTCTTTGTTGTCGGAGGATATTTCCTTTGGCCCTATAGTCTTCAAAGGGATCCGAAATATCTGTTCTCAGATTCCACAGAAATAAGGCTAGCAAAGAGATCCACGAAATACAGATGTAAGTCTGTGAGATGAATTAACAGGACACTAAGCAGTTTCTCAGAAAGCTTCTTTCCAGATTTCATCTGAGGATATTTCATTTTTCACCATAGCCCTCTATGGACTTCCAAATATCACTTTGCCAATTCCACAAGAACTGTCTTAGCGAAAGGCTTCTTGAGGGGAAAGCTGTAACTCTGTGAGATGATTTCACAGAACACAAAGAAGTTTCTCAGAAAGCTTCTTTCTCTTTGTTATGGGAGGATATTTCCTTTGGCCCTATAGACTTCAAAGGGATCTGAAATATCTGTTCTCAGATTCCAGAGAAATAAGGCTAGCAAAGAGATCCACGAAATACAGATGTAAGCCTGTGAGATGAATTAACAGAACACTAAGCAGTTTCTCAGAAAGCTTCTTTCCAGATTTCATCTGAGGATATTTCCTTTTTCACCATAGCCCTCTATGGGCTTCCAAATATCACTTTGCCAATTCCACAAGAACTGTCTTAGCGAAAGGCTTCTTGAGGGGAAAGCTGTAACTCTGTGAGATGATTTCACAGAACACAAAGAAGTTTCTCAGAAAGCTTCTTTCTCTTTGTTATCGGAGGATATTTCCTTTGGCTCTATAGTCTTCAAAGGGATCCGAAATATCTGTTCTCAGATTCCACAGAAATAAGGCAAGCAAAGAGATCCACGAAATACAGATGTAAGTCTGTGAGATGAATTAACAGGACACTAAGCAGTTTCTAAGAAAGCTTCTTTCCAGATTTCATCTGTGGATATTTCCTTTTTCACCATAGCCCTCTATGGGCTTCCAAATATCACTTTGCCAATTCCACAAGAACTGTCTTAGCGAAAGGCTTCTTGAGGGTAAAGCTGTAACTCTGTGAGATGATTTCACAGAACACAAAGAAGTTTCTCAGAAAGCTTCTTTCTCTTTGTTATCGGAGGATATTTCCTTTGGCCCTATAGTCTTCAAAGGGATCCGAAATATCTGTTCTCAGATTCCACAGAAATAAGGCTAGCAAAGAGATCCACGAAATACAGATGTAACTCGGTGAGATGAATTAACAGAACACTAAGCAGTTTCTCAGAAAGCTTCTTTCCAGATTTCAACTGAGGATATTTCCTTTTTCACCATAGCCCTCTATGGCTTCAAAATATAACTTTGCCAATTCCACAAGAACTGTCTTAGCGAAAGGCTACTTGAGGGGAAAGCTGTAACTCTGTGCGATGATTTCACGGACCACAAAGAAGTTTCTCAGAAAGCTTCTTTCTCTTTGTTATGGGAGGATATTTCCTTTGGCCCTATAGTCTTCAAAGGGATCCGAAATATCTGTTCTCAGATTCCACAGAAATAAGGCTAGCAAAGAGATCCACGAAACACAGATGTAACTCTGTGAGATGAATTAACAGGACACTAAGCAGTTTCACAGAAAGCTTCTTTCCAGATTTCATCTGAGGATATTTCCTTTTTCACCATAGCCCTCTATGGGCTTCCAAATATCACTTTGCCAATTCCACAAGAACTGTCTTAGCAAAAGGCTTCTTGAGGGGAAAGCTGTAACTCTGTGAGATGATTTCACAGAACACAAAGAAGTTTCTCAGAAAGCTTCTTTCTCTTTGTTATGGGAGGATATTTCCTTTGGCCCTATAGTCTTCAAAGGGATCCGAAATATCTGTTCTCAGATTCCACAGAAATAAGGCTAGCAAAGAGATCCACGAAATACAGATGTAACTCTGTGAGATGAATTAACAGGACACTAAGCAGTTTCTCAGAAAGCTTCTTTCCAGATTTCATCTGAGGATATTTAATTTTTCACCATAGCCGTCTATGGGCTTCCAAATATCACTTTGCCAATTCCACAAGAACTGTCTTAGCGAAAGGCTTCTTGAGGGGAAAGCTGTAACTCTGTGAGATGATTTCACAGAACACAAAGAAGTTTCTCAGAAAGCTTCTTTCTCTTTGTTATCGGAGGATATTTCCTTTGGCCCTATAGTCTTCAAAGGGATCCGAAATATCTGTTCTCAGATTCCACAGAAATAAGGCTAGCAAAGAGATCCACGAAATACAGATGTAACTCTGTGAGATGAATTAACAGGACACTAAGCAGTTTCTAAGAAAGCTTCTTTCCAGATTTCATCTGAGGATATTTCCTGTTTCACCATAGCCCTCTATGACTTCCAAATATAACTTTGCCAATTCTACAAGAACTGTCTTAGCGAAAGGCTTCTTGAGGGGAAAGCTGTAACTCTGTGAGATGATTTCACAGAACACAAAGAAGTTTCTCAGAAAGCTTCTTTCTCTTTGTTATCGGAGGATATTTCCTTTGGCCCTATAGTCTTCAAAGGGATCCGAAATATCTGTTCTCAGATTCCACAGAAATAAGGCTAGCAAAGAGATCCACGAAATACAGATGTAACTCTGTGAGATGAATTAACAGGACACTAAGCAGTTTCTCAGAAAGCTTCTTTCCAGATTTCATCTGAGGATATTTCCTTTTTCACCATAGCCCTCTATGGGCTTCCAAATATCACTTTGCCAATTCCACAAGAACTGTCTTAGCGAAAGGCTTCTTGAGGGAAAAGCTGTAACTCTGTGAGATGATTTCACAGAACACAAAGAAGTTTCTCAGAAAGCTTCTTTGTCTTTGTTGTCGGAGGATATTTCCTTTGGCCCTATAGTCTTCAAAGGGATCCGAAATATCTGTTCTCAGATTCCACAGAAAAGGGGCTAGCAAAGAGATCCACGAAATACAGATGTAAGTCTGTGAGATGAATTAACAGGACACTAAGCAGTTTCTCAGAAAGCTTCTTTCCAGATTTCATCTGAGGATATTTCATTTTTCACCATAGCCCTCTATGGACTTCCAAATATCACTTTGCCAATTCCACAAGAACTGTCTTAGCGAAAGGCTTCTTGAGGGGAAAGCTGTAACTCTGTGAGGTGATTTCACAGAACACAAAGAAGTTTCTCAGAAAGCTTCTTTCTCTTTGTTATGGGAGGATATTTCCTTTGGCCCTATAGACTTCAAAGGGATCTGAAATATCTGTTCTCAGATTCCAGAGAAATAAGGCTAGCAAAGAGATCCACGAAATACAGATGTAAGCCTGTGAGATGAATTAACAGAACACTAAGCAGTTTCTCAGAAAGCTTCTTTCCAGATTTCATCTGAGGATATTTCCTTTTTCACCATAGCCCTCTATGGGCTTCCAAATATCACTTTGCCAATTCCACAAGAACTGTCTTAGCGAAAGGCTTCTTGAGGGGAAAGCTGTAACTCTGTGAGATGATTTCACAGAACACAAAGAAGTTTCTCAGAAAGCTTCTTTCTCTTTGTTATCGGAGGATATTTCCTTTGGCTCTATAGTCTTCAAAGGGATCCGAAATATCTGTTCTCAGATTCCACAGAAATAAGGCAAGCAAAGAGATCCACGAAATACAGATGTAAGTCTGTGAGATGAATTAACAGGACACTAAGCAGTTTCTAAGAAAGCTTCTTTCCAGATTTCATCTGTGGATATTTCCTTTTTCACCATAGCCCTCTATGTGCTTCCAAATATCACTTTGCCAATTCCACAAGAACTGTCTTAGCGAAAGGCTTCTTGAGGGTAAAGCTGTCACTCTGTGAGATGATTTCACAGAACACAAAGAAGTTTCTCAGAAAGCTTCTTTCTCTTTGTTATCGGAGGATATTTCCTTTGGCCCTATAGTCTTCAAAGGGATCCGAAATATCTGTTCTCAGATTCCACAGAAATAAGGCTAGCAAAGAGATCCACGAAATACAGATGTAACTCGGTGAGATGAATTAACAGAACACTAAGCAGTTTCTCAGAAAGCTTCTTTCCAGATTTCAACTGAGGATATTTCCTTTTTCACCATAGCCCTCTATGGCTTCAAAATATAACTTTGCCAATTCCACAAGAACTGTCTTAGCGAAAGGCTACTTGAGGGGAAAGCTGTAACTCTGTGCGATGATTTCACGGACCACAAAGAAGTTTCTCAGAAAGCTTCTTTCTCTTTGTTATGGGAGGATATTTCCTTTGGCCCTATAGTCTTCAAAGGGATCCGAAATATCTGTTCTCAGATTCCACAGAAATAAGGCTAGCAAAGAGATCCAGGAAACACAGATGTAACTCTGTGAGATGAATTAACAGGACACTAAGCAGTTTCACAGAAAGCTTCTTTCCAGATTTCATCTGAGGATATTTCCTTTTTCACCATAGCCCTCTATGGGCTTCCAAATATCACTTTGCCAATTCCACAAGAACTGTCTTAGCGAAAGGCTTCTTGAGGGGAAAGCTGTAACTCTGTGAGATGATTTCACAGAACACAAAGAAGTTTCTCAGAAAGCTTCTTTCTCTTTGTTATGGGAGGATATTTCCTTTGGCCCTATAGTCTTCAAAGGGATCCGAAATATCTGTTCTCAGATTCCACAGAAATAAGGCTAGCAAAGAGATCCACGAAATACAGATGTAACTCTGTGAGATGAATTAACAGGACACTAAGCAGTTTCTCAGAAAGCTTCTTTCCAGATTTCATCTGAGGATATTTAATTTTTCACCATAGCCGTCTATGGGCTTCCAAATATCACTTTGCCAATTCCACAAGAAATGTCTTAGCGAAAGGCTTCTTGAGGGGAAAGCTGTAACTCTGTGAGATGATTTCACAGAGCACAAAGAAGTTTCTCAGAAAGCTTCTTTCTCTTTGTTATCGGAGGATATTTCCTTTGGCCCTATAGTCTTCAAAGGGATCCGAAATATCTGTTCTCAGATTCCACAGAAATAAGGCAAGCAAAGAGATCCACGAAATACAGATGTAAGTCTGTGAGATGAATTAACAGGACACTAAGCAGTTTCTAAGAAAGCTTCTTTCCAGATTTCATCTGTGGATATTTCCTTTTTCACCATAGCCCTCTATGGGCTTCCAAATATCACTTTGCCAATTCCACAAGAACTGTCTTAGCGAAAGGCTTCTTGAGGGTAAAGCTGTAACTCTGTGAGATGATTTCACAGAACACAAAGAAGTTTCTCAGAAAGCTTCTTTCTCTTTGTTATCGGAGGATATTTCCTTTGGCCCTATAGTCTTCAAAGGGATCCGAAATATCTGTTCTCAGATTCCACAGAAATAAGGCTAGCAAAGAGATCCACGAAATACAGATGTAACTCGGTGAGATGAATTAACAGAACACTAAGCAGTTTCTCAGAAAGCTTCTTTCCAGATTTCAACTGAGGATATTTCCTTTTTCACCATAGCCCTCTATGGCTTCAAAATATAACTTTGCCAATTCCACAAGAACTGTCTTAGCGAAAGGCTACTTGAGGGGAAAGCTGTAACTCTGTGCGATGATTTCACGGACCACAAAGAAGTTTCTCAGAAAGCTTCTTTCTCTTTGTTATGGGAGGATATTTCCTTTGGCCCTATAGTCTTCAAAGGGATCCGAAATATCTGTTCTCAGATTCCACAGAAATAAGGCTAGCAAAGAGATCCACGAAACACAGATGTAACTCTGTGAGATGAATTAACAGGACACTAAGCAGTTTCACAGAAAGCTTCTTTCCAGATTTCATCTGAGGATATTTCCTTTTTCACCATAGCCCTCTATGGGCTTCCAAATATCACTTTGCCAATTCCACAAGAACTGTCTTAGCGAAAGGCTTCTTGAGGGGAAAGCTGTAACTCTGTGAGATGATTTCACAGAACACAAAGAAGTTTCTCAGAAAGCTTCTTTCTCTTTGTTATGGGAGGATATTTCCTTTGGCCCTATAGTCTTCAAAGGGATCCGAAATATCTGTTCTCAGATTCCACAGAAATAAGGCTAGCAAAGAGATCCACGAAATACAGATGTAACTCTGTGAGATGAATTAACAGGACACTAAGCAGTTTCTCAGAAAGCTTCTTTCCAGATTTCATCTGAGGATATTTAATTTTTCACCATAGCCGTCTATGGGCTTCCAAATATCACTTTGCCAATTCCACAAGAACTGTCTTAGCGAAAGGCTTCTTGAGGGTAAAGCTGTAACTCTGTGAGATGATTTCACAGAACACAAAGAAGTTTCTCAGAAACCTTCTTTCTCTTTGTTATCGGAGGATATTTCCTTTGGCCCTATAGTCTTCAAAGGGATCCGAAATATCTGTTCTCAGATTCCACAGAAATAAGGCTAGCAAAGAGATCCACGAAATACAGATGTAACTCGGTGAGATGAATTAACAGAACACTAAGCAGTTTCTCAGAAAGCTTCTTTCCAGATTTCATCTGAGGATATTTCCTTTTTCACCATAGCCCTCTATGGCTTCAAAATATAACTTTGCCAATTCCACAAGAACTGTCTTAGCGAAAGGCTACTTGAGGGGAAAGCTGTAACTCTGTGCGATGATTTCACGGACCACAAAGAAGTTTCTCAGAAAGCTTCTTTCTCTTTGTTATGGGAGGATATTTCCTTTGGCCCTATAGTCTTCAAAGGGATCCGAAATATCTGTTCTCAGATTCCACAGAAATAAGGCTAGCAAAGAGATCCACGAAACACAGATGTAACTCTGTGAGATGAATTAACAGGACACTAAGCAGTTTCACAGAAAGCTTCTTTCCAGATTTCATCTGAGGATATTTCCTTTTTCACCATAGCCCTCTATGGGCTTCCAAATATCACTTTGCCAATTCCACAAGAACTGTCTTAGCGAAAGGCTTCTTGAGGGGAAAGCTGTAACTCTGTGAGATGATTTCACAGAACACAAAGAAGTTTCTCAGAAAGCTTCTTTCTCTTTGTTATGGGAGGATATTTCCTTTGGCCCTATAGTCTTCAAAGGGATCCGAAATATCTGTTCTCAGATTCCACAGAAATAAGGCTAGCAAAGAGATCCACGAAATACAGATGTAAGTCTGTGAGATGAATTAACAGGACACTAAGCAGTTTCTCAGAAAGCTTCTTTCCAGATTTCATCTGAGGATATTTAATTTTTCACCATAGCCGTCTATGGGCTTCCAAATATCACTTTGCCAATTCCACAAGAACTGTCTTAGCGAAAGGCTTCTTGAGGGGAAAGCTGTAACTCTGTGAGATGATTTCACAGAACACAAAGAAGTTTCTCAGAAAGCTTCTTTCTCTTTGTTATCGGAGGATATTTCCTTTGGCCCTATAGTCTTCAAAGGGATCCGAAATATCTGTTCTCAGATTCCACAGAAATAAGGCTAGCAAAGAGATCCACGAAATACAGATGTAACTCTGTGAGATGAATTAACAGGACACTAAGCAGTTTCTAAGAAAGCTTCTTTCCAGATTTCATCTGAGGATATTTCCTGTTTCACCATAGCCCTCTATGACTTCCAAATATAACTTTGCCAATTCTACAAGAACTGTCTTAGCGAAAGGCTTCTTGAGGGGAAAGCTGTAACTCTGTGAGATGATTTCACAGAACACAAAGAAGTTTCTCAGAAAGCTTCTTTCTCTTTGTTGTGGGAGGATATTTCCTTTGGCCCTATAGTCTTCAAAGTGATCCGAAATATCGGTTCTCAGATTCCACAGAAATAAGGCTAGCAAAGAGATCCACGAAATACAGATGTAACTCTGTGAGATGAATTAACAGGACACTAAGCAATTTCTCAGAAAGCTTCTTTCCAGATTTCATCTGAGGATATTTAATTTTTCACCATAGCCCTCTATGGGCTTCCAAATATCACTTTGCCAATTCCACAAGAACTGTCTTAGCGAAAGGCTTCTTGAGGGGAAAGCTGTAACTCTGTGAGATGATTTCACAGAACACAAAGAAGTTTCTCAGAAAGCTTCTTTCTCTTTGTTATGGAAGGATATTTCCTTTGGCCCTATAGTCTTCAAAGGGATCCGAAATATCTGTTCTCAGATTCCACAGAAATAAGGCTAGCAAAGAGATCCACGAAATACAGATGTAACTCTGTGAGATGAATTAACAGGACACTAAGCAGTTTCTAAGAAAGCTTCTTTCCAGGTTTCATCTGAGGATATTTCCTTTTTCACCATAGCCCTCTAAGGGCTTCCAAATATCACTTTGCCAATTCCACAAGAACTGTCTTAGCGAAAGGCTTCTTGAGGGGAAAGCTGTAACTCTGTGAGATGATTTCACAGAACACAAAGAAGTTTCTCAGAAAGCTTCTTTCTCTTTGTTATGGGAGGATATTTCCTTTGGCCCTATAGACTTCAAAGGGATCTGAAATATCTGTTCTCAGATTCCAGAGAAATAAGGCTAGCAAAGAGATCCACGAAATACAGATGTAAGCCTGTGAGATGAATTAACAAAACACTAAGCAGTTTCTCAGAAACTTCTTTCCAGATTTCATCTGAGGATATTTCCTTTTTCACCATAGCCCTCTATGGGCTTCCAAATATCACTTTGCCAATTCCACAAGAACTGTCTTAGCGAAAGGCTTCTTGAGGGGAAAGCTGTAACTCTGTGAGATGATTTCACAGAACACAAAGAAGGTTCTCAGAAAGCTTCTTTCTCTTTGTTATCGGAGGATATTTCCTTTGGCCCTATAGTCTTCAAAGGGATCCGAAATATCTGTTCTCAGATTCCACAGAAATAAGGCAAGCAATGAGATCCACGAAATACAGATGTAAGTCTGTGAGATGAATAAACAGGACACTAAGCAGTTTCTAAGAAAGCTTCTTTCCAGATTTCATCTGTGGATATTTCCTTTTTCACCATAGCCCTCTATGGGCTTCCAAATATCACTTTGCCAATTCCACAAGAACTGTCTTAGCGAAAGGCTTCTTGAGGGTAAAGCTGTAACTCTGTGAGATGATTTCACAGAACACAAAGAAGTTTCTCAGAAAGCTTCTTTCTCTTTGTTATCGGAGGATATTTCCTTTGGCCCTATAGTCTTCAAAGGGATCCGAAATATCTGTTCTCAGATTCCACAGAAATAAGGCTAGCAAAGAGATCCACGAAATACAGATGTAACTCGGTGAGATGAATTAACAGAACACTAAGCAGTTTCTCAGAAAGCTTCTTTCCAGATTTCAACTGAGGATATTTCCTTTTTCACCATAGCCCTCTATGGCTTCAAAATATAACTTTGCCAATTCCACAAGAACTGTCTTAGCGAAAGGCTACTTGAGGGGAAAGCTGTAACTCTGTGCGATGATTTCACGGACCACAAAGAAGTTTCTCAGAAAGCTTCTTTCTCTTTGTTATCGTAGGATATTTCCTTTGGCCCTATAGTCTTCAAAGGGATCCGAAATATCTGTTCTCAGATTCCACAGAAATAAGGCTAGCAAAGAGATCCACGAAACACAGATGTAACTCTGTGAGATGAATTAACAGGACACTAAGCAGTTTCACAGAAAGCTTCTTTCCAGATTTCATCTGAGGATATTTCCTTTTTCACCATAGCCCTCTATGGGCTTCCAAATATCACTTTGCCAATTCCACAAGAACTGTCTTAGCGAAAGGCTTCTTGAGGGGAAAGCTGTAACTCTGTGAGATGATTTCACAGAACACAAAGAAGTTTCTCAGAAAGCTTCTTTCTCTTTGTTATGGGAGGATATTTCCTTTGGCCCTATAGTCTTCAAAGGGATCCGAAATATCTGTTCTCAGATTCCACAGAAATAAGGCTAGCAAAGAGATCCACGAAATACAGATGTAACTCTGTGAGATGAATTAACAGGACACTAAGCAGTTTCTCAGAAAGCTTCTTTCCAGATTTCATCTGAGGATATTTCCTTTTTCACCATAGCCGTCTATGGGCTTCCAAATATCACTTTGCCAATTCCACAAGAACTGTCTTAGCGAAAGGCTTCTTGAGGGGAAAGCTGTAACTCTGTGAGATGATTTCACAGAACACAAAGAAGTTTCTCAGAAAGCTTCTTTCTCTTTGTTATCGGAGGATATTTCCTTTGGCCCTATAGTCTTCAAAGGGATCCGAAATATCTGTTCTCAGATTCCACAGAAATAAGGCTAGCAAAGAGATCCACGAAATACAGATGTAACTCTGTGAGATGAATTAACAGGACACTAAGCAGTTTCTAAGAAAGCTTCTTTCCAGATTTCATCTGAGGATATTTCCTGTTTCACCATAGCCCTCTATGACTTCCAAATATAACTTTGCCAATTCCACAAGAACTGTCTTAGCGAAAGGCTTCTTGAGGGGAAAGCTGTAACTCTGTGAGGTGATTTCACAGAACACAAAGAAGTTTCTCAGAAAGCTTCTTTCTCTTTGTTATGGGAGGATATTTCCTTTGGCCCTATAGTCTTCAAAGTGATCCGAAATATCGGTTCTCAGATTCCACAGAAATAAGGCTAGCAAAGAGATCCACGAAATACAGATGTAACTCTGTGAGATGAATTAACAGGACACTAAGCAGTTTCTCAGAAAGCTTCTTTCCAGATTTCATCTGAGGATATTTAATTTTTCACCATAGCCCTCTATGGGCTTCCAATTATCACTTTGCCAATTCCACAAGAACTGTCTTAGCGAAAGGCTTCTTGAGGGGAAAGCTGTAACTCTGTGAGATGATTTCACAGAACACAAAGAAGTTTCTCAGAAAGCTTCTTTCTCTTTGTTATCGGAGGATATTTCCTTTGGCCCTATAGACTTCAAAGGGATCCGAAATATCTGTTCTCAGATTCCACAGAAATAAGGCTAGCAAAGAGATCCACGAAATACAGATGTAAGTCTGTGAGATGAATTAACAGGACACTAAGCAGTTTCTAAGAAAGCTTCCTTCCAGATTTCATCTGAGGATATTTCCTTTTTCACCATAGCCCTCTATGGGCTTCCAAATATCACTTTGCCAATTCCACAAGAACTGTCTTAGCGAAAGGTTTCTTGAGGGGAAAGCTGTAACTCTGTGAGATGATTTCACAGAACACAAAGAAGTTTCCCAGAAAGCTTCTTTCTCTTTGTTATCGGAGGATATTTCCTTTGGCCGTATAGTCTTCAAAGGGATCCGAAATATCTGTTCTCAGATTCCACAGAAGTAAGGCTAGCAAAGAGATCCACGAAATACACATGTAACTCTGTGAGATGAATTAACAGAACACTAAGCAGTTTCTCAGAAAGCTTCTTTCCAGATTTCATCTGAGGATATTTCCTTTTTCACCATAGCCCTCTATGGCTTCCAAATATCACTTTGCCAATTCCACAAGAACTGTCTTAGCGAAAGGCTTCTTGAGAGGAAAGTTGCAACTCTGTGAGATGATTTCACAGAACACAAAGAAGTTTCTCAGAAAGCTTCTTTCTCTTTGTTATCGGAGGATATTTCCTTTGGCCCTATAGTCTTCAAAGGATCCAAAATATCTGTTCTCAGATTCCACAGAAATAAGGCTAGCAAAGAGATCCACGAAATACAGATGTAACTCTGTGAGATGAATTAACAGGACACTAAGCAGTTTCTCAGAAAGCTTCTTTCCAGATTTCATCTGAGGATATTTCCCTTTTCACCATAGCCCTCTATGGGCTTCCAAATATCACTTTGCCAATTCCAAAAGAACTGTCTTAGCGAAAGGCTTCTTGAGGGGAAAGCTGTAACTCTGTGAGATGATTTCACAGAACACAAAGAAGTTTCTCAGAAAGCTTCTTTCTCTTTGTTATCGGAGGATATTTCCTTTGGCCCTATAGTCTTCAAAGGGATCCGAAATATCTGTTCTCAGATTCCACAGAAATAAGGCTAGCAAAGAGATCCACGAAATACAGATGTAACTCTGTGAGATGAATTAACAGGACACTAAGCAGTTTCTCAGAAAGCTTCTTTCCAGATTTCATCTGAGGATATTTCATTTTTCACCATAGCCCTCTATGGGCTTCCAAATATCACTTTGCCAATTCCACAATAACTGTCTTAGCGAAAGGCTTCTTGAGGGAAAAGCTGTAACTCTGTGAGATGATTTCACAGAACACAAAGAAGTTTCTCAGAAAGCTTCTTTGTCTTTGTTGTCGGAGGATATTTCCTTTGGCCCTATAGTCTTCAAAGGGATCCGAAATATCTGTTCTCAGATTCCACAGAAATAAGGCTAGCAAAGAGATCCACGAAATACAGATGTAAGTCTGTGAGATGAATTAACAGGACACTAAGCAGTTTCTCAGAAAGCTTCTTTCCAGATTTCATCTGAGGATATTTCCTTTTTCACCATAGCCCTCTATGGGCTTCCAAATATCACTTTGCCAATTCCACAAGAACTGTCTTAGCGAAAGGCTTCTTGAGGGGAAAGCTGTAACTCTGTGAGATGATTTCACAGAACACAAAGAAGTTTCTCAGAAAGCTTCTTTCTCTTTGTTATCGGAGGATATTTCCTTTGGCTCTATAGTCTTCAAAGGGATCCGAAATATCTGTTCTCAGATTCCACAGAAATAAGGCAAGCAAAGAGATCCACGAAATACAGATGTAAGTCTGTGAGATGAATTAACAGGACACTAAGCAGTTTCTAAGAAAGCTTCTTTCCAGATTTCATCTGTGGATATTTCCTTTTTCACCATAGCCCTCTATGGGCTTCCAAATATCACTTTGCCAATTCCACAAGAACTGTCTTAGCGAAAGGCTTCTTGAGGGTAAAGCTGTAACTCTGTGAGATGATTTCACAGAACACAAAGAAGTTTCTCAGAAAGCTTCTTTCTCTTTGTTATCGGAGGATATTTCCTTTGGCCCTATAGTCTTCAAAGGGATCCGAAATATCTGTTCTCAGATTCCACAGAAATAAGGCTAGCAAAGAGATCCACGAAATACAGATGTAACTCGGTGAGATGAATTAACAGAACACTAAGCAGTTTCTCAGAAAGCTTCTTTCCAGATTTCAACTGAGGATATTTCCTTTTTCACCATAGCCCTCTATGGCTTCAAAATATAACTTTGCCAATTCCACAAGAACTGTCTTAGCGAAAGGCTACTTGAGGGGAAAGCTGTAACTCTGTGCGATGATTTCACGGACCACAAAGAAGTTTCTCAGAAAGCTTCTTTCTCTTTGTTATGGGAGGATATTTCCTTTGGCCCTATAGTCTTCAAAGGGATCCGAAATATCTGTTCTCAGATTCCACAGAAATAAGGCTAGCAAAGAGATCCACGAAACACAGATGTAACTCTGTGAGATGAATTAACAGGACACTAAGCAGTTTCACAGAAAGCTTCTTTCCAGATTTCATCTGAGGATATTTCCTTTTTCACCATAGCCCTCTATGGGCTTCCAAATATCACTTTGCCAATTCCACAAGAACTGTCTTAGCGAAAGGCTTCTTGAGGGGAAAGCTGTAACTCTGTGAGATGATTTCCCAGAACACAAAGAAGTTTCTCAGAAAGCTTCTTTCTCTTTGTTATGGGAGGATATTTCCTTTGGCCCTATAGTCTTCAAAGGGATCCGAAATATCTGTTCTCAGATTCCACAGAAATAAGGCTAGCAAAGAGATCCACGAAATACAGATGTAACTCTGTGAGATGAATTAACAGGACACTAAGCAGTTTCTCAGAAAGCTTCTTTCCAGATTTCATCTGAGGATATTTAATTTTTCACCATAGCCGTCTATGGGCTTCCAAATATCACTTTGCCAATTCCACAAGAACTGTCTTAGCGAAAGGCTTCTTGAGGGGAAAGCTGTAACTCTGTGAGATGATTTCACAGAACACAAAGAAGTTTCTCAGAAAGCTTCTTTCTCTTTGTTATCGGAGGATATTTCCTTTGGCCCTATAGTCTTCAAAGGGATCCGAAATATCTGTTCTCAGATTCCACAGAAATAAGGCTAGCAAAGAGATCCACGAAATACAGATGTAACTCTGTGAGATGAATTAACAGGACACTAAGCAGTTTCTAAGAAAGCTTCTTTCCAGATTTCATCTGAGGATATTTCCTGTTTCACCATAGCCCTCTATGACTTCCAAATATAACTTTGCCAATTCTACAAGAACTGTCTTAGCGAAAGGCTTCTTGAGGGGAAAGCTGTAACTCTGTGAGATGATTTCACAGAACACAAAGAAGTTTCTCAGAAAGCTTCTTTCTCTTTGTTATCGGAGGATATTTCCTTTGGCCCTATAGTCTTCAAAGGGATCCGAAATATCTGTTCTCATATTCCACAGAAATAAGGCTAGCAAAGAGATCCACGAAATACAGATGTAACTCTGTGAGATGAATTAACAGGACACTAAGCAGTTTCTCAGAAAGCTTCTTTCCAGATTTCATCTGAGGATATTTCATTTTTCACCATAGCCCTCTATGGGCTTCCAAATATCACTTTGCCAATTCCACAAGAACTGTCTTAGCGAAAGGCTTCTTGAGGGAAAAGCTGTAACTCTGTGAGATGATTTCACAGAACACAAAGAAGTTTCTCAGAAAGCTTCTTTGTCTTTGTTGTCGGAGGATATTTCCTTTGGCCCTATAGTCTTCAAAGGGATCCGAAATATCTGTTCTCAGATTCCACAGAAATAAGGCTAGCAAAGAGATCCACGAAATACAGATGTAAGTCTCTGAGATGAATTAACAGGACACTAAGCAGTTTCTCAGAAAGCTTCTTTCCAGATTTCATCTGAGGATATTTCATTTTTCACCATAGCCCTCTATGGACTTCCAAATATCACTTTGCCAATTCCACAAGAACTGTCTTAGCGAAAGGCTTCATGAGGGGAAAGCTGTAACTCTGTGAGATGATTTCACAGAACACAAAGAAGTTTCTCAGAAAGCTTCTTTCTCTTTGTTATGGGAGGATATTTCCTTTGGCCCTATAGACTTCAAAGGGATCTGAAATATCTGTTCTCAGATTCCAGAGAAATAAGGCTAGCAAAGAGATCCACGAAATACAGATGTAAGCCTGTGAGATGAATTAACAGAACACTAAGCAGTTTCTCAGAAAGCTTCTTTCCAGATTTCATCTGAGGATATTTCCTTTTTCACCATAGCCCTCTATGGGCTTCCAAATATCACTTTGCCAATTCCACAAGAACTGTCTTAGCGAAAGGCTTCTTGAGGGGAAAGCTGTAACTCTGTGAGATGATTTCACAGAACACAAAGAAGTTTCTCAGAAAGCTTCTTTCTCTTTGTTATGGGAGGATATTTCCTTTGGCCCTATAGTCTTCAAAGGGATCCGAAATATCTGTTCTCAGATTCCACAGAAATAAGGCTAGCAAAGAGATCCACGAAATACAGATGTAACTCTGTGAGATGAATTAACAGGACACTAAGCAGTTTCTCAGAAAGCTTCTTTCCAGATTTCATCTGAGGATATTTAATTTTTCACCATAGCCGTCTATGGGCTTCCAAATATCACTTTGCCAATTCCACAAGAACTGTCTTAGCGAAAGGCTTCTTGAGGGGAAAGCTGTAACTCTGTGAGATGATTTCACAGAACACAAAGAAGTTTCTCAGAAAGCTTCTTTCTCTTTGTTATCGGAGGATATTTCCTTTGGCCCTATAGTCTTCAAAGGGATCCGAAATATCTGTTCTCAGATTCCACAGAAATAAGGCTAGCAAAGAGATCCACGAAATACAGATGTAACTCTGTGAGATGAATTAACAGGACACTAAGCAGTTTCTAAGAAAGCTTCTTTCCAGATTTCATCTGAGGATATTTCCTGTTTCACCATAGCCCTCTATGACTTCCAAATATAACTTTGCCAATTCTACAAGAACTGTCTTAGCGAAAGGCTTCTTGAGGGGAAAGCTGTAACTCTGTGAGATGATTTCACAGAACACAAAGAAGTTTCTCAGAAAGCTTCTTTCTCTTTGTTATGGGAGGATATTTCCTTTGGCCCTATAGTCTTCAAAGTGATCCGAAATATCGGTTCTCAGATTCCACAGAAATAAGGCTAGCAAAGAGATCCACGAAATACAGATGTAACTCTGTGAGATGAATTAACAGGACACTAAGCAATTTCTCAGAAAGCTTCTTTCCAGATTTCATCTGAGGATATTTAATTTTTCACCATAGCCCTCTATGGGCTTCCAAATATCACTTTGCCAATTCCACAAGAACTGTCTTAGCGAAAAACTTCTTGAGGGGAAAGCTGTAACTCTGTGAGATGATTTCACAGAACACAAAGAAGTTTCTCAGAAAGCTTCTTTCTCTTTGTTATGGAAGGATATTTCCTTTGGCCCTATAGTCTTCAAAGGGATCCGAAATATCTGTTCTCAGATTCCACAGAAATAAGGCTAGCAAAGAGATCCACGAAATACAGATGTAACTCTGTGAGATGAATTAACAGGACACTAAGCAGTTTCTAAGAAAGCTTCTTTCCAGGTTTCATCTGAGGATATTTCCTTTTTCACCATAGCCCTCTAAGGGCTTCCAAATATCACTTTGCCAATTCCACAAGAACTGTCTTAGCGAAAGGCTTCTTGAGGGGAAAGCTGTAACTCTGTGAGATGATTTCACAGAACACAAAGAAGTTTCTCAGAAAGCTTCTTTCTCTTTGTTATCGGAGGATATTTCCTTTGGCCCTATAGTCTTCAAAGGGATCCGAAATATCTGTTCTCAGATTCCACAGAAATAAGGCTAGCAAACAGATCCACGAAATACAGATGTAACTCTGTGAGATGAATTAACAGGACACTAAGCAGTTTCTCAGAAAGCTTCTTTCCAGATTTCATCTGAGGATATTTAATTTTTCACCATAGCCCTCTATGGGCTTCCAATTATCACTTTGCCAATTCCACAAGAACTGTCTTAGCGAAAGGCTTCTTGAGGGGAAAGCTGTAACTCTGTGAGATGATTTCACAGAACACAAAGAAGTTTCTCAGAAAGCTTCTTTCTCTTTGTTATCGGAGGATATTTCCTTTGGCCCTATAGACTTCAAAGGGATCCGAAATATCTGTTATCAGATTCCACAGAAATAATGCTAGCAAGGAGATCCACGAAATACAG
The DNA here is from genome assembly GCF_043159975.1 of Macaca nemestrina. NCBI lineage: Eukaryota > Metazoa > Chordata > Mammalia > Primates > Cercopithecidae > Macaca > Macaca nemestrina. Next base: position 56,101,012 of record NC_092129.1, on the reverse strand, counting down.
ATGTAACTCTGTGAGATGAATTAACAGAACACTAAGCAGTTTCTCAGAAAGCTTCTTTCCAGATTTCATCTGAGGATATTTCCTTTTTCACCATAGCCCTCTATGGCTTCCAAATATAACTTTGCCAATTTCACAAGAACTGTCTCAGAGAAAGACTTCTTGAGGACAAAGCTGTAACTCTGTGAGATGATTTCACAGAACACAAAGAAGTTTCTCAGAAAGCTTCTTTGTCTTTGTTATCGTAGGATATTTCCTTTGGCCCTATAGTCTTCAAAGGGATCCGAAATATCTGTTCTCAGATTCCACAGAAATAAGGCTAGCAAAGAGATCCACGAAATACAGATGTAACTCTGTGAGATGAATTAACAGGACACTAAGCAGTTTCTCAGAAAGCTTCTTTCCAGATTTCATCTGAGGATATTTCCTTTTACACCATAGCCCTCTATGGGCTTCCAAATATCACTTTGCCAATTCCACAAGAACTGTCTTAGCGAAAGGCTTCTTGAGGGGAAAGCTGTAACTCTGTGAGATGATTTCACAGAACACAAAGAAGTTTCTCAGAAAGCTTCTTTCTCTTTGTTATCGGAGGATATTTCCTTTGGCCCTATAGTCTTCAAAGGGATCCGAAATATCTGTTCTCAGATTCCACAGAAATAAGGCTAGCAAAGAGATCCACGAAATACAGATGTAACTCTGTGAGATGAATTAACAGAACACTAAGCAGTTTCACAGAAAGCTTCTTTCCAGATTTCATCTGAGGATATTTCCTTTTTCACCATAGCCCTCTATGGGCTTCCAAATATAACTTTGCCAATTCCACAAGAACTGTCTTAGCGAAAGGCTTCTTGAGGGGAAAGCTGTAACTCTGTGAGATGATTTCACAGAACACAAAGAAGTTTCTCAGAAAGCTTCTTTGTCTTTGTTATCGGAGGATATTTCCTTTGGCCCTATAGTCTTCAAAGGGATCCGAAATATCTGTTCTCAGATTCCACAGAAATAAGGCTAGCAAAGAGATCCACGAAATACAGAGGTAACTCTGTGAGATGAATTAACAGAACACTAAGCAGTTTCTCAGAAAGCTTCTTTCCAGATTTCATCTGAGGATATTTCCTTTTTCACCATAGCCCTCTATGGCTTCCAAATATCCCTTTGCCAATTCCACAAGAACTGTCTTAGCGAAAGGCTTCTTGAGGGGAAAGCTGTAACTCTGTGAGATGATTTCACAGAACACATAGAAGTTTCTCAGAAAGCTTCTTTCTCTTTGTTATGGGAGGATATTTCCTTTGGCCCTATAGTCTTCAAAGGGATCCGAAATATCTGTTCTCAGATTCCACAGAAATAAGGCTAGCAAAGAGATCCACGAAATACAGATGTAACTCTGTGAGATGAATTAACAGAACACTAAGCAGTTTCACAGAAAGCTTCTTTCCAGATTTCATCTGAGGATATTTCCTTTTTCACCATAGCCCTCTATGACTTCCAAATATCCCTTTGCCAATTCCACAAGAACTGTCTTAGCGAAAGGCTTCTTGAGGGGAAAGCTGTAACTCTGTGAGATGATTTCACACAACACAAAGAAGTTTCTCAGAAAGCTTCTTTCTCTTTGTAATCGGAGGATATTTCCTTTGGCCCTATAGTCTTCAAAGGGATCCGAAATATCTGTTCTCAGATTCCACAGAAATAAGGCTAGCAAAGAGATCCACGAAATACAGATGTAACTCTGTGAGATGAATTAACAGGACACTAAGCAATTTCTCAGAAACCTTCTTTTCAGATTTCATCTGAGGATATTTAACTTTTCACCATAGCCCTCTATGGGCTTCCAAATATCACTTTGCCAATTCCACAAGAACTGTCTTAGCGAAAGGCTTCTTGAGGGGAAAGCTGTAACTCTGTGAGATGATTTCACAGAACACAAAGAAGTTTCTCAGAAAGCTTCTTTCTCTTTGTTATCGGAGGATATTTCCTTTGGCCCTATAGTCTTCAAAGGGATCCGAAATATCTGTTCTCAGATTCCACAGAAATAAGGCTAGCAAAGAGATCCACGAAATACAGATGTAACTCTGTGAGATGAATTAACAGGACACTAAGCAGTTTCACAGAAAGCTTCTTTCCAGATTTCATCTGAGGATATTTCCTTTTTCACCATAGCCCTCTATGGGCTTCCAAATATCACTTTGCCAATTCCACAAGAACTGTCTTAGCGAAAGGCTTCTTGAGGGGAAAGCTGTAACTCTGTGAGATGATTTCACAGAACACAAAGAAGTTTCTCAGAAAGCTTCTTTCTCTTTGTTATCGGAGGATATTTCCTTTGGCCCTATAGTCTTCAAAGGGATCCGAAATATCTGTTCTCAGATTCCACAGAAATAAGGCTAGCAAAGAGATCCACGAAATACAGATGTAACTCTGTGAGATGAATTAACAGGACACTAAGCAGTTTCTCAGAAAGCTTCTTTCCAGATTTCATCTGAGGATATTTCCTTTTACACCATAGCCCTCTATGGGCTTCCAAATATCCCTTTGCCAATTCCACAAGAACTGTCTTAGCGAAAGGCTTCTTGAGGGGAAAGCTGTAACTCTGTGAGATGATTTCACAGAACACAAAGAAGTTTCTCAGAAAGCTTCTTTCTCTTTGTTATCGGAGGATATTTCCTTTGGCCCTATAGTCTTCAAAGGGATCCGAAATATCTGTTCTCAGATTCCACAGAAATAAGGCTAGCAAAGAGATCCACGAAATACAGATGGAACTCTGTGAGATGAATTAACAGAACACTAAGCAGTTTCACAGAAAGCTTCTTTCCATATTTCAACTGAGGATATTTCCTTTTTCACCATAGCCCTCTATGACTTCCAAATATCACTTTGCCATTTCCACAAGAACTGTCTTAGCGAAAGGCTTCTTGACGGGAAAGCTGTAACTCTGTGAGATGATTTCACAGAACACAAAGAAGTTTCTCAGAAAGCTTCTTTCTCTTTGTTATCGGAGGATATTTCCTTTGGCCCTATAGTCTTCAAAGGGATCCGAAATATCTGTTCTCAGATTCCACAGAAATAAGGCTAGCAAACAGATCCACGAAATACAGATGTAACTCTGTGAGATGAATTAACAGGACACTAAGCAGTTTCTCAGAAAGCTTCTTTCCAGATTTCATCTGAGGATATTTAATTTTTCACCATAGCCCTCTATGGGCTTCCAATTATCACTTTGCCAATTCCACAAGAACTGTCTTAGCGAAAGGCTTCTTGAGGGGAAAGCTGTAACTCTGTGAGATGATTTCACAGAACACAAAGAAGTTTCTCAGAAAGCTTCTTTCTCTTTGTTATCGGAGGATATTTCCTTTGGCCCTATAGACTTCAAAGGGATCCGAAATATCTGTTCTCAGATTCCACAGAAATAAGGCTAGCAAAGAGATCCACGAAATACAGATGTAAGTCTGTGAGATGAATTAACAGGACACTAAGCAGTTTCTAAGAAAGCTTCTTTCCAGATTTCATCTGAGGATATTTCCTTTTTCACCATAGCCCTATATGGGCTTCCAAATATCACTTTGCCAATTCCACAAGAACTGTCTTAGCGAAAGGTTTCTTGAGGGGAAAGCTGTAACTCTGTGAGATGATTTCACAGAACACAAAGAAGTTTCCCAGAAAGCTTCTTTCTCTTTGTTATCGGAGGATATTTCCTTTGGCCGTATAGTCTTCAAAGGGATCCGAAATATCTGTTCTCAGATTCCACAGAAGTAAGGCTAGCAAAGAGATCCACGAAATACACATGTAACTCTGTGAGATGAATTAACAGAACACTAAGCAGTTTCTCAGAAAGCTTCTTTCCAGATTTCATCTGAGGATATTTCCTTTTTCACCATAGCCCTCTATGGCTTCCAAATATCACTTTGCCAATTCCACAAGAACTGTCTTAGCGAAAGGCTTCTTGAGAGGAAAGTTGCAACTCTGTGAGATGATTTCACAGAACACAAAGAAGTTTCTCAGAAAGCTTCTTTCTCTTTGTTATCGGAGGATATTTCCTTTGGCCCTATAGTCTTCAAAGGATCCGAAATATCTGTTCTCAGATTCCACAGAAATAAGGCTAGCAAAGAGATCCACGAAATACAGATGTAACTCTGTGAGATGAATTAACAGGACACTAAGCAGTTTCTCAGAAAGCTTCTTTCCAGGTTTCATCTGAGGATATTTCCCTTTTCACCATAGCCCTCTATGGGCTTCCAAATATCACTTTGCCAATTCCACAAGAACTGTCTTAGCGAAAGGCTTCTTGAGGGGAAAGCTGTAACTCTGTGAGATGATTTCACAGAACACAAAGAAGTTTCTCAGAAAGCTTCTTTCTCTTTGTTATCGGAGGATATTTCCTTTGGCCCTATAGTCTTCAAAGGGATCCGAAATATCTGTTCTCAGATTCCACAGAAATAAGGCTAGCAAAGAGATCCACGAAATACAGATGTAAGTCTGTGAGATGAATTAACAGGACACTAAGCAGTTTCTCAGAAAGCTTCTTTCCAGATTTCATCTGAGGACATTTAATTTTTCACCATAGCCCTCTATGGGCTTCCAATTATCACTTTGCCAATTCCACAAGAACTGTCTTAGCCAAAGGCTTCTTGAGGGGAAAGCTGTAACTCTGTGAGATGATTTCACAGAACACAAAGAAGTTTCTCAGAAAGCTTCTTTCTCTTTGTTATCGGAGGATATTTCCTTTGGCCCTATAGACTTCAAAGGGATCCGAAATATCTGTTCTCAGATTCCACAGAAATAAGGCTAGCAAAGAGATCCACGAAATACAGATGTAACTCTGTGAGATGAATTAACAGGACACTAAGCAGTTTCTCAGAAAGCTTCTTTCCAGATTTCATCTGAGGATATTTCCCTTTTCACCATAGCCCTCTACGGGCTTCCAAATATCACTTTGCCAATTCCACAAGAACTGTCTTAGCGAAAGGCTTCTTGAGGGAAAAGCTGTAACTCTGTGAGATGATTTCACAGAACACAAAGAAGTTTCTCAGAAAGCTTCTTTGTCTTTGTTGTCGGAGGATATTTCCTTTGTCCCTATAGTCTTCAAAGGGATCCGAAATATCTGTTCTCAGATTCCACAGAAATAAGGCTAGCAAAGAGATCCACGAAATACAGATGTAAGTCTGTGAGATGAATTAACAGGACACTAAGCAGTTTCTCAGAAAGCTTCCTTCCAGATTTCATCTGAGGATATTTCCTTTTTCACCATAGCCCTCTATGGGCTTCCAAATATCACTTTGCCAATTCCACAAGAACTGTCTTAGCGAAAGGCTTCTTGAGGGGAAAGCTGTAACTCTGTGAGATGATTTCACAGAACACAAAGAAGTTTCTCAGAAAGCTTCTTTCTCTTTGTTATCGGAGGATATTTCCTTTGGCCCTATAGGCTTCAAAGGAATCTGAAATATCTCTTCTCAGATTCCAGAGAAATAAGGCTAGCAAAGAGATCCACGAAATACAGATGTAAGTCTGTGAGATGAATTAACAGAACACTAAGCAGTTTCACAGAAAGCTTCTTTCCAGATTTCAACTGAGGATATTTCCTTTTTCACCATAGCCCTCTATGGCTTCCAAATATAACTTTGCCAATTCCACAAGATCTGCCTTAGCGAAAGGCTTCTTGAGGGGAAAGCTGTAACTCTGTGAGATGATTTCACAGAACACAAAGAAGTTTCTCAGAAAGCTTCTTTCTCTTTGTTATCGGAGGATATTTCCTTTGGCCCTATAGTCTTCAAAGGGATCCGAAATATCTGTTATCAGATTCCACAGAAATAATGCTAGCAAGGAGATCCACGAAATACAGATGTAACTCTGTGAGATGAATTAACAGAACACTAAGCAGTTTCTCAGAAAGCTTCTTTCCAGATTTCATCTGAGGATATTTCCTTTTTCACCATAGCCCTCTATGGCTTCCAAATATAACTTTGCCAATTTCACAAGAACTGTCTCAGAGAAAGACTTCTTGAGGACAAAGCTGTAACTCTGTGAGATGATTTCACAGAACACAAAGAAGTTTCTCAGAAAGCTTCTTTGTCTTTGTTATCGTAGGATATTTCCTTTGGCCCTATAGTCTTCAAAGGGATCCGAAATATCTGTTCTCAGATTCCACAGAAATAAGGCTAGCAAAGAGATCCACGAAATACACATGTAACTCTGTGAGATGAATTAACAGGACACTAAGCAGTTTCTCAGAAAGCTTCTTTCCAGATTTCATCTGAGGATATTTCCTTTTACACCATAGCCCTCTATGGGCTTCCAAATATCACTTTGCCAATTCCACAAGAACTGTCTTAGCGAAAGGCTTCTTGAGGGGAAAGCTGTAACTCTGTGAGATGATTTCACAGAACACAAAGAAGTTTCTCAGAAAGCTTCTTTCTCTTTGTTATCGGAGGATATTTCCTTTGGCCCTATAGTCTTCAAAGGGATCCGAAATATCTGTTCTCAGATTCCACAGAAATAAGGCTAGCAAAGAGATCCACGAAATACAGATGTAACTCTGTGAGATGAATTAACAGAACACTAAGCAGTTTCACAGAAAGCTTCTTTCCAGATTTCATCTGAGGATATTTCCTTTTTCACCATAGCCCTCTATGGGCTTCCAAATATAACTTTGCCAATTCCACAAGAACTGTCTTAGCGAAAGGCTTCTTGAGGGGAAAGCTGTAACTCTGTGAGATGATTTCACAGAACACAAAGAAGTTTCTCAGAAAGCTTCTTTGTCTTTGTTATCGGAGGATATTTCCTTTGGCCCTATAGTCTTCAAAGGGATCCGAAATATCTGTTCTCAGATTCCACAGAAATAAGGCTAGCAAAGAGATCCACGAAATACAGAGGTAACTCTGTGAGATGAATTAACAGAACACTAAGCAGTTTCTCAGAAAGCTTCTTTCCAGATTTCATCTGAGGATATTTCCTTTTTCACCATAGCCCTCTATGGCTTCCAAATATCCCTTTGCCAATTCCACAAGAACTGTCTTAGCGAAAGGCTTCTTGAGGGGAAAGCTGTAACTCTGTGAGATGATTTCACAGAACACATAGAAGTTTCTCAGAAAGCTTCTTTCTCTTTGTTATGGGAGGATATTTCCTTTGGCCCTATAGTCTTCAAAGGGATCCGAAATATCTGTTCTCAGATTCCACAGAAATAAGGCTAGCAAAGAGATCCACGAAATACAGATGTAACTCTGTGAGATGAATTAACAGAACACTAAGCAGTTTCACAGAAAGCTTCTTTCCAGATTTCATCTGAGGATATTTCCTTTTTCACCATAGCCCTCTATGACTTCCAAATATCCCTTTGCCAATTCCACAAGAACTGTCTTAGCGAAAGGCTTCTTGAGGGGAAAGCTGTAACTCTGTGAGATGATTTCACACAACACAAAGAAGTTTCTCAGAAAGCTTCTTTCTCTTTGTAATCGGAGGATATTTCCTTTGGCCCTATAGTCTTCAAAGGGATCCGAAATATCTGTTCTCAGATTCCACAGAAATAAGGCTAGCAAAGAGATCCACGAAATACAGATGTAACTCTGTGAGATGAATTAACAGGACACTAAGCAATTTCTCAGAAACCTTCTTTCCAGATTTCATCTGAGGATATTTAACTTTTCACCATAGCCCTCTATGGGCTTCCAAATATCACTTTGCCAATTCCACAAGAACTGTCTTAGCGAAAGGCTTCTTGAGGGGAAAGCTGTAACTCTGTGAGATGATTTCACAGAACACAAAGAAGTTTCTCAGAAAGCTTCTTTCTCTTTGTTATCGGAGGATATTTCCTTTGGCCCTATAGTCTTCAAAGGGATCCGAAATATCTGTTCTCAGATTCCACAGAAATAAGGCTAGCAAAGAGATCCACGAAATACAGATGTAACTCTGTGAGATGAATTAACAGGACACTAAGCAGTTTCACAGAAAGCTTCTTTCCAGATTTCATCTGAGGATATTTCCTTTTTCACCATAGCCCTCTATGGGCTTCCAAATATCACTTTGCCAATTCCACAAGAACTGTCTTAGCGAAAGGCTTCTTGAGGGGAAAGCTGTAACTCTGTGAGATGATTTCACAGAACACAAAGAAGTTTCTCAGAAAGCTTCTTTCTCTTTGTTATCGGAGGATATTTCCTTTGGCCCTATAGTCTTCAAAGGGATCCGAAATATCTGTTCTCAGATTCCACAGAAATAAGGCTAGCAAAGAGATCCACGAAATACAGATGTAACTCTGTGAGATGAATTAACAGGACACTAAGCAGTTTCTCAGAAAGCTTCTTTCCAGATTTCATCTGAGGATATTTCCTTTTACACCATAGCCCTCTATGGGCTTCCAAATATCCCTTTGCCAATTCCACAAGAACTGTCTTAGCGAAAGGCTTCTTGAGGGGAAAGCTGTAACTCTGTGAGATGATTTCACAGAACACAAAGAAGTTTCTCAGAAAGCTTCTTTCTCTTTGTTATCGGAGGATATTTCCTTTGGCCCTATAGTCTTCAAAGGGATCCGAAATATCTGTTCTCAGATTCCACAGAAATAAGGCTAGCAAAGAGATCCACGAAATACAGATGGAACTCTGTGAGATGAATTAACAGAACACTAAGCAGTTTCACAGAAAGCTTCTTTCCATATTTCAACTGAGGATATTTCCTTTTTCACCATAGCCCTCTATGCCTTCCAAATATCACTTTGCCATTTCCACAAGAACTGTCTTAGCGAAAGGCTTCTTGACGGGAAAGCTGTAACTCTGTGAGATGATTTCACAGAACACAAAGAAGTTTCTCAGAAAGCTTCTTTCTCTTTGTTATCGGAGGATATTTCCTTTGGCCCTATATTCTTCAAAGGGATCCGAAATATCTGTTCTCAGATTCCACAGAAATAAGGCTAGCAAAGAGATCCACGAAATACAGATGTAACTCTGTGAGATGAATTAACAGGACACTAAGCAATTTCTCAGAAAGCTTCTTTCCAGATTTCATCTGAGGATATTTAATTTTTCACCATAGCCCTCTATGGGCTTCCAAATATCACTTTGCCAATTCCACAAGAACTGTCTTAGCGAAAGGCTTCTTGAGGGGAAAGCTGTAACTCTGTGAGATGATTTCACAGAACACAAAGAAGTTTCTCAGAAAGCTTCTTTCTCTTTGTTATCGGAGGATATTTCCTTTGGCCCTAGAGTCTTCAAAGGGATCCGAAATATCTGTTCTCAGATTCCACAGAAATAAGGCTAGCAAAGAGATCGACGAATTACAGATGTAACTCTGTGAGATGAATTAACAGAACACTAAGCAGTTTCACAGAAAGCTTCTTTCCAGATTTCATCTGAGGATATTTCCTTTTTCACCATAGCCCTCTATGACTTCCAAATATAACTTTGCCAATTCCACAAGAACTGTCTTAGCGAAAGGCTTCTTGACGGGAAAGCTGTAACTCTGTGAGATGATTTCACAGAACACAAAGAAGTTTCTCCGAAAGCTTCTTTCTCTTTGTTATCGGAGGATATTTCCTTTGGCCCTATAGTCTTCAAAGGGATCCGAAATATCTGTTCTCAGATTCCACAGAAATAAGGCTAGCAAAGAGATCCACGAAATACAGATGTAAGTCTGTGAGATGAATTAACAGGACACTAAACAGTTTCACAGAAAGCTTCTTTCCAGATTTCATCTGAGGATATTTCCTTTTACACCATAGCCCTCTATGGGCTTCCAAATATCACTTTGCCAATTCCACAAGAACTGTCTTAGCGAAAGGCTTCTTGAGGGGAAAGCTGTAACTCTGTGAGATGATTTCACAGAACACAAAGAAGTTTCTCAGAAAGCTTCTTTCTCTTTGTTATCGGAGGATATTTCCTTTGGCCCTATAGTCTTCAAAGGGATCCGAAATATCTGTTCTCAGATTCCACAGAAATAAGGCTAGCAAAGAGATCCACGAAATACAGATGTAACTCTGTGAGATGAATTAACAGAACACTAAGCAGTTTCACAGAAAGCTTCTTTCCATATTTCAACTGAGGATATTTCCTTTTTCACCATAGCCCTCTATGACTTCCAAATATCACTTTGCCAATTCCACAAGAACTGTCTTAGCGAAAGGCTTCTTGACGGGAAAGCTGTAACTCTGTGAGATGATTTCACAGAACACAAAGAAGTTTCTCAGAAAGCTTCTTTCTCTTTGTTATCGGAGGATATTTCCTTTGGCCCTATAGTCTTCAAAGGGATCCGAAATATCTGTTCTCAGATTCCACAGAAATAAGGCTAGCAAAGAGATCCACGAAATACAGATGTAACTCTGTGAGATGAATTAACAGGACACTAAGCAGTTTCTCAGAAAGCTTCTTTCCAGATTTCATCTGAGGATATTTAATTTTTCACCATAGCCGTCTATGGGCTTCCAAATATCACTTTGCCAATTCCACAAGAACTGTCTTAGCGAAAGGCTTCTTGAGGGGAAAGCTGTAACTCTGTGAGATGATTTCACAGAACACAAAGAAGTTTCTCAGAAAGCTTCTTTCTCTTTGTTATCGGAGGATATTTCCTTTGGCCCTATAGTCTTCAAAGGGATCCGGAATATCTGTTCTCAGATTCCACAGAAATAAGGCTAGCAAAGAGATCCACGAAATACAGATGTAACTCTGTGAGATGAATTAACAGGACACTAAGCAGTTTCTAAGAAAGCTTCTTTCCAGATTTCATCTGAGGATATTTCCTGTTTCACCATAGCCCTCTATGACTTCCAAATATAACTTTGCCAATTCCACAAGAACTGTCTTAGCGAAAGGCTTCTTGAGGGGAAAGCTGTAACTCTGTGAGATGATTTCACAGAACACAAAGAAGTTTCTCAGAAAGCTTCTTTCTCTTTGTTATGGGAGGATATTTCCTTTGGCCCTATAGTCTTCAAAGTGATCCGAAATATCGGTTCTCAGATTCCACAGAAATAAGGCTAGCAAAGAGATCCACGAAATACAGATGTAACTCTGTGAGATGAATTAACAGGACACTAAGCAATTTCTCAGAAAGCTTCTTTCCAGATTTCATCTGAGGATATTTAATTTTTCACCATAGCCCTCTATGGGCTTCCAAATATCACTTTGCCAATTCCACAAGAACTGTCTTAGCGAAAGGCTTCTTGAAGGGAAAGCTGTATCTCTGTGAGATGATTACACAGAACACAAAGAAGTTTCTCAGAAAGCTTCTTTCTCTTTGTTATGGAAGGATATTTCCTTTGGCCCTATAGTCTTCAAAGGGATCCGAAATATCTGTTCTCAGATTCCACAGAAATAAGGCTAGCAAAGAGATCCACGAAATACAGATGTAACTCTGTGAGATGAATTAACAGGACACTAAGCAGTTTCTAAGAAAGCTTCTTTCCAGGTTTCATCTGAGGATATTTCCTTTTTCACCATAGCCCTCTAAGGGCTTCCAAATATCACTTTGCCAATTCCACAAGAACTGTCTTAGCGAAAGGCTTCTTGAGGGGAAAGCTGTAACTCTGTGAGATGATTTCACAGAACACAAAGAAGTTTCTCAGAAAGCTTCTTTCTCTTTGTTATCGGAGGATATTTCCTTTGGCCCTATAGTCTTCAAAGGGATCCGAAATATCTGTTCTCAGATTCCACAGAAATAAGGCTAGCAAAGAGATCCACGAAATACAGAGGTAACTCTGTGAGATGAATTAACAGGACACTAAGCAGTTTCTCAGAAAGCTTCTTTCCAGATTTCATCTGAGGATATTTAATTTTTCACCATAGCCCTCTATGGGCTTCCAATTATCACTTTGCCAATTCCACAAGAACTGTCTTAGCGAAAGGCTTCTTGAGGGGAAAGCTGTAACTCTGTGAGATGATTTCACAGAACACAAAGAAGTTTCTCAGAAAGCTTCTTTCTCTTTGTTATCGGAGGATATTTCCTTTGGCCCTATAGACTTCAAAGGGATCCGAAATATCTGTTCTCAGATTCCACAGAAATAAGGCTAGCAAAGAGATCCACGAAATACAGATGTAAGTCTGTGAGATGAATTAACAGGACACTAAGCAGTTTCTAAGAAAGCTTCTTTCCAGATTTCATCTGAGGATATTTCCTTTTTCACCATAGCCCTATAGGGGCTTCCAAATATCACTTTGCCAATTCCACAAGAACTGTCTTAGCGAAACGTTTCTTGAGGGGAAAGCTGTAACTCTGTGAGATGATTTCACAGAACACAAAGAAGTTTCCCAGAAAGCTTCTTTCTCTTTGTTATCGGAGGATATTTCCTTTGGCCGTATAGTCTTCAAAGGGATCCGAAATATCTGTTCTCAGATTCCACAGAAGTAAGGCTAGCAAAGAGATCCACGAAATACACATGTAACTCTGTGAGATGAATTAACAGAACACTAAGCAGTTTCTCAGAAAGCTTCTTTGCAGATTTCATCTGAGGATATTTCCTTTTTCACCATAGCCCTCTATGGCTTCCAAATATCACTTTGCCAATTCCACAAGAACTGTCTTAGCGAAAGGCTTCTTGAGAGGAAAGCTGCAACTCTGTGAGATGATTTCACAGAACACAAAGAAGTTTCTCAGAAAGCTTCTTTCTCTTTGTTATCGGAGGATATTTCCTTTGGCCCTATAGTCTTCAAAGGATCCGAAATATCTGTTCTCAGATTCCACAGAAATAAGGCTAGCAAAGAGATCCACGAAATACAGATGTAACTCTGTGAGATGAATTAACAGGACACTAAGCAGTTTCTCAGAAAGCTTCTTTCCAGATTTCATCTGAGGATATTTCCCTTTTCACCATAGCCCTCTATGGGCTTCCAAATATCACTTTGCCAATTCCACAAGAACTGTCTTAGCGAAAGGCTTCTTGAGGGGAAAGCTGTAACTCTGTGAGATGATTTCACAGAACACAAAGAAGTTTCTCAGAAAGCTTCTTTCTCTTTGTTATCGGAGGATATTTCCTTTGGCCCTATAGTCTTCAAAGGGATCCGAAATATCTGTTCTCAGATTCCACAGAAATAAGGCTAGCAAAGAGATCCACGAAATACAGATGTAACTCTGTGAGATGAATTAACAGGACACTAAGCAGTTTCTCAGAAAGCTTCTTTCCAGATTTCATCTGAGGATATTTAATTTTTCACCATATCCCTCTATGGGCTTCCAATTATCACTTTGCCAATTCCACAAGAACTGTCTTAGCGAAAGGCTTCTTGAGGGGAAAGCTGTAACTCTGTGAGATGATTTCACAGAACACAAAGAAGTTTCTCAGAAAGCTTCTTTCTCTTTGTTATCGGAGGATATTTCCTTTGGCCCTATAGACTTCAAAGGGATCCGAAATATCTGTTCTCAGATTCCACAGAAATAAGGCTAGCAAAGAGATCCACGAAATACAGATGTAACTCTGTGAGATGAATTAACAGGACACTAAGCAGTTTCTCAGAAAGCTTCTTTCCAGATTTCATCTGAGGATATTTCCCTTTTCACCATAGCCCTCTATGGGCTTCCAAATATCACTTTGCCAATTCCACAAGAACTGTCTTAGCGAAAGGCTTCTGGAGGGAAAAGCTGTAACTCTGTGAGATGATTTCACAGAACACAAAGAAGTTTCTCAGAAAGCTTCTTTGTCTTTGTTGTCGGAGGATATTTCCTTTGGCCCTATAGTCTTCAAAGGGATCCGAAATATCTGTTCTCAGATTCCACAGAAATAAGGCTAGCAAAGAGATCCACGAAATACAGATGTAAGTCTGTGAGATGAATTAACAGGACACTAAGCAGTTTCTAACAAAGCTTCCTTCCAGATTTCATCTGAGGATATTTCATTTTTCACCATAGCCCTCTATGGGCTTCCAAATATCACTTTGCCAATTCCACAAGAACTGTCTTAGCGAAAGGCTTCTTGAGGGGAAAGCTGTAACTCTGTGAGATGATTTCACAGAACACAAAGAAGTTTCTCAGAAAGCTTCTTTCTCTTTGTTATCGGAGGATATTTCCTTTGGCCCTATAGACTTCAAAGGAATCTGAAATATCTGTTCTCAGATTCCAGAGAAATAAGGCTAGCAAAGAGATCCACGAAATACAGATGTAATTCTGTGAGATGAATTAACAGGACACTAAGCAGTTTCTCAGAAAGCTTCTTTCCAGATTTCAACTGAGGATATTTCCTTTTTCACCATAGCCCTCTATGGCTTCCAAATATAACTTTGCCAATTCCACAAGATCTGTCTTAGCGAAAGGCTTCTTGAGGGGAAAGCTGTAACTCTGTGAGATGATTTCACAGAACACAAAGAAGTTTCTCAGAAAGCTTCTTTCTCTTTGTTATCGGAGGATATTTCCTTTGGCCCTATAGTCTTCAAAGGGATCCGAAATATCTGTTATCAGATTCCACAGAAATAATGCTAGCAAGGAGATCCACGAAATACAGATGTAACTCTGTGAGATGAATTAACAGAACACTAAGCAGTTTCTCAGAAAGCTTCTTTCCAGATTTCATCTGAGGATATTTCCTTTTTCACCATAGCCCTCTATGGCTTCCAAATATAACTTTGCCAATTTCACAAGAACTGTCTCAGAGAAAGACTTCTTGAGGGCAAAGCTGTAACTCTGTGAGATGATTTCACAGAACACAAAGAAGTTTCTCAGAAAGCTTCTTTGTCTTTGTTATCGTAGGATATTTTCTTTGGCCCTATAGTCTTCAAAGGGATCCGAAATATCTGTTCTCAGATTCCACAGAAATAAGGCTAGCAAAGAGATCCACGAAATACACATGTAACTCTGTGAGATGAATTAACAGGACACTAAGCAGTTTCTCAGAAAGCTTCTTTCCAGATTTCATCTGAGGATATTTCCTTTTACACCATAGCCCTCTATGGGCTTCCAAATATCACTTTGCCAATTCCACAAGAACTGTCTTAGCGAAAGGCTTCTTGAGGGGAAAGCTGTAACTCTGTGAGATGATTTCACAGAACACAAAGAAGTTTCTCAGAAAGCTTCTTTCTCTTTGTTATCGCAGGATATTTCCTTTGGCCCTATAGTCTTCAAAGGGATCCGAAATATCTGTTCTCTGATTCCACAGAAATAAGGCTAGCAAAGAGATCCACGAAATACAGATGTAACTCTGTGAGATGAATTAACAGAACACTAAGCAGTTTCTCAGAAAGCTTCTTTCCAGATTTCATCTGAGGATATTTCCTTTTTCACCTTAGCCCTCTATGGGCTTGCAAATATAACTTTGCCAATTCCACAAGAACTGTCTTAGCGAAAGGCTTCTTGAGGGGAAAGCTGTAACTCTGTGAGATGATTTCACAGAACACAAAGAAGTTTCTCAGAAAGCTTCTTTCTCTTTGTTATCGGAGGATATTTCCTTTGGCCCTATAGTCTTCAAAGGGATCCGAAATATCTGTTCTCAGATTCCACAGAAATAAGGCTAGCAAAGAGATCCACGAAATACAGAGGTAACTCTGTGAGATGAATTAACAGAACACTAAGCAGTTTCTCAGAAAGCTTCTTTCCAGATTTCATCTGAGGATATTTCCTTTTTCACCATAGCCCTCTAAGGCTTCCAAATATCCCTTTGCCAATTCCACAAGAACTGTCTTAGCGAAAGGCTTCTTGAGGGGAACGCTGTAACTCTGTGAGATGATTTCACAGAACACAAAGAAGTTTCTCAGAAAGCTTCTTTGTCTTTGTTATCGGAGGATATTTCCTTTGGCCCTATAGTCTTCAAAGGGATCCGAAATATCTGTTCTCAGATTCCACAGAAATAAGGCTAGCAAAGAGATCCACGAAATACAGAGGTAACTCTGTGAGATGAATTAACAGGACACTAAGCAGTTTCTAAGAAAGCTTCTTTCCAGATTTCATCTGAGGATATTTCCTTTTTCACCATAGCCCTCTATGGCTTCCAAATATCCCTTTGCCAATTCCACAAGAACTGTCTTAGCGAAAGGCTTCTTGAGGGGAACGCTGTAACTCTGTGAGATGATTTCACAGAACACAAAGAAGTTTCTCAGAAAGCTTCTTTCTCTTTGTTATGGGAGGATATTTCCTTTGGCCCTATAGTCTTCAAAGGGATCCGAAATATCTGTTCTCAGATTCCACAGAAATAAGGCTAGCAAAGAGATCCACGAAATACAGATGTAACTCTGTGAGATGAATTAACAGAACACTAAGCAGTTTCACAGAAAGCTTCTTTCCAGATTTCATCTGAGGATATTTCCTTTTTCACCATAGCCCTCTATGACTTCCAAATATCACTTTGCCAATTCCACAAGAACTGTCTTAGCGAAAGGCTTCTTGACGGGAAAGCTGTAACTCTGTGAGATGATTTCACAGAACACAAAGAAGTTTCTCAGAAAGCTTCTTTCTCTTTGTAATCGGAGGATATTTCCTTTGGCCCTATAGTCTTCAAAGGGATCCGATATATCTGTTCTCAGATTCCACAGAAATAAGGCTAGCAAAGAGATCCACGAAATACAGATGTAACTCTGTGAGATGAATTAACAGGACACTAAGCAATTTCTCAGAAAGCTTCTTTCCAGATTTCATCTGAGGATATTTAACTTTTCACCATAGCCCTCTATGGGCTTCCAAATACCACTTTGCCAATTCCACAAGAACTGTCTTAGCGAAAGGCTTCTTGAGGGGAAAGCTGTAACTCTGTGAGATGATTTCACAGAACACAAAGAAGTTTCTCAGAAAGCTTCTTTCTCTTTGTTATCGGAGGATATTTCCTTTGGCCCTATAGTCTTCAAAGGGATCCGAAATATCTGTTCTCAGATTCCACAGAAATAAGGCTAGCAAAGAGATCGACGGAATATAGATGTAACTCTGTGAGATGAATAAACAGAACACTAAGCAGTTTCACAGAAAGCTTCTTTCCAGATTTCATCTGAGGATATTTCCTTTTTCACCATAGCCCTCTAAGGCTTCCAAATATAACTTTGCCAATTCCAAAAGAACTGTCTTAGAGAAAGGCTTCTTGAGAGCAAAGCTGTAACTCTGTGAGATGATTTCACAGAACACAAAGAAGTTTCTCAGAAAGCTTCTTTCTCTTTGTTATCGGAGGATATTTCCTTTGGCCCTATAGTCTTCAAAGGGATCCGAAATATCTGTTCTCAGATTCCACAGAAATAAGGCTAGCAAAGAGATCCACGAAATACAGATGTAACTCTGTGAGATGAATTCACAGGACACTAAGCAGTTTCACAGAAAGCTTCTTTCCAGATTTCATCTGAGGATATTTCCTTTTTCACCATAGCCCTCTATGGGCTTCCAAATATCACTTTGCCAATTCCACAAGAACTGTCTTAGCGAAAGGCTTCTTGAGGGGAAAGCTGTAACTCTGTGAGATGATTTCACAGAACACAAAGAAGTTTCTCAGAAAGCTTCTTTCTCTTTGTTATCGGAGGATATTTCCTTTGGCCCTATAGTCTTCAAAGGGATCCGAAATATCTGTTCTCAGATTCCACAGAAATAAGGCTAGCAAAGAGATCCACGAAATACAGATGTAACTCTGTGAGATGAATTAACAGGACACTAAGCAGTTTCTCAGAAAGATTCTTTCCAGATTTCATCTGAGGATATTTCCTTTTACACCATAGCCCTCTATGGGCTTCCAAATATCACTTTGCCAATTCCACAAGAACTGTCTTAGCGAAAGGCTTCTTGAGGGGAAAGCTGTAACTCTGTGAGATGATTTCACAGAACACAAAGAAGTTTCTCAGAAAGCTTCTTTCTCTTTGTTATCGGAGGATATTTCCTTTGGCCCTATAGTCTTCAAAGGGATCCGAAATATCTGTTCTCAGATTCCACAGAAATAAGGCTAGCAAAGAGATCCACGAAATACAGATGTAACTCTGTGAGATGAATTAACAGAACACTAAGCAGTTTCACAGAAAGCTTCTTTCCATATTTCAACTGAGGATATTTCCTTTTTCACCATAGCCCTCTATGACTTCCAAATATCACTTTGCCATTTCCACAAGAACTGTCTTAGCGAAAGGCTTCTTGACGGGAAAGCTGTAACTCTGTGAGATGATTTCACAGAACACAAAGAAGTTTCTCAGAAAGCTTCTTTCTCTTTGTTATCGGAGGATATTTCCTTTGGCCCTATAGTCTTCAAAGGGATCCGAAATATCTGTTCTCAGATTCCACAGAAATAAGGCTAGCAAAGAGATCCACGAAATACAGATGTAACTCTGTGAGATGAATTAACAGGACACTAAGCAATTTCTCAGAAAGCTTCTTTCCAGATTTCATCTGAGGATATTTAATTTTTCACCATAGCCCTCTATGGGCTTCCAAATATAACTTTGCCAATTCCACAAGAACTGTCTTAGCGAAAGGCTTCTTGAGGGGAAAGCTGTAACTCTGTGAGATGATTTCACAGAACACAAAGAAGTTTCTCAGAAAGCTTCTTTCTCTTTGTTATCGGAGGATATTTCCTTTGGCCCTAGAGTCTTCAAAGGGATCCGAAATATCTGTTCTCAGATTCCACAGAAATAAGGCTAGCAAAGAGATCGACGATATACAGATGTAACTCTGTGAGATGAATTAACAGAACACTAAGCAGTTTCACAGAAAGATTCTTTCCAGATTTCATCTGAGGATATTTCCTTTTTCACCATAGCCCTCTATGACTTCCAAATATAACTTTGCCAATTCCACAAGAACTGTCTTAGCGAAAGGCTTCTTGACGGGAAAGCTGTAACTCTGTGAGATGATTTCACAGAACACAAAGAAGTTTCTCCGAAAGCTTCTTTCTCTTTGTTATCGGAGGATATTTCCTTTGGCCCTATAGTCTTCAAAGGGATCCGAAATATCTGTTCTCAGATTCCACAGAAATAAGGCTAGCAAAGAGATCCACGAAATACAGATGTAAGTCTGTGAGATGAATTAACAGGACACTAAGCAGTTTCACAGAAAGCTTCTTTCCAGATTTCATCTGAGGATATTTCCTTTTACACCATAGCCCTCTATGGGCTTCCAAATATCACTTTGCCAATTCCACAAGAACTGTCATAGCGAAAGGCTTCTTGAGGGGAAAGCTGTAACTCTGTGAGATGATTTCACAGAACACAAAGAAGTTTCTCAGAAAGCTTCTTTCTCTTTGTTATCGGAAGATATTTCCTTTGGCCCTATAGTCTTCAAAGGGATCCGAAATATCTGTTCTCAGATTCCACAGAAATAAGGCTAGCAAAGAGATCCACGAAATACAGATGTAACTCTGTGAGATGAATTAACAGAACACTAAGCAGTTTCACAGAAAGCTTCTTTCCATATTTCAACTGAGGATATTTCCTTTTTCACCATAGCCCTCTATGACTTCCAAATATCACTTTGCCAATTCCACAAGAACTGTCTTAGCGAAAGGCTTCTTGACGGGAAAGCTGTAACTCTGTGAGATGATTTCACAGAACACAAAGAAGTTTCTCAGAAAGCTTCTTTCTCTTTGTTATCGGAGGATATTTCCTTTGGCCCTATAGTCTTCAGAGGGATCCGAAATATCTGTTCTCAGATTCCACAGAAATAAGGCTAGCAAAGAGATCCACGAAATACAGATGTAACTCTGTGAGATGAATTAACAGGACACTAAGCAATTTCTCAGAAAGCTTCTTTCCAGATTTCATCTGAGGATATTTCCTTTTTCACCATAGCCCTCTATGGGCTTTCAAATATCACTTTGCCAATTCCACAAGAACTGTCTTAGCGAAAGGCTTCTTGAGGGGAAAGCTGTAACTCTGTGAGATGATTTCCCAGAACACAAAGAAGTTTCTCAGAAAGATTCTTTCTCTTTGTTATCGGAGGATATTTCCTTTGGCCCTAGAGTCTTCAAAGGGATCCGAAATATCTGTTCTCAGATTCCACAGAAATAAGGCTAGCAAAGAGATCGACGAAATACAGATGTAACTCTGTGAGATGAATTAACAGAACACTAAGCAGTTTCACAGAAAGCTTCTTTCCAGATTTCATCTGAGGATATTTCCTTTTTCACCATAGCCCTCTATGACTTCCAAATATAACTTTGCCAATTCCACAAGAACTGTCTTAGCGAAAGGCTTCTTGACGGGAAAGCTGTAACTCTGGAAGATGATTTCACAGAACACAAAGAAGTTTCTCAGAAAGCTTCTTTCTCTTTGTTATCGGAGGATATTTCCTTTGGCCCTATAGTCTTCAAAGGGATCCGAAATATCTGTTCTCAGATTCCACAGAAATAAGGCTAGCAAAGAGATCCACGAAATACAGATGTAACTCTGTGAGATGAATTAACAGAACACTAAGCAGTTTCTCAGAAATCTTCTTTCCAGATTTCATCTGAGGATATTTCCTTTTTCACCATAGCCCTCTATGGCTTCCAAATATAACTTTGCCAATTCCAAAAGAACTGTCTTAGAGAAAGGCTTCTTGAGGGGAAAGCTGTAACTCTGTGAGATGATTTCACAGAACACAAAGAAGTTTCTCAGAAAGCTTCTTTCTCTTTGTTATCGGAGGATATTTCCTTTGGCCCTATAGTCTTCAAAGGCATCCGAAATATCTGTTCTCAGATTCCACAGAAATAAGGCTAGCAAAGAGATCCACGAAATACAAATATAACTCTGTGAGATGAATTAACAGAACACTAAGCAGTTTCTCAGAAAGCTTCTTTCCAGATTTCATCTGAGGATATTTCCTTTTTCACCGTAGCCCTCTATGGGCTTCCAAATATCACTTTGCCAATTCCACAAGAACTGTCTTAGCGAAAGGCTTCTTGAGGGGAAAGCTGTAACTCTGTGAGATGATTTCACAGAACACAAAGAAGTTTCTCAGAAAGCTTCTTTCTCTTTGTTATCGGAGGATATTTCCTTTGGCCGTATAGTCTTCAAAGGGATCCGAAATATCTGTTCTCAGATTCCACAGAAATAAGGCTAGCAAAGAGATCCACGAAATACAGATGTAACTCTGTGAGATGAATTAACAGGACACTAAGCAGTTTCTAAGAAAGCTTCTTTCCAGATTTCATCTGAGGATATTTCCTTTTTCACCATAGCCCTCTATGGGCTTCAAAATATCACTTTGCCAATTCCACAAGAACTGTCTTAGCGAAAGGCTTCTTGAGGGGAAAGCTGTAACTCTGTGAGATGATTTCACAGAACACAAAGAAGTTTCTCAGAAAGCTTCTTTCTCTTTGTTATCAGAGGATATTTCCTTTGGCCCTATAGACTTCAAAGGGATCCGAAATATCTGTTCTCAGATTCCACAGAAATAAGGCTAGCAAAGAGATCCACGAAATACAGATGTAAGTCTGTGAGATGAATTAACAGAACACGAAGCAGTTTCTCAGAAAGCTTCTTTCCAGATTTCATCTGAGGATATTTCCTTTTTCACCATAGCCCTCTATGGCTTCCAAATATAACTTTTCCAATTCCACAAGAACTGTCTTAGCGAAAGGCTTCTTGAGGGGAAAGCTGTAACTCTGTGAGATGATTTCACAGAACACAAAGAAGTTTCTCAGAAAGCTTCTTTCTCTTTGTTATCGGAGGATATTTCCTTTGGCCGTATAGTCTTCAAAGGGATCCGAAATATCTGTTCTCAGATTCCACAGAAATAAGGCTAGCAAAGAGATCCACGAAATACAGATGTAAGTCTGTGAGATGAATTAACAGAACACGAAGCAGTTTCTCAGAAAGCTTCTTTCCTGATTTCATCTGAGGATATTTCCTTTTTCACCATAGCCCTCTATGGCTTCCAAATATAACTTTTCCAATTCCACAAGAACTGTCTTAGCGAAAGGCTTCTTGAGGGGAAAGCTGTAACTCTGTGAGATGATTTCACAGAACACAAAGAAGTTTCTCAGAAAGCTTCTTTCTCTTTGTTATCGGAGGATATTTCCTTTGGCCCTATAGTCTTCAAAGGGATCCGAAATATCTGTTCTCAGATTCCACAGAAATAAGGCTAGCAAAGAGATCCACGAAATACAGATGTAACTCTGTGAGATGAATTAACAGGACACTAAGCAGTTTCTCAAAAAGCTTCTTTCCAGATTTCATCTGAGGATATTTCCTTTTACACCATAGCCCTCTATGGGCTTCCAAATATCACTTTGCCCATTCCACGAGAACTGTCTTAGCGAAAGGCTTCTTGAGAGGAAAGCTGTAACTCTGTGAGATGATTTCCCAGAACACAAAGAAGTTTCTCAGAAAGATTCTTTCTCTTTGTTATCGGAGGATATTTCCTTTGGCCCTAGAGTCTTCAAAGGGATCCGAAATATCTGTTCTCAGATTCCACAGAAATAAGGCTAGCAAAGAGATCGACGAAATACAGATGTAACTCTGTGAGATGAATTAACAGAACACTAAGCAGTTTCACAGAAAGCTTCTTTCCAGATTTCATCTGAGGATATTTCCTTTTTCACCATAGCCCTCTATGACTTCCAAATATAACTTTGCCAATTCCACAAGAACTGTCTTAGCGAAAGGCTTCTTGACGGGAAAGCTGTAACTCTGGAAGATGATTTCACAGAACACAAAGAAGTTTCTCAGAAAGCTTCTTTCTCTTTGTTATCGGAGGATATTTCCTTTGGCCCTATAGTCTTCAAAGGGATCCGAAATATCTGTTCTCAGATTCCACAGAAATAAGGCTAGCAAAGAGATCCACGAAATACAGATGTAACTCTGTGAGATGAATTAACAGAACACTAAGCAGTTTCTCAGAAATCTTCTTTCCAGATTTCATCTGAGGATATTTCCTTTTTCACCATAGCCCTCTATGGCTTCCAAATATAACTTTGCCAATTCCAAAAGAACTGTCTTAGAGAAAGGCTTCTTGAGGGGAAAGCTGTAACTCTGTGAGATGATTTCACAGAACACAAAGAAGTTTCTCAGAAAGCTTCTTTCTCTTTGTTATCGGAGGATATTTCCTTTGGCCCTATAGTCTTCAAAGGGATCCGAAATATCTGTTCTCAGATTCCACAGAAATAAGGCTAGCAAAGAGATCCACGAAATACAAATATAACTCTGTGAGATGAATTAACAGAACACTAAGCAGTTTCTCAGAAAGCTTCTTTCCAGATTTCATCTGAGGATATTTCCTTTTTCACCGTAGCCCTCTATGGGCTTCCAAATATCACTTTGCCAATTCCACAAGAACTGTCTTAGCGAAAGGCTTCTTGAGGGGAAAGCTGTAACTCTGTGAGATGATTTCACAGAACACAAAGAAGTTTCTCAGAAAGCTTCTTTCTCTTTGTTATCGGAGGATATTTCCTTTGGCCGTATAGTCTTCAAAGGGATCCGAAATATCTGTTCTCAGATTCCACAGAAATAAGGCTAGCAAAGAGATCCACGAAATACAGATGTAACTCTGTGAGATGAATTAACAGGACACTAAGCAGTTTCTAAGAAAGCTTCTTTCCAGATTTCATCTGAGGATATTTCCTTTTTCACCATAGCCCTCTATGGGCTTCAAAATATCACTTTGCCAATTCCACAAGAACTGTCTTAGCGAAAGGCTTCTTGAGGGGAAAGCTGTAACTCTGTGAGATGATTTCACAGAACACAAAGAAGTTTCTCAGAAAGCTTCTTTCTCTTTGTTATCGGAGGATATTTCCTTTGGCCCTATAGACTTCAAAGGGATCCGAAATATCTGTTCTCAGATTCCACAGAAATAAGGCTAGCAAAGAGATCCACGAAATACAGATGTAAGTCTGTGAGATGAATTAACAGAACACGAAGCAGTTTCTCAGAAAGCTTCTTTCCAGATTTCATCTGAGGATATTTCCTTTTTCACCATAGCCCTCTATGGCTTCCAAATATAACTTTTCCAATTCCACAAGAACTGTCTTAGCGAAAGGCTTCTTGAGGGGAAAGCTGTAACTCTGTGAGATGATTTCACAGAACACAAAGAAGTTTCTCAGAAAGCTTCTTTCTCTTTGTTATCGGAGGATATTTCCTTTGGCCGTATAGTCTTCAAAGGGATCCGAAATATCTGTTCTCAGATTCCACAGAAATAAGGCTAGCAAAGAGATCCACGAAATACAGATGTAAGTCTGTGAGATGAATTAACAGAACACGAAGCAGTTTCTCAGAAAGCTTCTTTCCTGATTTCATCTGAGGATATTTCCTTTTTCACCATAGCCCTCTATGGCTTCCAAATATAACTTTTCCAATTCCACAAGAACTGTCTTAGCGAAAGGCTTCTTGAGGGGAAAGCTGTAACTCTGTGAGATGATTTCACAGAACACAAAGAAGTTTCTCAGAAAGCTTCTTTCTCTTTGTTATCGGAGGATATTTCCTTTGGCCCTATAGTCTTCAAAGGGATCCGAAATATCTGTTCTCAGATTCCACAGAAATAAGGCTAGCAAAGAGATCCACGAAATACAGATGTAACTCTGTGAGATGAATTAACAGGACACTAAGCAGTTTCTCAAAAAGCTTCTTTCCAGATTTCATCTGAGGATATTTCCTTTTACACCATAGCCCTCTATGGGCTTCCAAATATCACTTTGCCCATTCCACGAGAACTGTCTTAGCGAAAGGCTTCTTGAGAGGAAAGCTGTAACTCTGTGAGATGATTTCACAGAACACAAAGAAGTTTCTCAGAAAGCTTCTTTCTCTTTTCTATGGGAGGATATTTCCTTTGGCCCTATAGTCTTCAAAGGGATCCGAAATATCTGTTCTCAGATTCCACAGAAATAAGGCTAGAAAGAGATCCACGAAAAACAGATGTAACTCTGTGAGATGAATTAACAGGACACTAAGCAGTTTCTCAGAAAGCTTCTTTCCAGATTTCATCTGAGGATATTTCCTTTTACACCATAGCCCTCTATTGGCTTCCAAATATCACTTTGCCAATTCCACAAGAACTGTCTTAGCGAAAGGCTTCTTGAGGGGAAAGCTGTAACTCTGTGAGATGATTTCACAGAACACAAAGAAGTTTCTCAGAAAGCTTCTTTCTCTTTGTTATCGGAGGATATTTCCTTTGGCCCTATAGTCTTCAAAGGGATCCGAAATATCTGTTCTCAGATTCCACAGAAATAAGGCTAGCAAAGAGATCCACGAAATACAGATGTAACTCTGTGAGATGAATTAACAGAACACTAAGCAGTTTCACAGAAAGCTTCTTTCCAGATTTCATCTGAGGATATTTCCTTTTTCACCATAGCCCTCTATGGGCTTCCAAATATCACTTTGCCAATTCCACAAGAACTGTCTTAGCGAAAGGCTTCTTGAGGGGAAAGCTCTAACTCTGTGAGATGATTTCACAGAACACAAAGAAGTTTCTCAGAGAGCTTCTTTCTCTTTGTTATCGGAGGATATTTCCTTTGGCCCTATAGACTTCAAAGGGATCCGAAATATCTGTTCTCAGATTCCACAGAAATAAGGCTAGCAAAGAGATCCACGAAATACAGATGTAACTCTGTGAGATGAATTAACAGAACACGAAGCAGTTTCTCAGAAAGCTTCTTTCCTGATTTCATCTGAGGATATTTCCTTTTTCACCATAGCCCTCTATGGCTTCCAAATATAACTTTTCCAATTCCACAAGAACTGTCTTAGCGAAAGGCTTCTTGAGGGGAAAGCTCTAACTCTGTGAGATGATTTCGCAGAACACAAAGAAGTTTCTCAGAAAGCTTCTTTCTCTTTTTTATCGGAGGATATTTCCTTTGGCCCTATAGTCTTCAAAGGGATCCGAAATATCTGTTCTCAGATTCCACAGAAATAAGGCTAGCAAAGAGATCCACGAAATATAGATGTAACTCTGTGAGATGAATTAACAGAACACTAAGCAGTTTCTCAGAAAGCTTCTTTCCAGATTTCATCTGAGGATATTTCCTTTTTCACCATAGCCCTCTATGGCTTCCAAATATAACTTTGCCAATTCCACAAGAACTGTCTTAGAGAAAGGCTACTTGAGGGGAACGCTGTAACTCTGTGAGATGATTTCACAGAACACAAAGAAGTTTCTCAGAAAGCTTCTTTCTCTTTGTTATCGGAGGATATTTCCTTTGGCCCTATAGTCTTCAAAGGGATCCGAAATATCTGTTCTCAGATTCCACAGAAATAAGGCTAGCAAAGAGATCCACGAAATACAGATGTAACTCTGTGAGATGAATTAACAGGACACTAAGCAGTTTCTAAGAAAGCTTCTTTCCAGATTTCATCTGAGGATATTTCCTTTTTCACCATAGCCCTCTATGGGCTTCCAAATATCACTTTGCCAATTCCACAAGAACTGTCTTAGCGAAAGGCTTCTTGAGGGGAAAGCTGTAACTCTGTGAGATGATTTCACAGAACACAAAGAAGTTTCTCAGAAAGCTTCTTTCTCTTTGTTATCGGAGGATATTTCCTTTGGCCCTATAGTCTTCAAAGGGATCCGAAATATCTGTTCCCAGATTCCACAGAAATAAGGCTAGCAAAGAGATCCACGAAATACAGATGTAACTCTGTGAGATGAATTAACAGGACACTAAGCAGTTTCTCAGAAAGCTTCTTTCCAGATTTCATCTGAGGATATTTCCTTTTACACCATAGCCCTCTATGGGCTTCCAAATATCACTTTGCCAATTCCACAAGAACTGTCTTAGCGAAAGGCTTCTTGAGGGGAAAGCTGTAACTCTGTGAGATGATTTCACAGAACACAAAGAAGTTTCTCAGAAAGCTTCTTTCTCTTTGTTATCGGAGGATATTTCCTTTGGCCCTATAGTCTTCAAAGGGATCCGAAATATCTGTTCTCAGATTCCACAGAAATAAGGCTAGCAAAGAGATCCACGAAATACAGATGTAAGTCTGTGAGATGAATTAACAGAACACGAAGCAGTTTCTCAGAAAGCTTCTTTCCTGATTTCATCTGAGGATATTTCCTTTTTCACCATAGCCCTCTATGGCTTCCAAATATAACTTTTCCAATTCCACAAGAACTGTCTTAGCGAAAGGCTTCTTGAGGGGAAAGCTGTAACTCTGTGAGATGATTTCACAGAACACAAAGAAGTTTCTCAGAAAGCTTCTTTCTCTTTGTTATCAGAGGATATTTCCTTTGGCCCTATAGTCTTCAAAGGGATCCGAAATATCTGTTCTCAGATTCCACAGAAATAAGGCTAGCAAAGAGATCCACGAAATACAGATGTAACTCTGTGAGATGAATTAACAGGACACTAAGCAGTTTCTCAAAAAGCTTCTTTCCAGATTTCATCTGAGGATATTTCCTTTTACACCATAGCCCTCTATGGGCTTCCAAATATCACTTTGCCCATTCCACGAGAACTGTCTTAGCGAAAGGCTTCTTGAGAGGAAAGCTGTAACTCTGTGAGATGATTTCACAGAACACAAAGAAGTTTCTCAGAAAGCTTCTTTCTCTTTGCTATGGGAGGATATTTCCTTTGGCCCTATAGTCTTCAAAGGGATCCGAAATATCTGTTCTCAGATTCCACAGAAATAAGGCTAGAAAAGAGATCCACGAAAAACAGATGTAACTCTGTGAGATGAATTAACAGGACACTAAGCAGTTTCTCAGAAAGCTTCTTTCCAGATTTCATCTGAGGATATTTCCTTTTACACCATAGCCCTCTATTGGCTTCCAAATATCACTTTGCCAATTCCACAAGAACTGTCTTAGCGAAAGGCTTCTTGAGGGGAAAGCTGTAACTCTGTGAGATGATTTCACAGAACACAAAGAAGTTTCTCAGAAAGCTTCTTTCTCTTTGTTATCGGAGGATATTTCCTTTGGCCCTATAGTCTTCAAAGGGATCCGAAATATCTGTTCTCAGATTCCACAGAAATAAGGCTAGCAAAGAGATCCACGAAATACAGATGTAACTCTGTGAGATGAATTAACAGAACACTAAGCAGTTTCACAGAAAGCTTCTTTCCAGATTTCATCTGAGGATATTTCCTTTTTCACCATAGCCCTCTATGGGCTTCCAAATATCACTTTGCCAATTCCACAAGAACTGTCTTAGCGAAAGGCTTCTTGAGGGGAAAGCTGTAACTCTGTGAGATGATTTCACAGAACACAAAGAAGTTTCTCAGAGAGCTTCTTTCTCTTTGTTTTCGGAGGATATTTCCTTTGGCCCTATAGACTTCAAAGGGATCCGAAATATCTGTTCTCAGATTCCACAGAAATAAGGCTAGCAAAGAGATCCACGAAATACAGATGTAACTCTGTGAGATGAATTAACAGAACACTAAGCAGTTTTTCAGAAAGCTTCTTTCCAGATTTCATCTGAGGATATTTCCTTTTTCACCATAGCCCTCTATGGCTTCCAAATATAACTTTGCCAATTCCACAAGAACTGTCTTAGCGAAAGGCTTCTTGAGGGGAAAGCTCTAACTCTGTGAGATGATTTCGCAGAACACAAAGAAGTTTCTCAGAAAGCTTCTTTCTCTTTTTTATCGGAGGATATTTCCTTTGGCCCTATAGTCTTCAAAGGGATCCGAAATATCTGTTCTCAGATTCCACAGAAATAAGGCTAGCAAAGAGATCCACGAAATATAGATGTAACTCTGTGAGATGAATTAACAGAACACTAAGCAGTTTCTCAGAAAGCTTCTTTCCAGATTTCATCTGAGGATATTTCCTTTTTCACCATAGCCCTCTATGGCTTCCAAATATAACTTTGCCAATTCCACAAGAACTGTCTTAGAGAAAGGCTACTTGAGGGGAACGCTGTAACTCTGTGAGATGATTTCACAGAACACAAAGAAGTTTCTCAGAAAGCTTCTTTCTCTTTGTTATCGGAGGATATTTCCTTTGGCCCTATAGTCTTCAAAGGGATCCGAAATATCTGTTCTCAGATTCCACAGAAATAAGGCTAGCAAAGAGATCCACGAAATACAGATGTAACTCTGTGAGATGAATTAACAGGACACTAAGCAGTTTCTAAGAAAGCTTCTTTCCAGATTTCATCTGAGGATATTTCCTTTTTCACCATAGCCCTCTATGGGCTTCCAAATATCACTTTGCCAATTCCACAAGAACTGTCTTAGCGAAAGGCTTCTTGAGGGGAAAGCTGTAACTCTGTGAGATGATTTCACAGAACACAAAGAAGTTTCTCAGAAAGCTTCTTTCTCTTTGTTATCGGAGGATATTTCCTTTGGCCCTATAGTCTTCAAAGGGATCCGAAATATCTGTTCCCAGATTCCACAGAAATAAGGCTAGCAAAGAGATCCACGAAATACAGATGTAACTCTGTGAGATGAATTAACAGGACACTAAGCAGTTTCTCAGAAAGCTTCTTTCCAGATTTCATCTGAGGATATTTCCTTTTACACCATAGCCCTGAATGGGCTTCCAAATATCACTTTGCCAATTCCACAAGAACTGTCTTAGCGAAAGGCTTCTTGAGGGGAAAGCTGTAACTCTGTGAGATGATTTCACAGAACACAAAGAAGTTTCTCAGAAAGCTTCTTTCTCTTTGTTATCGGAGGATATTTCCTTTGGCCCTATAGTCTTCAAAGGGATCCGAAATATCTGTTCTCAGATTCCACAGAAATAAGGCTAGCAAAGAGATCCACGAAATACAGATGTAACTCTGTGAGATGAATTAACAGAACACTAAGCAGTTTCACAGAAAGCTTCTTTCCAGATTTCAACTGAGGATATTTCCTTTTTCACCATAGCCCTCTATGACTTCCAAATATCACTTTGCCAATTCCACAAGAACTGTCTTAGCGAAAGGCTTCTTGAGGGGAAAGCTGTAACTCTGTGAGATGATTTCACAGAACACAAAGAAGTTTCTCAGAAAGCTTCTTTCTCTTTGTTATCGGAGGATATTTCCTTTGGCCCTATAGTCTTCAAAGGGATCCGAAATATCTGTTCTCAGATTCCACAGAAATAAGGCTAGCAAAGAGATCCACGAAATACAGATGTAACTCTGTGAGATGAATTAACAGAACACTAAGCAGTTTCACAGAAAGCTTCTTTCCAGATTTCATCTGAGGATATTTCCTTTTTCACCATAGCCCTCTAAGGGCTTCCAAATATCACTTTGCCAATTCCACAAGAACTGTCTTAGCGAAAGGCTTCTTGAGGGGAAAGCTGTAACTCTGTGAGATGATTTCACAGAACACAAAGAAGTTTCTCAGAGAGCTTCTTTCTCTTTGTTATCGGAGGATATTTCCTTTGGCCCTATAGACTTCAAAGGGATCCGAAATATCTGTTCTCAGATTCCACAGAAATAAGGCTAGCAAAGAGATCCACGAAATACAGATGTAACTCTGTGAGATGAATTAACAGAACACTAAGCAGTTTTTCAGAAAGCTTCTTTCCAGATTTCATCTGAGGATATTTCCTTTTTCACCATAGCCCTCTATGGCTTCCAAATATAACTTTGCCAATTCCACAAGAACTGTCTTAGCGAAAGGCTTCTTGAGGGGAAAGCTGTAACTCTGTGAGATGATTTCGCAGAACACAAAGAAGTTTCTCAGAAAGCTTCTTTCTCTTTTTTATCGGAGGATATTTCCTTTGGCCCTATAGTCTTCAAAGGGATCCGAAATATCTGTTCTCAGATTCCACAGAAATAAGGCTAGCAAAGAGATCCACGAAATATAGATGTAACTCTGTGAGATGAATTAACAGAACACTAAGCAGTTTCTCAGAAAGCTTCTTTCCAGATTTCATCTGAGGATATTTCCTTTTTCACCATAGCCCTCTATGGCTTCCAAATATAACTTTGCCAATTCCACAAGAACTGTCTTAGAGAAAGGCTACTTGAGGGGAACGCTGTAACTCTGTGAGATGATTTCACAGAACACAAAGAAGTTTCTCAGAAAGCTTCTTTCTCTTTGTTATCGGAGGATATTTCCTTTGGCCCTATAGTCTTCAAAGGGATCCGAAATATCTGTTCTCAGATTCCACAGAAATAAGGCTAGCAAAGAGATCCACGAAATACAGATGTAACTCTGTGAGATGAATTAACAGGACACTAAGCAGTTTCTAAGAAAGCTTCTTTCCAGATTTCATCTGAGGATATTTCCTTTTTCACCATAGCCCTCTATGGGCTTCCAAATATCACTTTGCCAATTCCACAAGAACTGTCTTAGCGAAAGGCTTCTTGAGGGGAAAGCTGTAACTCTGTGAGATGATTTCACAGAACACAAAGAAGTTTCTCAGAAAGCTTCTTTCTCTTTGTTATCGGAGGATATTTCCTTTGGCCCTATAGTCTTCAAAGGGATCCGAAATATCTGTTCCCAGATTCCACAGAAATAAGGCTAGCAAAGAGATCCACGAAATACAGATGTAACTCTGTGAGATGAATTAACAGGACACTAAGCAGTTTCTCAGAAAGCTTCTTTCCAGATTTCATCTGAGGATATTTCCTTTTACACCATAGCCCTCTATGGGCTTCCAAATATCACTTTGCCAATTCCACAAGAACTGTCTTAGCGAAAGGCTTCTTGAGGGGAAAGCTGTAACTCTGTGAGATGATTTCACAGAACACAAAGAAGTTTCTCAGAAAGCTTCTTTCTCTTTGTTATCGGAGGATATTTCCTTTGGCCCTATAGTCTTCAAAGGGATCCGAAATATCTGTTCTCAGATTCCACAGAAATAAGGCTAGCAAAGAGATCCACGAAATACAGATGTAACTCTGTGAGATGAATTAACAGAACACTAAGCAGTTTCACAGAAAGCTTCTTTCCAGATTTCAACTGAGGATATTTCCTTTTTCACCATAGCCCTCTATGACTTCCAAATATCACTTTGCCAATTCCACAAGAACTGTCTTAGCGAAAGGCTTCTTGACGGGAAAGCTGTAACTCTGTGAGATGATTTCACAGAACACAAAGAAGTTTCTCAGAAAGCTTCTTTCTCTTTGTTATCGGAGGATATTTCCTTTGGCCCTATAGTCTTCAAAGGGATCCGAAATATCTGTTCTCAGATTCCACAGAAATAAGGCTAGCAAAGAGATCCACGAAATACAGATGTAAGTCTGTGAGATGAATTAACAGGACACTAAGCAGTTTCACAGAAAGCTTCTTTCCAGATTTCAACTGAGGATATTTCCTTTTTCACCATAGCCCTCTATGGGCTTCCAAATATCACTTTGCCAATTCCACAAGAACTGTCTTAGCGAAAGGCTTCTTGAGGGGAAAGCTGTAACTCTGTGAGATGATTTCAGAGAACACAAAGAAGTTTCTCAGAAACCTTCTTTCTCTTTGTTATCGGAGGATATTTCCTTTGGCCCTATAGTCTTCAAAGGGATCCGAAATATCTGTTCTCAGATTCCACAGAAATAAGGCTAGCAAAGAGATCCACGAAATACAGATGTAACTCTGTGAGATGAATTAACAGAACACTAAGCAGTTTCTCAGAAAGCTTCTTTCCAGATTTCATCTGAGGATATTTCCTTTTTCACCATAGCCCTCTAAGGCTTCCAAATATAACTTTGCCAATTCCAAAAGAACTGTCTTAGAGAAAGGCTTCTTGAGGGGAAAGCTGTAACTCTGTGAGATGATTTCACAGAACACAAAGAAGTTTCTCAGAGAGCTTCTTTCTCTTTGTCATCGGAGGATATTTCCTTTGGCCCTATAGTCTTCAAAGGGATCCGAAATATCTGTTCTCAGATTCCACAGAAATAAGGCTTGCAAAGAGATCCACGAAATACAGATGTAACTCTGTGAGATGAATTAACAGAACACTAAGCAGTTTTTCAGAAAGCTTCTTTCCAGATTTCATCTGAGGATATTTCCTTTTTCACCATAGCCCTCTATGGCTTCCAAATATAACTTTGCCAATTCCACAAGAACTGTCTTAGCGAAAGGCTTCTTGAGGGGAAAGCTGTAACTCTGTGAGATGATTTCGCAGAACACAAAGAAGTTTCTCAGAAAGCTTCTTTCTCTTTTTTATCGGAGGATATTTCCTTTGGCCCTATAGTCTTCAAAGGGATCCGAAATATCTGTTCTCAGATTCCACAGAAATAAGGCTAGCAAAGAGATCCACGAAATATAGATGTCACTCTGTGAGATGAATTAACAGAACACTAAGCAGTTTCTCAGAAAGCTTCTTTCCAGATTTCATCTGAGGATATTTCCTTTTTCACCATAGCCCTCTATGGCTTCCAAATATAACTTTGCCAATTCCAAAAGAACTGTCTTAGAGAAAGGCTACTTGAGGGGAACGCTGTAACTCTGTGAGATGATTTCACAGAACACAAAGAAGTTTCTCAGAAAGCTTCTTTCTCTTTGTTATCGGAGGATATTTCCTTTGGCCCTATAGTCTTCAAAGGGATCCGAAATATCTGTTCTCAGATTCCACAGAAATAAGGCTAGCAAAGAGATCCACGAAATACAGATGTAACTCTGTGAGATGAATTAACAGGACACTAAGCAGTTTCTAAGAAAGCTTCTTTCCAGATTTCATCTGAGGATATTTCCTTTTTCACCATAGCCCTCTATGGGCTTCCAAATATCACTTTGCCAATTCCACAAGAACTGTCTTAGCGAAAGGCTTCTTGAGGGGAAAGCTGTAACTCTGTGAGATGATTTCACAGAACACAAAGAAGTTTCTCAGAAAGCTTCTTTCTCTTTGTTATCGGAGGATATTTCCTTTGGCCCTATAGTCTTCAAAGGGATCCGAAATATCTGTTCCCAGATTCCACAGAAATAAGGCTAGCAAAGAGATCCACGAAATACAGATGTAACTCTGTGAGATGAATTAACAGGACACTAAGCAGTTTCTCAGAAAGCTTCTTTCCAGATTTCATCTGAGGATATTTCCTTTTACACCATAGCCCTCTATGGGCTTCCAAATATCACTTTGCCAATTCCACAAGAACTGTCTTAGCGAAAGGCTTCTTGAGGGGAAAGCTGTAACTCTGTGAGATGATTTCACAGAACACAAAGAAGTTTCTCAGAAAGCTTCTTTCTCTTTGTTATCGGAGGATATTTCCTTTGGCCCTATAGTCTTCAAAGGGATCCGAAATATCTGTTCTCAGATTCCACAGAAATAAGGCTAGCAAAGAGATCCACGAAATACAGATGTAACTCTGTGAGATGAATTAACAGAACACTAAGCAGTTTCACAGAAAGCTTCTTTCCAGATTTCAACTGAGGATATTTCCTTTTTCACCATAGCCCTCTATGACTTCCAAATATCACTTTGCCAATTCCACAAGAACTGTCTTAGCGAAAGGCTTCTTGACGGGAAAGCTGTAACTCTGTGAGATGATTTCACAGAACACAAAGAAGTTTCTCAGAAAGCTTCTTTCTCTTTGTTATCGGAGGATATTTCCTTTGGCCCTATAGTCTTCAAAGGGATCCGAAATATCTGTTCTCAGATTCCACAGAAATAAGGCTAGCAAAGAGATCCACGAAATACAGATGTAAGTCTGTGAGATGAATTAACAGGACACTAAGCAGTTTCACAGAAAGCTTCTTTCCAGATTTCAACTGAGGATATTTCCTTTTTCACCATAGCCCTCTATGGGCTTCCAAATATCACTTTGCCAATTCCACAAGAACTGTCTTAGCGAAAGGCTTCTTGAGGGGAAAGCTGTAACTCTGTGAGATGATTTCAGAGAACACAAAGAAGTTTCTCAGAAACCTTCTTTCTCTTTGTTATCGGAGGATATTTCCTTTGGCCCTATAGTCTTCAAAGGGATCCGAAATATCTGTTCTCAGATTCCACAGAAATAAGGCTAGCAAAGAGATCCACGAAATACAGATGTAACTCTGTGAGATGAATTAACAGAACACTAAGCAGTTTCTCAGAAAGCTTCTTTCCAGATTTCATCTGAGGATATTTCCTTTTTCACCATAGCCCTCTAAGGCTTCCAAATATAACTTTGCCAATTCCAAAAGAACTGTCTTAGAGAAAGGCTTCTTGAGGGCAAAGCTGTAACTCTGTGAGATGATTTCACAGAACACAAAGAAGTTTCTCAGAAAGCTTCTTTCTCTTTGTTATCGGAGGATATTTCCTTTGGCCCTATAGTCTTCAAAGGGATCCGAAATATCTGTTCTCAGATTCTACAGAAATAAGGCTAGCAAAGAGATCCACGAAATACAGATAAAACTCTGTGAGATGAATTAACAGAACACTAAGCAGTTTCTCAGAAAGCTTCTTTCCAGATTTCATCTGAGGATATTTCCTTTTTCACCATAGCCCTCTATGGGCTTCCAAATATCACTTTGCCAATTCCACAAGAACTGTCTTAGCGAAAGGCTTCTTGAGGGGAAAGCTGTAACTCTGTGAGATGATTTCACAGAACACAAAGAAGTTTCTCAGAAAGCTTCTTTCTCTTTGTTATCGGAGGATATTTCCTTTGGCCGTATAGTCTTCAAAGGGATCCGAAATATCTGTTCTCAGATTCCACAGAAATAAGGCTAGCAAAGAGATCCACGAAATACAGATGTAACTCTGTGAGATGAATTAACAGAACACTAAGCAGTTTCTCAGAAAGCTTCTTTCCAGATTTCATCTGAGGATATTTCCTTTTTCACCATAGCCCTCTAAGGCTTCCAAATATAACTTTGCCAATTCCAAAAGAACTGTCTTAGAGAAAGGCTTCTTGAGGGCAAAGCTGTAACTCTGTGAGATGATTTCACAGAACACAAAGAAGTTTCTCAGAAAGCTTCTTTCTCTTTGTTATCGGAGGATATTTCCTTTGGCCCTATAGTCTTCAAAGGGATCCGAAATATCTGTTCTCAGATTCTACAGAAATAAGGCTAGCAAAGAGATCCACGAAATACAGATAAAACCCTGTGAGATGAATTAACAGAACACTAAGCAGTTTCTCAGAAAGCTTCTTTCCAGATTTCATCTGAGGATATTTCCTTTTTCACCATAGCCCTCTATGGGCTTCCAAATATCACTTTGCCAATTCCACAAGAACTGTCTTAGCGAAAGGCTTCTTGAGGGGAAAGCTGTAACTCTGTGAGATGATTTCACAGAACACAAAGAAGTTTCTCAGAAAGCTTCTTTCTCTTTGTTATCTGAGGATATTTCCTTTGGCCCTATAGACTTCAAAGGGATCCGAAATATCTGTTCTCAGATTCCGCAGAAATAAGGCTAGCAAAGAGATCCACGAAATACAGATGTAAGTCTGTGAGATGAATTAACAGAACACGAAGCAGTTTCTCAGAAAGCTTCTTTCCTGATTTCATCTGAGGATATTTCCTTTTTCACCGTAGCCCTCTATGGCTTCCAAATATAACTTTTCCAATTCCACAAGAACTGTCTTAGCGAAAGGCTTCTTGAGGGGAAAGATGTAACTCTGTGAGATGATTTCACAGAACACAAAGAAGTTTCTCAGAAAGCTTCTTTCTCTTTGTTATCGGAGGATATTTCCTTTGGCCCTATAGTCTTCAAAGGGATCCGAAATATCTGTTCTCAGATTCCACAGAAATAAGGCTAGCAAAGAGATCCACGAAATACAGATGTAACTCTGTGAGATGAATTAACAGGACACTAAGCAGTTTCTCAAAAAGCTTCTTTCCAGATTTCATCTGAGGATATTTCCTTTTACACCATAGCCCTCTATGGGCTTCCAAATATCACTTTGCCCATTCCACGAGAACTGTCTTAGCGAAAGGCTTCTTGAGAGGAAAGCTGTAACTCTGTGAGATGATTTCACAGAACACAAAGAAGTTTCTCAGAAAGCTTCTTTCTCTTTGCTATGGGAGGATATTTCCTTTGGCCCTATAGTCTTCAAAGGGATCCGAAATATCTGTTCTCAGATTCCACAGAAATAAGGCTAGCAAAGAGATCCACGAAATACAGATGTAACTCTGTGAGATGAATTAACAGGATACTAAGCAGTTTCTCAGAAAGCTTCTTTCCAGATTTCATCTGAGGATATTTCCTTTTACACCATAGCCCTCTATTGGCTTCCAAATATCACTTTGCCAATTCCAAAAGAACTGTCTTAGCGAAAGGCTTCTTGAGGGGAAAGCTGTAACTCTGTGAGATGATTTCACAGAACACAAAGAAGTTTCTCAGAAAGCTTCTTTCTCTTTGTTATCGGAGGATATTTCCTTTGGCCCTATAGTCTTCAAAGGGATCCGAAATATCTGTTCTCAGATTCCACAGAAATAAGGCTAGCAAAGAGATCCACGAAATACAGATGTAACTCTGTGAGATGAATTAACAGAACACTAAGCAGTTTCACAGAAAGCTTCTTTCCAGATTTCATCTGAGGATATTTCCTTTTTCACCATAGCCCTCTATGGGCTTCCAAATATCACTTTGCCAATTCCACAAGAACTGTCTTAGCGAAAGGCTTCTTGAGGGGAAAGCTGTAACTCTGTGAGATGATTTCACAGAACACAAAGAAGTTTCTCAGAGAGCTTCTTTCTCTTTGTTATCGGAGGATATTTCCTTTGGCCCTATAGACTTCAAAGGGATCCGAAATATCTGTTCTCAGATTCCACAGAAATAAGGCTAGCAAAGAGATCCACGAAATACAGATGTAACTCTGTGAGATGAATTAACAGAACACTAAGCAGTTTTTCAGAAAGCTTCTTTCCAGATTTCATCTGAGGATATTTCCTTTTTCACCATAGCCCTCTATGGCTTCCAAATATAACTTTGCCAATTCCACAAGAACTCTCTTAGAGAAAGGCTACTTGAGGGGAACGCTGTAACTCTGTGAAATGATTTCACAGAACACAAAGAAGTTTCTCAGAAAGCTTCTTTCTCTTTGTTATCGGAGGATATTTCCTTTGGCCCTATAGTCTTCAAAGGGATCCGAAATATCTGTTCTCAGATTCCACAGAAATAAGGCTAGCAAAGAGATCCACGAAATACAGATGTAAGTCTGTGAGATGAATTAACAGGACACTAAGCAGTTTCACAGAAAGCTTCTTTCCAGATTTCAACTGAGGATATTTCCTTTTTCACCATAGCCCTCTATGGGCTTCCAAATATCACTTTGCCAATTCCACAAGAACTGTCTTAGCGAAAGGCTTCTTGAGGGGAAAGCTGTAACTCTGTGAGATGATTTCAGAGAACACAAAGAAGTTTCTCAGAAACCTTCTTTCTCTTTGTTATCGGAGGATATTTCCTTTGGCCCTATAGTCTTCAAAGGGATCCGAAATATCTGTTCTCAGATTCCACAGAAATAAGGCTAGCAAAGAGATCCACGAAATACAGATGTAACTCTGTGAGATGAATTTACAGAACACTAAGCAGTTTCTCAGAAAGCTTCTTTCCAGATTTCATCTGAGGATATTTCCTTTTTCACCATAGCCCTCTAAGGCTTCCAAATATAACTTTGCCAATTCCACAAGAACTGTCTTAGCGAAAGGCTTCTTGAGGGGAAAGCTGTAACTCTGTGAGATGATTTCACAGAACACAAAGAAGTTTCTCAGAAAGCTTCTTTCTCTTTGTTATCGGAGGATATTTCCTTTGGCCGTATAGTCTTCAAAGGGATCCGAAATATCTGTTCTCAGATTCCACAGAAATAAGGCTAGCAAAGAGATCCACGAAATACAGATGTAACTCTGTGAGATGAATTAACAGAACACTAAGCAGTTTCTCAGAAAGCTTCTTTCCAGATTTCATCTGAGGATATTTCCTTTTTCACCATAGCCCTCTAAGGCTTCCAAATATAACTTTGCCAATTCCAAAAGAACTGTCTTAGAGAAAGGCTTCTTGAGGGCAAAGCTGTAACTCTGTGAGATGATTTCACAGAACACAAAGAAGTTTCTCAGAAAGCTTCTTTCTCTTTGTTATCGGAGGATATTTCCTTTGGCCCTATAGTCTTCAAAGGGATCCGAAATATCTGTTCTCAGATTCTACAGAAATAAGGCTAGCAAAGAGATCCACGAAATACAGATAAAACTCTGTGAGATGAATTAACAGAACACTAAGCAGTTTCTCAGAAAGCTTCTTTCCAGATTTCATCTGAGGATATTTCCTTTTTCACCATAGCCCTCTATGGGCTTCCAAATATCACTTTGCCAATTCCACAAGAACTGTCTTAGCGAAAGGCTTCTTGAGGGGAAAGCTGTAACTCTGTGAGATGATTTCACAGAACACAAAGAAGTTTCTCAGAAAGCTTCTTTCTCTTTGTTATCGGAGGATATTTCCTTTGGCCGTATAGTCTTCAAAGGGATCCGAAATATCTGTTCTCAGATTCCACAGAAATAAGGCTAGCAAAGAGATCCACGAAATACAGATGTAACTCTGTGAGATGAATTAACAGAACACTAAGCAGTTTCTCAGAAAGCTTCTTTCCAGATTTCATCTGAGGATATTTCCTTTTTCACCATATCCCTCTAAGGCTTCCAAATATAACTTTGCCAATTCCAAAAGAACTGTCTTAGAGAAAGGCTTCTTGAGGGCAAAGCTGTAACTCTGTGAGATGATTTCACAGAACACAAAGAAGTTTCTCAGAAAGCTTCTTTGTCTTTGTTATCGGAGGATATTTCCTTTGGCCCTATAGTCTTCAAAGGGATCCGAAATATCTGTTCTCAGATTCTACAGAAATAAGGCTAGCAAAGAGATCCACGAAATACAGATAAAACTCTGTGAGATGAATTAACAGAACACTAAGCAGTTTCTCAGAAAGCTTCTTTCCAGATTTCATCTGAGGATATTTCCTTTTTCACCATAGCCCTCTATGGGCTTCCAAATATCACTTTGCCAATTCCACAAGAACTGTCTTAGCGAAAGGCTTCTTGAGGGGAAAGCTGTAACTCTGTGAGATGATTTCACAGAACACAAAGAAGTTTCTCAGAAAGCTTCTTTCTCTTTGTTATCGGAGGATATTTCCTTTGGCCGTATAGTCTTCAAAGGGATCCGAAATATCTGTTCTCAGATTCCACAGAAATAAGGCTAGCAAAGAGATCCACGAAATACAGATGTAACTCTGTGAGATGAATTAACAGAACACTAAGCAGTTTCTCAGAAAGCTTCTTTCCAGATTTCATCTGAGGATATTTCCTTTTTCACCATAGCCCTCTATGGCTTCCAAATATCACTTTGCCAATTCCACAAGAACTGTCTTAGCGAAAGGCTTCTTGAGGGGAAAGCTGCAACTCTGTGAGATGATTTCACAGAACACAAAGAAGTTTCTCAGAAAGCTTCTTTCTCTTTGTTATCGGAGGATATTTCCTTTGGCCCTATAGTCTTCAAAGGAATCGGAAATATCTGTTCTCAGATTCCACAGAAATAAGGCTAGCAAAGAGATCCACGAAATACAGATGTAACTCTCTGAGATGAATTAACAGGACACTAAGCAGTTTCTAAGAAAGCTTCTTTCCAGATTTCATCTGAGGATATTTCCTTTTTCACCATAGCCCTCTATGGGCTTCCAAATATCACTTTGCCAATTCCACAAGAACTGTCTTAGCGAAAGGCTTCTTGAGGGGAAAGCTGTAACTCTGTGAGATGATTTCACAGAACACAAAGAAGTTTCTCAGAAAGCTTCTTTCTCTTTGTTATCTGAGGATATTTCCTTTGGCCCTATAGACTTCAAAGGGATCCGAAATATCTGTTCTCAGATTCCACAGAAATAAGGCTAGCAAAGAGATCCACGAAATACAGATGTAAGTCTGTGAGATGAATTAACAGAACACGAAGCAGTTTCTCAGAAAGCTTCTTTCCTGATTTCATCTGAGGATATTTCCTTTTTCACCATAGCCCTCTATGGCTTCCAAATATAACTTTTCCAATTCCACAAGAACTGTCTTAGCGAAAGGCTTCTTGAGGGGAAAGATGTAACTCTGTGAGATGATTTCACAGAACACAAAGAAGTTTCTCAGAAAGCTTCTTTCTCTTTGTTATCGGAGGATATTTCCTTTGGCCCTATAGTCTTCAAAGGGATCCGAAATATCTGTTCTCAGATTCCACAGAAATAAGGCTAGCAAAGAGATCCACGAAATACAGATGTAACTCTGTGAGATGAATTAACAGGACACTAAGCAGTTTCTCAAAAAGCTTCTTTCCAGATTTCATCTGAGGACATTTCCTTTTACACCATAGCCCTCTATGGGCTTCCAAATATCACTTTGCCCATTCCACGAGAACTGTCTTAGCGAAAGGCTTCTTGAGAGGAAAGCTGTAACTCTGTGAGATGATTTCACAGAACACAAAGAAGTTTCTCAGAAAGCTTCTTTCTCTTTGCTATGGGAGGATATTTCCTTTGGCCCTATAGTCTTCAAAGGGATCCGAAATATCTGTTCTCAGATTCCACAGAAATAAGGCTAGCAAAGAGATCCACGAAATACAGATGTAACTCTGTGAGATGAATTAACAGGACACTAAGCAGTTTCTCAGAAAGCTTCTTTCCAGATTTCATCTGAGGATATTTCCTTTTACACCATAGCCCTCTATTGGCTTCCAAATATCACTTTGCCAATTCCACAAGAACTGTCTTAGCGAAAGGCTTCTTGAGGGGAAAGCTGTAACTCTGTGAGATGATTTCACAGAACACAAAGAAGTTTCTCAGAAAGCTTCTTTCTCTTTGTTATCGGAGGATATTTCCTTTGGCCCTATAGTCTTCAAAGGGATCCGAAATATCTGTTCTCAGATTCCACAGAAATAAGGCTAGCAAAGAGATCCACGAAATACAGATGTAACTCTGTGAGATGAATTAACAGAACACTAAGCAGTTTCACAGAAAGCTTCTTTCCAGATTTCATCTGAGGATATTTCCTTTTTCACCATAGCCCTCTATGGGCTTCCAAATATCACTTTGCCAATTCCACAAGAACTGTCTTAGCGAAAGGCTTCTTGAGGGGAAAGCTGTAACTCTGTGAGATGATTTCACAGAACACAAAGAAGTTTCTCAGAGAGCTTCTTTCTCTTTGTTATCGGAGGATATTTCCTTTGGCCCTACAGACTTCAAAGGGATCCGAAATATCTGTTCTCAGATTCCACAGAAATAAGGCTAGCAAAGAGATCCACGAAATACAGATGTAACTCTGTGAGATGAATTAACAGAACACTAAGCAGTTTTTCAGAAAGCTTCTTTCCAGATTTCATCTGAGGATATTTCCTTTTTCACCATAGCCCTCTATGGCTTCCAAATATAACTTTGCCAATTCCACAAGAACTCTCTTAGAGAAAGGCTACTTGAGGGGAACGCTGTAACTCTGTGAAATGATTTCACAGAACACAAAGAAGTTTCTCAGAAAGCTTCTTTCTCTTTGTTATCGGAGGATATTTCCTTTGGCCCTATAGTCTTCAAAGGGATCCGAAATATCTGTTCTCAGATTCCACAGAAATAAGGCTAGCAAAGAGATCCACGAAATACAGATGTAAGTCTGTGAGATGAATTAACAGGACACTAAGCAGTTTCACAGAAAGCTTCTTTCCAGATTTCAACTGAGGATATTTCCTTTTTCACCATAGCCCTCTATGGGCTTCCAAATATCACTTTGCCAATTCCACAAGAACTGTCTTAGCGAAAGGCTTCTTGAGGGGAAAGCTGTAACTCTGTGAGATGATTTCAGAGAACACAAAGAAGTTTCTCAGAAACCTTCTTTCTCTTTGTTATCGGAGGATATTTCCTTTGGCCCTATAGTCTTCAAAGGGATCCGAAATATCTGTTCTCAGATTCCACAGAAATAAGGCTAGCAAAGAGATCCACGAAATACAGATGTAACTCTGTGAGATGAATTAACAGAACACTAAGCAGTTTCTCAGAAAGCTTCTTTCCAGATTTCATCTGAGGATATTTCCTTTTTCACCATAGCCCTCTAAGGCTTCCAAATATAACTTTGCCAATTCCAAAAGAACTGTCTTAGAGAAAGGCTTCTTGAGGGCAAAGCTGTAACTCTGTGAGATGATTTCACAGAACACAAAGAAGTTTCTCAGAAAGCTTCTTTCTCTTTGCTATCGGAGGATATTTCCTTTGGCCCTATAGTCTTCAAAGGGATCCGAAATATCTGTTCTCAGATTCTACAGAAATAAGGCTAGCAAAGAGATCCACGAAATACAGATAAAACTCTGTGAGATGAATTAACAGAACACTAAGCAGTTTCTCAGAAAGCTTCTTTCCAGATTTCATCTGAGGATATTTCCTTTTTCACCATAGCCCTCTATGGGCTTCCAAATATCACTTTGCCAATTCCACAAGAACTGTCTTAGCGAAAGGCTTCTTGAGGGGAAAGCTGTAACTCTGTGAGATGATTTCACAGAACACAAAGAAGTTTCTCAGAAAGCTTCTTTCTCTTTGTTATCGGAGGATATTTCCTTTGGCCCTATAGTCTTCAAAGGGATCCGAAATATCTGTTCTCAGATTCCACAGAAATAAGGCTAGCAAAGAGATCCACGAAATACAGATGTAACTCTGTGAGATGAATTAACAGAACACTAAGCAGTTTCTCAGAAAGCTTCTTTCCAGATTTCATCTGAGGATATTTCCTTTTTCACCATAGCCCTCTAAGGCTTCCAAATATAACTTTGCCAATTCCAAAAGAACTGTCTTAGAGAAAGGCTTCTTGAGGGCAAAGCTGTAACTCTGTGAGATGATTTCACAGAACACAAAGAAGTTTCTCAGAAAGCTTCTTTGTCTTTGTTATCGGAGGATATTTCCTTTGGCCCTATAGTCTTCAAAGGGATCCGAAATATCTGTTCTCAGATTCTACAGAAATAAGGCTAGCAAAGAGATCCACGAAATACAGATAAAACTCTGTGAGATGAATTAACAGAACACTAAGCAGTTTCTCAGAAAGCTTCTTTCCAGATTTCATCTGAGGATATTTCCTTTTTCACCATAGCCCTCTATGGGCTTCCAAATATCACTTTGCCAATTCCACAAGAACTGTCTTAGCGAAAGGCTTCTTGAGGGGAAAGCTGTAACTCTGTGAGATGATTTCACAGAACACAAAGAAGTTTCTCAGAAAGCTTCTTTCTCTTTGTTATCGGAGGATATTTCCTTTGGCCGTATAGTCTTCAAAGGGATCCGAAATATCTGTTCTCAGATTCCACAGAAATAAGGCTAGCAAAGAGATCCACGAAATACAGATGTAACTCTGTGAGATGAATTAACAGAACACTAAGCAGTTTCTCAGAAAGCTTCTTTCCAGATTTCATCTGAGGATATTTCCTTTTTCACCATAGCCCTCTAAGGCTTCCAAATATAACTTTGCCAATTCCAAAAGAACTGTCTTAGAGAAAGGCTTCTTGAGGGGAAAGCTGTAACTCTGTGAGATGATTTCACAGAACACAAAGAAGTTTCTCAGAAAGCTTCTTTCTCTTTGTTATCGGAGGATATTTCCTTTGGCCCTATAGTCTTCAAAGGGATCCGAAATATCTGTTCTCAGATTCTACAGAAATAAGGCTAGCAAAGAGATCCACGAAATACAGATAAAACTCTGTGAGATGAATTAACAGAACACTAAGCAGTTTCTCAGAAAGCTTCTTTCCAGATTTCATCTGAGGATATTTCCTTTTTCACCATAGCCCTCTATGGGCTTCCAAATATCACTTTGCCAATTCCACAAGAACTGTCTTAGCGAAAGGCTTCTTGAGGGGAAAGCTGTAACTCTGTGAGATGATTTCACAGAACACAAAGAAGTTTCTCAGAAAGCTTCTTTCTCTTTGTTATCGGAGGATATTTCCTTTGGCCGTATAGTCTTCAAAGGGATCCGAAATATCTGTTCTCAGATTCCACAGAAATAAGGCTAGCAAAGAGATCCACGAAATACAGATGTAACTCTGTGAGATGAATTAACAGAACACTAAGCAGTTTCTCAGAAAGCTTCTTTCCAGATTTCATCTGAGGATATTTCCTTT
The DNA here is from genome assembly GCF_043159975.1 of Macaca nemestrina. NCBI lineage: Eukaryota > Metazoa > Chordata > Mammalia > Primates > Cercopithecidae > Macaca > Macaca nemestrina. The sequence goes on along the minus strand of NC_092129.1, from coordinate 56,056,396 downwards.
TTCACCATAGCCCTCTATGGCTTCCAAATATCACTTTGCCATTTCCACAAGAACTGTCTTAGCGAAAGGCTTCTTGAGGGGAAAGCTGCAACTCTGTGAGATGATTTCACAGAACACAAAGAAGTTTCTCAGAAAGCTTCTTTCTCTTTGTTATCGGAGGATATTTCCTTTGGCCCTATAGTCTTCAAAGGAATCGGAAATATCTGTTCTCAGATTCCACAGAAATAAGGCTAGCAAAGAGATCCACGAAATACAGATGTAACTCTGTGAGATGAATTAACAGGACACTAAGCAGTTTCTAAGAAAGCTTCTTTCCAGATTTCATCTGAGGATATTTCCTTTTTCACCATAGCCCTCTATGGGCTTCCAAATATCACTTTGCCAATTCCACAAGAACTGTCTTAGCGAAAGGCTTCTTGAGGGGAAAGCTGTAACTCTGTGAGATGATTTCACAGAACACAAAGAAGTTTCTCAGAAAGCTTCTTTCTCTTTGTTATCTGAGGATATTTCCTTTGGCCCTATAGACTTCAAAGGGATCCGAAATATCTGTTCTCAGATTCCACAGAAATAAGGCTAGCAAAGAGATCCACGAAATACAGATGTAAGTCTGTGAGATGAATTAACAGAACACGAAGCAGTTTCTCAGAAAGCTTCTTTCCTGATTTCATCTGAGGATATTTCCTTTTTCACCATAGCCCTCTATGGCTTCCAAATATAACTTTTCCAATTCCACAAGAACTGTCTTAGCGAAAGGCTTCTTGAGGGGAAAGATGTAACTCTGTGAGATGATTTCACAGAACACAAAGAAGTTTCTCAGAAAGCTTCTTTCTCTTTGTTATCGGAGGATATTTCCTTTGCCCTATAGTCTTCAAAGGGATCCGAAATATCTGTTCTCAGATTCCACAGAAATAAGGCTAGCAAAGAGATCCACGAAATACAGATGTAACTCTGTGAGATGAATTAACAGGACACTAAGCAGTTTCTCAAAAAGCTTCTTTCCAGATTTCATCTGAGGATATTTCCTTTTACACCATAGCCCTCTATGGGCTTCCAAATATCACTTTGCCCATTCCACGAGAACTGTCTTAGCGAAAGGCTTCTTGAGAGGAAAGCTGTAACTCTGTGAGATGATTTCACAGAACACAAAGAAGTTTCTCAGAAAGCTTCTTTCTCTTTGCTATGGGAGGATATTTCCTTTGGCCCTATAGTCTTCAAAGGGATCCGAAATATCTGTTCTCAGATTCCACAGAAATAAGGCTAGCAAAGAGATCCACGAAATACAGATGTAACTCTGTGAGATGAATTAACAGGACACTAAGCAGTTTCTCAGAAAGCTTCTTTCCAGATTTCATCTGAGGATATTTCCTTTTACACCATAGCCCTCTATTGGCTTCCAAATATCACTTTGCCAATTCCACAAGAACTGTCTTAGCGAAAGGCTTCTTGAAGGGAAAGCTGTAACTCTGTGAGATGATTTCACAGAACACAAAGAAGTTTCTCAGAAAGCTTCTTTCTCTTTGTTATCGGAGGATATTTCCTTTGGCCCTATAGTCTTCAAAGGGATCCGAAATATCTGTTCTCAGATTCCACAGAAATAAGGCTAGCAAAGAGATCCACGAAATACAGATGTAACTCTGTGAGATGAATTAACAGAACACTAAGCAGTTTCACAGAAAGCTTCTTTCCAGATTTCATCTGAGGATATTTCCTTTTTCACCATAGCCCTCTATGGGCTTCCAAATATCACTTTGCCAATTCCACAAGAACTGTCTTAGCGAAAGGCTTCTTGAGGGGAAAGCTGTAACTCTGTGAGATGATTTCACAGAACACAAAGAAGTTTCTCAGAGAGCTTCTTTCTCTTTGTTATCGGAGGATATTTCCTTTGGCCCTATAGACTTCAAAGGGATCCGAAATATCTGTTCTCAGATTCCACAGAAATAAGGCTAGCAAAGAGATCCACGAAATACAGATGTAACTCTGTGAGATGAATTAACAGAACACTAAGCAGTTTTTCAGAAAGCTTCTTTCCAGATTTCATCTGAGGATATTTCCTTTTTCACCATAGCCCTCTATGGCTTCCAAATATAACTTTGCCAATTCCACAAGAACTGTCTTAGAGAAAGTCTACTTGAGGGGAACGCTGTAACTCTGTGAAATGATTTCACAGAACACAAAGAAGTTTCTCAGAAAGCTTCTTTCTCTTTGTTATCGGAGGATATTTCCTTTGGCCCTATAGTCTTCAAAGGGATCCGAAATATCTGTTCTCAGATTCCACAGAAATAAGGCTAGCAAAGAGATCCACGAAATACATATGTAACTCTGTGAGATGAATTAACAGGACACTAAGCAGTTTCTAAGAAAGCTTCTTTCCAGATTTCATCTGAGGATATTTCCTTTTTCACCATAGCCCTCTATGGGCTTCCAAATATCACTTTGCCAATTCCACAAGAACTGTCTTAGCGAAAGGCTTCTTGAGGGGAAAGCTGTAACTCTGTGAGATGATTTCACAGAACACAAAGAAGTTTCTCAGAAAGCTTCTTTCTCTTTGTTATCGGAGGATATTTCCTTTGGCCCTATAGTCTTCAAAGGGATCCGAAATATCTGTTCCCAGATTCCACAGAAATAAGGCTAGCAAAGAGATCCACGAAATACAGATGTAACTCTGTGAGATGAATTAACAGGACACTAAGCAGTTTCTCAGAAAGCTTCTTTCCAGATTTCATCTGAGGATATTTCCTTTTACACCATAGCCCTCTATGGGCTTCGAAATATCACTTTGCCAATTCCACAAGAACTGTCTTAGCGAAAGGCTTCTTGAGGGGAAAGCTGTAACTCTGTGAGATGATTTCACAGAACACAAAGAAGTTTCTCAGAAAGCTTCTTTCTCTTTGTTATCGGAGGATATTTCCTTTGGCCCTATAGTCTTCAAAGGGATCCGAAATATCTGTTCTCAGATTCCACAGAAATAAGGCTAGCAAAGAGATCCACGAAATACAGATGTAACTCTGTGAGATGAATTAACAGAACACTAAGCAGTTTCACAGAAAGCTTCTTTCCAGATTTCAACTGAGGATATTTCCTTTTTCACCATAGCCCTCTATGACTTCCAAATATCACTTTGCCAATTCCACAAGAACTGTCTTAGCGAAAGGCTTCTTGAGGGGAAAGCTGTAACTCTGTGAGATGATTTCACAGAACACAAAGAAGTTTCTCAGAAAGCTTCTTTCTCTTTGTTATCGGAGGATATTTCCTTTGGCCCTATAGTCTTCAAAGGGATCCGAAATATCTGTTCTCAGATTCCACAGAAATAAGGCTAGCAAAGAGATCCACGAAATACAGATGTAAGTCTGTGAGATGAATTAACAGGACACTAAGCAGTTTCACAGAAAGCTTCTTTCCAGATTTCAACTGAGGATATTTCCTTTTTCACCATAGCCCTCTATGGGCTTCCAAATATCACTTTGCCAATTCCACAAGAACTGTCTTAGCGAAAGGCTTCTTGAGGGGAAAGCTGTAACTCTGTGAGATGATTTCAGAGAACACAAGGAAGTTCCTCAGAAACCTTCTTTCTCTTTGTTATCGGAGGATATTTCCTTTGGCCCTATAGTCTTCAAAGGGATCCGAAATATCTGTTCTCAGATTCCACAGAAATAAGGCTAGCAAAGAGATCCACGAAATACAGATGTAACTCTGTGAGATGAATTAACAGAACACTAAGCAGTTTCTCAGAAAGCTTCTTTCCAGATTTCATCTGAGGATATTTCCTTTTTCACCATAGCCCTCTAAGGCTTCCAAATATAACTTTGCCAATTCCAAAAGAACTGTCTTAGAGAAAGGCTTCTTGAGGGCAAAGCTGTAACTCTGTGAGATGATTTCACAGAACACAAAGAAGTTTCTCAGAAAGCTTCTTTCTCTTTGTTATCGGAGGATATTTCCTTTGGCCCTATAGTCTTCAAAGGGATCCGAAATATCTGTTCTGAGATTCTACAGAAATAAGGCTAGCAAAGAGATCCACGAAATACAGATAAAACTCTGTGAGATGAATTAACAGAACACTAAGCAGTTTCTCAGAAAGCTTCTTTCCAGATTTCATCTGAGGATATTTCCTTTTTCACCATAGCCCTCTATGGGCTTCCAAATATCACTTTGCCAATTCCACAAGAACTGTCTTAGCGAAAGGCTTCTTGAGGGGAAAGCTGTAACTCTGTGAGATGATTTCACAGAACACAAAGAAGTTTCTCAGAAAGCTTCTTTCTCTTTGTTATCGGAGGATATTTCCTTTGGCCCTATAGTCTTCAAAGGGATCCGAAATATCTGTTCTCAGATTCCACAGAAATAAGGCTAGCAAAGAGATCCACGAAATACAGATGTAACTCTGTGAGATGAATTAACAGAACAGTAAGCAGTTTCACAGAAAGCTTCTTTCCAGATTTCAACTGAGGATATTTCCTTTTTCACCATAGTCCTCTATGACTTCCAAATATCACTTTGCCAATTCCACAAGAACTGTCTTAGCGAAAGGCTTCTTGACGGGAAAGCTGTAACTCTGTGAGATGATTTCACAGAACACAAAGAAGTTTCTCAGAAAGCTTCTTTCTCTTTGTTATCGGAGGATATTTCCTTTGGCCCTATAGTCTTCAAAGGGATCCGAAATATCTGTTCTCAGATTCCACAGAAATAAGGCTAGCAAAGAGATCCACGAAATACAGATGTAAGTCTGTGAGATGAATTAACAGGACACTAAGCAGTTTCACAGAAAGCTTCTTTCCAGATTTCAACTGAGGATATTTCCTTTTTCACCATAGCCCTCTATGGGCTTCCAAATATCACTTTGCCAATTCCACAAGAACTGTCTTAGCGAAAGGCTTCTTGAGGGGAAAGCTGTAACTCTGTGAGATGATTTCAGAGAACACAAAGAAGTTCCTCAGAAACCTTCTTTCTCTTTGTTATCGGAGGATATTTCCTTTGGCCCTATAGTCTTCAAAGGGATCCGAAATATCTGTTCTCAGATTCCACAGAAATAAGGCTAGCAAAGAGATCCACGAAATACAGATGTAACTCTGTGAGATGAATTAACAGAACACTAAGCAGTTTCTCAGAAAGCTTCTTTCCAGATTTCATCTGAGGATATTTCCTTTTTCACCATAGCCCTCTAAGGCTTCCAAATATAACTTTGCCAATTCCAAAAGAACTGTCTTAGAGAAAGGCTTCTTGAGGGCAAAGCTGTAACTCTGTGAGATGATTTCACAGAACACAAAGAAGTTTCTCAGAAAGCTTCTTTCTCTTTGTTATCGGAGGATATTTCCTTTGGCCCTATAGTCTTCAAAGGGATCCGAAATATCTGTTCTCAGATTCTACAGAAATAAGGCTAGCAAAGAGATCCACGAAATACAGATAAAACTCTGTGAGATGAATTAACAGAACACTAAGCAGTTTCTCAGAAAGCTTCTTTCCAGATTTCATCAGAGGATATTTCCTTTTTCACCATAGCCCTCTATGGGCTTCCAAATATCACTTTGCCAATTCCACAAGAACTGTCTTAGCGAAAGGCTTCTTGAGGGGAAAGCTGTAACTCTGTGAGATGATTTCACAGAACACAAAGAAGTTTCTCAGAAAGCTTCTTTCTCTTTGTTATCGGAGGATATTTCCTTTGGCCGTATAGTCTTCAAAGGGATCCGAAATATCTGTTCTCAGATTCCACAGAAATAAGGCTAGCAAAGAGATCCACGAAATACAGATGTAACTCTGTGAGATGAATTAACAGAACACTAAGCAGTTTCTCAGAAAGCTTCTTTCCAGATTTCATCTGAGGATATTTCCTTTTTCACCATAGCCCTCTATGGCTTCCAAATATCACTTTGCCATTTCCACAAGAACTGTCTTAGCGAAAGGCTTCTTGAGGGGAAAGCTGCAACTCTGTGAGATGATTTCACAGAACACAAAGAAGTTTCTCAGAAAGCTTCTTTCTCTTTGTTATCGGAGGATATTTCCTTTGGCCCTATAGTCTTCAAAGGAATCGGAAATATCTGTTCTCAGATTCCACAGAAATAAGGCTAGCAAAGAGATCCACGAAATACAGATGTAACTCTCTGAGATGAATTAACAGGACACTAAGCAGTTTCTAAGAAAGCTTCTTTCCAGATTTCATCTGAGGATATTTCCTTTTTCACCATAGCCCTCTATGGGCTTCCAAATATCACTTTGCCAATTCCACAAGAACTGTCTTAGCGAAAGGCTTCTTGAGGGGAAAGCTGTAACTCTGTGAGATGATTTCACAGAACACAAAGAAGTTTCTCAGAAAGCTTCTTTCTCTTTGTTATCGGAGGATATTTCCTTTGGCCCTATAGACTTCAAAGGGATCCGAAATATCTGTTCTCAGATTCCACAGAAATAAGGCTAGCAAAGAGATCCACGAAATACAGATGTAACTCTGTGAGATGAATTAACAGAACACTAAGCAGTTTCTCAGAAAGCTTCTTTCCAGATTTCATCTGAGGATATTTCCTTTTTCACCATAGCCCTCTATGGCTTCCAAATATAACTTTGTCAATTCAACAAGAACTGTCTTAGCGAAAGGCTTCTTGAGGGGAAAGCTGTAACTCTGTGAGATGATTTCACAGAACACAAAGAAGTTTCTCAGAAAGCTTCTTTCTCTTTGTTATCGGAGGATATTTCCTTTGGCCCTATAGACTTCAAAGGGATCCGAAATATCTGTTCTCAGATTCCACAGAAATAAGGCTAGCAAAGAGATCCAGGAAATACAGATGTAATTCTGTGAGATGAATTAACAGAACACTAAGCAGTTTCTCAGAAAGCTTCTTTCCAGATTTCATCTGAGGATATTTCCTTTTTCACCATAGACCTCTATGGGCTTCCAAATATCACTTTGCCAATTCCAGAAGAACTGTCTTAGCGAAAGGCTTCTTGAGGGGAAAGCTGTAACTCTGTGAGATGATTTCACAGAACACAAAGAAGTTTCTCAGAAAGCTTCTTTGTCTTTGTTATCGGAGGATATTTCCTTTGGCCCTATAGTCTTCAAAAGGATCCGAAATATCTGTTCTCAGATTCCACAGAAATAAGGCTAGCAAAGAGATCCACGAAATACAGATGTAACTCTGTGAGATGAATTAACAGAACACTAAGCAGTTTCTCAGAAAGCTTCTTTCCAGATTTCATCTGAGGATATTTCCTTTTTCACCATAGCCTTCTAAGGGCTTCCAAATATCACTTTGCCAATTCCACAAGAACTGTCGTAGCGAAAGGCTTCTTGAGGGGAAAGCTGTGACTCTGTGAGATGATTTCACAGAACACAAAGAAGTTTCTAAGAAAGCTTCTTTCTCTTTGTTATCGGAGGATATTTCCTTTGGCCCTATAGTCTTCAAAGGGATCCGAAATATCTGTTCTCAGATTCCACAGAAATAAGGCTAGCAAAGAGATCCACGAAATAGAGATGTAACTCTGTGAGATGAATTAACAGAACACTAAGCAGTTTCACAGAAAGCTTCTTTCCAGATTTCATCTGAGGATATTTCCTTTTTCACCATAGCCCTCTATGACTTCCAAATATCACTTTGCCAATTCCACAAGAACTGTCTTAGCGAAAGGCTTCTTGAGGGGAAAGCTGTAAGTCTGTGAGATGATTTCACAGAACACAAAGAAGTTTCTCAGAAAGCTTCTTTCTCTTTGTTATCGGAGGATATTTCCTTGGGCCCTATAGTCTTCAAAGGGATCCGAAATATCTGTTCTCAGATTCCACAGAAATAAGGCTAGCAAAGAGATCCACGAAATACAGATGTAACTCTGTGAGATGAATTAACAGGACACTAAGCAGTTTCTAAGAAAGCTTCTTTCCAGATTTCATCTGAGGATATTTCCTTTTTCACCACAGCCCTCTATGGGCTTCCAAATATCACTTTGCCAATTCCACAAGAACTGTCTTAGCGAAAGGCTTCTTGAGGGGAAAGCTGTAACTCTGTGAGATGATTTCACAGAACACAAAGAAGTTTCTCAGAAAGCTTCTTTCTCTTTGTTATCGGAGGATATTTCCTTTGGCCCTATAGTCTTCAAAGGGATCCGAAATATCTGTTCTCAGATTCCACAGAAATAAGGCTAGCAAAGAGATCCACGAAATACAGATGTAACTCTGTGAGATGAATTAACAGGACACTAAGCAGTTTCTCAGAAAGCTTCTTTCCAGATTTCATCTGAGGGCATTTCCTTTTACACCATAGCCCTCTAAGGGCTTCCAAATATCACTTTGCCAATTCCACAAGAACTGTCTTAGCGAAAGGCTTTTTGAGGGGAAAGTTGTAACTCTGTGAGATGATTTCACAGAACACAAAGAAGTTTCTCAGAAAGCTTCTTTGTCTTTGTTATCGGAGGATATTTCCTTTGGCCCTATAGTCTTCAAAGGGATCCGAAATATCTGTTCTCAGATTCCACAGAAATAAGGCTAGCAAAGAGATCCACGAAATACAGATGTAACTCTGTGAGATGAATTAACAGGACACTAAGCAGTTTCTCAGAAAGCTTCTTTCCAGATTTCATCTGAGGATATTTCCTTTTACACCATAGCCCTCTATGGGCTTCCAAATATCACTTTGCCAATTCCACGAGAACTGTCTTAGCGAAAGGCTTCTTGAGGGGAAAGCTGTAACTCTGTGAGATGATTTCACAGAACACAAAGAAGTTTCTCAGAAAGCTTCTTTCTCTTTGTTATCGGAGGATATTTCCTTTGGCCCTATAGTCTTCAAAGGGATCCGAAATATCTGTTCTCAGATTCCAGAGAAATAAGGCTAGCAAAGAGATCCACGAAATACAGATGTAACTATGTGAGGTGAATTAACAGAACACTAAGCAGTTTCTCAGAAAGCTTCTTTCCAGATTTCATCTGAGGATATTTCCTTTTTCACCATAGCCCTCTATGGGCTTCCAAATATCACTTTGCCAATTCCACAAAAACTGTCTTAGCGAAAGGCTTCTTGAGGGGAAAGCTGTAACTCTGTGAGATGATTTCGCAGAACACAAAGAAGTTTCTCAGAAAGCTTCTTTCTCTTTGTTATCGGAGGATATTTCCTTTTGCCCTATAGACTTCAATGGGATCCGAAATATCTGTTCTCAGATTCCACAGAAATAAGGCTAGCAAAGAGATCCACGAAATACAGATGTAACTCTGTGAGATGAATTAACAGAACACTAAACAGTTTCTCAGAAAGCTTCTTTCCAGATTTCATCTGAGGATATTTCCTTTTTCACCATAGCCCTCTATGGCTTCCAAATATAACTTTGCCAATTCCACAAGAACTGTCTTAGAGAAAGGCTACTTGAGGAGAACGCTGTAACTCCGTGAGATGATTTCACAGAACACAAAGAAGTTTCTCAGAAAGCTTCTTTCTCTTTGTTATCGGAGGATATTTCCTTTGGCCCTATAGTCTTCAAAGGGATCCGAAATATCTGTTCTCAGATTCCACAGAAATAAGGCTAGCAAAGAGATCCACGAAATACAGATGTAACTCTGTGAGATGAATTAACAGGACACTAAGCAGTTTCTCAGAAAGCTTCTTTCCAGATTTCATCTGAGGATATTTCCTTTTTCACCATAGCCCTCTATGGGCTTCCAAATATCACTTTGCCAATTCCACAAGAACTGTCTTAGCGAAAGGCTTCTTGAGGGGAAAGCTGTAACTCTGTGAGATGATTTCACAGAACACAAAGAAGTTTCTCAGAAAGCTTCTTTCTCTTTGTTATCGGAGGATATTTCCTTTGGCCCTATAGTCTTCAAAGGGATCCGAAATATCTGTTCTCAGATTCCACAGAAATAAGGCTAGCAAAGAGATCCACGAAATACAAATGTAACTCTGTGAGATGAATTAACAGAACACTAAGCAGTTTCACAGAAAGCTTCTTTCCAGATTTCATCTGAGGATATTTCCTTTTTCACCATAGCCCTCTATGGGCTTCCAAATATCACTTTGCCAATTCCACAAGAACTGTCTTAGCGAAAGGTTTCTTGATGGGAAAGCTGTAACTCTGTGAGATGATTTCACAGAACTCAAAGAAATTTCTCAGAAAGCTTCTTTGTCTTTGTTATCGGAGGATATTTCCTTTGGCCCTATAGTCTTCAAAGGGATCCGAAATATCTGTTCTCAGATTCCACAGAAATAAGGCTAGCAAAGAGATCCACGAAATACAGAGGTAACTCTGTGAGATGAATTAACAGAACACTAAGCAGTTTCTCAGAAAGCTTCTTTCCAGATTTCATCTGAGGATATTTCCTTTTTCACCATAGCCCTCTATGGGCTTCCAAATATCACTTTGCCAATTCCACAAGAACTGTCTTAGCGAAAGGCTTCTTGAGGGGAAAGCTGTAACTCTGTGAGATGATTTCACAGAACACAAAGAAGTTTCTCAGAAAGCTTCTTTCTCTTTGTTATCGGAGGATATTTCCTTTGGCCCTATAGTCTTCAAAGGGATCCGAAATATCTGTTCTCAGATTCCACAGAAATAAGGCTAGCAAAGAGATCCACGAAATACAGATGTAACTCTGTGAGATGAATTAACAGGACACTAAGCAGTTTCTCAGAAAGCTTCTTTCCAGATTTCATCTGAGGGCATTTCCTTTTACACCATAGCCCTCTAAGGGCTTCCAAATATCACTTTGCCAATTCCACAAGAACTGTCTTAGCGAAAGGCTTTTTGAGGGGAAAGCTGTAACTCTGTGAGATGATTTCACAGAACACAAAGAAGTTTCTCAGAAAGCTTCTTTCTCTTTGTTATCGGAGGATATTTCCTTTGGCCCTATAGACTTCAAAGGGATCCGAAATATCTGTTCTCAGATTCCACAGAAATAAGGCTAGCAAAGAGATCCACGAAATACAGATGTAACTCTGTGAGATGAATTAACAGAACACTAAGCAGTTTCACAGAAAGCTTCTTTCCAGATTTCATCTGAGGATATTTCCTTTTTCACCATAGCCCTCTATGACTTCCAAATATCACTTTGCCAATTCCACAAGAACTGTCTTAGCGAAAGGCTTCTTGAGGGGAAAGCTGTAAGTCTGTGAGATGATTTCACAGAACACAAAGAAGTTTCTCAGAAAGCTTCTTTGTCTTTGTTATCGGAGGATATTTCCTTTGGCCCTATAGCCTTCAAAGGGATCCGAAATATCTGTTCTCAGATTCCACAGAAATAAGGCTAGCAAAGAGATCCACGAAATACAGATGTAACTCTGTGAGATGAATTAACAGGACACTAAGCAGTTTCTAAGAAAGCTTCTTTCCAGATTTCATCTGAGGATATTTCCTTTTTCACCATAGCCCTCTATGGGCTTCCAAATATCACTTTGCCAATTCCACAAGAACTGTCTTAGCGAAAGGCTTCTTGAGGGGAAAGCTGTAACTCTGTGAGATGATTTCACAGAACACAAAGAAGTTTCTCAGAAAGCTTCTTTCTCTTTGTTATCGGAGGATATTTCCTTTGGCCCTATAGTCTTCAAAGGGATCCGAAATATCTGTTCTCAGATTCCACAGAAATAAGGCTAGCAAAGAGATCCACGAAATACAGATGTAACTCTGTGAGATGAATTAACAGGACACTAAGCAGTTTCTCAGAAATCTTCTTTCCAGATTTCATCTGAGGGCATTTCCTTTTACACCATAGCCCTCTAAGGGCTTCCAAATATCACTTTGCCAATTCCACAAGAACTGTCTTAGCGAAAGGCTTTTGAGGGGAAAGTTGTAACTCTGTGAGATGATTTCACAGAACACAAAGAAGTTTCTCAGAAAGCTTCTTTGTCTTTGTTATCGGAGGATATTTCCTTTGGCCCTATAGACTTCAAAGGGATCCGAAATATCTGTTCTCAGATTCCACAGAAATAAGGCTAGGAAAGAGATCCACGAAATACAGATGTAACTCTGTGAGATGAATTAACAGAACACTAAGCAGTTTCTCAGAAAGCTTCTTTCCAGATTTCATCTGAGGATATTTCCTTTTTCACCATAGCCTTCTATGGCTTCCAAATATAACTTTGTCAATTCAACAAGAACTGTCTTAGCGAAAGGCTTCTTGAGGGGAAAGCTGTAACTCTGTGAGATGATTTCACAGAACACAAAGAAGTTTCTCAGAAAGCTTCTTTCTCTTTGTTATCGGAGGATATTTCCTTTGGCCCTATAGTCTTCAAAGGGATCCGAAATATCTGTTCTCAGATTCCACAGAAATAAGGTTAGCAAAGAGATCCACGAAATACAGATGTAAGTCTGTGAGATGAATTAACAGAACACTAAGCAGTTTCTCAGAAAGCTTCTTTCCAGATTTCATGTGAGGATAGTTCCTTTTTCACCGTAGCCCACAATGGGCTTCCAAATATCACTTTGCCAATTCCACAAGAACTGTCTTAGCGAAAGGCTTCTTCAGGGGAAAGCTGTAACTCTGTGAGATGATTTCACAGAACACAAAGAAGTTTCTCAGAAAGCTTCTTTCTCTTTGTTATCGGAGGATATTTCCTTTGGCCCTATAGTCTTCAAAGGGATCCGAAATATCTGTTCTCAGATTCCACAGAAATAAGGCTAGTAAAGAGATCCACGAAATACAGATGTAACTCTGTGAGTTGAATTAACAGAACACTAAGCAGTTTCTCAGAAAGATTCTTTCCAGATTTCATCTGAGGATATTTCCTTTTTCACCATAGCCTTCTATGGGCTTCCAAATATCACTTTGCCAATTCCACAAGAACTGTCTTAGCGAAAGGCTTCTTGAGGGGAAAGCTGTAACTCTGTGAGATGATTTCACAGAACACAAAGAAGTTTCTCAGAAAGCTTCTTTCTCTTTGTTATCGGAGGATATTTCCTTTGGCCCTAAGGTCTTCAAAGGGATCCGAAATATCTGTTCTCAGATTCCACAGAAATAAGTCTAGCAAAGAGATCCACGAAATACAGATGTAAGTCTGTGAGATGAATTAACAGAACACTAAGCAGTTTCTCAGAAAGCTTCTTTCCAGATTTCATCTGAGGATATTTCCTTTTTCACCATAGCCCACTATGGGCTTCCAAATATCACTTTGCCAATTCCACAAGAACTGTCTTAGCGAAAGGCTTCTTGAGGGGAAAGCTGTAACTCTGTGAGATGATTTCACAGAACACAAAGAAGTTTCTCAGAAAGCTTCTTTCTCTTTGTTATCGGAGGATATTTCCTTTGGCCCTATAGTCTTCAAAGGGATCCGAAATATCTGTTCTCAGATTCCACAGAAATAAGGCTAGCAAAGAGATCCACGAAATACAGATGTAACTCTCTGAGATGAATTAACAGAACACTAAGCAGTTTCTCAGAAAGCTTCTTTCCAGATTTCATCTGAGGATATTTCCTTTTTCACCATAGCCCTCTATGGGCTTCCAAATATCACTTTCCCAATTCCACAAGAACTGTCTTAGCGAAAGGCTTCTTGAGGGGAAAGCTGTAACTCTGTGAGATGATTTCACAGAACACAAAGAAGTTTCTCAGAAAGCTTCTTTCTCTTTGTTATCGGAGGATATTTCCTTTGGCCCTATAGTCTTCAAAGGGATCCGAAATATCTGTTCTCAGATTCCACAGAAATAAGGCTAGCAAAGAGATCCACGAAATACAGATGTAACTCTGTGAGATGAATTAACAGGACACTAAGCAGTTTCTCAGAAATCTTCTTTCCAGATTTCATCTGAGGGCATTTCCTTTTACACCATAGCCCTCTAAGGGCTTCCAAATATCACTTTGCCAATTCCACAAGAACTGTCTTAGCGAAAGGCTTTTGAGGGGAAAGTTGTAACTCTGTGAGATGATTTCACAGAACACAAAGAAGTTTCTCAGAAAGCTTCTTTGTCTTTGTTATCGGAGGATATTTCCTTTGGCCCTATAGACTTCAAAGGGATCCGAAATATCTGTTCTCAGATTCCACAGAAATAAGGCTAGGAAAGAGATCCACGAAATACAGATGTAACTCTGTGAGATGAATTAACAGAACACTAAGCAGTTTCTCAGAAAGCTTCTTTCCAGATTTCATCTGAGGATATTTCCTTTTTCACCATAGCCTTCTATGGCTTCCAAATATAACTTTGTCAATTCAACAAGAACTGTCTTAGCGAAAGGCTTCTTGAGGGGAAAGCTGTAACTCTGTGAGATGATTTCACAGAACACAAAGAAGTTTCTCAGAAAGCTTCTTTCTCTTTGTTATCGGAGGATATTTCCTTTGGCCCTATAGTCTTCAAAGGGATCCGAAATATCTGTTCTCAGATTCCACAGAAATAAGGTTAGCAAAGAGATCCACGAAATACAGATGTAAGTCTGTGAGATGAATTAACAGAACACTAAGCAGTTTCTCAGAAAGCTTCTTTCCAGATTTCATGTGAGGATAGTTCCTTTTTCACCGTAGCCCACAATGGGCTTCCAAATATCACTTTGCCAATTCCACAAGAACTGTCTTAGCGAAAGGCTTCTTCAGGGGAAAGCTTTAACTCTGTGAGATGATTTCACAGAACACAAAGAAGTTTCTCAGAAAGCTTCTTTCTCTTTGTTATCGGAGGATATTTCCTTTGGCCCTATAGTCTTCAAAGGGATCCGAAATATCTGTTCTCAGATTCCACAGAAATAAGGCTAGCAAAGAGATCCACGAAATACAGATGTAACTCTGTGAGTTGAATTAACAGAACACTAAGCAGTTTCTCAGAAAGATTCTTTCCAGATTTCATCTGAGGATATTTCCTTTTTCACCATAGCCTTCTATGGGCTTCCAAATATCACTTTGCCAATTCCACAAGAACTGTCTTAGCGAAAGGCTTCTTGAGGGGAAAGCTGTAACTCTGTGAGATGATTTCACAGAACACAAAGAAGTTTCTCAGAAAGCTTCTTTCTCTTTGTTATCGGAGGATATTTCCTTTGGCCCTAAGGTCTTCAAAGGGATCCGAAATATCTGTTCTCAGATTCCACAGAAATAAGTCTAGCAAAGAGATCCACGAAATACAGATGTAAGTCTGTGAGATGAATTAACAGAACACTAAGCAGTTTCTCAGAAAGCTTCTTTCCAGATTTCATCTGAGGATATTTCCTTTTTCACCATAGCCCACTATGGGCTTCCATATATCACTTTGCCAATTCCACAAGAACTGTCTTAGCGAAAGGCTTCTTGAGGGGAAAGCTGTAACTCTGTGAGATGATTTCACAGAACACAAAGAAGTTTCTCAGAAAGCTTCTTTCTCTTTGTTATCGGAGGATATTTCCTTTGGCCCTATAGTCTTCAAAGGGATCCGAAATATCTGTTCTCAGATTCCACAGAAATAAGGCTAGCAAAGAGATCCACGAAATACAGATGTAACTCTCTGAGATGAATTAACAGAACACTAAGCAGTTTCTCAGAAAGCTTCTTTCCAGATTTCATCTGAGGATATTTCCTTTTTCACCATAGCCCTCTATGGGCTTCCAAATATCACTTTCCCAATTCCACAAGAACTGTCTTAGCGAAAGGCTTCTTGAGGGGAAAGCTGTAACTCTGTGAGATGATTTCACAGAACACAAAGAAGTTTCTCAGAAAGCTTCTTTCTCTTTGTTATCGGAGGATATTTCCTTTGGCCCTATAGTCTTCAAAGGGATCCGAAATATCTGTTCTCAGATTCCACAGAAATAAGGCTAGCAAAGAGATCCACGAAATACAGATGTAACTCTGTGAGATGAATTAACAGAACACTAAGCAGTTTCTCAGAAAGCTTCTTTCCAGATTTCATCTGAGGATATTTCCTTTTTCACCATAGCCTTCTAAGGGCTTCCAAATATCACTTTGCCAATTCCACAAGAACTGTCTTAGCGAAAGGCTTCTTGAGGGGAAAGCTGTAACTCTGTGAGATGATTTCACAGAACACAAAGAAGTTTCTCAGAAAGCTTCTTTCTCTTTGTTATCGGAGGATATTTCCTTTGGCCCTATAGTCTTCAAAGGGATCCGAAATATCTGTTCTCAGATTCCACAGAAATAAGGTTAGCAAAGAGATCCACGAAATACAGATGTAAGTCTGAGAGATGAATTAACAGAACAATAAGCAGTTTCTCAGAAAGCTTCTTTCCAGATTTCATCTGAGGATATTTCCTTTTTCACCATAGCCCACAATGGGCTTCCAAATATCACTTTGCCAATTCCACAAGAACTGTCTTAGCGAAAGGCTTCTTGAGGGGAAAGCTGTAACTCTGTGAGATGATTTCACAGAACACAAAGAAGTTTCTCAGAAAGCTTCTTTCTCTTTGTTATCGGAGGATATTTCCTTTGGCCCTATAGTCTTCAAAGGGATCCGAAATATCTGTTCTCAGATTCCACAGAAATAAGGCTAGCAAAGAGATCCACGAAATACAGAAGTAACTCTGTGAGATGAATTAACAGGACACTAAGCAGTTTCTAAGAAAGCTTCTTTCCAGATTTCATCTGAGGATATTTCCTTTTTCACCATAGCCCTCTATGGGCTTCCAAATATCACTTTGCCAATTCCACAAGAACTGTCTTAGCGAAAGGCTTCTTGAGGGGAAAGCTGTAACTCTGTGAGATGATTTCACAGAACACAAAGAAGTTTCTCAGAAAGCTTCTTTGTCTTTGTTATCGGAGGATATTTCCTTTGGCCCTATAGTCTTCAAAGGGATCCGAAATATCTGTTCTCAGATTCCACAGAAATAAGGCTAGCAAAGAGATCCACGAAATACAGATGTAAGTCTGTGAGATGAATTAACAGAACACTAAGCAGTTTCTCAGAAAGCTTCTTTCCAGATTTCATCTGAGGATATTTCCTTTTTCACCATAGCCCTCTATGGGCTTCCAAATATCACTTTGCCAATTCCACAAGAACTGTCTTAGCGAAAGGCTTCTTGAAGGGAAAGCTGTAACTCTGTGAGATGATTTCACAGAACACAAATAAGTTTCTCAGAAAGCTTCTTTCTCTTTGTAATCGGAGGATATTTCCTTTGGCCCTGTAGACTTCAAAGGGATCCGAAATATCTGTTCTCAGATTCCAGAGAAATAAGGCTAGCAAAGAAATCCACGAAATACAGATGTAAGTCTGTGAGATGAATTAACAGAACACTAAGCAGTTTCTCAGAAAGCTTCTTTCCAGATTTCATCTGAGGATAGTTCCTTTTTCACCATAGCCCTCTATGGGCTTCCAAATATCACTTTCCCAATTCCACAAGAACTGTCTTAGCGAAAGGCTTCTTGAGGCGAAAGCTGTAACTCTGTGAGATGATTTCACAGAACACAAAGAAGTTTCTCAGAAAGCTTCTTTCTCTTTGTTATCGGAGGATATTTCCTTTGGCCCTATAGTCTTCAAAGGGATCCGAAATATCTGTTCTCAGATTCCACAGAAATAAGGCTAGCAAAGAGATCCACGAAATACAGATGTAACTCTGTGAGATGAATTAACAGGACACTAAGCAGTTTCTAAGAAAGCTTCTTTCCAGATTTCATCTGAGGATATTTCCTTTTTCACCATAGCCCTCTATGGGCTTCCAAATATCACTTTGCCAATTCCACAAGAACTGTCTTAGCGAAAGGCTTCTTGAGGGGAAAGCTGTAACTCTGTGAGATGATTTCACAGAACACAAAGAAGTTACTCAGAAAGCTTCTTTCTCTTTGTTATCGGAGGATATTTCCTTTGGCCCTATAGTCTTCAAAGGGATCCGAAATATCTGTTCTCAGATTCCACAGAAATAAGGCTTGCAAAGAGATCCACGAAATACAGATGTAACTCTGTGAGATGAATTAACAGGACACTAAGCAGTTTCTCAGAAAGCTTCTTTCCAGATTTCATCTGAGGGTATATCCTTTTACACCATTGCCCTCTATGGGCTTCCAAATATCACTTTTCCAATTCCACAAGAACTGTCTTAGCGAAAGGCTTCTTGAGGGGAAAGCTGTCAATCTGTGAGATGATTTCACAGAACACAAAGAAGTTTCTCAGAAAGCTTCTTTCTCTTTGTTATCGGAGGATATTTCCTTTGGCCCTATAGTCTTCAAAGGGATCCGAAATATCTGTTCTCAGATTCCACAGAAATAAGGCTAGCAAAGAGATCCACGAAATACAGATATAACTCTGTGAGATGAATTAACAGTACACTAAGCAGTTTCTAAGAAAGCTTCTTTCCAGATTTCATCTGAGGATATTTCCTTTTTCACCATAGCCCTCTAAGGGCTTCCAAATATCACTTTGCCAATTCCACAAGAACTGTCTTAGCGAAAGGCTTCTTGAGGGGAAAGCTGTAACTCTGTGAGATGATTTCACAGAACACAAAGAAGTTTCTCAGAAAGCTTCTTTCTCTTTGTTATGGGAGGATATTTCCTTTGGCCCTATAGTCTTCAAAGGGATCCGAAATATCTGTTCTGAGATTCCACAGAAATAAGGCTAGCAAAGAGATCCACGAAATACAGATGTAACTCTGTGAGATGAATTAACAGGACACTAAGCAGTTTCTAAGAAAGCTTCTTTCCAGATTTCATCTGAGGATATTTCCTTTTTCACCATAGCCCTCTATGGGCTTCCAAATATCACTTTGCCAATTCCACAAGAACTGTCTTAGCGAAAGGCTTCTTGAGGGGAAAGCTGTAACTCTGTGAGATGATTTCACAGAACACAAAGAAGTTTCTCAGAAAGCTTCTTTCTCTTTGTTATCGGAGGATATTTCCTTTGGCCCTATAGTCTTCAAAGGGATCCGAAATATCTGTTCTCAGATTCCACAGAAATAAGGCTAGCAAAGAGATCCACGAAATACAGATGTAACTCTGTGAGATGAATTAACAGGACACTAAGCAGTTTCACAGAAAGCTTCTTTCCAGATTTCATCTGAGGATATTTCCTTTTTCACCATAGACCTCTATGGGCTTCCAAATATCACTTTGCCAATTCCACAAGAACTGTCTTAGCAAAAGCCTTCCTGAGGGGAAAGCTGTGACTCTGTGAGATGATTTCACAGAACACAAAGAAGTTTCTCAGAAAGCTTCTTTCTCTTTGTTATCGGAGGATATTTCCTTTGGCCCTATAGTCTTCAAAGGGATCCGAAATATCTGTTCTCAGATTCCACAGAAATAAGGCTAGCAAAGAAATCCACGAAATACAGATGTAACTCTGTGAGATGAATTAACAGAACACTAAGCAGTTTCACAGAAAGCTTCTTTCCAGATTTCATCCGAGGATATTTCCTTTTTCACCATAGCCCTCTATGACTTCCAAATATCACTTTGCCAATTCCACAAGAACTGTCTTAGCGAAAGGCTTCTTGAGGGGAAAGCTGTAACTCTTTGAGATGATTTCAAAGAACACAAAGAAGTTTCTCAGAAAGCTTCTTTGTCTTTGTTATCGGAGGATATTTCCTTTGGCCCTATAGTCTTCAAAGGGATCCGAAATATCTGTTCTCAGATTCCACAGAAATAAGGCTAGCAAAGAGATCCACGAAATACAGATGTAACTCTGTGAGATGAATTAACAGGACACTAAGCAGTTTCTAAGAAAGCTTCTTTCCAGATTTCATCTGAGGATATTTCCTTTTTCACCATAGCCCTCTATGGGCTTCCAAATATCACTTTGCCAATTCCACAAGAACTGTCTTAGCGAAAGGCTTCTTGAGGGGAAAGCTGTAACTCTGTGAGATGATTTCACAGAACACAAAGAAGTTTCTCAGAAAGCTTCTTTCTCTTTGTTATCGGAGGATATTTCCTTTGGCCCTATAGACTTCAAAGGGATCCGAAATATCTGTTCTCAGATTCCACAGAAATAAGGCTAGCAAAGAGATCCACGAAATACAGATGTAACTCTGTGAGATGAATTAACAGAACACTAAGCAGTTTCTCAGAAAGCTTCTTTCCAGATTTCATCTGAGGATATTTCCTTTTTCACCATAGCCCTCTATGGCTTCCAAATATAACTTTGTCAATTCAACAAGAACTGTCTTAGCGAAAGGCTTCTTGAGGGGAAAGCTGTAACTCTGTGAGATGATTTCACAGAACACAAAGAAGTTTCTCAGAAAGCTTCTTTCTCTTTGTTATCGGAGGATATTTCCTTTGGCCCTATAGACTTCAAAGGGATCCGAAATATCTGTTCTCAGATTCCACAGAAATAAGGCTAGCAAAGAGATCCACGAAATACAGATGTAACTCTGTGAGATGAATTAACAGAACACTAAGCAGTTTCTCAGAAAGCTTCTTTCCAGATTTCATCTGAGGATATTTCCTTTTTCACCATAGACCTCTATGGGCTTCCAAATATCACTTTGCCAATTCCACAAGAACTGTCTTAGCGAAAGGCTTCTTGGGGGAAAGCTGTAACTCTGTGAGATGATTTCACAGAACACAAAGAAGTTTCTCAGAAAGCTTCTTTCTCTTTGTTATCCGAGGATATTTCCTTTGGCCCTATAGTCTTCAAAGGGATCCGAAATATCTGTTCTCAGATTCCACAGAAATAAGGCTAGCAAAGAGATCCACGAAATACAGATGTAACTCTGTGAGATGAATTAACAGAACACTAAGCAGTTTCTCAGAAAGCTTCTTTCCAGATTTCATCTGAGGATATTTCCTTTTTCACCATAGCCTTCTAAGGGCTTCCAAATATCACTTTGCCAATTCCACAAGAACTGTCTTAGCGAAAGGCTTCTAGATGGGAAAGCTGTGACTCTGTGAGATGATTTCACAGAACACAAAGAAGTTTCTAAGAAAGCTTCTTTCTCTTTGTTATCGGAGGATATTTCCTTTGGCCGTATAGTCTTCAAAGGGATCCGAAATATCTGTTCTCAGATTCCACAGAAATAAGGCTAGCAAAGAGATCCACGAAATACAGATGTAACTCTGTGAGATGAATTAACAGAACACTAAGCAGTTTCACAGAAAGCTTCTTTCCAGATTTCATCTGAGGATATTTCCTTTTTCACCATAGCCCTCTATGACTTCCAAATATCACTTTGCCAATTCCACAAGAACTGTCTTAGCGAAAGGCTTCTTGAGGGGAAAGCTGTAAGTCTGTGAGATGATTTCACAGAACACAAAGAAGTTTCTCAGAAAGCTTCTTTCTCTTTGTTATCGGAGGATATTTCCTTTGGCCCTATAGTCTTCAAAGGGATCCGAAATATCTGTTCTCAGATTCCACAGAAATAAGGCTAGCAAAGAGATCCACGAAATACAGATGTAACTCTGTGAGATGAATTAACAGGACACTAAGCAGTTTCTAAGAAAGCTTCTTTCCAGATTTCATCTGAGGATATTTCCTTTTTCACCATAGCCCTCTATGGGCTTCCAAATATCACTTTGCCAATTCCACAAGAACTGTCTTAGCGAAAGGCTTCTTGAGGGGAAAGCTGTAACTCTGTGAGATGATTTCACAGAACACAAAGAAGTTTCTCAGAAAGCTTCTTTGTCTTTGTTATCGGAGGATATTTCCTTTGGCCCTATAGTCTTCAAAGGGATCCGAAATATCTGTTCTCAGATTCCACAGAAATAAGGCTAGCAAAGAGATCCACGAAATACAGATGTAAGTCTGTGAGATGAATTAACAGAACACTAAGCAGTTTCTCAGAAAGCTTCTTTCCAGATTTCATCTGAGGATATTTCCTTTTTCACCATAGCCCTCTATGGGCTTCCAAATATCACTTTGCCAATTCCACAAGAACTGTCTTAGCGAAAGGCTTCTTGAAGGGAAAGCTGTAACTCTGTGAGATGATTTCACAGAACACAAATAAGTTTCTCAGAAAGCTTCTTTCTCTTTGTAATCGGAGGATATTTCCTTTGGCCCTGTAGACTTCAAAGGGATCCGAAATATCTGTTCTCAGATTCCAGAGAAATAAGGCTAGCAAAGAAATCCACGAAATACAGATGTAAGTCTGTGAGATGAATTAACAGAACACTAAGCAGTTTCTCAGAAAGCTTCTTTCCAGATTTCATCTGAGGATAGTTCCTTTTTCACCATAGCCCTCTATGGGCTTCCAAATATCACTTTCCCAATTCCACAAGAACTGTCTTAGCGAAAGGCTTCTTGAGGCGAAAGCTGTAACTCTGTGAGATGATTTCACAGAACACAAAGAAGTTTCTCAGAAAGCTTCTTTCTCTTTGTTATCGGAGGATATTTCCTTTGGCCCTATAGTCTTCAAAGGGATCCGAAATATCTGTTCTCAGATTCCACAGAAATAAGGCTAGCAAAGAGATCCACGAAATACAGATGTAACTCTGTGAGATGAATTAACAGGACACTAAGCAGTTTCTAAGAAAGCTTCTTTCCAGATTTCATCTGAGGATATTTCCTTTTTCACCATAGCCCTCTATGGGCTTCCAAATATCACTTTGCCAATTCCACAAGAACTGTCTTAGCGAAAGGCTTCTTGAGGGGAAAGCTGTAACTCTGTGAGATGATTTCACAGAACACAAAGAAGTTACTCAGAAAGCTTCTTTCTCTTTGTTATCGGAGGATATTTCCTTTGGCCCTATAGTCTTCAAAGGGATCCGAAATATCTGTTCTCAGATTCCACAGAAATAAGGCTTGCAAAGAGATCCACGAAATACAGATGTAACTCTGTGAGATGAATTAACAGGACACTAAGCAGTTTCTCAGAAAGCTTCTTTCCAGATTTCATCTGAGGGTATATCCTTTTACACCATAGCCCTCTATGGGCTTCCAAATATCACTTTTCCAATTCCACAAGAACTGTCTTAGCGAAAGGCTTCTTGAGGGGAAAGCTGTCAATCTGTGAGATGATTTCACAGAACACAAAGAAGTTTCTCAGAAAGCTTCTTTCTCTTTGTTATCGGAGGATATTTCCTTTGGCCCTATAGTCTTCAAAGGGATCCGAAATATCTGTTCTCAGATTCCACAGAAATAAGGCTAGCAAAGAGATCCACGAAATACAGATATAACTCTGTGAGATGAATTAACAGTACACTAAGCAGTTTCTAAGAAAGCTTCTTTCCAGATTTCATCTGAGGATATTTCCTTTTTCACCATAGCCCTCTAAGGGCTTCCAAATATCACTTTGCCAATTCCACAAGAACTGTCTTAGCGAAAGGCTTCTTGAGGGGAAAGCTGTAACTCTGTGAGATGATTTCACAGAACACAAAGAAGTTTCTCAGAAAGCTTCTTTCTCTTTGTTATGGGAGGATATTTCCTTTGGCCCTATAGTCTTCAAAGGGATCCGAAATATCTGTTCTGAGATTCCACAGAAATAAGGCTAGCAAAGAGATCCACGAAATACAGATGTAACTCTGTGAGATGAATTAACAGGACACTAAGCAGTTTCTAAGAAAGCTTCTTTCCAGATTTCATCTGAGGATATTTCCTTTTTCACCATAGCCCTCTATGGGCTTCCAAATATCACTTTGCCAATTCCACAAGAACTGTCTTAGCGAAAGGCTTCTTGAGGGGAAAGCTGTAACTCTGTGAGATGATTTCACAGAACACAAAGAAGTTTCTCAGAAAGCTTCTTTCTCTTTGTTATCGGAGGATATTTCCTTTGGCCCTATAGTCTTCAAAGGGATCCGAAATATCTGTTCTCAGATTCCACAGAAATAAGGCTAGCAAAGAGATCCACGAAATACAGATGTAACTCTGTGAGATGAATTAACAGGACACTAAGCAGTTTCACAGAAAGCTTCTTTCCAGATTTCATCTGAGGATATTTCCTTTTTCACCATAGACCTCTATGGGCTTCCAAATATCACTTTGCCAATTCCACAAGAACTGTCTTAGCAAAAGCCTTCCTGAGGGGAAAGCTGTGACTCTGTGAGATGATTTCACAGAACACAAAGAAGTTTCTCAGAAAGCTTCTTTCTCTTTGTTATCGGAGGATATTTCCTTTGGCCCTATAGTCTTCAAAGGGATCCGAAATATCTGTTCTCAGATTCCACAGAAATAAGGCTAGCAAAGAAATCCACGAAATACAGATGTAACTCTGTGAGATGAATTAACAGAACACTAAGCAGTTTCACAGAAAGCTTCTTTCCAGATTTCATCCGAGGATATTTCCTTTTTCACCATAGCCCTCTATGACTTCCAAATATCACTTTGCCAATTCCACAAGAACTGTCTTAGCGAAAGGCTTCTTGAGGGGAAAGCTGTAACTCTTTGAGATGATTTCAAAGAACACAAAGAAGTTTCTCAGAAAGCTTCTTTGTCTTTGTTATCGGAGGATATTTCCTTTGGCCCTATAGTCTTCAAAGGGATCCGAAATATCTGTTCTCAGATTCCACAGAAATAAGGCTAGCAAAGAGATCCACGAAATACAGATGTAACTCTGTGAGATGAATTAACAGGACACTAAGCAGTTTCTAAGAAAGCTTCTTTCCAGATTTCATCTGAGGATATTTCCTTTTTCACCATAGCCCTCTATGGGCTTCCAAATATCACTTTGCCAATTCCACAAGAACTGTCTTAGCGAAAGGCTTCTTGAGGGGAAAGCTGTAACTCTGTGAGATGATTTCACAGAACACAAAGAAGTTTCTCAGAAAGCTTCTTTCTCTTTGTTATCGGAGGATATTTCCTTTGGCCCTATAGACTTCAAAGGGATCCGAAATATCTGTTCTCAGATTCCACAGAAATAAGGCTAGCAAAGAGATCCACGAAATACAGATGTAACTCTGTGAGATGAATTAACAGAACACTAAGCAGTTTCTCAGAAAGCTTCTTTCCAGATTTCATCTGAGGATATTTCCTTTTTCACCATAGCCCTCTATGGCTTCCAAATATAACTTTGTCAATTCAACAAGAACTGTCTTAGCGAAAGGCTTCTTGAGGGGAAAGCTGTAACTCTGTGAGATGATTTCACAGAACACAAAGAAGTTTCTCAGAAAGCTTCTTTCTCTTTGTTATCGGAGGATATTTCCTTTGGCCCTATAGACTTCAAAGGGATCCGAAATATCTGTTCTCAGATTCCACAGAAATAAGGCTAGCAAAGAGATCCACGAAATACAGATGTAACTCTGTGAGATGAATTAACAGAACACTAAGCAGTTTCTCAGAAAGCTTCTTTCCAGATTTCATCTGAGGATATTTCCTTTTTCACCATAGACCTCTATGGGCTTCCAAATATCACTTTGCCAATTCCACAAGAACTGTCTTAGCGAAAGGCTTCTTGAGGGGAAAGCTGTAACTCTGTGAGATGATTTCACAGAACACAAAGAAGTTTCTCAGAAAGCTTCTTTCTCTTTGTTATCCGAGGATATTTCCTTTGGCCCTATAGTCTTCAAAGGGATCCGAAATATCTGTTCTCAGATTCCACAGAAATAAGGCTAGCAAAGAGATCCACGAAATACAGATGTAACTCTGTGAGATGAATTAACGGAACACTAAGCAGTTTCTCAGAAAGCTTCTTTCCAGATTTCATCTGAGGATATTTCCTTTTTCACCATAGCCTTCTAAGGGCTTCCAAATATCACTTTGCCAATTCCACAAGAACTGTCTTAGCGAAAGGCTTCTAGATGGGAAAGCTGTGACTCTGTGAGATGATTTCACAGAACACAAAGAAGTTTCTAAGAAAGCTTCTTTCTCTTTGTTATCGGAGGATATTTCCTTTGGCCGTATAGTCTTCAAAGGGATCCGAAATATCTGTTCTCAGATTCCACAGAAATAAGGCTAGCAAAGAGATCCACGAAATACAGATGTAACTCTGTGAGATGAATTAACAGAACACTAAGCAGTTTCACAGAAAGCTTCTTTCCAGATTTCATCTGAGGATATTTCCTTTTTCACCATAGCCCTCTATGACTTCCAAATATCACTTTGCCAATTCCACAAGAACTGTCTTAGCGAAAGGCTTCTTGAGGGGAAAGCTGTAAGTCTGTGAGATGATTTCACAGAACACAAAGAAGTTTCTCAGAAAGCTTCTTTCTCTTTGTTATCGGAGGATATTTCCTTTGGCCCTATAGTCTTCAAAGGGATCCGAAATATCTGTTCTCAGATTCCACAGAAATAAGGCTAGCAAAGAGATCCACGAAATACAGATGTAACTCTGTGAGATGAATTAACAGGACACTAAGCAGTTTCTAAGAAAGCTTCTTTCCAGATTTCATCTGAGGATATTTCCTTTTTCACCATAGCCCTCTATGGGCTTCCAAATATCACTTTGCCAATTCCACAAGAACTGTCTTAGCGAAAGGCTTCTTGAGGGGAAAGCTGTAACTCTGTGAGATGATTTCACAGAACACAAAGAAGTTTCTCAGAAAGCTTCTTTCTCTTTGTTATCGGAGGATATTTCCTTTGGCCCTATAGTCTTCAAAGGGATCCGAAATATCTGTTCTCAGATTCCACAGAAATAAGGCTAGCAAAGAGATCCACGAAATACAGATGTAACTCTGTGAGATGAATTATCAGGACACTAAGCAGTTTCTCAGAAAGCTTCTTTCCAGATTTCATCTGAGGGCATTTCCTTTTACACCATAGCCCTCTAAGGGCTTCCAAATATCACTTTGCCAATTCCACAAGAACTGTCTTAGCGAAAGGCTTTTTGAGGGGAAAGTTGTAACTCTGTGAGATGATTTCACAGAACACAAAGAAGTTTCTCAGAAAGCTTCTTTCTCTTTGTTATCGGAGGATATTTCCTTTGGCCCTATAGACTTCAAAGGGATCCGAAATATCTGTTCTCAGATTCCACAGAAATAAGGCTAGGAAAGAGATCCACGAAATACAGATGTAACTCTGTGAGATGAATTAACAGAACACTAAGCAGTTTCTCAGAAAGCTTCTTTCCAGATTTCATCTGAGGATATTTCCTTTTTCACCATAGCCCTCTATGGCTTCCAAATATAACTTTGTCAATTCAACAAGAACTGACTTAGCGAAAGGCTTCTTGAGGGGAAAGCTGTAACTCTGTGAGATGATTTCACAGAACACAAAGAAGTTTCTCAGAAAGCTTCTTTCTCTTTGTTATCGGAGGATATTTCCTTTGGCCCTATAAACTTCAAAGGGATCCGAAATATCTGTTCTCAGATTCCACAGAAATAAGGCTAGCAAAGAGATCCACGAAATACAGATGTAACTCTGTGAGATGAATTAACAGAACACTAAGCAGTTTCTCAGAAAGCTTCTTTCCAGATTTCATCTGAGGATATTTCCTTTTTCACCATAGACCTCTATGGGCTTCCAAATATCACTTTGCCAATTCCACAAGAACTGTCTTAGCGAAAGGCTTCTTGAGGGGAAAGCTGTAACTCTGTGAGATGATTTCACAGAACACAAAGAAGTTTCTCAGAAAGCTTCTTTCTCTTTGTTATCGGAGGATATTTCCTTTGGCCCTATAGTCTTCAAAGGGATCCGAAATATCTGTTCTCAGATTCCACAGAAATAAGGCTAGCAAAGAGATCCACGAAATACAGATGTAACTCTGTGAGATGAATTAACAGGACACTAAGCAGTTTCTAAGAAAGCTTCTTTCCAGATTTCATCTGAGGATATTTCCTTTTTCACCATAGCCCTCTATGGGCTTCCAAATATCACTTTGCCAATTCCACAAGAACTGTCTTAGCGAAAGGCTTCTTGAGGGGAAAGCTGTAACTCTGTGAGATGATTTCACAGAACACAAAGAAGTTTCTCAGAAAGCTTCTTTCTCTTTGTTATCGGAGGATATTTCCTTTGGCCCTACAGTCTTCAAAGGGATCCGAAATATCTGTTCTCAGATTCCACAGAAATAAGGCTAGCAAAGAGATCCACGAAATACAGATGTAACTCTGTGAGATGAATTAACAGGACACTAAGCAGTTTCACAGAAAGCTTCTTTCCAGATTTCATCTGAGGATATTTCCTTTTTCACCATAGCCCTCTATGGGCTTCCAAATATCACTTTGCCAATTCCACAAGAACTGTCTTAGCGAAAGGCTTCTTGAGGGGAAAGCTGTAACTCTGTGAGATGATTTCACAGAACACAAAGAAGTTACTCAGAAAGCTTCTTTCTCTTTGTTATCGGAGGATATTTCCTTTGGCCCTATAGTCTTCAAAGGGATCCGAAATATCTGTTCTCAGATTCCACAGAAATAAGGCTAGCAAAGAGATCCACGAAATACAGATGTAACTCTGTGAGATGAATTAACAGGACACTAAGCAGTTTCTCAGAAAGCTTCTTTCCAGATTTCATCTGAGGGTATATCCTTTTACACCATAGCCCTCTATGGGCTTCCAAATATCACTTTGCCAATTCCACAAGAACTGTCTTAGCGAAAGGCTTCTTGAGGGGAAAGCTGTCAATCTGTGAGATGATTTCACAGAACACAAAGAAGTTTCTCAGAAAGCTTCTTTCTCTTTGTTATCGGAGGATATTTCCTTTGGCCCTATAGTCTTCAAAGGGATCCGAAATATCTGTTCTCAGATTCCACAGAAATAAGGCTAGCAAAGAGATCCACGAAATACAGATATAACTCTGTGAGATGAATTAACAGTACACTAAGCAGTTTCTAAGAAAGCTTCTTTCCAGATTTCATCTGAGGATATTTCCTTTTTCACCATAGCCCTCTAAGGGCTTCCAAATATCACTTTGACAATTCCACAAGAACTGTCTTAGCGAAAGGCTTCTTGAGGGGAAAGCTGTAACTCTGTGAGATGATTTCACAGAACACAAAGAAGTTTCTCAGAAAGCTTCTTTCTCTTTGTTATGGGAGGATATTTCCTTTGGCCCTACAGTCTTCAAAGGGATCCGAAATATCTGTTCTCAGATTCCACAGAAATAAGGCTAGCAAAGAGATCCACGAAATACAGATGTAACTCTGTGAGATGAATTAACAGGACACTAAGCAGTTTCTAAGAAAGCTTCTTTCCAGATTTCATCTGAGGATATTTCCTTTTTCACCGTAGCCCTCTATGGGCTTCCAAATATCACTTTGCCAATTCCACAAGAACTGTCTTAGCGAAAGGCTTCTTGAGGGGAAAGCTGTAACTCTGTGAGATGATTTCACAGAACACAAAGAAGTTTCTCAGAAAGCTTCTTTCTCTTTGTTATCGGAGGATATTTCCTTTGGCCCTATAGTCTTCAAAGGGATCCGAAATATCTGTTCTCAGATTCCACAGAAATAAGGCTAGCAAAGAGATCCACGAAATACAGATGTAACTCTGTGAGATGAATTAACAGGACACTAAGCAGTTTCACAGAAAGCTTCTTTCCAGATTTCATCTGAGGATATTTCCTTTTTCACCATAGCCCTCTATGGGCTTCCAAATATCACTTTGCCAATTCCACAAGAACTGTCTTAGCAAAAGCCTTCCTGAGGGGAAAGCTGTGACTCTGTGAGATGATTTCACAGAACACAAAGAAGTTTCTCAGAAAGCTTCTTTCTCTTTGTTATCGGAGGATATTTCCTTTGGCCCTATAGTCTTCAAAGGGATCCGAAATATCTGTTCTCAGATTCCACAGAAATAAGGCTAGCAAAGAAATCCACGAAATACAGATGTAACTCTGTGAGATGAATTAACAGAACACTAAGCAGTTTCACAGAAAGCTTCTTTCCAGATTTCATCCGAGGATATTTCCTTTTTCACCATAGCCCTCTATGACTTCCAAATATCACTTTGCCAATTCCACAAGAACTGTCTTAGCGAAAGGCTTCTTGAGGGGAAAGCTGTAACTCTTTGAGATGATTTCAAAGAACACAAAGAAGTTTCTCAGAAAGCTTCTTTGTCTTTGTTATCGGA
The DNA here is from genome assembly GCF_043159975.1 of Macaca nemestrina. Taxonomy (NCBI): domain Eukaryota; kingdom Metazoa; phylum Chordata; class Mammalia; order Primates; family Cercopithecidae; genus Macaca; species Macaca nemestrina. Next base: position 56,026,765 of record NC_092129.1, on the reverse strand, counting down.
GGATATTTCCTTTGGCCCTATAGTCTTCAAAGGGATCCGAAATATCTGTTCTCAGATTCCACAGAAATAAGGCTAGCAAAGAGATCCACGAAATACAGATGTAACTCTGTGAGATGAATTAACAGAACACTAAGCAGTTTCTCAGAAAGCTTCTTTCCAGATTTCATCTGAGGATATTTCCTTTTTCACCATAGGCCTCTATGGGCTTCCAAATATCACTTTGCCAATTCCTCAAGAACTGTCTTAGCGAAAGTCTTCTTGAGGGGAAAGCTGTAAGTCTGTGAGATGATTTCACAGAACACAAAGAAGTTTCTCAGAAAGCTTCTTTCTCTTTGTTATCGGAGGATATTTCCTTTGGCCCTATAGTCTTCAAAGGGATCCGAAATATCTGTTCTCAGATTCCACAGAAATAAGGCTAGCAAAGAGATCCACGAAATACAGATGTAACTCTGTGAGATGAATTAACAGGACACTAAGCAGTTTCTAAGAAAGCTTCTTTCCAGATTTCATCTGAGGATATTTCCTTTTTCACCATAGCCCTCTATGGGCTTCCAAATATCACTTTGCCAATTCCACAAGAACTGTCTTAGCGAAAGGCTTCTTGAGGGGAAAGCTGTAACTCTGTGAGATGATTTCACAGAACACAAAGAAGTTTCTCAGAAAGCTTCTTTCTCTTTGTTATCGGAGGATATTTCCTTTGGCCCTATAGACTTCAAAGGGATCCGAAATATCTGTTCTCAGATTCCACAGAAATAAGGCTAGCAAAGAGATCCACGAAATACAGATGTAACTCTGTGAGATGAATTAACAGAACACTAAGCAGTTTCTCAGAAAGCTTCTTTCCAGATTTCATCTGAGGATATTTCCTTTTTCACCATAGCCCTCTATGGCTTCCAAATATAACTTTGTCAATTCAACAAGAACTGTCTTAGCGAAAGGCTTCTTGAGGGGAAAGCTGTAACTCTGTGAGATGATTTCACAGAACACAAAGAAGTTTCTCAGAAAGCTTCTTTCTCTTTGTTATCGGAGGATATTTCCTTTGGCCCTATAGACTTCAAAGGGATCCGAAATATCTGTTCTCAGATTCCACAGAAATAAGGCTAGGAAAGAGATCCACGAAATACAGATGTAACTCTGTGAGATGAATTAACAGAACACTAAGCAGTTTCTCAGAAAGCTTCTTTCCAGATTTCATCTGAGGATATTTCCTTTTTCACCATAGACCTCTATGGGCTTCCAAATATCACTTTGCCAATTCCACAAGAACTGTCTTAGCGAAAGGCTTCTTGAGGGGAAAGCTGTAACTCTGTGAGATGATTTCACAGAACACAAAGAAGTTTCTCAGAAAGCTTCTTTCTCTTTGTTATCCGAGGATATTTCCTTTGGCCCTATAGTCTTCAAAGGGATCCGAAATATCTGTTCTCAGATTCCACAGAAATAAGGCTAGCAAAGAGATCCACGAAATACAGATGTAACTCTGTGAGATGAATTAACAGAACACTAAGCAGTTTCTCAGAAAGCTTCTTTCCAGATTTCATCTGAGGATATTTCCTTTTTCACCATAGCCTTCTAAGGGCTTCCAAATATCACTTTGCCAATTCCACAAGAACTGTCTTAGCGAAAGGCTTCTAGATGGGAAAGCTGTGACTCTGTGAGATGATTTCACAGAACACAAAGAAGTTTCTAAGAAAGCTTCTTTCTCTTTGTTATCGGAGGATATTTCCTTTGGCCGTATAGTCTTCAAAGGGATCCGAAATATCTGTTCTCAGATTCCACAGAAATAAGGCTAGCAAAGAGATCCACGAAATACAGATGTAACTCTGTGAGATGAATTAACAGAACACTAAGCAGTTTCACAGAAAGCTTCTTTCCAGATTTCATCTGAGGATATTTCCTTTTTCACCATAGCCCTCTATGACTTCCAAATATCACTTTGCCAATTCCACAAGAACTGTCTTAGCGAAAGGCTTCTTGAGGGGAAAGCTGTAAGTCTGTGAGATGATTTCACAGAACACAAAGAAGTTTCTCAGAAAGCTTCTTTCTCTTTGTTATCGGAGGATATTTCCTTTGGCCCTATAGTCTTCAAAGGGATCCGAAATATCTGTTCTCAGATTCCACAGAAATAAGGCTAGCAAAGAGATCCACGAAATACAGATGTAACTCTGTGAGATGAATTAACAGGACACTAAGCAGTTTCTAAGAAAGCTTCTTTCCAGATTTCATCTGAGGATATTTCCTTTTTCACCATAGCCCTCTATGGGCTTCCAAATATCACTTTGCCAATTCCACAAGAACTGTCTTAGCGAAAGGCTTCTTGAGGGGAAAGCTGTAACTCTGTGAGATGATTTCACAGAACACAAAGAAGTTTCTCAGAAAGCTTCTTTCTCTTTGTTATCGGAGGATATTTCCTTTGGCCCTATAGTCTTCAAAGGGATCCGAAATATCTGTTCTCAGATTCCACAGAAATAAGGCTAGCAAAGAGATCCACGAAATACAGATGTAACTCTGTGAGATGAATTAACAGGACACTAAGCAGTTTCTCAGAAAGCTTCTTTCCAGATTTCATCTGAGGGCATTTCCTTTTACACCATAGCCCTCTAAGGGCTTCCAAATATCACTTTGCCAATTCCACAAGAACTGTCTTAGCGAAAGGCTTTTTGAGGGGAAAGTTGTAACTCTGTGAGATGATTTCACAGAACACAAAGAAGTTTCTCAGAAAGCTTCTTTCTCTTTGTTATCGGAGGATATTTCCTTTGGCCCTATAGACTTCAAAGGGATCCGAAATATCTGTTCTCAGATTCCACAGAAATAAGGCTAGGAAAGAGATCCACGAAATACAGATGTAACTCTGTGAGACGAATTAACAGAACACTAAGCAGTTTCTCAGAAAGCTTCTTTCCAGATTTCATCTGAGGATATTTCCTTTTTCACCATAGCCCTCTATGGCTTCCAAATATAACTTTGTCAATTCAACAAGAACTGACTTAGCGAAAGGCTTCTTGAGGGGAAAGCTGTAACTCTGTGAGATGATTTCACAGAACACAAAGAAGTTTCTCAGAAAGCTTCTTTCTCTTTGTTATCGGAGGATATTTCCTTTGGCCCTATAAACTTCAAAGGGATCCGAAATATCTGTTCTCAGATTCCACAGAAATAAGGCTAGCAAAGAGATCCACGAAATACAGATGTAACTCTGTGAGATGAATTAACAGAACACTAAGCAGTTTCTCAGAAAGCTTCTTTCCAGATTTCATCTGAGGATATTTCCTTTTTCACCATAGACCTCTATGGGCTTCCAAATATCACTTTGCCAATTCCACAAGAACTGTCTTAGCGAAAGGCTTCTTGAGGGGAAAGCTGTAACTCTGTGAGATGATTTCACAGAACACAAAGAAGTTTCTCAGAAAGCTTCTTTCTCTTTGTTATCGGAGGATATTTCCTTTGGCCCTATAGTCTTCAAAGGGATCCGAAATATCTGTTCTCAGATTCCACAGAAATAAGGCTAGCAAAGAGATCCACGAAATACAGATGTAACTCTGTGAGATGAATTAACAGGACACTAAGCAGTTTCTAAGAAAGCTTCTTTCCAGATTTCATCTGAGGATATTTCCTTTTTCACCATAGCCCTCTATGGGCTTCCAAATATCACTTTGCCAATTCCACAAGAACTGTCTTAGCGAAAGGCTTCTTGAGGGGAAAGCTGTATCTCTGTGAGATGATTTCACAGAACACAAAGAAGTTTCTCAGAAAGCTTCTTTCTCTTTGTTATCGGAGGATATTTCCTTTGGCCCTACAGTCTTCAAAGGGATCCGAAATATCTGTTCTCAGATTCCACAGAAATAAGGCTAGCAAAGAGATCCACGAAATACAGATGTAACTCTGTGAGATGAATTAACAGGACACTAAGCAGTTTCACAGAAAGCTTCTTTCCAGATTTCATCTGAGGATATTTCCTTTTTCACCATAGCCCTCTATGGGCTTCCAAATATCACTTTGCCAATTCCACAAGAACTGTCTTAGCGAAAGGCTTCTTGAGGGGAAAGCTGTAACTCTGTGAGATGATTTCACAGAACACAAAGAAGTTTCTCAGAAAGCTTCTTTCTCTTTGTTATCGGAGGATATTTCCTTTGGCCCTATAGTCTTCAAAGGGATCCGAAATATCTGTTCTCAGATTCCACAGAAATAAGGCTAGCAAAGAGATCCACGAAATACAGATGTAACTCTGTGAGATGAATTAACAGGACACTAAGCAGTTTCTAAGAAAGCTTCTTTCCAGATTTCATCTGAGGATATTTCCTTTTTCACCATAGCCCTCTATGGGCATCCAAATATCACTTTGCCAATTCCACAAGAACTGTCTTAGCGAAAGGCTTCTTGAGGGGAAAGCTGTAACTCTGTGAGATGATTTCACAGAACACAAAGAAGTTTCTCAGAAAGCTTCTTTGTCTTTGTTATCGGAGGATATTTCCTTTGGCCCTATAGTCTTCAAAGGGATCCGAAATATCTGTTCTCAGATTCCACAGAAATAAGGCTAGCAAAGAGATCCACGAAATACAGATGTAAGTCTGTGAGATGAATTAACAGAACACTAAGCAGTTTCTCAGAAAGCTTCTTTCCAGATTTCATCTGAGGATATTTCCTTTTTCACCATAGCCCTCTATGGGCTTCCAAATATCACTTTGCCAATTCCACAAGAACTGTCTTAGCGAAAGGCTTCTTGAAGGGAAAGCTGTAACTCTGTGAGATGATTTCACAGAACACAAATAAGTTTCTCAGAAAGCTTCTTTCTCTTTGTTATCGGAGGATATTTCCTTTGGCCCTGTAGGCTTCAAAGGGATCCGAAATATCTGTTCTCAGATTCCAGAGAAATAAGGCTAGCAAGGAAATCCACGAAATACAGATGTAAGTCTGTGAGATGAATTAACAGAACACTATGCAGTTTCTCAGAAAGCTTCTTTCCAGATTTCATCTGAGGATAGTTCCTTTTTCAACATAGCCCTCTATGGGCTTCCAAATATCACTTTCCCAATTCCACAAGAACTGTCTTAGCGAAAGGCTTCTTGAGGCGAAAGCTGTAACTCTGTGAGATGATTTCACAGAACACAAAGAAGTTTCTCAGAAAGCTTCTTTCTCTTTGTTATCGGAGGATATTTCCTTTGGCCCTATAGTCTTCAAAGGGATCCGAAATATCTGTTCTCAGATTCCACAGAAATAAGGCTAGCAAAGAGATCCACGAAATACAGATGTAACTCTGTGAGATGAATTAACAGGACACTAAGCAGTTTCTAAGAAAGCTTCTTTCCAGATTTCATCTAAGGATATTTCCTTTTTCACCATAGCCCTCTATGGGCTTCCAAATATCACTTTGCCAATTCCACAAGAACTGTCTTAGCGAAAGGCTTCTTGAGGGGAAAGCTGTAACTCTGTGAGATGATTTCACAGAACACAAAGAAGTTTCTCAGAAAGCTTCTTTCTCTTTGTTATCGGAGGATATTTCCTTGGCCCTATAGTCTTCAAAGGGATCCGAAATATCTGTTCTCAGATTCCACAGAAATAAGGCTAGCAAAGAGATCCACGATATACAGATGTAACTCTGTGAGATGAATTAACAGGACACTAAGCAGTTTCTCAGAAAGCTTCTTTCCAGATTTCATCTGAGGGTATATCCTTTTACACCATAGCCCTCTATGGGCTTCCAAATATCACTTTGCCAATTCCACAAGAACTGTCTTAGCGAAAGGCTTCTTGAGGGGAAAGCTGTCAATCTGTGAGATGATTTCACAGAACACAAAGAAGTTTCTCAGAAAGCTTCTTTCTCTTTGTTATCGGAGGATATTTCCTTTGGCCTTATAGACTTCAAAGGGATCCAAAATATCTGTTCTCAGATTCCACAGAAATAAGGCTAGCAAAGAGATCCACGAAATACAGATGTAACTCTGTGAGATGAATTAACAGAACACTAAGCAGTTTCTCAGAAAGCTTCTTTCCAGATTTCATCTGAGGATATTTCCTTTTTCACCATAGTCCTCTAAGGCTTCCAAATATAACTTTGCCAATTCCACAAGAACTGTCTTAGCGAAAGGCTTCTTGAGGGGAAAGCTGTAACTCTGTGAGATGATTTCACAGAACACAAAGAAGTTTCTCAGAAAGCTTCTTTGTCTTTGTTATCGGAGGATATTTCCTTTGGCCCTATAGTCTTCAAAGGGATCCGAAATATCTGTTCTCAGATTCCACAGAAATAAGGCTAGCAAAGAGATCCACGAAATACAGATGTAACTCTGTGAGATGAATTAACAGAACACTAAGCAGTTTCTCAGAAAGCTTCTTTCCAGATTTCATCTGAGCATATTTCCTTTTTCACCATAGCCCTCTATGGCTTCCAAATATGACTTTGCCAATTCCACAAGAACTGTCTTAGCGAAAGGCTCCTTGGGGGAACGCTGTAACTCTGTGAGATGATTTCACAGAACACAAAGAAGTTTCTCAGAAAGCTTCTTTCTCTTTGTTATCGGAGGATATTTCCTTTGGCCCTATAGTCTTCAAAGGGATCCGAAATATCTGTTCTCAGATTCCACAGAAATAAGGCTAGCAAAGAGATCCACGAAATACAGATATAACTCTGTGAGATGAATTAACAGTACACTAAGCAGTTTCTAAGAAAGCTTCTTTCCAGATTTCATCTGAGGATATTTCCTTTTTCACCATAGCCCTCTAAGGGCTTCCAAATATCACTTTGCCAATTCCACAAGAACTGTCTTAGCGAAAGGCTTCTTGAGGGGAAAGCTGTAACTCTGTGAGATGATTTCACAGAACACAAAGAAGTTTCTCAGAAAGCTTCTTTCTCTTTGTTATCGGAGGATATTTCCTTTGGCCCTATAGACTTCAAAGGGATCCGAAATATCTGTTCTCAGATTCCACAGAAATAAGGCTAGCAAAGAGATCCACGAAATACAGATGTAACTCTCTGAGATGAATTAACAGAACACTAAGCAGTTTCTCAGAAAGCTTCTTTCCAGATTTCATCTGAGGATATTTCCTTTTTCACCATAGCCCTCTATGGCTTCCAAATATAACTTTGTCAATTCAACAAGAACTGTCTTAGCGAAAGGCTTCTTGAGGGGAAAGCTGTAACTCTGTGAGATGATTTCACAGAACACAAAGAAGTTTCTCAGAAAGCTTCTTTCTCTTTGTTATCGGAGGATATTTCCTTTGGCCCTGTAGACTTCAAAGGGATCCGAAATATCTGTTCTCAGATTCCACAGAAATAAGGCTAGCAAAGAGATCCACGAAATACAGATGTAACTCTGTGAGATGAATTAACAGAACACTAAGCAGTTTCTCAGAAAGCTTCTTTCCAGATTTCATCTGAGGATATTTCCTTTTTCACCATAGACCTCTATGGGCTTCCAAATATCACTTTGCCAATTCCACAAGAACTGTCTTAGCGAAAGGCTTCTTGAGGGGAAAGCTGTAACTCTGTGAGATGATTTCACAGAACACAAAGAAGTTTCTCAGAAAGCTTCTTTCTCTTTGTTATCCGAGGATATTTCCTTTGGCCCTATAGTCTTCAAAGGGATCCGAAATATCTGTTCTCAGATTCCACAGAAATAAGGCTAGCAAAGAGATCCACGAAATACAGATGTAACTCTGTGAGATGAATTAACAGAACACTAAGCAGTTTCTCAGAAAGCTTCTTTCCAGATTTCATCTGAGGATATTTCCTTTTTCACCATAGCCTTCTAAGGGCTTCCAAATATCACTTTGCCAATTCCACAAGAACTGTCTTAGCGAAAGGCTTCTAGATGGGAAAGCTGTGACTCTGTGAGATGATTTCACAGAACACAAAGAAGTTTCTAAGAAAGCTTCTTTCTCTTTGTTATCGGAGGATATTTCCTTTGGCCGTATAGTCTTCAAAGGGATCCGAAATATCTGTTCTCAGATTCCACAGAAATAAGGCTAGCAAAGAGATCCACGAAATACAGATGTAACTCTGTGAGATGAATTAACAGAACACTAAGCAGTTTCACAGAAAGCTTCTTTCCAGATTTCATCTGAGGATATTTCCTTTTTCACCATAGCCCTCTATGACTTCCAAATATCACTTTGCCAATTCCACAAGAACTGTCTTAGCGAAAGGCTTCTTGAGGGGAAAGCTGTAAGTCTGTGAGATGATTTCACAGAACACAAAGAAGTTTCTCAGAAAGCTTCTTTCTCTTTGTTATCGGAGGATATTTCCTTTGGCCCTATAGTCTTCAAAGGGATCCGATATATCTGTTCTCAGATTCCACAGAAATAAGGCTAGCAAAGAGATCCACGAAATACAGATGTAACTCTGTGAGATGAATTAACAGGACATTAAGCAGTTTCTAAGAAAGCTTCTTTCCAGATTTCATCTGAGGATATTTCCTTTTTCACCATAGCCCTCTATGGGCTTCCAAATATCACTTTGCCAATTCCACAAGAACTGTCTTAGCGAAAGGCTTCTTGAGGGGAAAGCTGTAACTCTGTGAGATGATTTCACAGAACACAAAGAAGTTTCTCAGAAAGCTTCTTTCTCTTTGTTATCGGAGGATATTTCCTTTGGCCCTATAGTCTTCAAAGGGATCCGAAATATCTGTTCTCAGATTCCACAGAAATAAGGCTAGCAAAGAGATCCACGAAATACAGATGTAACTCTGTGAGATGAATTAACAGGACACTAAGCAGTTTCTCAGAAAGCTTCTTTCCAGATTTCATCTGAGGGCATTTCCTTTTACACCATAGCCCTCTAAGGGCTTCCAAATATCACTTTGCCAATTCCACAAGAACTGTCTTAGCGAAAGGCTTCTTGAGGGGAAAGCTGTAACTCTGTGAGATGATTTCACAGAACACAAAGAAGTTTCTCAGAAAGCTTCTTTCTCTTTGTTATCGGAGGATATTTCCTTTGGCCTTATAGACTTCAAAGGGATCCGAAATATCTGTTCTCAGATTCCACAGAAATAAGGCTAGCAAAGAGATCCACGAAATACAGATGTAACTCTGTGAGATGAATTAACAGAACACTAAGCAGTTTCTCAGAAAGCTTCTTTCCAGATTTCATCTGAGGATATTTCCTTTTTCACCATAGTCCTCTAAGGCTTCCAAATATAACTTTGCCAATTCCACAAGAACTGTCTTAGCGAAAGGCTTCTTGAGGGGAAAGCTGTAACTCTGTGAGATGATTTCACAGAACACAAAGAAGTTTCTCAGAAAGCTTCTTTGTCTTTGTTATCGGAGGATATTTCCTTTGGCCCTATAGTCTTCAAAGGGATCCGAAATATCTGTTCTCAGATTCCACAGAAATAAGGCTAGCAAAGAGATCCACGAAATACAGATGTAACTCTGTGAGATGAATTAACAGAACACTAAGCAGTTTCTCAGAAAGCTTCTTTCCAGATTTCATCTGAGCATATTTCCTTTTTCACCATAGCCCTCTATGGCTTCCAAATATGACTTTGCCAATTCCACAAGAACTGTCTTAGCGAAAGGCTACTTGGGGGAACGCTGTAACTCTGTGAGATGATTTCACAGAACACAAAGAAGTTTCTCAGAAAGCTTCTTTCTCTTTGTTATCGGAGGATATTTCCTTTGGCCCTATAGTCTTCAAAGGGATCCGAAATATCTGTTCTCAGATTCCACAGAAATAAGGCTAGCAAAGAGATCCACGAAATACAGATATAACACTGTGAGATGAATTAACAGTACACTAAGCAGTTTCTAAGAAAGCTTCTTTCCAGATTTCATCTGAGGATATTTCCTTTTTCACCATAGCCCTCTAAGGGCTTCCAAATATCACTTTGCCAATTCCACAAGAACTGTCTTAGCGAAAGGCTTCTTGAGGGGAAAGCTGTAACTCTGTGAGATGATTTCACAGAACACAAAGAAGTTTCTCAGAAAGCTTCTTTCTCTTTGTTATCGGAGGATATTTCCTTTGGCCCTATAGACTTCAAAGGGATCCGAAATATCTGTTCTCAGATTCCACAGAAATAAGGCTAGCAAAGAGATCCACGAAATACAGATGTAACTCTCTGAGATGAATTAACAGAACACTAAGCAGTTTCTCAGAAAGCTTCTTTCCAGATTTCATCTGAGGATATTTCCTTTTTCACCATAGCCCTCTATGGCTTCCAAATATAACTTTGTCAATTCAACAAGAACTGTCTTAGCGAAAGGCTTCTTGAGGGGAAAGCTGTAACTCTGTGAGATGATTTCACAGAACACAAAGAAGTTTCTCAGAAAGCTTCTTTCTCTTTGTTATCGGAGGATATTTCCTTTGGCCCTATAGACTTCAAAGGGATCCGAAATATCTGTTCTCAGATTCCACAGAAATAAGGCTAGCAAAGAGATCCACGAAATACAGATGTAACTCTGTGAGATGAATTAACAGAACACTAAGCAGTTTCTCAGAAAGCTTCTTTCCAGATTTCATCTGAGGATATTTCCTTTTTCACCATAGACCTCTATGGGCTTCCAAATATCACTTTGCCAATTCCACAAGAACTGTCTTAGCGAAAGGCTTCTTGAGGGGAAAGCTGTAACTCTGTGAGATGATTTCACAGAACACAAAGAAGTTTCTCAGAAAGCTTCTTTCTCTTTGTTATCCGAGGATATTTCCTTTGGCCCTATAGTCTTCAAAGGGATCCGAAATATCTGTTCTCAGATTCCACAGAAATAAGGCTAGCAAAGAGATCCACGAAATACAGATGTAACTCTGTGAGATGAATTAACAGAACACTAAGCAGTTTCTCAGAAAGCTTCTTTCCAGATTTCATCTGAGGATATTTCCTTTTTCACCATAGCCTTCTAAGGGCTTCCAAATATCACTTTGCCAATTCCACAAGAACTGTCTTAGCGAAAGGCTTCTAGAGGGGAAAGCTGTGACTCTGTGAGATGATTTCACAGAACACAAAGAAGTTTCTAAGAAAGCTTCTTTCTCTTTGTTATCGGAGGATATTTCCTTTGGCCGTATAGTCTTCAAAGGGATCCGAAATATCTGTTCTCAGATTCCACAGAAATAAGGCTAGCAAAGAGATCCACGAAATACAGATGTAACTCTGTGAGATGAATTAACAGAACACTAAGCAGTTTCTCAGAAAGCTTCTTTCCAGATTTCATCTGAGGATATTTCCTTTTTCACCATAGCCCTCTATGACTTCCAAATATCACTTTGCCAATTCCACAAGAACTGTCTTAGCGAAAGGCTTCTTGAGGGGAAAGCTGTAAGTCTGTGAGATGATTTCACAGAACACAAAGAAGTTTCTCAGAAAGCTTCTTTCTCTTTGTTATCGGAGGATATTTCCTTTGGCCCTATAGTCTTCAAAGGGATCCGAAATATCTGTTCTCAGATTCCACAGAAATAAGGCTAGCAAAGAGATCCACGAAATACAGATGTAACTCTGTGAGATGAATTAACAGGACACTAAGCAGTTTCTAAGAAAGCTTCTTTCCAGATTTCATCTGAGGATATTTCCTTTTTCACCATAGCCCTCTATGGGCTTCCAAATATCACTTTGCCAATTCCACAAGAACTGTCTTAGCGAAAGGCTTCTTGAGGGGAAAGCTGTAACTCTGTGAGATGATTTCACAGAACACAAAGAAGTTTCTCAGAAAGCTTCTTTCTCTTTGTTATCGGAGGATATTTCCTTTGGCCCTATAGTCTTCAAAGGGATCCGAAATATCTGTTCTCAGATTCCACAGAAATAAGGCTAGCAAAGAGATCCACGAAATACAGATGTAACTCTGTGAGATGAATTAACAGGACACTAAGCAGTTTCTCAGAAAGCTTCTTTCCAGATTTCATCTGAGGGCATTTCCTTTTACACCATAACCCTCTAAGGGCTTCCAAATATCACTTTGCCAATTCCACAAGAACTGTCTTAGCGAAAGGCTTTTTGAGGGGAAAGTTGTAACTCTGTGAGATGATTTCACAGAACACAAAGAAGTTTCTCAGAAAGCTTCTTTCTCTTTGTTATCGGAGGATATTTCCTTTGGCCCTATAGACTTCAAAGGGATCCGAAATATCTGTTCTCAGATTCCACAGAAATAAGGCTAGGAAAGAGATCCACGAAATACAGATGTAACTCTGTGAGATGAATTAACAGAACACTAAGCAGTTTCTCAGAAAGCTTCTTTCCAGATTTCATCTGAGGATATTTCCTTTTTCACCATCGCCCTCTATGGCTTCCAAATATAACTTTGTCAATTCAACAAGAACTGACTTAGCGAAAGGCTTCTTGAGGGGAAAGCTGTAACTCTGTGAGATGATTTCACAGAACACAAAGAAGTTTCTCAGAAAGCTTCTTTCTCTTTGTTATCGGAGGATATTTCCTTTGGCCCTTTAGACTTCAAAGGGATCTGAAATATCTGTTCTCAGATTCCACAGAAATAAGGCTAGCAAAGAGATCCACGAAATACAGATGTAACTCTGTGAGATGAATTAACAGGACACTAAGCAGTTTCTCAGAAAGCTTCTTTCCAGATTTCATCTGAAGATATTTCCTTTTTCACCATAGACCTCTATGGGCTTCCAAATATCACTTTGCCAATTCCACAAGAACTGTCTTAGCGAAAGGCTTCTTGAGGGGAAAGCTGTAACTCTGTGAGATGATTTCACAGAACACAAAGAAGTTTCTCAGAAAGCTTCTTTCTCTTTGTTATCGGAGGATATTTCCTTTGGCCCTATAGTCTTCAAAGGGATCCGAAATATCTGTTCTCAGATTCCACAGAAATAAGGCTAGCAAAGAGATCCACGAAATACAGATGTAACTCTGTGAGATGAATTAACAGGACACTAAGCAGTATCTAAGAAAGCTTCTTTCCAGATTTCATCTGAGGATATTTCCTTTTTCACCATAGCCCTCTATGGGCTTCCAAATATCACTTTGCCAATTCCACAAGAACTGTCTTAGCGAAAGGCTTCTTGAGGGGAAAGCTGTAACTCTGTGAGATGATTTCACAGAACACAAAGAAGTTTCTCAGAAAGCTTCTTTCTCTTTGTTATCGGAGGATATTTCCTTTGGCCCTATAGTCTTCAAAGGGATCCGAAATATCTGTTCTCAGATTCCACAGAAATAAGGCTAGCAAAGAGATCCACGAAATACAGATGTAACTCTGTGAGATGAATTAACAGGACACTAAGCAGTTTCACAGAAAGCTTCTTTCCAGATTTCATCTGAGGATATTTCCTTTTTCACCATAGCCCTCTATGGGCTTCCAAATATCACTTTGCCAATTCCACAAGAACTGTCTTAGCGAAAGCCTTCCTGAGGGGAAAGCTGTGACTCTGTGAGATGATTTCACAGAACACAAAGAAGTTTCTCAGAAAGCTTCTTTCTCTTTGTTATCGGAGGATATTTCCTTTGGCCCTATAGTCTTCAAAGGGATCCGAAATATCTGTTCTCAGATTCCACAGAAATAAGGCTAGCAAAGAAATCCACGAAATACAGATGTAACTCTGTGAGATGAATTAACAGAACACTAAGCAGTTTCACAGAAAGCTTCTTTCCAGATTTCATTCGAGGATATTTCCTTTTTTACCATAGCCCTCTATGACTTCCAAATATCACTTTGCCAATTCCACAAGAACTGTCTTAGCGAAAGGCTTCTTGAGGGGAAAGCTGTAACTCTTTGAGATGATTTCAAAGAACACAAAGAAGTTTCTCAGAAAGCTTCTTTGTCTTTGTTATCGGAGGATATTTCCTTTGGCCCTATAGTCTTCAAAGGGATCCGAAATATCTGTTCTCAGATTCCACAGAAATAAGGCTAGCAAAGAGATCCACGAAATACAGATGTAACTCTGTGAGATGAATTAACAGAACACTAAGCAGTTTCACAGAAAGCTTCTTTCCAGATTTCATCCGAGGATATTTCCTTTTTCACCATAGCCTTCTAAGGGCTTCCAAATATCACTTTGCCAATTCCACAAGAACTGTCTTAGCGAAAGGCTTCTAGATGGGAAAGCTGTGACTCTGTGAGATGATTTCACAGAACACAAAGAAGTTTCTAAGAAAGCTTCTTTCTCTTTGTTATCGGAGGATATTTCCTTTGGCCGTATAGTCTTCAAAGGGATCCGAAATATCTGTTCTCAGATTCCACAGAAATAAGGCTAGCAAAGAGATCCACGAAATACAGATGTAACTCTGTGAGATGAATTAACAGAACACTAAGCAGTTTCACAGAAAGCTTCTTTCCAGATTTCATCTGAGGATATTTCCTTTTTCACCATAGCCCTCTATGACTTCCAAATATCACTTTGCCAATTCCACAAGAACTGTCTTAGCGAAAGGCTTCTTGAGGGGAAAGCTGTAACTCTGTGAGATGATTTCACAGAACACAAAGAAGTTTCTCAGAAAGCTTCTTTCTCTTTGTTATCGGAGGATATTTCCTTTGGCCCTATAGTCTTCAAAGGGATCCGAAATATCTGTTCTCAGATTCCACAGAAATAAGGCTAGCAAAGAGATCCACGAAATACAGATGTAACTCTGTGAGATGAATTAACAGGACACTAAGCAGTTTCTCAGAAAGCTTCTTTCCAGATTTCATCTGAGGGCATTTCCTTTTACACCATAACCCTCTAAGGGCTTCCAAATATCACTTTGCCAATTCCACAAGAACTGTCTTAGCGAAAGGCTTTTTGAGGGGAAAGTTGTAACTCTGTGAGATGATTTCACAGAACACAAAGAAGTTTCTCAGAAAGCTTCTTTCTCTTTGTTATCAGAGGATATTTCCTTTGGCCCTATAGACTTCAAAGGGATCCGAAATATCTGTTCTCAGATTCCACAGAAATAAGGCTAGGAAAGAGATCCACGAAATACAGATGTAACTCTGTGAGATGAATTAACAGAACACTAAGCAGTTTCTCAGAAAGCTTCTTTCCAGATTTCATCTGAGGATATTTCCTTTTTCACCATAGCCCTCTATGGCTTCCAAATATAACTTTGTCAATTCAACAAGAACTGACTTAGCGAAAGGCTTCTTGAGGGGAAAGCTGTAACTCTGTGAGATGATTTCACAGAACACAAAGAAGTTTCTCAGAAAGCTTCTTTCTCTTTGTTATCGGAGGATATTTCCTTTGGCCCTTTAGACTTCAAAGGGATCTGAAATATCTGTTCTCAGATTCCACAGAAATAAGGCTAGCAAAGAGATCCACGAAATACAGATGTAACTCTGTGAGATGAATTAACAGGACACTAAGCAGTTTCTCAGAAAGCTTCTTTCCAGATTTCATCTGAAGATATTTCCTTTTTCACCATAGACCTCTATGGGCTTCCAAATATCACTTTGCCAATTCCACAAGAACTGTCTTAGCGAAAGGCTTCTTGAGGGGAAAGCTGTAACTCTGTGAGATGATTTCACAGAACACAAAGAAGTTTCTCAGAAAGCTTCTTTCTCTTTGTTATCGGAGGAAATTTCCTTTGGCCCTATAGTCTTCAAAGGGATCCGAAATATCTGTTCTCAGATTCCACAGAAATAAGGCTAGCAAAGAGATCCACGAAATACAGATGTAACTCTGTGAGATGAATTAACAGGACACTAAGCAGTATCTAAGAAAGCTTCTTTCCAGATTTCATCTGAGGATATTTCCTTTTTCATCATAGCCCTCTATGGGCTTCCAAATATCTCTTTGCCAATTCCACAAGCACTGTCTTAGCGAAAGGCTTCTTGAGGGGAAAGCTGTAACTCTGTGAGATGATTTCACAGAACACAAAGAAGTTTCTCAGAAAGCTTCTTTCTCTTTGTTATCGGAGGATATTTCCTTTGGCCCTATAGTCTTCAAAGGGATCCGAAATATCTGTTCTCAGATTCCACAGAAATAAGGCTAGCAAAGAGATCCACGAAATACAGATGTAACTCTGTGAGATGAATTAACAGGACACTAAGCAGTTTCACAGAAAGCTTCTTTCCAGATTTCATCTGAGGATATTTCCTTTTTCACCATAGCCCTCTATGGGCTTCCAAATATCACTTTGCCAATTCCACAAGAACTGTCTTAGCGAAAGCCTTCCTGAGGGGAAAGCTGTGACTCTGTGAGATGATTTCACAGAACACAAAGAAGTTTCTCAGAAAGCTTCTTTCTCTTTGTTATCGGAGGATATTTCCTTTGGCCCTATAGTCTTCAAAGGGATCCGAAATATCTGTTCTCAGATTCCACAGAAATAAGGCTAGCAAAGAAATCCACGAAATACAGATGTAACTCTGTGAGATGAATTAACAGAACACTAAGCAGTTTCACAGAAAGCTTCTTTCCAGATTTCATCCGAGGATATTTCCTTTTTTACCATAGCCCTCTATGACTTCCAAATATCACTTTGCCAATTCCACAAGAACTGTCTTAGCGAAAGGCTTCTTGAGGGGAAAGCTGTAACTCTTTGAGATGATTTCAAAGAACACAAAGAAGTTTCTCAGAAAGCTTCTTTGTCTTTGTTATCGGAGGATATTTCCTTTGGCCCTATAGTCTTCAAAGGGATCCGAAATATCTGTTCTCAGATTCCACAGAAATAAGGCTAGCAAAGAGATCCACGAAATACAGATGTAACTCTGTGAGATGAATTAACAGAACACTAAGCAGTTTCTCAGAAAGCTTCTTTCCAGATTTCATCTGAGGATATTTCCTTTTTCACCATAGGCCTCTATGGGCTTCCAAATATCACTTTGCCAATTCCTCAAGAACTGTCTTAGCGAAAGTCTTCTTGAGGGGAAACCTGTAAGTCTGTGAGATGATTTCACAGAACACAAAGAAGTTTCTCAGAAAGCTTCTTTCTCTTTGTTATCGGAGGATATTTCCTTTGGCCCTATAGTCTTCAAAGGGATCCGAAATATCTGTTCTCAGATTCCACAGAAATAAGGCTAGCAAAGAGATCCACGAAATACAGATGTAACTCTGTGAGATGAATTAACAGGACACTAAGCAGTTTCTAAGAAAGCTTCTTTCCAGATTTCATCTGAGGATATTTCCTTTTTCACCATAGCCCTCTATGGGCTTCCAAATATCACTTTGCCAATTCCACAAGAACTGTCTTAGCGAAAGGCTTTTTGAGGGGAAAGCTGTAACTCTGTGAGATGATTTCACAGAACACAAAGAAGTTTCTCAGAAAGCTTCTTTCTCTTTGTTATCGGAGGATATTTCCTTTGGCCCTATAGACTTCAAAGGGATCCGAAATATCTGTTCTCAGATTCCACAGAAATAAGGCTAGCAAAGAGATCCACGAAATACAGATGTAACTCTGTGAGATGAATTAACAGAACACTAAGCAGTTTCTCAGAAAGCTTCTTTCCAGATTTCATCTGAGAATATTTCCTTTTTCACCATAGCCCTCTATGGCTTCCAAATATAACTTTGTCAATTCAACAAGAACTGTCTTAGCGAAAGGCTTCTTGAGGGGAAAGCTGTAACTCTGTGAGATGATTTCACAGAACACAAAGAAGTTTCTCAGAAAGCTTCTTTCTCTTTGTTATCGGAGGATATTTCCTTTGGCCCTATAGACTTCAAAGGGATCCGAAATATCTGTTCTCAGATTCCACAGAAATAAGGCTAGCAAAGAGATCCACGAAATACAGATGTAACTCTGTGAGATGAATTAACAGAACACTAAGCAGTTTCTCAGAAAGCTTCTTTCCAGATTTCATCTGAGGATATTTCCTTTTTCACCATAGACCTCTATGGGCTTCCAAATATCACTTTGCCAATTCCACAAGAACTGTCTTAGCGAAAGGCTTCTTGAGGGGAAAGCTGTAACTCTGTGAGATGATTTCACAGAACACAAAGAAGTTTCTCAGAAAGCTTCTTTCTCTTTGTTATCCGAGGATATTTCCTTTGGCCCTATAGTCTTCAAAGGGATCCGAAATATCTGTTCTCAGATTCCACAGAAATAAGGCTAGCAAAGAGATCCACGAAATACAGATGTAACTCTGTGAGATGAATTAACAGAACACTAAGCAGTTTCTCAGAAAGCTTCTTTCCAGATTTCATCTGAGGATATTTCCTTTTTCACCATAGCCTTCTAAGGGCTTCCAAATATCACTTTGCCAATTCCACAAGAACTGTCTTAGCGAAAGGCTTCTTGAGGGGAAAGCTGTGACTCTGTGAGATGATTTCACAGAACACAAAGAAGTTTCTCAGAAAGCTTCTTTCTCTTTGTTATCGGAGGATATTTCCTTTGGCCCTATAGTCTTCAAAGGGATCCGAAATATCTGTTCTCAGATTCCACAGAAATAAGGCTAGCAAAGAGATCCACGAAATACAGATGTAACTCTGTGAGATGAATTAATAGGTCACTAAGCAGTTTCTAAGAAAGCTTCTTTCCAGATTTCATCTGAGGATATTTCCTTTTTCACCATAGCCCTCTATGGGCTTCCAAATATCACTTTGCCAATTCCACAAGAACTGTCTTAGCGAAAGGCTTTTTGAGGGGAAAGCTGTAACTCTGTGAGATGATTTCACAGAACACAAAGAAGTTTCTCAGAAAGCTTCTTTCTCTTTGTTATCGGAGGATATTTCCTTTGGCCCTATAGACTTCAAAGGGATCCGAAATATCTGTTCTCAGATTCCACAGAAATAAGGCTAGCAAAGAGATCCACGAAATACAGATGTAACTCTGTGAGATGAATTAACAGAACACTAAGCAGTTTCTCAGAAAACTTCTTTCCAGATTTCATCTGAGAATATTTCCTTTTTCACCATAGCCCTCTATGGCTTCCAAATATAACTTTGTCAATTCAACAAGAACTGTCTTAGCGAAAGGCTTCTTGAGGGGAAAGCTGTAACTCTGTGAGATGATTTCACAGAACACAAAGAAGTTTCTCAGAAAGCTTCTTTCTCTTTGTTATCGGAGGATATTTCCTTTGGCCCTATAGACTTCAAAGGGATCCGAAATATCTGTTCTCAGATTCCACAGAAATAAGGCTAGCAAAGAGATCCACGAAATACAGATGTAACTCTGTGAGATGAATTAACAGAACACTAAGCAGTTTCTCAGAAAGCTTCTTTCCAGATTTCATCTGAGGATATTTCCTTTTTCACCATAGACCTCTATGGGCTTCCAAATATCACTTTGCCAATTCCACAAGAACTGTCTTAGCGAACGGCTTCTTGAGGGGAAAGCTGTGACTCTGTGAGATGATTTCACAGAACACAAAGAAGTTTCTCAGAAAGCTTCTTTCTCTTTGTTATCCGAGGATATTTCCTTTGGCCCTATAGTCTTCAAAGGGATCCGAAATATCTGTTCTCAGATTCCACAGAAATAAGGCTAGCAAAGAGATCCACGAAATACAGATGTAACTCTGTGAGATGAATTAACAGAACACTAAGCAGTTTCTCAGAAAGCTTCTTTCCAGATTTCATCTGAGGATATTTCCTTTTTCACCATAGCCTTCTAAGGGCTTCCAAATATCACTTTGCCAATTCCACAAGAACTGTCTTAGCGAAAGGCTTCTTGAGGGGAAAGCTGTGACTCTGTGAGATGATTTCACAGAACACAAAAAAGTTTCTAAGAAAGCTTCTTTCTCTTTGTTATCGGAGGATATTTCCTTTGGCCGTATAGTCTTCAAAGGGATCCGAAATATCTGTTCTCAGATTCCACAGAAATAAGGCTAGCAAAGAGATCCACGAAATACAGATGTAACTCTGTGAGATGAATTAACAGAACACTAAGCAGTTTCACAGAAAGCTTCTTTCCAGATTTCATCTGAGGATATTTCCTTTTTCACCATAGCCCTCTATGACTTCCAAATATCACTTTGCCAATTCCACAAGAACTGTCTTAGCGAAAGGCTTCTTGAGGGGAAAGCTGTAAGTCTGTGAGATGGTTTCACAGAACACAAAGAAGTTTCTCAGAAAGCTTCTTTCTCTTTGTTATCGGAGGATATTTCCTTTGGCCCTATAGTCTTCAAAGGGATCCGAAATATCTGTTCTCAGATTCCACAGAAATAAGGCTAGCAAAGAGATCCACGAAATACAGATGTAACTCTGTGAGATGAATTAACAGGACACTAAGCAGTTTCTAAGAAAGCTTCTTTCCAGATTTCATCTGAGGATATTTCCTTTTTCACCATAGCCCTCTATGGGCTTCCAAATATCACTTTGCCAATTCCACAAGAACTGTCTTAGCGAAAGGCTTCTTGAGGGGAAAGCTGTAACTCTGTGAGATGATTTCACAGAACACAAAGAAGTTTCTCAGAAAGCTTCTTTCTCTTTGTTATCGGAGGATATTTCCTTTGGCCCTATAGTCTTCAAAGGGATCCGAAATATCTGTTCTCAGATTCCACAGAAATAAGGCTAGCAAAGAGATCCACGAAATACAGATGTAACTCTGTGAGATGAATTAACAGGACACTAAGCAGTTTCTCAGAAAGCTTCTTTCCAGATTTCATCTGAGGGCATTTCCTTTTACACCATAGCCCTCTAAGGGCTTCCAAATATCACTTTGCCAATTCCACAAGAACTGTCTTAGCGAAAGGCTTTTTGAGGGGAAAGTTGTAACTCTGTGAGATGATTTCACAGAACACAAAGAAGTTTCTCAGAAAGCTTCTTTCTCTTTGTTATCGGAGGATATTTCCTTTGGCCCTATAGACTTCAAAGGGATCCGAAATATCTGTTCTCAGATTCCACAGAAATAAGGCTAGGAAAGAGATCCACGAAATACAGATGTAACTCTCTGAGATGAATTAACAGAACACTAAGCAGTTTCTCAGAAAGCTTCTTTCCAGATTTCATCTGAGGATATTTCCTTTTTCACCGTAGTCCTCTAAGGCTTCCAAATATCACTTTGCCAATTCCACAAGAACTGTCTTAGCGAAAGGCTTCTTGAGGGGAAAGCTGTAACTCTGTGAGATGATTTCACAGAACACAAAGAAGTTTCTCAGAAAGCTTCTTTGTCTTCGTTATCGGAGGATATTTCCTTTGGCCCTATAGTCTTCAAAGGGATCCGAAATATCTGTTCTCAGATTCCACAGAAATAAGGCTAGCAAAGAGATCCACGAAATACAGATGTAACTCTGTGAGATGAATTAACAGGACACTAAGCAGTTTCTAAGAAAGCTTCTTTCCAGATTTCATCTGAGGATATTTCCTTTTTCACCGTAGCCCTCTATGGGCTTCCAAATATCACTTTGCCAATTCCACAAGAACTGTCTTAGCGAAAGGCTTCTTGAGGGGAAAGCTGTAACTCTGTGAGATGATTTCACAGAACACAAAGAAGTTTCTCAGAAAGCTTCTTTCTCTTTGTTATCGGAGGATATTTCCTTTGGCCCTATAGTGTTCAAAGGGATCCGAAATATCTGTTCTCAGATTCCACAGAAATAAGGCTAGCAAAGAGATCCACGAAATACAGATGTAACTCTGTGAGATGAATTAACAGGACACTAAGCAGTTTCTCAGAAAGCTTCTTTCCAGATTTCATCTCAGGGTATTTCCTTTTACACCATAGCCCTCTATGGGCTTCCAAATATCACTTTGCCAATTCCACAAGAACTGTCTTAGCGAAAGGCTTCTTGAGGGGAAAGCTGTCAATCTGTGAGATGATTTCACAGAACACAAAGAAGTTTCTCAGAAAGCTTCTTTCTCTTTGTTATCGGAGGATATTTCCTTTGGCCCTATAGACTTCAACAGGATCCAAAATATCTGTTCTCAGATTCCACAGAAATAAGGCTAGCAAAGAGATCCACGAAATACAGATGTAACTCTGTGAGATGAATTAACAGAACACTAAGCAGTTTCTCAGAAAGCTTCTTTCCAGATTTCATCTGAGGATATTTCCTTTTTCACCATAGTCCTCTAAGGCTTCCAAATATAACTTTGGCAATTCCAAAAGAACTGTCTTAGCGAAAGGCTTCTTGAGGGGAAAGCTGTAAGTCTGTGAGATGATTTCACAGAACACAAAGAAGTTTCTCAGAAAGCTTCTTTCTCTTTGTTATCGGAGGATATTTCCTTTGGCCCTATAGTCTTCAAAGGGATCCGAAATATCTGTTCTCAGATTCCACAGAAATAAGGCTAGCAAAGAGATCCACGAAATACAGATGTAACTCTCTGAGATGAATTAACAGAACACTAAGCAGTTTCACAGAAAGCTTCTTTCCAGATTTCATCTGAGGATATTTCCTTTTTCACCATAGCCCTCTATGGGCTTCCAAATATCACTTTCCCAATTCCACAAGAACTGTCTTAGCGAAAGGCTTCTTGAGGGGAAAGCTGTAACTCTGTGAGATGATTTCACAGAACACAAAGAAGTTTCTCAGAAAGCTTCTTTCTCTTTGTTATCGGAGGATATTTCCTTTGGCCCTATAGTCTTCAAAGGGATCCGAAATATCTGTTCTCAGATTCCACAGAAATAAGGCTAGCAAAGAGATCCACGAAATACAGATATAACTCTGTGAGATGAATTAACAGAACACTAAGCAGTTTCTCAGAAAGCTTCTTTCCAGATTTCATCTGAGGATATTTCCTTTTTCACCATAGCCTTCTATGGGCTTCCAAATATCACTTTGCCAATTCCACAAGAACTGTCTTAGCGAAAGGCTTCTTGAGGGGAAAGCTGTAACTCTGTGAGATGATTTCACAGAACACAAAGAAGTTTCTCAGAAAGCTTCTTTCTCTTTGTTATCGGAGGATATTTCCTTTGGCCCTATAGTCTTCAAAGGGATCCGAAATATCTGTTCTCAGATTCCACAGAAATAAGGTTAGCAAAGAGATCCACGAAATACAGATGTAAGTCTGTGAGATGAATTAACAGAACACTAAGCAGTTTCTCAGAAAGCTTCTTTCCAGATTTCATCTGAGGATATTTCCTTTTTCACCATAGCCCACAATGGGCTTCCAAATATCACTTTGCCAATTCCACAAGAACTGTCTTAGCGAAAGGCTTCTTGAGGGGAAAGCTGTAACTCTGTGAGATGATTTCACAGAACACAAAGAAGTTTCTCAGAAAGCTTCTTTCTCTTTGTTATCGGAGGATATTTCCTTTGGCCCTATAGTCTTCAAAGGGATCCGAAATATCTGTTCTCAGATTCCACAGAAATAAGGCTAGCAAAGAGATCCACGAAATACAGAAGTAACTCTGTGAGATGAATTAACAGGACACTAAGCAGTTTCTAAGAAAGCTTCTTTCCAGATTTCATCTGAGGATATTTCCTTTTTCACCATAGCCCTCTATGGGCTTCCAAATATCACTTTGCCAATTCCACAAGAACTGTCTTAGCGAAAGGCTTCTTGAGGGGAAAGCTGTAACTCTGTGAGATGATTTCACAGAACACAAAGAAGTTTCTCAGAAAGCTTCTTTGTCTTTGTTATCGGAGGATATTTCCTTTGGCCCTATAGTCTTCAAAGGGATCCGAAATATCTGTTCTCAGATTCCACAGAAATAAGGCTAGCAAAGAGATCCACGAAATACAGATGTAAGTCTGTGAGATGAATTAACAGAACACTAAGCAGTTTCTCAGAAAGCTTCTTTCCAGATTTCATCTGAGGATATTTCCTTTTTCACCATAGCCCTCTATGGGCTTCCAAATATCACTTTGCCAATTCCACAAGAACTGTCTTAGCGAAAGGCTTCTTGAAGGGAAAGCTGTAACTCTGTGAGATGATTTCACAGAACACAAAGAAGTTTCTCAGAAAGCTTCTTTCTCTTTGTTATCGGAGGATATTTCCTTTGGCCCTATAGTCTTCAAAGGGATCCGAAATATCTGTTCTCAGATTCCACAGAAATAAGGCTAGCAAAGAGATCCACGAAATACAGAAGTAACTCTGTGAGATGAATTAACAGGACACTAAGCAGTTTCTAAGAAAGCTTCTTTCCAGATTTCATCTGAGGATATTTCCTTTTTCACCATAGCCCTCTATGGGCTTCCAAATATCACTTTGCCAATTCCACAAGAACTGTCTTAGCGAAAGGCTTCTTGAGGGGAAAGCTGTAACTCTGTGAGATGATTTCACAGAACACAAAGAAGTTTCTCAGAAAGCTTCTTTGTCTTTGTTATCGGAGGATATTTCCTTTGGCCCTATAGTCTTCAAAGGGATCCGAAATATCTGTTCTCAGATTCCACAGAAATAAGGCTAGCAAAGAGATCCACGAAATACAGATGTAAGTCTGTGAGATGAATTAACAGAACACTAAGCAGTTTCTCAGAAAGCTTCTTTCCAGATTTCATCTGAGGATATTTCCTTTTTCACCATAGCCCTCTATGGGCTTCCAAATATCACTTTGCCAATTCCACAAGAACTGTCTTAGCGAAAGGCTTCTTGAAGGGAAAGCTGTAACTCTGTGAGATGATTTCACAGAACACAAAGAAGTTTCTCAGAAAGCTTCTTTCTCTTTGTTATCAGAGGATATTTCCTTTGGCCCTGTAGACTTCAAAGGGATCCGAAATATCTGTTCTCAGATTCCAGAGAAATAAGGCTAGCAAAGAAATCCACGAAATACAGATGTAAGTCTGTGAGATGAATTAAGAGAACACTAAGCAGTTTCTCAGAAAGCTTCTTTCCAGATTTCATCTGAGGATAGTTCCTTTTTCACCATAGCCCTCTATGGGCTTCCAAATATCACTTTCCCAATTCCACAAAAACTGTCTTAGCGAAAGGCTTCTTGAGGGGAAAGCTGTAACTCTGTGAGATTATTTCACAGAATACAAAGAAGTTTCTCAGAAAGCTTCTTTGTCTTTGTTATCGGAGGATATTTCCTTTGGCCCTATAGTCTTCAAAGGGATCCGAAATATCTGTTCTCAGATTCCACAGAAATAAGGCTAGCAAAGAGATCCACGAAATACAGATGTAACTCTGTGAGATGAATTAACAGAACACTAAGCAGTTTCTCAGAAAGCTTCTTTCCAGATTTCATCTGAGGATATTTCCTTTTTCACCATAGCCCTCTATGGGCTTCCAAATATCACTTTGCCAATTCCACAAGAACTGTCTTAGCGAAAGTCTTCTTGAGGGGAAAGCTGTAACTCTGTGAGATGATTTCACAGAACACAAAGAAGTTTCTCAGAAAGCTTCTTTCTCTTTGTTATCGGAGGATATTTCCTTTGGCCCTATAGTCTTCAAAGGGATCCGAAATATCTGTTCTCAGATTCCACAGAAATAAGGCTAGCAAAGAGATCCACGAAATACAGATGTAAGTCTGTGAGATGAATTAACAGAACACTAAGCAGTTTCTCAGAAAGCTTCTTTCCAGATTTCATCTGAGGATATTTCCTTTTTCACCATAGCCCTCTATGGCTTCCAAATATCACTTTGCCAATTCCACAAGAACTGTCTTAGCGAAAGGCTTCTTGAGGGGAAAGCTGTAACTCTGTGAGATGATTTGAAAGAACACAAAGAAGTTTCTCAGAAAGCTTCTTTCTCTTTGTTATCGGAGGATATTTCCTTTGGACCTATAGTCTTCAAAGGGATCCGAAATATCTGTTCTCAGATTCCACAGAAATAAGGCTAGCAAAGAGATCCACGAAATACAGATGTAACTCTGTGAGATGAATTAACAGAACACTAAGCAGTTTCTCAGAAAGCTTCTTTCCAGATTTCATCTGAGGATATTTCCTTTTTCACCATAGCCCTCTATGGGCTTCCAAATATCACTTTGCCAATTCCACAAGAACTGTCTTAGCGAAAGGCTTCTTGAGGGGAAAGCTGTAACTCTGTGACATGATTTCACAGAACACAAAAAAGTTTCTCAGAAAGCTTCTTTCTCTTTGTTATCGGAGGATATTTCCTTTGGCCCTAGAGTCTTCAAAGGGATCCGAAATATCTGTTCTCAGATTCCACAGAAATAAGGCTAGCAAAGAGATCCACGAAATACAGATGTAACACTGTGAGATGAATTAACAGGACACTAAGCAGTTTCTAAGAAAGCTTCTTTCCAGATTTCATCTGAGGATATTTCCTTTTTCACCATAGCCCTCTATGGGCTTCCAAATATCACTTTGCCAATTCCACAAGAACTGTCTTAGCGAAAGGCTTCTTGAGGGGAAAGCTGTAACTCTGTGAGATGATTTCACAGAACACAAAGAAGTTTCTCAGAAAGCTTCTTTCTCTTTGTTATCGGAGGATATTTCCTTTGGCCCTATAGTCTTCAAAGGGATCCGAAATATCTGTTCTCAGATTCCACAGAAATAAGGTTAGCAAAGAGAACCACGAAATACAGATGTAACTCTGTGAGATGAATTAACAGGACACTAAGCAGTTTCTCAGAAAGCTTCTTTCCAGATTTCATCTGAGGGTATTTCCTTTTACACCATAGCCCTCTATGGGCTTCCAAATATCACTTTGCCAATTCCACAAGAACTGTCTTAGCGAAAGGCTTCTTGAGGGGAAAACTGTCAATCTGTGAGATGATTTCACAGAACACAAAGAAGTTTCTCAGAAAGCTTCTTTCTCTTTGTTATCGGAGGATGTTTCCTTTGGCCCTATAGTCTTCAAAGGGATCCGAAATATCTGTTCTCAGATTCCACAGAAATAAGGCTAGCAAAGAGATCCACGAAATACAGATGTAACTCTGTGAGATGAATTAACAGGACACTAAGCAGTTTCTCAGAAAGCTTCTTTCCAGATTTCATCTCAGGGTATTTCCTTTTACACCATAGCCCTCTATGGGCTTCCAAATATCACTTTGCCAATTCCACAAGAACTGTCTTAGCGAAAGGCTTCTTGAGGGGAAAGCTGTCAATCTGTGAGATGATTTCACAGAACACAAAGAAGTTTCTCAGAAAGCTTCTTTCTCTTTGTTATCGGAGGATATTTCCTTTGGCCCTATAGACTTCAACGGGATCCAAAATATCTGTTTTCAGATTCCACAGAAATAAGGCTAGCAAAGAGATCCATGAAATACAGATGTAACTCTGTGAGATGAATTAACAGAACACTAAGCAGTTTCTCAGAAAGCTTCTTTCCAGATTTCATCTGAGGATATTTCCTTTTTCACCATAGTCCTCTAAGGCTTCCAAATATAACTTTGCCAATTCCACAAGAACTGTCTTAGCGAAAGGCTTCTTGAGGGGAAAGCTGTAACTCTGTGACATGATTTCACAGAACACAAAGAAGTTTCTCAGAAAGCTTCTTTGTCTTCGTTATCGGAGGATATTTCCTTTGGCCCTATAGTCTTCAAAGGGATCCGAAATATCTGTTCTCAGATTCCACAGAAATAAGGCTAGCAAAGAGATCCACGAAATACAGAAGTAACTCTGTGAGATGAATTAACAGAACACTAAGCAGTTTCTCAGAAAGCTTCTTTCCAGATTTCATCTGAGGATATTTCCTTTTTAACCACAGCCCTCTATGGGCTTCCAAATATCACTTTGCCAATTCCACAAGAACTGTCTTAGCGAAAGGCTTCTTGAGGGGAAAGCTGTAACTCTGTGAGATGATTTCACAGAACACAAAGAAGTTTCTCAGAAAGCTTCTTTCTCTTTGTTATCGGAGGATATTTCCTTTGGCCCTATAGTCTTCAAAGGGATCCGAAATATCTGTTCTCAGATTCCACAGAAATAAGGCTAGCAAAGAGATCCACGAAATACAGATGTAACTCTGTGAGATGAATTAACAGGACACTAAGCAGTTTCTCAGAAAGCTTCTTTCCAGATTTCATCTCAGGGTATTTCCTTTTACACCATAGCCCTCTATGGGCTTCCAAATATCACTTTGCCAATTCCACAAGAACTGTCTTAGCGAAAGGCTTCTTGAGGGGAAAGCTGTCAATCTGTGAGATGATTTCACAGAACACAAAGAAGTTTCTCAGAAAGCTTCTTTCTCTTTGTTATCGGAGGATATTTCCTTTGGCCCTATAGACTTCAACGGGATCCAAAATATCTGTTCTCAGATTCCACAGAAATAAGGCTAGCAAAGAGATCCACGAAATACAGATGTAACTCTGTGAGATGAATTAACAGAACACTAAGCAGTTTCTCAGAAAGCTTCTTTCCAGATTTCATCTGAGGATATTTCCTTTTTCACCATAGTCCTCTAAGGCTTCCAAATATCACTTTGCCAATTCCACAAGAACTGTCTTAGCGAAAGGCCTCTTGAGGGGAAAGCTGTAACTCTGTGAGATGATTTCACAGAACACAAAGAAGTTTCTCAGAAAGCTTCTTTGTCTTCGTTATCGGAGAATATTTCCTTTGGCCCTATAGTCTTCAAAGGGATCCGAAATATCTGTTCTCAGATTCCACAGAAATAAGGCTAGCAAAGAGATCCACGAAATACAGATGTAACTCTGTGAGATGAATTAACAGAACACTAAGCAGTTTCTCAGAAAGCTTCTTTCCAGATTTCATCTGAGGATATTTCCTTTTTCACCATAGCCCTCTATGGGCTTCCAAATATCACTTTGCCAATTCCACAAGAACTGTCTTAGCGAAAGGCTTCTTGAGGGGAAAGCTGTAACTCTGTGAGATGATTTCACAGAACACAAAGAAGTTTCTCAGAAAGCTTCTTTCTCTTGTTATGGGAGGATATTTCCTTTGGCCCTATAGTCTTCAAAGGGATCCGAAATATCTGTTCTCAGATTCCACAGAAATAAGGCTAGCAAAGAGATCCACGAAATACAGATGTAACTCTGTGAGATGAATTAACAGAACACTAAGCAGTTTCTCAGAAAGCTTCTTTCCAGATTTCATCTGAGGATATTTCCTTTTTCACCATAGCCTTCTATGGGCTTCCAAATATCACTTTCCCAATTCCACAAGAACTGTCTTAGCGAAAGGCTTCTTGAGGGGAAAGCTGTAACTCTGTGAGATGATTTCACAGAACACAAAGAAGTTTCTCAGAAAGCTTCTTTCTCTTTGTTATCGGAGGATATTTCCTTTGGCCCTATAGTCTTCAAAGGGATCCGAAATATCTGTTCTCAGATTCCACAGAAATAAGGTTAGCAAAGAGATCCACGAAATACAGATGTAAGTCTGAGAGATGAATTAACAGAACACTAAGCAGTTTCTCAGAAAGCTTCTTTCCAGATTTCATCTGAGGATATTTCCTTTTTCACCATAGCCCACAATGGGCTTCCAAATATCACTTTGCCAATTCCACAAGAACTGTCTTAGCGAAAGGCTTCTTGAGGGGAAAGCTGTAACTCTGTGAGATGATTTCACAGAACACAAAGAAGTTTCTCAGAAAGCTTCTTTCTCTTTGTTATCGGAGGATATTTCCTTTGGCCCTATAGTCTTCAAAGGGATCCGAAATATCTGTTCTCAAATTCCACAGAAATAAGGCTAGCAAAGAGATCCACGAAATACAGATGTAAGTCTGTGAGATGAATTAACAGAACACTAAGCAGTTTCTCAGAAAGCTTCTTTCCAGATTTCATCTGAGGATATTTCCTTTTTCACCATAGCCCTCTATGGGCTTCCAAATATCACTTTGCCAATTCCACAAGAACTGTCTTAGCGAAAGGCTTCTTGAGGGGAAAGATGTAACTCTGTGAGATGATTTCAAAGAACACAAAGAAGTTTCTCAGAAAGCTTCTTTGTCTTTGTTATCGGAGGATATTTCCTTTGGCCCTATAGTCTTCAAAGGGATCCGAAATATCTGTTCTCAGATTCCACAGAAATAAGGCTAGCAAAGAGATCCACGAAATACAGATGTAACTCTGTGAGATGAATTAACAGAACACTAAGCAGTTTCTCAGAAAGCTTCTTTCCAGATTTCATCTGAGGATATTTCCTTTTTCACCATAGCCCTCTATGGGCTTCCAAATATCACTTTGCCAATTCCACAAGAACTGTCTTAGCGAAAGGCTTCTTGAGGGGAAAGCTGTAACTCTGTGACATGATTTCACAGAACACAAAGAAGTTTCTCAGAAAGCTTCTTTCTCTTTGTTATCGGAGGATATTTCCTTTGGCCCTATAGTCTTCAAAGGGATCCGAAATATCTGTTCTCAGATTCCACAGAAATAAGGCTAGCAAAGAGATCCACGAAATACAGATGAAACTCTGTGAGATGAATTAACAGGACACTAAGCAGTTTCTAAGAAAGCTTCTTTCCAGATTTCATCTGAGGATATTTCCTTTTTCACCATAGCCCTCTATGGGCTTCCAAATATCACTTTGCCAATTCCACAAGAACTGTCTTAGCGAAAGGCTTCTTGAGGGGAAAGCTGTAACTCTGTGACATGATTTCACAGAACACAAAGAAGTTTCTCAGAAAGCTTCTTTCTCTTTGTTATCGGAGGATATTTCCTTTGGCCCTATAGTCTTCAAAGGGATCCGAAATATCTGTTCTCAGATTCCACAGAAATAAGGCTAGCAAAGAGATCCACGAAATACAGATGTAACTCTGTGAGATGAATTAACAGGACACTAAGCAGTTTCTCAGAAAGCTTCTTTCCAGATTTCATCTGAGGGTATATCCTTTTACACCATAGCCCTCTATGGGCTTCCAAATATCACTTTGCCAATTCCACAAGAACTGTCTTAGCGAAAGGCTTCTTGAGGGGAAAGCTGTCAATCTGTGAGATGATTTCACAGAACACAAAGAAGTTTCTCAGAAAGCTTCTTTCTCTTTGTTATCGGAGGATATTTCCTTTGGCCCTATAGTCTTCAAAGGGATCCAAAATATCTGTTCTCAGATTCCACAGAAATAAGGCTAGCAAAGAGATCCACGAAATACAGATGTAACTCTGTGAGATGAATTAACAGAACACTAAGCAGTTTCTCATAAATCTTCTTTCCAGATTTCATCTGAGGATATTTCCTTTTTCACCATAGTCCTCTAAGGCTTCCAAATATAACTTTGCCAATTCCACAAGAACTGTCTTAGCGAAAGGCTTCTTGAGGGGAAAGCTGTAACTCTGTGAGATGATTTCACAGAACACAAAGAAGTTTCTCAGAAAGCTTCTTTGTCTTCGTTATCGGAGGATATTTCCTTTGGCCCTATAGTCTTCAAAGGGATCCGAAATATCTGTTCTCAGATTCCACAGAAATAAGGCTAGCAAAGAGATCCACGAAATACAGATGTAACTCTGTGAGATGAATTAACAGAACACTAAGCAGTTTCTCAGAAAGCTTCTTTCCAGATTTCATCTGAGGATATTTCCTTTTTCACCATAGCCCTCTATGGGCTTCCAAATATCACTTTGCCAATTCCACAAGAACTGTCTTAGCGAAAGGCTTCTTGAGGGGAAAGCTGTAACTCTGTGAGATGATTTCACAGAACACAAAGAAGTTTCTCAGAAAGCTTCTTTCTCTTTGTTATCGGAGGATATTTCCTTTGGCCCTATAGTGTTCAAAGGGATCCGAAATATCTGTTCTCAGATTCCACAGAAATAAGGCTAGCAAAGAGATCCACGAAATACAGATGTAACTCTGTGAGATGAATTAACAGGACACTAAGCAGTTTCTC
The DNA here is from genome assembly GCF_043159975.1 of Macaca nemestrina. Lineage (NCBI taxonomy): Eukaryota > Metazoa > Chordata > Mammalia > Primates > Cercopithecidae > Macaca > Macaca nemestrina. Next base: position 55,995,438 of record NC_092129.1, on the reverse strand, counting down.
AGAAAGCTTCTTTCCAGATTTCATCTCAGGGTATTTCCTTTTACACCATAGCCCTCTATGGGCTTCCAAATATCACTTTGCCAATTCCACAAGAACTGTCTTAGCGAAAGGCTTCTTGAGGGGAAAGCTGTCAATCTGTGAGATGATTTCACAGAACACAAAGAAGTTTCTCAGAAAGCTTCTTTCTCTTTGTTATCGGAGGATATTTCCTTTGGCCCTATAGACTTCAACAGGATCCAAAATATCTGTTCTCAGATTCCACAGAAATAAGGCTAGCAAAGAGATCCACGTAATACAGATGTAACTCTGTGAGATGAATTAACAGAACACTAAGCAGTTTCTCAGAAAGCTTCTTTCCAGATTTCATCTGAGGATATTTCCTTTTTCACCATAGTCCTCTAAGGCTTCCAAATATAACTTTGCCAATTCCACAAGAACTGTCTTAGCGAAAGGCTTCTTGAGGGGAAAGCTGTAAGTCTGTGAGATGATTTCACAGAACACAAAGAAGTTTCTCAGAAAGCTTCTTTCTCTTTGTTATCGGAGGATATTTCCTTTGGCCCTATAGTCTTCAAAGGGATCCGAAATATCTGTTCTCAGATTCCACAGAAATAAGGCTAGCAAAGAGATCCACGAAATACAGATGTAACTCTCTGAGATGAATTAACAGAACACTAAGCAGTTTCACAGAAAGCTTCTTTCCAGATTTCATCTGAGGATATTTCCTTTTTCACCATAGCCCTCTATGGGCTTCCAAATATCACTTTCCCAATTCCACAAGAACTGTCTTAGCGAAAGGCTTCTTGAGGGGAAAGCTGTAACTCTGTGAGATGATTTCACAGAACACAAAGAAGTTTCTCAGAAAGCTTCTTTCTCTTTGTTATCGGAGGATATTTCCTTTGGCCCTATAGTCTTCAAAGGGATCCGAAATATCTGTTCTCAGATTCCACAGAAATAAGGTTAGCAAAGAGATCCACGAAATACAGATGTAAGTCTGTGAGATGAATTAACAGAACACTAAGCAGTTTCTCAGAAAGCTTCTTTCCAGATTTCATCTGAGGATATTTCCTTTTTCACCATAGCCCACAATGGGCTTCCAAATATCACTTTGCCAATTCCACAAGAACTGTCTTAGCGAAAGGCTTCTTGAGGGGAAAGCTGTAACTCTGTGAGATGATTTCACAGAACACAAAGAAGTTTCTCAGAAAGCTTCTTTCTCTTTGTTATCGGAGGATATTTCCTTTGGCCCTATAGTCTTCAAAGGGATCCGAAATATCTGTTCTCAGATTCCACAGAAATAAGGCTAGCAAAGAGATCCACGAAATACAGAAGTAACTCTGTGAGATGAATTAACAGGACACTAAGCAGTTTCTAAGAAAGCTTCTTTCCAGATTTCATCTGAGGATATTTCCTTTTTCACCATAGCCCTCTATGGGCTTCCAAATATCACTTTGCCAATTCCACAAGAACTGTCTTAGCGAAAGGCTTCTTGAGGGGAAAGCTGTAACTCTGTGAGATGATTTCACAGAACACAAAGAAGTTTCTCAGAAAGCTTCTTTGTCTTTGTTATCGGAGGATATTTCCTTTGGCCCTATAGACTTCAAAGGGATCCGAAATATCTGTTCTCAGATTCCACAGAAATAAGGCTAGCAAAGAGATCCACGAAATACAGATGTAAGTCTGTGAGATGAATTAACAGAACCCTAAGCAGTTTCTCAGAAAGCTTCTTTCCAGATTTCATCTGAGGATATTTCCTTTTTCACCATAGCCCTCTATGGGCTTCCAAATATCACTTTGCCAATTCCACAAGAACTGTCTTAGCGAAAGGCTTCTTGAAGGGAAAGCTGTAACTCTGTGAGATGATTTCACAGAACACAAAGAAGTTTCTCAGAAAGCTTCTTTCTCTTTGTTATCGGAGGATATTTCCTTTGGCCCTATAGTCTTCAAAGGGATCCGAAATATCTGTTCTCAGATTCCACAGAAATAAGGCTAGCAAAGAGATCCACGAAATACAGATGTAAGTCTGTGAGATGAATTAACAGAACACTAAGCAGTTTCTCAGAAAGCTTCTTTCCAGATTTCATCTGAGGATATTTCCTTTTTCACCATAGCCCTCTATGGCTTCCAAATATCACTTTGCCAATTCCACAAGAACTGTCTTAGCGAAAGGCTTCTTGAGGGGAAAGCTGTAACTCTGTGAGATGATTTCAAAGAACACAAAGAAGTTTCTCAGAAAGCTTCTTTCTCTTTGTTATCGGAGGATATTTCCTTTGGACCTATAGTCTTCAAAGGGATCCGAAATATCTGTTCTCAGATTCCACAGAAATAAGGCTAGCAAAGAGATCCACGAAATACAGATGTAACTCTGTGAGATGAATTAACAGAACACTAAGCAGTTTCTCAGAAAGCTTCTTTCCAGATTTCATCTGAGGATATTTCCTTTTTCACCATAGCCCTCTATGGGCTTCCAAATATCACTTTGCCAATTCCACAAGAACTGTCTTAGCGAAAGGCTTCTTGAGGGGAAAGCTGTAACTCTGTGACATGATTTCACAGAACACAAAAAAGTTTCTCAGAAAGCTTCTTTCTCTTTGTTATCGGAGGATATTTCCTTTGGCCCTAGAGTCTTCAAAGGGATCCGAAATATCTGTTCTCAGATTCCACAGAAATAAGGCTAGCAAAGAGATCCACGAAATACAGATGTAACTCTGTGAGATGAATTAACAGGACACTAAGCAGTTTCTAAGAAAGCTTCTTTCCAGATTTCATCTGAGGATATTTCGTTTTTCACCATAGCCCTCTATGGGCTTCCAAATATCACTTTGCCATTTCCAGAAGAACTGTCTTAGCGAAAGGCTTCTTGAGGGGAAAGCTGTAACTCTGTGAGATGATTTCACAGAACACAAAGAAGTTTCTCAGAAAGCTTCTTTGTCTTCGTTATCGGAGGATATTTCCTTTGGCCCTATAGTCTTCAAAGGGATCCGAAATATCTGTTCTCAGATTCCACAGAAATAAGGCTAGCAAAGAGAACCACGAAATACAGATGTAACTCTGTGAGATGAATTAACAGGACACTAAGCAGTTTCTCAGAAAGCTTCTTTCCAGATTTCATGTGAGGGTATTTCCTTTTACACCATAGCCCTCTATGGGCTTCCAAATATCACTTTGCCAATTCCACAAGAACTGTCTTAGCGAAAGGCTTCTTGAGGGGAAAACTGTCAATCTGTGAGATGATTTCACAGAACACAAAGAAGTTTCTCAGAAAGCTTCTTTCTCTTTGTTATCGGAGGATATTTCCTTTGGCCCTATAGACTTCAAAGGGATCCAAAATATCTGTTTTCAGATTCCACAGAAATAAGGCTAGCAAAGAGATCCATGAAATACAGATGTAACTCTGTGAGATGAATTAACAGAACACTAAGCAGTTTCTCAGAAAGCTTCTTTCCAGATTTCATCTGAGGATATTTCCTTTTTCACCATAGTCCTCTAAGGCTTCCAAATATAACTTTGCCAATTCCACAAGAACTGTCTTAGCGAAAGGCTTCTTGAGGGGAAAGCTGTAACTCTGTGAGATGATTTCACAGAACACAAAGAAGTTTCTCAGAAAGCTTCTTTGTCTTCGTTATCGGAGGATATTTCCTTTGGCCCTATAGTCTTCAAAGGGATCCGAAATATCTGTTCTCAGATTCCACAGAAATAAGGCTAGCAAAGAGATCCACGAAATACAGAAGTAACTCTGTGAGATGAATTAACAGAACACTAAGCAGTTTCTCAGAAAGCTTCTTTCCAGATTTCATCTGAGGATATTTCCTTTTTAACCACAGCCCTCTATGGGCTTCCAAATATCACTTTGCCAATTCCACAAGAACTGTCTTAGCGAAAGGCTTCTTGAGGGGAAAGCTGTAACTCTGTGAGATGATTTCACAGAACACAAAGAAGTTTCTCAGAAAGCTTCTTTCTCTTTGTTATCGGAGGATATTTCCTTTGGCCCTATAGTCTTCAAAGGGATCCGAAATATCTGTTCTCAGATTCCACAGAAATAAGGCTAGCAAAGAGATCCACGAAATACAGATGTAACTCTGTGAGATGAATTAACAGGACACTAAGCAGTTTCTCAGAAAGCTTCTTTCCAGATTTCATCTCAGGGTATTTCCTTTTACACCATAGCCCTCTATGGGCTTCCAAATATCACTTTGCCAATTCCACAAGAACTGTCTTAGCGAAAGGCTTCTTGAGGGGAAAGCTGTCAATCTGTGAGATGATTTCACAGAACACAAAGAAGTTTCTCAGAAAGCTTCTTTCTCTTTGTTATCGGAGGATATTTCCTTTGGCCCTATAGACTTCAACGGGATCCAAAATATCTGTTCTCAGATTCCACAGAAATAAGGCTAGCAAAGAGATCCACGAAATACAGATGTAACTCTGTGAGATGAATTAACAGAACACTAAGCAGTTTCTCAGAAAGCTTCTTTCCAGATTTCATCTGAGGATATTTCCTTTTTCACCATAGTCCTCTAAGGCTTCCAAATATCACTTTGCCAATTCCACAAGAACTGTCTTAGCGAAAGGCTTCTTGAGGGGAAAGCTGTAACTCTGTGAGATGATTTCACAGAACACAAAGAAGTTTCTCAGAAAGCTTCTTTGTCTTCGTTATCGGAGGATATTTCCTTTGGCCCTATAGTCTTCAAAGGGATCCGAAATATCTGTTCTCAGATTCCACAGAAATAAGGCTAGCAAAGAGATCCACGAAATACAGATGTAACTCTGTGAGATGAATTAACAGAACACTAAGCAGTTTCTCAGAAAGCTTCTTTCCAGATTTCATCTGAGGATATTTCCTTTTTCACCATAGCCCTCTATGGGCTTCCAAATATCACTTTGCCAATTCCACAAGAACTGTCTTAGCGAAAGGCTTCTTGAGGGGAAAGCTGTAACTCTGTGAGATGATTTCACAGAACACAAAGAAGTTTCTCAGAAAGCTTCTTTCTCTTGTTATGGGAGGATATTTCCTTTGGCCCTATAGTCTTCAAAGGGATCCGAAATATCTGTTCTCAGATTCCACAGAAATAAGGCTAGCAAAGAGATCCACGAAATACAGATGTAACTCTGTGAGATGAATTAACAGAACACTAAGCAGTTTCTCAGAAAGCTTCTTTCCAGATTTCATCTGAGGATATTTCCTTTTTCACCATAGCCTTCTATGGGCTTCCAAATATCACTTTGCCAGTTCCACAAGAACTGTCTTAGCGAAAGGCTTCTTGAGGGGAAAGCTGTAACTCTGTGAGATGATTTCACAGAACACAAAGAAGTTTCTAAGAAAGCTTCTTTCTCTTTGTTATCGGAGGATATTTCCTTTGGCCCTATAGTCTTCAAAGGGATCCGAAATATCTGTTCTCAGATTCCACAGAAATAAGGTTAGCAAAGAGATCCACGAAATACAGATGTAAGTCTGTGAGATGAATTAACAGAACACTAAGCAGTTTCTCAGAAAGCTTCTTTCCAGATTTCATGTGAGGATAGTTCCTTTTTCACCGTAGCCCACAATGGGCTTCCAAATATCACTTTGCCAATTCCACAAGAACTGTCTTAGCGAAAGGCTTCTTGAGGGGAAAGCTGTAACTCTGTGAGATGATTTCACAGAACACAAAGAAGTTTCTCAGAAAGCTTCTTTCTCTTTGTTATCGGAGGATATTTCCTTTGGCCCTATAGTCTTCAAAGGGATCCGAAATATCTGTTCTCAGATTCCACAGAAATAAGGCTAGCAAAGAGATCCACGAAATACAGATGTAACTCTGTGAGATGAATTAACAGAACACTAAGCAGTTTCTCAGAAAGATTCTTTCCAGATTTCATCTGAGGATATTTCCTTTTTCACCATAGCCTTCTATGGGCTTCCAAATATCACTTTGCCAATTCCACAAGAACTGTCTTAGCGAAAGGCTTCTTGAGGGGAAAGCTGTAACTCTTTGAGATGATTTCACAGAACACAAAGAAGTTTCTCAGAAAGCTTCTTTCTCTTTGTTTTCGGAGGATATTTCCTTTGGCCCTATAGTCTTCAAAGGGATCCGAAATATCTGTTCTCAGATTCCACAGAAATAAGGCTAGCAAAGAGATCCACGAAATACAGATGTAACTCTCTGAGATGAATTAACAGAACACTAAGCAGTTTCTCAGAAAGCTTCTTTCCAGATTTCATCTGAGGATATTTCCTTTTTCACCATAGCCCTCTATGGGCTTCCAAATATCACTTTGCCAATTCCACAAGAACTGTCTTAGCGAAAGGCTTCTTGAGGGGAAAGCTGTAACTCTGTGAGATGATTTCACAGAACACAAAGAAGTTTCTCAGAAAGCTTCTTTCTCTTGTTATGGGAGGATATTTCCTTTGGCCCTATAGTCTTCAAAGGGATCCGAAATATCTGTTCTCAGATTCCACAGAAATAAGGCTAGCAAAGAGATCCACGAAATACAGATGTAACTCTGTGAGATGAATTAACAGAACACTAAGCAGTTTCTCAGAAAGCTTCTTTCCAGATTTCATCTGAGGATATTTCCTTTTTCACCATAGCCTTCTATGGGCTTCCAAATATCACTTTGCCAGTTCCACAAGAACTGTCTTAGCGAAAGGCTTCTTGAGGGGAAAGCTGTAACTCTGTGAGATGATTTCACAGAACACAAAGAAGTTTCTCAGAAAGCTTCTTTCTCTTTGTTATCGGAGGATATTTCCTTTGGCCCTATAGTCTTCAAAGGGATCCGAAATATCTGTTCTCAGATTCCACAGAAATAAGGTTAGCAAAGAGATCCACGAAATACAGATGTAAGTCTGTGAGATGAATTAACAGAACACTAAGCAGTTTCTCAGAAAGCTTCTTTCCAGATTTCATGTGAGGATAGTTCCTTTTTCACCGTAGCCCACAATGGGCTTCCAAATATCACTTTGCCAATTCCACAAGAACTGTCTTAGCGAAAGGCTTCTTGAGGGGAAAGCTGTAACTCTGTGAGATGATTTCACAGAACACAAAGAAGTTTCTCAGAAAGCTTCTTTCTCTTTGTTATCGGAGGATATTTCCTTTGGCCCTATAGTCTTCAAAGGGATCCGAAATATCTGTTCTCAGATTCCACAGAAATAAGGCTAGCAAAGAGATCCACGAAATACAGATGTAACTCTGTGAGATGAATTAACAGAACACTAAGCAGTTTCTCAGAAAGCTTCTTTCCAGATTTCATCTGAGGATATTTCCTTTTTCACCATAGCCTTCTATGGGCTTCCAAATATCACTTTGCCAATTCCACAAGAACTGTCTTAGCGAAAGGCTTCTTGAGGGGAAAGCTGTAACTCTGTGAGATGATTTCACAGAACACAAAGAAGTTTCTCAGAAAGCTTCTTTCTCTTTGTTTTCGGAGGATATTTCCTTTGGCCCTATAGTCTTCAAAGGGATCCGAAATATCTGTTCTCAGATTCCACAGAAATAAGGCTAGCAAAGAGATCCACGAAATACAGATGTAACTCTGTGAGATGAATTAACAGAACACTAAGCAGTTTCTCAGAAAGCTTCTTTCCAGATTTCATCTGAGGATATTTCCTTTTTCACCATAGCCTTCTAAGGGCTTCCAAATATCACTTTGCCAATTCCACAAGAACTGTCTTAGCGAAAGGCTTCTTGAGGGGAAAGCTGTAACTCTGTGAGATGATTTCACAGAACACAAAGAAGTTTCTCAGAAAGCTTCTTTCTCTTTGTTATCGAAGGATATTTCCTTTGGCCCTATAGTCTTCAAAGGGATCCGAAATATCTGTTCTCAGATTCTACAGAAATAAGGTTAGCAAAGAGATCCACGAAATAGAGATGTAAGTCTGTGAGATGAATTAACAGAACACTAAGCAGTTTCTCAGAAAGCTTCTTTCCAGATTTCATCTGAGGATATTTCCTTTTTCACCATAGCCCACAATGGGCTTCCAAATATCACTTTGCCAATTCCACAAGAACTGTCTTAGCGAAAGGCTTCTTGAGGGGAAAGCTGTAACTCTGTGAGATGATTTCACAGAACACAAAGAAGTTTCTCAGAAAGCTTCTTTCTCTTTGTTATCGGAGGATATTTCCTTTGGCCCTATAGTCTTCAAAGGGATCCGAAATATCTGTTCTCAAATTCCACAGAAATAAGGCTAGCAAAGAGATCCACGAAATACAGATGTAAGTCTGTGAGATGAATTAACAGAACACTAAGCAGTTTCTCAGAAAGCTTCTTTCCAGATTTCATCTGAGGATATTTCCTTTTTCACCATAGCCCTCTATGGCTTCCAAATATCACTTTGCCAATTCCACAAGAACTGTCTTAGCGAAAGGCTTCTTGAGGGGAAAGATGTAACTCTGTGAGATGATTTCAAAGAACACAAAGAAGTTTCTCAGAAAGCTTCTTTGTCTTTGTTATCGGAGGATATTTCCTTTGGCCCTATAGTCTTCAAAGGGATCCGAAATATCTGTTCTCAGATTCCACAGAAATAAGGCTAGCAAAGAGATCCACGAAATACAGATGTAACTCTGTGAGATGAATTAACAGAACACTAAGCAGTTTCTCAGAAAGCTTCTTTCCAGATTTCATCTGAGGATATTTCCTTTTTCACCATAGCCCTCTATGGGCTTCCAAATATCACTTTGCCAATTCCACAAGAACTGTCTTAGCGAAAGGCTTCTTGAGGGGAAAGCTGTAACTCTGTGACATGATTTCACAGAACACAAAGAAGTTTCTCAGAAAGCTTCTTTCTCTTTGTTATCGGAGGATATTTCCTTTGGCCCTATAGTCTTCAAAGGGATCCGAAATATCTGTTCTCAGATTCCACAGAAATAAGGCTAGCAAAGAGATCCACGAAATACAGATGAAACTCTGTGAGATGAATTAACAGGACACTAAGCAGTTTCTAAGAAAGCTTCTTTCCAGATTTCATCTGAGGATATTTCCTTTTTCACCATAGCCCTCTATGGGCTTCCAAATATCACTTTGCCAATTCCACAAGAACTGTCTTAGCGAAAGGCTTCTTGAGGGGAAAGCTGTAACTCTGTGAGATGATTTCACAGAACACAAAGAAGTTTCTCAGAAAGCTTCTTTCTCTTTGTTATCGGAGGATATTTCCTTTGGCCCTATAGTCTTCAAAGGGATCCGAAATATCTGTTCTCAGATTCCACAGAAATAAGGCTAGCAAAGAGATCCACGAAATACAGATGTAACTCTGTGAGATGAATTAACAGGACACTAAGCAGTTTCTCAGAAAGCTTCTTTCCAGATTTCATCTGAGGGTATATCCTTTTACACCATAGCCCTCTATGGGCTTCCAAATATCACTTTGCCAATTCCACAAGAACTGTCTTAGCGAAAGGCTTCTTGAGGGGAAAGCTGTCAATCTGTGAGATGATTTCACAGAACACAAAGAAGTTTCTCAGAAAGCTTCTTTCTCTTTGTTATCGGAGGATATTTCCTTTGGCCCTATAGTCTTCAAAGGGATCCAAAATATCTGTTCTCAGATTCCACAGAAATAAGGCTAGCAAAGAGATCCACGAAATACAGATGTAACTCTGTGAGATGAATTAACAGAACACTAAGCAGTTTCTCATAAATCTTCTTTCCAGATTTCATCTGAGGATATTTCCTTTTTCACCATAGTCCTCTAAGGCTTCCAAATATAACTTTGCCAATTCCACAAGAACTGTCTTAGCGAAAGGCTTCTTGAGGGGAAAGCTGTAACTCTGTGAGATGATTTCACAGAACACAAAGAAGTTTCTCAGAAAGCTTCTTTGTCTTCGTTTTCGGAGGATATTTCCTTTGGCCCTAAAGTCTTCAAAGGGATCCGAAATATCTGTTCTCAGATTCCACAGAAATAAGGCTAGCAAAGAGATCCACGAAATACAGATGTAACTCTGTGAGATGAATTAACAGTACACTAAGCAGTTTCTAAGAAAGCTTCTTTCCAGATTTCATCTGAGGATATTTCCTTTTTCACCATAGCCCTCTATGGGCTTCCAAATATCACTTTGCCAATTCCACAAGAACTGTCTTAGCGAAAGGCTTCTTGAGGGGAAAGCTGTAACTCTGTGAGATGATTTCACAGAACACAAAGAAGTTTCTCAGAAAGCTTCTTTCTCTTTGTTATCGGAGGATATTTCCTTTGGCCCTATAGTCTTCAAAGGGATCCGAAATATCTGTTCTCAGATTCCACAGAAATAAGGCTAGCAAAGAGATCCACGAAATACAGATGTAACTCTGTGAGATGAATTAACAGGACACTAAGCAGTTTCTCAGAAAGCTTCTTTCCAGATTTCATCTCAGGGTATTTCCTTTTACACCATAGCCCTCTATGGGCTTCCAAATATCACTTTGCCAATTCCACAAGAACTGTCTTAGCGAAAGGCTTCTTGAGGGGAAAGCTGTCAATCTGTGAGATGATTTCACAGAACACAAAGAAGTTTCTCAGAAAGCCTCTTTCTCTTTGTTATCGGAGGATATTTCCTTTGGCCCTATAGACTTCAACAGGATCCAAAATATCTGTTCTCAGATTCCACAGAAATAAGGCTAGCAAAGAGATCCACGAAATACAGATGTAACTCTGTGAGATGAATTAACAGAACACTAAGCAGTTTCTCAGAAAGCTTCTTTCCAGATTTCATCTGAGGATATTTCCTTTTTCACCATAGTCCTCTAAGGCTTCCAAATATAACTTTGCCAATTCCACAAGAACTGTCTTAGCGAAAGGCTTCTTGAGGGGAAAGCTGTAAGTCTGTGAGATGATTTCACAGAACACAAAGAAGTTTCTCAGAAAGCTTCTTTCTCTTTGTTATCGGAGGATATTTCCTTTGGCCCTATAGTCTTCAAAGGGATCCGAAATATCTGTTCTCAGATTCCACAGAAATAAGGCTAGCAAAGAGATCCACGAAATACAGATGTAACTCTCTGAGATGAATTAACAGAACACTAAGCAGTTTCACAGAAAGCTTCTTTCCAGATTTCATCTGAGGATATTTCCTTTTTCACCATAGCCCTCTATGGGCTTCCAAATATCACTTTCCCAATTCCACAAGAACTGTCTTAGCGAAAGGCTTCTTGAGGGGAAAGCTGTAACTCTGTGAGATGATTTCACAGAACACAAAGAAGTTTCTCAGAAAGCTTCTTTCTCTTTGTTATCGGAGGATATTTCCTTTGGCCCTATAGTCTTCAAAGGGATCCGAAATATCTGTTCTCAGATTCCACAGAAATAAGGCTAGCAAAGAGATCCACGAAATACAGATGTAACTCTGTGAGATGAATTAACAGAACACTAAGCAGTTTCTCAGAAAGCTTCTTTCCAGATTTCATCTGAGGATATTTCCTTTTTCACCATAGCCTTCTATGGGCTTCCAAATATCACTTTGCCAATTCCACAAGAACTGTCTTAGCGAAAGGCTTCTTGAGGGGAAAGCTGTAACTCTGTGAGATGATTTCACAGAACACAAAGAAGTTTCTCAGAAAGCTTCTTTCTCTTTGTTATCGGAGGATATTTCCTTTGGCCCTATAGTCTTCAAAGGGATCCGAAATATCTGTTCTCAGATTCCACAGAAATAAGGTTAGCAAAGAGATCCACGAAATACAGATGTAAGTCTGTGAGATGAATTAACAGAACACTAAGCAGTTTCTCAGAAAGCTTCTTTCCAGATTTCATCTGAGGATATTTCCTTTTTCACCATAGCCCACAATGGGCTTCCAAATATCACTTTGCCTATTCCACAAGAACTGTCTTAGCGAAAGGCTTCTTGAGGGGAAAGCTGTAACTCTGTGAGATGATTTCACAGAACACAAAGAAGTTTCTCAGAAAGCTTCTTTCTCTTTGTTATCGGAGGATATTTCCTTTGGCCCTATAGTCTTCAAAGGGATCCGAAATATCTGTTCTCAGATTCCACAGAAATAAGGCTAGCAAAGAGATCCACGAAATACAGAAGTAACTCTGTGAGATGAATTAACAGGACACTAAGCAGTTTCTAAGAAAGCTTCTTTCCAGATTTCATCTGAGGATATTTCCTTTTTCACCATAGCCCTCTATGGGCTTCCAAATATCACTTTGCCAATTCCACAAGAACTGTCTTAGCGAAAGGCTTCTTGAGGGGAAAGCTGTAACTCTGTGAGATGATTTCACAGAACACAAAGAAGTTTCTCAGAAAGCTTCTTTGTCTTTGTAATCGGAGGATATTTCCTTTGGCCCTATAGTCTTCAAAGGGATCCGAAATATCTGTTCTCAGATTCCACAGAAATAAGGCTAGCAAAGAGATCCACGAAATACAGATGTAAGTCTGTGAGATGAATTAACAGAACACTAAGCAGTTTCTCAGAAAGCTTCTTTCCAGATTTCATCTGAGGATATTTCCTTTTTCACCATAGCCCTCTATGGGCTTCCAAATATCACTTTGCCAATTCCACAAGAACTGTCTTAGCGAAAGGCTTCTTGAAGGGAAAGCTGTAACTCTGTGAGATGATTTCACAGAACACAAAGAAGTTTCTCAGAAAGCTTCTTTCTCTTTGTTATCGGAGGATATTTCCTTTGGCCCTATAGTCTTCAAAGGGATCCGAAATATCTGTTCTCAGATTCCACAGAAATAAGGCTAGCAAAGAGATCCACGAAATACAGAAGTAACTCTGTGAGATGAATTAACAGGACACTAAGCAGTTTCTAAGAAAGCTTCTTTCCAGATTTCATCTGAGGATATTTCCTTTTTCACCATAGCCCTCTATGGGCTTCCAAATATCACTTTGCCAATTCCACAAGAACTGTCTTAGCGAAAGGCTTCTTGAGGGGAAAGCTGTAACTCTGTGAGATGATTTCACAGAACACAAAGAAGTTTCTCAGAAAGCTTCTTTGTCTTTGTTATCGGAGGATATTTCCTTTGGCCCTATAGTCTTCAAAGGGATCCGAAATATCTGTTCTCAGATTCCACAGAAATAAGGCTAGCAAAGAGATCCACGAAATACAGATGTAAGTCTGTGAGATGAATTAACAGAACACTAAGCAGTTTCTCAGAAAGCTTCTTTCCAGATTTCATCTGAGGATATTTCCTTTTTCACCATAGCCCTCTATGGGCTTCCAAATATCACTTTGCCAATTCCACAAGAACTGTCTTAGCGAAAGGCTTCTTGACTGGAAAGCTGTAACTCTGTGAGATGATTTCACAGAACACAAAGAAGTTTCTCAGAAAGCTTCTTTCTCTTTGTTATCAGAGGATATTTCCTTTGGCCCTGTAGACTTCAAAGGGATCCGAAATATCTGTTCTCAGATTCCAGAGAAATAAGGCTAGCAAAGAAATCCACGAAATACAGATGTAAGTCTGTGAGATGAATTAAGAGAACACTAAGCAGTTTCTCAGAAAGCTTCTTTCCAGATTTCATCTGAGGATAGTTCCTTTTTCACCATAGCCCTCTATGGGCTTCCAAATATCACTTTCCCAATTCCACAAAAACTGTCTTAGCGAAAGGCTTCTTGAGGGGAAAGCTGTAACTCTGTGAGATTATTTCACAGAATACAAAGAAGTTTCTCAGAAAGCTTCTTTGTCTTTGTTATCGGAGGATATTTCCTTTGGCCCTATAGTCTTCAAAGGGATCCGAAATATCTGTTCTCAGATTCCACAGAAATAAGGCTAGCAAAGAGATCCACGAAATACAGATGTAACTCTGTGAGATGAATTAACAGAACACTAAGCAGTTTCTCAGAAAGCTTCTTTCCAGATTTCATCTGAGGATATTTCCTTTTTCACCATAGCCCTCTATGGGCTTCCAAATATCACTTTGCCAATTCCACAAGAACTGTCTTAGCGAAAGGCTTCTTGAGGGGAAAGCTGTAACTCTGTGAGATGATTTCACAGAACACAAAGAAGTTTCTCAGAAAGCTTCTTTCTCTTTGTTATCGGAGGATATTTCCTTTGGCCCTATAGTCTTCAAAGGGATCCGAAATATCTGTTCTCAGATTCCACAGAAATAAGGCTAGCAAAGAGATCCACGAAATACAGATGTAAGTCTGTGAGATGAATTAACAGAACACTAAGCAGTTTCTCAGAAAGCTTCTTTCCAGATTTCATCTGAGGATATTTCCTTTTTCACCATAGCCCTCTATGGCTTCCAAATATCACTTTGCCAATTCCACAAGAACTGTCTTAGCGAAAGGCTTCTTGAGGGGAAAGCTGTAACTCTGTGAGATGATTTCAAAGAACACAAAGAAGTTTCTCAGAAAGCTTCTTTCTCTTTGTTATCGGAGGATATTTCCTTTGGACCTATAGTCTTCAAAGGGATCCGAAATATCTGTTCTCAGATTCCACAGAAATAAGGCTAGCAAAGAGATCCACGAAATACAGATGTAACTCTGTGAGATGAATTAACAGAACACTAAGCAGTTTCTCAGAAAGCTTCTTTCCAGATTTCATCTGAGAATATTTCCTTTTTCACCATAGCCCTCTATGGGCTTCCAAATATCACTTTGCCAATTCCACAAGAACTGTCTTAGCGAAAGGCTTCTTGAGGGGAAAGCTGTAACTCTGTGACATGATTTCACAGAACACAAAAAAGTTTCTCAGAAAGCTTCTTTCTCTTTGTTATCGGAGGATATTTCCTTTGGCCCTAGAGTCTTCAAAGGGATCCGAAATATCTGTTCTCAGATTCCACAGAAATAAGGCTAGCAAAGAGATCCACGAAATACAGATGTAACACTGTGAGATGAATTAACAGGACACTAAGCAGTTTCTAAGAAAGCTTCTTTCCAGATTTCATCTGAGGATATTTCCTTTTTCACCATAGCCCTCTATGGGCTTCCAAATATCACTTTGCCATTTCCACAAGAACTGTCTTAGCGAAAGGCTTCTTGAGGGGAAAGCTGTAACTCTGTGAGATGATTTCACAGAACACAAAGAAGTTTCTCAGAAAGCTTCTTTCTCTTTGTTATCGGAGGATATTTCCTTTGGCCCTATAGTCTTCAAAGGGATCCGAAATATCTGTTCTCAGATTCCACAGAAATAAGGCTAGCAAAGAGAACCACGAAATACAGATATAACTCTGTGAGATGAATTAACAGGACACTAAGCAGTTTCTCAGAAAGCTTCTTTCCAGATTTCATCTGAGGGTATTTCCTTTTACACCATAGCCCTCTATGGGCTTCCAAATATCACTTTGCCAATTCCACAAGAACTGTCTTAGCGAAAGGCTTCTTGAGGGGAAAACTGTCAATCTGTGAGATGATTTCACAGAACACAAAGAAGTTTCTCAGAAAGCTTCTTTCTCTTTGTTATCGGAGGATATTTCCTTTGGCCCTATAGACTTCAAAGGGATCCAAAATATCTGTTTTCAGATTCCACAGAAATAAGGCTAGCAAAGAGATCCATGAAATACAGATGTAACTCTGTGAGATGAATTAACAGAACACTAAGCAGTTTCTCAGAAAGCTTCTTTCCAGATTTCATCTGAGGATATTTCCTTTTTCACCATAGTCCTCTAAGGCTTCCAAATATAACTTTGCCAATTCCACAAGAACTGTCTTACCGAAAGGCTTCTTGAGGGGAAAGCTGTAACTCTGTGAGATGATTTCACAGAACACAAAGAAGTTTCTCAGAAAGCTTCTTTGTCTTCGTTATCGGAGGATATTTCCTTTGGCCCTATAGTCTTCAAAGGGATCCGAAATATCTGTTCTCAGATTCCACAGAAATAAGGCTAGCAAAGAGATCCACGAAATACAGAAGTAACTCTGTGAGATGAATTAACAGAACACTAAGCAGTTTCTCAGAAAGCTTCTTTCCAGATTTCATCTGAGGATATTTCCTTTTTAACCACAGCCCTCTATGGGCTTCCAAATATCACTTTGCCAATTCCACAAGAACTGTCTTAGCGAAAGGCTTCTTGAGGGGAAAGCTGTAACTCTGTGAGATGATTTCACAGAACACAAAGAAGTTTCTCAGAAAGCTTCTTTCTCTTTGTTATCGGAGGATATTTCCTTTGGCCCTATAGTCTTCAAAGGGATCCGAAATATCTGTTCTCAGATTCCACAGAAATAAGGCTAGCAAAGAGATCCACGAAATACAGATGTAACTCTGTGAGATGAATTAACAGGACACTAAGCAGTTTCTCAGAAAGCTTCTTTCCAGATTTCATCTCAGGGTATTTCCTTTTACACCATAGCCCTCTATGGGCTTCCAAATATCACTTTGCCAATTCCACAAGAACTGTCTTAGCGAAAGGCTTCTTGAGGGGAAAGCTGTCAATCTGTGAGATGATTTCACAGAACACAAAGAAGTTTCTCAGAAAGCTTCTTTCTCTTTGTTATCGGAGGATATTTCCTTTGGCCCTATAGACTTCAACGGGATCCAAAATATCTGTTCTCAGATTCCACAGAAATAAGGCTAGCAAAGAGATCCACGAAATACAGATGTAACTCTGTGAGATGAATTAACAGAACACTAAGCAGTTTCTCAGAAAGCTTCTTTCCAGATTTCATCTGAGGATATTTCCTTTTTCACCATAGTCCTCTAAGGCTTCCAAATATCACTTTGCCAATTCCACAAGAACTGTCTTAGCGAAAGGCTTCTTGAGGGGAAAGCTGTAACTCTGTGAGATGATTTCACAGAACACAAAGAAGTTTCTCAGAAAGCTTCTTTGTCTTCGTTATCGGAGAATATTTCCTTTGGCCCTATAGTCTTCAAAGGGATCCGAAATATCTGTTCTCAGATTCCACAGAAATAAGGCTAGCAAAGAGATCCACGAAATACAGATGTAACTCTGTGAGATGAATTAACAGAACACTAAGCAGTTTCTCAGAAAGCTTCTTTCCAGATTTCATCTGAGGATATTTCCTTTTTCACCATAGCCCTCTATGGGCTTCCAAATATCACTTTGCCAATTCCACAAGAACTGTCTTAGCGAAAGGCTTCTTGAGGGGAAAGCTGTAACTCTGTGAGATGATTTCACAGAACACAAAGAAGTTTCTCAGAAAGCTTCTTTCTCTTGTTATGGGAGGATATTTCCTTTGGCCCTATAGTCTTCAAAGGGATCCGAAATATCTGTTCTCAGATTCCACAGAAATAAGGCTAGCAAAGAGATCCACGAAATACAGATGTAACTCTGTGAGATGAATTAACAGAACACTAAGCAGTTTCTCAGAAAGCTTCTTTCCAGATTTCATCTGAGGATATTTCCTTTTTCACCATAGCCTTCTATGGGCTTCCAAATATCACTTTGCCAGTTCCACAAGAACTGTCTTAGCGAAAGGCTTCTTGAGGGGAAAGCTGTAACTCTGTGAGATGATTTCACAGAACACAAAGAAGTTTCTCAGAAAGCTTCTTTCTCTTTGTTATCGGAGGATATTTCCTTTGGCCCTATAGTCTTCAAAGGGATCCGAAATATCTGTTCTCAGATTCCACAGAAATAAGGTTAGCAAAGAGATCCACGAAATACAGATGTAAGTCTGAGAGATGAATTAACAGAACACTAAGCAGTTTCTCAGAAAGCTTCTTTCCAGATTTCATCTGAGGATATTTCCTTTTTCACCATAGCCCACAATGGGCTTCCAAATATCACTTTGCCAATTCCACAAGAACTGTCTTAGCGAAAGGCTTCTTGAGGGGAAAGCTGTAACTCTGTGAGATGATTTCACAGAATACAAAGAAGTTTCTCAGAAAGCTTCTTTCTCTTTGTTATCGGAGGATATTTCCTTTGGCCCTATAGTCTTCAAAGGGATCCGAAATATCTGTTCTCAAATTCCACAGAAATAAGGCTAGCAAAGAGATCCACGAAATACAGATGTAAGTCTGTGAGATGAATTAACAGAACACTAAGCAGTTTCTCAGAAAGCTTCTTTCCAGATTTCATCTGAGGATATTTCCTTTTTCACCATAGCCCTCTATGGCTTCCAAATATCACTTTGCCAATTCCACAAGAACTGTCTTAGCGAAAGGCTTCTTGAGGGGAAAGATGTAACTCTGTGAGATGATTTCAAAGAACACAAAGAAGTTTCTCAGAAAGCTTCTTTGTCTTTGTTATCGGAGGATATTTCCTTTGGCCCTATAGTCTTCAAAGGGATCCGAAATATCTGTTCTCAGATTCCACAGAAATAAGGCTAGCAAAGAGATCCACGAAATACAGATGTAACTCTGTGAGATGAATTAACAGAACACTAAGCAGTTTCTCAGAAAGCTTCTTTCCAGATTTCATCTGAGGATATTTCCTTTTTCACCATAGCCCTCTATGGGCTTCCAAATATCACTTTGCCAATTCCACAAGAACTGTCTTAGCGAAAGGCTTCTTGAGGGGAAAGCTGTAACTCTGTGACATGATTTCACAGAACACAAAGAAGTTTCTCAGAAAGCTTCTTTCTCTTTGTTATCGGAGGATATTTCCTTTGGCCCTATAGTCTTCAAAGGGATCCGAAATATCTGTTCTCAGATTCCACAGAAATAAGGCTAGCAAAGAGATCCACGAAATACAGATGAAACTCTGTGAGATGAATTAACAGGACACTAAGCAGTTTCTAAGAAAGCTTCTTTCCAGATTTCATCTGAGGATATTTCCTTTTTCACCATAGCCCTCTATGGGCTTCCAAATATCACTTTGCCAATTCCACAAGAACTGTCTTAGCGAAAGGCTTCTTGAGGGGAAAGCTGTAACTCTGTGAGATGATTTCACAGAACACAAAGAAGTTTCTCAGAAAGCTTCTTTCTCTTTGTTATCGGAGGATATTTCCTTTGGCCCTATAGTCTTCAAAGGGATCCGAAATATCTGTTCTCAGATTCCACAGAAATAAGGCTAGCAAAGAGATCCACGAAATACAGATGTAACTCTGTGAGATGAATTAACAGGACACTAAGCAGTTTCTCAGAAAGCTTCTTTCCAGATTTCATCTGAGGGTTTATCCTTTTACACCATAGCCCTCTATGGGCTTCCAAATATCACTTTGCCAATTCCACAAGAACTGTCTTAGCGAAAGGCTTCTTGAGGGGAAAGCTGTCAATCTGTGAGATGATTTCACAGAACACAAAGAAGTTTCTCAGAAAGCTTCTTTCTCTTTGTTATCGGAGGATATTTCCTTTGGCCCTATAGTCTTCAAAGGGATCCAAAATATCTGTTCTCAGATTCCACAGAAATAAGGCTAGCAAAGAGATCCACGAAATACAGATGTAACTCTGTGAGATGAATTAACAGAACACTAAGCAGTTTCTCATAAATCTTCTTTCCAGATTTCATCTGAGGATATTTCCTTTTTCACCATAGTCCTCTAAGGCTTCCAAATATAACTTTGCCAATTCCACAAGAACTGTCTTAGCGAAAGGCTTCTTGAGGGGAAAGCTGTAACTCTGTGAGATGATTTCACAGAACACAAAGAAGTTTCTCAGAAAGCTTCTTTGTCTTCGTTATCGGAGGATATTTCCTTTGGCCCTATAGTCTTCAAAGGGATCCGAAATATCTGTTCTCAGATTCCACAGAAATAAGGCTAGCAAAGAGATCCACGAAATACAGATGTAACTCTGTGAGATGAATTAACAGAACACTAAGCAGTTTCTCAGAAAGCTTCTTTCCAGATTTCATCTGAGGATATTTCCTTTTTCACCATAGCCCTCTATGGGCTTCCAAATATCACTTTGCCAATTCCACAAGAACTGTCTTAGCGAAAGGCTTCTTGAGGGGAAAGCTGTAACTCTGTGAGATGATTTCACAGAACACAAAGAAGTTTCTCAGAAAGCTTCTTTCTCTTTGTTATCGGAGGATATTTCCTTTGGCCCTATAGTGTTCAAAGGGATCCGAAATATCTGTTCTCAGATTCCACAGAAATAAGGCTAGCAAAGAGATCCACGAAATACAGATGTAACTCTGTGAGATGAATTAACAGGACACTAAGCAGTTTCTCAGAAAGCTTCTTTCCAGATTTCATCTCAGGGTATTTCCTTTTACACCATAGCCCTCTATGGGCTTCCAAATATCACTTTGCCAATTCCACAAGAACTGTCTTAGCGAAAGGCTTCTTGAGGGGAAAGCTGTCAATCTGTGAGATGATTTCACAGAACACAAAGAAGTTTCTCAGAAAGCTTCTTTCTCTTTGTTATCGGAGGATATTTCCTTTGGCCCTATAGACTTCAACAGGATCCAAAATATCTGTTCTCAGATTCCACAGAAATAAGGCTAGCAAAGAGATCCACGAAATACAGATGTAACTCTGTGAGATGAATTAACAGAACACTAAGCAGTTTCTCAGAAAGCTTCTTTCCAGATTTCATCTGAGGATATTTCCTTTTTCACCATAGTCCTCTAAGGCTTCCAAATATAACTTTGCCAATTCCACAAGAACTGTCTTAGCGAAAGGCTTCTTGAGGGGAAAGCTGTAAGTCTGTGAGATGATTTCACAGAACACAAAGAAGTTTCTCAGAAAGCTTCTTTCTCTTTGTTATCGGAGGATATTTCCTTTGGCCCTATAGTCTTCAAAGGGATCCGAAATATCTGTTCTCAGATTCCACAGAAATAAGGCTAGCAAAGAGATCCACGAAATACAGATGTAACTCTCTGAGATGAATTAACAGAACACTAAGCAGTTTCACAGAAAGCTTCTTTCCAGATTTCATCTGAGGATATTTCCTTTTTCACCATAGCCCTCTATGGGCTTCCAAATATCACTTTGCCAATTCCACAAGAACTGTCTTAGCGAAAGGCTTCTTGAGGGGAAAGCTGTAACTCTGTGAGATGATTTCACAGAACACAAAGAAGTTTCTCCGAAAGCTTCTTTGTCTTTGTTATCGGAGGATATTTCCTTTGGCCCTATAGTCTTCAAAGGGATCCGAAATATCTGTTCTCAGATTCCACAGAAATAAGGCTAGCAAAGAGATCCACGAAATACAGATGTAACTCTGTGAGATGAATTAACTGAACACTAAGCAGTTTCTCAGAAAGCTTCTTTCCAGATTTCATCTGAGGATATTTCCTTTTTCACCATAGCCTTCTATGGGCTTCCAAATATCACTTTGCCAATTCCACAAGAACTGTCTTAGCGAAAGGCTTCTTGAGGGGAAAGCTGTAACTCTGTGAGATGATTTCACAGAACACAAAGAAGTTTCTCAGAAAGCTTCTTTCTCTTTGTTATCGGAGGATATTTCCTTTGGCCCTATAGTCTTCAAAGGGATCCGAAATATCTGTTCTCAGATTCCACAGAAATAAGGTTAGCAAAGAGATCCACGAAATACAGATGTAAGTCTGTGAGATGAATTAACAGAACACTAAGCAGTTTCTCAGAAAGCTTCTTTCCAGATTTCATCTGAGGATATTTCCTTTTTCACCATAGCCCACAATGGGCTTCCAAATATCACTTTGCCAATTCCACAAGAACTGTCTTAGCGAAAGGCTTCTTGAGGGGAAAGCTGTAACTCTGTGAGATGATTTCACAGAACACAAAGAAGTTTCTCAGAAAGCTTCTTTCTCTTTGTTATCGGAGGATATTTCCTTTGGCCCTATAATCTTCAAAGGGATCCGAAATATCTGTTCTCAGATTCCACAGAAATAAGGCTAGCAAAGAGATCCACGAAATACAGAAGTAACTCGGTGAGATGAATTAACAGGACACTAAGCAGTTTCTAAGAAAGCTTCTTTCCAGATTTCATCTGAGGATATTTCCTTTTTCACCATACCCTCTATGGGCTTCCAAATATCACTTTGCCAATTCCACAAGAACTGTCTTAGCGAAAGGCTTCTTGAGGGGAAAGCTGTAACTCTGTGAGATGATTTCACAGAACACAAAGAAGTTTCTCAGAAAGCTTCTTTGTCTTTGTTATCGGAGGATATTTCCTTTGGCCCTATACTTCAAAGGGATCCGAAATATCTGTTCTCAGATTCCACAGAAATAAGGCTAGCAAAGAGATCCACGAAATACAGATGTAAGTCTGTGAGATGAATTAACAGAACCCTAAGCAGTTTCTCAGAAAGCTTCTTTCCAGATTTCATCTGAGGATATTTCCTTTTTCACCATAGCCCTCTATGGGCTTCCAAATATCACTTTGCCAATTCCACAAGAACTGTCTTAGCGAAAGGCTTCTTGAAGGGAAAGCTGTAACTCTGTGAGATGATTTCACAGAACACAAAGAAGTTTCTCAGAAAGCTTCTTTCTCTTTGTTATCGGAGGATATTTCCTTTGGCCCTATAGTCTTCAAAGGGATCCGAAATATCTGTTCTCAGATTCCACAGAAATAAGGCTAGCAAAGAGATCCACGAAATACAGATGTAACTCTGTGAGATGAATTAACAGAACACTAAGCAGTTTCTCAGAAAGCTTCTTTCCAGATTTCATCTGAGGATATTTCCTTTTTCACCATAGCCTTCTATGGGCTTCCAAATATCACTTTGCCAATTCCACAAGAACTGTCTTAGCGAAAGGCTTCTTGAGGGGAAAGCTGTAACTCTGTGAGATGATTTCACAGAACACAAAGAAGTTTCTCAGAAAGCTTCTTTCTCTTTGTTTTCGGAGGATATTTCCTTTGGCCCTATAGTCTTCAAAGGGATCCGAAATATCTGTTCTCAGATTCCACAGAAATAAGGCTAGCAAAGAGATCCACGAAATACAGATGTAACTCTGTGAGATGAATTAACAGAACACTAAGCAGTTTCTCAGAAAGCTTCTTTCCAGATTTCATCTGAGGATATTTCCTTTTTCACCATAGCCTTCTAAGGGCTTCCAAATATCACTTTGCCAATTCCACAAGAACTGTCTTAGCGAAAGGCTTCTTGAGGGGAAAGCTGTAACTCTGTGAGATGATTTCACAGAACACAAAGAATTTTCTCAGAAAGCTTCTTTCTCTTTGTTATCGAAGGATATTTCCTTTGGCCCTATAGTCTTCAAAGGGATCCGAAATATCTGTTCTCAGATTCTACAGAAATAAGGTTAGCAAAGAGATCCACGAAATAGAGATGTAAGTCTGTGAGATGAATTAACAGAACACTAAGCAGTTTCTCAGAAAGCTTCTTTCCAGATTTCATCTGAGGATATTTCCTTTTTCACCATAGCCCACTATGGGCTTCCAAATATCACTTTGCCAATTCCACAAGAACTGTCTTAGCGAAAGGCTTCTTGAGGGGAAAGCTGTAACTCTGTGTGATGATTTCACAGAACACAAAGAAGTTTCTCAGAAAGCTTCTTTCTCTTTGTTATCGGAGGATATTTCCTTTGGCCCTATAGTCTTCAAAGGGATCCGAAATATCTGTTCTCAGATTCCACAGAAATAAGGTTAGCAAAGAGATCCACGAAATACAGATGTAAGTCTGTGAGATGAATTAACAGAACACTAAGCAGTTTCTCAGAAAGCTTCTTTCAAGATTTCATGTGAGGATAGTTCCTTTTTCACCGTAGCCCACAATGGGCTTCCAAATATCACTTTGCCAATTCCACAAGAACTGTCTTAGCGAAAGGCTTCTTCAGGGGAAAGCTGTAACTCTGTGGGATGATTTCACAGAACACAAAGAAGTTTCTCAGAAAGCTTCTTTCTCTTTGTTATCCGAGGATATTTCCTTTGGCCCTATAGTCTTCAAAGGGATCCGAAATATCTGTTCTCAGATTCCACAGAAATAAGGCTAGCAAAGAGATCCACGAAATACAGATGTAACTCTGTGAGTTGAATTAACAGAACACTAAGCAGTTTCTCAGAAAGCTTCTTTCCAGATTTCATCTGAGGATATTTCCTTTTTCACCATAGCCTTCTATGGGCTTCCAAATATCACTTTGCCAATTCCACAAGAACTGTCTTAGCGAAAGGCTTCTTGAGGGGAAAGCTGTAACTCTGTGAAATGATTTCACAGAACACAAAGAAGTTTCTCAGAAAGCTTCTTTCTCTTTGTTATCGGAGGATATTTCCTTTGGCCCTATAGTCTTCAAAGGGATCCGAAATATCTGTTCTCAGATTCCACAGAAATAAGGCTCGCAAAGAGATCCACGAAATACAGATGTAAGTCTGTGAGATGAATTAACAGAACACTAAGCAGTTTCTCAGAAAGCTTCTTTCCAGATTTCATCTGAGGATATTTCCTTTTTCACCATAGCCCACTATGGGCTTCCAAATATCACTTTGCCAATTCCACAAGAACTGTCTTAGCGAAAGGCTTCTTGAGGGGAAAGCTGTAACTCTGTGAGATGATTTCACAGAACACAAAGAAGTTTCTCAGAAAGCTTCTTTCTCTTTCTTATCGGAGGATATTTCCTTTGGCCCTATAGTCTTCAAAGGGATCCGAAATATCTGTTCTCAGATTCCACAGAAATAAGGCTAGCAAAGAGATCCACGAAATACAGATGTAACTCTCTGAGATGAATTAACAGAACACTAAGCAGTTTCACAGAAAGCTTCTTTCCAGATTTCATCTGAGGATATTTCCTTTTTCACCATAGCCCTCTATGGGCTTCCAAATATCACTTTCCCAATTCCACAAGAACTGTCTTAGCGAAAGGCTTCTTGAGGGGAAAGCTGTAACTCTGTGAGATGATTTCACAGAACACAAAGAAGTTTCTCAGAAAGCTTCTTTCTCTTTGTTATCGGAGGATATTTCCTTTGGCCCTATAGTCTTCAAAGGGATCCGAAATATCTGTTCTCAGATTCCACAGAAATAAGGCTAGCAAAGAGATCCACGAAATACAGATGTAACTCTGTGAGATGAATTAACAGAACACTAAGCAGTTTCTCAGAAAGCTTCTTTCCAGATTTCATCTGAGGATATTTCCTTTTTCACCATAGCCTTCTAAGGGCTTCCAAATATCACTTTGCCAATTCCACAAGAACTGTCTTAGCGAAAGGCTTCTT
Source organism: Macaca nemestrina (assembly GCF_043159975.1). Lineage (NCBI taxonomy): Eukaryota > Metazoa > Chordata > Mammalia > Primates > Cercopithecidae > Macaca > Macaca nemestrina. The sequence goes on along the minus strand of NC_092129.1, from coordinate 55,970,644 downwards.
GAGGGGAAAGCTGTAACTCTGTGAGATGATTTCACAGAACACAAAGAAGTTTCTCAGAAAGCTTCTTTCTCTTTGTTATCGGAGGATATTTCCTTTGGCCCTATAGTCTTCAAAGGGATCCGAAATATCTGTTCTCAGATTCCACAGAAATAAGGTTAGCAAAGAGATCCACGAAATACAGATGTAAGTCTGAGAGATGAATTAACAGAACACTAAGCAGTTTCTCAGAAAGCTTCTTTCCAGATTTCATCTGAGGATATTTCCTTTTTCACCATAGCCCACAATGGGCTTCCAAATATCACTTTGCCAATTCCACAAGAACTGTCTTAGCGAAAGGCTTCTTGAGGGGAAAGCTGTAACTCTGTGAGATGATTTCACAGAACACAAAGAAGTTTCTCAGAAAGCTTCTTTCTCTTTGTTATCGGAGGATATTTCCTTTGGCCCTATAGTCTTCAAAGGGATCCGAAATATCTGTTCTCAAATTCCACAGAAATAAGGCTAGCAAAGAGATCCACGAAATACAGATGTAAGTCTGTGAGATGAATTAACAGAACACTAAGCAGTTTCTCAGAAAGCTTCTTTCCAGATTTCATCTGAGGATATTTCCTTTTTCACCATAGCCCTCTATGGCTTCCAAATATCACTTTGCCAATTCCACAAGAACTGTCTTAGCGAAAGGCTTCTTGAGGGGAAAGATGTAACTCTGTGAGATGATTTCAAAGAACACAAAGAAGTTTCTCAGAAAGCTTCTTTGTCTTTGTTATCGGAGGATATTTCCTTTGGCCCTATAGTCTTCAAAGGGATCCGAAATATCTGTTCTCAGATTCCACAGAAATAAGGCTAGCAAAGAGATCCACGAAATACAGATGTAACTCTGTGAGATGAATTAACAGAACACTAAGCAGTTTCTCAGAAAGCTTCTTTCCAGATTTCATCTGAGGATATTTCCTTTTTCACCATAGCCCTCTATGGGCTTCCAAATATCACTTTGCCAATTCCACAAGAACTGTCTTAGCGAAAGGCTTCTTGAGGGGAAAGCTGTAACTCTGTGACATGATTTCACAGAACACAAAGAAGTTTCTCAGAAAGCTTCTTTCTCTTTGTTATCGGAGGATATTTCCTTTGGCCCTATAGTCTTCAAAGGGATCCGAAATATCTGTTCTCAGATTCCACAGAAATAAGGCTAGCAAAGAGATCCACGAAATACAGATGAAACTCTGTGAGATGAATTAACAGGACACTAAGCAGTTTCTAAGAAAGCTTCTTTCCAGATTTCATCTGAGGATATTTCCTTTTTCACCATAGCCCTCTATGGGCTTCCAAATATCACTTTGCCAATTCCACAAGAACTGTCTTAGCGAAAGGCTTCTTGAGGGGAAAGCTGTAACTCTGTGAGATGATTTCACAGAACACAAAGAAGTTTCTCAGAAAGCTTCTTTCTCTTTGTTATCGGAGGATATTTCCTTTGGCCCTATAGTCTTCAAAGGGATCCGAAATATCTGTTCTCAGATTCCTCAGAAATAAGGCTAGCAAAGAGATCCACGAAATACAGATGTAACTCTGTGAGATGAATTAACAGGACACTAAGCAGTTTCTCAGAAAGCTTCTTTCCAGATTTCATCTGAGGGTATATCCTTTTACACCATAGCCCTCTATGGGCTTCCAAATATCACTTTGCCAATTCCACAAGAACTGTCTTAGCGAAAGGCTTCTTGAGGGGAAAGCTGTCAATCTGTGAGATGATTTCACAGAACACAAAGAAGTTTCTCAGAAAGCTTCTTTCTCTTTGTTATCGGAGGATATTTCCTTTGGCCCTATAGTCTTCAAAGGGATCCAAAATATCTGTTCTCAGATTCCACAGAAATAAGGCTAGCAAAGAGATCCACGAAATACAGATGTAACTCTGTGAGATGAATTAACAGAACACTAAGCAGTTTCTCATAAATCTTCTTTCCAGATTTCATCTGAGGATATTTCCTTTTTCACCATAGTCCTCTAAGGCTTCCAAATATAACTTTGCCAATTCCACAAGAACTGTCTTAGCGAAAGGCTTCTTGAGGGGAAAGCTGTAACTCTGTGAGATGATTTCACAGAACACAAAGAAGTTTCTCAGAAAGCTTCTTTGTCTTCGTTATCGGAGGATATTTCCTTTGGCCCTATAGTCTTCAAAGGGATCCGAAATATCTGTTCTCAGATTCCACAGAAATAAGGCTAGCAAAGAGATCCACGAAATACAGATGTAACTCTGTGAGATGAATTAACAGGACACTAAGCAGTTTCTAAGAAACCTTCTTTCCAGATTTCATCTGAGGATATTTCCTTTTTCACCATAGCCCTCTATGGGCTTCCAAATATCACTTTGCCAATTCCACAAGAACTGTCTTAGCGAAAGGCTTCTTGAGGGGAAAGCTGTAACTCTGTGAGATGATTTCACAGAACACAAAGAAGTTTCTCAGAAAGCTTCTTTCTCTTTGTTATCGGAGGATATTTCCTTTGGCCCTATAATGTTCAAAGGGATCCGAAATATCTGTTCTCAGATTCCACAGAAATAAGGCTAGCAAAGAGATCCACGAAATACAGATGTAACTCTGTGAGATGAATTAACAGGACACTAAGCAGTTTCTCAGAAAGCTTCTTTCCAGATTTCATCTCAGGGTATTTCCTTTTACACCATAGCCCTCTATGGGCTTCCAAATATCACTTTGCCAATTCCACAAGAACTGTCTTAGCGAAAGGCTTCTTGAGGGGAAAGCTGTCAATCTGTGAGATGATTTCACAGAACACAAAGAAGTTTCTCAGAAAGCTTCTTTCTCTTTGTTATCGGAGGATATTTCCTTTGGCCCTATAGACTTCAACAGGATCCAAAATATCTGTTCTCAGATTCCACAGAAATAAGGCTAGCAAAGAGATCCACGAAATACAGATGTAACTCTGTGAGATGAATTAACAGAACACTAAGCAGTTTCTCAGAAAGCTTCTTTCCAGATTTCATCTGAGGATATTTCCTTTTTCACCATAGTCCTCTAAGGCTTCCAAATATAACTTTGCCAATTCCACAAGAACTGTCTTAGCGAAAGGCTTCTTGAGGGGAAAGCTGTAAGTCTGTGAGATGATTTCACAGAACCCAAAGAAGTTTCTCAGAAAGCTTCTTTCTCTTTGTTATCGGAGGATATTTCCTTTGGCCCTATAGTCTTCAAAGGGATCCGAAATATCTGTTCTCAGATTCCACAGAAATAAGGCTAGCAAAGAGATCCACGAAATACAGATGTAACTCTCTGAGATGAATTAACAGAACACTAAGCAGTTTCACAGAAAGCTTCTTTCCAGATTTCATCTGAGGATATTTCCTTTTTCACCATAGCCCTCTATGGGCTTCCAAATATCACTTTCCCAATTCCACAAGAACTGTCTTAGCGAAAGGCTTCTTGAGGGGAAAGCTGTAACTCTGTGAGATGATTTCACAGAACACAAAGAAGTTTCTCAGAAAGCTTCTTTCTCTTTGTTATCGGAGGATATTTCCTTTGGCCCTATAGTCTTCAAAGGGATCCGAAATATCTGTTCTCAGATTCCACAGAAATAAGGCTAGCAAAGAGATCCACGAAATACAGATGTAACTCTGTGAGATGAATTAACAGAACACTAAGCAGTTTCTCAGAAAGCTTCTTTCCAGATTTCATCTGAGGATATTTCCTTTTTCACCATAGCCTTCTATGGGCTTCCAAATATCACTTTGCCAATTCCACAAGAACTGTCTTAGCGAAAGGCTTCTTGAGGGGAAAGCTGTAACTCTGTGAGATGATTTCACAGAACACAAAGAAGTTTCTCAGAAAGCTTCTTTCTCTTTGTTATCGGAGGATATTTCCTTTGGCCCTATAGTCTTCAAAGGGATCCGAAATATCTGTTCTCAGATTCCACAGAAATAAGGTTAGCAAAGAGATCCACGAAATACAGATGTAAGTCTGTGAGATGAATTAACAGAACACTAAGCAGTTTCTCAGAAAGCTTCTTTCCAGATTTCATCTGAGGATATTTCCTTTTTCACCATAGCCCACAATGGGCTTCTAAATATCACTTTGCCAATTCCACAAGAACTGTCTTAGCGAAAGGCTTCTTGAGGGGAAAGCTGTAACTCTGTGAGATGATTTCACAGAACACAAAGAAGTTTCTCAGAAAGCTTCTTTCTCTTTGTTATCGGAGGATATTTCCTTTGGCCCTATAGTCTTCAAAGGGATCCGAAATATCTGTTCTCAGATTCCACAGAAATAAGGCTAGCAAAGAGATCCACGAAATACAGAAGTAACTCTGTGAGATGAATTAACAGGACACTAAGCAGTTTCTAAGAAAGCTTCTTTCCAGATTTCATCTGAGGATATTTCCTTTTTCACCATAGCCCTCTATGGGCTTCCAAATATCACTTTGCCAATTCCACAAGAACTGTCTTAGCGAAAGGCTTCTTGAGGGGAAAGCTGTAACTCTGTGAGATGATTTCACAGAACACAAAGAAGTTTCTCAGAAAGCTTCTTTGTCTTTGTTATCGGAGGATATTTCCTTTGGCCCTATAGTCTTCAAAGGGATCCGAAATATCTGTTCTCAGATTCCACAGAAATAAGGCTAGCAAAGAGATCCACGAAATACAGATGTAAGTCTGTGAGATGAATTAACAGAACACTAAGCAGTTTCTCAGAAAGCTTCTTTCCAGATTTCATCTGAGGATATTTCCTTTTTCACCATAGCCCTCTATGGGCTTCCAAATATCACTTTGCCAATTCCACAAGAACTGTCTTAGCGAAAGGCTTCTTGAAGGGAAAGCTGTAACTCTGTGAGATGATTTCACAGAACACAAAGAAGTTTCTCAGAAAGCTTCTTTCTCTTTGTTATCGGAGGATATTTCCTTTGGCCCTATAGTCTTCAAAGGGATCCGAAATATCTGTTCTCAGATTCCACAGAAATAAGGCTAGCAAAGAGATCCACGAAATACAGAAGTAACTCTGTGAGATGAATTAACAGGACACTAAGCAGTTTCTAAGAAAGCTTCTTTCCAGATTTCATCTGAGGATATTTCCTTTTTCACCATAGCCCTCTATGGGCTTCCAAATATCACTTTGCCAATTCCACAATAACTGTCTTAGCGAAAGGCTTCTTGAGGGGAAAGCTGTAACTCTGTGAGATGATTTCACAGAACACAAAGAAGTTTCTCAGAAAGCTTCTTTGTCTTTGTTATCGGAGGATATTTCCTTTGGCCCTATAGTCTTCAAAGGGATCCGAAATATCTGTTCTCAGATTCCACAGAAATAAGGCTAGCAAAGAGATCCACGAAATACAGATGTAAGTCTGTGAGATGAATTAACAGAACACTAAGCAGTTTCTCAGAAAGCTTCTTTCCAGATTTCATCTGAGGATATTTCCTTTTTCACCATAGCCCTCTATGGGCTTCCAAATATCACTTTGCCAATTCCACAAGAACTGTCTTAGCGAAAGGCTTCTTGAAGGGAAAGCTGTAACTCTGTGAGATGATTTCACAGAACACAAAGAAGTTTCTCAGAAAGCTTCTTTCTCTTTGTTATCAGAGGATATTTCCTTTGGCCCTGTAGACTTCAAAGGGATCCGAAATATCTGTTCTCAGATTCCAGAGAAATAAGGCTAGCAAAGAAATCCACGAAATACAGATGTAAGTCTGTGAGATGAATTAAGAGAACACTAAGCAGTTTCTCAGAAAGCTTCTTTCCAGATTTCATCTGAGGATAGTTCCTTTTTCACCATAGCCCTCTATGGGCTTCCAAATATCACTTTCCCAATTCCACAAAAACTGTCTTAGCGAAAGGCTTCTTGAGGGGAAAGCTGTCAATCTGTGAGATGATTTCACAGAACACAAAGAAGTTTCTCAGAAAGCTTCTTTCTCTTTGTTATCGGAGGATATTTCCTTTGGCCCTATAGACTTCAACAGGATCCAAAATATCTGTTCTCAGATTCCACAGAAATAAGGCTAGCAAAGAGATCCACGAAATACAGATGTAACTCTGTGAGATGAATTAACAGAACACTAAGCAGTTTCTCAGAAAGCTTCTTTCCAGATTTCATCTGAGGATATTTCCTTTTTCACCATAGTCCTCTAAGGCTTCCAAATATAACTTTGCCAATTCCACAAGAACTGTCTTAGCGAAAGGCTTCTTGAGGGGAAAGCTGTAAGTCTGTGAGATGATTTCACAGAACCCAAAGAAGTTTCTCAGAAAGCTTCTTTCTCTTTGTTATCGGAGGATATTTCCTTTGGCCCTATAGTCTTCAAAGGGATCCGAAATATCTGTTCTCAGATTCCACAGAAATAAGGCTAGCAAAGAGATCCACGAAATACAGATGTAACTCTCTGAGATGAATTAACAGAACACTAAGCAGTTTCACAGAAAGCTTCTTTCCAGATTTCATCTGAGGATATTTCCTTTTTCACCATAGCCCTCTATGGGCTTCCAAATATCACTTTCCCAATTCCACAAGAACTGTCTTAGCGAAAGGCTTCTTGAGGGGAAAGCTGTAACTCTGTGAGATGATTTCACAGAACACAAAGAAGTTTCTCAGAAAGCTTCTTTCTCTTTGTTATCGGAGGATATTTCCTTTGGCCCTATAGTCTTCAAAGGGATCCGAAATATCTGTTCTCAGATTCCACAGAAATAAGGCTAGCAAAGAGATCCACGAAATACAGATGTAACTCTGTGAGATGAATTAACAGAACACTAAGCAGTTTCTCAGAAAGCTTCTTTCCAGATTTCATCTGAGGATATTTCCTTTTTCACCATAGCCTTCTATGGGCTTCCAAATATCACTTTGCCAATTCCACAAGAACTGTCTTAGCGAAAGGCTTCTTGAGGGGAAAGCTGTAACTCTGTGAGATGATTTCACAGAACACAAAGAAGTTTCTCAGAAAGCTTCTTTCTCTTTGTTATCGGAGGATATTTCCTTTGGCCCTATAGTCTTCAAAGGGATCCGAAATATCTGTTCTCAGATTCCACAGAAATAAGGTTAGCAAAGAGATCCACGAAATACAGATGTAAGTCTGTGAGATGAATTAACAGAACACTAAGCAGTTTCTCAGAAAGCTTCTTTCCAGATTTCATCTGAGGATATTTCCTTTTTCACCATAGCCCACAATGGGCTTCTAAATATCACTTTGCCAATTCCACAAGAACTGTCTTAGCGAAAGGCTTCTTGAGGGGAAAGCTGTAACTCTGTGAGATGATTTCACAGAACACAAAGAAGTTTCTCAGAAAGCTTCTTTCTCTTTGTTATCGGAGGATATTTCCTTTGGCCCTATAGTCTTCAAAGGGATCCGAAATATCTGTTCTCAGATTCCACAGAAATAAGGCTAGCAAAGAGATCCACGAAATACAGAAGTAACTCTGTGAGATGAATTAACAGGACACTAAGCAGTTTCTAAGAAAGCTTCTTTCCAGATTTCATCTGAGGATATTTCCTTTTTCACCATAGCCCTCTATGGGCTTCCAAATATCACTTTGCCAATTCCACAAGAACTGTCTTAGCGAAAGGCTTCTTGAGGGGAAAGCTGTAACTCTGTGAGATGATTTCACAGAACACAAAGAAGTTTCTCAGAAAGCTTCTTTCTCTTTGTTATCGGAGGATATTTCCTTTGGCCCTATAGTCTTCAAAGGGATCCGAAATATCTGTTCTCAAATTCCACAGAAATAAGGCTAGCAAAGAGATCCACGAAATACAGATGTAAGTCTGTGAGATGAATTAACAGAACACTAAGCAGTTTCTCAGAAAGCTTCTTTCCAGATTTCATCTGAGGATATTTCCTTTTTCACCATAGCCCTCTATGGCTTCCAAATATCACTTTGCCAATTCCACAAGAACTGTCTTAGCGAAAGGCTTCTTGAGGGGAAAGATGTAACTCTGTGAGATGATTTCAAAGAACACAAAGAAGTTTCTCAGAAAGCTTCTTTGTCTTTGTTATCGGAGGATATTTCCTTTGGCCCTATAGTCTTCAAAGGGATCCGAAATATCTGTTCTCAGATTCCACAGAAATAAGGCTAGCAAAGAGATCCACGAAATACAGATGTAACTCTGTGAGATGAATTAACAGAACACTAAGCAGTTTCTCAGAAAGCTTCTTTCCAGATTTCATCTGAGGATATTTCCTTTTTCACCATAGCCCTCTATGGGCTTCCAAATATCACTTTGCCAATTCCACAAGAACTGTCTTAGCGAAAGGCTTCTTGAGGGGAAAGCTGTAACTCTGTGACATGATTTCACAGAACACAAAGAAGTTTCTCAGAAAGCTTCTTTCTCTTTGTTATCGGAGGATATTTCCTTTGGCCCTATAGTCTTCAAAGGGATCCGAAATATCTGTTCTCAGATTCCACAGAAATAAGGCTAGCAAAGAGATCCACGAAATACAGATGAAACTCTGTGAGATGAATTAACAGGACACTAAGCAGTTTCTAAGAAAGCTTCTTTCCAGATTTCATCTGAGGATATTTCCTTTTTCACCATAGCCCTCTATGGGCTTCCAAATATCACTTTGCCAATTCCACAAGAACTGTCTTAGCGAAAGGCTTCTTGAGGGGAAAGCTGTAACTCTGTGAGATGATTTCACAGAACACAAGAAGTTTCTCAGAAAGCTTCTTTCTCTTTGTTATCGGAGGATATTTCCTTTGGCCCTATAGTCTTCAAAGGGATCCGAAATATCTGTTCTCAGATTCCACAGAAATAAGGCTAGCAAAGAGATCCACGAAATACAGATGTAACTCTGTGAGATGAATTAACAGGACACTAAGCAGTTTCTCAGAAAGCTTCTTTCCAGATTTCATCTGAGGGTATATCCTTTTACACCATAGCCCTCTATGGGCTTCCAAATATCACTTTGCCAATTCCACAAGAACTGTCTTAGCGAAAGGCTTCTTGAGGGGAAAGCTGTAACTCTGTGAGATGATTTCACAGAACACAAAGAAGTTTCTCAGAAAGCTTCTTTCTCTTTGTTATCGGAGGATATTTCCTTTGGCCCTATAGTCTTCAAAGGGATCCAAAATATCTGTTCTCAGATTCCACAGAAATAAGGCTAGCAAAGAGATCCACGAAATACAGATGTAACTCTGTGAGATGAATTAACAGAACACTAAGCAGTCTCATAAATCTTCTTTCCAGATTTCATCTGAGGATATTTCCTTTTTCACCATAGTCCTCTAAGGCTTCCAAATATAACTTTGCCAATTCCACAAGAACTGTCTTAGCGAAAGGCTTCTTGAGGGGAAAGCTGTCAATCTGTGAGATGATTTCACAGAACACAAAGAAGTTTCTCAGAAAGCTTCTTTCTCTTTGTTATCGGAGGATATTTCCTTTGGCCCTATAGACTTCAACAGGATCCAAAATATCTGTTCTCAGATTCCACAGAAATAAGGCTAGCAAAGAGATCCACGAAATACAGATGTAACTCTGTGAGATGAATTAACAGAACACTAAGCAGTTTCTCAGAAAGCTTCTTTCCAGATTTCATCTGAGGATATTTCCTTTTTCACCATAGTCCTCTAAGGCTTCCAAATATAACTTTGCCAATTCCACAAGAACTGTCTTAGCGAAAGGCTTCTTGAGGGGAAAGCTGTAAGTCTGTGAGATGATTTCACAGAACCCAAAGAAGTTTCTCAGAAAGCTTCTTTCTCTTTGTTATCGGAGGATATTTCCTTTGGCCCTATAGTCTTCAAAGGGATCCGAAATATCTGTTCTCAGATTCCACAGAAATAAGGCTAGCAAAGAGATCCACGAAATACAGATGTAACTCTCTGAGATGAATTAACAGAACACTAAGCAGTTTCACAGAAAGCTTCTTTCCAGATTTCATCTGAGGATATTTCCTTTTTCACCATAGCCCTCTATGGGCTTCCAAATATCACTTTCCCAATTCCACAAGAACTGTCTTAGCGAAAGGCTTCTTGAGGGGAAAGCTGTAACTCTGTGAGATGATTTCACAGAACACAAAGAAGTTTCTCAGAAAGCTTCTTTCTCTTTGTTATCGGAGGATATTTCCTTTGGCCCTATAGTCTTCAAAGGGATCCGAAATATCTGTTCTCAGATTCCACAGAAATAAGGCTAGCAAAGAGATCCACGAAATACAGATGTAACTCTGTGAGATGAATTAACAGAACACTAAGCAGTTTCTCAGAAAGCTTCTTTCCAGATTTCATCTGAGGATATTTCCTTTTTCACCATAGCCTTCTATGGGCTTCCAAATATCACTTTGCCAATTCCACAAGAACTGTCTTAGCGAAAGGCTTCTTGAGGGGAAAGCTGTAACTCTGTGAGATGATTTCACAGAACACAAAGAAGTTTCTCAGAAAGCTTCTTTCTCTTTGTTATCGGAGGATATTTCCTTTGGCCCTATAGTCTTCAAAGGGATCCGAAATATCTGTTCTCAGATTCCACAGAAATAAGGTTAGCAAAGAGATCCACGAAATACAGATGTAAGTCTGTGAGATGAATTAACAGAACACTAAGCAGTTTCTCAGAAAGCTTCTTTCCAGATTTCATCTGAGGATATTTCCTTTTTCACCATAGCCCACAATGGGCTTCTAAATATCACTTTGCCAATTCCACAAGAACTGTCTTAGCGAAAGGCTTCTTGAGGGGAAAGCTGTAACTCTGTGAGATGATTTCACAGAACACAAAGAAGTTTCTCAGAAAGCTTCTTTCTCTTTGTTATCGGAGGATATTTCCTTTGGCCCTATAGTCTTCAAAGGGATCCGAAATATCTGTTCTCAGATTCCACAGAAATAAGGCTAGCAAAGAGATCCACGAAATACAGAAGTAACTCTGTGAGATGAATTAACAGGACACTAAGCAGTTTCTAAGAAAGCTTCTTTCCAGATTTCATCTGAGGATATTTCCTTTTTCACCATAGCCCTCTATGGGCTTCCAAATATCACTTTGCCAATTCCACAAGAACTGTCTTAGCGAAAGGCTTCTTGAGGGGAAAGCTGTAACTCTGTGAGATGATTTCACAGAACACAAAGAAGTTTCTCAGAAAGCTTCTTTGTCTTTGTTATCGGAGGATATTTCCTTTGGCCCTATAGTCTTCAAAGGGATCCGAAATATCTGTTCTCAGATTCCACAGAAATAAGGCTAGCAAAGAGATCCACGAAATACAGATGTAAGTCTGTGAGATGAATTAACAGAACACTAAGCAGTTTCTCAGAAAGCTTCTTTCCAGATTTCATCTGAGGATATTTCCTTTTTCACCATAGCCCTCTATGGGCTTCCAAATATCACTTTGCCAATTCCACAAGAACTGTCTTAGCGAAAGGCTTCTTGAAGGGAAAGCTGTAACTCTGTGAGATGATTTCACAGAACACAAAGAAGTTTCTCAGAAAGCTTCTTTCTCTTTGTTATCGGAGGATATTTCCTTTGGCCCTATAGTCTTCAAAGGGATCCGAAATATCTGTTCTCAGATTCCACAGAAATAAGGCTAGCAAAGAGATCCACGAAATACAGAAGTAACTCTGTGAGATGAATTAACAGGACACTAAGCAGTTTCTAAGAAAGCTTCTTTCCAGATTTCATCTGAGGATATTTCCTTTTTCACCATAGCCCTCTATGGGCTTCCAAATATCACTTTGCCAATTCCACAATAACTGTCTTAGCGAAAGGCTTCTTGAGGGGAAAGCTGTAACTCTGTGAGATGATTTCACAGAACACAAAGAAGTTTCTCAGAAAGCTTCTTTGTCTTTGTTATCGGAGGATATTTCCTTTGGCCCTAGAGTCTTCAAAGGGATCCGAAATATCTGTTCTCAGATTCCACAGAAATAAGGCTAGCAAAGAGATCCACGAAATACAGATGTAAGTCTGTGAGATGAATTAACAGAACACTAAGCAGTTTCTCAGAAAGCTTCTTTCCAGATTTCATCTGAGGATATTTCCTTTTTCACCATAGCCCTCTATGGGCTTCCAAATATCACTTTGCCAATTCCACAAGAACTGTCTTAGCGAAAGGCTTCTTGAAGGGAAAGCTGTAACTCTGTGAGATGATTTCACAGAACACAAAGAAGTTTCTCAGAAAGCTTCTTTCTCTTTGTTATCAGAGGATATTTCCTTTGGCCCTGTAGACTTCAAAGGGATCCGAAATATCTGTTCTCAGATTCCAGAGAAATAAGGCTAGCAAAGAAATCCACGAAATACAGATGTAAGTCTGTGAGATGAATTAAGAGAACACTAAGCAGTTTCTCAGAAAGCTTCTTTCCAGATTTCATCTGAGGATAGTTCCTTTTTCACCATAGCCCTCTATGGGCTTCCAAATATCACTTTCCCAATTCCACAAAAACTGTCTTAGCGAAAGGCTTCTTGAGGGGAAAGCTGTCAATCTGTGAGATGATTTCACAGAACACAAAGAAGTTTCTCAGAAAGCTTCTTTCTCTTTGTTATCGGAGGATATTTCCTTTGGCCCTATAGACTTCAACAGGATCCAAAATATCTGTTCTCAGATTCCACAGAAATAAGGCTAGCAAAGAGATCCACGAAATACAGATGTAACTCTGTGAGATGAATTAACAGAACACTAAGCAGTTTCTCAGAAAGCTTCTTTCCAGATTTCATCTGAGGATATTTCCTTTTTCACCATAGTCCTCTAAGGCTTCCAAATATAACTTTGCCAATTCCACAAGAACTGTCTTAGCGAAAGGCTTCTTGAGGGGAAAGCTGTAAGTCTGTGAGATGATTTCACAGAACCCAAAGAAGTTTCTCAGAAAGCTTCTTTCTCTTTGTTATCGGAGGATATTTCCTTTGGCCCTATAGTCTTCAAAGGGATCCGAAATATCTGTTCTCAGATTCCACAGAAATAAGGCTAGCAAAGAGATCCACGAAATACAGATGTAACTCTCTGAGATGAATTAACAGAACACTAAGCAGTTTCACAGAAAGCTTCTTTCCAGATTTCATCTGAGGATATTTCCTTTTTCACCATAGCCCTCTATGGGCTTCCAAATATCACTTTCCCAATTCCACAAGAACTGTCTTAGCGAAAGGCTTCTTGAGGGGAAAGCTGTAACTCTGTGAGATGATTTCACAGAACACAAAGAAGTTTCTCAGAAAGCTTCTTTCTCTTTGTTATCGGAGGATATTTCCTTTGGCCCTATAGTCTTCAAAGGGATCCGAAATATCTGTTCTCAGATTCCACAGAAATAAGGCTAGCAAAGAGATCCACGAAATACAGATGTAACTCTGTGAGATGAATTAACAGAACACTAAGCAGTTTCTCAGAAAGCTTCTTTCCAGATTTCATCTGAGGATATTTCCTTTTTCACCATAGCCTTCTATGGGCTTCCAAATATCACTTTGCCAATTCCACAAGAACTGTCTTAGCGAAAGGCTTCTTGAGGGGAAAGCTGTAACTCTGTGAGATGATTTCACAGAACACAAAGAAGTTTCTCAGAAAGCTTCTTTCTCTTTGTTATCGGAGGATATTTCCTTTGGCCCTATAGTCTTCAAAGGGATCCGAAATATCTGTTCTCAGATTCCACAGAAATAAGGTTAGCAAAGAGATCCACGAAATACAGATGTAAGTCTGTGAGATGAATTAACAGAACACTAAGCAGTTTCTCAGAAAGCTTCTTTCCAGATTTCATCTGAGGATATTTCCTTTTTCACCATAGCCCACAATGGGCTTCTAAATATCACTTTGCCAATTCCACAAGAACTGTCTTAGCGAAAGGCTTCTTGAGGGGAAAGCTGTAACTCTGTGAGATGATTTCACAGAACACAAAGAAGTTTCTCAGAAAGCTTCTTTCTCTTTGTTATCGGAGGATATTTCCTTTGGCCCTATAGTCTTCAAAGGGATCCGAAATATCTGTTCTCAGATTCCACAGAAATAAGGCTAGCAAAGAGATCCACGAAATACAGAAGTAACTCTGTGAGATGAATTAACAGGACACTAAGCAGTTTCTAAGAAAGCTTCTTTCCAGATTTCATCTGAGGATATTTCCTTTTTCACCATAGCCCTCTATGGGCTTCCAAATATCACTTTGCCAATTCCACAAGAACTGTCTTAGCGAAAGGCTTCTTGAGGGGAAAGCTGTAACTCTGTGAGATGATTTCACAGAACACAAAGAAGTTTCTCAGAAAGCTTCTTTGTCTTTGTTATCGGAGGATATTTCCTTTGGCCCTATAGTCTTCAAAGGGATCCGAAATATCTGTTCTCAGATTCCACAGAAATAAGGCTAGCAAAGAGATCCACGAAATACAGATGTAAGTCTGTGAGATGAATTAACAGAACACTAAGCAGTTTCTCAGAAAGCTTCTTTCCAGATTTCATCTGAGGATATTTCCTTTTTCACCATAGCCCTCTATGGGCTTCCAAATATCACTTTGCCAATTCCACAAGAACTGTCTTAGCGAAAGGCTTCTTGAAGGGAAAGCTGTAACTCTGTGAGATGATTTCACAGAACACAAAGAAGTTTCTCAGAAAGCTTCTTTCTCTTTGTTATCGGAGGATATTTCCTTTGGCCCTATAGTCTTCAAAGGGATCCGAAATATCTGTTCTCAGATTCCACAGAAATAAGGCTAGCAAAGAGATCCACGAAATACAGAAGTAACTCTGTGAGATGAATTAACAGGACACTAAGCAGTTTCTAAGAAAGCTTCTTTCCAGATTTCATCTGAGGATATTTCCTTTTTCACCATAGCCCTCTATGGGCTTCCAAATATCACTTTGCCAATTCCACAATAACTGTCTTAGCGAAAGGCTTCTTGAGGGGAAAGCTGTAACTCTGTGAGATGATTTCACAGAACACAAAGAAGTTTCTCAGAAAGCTTCTTTGTCTTTGTTATCGGAGGATATTTCCTTTGGCCCTATAGTCTTCAAAGGGATCCGAAATATCTGTTCTCAGATTCCACAGAAATAAGGCTAGCAAAGAGATCCACGAAATACAGATGTAAGTCTGTGAGATGAATTAACAGAACACTAAGCAGTTTCTCAGAAAGCTTCTTTCCAGATTTCATCTGAGGATATTTCCTTTTTCACCATAGCCCTCTATGGGCTTCCAAATATCACTTTGCCAATTCCACAAGAACTGTCTTAGCGAAAGGCTTCTTGAAGGGAAAGCTGTAACTCTGTGAGATGATTTCACAGAACACAAAGAAGTTTCTCAGAAAGCTTCTTTCTCTTTGTTATCAGAGGATATTTCCTTTGGCCCTGTAGACTTCAAAGGGATCCGAAATATCTGTTCTCAGATTCCAGAGAAATAAGGCTAGCAAAGAAATCCACGAAATACAGATGTAAGTCTGTGAGATGAATTAAGAGAACACTAAGCAGTTTCTCAGAAAGCTTCTTTCCAGATTTCATCTGAGGATAGTTCCTTTTTCACCATAGCCCTCTATGGGCTTCCAAATATCACTTTCCCAATTCCACAAAAACTGTCTTAGCGAAAGGCTTCTTGAGGGGAAAGCTGTAACTCTGTGAGATTATTTCACAGAATACAAAGAAGTTTCTCAGAAAGCTTCTTTGTCTTTGTTATCGGAGGATATTTCCTTTGGCCCTATAGTCTTCAAAGGGATCCGAAATATCTGTTCTCAGATTCCACAGAAATAAGGCTAGCAAAGAGATCCACGAAATACAGATGTAACTCTGTGAGATGAATTAACAGAACACTAAGCAGTTTCTCAGAAAGCTTCTTTCCAGATTTCATCTGAGGATATTTCCTTTTTCACCATAGCCCTCTATGGGCTTCCAAATATCACTTTGCCAATTCCACAAGAACTGTCTTAGCGAAAGTCTTCTTGAGGGGAAAGCTGTAACTCTGTGAGATGATTTCACAGAACACAAAGAAGTTTCTCAGAAAGCTTCTTTCTCTTTGTTATCGGAGGATATTTCCTTTGGCCCTATAGTCTTCAAAGGGATCCGAAATATCTGTTCTCAGATTCCACAGAAATAAGGCTAGCAAAGAGATCCACGAAATACAGATGTAAGTCTGTGAGATGAATTAACAGAACACTAAGCAGTTTCTCAGAAAGCTTCTTTCCAGATTTCATCTGAGGATATTTCCTTTTTCACCATAGCCCTCTATGGCTTCCAAATATCACTTTGCCAATTCCACAAGAACTGTCTTAGCGAAAGGCTTCTTGAGGGGAAAGCTGTAACTCTGTGAGATGATTTCAAAGAACACAAAGAAGTTTCTCAGAAAGCTTCTTTCTCTTTGTTATCGGAGGATATTTCCTTTGGACCTATAGTCTTCAAAGGGATCCGAAATATCTGTTCTCAGATTCCACAGAAATAAGGCTAGCAAAGAGATCCACGAAATACAGATGTAACTCTGTGAGATGAATTAACAGAACACTAAGCAGTTTCTCAGAAAGCTTCTTTCCAGATTTCATCTGAGGATATTTCCTTTTTCACCATAGCCCTCTATGGGCTTCCAAATATCACTTTGCCAATTCCACAAGAACTGTCTTAGCGAAAGGCTTCTTGAGGGGAAAGCTGTAACTCTGTGACATGATTTCACAGAACACAAAAAAGTTTCTCAGAAAGCTTCTTTCTCTTTGTTATCGGAGGATATTTCCTTTGGCCCTAGAGTCTTCAAAGGGATCCGAAATATCTGTTCTCAGATTCCACAGAAATAAGGCTAGCAAAGAGATCCACGAAATACAGATGTAACACTGTGAGATGAATTAACAGGACACTAAGCAGTTTCTAAGAAAGCTTCTTTCCAGATTTCATCTGAGGATATTTCCTTTTTCACCATAGCCCTCTATGGGCTTCCAAATATCACTTTGCCATTTCCACAAGAACTGTCTTAGCGAAAGGCTTCTTGAGGGGAAAGCTGTAACTCTGTGAGATGATTTCACAGAACACAAAGAAGTTTCTCAGAAAGCTTCTTTCTCTTTGTTATCGGAGGATATTTCTTTTGGCCCTATAGTCTTCAAAGGGATCCGAAATATCTGTTCTCAGATTCCACAGAAATAAGGCTAGCAAAGAGAACCACGAAATACAGATGTAACTCTGTGAGATGAATTAACAGGACACTAAGCAGTTTCTCAGAAAGCTTCTTTCCAGATTTCATCTGAGGGTATTTCCTTTTACACCATAGCCCTCTATGGGCTTCCAAATATCACTTTGCCAATTCCACAATAACTGTCTTAGCGAAAGGCTTCTTGAGGGGAAAGCTGTAACTCTGTGAGATGATTTCACAGAACACAAAGAAGTTTCTCAGAAAGCTTCTTTGTCTTTGTTATCGGAGGATATTTCCTTTGGCCCTATAGTCTTCAAAGGGATCCGAAATATCTGTTCTCAGATTCCACAGAAATAAGGCTAGCAAAGAGATCCACGAAATACAGATGTAAGTCTGTGAGATGAATTAACAGAACACTAAGCAGTTTCTCAGAAAGCTTCTTTCCAGATTTCATCTGAGGATATTTCCTTTTTCACCATAGCCCTCTATGGGCTTCCAAATATCACTTTGCCAATTCCACAAGAACTGTCTTAGCGAAAGGCTTCTTGAAGGGAAAGCTGTAACTCTGTGAGATGATTTCACAGAACACAAAGAAGTTTCTCAGAAAGCTTCTTTCTCTTTGTTATCAGAGGATATTTCCTTTGGCCCTGTAGACTTCAAAGGGATCCGAAATATCTGTTCTCAGATTCCAGAGAAATAAGGCTAGCAAAGAAATCCACGAAATACAGATGTAAGTCTGTGAGATGAATTAAGAGAACACTAAGCAGTTTCTCAGAAAGCTTCTTTCCAGATTTCATCTGAGGATAGTTCCTTTTTCACCATAGCCCTCTATGGGCTTCCAAATATCACTTTCCCAATTCCACAAAAACTGTCTTAGCGAAAGGCTTCTTGAGGGGAAAGCTGTAACTCTGTGAGATTATTTCACAGAATACAAAGAAGTTTCTCAGAAAGCTTCTTTGTCTTTGTTATCGGAGGATATTTCCTTTGGCCCTATAGTCTTCAAAGGGATCCGAAATATCTGTTCTCAGATTCCACAGAAATAAGGCTAGCAAAGAGATCCACGAAATACAGATGTAACTCTGTGAGATGAATTAACAGAACACTAAGCAGTTTCTCAGAAAGCTTCTTTCCAGATTTCATCTGAGGATATTTCCTTTTTCACCATAGCCCTCTATGGGCTTCCAAATATCACTTTGCCAATTCCACAAGAACTGTCTTAGCGAAAGTCTTCTTGAGGGGAAAGCTGTAACTCTGTGAGATGATTTCACAGAACACAAAGAAGTTTCTCAGAAAGCTTCTTTCTCTTTGTTATCGGAGGATATTTCCTTTGGCCCTATAGTCTTCAAAGGGATCCGAAATATCTGTTCTCAGATTCCACAGAAATAAGGCTAGCAAAGAGATCCACGAAATACAGATATAAGTCTGTGAGATGAATTAACAGAACACTAAGCAGTTTCTCAGAAAGCTTCTTTCCAGATTTCATCTGAGGATATTTCCTTTTTCACCATAGCCCTCTATGGCTTCCAAATATCACTTTGCCAATTCCACAAGAACTGTCTTAGCGAAAGGCTTCTTGAGGGGAAAGCTGTAACTCTGTGAGATGATTTCAAAGAACACAAAGAAGTTTCTCAGAAAGCTTCTTTCTCTTTGTTATCGGAGGATATTTCCTTTGGACCTATAGTCTTCAAAGGGATCCGAAATATCTGTTCTCAGATTCCACAGAAATAAGGCTAGCAAAGAGATCCACGAAATACAGATGTAACTCTGTGAGATGAATTAACAGAACACTAAGCAGTTTCTCAGAAAGCTTCTTTCCAGATTTCATCTGAGGATATTTCCTTTTTCACCATAGCCCTCTATGGGCTTCCAAATATCACTTTGCCAATTCCACAAGAACTGTCTTAGCGAAAGGCTTCTTGAGGGGAAAGCTGTAACTCTGTGACATGATTTCACAGAACACAAAAAAGTTTCTCAGAAAGCTTCTTTCTCTTTGTTATCGGAGGATATTTCCTTTGGCCCTATAGTCTTCAAAGGGATCCGAAATATCTGTTCTCAGATTCCACAGAAATAAGGCTAGCAAAGAGATCCACGAAATACAGATGTAACACTGTGAGATGAATTAACAGGACACTAAGCAGTTTCTAAGAAAGCTTCTTTCCAGATTTCATCTGAGGATATTTCCTTTTTCACCATAGCCCTCTATGGGCTTCCAAATATCACTTTGCCATTTCCACAAGAACTGTCTTAGCGAAAGGCTTCTTGAGGGGAAAGCTGTAACTCTGTGAGATGATTTCACAGAACACAAAGAAGTTTCTCAGAAAGCTTCTTTCTCTTTGTTATCGGAGGATATTTCCTTTGGCCCTATAGTCTTCAAAGGGATCCGAAATATCTGTTCTCAGATTCCACAGAAATAAGGCTAGCAAAGAGAACCACGAAATACAGATGTAACTCTGTGAGATGAATTAACAGGACACTAAGCAGTTTCTCAGAAAGCTTCTTTCCAGATTTCATCTGAGGGTATTTCCTTTTACACCATAGCCCTCTATGGGCTTCCAAATATCACTTTGCCAATTCCACAAGAACTGTCTTAGCGAAAGGCTTCTTGAGGGGAAAACTGTCAATCTGTGAGATGATTTCACAGAACACAAAGAAGTTTCTCAGAAAGCTTCTTTCTCTTTGTTATCGGAGGATATTTCCTTTGGCCCTATAGACTTCAAAGGGATCCAAAATATCTGTTTTCAGATTCCACAGAAATAAGGCTAGCAAAGAGATCCATGAAATACAGATGTAACTCTGTGAGATGAATTAACAGAACACTAAGCAGTTTCTCAGAAAGCTTCTTTCCAGATTTCATCTGAGGATATTTCCTTTTTCACCATAGTCCTCTAAGGCTTCCAAATATAACTTTGCCAATTCCACAAGAACTGTCTTACCGAAAGGCTTCTTGAGGGGAAAGCTGTAACTCTGTGAGATGATTTCACAGAACACAAAGAAGTTTCTCAGAAAGCTTCTTTGTCTTCGTTATCGGAGGATATTTCCTTTGGCCCTATAGTCTTCAAAGGGATCCGAAATATCTGTTCTCAGATTCCACAGAAATAAGGCTAGCAAAGAGATCCACGAAATACAGAAGTAACTCTGTGAGATGAATTAACAGAACACTAAGCAGTTTCTCAGAAAGCTTCTTTCCAGATTTCATCTGAGGATATTTCCTTTTTAACCACAGCCCTCTATGGGCTTCCAAATATCACTTTGCCAATTCCACAAGAACTGTCTTAGCGAAAGGCTTCTTGAGGGGAAAGCTGTAACTCTGTGAGATGATTTCACAGAACACAAAGAAATTTCTCAGAAAGCTTCTTTCTCTTTGTTATCGGAGGATATTTCCTTTGGCCCTATAGTCTTCAAAGGGATCCGAAATATCTGTTCTCAGATTCCACAGAAATAAGGCTAGCAAAGAGATCCACGAAATACAGATGTAACTCTGTGAGATGAATTAACAGGACACTAAGCAGTTTCTCAGAAAGCTTCTTTCCAGATTTCATCTCAGGGTATTTCCTTTTACACCATAGCCCTCTATGGGCTTCCAAATATCACTTTGCCAATTCCACAAGAACTGTCTTAGCGAAAGGCTTCTTGAGGGGAAAGCTGTCAATCTGTGAGATGATTTCACAGAACACAAAGAAGTTTCTCAGAAAGCTTCTTTCTCTTTGTTATCGGAGGATATTTCCTTTGGCCCTATAGACTTCAACGGGATCCAAAATATCTGTTCTCAGATTCCACAGAAATAAGGCTAGCAAAGAGATCCACGAAATACAGATGTAACTCTGTGAGATGAATTAACAGAACACTAAGCAGTTTCTCAGAAAGCTTCTTTCCAGATTTCATCTGAGGATATTTCCTTTTTCACCATAGTCCTCTAAGGCTTCCAAATATCACTTTGCCAATTCCACAAGAACTGTCTTAGCGAAAGGCTTCTTGAGGGGAAAGCTGTAACTCTGTGAGATGATTTCACAGAACACAAAGAAGTTTCTCAGAAAGCTTCTTTGTCTTCGTTATCGGAGAATATTTCCTTTGGCCCTATAGTCTTCAAAGGGATCCGAAATATCTGTTCTCAGATTCCACAGAAATAAGGCTAGCAAGGAGATCCACGAAATACAGATGTAACTCTGTGAGATGAATTAACAGAACACTAAGCAGTTTCTCAGAAAGCTTCTTTCCAGATTTCATCTGAGGATATTTCCTTTTTCACCATAGCCCTCTATGGGCTTCCAAATATCACTTTGCCAATTCCACAAGAACTGTCTTAGCGAAAGGCTTCTTGAGGGGAAAGCTGTAACTCTGTGAGATGATTTCACAGAACACAAAGAAGTTTCTCAGAAAGCTTCTTTCTCTTGTTATGGGAGGATATTTCCTTTGGCCCTATAGTCTTCAAAGGGATCCGAAATATCTGTTCTCAGATTCCACAGAAATAAGGCTAGCAAAGAGATCCACGAAATACAGATGTAACTCTGTGAGATGAATTAACAGAACACTAAGCAGTTTCTCAGAAAGCTTCTTTCCAGATTTCATCTGAGGATATTTCCTTTTTCACCATAGCCTTCTATGGGCTTCCAAATATCACTTTGCCAGTTCCACAAGAACTGTCTTAGCGAAAGGCTTCTTGAGGGGAAAGCTGTAACTCTGTGAGATGATTTCACAGAACACAAAGAAGTTTCTCAGAAAGCTTCTTTCTCTTTGTTATCGGAGGATATTTCCTTTGGCCCTATAGTCTTCAAAGGGATCCGAAATATCTGTTCTCAGATTCCACAGAAATAAGGTTAGCAAAGAGATCCACGAAATACAGATGTAAGTCTGAGAGATGAATTAACAGAACACTAAGCAGTTTCTCAGAAAGCTTCTTTCCAGATTTCATCTGAGGATATTTCCTTTTTCACCATAGCCCACAATGGGCTTCCAAATATCACTTTGCCAATTCCACAAGAACTGTCTTAGCGAAAGGCTTCTTGAGGGGAAAGCTGTAACTCTGTGAGATGATTTCACAGAACACAAAGAAGTTTCTCAGAAAGCTTCTTTCTCTTTGTTATCGGAGGATATTTCCTTTGGCCCTATAGTCTTCAAAGGGATCCGAAATATCTGTTCTCAAATTCCACAGAAATAAGGCTAGCAAAGAGATCCACGAAATACAGATGTAAGTCTGTGAGATGAATTAACAGAACACTAAGCAGTTTCTCAGAAAGCTTCTTTCCAGATTTCATCTGAGGATATTTCCTTTTTCACCATAGCCCTCTATGGCTTCCAAATATCACTTTGCCAATTCCACAAGAACTGTCTTAGCGAAAGGCTTCTTGAGGGGAAAGATGTAACTCTGTGAGATGATTTCAAAGAACACAAAGAAGTTTCTCAGAAAGCTTCTTTGTCTTTGTTATCGGAGGATATTTCCTTTGGCCCTATAGTCTTCAAAGGGATCCGAAATATCTGTTCTCAGATTCCACAGAAATAAGGCTAGCAAAGAGATCCACGAAATACAGATGTAACTCTGTGAGATGAATTAACAGAACACTAAGCAGTTTCTCAGAAAGCTTCTTTCCAGATTTCATCTGAGGATATTTCCTTTTTCACCATAGCCCTCTATGGGCTTCCAAATATCACTTTGCCAATTCCACAAGAACTGTCTTAGCGAAAGGCTTCTTGAGGGGAAAGCTGTAACTCTGTGACATGATTTCACAGAACACAAAGAAGTTTCTCAGAAAGCTTCTTTCTCTTTGTTATCGGAGGATATTTCCTTTGGCCCTATAGTCTTCAAAGGGATCCGAAATATCTGTTCTCAGATTCCACAGAAATAAGGCTAGCAAAGAGATCCACGAAATACAGATGAAACTCTGTGAGATGAATTAACAGGACACTAAGCAGTTTCTAAGAAAGCTTCTTTCCAGATTTCATCTGAGGATATTTCCTTTTTCACCATAGCCCTCTATGGGCTTCCAAATATCACTTTGCCAATTCCACAAGAACTGTCTTAGCGAAAGGCTTCTTGAGGGGAAAGCTGTAACTCTGTGAGATGATTTCACAGAACACAAAGAAGTTTCTCAGAAAGCTTCTTTCTCTTTGTTATCGGAGGATATTTCCTTTGGCCCTATAGTCTTCAAAGGGATCCGAAATATCTGTTCTCAGATTCCACAGAAATAAGGCTTGCAAAGAGATCCACGAAATACAGATGTAACTCTGTGAGATGAATTAACAGGACACTAAGCAGTTTCTCAGAAAGCTTCTTTCCAGATTTCATCTGAGGGTATATCCATTTACACCATAGCCCTCTATGGGCTTCCAAATATCACTTTGCCAATTCCACAAGAACTGTCTTAGCGAAAGGCTTCTTGAGGGGAAAGCTGTAACTCTGTGAGATGATTTCACAGAACACAAAGAAGTTTCTCAGAAAGCTTCTTTCTCTTTGTTATCGGAGGATATTTCCTTTGGCCCTATAGTCTTCAAAGGGATCCGAAATATCTGTTCTCAGATTCCACAGAAATAAGGCTTGCAAAGAGATCCACGAAATACAGATGTAACTCTGTGAGATGAATTAACAGGACACTAAGCAGTTTCTCAGAAAGCTTCTTTCCAGATTTCATCTGAGGGTATATCCTTTTACACCATAGCCCTCTATGGGCTTCCAAATATCACTTTGCCAATTCCACAAGAACTGTCTTAGCGAAAGGCTTCTTGAGGGGAAAGCTGTCAATCTGTGAGATGATTTCACAGAACACAAAGAAGTTTCTCAGAAAGCTTCTTTCTCTTTGTTATCGGAGGATATTTCCTTTGGCCCTATAGTCTTCAAAGGGATCCAAAATATCTGTTCTCAGATTCCACAGAAATAAGGCTAGCAAAGAGATCCACGAAATACAGATGTAACTCTGTCAGATGAATTAACAGAACACTAAGCAGTTTCTCATAAATCTTCTTTCCAGATTTCATCTGAGGATATTTCCTTTTTCACCATAGTCCTCTAAGGCTTCCAAATATCACTTTGCCAATTCCACAAGAACTGTCTTAGCGAAAGGCTTCTTGAGGGGAAAGCTGTAACTCTGTGAGATGATTTCACAGAACACAAAGAAGTTTCTCAGAAAGCTTCTTTGTCTTCGTTATCGGAGGATATTTCCTTTGGCCCTATAGTCTTCAAAGGGATCCGAAATATCTGTTCTCAGATTCCACAGAAATAAGGCTAGCAAAGAGATCCACGAAATACAGATGTAACTCTGTGAGATGAATTAACAGAACACTAAGCAGTTTCTCAGAAAGCTTCTTTCCAGATTTCATCTGAGGATATTTCCTTTTTCACCATAGCCCTCTATGGGCTTCCAAATATCACTTTGCCAATTCCACAAGAACTGTCTTAGCGAAAGGCTTCTTGAGGGGAAAGCTGTAACTCTGTGAGATGATTTCACAGAACACAAAGAAGTTTCTCAGAAAGCTTCTTTCTCTTTGTTATCGGAGGATATTTCCTTTGGCCCTATAGTGTTCAAAGGGATCCGAAATATCTGTTCTCAGATTCCACAGAAATAAGGCTAGCAAAGAGATCCACGAAATACAGATGTAACTCTGTGAGATGAATTAACAGGACACTAAGCAGTTTCTCAGAAAGCTTCTTTCCAGATTTCATCTGAGGGTATTTCCTTTTACACCATAGCCCTCTATGGGCTTCCAAATATCACTTTGCCAATTCCACAAGAACTGTCTTAGCGAAAGGCTTCTTGAGGGGAAAGCTGTCAATCTGTGAGATGATTTCACAGAACACAAAGAAGTTTCTCAGAAAGCTTCTTTCTCTTTGTTATCGGAGGATATTTCCTTTGGCCCTATAGACTTCAACAGGATCCAAAATATCTGTTCTCAGATTCCACAGAAATAAGGCTAGCAAAGAGATCCACGAAATACAGATGTAACTCTGTGAGATGAATTAACAGAACACTAAGCAGTTTCTCAGAAAGCTTCTTTCCAGATTTCATCTGAGGATATTTCCTTTTTCACCATAGTCCTCTAAGGCTTCCAAATATAACTTTGCCAATTCCACAAGAACTGTCTTAGCGAAAGGCTTCTTGAGGGGAAAGCTGTAAGTCTGTGAGATGATTTCACAGAACACAAAGAAGTTTCTCAGAAAGCTTCTTTCTCTTTGTTATCGGAGGATATTTCCTTTGGCCCTATAGTCTTCAAAGGGATCCGAAATATCTGTTCTCAGATTCCACAGAAATAAGGCTAGCAAAGAGATCCACGAAATACAGATGAAACTCTGTGAGATGAATTAACAGGACACTAAGCAGTTTCTAAGAAAGCTTCTTTCCAGATTTCATCTGAGGATATTTCCTTTTTCACCATAGCCCTCTATGGGCTTCCAAATATCACTTTGCCAATTCCACAAGAACTGTCTTAGCGAAAGGCTTCTTGAGGGGAAAGCTGTAACTCTGTGAGATGATTTCACAGAACACAAAGAAGTTTCTCAGAAAGCTTCTTTCTCTTTGTTATCGGAGGATATTTCCTTTGGCCCTATAGTCTTCAAAGGGATCCGAAATATCTGTTCTCAGATTCCACAGAAATAAGGCTTGCAAAGAGATCCACGAAATACAGATGTAACTCTGTGAGATGAATTAACAGGACACTAAGCAGTTTCTCAGAAAGCTTCTTTCCAGATTTCATCTGAGGGTATATCCATTTACACCATAGCCCTCTATGGGCTTCCAAATATCACTTTGCCAATTCCACAAGAACTGTCTTAGCGAAAGGCTTCTTGAGGGGAAAGCTGTAACTCTGTGAGATGATTTCACAGAACACAAAGAAGTTTCTCAGAAAGCTTCTTTCTCTTTGTTATCGGAGGATATTTCCTTTGGCCCTATAGTCTTCAAAGGGATCCGAAATATCTGTTCTCAGATTCCACAGAAATAAGGCTTGCAAAGAGATCCACGAAATACAGATGTAACTCTGTGAGATGAATTAACAGGACACTAAGCAGTTTCTCAGAAAGCTTCTTTCCAGATTTCATCTGAGGGTATATCCTTTTACACCATAGCCCTCTATGGGCTTCCAAATATCACTTTGCCAATTCCACAAGAACTGTCTTAGCGAAAGGCTTCTTGAGGGGAAAGCTGTCAATCTGTGAGATGATTTCACAGAACACAAAGAAGTTTCTCAGAATGCTTCTTTCTCTTTGTTATCGGAGGATATTTCCTTTGGCCCTATAGTCTTCAAAGGGATCCAAAATATCTGTTCTCAGATTCCACAGAAATAAGGCTAGCAAAGAGATCCACGAAATACAGATGTAACTCTGTGAGATGAATTAACAGAACACTAAGCAGTTTCTCATAAATCTTCTTTCCAGATTTCATCTGAGGATATTTCCTTTTTCACCATAGTCCTCTAAGGCTTCCAAATATCACTTTGCCAATTCCACAAGAACTGTCTTAGCGAAAGGCTTCTTGAGGGGAAAGCTGTAACTCTGTGAGATGATTTCACAGAACACAAAGAAGTTTCTCAGAAAGCTTCTTTGTCTTCGTTATCGGAGGATATTTCCTTTGGCCCTATAGTCTTCAAAGGGATCCGAAATATCTGTTCTCAGATTCCACAGAAATAAGGCTAGCAAAGAGATCCACGAAATACAGATGTAACTCTGTGAGATGAATTAACAGAACACTAAGCAGTTTCTCAGAAAGCTTCTTTCCAGATTTCATCTGAGGATATTTCCTTTTTCACCATAGCCCTCTATGGGCTTCCAAATATCACTTTGCCAATTCCACAAGAACTGTCTTAGCGAAAGGCTTCTTGAGGGGAAAGCTGTAACTCTGTGAGATGATTTCACAGAACACAAAGAAGTTTCTCAGAAAGCTTCTTTCTCTTTGTTATCGGAGGATATTTCCTTTGGCCCTATAGTGTTCAAAGGGATCCGAAATATCTGTTCTCAGATTCCACAGAAATAAGGCTAGCAAAGAGATCCACGAAATACAGATGTAACTCTGTGAGATGAATTAACAGGACACTAAGCAGTTTCTCAGAAAGCTTCTTTCCAGATTTCATCTGAGGGTATTTCCTTTTACACCATAGCCCTCTATGGGCTTCCAAATATCACTTTGCCAATTCCACAAGAACTGTCTTAGCGAAAGGCTTCTTGAGGGGAAAGCTGTCAATCTGTGAGATGATTTCACAGAACACAAAGAAGTTTCTCAGAAAGCTTCTTTCTCTTTGTTATCGGAGGATATTTCCTTTGGCCCTATAGACTTCAACAGGATCCAAAATATCTGTTCTCAGATTCCACAGAAATAAGGCTAGCAAAGAGATCCACGAAATACAGATGTAACTCTGTGAGATGAATTAACAGAACACTAAGCAGTTTCTCAGAAAGCTTCTTTCCAGATTTCATCTGAGGATATTTCCTTTTTCACCATAGTCCTCTAAGGCTTCCAAATATAACTTTGCCAATTCCACAAGAACTGTCTTAGCGAAAGGCTTCTTGAGGGGAAAGCTGTAAGTCTGTGAGATGATTTCACAGAACACAAAGAAGTTTCTCAGAAAGCTTCTTTCTCTTTGTTATCGGAGGATATTTCCTTTGGCCCTATAGTCTTCAAAGGGATCCGAAATATCTGTTCTCAGATTCCACAGAAATAAGGCTAGCAAAGAGATCCACGAAATACAGATGTAACTCTCTGAGATGAATTAACAGAACACTAAGCAGTTTCACAGAAAGCTTCTTTCCAGATTTCATCTGAGGATATTTCCTTTTTCACCATAGCCCTCTATGGGCTTCCAAATATCACTTTCCCAATTCCACAAGAACTGTCTTAGCGAAAGGCTTCTTGAGGGGAAAGCTGTAACTCTGTGAGATGATTTCACAGAACACAAAGAAGTTTCTCAGAAAGCTTCTTTCTCTTTGTTATCGGAGGATATTTCCTTTGGCCCTATAGTCTTCAAAGGGATCCGAAATATCTGTTCTCAGATTCCACAGAAATAAGGCTAGCAAAGAGATCCACGAAATACAGATGTAACTCTGTGAGATGAATTAACAGAACACTAAGCAGTTTCTCAGAAAGCTTCTTTCCAGATTTCATCTGAGGATATTTCCTTTTTCACCATAGCCTTCTATGGGCTTCCAAATATCACTTTGCCAATTCCACAAGAACTGTCTTAGCGAAAGGCTTCTTGAGGGGAAAGCTGTAACTCTGTGAGATGATTTCACAGAACACAAAGAAGTTTCTCAGAAAGCTTCTTTCTCTTTGTTATCGGAGGATATTTCCTTTGGCCCTATAGTCTTCAAAGGGATCCGAAATATCTGTTCTCAGATTCCACAGAAATAAGGTTAGCAAAGAGATCCACGAAATACAGATGTAAGTCTGTGAGATGAATTAACAGAACACTAAGCAGTTTCTCAGAAAGCTTCTTTCCAGATTTCATCTGAGGATATTTCCTTTTTCACCATAGCCCACAATGGGCTTCCAAATATCACTTTGCCAATTCCACAAGAACTGTCTTAGCGAAAGGCTTCTTGAGGGGAAAGCTGTAACTCTGTGAGATGATTTCACAGAACACAAAGAAGTTTCTCAGAAAGCTTCTTTCTCTTTGTTATCGGAGGATATTTCCTTTGGCCCTATAGTCTTCAAAGGGATCTGAAATATCTGTTCTCAGATTCCACAGAAATAAGGCTAGCAAAGAGATCCACGAAATACAGAAGTAACTCTGTGAGATGAATTAACAGGACACTAAGCAGTTTCTAAGAAAGCTTCTTTCCAGATTTCATCTGAGGATATTTCCTTTTTCACCATAGCCCTCTATGGGCTTCCAAATATCACTTTGCCAATTCCACAAGAACTGTCTTAGCGAAAGGCTTCTTGAGGGGAAAGCTGTAACTCTGTGAGATGATTTCACAGAACACAAAGAAGTTTCTCAGAAAGCTTCTTTGTCTTTGTTATCGGAGGATATTTCCTTTGGCCCTATAGACTTCAAAGGGATCCGAAATATCTGTTCTCAGATTCCACAGAAATAAGGCTAGCAAAGAGATCCACGAAATACAGATGTAAGTCTGTGACATGAATTAACAGAACCCTAAGCAGTTTCTCAGAAAGCTTCTTTCCAGATTTCATCTGAGGATATTTCCTTTTTCACCATAGCCCTCTATGGGCTTCCAAATATCACTTTGCCAATTCCACAAGAACTGTCTTAGCGAAAGGCTTCTTGAAGGGAAAGCTGTAACTCTGTGAGATGATTTCACAGAACACAAAGAAGTTTCTCAGAAAGCTTCTTTCTCTTTGTTATCGGAGGATATTTCCTTTGGCCCTATAGTCTTCAAAGGGATCCGAAATATCTGTTCTCAGATTCCACAGAAATAAGGCTAGCAAAGAGATCCACGAAATACAGATGTAAGTCTGTGAGATGAATTAACAGAACACTAAGCAGTTTCTCAGAAAGCTTCTTTCCAGATTTCATCTGAGGATATTTCCTTTTTCACCATAGCCCTCTATGGCTTCCAAATATCACTTTGCCAATTCCACAAGAACTGTCTTAGCGAAAGGCTTCTTGAGGGGAAAGCTGTAACTCTGTGAGATGATTTCAAAGAACACAAAGAAGTTTCTCAGAAAGCTTCTTTCTCTTTGTTATCGGAGGATATTTCCTTTGGCCCTATAGTCTTCAAAGGGATCCGAAATATCTGTTCTCAGATTCCACAGAAATAAGGCTAGCAAAGAGATCCACGAAATACAGATGTAACTCTGTGAGATGAATTAACAGAACACTAAGCAGTTTCTCAGAAAGCTTCTTTCCAGATTTCATCTGAGGATATTTCCTTTTTCACCATAGCCCTCTATGGGCTTCCAAATATCACTTTGCCAATTCCACAAGAACTGTCTTAGCGAAAGGCTTCTTGAGGGGAAAGCTGTAACTCTGTGACATGATTTCACAGAACACAAAAAAGTTTCTCAGAAAGCTTCTTTCTCTTTGTTATCGGAGGATATTTCCTTTGGCCCTAGAGTCTTCAAAGGGATCCGAAATATCTGTTCTCAGATTCCACAGAAATAAGGCTAGCAAAGAGATCCACGAAATACAGATGTAACTCTGTGAGATGAATTAACAGGACACTAAGCAGTTTCTAAGAAAGCTTCTTTCCAGATTTCATCTGAGGATATTTCCTTTTTCACCATAGTCCTCTAAGGCTTCCAAATATCACTTTGCCAATTCCACAAGAACTGTCTTAGCGAAAGGCTTCTTGAGGGGAAAGCTGTAACTCTGTGAGATGATTTCACAGAACACAAAGAAGTTTCTCAGAAAGCTTCTTTGTCTTCGTTATCGGAGGATATTTCCTTTGGCCCTATAGTCTTCAAAGGGATCCGAAATATCTGTTCTCAGATTCCACAGAAATAAGGCTAGCAAAGAGATCCACGAAATACAGAAGTAACTCTGTGAGATGAATTAACAGAACACTAAGCAGTTTCTCAGAAAGCTTCTTTCCAGATTTCATCTGAGGATATTTCCTTTTTAACCACAGCCCTCTATGGGCTTCCAAATATCACTTTGCCAATTCCACAAGAACTGTCTTAGCGAAAGGCTTCTTGAGGGGAAAGCTGTAACTCTGTGAGATGATTTCACAGAACACCAAGAAGTTTCTCAGAAAGCTTCTTTCTCTTTGTTATCGGAGGATATTTCCTTTGGCCCTATAGTCTTCAAAGGGATCCGAAATATCTGTTCTCAGATTCCACAGAAATAAGGCTAGCAAAGAGATCCACGAAATACAGATGTAACTCTGTGAGATGAATTAACAGGACACTAAGCAGTTTCTCAGAAAGCTTCTTTCCAGATTTCATCTCAGGGTATTTCCTTTTACACCATAGCCCTCTATGGGCTTCCAAATATCACTTTGCCAATTCCACAAGAACTGTCTTAGCGAAAGGCTTCTTGAGGGGAAAGCTGTCAATCTGTGAGATGATTTCACAGAACACAAAGAAGTTTCTCAGAAAGCTTCTTTCTCTTTGTTATCGGAGGATATTTCCTTTGGCCCTATAGACTTCAACGGGATCCAAAATATCTGTTCTCAGATTCCACAGAAATAAGGCTAGCAAAGTGATCCACGAAATACAGATGTAACTCTGTGAGATGAATTAACAGAACACTAAGCAGTTTCTCAGAAAGCTTCTTTCCAGATTTCATCTGAGGATATTTCCTTTTTCACCATAGTCCTCTAAGGCTTCCAAATATCACTTTGCCAATTCCACAAGAACTGTCTTAGCGAAAGGCTTCTTGAGGGGAAAGCTGTAACTCTGTGAGATGATTTCACAGAACACAAAGAAGTTTCTCAGAAAGCTTCTTTCTCTTGTTATGGGAGGATATTTCCTTTGGCCCTATAGTCTTCAAAGGGATCCGAAATATCTGTTCTCAGATTCCACAGAAATAAGGCTAGCAAAGAGATCCACGAAATACAGATGTAACTCTGTGAGATGAATTAACAGAACACTAAGCAGTTTCTCAGAAAGCTTCTTTCCAGATTTCATCTGAGGATATTTCCTTTTTCACCATAGCCTTCTATGGGCTTCCAAATATCACTTTGCCAGTTCCACAAGAACTGTCTTAGCGAAAGGCTTCTTGAGGGGAAAGCTGTAACTCTGTGAGATGATTTCACAGAACACAAAGAAGTTTCTCAGAAAGCTTCTTTCTCTTTGTTATCGGAGGATATTTCCTTTGGCCCTATAGTCTTCAAAGGGATCCGAAATATCTGTTCTCAGATTCCACAGAAATAAGGTTAGCAAAGAGATCCACGAAATACAGATGTAAGTCTGTGAGATGAATTAACAGAACACTAAGCAGTTTCTCAGAAAGCTTCTTTCCAGATTTCATGTGAGGATAGTTCCTTTTTCACCGTAGCCCACAATGGGCTTCCAAATATCACTTTGCCAATTCCACAAGAACTGTCTTAGCGAAAGGCTTCTTGAGGGGAAAGCTGTAACTCTGTGAGATGATTTCACAGAACACAAAGAAGTTTCTCAGAAAGCTTCTTTCTCTTTGTTATCGGAGGATATTTCCTTTGGCCCTATAGTCTTCAAAGGGATCCGAAATATCTGTTCTCAGATTCCACAGAAATAAGTCTAGCAAAGAGATCCACGAAATACAGATGTAACTCTGTGAGATGAATTAACAGAACACTAAGCAGTTTCTCAGAAAGATTCTTTCCAGATTTCATCTGAGGATATTTCCTTTTTCACCATAGCCTTCTATGGGCTTCCAAATATCACTTTGCCAATTCCACAAGAACTGTCTTAGCGAAAGGCTTCTTGAGGGGAAAGCTGTAACTCTTTGAGATGATTTCACAGAACACAAAGAAGTTTCTCAGAAAGCTTCTTTCTCTTTGTTTTCGGAGGATATTTCCTTTGGCCCTATAGTCTTCAAAGGGATCCGAAATATCTGTTCTCAGATTCCACAGAAATAAGGCTAGCAAAGAGATACACGAAATACAGATGTAACTCTCTGAGATGAATTAACAGAACACTAAGCAGTTTCACAGAAAGCTTCTTTCCAGATTTCATCTGAGGATATTTCCTTTTTCACCATAGCCCTCTATGGGCTTCCAAATATCACTTTGCCAATTCCACAAGAACTGTCTTAGCGAAAGGCTTCTTGAGGGGAAAGCTGTAACTCTGTGAGATGATTTCACAGAACACAAAGAAGTTTCTCAGAAAGCTTCTTTCTCTTGTTATGGGAGGATATTTCCTTTGGCCCTATAGTCTTCAAAGGGATCCGAAATATCTGTTCTCAGATTCCACAGAAATAAGGCTAGCAAAGAGATCCACGAAATACAGATGTAACTCTGTGAGATGAATTAACAGAACACTAAGCAGTTTCTCAGAAAGCTTCTTTCCAGATTTCATCTGAGGATATTTCCTTTTTCACCATAGCCTTCTATGGGCTTCCAAATATCACTTTGCCAGTTCCACAAGAACTGTCTTAGCGAAAGGCTTCTTGAGGGGAAAGCTGTAACTCTGTGAGATGATTTCACAGAACACAAAGAAGTTTCTCAGAAAGCTTCTTTCTCTTTGTTATCGGAGGATATTTCCTTTGGCCCTATAGTCTTCAAAGGGATCCGAAATATCTGTTCTCAGATTCCACAGAAATAAGGTTAGCAAAGAGATCCACGAAATACAGATGTAAGTCTGTGAGATGAATTAACAGAACACTAAGCAGTTTCTCAGAAAGCTTCTTTCCAGATTTCATGTGAGGATAGTTCCTTTTTCACCGTAGCCCACAATGGGCTTCCAAATATCACTTTGCCAATTCCACAAGAACTGTCTTAGCGAAAGGCTTCTTGAGGGGAAAGCTGTAACTCTGTGAGATGATTTCACAGAACACAAAGAAGTTTCTCAGAAAGCTTCTTTCTCTTTGTTATCGGAGGATATTTCCTTTGGCCCTATAGTCTTCAAAGGGATCCGAAATATCTGTTCTCAGATTCCACAGAAATAAGGCTAGCAAAGAGATCCACGAAATACAGATGTAACTCTGTGAGATGAATTAACAGAACACTAAGCAGTTTCTCAGAAAGCTTCTTTCCAGATTTCATCTGAGGATATTTCCTTTTTCACCATAGCCTTCTATGGGCTTCCAAATATCACTTTGCCAATTCCACAAGAACTGTCTTAGCGAAAGGCTTCTTGAGGGGAAAGCTGTAACTCTGTGAGATGATTTCACAGAACACAAAGAAGTTTCTCAGAAAGCTTCTTTCTCTTTGTTTTCGGAGGATATTTCCTTTGGCCCTATAGTCTTCAAAGGGATCCGAAATATCTGTTCTCAGATTCCACAGAAATAAGGCTAGCAAAGAGATCCACGAAATACAGATGTAACTCTGTGAGATGAATTAACAGGACACTAAGCAGTTTCTCAGAAGGCTTCTTTCCAGATTTCATCTCAGGGTATTTCCTTTTACACCATAGCCCTCTATGGGCTTCCAAATATCACTTTGCCAATTCCACAAGAACTGTTTTAGCGAAAGGCTTCTTGAGGGGAAAGCTGTCAATCTGTGAGATGATTTCACAGAACACAAAGAAGTTTCTCAGAAAGCTTCTTTCTCTTTGTTATCGGAGGATATTTCCTTTGGCCCTATAGACTTCAACGGGATCCAAAATATCTGTTCTCAGATTCCACAGAAATAAGGCTAGCAAAGAGATCCACGAAATACAGATGTAACTCTGTGAGATGAATTAACAGAACACTAAGCAGTTTCTCAGAAAGCTTCTTTCCAGATTTCATCTGAGGATATTTCCTTTTTCACCATAGTCCTCTAAGGCTTCCAAATATCACTTTGCCAATTCCACAAGAACTGTCTTAGCGAAAGGCTTCTTGAGGGGAAAGCTGTAACTCTGTGAGATGATTTCACAGAACACAAAGAAGTTTCTCAGAAAGCTTCTTTGTCTTCGTTATCGGAGGATATTTCCTTTGGCCCTATAGTCTTCAAAGGGATCCGAAATATCTGTTCTCAGATACCACAGAAATAAGGCTAGCAAAGAGATCCACGAAATACAGATGTAACTCTGTGAGATGAATTAATAGAACACTAAGCAGTTTCTCAGAAAGCTTCTTTCCAGATTTCATCTGAGGATATTTCCTTTTTCACCATAGCCCTCTATGGGCTTCCAAATATCACTTTGCCAATTCCACAAGAACTGTCTTAGCGAAAGGCTTTTTGAGGGTAAAGCTGTAACTCTGTGAGATGATTTCACAGAACACAAAGAAGTTTCTCAGAAAGCTTCTTTCTCTTGTTATGGGAGGATATTTCCTTTGGCCCTATAGTCTTCAAAGGGATCCGAAATATCTGTTCTCAGATTCCACAGAAATAAGGCTAGCAAAGAGATCCACGAAATACAGATGTAACTCTGTGAGATGAATTAACAGAACACTAAGCAGTTTCTCAGAAAGATTCTTTCCAGATTTCATCTGAGGATATTTCCTTTTTCACCATAGCCTTCTATGGGCTTCCAAATATCACTTTGCC
This sequence comes from Macaca nemestrina, assembly GCF_043159975.1. NCBI lineage: Eukaryota > Metazoa > Chordata > Mammalia > Primates > Cercopithecidae > Macaca > Macaca nemestrina. The sequence goes on along the minus strand of NC_092129.1, from coordinate 55,935,721 downwards.
AGTTCCACAAGAACTGTCTTAGCGAAAGGCTTCTTGAGGGGAAAGCTGTAACTCTGTGAGATGATTTCACAGAACACAACGAAGTTTCTCAGAAAGCTTCTTTCTCTTTGTTATCGGAGGATATTTCCTTTGGCCCTATAGTCTTCAAAGGGATCCGAAATATCTGTTCTCAGATTCCACAGAAATAAGGGTAGCAAAGAGATCCACGAAATACAGATGTAAGTCTATGAGATGAATTAACAGAACACTAAGCAGTTTCTCAGAAAGCTTCTTTCCAGATTTCATGTGAGGATAGTTCCTTTTTCACCGTAGCCCACAATGGGCTTCCAAATATCACTTTGCCAATTCCACAAGAACTGTCTTAGCGAAAGGCTTCTTGAGGGGAAAGCTGTAACTCTGTGAGATGATTTCACAGAACACAAAGAAGTTTCTCAGAAAGCTTCTTTCTCTTTGTTATCGGAGGATATTTCCTTTGGCCCTATAGTCTTCAAAGGGATCCGAAATATCTGCTCTCAGATTCCACAGAAATAAGGCTAGCAAAGAGATCCACGAAATACAGATGTAACTCTGTGAGATGAATTAACAGAACACTAAGCAGTTTCTCAGAAAGATTCTTTCCAGATTTCATCTGAGGATATTTCCTTTTTCACCATAGCCTTCTATGGGCTTCCAAATATCACTTTGCCAATTCCACAAGAACTGTCTTAGCGAAAGGCTTCTTGAGGGGAAAGCTGTAACTCTGTGAGATGATTTCACAGAACACAAAGAAGTTTCTCAGAAAGCTTCTTTCTCTTTGTTTTCGGAGGATATTTCCTTTGGCCCTATAGTCTTCAAAGGAATCCGAAATATCTGTTCTCAGATTCCACAGAAATAAGGCTAGCAAAGAGATCCACGAAATACAGATGTAACTCTCTGAGATGAATTAACAGAACACTAAGCAGTTTCACAGAAAGCTTCTTTCCAGATTTCATCTGAGGATATTTCCTTTTTCACCATAGCCCTCTATGGGCTTCCAAATATCACTTTCCCAATTCCAAAAGAACTGTCTTAGCGAAAGGCTTCTTGAGGGGAAAGCTGTAACTCTGTGAGATGATTTCACAGAACACAAAGAAGTTTCTCAGAAAGCTTCTTTCTCTTTGTTATCGGAGGATATTTCCTTTGGCCCTATAGTCTTCAAAGGGATCCGAAATATCTGTTCTCAGATTCCACAGAAATAAGGCTAGCAAAGAGATCCACGAAATACAGATGTAACTCTGTGAGATGAATTAACAGAACACTAAGCAGTTTCTCAGAAAGCTTCTTTCCAGATTTCATCTGAGGATATTTCCTTTTTCACCATAGCCTTCTATGGGCTTCCAAATATCACTTTGCCAATTCCACAAGAACTGTCTTAGCGAAAGGCTTCTTGAGGGGAAAGCTGTAACTCTGTGAGATGATTTCACAGAACACAAAGAAGTTTCTCAGAAAGCTTCTTTCTCTTTGTTATCGGAGGATATTTCCTTTGGCCCTATAGTCTTCAAAGGGATCCGAAATATCTGTTCTCAGATTCCACAGAAATAAGGTTAGCAAAGAGATCCACGAAATACAGATGTAAGTCTGTGAGATGAATTAACAGAACACTAAGCAGTTTCTCAGAAAGCTTCTTTCCAGATTTCATCTGAGGATATTTCCTTTTTCACCATAGCCCACAATGGGCTTCCAAATATCACTTTGCCAATTCCACAAGAACTGTCTTAGCGAAAGGCTTCTTGAGGGGAAAGCTGTAACTCTGTGAGATGATTTCACAGAACACAAAGAAGTTTCTCAGAAAGCTTCTTTCTCTTTCTTATCGGAGGATATTTCCTTTGGCCCTATAGTCTTCAAAGGGATCCGAAATATCTCTTCTCAGATTCCACAGAAATAAGGCTAGCAAAGAGATCCACGAAATAGAGATGTAAGTCTGTGAGATGAATTAACAGGACACTAAGCAGTTTCTCAGAAAGCTTCTTTCCAGATTTCATCTGAGGATATTTAATTTTTCACCGTAGCCCTCTATGGGCTTCCAAATATCACTTTGCCAATTCCACAAGAACTGTCTTAGCGAAAGGCTTCTTGAGGGGAAAGCTGTAAGTCTGTGAGATGATTTCACAGAACACAAAGAAGTTTCTCAGAAAGCTTCTTTCTCTTTGTTATCGGAGGATATTTCCTTTGGCCCTATAGTCTTCAAAGGGATCCGAAATATCTGTTCTCAGATTCCACAGAAATAAGGCTAGCAAAGAGATCCACGAAATACAGATGTAAGTCTCTGAGATGAATTAACAGAACACTATGCAGTTTCTCAGAAAGCTTCTTTCCAGATTTCATCTGAGGATATTTCCTTTTTCACCATAGCCCTCTATGACTACCAAATATCACTTTGCCAATTCCACAAGAACTGTCTTAGCGAAAGGCTTCTTGAGGGGAAAGCTGTAACTCTGTGAGATGATTTCAAGGAACACAAAGAAGTTTCTCAGAAAGCTTCTTTCTCTTTGTTATCGGAGGATATTTCCTTTGGCCCTATAGTCTTCAATGGGATCCGAAATATCTGTTCTCAGATTCCACAGAAATAAGGCTAGCAAAGAGATCCACGAAATACAGATGTAACTCTGTGAGATGAATTAACAGAACACTAAGCAGTTTCTCAGAAAGCTTCTTTCCAGATTTCATCTGAGGATATTTCCTTTTTCACCATAGCCCTCTATGGGCTTCCAAATATCACTTTGCCAATTCCACAAGAACTGTCTTAGCGAAAGGCTTCTTGAGGGGAAAGCTGTAACTCTGTGAGATGATTTCACAGAACACAAAGAAGTTTCTCAGAAAGCTTCTTTCTCTTTGTTATCGGAGGATATTTCCTTTGGCCCTATAGTCTTCAAAGGGATCCGAAATATCTGTTCTCAGATTCCACAGAAATAAGGCTAGCAAAGAGATCCACGAAATACAGATGTAACTATATGAGATGAATTAACAGGACACTAAGCAGTTTCTAAGAAAGCTTCTTTCCAGATTTCATCTGAGGATATTTCCTTTTTCACCATAGCCCTCTATGGGCTTCCAAATATCACTTTGCCAATTCCACAAGAACTGTCTTAGCGAAAGGCTTCTTGAGGGGAAAGCTGTAACTCTGTGAGATGATTTCACAGAACACAAAGAAGTTTCTCAGAAAGCTTCTTTCTCTTTGTTATCGGAGGATATTTCCTTTGGCCCTATAGTCTTCAAAGGGATCCGAAATATCTGTTCTCAGATTCCACAGAAATAAGGCTAGCAAAGAGATCCACGAAATACAGATGTAACTCTGTGAGATGAATTAACAGGACACTAAGCAGTTTCTCAGAAAGCTTCTTTCCAGATTTCATCTGAGGGTATTTCCTTTTACACCATAGCCCTCTATGGGCTTCCAAATATCACTTTGCCAATTCCACAAGAACTGTCTTAGCGAAAGGCTTCTTGAGGGGAAAGCTGTCAATCTGTGAGATGATTTCACAGAACTCAAAGAAGTTTCTCAGAAAGCTTCTTTCGCTTTGTTATCGGAGGATATTTCCTTTGGCCCTATAGACTTCAAAGGGATCCAAAATATCTGTTCTCAGATTCCACAGAAATAAGGCTAGCAAAGAGATCCACGAAATACAGATGTAACTCTGTGAGATGAATTAACAGAACACTAAGCAGTTTCTCAGAAAGCTTCTTTCCAGATTTCATCTGAGGATATTTCCTTTTTCACCATAGTCCTCTAAGGCTTCCAAATATAACTTTGCCAATTCCACAAGAACTGTCTTAGCGAAAGGCTTCTTGAGGGGAAAGCTGTAACTCTGTGAGATGATTTCACAGAACACAAAGAAGTTTCTCAGAAAGCTTCTTTGTCTTCGTTATCGGAGGATATTTCCTTTGGCCCTATAGTCTTCAAAGGGATCCGAAATATCTGTTCTCAGATTCCACAGAAATAAGGCTAGCAAAGAGATCCACGAAATACAGATGTAACTCTGTGAGATGAATTAACAGAACACTAAGCAGTTTCTCAGAAAGCTTCTTTCCAGATTTCATCTGAGGATATTTCCTTTTTCACCATAGCCCTCTATGGGCTTCCAAATATCACTTTGCCAATTCCACAAGAACTGTCTTAGCGAAAGGCTTCTTGAGGGGAAAGCTGTAACTCTGTGAGATGATTTCACAGAACACAAAGAAGTTTCTCAGAAAGCTTCTTTCTCTTTGTTATCGGAGGATATTTCCTTTGGCCCTATAGTCTTCAAAGGGATCCGAAATATCTGTTCTCAGATTCCACAGAAATAAGGCTAGCAAAGAGATCCACGAAATACAGATGTAACTCTGTGAGATGAATTAACAGGACACTAAGCAGTTTCTCAGAAAGCTTCTTTCCAGATTTCATCTGAGGGTATTTCCTTTTACACCATAGCCCTCTATGGGCTTCCAAATATCACTTTGCCAATTCCACAAGAACTGTCTTAGCGAAAGGCTTCTTGAGGGGAAAGCTGTCAATCTGTGAGATGATTTCACAGAACACAAAGAAGTTTCTCAGAAAGCTTCTTTCTCTTTGTTATCGGAGGATATTTCCTTTGGCCCTATAGTCTTCAAAGGGATCCGAAATATCTGTTCTCAGATTCCACAGAAATAAGGCTAGCAAAGAGATCCACGAAATACAGATGTAACTCTGTGAGATGAATTAACAGGACACTAAGCAGTTTCTCAGAAAGCTTCTTTCCAGATTTCATCTGAGGGTATTTCCTTTTACACCATAGCCCTCTATGGGCTTCCAAATATCACTTTGCCAATTCCACAAGAACTGTCTTAGCGAAAGGCTTCTTGAGGGGAAAGCTGTCAATCTGTGAGATGATTTCACAGAACTCAAAGAAGTTTCTCAGAAAGCTTCTTTCTCTTTGTTATCGGAGGATATTTCCTTTGGCCCTATAGACTTCAAAGGGATCCAAAATATCTGTTCTCAGATTCCACAGAAATAAGGCTAGCAAAGAGATCCACGAAATACAGATGTAACTCTGTGAGATGAATTAACAGAACACTAAGCAGTTTCTCAGAAAGCTTCTTTCCAGATTTCATCTGAGGATATTTCCTTTTTCACCATAGTCCTCTAAGGCTTCCAAATATAACTTTGCCAATTCCACAAGAACTGTCTTAGCGAAAGGCTTCTTGAGGGGAAAGCTGTAACTCTGTGAGATGATTTCACAGAACACAAAGAAGTTTCTCAGAAAGCTTCTTTGTCTTCGTTATCGGAGGATATTTCCTTTGGCCCTATAGTCTTCAAAGGGATCCGAAATATCTGTTCTCAGATTCCACAGAAATAAGGCTAGCAAAGAGATCCACGAAATACAGATGTAACTCTGTGAGATGAATTAACAGAACACTAAGCAGTTTCTCAGAAAGCTTCTTTCCAGATTTCATCTGAGGATATTTCCTTTTTCACCATAGCCCTCTATGGGCTTCCAAATATCACTTTGCCAATTCCACAAGAACTGTCTTAGCGAAAGGCTTCTTGAGGGGAAAGCTGTAACTCTGTGAGATGATTTCACAGAACACAAAGAAGTTTCTCAGAAAGCTTCTTTCTCTTTGTTATCGGAGGATATTTCCTTTGGCCCTATAGTCTTCAAAGGGATCCGAAATATCTGTTCTCAGATTCCACAGAAATAAGGCTAGCAAAGAGATCCACGAAATACAGATGTAACTCTGTGAGATGAATTAACAGGACACTAAGCAGTTTCTCAGAAAGCTTCTTTCCAGATTTCATCTGAGGGTATTTCCTTTTACACCATAGCCCTCTATGGGCTTCCAAATATCACTTTGCCAATTCCACAAGAACTGTCTTAGCGAAAGGCTTCTTGAGGGGAAAGCTGTCAATCTGTGAGATGATTTCACAGAACACAAAGAAGTTTCTCAGAAAGCTTCTTTCTCTTTGTTATCGGAGGATATTTCCTTTGGCCCTATAGACTTCAAAGTGATCCAAAATATCTGTTCTCAGATTCCACAGAAATAAGGCTAGCAAAGAGATCCATGAAATACAGATGTAACTCTGTGAGATGAATTAACAGAACACTAAGCAGTTTCTCAGAAAGCTTCTTTCCAGATTTCATCTGAGGATATTTCCTTTTTCACCATAGTCCTCTAAGGCTTCCAAATATAACTTTGCCAATTCCACAAGAACTGTCTTAGCGAAAGGCTTCTTGAGGGGAAAGCTGTAACTCTGTGAGATGATTTCACAGAACACAAAGAAGTTTCTCAGAAAGCTTCTTTCTCTTTGTTATCGGAGGATATTTCCTTTGGCCCTATAGTCTTCAAAGGGATCCGAAATATCTGTTCTCAGATTCCACAGAAATAAGGCTAGCAAAGAGATCCACGAAATACAGATGTAACTCTGTGAGATGAATTAACAGGACACTAAGCAGTTTCTCAGAAAGCTTCTTTCCAGATTTCATCTGAGGATATTTAATTTTTCACCATAGCCCTCTATGGGCTTCCAAATATCACTTTGCCAATTCCACAAGAACTGTCTTAGCGAAAGGCTTCTTGAGGGGAAAGCTGTAACTCTGTGAGATGATTTCACAGAACACAAAGAAGTTTCTCAGAAAGCTTCTTTCTCTTTGTTATCGGAGGATATTTCCTTTGGCCCTATAGTCTTCAAAGGGATCCGAAATATCTGTTCTCAGATTCCACAGAAATAAGGCTAGCAAAGAGATCCACGAAATACAGATGTAACTCTGTGAGATGAATTAACAGAACTCTAAGCAGTTTCTCAGAAAGCTTCTTTCCAGATTTCAACTGAGGATATTTCCTTTTTCACCATAGTCCTCTAAGGCTTCCAAATATAACTTTGCCTATTCCACAAGAACTGTCTTAGCGAAAGGCTTCTTGAGGGGAAAGCTGTAACTCTGTGAGATGATTTCACAGAACACAAAGAAGTTTCTCAGAAAGCTTCTTTCTCTTCGTTATCGGAGGATATTTCCTTTGACCCTATAGACTTCAAAGGGATTCGAAATATCTGTTCTCAGATTCCAGAGAAATAAGGTTAGCAAAGAAATCCACGAAATACAGATGTAAGTCTGTGAGATGAATTAAGAGAACACTAAGCAGTTTCTCAGAAAGCTTCTTTCCAGATTTCATCTGAGGATATTTCCTTTTTCACCATAGCCCTCTATGGGCTTCCAAATATCACTTTCCCAATTCCACAAGAACTGTCTTAGCGAAAGGCTTCTTGAGGGGAAAGCTGTAACTCTGTGAGATTATTTCACAGAATACAAAGAAGTTTCTCAGAAAGCTTCTTTGTCTTTGTTATCGGAGGATATTTCTTTTGGCCCTATAGTCTTCAAAGGGATCCGAAATATCTGTTCTCAGATTCCACAGAAATAAGGCTAGCAAAGAGATCCACGAAATACAGATGTAACTCTGTGAGATGAATTAAAGGAACACTAAGCAGTTTCTCAGAAAGCTTCTTTCCAGATTTCATCTGAGGATATTTCCTTTTTCACCATAGCCCACAATGGGCTTCCAAATATCACTTTGCCAATTCCACAAGAACTGTCTTAGCGAAAGGCTTCTTGAGGGGAAAGCTGTAACTCTGTGAGATGATTTCACAGAACACAAAGAAGTTTCTCAGAAAGCTTCTTTCTCTTTGTTATCGGAGGATATTTCCTTTGGCCCTATAGTCTTCAAAGGGATCCGAAATATCTGTTCTCAGATTCCACAGAAATAAGGCTAGCAAAGAGATCCACGAAATACAGATGTAACTCTGTGAGATGAATTAACAGGTCACTAAGCAGTTTCTAAGAAAGCTTCTTTCCAGATTTCATCTGAGGATATTTCCTTTTTCACCATACCCTTCGATGGGCTTCCAAATATCACTTTGCCAATTCCACAAGAACTGTCTTAGCGAAAGGCTTCTTGAGGGGAAAGCTGTAACTCTGTGAGATGATTTCACAGAACACAAAGAAGTTTCTCAGAAAGCTTCTTTGTCTTTGTTATCGGAGGATATTTCCTTTGGCCCTATAGTCTTCAAAGGGATCCGAAATATCTGTTCTCAGATTCCACAGAAATAAGGCTAGCAAAGAGATCCACGAAATACAGATGTAACTCTGTGAGATGAATTAACAGAACACTAAGCAGTTTCTCAGAAAGCTTCTTTCCAGATTTCATCTGAGGATATTTCCTTTTTCACCATAGCCCTCTATGGGCTTCCAAATATCACTTTGGCAATTCCACAAGAACTGTCTTAGCGAAAGGCTTCTTGAGGGGAAAGCTGTAACTCTGTGAGATGATTTCACAGAACACAAAGAAGTTTCTCAGAAAGCTTCTTTCTCTTTGTTATCGGAGGATATTTCCTTTGGCCCTATAGTCTTCAAAGGGATCCGAAATATCTGTTCTCAGATTCCACAGAAATAAGGCTAGCAAAGAGATCCACGAAATACAGATGTAACTCTGTGAGATGAATTAACAGAACACTAAGCAGTTTCTCAGAAAGCTTCTTTCCAGATTTCATCTGAGGATATTTCCTTTTTCACCATAGCCCTCTATGGGCTTCCAAATATCCCTTTGCCAATTCCACAAGAACTGTCTTAGCGAAAGGCTTCTTGAGGGGAAAGCTGTAACTCTGTGAGATGATTTCACAGAACACAAAGAAGTTTCTCAGAAAGCTTCTTTCTCTTTGTTATCGGAAGATATTTCCTTTGGCCCTATACACTTCAAAGGGATCCGAAATATCTGTTCTCAGATTCCAGAGAAATAAGGATAGCAAAGAAATCCACGAAATACAGATGTAAGTCTGTGAGATGAATTAACAGAACACTAAGCAGTTTCTCAGAAAGCTTCTTTCCAGATTTCATCTGAGGATATTTCCTTTTTCACCGTAGCCCTCTATGGGCTTCCAAATATCACTTTGCCAATTCCACAAGAACTGTCTTAGCGAAAGGCTTCTTGAGGGGAAAGCTGTAACTCTGTGAGATGATTTCACAGAACACAAAGAAGTTTCTCAGAAAGCTTCTTTCTCTTTGTTATCGGAGGATATTTCCTTTGGCCCTATAGTCTTCAAAGGGATCCGAAATATCTGTTCTCAGATTCCACAGAAATAAGGCTAGCAAAGAGATCCACGAAATACAGATGTAACTCTGTGAGATGAATTAACAGGTCACTAAGCAGTTTCTCAGAAAGCTTCTTTCCAGATTTCATCTGAGGGTATTTCCTTTTACACCATAGCCCTCTATGGGCTTCCAAATATCACTTTGCCAATTCCACAAGAACTGTCTTAGCGAAAGGCTTCTTGAGGGGAAAGCTGTAACTCTGTGAGATGATTTCCCAGAACACAAAGAAGTTTCTCAGAAAGATTCTTTCTCTTTGTTATCGGAGGATATTTCCTTTGGCCCTATAGTCTTCAAAGGGATCCGAAATATCTGTTCTCAGATTCCACAGAAATAAGGCTAGCAAAGAGATCCACGAAATACAGATGTAACTCTGTGAGATGAATTAACAGAACACTAAGCAGTTTCTCAGAAAGCTTCTTTCCAGATTTCATCTGAGGATATTTCCTTTTTCACCATAGCCCTCTATGGCTTCCAAATATAACTTTGCCAATTCCACAAGAACTGTCTTAGAGAAAGGCTTCTTGAGGGGAAAGCTGTAACTCTGTGAGATGATTTCACAGAACACAAAGAAGTTTCTCAGAAAGCTTCTTTCTCTTTGTTATCGGAGGATATTTCCTTTGGCCCTATAGTCTTCAAAGGGATCCGAAATATCTGTTCTCAGATTCCAGAGAAATAAGGCTAGCAAAGAGATCCACGAAATACAGATGTAACTGTGTGAGATGAATTAACAGGACACTAAGCAGTTTCTCAGAAAGCTTCTTTCCAGATTTCATCTGAGGATATTTCCTTTTACACCATAGCCCTCTATGGGCTTCCAAATATCACTTTGCCAATTCCACAAGAACTGTCTTAGCGAAAGGCTTCTTGAGGGGAAAGCTGTAACTCTGTGAGATGATTTCACAGAACACAAAGAAGTTTCTCAGAAAGCTTCTTTGTCTTCGTTATCGGAGGATATTTCCTTTGGCCCTATAGTCTTCATAGGGATCCGAAATATCTGTTCTCAGATTCCACAGAAATAAGGCTAGCAAAGAGATCCACGAAATACAGATGTAACTCTGTGAGATGAATTAACAGAACACTAAGCAGATTCTCAGAAAGCTTCTTTCCAGATTTCATCTGAGGATATTTCCTTTTTCACCATAGCCCTCTAAGGGCTTCCAAATATCACTTTGCCAATTCCACAAGAACTGTCTTAGCGAAAGGCTTCTTGAGGGGAAAGCTGTAACTCTGTGAGATGATTTCACAGAACACAAAGAAGTTTCTCAGAAAGCTTCTTTCTCTTTGTTATGGGAGGATATTTCCTTTGGCCCTATAGTCTTCAAAGGGATCCGAAATATCTGTTCTCAGATTCCACAGAAATAAGGCTAGCAAAGAGATCCACGAAATACAGATGTAACTCTGTGAGATGAATTAACAGGACACTAAGCAGTTTCTCAGAAAGCTTCTTTCCAGATTTCATCTGAGGATATTTAATTTTTCACCATAGCCCTCTATGGGCTTCCAAATATCACTTTGCCATTTCCACAAGAACTGTCTTAGCGAAAGGCTTCTTGAGGGGAAAGCTGTTACTCTGTGAGATGATTTCACAGAACACAAAGAAGTTTCTCAGAAAGCTTCTTTCTCTTTGTTATCGGAGGATATTTCCTTTGGCCCTATAGTCTTCAAAGGGATCCGAAATATCTGTTCTCAGATTCCACAGAAATAAGGCTAGCAAAGAGATCCACGAAATACATATGTAACTCTGTGAGATGAATTAACAAAACACTAAGCAGTTTCACAGAAAGCTTCTTTCCAGATTTCATCTGAGGATATTTCCTTTTTCACCATAGCCCTCTATGGGCTTCCAAATATCACTTTGCCAATTCCACAAGAACTGTCTTAGCGAAAGGCTTCTTGAGGGGAAAGCTGTAACTCTGTGAGATGATTTCACAGAACACAAAGAAGTTTCTCAGAAAGCTTCTTTCTCTTTCTTATCGGAGGATATTTCCTTTGGCCCTATAGACTTCAAAGGGATCCGAAATATCTGTTCTCAGATTCCACAGAAATAAGGCTAGCAAAGAGATCCACGAAATACAGATGTAACTCTGTGAGATGAATTAACAGAACACTAAGCAGTTTCTCAGAAAGCTTCTTTCCAGATTTCATCTGAGGATATTTCCTTTTTCACCATAGCCCTATAAGGCTTCCAAATATAACTTTGCCAATTCCACAAGAACTGTCTTAGCGAAAGGCTTCTTGAGGGGAAAGCTGTAACTCTGTGAGATGATTTCACAGAACACAAAGAAGTTTCTCAGAAAGCTTCTTTGTCTTTGTTATCGGAGGATATTTCCTTTGGCCCTATAGACTTCAAAGGGATCCGAAATATCTGTTCTCAGATTCCAGAGAAATAAGGCTAGCAAAGAAATCCACGAAATACAGATGTAAGTCTGTGAGATGAATTAACAGAACACTAAGCAGTTTCTCAGAAAGCTTCTTTCCAGATTTCATCTGAGGATATTTCCTTTTTCACCGTAGCCCTCTATGGGCTTCCAAATATCACTTTCCCAATTCCACAAGAACTGTCTTAGCGAAAGGCTTCTTGAGGGGAAAGCTGTAACTCTGTGAGATTATTTCACAGAATACAAAGAAGTTTCTCAGAAAGCTTCTTTGTCTTTGTTATCGGAGGATATTTCCTTTGGCCCTATAATCTTCAAAGGGATCCGAAATATCTGTTCTCAGATTCCACAGAAATAAGGCTAGCAAAGAGATCCACGAAATACAGATGTAACTCTGTGAGATGAATTAACAGAACACTAAGCAGTTTCTCAGAAAGCTTCTTTCCAGATTTCATCTGAGGATATTTCCTTTTTCACCATAGCCCTCTATGGGCTTCCAAATATCACTTTGCCAATTCCACAAGAACTGTCTTAGCGAAAGGCTTCTTGAGGGGAAAGCTGTAACTCTGTGAGATGATTTCACAGAACACAAAGAAGTTTCTCAGAAAGCTTCTTTCTCTTTGTTATCGGAGGATATTTCCTTTGGCCCTATAGACTTCAAAGGGATCCAAAATATCTGTTCTCAGATTCCACAGAAATAAGGCTAGCAAAGAGATCCACGAAATACAGATGTAACTCTGTGAGAAGAATTAACAGAACACTAAGCAGTTTCTCAGAAAGCTTCTTTCCAGATTTCATCTGAGGATATTTCCTTTTTCACCATAGTCCTCTAAGGCTTCCAAATATAACTTTGCCAATTCCACAAGAACTGTCTTAGCGAAAGGCTTCTTGAGGGGAATGCTGTAACTCTGTGAGATGATTTCACAGAACACAAAGAAGTTTCTCAGAAAGCTTCTTTGTCTTCGTTATGGGAGGATATTTCCTTTGGCCCTATAGTCTTCAAAGGGATCCGAAATATCTGTTCTCAGATTCCACAGAAATAAGGCTAGCAAAGAGATCCACGAAATACAGATGTAACTCTGTGAGATGAATTAACAGGACACTAAGCAGTTTCTCAGAAAGCTTCTTTCCAGATTTCATCTGAGGATATATAATTTTTCACCATAGCCCTCTATGGGCTTCCAAATATCACTTTGCCATTTCCACAAGAACTGTCTTAGCGAAAGGCTTCTTGAGGGGAAAGCTGTTACTCTGTGAGATGATTTCACAGAACACAAAGAAGTTTCTCAGAAAGCTTCTTTCTCTTTGTTATGGGAGGATATTTCCTTTGGCCCTATAGTCTTCAAAGGGATCCGAAATATCTGTTCTCAGATTCCACAGAAATAAGGCTAGCAAAGAGATCCACGAAATACAGATGTAACTCTGTGAGATGAATTAACAAAACACTAAGCAGTTTCACAGAAAGCTTCTTTCCAGATTTCATCTGAGGATATTTCCTTTTTCACCATAGCCCTCTATGGGCTTCCAAATATCACTTTGCCAATTCCACAAGAACTGTCTTAGCGAAAAGCTTCTTGAGGGGAAAGCTGTAACTCTGTGAGATGATTTCACAGAACACAAAGAAGTTTCTCAGAAAGCTTCTTTCTCTTTGTTATCGGAGGATATTTCCTTTGGCCCTATAGACTTCAAAGGGATCCGAAATATCTGTTCTCAGATTCCACAGAAATAAGGCTAGCAAAGAGATCCACGAAATACAGATGTAACTCTGTGAGATGAATTAACAGAACACTAAGCAGTTTCTCAGAAAGCTTCTTTCCAGATTTCATCTGAGGATATTTCCTTTTTCACCATAGCCCTATAAGGCTTCCAAATATAACTTTGCCAATTCCACAAGAACTGTTTTAGCGAAAGGCTTCTTGAGGGGAAAGCTGTAACTCTGTGAGATGATTTCACAGAACACAAAGAAGTTTCTCAGAAAGCTTCTTTGTCTTCGTTATCGGAGGATATTTCCTTTGGCCCTATAGTCTTCAAAGGGATCAGAAATATCTGTTCTCAGATTCCACAGAAATAAGGCTAGCAAAGAGATCCAAGAAATACAGATGTAACTCTGTGAGATGAATTAACAGAACACTAAGCAGTTTCTCAGACAGCTTCTTTCCAGATTTCATCTGAGGATATTTCCTTTTTCACCATAGCCCTCTATGGGCTTCCAAATATCACTTTGCCAATTCCACAAGAACTGTCTTAGCGAAAGGCTTCTTGAGGGGAAAGCTGTAACTCTGTGAGATGATTTCACAGAACACAAAGAAGTTTCTCAGAAAGCTTCTTTCTCTTTGTTATCGGAGGATATTTCCTTTGGCCCTATAGACTTCAAAGGGATCCGAAATATCTGTTCTCAGATTCCAGAGAAATAAGGCTAGCAAAGAAATCCACGAAATACAGATGTAAGTCTGTGAGATGAATTAACAGAACACTAAGCAGTTTCTCAGAAAGCTTCTTTCCAGATTTCATCTGAGGATATTTCCTTTTTCACCATAGCCCTCTATGGGCTTCCAAATATCACTTTCCCAATTCCACAAGAACTGTCTTAGCGAAAGGCTTCTTGAGGGGAAAGCTGTAACTCTGTGAGATTATTTCACAGAATACAAAGAAGTTTCTCAGAAAGCTTCTTTGTCTTTGTTATCGGAGGATATTTCCTTTGGCCCTATAATCTTCAAAGGGATCCGAAATATCTGTTCTCAGATTCCACAGAAATAAGGCTAGCAAAGAGATCCACGAAATACAGATGTAACTCTGTGAGATGAATTAACAGAACACTAAGCAGTTCCTCAGAAAGCTTCTTTCCAGATTTCATCTGAGGATATTTCCTTTTTCACCATAGCCCTCTATGGGCTTCCAAATATCACTTTGCCAATTCCACAAGAACTGTCTTAGCGAAAGGCTTCTTGAGGGGAAAGCTGTAACTCTGTGAGATGATTTCACAGAACACAAAGAAGTTTCTCAGAAAGCTTCTTTCTCTTTGTTATCGGAGGATATTTCCTTTGGCCCTATAGTCTTCAAAGGGATCCGAAATATCTGTTCTCAGATTCCACAGAAATAAGGCTAGCAAAGAGATCCACGAAATACAGATGTAACTCTGTGAGATGAATTAACAGGACACTAAGCAGTTTCTCAGAAAGCTTCTTTCCAGATTTCATCTGAGGATATTTAATTTTTCACCATAGCCCTCTATGGGCTTCCAAATATCACTTTGCCAATTCCACAAGAACTGTCTTAGCGAAAGGCTTCTTGAGGGGAAAGCTGTAACTCTGTGAGATGATTTCACAGAACACAAAGAAGTTTCTCAGAAAGCTTCTTTGTCTTTGTTATCGGAGGATATTTCCTTTGGCCCTATAGTCTTCAAAGGGATCCGAAATATCTGTTCTCAGATTCCACAGAAATAAGGCTAGCAAAGAGATCCACGAAATACAGATGTAACTCTGTGAGATGAATTAACAGAACACTAAGCAGTTTCTCAGAAAGCTTCTTTCCAGATTTCATCTGAGGATATTTCCTTTTTCACCATAGCCCTCTATGACTTCCAAATATCACTTTGCCAATTCCACAAGAACTGTCTTAGCGAAAGGCTTCTTGAGGGGAAAGCTGTAACTCTGTGAGATGATTTCAAAGAACACAAAGAAGTTTCTCAGAAAGCTTCTTTGTCTTTGTTATCGGAGGATATTTCCTTTGGCCCTATAGTCTTCAAAGGGATCCGAAATATCTGTTCTCAGATTCCACAGAAATAAGGCTAGCAAAGAGATCCACGAAATACAGATGTAACTCTGTGAGATGAATTAACAGAACACTAAGCAGTTTCTCAGAAAGCTTCTTTCCAGATTTCATCTGAGGATATTTCCTTTTTCACCATAGCCCTCTATGGGCTTCCAAATATCACTTTGCCAATTCCACAAGAACTGTCTTAGCGAAAGGCTTCTTGAGGGGAAAGCTGTAACTCTGTGAGATGATTTCACAGAACACAAAGAAGTTTCTCAGAAAGCTTCTTTCTCTTTGTTATCGGAGGATATTTCCTTTGGCCCTATAGTCTTCAAAGGGATCCGAAATATCTGTTCTCAGATTCCACAGAAATAAGGCTAGCAAAGAGATCCACGAAATACAGATGTAACTCTGTGAGATGAATTAACAGGACACTAAGCAGTTTCTAAGAAAGCTTCTTTCCAGATTTCATCTGAGGATATTTCCTTTTTCACCATAGCCCTCTATGGGCTTCCAAATATCACTTTGCCAATTCCACAAGAACTGTCTTAGCGAAAGGCTTCTTGAGGGGAAAGCTGTAACTCTGTGAGATGATTTCACAGAACACAAAGAAGTTTCTCAGAAAGCTTCTTTCTCTTTGTTATCGGAAGATATTTCCTTTGGCCCTATAGTCTTCAAAGGGATCCGAAATATCTGTTCTCAGATACCACAGAAATAAGGCTAGCAAAGAGATCCAGGAAATACAGATGTAACTCTGTGAGATGAATTAACAGGACACTAAGCAGTTTCTCAGAAAGCTTCTTTCCAGATTTCATCTGAGGGTATTTTCTTTTACACCATAGCCCTCTATGGGCTTCAAAATATCACTTTGCCAATTCCACAAGAACTGTCTTAGCGAAAGGCTTCTTGAGGGGAAAGCTGTAACTCTGTGAGATGATTTCACAGAACACAAAGAAGTTTCTCAGAAAGCTTCTTTCTCTTTGTTATCGGAGGATATTTCCTTTGGCCCTATAGACTTCAAAGGGATCCGAAATATCTGTTCTCAGATTCCAGAGAAATAAGGTTAGCAAAGAAATCCACGAAATACAGATGTAAGTCTGTGAGATGAATTAACAGAACACTAAGCAGTTTCTCAGAAAGCTTCTTTCCAGATTTCATCTGAGGATATTTCCTTTTTCACCATAGCCCTCTATGGGCTTCCAAATATCACTTTCCCAATTCCATAAGAACTGTCTTAGCGAAAGGCTTCTTGAGGGGAAAGCTGTAACTCTGTGAGATTATTTCACAGAATACAAAGAAGTTTCTCAGAAAGCTTCTTTGTATTTGTTATCGGAGGATATTTCCTTTGGCCCTATAGTCTTCAAAGGGATCCGAAATATCTGTTCTCAGATTCCACAGAAATAAGGCTAGCAAAGAGATCCACGAAATACAGATGTAACTCTGTGAGATGAATTAACAGAACACTAAGGAGTTTCTCAGAAAGCTTCTTTCCAGATTTCATCTGAGGATATTTCCTTTTTCACCATAGCCCTCTATGGGCTTCCAAATATCACTTTGCCAATTCCACAAGAACTGTCTTAGCGAAAGGCTTCTTGAGGGGAAAGCTGTAACTCTGTGAGATGATTTCACAGAACACAAAGAAGTTTCTCAGAAAGCTTCTTTCTCTTTGTTATCGGAGGATATTTCCTTTGGCCCTATAGTCTTCAAACGGATCCGAAATATCTGTTCTCAGATTCCAGAGAAATAAGGCTAGCAAAGAAATCCACGAAATACAGATGTAACTCTGTGAGATGAATTAACAGGACACTAAGCAGTTTCTAAGAAAGCTTCTTTCCAGATTTCATCTGAGGATATTTCCTTTTTCACCATAGCCTTCTACGGGCTTCCAAATATCACTTTGCCAATTCCACAAGAACTGTCTTAGCGAAAGGCTTCTTGAGGGGAAAGCTGTAACTCTGTGAGATGATTTCACAGAACACAAAGAAGTTTCTCAGAAAGCTTCTTTCTCTTTGTTATCGGAGGATATTTCCTTTGGCCCTATAGTCTTCAAACGGATCCGAAATATCTGTTCTCAGATTCCAGAGAAATAAGGCTAGCAAAGAAATCCACGAAATACAGATGTAACTCTGTGAGATGAATTAACAGGACACTAAGCAGTTTCTAAGAAAGCTTCTTTCCAGATTTCATCTGAGGATATTTCCTTTTTCACCATAGCCTTCTACGGGCTTCCAAATATCACTTTGCCAATTCCACAAGAACTGTCTTAGCGAAAGGCTTCTTGAGGGGAAAGCTGTAACTCTGTGAGATGATTTCACAGAACACAAAGAAGTTTCTCAGAAAGCTTCTTTGTCTTTGTTATCGGAGGATATTTCCTTTGGCCCTATAGTCTTCAAAGGGATCCGAAATATCTGTTCTCAAATTCCACAGAAATAAGGCTAGCAAAGAGATCCACGAAATACAGATGTAAGTCTATGAGATGAATTAACAGAACACTAAGCAGTTTCTCAGAAAGCTTCTTTCCAGATTTCATCTGAGGATATTTCCTTTTTCACCATAGCCCTCTATGGGCTTCCAAATATAACTTTGCCAATTCCACAAGAACTGTCTTAGCGAAAGGCTTCTTGAGGGGAAAGCTGTAACTCTGTGAGATGATTTCACAGAACACAAAGAAGTTTCTCAGAAAGCTTCTTTCTCTTTGTTATCGGAGGATATTTCCTTTGGCCCTATAGACTTCAAAGGGATCCGAAATATCTACTCTCAGATTCCAGAGAAATAAGGCTAGCAAAGAAATCCACGAAATACAGATGTAAGTCTGTGAGATGAATTAACAGAACACTAAGCAGTTTCTCAGAAAGTTTCTTTCCAGATTTCATCTGAGGATATTTCCTTTTTCACCATAGCCCTCTATGGGCTTCCAAATATCACTTTGCCAATTCCACAAGAACTGTCTTAGCGAAAGGCTTCTTGAGGGGAAAGCTGTAACTCTGTGAGATGATTTCACAGAACACAAAGAAGTTTCTCAGAAAGCTTCTTTGTCTTTGTTATCGGAGGATATTTCCTTTGGCCCTATAGTCTTCAAAGGGATCCGAAATATCTGTTCTCAGATTCCACAGAAATAAGGCTAGCAAAGAAATCCACGAAATACAGATGTAACTCTGTGAGATGAATTAACAGAACACTAAGCAGTTTCTCAGAAAGCTTCTTTCCAGATTTCATCTGAGGATATTTCCTTTTTCACCGTAGCCCTCTATGGGCTCCCAAATATCACTTTGGCAATTCCACAAGAACTGTCTTAGCGAAAGGCTTCTTGAGGGGAAAGCTGTAACTCTGTGAGATGATTTCACAGAAAACAAAGAAGTTTCTCAGAAAGCTTCTTTCTCTTTGTTATCGGAGGATATTCCCTTTGGCCCTATAGTCTTCAAAGGGATCCGAAATATCTGTTCTCAGATTCCACAGAAATAAGGCTAGCAAAGAGATCCACGAAATACAGATGTAAGTCAGTGAGATGAATTAACAGAACACTAAGCAGTTTCTCAGAAAGCTTCTTTCCAGATTTCATCTGAGGATATTTCCTTTTTCACCATAGCCCTCTATGGGCTTCCAAATATCACTTTGCCAATTCCACAAGAACTGTCTTAGCGAAAGGCTTCTTGAGGGTAAAGCTGTAACTCTGTGAGATTATTTCACAGAACACAAAGAAGTTTCTCAGAAAGCTTCTTTGTCTTGGTTATCGGAAGATATTTCCTTTGGCCCTATAGACTTCAAAGGGATCCGAAATATCTGTTCTCAGATTCCAGAGAAATAAGGCTAGCAAAGAAATCCACGAAATACAGATGTAAGTCTGTGAGATGAATTAACAGAACACTAAGCAGTTTCTCAGAAAGCTTCTTTCCAGATTTCATCTGAGGATATTTCCTTTTTCACCATAGCCTTCTACGGGCTTCCAAATATCACTTTCCCAATTCCACAAGAACTGTCTTAGCGAAAGGCTTCTTGAGGGGAAAGCTGTAACTCTGTGAGATGATTTCACAGAACACAAAGAAGTTTCTCAGAAAGCTTCTTTCTCTTTGTTATCGGAGGATATTTCCTTTGGCCCTATAGTCTTCAAAGGGATCCGAAATATCTGTTCTCAGATTCCACAGAAATAAGGCTAGCAAAGAGATCCACGAAATACAGATGTAAGTCTATGAGATGAATTAACAGAACACTAAGCAGTTTCTCAGAAAGCTTCTTTCCAGATTTCATCTGAGGATATTTCCTTTTTCACCATAGCCCTCTTTGGGCTTCCAAATATCACTTTGCCAATTCCACAAGAACTGTCTTAGCGAAAGGCTTCTTGAGGGGAATGCTGTAACTCTGTGAGATGATTTCACAGAACACAAAGAAGTTTCTCAGAAAGATTCTTTCTCTTTGTTATCGGAGGATATTTCCTTTGGCCCTATAGACTTCAAAGGGATCCGAAATATCTGTTCTCAGATTCCAGAGAAATAAGGTTAGCAAAGAAATCCACGAAATACAGATGTAAGTCTGTGAGATGAATTAACAGAACACTAAGCAGTTTCTCAGAAAGTTTCTTTCCAGATTTCATCTGAGGATATTTCCTTTTTCACCATAGCCCTCTATGGGCTTCCAAATATCACTTTGCCAATTCCACAAGAACTGTCTTAGCGAAAGGCTTCTTGAGGGTAAAGCTGTAACTCTGTGAGATGATTTCACAGAACACAAAGAAGTTTCTCAGAAAGCTTCTTTGTCTTTGTTATCGGAGGATATTTCCTTTGGCCCTATAGTCTTCAAAGGGATCCGAAATATCTGTTCTCAGATTCCACAGACATAAGGCTAGCAAAGAGATCCACGAAATACAGA
This sequence comes from Macaca nemestrina, assembly GCF_043159975.1. NCBI lineage: Eukaryota > Metazoa > Chordata > Mammalia > Primates > Cercopithecidae > Macaca > Macaca nemestrina. The sequence continues at coordinate 55,915,620 of NC_092129.1, read as the reverse complement.
TGTAACTCTGTGAGATGAATTAACAGAACACTAAGCAGTTTCTCAGAAAGCTTCTTTCCAGATTTCATCTGAGGATATTTCCTTTTTCACCATAGCCCTCTATGGGCTTCCAAATATCACTTTGCCAATTCCACAAGAACTGTCTTAGCGAAAGGCTTCTTGAGCGGAAAGCTGTAACTCTGTGAGATGATTTCACAGAACACAAAGAAGTTTCTCAGAAAGCTTCTTTCTCTTTGTTATCGGAGGATATTTCCTTTGGCCCTATAGTCTTCAAAGGGATCCGAAATATCTGTTCTCAGATTCCACAGAAATAAGGCTAGCAAAGAGATCCACGAAATACAGATGTAACTCTGTGAGATGAATTAACAGAACACTAAGCAGTTTCACAGAAAGCTTCTTTCCAGATTTCATCTGAGGATATTTCCTTTTTCACCATAGCCCTCTATGGGCTTCCAAATATCACTTTGCCAATTCCAAAAGAACTGTCTTAGCGAAAGGCTTCTTGAGGGGAAAGCTGTAACTCTGTGAGATGATTTCACAGAACACAAAGAAGTTTCTCAGAAAGCTTCTTTGTCTTCGTTATCGGAGGATATTTCCTTTGGCCCTATAGTCTTCAAAGGGATCCGAAATATCTGTTCTCAGATTCCAGAGAAATAAGGCTAGCAAAGAGATCCACGAAATACAGATATAACTCTGTGAGATGAATTAACAGAACACTAAGCAGTTTCTCAGAAAGCTTCTTTCCAGATTTCATCTGAGGATATTTCCTTTTTCACCATAGCCCTCTATGGGCTTCCAAATATCACTTTGCCAATTCCACAAGAACTGTCTTAGCGAAAGGCTTCTTGAGGGGAAAGCTGTAACTCTGTGAGATGATTTCACAGAACACAAAGAAGTTTCTCAGAAAGCTTCTTTCTCTTTGTTATCGGAGGATATTTCCTTTGGCCCTATAGTCTTCAAAGGGATCCGAAATATCTGTTCTCAGATTCCACAGAAATAAGGCCAGCAAAGAGATCCACGAAATACAGATGTAACTCTGTGAGATGAATTAACAGGACACTAAGCAGTTTCTAAGAAAGCTTCTTTCCAGATTTCATCTGAGGATATTTCCTTTTTCACCATAGCCCTCTATGGGCTTCCAAATATCACTTTGCCAATTCCACAAGAACTGTCTTAGCGAAAGGCTTCTTGAGGGGAAAGCTGTAACTCTGTGAGATGATTTCACAGAACACAAAGAAGTTTCTCAGAAAGCTTCTTTCTCTTTGTTATCGGAGGATATTTCCTTTGGCCCTATAGTCTTCAAACGGATCCGAAATATCTGTTCTCAGATTCCACAGAAATAAGGCTAGCAAAGAGATCCACGAAATACAGATGAAACTCTGTGAGATGAATTAACAGAACACTAAGCAGTTTCTCAGAAAGCTTCTTTCCAGATTTCATCTGAGGATATTTCCTTTTTCACCATAGCCCTCTATGGGCTTCCAAATATCCCTTTGCCAATTCCACAAGAACTGTCTTAGCGAAAGTCTTCTTGAGGGGAAAGCTGTAACTCTGTGAGATGATTTCACAGAACACAAAGAAGTTTTCAGAAAGCTTCTTTCTCTTTGTTATCGGAAGATATTTCCTTTGGCCCTATAGACTTCAAAGGGATCCGAAATATCTGTTCTCAGATTCCAGAGAAATAAGGCTAGCAAAGAAATCCACGAAATACAGATGTAAGTCTGTGAGATGAATTAACAGAACACTAAGCAGTTTCTCAGAAAGCTTCTTTCCAGATTTCATCTGAGGATATTTCCTTTTTCACCATAGCCCTCTATGGGCTTCCAAATATCACTTTGCCAATTCCACAAGAACTGTCTTAGCGAAAGGCTTCTTGAGGGGAAAGCTGTAACTCTGTGAGATGATTTCACAGAACACAAAGAAGATTCTCAGAAAGCTTCTTTCTCTTTGTTATCGGAGGATATTTCCTTTGGCCCTATAGTCTTCAAAGGGATCCGAAATATCTGTTCTCAGATTCCACAGAAATAAGGCTAGCAAAGAGATCCACGAAATACAGATGTAACTCTGTGAGATGAATTAACAGGACACTAAGCAGTTTCTCAGAAAGCTTCTTTCCAGATTTCATCTGAGGGTAATTCCTTTTACACCATAGCCCTCTATGGGCTTCCAAATATCACTTTGCCAATTCCACAAGAACTGTCTTAGCGAAAGGCTTCTTGAGGGGAAAGCTGTAACTCTGTGAGATGATTTCACAGAACACAAAGAAGTTTCTCAGAAAGCTTCTTTCTCTTTGTTATCGGAGGATATTTCCTTTGGCCCTATAGACTTCAAAGGGATCCGAAATATCTGTTCTCAGATTCCAGAGAAATAAGGCTAGCAAAGAAATCCACGAAATACAGATGTAAGTCTGTGAGATGAATTAACAGAACACTAAGCAGTTTCTCAGAAAGCTTCTTTCCAGATTTCATCTGAGGATATTTCCTTTTTCACCATAGCCCTCTATGGGCTTCCAAATATCACTTTCCCAATTCCACAAGAACTGTCTTAGCGAAATGCTTCTTGAGGGGAAAGCTGTAACTCTGTGAGATTATTTCACAGAATACAAAGAAGTTTCTCAGAAAGCTTCTTTGTCTTTTTTATCGGAGGAGGATATTTCCTTTGGCCCTATAATCTTCAAAGGGATCCGAAATATCTGTTCTCAGATTCCACAGAAATAAGGCTAGCAAAGAGATCCACGAAATACAGATGTAACTCTGTGAGATGAATTAACAGAACACTAAGCAGTTTCTCAGAAAGCTTCTTTCCAGATTTCATCTGAGGATATTTCCTTTTTCACCATAGCCCTCTATGGGCTTCCAAATATCACTTTGCCAATTCCACAAGAACTGTCTTAGCGAAAGGCTTCTTGAGGGGAAAGCTGTAACTCTGTGAGATGATTTCACAGAACACAAAGAAGTTTCTCAGAAAGCTTCTTTCTCTTTGTTATCGGAGGATATTTCCTTTGGCCCTATAGACTTCAAAGGGATCCAAAATATCTGTTCTCAGATTCCACAGAAATAAGGCTAGCAAAGAGATCCACGAAATACAGATGTAACTCTGTGAGAAGAATTAACAGAACACTAAGCAGTTTCTCAGAAAGCTTCTTTCCAGATTTCATCTGAGGATATTTCCTTTTTCACCATAGTCCTCTAAGGCTTCCAAATATAACTTTGCCAATTCCACAAGAACTGTCTTAGCGAAAGGCTTCTTGAGGGGAATGCTGTAACTCTGTGAGATGATTTCACAGAACACAAAGAAGTTTCTCAGAAAGCTTCTTTGTCTTCGTTATGGGAGGATATTTCCTTTGGCCCTATAGTCTTCAAAGGGATCCGAAATATCTGTTCTCAGATTCCACAGAAATAAGGCTAGCAAAGAGATCCACGAAATACAGATGTAACTCTGTGAGATGAATTAACAGGACACTAAGCAGTTTCTCAGAAAGCTTCTTTCCAGATTTCATCTGAGGATATTTCCTTTTTCACCATAGCCCTCTATGGGCTTCCAAATATCACTTTGCCAATTCCACAAGAACTGTCTTAGCGAAAAGCTTCTTGAGGGGAAAGCTGTAACTCTGTGAGATGATTTCACAGAACACAAAGAAGTTTCTCAGAAAGCTTCTTTCTCTTTGTTATCGGAGGATATTTCCTTTGGCCCTATAGACTTCAAAGGGATCCGAAATATCTGTTCTCAGATTCCACAGAAATAAGGCTAGCAAAGAGATCCACGAAATACAGATGTAACTCTGTGAGATGAATTAACAGAACACTAAGCAGTTTCTCAGAAAGCTTCTTTCCAGATTTCATCTGAGGATATTTCCTTTTTCACCATAGCCCTATAAGGCTTCCAAATATAACTTTGCCAATTCCACAAGAACTGTTTTAGCGAAAGGCTTCTTGAGGGGAAAGCTGTAACTCTGTGAGATGATTTCACAGAACACAAAGAAGTTTCTCAGAAAGCTTCTTTGTCTTCGTTATCGGAGGATATTTCCTTTGGCCCTATAGTCTTCAAAGGGATCCGAAACATCTGTTCTCAGATTCCACAGAAATAAGGCTAGCAAAGAGATCCAAGAAATACAGATGTAACTCTGTGAGATGAATTAACAGAACACTAAGCAGTTTCTCAGACAGCTTCTTTCCAGATTTCATCTGAGGATATTTCCTTTTTCACCATAGCCCTCTATGGGCTTCCAAATATCACTTTGCCAATTCCACAAGAACTGTCTTAGCGAAAGGCTTCTTGAGGGGAAAGCTGTAACTCTGTGAGATTATTTCACAGAATACAAAGAAGTTTCTCAGAAAGCTTCTTTGTCTTTGTTATCGGAGGATATTTCCTTTGGCCCTATAATCTTCAAAGGGATCCGAAATATCTGTTCTCAGATTCCACAGAAATAAGGCTAGCAAAGAGATCCACGAAATACAGATGTAACTCTGTGAGATGAATTAACAGAACACTAAGCAGTTTCTCAGAAAGCTTCTTTCCAGATTTCATCTGAGGATATTTCCTTTTTCACCATAGCCCTCTATGGGCTTCCAAATATCACTTTGCCAATTCCACAAGAACTGTCTTAGCGAAAGGCTTCTTGAGGGGAAAGCTGTAACTCTGTGAGATGATTTCACAGAACACAAAGAAGTTTCTCAGAAAGCTTCTTTCTCTTTGTTATCGGAGGATATTTCCTTTGGCCCTATAGTCTTCAAAGGGATCCGAAATATCTGTTCTCAGATTCCACAGAAATAAGGCTAGCAAAGAGATCCACGAAATACAGATGTAACTCTGTGAGATGAATTAACAGGACACTAAGCAGTTTCTCAGAAAGCTTCTTTCCAGATTTCATCTGAGGATATTTAATTTTTCACCATAGCCCTCTATGGGCTTCCAAATATCACTTTGCCAATTCCACAAGAACTGTCTTAGCGAAAGGCTTCTTGAGGGGAAAGCTGTAACTCTGTGAGATGATTTCACAGAACACAAAGAAGTTTCTCAGAAAGCTTCTTTGTCTTTGTTATCGGAGGATATTTCCTTTGGCCCTATAGTCTTCAAAGGGATCCGAAATATCTGTTCTCAGATTCCACAGAAATAAGGCTAGCAAAGAGATCCACGAAATACAGATGTAACTCTGTGAGATGAATTAACAGAACAGTAAGCAGTTTCTCAGAAAGCTTCTTTCCAGATTTCATCTGAGGATATTTCCTTTTTCACCATAGCCCTCTATGACTTCCAAATATCACTTTGCCAATTCCACAAGAACTGTCTTAGCGAAAGGCTTCTTGAGGGGAAAGCTGTAACTCTGTGAGATGATTTCAAAGAACACAAAGAAGTTTCTCAGAAAGCTTCTTTGTCTTTGTTATCGGAGGATATTTCCTTTGGCCCTATAGTCTTCAAAGGGATCCGAAATATCTGTTCTCAGATTCCACAGAAATAAGGCTAGCAAAGAGATCCACGAGATACAGATGTAACTCTGTGAGATGAATTAACAGAACACTAAGCAGTTTCTCAGAAAGCTTCTTTCCAGATTTCATCTGAGGATATTTCCTTTTTCACCATAGCCCTCTATGGGCTTCCATATATCACTTTGCCAATTCCACAAGAACTGTCTTAGCGAAAGGCTTCTTGAGGGGAAAGCTGTAACTCTGTGAGATGATTTCACAGAACACAAAGAAGTTTCTCAGAAAGCTTCTTTCTCTTTGTTATCGGAGGATATTTCCTTTGGCCCTATAGTCTTCAAAGGGATCCGAAATATCTGTTCTCAGATTCCACAGAAATAAGGCTAGCAAAGAGATCCACGAAATACAGATATAACTCTGTGAGATGAATTAACAGGACACTAAGCAGTTTCTAAGAAAGCTTCTTTCCAGATTTCATCTGAGGATATTTCCTTTTTCACCATAGCCCTCTATGGGCTTCCAAATATCACTTTGCCAATTCCACAAGAACTGTCTTAGCGAAAGGCTTCTTGAGGGGAAAGCTGTAACTCTGTGAGATGATTTCACAGAACACAAAGAAGTTTCTCAGAAAGCTTCTTTCTCTTTGTTATCGGAAGATATTTCCTTTGGCCCTATAGTCTTCAAAGGGATCCGAAATATCTGTTCTCAGATACCACAGAAATAAGGCTAGCAAAGAGATCCAGGAAATACAGATGTAACTCTGTGAGATGAATTAACAGGACACTAAGCAGTTTCTCAGAAAGCTTCTTTCCAGATTTCATCTGAGGGTATTTTCTTTTACACCATAGCCCTCTATGGGCTTCCAAATATCACTTTGCCAATTCCACAAGAACTGTCTTAGCGAAAGGCTTCTTGAGGGGAAAGCTGTAAATCTGTGAGATGATTTCACAGAACACAAAGAAGTTTCTCAGAAAGCTTCTTTCTCTTTGTTATCGGAGGATATTTCCTTTGGCCCTATAGACTTCAAAGGGATCCAAAATATCTGTTCTCAGATTCCACAGAAATAAGGCTAGCAAAGAGATCCACGAAATACAGATGTAACTCTGTGAGATGAATTAACAGGACACTAAGCAGTTTCTAAAAAAGCTTATTTCCAGATTTCATCTGAGGATATTTCCTTTTTCACCATAGCCCTCTATGGGCTTCCAAATATCACTTTGCCAATTCCACAAGAACTGTCTTAGCGAAAGGCTTCTTGAGGGTAAAGCTGTAATTCTGTGAGATGATTTCACAGAACACAAAGAAGTTTCTCAGAAAGCTTCTTTGTCTTTGTTATCGGAGGATATTTCCTTTGGCCCTATAGTCTTCAAAGGGATCCGAAATATCTGTTCTCAGATTCCACAGAAATAAGGCTAGCAAAGAGATCCACGAAATACAGATGTAACTCTGTGAGATGAATTAACAGAACACTAAGCAGTTTCTCAGAAAGCTTCTTTCCAGATTTCATCTGAGGATATTTCCTTTTTCACCATAGCCCTCTATGGGCTTCAAAATATCAATTTGCCAATTCCACAAGAACTGTCTTAGCGAAAGGCTTCTTGAGGGGAAAGCTGTAACTCTGTGAGATGATTTCACAGAACACAAAGAAGTTTCTCAGAAAGCTTCTTTCTCTTTGTTATCGGAGGATATTTCCTTTGGCCCTATAGACTTCAAAGGGATTCGAAATATCTGTTCTCAGATTCCAGAGAAATAAGGTTAGCAAAGAAATCCACGAAATACAGATGTAAGTCTGTGAGATGAATTAACAGAACACTAAGCAGTTTCTCAGAAAGCTTCTTTCCAGATTTCATCTGAGGATATTTCCTTTTTCACCATAGCCCTCTATGGGCTTCCAAATATAACTTTGCCAATTCCACAAGAACTGTCTTAGCGAAAGGCTTCTTGAGGGGAAAGCTGTAACTCTGTGAGATTATTTCACAGAATACAAAGAAGTTTCTCAGAAAGCTTCTTTCTCTTTGTTATCGGAGGATATTTCCTTTGGCCCTATAGTCTTCAAAGGGATCCGAAATATCTGTTCTCAGATTCCACAGAAATAAGGCTAGCAAAGAGATCCACGAAATACAGATGTAACTCTGTGAGATGAATTAACAGAACACTAAGGAGTTTCTCAGAAAGCTTCTTTCCAGATTTCATCTGAGGATATTTCCTTTTTCACCATAGCCCTCTATGGGCTTCCAAATATCACTTTGCCAATTCCACAAGAACTGTCTTAGCGAAAGGCTTCTTGAGGGGAAAGCTGTAACTCTGTGAGATGATTTCACAGAACACAAAGAAGTTTCTCAGAAAGCTTCTTTCTCTTTGTTATCGGAGGATATTTCCTTTGGCCCTATAGTCTTCAAACGGATCCGAAATATCTGTTCTCAGATTCCAGAGAAATAAGGCTAGCAAAGAAATCCACGAAATACAGATGTAACTCTGTGAGATGAATTAACAGGACACTAAGCAGTTTCTAAGAAAGCTTCTTTCCAGATTTCATCTGAGGATATTTCCTTTTTCACCATAGCCTTCTACGGGCTTCCAAATATCACTTTGCCAATTCCACAAGAACTGTCTTAGCGAAAGGCTTCTTGAGGGGAAAGCTGTAACTCTGTGAGATGATTTCACAGAACACAAAGAAGTTTCTCAGAAAGCTTCTTTCTCTTTGTTATCGGAGGATATTTCCTTTGGCCCTATAGTCTTCAAACGGATCCGAAATATCTGTTCTCAGATTCCAGAGAAATAAGGCTAGCAAAGAAATCCACGAAATACAGATGTAACTCTGTGAGATGAATTAACAGGACACTAAGCAGTTTCTAAGAAAGCTTCTTTCCAGATTTCATCTGAGGATATTTCCTTTTTCACCATAGCCTTCTACGGGCTTCCAAATATCACTTTGCCAATTCCACAAGAACTGTCTTAGCGAAAGGCTTCTTGAGGGGAAAGCTGTAACTCTGTGAGATGATTTCACAGAACACAAAGAAGTTTCTCAGAAAGCTTCTTTGTCTTTGTTATCGGAGGATATTTCCTTTGGCCCTATAGTCTTCAAAGGGATCCGAAATATCTGTTCTCAGATTCCACAGAAATAAGGCTAGCAAAGAGATCCACGAAATACAGATGTAAGTCTATGAGATGAATTAACAGAACACTAAGCAGTTTCTCAGAAAGCTTCTTTCCAGATTTCATCTGAGGATATTTCCTTTTTCACCATAGCCCTCTATGGGCTTCCAAATATCACTTTGCCAATTCCACAAGAACTGTCTTAGCGAAAGGCTTCTTGAGGGGAAAGCTGTAACTCTGTGAGATGATTTCACAGAACACAAAGAAGTTTCTCAGAAAGCTTCTTTCTCTTTGTTATCGGAGGATATTTCCTTTGGCCCTATAGACTTCAAAGGGATCCGAAATATCTACTCTCAGATTCCAGAGAAATAAGGCTAGCAAAGAAATCCACGAAATACAGATGTAAGTCTGTGAGATGAATTAACAGAACACTAAGCAGTTTCTCAGAAAGTTTCTTTCCAGATTTCATCTGAGGATATTTCCTTTTTCACCATAGCCCTCTATGGGCTTCCAAATATCACTTTGCCAATTCCACAAGAACTGTCTTAGCGAAAGGCTTCTTGAGGGGAAAGCTGTAACTCTGTGAGATGATTTCACAGAACACAAAGAAGTTTCTCAGAAAGCTTCTTTGTCTTTGTTATCGGAGGATATTTCCTTTGGCCCTATAGTCTTCAAAGGGATCCGAAATATCTGTTCTCAGATTCCACAGAAATAAGGCTAGCAAAGAGATCCACGAAATACAGATGTAACTCTGTGAGATGAATTAACAGAACACTAAGCAGTTTCTCAGAAAGCTTCTTTCCAGATTTCATCTGAGGATATTTCCTTTTTCACCGTAGCCCTCTATGGGCTTCCAAATATCACTTTGGCAATTCCACAAGAACTGTCTTAGAGAAAGGCTTCTTGAGGGCAAAGCTGTAACTCGGTGAGATGATTTCAAGGAACACAAAGAAGTTTCTCAGAAAGCTTCTTTCTCTTTGTTATCGGAGGATATTTCCTTTGGCCCTATAGTCTTCAAAGGGATCCGAAATATCTGTTCTCAGATTCCACAGAAATAAGGCTAGCAAAGAGATCCACGAAATACAGATGTAACTCTGTGAGATGGATGAACATGACACTAAGCAGTTTCTCAGAAAGCTTCTTTCCAGATTTCATCTGAGGATATTTCCTTTTTCACCATAGCCCTCTATGGGCTTCCAAATATCACTTTGCCAATTCCACAAGAACTGTCTTAGCGAAAGGCTTCTTGAGGGGAAAGCTGTAACTCTGTGAGATGATTTCACAGAACACAAAGAAGTTTCTCAGAAAGCTTCTTTGTCTTTGTTATCGGAGGATATTTCCTTTGGCCCTATAGTCTTCAAAGGGATCCGAAATATCTGTTCTCAGATTCCACAGACATAAGGCTAGCAAAGAGATCCACGAAATACAGATGTAACTCTGTGAGATAAATTAACAGAACACTAAGCAGTTTCTCAGAAAGCTTCTTTCCAGATTTCATCTGAGGATATTTCCTTTTTCACCATAGCCCTCTATGGGCTTCCAAATATCACTTTGCCAATTCCACAAGAACTGTCTTAGCGAAAGGCTTCTTGAAGGGAAAGCTGTAACTCTGTGAGATGATTTCACAGAACACAAAGAAGTTTCTCAGAAAGCTTCTTTCTCTTTGTTATCGGAGGATATTTCCTTTGGCCCTATAGTCTTCAAAGGGATCCGAAATATCTGTTCTCAGATTCCACAGAAATAAGGCTAGCAAAGAGATCCACGAAATACAGATGTAAGTCTGTGAGATGAATTAACAGAACACTAAGCAGTTTCTCAGAAAGCTTCTTTCCAGATTTCATCTGAGGATATTTCCTTTTTCACCATAGCCCTCTATGGGCTTCCAAATATCACTTTGCCAATTCCACAAGAACTGTCTTAGCGAAAGGCTTCTTGAGGGTAAAGCTGTAACTCTGTGAGATTATTTCACAGAACACAAAGAAGTTTCTCAGAAAGCTTCTTTGTCTTTGTTATCGGAAGATATTTCCTTTGGCCCTATAGACTTCAAAGGGATCCGAAATACCTGTTCTCAGATTCCAGAGAAATAAGGCTAGCAAAGAAATCCACGAAATACAGATGTAAGTCTGTGAGATGAATTAACAGAACACTAAGCAGTTTCTCAGAAAGCTTCTTTCCAGATTTCATCTGAGGATATTTCCTTTTTCACCATAGCCCTCTATGGGCTTCCAAATATCACTTTGCCAATTCCACAAGAACTGTCTTAGCGAAAGGCTTCTTGAGGGGAAAGCTGTAACTCTGTGAGATGATTTCACAGAACACAAAGAAGTTTCTCAGAAAGCTTCTTTCTCTTTGTTATCGGCGGATATTTCCTTTGGCCCTATAGTCTTCAAAGGGATCCGAAATATCTGTTCTCAGATTCCACAGAAATAAGGCTAGCAAAGAGATCCACGAAATACAGATGTAACTCTGTGAGATGAATTAACAGAACACTAAGCAGTTTCACAGAAAGCTTCTTTCCAGATTTCATCTGAGGATATTTCCTTTTTCACCATAGCCCTCTATGGGCTTCCAAATATCACTTTGCCAATTCCAAAAGAACTGTCTTAGCGAAAGGCTTCTTGAGGGGAAAGCTGTAACTCTGTGAGATGATTTCACAGAACACAAAGAAGTTTCTCAGAAAGCTTCTTTGTCTTCGTTATCGGAGGATATTTCCTTTGGCCCTATAGTCTTCAAAGGGATCCGAAATATCTGTTCTCAGATTCCACAGAAATAAGGCTAGCAAAGAGATCCACGAAATACAGATGTAACTCTGTGAGATGAATTAACAGAACACTAAGCAGTTTCACAGAAAGCTTCTTTCCAGATTTCATCTGAGGATATTTCCTTTTTCACCATAGCCCTCTATGGGCTTCCAAATATCACTTTGCCAATTCCAAAAGAACTGTCTTAGCGAAAGGCTTCTTGAGGGGAAAGCTGTAACTCTGTGAGATGATTTCACAGAACACAAAGAAGTTTCTCAGAAAGCTTCTTTGTCTTCGTTATCGGAGGATATTTCCTTTGGCCCTATAGTCTTCAAAGGGATCCGAAATATCTGTTCTCAGATTCCACAGAAATAAGGCTAGAAAAGAGATCCACGAAATACAGATATAACTCTGTGAGATGAATTAACAGAACACTAAGCAGTTTCCCAGAAAGCTTCTTTCCAGATTTCATCTGAGGATATTTCCTTTTTCACCATAGCCCTCTATGGGCTTCCAAATATCACTTTGCCAATTCCACAAGAACTGTCTTAGCGAAAGGCTTCTTGAGGGGAAAGCTGTAACTCTGTGAGATGATTTCACAGAACACAAAGAAGTTTCTCAGAAAGCTTCTTTCTCTTTGTTATCGGAGGATATTTCCTTTGGCCCTATAGTCTTCAAAGGGATCCGAAATATCTGTTCTCAGATTCCACAGAAATAAGGCCAGCAAAGAGATCCACGAAATACAGATGTAACTCTGTGAGATGAATTAACAGGACACTAAGCAGTTTCTAAGAAAGCTTCTTTCCAGATTTCATCTGAGGATATTTCCTTTTTCACCATAGCCCTCAATGGGCTTCCAAATATCACTTTGCCAATTCCACAAGAACTGTCTTAGCGAAAGTCTTCTTGAGGGGAAAGCTGTAACTCTGTGAGATGATTTCACAGAACACAAAGAAGTTTTCAGAAAGCTTCTTTCTCTTTGTTATCGGAAGATATTTCCTTTGGCCCTATAGACTTCAAAGGGATCCGAAATATCTGTTCTCAGATTCCAGAGAAATAAGGCTAGCAAAGAAATCCACGAAATACAGATGTAAGTCTGTGAGATGAATTAACAGAACACTAAGCAGTTTCTCAGAAAGCTTCTTTCCAGATTTCATCTGAGGATATTTCCTTTTTCACCATAGCCCTCTATGGGCTTCCAAATATCACTTTGCCAATTCCACAAGAACTGTCTTAGCGAAAGGCTTCTTGAGGGGAAAGCTGTAACTCTGTGAGATGATTTCACAGAACACAAAGAAGTTTCTCAGAAAGCTTCTTTCTCTTTGTTATCGGCGGATATTTCCTTTGGCCCTATAGTCTTCAAAGGGATCCGAAATATGTTCTCAGATTCCACAGAAATAAGGCTAGCAAAGAGATCCACGAAATACAGATGTAACTCTGTGAGATGAATTAACAGAACACTAAGCAGTTTCACAGAAAGCTTCTTTCCAGATTTCATCTGAGGATATTTCCTTTTTCACCATAGCCCTCTATGGGCTTCCAAATATCACATTGCCAATTCCAAAAGAACTGTCTTAGCGAAAGGCTTCTTGAGGGGAAAGCTGTAACTCTGTGAGATGATTTCACAGAACACAAAGAAGTTTCTCAGAAAGCTTCTTTGTCTTCGTTATCGGAGGATATTTCCTTTGGCCCTATAGTCTTCAAAGGGATCCGAAATATCTGTTCTCAGATTCCACAGAAATAAGGCTAGCAAAGAGATCCACGAAATACAGATATAACTCTGTGAGATGAATTAACAGAACACTAAGCAGTTTCTCAGAAAGCTTCTTTCCAGATTTCATCTGAGGATATTTCTTTTTTCACCATAGCCCTCTATGGGCTTCCAAATATCACTTTGCCAATTCCACAAGAACTGTCTTAGCGAAAGGCTTCTTGAGGGGAAAGCTGTAACTCTGTGAGATGATTTCACAGAACACAAAGAAGTTTCTCAGAAAGCTTCTTTCTCTTTGTTATCGGAGGATATTTCCTTTGGCCCTATAGTCTTCAAAGGGATCCGAAATATCTGTTCTCAGATTCCACAGAAATAAGGCCAGCAAAGAGATCCACGAAATACAGATGTAACTCTGTGAGATGAATTAACAGGACACTAAGCAGTTTCTAAGAAAGCTTCTTTCCAGATTTCATCTGAGGATATTTCCTTTTTCACCATAGCCCTCTATGGGCTTCCAAATATCACTTTGCCAATTCCACAAGAACTGTTTTAGCGAGAGGCTTCTTGAGGGGAAAGCTGTAACTCTGTGAGATGATTTCACAGAACACAAAGAAGTTTCTCAGAAAGCTTCTTTGTCTTTGTTATCGGAGGATATTTCCTTTGGCCCTATAGTCTTCAAAGGGATCCGAAATATCTGTTCTCAGATTCCACAGACATAAGGCTAGCAAAGAGATCCACGAAATACAGATGTAACTCTGTGAGATAAATTAACAGAACACTAAGCAGTTTCTCAGAAAGCTTCTTTCCAGATTTCATCTGAGGATATTTCCTTTTTCACCATAGCCCTCTATGGGCTTCCAAATATCACTTTGCCAATTCCACAAGAACTGTCTTAGCGAAAGGCTTCTTGAAGGGAAAGCTGTAACTCTGTGAGATGATTTCACAGAACACAAAGAAGTTTCTCAGAAAGCTTCTTTCTCTTTGTTATCGGAGGATATTTCCTTTGGCCCTATAGTCTTCAAAGGGATCCGAAATATCTGTTCTCAGATTCCACAGAAATAAGGCTAGCAAAGAGATCCACGAAATACAGATGTAAGTCTGTGAGATGAATTAACAGAACACTAAGCAGTTTCTCAGAAAGCTTCTTTCCAGATTTCATCTGAGGATATTTCCTTTTTCACCATAGCCCTCTATGGGCTTCCAAATATCACTTTGCCAATTCCACAAGAACTGTCTTAGCGAAAGGCTTCTTGAGGGTAAAGCTGTAACTCTGTGAGATTATTTCACAGAACACAAAGAAGTTTCTCAGAAAGCTTCTTTGTCTTTGTTATCGGAAGATATTTCCTTTGGCCCTATAGACTTCAAAGGGATCCGAAATACCTGTTCTCAGATTCCAGAGAAATAAGGCTAGCAAAGAAATCCACGAAATACAGATGTAAGTCTGTGAGATGAATTAACAGAACACTAAGCAGTTTCTCAGAAAGCTTCTTTCCAGATTTCATCTGAGGATATTTCCTTTTTCACCATAGCCCTCTATGGGCTTCCAAATATCACTTTGCCAATTCCACAAGAACTGTCTTAGCGAAAGGCTTCTTGAGGGGAAAGCTGTAACTCTGTGAGATGATTTCACAGAACACAAAGAAGTTTCTCAGAAAGCTTCTTTCTCTTTGTTATCGGCGGATATTTCCTTTGGCCCTATAGTCTTCAAAGGGATCCGAAATATCTGTTCTCAGATTCCACAGAAATAAGGCTAGCAAAGAGATCCACGAAATACAGATGTAACTCTGTGAGATGAATTAACAGAACACTAAGCAGTTTCACAGAAAGCTTCTTTCCAGATTTCATCTGAGGATATTTCCTTTTTCACCATAGCCCTCTATGGGCTTCCAAATATCACTTTGCGAATTCCAAAAGAACTGTCTTAGCGAAAGGCTTCTTGAGGGGAAAGCTGTAACTCTGTGAGATGATTTCACAGAACACAAAGAAGTTTCTCAGAAAGCTTCTTTGTCTTCGTTATCGGAGGATATTTCCTTTGGCCCTATAGTCTTCAAAGGGATCCGAAATATCTGTTCTCAGATTCCACAGAAATAAGGCTAGCAAAGAGATCCACGAAATACAGATGTAACTCTGTGAGATGAATTAACAGAACACTAAGCAGTTTCACAGAAAGCTTCTTTCCAGATTTCATCTGAGGATATTTCCTTTTTCACCATAGCCCTCTATGGGCTTCCAAATATCACTTTGCCAATTCCAAAAGAACTGTCTTAGCGAAAGGCTTCTTGAGGGGAAAGCTGTAACTCTGTGAGATGATTTCACAGAACACAAAGAAGTTTCTCAGAAAGCTTCTTTGTCTTCGTTATCGGAGGATATTTCCTTTGGCCCTATAGTCTTCAAAGGGATCCGAAATATCTGTTCTCAGATTCCACAGAAATAAGGCTAGAAAAGAGATCCACGAAATACAGATATAACTCTGTGAGATGAATTAACAGAACACTAAGCAGTTTCCCAGAAAGCTTCTTTCCAGATTTCATCTGAGGATATTTCCTTTTTCACCATAGCCCTCTATGGGCTTCCAAATATCACTTTGCCAATTCCACAAGAACTGTCTTAGCGAAAGGCTTCTTGAGGGGAAAGCTGTAACTCTGTGAGATGATTTCACAGAACACAAAGAAGTTTCTCAGAAAGCTTCTTTCTCTTTGTTATCGGAGGATATTTCCTTTGGCCCTATAGTCTTCAAAGGGATCCGAAATATCTGTTCTCAGATTCCACAGAAATAAGGCCAGCAAAGAGATCCACGAAATACAGATGTAACTCTGTGAGATGAATTAACAGGACACTAAGCAGTTTCTAAGAAAGCTTCTTTCCAGATTTCATCTGAGGATATTTCCTTTTTCACCATAGCCCTCTATGGGCTTCCAAATATCACTTTGCCAATTCCACAAGAACTGTCTTAGCGAAAGTCTTCTTGAGGGGAAAGCTGTAACTCTGTGAGATGATTTCACAGAACACAAAGAAGTTTTCAGAAAGCTTCTTTCTCTTTGTTATCGGAAGATATTTCCTTTGGCCCTATAGACTTCAAAGGGATCCGAAATATCTGTTCTCAGATTCCAGAGAAATAAGGCTAGCAAAGAAATCCACGAAATACAGATGTAAGTCTGTGAGATGAATTAACAGAACACTAAGCAGTTTCTCAGAAAGCTTCTTTCCAGATTTCATCTGAGGATATTTCCTTTTTCACCATAGCCCTCTATGGGCTTCCAAATATCACTTTGCCAATTCCACAAGAACTGTCTTAGCGAAAGGCTTCTTGAGGGGAAAGCTGTAACTCTGTGAGATGATTTCACAGAACACAAAGAAGTTTCTCAGAAAGCTTCTTTCTCTTTGTTATCGGCGGATATTTCCTTTGGCCCTATAGTCTTCAAAGGGATCCGAAATATGTTCTCAGATTCCACAGAAATAAGGCTAGCAAAGAGATCCACGAAATACAGATGTAACTCTGTGAGATGAATTAACAGAACACTAAGCAGTTTCACAGAAAGCTTCTTTCCAGATTTCATCTGAGGATATTTCCTTTTTCACCATAGCCCTCTATGGGCTTCCAAATATCACATTGCCAATTCCAAAAGAACTGTCTTAGCGAAAGGCTTCTTGAGGGGAAAGCTGTAACTCTGTGAGATGATTTCACAGAACACAAAGAAGTTTCTCAGAAAGCTTCTTTGTCTTCGTTATCGGAGGATATTTCCTTTGGCCCTATAGTCTTCAAAGGGATCCGAAATATCTGTTCTCAGATTCCACAGAAATAAGGCTAGCAAAGAGATCCACGAAATACAGATATAACTCTGTGAGATGAATTAACAGAACACTAAGCAGTTTCTCAGAAAGCTTCTTTCCAGATTTCATCTGAGGATATTTCTTTTTTCACCATAGCCCTCTATGGGCTTCCAAATATCACTTTGCCAATTCCACAAGAACTGTCTTAGCGAAAGGCTTCTTGAGGGGAAAGCTGTAACTCTGTGAGATGATTTCACAGAACACAAAGAAGTTTCTCAGAAAGCTTCTTTCTCTTTGTTATCGGAGGATATTTCCTTTGGCCCTATAGTCTTCAAAGGGATCCGAAATATCTGTTCTCAGATTCCACAGAAATAAGGCCAGCAAAGAGATCCACGAAATACAGATGTAACTCTGTGAGATGAATTAACAGGACACTAAGCAGTTTCTAAGAAAGCTTCTTTCCAGATTTCATCTGAGGATATTTCCTTTTTCACCATAGCCCTCTATGGGCTTCCAAATATCACTTTGCCAATTCCACAAGAACTGTTTTAGCGAGAGGCTTCTTGAGGGGAAAGCTGTAACTCTGTGAGATGATTTCACAGAACACAAAGAAGTTTCTCAGAAAGCTTCTTTCTCTTTGTTATCGGAGGATATTTCCTTTGGCCCTATAGTCTTCAAACGGATCCGAAATATCTGTTCTCAGATTCCACAGAAATAAGGCTAGCAAAGAGATCCACGAAATACAGATGAAACACTGTGAGATGAATTAACAGAACACTAAGCAGTTTCTCAGAAAGCTTCTTTCCAGATTTCATCTGAGGATATTTCCTTTTTCACCATAGCCCTCTATGGGCTTCCAAATATCCCTTTGCCAATTCCACAAGAACTGTCTTAGCGAAAGTCTTCTTGAGGGGAAAGCTGTAACTCTGTGAGATGATTTCACAGAACACAAAGAAGTTTTCAGAAAGCTTCTTTCTCTTTGTTATCGGAAGATATTTCCTTTGGCCCTATAGACTTCAAAGGGATCCGAAATATCTGTTCTCAGATTCCAGAGAAATAAGGCTAGCAAAGAAATCCACGAAATACAGATGTAAGTCTGTGAGATGAATTAACAGAACACTAAGCAGTTTCTCAGAAAGCTTCTTTCCAGATTTCATCTGAGGATATTTCCTTTTTCACCATAGCCCTCTATGGGCTTCCAAATATCACTTTGCCAATTCCACAAGAACTGTCTTAGCGAAAGGCTTCTTGAGGGGAAAGCTGTAACTCTGTGAGATGATTTCACAGAACACAAAGAAGTTTCTCAGAAAGCTTCTTTCTCTTTGTTATCGGCGGATATTTCCTTTGGCCCTATAGTCTTCAAAGGGATCCGAAATATGTTCTCAGATTCCACAGAAATAAGGCTAGCAAAGAGATCCACGAAATACAGATGTAACTCTGTGAGATGAATTAACAGAACACTAAGCAGTTTCACAGAAAGCTTCTTTCCAGATTTCATCTGAGGATATTTCCTTTTTCACCATAGCCCTCTATGGGCTTCCAAATATCACATTGCCAATTCCAAAAGAACTGTCTTAGCGAAAGGCTTCTTGAGGGGAAAGCTGTAACTCTGTGAGATGATTTCACAGAACACAAAGAAGTTTCTCAGAAAGCTTCTTTGTCTTCGTTATCGGAGGATATTTCCTTTGGCCCTATAGTCTTCAAAGGGATCCGAAATATCTGTTCTCAGATTCCACAGAAATAAGGCTAGCAAAGAGATCCACGAAATACAGATATAACTCTGTGAGATGAATTAACAGAACACTAAGCAGTTTCTCAGAAAGCTTCTTTCCAGATTTCATCTGAGGATATTTCTTTTTTCACCATAGCCCTCTATGGGCTTCCAAATATCACTTTGCCAATTCCACAAGAACTGTCTTAGCGAAAGGCTTCTTGAGGGGAAAGCTGTAACTCTGTGAGATGATTTCACAGAACACAAAGAAGTTTCTCAGAAAGCTTCTTTCTCTTTGTTATCGGAGGATATTTCCTTTGGCCCTATAGTCTTCAAAGGGATCCGAAATATCTGTTCTCAGATTCCACAGAAATAAGGCCAGCAAAGAGATCCACGAAATACAGATGTAACTCTGTGAGATGAATTAACAGGACACTAAGCAGTTTCTAAGAAAGCTTCTTTCCAGATTTCATCTGAGGATATTTCCTTTTTCACCATAGCCCTCTATGGGCTTCCAAATATCACTTTGCCAATTCCACAAGAACTGTTTTAGCGAGAGGCTTCTTGAGGGGAAAGCTGTAACTCTGTGAGATGATTTCACAGAACACAAAGAAGTTTCTCAGAAAGCTTCTTTGTCTTTGTTATCGGAGGATATTTCCTTTGGCCCTATAGTCTTCAAAGGGATCCGAAATATCTGTTCTCAGATTCCACAGACATAAGGCTAGCAAAGAGATCCACGAAATACAGATGTAACTCTGTGAGATAAATTAACAGAACACTAAGCAGTTTCTCAGAAAGCTTCTTTCCAGATTTCATCTGAGGATATTTCCTTTTTCACCATAGCCCTCTATGGGCTTCCAAATATCACTTTGCCAATTCCACAAGAACTGTCTTAGCGAAAGGCTTCTTGAAGGGAAAGCTGTAACTCTGTGAGATGATTTCACAGAACACAAAGAAGTTTCTCAGAAAGCTTCTTTCTCTTTGTTATCGGAGGATATTTCCTTTGGCCCTATAGTCTTCAAAGGGATCCGAAATATCTGTTCTCAGATTCCACAGAAATAAGGCTAGCAAAGAGATCCACGAAATACAGATGTAAGTCTGTGAGATGAATTAACAGAACACTAAGCAGTTTCTCAGAAAGCTTCTTTCCAGATTTCATCTGAGGATATTTCCTTTTTCACCATAGCCCTCTATGGGCTTCCAAATATCACTTTGCCAATTCCACAAGAACTGTCTTAGCGAAAGGCTTCTTGAGGGTAAAGCTGTAACTCTGTGAGATTATTTCACAGAACACAAAGAAGTTTCTCAGAAAGCTTCTTTGTCTTTGTTATCGGAAGATATTTCCTTTGGCCCTATAGACTTCAAAGGGATCCGAAATACCTGTTCTCAGATTCCAGAGAAATAAGGCTAGCAAAGAAATCCACGAAATACAGATGTAAGTCTGTGAGATGAATTAACAGAACACTAAGCAGTTTCTCAGAAAGCTTCTTTCCAGATTTCATCTGAGGATATTTCCTTTTTCACCATGGCCCTCTATGGGCTTCCAAATATCACTTTGCCAATTCCACAAGAACTGTCTTAGCGAAAGGCTTCTTGAGGGGAAAGCTGTAACTCTGTGAGATGATTTCACAGAACACAAAGAAGTTTCTCAGAAAGCTTCTTTCTCTTTGTTATCGGCGGATATTTCCTTTGGCCCTATAGTCTTCAAAGGGATCCGAAATATCTGTTCTCAGATTCCACAGAAATAAGGCTAGCAAAGAGATCCACGAAATACAGATGTAACTCTGTGAGATGAATTAACAGAACACTAAGCAGTTTCACAGAAAGCTTCTTTCCAGATTTCATCTGAGGATATTTCCTTTTTCACCATAGCCCTCTATGGGCTTCCAAATATCACTTTGCCAATTCCAAAAGAACTGTCTTAGCGAAAGGCTTCTTGAGGGGAAAGCTGTAACTCTGTGAGATGATTTCACAGAACACAAAGAAGTTTCTCAGAAAGCTTCTTTGTCTTCGTTATCGGAGGATATTTCCTTTGGCCCTATAGTCTTCAAAGGGATCCGAAATATCTGTTCTCAGATTCCACAGAAATAAGGCTAGCAAAGAGATCCACGAAATACAGATGTAACTCTGTGAGATGAATTAACAGAACACTAAGCAGTTTCACAGAAAGCTTCTTTCCAGATTTCATCTGAGGATATTTCCTTTTTCACCATAGCCCTCTATGGGCTTCCAAATATCACTTTGCCAATTCCAAAAGAACTGTCTTAGCGAAAGGCTTCTTGAGGGGAAAGCTGTAACTCTGTGAGATGATTTCACAGAACACAAAGAAGTTTCTCAGAAAGCTTCTTTGTCTTCGTTATCGGAGGATATTTCCTTTGGCCCTATAGTCTTCAAAGGGATCCGAAATATCTGTTCTCAGATTCCACAGAAATAAGGCTAGAAAAGAGATCCACGAAATACAGATATAACTCTGTGAGATGAATTAACAGAACACTAAGCAGTTTCCCAGAAAGCTTCTTTCCAGATTTCATCTGAGGATATTTCCTTTTTCACCATAGCCCTCTATGGGCTTCCAAATATCACTTTGCCAATTCCACAAGAACTGTCTTAGCGAAAGGCTTCTTGAGGGGAAAGCTGTAACTCTGTGAGATGATTTCACAGAACACAAAGAAGTTTCTCAGAAAGCTTCTTTCTCTTTGTTATCGGAGGATATTTCCTTTGGCCCTATAGTCTTCAAAGGGATCCGAAATATCTGTTCTCAGATTCCACAGAAATAAGGCCAGCAAAGAGATCCACGAAATACAGATGTAACTCTGTGAGATGAATTAACAGGACACTAAGCAGTTTCTAAGAAAGCTTCTTTCCAGATTTCATCTGAGGATATTTCCTTTTTCACCATAGCCCTCTATGGGCTTCCAAATATCACTTTGCCAATTCCACAAGAACTGTCTTAGCGAAAGTCTTCTTGAGGGGAAAGCTGTAACTCTGTGAGATGATTTCACAGAACACAAAGAAGTTTTCAGAAAGCTTCTTTCTCTTTGTTATCGGAAGATATTTCCTTTGGCCCTATAGACTTCAAAGGGATCCGAAATATGTTCTCAGATTCCACAGAAATAAGGCTAGCAAAGAGATCCACGAAATACAGATGTAACTCTGTGAGATGAATTAACAGAACACTAAGCAGTTTCACAGAAAGCTTCTTTCCAGATTTCATCTGAGGATATTTCCTTTTTCACCATAGCCCTCTATGGGCTTCCAAATATCACATTGCCAATTCCAAAAGAACTGTCTTAGCGAAAGGCTTCTTGAGGGGAAAGCTGTAACTCTGTGAGATGATTTCACAGAACACAAAGAAGTTTCTCAGAAAGCTTCTTTGTCTTCGTTATCGGAGGATATTTCCTTTGGCCCTATAGTCTTCAAAGGGATCCGAAATATCTGTTCTCAGATTCCACAGAAATAAGGCTAGCAAAGAGATCCACGAAATACAGATATAACTCTGTGAGATGAATTAACAGAACACTAAGCAGTTTCTCAGAAAGCTTCTTTCCAGATTTCATCTGAGGATATTTCTTTTTTCACCATAGCCCTCTATGGGCTTCCAAATATCACTTTGCCAATTCCACAAGAACTGTCTTAGCGAAAGGCTTCTTGAGGGGAAAGCTGTAACTCTGTGAGATGATTTCACAGAACACATAGAAGTTTCTCAGAAAGCTTCTTTCTCTTTGTTATCGGAGGATATTTCCTTTGGCCCTATAGTCTTCAAAGGGATCCGAAATATCTGTTCTCAGATTCCACAGAAATAAGGCCAGCAAAGAGATCCACGAAATACAGATGTAACTCTGTGAGATGAATTAACAGGACACTAAGCAGTTTCTAAGAAAGCTTCTTTCCAGATTTCATCTGAGGATATTTCCTTTTTCACCATAGCCCTCTATGGGCTTCCAAATATCACTTTGCCAATTCCACAAGAACTGTTTTAGCGAGAGGCTTCTTGAGGGGAAAGCTGTAACTCTGTGAGATGATTTCACAGAACACAAAGAAGTTTCTCAGAAAGCTTCTTTCTCTTTGTTATCGGAGGATATTTCCTTTGGCCCTATAGTCTTCAAACGGATCCGAAATATCTGTTCTCAGATTCCACAGAAATAAGGCTAGCAAAGAGATCCACGAAATACAGATGAAACACTGTGAGATGAATTAACAGAACACTAAGCAGTTTCTCAGAAAGCTTCTTTCCAGATTTCATCTGAGGATATTTCCTTTTTCACCATAGCCCTCTATGGGCTTCCAAATATCCCTTTGCCAATTCCACAAGAACTGTCTTAGCGAAAGTCTTCTTGAGGGGAAAGCTGTAACTCTGTGAGATGATTTCACAGAACACAAAGAAGTTTTCAGAAAGCTTCTTTCTCTTTGTTATCGGAAGATATTTCCTTTGGCCCTATAGACTTCAAAGGGATCCGAAATATCTGTTCTCAGATTCCAGAGAAATAAGGCTAGCAAAGAAATCCACGAAATACAGATGTAAGTCTGTGAGATGAATTAACAGAACACTAAGCAGTTTCTCAGAAAGCTTCTTTCCAGATTTCATCTGAGGATATTTCCTTTTTCACCATAGCCCTCTATGGGCTTCCAAATATCACTTTGCCAATTCCACAAGAACTGTCTTAGCGAAAGGCTTCTTGAGGGGAAAGCTGTAACTCTGTGAGATGATTTCACAGAACACAAAGAAGTTTCTCAGAAAGCTTCTTTCTCTTTGTTATCGGAGGATATTTCCTTTGGCCCTATAGTCTTCAAAGGGATCCGAAATATCTGTTCTCAGATTCCACAGAAATAAGGCTAGCAAAGAGATCCACGAAATACAGATGTAACTCTGTGAGATGAATTAACAGGACACTAAGCAGTTTCTCAGAAAGCTTCTTTCCAGATTTCATCTGAGGGTAATTCCTTTTACACCATAGCCCTCTATGGGCTTCCAAATATCACTTTGCCAATTCCACAAGAACTGTCTTAGCGAAAGGCTTCTTGAGGGGAAAGCTGAAACTCTGTGAGATGATTTCACAGAACACAAAGAAGTTTCTCAGAAAGCTTCTTTGTCTTCGTTATCGGAGGATATTTCCTTTGGCCCTATAGTCTTCAAAGGGATCCGAAATATCTGTTCTCAGATTCCACAGAAATAAGGCTAGCAAAGAGATCCACGAAATACAGATGTAACTCTGTGAGATGAATTAACAGAACACTAAGCAGTTTCACAGAAAGCTTCTTTCCAGATTTCATCTGAGGATATTTCCTTTTTCACCATAGCCCTCTATGGGCTTCCAAATATCACTTTGCCAATTCCAAAAGAACTGTCTTAGCGAAAGGCTTCTTGAGGGGAAAGCTGTAACTCTGTGAGATGATTTCACAGAACACAAAGAAGTTTCTCAGAAAGCTTCTTTGTCTTCGTTATCGGAGGATATTTCCTTTGGCCCTATAGTCTTCAAAGGGATCCGAAATATCTGTTCTCAGATTCCACAGAAATAAGGCTAGCAAAGAGATCCACGAAATACAGATATAACTCTGTGAGATGAATTAACAGAACACTAAGCAGTTTCCCAGAAAGCTTCTTTCCAGATTTCATCTGAGGATATTTCCTTTTTCACCATAGCCCTCTATGGGCTTCCAAATATCACTTTCCCAATTCCACAAGAACTGTCTTAGCGAAAGGCTTCTTGAGGGGAAAGCTGTAACTCTGTGAGATTATTTCACAGAATACAAAGAAGTTTCTCAGAAAGCTTCTTTGTCTTTGTTATCGGAGGATATTTCCTTTGGCCCTATAGTCTTCAAAGGGATCCGAAATATCTGTTCTCAGATTCCACAGAAATAAGGCTAGCAAAGAGATCCACGAAATACAGATGTAACTCTGTGAGATGAATTAACAGAACACTAAGGAGTTTCTCAGAAAGCTTCTTTCCAGATTTCATCTGAGGATATTTCCTTTTTCACCATAGCCCTCTAAGGGCTTCCAAATATCACTTTGCCAATTCCACAAGAACTGTCTTAGCGAAAGGCTTCTTGAGGGGAAAGCTGTAACTCTGTGAGATGATTTCACAGAACACAAAGAAGTTTCTCAGAAAGCTTCTTTCTCTTTGTTATCGGAGGATATTTCCTTTGGCCCTATAGTCTTCAAACGGATCCGAAATATCTGTTCTCAGATTCCAGAGAAATAAGGCTAGCAAAGAAATCCACGAAATACAGATGTAACTCTGTGAGATGAATTAACAGGACACTAAGCAGTTTCTAAGAAAGCTTCTTTCCAGATTTCATCTGAGGATATTTCCTTTTTCACCATAGCCTTCTACGGGCTTCCAAATATCACTTTGCCAATTCCACAAGAACTGTCTTAGCGAAAGGCTTCTTGAGGGGAAAGCTGTAACTCTGTGAGATGATTTCACAGAACACAAAGAAGTTTCTCAGAAAGCTTCTTTGTCTTTGTTATCGGAGGATATTTCCTTTGGCCCTATAGTCTTCAAAGGGATCCGAAATATCTGTTCTCAGATTCCACAGAAATAAGGCTAGCAAAGAGATCCACGAAATACAGATGTAAGTCTATGAGATGAATTAACAGAACACTAAGCAGTTTCTCAGAAAGCTTCTTTCCAGATTTCATCTGAGGATATTTCCTTTTTCACCATAGCCCTCTATGGGCTTCCAAATATCACTTTGCCAATTCCACAAGAACTGTCTTAGCGAAAGGCTTCTTGAGGGGAAAGCTGTAACTCTGTGAGATGATTTCACAGAACACAAAGAAGTTTCTCAGAAAGCTTCTTTCTCTTTGTTATCGGAGGATATTTCCTTTGGCCCTATAGTCTTCAAACGGATCCGAAATATCTGTTCTCAGATTCCAGAGAAATAAGGCTAGCAAAGAAATCCACGAAATACAGATGTAACTCTGTGAGATGAATTAACAGGACACTAAGCAGTTTCTAAGAAAGCTTCTTTCCAGATTTCATCTGAGGATATTTCCTTTTTCACCATAGCCTTCTACGGGCTTCCAAATATCACTTTGCCAATTCCACAAGAACTGTCTTAGCGAAAGGCTTCTTGAGGGGAAAGCTGTAACTCTGTGAGATGATTTCACAGAACACAAAGAAGTTTCTCAGAAAGCTTCTTTCTCTTTGTTATCGGAGGATATTTCCTTTGGCCCTATAGTCTTCAAAGGGATCCGAAATATCTGTTCTCAGATTCCACAGAAATAAGGCTAGCAAAGAGATCCACGAAATACAGATGTAAGTCTATGAGATGAATTAACAGAACACTAAGCAGTTTCTCAGAAAGCTTCTTTCCAGATTTCATCTGAGGATATTTCCTTTTTCACCATAGCCCTCTATGGGCTTCCAAATATAACTTTGCCAATTCCACAAGAACTGTCTTAGCGAAAGGCTTCTTGAGGGGAAAGCTGTAACTCTGTGAGATGATTTCACAGAACACAAAGAAGTTTCTCAGAAAGCTTCTTTCTCTTTGTTATCGGAGGATATTTCCTTTGGCCCTATAGACTTCAAAGGGATCCGAAATATCTACTCTCAGATTCCAGAGAAATAAGGCTAGCAAAGAAATCCACGAAATACAGATGTAAGTCTGTGAGATGAATTAACAGAACACTAAGCAGTTTCTCAGAAAGTTTCTTTCCAGATTTCATCTGAGGATATTTCCTTTTTCACCATAGCCCTCTATGGGCTTCCAAATATCACTTTGCCAATTCCACAAGAACTGTCTTAGCGAAAGGCTTCTTGAGGGGAAAGCTGTAACTCTGTGAGGTGATTTCACAGAACACAAAGAAGTTTCTCAGAAAGCTTCTTTGTCTTTGTTATCGGAGGATATTTCCTTTGGCCCTATAGTCTTCAAAGGGATCCGAAATATCTGTTCTCAGATTCCACAGAAATAAGGCTAGCAAAGAGATCCACGAAATACAGATGTAACTCTGTGAGATGAATTAACAGAACACTAAGCAGTTTCTCAGAAAGCTTCTTTCCAGATTTCATCTGAGGATATTTCCTTTTTCACCGTTGCCCTCTATGGGCTTCCAAATATCACTTTGGCAATTCCACAAGAACTGTCTTAGCGAAAGGCTTCTTGAGGGGAAAGCTGTAACTCTGTGAGATGATTTCACAGAACACAAAGAAGTTTCTCAGAAAGCTTCTTTCTCTTTGTTATCGGAGGATATTCCCTTTGGCCCTATAGTCTTCAAAGGGATCCGAAATATCTGTTCTCAGATTCCACAGAAATAAGGCTAGCAAAGAGATCCACGAAATACAGATGTAAGTCAGTGAGATGAATTAACAGAACACTAAGCAGTTTCTCAGAAAGCTTCTTTCCAGATTTCATCTGAGGATATTTCCTTTTTCACCATAGCCCTCTATGGGATTCCAAATATCACTTTGCCAATTCCACAAGAACTGTCTTAGCGAAAGGCTTCTTGAGGGGAAAGCTGTAACTCTGTGAGATTATTTCACAGAACACAAAGAAGTTTCTCAGAAAGCTTCTTTGTCTTGGTTATCGGAAGATATTTCCTTTGGCCCTATAGACTTCAAAGGGATCCGAAATATCTGTTCTCAGATTCCAGAGAAATAAGGCTAGCAAAGAAATCCACGAAATACAGATGTAAGTCTGTGAGATGAATTAACAGAACACTAAGCAGTTTCTCAGAAAGCTTCTTTCCAGATTTCATCTGAGGATATTTCCTTTTTCACCATAGCCTTCTACGGGCTTCCAAATATCACTTTCCCAATTCCACAAGAACTGTCTTAGCGAAAGGCTTCTTGAGGGGAAAGCTGTAACTCTGTGAGATGATTTCACAGAACACAAAGAAGTTTCTCAGAAAGCTTCTTTCTCTTTGTTATCGGAGGACATTTCCTTTGGCCCTATAGTCTTCAAAGGGATCCGAAATATCTGTTCTCAGATTCCACAGAAATAAGGCTAGCAAAGAGATCCACGAAATACAGATGTAAGTCTATGAGATGAATTAACAGAACACTAAGCAGTTTCTCAGAAAGCTTCTTTCCAGATTTCATCTGAGGATATTTCCTTTTTCACCATAGCCCTCTATGGGCTTCCAAATATCACTTTGCCAATTCCACAAGAACTGTCTTAGCGAAAGGCTTCTTGAGGGGAATGCTGTAACTCTGTGAGATGATTTCACAGAACACAAAGAAGTTTCTCAGAAAGCTTCTTTCTCTTTGTTATCGGAGGATATTTCCTTTGGCCCTATAGACTTCAAAGGGATCCGAAATATCTATTCTCAGATTCCAGAGAAATAAGGCTAGCAAAGAAATCCACGAAATACAGATGTAAGTCTGTGAGATGAATTAACAGAACACTAAGCAGTTTCTCAGAAAGTTTCTTTCCAGATTTCATCTGAGGATATTTCCTTTTTCACCATAGCCCTCTATGGGCTTCCAAATATCACTTTGCCAATTCCACAAGAACTGTCTTAGCGAAAGGCTTCTTGAGGGGAAAGCTGTAACTCTGTGAGATGATTTCACAGAACACAAAGAAGTTTCTCAGAAAGCTTCTTTGTCTTTGTTATCGGAGGATATTTCCTTTGGCCCTATAGTCTTCAAAGGGATCCGAAATATCTGTTCTCAGATTCCACAGACATAAGGCTAGCAAAGAGATCCACGAAATACAGATGTAACTCTGTGAGATGAATTAACAGAACACTAAGCAGTTTCTCAGAAAGCTTCTTTCCAGATTTCATCTGAGGATATTTCCTTTTTCACCGTTGCCCTCTATGGGCTTCCAAATATCACTTTGGCAATTCCACAAGAACTGTCTTAGCGAAAGGCTTCTTGAGGGGAAAGCTGTAACTCTGTGAGATGATTTCACAGAACACAAAGAAGTTTCTCAGAAAGCTTCTTTCTCTTTGTTATCGGAGGATATTCCCTTTGGCCCTATAGTCTTCAAAGGGATCCGAAATATCTGTTCTCAGATTCCACAGAAATAAGGCTAGCAAAGAGATCCACGAAATACAGATGTAAGTCAGTGAGATGAATTAACAGAACACTAAGCAGTTTCTCAGAAAGCTTCTTTCCAGATTTCATCTGAGGATATTTCCTTTTTCACCATAGCCCTCTATGGGATTCCAAATATCACTTTGCCAATTCCACAAGAACTGTCTTAGCGAAAGGCTTCTTGAGGGGAAAGCTGTAACTCTGTGAGATTATTTCACAGAACACAAAGAAGTTTCTCAGAAAGCTTCTTTGTCTTGGTTATCGGAAGATATTTCCTTTGGCCCTATAGACTTCAAAGGGATCCGAAATATCTGTTCTCAGATTCCAGAGAAATAAGGCTAGCAAAGAAATCCACGAAATACAGATGTAAGTCTGTGAGATGAATTAACAGAACACTAAGCAGTTTCTCAGAAAGCTTCTTTCCAGATTTCATCTGAGGATATTTCCTTTTTCACCATAGCCTTCTACGGGCTTCCAAATATCACTTTCCCAATTCCACAAGAACTGTCTTAGCGAAAGGCTTCTTGAGGGGAAAGCTGTAACTCTGTGAGATGATTTCACAGAACACAAAGAAGTTTCTCAGAAAGCTTCTTTCTCTTTGTTATCGGAGGACATTTCCTTTGGCCCTATAGTCTTCAAAGGGATCCGAAATATCTGTTCTCAGATTCCACAGAAATAAGGCTAGCAAAGAGATCCACGAAATACAGATGTAAGTCTATGAGATGAATTAACAGAACACTAAGCAGTTTCTCAGAAAGCTTCTTTCCAGATTTCATCTGAGGATATTTCCTTTTTCACCATAGCCCTCTATGGGCTTCCAAATATCACTTTGCCAATTCCACAAGAACTGTCTTAGCGAAAGGCTTCTTGAGGGGAATGCTGTAACTCTGTGAGATGATTTCACAGAACACAAAGAAGTTTCTCAGAAAGCTTCTTTCTCTTTGTTATCGGAGGATATTTCCTTTGGCCCTATAGACTTCAAAGGGATCCGAAATATCTATTCTCAGATTCCAGAGAAATAAGGCTAGCAAAGAAATCCACGAAATACAGATGTAAGTCTGTGAGATGAATTAACAGAACACTAAGCAGTTTCTCAGAAAGTTTCTTTCCAGATTTCATCTGAGGATATTTCCTTTTTCACCATAGCCCTCTATGGGCTTCCAAATATCACTTTGCCAATTCCACAAGAACTGTCTTAGCGAAAGGCTTCTTGAGGGGAAAGCTGTAACTCTGTGAGATGATTTCACAGAACACAAAGAAGTTTCTCAGAAAGCTTCTTTGTCTTTGTTATCGGAGGATATTTCCTTTGGCCCTATAGTCTTCAAAGGGATCCGAAATATCTGTTCTCAGATTCCACAGACATAAGGCTAGCAAAGAGATCCACGAAATACAGATGTAACTCTGTGAGATGAATTAACAGAACACTAAGCAGTTTCTCAGAAAGCTTCTTTCCAGATTTCATCTGAGGATATTTCCTTTTTCACCATAGCCCTCTATGGGCTTCCAAATATCACTTTGCCAATTCCACAAGAACTGTCTTAGCGAAAGGCTTCTTGAAGGGAAAGCTGTAACTCTGTGAGATGATTTCACAGAACACAAAGAAGTTTCTCAGAAAGCTTCTTTCTCTTTGTTATCGGAGGATATTTCCTTTGGCCCTATAGTCTTCAAAGGGATCCGAAATATCTGTTCTCAGATTCCACAGAAATAAGGCTAGCAAAGAGATCCACGAAATACAGATGTAAGTCTGTGAGATGAATTAACAGAACACTAAGCAGTTTCTCAGAAAGCTTCTTTCCAGATTTCATCTGAGGATATTTCCTTTTTCACCATAGCCCTCTATGGGCTTCCAAATATCACTTTGCCAATTCCACAAGAACTGTCTTAGCGAAAGGCTTCTTGAGGGTAAAGCTGTAACTCTGTGAGATTATTTCACAGAACACAAAGAAGTTTCTCAGAAAGCTTCTTTGTCTTTGTTATCGGAAGATATTTCCTTTGGCCCTATAGACTTCAAAGGGATCCGAAATATCTGTTCTCAGATTCCAGAGAAATAAGGCTAGCAAAGAATTCCACGAAATACAGATGTAAGTCTGTGAGATGAATTAACAGAACACTAAGCAGTTTCTCAGAAAGCTTCTTTCCAGATTTCATCTGAGGATATTTCCTTTTTCACCATAGCCCTCTATGGGCTTCCAAATATCACTTTGCCAATTCCACAAGAACTGTCTTAGCGAAAGGCTTCTTGAGGGGAAAGCTGTAACTCTGTGAGATGATTTCACAGAACACAAAGAAGTTTCTCAGAAAGCTTCTTTCT
The DNA here is from genome assembly GCF_043159975.1 of Macaca nemestrina. Classification (NCBI taxonomy): domain Eukaryota; kingdom Metazoa; phylum Chordata; class Mammalia; order Primates; family Cercopithecidae; genus Macaca; species Macaca nemestrina. Next base: position 55,884,876 of record NC_092129.1, on the reverse strand, counting down.
CTTTGTTATCGGCGGATATTTCCTTTGGCCCTATAGTCTTCAAAGGGATCCGAAATATCTGTTCTCAGATTCCACAGAAATAAGGCTAGCAAAGAGATCCACGAAATACAGATGTAACTCTGTGAGATGAATTAACAGAACACTAAGCAGTTTCACAGAAAGCTTCTTTCCAGATTTCATCTGAGGATATTTCCTTTTTCACCATAGCCCTCTATGGGCTTCCAAATATCACTTTGCCAATTCCAAAAGAACTGTCTTAGCGAAAGGCTTCTTGAGGGGAAAGCTGTAACTCTGTGAGATGATTTCACAGAACACAAAGAAGTTTCTCAGAAAGCTTCTTTGTCTTCGTTATCGGAGGATATTTCCTTTGGCCCTATAGTCTTCAAAGGAATCCGAAATATCTGTTCTCAGATTCCACAGAAATAAGGCTAGCAAAGAGATCCACGAAATACAGATATAACTCTGTGAGATGAATTAACAGAACACTAAGCAGTTTCTCAGAAAGCTTCTTTCCAGATTTCATCTGAGGATATTTCCTTTTTCACCATAGCCCTCTATGGGCTTCCAAATATCACTTTGCCAATTCCACAAGAACTGTCTTAGCGAAAGGCTTCTTGAGGGGAAAGCTGTAACTCTGTGAGATGATTTCACAGAACACAAAGAAGTTTCTCAGAAAGCTTCTTTCTCTTTGTTATCGGAGGATATTTCCTTTGGCCCTATAGTCTTCAAAGGGATCCGAAATATCTGTTCTCAGATTCCACAGAAATAAGGCTAGCAAAGAGATCCACGAAATACAGATGTAACTCTGTGAGATGAATTAACAGGACACTAAGCAGTTTCTCAGAAAGCTTCTTTCCAGATTTCATCTGAGGGTAATTCCTTTTACACCATAGCCCTCTATGGGCTTCCAAATATCACTTTGCCAATTCCACAAGAACTGTCTTAGCGAAAGACTTCTTGAGGGGAAAGCTGTAACTCTGTGAGATGATTTCCCAGAAGACAAAGAAGTTTCTCAGAAAGATTCTTTCTCTTTGTTATCGGAGGATATTTCCTTTGGCCCTATAGTCTTCAAAGGGATCCGAAATATCTGTTCTCAGATTCCACAGAAATAAGGCTAGCAAAGAGACGCACGAAATACAGATGTAACTCTGTGAGATGAATTAACAGAACACTAAGCAGTTTCTCAGAAAGCTTCTTTCCAGATTTCATCTGAGGATATTTCCTTTTTCACCATAGTCCTCTATGGCTTCCAAATATAACTTTGCCAATTCCACAAGAACTGTCTTAGAGAAAGGCTTCTTGAGGGCAAAGCTGTAACTCTGTGAGATGATTTCACAGAACACAAAGAAGTTTCTCAGAAAGCTTCTTTCTCTTTGTTATCGGAGGATATTTCCTTTGGCCCTATAGTCTTCAAAGGGATCCGAAATATCTGTTCTCAGATTCCACAGAAATAAGGCCAGCAAAGAGATCCACGAAATACAGATGTAACTCTGTGAGATGAATTAACAGGACACTAAGCAGTTTCTAAGAAAGCTTCTTTCCAGATTTCATCTGAGGATATTTCCTTTTTCACCATAGCCCTCTATGGGCTTCCAAATATCACTTTGCCAATTCCACAAGAACTGTCTTAGCGAAAGGCTTCTTGAGGGGAAAGCTGTAACTCTGTGAGATGATTTCACAGAACACAAAGAAGTTTCTCAGAAAGCTTCTTTCTCTTTGTTATCGGAGGATATTTCCTTTGGCCCTATAGTCTTCAAACGGATCCGAAATATCTGTTCTCAGATTCCACAGAAATAAGGCTAGCAAAGAGATCCACGAAATACAGATGTAACTCTGTGAGATGAATTAACAGAACACTAAGCAGTTTCTCAGAAAGCTTCTTTCCAGATTTCATCTGAGGATATTTCCTTTTTCACCACAGCGTCTATGGGCTTCCAAATATCACTTTGCCAATTCCACAAGAGCTGTCTTAGCGAAAGACTTCTTGAGGGGAAAGCTGTAACTCTGTGACATGATTTCACAGAACACAAAGAAGTTTCTCAGAAAGCTTCTTTCTCTTTGTTATCGGAGGATATTTCCTTTGGACCTGTAGTCTTCAAAGGGATCCGAAATATCTGTTCTCAGATTCCACAGAAATAAGGCTAGCAAAGAGATCCACGAAATACAGATGTACGTCTGTGAGATGAATTAACAGAACTCTAAGCAGTTTCTCAGAAAGCTTCTTTCCAGATTTCATCTGAGGATATTTCCTTTTTCACCATAGTCCTCTAAGGGGTTCCAAATATCACTTTGCCAATTCCACAAGAACTGTCTTAGCGAAAGGCTTCTTGAGGGTAAAGCTGTAACTCTGTGAGATGATTTCACAGAACACAAAGAAGTTTCTCAGAAAGCTTCTTTGTCTTTGTTATCGGAGGATATTTCCTTTGGCCCTATAGTCTTCAAAGGGATCCGAAATATCTGTTCTCAGATTCCACAGAAATACGGCTAGCAAAGAGATCCACGAAATACAGATGTAACTCTGTGAGATGAATTAACAGAACACTAAGCATTTTCTCAGAAAGCTTCTTTCCAGATTTCATCTGAGGATATTTCCTTTTTCACCATAGCCCTCTATGGGCTTCCAAATATCACTTTGCCAATTCCACAAGAACTGTCTTAGCGAAAGGCTTCTTGAGGCGAAATCTGTAACTCTGTGAGATGATTTCACAGAACACAAAGAAGTTTCTCAGAAAGCTTCTTTCTCTTTGTTATCGGAGGATATTTCCTTTGGCCCTATAGTCTTCAAAGGGATCCGAAATATCTGTTCTCAGATTCCACAGAAATAAGGCTAGCAAAGAGATCCACGAAATACAGATGTAAGTCTGTGAGATGAATTAACAGAACACTAAGCAGTTTCTCAGAAAGCTTCTTTCCAGATTTCATCTGAGGATATTTCCTTTTTCACCTTAGCCCACTATGGGCTTCCAAATATCACGTTGCCAATTCCACAAGAACTGTCTTAGCGAAAGGCTTCTTGAGGGGAAAGCTGTAACTCTGTGAGATGATTTCACAGAACACAAAGAAGTTTCTCAGAAAGCTTCTTTCTCTTTGTTATCGGAGGATATTTCCTTTGGCCCTATAGTCTTCAAAGGGATCCGAAATATCTGTTCTCAGATTCCACAGAAATAAGGCTAGCAAAGAGATCCACGAAATACAGATATAAGTCTGTGAGATGAATTAACAGAACACTAAGCAGTTTCTCAGAAAGCTTCTTTCCAGATTTCATCTGAGGATATTTCCTTTTTCACCATAGCCCTTATAGCTTCCAAATATCACTTTGCCAATTCCACAAGAACTGTCTTAGCTAAAGGCTTCTTGAGGGGAAAGCAGTAACTCTGTGAGATGATTTCACAGAACACAAAGAAGTTTCTCAGAAAGCTTCTTTGTCTTCGTTATCGGAGGATATTTCCTTTGGCCCTATAGTCTTCAAAGGGATCCGAAATATCTGTTCTCAGATTCCACAGAAATAAGGCTAGCAAAGAGATCCACGAAATACAGATGTAACTCTGTGAGATGAATTAATAGAACACTAAGCAGTTTCTCAGAAAGCTTCTTTCCAGATTTCATCTGAGGATATTTCCTTTTTCACCATAGCCATCTATGGGCTTCCAAATATCACTTTGCCAATTCCACAAGAACTGTCTTAGCGAAAGGCTTTTTGAGGGGAAAGCTGTAACTCTGTGAGATGATTTCACAGAACACAAAGAAGTTTCTCAGAAAGCTTCTTTCTCTTGTTATGGGAGGATATTTCCTTTGGCCCTATAGTCTTCAAAGGGATCCGAAATATCTGTTCTCAGATTCCACAGAAATAAGGCTAGCAAAGAGATCCACGAAATACAGATGTAACTCTGTGAGATGAATTAACAGAACACTAAGCAGTTTCTCAGAAAGCTTCTTTCCAGATTTCATCTGAGGATATTTCCTTTTTCACCATAGCCTTCTATGGGCTAACAAATATCACTTTGCCAGTTCCACAAGAACTGTCTTAGCGAAAGGCTTCTTGAGGGGAAAGCTGTAACTCTGTGAGATGATTTCACAGAACACAAAGAAGTTTCTCAGAAAGCTTCTTTCTCTTTGTTATCGGAGGATATTTCCTTTGGCCCTATAGTCTTCAAAGGGATCCGAAATATCTGTTCCCAGATTCCACAGAAATAAGGTTAGCAAAGAGATCCACGAAATACAGATGTAAGTCGTGAGATGAATTAACAGAACACTAAGCAGTTTCTCAGAAAGCTTCTTTCCAGATTTCATGTGAGGATAGTTCCTTTTTCACCGTAGCCCACAATGGGCTTCCAAATATCACTTTGCCAATTCCACAAGAACTGTCTTAGCGAAAGGCTTCTTGAGGGGAAAGCTGTAACTCTGTGAGATGATTTCACAGAACACAAAGAAGTTTCTCAGAAAGCTTCTTTCTCTTTGTTATCGGAGGATATTTCCTTTGGCCCTATAGTCTTCAAAGGGATCCGAAATATCTGTTCTCAGATTCCACAGAAATAAGGCTAGCAAAGAGATCCACGAAATAGAGATGTAAGTCTGTGAGATGAATTAACAGAACACTAAGCAGTTTCTCAGAAAGATTCTTTCCAGATTTCATCTGAGGATATTTCCTTTTTCACCATAGCCTTCTATGGGCTTCCAAATATCACTTTGCCAATTCCACAAGAACTGTCTTAGCGAAAGGCTTCTTGAGGGGAAAGCTGTAGCTCTGTGAGATGATTTCACAGAACACAAAGAAGTTTATCAGAAAGCTTCTTTCTCTTTGTTTTCGGAGGATATTTCCTTTGGCCCTATAGTCTTCAAAGGGATCCGAAATATCTGTTCTCAGATTCCACAGAAATAAGGCTAGCAAAGAGATCCACGAAATACAGATGTAACTCTCTGAGATGAATTAACAGAACACTAAGCAGTTTCACAGAAAGCTTCTTTCCAGATTTCATCTGAGGATATTTCCTTTTTCACCATAGCCCTCTATGGGCTTCCAAATATCACTTTCCCAATTCCACAAGAACTGTCTTAGCGAAAGGCTTCTTGAGGGGAAAGCTGTAACTCTGTGAGATGATTTCACAGAACACAAAGAAGTTTCTCAGAAAGCTTCTTTCTCTTTGTTATCGGAGGATATTTCCTTTGGCCCTATAGTCTTCAAAGGGATCCGAAATATCTGTTCTCAGATTCCACAGAAATAAGGTTAGCAAAGAGATCCACGAAATACAGATGTAAGTCTGTGAGATGAATTAACAGAACACTAAGCAGTTTCTCAGAAAGCTTCTTTCCAGATTTCATCTGAGGATATTTCCTTTTTCACCATAGCCCACAATGGGCTTCCAAATATCACTTTGCCAATTCCACAAGAACTGTCTTAGCGAAAGGCTTCTTGAGGGGAAAGCTGTAACTCTGTGAGATGATTTCACAGAACACAAAGAAGTTTCTCAGAAAGCTTCTTTCTCTTTGTTATCGGAGGATATTTCCTTTGGCCCTATAGTCTTCAAAGGGATCCGAAATATCTCTTCTCAGATTCCACAGAAATAAGGCTAGCAAAGAGATCCACGAAATACAGAAGTAACTCTGTGAGATGAATTAACAGGACACTAAGCAGTTTCTAAGAAAGCTTCTTTCCAGATTTCATCTGAGGATATTTCCTTTTTCACCATAGCCCTCTATGGGCTTCCAAATATCACTTTGCCAATTCCACAAGAACTGTCTTAGCGAAAGGCTTCTTGAGGGGAAAGCTGTAACTCTGTGAGATGATTTCACAGAACACAAAGAAGTTTGTCAGAAAGCTTCTTTGTCTTTGTTATCGGAGGATATTTCCTTTGGCCCTATAGTCTTCAAAGGGATCCGAAATATCTGTTCTCAGATTCCACAGAAATAAGGCTAGCAAAGAGATCCACGAAATAGAGATGTAAGTCTGTGAGATGAATTAACAGGACACTAAGCAGTTTCTCAGAAAGCTTCTTTCCAGATTTCATCTGAGGATATTTAATTTTTCACCGTAGCCCTCTATGGGCTTCCAAATATCACTTTGCCAATTCCACAAGAACTGTCTTAGCGAAAGGCTTCTTGAGGGGAAAGCTGTAAGTCTGTGAGATGATTTCACAGAACACAAAGAAGTTTCTCAGAAAGCTTCTTTCTCTTTGTTATCGGAGGATATTTCCTTTGGCCCTATAGTCTTCAAAGGGATCCGAAATATCTGTTCTCAGATTCCACAGAAATAAGGCTAGCAAAGAGATCCACGAAATACAGATGTAACTCTGTGAGATGAATTAACAGAACACTAAGCAGTTTCTCAGAAAGATTCTTTCCAGATTTCATCTGAGGATATTTCCTTTTTCACCATAGCCTTTTTGGGCTTCCAAATATCACTTTGCCAATTCCACAAGAACTGTCTTAGCGAAAGGCTTCTTGAGGGGAAAGCTGTAGCTCTGTGAGATGATTTCACAGAACACAAAGAAGTTTCTCAGAAAGCTTCTTTCTCTTTGTTATCGGAGGATATTTCCTTTGGCCCTATAGTCTTCAAAGGGATCCGAAATATCTGTTCTCAGATTCCACAGAAATAAGGCTAGCAAAGAGATCCACGAAATACAGATGTAACTCTCTGAGATGAATTAACAGAACACTAAGCAGTTTCACAGAAAGCTTCTTTCCAGATTTCATCTGAGGATATTTCCTTTTTCACCATAGCCCTCTATGGGCTTCCAAATATCACTTTCCCAATTCCACAAGAACTGTCTTAGCGAAAGGCTTCTTGAGGGGAAAGCTGTAACTCTGTGAGATGATTTCACAGAACACAAAGAAGTTTCTCAGAAAGCTTCTTTGTCTTTGTTATCGGAGGATATTTCCTTTGGCCCTATAGTCTTCAAAGGGATCCGAAATATCTGTTCTCAGATTCCACAGAAATAAGGCTAGCAAAGAGATCCACGAAATACAGATGTAACTCTGTGAGATGAATTAACAGAACACTAAGCAGTTTCTCAGAAAGCTTCTTTCCAGATTTCATCTGAGGATATTTCCTTTTTCACCATAGCCTTCTATGGGCTTCCAAATATCACTTTGCCAATTCCACAAGAACTGTCTTAGCGAAAGGCTTCTTGAGGGGAAAGCTGTAACTCTGTGAGATGATTTCACAGAACACAAAGAAGTTTCTCAGAAAGCTTCTTTCTCTTTGTTATCGGAGGATATTTCCTTTGGCCCTATAGTCTTCAAAGGGATCCGAAATATCTGTTCTCAGATTCCACAGAAATAAGGTTAGCAAAGAGATCCACGAAATACAGATGTAAGTCTGTGAGATGAATTAACAGAACACTAAGCAGTTTCTCAGAAAGCTTCTTTCCAGATTTCATCTGAGGATATTTCCTTTTTCACCATAGCCCACAATGGGCTTCCAAATATCACTTTGCCAATTCCACAAGAACTGTCTTAGCGAAAGGCTTCTTGAGGGGAAAGCTGTAACTCTGTGAGATGATTTCACAGAACACAAAGAAGTTTCTCAGAAAGCTTCTTTCTCTTTGTTATCGGAGGATATTTCCTTTGGCCCTATAGTCTTCAAAGGGATCCGAAATATCTCTTCTCAGATTCCACAGAAATAAGGCTAGCAAAGAGATCCACGAAATACAGAAGTAACTCTGTGAGATGAATTAACAGGACACTAAGCAGTTTCTAAGAAAGCTTCTTTCCAGATTTCATCTGAGGATATTTCCTTTTTCACCATAGCCCTCTATGGGCTTCCAAATATCACTTTGCCAATTCCACAAGAACTGTCTTAGCGAAAGGCTTCTTGAGGGGAAAGCTGTAACTCTGTGAGATGATTTCACAGAACACAAAGAAGTTTGTCAGAAAGCTTCTTTGTCTTTGTTATCGGAGGATATTTCCTTTGGCCCTATAGTCTTCAAAGGGATCCGAAATATCTGTTCTCAGATTCCACAGAAATAAGGCTAGCAAAGAGATCCACGAAATAGAGATGTAAGTCTGTGAGATGAATTAACAGGACACTAAGCAGTTTCTCAGAAAGCTTCTTTCCAGATTTCATCTGAGGATATTTAATTTTTCACCGTAGCCCTCTATGGGCTTCCAAATATCACTTTGCCAATTCCACAAGAACTGTCTTAGCGAAAGGCTTCTTGAGGGGAAAGCTGTAAGTCTGTGAGATGATTTCACAGAACACAAAGAAGTTTCTCAGAAAGCTTCTTTCTCTTTGTTATCGGAGGATATTTCCTTTGGCCCTATAGTCTTCAAAGGGATCCGAAATATCTGTTCTCAGATTCCACAGAAATAAGGCTAGCAAAGAGATCCACGAAATACAGATGTAAGTCTCTGAGATGAATTAACAGAACACTATGCAGTTTCTCAGAAAGCTTCTTTCCAGATTTCATCTGAGGATATTTCCTTTTTCACCATAGCCCTCTATGACTACCAAATATCACTTTGCCAATTCCACAAGAACTGTCTTAGCGAAAGGCTTCTTGAGGGGAAAGCTGTAACTCTGTGAGATGATTTCAAAGAACACAAAGAAGTTTCTCAGAAAGCTTCTTTCTCTTTGTTATCGGAGGATATTTCCTTTGGCCCTATAGTCTTCAAAGGGATCCGAAATATCTGTTCTCAGATTCCACAGAAATAAGGCTAGCAAAGAGATCCACGAAATACAGATGTAACTCTGTGAGATGAATTAACAGAACACTAAGCAGTTTCTCAGAAAGCTTCTTTCCAGATTTCATCTGAGGATATTTCCTTTTTCACCATAGTCCTCTAAGGCTTCCAAATATAACTTTGCCAATTCCACAAGAACTGTCTTAGCGAAAGGCTTCTTGAGGGGAAAGCTGTAACTCTGTGAGATGATTTCACAGAACACAAAGAAGTTTCTCAGAAAGCTTCTTTGTCTTCGTTATCGGAGGATATTTCCTTTGGCCCTATAGTCTTCAAAGGGATCCGAAATATCTGTTCTCAGATTCCACAGAAATAAGGCTAGCAAAGAGATCCACGAAATACAGATGTAACTCTGTGAGATGAATTAACAGAACACTAAGCAGTTTCTCAGAAAGCTTCTTTCCAGATTTCATCTGAGGATATTTCCTTTTTCACCATAGCCCTCTATGGGCTTCCAAATATCACTTTGCCAATTCCACAAGAACTGTCTTAGCGAAAGGCTTCTTGAGGGGAAAGCTGTAACTCCCTGAGATGATTTCACAGAACACAAAGAAGTTTCTCAGAAAGCTTCTTTCTCTTTGTTATCGGAGGATATTTCCTTTGGCCCTATAGTCTTCAAAGGGATCCGAAATATCTGTTCTCAGATTCCACAGAAATAAGGCTAGCAAAGAGATCCACGAAATACAGATGTAACTCTGTGAGATGAATTAACAGGACACTAAGCAGTTTCTCAGAAAGCTTCTTTCCAGATTTCATCTGAGGGTATTTCCTTTTACACCATAGCCCTCTATGGGCTTCCAAATATCACTTTGCCAATTCCACAAGAACTGTCTTAGCGAAAGGCTTCTTGAGGGGAAAGCTGTCAATCTGTGAGATGATTTCACAGAACACAAAGAAGTTTCTCAGAAAGCTTCTTTCTCTTTGTTATCGGAGGATATTTCCTTTGGCCCTATAGACTTCAAAGGGATCCAAAATATCTGTTCTCAGATTCCACAGAAATAAGGCTAGCAAAGAGATCCATGAAATACAGATGTAACTCTGTGAGATGAATTAACAGAACACTAAGCAGTTTCTCAGAAAGCTTCTTTCCAGATTTCATCTGAGGATATTTCCTTTTTCACCATAGTCCTCTAAGGCTTCCAAATATAACTTTGCCAATTCCACAAGAACTGTCTTAGCGAAAGGCTTCTTGAGGGGAAAGCTGTAACTCTGTGAGATGATTTCACAGAACACAAAGAAGTTTCTCAGAAAGCTTCTTTCTCTTTGTTATCGGAGGATATTTCCTTTGGCCCTATAGTCTTCAAAGGGATCCGAAATATCTGTTCTCAGATTCCACAGAAATAAGGCTAGCAAAGAGATCCACGAAATACAGATGTAACTCTGTGAGATGAATTAACAGGACACTAAGCAGTTTCTCAGAAAGCTTCTTTCCAGATTTCATCTGAGGATATTTAATTTTTCACCATAGCCCTCTATGGGCTTCCAAATATCACTTTGCCAATTCCACAAGAACTGTCTTAGCGAAAGGCTTCTTGAGGGGAAAGCTGTAACTCTGTGAGATGATTTCACAGAACACAAAGAAGTTTCTCAGAAAGCTTCTTTCTCTTTGTTATCGGAGGATATTTCCTTTGGCCCTATAGTCTTCAAAGGGATCCGAAATATCTGTTCTCAGATTCCACAGAAATAAGGCTAGCAAAGAGATCCACGAAATACAGATGTAACTCTGTGAGATGAATTAACAGAACACTAAGCAGTTTCTCAGAAAGCTTCTTTCCAGATTTCAACTGAGGATATTTCCTTTTTCACCATAGTCCTCTAAGGCTTCCAAATATAACTTTGCCTATTCCACAAGAACTGTCTTAGCGAAAGGCTTCTTGAGGGGAAAGCTGTAACTCTGTGAGATGATTTCACAGAACACAAAGAAGTTTCTCAGAAAGCTTCTTTCTCTTCGTTATCGGAGGATATTTCCTTTGACCCTATAGACTTCAAAGGGATTCGAAATATCTGTTCTCAGATTCCAGAGAAATAAGGTTAGCAAAGAAATCCACGAAATACAGATGTAAGTCTGTGAGATGAATTAAGAGATCACTAAGCAGTTTCTCAGAAAGCTTCTTTCCAGATTTCATCTGAGGATATTTCCTTTTTCACCATAGCCCTCTATGGGCTTCCAAATATCACTTTCCCAATTCCACAAGAACTGTCTTAGCGAAAGGCTTCTTGAGGGGAAAGCTGTAACTCTGTGAGATTATTTCACAGAATACAAAGAAGTTTCTCAGAAAGCTTCTTTGTCTTTGTTATCGGAGGATATTTCCTTTGGCCCTATAGTCTTCAAAGGGATCCGAAATATCTGTTCTCAGATTCCACAGAAATAAGGCTAGCAAAGAGATCCACGAAATACAGATGTAACTCTGTGAGATGAATTAAAGGAACACTAAGCAGTTTCTCAGAAAGCTTCTTTCCAGATTTCATCTGAGGATATTTCCTTTTTCACCATACCCTTCTATGGGCTTCCAAATATCACTTTGCCAATTCCACAAGAACTGTCTTTGCGAAAGGCTTCTTGAGGGGAAAGCTGTAACTCTGTGAGATGATTTCACAGAACACAAAGAAGTTTCTCAGAAAGCTTCTTTGTCTTTGTTATCGGAGGATATTTCCTTTGGCCCTATAGTCTTCAAAGGGATCCGAAATATCTGTTCTCAGATTCCACAGAAATAAGGCTAGCAAAGAGATCCACGAAATACAGATGTAAGTCTATGAGATGAATTAACAGAACACTAAGCAGTTTCTCAGAAAGCTTCTTTCCAGATTTCATCTGAGGATATTTCCTTTTTCACCATAGCCCTCTATGGGCTTCCAAATATCACTTTGCCAATTCCACAAGAACTGTCTTAGCGAAAGGCTTCTTGAGGGGAAAGCTGTAACTCTGTGAGATGATTTCACAGAACAAAAAGAAGTTTCTCAGAAAGCTTCTTTCTCTTTGTTATCGGAGGATATTTCCTTTGGCCCTATAGACTTCAAAGGGATCCGAAATATCTATTCTCAGATTCCAGAGAAATAAGGCTAGCAAAGAAATCCACGAAATACAGATGTAAGTCTGTGAGATGAATTAACAGAACACTAAGCAGTTTCTCAGAAAGTTTCTTTCCAGATTTCATCTGAGGATATTTCCTTTTTCACCATAGCCCTCTATGGGCTTCCAAATATCACTTTCACAATTCCACAAGAACTGTCTTAGCGAAAGGCTTCTTGAGGGGAAAGCTGTAACTCTGTGAGATGATTTCACAGAACACAAAGAAGTTTCTCAGAAAGCTTCTTTGTCTTTGTTATCGGAGGATATTTCCTTTGGCCCTATAGTCTTCAAAGGGATCCGAAATATCTGTTCTCAGATTCCACAGAAATAAGGCTAGCAAAGAGATCCACGAAATACAGATGTAACTCTGTGAGATGAATTAACAGAACACTAAGCAGTTTCTCAGAAAGCTTCTTTCCAGATTTCATCTGAGGATATTTCCTTTTTCACCATAGCCCTCTATGGGCTTCCAAATATCACTTTGGCAATTCCACAAGAACTGTCTTAGCGAAAGGCTTCTGGAGGGGAAAGCTGTAACTCTGTGAGATGATTTCACAGAACACAAAGAAGTTTCTCAGAAAGCTTCTTTCTCTTTGTTATCGGAGGATATTTCCTTTGGCCCTATAGTCTTCAAAGGGATCCGAAATATCTGTTCTCAGATTCCACAGAAATAAGGCTAGCAAAGAGATCCACGAAATACAGATGTAAGTCTGTGAGATGAATTAACAGAACACTAAGCAGTTTCTCAGAAAGCTTCTTTCCAGATTTCATCTGAGGATATTTCCTTTTCACCATAGCCCTCTATGGGCTTCCAAATATCACTTTGCCAATTCCACAAGAACTGTCTTAGCGAAAGGCTTCTTGAGGGTAAAGCTATAACTCTGTGAGATTATTTCACAGAACACAAAGAAGTTTCTCAGAAAGCTTCTATGTCTTTGTTACCGGAGGATATTTCCTTTGGCCCTATAGTCTTCAAAGGGATCCGAAATATCTGTTCTCAGATTCCACAGAAATAAGGCTAGCAAAGAGATCCACGAAATACAGATGTAACTCTGTGACATGAATTAACAGAACACTAAGCAGTTTCTCAGAAAGCTTCTTTCCAGATTTCATCTGAGGATATTTCCTTTTTCACCATAGCCCTCTATGGGCTTCCAAATATCCCTTTGCCAATTCCACAAGAACTGTCTTAGCGAAAGGCTTCTTGAGGGGAAAGCTGTAACTCTGTGAGATGATTTCACAGAACACAAAGAAGTTTCTCAGAAAGCTTCTTTCTCTTTGTTATCGGAAGATATTTCCTTTGGCCCTATACACTTCAAAGGGATCCGAAATATCTGTTCTCAGATTCCAGAGAAATAAGGCTAGCAAAGAGATCCACGAAATACAGATGTAACTCTGTGAGATGAATTAACAGAACACTAAGCAGTTTCTCAGAAAGCTTCTTTCCAGATTTCATCTGAGGATATTTCCTTTTTCACCATAGCCCTCTATGGGCTTCCAAATATCACTTTGCCAATTCCACAAGAACTGTCTTAGCGAAAGGCTTCTTGAGGGGAAAGCTGTAACTCTGTGAGATGATTTCACAGAACACAAAGAAGTTTCTCAGAAAGCTTCTTTCTCTTTGTTATCGGAGGATATTTCCTTTGGCCCTATAGTCTTCAAAGGGATCCGAAATATCTGTTCTCAGATTCCACAGAAATAAGGCTAGCAAAGAGATCCACGAAATACAGATGTAACTCTGTGAGATGAATTAACAGAACACTAAGCAGTTTCTCAGAAAGCTTCTTTCCAGATTTCATCTGAGGATATTTCCTTTTACACCATAGCCCTCTATGGGCTTCCAAATATCACTTTGCCAATTCCACAAGAACTGTCTTAGCGAAAGGCTTCTTGAGGGGAAAGCTGTAACTCTGTGAGATGATTTCCCAGAACACAAAGAAGTTTCTCAGAAAGATTCTTTCTCTTTGTTATCGGAGGATATTTCCTTTGGCCCTATAGTCTTCAAAGGGATCCGAAATATCTGTTCTCAGATTCCACAGAAATAAGGCTAGCAAAGAGATCCACGAAATACAGATGTAACTCTGTGAGATTAATTAACAGAACACTAAGCAGTTTCTCAGAAAGCTTCTTTCCAGATTTCATCTGAGGATATTTCCTTTTTCACCATAGCCCTCTATGGCTTCCAAATATAACTTTGCCAATTCCACAAGAACTGTCTTAGAGAAAGGCTTCTTGAGGGGAAAGCTGTAACTCTGTGAGATGATTTCACAGAACACAAAGAAGTTTCTCAGAAAGCTTCTTTGTCTTTGTTATCGGAGGATATTTCCTTTGGCCCTATAGTCTTCAAAGGGATCCGAAATATCTGTTCTCAGATTCCAGAGAAATAAGGCTAGCAAAGAGATCCACGAAATACAGATGTAACTCTGTGAGATGAATTAACAGAACACTAAGCAGATTTTCAGAAAGCTTCTTTCCAGATTTCATCTGAGGATATTTCCTTTTTCACCATAGCCCTCTATGGGCTTCCAAATATCACTTTGCCAATTCCACAAGAACTGTCTTAGCGAAAGGCTTCTTGAGGGGAAAGCTGTAACTCTGTGAAATGATTTCACAAAACACAAAGAAGTTTCTCAGAAAGCTTCTTTGTCTTTGTTATCGGAGGATATTTCCTTTGGCCCTATAGTCTTCAAAGGGATCTGAAATATCTGTTCTCAGATTCCACAGAAATAAGGCCAGCAAAGAGATCCACGAAATACAGATGTAACTCTGTGAGATGAATTAACAGGACACTAAGCAGTTTCTAAGAAAGCTTCTTTCCAGATTTCATCTGAGGATATTTCCTTTTTCACCATAGCCCTCTAAGGGCTTCCAAATATCACTTTGCCAATTCCACAAGAACTGTCTTAGCGAAAGGCTTCTTGAGGGGAAAGCTGTAACTCTGTGAGATGATTTCACAGAACACAAAGAAGTTTCTCAGAAAGCTTCTTTCTCTTTGTTATGGGAGGATATTTCCTTTGGCCCTATAGTCTTCAAAGGGATCCGAAATATCTGTTCTCAGATTCCACAGAAATAAGGCTAGCAAAGAGATCCACGAAATACAGATGTAACTCTGTGAGATGAATTAACAGGACACTAAGCAGTTTCTCAGAAAGCTTCTTTCCAGATTTCATCTGAGGATATTTAATTTTTCACCATAGCCCTCTATGGGCTTCCAAATATCACTTTGGCAATTCCACAAGAACTGTCTTAGCGAAAGGCTCTTGAGGGGAAAGCTGTTACTCTGTGAGATGATTTCACAGAACACAAAGAAGTTTCTCAGAAAGCTTCTTTGTCTTTGTTATCGGAGGATATTTCCTTTGGCCCTATAGTCTTCAAAGGGATCCGAAATATCTGTTCTCAGATTCCACAGAAATAAGGCTAGCAAAGAGATCCACGAAATACAGATGTAACTCTGTGAGATGAATTAAAGGAACACTAAGCAGTTTCTCAGAAAGCTTCTTTCCAGATTTCATCTGAGGATATTTCCTTTTTCACCATACCCTTCTATGGGCTTCCAAATATCACTTTGCCAATTCCACAAGAACTGTCTTTGCGAAAGGCTTCTTGAGGGGAAAGCTGTAACTCTGTGAGATGATTTCACAGAACACAAAGAAGTTTCTCAGAAAGCTTCTTTGTCTTTGTTATCGGAGGATATTTCCTTTGGCCCTATAGTCTTCAAAGGGATCCGAAATATCTGTTCTCAGATTCCACAGAAATAAGGCTAGCAAAGAGATCCACGAAATACAGATGTAAGTCTATGAGATGAATTAACAGAACACTAAGCAGTTTCTCAGAAAGCTTCTTTCCAGATTTCATCTGAGGATATTTCCTTTTTCACCATAGCCCTCTATGGGCTTCCAAATATCACTTTGCCAATTCCACAAGAACTGTCTTAGCGAAAGGCTTCTTGAGGGGAAAGCTGTAACTCTGTGAGATGATTTCACAGAACAAAAAGAAGTTTCTCAGAAAGCTTCTTTCTCTTTGTTATCGGAGGATATTTCCTTTGGCCCTATAGACTTCAAAGGGATCCGAAATATCTATTCTCAGATTCCAGAGAAATAAGGCTAGCAAAGAAATCCACGAAATACAGATGTAAGTCTGTGAGATGAATTAACAGAACACTAAGCAGTTTCTCAGAAAGTTTCTTTCCAGATTTCATCTGAGGATATTTCCTTTTTCACCATAGCCCTCTATGGGCTTCCAAATATCACTTTCACAATTCCACAAGAACTGTCTTAGCGAAAGGCTTCTTGAGGGGAAAGCTGTAACTCTGTGAGATGATTTCACAGAACACAAAGAAGTTTCTCAGAAAGCTTCTTTGTCTTTGTTATCGGAGGATATTTCCTTTGGCCCTATAGTCTTCAAAGGGATCCGAAATATCTGTTCTCAGATTCCACAGAAATAAGGCTAGCAAAGAGATCCACGAAATACAGATGTAACTCTGTGAGATGAATTAACAGAACACTAAGCAGTTTCTCAGAAAGCTTCTTTCCAGATTTCATCTGAGGATATTTCCTTTTTCACCATAGCCCTCTATGGGCTTCCAAATATCACTTTGGCAATTCCACAAGAACTGTCTTAGCGAAAGGCTTCTGGAGGGGAAAGCTGTAACTCTGTGAGATGATTTCACAGAACACAAAGAAGTTTCTCAGAAAGCTTCTTTCTCTTTGTTATCGGAGGATATTTCCTTTGGCCCTATAGTCTTCAAAGGGATCCGAAATATCTGTTCTCAGATTCCACAGAAATAAGGCTAGCAAAGAGATCCACGAAATACAGATGTAAGTCTGTGAGATGAATTAACAGAACACTAAGCAGTTTCTCAGAAAGCTTCTTTCCAGATTTCATCTGAGGATATTTCCTTTTCACCATAGCCCTCTATGGGCTTCCAAATATCACTTTGCCAATTCCACAAGAACTGTCTTAGCGAAAGGCTTCTTGAGGGTAAAGCTATAACTCTGTGAGATTATTTCACAGAACACAAAGAAGTTTCTCAGAAAGCTTCTATGTCTTTGTTACCGGAGGATATTTCCTTTGGCCCTATAGTCTTCAAAGGGATCCGAAATATCTGTTCTCAGATTCCACAGAAATAAGGCTAGCAAAGAGATCCACGAAATACAGATGTAACTCTGTGACATGAATTAACAGAACACTAAGCAGTTTCTCAGAAAGCTTCTTTCCAGATTTCATCTGAGGATATTTCCTTTTTCACCATAGCCCTCTATGGGCTTCCAAATATCCCTTTGCCAATTCCACAAGAACTGTCTTAGCGAAAGGCTTCTTGAGGGGAAAGCTGTAACTCTGTGAGATGATTTCACAGAACACAAAGAAGTTTCTCAGAAAGCTTCTTTCTCTTTGTTATCGGAAGATATTTCCTTTGGCCCTATACACTTCAAAGGGATCCGAAATATCTGTTCTCAGATTCCAGAGAAATAAGGCTAGCAAAGAGATCCACGAAATACAGATGTAACTCTGTGAGATGAATTAACAGAACACTAAGCAGTTTCTCAGAAAGCTTCTTTCCAGATTTCATCTGAGGATATTTCCTTTTTCACCATAGCCCTCTATGGGCTTCCAAATATCACTTTGCCAATTCCACAAGAACTGTCTTAGCGAAAGGCTTCTTGAGGGGAAAGCTGTAACTCTGTGAGATGATTTCACAGAACACAAAGAAGTTTCTCAGAAAGCTTCTTTCTCTTTGTTATCGGAGGATATTTCCTTTGGCCCTATAGTCTTCAAAGGGATCCGAAATATCTGTTCTCAGATTCCACAGAAATAAGGCTAGCAAAGAGATCCACGAAATACAGATGTAACTCTGTGAGATGAATTAACAGAACACTAAGCAGTTTCTCAGAAAGCTTCTTTCCAGATTTCATCTGAGGATATTTCCTTTTACACCATAGCCCTCTATGGGCTTCCAAATATCACTTTGCCAATTCCACAAGAACTGTCTTAGCGAAAGGCTTCTTGAGGGGAAAGCTGTAACTCTGTGAGATGATTTCCCAGAACACAAAGAAGTTTCTCAGAAAGATTCTTTCTCTTTGTTATCGGAGGATATTTCCTTTGGCCCTATAGTCTTCAAAGGGATCCGAAATATCTGTTCTCAGATTCCACAGAAATAAGGCTAGCAAAGAGATCCACGAAATACAGATGTAACTCTGTGAGATTAATTAACAGAACACTAAGCAGTTTCTCAGAAAGCTTCTTTCCAGATTTCATCTGAGGATATTTCCTTTTTCACCATAGCCCTCTATGGCTTCCAAATATAACTTTGCCAATTCCACAAGAACTGTCTTAGAGAAAGGCTTCTTGAGGGGAAAGCTGTAACTCTGTGAGATGATTTCACAGAACACAAAGAAGTTTCTCAGAAAGCTTCTTTGTCTTTGTTATCGGAGGATATTTCCTTTGGCCCTATAGTCTTCAAAGGGATCCGAAATATCTGTTCTCAGATTCCAGAGAAATAAGGCTAGCAAAGAGATCCACGAAATACAGATGTAACTCTGTGAGATGAATTAACAGAACACTAAGCAGATTTTCAGAAAGCTTCTTTCCAGATTTCATCTGAGGATATTTCCTTTTTCACCATAGCCCTCTATGGGCTTCCAAATATCACTTTGCCAATTCCACAAGAACTGTCTTAGCGAAAGGCTTCTTGAGGGGAAAGCTGTAACTCTGTGAAATGATTTCACAAAACACAAAGAAGTTTCTCAGAAAGCTTCTTTGTCTTTGTTATCGGAGGATATTTCCTTTGGCCCTATAGTCTTCAAAGGGATCTGAAATATCTGTTCTCAGATTCCACAGAAATAAGGCCAGCAAAGAGATCCACGAAATACAGATGTAACTCTGTGAGATGAATTAACAGGACACTAAGCAGTTTCTAAGAAAGCTTCTTTCCAGATTTCATCTGAGGATATTTCCTTTTTCACCATAGCCCTCTAAGGGCTTCCAAATATCACTTTGCCAATTCCACAAGAACTGTCTTAGCGAAAGGCTTCTTGAGGGGAAAGCTGTAACTCTGTGAGATGATTTCACAGAACACAAAGAAGTTTCTCAGAAAGCTTCTTTCTCTTTGTTATGGGAGGATATTTCCTTTGGCCCTATAGTCTTCAAAGGGATCCGAAATATCTGTTCTCAGATTCCACAGAAATAAGGCTAGCAAAGAGATCCACGAAATACAGATGTAACTCTGTGAGATGAATTAACAGGACACTAAGCAGTTTCTCAGAAAGCTTCTTTCCAGATTTCATCTGAGGATATTTAATTTTTCACCATAGCCCTCTATGGGCTTCCAAATATCACTTTGGCAATTCCACAAGAACTGTCTTAGCGAAAGGCTCTTGAGGGGAAAGCTGTTACTCTGTGAGATGATTTCACAGAACACAAAGAAGTTTCTCAGAAAGCTTCTTTCTCTTTGTTATCGGAGGATATTTCCTTTGGCCCTATAGTCTTCAAAGGGATCCGAAATATCTGTTCTCATATTCCACAGAAATAAGGCTAGCAAAGAGATCCACGAAATACAGATGTAAGTCTGTGAGATGAATTAACAGAACACTAAGCAGTTTCTCAGAAAGCTTCTTTCCAGATTTCATCTGAGGATATTTCCTTTTCACCATAGCCCTCTATGGGCTTCCAAATATCACTTTGCCAATTCCACAAGAACTGTCTTAGCGAAAGGCTTCTTGAGGGTAAAGCTGTAACTCTGTGAGATTATTTCACAGAACACAAAGAAGTTTCTCAGAAAGCTTCTATGTCTTTGTTACCGGAGGATATTTCCTTTGGCCCTATAGTCTTCAAAGGGATCCGAAATATCTGTTCTCAGATTCCACAGAAATAAGGCTAGCAAAGAGATCCACGAAATACAGATGTAACTCTGTGACATGAATTAACAGAACACTAAGCAGTTTCTCAGAAAGCTTCTTTCCAGATTTCATCTGAGGATATTTCCTTTTTCACCATAGCCCTCTATGGGCTTCCAAATATCCCTTTGCCAATTCCACAAGAACTGTCTTAGCGAAAGGCTTCTTGAGGGGAAAGCTGTAACTCTGTGAGATGATTTCACAGAACACAAAGAAGTTTCTCAGAAAGCTTCTTTGTCTTCGTTATCGGAGGATATTTCCTTTGGCCCTATAGTCTTCAAAGGGATCCGAAATATCTGTTCTCAGATTCCACAGAAATAAGGCTAGCAAAGAGATCCACGAAATACAGATGTAACTCTGTGAGATGAATTAACAGGACACTAAGCAGTTTCTCAGAAAGCTTCTTTCCAGATTTCATCTGAGGGTATTTCCTTTTACACCATAGCCCTCTATGGGCTTCCAAATATCACTTTGCCAATTCCACAAGAACTGTCTTAGCGAAAGGCTTCTTGAGGGGAAAGCTGTCAATCTGTGAGATGATTTCACAGAACACAAAGAAGTTTCTCAGAAAGCTTCTTTCTCTTTGTTATCGGAGGATATTTCCTTTGGCCCTATAGACTTCAAAGGGATCCAAAATATCTGTTCTCAGATTCCACAGAAATAAGGCTAGCAAAGAGATCCATGAAATACAGATGTAACTCTGTGAGATGAATTAACAGAACACTAAGCAGTTTCTCAGAAAGCTTCTTTCCAGATTTCATCTGAGGATATTTCCTTTTTCACCATAGTCCTCTAAGGCTTCCAAATATAACTTTGCCAATTCCACAAGAACTGTCTTAGCGAAAGGCTTCTTGAGGGGAAAGCTGTAACTCTGTGAGATGATTTCACAGAACACAAAGAAGTTTCTCAGAAAGCTTCTTTCTCTTTGTTATCGGAGGATATTTCCTTTGGCCCTATAGTCTTCAAAGGGATCCGAAATATCTGTTCTCAGATTCCACAGAAATAAGGCTAGCAAAGAGATCCACGAAATACAGATGTAACTCTGTGAGATGAATTAACAGGACACTAAGCAGTTTCTCAGAAAGCTTCTTTCCAGATTTCATCTGAGGATATTTAATTTTTCACCATAGCCCTCTATGGGCTTCCAAATATCACTTTGCCAATTCCACAAGAACTGTCTTAGCGAAAGGCTTCTTGAGGGGAAAGCTGTAACTCTGTGAGATGATTTCACAGAACACAAAGAAGTTTCTCAGAAAGCTTCTTTCTCTTTGTTATCGGAGGATATTTCCTTTGGCCCTATAGTCTTCAAAGGGATCCGAAATATCTGTTCTCAGATTCCACAGAAATAAGGCTAGCAAAGAGATCCACGAAATACAGATGTAACTCTGTGAGATGAATTAACAGAACACTAAGCAGTTTCTCAGAAAGCTTCTTTCCAGATTTCAACTGAGGATATTTCCTTTTTCACCATAGTCCTCTAAGGCTTCCAAATATAACTTTGCCTATTCCACAAGAACTGTCTTAGCGAAAGGCTTCTTGAGGGGAAAGCTGTAACTCTGTGAGATGATTTCACAGAACACAAAGAAGTTTCTCAGAAAGCTTCTTTCTCTTCGTTATCGGAGGATATTTCCTTTGACCCTATAGACTTCAAAGGGATTCGAAATATCTGTTCTCAGATTCCAGAGAAATAAGGTTAGCAAAGAAATCCACGAAATACAGATGTAAGTCTGTGAGATGAATTAAGAGATCACTAAGCAGTTTCTCAGAAAGCTTCTTTCCAGATTTCATCTGAGGATATTTCCTTTTTCACCATAGCCCTCTATGGGCTTCCAAATATCACTTTCCCAATTCCACAAGAACTGTCTTAGCGAAAGGCTTCTTGAGGGGAAAGCTGTAACTCTGTGAGATTATTTCACAGAATACAAAGAAGTTTCTCAGAAAGCTTCTTTGTCTTTGTTATCGGAGGATATTTCCTTTGGCCCTATAGTCTTCAAAGGGATCCGAAATATCTGTTCTCAGATTCCACAGAAATAAGGCTAGCAAAGAGATCCACGAAATACAGATGTAACTCTGTGAGATGAATTAAAGGAACACTAAGCAGTTTCTCAGAAAGCTTCTTTCCAGATTTCATCTGAGGATATTTCCTTTTTCACCATACCCTTCTATGGGCTTCCAAATATCACTTTGCCAATTCCACAAGAACTGTCTTTGCGAAAGGCTTCTTGAGGGGAAAGCTGTAACTCTGTGAGATGATTTCACAGAACACAAAGAAGTTTCTCAGAAAGCTTCTTTGTCTTTGTTATCGGAGGATATTTCCTTTGGCCCTATAGTCTTCAAAGGGATCCGAAATATCTGTTCTCAGATTCCACAGAAATAAGGCTAGCAAAGAGATCCACGAAATACAGATGTAAGTCTATGAGATGAATTAACAGAACACTAAGCAGTTTCTCAGAAAGCTTCTTTCCAGATTTCATCTGAGGATATTTCCTTTTTCACCATAGCCCTCTATGGGCTTCCAAATATCACTTTGCCAATTCCACAAGAACTGTCTTAGCGAAAGGCTTCTTGAGGGGAAAGCTGTAACTCTGTGAGATGATTTCACAGAACAAAAAGAAGTTTCTCAGAAAGCTTCTTTCTCTTTGTTATCGGAGGATATTTCCTTTGGCCCTATAGACTTCAAAGGGATCCGAAATATCTATTCTCAGATTCCAGAGAAATAAGGCTAGCAAAGAAATCCACGAAATACAGATGTAAGTCTGTGAGATGAATTAACAGAACACTAAGCAGTTTCTCAGAAAGTTTCTTTCCAGATTTCATCTGAGGATATTTCCTTTTTCACCATAGCCCTCTATGGGCTTCCAAATATCACTTTCACAATTCCACAAGAACTGTCTTAGCGAAAGGCTTCTTGAGGGGAAAGCTGTAACTCTGTGAGATGATTTCACAGAACACAAAGAAGTTTCTCAGAAAGCTTCTTTGTCTTTGTTATCGGAGGATATTTCCTTTGGCCCTATAGTCTTCAAAGGGATCCGAAATATCTGTTCTCAGATTCCACAGAAATAAGGCTAGCAAAGAGATCCACGAAATACAGATGTAACTCTGTGAGATGAATTAACAGAACACTAAGCAGTTTCTCAGAAAGCTTCTTTCCAGATTTCATCTGAGGATATTTCCTTTTTCACCATAGCCCTCTATGGGCTTCCAAATATCACTTTGGCAATTCCACAAGAACTGTCTTAGCGAAAGGCTTCTGGAGGGGAAAGCTGTAACTCTGTGAGATGATTTCACAGAACACAAAGAAGTTTCTCAGAAAGCTTCTTTCTCTTTGTTATCGGAGGATATTTCCTTTGGCCCTATAGTCTTCAAAGGGATCCGAAATATCTGTTCTCAGATTCCACAGAAATAAGGCTAGCAAAGAGATCCACGAAATACAGATGTAAGTCTGTGAGATGAATTAACAGAACACTAAGCAGTTTCTCAGAAAGCTTCTTTCCAGATTTCATCTGAGGATATTTCCTTTTCACCATAGCCCTCTATGGGCTTCCAAATATCACTTTGCCAATTCCACAAGAACTGTCTTAGCGAAAGGCTTCTTGAGGGTAAAGCTATAACTCTGTGAGATTATTTCACAGAACACAAAGAAGTTTCTCAGAAAGCTTCTATGTCTTTGTTACCGGAGGATATTTCCTTTGGCCCTATAGTCTTCAAAGGGATCCGAAATATCTGTTCTCAGATTCCACAGAAATAAGGCTAGCAAAGAGATCCACGAAATACAGATGTAACTCTGTGACATGAATTAACAGAACACTAAGCAGTTTCTCAGAAAGCTTCTTTCCAGATTTCATCTGAGGATATTTCCTTTTTCACCATAGCCCTCTATGGGCTTCCAAATATCCCTTTGCCAATTCCACAAGAACTGTCTTAGCGAAAGGCTTCTTGAGGGGAAAGCTGTAACTCTGTGAGATGATTTCACAGAACACAAAGAAGTTTCTCAGAAAGCTTCTTTCTCTTTGTTATCGGAAGATATTTCCTTTGGCCCTATACACTTCAAAGGGATCCGAAATATCTGTTCTCAGATTCCAGAGAAATAAGGCTAGCAAAGAGATCCACGAAATACAGATGTAACTCTGTGAGATGAATTAACAGAACACTAAGCAGTTTCTCAGAAAGCTTCTTTCCAGATTTCATCTGAGGATATTTCCTTTTTCACCATAGCCCTCTATGGGCTTCCAAATATCACTTTGCCAATTCCACAAGAACTGTCTTAGCGAAAGGCTTCTTGAGGGGAAAGCTGTAACTCTGTGAGATGATTTCACAGAACACAAAGAAGTTTCTCAGAAAGCTTCTTTCTCTTTGTTATCGGAGGATATTTCCTTTGGCCCTATAGTCTTCAAAGGGATCCGAAATATCTGTTCTCAGATTCCACAGAAATAAGGCTAGCAAAGAGATCCACGAAATACAGATGTAACTCTGTGAGATGAATTAACAGAACACTAAGCAGTTTCTCAGAAAGCTTCTTTCCAGATTTCATCTGAGGATATTTCCTTTTACACCATAGCCCTCTATGGGCTTCCAAATATCACTTTGCCAATTCCACAAGAACTGTCTTAGCGAAAGGCTTCTTGAGGGGAAAGCTGTAACTCTGTGAGATGATTTCCCAGAACACAAAGAAGTTTCTCAGAAAGATTCTTTCTCTTTGTTATCGGAGGATATTTCCTTTGGCCCTATAGTCTTCAAAGGGATCCGAAATATCTGTTCTCAGATTCCACAGAAATAAGGCTAGCAAAGAGATCCACGAAATACAGATGTAACTCTGTGAGATTAATTAACAGAACACTAAGCAGTTTCTCAGAAAGCTTCTTTCCAGATTTCATCTGAGGATATTTCCTTTTTCACCATAGCCCTCTATGGCTTCCAAATATAACTTTGCCAATTCCACAAGAACTGTCTTAGAGAAAGGCTTCTTGAGGGGAAAGCTGTAACTCTGTGAGATGATTTCACAGAACACAAAGAAGTTTCTCAGAAAGCTTCTTTGTCTTTGTTATCGGAGGATATTTCCTTTGGCCCTATAGTCTTCAAAGGGATCCGAAATATCTGTTCTCAGATTCCAGAGAAATAAGGCTAGCAAAGAGATCCACGAAATACAGATGTAACTCTGTGAGATGAATTAACAGAACACTAAGCAGATTTTCAGAAAGCTTCTTTCCAGATTTCATCTGAGGATATTTCCTTTTTCACCATAGCCCTCTATGGGCTTCCAAATATCACTTTGCCAATTCCACAAGAACTGTCTTAGCGAAAGGCTTCTTGAGGGGAAAGCTGTAACTCTGTGAAATGATTTCACAAAACACAAAGAAGTTTCTCAGAAAGCTTCTTTGTCTTTGTTATCGGAGGATATTTCCTTTGGCCCTATAGTCTTCAAAGGGATCTGAAATATCTGTTCTCAGATTCCACAGAAATAAGGCCAGCAAAGAGATCCACGAAATACAGATGTAACTCTGTGAGATGAATTAACAGGACACTAAGCAGTTTCTAAGAAAGCTTCTTTCCAGATTTCATCTGAGGATATTTCCTTTTTCACCATAGCCCTCTAAGGGCTTCCAAATATCACTTTGCCAATTCCACAAGAACTGTCTTAGCGAAAGGCTTCTTGAGGGGAAAGCTGTAACTCTGTGAGATGATTTCACAGAACACAAAGAAGTTTCTCAGAAAGCTTCTTTCTCTTTGTTATGGGAGGATATTTCCTTTGGCCCTATAGTCTTCAAAGGGATCCGAAATATCTGTTCTCAGATTCCACAGAAATAAGGCTAGCAAAGAGATCCACGAAATACAGATGTAACTCTGTGAGATGAATTAACAGGACACTAAGCAGTTTCTCAGAAAGCTTCTTTCCAGATTTCATCTGAGGATATTTAATTTTTCACCATAGCCCTCTATGGGCTTCCAAATATCACTTTGGCAATTCCACAAGAACTGTCTTAGCGAAAGGCTCTTGAGGGGAAAGCTGTTACTCTGTGAGATGATTTCACAGAACACAAAGAAGTTTCTCAGAAAGCTTCTTTCTCTTTGTTATCGGAGGATATTTCCTTTGGCCCTATAGTCTTCAAAGGGATCCGAAATATCTGTTCTCATATTCCACAGAAATAAGGCTAGCAAAGAGATCCACGAAATACAGATGTAAGTCTGTGAGATGAATTAACAGAACACTAAGCAGTTTCTCAGAAAGCTTCTTTCCAGATTTCATCTGAGGATATTTCCTTTTCACCATAGCCCTCTATGGGCTTCCAAATATCACTTTGCCAATTCCACAAGAACTGTCTTAGCGAAAGGCTTCTTGAGGGTAAAGCTGTAACTCTGTGAGATTATTTCACAGAACACAAAGAAGTTTCTCAGAAAGCTTCTATGTCTTTGTTACCGGAGGATATTTCCTTTGGCCCTATAGTCTTCAAAGGGATCCGAAATATCTGTTCTCAGATTCCACAGAAATAAGGCTAGCAAAGAGATCCACGAAATACAGATGTAACTCTGTGACATGAATTAACAGAACACTAAGCAGTTTCTCAGAAAGCTTCTTTCCAGATTTCATCTGAGGATATTTCCTTTTTCACCATAGCCCTCTATGGGCTTCCAAATATCCCTTTGCCAATTCCACAAGAACTGTCTTAGCGAAAGGCTTCTTGAGGGGAAAGCTGTAACTCTGTGAGATGATTTCACAGAACACAAAGAAGTTTCTCAGAAAGCTTCTTTGTCTTCGTTATCGGAGGATATTTCCTTTGGCCCTATAGTCTTCAAAGGGATCCGAAATATCTGTTCTCAGATTCCACAGAAATAAGGCTAGCAAAGAGATCCAAGAAATACAGATGTAAGTCTGTGAGATGAATTAACAGAACACTACGCAGTTTCTCAGAAAGCTTCTTTCCAGATTTCATCTGAGGATATTTCCTTTTTCACCATAGCCCTCTATGGGCTTCCAAATATCACTTTGCCAATTCCACAAGAACTGTCTTAGCGAAAGGCTTCTTGAGGGGAAAGCTGTAACTCTGTGAGATGATTTCACAGAACACAAAGAAGTTTCTCAGAAAGCTTCTTTCTCTTTGTTATCGGAGGATATTTCCTTTGGCCCTATAGACTTCAAAGGGATCCGAAATATCTGTTCTCAGATTCCAGAGAAATAAGGCTAGCAAAGAAATCCACGAAATACAGATGTAAGTCTGTGAGATGAATTAACAGAACACTAAGCAGTTTCTCAGAAAGCTTCTTTCCAGATTTCATCTGAGGATATTTCCTTTTTCACCATAGCCCTCTATGGGCTTCCAAATATCACTTTCCCAATTCCACAAGAACTGTCTTAGCGAAAGGCTTCTTGAGGGGAAAGCTGTAACTCTGTGAGATGATTTCACAGAATACAAAGAAGTTTCTCAGAAAGCTTCTTTGTCTTTGTTATCGGAGGATATTTCCTTTGGCCCTATAATCTTCAAAGGGATCCGAAATATCTGTTCTCAGATTCCACAGAAATAAGGCTAGCAAAGAGATCCACGAAATACAGATGTAACTCTGTGAGATGAATTAACAGAACACTAAGCAGTTTCTCAGAAAGCTTCTTTCCAGATTTCATCTGAGGATATTTCCTTTTTCACCATAGCCCTCTATGGGCTTCCAAATATCACTTTGCCAATTCCACAAGAACTGTCTTAGCGAAAGGCTTCTTGAGGGGAAAGCTGTAACTCTG
This sequence comes from Macaca nemestrina, assembly GCF_043159975.1. Lineage (NCBI taxonomy): Eukaryota > Metazoa > Chordata > Mammalia > Primates > Cercopithecidae > Macaca > Macaca nemestrina. Next base: position 55,857,509 of record NC_092129.1, on the reverse strand, counting down.
TGAGATGATTTCACAGAACAAAAAGAAGTTTCTCAGAAAGCTTCTTTCTCTTTGTTATCGGAGGATATTTCCTTTGGCCCTATAGACTTCAAAGGGATCCGAAATATCTATTCTCAGATTCCAGAGAAATAAGGCTAGCAAAGAAATCCACGAAATACAGATGTAAGTCTGTGAGATGAATTAACAGAACACTAAGCAGTTTCTCAGAAAGTTTCTTTCCAGATTTCATCTGAGGATATTTCCTTTTTCACCATAGCCCTCTATGGGCTTCCAAATATCACTTTCACAATTCCACAAGAACTGTCTTAGCGAAAGGCTTCTTGAGGGGAAAGCTGTAACTCTGTGAGATGATTTCACAGAACACAAAGAAGTTTCTCAGAAAGCTTCTTTGTCTTTGTTATCGGAGGATATTTCCTTTGGCCCTATAGTCTTCAAAGGGATCCGAAATATCTGTTCTCAGATTCCACAGAAATAAGGCTAGCAAAGAGATCCACGAAATACAGATGTAACTCTGTGAGATGAATTAACAGAACACTAAGCAGTTTCTCAGAAAGCTTCTTTCCAGATTTCATCTGAGGATATTTCCTTTTTCACCATAGCCCTCTATGGGCTTCCAAATATCACTTTGGCAATTCCACAAGAACTGTCTTAGCGAAAGGCTTCTGGAGGGGAAAGCTGTAACTCTGTGAGATGATTTCACAGAACACAAAGAAGTTTCTCAGAAAGCTTCTTTCTCTTTGTTATCGGAGGATATTTCCTTTGGCCCTATAGTCTTCAAAGGGATCCGAAATATCTGTTCTCAGATTCCACAGAAATAAGGCTAGCAAAGAGATCCACGAAATACAGATGTAAGTCTGTGAGATGAATTAACAGAACACTAAGCAGTTTCTCAGAAAGCTTCTTTCCAGATTTCATCTGAGGATATTTCCTTTTCACCATAGCCCTCTATGGGCTTCCAAATATCACTTTGCCAATTCCACAAGAACTGTCTTAGCGAAAGGCTTCTTGAGGGTAAAGCTATAACTCTGTGAGATTATTTCACAGAACACAAAGAAGTTTCTCAGAAAGCTTCTATGTCTTTGTTACCGGAGGATATTTCCTTTGGCCCTATAGTCTTCAAAGGGATCCGAAATATCTGTTCTCAGATTCCACAGAAATAAGGCTAGCAAAGAGATCCACGAAATACAGATGTAACTCTGTGACATGAATTAACAGAACACTAAGCAGTTTCTCAGAAAGCTTCTTTCCAGATTTCATCTGAGGATATTTCCTTTTTCACCATAGCCCTCTATGGGCTTCCAAATATCCCTTTGCCAATTCCACAAGAACTGTCTTAGCGAAAGGCTTCTTGAGGGGAAAGCTGTAACTCTGTGAGATGATTTCACAGAACACAAAGAAGTTTCTCAGAAAGCTTCTTTCTCTTTGTTATCGGAAGATATTTCCTTTGGCCCTATACACTTCAAAGGGATCCGAAATATCTGTTCTCAGATTCCAGAGAAATAAGGCTAGCAAAGAGATCCACGAAATACAGATGTAACTCTGTGAGATGAATTAACAGAACACTAAGCAGTTTCTCAGAAAGCTTCTTTCCAGATTTCATCTGAGGATATTTCCTTTTTCACCATAGCCCTCTATGGGCTTCCAAATATCACTTTGCCAATTCCACAAGAACTGTCTTAGCGAAAGGCTTCTTGAGGGGAAAGCTGTAACTCTGTGAGATGATTTCACAGAACACAAAGAAGTTTCTCAGAAAGCTTCTTTCTCTTTGTTATCGGAGGATATTTCCTTTGGCCCTATAGTCTTCAAAGGGATCCGAAATATCTGTTCTCAGATTCCACAGAAATAAGGCTAGCAAAGAGATCCACGAAATACAGATGTAACTCTGTGAGATGAATTAACAGAACACTAAGCAGTTTCTCAGAAAGCTTCTTTCCAGATTTCATCTGAGGATATTTCCTTTTACACCATAGCCCTCTATGGGCTTCCAAATATCACTTTGCCAATTCCACAAGAACTGTCTTAGCGAAAGGCTTCTTGAGGGGAAAGCTGTAACTCTGTGAGATGATTTCCCAGAACACAAAGAAGTTTCTCAGAAAGATTCTTTCTCTTTGTTATCGGAGGATATTTCCTTTGGCCCTATAGTCTTCAAAGGGATCCGAAATATCTGTTCTCAGATTCCACAGAAATAAGGCTAGCAAAGAGATCCACGAAATACAGATGTAACTCTGTGAGATTAATTAACAGAACACTAAGCAGTTTCTCAGAAAGCTTCTTTCCAGATTTCATCTGAGGATATTTCCTTTTTCACCATAGCCCTCTATGGCTTCCAAATATAACTTTGCCAATTCCACAAGAACTGTCTTAGAGAAAGGCTTCTTGAGGGGAAAGCTGTAACTCTGTGAGATGATTTCACAGAACACAAAGAAGTTTCTCAGAAAGCTTCTTTGTCTTTGTTATCGGAGGATATTTCCTTTGGCCCTATAGTCTTCAAAGGGATCCGAAATATCTGTTCTCAGATTCCAGAGAAATAAGGCTAGCAAAGAGATCCACGAAATACAGATGTAACTCTGTGAGATGAATTAACAGAACACTAAGCAGATTTTCAGAAAGCTTCTTTCCAGATTTCATCTGAGGATATTTCCTTTTTCACCATAGCCCTCTATGGGCTTCCAAATATCACTTTGCCAATTCCACAAGAACTGTCTTAGCGAAAGGCTTCTTGAGGGGAAAGCTGTAACTCTGTGAAATGATTTCACAAAACACAAAGAAGTTTCTCAGAAAGCTTCTTTGTCTTTGTTATCGGAGGATATTTCCTTTGGCCCTATAGTCTTCAAAGGGATCTGAAATATCTGTTCTCAGATTCCACAGAAATAAGGCCAGCAAAGAGATCCACGAAATACAGATGTAACTCTGTGAGATGAATTAACAGGACACTAAGCAGTTTCTAAGAAAGCTTCTTTCCAGATTTCATCTGAGGATATTTCCTTTTTCACCATAGCCCTCTAAGGGCTTCCAAATATCACTTTGCCAATTCCACAAGAACTGTCTTAGCGAAAGGCTTCTTGAGGGGAAAGCTGTAACTCTGTGAGATGATTTCACAGAACACAAAGAAGTTTCTCAGAAAGCTTCTTTCTCTTTGTTATGGGAGGATATTTCCTTTGGCCCTATAGTCTTCAAAGGGATCCGAAATATCTGTTCTCAGATTCCACAGAAATAAGGCTAGCAAAGAGATCCACGAAATACAGATGTAACTCTGTGAGATGAATTAACAGGACACTAAGCAGTTTCTCAGAAAGCTTCTTTCCAGATTTCATCTGAGGATATTTAATTTTTCACCATAGCCCTCTATGGGCTTCCAAATATCACTTTGGCAATTCCACAAGAACTGTCTTAGCGAAAGGCTCTTGAGGGGAAAGCTGTTACTCTGTGAGATGATTTCACAGAACACAAAGAAGTTTCTCAGAAAGCTTCTTTCTCTTTGTTATCGGAGGATATTTCCTTTGGCCCTATAGTCTTCAAAGGGATCCGAAATATCTGTTCTCATATTCCACAGAAATAAGGCTAGCAAAGAGATCCACGAAATACAGATGTAAGTCTGTGAGATGAATTAACAGAACACTAAGCAGTTTCTCAGAAAGCTTCTTTCCAGATTTCATCTGAGGATATTTCCTGTTCACCATAGCCCTCTATGGGCTTCCAAATATCACTTTGCCAATTCCACAAGAACTGTCTTAGCGAAAGGCTTCTTGAGGGTAAAGCTGTAACTCTGTGAGATTATTTCACAGAACACAAAGAAGTTTCTCAGAAAGCTTCTATGTCTTTGTTACCGGAGGATATTTCCTTTGGCCCTATAGTCTTCAAAGGGATCCGAAATATCTGTTCTCAGATTCCACAGAAATAAGGCTAGCAAAGAGATCCACGAAATACAGATGTAACTCTGTGACATGAATTAACAGAACACTAAGCAGTTTCTCAGAAAGCTTCTTTCCAGATTTCATCTGAGGATATTTCCTTTTCACCATAGCCCTCTATGGCTTCCAAATATCCCTTGGCAATTCCACAAGAACTGTCTTAGCGAAAGGCTTCTTGAGGGGAGGAAGCTGTTGAGTTTGAGAGGGGGGGGGGGGGGGGGGGGGGGGGGGGGGGGGGGGGGGGGGGGGGGGATATGCTGGGGGTTCAGAGTTTCAGGGGATGCTTAGGGTGGCTGAGTTAGGAGGATATTTCCTTTGGCCCTATAGTCTTCAAAGGGATCCGAAATATCTGTTCTCAGATTCCACAGAAATAAGGCTAGCAAAGAGATCCAAGAAATACAGATGTAAGTCTGTGAGATGAATTAACAGAACACTACGCAGTTTCTCAGAAAGCTTCTTTCCAGATTTCATCTGAGGATATTTCCTTTTTCACCATAGCCCTCTATGGGCTTCCAAATATCACTTTGCCAATTCCACAAGAACTGTCTTAGCGAAAGGCTTCTTGAGGGGAAAGCTGTAACTCTGTGAGATGATTTCACAGAACACAAAGAAGTTTCTCAGAAAGCTTCTTTCTCTTTGTTATCGGAGGATATTTCCTTTGGCCCTATAGACTTCAAAGGGATCCGAAATATCTGTTCTCAGATTCCAGAGAAATAAGGCTAGCAAAGAAATCCACGAAATACAGATGTAAGTCTGTGAGATGAATTAACAGAACACTAAGCAGTTTCTCAGAAAGCTTCTTTCCAGATTTCATCTGAGGATATTTCCTTTTTCACCATAGCCCTCTATGGGCTTCCAAATATCACTTTCCCAATTCCACAAGAACTGTCTTAGCGAAAGGCTTCTTGAGGGGAAAGCTGTAACTCTGTGAGATGATTTCACAGAATACAAAGAAGTTTCTCAGAAAGCTTCTTTGTCTTTGTTATCGGAGGATATTTCCTTTGGCCCTATAATCTTCAAAGGGATCCGAAATATCTGTTCTCAGATTCCACAGAAATAAGGCTAGCAAAGAGATCCACGAAATACAGATGTAACTCTGTGAGATGAATTAACAGAACACTAAGCAGTTTCTCAGAAAGCTTCTTTCCAGATTTCATCTGAGGATATTTCCTTTTTCACCATAGCCCTCTATGGGCTTCCAAATATCACTTTGCCAATTCCACAAGAACTGTCTTAGCGAAAGGCTTCTTGAGGGGAAAGCTGTAACTCTGTGAGATGATTTCACAGAACACAAAGAAGTTTCTCAGAAAGCTTCTTTCTCTTTGTTATCGGAGGATATTTCCTTTGGCCCTATAGTCTTCAAAGGGATCCGAAATATCTGTTCTCAGATTCCACAGAAATAAGGCTAGCAAAGAGATCCACGAAATACAGATGTAACTCTGTGAGATGAATTAACAGGACACTAAGCAGTTTCTCAGAAAGCTTCTTTCCAGATTTCATCTGAGGATATTTAATTTTTCACCATAGCCCTCTATGGGCTTCCAAATATCACTTTGCCAATTCCACAAGAACTGTCTTAGCGAAAGGCTTCTTGAGGGGAAAGCTGTAACTCTGTGAGATGATTTCACAGAACACAAAGAAGTTTCTCAGAAAGCTTCTTTGTCTTTGTTATCGGAGGATATTTCCTTTGGCCCTATAGTCTTCAAAGGGATCCGAAATATCTGTTCTCAGATTCCACAGAAATAAGGCTAGCAAAGAGATCCACGAAATACAGATGTAACTCTGTGAGATGAATTAACAGAACACTAAGCAGTTTCTCAGAAAGCTTCTTTCCAGATTTCATCTGAGGATATTTCCTTTTTCACCATAGCCCTCTATGACTTCCAAATATCACTTTGCCAATTCCATAAGAACTGTCTTAGCGAAAGGCTTCTTGAGGGGAAAGCTGTAACTCTGTGAGATGATTTCAAAGAACACAAAGAAGTTTCTCAGAAAGCTTCTTTGTCTTTGTTATCGGAGGATATTTCCTTTGGCCCTATAGTCTTCAAAGGGATCCGAAATATCTGTTCTCAGATTCCACAGAAATAAGGCTAGCAAAGAGATCCACGAAATACAGATGTAACTCTGTGAGATGAATTAACAGAACACTAAGCAGTTTCTCAGAAAGCTTCTTTCCAGATTTCATCTGAGGATATTTCCTTTTTCACCATAGCCCTCTATGGGCTTCCAAATATCACTTTGCCAATTCCACAAGAACTGTCTTAGCGAAAGGCTTCTTGAGGGGAAAGCTGTAACTCTGTGAGATGATTTCACAGAACACAAAGAAGTTTCTCAGAAAGCTTCTTTCTCTTTGTTATCGGAGGATATTTCCTTTGGCCCTATAGTCTTCAAAGGGATCCGAAATATCTGTTCTCAGATTCCACAGAAATAAGGCTAGCAAAGAGATCCACGAAATACAGATGTAACTCTGTGAGATGAATTAACAGGACACTAAGCAGTTTCTAAGAAAGCTTCTTTCCAGATTTCATCTGAGGATATTTCCTTTTTCACCATAGCCCTCTATGGGCTTCCAAATATCACTTTGCCAATTCCACAAGAACTGTCTTAGCGAAAGGCTTCTTGAGGGGAAAGCTGTAACTCTGTGAGATGATTTCACAGAACACAAAGAAGTTTCTCAGAAAGCTTCTTTCTCTTTGTTATCGGAAGATATTTCCTTTGGCCCTATAGTCTTCAAAGGGATCCGAAATATCTGTTCTCAGATACCACAGAAATAAGGCTAGCAAAGAGATCCAGGAAATACAGATGTAACTCTGTGAGATGAATTAACAGGACACTAAGCAGTTTCTCAGAAAGCTTCTTTCCAGATTTCATCTGAGGGTATTTTCTTTTACACCATAGCCCTCTATGGGCTTCCAAATATCACTTTGCCAATTCCACAAGAACTGTCTTAGCGAAAGGCTTCTTGAGGGGAAAGCTGTAAATCTGTGAGATGATTTCACAGAACACAAAGAAGTTTCTCAGAAAGCTTCTTTCTCTTTGTTATCGGAGGATATTTCCTTTGGCCCTATAGACTTCAAAGGGATTCGAAATATCTGTTCTCAGATTCCAGAGAAATAAGGTTAGCAAAGAAATCCACGAAATACAGATGTAAGTCTGTGAGATGAATTAACAGAACACTAAGCAGTTTCTCAGAAAGCTTCTTTCCAGATTTCATCTGAGGATATTTCCTTTTTCACCATAGCCCTCTATGGGCTTCCAAATATCACTTTCCCAATTCCACAAGAACTGTCTTAGCGAAAGGCTTCTTGAGGGGAAAGCTGTAACTTTGTGAGATTATTTCACAGAACACAAAGAAGTTTCTCAGAAAGCTTCTTTCTCTTTGTTATCGGAGGATATTTCCTTTGGCCCTATAGTCTTCAAAGGGATCCGAAATATCTGTTCTCAGATTCCACAGAAATAAGGCTAGCAAAGAGATCCACGAAATACAGATGTAACTCTGTGAGATGAATTAACAGAACACTAAGGAGTTTCTCAGAAAGCTTCTTTCCAGATTTCATCTGAGGATATTTCCTTTTTCACCATAGCCCTCTATGGGCTTCCAAATATCACTTTGCCAATTCCACAAGAACTGTCTTAGCGAAAGGCTTCTTGAGGGGAAAGCTGTAACTCTGTGAGATGATTTCACAGAACACAAAGAAGTTTCTCAGAAAGCTTCTTTCTCTTTGTTATCGGAGGATATTTCCTTTGGCCCTATAGTCTTCAAACGGATCCGAAATATCTGTTCTCAGATTCCACAGAAATAAGGCTAGCAAAGAGATCCACGAAATACAGATGTAAGTCTATGAGATGAATTAACAGAACACTAAGCAGTTTCTCAGAAAGCTTCTTTCCAGATTTCATCTGAGGATATTTCCTTTTTCACCATAGCCCTCTATGGGCTTCCAAATATCACTTTGCCAATTCCACAAGAACTGTCTTAGCGAAAGGCTTCTTGAGGGGAAAGCTGTAACTCTGTGAGATGATTTCACAGAACACAAAGAAGTTTCTCAGAAAGCTTCTTTGTCTTTGTTATCGGAGGATATTTCCTTTGGCCCTATAGTCTTCAAAGGGATCCGAAATATCTGTTCTCAGATTCCACAGAAATAAGGCTAGCAAAGAGATCCACGAAATACAGATGTAACTCTGTGAGATGAATTAACAGAACACTAAGCAGTTTCTCAGAAAGCTTCTTTCCAGATTTCATCTGAGGATATTTCCTTTTTCACCGTAGCCCTCTATGGGCTTCCAAATATCACTTTGGCAATTCCACAAGAACTGTCTTAGCGAAAGGCTTCTTGAGGGGAAAGCTGTAACTCTGTGAGATGATTTCACAGAACACAAAGAAGTTTCTCAGAAAGCTTCTTTCTCTTTGTTATCGGAGGATATTTCCTTTGGCCCTATAGTCTTCAAAGGGATCCGAAATATCTGTTCTCAGATTCCACAGAAATAAGGCTAGCAAAGAGATCCACGAAATACAGATGTAAGTCAGTGAGATGAATTAACAGAACACTAAGCAGTTTCTCAGAAAGCTTCTTTCCAGATTTCATCTGAGGATATTTCCTTTTTCACCATAGCCTTCTACGGGCTTCCAAATATCACTTTCCCAATTCCACAAGAACTGTCTTAGCGAAAGGGTTCTTGAGGGGAAAGCTGTAACTCTGTGAGATGATTTCACAGAACACAAAGAAGTTTCTCAGAAAGCTTCTTTCTCTTTGTTATCGGAGGACATTTCCTTTGGCCCTATAGTCTTCAAAGGGATCCGAAATATCTGTTCTCAGATTCCACAGAAATAAGGCTAGCAAAGAGATCCACGAAATACAGATGTAAGTCTATGAGATGAATTAACAGAACACTAAGCAGTTTCTCAGAAAGCTTCTTTCCAGATTTCATCTGAGGATATTTCCTTTTTCACCATAGCCCTCTATGGGCTTCCAAATATCACTTTGCCAATTCCACAAGAACTGTCTTAGCGAAAGGCTTCTTGAGGGGAATGCTGTAACTCTGTGAGATGATTTCACAGAACACAAAGAAGTTTCTCAGAAAGCTTCTTTCTCTTTGTTATCGGAGGATATTTCCTTTGGCCCTATAGACTTCAAAGGGATCCGAAATATCTATTCTCAGATTCCAGAGAAATAAGGCTAGCAAAGAAATCCACGAAATACAGATGTAAGTCTGTGAGATGAATTAACAGAACACTAAGCAGTTTCTCAGAAAGTTTCTTTCCAGATTTCATCTGAGGATATTTCCTTTTTCACCATAGCCCTCTATGTGCTTCCAAATATCACTTTGCCAATTCCACAAGAACTGTCTTAGCGAAAGGCTTCTTGAGGGGAAAGCTGTAAATCTGTGAGATGATTTCACAGAACACAAAGAAGTTTCTCAGAAAGCTTCTTTGTCTTTGTTATCGGAAGATATTTCCTTTGGCCCTATAGACTTCAAAGGGATCCGAAATATCTGTTCTCAGATTCCAGAGAAATAAGGCTAGCAAAGAGATCCACGAAATACAGATGTAAGTCTGTGAGATGAATTAACAGAACACTAAGCAGTTTCTCAGAAAGCTTCTTTCCAGATTTCATCTGAGGATATTTCCTTTTTCACCATAGCCCTCTATGGGCTTCCAAATATCACTTTGCCAATTCCACAAGAACTGTCTTAGCGAAAGGCTTCTTGAGGGGAAAGCTGTAACTCTGTGAGATGATTTCACAGAACACAAAGAAGTTTCTCAGAAAGCTTCTTTCTCTTTGTTATCGGAGGATATTTCCTTTGGCCCTATAGTCTTCAAAGGGATCCGAAATATCTGTTCTCAGATTCCACAGAAATAAGGCCAGCAAAGAGATCCACGAAATACAGATGTAACTCTGTGAGATGAATTAACAGGACACTAAGCAGTTTCTAAGAAAGCTTCTTTCCAGATTTCATCTGAGGATATTTCCTTTTTCACCATAGCCCTCTATGGGCTTCCAAATATCACTTTGCCAATTCCACAAGAACTGTCTTAGCGAAAGGCTTCTTGAGGGGAAAGCTGTAACTCTGTGAGATGATTTCACAGAACACAAAGAAGTTTCTCAGAAAGCTTCTTTGTCTTTGTTATCGGAGGATATTTCCTTTGGCCCTATAGTCTTCAAACGGATCCGAAATATCTGTTCTCAGATTCCACAGAAATAAGGCTAGCAAAGAGATCCACGAAATACAGATGTAACTCTGTGAGATGAATTAACAGAACACTAAGCAGTTTCTCAGAAAGCTTCTTTCCAGATTTCATCTGAGGATATTTCCTTTTTCACCATAGCCCTCTATGGGCTTCCAAATATCCCTTTGCCAATTCCACAAGAACTGTCTTAGCGAAAGTCTTCTTGAGGGGAAAGCTGTAACTCTGTGAGATGATTTCACAGAACACAAAGAAGTTTTCAGAAAGCTTCTTTCTCTTTGTTATCGGAAGATATTTCCTTTGGCCCTATAGACTTCAAAGGGATCCGAAATATCTGTTCTCAGATTCCAGAGAAATAAGGCAAGCAAAGAAATCCACGAAATACAGATGTAAGTCTGTGAGATGAATTAACAGAACACTAAGCAGTTTCTCAGAAAGCTTCTTTCCAGATTTCATCTGAGGATATTTCCTTTTTCACCATAGCCCTCTATGGGCTTCCAAATATCACTTTGCCAATTCCACAAGAACTGTCTTAGCGAAAGGCTTCTTGAGGGGAAAGCTGTAACTCTGTGAGATGATTTCACAGAACACAAAGAAGTTTCTCAGAAAGCTTCTTTCTCTTTGTTATCGGAGGATATTTCCTTTGGCCCTATAGTCTTCAAAGGGATCCGAAATATCTGTTCTCAGATTCCACAGAAATAAGGCTAGCAAAGAGATACACGAAATACAGATGTAACTCTGTGAGATGAATTAACAGGACACTAAGCAGTTTCTCAGAAAGCTTCTTTCCAGATTTCATCTGAGGGTAATTCCTTTTACACCATAGCCCTCTATGGGCTTCCAAATATCACTTTGCCAATTCCACAAGAACTGTCTTAGCGAAAGACTTCTTGAGGGGAAAGCTGTAACTCTGTGAGATGATTTCCCAGAACACAAAGAAGTTTCTCAGAAAGATTCTTTCTCTTTGTTATCGGAGGATATTTCCTTTGGCCCTATAGTCTTCAAAGGGATCCGAAATATCTGTTCTCAGATTCCACAGAAATAAGGCTAGCAAAGAGATGCACGAAATACAGATGTAACTCTGTGAGATGAATTAACAGAACACTAAGCAGTTTCTCAGAAAGCTTCTTTCCAGATTTCATCTGAGGATATTTCCTTTTTCACAATAGCCCTCTATGGCTTCCAAATATAACTTTGCCAATTCCACAAGAACTGTCTTAGAGAAAGGCTTCTTGAGGGCAAAGCTGTAACTCTGTGAGATGATTTCACAGAACACAAAGAAGTTTCTCAGAAAGCTTCTTTCTCTTTGTTATCGGAGGATATTTCCTTTGGCCCTATAGTCTTCAAAGGGATCCGAAATATCTGTTCTCAGATTCCACAGAAATAAGGCTAGCAAAGAGATCCACGAAATACAGATGTAACTCTGTGAGATCAATTAACAGAACACTAAGCAGTTTCACAGAAAGCTTCTTTCCAGATTTCATCTGAGGATATTTCCTTTTTCACCATAGCCCTCTATGGGCTTCCAAATATCACTTTGCCAATTCCACAAAAACTGTTTTAGCGAAAGGCTTCTTGAGGGTAAAGCTGTAACTCTGTGAGATGATTTCACAGAACACAAAGAAGTTTCTCAGAAAGCTTCTTTGTCTTCGTTATCGGAGGATATTTCCTTTGGCCCTATAGTCTTCAAAGGGATCCGAAATATCTGTTCTCAGATTCCACAGATATAAGGCTAGCAAAGAGATCCACGAAATACAGATATAACTCTGAGAGACGAATTAACAGAACACTAAGCAGTTTCTCAGAAAGCTTCTTTCCAGATTTCATCTTAGGATATTTCCTTTTTCACCATAGCCCTCTATGGGCTTCCAAATATCACTTTGCCAATTCCACAAGAACTGTCTTAGCGTAAGGCTTCTTGAGGGGAAAGCTGTAACTCTGTGAGATGATTTCACAGAACACAAAGAAGTTTCTCAGAAAGCTTCTTTCTCTTTGTTATCGGAGGATATTTCCTTTGGCCCTATAGTCTTCAAAGGGATCCGAAATATCTGTTCTCAGATTCCACAGAAATAAGGCCAGCAAAGAGATCCACGAAATACAGATGTAACTCTGTGAGATGAATTAACAGGACACTAAGCAGTTTCTAAGAAAGCTTCTTTCCAGATTTCATCTGAGGATATTTCCTTTTTCACCATAGCCCTCTATGGGCTTCCAAATATCACTTTGCCAATTCCACAAGAACAGTCTTAGCGAAAGGCTTCTTGAGGGGAAAGCTGTAACTCTGTGAGATGATTTCACAGAACACAAAGAAGTTTCTCAGAAAGCTTCTTTCTCTTTGTTATCGGGGGATATTTCCTTTGGCCCTATAGTCTTCAAACGGATCCGAAATATCTGTTCTCAGATTCCACAGAAATAAGGCTAGCAAAGAGATCCACGAAATACAGATGTAACTCTGTGAGATGAATTAACAGAACACTAAGCAGTTTCTCAGAAAGCTTCTTCCCAGATTTCATCTGAGGATATTTCCTTTTTCACCACAGCGTCTATGGGCTTCCAAATATCACTTTGCCAATTCCACAAGAGCTGTCTTAGCGAAAGACTTCTTGAGGGGAAAGCTGTAACTCTGTGACATGATTTCACAGAACACAAAGAAGTTTCTCAGAAAGCTTCTTTCTCTTTGTTATCGGAGGATATTTCCTTTGGACCTGTAGTCTTCAAAGGGATCCGAAATATCTGTTCTCAGATTCCACAGAAATAAGGCTAGCAAAGAGATCCACGAAATACAGATGTACGTCTGTGAGATGAATTAACAGAACTCTAAGCAGTTTCTCAGAAAGCTTCTTTCCAGATTTCATCTGAGGATATTTCCTTTTTCACCGTAGCCCTCTAAGGGGTTCCAAATATCACTTTGCCAATTCCACAAGAACTGTCTTAGCGAAAGGCTTCTTGAGGGGAAAGCTGTAACTCTGTGAGATGATTTCACAGAACACAAAGAAGTTTCTCAGAAAGCTTCTTTGTCTTCGTTATCGGAGGATATTTCCTTTGGCCCTATAGTCTTCAAAGGGATCCGAAATATCTGTTCTCAGATTCCACAGAAATAAGGCTAGCAAAGAGATCCACGAAATACAAATATAACTCTGTGAGATGAATTAACAGAACACTAAGCAGTTTCTCAGAAAGCTTCTTTCCAGATTTCATCTGAGGATATTTCCTTTTTCACCATAGCCCTCTATGGGCTTCCAAATATCACTTTGCCAATTCCACAAGAACTGTCTTAGCGAAAGGCTTCTTGAGGGGAAAGCTGTAACTCTGTGAGATGATTTCACAGAACACAAAGAAGTTTCTCAGAAAGCTTCTTTCTCTTTGTTATCGGAGGATATTTCCTTTGGCCCTATAGTCTTCAAAGGGATCCGAAATATCTGTTCTCAGATTCCACAGAAATAAGGCCAGCAAAGAGATCCACGAAATACAGATGTAACTCTGTGAGATGAATTAACAGGACACTAAGCAGTTTCTAAGAAAGCTTCTTTCCAGATTTCATCTGAGGATATTTCCTTTTTCACCATAGCCCTCTATGGGCTTCCAAATATCACTTTGCCAATTCCACAAGAACTGTCTTAGCGAAAGGCTTCTTGAGGGGAAAGCTGTAACTCTGTGAGATGATTTCACAGAACACAAAGAAGTTTCTCAGAAAGCTTCTTTCTCTTTGTTATCGGAGGATATTTCCTTTGGCCCTATAGTCTTCAAACGGATCCGAAATATCTGTTCTCAGATTCCACAGAAATAAGGCTAGCAAAGAGATCCACGAAATACAGATGTAACTCTGTGAGATGAATTAACAGAACACTAAGCAGTTTCTCAGAAAGCTTCTTTCCAGATTTCATCTGAGGATATTTCCTTTTTCACCATAGCCCTCTATGGGCTTCCAAATATCCCTTTGCCAATTCCACAAGAACTGTCTTAGCGAAAGTCTTCTTGAGGGGAAAGCTGTAACTCTGTGAGATGATTTCACAGAACACAAAGAAGTTTTCAGAAAGCTTCTTTCTCTTTGTTATCGGAAGATATTTCCTTTGGCCCTATAGACTTCAAAGGGATCCGAAATATCTGTTCTCAGATTCCAGAGAAATAAGGCAAGCAAAGAAATCCACGAAATACAGATGTAAGTCTGTGAGATGAATTAACAGAACACTAAGCAGTTTCTCAGAAAGCTTCTTTCCAGATTTCATCTGAGGATATTTCCTTTTTCACCATAGCCCTCTATGGGCTTCCAAATATCACTTTGCCAATTCCACAAGAACTGTCTTAGCGAAAGGCTTCTTGAGGGGAAAGCTGTAACTCTGTGAGATGATTTCACAGAACACAAAGAAGTTTCTCAGAAAGCTTCTTTCTCTTTGTTATCGGAAGATATTTCCTTTGGCCCTATAGTCTTCAAAGGGATCCGAAATATCTGTTCTCAGATTCCACAGAAATAAGGCTAGCAAAGAGATCCACGAAATACAGATGTAACTCTCTGAGATGAATTAACAGGACACTAAGCAGTTTCTCAGAAAGCTTCTTTCCAGATTTCATCTGAGGGTAATTCCTTTTACACCATAGCCCTCTATGGGCTTCCAAATATCACTTTGCCAATTCCACAAGAACTGTCTTAGCGAAAGACTTCTTGAGGGGAAAGCTGTAACTCTGTGAGATGATTTCCCAGAACACAAAGAAGTTTCTCAGAAAGATTCTTTCTCTTTGTTATCGGAGGATATTTCCTTTGGCCCTATAGTCTTCAAAGGGATCCGAAATATCTGTTCTCAGATTCCACAGAAATAAGGCTAGCAAAGAGATGCACGAAATACAGATGTAACTCTGTGAGATGAATTAACAGAACACTAAGCAGTTTCTCAGAAAGCTTCTTTCCAGATTTCATCTGAGGATATTTCCTTTTTCACAATAGCCCTCTATTGCTTCCAAATATAACTTTGCCAATTCCACAAGAACTGTCTTAGAGAAAGGCTTCTTGAGGGCAAAGCTGTAACTCTGTGAGATGATTTCACAGAACACAAAGAAGTTTCTCAGAAAGCTTCTTTCTCTTTGTTATCGGAGGATATTTCCTTTGGCCCTATAGTCTTCAAAGGGATCCGAAATATCTGTTCTCAGATTCCACAGAAATAAGGCTAGCAAAGAGATCCACGAAATACAGATGTAACTCTGTGAGATGAATTAACAGAACACTAAGCAGTTTCACAGAAAGCTTCTTTCCAGATTTCATCTGAGGATATTTCCTTTTTCACCATAGCCCTCTATGGGCTTCCAAATATCACTTTGCCAATTCCACAAAAACTGTTTTAGCGAAAGGCTTCTTGAGGGTAAAGCTGTAACTCTGTGAGATGATTTCACAGAACACAAAGAAGTTTCTCAGAAAGCTTCTTTGTCTTCGTTATCGGAGGATATTTCCTTTGGCCCTATAGTCTTCAAAGGGATCCGAAATATCTGTTCTCAGATTCCACAGAAATAAGGCTAGCAAAGAGATCCACGAAATACAGATATAACTCTGAGAGATGAATTAACAGAACACTAAGCAGTTTCTCAGAAAACTTCTTTCCAGATTTCATCTTAGGATATTTCCTTTTTCACCATAGCCCTCTATGGGCTTCCAAATATCACTTTGCCAATTCCACAAGAACTGTCTTAGCGTAAGGCTTCTTGAGGGGAAAGCTGTAACTCTGTGAGATGATTTCACAGAACACAAAGAAGTTTCTCAGAAAGCTTCTTTCTCTTTGTTATCGGAGGATATTTCTTTTGGCCCTATAGTCTTCAAAGGGATCCGAAATATCTGTTCTCAGATTCCACAGAAATAAGGCCAGCAAAGAGATCCACGAAATACAGATGTAACTCTGTGAGATGAATTAACAGGACACTAAGCAGTTTCTAAGAAAGCTTCTTTCCAGATTTCATCTGAGGATATTTCCTTTTTCACCATAGCCCTCTATGGGCTTCCAAATATCACTTTGCCAATTCCACAAGAACTGTCTTAGCGAAAGGCTTCTTGAGGGGAAAGCTGTAACTCTGTGAGATGATTTCACAGAACACAAAGAAGTTTCTCAGAAAGCTTCTTTCTCTTTGTTATCGGAGGATATTTCCTTTGGCCCTATAGTCTTCAAACGGATCCGAAATATCTGTTCTCAGATTCCACAGAAATAAGGCTAGCAAAGAGATCCACGAAATACAGATGTAACTCTGTGAGATGAATTAACAGAACACTAAGCAGTTTCTCAGAAAGCTTCTTCCCAGATTTCATCTGAGGATATTTCCTTTTTCACCACAGCGTCTATGGGCTTCCAAATATCACTTTGCCAATTCCACAAGAACTGTCTTAGCGAAAGACTTCTTGAGGGGAAAGCTGTAACTCTGTGACATGATTTCACAGAACACAAAGAAGTTTCTCAGAAAGCTTCTTTCTCTTTGTTATCGGAGGATATTTCCTTTGGACCTGTAGTCTTCAAAGGGATCCGAAATATCTGTTCTCAGATTCCACAGAAATAAGGCTAGCAAAGAGATCCACGAAATACAGATGTACGTCTGTGAGATGAATTAACAGAACTCTAAGCAGTTTCTCAGAAAGCTTCTTTCCAGATTTCATCTGAGGATATTTCCTTTTTCACCATAGCCCTCTAAGGGGTTCCAAATATCACTTTGCCAATTCCACAAGAACTGTCTTAGCGAAAGGCTTCTTGAGGGGAAAGCTGTAACTCTGTGAGATGATTTCACAGAACACAAAGAAGTTTCTCAGAA
The DNA here is from genome assembly GCF_043159975.1 of Macaca nemestrina. NCBI lineage: Eukaryota > Metazoa > Chordata > Mammalia > Primates > Cercopithecidae > Macaca > Macaca nemestrina. The sequence continues at coordinate 55,840,634 of NC_092129.1, read as the reverse complement.
AGCTTCTTTGTCTTTGTTATCGGAGGATATTTCCTTTGGCCCTATAGTCTTCAAAGGGATCCGAAATATCTGTTCTCAGATTCCACAGAAATACGGCTAGCAAAGAGATCCACGAAATACAGATGTAACTCTGTGAGATGAATTAACAGAACACTAAGCAGTTTCTCAGAAAGCTTCTTTCCAGATTTCATCTGAGGATATTTCCTTTTTCACCATAGCCCTCTATGGGCTTCCAAATATCACTTTGCCAATTCCACAAGAACTGTCTTAGCGAAAGGCTTCTTGAGGGGAAAGCTGTAACTCTGTGAGATGATTTCACAGAACACAAAGAAGTTTCTCAGAAAGCTTCTTTCTCTTTGTTATCGGAGGATATTTCCTTTGGCCCTATAGTCTTCTAAGGGATCCGAAATATCTGTTCTCAGATTCCACAGAAATAAGGCTAGCAAAGAGATCCACGAAATACAGATGTAACTCTGTGAGATGAATTAACAGAACACTAAGCAGTTTCTCAGAAAGCTTCTTTCCAGATTTCATCTGAGGATATTTCCTTTTTCACCTTAGCCCACTATGGGCTTCCAAATATCACTTTGCCAATTCCACAAGAACTGTCTTAGCGAAAGGCTTCTTGAGGGGAAAGCTGTAACTCTGTGAGATGATTTCACAGAACACAAAGAAGTTTCTCAGAAAGCTTCTTTCTCTTTGTTATTGGAGGATATTTCCTTTGGCCCTATAGTCTTCAAAGGGATCCGAAATATCTGTTCTCAGATTCCACAGAAATAAGGCTAGCAAAGAGATCCACGAAATACAGATATAAGTCTGTGAGATGAATTAACAGAACACTAAGCAGTTTCTCAGAAAGCTTCTTTCCAGATTTCATCTGAGGATATTTCCTTTTTCACCATAGCCCTTATAGCTTCCAAATATCACTTTGCCAATTCCACAAGAACTGTCTTAGCTAAAGGCTTCTTGAGGGGAAAGCAGTAACTCTGTGAGATGATTTCACAGAACACAAAGAAGTTTCTCAGAAAGTTTCTTTCTCTCTGTTATCGGAGGATATTTCCTTTGGCCCTATAGACTTCAAAGGGATCCGAAATATCTGTTCTCAGATTCCAGAGAAGTAAGGCTAGCAAAGAAATCCACGAAATACAGATGTAAGTCTGTGAGATGAATTAACAGAACACTAAGCAGTTTCTCAGAAAGCTTCTTTCCAGATTTCATCTGAGGATATTTCCTTTTTCACCATAGCCCTCTATGGGCTTCCAAATATCACTTTGCCAATTCCACAAGAACTGTCTTAGCGAAAGGCTTCTTGAGAGGAAAGCTGTAACTCTGTGAGATAATTTCACAGAACACAAAGAAGTTTCTCAGAAAGCTTCTTTCTCTTTGTTATCGGAGGATATTTCCTTTGGCCCTATAGTCTTCAAAGGGATCCGAAATATCTGTTCTCAGATTCCACAGAAATAAGGCTAGCAAAGAGATCCACGAAATACAGATGTAAGTCTGTGAGATGAATTAACAGAACACTAAGCAGTTTCTCAGAAAGCTTCTTTCCAGATTTCATCTGAAGATATTTCCTTTTTCACCATAGCCCTCTATGGGCTTCCAAATATCACTTTGCCAATTCCACAAGAACTGTCTTAGCGAAAGGCTTCTTGAGGGGAAAGCTGTAACTCTGTGAGATGATTTCACAGAACACAAAGAAGTTTCTCAGAAAGCTTCTTTCTCTTTGTTATCGGAGGATATTTCCTTTGGCCCTATAGACTTCAAAGGGATCCGAAATATCTGTTCTCAGATTCCACAGAAATAAGGCTAGCAAAGAGATCCACGAAATACAGATGTAACTCTGTGAGATGAATTAACAGGACACTAAGCAGTTTCACAGAAAGCTTCTTTCCAGATTTCATCTGAGGATATTTCCTTTTTCACCATAGCCTTCTATGGCTTCCAAATATCACTTTGCCAATTCCACAAGAACTGTCTTAGCGAAAGGCTTCTTGAGGGGAAAGCTGTAACTCTGAGAGATGATTTCACAGAACACAAAGAAGTTTCTCAGAAACCTTCTTTCTCTTTGTTATCGGAGGATATTTCCTTTGGCCCTATAGTCTTCAAAGGGATCCGAAATATCTGTTCTCAGATTCCACAGAAATAAGGTTAGCAAAAAGATCCACGAAATACAGATGTAAGTCTGTGAGATGAATTAACAGAACACTAAGCAGTTTCTCAGAAAGCTTCTTTCCAGATTTCATCTGAAGATATTTCCTTTTTCACCATAGCCCACTATGGGCTTCCAAATATCACTTTGCCAATTCCACAAGAACTGTCTTAGCGAAAGGCTTCTTGAGGGGAAAGCTGTAACTCTGTGAGATGATTTCACAGAACACAAAGAAGTTTCTCAGAAAGCTTCTTTCTCTTTGTTTTCGGAGGATATTTCCTTTGGCCCTATAGTCTTCAAAGGGATCCGAAATATCTGTTCTCAGATTCCACAGAAATAAGGCTAGCAAAGAGATCCACGAAATACAGATGTAAGTCTGTGAGATGAATTAACAGGACACTTAGCAGTTTCTAAGAAAGCTTCTTTCCAGATTTCATCTGAGGATATTTCCTTTTTCACCATAGCCCTCTATGGGCTTCCAAATATCACTTTGTCAATTCCACAAGAACTGTCTTAGCGAAAGGCTTCTTGAGGGTAAAGCTGTAACTCTGTGAGATGATTTCACAGAACACAAAGAAGTTTCTCACAAATCTTGTTTGTCTTTGTTATCGGAGGATATTTCCTTTGGCCCTATAGTCTTCAAAGGGATCCGAAATATCTGTTCTCAGATTCCACAGAAATAAGGCTAGCAAAGAGATCCACGAAATACAGATGTAACTCTGTGAGATGAATTAAAAGGACACTAAGCAGTTTCTAAGAAAGCTTCTTTCCAGATTTCATCTGAGGATATTTCCTTTTACACCATAGCCCTCTATGGGCTTCCAAATATCACTTTGCCAATTCCAGAAGAACTCTCTTAGCGAAAGGCTTCTTGAGGGGAAAGCTGTAACTCTGTGAGATGATTTCACAGAACACAAAGAAGTTTCTCAGAAAGCTTCTTTGTCTTTGTTATCGGAGGATATTTCCTTTGGCCCTATAGTCTTCAAAGGGATCCGAAATATCTGTTCTCAGATTCCACAGAAATAAGGCTAGCAAAGAGATCCACGAAATACAGATGTAACTCTGTGAGATGAATTAACAGAACACTAAGCAGTTTCATAGAAAGCTTCTTTCCAGATTTCATCTGAGGATATTTCCTTTTTCACCATAGTCCTCTATGGGCTTCCAAATATCACTTTGCCAATTCCACAAGAACTGTCTTAGCGAAAGGCTTCTTGAGGGGAAAGCTGTAACTCTGTGAGATGATTTCACAGAACACAAAGAAGTTTCTCAGAAAGCTCCTTTGTCTTTGTTATCGGAGGATATTTCCTTTGGCCCTATAGTCTTCAAATGGATCCGAAATATCTGTTCTCAGATTCCACAGAAATAAGGCTAGCAAAGAGATCCACGAAATACAGATATAACTCTGTGAGATGAATTAACAGAACACTAAGCAGTTTCTCAGAAAGCTTCTTTCCAGATTTCATCTGAGGATATTTCCTTTTTCACCATAGCCCTCTCTGGGCTTCCAAATATCACTTTGCCAATTCCACAAGAACTGTCTTAGCGAAAGGCTTCTTGAGGGGAAAGCTGTAACACTGTGATATGATTTCACAGAACACAAAGAAGTTTCTCAGAAAGCTTCTTTCTCTTTGTTATGGGAGGATATTTCCTTTGGCCCTATAGTCTTCAAAGGGATCCGAAATATCTGTTCTCAGATTCCACAGAAATAAGGCTAGCAAAGAGATCCACGAAATACAGATGTATCTCTGTGAGATGAATTAACAGGACACTAAGCAGTTTCTCAGAAAGCTTCTTTCCAGATTTCATCTGAGGATATTTAATTTTTCACCATAGCCCTCTATGGGCTTCCAAATATCACTTTGCCAATTCCACAAGAACTGTCTTAGCGAAAGGCTTCTTGAGGGGAAAGGTGTAACTCTGTGAGATGATTTCACAGAACACAAAGAAGTTTCTCAGAAAGCTTCTTTCTCTTTGTTATCGGAGGATATTTCCTTTGGCCCTATAGTCTTCAAAGGGATCCGAAATATCTGTTCTCAGATTCCACAGAAATAAGGCTAGCAAAGAGATCCACGAAATACAGATGTAACCCTGTGAGATGAATTAACAGAACACTAAGTAGTTTCTCAGAAAGCTTCTTTCCAGATTTCATCTGAGGATATTTCCTTTTTCACCATAGCCCTCTAAGGCTTCCAAATATAACTTTGCCAATTCCACAAGAACTGTCTTAGAGAAAGGCTTCTTGAGGGGAAAGCTGTAACTCTGTGAGATGATTTCACAGAACACAAAGAAGTTTCTCAGAAAGCTTCTTTCTCTTTGTTATCGGAGGATATTTCCTTTGGCCCTATAGTCTTCAAAGGGATCCGAAATATCTGTTCTCAGATTCCACAGAAATAAGGCTAGCAAAGAGATCCACGAAATACAGATGTAACTCTGTGAGATGAATTAACAGAACACTAAGCAGTTTCTCAGAAAGCTTCTTTCCAGATTTCATCTGAGGATATTTCCTTTTTCACCATAGCCCTCTATGGCTTCCAAATATAACTTTGCCAATTCCACAAGAACTGTCTTAGAGAAAGGCTTCTTGAGTGCAAAGCTGTAACTCTGTGAGATGATTTCACAGAACACAAAGAAGTTTCTCAGAAAGCTTCTTTCTCTTTGTTATCGGAGGATATTTCCTTTGGCCCTATAGTCTTCAAAGGGATCCGAAATATCTGTTCTCAGATTCCACAGAAATAAGGCTAGCAAAGAGATCCACGAAATACAGATGTAACTCTGTGAGATGAATTAACAGGACACTAAGCAGTTTCTCAGAAAGCTTCTTTCCAGATTTCATCTGAGGATATTTCCTTTTACACCATAGCCCTCTATGGGCTTCCAAATATCACTTTGCCAATTCCACAAGAACTGTCTTAGCGAAAGGCTTCTTGAGGGGAAAGCTGTAACTCTGTGAGATGATTTCACAGAACACAAAGAAGTTTCTCAGAAAGCTTCTTTCTCTTTGTTATCGGAGGATATTTCCTTTGGCCCTATAGTCTTCAAAGGGATGCGAAATATCTGTTCTCAGATTCCACAGAAATAAGGCTAGCAAAGAGATCCACGAAATACAGATGTAACTCTGTGAGATGAATTAACAGAACACTAAGCAGTTTCACAGAAAGCTTCTTTCCAGATTTCATCTGAGGATATTTCCTTTTTCACCATAGCCCTCTATGGGCTTCCAAATATCACTTTGCCAATTCCACAAGAACTGTCTTAGCGAAAGGCTTCTTGAGGGCAAAGCTGTAACTCTGTGAGATGATTTCACAGAACACAAAGCAGTTTCTCAGAAAGCTTCTTTCTCTTTGTTATCGGAGGATATTTCCTTTGGCCCCATATTCTTCAAAGGGATCCGAAATATCTGTTCTCAGATTCCACAGAAATAAGGCTAGCAAAGAGATCCACGAAATACAGATGTAACTCTGTGAGATGAATTAACAGGACACTAAGCAGTTTCTCAGAAAGCTTCTTTCCAGATTTCATCTTAGGATATTTCCTTTTACACCATAGCCCTCTATGGGCTTCCAAATATCACTTTGCCAATTCCACAAGAACTGTCTTAGCGAAAGGCTTCTTGAGGGGAAAGCTGTAACTCTGTGAGATGATTTCACAGAACACAAAGAAGTTTCTCAGAAAGCTTCTTTCTCTTTGTTATCGGAGGATATTTCCTTTGGCCCTATAGACCTCAAAGGGATCCGAAATATCTGTTCTCAGATTCCACAGAAATAAGGCTAGCAAAGAGATCCACGAAATACAGATGTAACTCTGTGAGATGAATTAACAAAACACGAAGCAGTTTCACAGAAAGCTTCTTTCCAGATTTCATCTGAGGATATTTCCTTTTTCACCATAGCCCTCTATGGGCTTCCAAATATCCCTTTGCCAATTCCACAAGAACTGTCTTAGCGAAAGGCTTCTTGAGGGGAAAGCTGTAACTCTGTGAGATGATTTCACAGAACACAAAGAAGTTTCTCAGAAAGCTTCTTTCTCTTTGTTATCGGAGGATATTTGATTTGGCCCTATAGTCTTCAAAGGGATCCGAAATATCTGTTCTCAGATTCCACAGAAATAAGGCTAGCAAAGAGATCAACGAAATACAGATGTAAGTCTGTGAGATGAATTAACAGAACACTAAGCAGTTTCTCAGAAAGCTTCTTTCCAGATTTCATCTGAGGATATTTCCTTTTTCACCATAGCCTTCTATGGGCTTCCAAATATCACTTTGCCAATTCCACAAGAACTGTCTTAGCGAAAGGCCTCTTGAGGGGAAAGCTGTAACTCTGTGAGATGATTTCACAGAACACAAAGAAGTTTCTCAGAAAGCTTCTTTCTCTTTGTTATCGGAGGATATTTCCTTTGGCCCTATAGTCTTCAAAGGGATCCGAAATATCTGTTCTCAGATTCTACAGAAATAAGGTTAGCGAAGAGATCCACGAAATACAGATGTAAGTCTGTGAGATGAATTAACAGAACACTAAGCAGTTTCTCAGAAAGCTTCTTTCCAGATTTCATCTGAGGATATTTCCTTTTTCACCATAGCCCTCTATGGCTTCCAAATATAACTTTGCCAATTCCACAAGAACTGTCTTAGAGAAAGGCTTCTTGAGGGGAAAGCTGTAACTCTGTGAGATGATTTCACAGAACACAAAGAAGTTTCTCAGAAAGCTTCTTTGTCTTTGTTATCGGAGGATATTTCCTTTGGCCCTATAGTCTTCAAAGGGATCTGAAATATCTGTTCTCAGATTCCACAGAAATAAGGCTAGCAAAGAGATCCACGAAATACAGATGTAACTCTGTGAGATGAATTAACAGAACACTAAGCAGTTTCTCAGAAAGCTTCTTTCCAGATTTCATCTGAGGATATTTCCTTTTTCACCATAGCCCTCTATGGCTTCCAAATATAACTTTGCCAATTCCACAAGAACTGTCTTAGAGAAAGGCTTCTTGAGTGCAAAGCTGTAACTCTGTGAGATGATTTCACAGAACACAAAGAAGTTTCTCAGAAAGCTTCTTTCTCTTTGTTATCGGAGGATATTTCCTTTGGCCCTATAGTCTTCAAAGGGATCCGAAATATCTGTTCTCAGATTCCACAGAAATAAGGCTAGCAAAGAGATCCACGAAATACAGATGTAACTCTGTGAGATGAATTAACAGGACACTAAGCAGTTTCTCAGAAAGCTTCTTTCCAGATTTCATCTGAGGATATTTCCTTTTACACCATAGCCCTCTATGGGCTTCCAAATATCACATTGCCAATTCCACAAGAACTGTCTTAGCGAAAGGCTTCTTGAGGGGAAAGCTGTAACTCTGTGAGATGATTTCACAGAACACAAAGAAGTTTCTCAGAAAGCTTCTTTCTCTTTGTTATCGGAGGATATTTCCTTTGGCCCTATAGTCTTCAAAGGGATGCGAAATATCTGTTCTCAGATTCCACAGAAATAAGGCTAGCAAAGAGATCCACGAAATACAGATGTAACTCTGTGAGATGAATTAACAGAACACTAAGCAGTTTCACAGAAAGCTTCTTTCCAGATTTCATCTGAGGATATTTCCTTTTTCACCATAGCCCTCTATGGGCTTCCAAATATCACTTTGCCAATTCCACAAGAACTGTCTTAGCGAAAGGCTTCTTGAGGGCAAAGCTGTAACTCTGTGAGATGATTTCACAGAACACAAAGAAGTTTCTCAGAAAGCTTCTTTCTCTTTGTTATCGGAGGATATTTCCTTTGGCCCTATAGTCTTCAAAGGGATGCGAAATATCTGTTCTCAGATTCCACAGAAATAAGGCTAGCAAAGAGATCCACGAAATACAGATGTAACTCTGTGAGATGAATTAACAGAACACTAAGCAGTTTCACAGAAAGCTTCTTTCCAGATTTCATCTGAGGATATTTCCTTTTTCACCATAGCCCTCTATGGGCTTCCAAATATCACTTTGCCAATTCCACAAGAACTGTCTTAGCGAAAGGCTTCTTGAGGGCAAAGCTGTAACTCTGTGAGATGATTTCACAGAACACAAAGAAGTTTCTCAGAAAGCTTCTTTCTCTTTGTTATCGGAGGATATTTCCTTTGGCCCTATAGTCTTCAAAGGGATCCGAAATATCTGTTCTCAGATTCCACAGAAATAAGGTTAGCAAAGAGATCCACGAAATACAGACGTAAGTCTGTGAGATGAATTAACAGAACACTAAGCAGTTTCTCAGAAAGCTTCTTTCCAGATTTCATCTGAGGATACTTCCTTTTTCACCATAGCCCACTATGGGCTTCCAAATATCACTTTGCCAATTCCACAAGAACTGTCTTAGCGAAAGGCTTCTTGGGGGGAAAGCTGTAACTCTGTGAGATGATTTCAGAGAACACAAAGAAGTTTCTCAGAAAGCTTCTTTCTCTTTGTTATCGGAGGATATTTCCTTTGGCCCTATAGTCTTCAAAGGGATCCGAAATATCTGTTCTCAGATTCCACAGAAATAAGGCTAGCAAAGAGATCCACGAAATACAGATGTAACTCTGTGAGATGAATTAACAAGACACTAAGCAGTTTCTAAGAAAGCTTCTTTCCAGATTTCATCTGAGGATATTTCCTTTTTCACCATAGCCCTCTATGGGCTTCCAAATATAACTTTGGCAATTCCACAAGAACTGTCTTAGCGAAAGGCTTCTTGAGGGTAAAGCTGTAATTCTGTGAGATGATTTCACAGAACACAAAGAAGTTTCTCAGAAAGCTTCTTTCTCTTTGTTATCGGAGGATATTTCCTTTGGCCCTATAGACTTCAAAGGGATCCGAAATATCTGTTCTCAGATTCCAGAGAAATAAGGCTAGCAAAGAAATCCACGAATTACAGATGTAAGTCTGTGAGATGAATTAACAGAACACTAAGCAGTTTCTCAGAAAGCTTCTTTGCAGATTTCATCTGAGGATATTTCCTTTTTCACCATAGCCCTCTATGGGCTTCCAAATATCACTTTCACAATTCCACAAGAACTGTCTTAGCGAAAGGCTTCTTGAGGGGAAAGCTGTAACTCTGTGAGATTATTTCACAGAATACAAAGAAGTTTCTCAGAAAGCTTCTTTGTCTTTGTTATCGGAGGATATTTCCTTTGGCCCTATAGTCTTCAAAGGGATCCGAAATATCTGTTCTCAGATTCCACAGAAATAAGGCTAGCAAAGAGATCCACGAAATACAGATGTAACTCTGTGAGATGAATTAACAGAACACTAAGCAGTTTCTCAGAAAGCTTCTTTCCAGATTTCATCTGAGGATATTTAATTTTTCACCATAGCCCTCTATGGGCTTCCAAATATCACTTTGCCAATTCCACAAGAACTGTCTTAGCGAAAGGCTTCTTGAGGGGAAAGCTGTAACTCTGTGAGATGATTTCACAGAACACAAAGAAATTTCTCAGAAAGCTTCTTTCTCTTTGTTATCGGAGGATATTTCCTTTGGCCCTATAGACTTCAAAGGGATCCGAAATATCTGTTCTCAGATTCCAGAGAAATAAGGCTAGCAAAGAAATCCACGAATTACAGATGTAAGTCTGTGAGATGAATTAACAGATCACTAAGCAGTTTCTCAGAAAGCTTCTTTCCAGATTTCATCTGAGGATATTTCCGTTTTCACCATAGCCCTCTATGGGCTTCCAAATATCACTTTGCCAATTCCACAAGAACTGTCTTAGCGAAAGGCTTCTTGAGGGGAAAGCTGTAACTCTGTGAGATGATTTCACAGAACACAAAGAAGTTTCTCAGAAAGCTTCTTTCTCTTTGTTATCGGAGGATATTTCCTTTGGCCCTATAGTCTTCAAAGGGATCCGAAATATCTGTTCTCAGATTCCACAGAAGTAAGGCTAGCAAAGAAATCCACGAAATACAGATGTAAGTCTGTGAGATGAATTAACAGAACACTAAGCAGTTTCTCAGAAAGCTTCTTTCCAGATTTCATCTGAGGATATTTAATTTTTCACCATAGCCCTCTATGGGCTTCCAAATATCACTTTGCCAATTCCACAAGAACTGTCTTAGCGAAAGGCTTCTTGAGGGGAAAGCTGTAACTCTGTGAGATGATTTCACAGAACACAAAGAAGTTTCTCAGAAAGCTTCTTTCTCTTTGTTATGGGAGGATATTTCCTTTGGCCCTATAGTCTTCAAAGGGATCCGAAATATCTGTTCTCAGATTCCACAGAAATAAGGCTAGCAAAGAGATCCACGAAATACAGATGTAACTCTGTGAGATGAATTAACAGAACACTAAGCAGTTTCACAGAAAGCTTCTTTCCAGATTTCATCTGAGGATATTTCCTTTTTCACCATAGCCTTCTAAGGGCTTCCAAATATCACTTTGCTAATTCCACAAGAACTGTCTTAGCGAAAGGCTTCTTGAGGGCAAAGCTGTAACTCTGTGAGATGATTTCACAGAACACAAAGAAGTTTCTCAGAAAGCTTCTTTCTCTTTGTTATCGGAGGAGATTTCCTTTGGCCCTATATTCTTCAAAGGGATCCGAAATATCTGTTCTCAGATTCCACAGAAATAAGGCTAGCAAAGAGATCCACGAAATACAGATGTAACTCTGTGAGATGAATTAACAGAACACTAAGCAGTTTCTCAGAAAGCTTCTTTCCAGATTTCATCTGAGGATATTTAATTTTTCACCATAGCCCTCTATGGGCTTCCAAATATCACTTTGCCAATTCCACAAGAACTGTCTTAGCGAAAGGCTTCTTGAGGGGAAAGCTGTAACTCTGTGAGATGATTTCACAGAACACAAAGAAGTTTCTCAGAAAGCTTCTTTCTCTTTGTTATGGGAGGATATTTCCTTTGGCCCTATAGTCTTCAAAGGGATCCGAAATATCTGTTCTCAGATTCCACAGAAATAAGGCTAGCAAAGAGATCCACGAAATACAGATGTAACTCTGTGAGATGAATTAACAGAACACTAAGCAGTTTCACAGAAAGCTTCTTTCCAGATTTCATCTGAGGATATTTCCTTTTTCACCATAGCCCTCTATGGGCTTCCAAATATCACTTTGCCAATTCCACAAGAACTGTCTTAGCGAAAGGCTTCTTGAGGGCAAAGCTGTAACTCTGTGAGATGATTTCACAGAACACAAAGAAGTTTCTCAGAAAGCTTCTTTCTCTTTGTTATCGGAGGATATTTCCTTTGGCCCTATATTCTTCAAAGGGATCCGAAATATCTGTTCTCAGATTCCACAGAAATAAGGCTAGCAAAGAGATCCACGAAATACAGATGTAACTCTGTGAGATGAATTAACAGGACACTAAGCAGTTTCTCAGAAAGCTTCTTTCCAGATTTCATCTGAGGATATTTCCTTTTACACCATAGCCCTCTATGGGCTTCCAAATATCACTTTGCCAATTCCACAAGAACTGTCTTAGCGAAAGGCTTCTTGAGGGGAAAGCTGTAACTCTGTGAGATGATTTCACAGAACACAAAGAAGTTTCTCAGAAAGCTTCTTTCTCTTTGTTATCGGAGGATATTTCCTTTGGCCCTATAGACTTCAAAGGGATCCGAAATATCTGTTCTCAGATTCCACAGAAATAAGGCTAGCAAAGAGATCCACGAAATACAGATGTAACTCTGTGAGATGAATTAACAAAACACTAAGCAGTTTCACAGAAAGCTTCTTTCCAGATTTCATCTGAGGATATTTCCTTTTTCACCATAGCCCTCTATGGGCTTCCAAATATCACTTTGCCAATTCCACAAGAACTGTCTTAGCGAAAGACTTCTTGATGGGAAAGCTGTAACTCTGTGAAATGATTTCACAGAACACAAAGAAGTTTCTCAGAAAGCTTCTTTCTCTTTGTTATCGGAGGATATTTCCTTTGGCCCTATAGTCTTCAAAGGGATCCGAAATATCTGTTCTCAGATTCCACAGAAATAAGGCTAGCAAAGAGATCCACGAAATACAGATGTAAGTCTGTGAGATGAATTAACAGAACACTAAGCAGTTTCTCAGAAAGCTTCTTTCCAGATTTCATCTGAGTATATTTCCTTTTTCACCATAGCCTTCTATGGGCTTCCTAATATCACTTTGCCAATTCCACAAGAACTGTCTTAGCGAAAGGCTTCTTGAGGGGAAAGCTGTAACTCTGTGAGATGATTTCACAGAACACAAAGAAGTTTCTTAGAAAGCTTCTTTCTCTTTGTTATCGGAGAATATTTCCTTTGGCCCTATAGTCTTCAAAGGGATCCGAAATATCTGTTCTCAGATTCTACAGAAATAAGGTTAGCAAAGAGATCCACGAAATACAGATGTAAGTCTGTGAGATGAATTAACGGAACACTAAGCAGTTTCTCAAAAAGCTTCTTTCCAGATTTCATCTGAGGATATTTCCTTTTTCACCATAGCCCACTATGGGATTCCAAATATCACTTTGCCAATTCCACAAGAACTGTCTTATCGAAAGGCTTCTTGAGGGGAAAGCTCTAACTCTGTGAGATGATTTCACAGAACACAAAGAAGTTTCTCAGAAAGCTTCTTTCTCTTTGTTATCGGAGGATATTTCCTTTGGCCCTATAGTCTTCAAAGGGATCCGAAATATCTGTTCTCAGATTCCACAGAAATAAGGCTAGCAAAGAGATCCACGAAATACAGATGTAACTCTCTGAGATGAATTAACAGAACACTAAGCAGTTTCACAGAAAGCTTCTTTCCAGATTTCATCTGAGGATATTTCCTTTTACACCATAGCCCTCTATGGGCTTCCAAATATCACTTTGCCAATTCCACAAGAACTGTCTTAGCGAAAGGCTTCTTGAGGGGAAAGCTGTAACTCTGTGAGATGATTTCACCGAACACAAAGAAGTTTCTCAGAAAGCTTCTTTCTCTTTGTTATCGGAGGATATTTCCTTTGGCCCTATAGTCTTCAAAGGGATCCGAAATATCTGTTCTCAGATTCCACAGAAATAAGGCTAGCAAAGAGATCCACGAAATACAGATGTAACTCTGTGAGATGAATTAACAGAACACTAAGCAGTTTCTCAGAAAGCTTCTTTCCAGATTTCATCTGAGGATATTTCCTTTTTCACCATAGCCTTCTATGGGCTTCCAAATATCACTTTGCCAATTCCACAAGAACTGTCTTAGCGAAAGGCTTCTTGAGGGGAAAGCTGTAACTCTGTGAGATGATTTCACAGAACACAAAGAAGTTTCTCAGAAAGCTTCTTTCTCTTTGTTATCGGAGGATATTTCCTTTGGCCCTATGGTCTTCAAAGGGATCCGAAATATCTGTTCTCAGATTCCACAGAAATAAGGTTAGCAAAGAGATCCATGAAATACAGACGTAAGTCTGTGAGATGAATTAACAGAACACTAAGCAGTTTCTCAGAAAGCTTCTTTCCAGATTTCATCTGAGGATATTTCCTTTTTCACCATAGCCCACTATGGGCTTCCAAATATCACTTTGCCAATTCCACAAGAACTGTCTTAGCGAAAGGCTTCTTGAGGGGAAAGCTGTAACTCTGTGAGATGATTTCAGAGAACACAAAGAAGTTTCTCAGAAAGCTTCTTTCTCTTTGTTATCGGAGGATATTTCCTTTGGCCCTATAGTCTTCAAAGGGATCCGAAATATCTGTTCTCAGATTCCACAGAAATAAGGCTAGCAAAGAGATCCACGAAATACAGATGTAACTCTGTGAGATGAATTAACAAGACACTAAGCAGTTTCTAAGAAAGCTTCTTTCCAGATTTCATCTGAGGATATTTCCTTTTTCACCATAGCCCTCTATGGGCTTCCAAATATAACTTTGGCAATTCCACAAGAACTGTCTTAGCGAAAGGCTTCTTGAGGGTAAAGCTGTAATTCTGTGAGATGATTTCACAGAACACAAAGAAGTTTCTCAGAAAGCTTCTTTCTCTTTGTTATCGGAGGATATTTCCTTTGGCCCTATAGTCTTCAAAGGGATCCGAAATATCTGTTCTCAGATTCCACAGAAATAAGGCTAGCAAAGAGATCCACGAAGTACAGATGTAACTCTGTGAGATGAATTAACAGAACACTAAGCAGTTTCACAGAAAGCTTCTTTCCAGATTTCATCTGAGGATATTTCCTTTTTCACCATAGCCCTCTATGGGCTTCCAAATATCACTTTGCCAATTCCACAAGAACTGTCTTAGCGAAAGGCTTCTTGAGGGGAAAGCTGTAACTCTGTGAGATGATTTCACCGAACACATAGAAGTTTCTCAGAAAGCTTCTTTCTCTTTGTTATCGGAGGATATTTCCTTTGGCCCTATAGTCTTCAAAGGGATCCGAAATATCTGTTCTCAGATTCCACAGAAATAAGGCTAGCAAAGAAATCCACGAAATACAGATGTAACTCTGTGAGATGAATTAACAGGACACTAAGCAGTTTCTCAGAAAGCTTCTTTCCAGATTTCATCTGAGGATATTTCCCTTTTCACCATAGCCCTCTATGGGCTTCCAAATATCACTTTGCCAATTCCACAAGAACTGTCTTAGCGAAAGGCTTCTTGAGGGAAAAGCTGTAACTCTGTGAGATTATTTCACAGAATACAAAGAAGTTTCTCAGAAAGCTTCTTTGTCTTTGTTATCGGAGGATATTTCCTTTGGCCCTATAGTCTTCAAAGGGATCCGAAATATCTGTTCTCAGATTCCACAGAAATAAGGCTAGCAAAGAGATCCACGAAATACAGATGTAACTCTCTGAGATGAATTAACAGAACACTAAGCAGTTTCACAGAAAGCTTCTTTCCAGATTTCATCTGAGGATATTTCCTTTTTCACCATAGCCCTCTATGGGCTTCCAAATATCACTTTGCCAATTCCACAAGAACTGTCTTAGCGAAAGGCTTCTTGAGGGGAAAGCTGTAACTCTGTGAGATGATTTCACCGAACACAAAGAAGTTTCTCAGAAAGCTTCTTTCTCTTTGTTATCGGAGGATATTTCCTTTGGCCCTATAGTCTTCAAAGGGATCCGAAATATCTGTTCTCAGATTCCACAGAAATAAGGCTAGCAAAGAGATCCACGAAATACAGATGTAACTCTGTGAGATGAATTAACAGAACACTAAGCAGTTTCTCAGAAAGCTTCTTTCCAGATTTCATCTGAGGATATTTCCTTTTTCAGCATAGCCTTCTATGGGCTTCCAAATATCACTTTGCCAATTCCACAAGAACTGTCTTAGCGAAAGGCTTCTTGAGGGGAAAGCTGTAACTCTGTGAGATGATTTCACAGAACACAAAGAAGTTTCTCAGAAAGCTTCTTTCTCTTTGTTATCGGAGGATATTTCCTTTGGCCCTATGGTCTTCAAAGGGATCCGAAATATCTGTTCTCAGATTCCACAGAAATAAGGTTAGCAAAGAGATCCATGAAATACAGACGTAAGTCTGTGAGATGAATTAACAGAACACTAAGCAGTTTCTCAGAAAGCTTCTTTCCAGATTTCATCTGAGGATATTTCCTTTTTCACCATAGCCCACTATGGGCTTCCAAATATCACTTTGCCAATTCCACAAGAACTGTCTTAGCGAAAGGCTTCTTGAGGGGAAAGCTGTAACTCTGTGAGATGATTTCAGAGAACACAAAGAAGTTTCTCAGAAAGCTTCTTTCTCTTTGTTATCGGAGGATATTTCCTTTGGCCCTATAGTCTTCAAAGGGATCCGAAATATCTGTTCTCAGATTCCACAGAAATAAGGCTAGCAAAGAGATCCACGAAATACAGATGTAACTCTGTGAGATGAATTAACAAGACACTAAGCAGTTTCTAAGAAAGCTTCTTTCCAGATTTCATCTGAGGATATTTCCTTTTTCACCATAGCCCTCTATGGGCTTCCAAATATAACTTTGGCAATTCCACAAGAACTGTCTTAGCGAAAGGCTTCTTGAGGGTAAAGCTGTAATTCTGTGAGATGATTTCACAGAACACAAAGAAGTTTCTCAGAAAGCTTCTTTCTCTTTGTTATCGGAGGATATTTCCTTTGGCCCTATAGTCTTCAAAGGGATCCGAAATATCTGTTCTCAGATTCCACAGAAATAAGGCTAGCAAAGAGATCCACGAAGTACAGATGTAACTCTGTGAGATGAATTAACAGAACACTAAGCAGTTTCACAGAAAGCTTCTTTCCAGATTTCATCTGAGGATATTTCCTTTTTCACCATAGCCCTCTATGGGCTTCCAAATATCACTTTGCCAATTCCACAAGAACTGTCTTAGCGAAAGGCTTCTTGAGGGGAAAGCTGTAACTCTGTGAGATGATTTCACCGAACACAAAGAAGTTTCTCAGAAAGCTTCTTTCTCTTTGTTATCGGAGGATATTTCCTTTGGCCCTATAGTCTTCAAAGGGATCCGAAATATCTGTTCTCAGATTCCACAGAAATAAGGCTAGCAAAGAGATCCACGAAATACAGATGTAACTCTGTGAGATGAATTAACAAGACACTAAGCAGTTTCTAAGAAAGCTTCTTTCCAGATTTCATCTGAGGATATTTCCTTTTTCACCATAGCCCTCTATGGGCTTCCAAATATAACTTTGGCAATTCCACAAGAACTGTCTTAGCGAAAGGCTTCTTGAGGGGAAAGCTGTAACTCTGTGAGATGATTTCAGAGAACACAAAGAAGTTTCTCAGAAAGCTTCTTTCTCTTTGTTATCGGAGGATATTTCCTTTGGCCCTATAGTCTTCAAAGGGATCCGAAATATCTGTTCTCAGATTCCACAGAAATAAGGCTAGCAAAGAGATCCACGAAATACAGATGTAACTCTGTGAGATGAATTAACAAGACACTAAGCAGTTTCTAAGAAAGCTTCTTTCCAGATTTCATCTGAGGATATTTCCTTTTTCACCATAGCCCTCTATGGGCTTCCAAATATAACTTTGGCAATTCCACAAGAACTGTCTTAGCGAAAGGCTTCTTGAGGGTAAAGCTGTAATTCTGTGAGATGATTTCACAGAACACAAAGAAGTTTCTCAGAAAGCTTCTTTCTCTTTGTTATCGGAGGATATTTCCTTTGGCCCTATAGTCTTCAAAGGGATCCGAAATATCTGTTCTCAGATTCCACAGAAATAAGGCTAGCAAAGAGATCCACGAAGTACAGATGTAACTCTGTGAGATGAATTAACAGAACACTAAGCAGTTTCACAGAAAGCTTCTTTCCAGATTTCATCTGAGGATATTTCCTTTTTCACCATAGCCCTCTATGGGCTTCCAAATATCACTTTGCCAATTCCACAAGAACTGTCTTAGCGAAAGGCTTCTTGAGGGGAAAGCTGTAACTCTGTGAGATGATTTCACCGAACACAAAGAAGTTTCTCAGAAAGCTTCTTTCTCTTTGTTATCGGAGGATATTTCCTTTGGCCCTATAGTCTTCAAAGGGATCCGAAATATCTGTTCTCAGATTCCACAGAAATAAGGCTAGCAAAGAAATCCACGAAATATAGATGTAACTCTGTGAGATGAATTAACAGGACACTAAGCAGTTTCTCAGAAAGCTTCTTTCCAGATTTCATCTGAGGATATTTCCCTTTTCACCATAGCCCTCTATGGGCTTCCAAATATCACTTTGCCAATTCCACAAGAACTGTCTTAGCGAAAGGCTTCTTGAGGGAAAAGCTGTAACTCTGTGAGATTATTTCACAGAATACAAAGAAGTTTCTCAGAAAGCTTCTTTGTCTTTGTTATCGGAGGATATTTCCTTTGGCCCTATAGTCTTCAAAGGGATCCGAAATATCTGTTCTCAGATTCCACAGAAATAAGGCTAGCAAAGAGATCCACGAAATACAGATGTAACTCTGTGAGATGAATTAACAGAACACTAAGCAGTTTCTCAGAAAGCTTCTTTCCAGATTTCATCTGAGGATATTTAATTTTTCACCATAGCCCTCTATGGGCTTCCAAATATCACTTTGCCAATTCCACAAGAACTGTCTTAGCGAAAGGCTTCTTGAGGGGAAAGCTGTAACTCTGTGAGATGATTTCACAGAACACAAAGAAATTTCTCAGAAAGCTTCTTTCTCTTTGTTATCGGAGGATATTTCCTTTGGCCCTATAGACTTCAAAGGGATCCGAAATATCTGTTCTCAGATTCCAGAGAAATAAGGCTAGCAAAGAAATCCACGAATTACAGATGTAAGTCTGTGAGATGAATTAACAGATCACTAAGCAGTTTCTCAGAAAGCTTCTTTCCAGATTTCATCTGAGGATATTTCCGTTTTCACCATAGCCCTCTATGGGCTTCCAAATATCACTTTGCCAATTCCACAAGAACTGTCTTAGCGAAAGGCTTCTTGAGGGGAAAGCTGTAACTCTGTGAGATGATTTCACAGAACACAAAGAAGTTTCTCAGAAAGCTTCTTTCTCTTTGTTATCGGAGGATATTTCCTTTGGCCCTATAGTCTTCAAAGGGATCCGAAATATCTGTTCTCAGATTCCACAGAAATAAGGCTAGCAAAGAAATCCACGAAATACAGATGTAAGTCTGTGAGATGAATTAACAGAACACTAAGCAGTTTCTCAGAAAGCTTCTTTCCAGATTTCATCTGAGGATATTTAATTTTTCACCATAGCCCTCTATGGGCTTCCAAATATCACTTTGCCAATTCCACAAGAACTGTCTTAGCTAAAGGCTTCTTGAGGGGAAAGCTGTAACTCTGTGAGATGATTTCACAGAACACAAAGAAGTTTCTCAGAAAGCTTCTTTCTCTTTGTTATGGGAGGATATTTCCTTTGGCCCTATAGTCTTCAAAGGGATCCGAAATATCTGTTCTCAGATTCCACAGAAATAAGGCTAGCAAAGAGATCCACGAAATACAGATGTAACTCTGTGAGATGAATTAACAGAACACTAAGCAGTTTCACAGAAAGCTTCTTTCCAGATTTCATCTGAGGATATTTCCTTTTTCACCATAGCCCTCTAAGGGCTTCCAAATATCACTTTGCTAATTCCACAAGAACTGTCTTAGCGAAAGGCTTCTTGAGGGCAAAGCTGTAACTCTGTGAGATGATTTCACAGAACACAAAGAAGTTTCTCAGAAAGCTTCTTTCTCTTTGTTATCGGAGGAGATTTCCTTTGGCCCTATATTCTTCAAAGGGATCCGAAATATCTGTTCTCAGATTCCACAGAAATAAGGCTAGCAAAGAGATCCACGAAATACAGATGTAACTCTGTGAGATGAATTAACAGAACACTAAGCAGTTTCTCAGAAAGCTTCTTTCCAGATTTCATCTGAGGATATTTAATTTTTCACCATAGCCCTCTATGGGCTTCCAAATATCACTTTGCCAATTCCACAAGAACTGTCTTAGCGAAAGGCTTCTTGAGGGGAAAGCTGTAACTCTGTGAGATGATTTCACAGAACACAAAGAAGTTTCTCAGAAAGCTTCTTTCTCTTTGTTATGGGAGGATATTTCCTTTGGCCCTATAGTCTTCAAAGGGATCCGAAATATCTGTTCTCAGATTCCACAGAAATAAGGCTAGCAAAGAGATCCACGAAATACAGATGTAACTCTGTGAGATGAATTAACAGAACACTAAGCAGTTTCACAGAAAGCTTCTTTCCAGATTTCATCTGAGGATATTTCCTTTTTCACCATAGCCCTCTATGGGCTTCCAAATATCACTTTGCCAATTCCACAAGAACTGTCTTAGCGAAAGGCTTCTTGAGGGCAAAGCTGTAACTCTGTGAGATGATTTCACAGAACTCAAAGAAGTTTCTCAGAAAGCTTCTTTCTCTTTGTTATCGGAGGATATTTCCTTTGGCCCTATATTCTTCAAAGGGATCCGAAATATCTGTTCTCAGATTCCACAGAAATAAGGCTAGCAAAGAGATCCACGAAATACAGATGTAACTCTGTGAGATGAATTAACAGGACACTAAGCAGTTTCTCAGAAAGCTTCTTTCCAGATTTCATCTGAGGATATTTCCTTTTACACCATAGCCCTCTATGGGCTTCCAAATATCACTTTGCCAATTCCACAAGAACTGTCTTAGCGAAAGGCATCTTGAGGGGAAAGCTGTAACTCTGTGAGATGATTTCACAGAACACAAAGAAGTTTCTCAGAAAGCTTCTTTCTCTTTGTTATCGGAGGATATTTCCTTTGGCCCTATAGACTTCAAAGGGATCCGAAATATCTGTTCTCAGATTCCACAGAAATAAGGCTAGCAAAGAGATCCACGAAATACAGATGTAACTCTGTGAGATGAATTAACAAAACACTAAGCAGTTTCACAGAAAGCTTCTTTCCAGATTTCATCTGAGGATATTTCCTTTTTCACCATAGCCCTCTATGGGCTTCCAAATATAACTTTGGCAATTCCACAAGAACTGTCTTAGCGAAAGGCTTCTTGAGGGGAAAGCTGTAACTCTGTGAAGTGATTTCACAGAACACAAAGAAGTTTCTCAGAAAGCTTCTTTCTCTTTGTTATCGGAGGATATTTCCTTTGGCCCTATAGTCTTCAAAGGGATCCGAAATATCTGTTCTCAGATTCCACAGAAATAAGGCTAGCAAAGAGATCCACGAAATACAGATGTAAGTCTGTGAGATGAATTAACAGAACACTAAGCAGTTTCTCAGAAAGCTTCTTTCCAGATTTCATCTGAGTATATTTCCTCTTTCACCATAGCCTTCTATGGGCTTCCTAATATCACTTTGCCAATTCCACAAGAACTGTCTTAGCGAAAGGCTTCTTGAGGGGAAAGCTGTAACTCTGTGAGATGATTTCACAGAACACAAAGAAGTTTCTTAGAAAGCTTCTTTCTCTTTGTTATCGGAGAATATTTCCTTTGGCCCTATAGTCTTCAAAGGGATCCGAAATATCTGTTCTCAGATTCTACAGAAATAAGGTTAGCAAAGAGATCCACGAAATACAGATGTAAGTCTGTGAGATGAATTAACGGAACACTAAGCAGTTTCTCAAAAAGCTTCTTTCCAGATTTCATCTGAGGATATTTCCTTTTTCACCATAGCCCACTATGGGATTCCAAATATCACTTTGCCAATTCCACAAGAACTGTCTTATCGAAAGGCTTCTTGAGGGGAAAGCTGTAACTCTGTGAGATGATTTCACAGAACACAAAGAAGTTTCTCAGAAAGCTTCTTTCTCTTTGTTATCGGAGGATATTTCCTTTGGCCCTATAGTCTTCAAAGGGATCCGAAATATCTGTTCTCAGATTCCACAGAAATAAGGTTAGCAAAGAGATCCACGAAATACAGACGTAAGTCTGTGAGATGAATTAACAGAACACTAAGCAGTTTCTCAGAAAGCTTCTTTCCAGATTTCATCTGAGGATATTTCCTTTTTCACCATAGCCCACTATGGGCTTCCAAATATCACTTTGCCAATTCCACAAGAACTGTCTTAGCGAAAGGCTTCTTGAGGGGAAAGCTGTAACTCTGTGAGATGATTTCAGAGAACACAAAGAAGTTTCTCAGAAAGCTTCTTTCTCTTTGTTATCGGAGGATATTTCCTTTGGCCCTATAGTCTTCAAAGGGATCCGAAATATCTGTTCTCAGATTCCACAGAAATAAGGCTAGCAAAGAGATCCACGAAATACAGATGTAACTCTGTGAGATGAATTAACAAGACACTAAGCAGTTTCTAAGAAAGCTTCTTTCCAGATTTCATCTGAGGATATTTCCTTTTTCACCATAGCCCTCTAAGGGCTTCCAAATATAACTTTGGCAATTCCACAAGAACTGTCTTAGCGAAAGGCTTCTTGAGGGTAAAGCTGTAATTCTGTGAGATGATTTCACAGAACACAAAGAAGTTTCTCAGAAAGCTTCTTTCTCTTTGTTATCGGAGGATATTTCCTTTGGCCCTATAGTCTTCAAAGGGATCCGAAATATCTGTTCTCAGATTCCACAGAAATAAGGCTAGCAAAGAGATCCACGAAGTACAGATGTAACTCTGTGAGATGAATTAACAGAACACTAAGCAGTTTCACAGAAAGCTTCTTTCCAGATTTCATCTGAGGATATTTCCTTTTTCACCATAGCCCTCTATGGGCTTCCAAATATAACTTTGGCAATTCCACAAGAACTGTCTTAGCGAAAGGCTTCTTGAGGGGAAAGCTGTAACTCTGTGAGATGATTTCACCGAACACAAAGAAGTTTCTCAGAAAGCTTCTTTCTCTTTGTTATCGGAGGATATTTCCTTTGGCCCTATAGTCTTCAAAGGGATCCGAAATATCTGTTCTCAGATTCCACAGAAATAAGGCTAGCAAAGAGATCCACGAAATACAGATGTAACTCTGAGAGATGAATTAACAGGACACTAAGCAGTTTCTCAGAAAGCTTCTTTCCAGATTTCATCTGAGGATATTTCCCTTTTCACCATAGCCCTCTATGGGCTTCCAAATATCACTTTGCCAATTCCACAAGAACTGTCTTAGCGAAAGGCTTCTTGAGGGGAAAGCTGTAACTCTGTGAGATGATTTCACAGAACACAAAGAAGTTTCTCAGAAAGCTTCTTTCTCTTTGTCATCTGAGGATATTTCCTTTGGCCCTATAGTCTTCAAAGAGATCCGAAATATCTGTTCTCAGATTCCACAGAAATAAGGCTAGCAAAGAGATCCACGAAATACAGATGTAACTCTCTGAGATGAATTAACAGAACACTAAGCAGTTTCTCAGAAAGCTTCTTTCCAGATTTCATCTGAGGATATTTCCTTTTTCACCATAGCCCTCTATGGGCTTCCAAATATCACTTTGCCAATTCCACAAGAACTGTCTTAGCGAAAGGCTTCTTGAGGGGAAAGCTGTAACTCTGTGAGATGATTTAACAGAACACAAAGAAGTTTCTCAGAAAGCTTCTTTCTCTTTGTTATGGGAGGATATTTCCTTTGGCCCTATAGTCTTCAAAGGGATCCGAAATATCTGTTCTCAGATTCCACAGAAATAAGGCTAGCAAAGAGATCCACGAAGTACAGATGTAACTCTGTGAGATGAATTAACAGAACACTAAGCAGTTTCACAGAAAGCTTCTTTCCAGATTTCATCTGAGGATATTTCCTTTTTCACCATAGCCCTCTATGGGCTTCCAAATATCACTTTGCCAATTCCACAAGAACTGTCTTAGCGAAAGGCTTCTTGAGGGCAAAGCTGTAACTCTGTGAGATGATTTCACAGAACACAAAGAAGTTTCTCAGAAAGCTTCTTTCTCTTTGTTATCGGAGGATATTTCCTTTGGCCCTATAGTCTTCAAAGGGATCCGAAATATCTGTTCTCAGATTCCACAGAAATAAGGCTAGCAAAGAGATCCACGAAATACAGATATAACTCTGTGAGATGAATTAACAGGACACTAAGCAGTTTCTCAGAAAGCTTCTTTCCAGATTTCATCTGAGGATATTTCCTTTTACACCATAGCCCTCTATGGGCTTCCAAATATCACTTTGCCAATTCCACAAGAACTGTCTTAGCGAAAGGCTTCTTGAGGGGAAAGCTGTAACTCTGTGAGATGATTTCACAGAACACAAAGAAGTTTCTCAGAAAGCTTCTTTCTCTTTGTTATCGGAGGATATTTCCTTTGGCCCTATAGACTTCAAAGGGATCCGAAATATCTGTTCTCAGATTCCACAGAAATAAGGCTAGCAAAGAGATCCACGAAATACAGATGTAACTCTGTGAGATGAATTAACAGAACACTAAGCAGTTTCACAGAAAGCTTCTTTCCAGATTTCATCTGAGGATATTTCCTTTTTCACCATAGCCCTCTATGGGCTTCCAAATATCACTTTGCTAATTCCACAAGAACTGTCTTAGCGAAAGGCTTCTTGAGGGGAAAGCTGTAACTCTGTGAAATGATTTCACAGAACACAAAGAAGTTTCTCAGAAAGCTTCTTTCTCTTTGTTATCGGAGGATATTTCCTTTGGCCCTATAGTCTTCAAAGGGATCCGAAATATCTGTTCTCAGATTCCACAGAAATAAGGCTAGCAAAGAGATCCACGAAATACAGATGTAAGTCTGTGAGATGAATTAACAGAACACTAAGCAGTTTCTCAGAAAGCTTCTTTCCAGATTTCATCTGAGGATATTTCCTTTTTCACCATAGCCTTCTATGGGCTTCCTAATATCACTTTGCCAATTCCACAAGAACTGTCTTAGCGAAAGGCTTCTTGAGGGGAAAGCTGTAACTCTGTGAGATGATTTCACAGAACACAAAGAAGTTTCTTAGAAAGCTTCTTTCTCTTTGTTATCGGAGGATATTTCCTTTGGCCCTATAGTCTTCAAAGGGATCCGAAATATCTGTTCTCAGATTCTACAGAAATAAGGTTAGCAAAGAGATCCACGAAATACAGATGTAAGTCTGTGAGATGAATTAACAGAACACTAAGCAGTTTCTCAAAAAGCTTCTTTCCAGATTTCATCTGAGGATATTTCCTTTTTCACCATAGCCCACTATGGGATTCCAAATATCACTTTGCCAATTCCACAAGAACTGTCTTATCGAAAGGCTTCTTGAGGGGAAAGCTGTAACTCTGTGAGATGATTTCACAGAACACAAAGAAGTTTCTCAGAAAGCTTCTTTCTCTTTGTTATCGGAGGATATTTCCTTTGGCCCTATAGTCTTCAAAGGGATCCGAAATATCTGTTCTCAGATTCCACAGAAATAAGGCTAGCAAAGAGATCCACGAAATACAGATGTAACTCTCTGAGATGAATTAACAGAACACTAAGCAGTTTCACAGAAAGCTTCTTTCCAGATTTCATCTGAGGATATTTCCTTTTTCACCATAGCCCTCTATGGGCTTCCAAATATCACTTTGCCAATTCCACAAGAACTGTCTTAGCGAAAGGCTTCTTGAGGGGAAAGCTGTAACTCTGTGAGATGATTTCACAGAACACAAAGAAGTTTCTCAGAAAGCTTCTTTCTCTTTGTTATGGGAGGATATTTCCTTTGGCCCTATAGTCTTCAAAGGGATCCGAAATATCTGTTCTCAGATTCCACAGAAATAAGGCTAGCAAAGAGATCCACGAAATACAGATGTAACTCTGTGAGATGAATTAACAGAACACTAAGCAGTTTCTCAGAAAACTTCTTTCCAGATTTCATCTGAGGATATTTCCTTTTTCACCATAGCCCTCTATGGGCTTCCAAATATCACTTTGCCAATTCCACAAGAACTGACTTAGCGAAAGGCTTCTTGAGGGGAAAGCTGTAACTCTGTGAGATGATTTCACAGAACACAAAGAAGTTTCTCAGAAAGCTTCTTTCTCTTTGTTATCGGAGGATATTTCCTTTGGCCCTATAGTCTTCAAAGGGATCCGAAATATCTGTTCTCAGATTCCACAGAAATAAGGCTAGCAAAGAGATCCACGAAATACAGATGTAACTCTGTGAGATGAATTAACAGGACACTAAGCAATTTCTCAGAAAGCATCTTTCCAGATTTCATCTGAGGATATTTCCTTTTACACCATAGCCCTCTATGGGCTTCCAAATATCACTTTGCCACTTCCACAAGAACTGTCTTAGCGAAAGGCTTCTTGAGGGGAAAGCTGTAACTCTGTGAGATGATTTCACAGAACACAAAGAAGTTTCTCAGAAAGCTTCTTTCTCTTTGTTATCGGAGGATATTTCCTTTGGCCCTATAGTCTTCAAAGGGATCCGAAATATCTGTTCTCAGATTCCACAGAAATAAGGCTAGCAAAGATATCCACGAAATACAGATGTAACTCTGTGAGATGAATTAACAGAACACTAAGCAGTTTCTCAGAAAGCTTCTTTCCAGATTTCATCTGAGGATATTTCCTTTTTCACCATAGCCCTCTATGGCTTCCAAATATAACTTTGCCAATTCCACAAGAACTGTCTTAGAGAAAGGCTTCTTGAGGGCAAAGTTGTAACTCTGTGAGATGATTTCACAGAACACAAATAAGTTTCTCAGAAAGCTTCTTTCTCTTTGTTATCGGAGGATATTTCCTTTGGCCCTATAGTCTTCAAAGGGATCCGAAATATCTGTTCTCAGATTCCACAGAAATAAGGCTAGCAAAGAGATCCACGAAATACAGATGTAACTCTGTGAGATGAATTAACAGGACACTAAGCAGTTTCTCAGAAAGCTTCTTTCCAGATTTCATTTGAGGATATTTCCTTTTACACCATAGCCCTCTATGGGCTTCCAAATATCACTTTGCCACTTCCACAAGAACTGTCTTAGCGAAAGGCTTCTTGAGGGGAAAGCTGTAACTCTGTGAGATGATTTCACAGAACACAAAGAAGTTTCTCAGAAAGCTTCTTTCTCTTTGTTATCGGAGGATATTTCCTTTGGCCCTATAGTCTTCAAAGGGATCCGAAATATCTGTTCTCAGATTCCACAGAAATAAGGCTAGCAAAGAGATCCACGAAATACAGATGTAACTCTGTGAGATGAATTAACAGAACACTAAGCAGTTTCTCAGAAAGCTTCTTTCCAGATTTCATCTGAGGATATTTCCTTTTTCACCATAGCCCTCTATGGCTTCCAAATATAACTTTGCCAATTCCACAAGAACTGTCTTAGAGAAAGGCTTCTTGAGGGCAAAGCTGTAACTCTGTGAGATGATTTCACAGAACACAAAGAAGTTTCTCAGAAAGCTTCTTTCTCTTTGTTTTCGTAGGATATTTCCTTTGGCCCTATAGTCTTCAAAGGGATCCGAAATATCTGTTCTCAGATTCCACAGAAATAAGGCTAGCAAAGAGATCCACGAAATACAGATGTAACTCTGTGAGATGAATTAACAGGACACTAAGCAGTTTCTCAGAAAGCTTCTTTCCAGATTTCATTTGAGGATATTTCCTTTTACACCATAGCCCTCTATGGGCTTCCAAATATCACTTTGCCAATTCCACAAGAACTGTCTTAGCGAAAGGCTTCTTGAGGGGAAAGCTGTAACTCTGTGAGATGATTTCACAGAACACAAAGAAGTTTCTCAGAAAGCTTCTTTCTCTTTGTTATCGGAGGATATTTCCTTTGGCCCTATAGTCTTCAAAGGGATGCGAAATATCTGTTCTCAGATTCCACAGAAATAAGGCTAGCAAAGAGATCCACGAAATACAGATGTAACTCTGTGAGATGAATTAACAGAACACTAAGCAGTTTCACAGAAAGCTTCTTTCCAGATTTCATCTGAGGATATTTCCTTTTTCACCATAGCCCTCTATGGGCTTCCAAATATCACTTTGCCAATTCCACAAGAACTGTCTTAGCGAAAGGCTTCTTGAGGGGAAAGCTGTAACTCTGTGAGATGATTTCAAAGAACACAAAGAAGTTTCTCAGAAAGCTTCTTTCTCTTTGTTATCGGAGGATATTTCCTTTAGCCCCATATTCTTCAAAGGGATCCGAAATATCTGTTCTCAGATTCCACAGAAATAAGGCTAGCAAAGAGATCCACGAAATACAGATGTAACTCTGTGAGATGAATTAACAGGACACTAAGCAGTTTCTCAGAAAGCTTCTTTCCAGATTTCATCTGAGGATATTTCCTTTTACACCATAGCCCTCTATGGGCTTCCAAATATCACTTTGCCAATTCCACAAGAACTGTCTTAGCGAAAGGCTTCTTGAGGGGAAAGCTGTAACTCTGTGAGATGATTTCACAGAACACAAAGAAGTTTCTCAGAAAGCTTCTTTCTCTTTGTTATCGGAGGATATTTCCTTTGGCCCTATAGACCTCAAAGGGATCCGAAATATCTGTTCTCAGATTCCACAGAAATAAGGCTAGCAAAGAGATCCACGAAATACAGATGTAACTCTATGAGATGAATTAACAAAACAATAAGCAGTTTCACAGAAAGCTTCTTTCCAGATTTCATCTGAGGATATTTCCTTTTTCACCATAGCCCTCTATGGGCTTCCAAATATCACTTTGCCAATTCCACAAGAACTGTCTTAGCGAAAGGCTTCTTGAGGGGAAAGCTGTAACTCTGTGAGATGATTTCACAGAACACAAAGAAGTTTCTCAGAAAGCTTCTTTCTCTTTGTTATCGGAGGATATTTCCTTTGGCCCTATAGTCTTCAAAGGGATCCGAAATATCTGTTCTCAGATTCCACAGAAATAAGGCTAGCAAAGAGATCCACGAAATACAGGTGTAACTCTCTGAGATGAATTAACAGAACACTAAGCAGTTTCTCAGAAAGCTTCTTTCCAGATTTCATCTGAGGATATTTCCTTTTTCACCATAGCCTTCTATGGGCTTCCAAATATCACTTTGCCAATTCCACAAGAACTGTCTTAGCGAAAGGCTTCTTGAGGGGAAAGCTGTAACTCTGTGAGATGATTTCACAGAACACAAAGAAGTTTCTCAGAAAGCTTCTTTCTCTTTGTTATCGGAGGATATTTCCTTTGGCCCTATAGTCTTCAAAGGGATACGAAATATCTCTTCTCAGATTCTACAGAAATAAGGTGAGCAAAGAGATCCACGAAATACAGATGTAAGTCTGTGAGATGAATTAACAGAACACTAAGCAGTTTCTCAGAAAGCTTCTTTCCAGATTTCATCTTAGGATATCTCCTTTTTCACCATAGCCCACTAGGGGCTTCCAAATATCACTTTGCAAATTCCACAAGAACTGTCTTAGCGAAAGGCTTCTTGAGGGGAAAGCTGTAACTCTGTGAGATGATTTCACAGAACACAAAGAAGTTTCTCAGAAAGCTTCTTTCTCTTTGTTATCGGAGGATATTTCCTTTGGCCCTATAGTCTTCAAAGGGATCCGAAATATCTGTTCTCAGATTCCACAGAAATAAGGCTAGCAAAGAGATCCACGAAATACAGATGTAACTCTCTGAGATGAATTAACAGAACACTAAGCAGTTTCACAGAACGCTTCTTTCCAGATTTCATCTGAGGATATTTCCTTTTTCACCATAGCCCTCTATGGGCTTCCAAATATCACTTTCACAATTCCACAAGAACTGTCTTAGCGAAAGGCTTCTTGAGGGGAAAGCTGTAACTCTGTGAGATGATTTCACAGAACACAAAGAAGTTTCTCAGAAAGCTTCTTTGTCTTTGTTATCGGAGGATATTTCCTTTGGCCCTATAGTCTTCAAAGGGATCCGAAATATCTGTTCTCAGATTCCACAGAAATAAGGCTAGCAAAGAGATCCACGAAATACAGATGTAACTCTGTGAGATGAATTAACAGGACACTAAGCAGTTTCTAAGAAAGCTTCTTTCCAGATTTCATCTGAGGATATTTCCTTTTTCACCATAGCCCTCTATGGGCTTCCAAATATAACTTTGGCAATTCCACAAGAACTGTCTGAGCGAAAGGCTTCTTGAGGGGAAAGATGTAATTCTGTGAGATGATTTCACAGAACACAAAGAAGTTTCTCAGAAAGCTTCTTTCTCTTTGTTATCGGAGGATATTTCCTTTGGCCCTATAGTCTTCAAAGGGATCCGAAATATCTGTTCTCAGATTCCACAGAAATAAGGCTAGCAAAGAGATCCACGAAATACAGATGTAACTCTGAGAGATGAATTAACAGAACACTAAGCAGTTTCTCAGAAAGCTTCTTTCCAGATTTCATCTGAGGATATTTCCTTTTTCACCATAGCCCTCTATGGGCTTCCAAATATCACTTTGCCAATTCCACAAGAACTGTCTTAGCGAAAGGCTTCTTGAGGGGAAAGCTGTAACTCTGTGAGATGATTTCACAGAACACAAAGAAGTTTCTCAGAAAGCTTCTTTCTCTTTGTTATCGGAGGATATTTCCTTTGGCCCTATAGACTTCAAAGGGATACGAAATATCTGTTCTCAGATTCCAGAGAAATAAGGCTAGCAAAGAAATCCACGAATTACAGATGTAAGTCTGTGAGATGAATTAACAGAACACTAAGCAGTTTCTCAGAAAGCTTCTTTCCAGATTTCATCTGAGGATACTTCCTTTTTCACCATAGCCCTCTATGGGCTTCCAAATATCACTTTCCCAATTCCACAAGAACTGTCTTAGCGAAAGGCTTCTTGAGGGGAAAGCTGTAACTCTGTGAGATTATTTCACAGAATACAAAGAAGTTTCTCAGAAAGCTTCTTTGTCTTTGTTATCGGAGGATATTTCCTTTGGCCCTATAGTCTTCAAAGGGATCCGA
This sequence comes from Macaca nemestrina, assembly GCF_043159975.1. Lineage (NCBI taxonomy): Eukaryota > Metazoa > Chordata > Mammalia > Primates > Cercopithecidae > Macaca > Macaca nemestrina. The sequence continues at coordinate 55,810,395 of NC_092129.1, read as the reverse complement.
AATATCTGTTCTCAGATTCCACAGAAATAAGGCTAGCAAAGAGATCCACGAAATACAGATGTAACTCTGTGAGATGAATTAACAGAACACTAAGCAGTTTCTCAGAAAGCTTCTTTCCAGATTTCATCTGAGGATATTTCCTTTTTCACCATAGCCCTCTATGGGCTTCCAAATATAACTTTGCCACTTCCACAAGAACTGTCTTAGCGAAAGGCTTCTTGAGGGGAAAGCTGTAACTCTGTGAGATGATTTCACAGAACACAAAGAAGTTTCTCAGAAAGCTTCTTTCTCTTTGTTATCGGAGGATATTTCCTTTGGCCCTATAGTCTTCAAAGGGATCCGAAATATCTGTTCTCAGATTCCACAGAAATAAGGCTAGCAAAGAGATCCACGAAATACAGATGTAACTCTGTGAGATGAATTAACAGAACACTAAGCAGTTTCTCAGAAAGCTTCTTTCCAGATTTCATCTGAGGATATTTCCTTTTTCACCATAGCCCTCTATGGCTTCCAAATATAACTTTGCCAATTCCACAAGAACTGTCTTAGAGAAAGGCTTCTTGAGGGCAAAGCTGTAACTCTGTGAGATGATTTCACAGAACACAAAGAAGTTTCTCAGAAAGCTTCTTTCTCTTTGTTATCGGAGGATATTTCCTTTGGCCCTATAGTCTTCAAAGGGATCCGAAATATCTGTTCTCAGATTCCACAGAAATAAGGATAGCAAAGAGATCCACGAAATACAGATGTAACTCTGTGAGATGAATTAACAGGACACTAAGCAGTTTCTCAGAAAGCTTCTTTCCAGATTTCATTTGAGGATATTTCCTTTTACACCATAGCCCTCTATGGGCTTCCAAATATCACTTTGCCAATTCCACAAGAACTGTCTTAGCGAAAGGCTTCTTGAGGGGAAAGCTGTAACTCTGTGAGATGATTTCACAGAACACAAAGAAGTTTCTCAGAAAGCTTCTTTCTCTTTGTTATCGGAGGATATTTCCTTTGGCCCTATAGTCTTCAAAGGGATGCGAAATATCTGTTCTCAGATTCCACAGAAATAAGGCTAGCAAAGAGATCCACGAAATACAGATGTAACTCTGTGAGATGAATTAACAGAACACTAAGCAGTTTCACAGAAAGCTTCTTTCCAGATTTCATCTGAGGATATTTCCTTTTTCACCATAGCCCTCTATGGGCTTCCAAATATCACTTTGCCAATTCCACAAGAACTGTCTTAGCGAAAGGCTTCTTGAGGGGAAAGCTGTAACTCTGTGAGATGATTTCACAGAACACAAAGAAGTTTCTCAGAAAGCTTCTTTCTCTTTGTTATCGGAGGATATTTCCTTTGGCCCTATAGTCTTCAAAGGGATCCGAAATATCTGTTCTCAGATTCCACAGAAATAAGGCTAGCAAAGAGATCCACGAAATACAGATGTAACTCTCTGAGATGAATTAACAGAACACTAAGCAGTTTCTCAGAAAGCTTCTTTCCAGATTTCATCTGAGCATATTTCCTTTTTCACCATAGCCTTCTATGGGCTTCCAAATATCACTTTGCCAATTCCACAAGAACTGTCTTAGCGAAAGGCTTCTTGAGGGGAAAGCTGTAACTCTGTGAGATGATTTCACAGAACACAAAGAAGTTTCTCAGAAAGCTTCTTTCTCTTTGTTATCGGAGGATATTTCCTTTGGCCCTATAGTCTTCAAAGGGATCCGAAATATCTGTTCTCAGATTCTACAGAAATAAGGTTAGCCAAGAGATCCACGAAATACAGATGTAAGTCTGTGAGATGAATTAACAGAACACTAAGCAGTTTCTCAGAAAGCTTCTTTCCAGATTTCATCTTAGGATATTTCCTTTTTCACCATAGCCCACTATGGGCTTCCAAATATCACTTTCACAATTCCACAAGAACTGTCTTAGCGAAAGGCTTCTTGAGGGGAAAGCTGTAACTCTGTGAGATGATTTCACAGAACACAAAGAAGTTCCTCAGAAAGCTTCTTTCTCTTTGTTATCGGAGGATATTTCCTTTGGCCCTATAGTCTTCAAAGGGATCCGAAATATCTGTTCTCAGATTCCACAGAAATAAGGCTAGCAAAGAGATCCACGAAATACAGATGTAACTCTCTGAGATGAATTAACAGAACACTAAGCAGTTTCACAGAACGCTTCTTTCCAGATTTCATCTGAGGATATTTCCTTTTTCACCATAGCCCTCTATGGGCTTCCAAATATAACTTTGGCAATTCCACAAGAACTGTCTTAGCGAAAGGCATCTTGAGGGGAAAGCTGTAACTCTGTGAGATGATTTCACAGAACACAAAGAAGTTTCTCAGAAAGCTTCTTTCTCTTTGTTATCGGAGGATATTTCCTTTGGCCCTGTAGTCTTCAAAGGGATCCGAAATATCTGTTCTCAGATTCCACAGAAATAAGGCTAGCAAAGAGATCCACGAAATACAGATGTAACTCTGTGAGATGAATTAACAGAACACTAAGCAGTTTCTCAGAAAGCTTCTTTCCAGATTTCATCTGAGGATATTTCCTTTTTCACCATAGCCTTCTATGGGCTTCCAAATATCACTTTGCCAATTCCACAAGAACTGTCTTAGCGAAAGGCTTCTTGAGGGGAAAGCTGTAACTCTGTGAGATGATTTCACAGAACACAAAGAAGTTTCTCAGAAAGCTTCTTTCTCTTTGTTATCGGAGGATATTTCCTTTGGCCCTATAGTCTTCAAAGGGATCCGAAATATCTGTTCTCAGATTCCACAGAAATAAGGCTAGCAAAGAGATCCACGAAATACAGATGTAACTCTGTGAGATGAATTAACAGGACACTAAGCAGTTTCTAAGAAAGCTTCTTTCCAGATTTCATCTGAGGATATTTCCTTTTTCACCATAGCCCTCTATGGGCTTCCAAATATAACTTTGGCAATTCCACAAGAACTGTCTTAGCGAAAGGCTTCTTGAGGGTAAAGCAGTAATTCTGTGAGATGATTTCACAGAACACAAAGAAGTTTCTCAGAAAGCTTCTTTCTCTTTGTTATCGGAGGATATTTCCTTTGGCCCTATAGTCTTCAAAGGGATCCGAAATATCTGTTCTCAGATTCCACAGAAATAAGGCTAGCAAAGAGATCCACGAAATACAGATGTAACTCTGAGAGATGAATTAACAGAACACTAAGCAGTTTCTCAGAAAGCTTCTTTCCAGATTTCATCTGAGGATATTTCCTTTTTCACCATAGCCCTCTATGGGCTTCCAAATATCACTTTGCCAATTCCACAAGAACTGTCTTAGCGAAAGGCTTCTTGAGGGGAAAGCTGTAACTCTGTGAGATGATTTCACAGAACACAAAGAAGTTTCTCAGAAAGATTCTTTCTCTTTGTTATCGGAGGATATTTCCTATGGCCCTATAGACTTCAAAGGGATACGAAATATCTGTTCTCAGATTCCAGAGAAATAAGGCTAGCAAAGAAATCCACGAATTACAGATGTAAGTCTGTGAGATGAATTAACAGAACACTAAGCAGTTTCTCAGAAAGCTTCTTTCCAGATTTCATCTGAGGATATTTCCTTTTTCACCATAGCCCTCTATGGGCTTCCAAATATCACTTTCACAATTCCACAAGAACTGTCTTAGCGAAAGGCTTCTTGAGGGGAAAGCTGTAACTCTGTGAGATTATTTCACAGAATACAAAGAAGTTTCTCAGAAAGCTTCTTTGTCTTTGTTATCGGAGGATATTTCCTTTGGCCCTATAGTCTTCAAAGGGATCCGAAATATCTGTTCTCAGATTCCACAGAAATAAGGCTAGCAAAGAGATCCACGAAATACAGATGTAACTCTGTGAGATGAATTAACAGAACACTAAGCAGTTTCTCAGAAAGCTTCTTTCCAGATTTCATCTGAGGATATTTCCTTTTTCACCATAGCCCTCTATGGGCTTCCAAATATAACTTTGCCACTTCCACAAGAACTGTCTTAGCGAAAGGCTTCTTGAGGGGAAAGCTGTAACTCTGTGAGATGATTTCACAGAACACAAAGAAGTTTCTCAGAAAGCTTCTTTCTCTTTGTTATCGGAGGATATTTCCTTTGGCCCTATAGTCTTCAAAGGGATCCGAAATATCTGTTCTCAGATTCCACAGAAATAAGGCTAGCAAAGAGATCCACGAAATACAGATGTAACTCTGTGAGATGAATTAACAGAACACTAAGCAGTTTCTCAGAAAGCTTCTTTCCAGATTTCATCTTAGGATATTTCCTTTTTCACCATAGCCCACTATGGGCTTCCAAATATCACTTTCACAATTCCACAAGAACTGTCTTAGCGAAAGGCTTCTTGAGGGGAAAGCTGTAACTCTGTGAGATGATTTCACAGAACACAAAGAAGTTTCTCAGAAAGCTTCTTTCTCTTTGTTATCGGAGGATATTTCCTTTGGCCCTATAGTCTTCAAAGGGATCCGAAATATCTGTTCTCAGATTCCACAGAAATAAGGCTAGCAAAGAGATCCACGAAATACAGATGTAACTCTCTGAGATGAATTAACAGAACACTAAGCAGTTTCACAGAACGCTTCTTTCCAGATTTCATCTGAGGATATTTCCTTTTTCACCATAGCCCTCTATGGGCTTCCAAATATAACTTTGGCAATTCCACAAGAACTGTCTTAGCGAAAGGCTTCTTGAGGGGAAAGCTGTAACTCTGTGAGATGATTTCACAGAACACAAAGAAGTTTCTCAGAAAGCTTCTTTCTCTTTGTTATCGGAGGATATTTCCTTTGGCCCTATAGTCTTCAAAGGGATCCGAAATATCTGTTCTCAGATTCCACAGAAATAAGGCTAGCAAAGAGATCCACGAAATACAGATGTAACTCTGTGAGATGAATTAACAGGACACTAAGCAGTTTCTAAGAAAGCTTCTTTCCAGATTTCATCTGAGGATATTTCCTTTTTCACCATAGCCCTCTATGGGCTTCCAAATATAATTTTGGCAATTCCACAAGAACTGTGTTAGCGAAAGGCTTCTTGAGGGGAAAGCTGTAATTCTGTGAGATGATTTCACAGAACACAAAGAAGTTTCTCAGAAAGCTTCTTTCTCTTTGTTATCGGAGGATATTTCCTTTGGCCCTATAGTCTTCAAAGGGATCCGAAATATCTGTTCTCAGATTCCACAGAAATAAGGCTAGCAAAGAGATCCACGAAATACAGATGTAACTCTGAGAGATGAATTAACAGAACACTAAGCAGTTTCTCAGAAAGCTTCTTTCCAGATTTCATCTGAGGATATTTCCTTTTTCACCATAGCCCTCTATGGGCTTCCAAATATCACTTTGCCAATTCCACAAGAAGTGTCTTAGCGAAAGGCTTCTTGAGGGGAAAGCTGTAACTCTGTGAGATGATTTCACAGAACACAAAGAAGTTTCTCAGAAAGCTTCTTTCTCTTTGTTATCAGAGGATATTTCCTTTGGCCCTATAGACTTCAAAGGGATCCGAAATATCTGTTCTCAGATTCCAGAGAAATAAGGCTAGCAAAGAAATCCACGAATTACAGATATAAGTCTGTGAGATGAATTAACAGAACACTAAGCAGTTTCTCAGAAAGCTTCTTTCCAGATTTCATCTGAGGATATTTCCTTTTTCACCATAGCCCTCTATGGGCTTCCAAATATCACTTTCACAATTCCACAAGAACTGTCTTAGCGTAGGCTTCTGGAGGGGAAAGCTGTAACTCTGTGAGATTATTTCACAGAATACAAAGAAGTTTCTCAGAAAGCTTCTTTGTCTTTGTTATCGGAGGATATTTCCTTTGGCCCTATAGTCTTCAAAGGGATCCGAAATATCTGTTCTCAGATTCCACAGAAATAAGGCTAGCAAAGAGATCCACGAAATACAGATGTAACTCTGTGAGATGAATTAACAGAACACTAAGCAGTTTCTCAGAAAGCTTCTTTCCAGACTTCATCTGAGGATATTTCCTTTTTCACCATAGCCCTCTATGGGCTTCCAAATATCACTTTGCCAATTCCACAAGAACTGTCTTAGCGAAAGGCTTCTTGAGGGGAACGCTGTAACTCTGTGAGATGATTTCACAGAACACAAAGAAGTTTCTCAGAAAGCTTCTTTCTCTTTGTTATCGGAGGATATTTCCTTTGGCCCTATAGTCTTCAAAGGGATCCGAAATATCTGTTCTCAGATTCCACAGAAATAAGGCTAGCAAAGAAATCCACGAAATACAGATGTAACTCTGTGAGATGAATTAACAGGACACTAAGCAGTTTCTAAGAAAGCTTCTTTCCAGATTTCATCTGAGGATATTTCCTTTTTCACCATAGCCCTCTATGGGCTTCCAAATATAACTTTGGCAATTCCACAAGAACTGTCTGAGCGAAAGGCTTCTTGAGGGGAAAGATGTAATTCTGTGAGATGATTTCACAGAACACAAAGAAGTTTCTCAGAAAGCTTCTTTCTCTTTGTTATCGGAGGATATTTCCTTTGGCCCTATAGTCTTCAAAGAGATCCGAAATATCTGTTCTCAGATTCCACAGAAATAAGGCTAGCAAAGAGATCCACGAAATACAGATGTAACTCTCTGAGATGAATTAACAGAACACTAAGCAGTTTCTCAGAAAGCTTCTTTCCAGATTTCATCTGAGGATATTTCCTTTTTCACCATAGCCCTCTATGGGCTTCCAAATATCACTTTGCCAATTCCACAAGAACTGTCTTAGCGAAAGGCTTCTTGAGGGGAAAGCTGTAACTCTGTGAGATGATTTCACAGAACACAAAGAAGTTTCTCAGAAAGCTTCTTTCTCTTTGTTATCGGAGGATATTTCCTTTGGCCCTATAGACTTCAAAGGGATCCGAAATATCTGTTCTCAGATACCAGAGAAATAAGGCTAGCAAAGAAATCCACGAATTACAGATGTAAGTCTGTGAGATGAATTAACAGAACACTAAGCAGTTTCTCAGAAAGCTTCTTTCCAGATTTCATCTGAGGATATTTCCTTTTTCACCATAGCCCTCTATGGGCTTCCAAATATCACTTTCACAATTCCACAAGAACTGTCTTAGCGAAAGGCTTCTTGAGGGGAAAGCTGAAACTCTGTGAGATTATTTCACAGAATACAAAGAAGTTTCTCAGAAAGCTTCTTTGTCTTTGTTATCGGAGGATATTTCCTTTGGCCCTATAGTCTTCAAAGGGATCCGAAATATCTGTTCTCAGATTCCACAGAAATAAGGCTAGCAAAGAGATCCACGAAATACAGATGTAACTCTGTGAGATGAATTAACAGAACACTAAGCAGTTTCACAGAAAGCTTCTCTCCAGATTTCATCTGAGGATATTTCCTTTTTCACCATAGCCCTCTATGGGCTTCCAAATATCACTTTCACAATTCCACAAGAACTGTCTTAGCGAAAGGCTTCTTGAGGGGAAAGCTGTAACTCTGTGAGATTATTTCACAGAACACAAAGAAGTTTCTCAGAAAGCTTCTTTCTCTTTGTTATCGGAGGATATTTCCTTTGGCCCTATAGTCTTCAAAGGGATCCGAAATATCTGTTCTCAGATTCCACAGAAATAAGGCTAGCAAAGAAATCCACGAAATACAGATGTAACTCTGTGAGATGAATTAACAGGACACTAAGCAGTTTCTCAGAAAGCTTCTTTCCAGATTTCATCTGAGGATATTTAATTTTTCACCATAGCCCTCTATGGGCTTCCAAATATCACTTTGCCAATTCCACAAGAACTGTCTTAGCGAAAGGCTTCTTGAGGGGAAAGCTGTAACTCTGTGAGATGATTTCACAGAACACAAAGAAGTTTCTCAGAAAGCTTCTTTCTCTTTGTTATGGGAGGATATTTCCTTTGGCCCTATAGTCTTCAAAGGGATCCGAAATATCTGTTCTCAGATTCCACAGAAATAAGGCTAGCAAAGAGATCCACGAAATACAGATGTAACTCTGTGAGATGAATTAACAGAACACTAAGCAGTTTCTCAGAAAGCTTCTTTCCAGATTTCATCTGAGGATATTTCCTTTTTCACCATAGCCCTCTATGGGCTTCCAAATATCACTTTGGCAATTCCACAAGAACTGTCTTAGCGAAAGGCTTCTTGAGGGCAAAGCTGTAACTCTGTGAGATGATTTCACAGAACACAAAGAAGTTTCTCAGAAAGCTTCTTTCTCTTTGTTATCGGAGGATATTTCCTTTGGCCCTATATTCTTCAAAGGGATCCGAAATATCAGTTCTCAGATTCCACAGAAATAAGGCTAGCAAAGAGATCCACAAAATACAGATGTAACTCTGTGAGATGAATTAACAGAACACTAAGCAGTTTCTCAGAAAGCTTCTTTCCAGATTTCATCTGAGGATATTTAATTTTTCACCATAGCCCTCTATGGGCTTCCAAATATCACTTTGCCAATTCCACAAGAACTGTCTTAGCGAAAGGCTTCTTGAGGGGAAAGCTGTAACTCTGTGAGATGATTTCACAGAACACAAAGAAGTTTCTCAGAAAGCTTCTTTCTCTTTGTTATCGGAGGATATTTCCTTTGGCCCTATATTCTTCAAAGGGATCCGAAATATCTGTTCTCAGATTCCACAGAAATAAGGCTAGCAAAGAGATCCACGAAATACAGATGTAACTCTGTGAGATGAATTAACAGGACACTAAGCAGTTTCTAAGAAAGCTTCTTTCCAGATTTCATCTGAGGATATTTCCTTTTTCACCATAGCCCTCTATGGGCTTCCAAATATAACTTTGGCAATTCCACAAGAACTGTGTTAGCGAAAGGCTTCTTGAGGGGAAAGCTGTAACTCTGTGAGATGATTTCACAGAACACAAAGAAGTTTCTCAGAAAGCTTCTTTCTCTTTGTTATCGGAGGATATTTCCTTTGGCCCTATAATCTTCAAAGGGATCCGAAATATCTGTTCTCAGATTCCACAGAAATAAGGCTAGCAAAGAGATCCACGAAATACAGATGTAACTCTGTGAGATGAATTAACAGGACACTAAGCAGTTTCTAAGAAAGCTTCTTTCCAGATTTCATCTGAGGATATTTCCTTTTTCACCATAGCCCTCTATGGGCTTCCAAATATAACTTTGGCAATTCCACAAGAACTGTGTTAGCGAAAGGCTTCTTGAGGGTAAAGCTGTAATTCTGTGAGATGATTTCACAGAACACAAAGAAGTTTCTCAGAAAGCTTCTTTCTCTTTGTTATCGGAGGATATTTCCTTTGGCCCTATAGTCTTCAAAGGGATCCGAAATATCTGTTCTCAGATTCCACAGAAATAAGGCTAGCAAAGAGATCCACGAAATACAGATGTAACTCTGAGAGATGAATTAACAGAACACTAAGCAGTTTCTCAGAAAGCTTCTTTCCAGATTTCATCTGAGGATATTTTCTTTTTCACCATAGCCCTCTATGGGCTTCCAAATATCACTTTGCTAATTCCACAAGAACTGTCTTAGCGAAAGGCTTCTTGAGGGGAAAGCTGTAACTCTGTGAGATGATTTCACAGAACACAAAGAAGTTTCTCAGAAAGCTTCTTTCTCTTTGTTATCGGAGGATATTTCCTTTGGCCCTATAGACTTCAAAGGGATCCGAAATATCTGTTCTCAGATTCCAGAGAAATAAGGCTAGCAAAGAAATCCACGAAGTACAGATGTAAGTCTGTGAGATGAATTAACAGAACACTAAGCAGTTTCTCAGAAAGCTTCTTTCCAGATTTCATCTGAGGATATTTCCTTTTTCACCATAGCCCTCTATGGGCTTCCAAATATCACTTTCACAATTCCACAAGAACTGTCTTAGCGAAAGGCTTCTTGAGGGGAAAGCTGTAACTCTGTGAGATTATTTCACAGAATACAAAGAAGTTTCTCAGAAAGCTTCTTTGTCTTTGTTATCGGAGGATATTTCCTTTGGCCCTATAGTCTTCAAAGGGATCCGAAATATCTGTTCTCAGATTCCACAGAAATAAGGCTAGCAAAGAGATCCACGAAATACAGATGTAACTCTGTGAGATGAATTAACAGAACACTAAGCAGTTTCTCAGAAAGCTTCTTTCCAGACTTCATCTGAGGATATTTCCTTTTTCACCATAGCCCTCTATGGGCTTCCAAATATCACTTTGCCAATTCCACAAGAACTGTCTTAGCGAAAGGCTTCTTGAGGGCAAAGCTGTAACTCTGTGAGATGATTTCACAGAACACAAAGAAGTTTCCCGAAAAACTTCTTTCTCTTTGTTATCGGAGGATATTTCCTTTGGCCCTATAGTCTTCAAAGGGATCCGAAATATCTGTTCTCAGATTCCACAGAAATAAGGCTAGCAAAGAAATCCACGAAATACAGATGTAACTCTGTGAGATGAATTAACAGGACACTAAGCAGTTTCTAAGAAAGCTTCTTTCCAGATTTCATCTGAGGATATTTCCTTTTTCACCATAGCCCTCTATGGGCTTCCAAATATAACTTTGGCAATTCCACAAGAACTGTCTTAGCGAAAGGCTTCTTGAGGGGAAAGCTGTAATTCTGTGAGATGATTTCACAGAACACAAAGAAGTTTCTCAGAAAGCTTCTTTCTCTTTGTTATCGGAGGATATTTCCTCTGGCCCTATAGTCTTCAAAGAGATCCGAAATATCTATTCTCAGATTCCACAGAAATAAGGCTAGCAAAGAGATCCACGAAATACAGATGTAACTCTCTGAGATGAATTAACAGAACACTAAGTAGTTTCTCAGAAAGCTTCTTTCCAGATTTCATCTGAGGATATTTCCTTTTTCACCATAGCCCTCTATGGGCTTCCAAATATCACTTTGCCAATTCCACAAGAACTGTCTTAGCGAAAGGCTTCTTGAGGGGAAAGCTGTAACACTGTGAGATGATTTCACAGAACACAAAGAAGTTTTTCAGAAAGCTTCTTTCTCTTTGTTATTGGAGGATATTTCCTTTGGCCCTATAGACTTCAAAGGGATCCGAAATATCTGTTCTCAGATTCCAGAGAAATAAGGCTAGCAAAGAAATCCACGAATTACAGATGTAAGTCTGTGAGATGAATTAACAGAACACTAAGCAGTTTCTCAGAAAGCTTCTTTCCAGATTTCATCTGAGGATATTTCCTTTTTCACCATAGCCCTCTATGGGCTTCCAAATATCACTTTCACAATTCCACAAGAACTGTCTTAGCGAAAGGCTTCTTGAGGGGAAAGCTGTAACTCTGTGAGATTATTTCACAGAATACAAAGAAGTTTCTCAGAAAGCTTCTTTGTCTTTGTTATCGGAGGATATTTCCTTTGGCCCTATAGTCTTCAAAGGGATCCGAAATATCTGTTCTCAGATTCCACAGAAATAAGGCTAGCAAAGAGATCCACGAAATACAGATGTAACTCTGTGAGATGAATTAACAGAACACTAAGCAGTTTCTCAGAAAGCTTCTTTCCAGACTTCATCTGAGGATATTTCCTTTTTCACCATAGCCCTCTATGGGCTTCCAAATATCACTTTGCCAATTCCACAAGAACTGTCTTAGCGAAAGGCTTCTTGAGGGGAAAGCTGTAACTCTGTGAGATGATTTCACAGAACACAAAGAAGTTTCTCAGAAAGCTTCTTTCTCTTTGTTATCGGAGGATATTTCCTTTGGCCCTATAGTCTTCAAAGGGATCCGAAATATCTGTTCTCAGATTCCACAGAAATAAGGCTAGCAAAGAAATCCACGAAATACAGATGTAACTCTGTGAGATGAATTAACAGGACACTAAGCAGTTTCTAAGAAAGCTTCTTTCCAGATTTCATCTGAAGATATTTCCTTTTTCACCATAGCCCTCTATGGGCTTCCAAATATAACTTTGGCAATTCCACAAGAACTGTCTTAGCGAAAGGCTTCTTGAGGGGAAAGCTGTAATTCTGTGAGATGATTTCACAGAACACAAAGAAGTTTCTCAGAAAGCTTCTTTCTCTTTGTTATCGGAGGATATTTCCTTTGGCCCTATAGTCTTCAAAGAGATCCGAAATATCTGTTCTCAGATTCCACAGAAATAAGGCTAGCAAAGAGATCCACGAAATACAGATGTAACTCTCTGAGATGAATTAACAGAACACTAAGCAGTTTCTCAGAAAGCTTCTTTCCAGATTTCATCTGAGGATATTTCCTTTTACACCATAGCCCTCTATGGGATTCCAAATATCACTTTGCCAATTCCACAAGAACTGTCTTAGCGGAAGGCTTCTTGAGGGGAAAGCTGTAACTCTGTGAGATGATTTCACAGAACACAAAGAAGTTATTCAGAAAGCTTCTTTCTCTTTGTTATCGGAGGATATTTCATTTGGCCCTATAGACTTCAAAGGGATCCGAAATATCTGTTCTCAGATTCCAGAGAAATAAGGCTAGCAAAGAAATCCACGAATTACTGATGTAAGTCTGTGAGATGAATTAACAGAACACTAAGCAGTTTCTCAGAAAGCTTCTTTCCAGATTTCATCTGAGGATATTTCCTTTTTCACCATAGCCTTCTATGGGCTTCCAAATATCACTTTCACAATTCCACAAGAACTGTCTTAGCGAAAGGCTTCTTGAGGGGAAAGCTGTAACTCTGTGAGATTATTTCACAGAATACAAAGAAGTTTCTCAGAAAGCTTCTTTGTCTTTGTTATCGGAGGATATTTCCTTTGGCCCTATAGTCTTCAAAGGGATCCGAAATATCTGTTCTCAGATTCCACAGAAATAAGGCTAGCAAAGAGATCCACGAAATACAGATGTAACTCTGTGAGATGAATTAACAGAACACTAAGCAGTTTCACAGAAAGCTTCTTTCCAGATTTCATCTGAGGATATTTCCTTTTTCACCATAGCCCTCTATGTGCTTCCAAATATCACTTTGCCAATTCCACAAGAACTGTCTTAGCGAAAGGCTTCTTGAGGGGAAAGCTGTAACTCTGTGAGATGATATCAAAGAACACAAAGAAGTTTCTCAGAAAGCTTCTTTCTCTTTGTTATCGGAGTATATTTCCCTTGGCCCTATAGTCTTCAAAGGGATCCGAAATATCTGTTCTCAGATTCCACAGAAATAAGGCTAGCAAAGAAATCCACGAAATACAGATGTAACTCTGTGAGATGAATTAACAGGACACTAAGCAGTTTCTCAGAAAGCTTCTTTCCAGATTTCATCTGAGGATATTTAATTTTTCACCATAGCCCTCTATGGGCTTCCAAATATCACTTTGCCAATTCCACAAGAACTGTCTTAGCGAAAGGCTTCTTGAGGGGAAAGCTGTAACTCTGTGAGATGATTTCACAGAACACAAAGAAGTTTCTCAGAAAGCTTCTTTCTCTTTGTTATGATAGGATATTTCCTTTGGCCCTATAGTCTTCAAAGGGATCCGAAATATCTGTTCTCAGATTCCACAGAAATAAGGCTAGCAAAGAGATCCACGAAATACAGATGTAACTCTGTGAGATGAATTAACAGAACACTAAGCAGTTTCACAGAAAGCTTCTTTCCAGATTTCATCTGAGGATATTTCCTTTTTCACCATAGCCCTCTATGGGCTTCCAAATATAACTTTGGCAATTCCACAAGAACTGTCTTAGCGAAAGGCTTCTTGAGGGGAAAGCTGTAATTCTGTGAGATGATTTCACAGAACACAAAGAAGTTTCTCAGAAAGCTTCTTTCTCTTTGTTATCGGAGGATATTTCCTTTGGCCCTATAGTCTTCAAAGAGATCCGAAATATCTGTTCTCAGATTCCACAGAAATAAGGCTAGCAAAGAGATCCACGAAATACAGATGTAACTCTCTGAGATGAATTAACAGAACACTAAGCAGTTTCTCAGAAAGCTTCTTTCCAGATTTCATCTGAGGATATTTCCTTTTTCACCATAGCCCTCTATGGGCTTCCAAATATCACTTTGCCAATTCCACAAGAACTGTCTTAGCAAAAGGCTTCTTGAGGGGAAAGCTGTAACTCTGTGAGATGATTTCACAGAACACAAAGAAGTTTCTCAGAAAGCTTCTTTCTCTTTGTTATCGGAGGATATTTCATTTGGCCCTATAGACTTCAAAGGGATCCGAAATGTCTGTTCTCAGATTCCAGAGAAATAAGGCTAGCAAAGAAATCCACGAATTACAGATGTAAGTCTGTGAGATGAATTAACAGAACACTAAGCAGTTTCTCAGAAAGCTTCTTTCCAGATTTCATCTGAGGATATTTCCTTTTTCACCATAGCCCTCTATGGGCTTCCAAATATCACTTTCACAATTCCACAAGAACTGTCTTAGCGAAAGGCTTCTTGAGGGGAAAGCTGTAACTCTGTGAGATTATTTCACAGAATACAAAGAAGTTTCTCAGAAAGCTTCTTTGTCTTTGTTATCGGAGGATATTTCCTATGGCCCTATAGTCTTCAAAGGGATCCGAAATATCTGTTCTCAGATTCCACAGAAATAAGGCTAGCAAAGAGATCCACGAAATACAGATGTAACTCTGTGAGATGAATTAACAGAACACTAAGCAGTTTCACAGAAAGCTTCTTTCCAGATTTCATCTGAGGATATTTCCTTTTTCACCATAGCCCTCTATGGGCTTCCAAATATAACTTTGGCAATTCCACAAGAACTGTCTTAGCGAAAGGCTTCTTGAGGGGAAAGCTGTAACTCTGTGAGATGATTTCACAGAACACAAAGAAGTTTCTCAGAAAGCTTCTTTCTCTTTGTTATCGGAGGATATTTCCTTTGGCCCTATAGTCTTCAAAGGGATCCGAAATATCTGTTCTCAGATTCCACAGAAATAAGGCTAGCAAAGAAATCCACGAAATACAGATGTAACTCTGTGAGATGAATTAACAGGACACTAAGCAGTTTCTCAGAAAGCTTCTTTCCAGATTTCATCTGAGGATATTTAATTTTTCACCATAGCCCTCTATGGGCTTCCAAATATCACTTTGCCAATTCCACAAGAACTGTCTTAGCGAAAGGCTTCTTGAGGGGAAAGCTGTAACTCTGTGAGATGATTTCACAGAACACAAAGAAGTTTCTCAGAAAGCTTCTTTCTCTTTGTTATGGGAGGATATTTCCTTTGGCCCTATAGTCTTCAAAGGGATCCGAAATATCTGTTCTCAGATTCCACAGAAATAAGGCTAGCAAAGAGATCCACGAAATACAGATGTAACTCTGTGAGATGAATTAACAGAACACTAAGCAGTTTCACAGAAAGCTTCTTTCCAGATTTCATCTGAGGATATTTCCTTTTTCACCATAGCCCTCTATGGGCTTCCAAATATCACTTTGCCAATTCCACAAGAACTGTCTTAGCGAAAGGCTTCTTGAGGGCAAAGCTGTAACTCTGTGAGATGATTTCACAGAACACAAAGAAGTTTCTCAGAAAGCTTCTTTCTCTTTGTTATCGGAGGATATTTCCTTTGGCCCTATATTCTTCAAAGGGATCCGAAATATCTGTTCTCAGATTCCACAGAAATAAGGCTAGCAAAGAGATCCACGAAATACAGATGTAACTCTGTGAGATGAATTAACAGGACACTAAGCAGTTTCTCAGAAAGCTTCTTTCCAGATTTCATCTGAGGATATTTCCTTTTACACCATAGCCCTCTATGGGCTTCCAAATATCACTTTGCCAATTCCACAAGAACTGTCTTAGCGAAAGGCTTCATGAGGGGAAAGCTGTAACTCAGTGAGATGATTTCACAGAACACAAAGAAGTTTCTCAGAAAGCTTCTTTCTCTTTGTTATCGGAGGATATTTCCTTTGGCCCTATAGACTTCAAAGGGATCCGAAATATCTGTTCTCAGATGCCACAGAAATAAGGCTAGCAAAGAGATCCACGAAATACAGATGTAACTCTGTGAGATGAATTAACAAAACACTAAGCAGTTTCACAGAAAGCTTCTTTCCAGATTTCATCTGAGGATATTTCCTTTTTCACCATAGCCCTCTATGGGCTTCCAAATATCACTTTGCCAATTCCACAAGAACTGTCTTAGCGAAAGTCTTCTTGAGGGGAAAGCTGTAACTCTGTGAGATGATTTCACAGAACACAAAGAAGTTTCTTAGAAAGCTTCTTTCTCTTTGTTATCGGAGGATATTTGATTTGGCCCTATAGTCTTCAAAGGGATCCGAAATATCTGTTCTCAGATTCTACAGAAATAAGGTTAGCAAAGAGATCCACGAAATACAGATGTAAGTCTGTGAGATGAATTAACAGAACACTAAGCAGTTTCTCAAAAAGCTTCTTTCCAGATTTCATCTGAGGATATTTCCTTTTTCACCATAGCCCACTAAGGGATTCCAAATATCACTTTGCCAATTCCACAAGAACTGTCTTATCGAAAGGCTTCTTGAGGGGAAAGCTGTAACTCTGTGAGATGATTTCACAGAACACAAAGAAGTTTCTCAGAAAGCTTCTTTCTCTTTGTTATCGGAGGATATTTCCTTTGGCCCTATAGTCTTCAAAGGGATCCGAAATATCTGTTCTCAGATTCCACAGAAATAAGGCTAGCAAAGAGATCCACGAAATACAGATGTAACTCTGTGAGATGAATTAACAGAACACTAAGCAGTTTCACAGAAAGCTTCTCTCCAGATTTCATCTGAGGATATTTCCTTTTTCACCATAGCCCTCTATGGGCTTCCAAATATCACTTTGCCAATTCCACAAGAACTGTCTTAGCGAAAGGCTTCTTGAGGGGAAAGCTGTAACTCTGTGAGATGATTTCACAGAACACAAAGAAGTTTCTCAGAAAGCTTCTTTCTCTTTGTTATCGGAGGATATTTCCTTTGGCCCTATAGTCTTCAAAGGGATCCGAAATATCTGTTCTCAGATTCCACAGAAATAAGGCTAGCAAAGAAATCCACGAAATACAGATGTAACTCTGTGAGATGAATTAACAGGACACTAAGCAGTTTCTCAGAAAGCTTCTTTCCAGATTTCATCTGAGGATATTTAATTTTTCACCATAGCCCTCTATGGGCTTCCAAATATCACTTTGCCAATTCCACAAGAACTGTCTTAGCGAAAGGCTTCTTGAGGGGAAAGCTGTAACTCTGTGAGATGATTTCACAGAACACAAAGAAGTTTCTCAGAAAGCTTCTTTCTCTTTGTTATGGGAGGATATTTCCTTTGGCCCTATAGTCTTCAAAGGGATCCGAAATATCTGTTCTCAGATTCCACAGAAATAAGGCTAGCAAAGAGATCCACGAAATACAGATGTAACTCTGTGAGATGAATTAACAGAACACTAAGCAGTTTCACAGAAAGCTTCTTTCCAGATTTCATCTGAGGATATTTCCTTTTTCACCATAGCCCTCTATGGGCTTCCAAATATCACTTTGCCAATTCCACAAGAACTGTCTTAGCGAAAGGCTTCTTGAGGGCAAAGCTGTAACTCTGTGAGATGATTTCACAGAACACAAAGAAGTTTCTCAGAAAGCTTCTTTCTCTTTGTTATCGGAGGATATTTCCTTTGGCCCTATATTCTTCAAAGGGATCCGAAATATCAGTTCTCAGATTCCACAGAAATAAGGCTAGCAAAGAGATCCACGAAATACAGATGTAACTCTGTGAGATGAATTAACAGAACACTAAGCAGTTTCTCAGAAAGCTTCTTTCCAGATTTCATCTGAGGATATTTAATTTTTCACCATAGCCCTCTATGGGCTTCCAAATATCACTTTGCCAATTCCACAAGAACTGTCTTATCGAAAGGCTTCTTGAGGGGAAAGCTGTAACTCTGTGAGATGATTTCACAGAACACAAAGAAGTTTCTCAGAAAGCTTCTTTCTCTTTGTTATCGGAGGATATTTCCTTTGGCCCTATAGTCTTCAAAGGGATCCGAAATATCTGTTCTCAGATTCCACAGAAATAAGGCTAGCAAAGAGATCCACGAAATACAGATGTAACTCTGTGAGATGAATTAACAGAACACTAAGCAGTTTCACAGAAAGCTTCTTTCCAGATTTCATCTGAGGATATTTCCTTTTTCACCATAGCCCTCTATGGGCTTCCAAATATCACTTTGCCAATTCCACAAGAACTGTCTTAGCGAAAGGCTTCTTGAGGGGAAAGCTGTAACTCTGTGAGATGATTTCACAGAACACAAAGAAGTTTCTCAGAAAGCTTCTTTCTCTTTGTTATCGGAGGATATTTCCTTTGGCCCTATAGTCTTCAAAGGGATCCGAAATATCTGTTCTCAGATTCCACAGAAATAAGGCTAGCAAAGAGATCCACGAAATACAGATGTAACTCTGTGAGATGAATTAACAGAACACTAAGCAGTTTCTCAGAAAGCTTCTTTCCAGAATTCATCTGAGGATATTTCCTTTTTCACCATAGCCCTCTATGGGCTTCCAAATATCACTTTGCCAATTCCACAAGAACTGTCTTAGCGAAAGGCTTCTTGAGGGGAAAGCTGTAACTCTGTGAGATGATTTCACAGAACACAAAGAAGTTTCTCAGAAAGCTTCTTTCTCTTTGTTATCGGAGGATATTTCCTTTGGCCCTATAGTCTTCAAAGGGATCCGAAATATCTGTTCTCAGATTCCACAGAAATAAGGCTAGCAAAGAGATCCACGAAATACAGATGTAACTCTGTGAGATGAATTAACAGGACACTAAGCAGTTTCTCAGAAAGCTTCTTTCCAGATTTCATCTGAGGATATTTCCTTTTACACCATAGCCCTCTATGGGCTTCCAAATATCACTTTGCCACTTCCACAAGAACTGTCTTAGCGAAAGGCTTCTTGAGGGGAAAGCTGTAACTCTGTGAGATGATTTCACAGAACACAAAGAAGTTTCTCAGAAAGCTTCTTTCTCTTTGTTATCGGAGGATATTTCCTTTGGCCCTATAGTCTTCAAAGGGATCCGAAATATCTGTTCTCAGATTCCACAGAAATAAGGCTAGCAAAGATATCCACGAAATACAGATGTAACTCTGTGAGATGAATTAACAGAACACTAAGCAGTTTCTCAGAAAGCTTCTTTCCAGATTTCATCTGAGGATATTTCCTTTATCACCATAGCCCTCTATGGCTTCCAAATATAACTTTGCCAATTCCACAAGAACTGTCTTAGAGAAAGGCTTCTTGAGGGCAAAGCTGTAACTCTGTGAGATGATTTCACAGAACACAAAGAAGTTTCTCAGAAAGCTTCTTTCTCTTTGTTATCGGAGGATATTTCCTTTGGCCCTATAGTCTTCAAAGGGATCCGAAATATCTGTTCTCAGATTCCACAGAAATAAGGCTAGCAAAGAAATCCACGAAATACAGATGTAACTCTGTGAGATGAATTAAGAGGACACTAAGCAGTTTCTAAGAAAGCTTCTTTCCAGATTTCATCTGAGGATATTTCCTTTTTCACCATAGCCCTCTATGGGCTTCCAAATATCACTTTGCCAATTCCACAAGAACTGTCTTAGCGAAAGGCTTCTTGAGGGGAAAGCTGTAATTCTGTGAGATGATTTCACAGAACACAAAGAAGTTTCTCAGAAAGCTTCTTTCTCTTTGTTATCGGAGGATATTTCCTTTGGCCCTATTGTCTTCAAAGAGATCCGAAATATCTGTTCTCAGATTCCACAGAAATAAGGCTAGCAAAGAGATCCACGAAATACAGATGTAACTCTCTGAGATGAATTAACAGAACACTAAGCAGTTTCTCAGAAAGCTTCTTTCCAGATTTCATCTGAGGATATTTCCTTTTTCACCATAGCCCTCTATGGGCTTCCAAATATCACTTTGCCAATTCCACAAGAACTGTCTTAGCGAAAGGCTTCTTGAGGGGAAAGCTGTAACTCTGTGAGATGATTTCACAGAACACAAAGAAGTTTCTCAGAAAGCTTCTTTCTCTTTGTTATCGGAGGATATTTCATTTGGCCCTATAGACTTCAAAGGGATCCGAAATATCTGTTCTCAGATTCCAGAGAAATAAGGCTAGCAAAGAAATCCACGAATTACAGATGTAAGTCTGTGAGATGAATTAACAGAACACTAAGCAGTTTCTCAGAAAGCTTCTTTCCAGATTTCATCTGAGGATATTTCCTTTTTCACCATAGCCCTCTATGGGCTTCCAAATATCACTTTCACAATTCCACAAGAACTGTCTTAGCGAAAGGCTTCTTGAGGGGAAAGCTGTAACTCTGTGAGATTATTTCACAGAATACAAAGAAGTTTCTCAGAAAGCTTCTTTGTCTTTGTTATCGGAGGATATTTCCTTTGGCCCTATAGTCTTCAAAGGGATCCGAAATATCTGTTCTCAGATTCCACAGAAATAAGGCTAGCAAAGAGATCCACGAAATACAAATGTAACTCTGTGAGATGAATTAACAGAACACTAAGCAGTTTCACAGAAAGCTTCTTTCCAGATTTCATCTGAGGATATTTCCTTTTTCACCATAGCCCTCTATGGGCTTCCAAATATCACTTTCCCAATTCCACAAGAACTGTCTTAGCGAAAGGCTTCTTGAGGGGAAAGCTGTAACTCTGTGAGATGATTTCACAGAACACAAAGAAGTTTCTCAGAAAGCTTCTTTCTCTTTGTTATCGGAGTATATTTCCTTTGGCCCTATAGTCTTCAAAGGGATCCGAAATATCTGTTCTCAGATTCCACAGAAATAAGGCTAGCAAAGAAATCCACGAAATACGGATGTAACTCTGTGAGATGAATTAACAGGACACTAAGCAGTTTCTCAGAAAGCTTCTTTCCAGATTTCATCTGAGGATATTTAATTTTTCACCATAGCCCTCTATGGGCTTCCAAATATCACTTTGCCAATTCCACAAGAACTGTCTTAGCGAAAGGCTTCTTGAGGGGAAAGCTGTAACTCTGTGAGATGATTTCACAGAACACAAAGAAGTTTCTCAGAAAGCTTCTTTCTCTTTGTTATGGGAGGATATTTCCTTTGGCCCTATAGTCTTCAAAGGGATCCGAAATATCTGTTCTCAGATTCCACAGAAATAAGGCTAGCAAAGAGATCCACGAAATACAGATGTAACTCTGTGAGATGAATTAACAGAACACTAAGCAGTTTCACAGAAAGCTTCTTTCCAGATTTCATCTGAGGATATTTCCTTTTTCACCATAGCCCTCTATGGGCTTCCAAATATCACATTGCCAATTCCACAAGAACTGTCTTAGCGAAAGGCTTCTTGAGGGCAAAGCTGTAACTCTGTGAGATGATTTCACAGAACACAAAGAAGTTTCTCAGAAAGCTTCTTTCTCTTTGTTATCGGAGGATATTTCCTTTGGCCCTATATTCTTCAAAGGGATCCGAAATATCAGTTCTCAGATTCCACAGAAATAAGGCTAGCAAAGAGATCCACGAAATACAGGTGTAACTCTGTGAGATGAATTAACAGAACACTAAGCAGTTTCTCAGAAAGCTTCTTTCCAGATTTCATCTGAGGATATTTAATTTTTCACCATAGCCCTCTATGGGCTTCCAAATATCACTTTGCCAATTCCACAAGAACTGTCTTAGTGAAAGGCTTCTTGAGGGGAAAGCTGTAACTCTGTGAGATGATTTCACAGAACACAAAGAAGTTTCTCAGAAAGCTTCTTTCTCTTTGTTATGGGAGGATATTTCCTTTGGCCCTATAGTCTTCAAAGGGATCCGAAATATCTGTTCTCAGATTCCACAGAAATAAGGCTAGCAAAGAGATCCACGAAATACAGATGTAACTCTGTGAGATAAATTAACAGAACACTAAGCAGTTTCACAGAAAGCTTCTTTCCAGATTTCATCTGAGGATATTTCCTTTTTCACCATAGCCCTCTATGGGCTTCCAAATATCACTTTGCCAATTCCACAAGAACTGTCTTAGCGAAAGGCTTCTTGAGGGCAAAGCTGTAAGTCTGTGAGATGATTTCACAGAACACAAAGAAGTTTCTCAGAAAGCTTCTTTCTCTTTGTTATCGGAGGATATTTCCTTTGGCCCTATATTCTTCAAAGGGATCCGAAATATCTGTTCTCAGATTCCACAGAAATAAGGCTAGCAAAGAGATCCACGAAATACAGATGTAACTCTGTGAGATGAATTAACAGGACACTAAGCAGTTTCTCAGAAAGCTTCTTTCCAGATTTCATCTGAGGATATTTCCTTTTTCACCATAGCCCTCTATGGGCTTCCAAATATCACTTTGCCAATTCCACAAGAACTGTCTTAGCGAAAGGCTTCTTGAGGGCAAAGCTGTAACTCTGTGAGATGATTTCACAGAACACAAAGAAGTTTCTCAGAAAGCTTCTTTCTCTTTGTTATCGGAGGATATTTCCTTTGGCCCTATATTCTTCAAAGGGATCCGAAATATCTGTTCTCAGATTCCACAGTAATAAGGCTAGCAAAGAGATCCACGAAATACAGATGTAACTCTGTGAGATGAATTAACAGGACACTAAGCAGTTTCTCAGAAAGCTTCTTTCCAGATTTCATCTGAGGATATTTCCTTTTAAACCATAGCCCTCTATGGGCTTACAAATATCACTTTGCCAATTCCACAAGAACTGTCTTAGCGAAAGGCTTCATGAGGGGAAAGCTGTAACTCTGTGAGATGATTTCACAGAACACAAAGAAGTTTCTCAGAAAGCTTCTTTCTCTTTGTTATCGGAGGATATTTCCTTTGGCCCTATAGACTTCAAAGGGATCCGAAATATCTGTTCTCAGATTCCACAGAAATAAGGCTAGCAAAGAGATCCACGAAATACAGATGTAACTCTGTGAGATGAATTAACAAAACACTAAGCATTTTCACAGAAAGCTTTTTTCCAGATTTCATCTGAGGATATTTCCTTTTTCACCATAGCCCTCTATGGGCTTCCAAATATCACTTTGCCAATTCCACAAGAACTGTCTTAGTGAAAGGCTTCTTGAGGGGAAAGCTGTAACTCTGTGAGATGATTTCACAGAACACAAAGAAGTTTCTCAGAAAGCTTCTTTCTCTTTGTTATCGGAGGATATTTCCTTTGGCCCTATAGTCTTCAAAGGGATCCGAAATATCTGTTCTCAGATTCCACAGAAATAAGGCTAGCAAAGAGATCCACGAAATACAGATGTAACTCTGTGAGATGAATTAACAGAACACTAAGCAGTTTCACAGAAAGCTTCTTTCCAGATTTCATCTGAGGATATTTCCTTTTTCACCATAGCCCTCTATGGGCTTCCAAATATCACTTTGCCAATTCCACAAGAACTGTCTTAGCGAAAGGCTTCTTGAGGGCAAAGCTGTAAGTCTGTGAGATGATTTCACAGAACACAAAGAAGTTTCTCAGAAAGCTTCTTTCTCTTTGTTATCGGAGGATATTTCCTTTGGCCCTATAGTCTTCAAAGGGATCCGAAATATCTGTTCTCAGATTCCACAGAAATAAGGCTAGCAAAGAGATCCACGAAATACAGATGTAACTCTGTGAGATGAATTAACAGGACACTAAGCAGTTTCTCAGAAAGCTTCTTTCCAGATTTCATCTGAGGATATTTCCTTTTTCACCATAGCCCTCTATGGGCTTCCAAATATCACTTTGCCAATTCCACAAGAACTGTCTTAGCGAAAGGCTTCTTGAGGGCAAAGCTGTAACTCTGTGAGATGATTTCACAGAACACAAAGAAGTTTCTCAGAAAGCTTCTTTCTCTTTGTTATCGGAGGATATTTCCTTTGGCCCTATATTCTTCAAAGGGATCCGAAATATCTGTTCTCAGATTCCACAGTAATAAGGCTAGCAAAGAGATCCACGAAATACAGATGTAACTCTGTGAGATGAATTAACAGGACACTAAGCAGTTTCTCAGAAAGCTTCTTTCCAGATTTCATCTGAGGATATTTCCTTTTAAACCATAGCCCTCTATGGGCTTACAAATATCACTTTGCCAATTCCACAAGAACTGTCTTAGCGAAAGGCTTCATGAGGGGAAAGCTGTAACTCTGTGAGATGATTTCACAGAACACAAAGAAGTTTCTCAGAAAGCTTCTTTCTCTTTGTTATCGGAGGATATTTCCTTTGGCCCTATAGACTTCAAAGGGATCCGAAATATCTGTTCTCAGATTCCACAGAAATAAGGCTAGCAAAGAGATCCACGAAATACAGATGTAACTCTGTGAGATGAATTAACAAAACACTAAGCATTTTCACAGAAAGCTTTTTTCCAGATTTCATCTGAGGATATTTCCTTTTTCACCATAGCCCTCTATGGGCTTCCAAATATCACTTTGCCAATTCCACAAGAACTGTCTTAGCGAAAGGCTTCTTGAGGGGAAAGCTGTAACTCTGTGAGATGATTTCACAGAACACAAAGAAGTTTCTCAGAAAGCTTCTTTCTCTTTGTTATCGGAGGATATTTCCTTTGGCCCTATAGTCTTCAAAGGGATCCGAAATATCTGTTCTCAGATTCCACAGAAATAAGGCTAGCAAAGAGATCCACGAAATACAGATGTAAGTCTGTGAGATGAATTAACAGAACACTAAGCAGTTTCTCAGAAAGCTTCTTTCCAGATTTCATCTGAGGATATTTCCTTTTTCACCATAGCCTTCTATGGGCTTCCTAATGTCACTTTGCCAATTCCACAAGAACTGTCTTAGCGAAAGGCTTCTTGAGGGGAAAGCTGTAACTCTGTGAGATGATTTAACAGAACACAAAGAAGTTTCTTAGAAACTTCTTTCTCTTTGTTATCGGAGGATATTTGATTTGGCCCTATAGTCTTCAAAGGGATCCGAAATATCTGTTCTCAGATTCTACAGAAATAAGGTTAGCAAAGAGATCCACGAAATACAGATGTAAGTCTGTGAGATGAATTAACAGAACACTAAGCAGTTTCTCAAAAAGCTTCTTTCCAGATTTCATCTGAGGATATTTCCTTTTTCACCATAGCCCACTATGGGATTCCAAATATCACTTTGCCAATTCCACAAGAACTGTCTTATCGAAAGGCTTCTTGAGGGGAAAGCTGTAACTCTGTGAGATGATTTCACAGAACACAAAGAAGTTTCTCAGAAAGCTTCTTTCTCTTTGTTATCGGAGGATATTTCCTTTGGCCCTATAGTCTTCAAAGGGATCCGAAATATCTGTTCTCAGATTCCACAGAAATAAGGCTAGCAAAGAGATCCACGAAATACAGATGTAACTCTCTGAGATGAATTAACAGAACACTAAGCAGTTTCACAGAAAGCTTCTTTCCAGATTTCATCTGAGGATATTTCCTTTTTCACCATAGCCCTCTATGGGCTTCCAAATATCACTTTGCCAATTCCACAAGAACTGTCTTAGCGAAAGGCTTCTTGAGGGGAAAGCTGTAACTCTGTGAGATGATTTCA
This sequence comes from Macaca nemestrina, assembly GCF_043159975.1. Classification (NCBI taxonomy): domain Eukaryota; kingdom Metazoa; phylum Chordata; class Mammalia; order Primates; family Cercopithecidae; genus Macaca; species Macaca nemestrina. The sequence continues at coordinate 55,785,106 of NC_092129.1, read as the reverse complement.
CAGAACACAAAGAAGTTTCTCAGAAAGCTTCTTTGTCTTTGTTATCGGAGGATATTTCCTTTGGCCCTATAGTCTTCAAAGGGATCCGAAATATCTGTTCTCAGATTCCACAGAAATAAGGCTAGCAAAGAGATCCACGAAATACAGATGTAACTCTGTGAGATGAATTAACAGAACACTAAGCAGTTTCTCAGAAAGCTTCTTTCCAGAATTCATCTGAGGATATTTCCTTTTTCACCATAGCCCTCTATGGGCTTCCAAATATCACTTTGCCAATTCCACAAGAACTGTCTTAGCGAAAGGCTTCTTGAGGGGAAAGCTGTAACTCTGTGAGATGATTTCACAGAACACAAAGAAGTTTCTCAGAAAGCTTCTTTCTCTTTGTTATCGGAGGATATTTCCTTTGGCCCTATAGTCTTCAAAGGGATCCGAAATATCTGTTCTCAGATTCCACAGAAATAAGGCTAGCAAAGAGATCCACGAAATACAGATGTAACTCTGTGAGATGAATTAACAGGACACTAAGCAGTTTCTCAGAAAGCTTCTTTCCAGATTTCATCTGAGGGTATTTCCTTTTACACCATAGCCCTCTATGGGCTTCCAAATATCACTTTGCCACTTCCACAAGAACTGTCTTAGCGAAAGGCTTCTTGAGGGGAAAGCTGTAACTCTGTGAGATGATTTCACAGAACACAAAGAAGTTTCTCAGAAAGCTTCTTTCTCTTTGTTATCGGAGGATATTTCCTTTGGCCCTATAGTCTTCAAAGGGATCCGAAATATCTGTTCTCAGATTCCACAGAAATAAGGCTAGCAAAGATATCCACGAAATACAGATGTAACTCTGTGAGATGAATTAACAGAACACTAAGCAGTTTCTCAGAAAGCTTCTTTCCAGATTTCATCTGAGGATATTTCCTTTATCACCATAGCCCTCTATGGCTTCCAAATATAACTTTGCCAATTCCACAAGAACTGTCTTAGAGAAAGGCTTCTTGAGGGCAAAGCTGTAACTCTGTGAGATGATTTCACAGAACACAAAGAAGTTTCTCAGAAAGCTTCTTTCTCTTTGTTATCGGAGGATATTTCCTTTGGCCCTATAGTCTTCAAAGGGATCCGAAATATCTGTTCTCAGATTCCACAGAAATAAGGCTAGCAAAGAAATCCACGAAATACAGATGTAAGTCTGTGAGATGAATTAACAGGACACTAAGCAGTTTCTAAGAAAGCTTCTTTCCAGATTTCATCTGAGGATATTTCCTTTTTCACCATAGCCCTCTATGGGCTTCCAAATATCACTTTGCCAATTCCACAAGAACTGTCTTAGCGAAAGGCTTCTTGAGGGGAAAGCTGTAATTCTGTGAGATGATTTCACAGAACACAAAGAAGTTTCTCAGAAAGCTTCTTTCTCTTTCTTATCGGAGGATATTTCCTTTGGCCCTATAGTCTTCAAAGAGATCCGAAATATCTGTTCTCAGATTCCACAGAAATAAGGCTAGCAAAGAGATCCACGAAATACAGATGTAACTCTCTGAGATGAATTAACAGAACACTAAGCAGTTTCTCAGAAAGCTTCTTTCCAGATTTCATCTGAGGATATTTCCTTTTTCACCATAGCCCTCTATGGGCTTCCAAATATCACTTTGCCAATTCCAGAAGAACTGTCTTAGCGAAAGGCTTCTTGAGGGGAAAGCTGTAACTCTGTGAGATGATTTCACAGAACACAAAGAAGTTTCTCAGAAAGCTTCTTTCTCTTTGTTATCGGAGGATATTTCATTTGGCCCTATAGACTTCAAAGGGATCCGAAATATCTGTTCTCAGATTCCAGAGAAATAAGGCTAGCAAAGAAATCCACGAATTACAGATGTAACTCTGTGAGATGAATTAACAGAACACTAAGCAGTTTCTCAGAAAGCTTCTTTCCAGATTTCATCTGAGGATATTTCCTTTTTCACCATAGCCCTCTATGGGCTTCCAAATATCACTTCCACAATTCCACAAGAACTGTCTTAGCGAAAGGCTTCTTGAGGGGAAAGCTGTAACTCTGTGAGATTATTTCACAGAATACAAAGAAGTTTCTCAGAAAGCTTCTTTGTCTTTGTTATCGGAGGATATTTCCTTTGGCCCTATAGTCTTCAAAGGGATCCGAAATATCTGTTCTCAGATTCCACAGAAATAAGGCTAGCAAAGAGATCCACGAAATTCAGATGTAACTCTGTGAGATGAATTAACAGAACACTATGCAGTTTCACAGAAAGCTTCTTTCCAGATTTCATCTGAGGATATTTCCTTTTTCACCATAGCCCTCTATGGGCTTCCAAATATCACTTTGCCAATTCCACAAGAACTGTCTTAGCGAAAGGCTTCTTGAGGGGAAAGCTGTAACTCTGTGAGATGATTTCACAGAACACAAAGAAGTTTCTCAGAAAGCTTCTTTCTCTTTGTTATCGGAGTATATTTCCTTTGGCCCTATAGTCTTCAAAGGGATCCGAAATATCTGTTCTCAGATTCCACAGAAATAAGGCTAGCAAAGAAATCCATGAAATACAGATGTAACTCTGTGAGATGAATTAACAGGACACTAAGCAGTTTCTCAGAAAGCTTCTTTCCAGATTTCATCTGAGGATATTTAATTTTTCACCATAGCCCTCTATGGGCTTCCAAATATCACTTTGCCAATTCCACAAGAACTGTCTTAGCGAAAGGCTTCTTGAGGGGAAAGCTGTAACTCTGTGAGATGATTTCACAGAACACAAAGAAGTTTCTCAGAAAGCTTCTTTCTCTTTGTTATGGGAGGATATTTCCTTTGGCCCTATAGTCTTCAAAGGGATCCGAAATATCTGTTCTCAGATTCCACAGAAATAAGGCTAGCAAAGAGATCCACGAAATACAGATGTAACTCTGTGAGATGAATTAACAGAACACTAAGCAGTTTCACAGAAAGCTTCTTTCCAGATTTCATCTGAGGATATTTCCTTTTTCACCATAGCCCTCTATGGGCTTCCATATATCACTTTGCCAATTCCACAAGAACTGTCTTAGCGAAAGGCTTCTTGAGGGCAAAGCTGTAACTCTGTGAGATGATTTCACAGAACACAAAGAAGTTTCTCAGAAAGCTTCTTTCTCTTTGTTATGGGAGGATATTTCCTTTGGCCCTATATTCTTCAAAGTGATCCGAAATATCTGTTCTCAGATTCCACAGAAATAAGGCTAGCAAAGAGATCCACGAAATACAGATGTAACTCTGTGAGATGAATTAAGAGAACACTAAGCAGTTTCACAGAAAGCTTCTTTCCAGATTTCATCTGAGGATATTTCCTTTTTCACCATAGCCCTCTATGGGCTTCCAAATATCACTTTGCCAATTCCACAAGAACTGTCTTAGCGAAAGGCTTCTTGAGGGCAAAGCTGTAACTCTGTGAGATGATTTCACAGAACACAAAGAAGTTTCTCAGAAAGCTTCTTTCTCTTTGTTATCGGAGGATATTTCCTTTGGCCCTATATTCTTCAAAGGGATCCGAAATATCTGTTCTCAGATTCCACAGAAATAAGGCTAGCAAAGAGATCCACGAAATACAGATGTAACTCTGTGAGATGAATTAACAGGACACTAAGCAGTTTCTCAGAAAGCTTCTTTCCAGATTTCATCTGAGGATATTTCCTTTTACACCATAGCCCTCTATGGGCTTACAAATATCACTTTGCCAATTCCACAAGAACTGTCTTAGCGAAAGGCTTCATGAGGGGAAAGCTGTAACTCTGTGAGATGATTTCACAGAACACAAAGAAGTTTCTCAGAAAGCTTCTTTCTCTTTGTTATCGGAGGATATTTCCTTTGGCCCTATAGACTTCAAAGGGATCCGAAATATCTGTTCTCAGATTCCACAGAAATAAGGCTAGCAAAGAGATCCACGAAATACAGATGTAACTCTGTGAGATGAATTAACAAAACACTAAGCAGTTTCACAGAAAGCTCCTTTCCAGATTTCATCTGAGGATATTTCCTATTTCACCATAGCCCTCTATGGGCTTCCAAATATCACTTTGCCAATTCCACAAGAACTGTCTTAGCGAAAGTCTTCTTGAGGGGAAAGCTGTAACTCTGTGAGATGATTTCACAGAACACAAAGAAGTTTCTCAGAAAGCTTCTTTCTCTTTGTTATCGGAGGATATTTCCTTTGGCCCTATAGTCTTCAAAGGGATCCGAAATATCTGTTCTCAGATTCCACAGAAATAAGGCTAGCAAAGAGATCCACGAAATACAGATGTAAGTCGGTGAGATGAATTAACAGAACACTAAGCAGTTTCTCAGAAAGCTTCTTTCCAGATTTCATCTGAGGATATTTCCTTTTTCACCATAGCCTTCTATGGGCTTCCTAATGTCACTTTGCCAATTCCACAAGAACTGTCTTAGCGAAAGGCTTCTTGAGGGGAAAGCTGTAACTCTGTGAGATGATTTCACAGAACACAAAGAAGTTTCTTAGAAACTTCTTTCTCTTTGTTATCGGAGGATATTTGATTTGGCCCTATAGTCTTCAAAGGGATCCGAAATATCTGTTCTCAGATTCCACAGAAATAAGGCTAGCAAAGAGATCCACGAAATACAGATGTAACTCTGTGAGATGAATTAACAGAACACTAAGCAGTTTCACAGAAAGCTTCTTTCCAGATTTCATCTGAGGATATTTCCTTTTTCACCATAGCCCTCTAAGGGCTTCCAAATATCACTTTGCCAATTCCACAAGAACTGTCTTAGCGAAAGGCTTCTTGAGGGCAAAGCTGTAACTCTGTGAGATGATTTCACAGAACACAAAGAAGTTTCTCAGAAAGCTTCTTTCTCTTTGTTATCGGAGGATATTTCCTTTGGCCCTATATTCTTCAAAGGGATCCGAAATATCTGTTCTCAGATTCCACAGAAATAAGGCTAGCAAAGAGATCCACGAAATACAGATGTAACTCTGTGAGATGAATTAACAGGACACTAAGCAGTTTCTCAGAAAGCTTCTTTCCAGATTTCATCTGAGGATATTTCCTTTTTCACCATAGCCCTCTATGGGCTTCCAAATATCACTTTGCCAATTCCACAAGAACTGTCTTAGCGAAAGGCTTCTTGAGGGCAAAGCTGTAACTCTGTGAGATGATTTCACAGAACACAAAGAAGTTTCTCAGAAAGCTTCTTTCTCTTTGTTATCGGAGGATATTTCCTTTGGCCCTATAGTCTTCAAAGGGATCCGAAATATCTGTTCTCAGATTCCACAGAAATAAGGCTAGCAAAGAGATCCACGAAATACAGATGTAACTCTGTGAGATGAATTAACAGGACACTAAGCAGTTTCTCAGAAAGCTTCTTTCCAGATTTCATCTGAGGATATTTCCTTTTACACCATAGCCCTCTATGGGCTTACAAATATCACTTTGCCAATTCCACAAGAACTGTCTTAGCGAAAGGCTTCATGAGGGGAAAGCTGTAACTCTGTGAGATGATTTCACAGAACACAAAGAAGTTTCTCAGAAAGCTTCTTTCTCTTTGTTATCGGAGGATATTTCCTTTGGCCCTATAGACTTCAAAGGGATCCGAAATATCTGTTCTCAGATTCCACAGAAATAAGGCTAGCAAAGAGATCCACGAAATACAGATGTAACTCTCTGAGATGAATTAACAAAACACTAAGCAGTTTCACAGAAAGCTTCTTTCCAGATTTCATCTGAGGATATTTCCTTTTTCACCATAGCCCTCTATGGGCTTCCAAATATCACTTTGCCAATTCCACAAGAACTGTCTTAGCGAAAGGCTTCTTGAGGGGAAAGCTGTAACTCTGTGAGATGATTTCACAGAACACAAAGAAGTTTCTCAGAAAGCTTCTTTCTCTTTGTTATCGGAGGATATTTCCTTTGGCCCTATAGTCTTCAAAGGGATCCGAAATATCTGTTCTCAGATTCCACAGAAATAAGGCTAGCAAAGAGATCCACGAAATACAGATGTAAGTCTGTGAGATGAATTAACAGAACACTAAGCAGTTTCTCAGAAAGCTTCTTTCCAGATTTCATCTGAGGATATTTCCTTTTTCACCATAGCCTTCTATGGGCTTCCTAATGTCACTTTGCCAATTCCACAAGAACTGTCTTAGCGAAAGGCTTCTTGAGGGGAAAGCTGTAACTCTGTGAGATGGTTTAACAGAACACAAAGAAGTTTCTTAGAAACTTCTTTCTCTTTGTTATCGGAGGATATTTGATTTGGCCCTATAGTCTTCAAAGGGATCCGAAATATCTGTTCTCAGATTCTACAGAAATAAGGTTAGCAAAGAGATCCACGAAATACAGATGTAAGTCTGTGAGATGAATTAACAGAACACTAAGCAGTTTCTCAAAAAGCTTCTTTCCAGATTTCATCTGAGGATATTTCCTTTTTCACCATAGCCCACTATGGGATTCCAAATATCACTTTGCCAATTCCACAAGAACTGTCTTATCGAAAGGCTTCTTGAGGGGAAAGCTGTAACTCTGTGAGATGATTTCACAGAACACAAAGAAGTTTCTCAGAAAGCTTCTTTCTCTTTGTTATCGGAGGATATTTCCTTTGGCCCTATAGTCTTCAAAGGGATCCGAAATATCTGTTCTCAGATTCCACAGAAATAAGGCTAGCAAAGAGATCCACGAAATACAGATGTAACTCTGTGAGATGAATTAACAGAACACTAAGCAGTTTCACAGAAAGCTTCTTTCCAGATTTCATCTGAGGATATTTCCTTTTTCACCATAGCCCTCTATGGGCTTCCAAATATCACTTTGCCAATTCCACAAGAACTGTCTTAGCGAAAGGCTTCTTGAGGGGAAAGCTGTAACTCTGTGAGATGATTTCACAGAACACAAAGAAGTTTCTCAGAAAGCTTCTTTCTCTTTGTTATCGGAGGATATTTCCTTTGGCCCTATAGTCTTCAAAGGGATCCGAAATATCTGTTCTCAGATTCCACAGAAATAAGGCTAGCAAAGAGATCCACGAAATACAGATGTAACTCTGTGAGATGAATTAACAGGACACTAAGCAGTTTCTCAGAAAGCTTCTTTCCAGATTTCATCTGAGGATATTTCCTTTTACACCATAGCCCTCTATGGGCTTCCAAATATCACTTTGCCACTTCCACAAGAACTGTCTTAGCGAAAGGCTTCTTGAGGGGAAAGCTGTAACTCTGTGAGATGATTTCACAGAACACAAAGAAGTTTCTCAGAAAGCTTCTTTCTCTTTGTTATCGGAGGATATTTCCTTTGGCCCTATAGTCTTCAAAGAGATCCGAAATATCTGTTCTCAGATTCCACAGAAATAAGGCTAGCAAAGATATCCACGAAATACAGATGTAACTCTGTGAGATGAATTAACAGAACACTAAGCAGTTTCTCAGAAAGCTTCTTTCCAGATTTCATCTGAGGATATTTCCTTTATCACCATAGCCCTCTATGGCTTCCAAATATAACTTTGCCAATTCCACAAGAACTGTCTTAGAGAAAGGCTTCTTGAGGGCAAAGCTGTAACTCTGTGAGATGATTTCACAGAACACAAAGAAGTTTCTCAGAAAGCTTCTTTCTCTTTGTTATCGGAGGATATTTCCTTTGGCCCTATAGTCTTCAAAGGGATCCGAAATATCTGTTCTCAGATTCCACAGAAATAAGGCTAGCAAAGAAATCCACGAAATACAGATGTAACTCTGTGAGATGAATTAACAGGACACTAAGCAGTTTCTAAGAAAGCTTCTTTCCAGATTTCATCTGAGGATATTTCCTTTTTCACCATAGCCCTCTATGGGCTTCCAAATATCACTTTGCCTATTCCACAAGAACTGTCTTAGCGAAAGGCTTCTTGAGGGGAAAGCTGTAATTCTGTGAGATGATTTCACAGAACACAAAGAAGTTTCTCAGAAAGCTTCTTTCTCTTTGTTATCGGAGGATATTTCCTTTGGCCCTATAGTCTTCAAAGAGATCCGAAATATCTGTTCTCAGATTCCACAGAAATAAGGCTAGCAAAGAGATCCACGAAATACAGATGTAACACTCTGAGATGAATTAACAGAACACTAAGCAGTTTCTCAGAAAGCTTCTTTCCAGATTTCATCTGAGGATATTTCCTTTTTCACCATAGCCCTCTATGGGCTTCCAAATATCACTTTGCCAATTCCACAAGAACTGTCTTAGCGAAAGGCTTCTTGAGGGGAAAGCTGTAACTCTGTGAGATGATTTCACAGAACACAAAGAAGTTTCTCAGAAAGCTTCTTTCTCTTTGTTATCGGAGGATATTTCATTTGGCCCTATAGACTTCAAAGGGATCCGAAATATCTGTTCTCAGATTCCAGAGAAATAAGGCTAGCAAAGAAATCCACGAATTACAGATGTAAGTCTGTGAGATGAATTAACAGAACACTAAGCAGTTTCTCAGAAAGCTTCTTTCCAGATTTCATCTGAGGATATTTCCTTTTTCACCGTAGCCCTCTATGGGCTTCCAAATATCACTTTCACAATTCCACAAGAACTGTCTTAGCGAAAGGCTTCTTGAGGGGAAAGCTGTAACTCTGTGAGATTATTTCACAGAATACAAAGAAGTTTCTCAGAAAGCTTCTTTGTCTTTGTTATCGGAGGATATTTCCTTTGGCCCTATAGTCTTCAAAGGGATCCGAAATATCTGTTCTCAGATTCCACAGAAATAAGGCTAGCAAAGAGATCCACGAAATACAGATGTAACTCTGTGAGATGAATTAACAGAACACTAAGCAGTTTCACAGAAAGCTTCTTTCCAGATTTCATCTGAGGATATTTCCTTTTTCACCATAGCCCTCTATGGGCTTCCAAATATCACTTTGCCAATTCCACAAGAACTGTCTTAGCGAAAGGCTTCTTGAGGGGAAAGCTGTAACTCTGTGAGATGATTTCACAGAACACAAAGAAGTTTCTCAGAAAGCTTCTTTCTCTTTGTTATCGGAGTATATTTCCTTTGGCCCTATAGTCTTCAAAGGGATCCGAAATATCTGTTCTCAGATTCCACAGAAATAAGGCTAGCAAAGAAATCCACGAAATACAGATGTAACTCTGTGAGATGAATTAACAGGACACTAAGCAGTTTCTCAGAAAGCTTCTTTCCAGATTTCATCTGAGGATATTTAATTTTTCACCATAGCCCTCTAAGGGCTTCCAAATATCACTTTGCCAATTCCACAAGAACTGTCTTAGCGAAAGGCTTCTTGAGGGGAAAGCTGTAACTCTGTGAGATGATTTCACAGAACACAAAGAAGTTTCTCAGAAAGCTTCTTTCTCTTTGTTATCGGAGGATATTTCATTTGGCCCTATAGACTTCAAAGGGATCCGAAATATCTGTTCTCAGATTCCAGAGAAATAAGGCTAGCAAAGAAATCCACGAATTACAGATGTAAGTCTGTGAGATGAATTAACAGAACACTAAGCAGTTTCTCAGAAAGCTTCTTTCCAGATTTCATCTGAGGATATTTCCTTTTTCACCATAGCCCTCTATGGGCTTCCAAATATCACTTTCACAATTCCACAAGAACTGTCTTAGCGAAAGGCTTCTTGAGGGGAAAGCTGTAACTCTGTGAGATTATTTCACAGAATACAAAGAAGTTTCTCAGAAAGCTTCTTTGCCCACGAAATACAGATGTAACTCTGTGAGATGAATTAACAGAACACTAAGCAGTTTCACAGAAAGCTTCTTTCCAGATTTCATCTGAGGATATTTCCTTTTTCACCATAGCCCTCTATGGGCTTCCAAATATCACTTTGCCAATTCCACAAGAACTGTCTTAGCGAAAGGCTTCTTGAGGGGAAAGCTGTAACTCTGTGAGATGATTTCACAGAACACAAAGAAGTTTCTCAGAAAGCTTCTTTCTCTTTGTTATGGGAGGATATTTCCTTTGGCCCTATAGTCTTCAAAGGGATCCGAAATATCTGTTCTCAGATTCCACAGAAATAAGGCTAGCAAAGAGATCCACGAAATACAGATGTAACTCTGTGAGATGAATTAACAGGACACTAAGCAGTTTCTCAGAAAGCTTCTTTCCAGATTTCATCTGAGGATATTTCCTTTTACACCATAGCCCTCTATGGGCTTCCAAATATCACTTTGCCACTTCCACAAGAACTGTCTTAGCGAAAGGCTTCTTGAGGGGAAAGCTGTAACTCTGTGAGATGATTTCACAGAACACAAAGAAGTTTCTCAGAAAGCTTCTTTCTCTTTGTTATCGGAGGATATTTCCTTTGGCCCTATAGTCTTCAAAGGGATCCGAAATATCTGTTCTCAGATTCCACAGAAATAAGGCTAGCAAAGAGATCCACGAAGTACAGATGTAACTCTGTGAGATGAATTAACAGAACACTAAGCAGTTTCTCAGAAAGCTTCTTTCCAGATTTCATCTGAGGATATTTCCTTTATCACCATAGCCCTCTATGGCTTCCAAATATCACTTTGCCAATTCCACAAGAACTCTCTTAGAGAAAGGCTTCTTGAGGGGAAAGCTGTAACTCTGTGAGATGATTTCACAGAACACAAAGAAGTTTCTCAGAAAGCTTCTTTCTCTTTGTTATCGGAGGATATTTCCTTTGGCCCTATAGTCTTCAAAGGGATCCGAAATATCTGTTCTCAGATTCCACAGAAATAAGGCTAGCAAAGAAATCCACGAAATACAGATGTAACTCTGTGAGATGAATTAACAGGACACTAAGCAGTTTCTAAGAAAGCTTCTTTCCAGATTTCATCTGAGGATATTTCCTTTTTCACCATAGCCCTCTATGGGCTTCCAAATATCACTTTGCCTATTCCACAAGAACTGTCTTAGCGAAAGGCTTCTTGAGGGGAAAGCTGTAATTCTGTGAGATGATTTCACAGAACACAAAGAAGTTTCTCAGAAAGCTTCTTTCTCTTTGTTATCGGAGGATATTTCCTTTGGCCCTATAGTCTTCAAAGAGATCCGAAATATCTGTTCTCAGATTCCACAGAAATAAGGCTAGCAAAGAGATCCACGAAATACAGATTTAACTCTCTGAGATGAATTAACAGAACACTAAGCAGTTTCTCAGAAAGCTTCTTTCCAGATTTCATCTGAGGATATTTCCTTTTTCACCATAGCCCTCTATGGGCTTCCAAATATCACTTTGCCAATTCCACAAGAACTGTCTTAGCGAAAGGCTTCTTGAGGGGAAAGCTGTAACTCTGTGAGATGATTTCACAGAACACAAAGAAGTTTCTCAGAAAGCTTCTTTCTCTTTGTTATCGGAGGATATTTCATTTGGCCCTATAGACTTCAAAGGGATCCGAAATATCTGTTCTCAGATTCCACAGAAATAAGGCTAGCAAAGAAATCCACGAATTACAGATGTAAGTCTGTGAGATGAATTAACAGAACACTAAGCAGTTTCTCAGAAATCTTCTTTCCAGATTTCATCTGAGGATATTTCCTTTTTCACCATAGCCCTCTATGGGCTTCCAAATATCACTTTCACAATTCCACAAGAACTGTCTTAGCGAAAGGCTTCTTGAGGGGAAAGCTGTAACTCTGTGAGATTATTTCACAGAATACAAAGAAGTTTCTCAGAAAGCTTCTTTGTCTTTGTTATCGGAGGATATTTCCTTTGGCCCTATAGTCTTCAAAGGGATCCGAAATATCTGTTCTCAGATTCCACAGAAATAAGGCTAGCAAAGAGATCCACGAAATACAGATGTAACTCTGTGAGATGAATTAACAGAACACTAAGCAGTTTCACAGAAAGCTTCTTTCCAGATTTCATCTGAGGATATTTCCTTTTTCACCATAGCCCTCTATGGGCTTCCAAATATCACTTTGCCAATTCCACAAGAACTGTCTTAGCGAAAGGCTTCTTGAGGGGAAAGCTGTAACTCTGTGAGATGATTTCACAGAACACAAAGAAGTTTCTCAGAAAGCTTCTTTCTCTTTGTTATGGGAGGATATTTCCTTTGGCCCTATAGTCTTCAAAGGGATCCGAAATATCTGTTCTCAGATTCCACAGAAATAAGGCTAGCAAAGAGATCCACGAAATACAGATGTAACTCTGTGAGATGAATTAACAGGACACTAAGCAGTTTCTCAGAAAGCTTCTTTCCAGATTTCATCTGAGGATATTTCCTTTTACACCATAGCCCTCTATGGGCTTCCAAATATCACTTTGCCACTTCCACAAGAACTGTCTTAGCGAAAGGCTTCTTGAGGGGAAAGCTGTAACTCTGTGAGATGATTTCACAGAACACAAAGAAGTTTCTCAGAAAGCTTCTTTCTCTTTGTTATCGGAGGATATTTCCTTTGGCCCTATAGTCTTCAAAGGGATCCGAAATATCTGTTCTCAGATTCCACAGAAATAAGGCTAGCAAAGAGATCCACGAAATACAGATGTAACTCTGTGAGATGAATTAACAGAACACTAAGCAGTTTCTCAGAAAGCTTCTTTCCAGATTTCATCTGAGGATATTTCCTTTATCACCATAGCCCTCTATGGCTTCCAAATATAACTTTGCCAATTCCACAAGAACTGTCTTAGAGAAAGGCTTCTTGAGGGCAAAGCTGTAACTCTGTGAGATGATTTCACAGAACACAAAGAAGTTTCTCAGAAAGCTTCTTTCTCTTTGTTATCGGAGGATATTTCCTTTGGCCCTATAGTCTTCAAAGGGATCCGAAATATCTGTTCTCAGATTCCACAGAAATAAGGCTAGCAAAGAAATCCACGAAATACAGATGTAACTCTGTGAGATGAATTAACAGGACACTAAGCAGTTTCTAAGAAAGCTTCTTTCCAGATTTCATCTGAGGATATTTCCTTTTTCACCATAGCCCTCTATGGGCTTCCAAATATCACTTTGCCTATTCCACAAGAACTGTCTTAGCGAAAGGCTTCTTGAGGGGAAAGCTGTAATTCTGTGAGATGATTTCACAGAACACAAAGAAGTTTCTCAGAAAGCTTCTTTCTCTTTGTTATCGGAGGATATTTCCTTTGGCCCTATAGTCTTCAAAGAGATCCGAAATATCTGTTCTCAGATTCCACAGAAATAAGGCTAGCAAAGAGATCCACGAAATACAGATTTAACTCTCTGAGATGAATTAACAGAACACTAAGCAGTTTCTCAGAAAGCTTCTTTCCAGATTTCATCTGAGGATATTTCCTTTTTCACCATAGCCCTCTATGGGCTTCCAAATATCACTTTGCCAATTCCACAAGAACTGTCTTAGCGAAAGGCTTCTTGAGGGGAAAGCTGTAACTCTGTGAGATGATTTCACAGAACACAAAGAAGTTTCTCAGAAAGCTTCTTTCTCTTTGTTATCGGAGGATATTTCATTTGGCCCTATAGACTTCAAAGGGATCCGAAATATCTGTTCTCAGATTCCACAGAAATAAGGCTAGCAAAGAAATCCACGAATTACAGATGTAAGTCTGTGAGATGAATTAACAGAACACTAAGCAGTTTCTCAGAAAGCTTCTTTCCAGATTTCATCTGAGGATATTTCCTTTTTCACCATAGCCCTCTATGGGCTTCCAAATATCACTTTCACAATTCCACAAGAACTGTCTTAGCGAAAGGCTTCTTGAGGGGAAAGCTGTAACTCTGTGAGATTATTTCACAGAATACAAAGAAGTTTCTCAGAAAGCTTCTTTGTCTTTGTTATCGGAGGATATTTCCTTTGGCCCTATAGTCTTCAAAGGGATCCGAAATATCTGTTCTCAGATTCCACAGAAATAAGGCTAGCAAAGAGATCCACGAAATACAGATGTAACTCTGTGAGATGAATTAACAGAACACTAAGCAGTTTCACAGAAAGCTTCTTTCCAGATTTCATCTGAGGATATTTCCTTTTTCACCATAGCCCTCTATGGGCTTCCAAATATCACTTTGCCAATTCCACAAGAACTGTCTTAGCGAAAGGCTTCTTGAGGGGAAAGCTGTAACTCTGTGAGATGATTTCACAGAACACAAAGAAGTTTCTCAGAAAGCTTCTTTCTCTTTGTTATCGGAGTATATTTCCTTTGGCCCTATAGTCTTCAAAGGGATCCGAAATATCTGTTCTCAGATTCCACAGAAATAAGGCTAGCAAAGAAATCCACGAAATACAGATGTAACTCTGTGAGATGAATTAACAGGACACTAAGCACTTTCTCAGAAAGCTTCTTTCCAGATTTCATCTGAGGATATTTAATTTTTCACCATAGCCCTCTAAGGGCTTCCAAATATCACTTTGCCAATTCCACAAGAACTGTCTTAGCGAAAGGCTTCTTGAGGGGAAAGCTGTAACTCTGTGAGATGATTTCACAGAACACAAAGAAGTTTCTCAGAAAGCTTCTTTCTCTTTGTTATCGGAGGATATTTCATTTGGCCCTATAGACTTCAAAGGGATCCGAAATATCTGTTCTCAGATTCCAGAGAAATAAGGCTAGCAAAGAAATCCACGAATTACAGATGTAAGTCTGTGAGATGAATTAACAGAACACTAAGCAGTTTCTCAGAAAGCTTCTTTCCAGATTTCATCTGAGGATATTTCCTTTTTCACCATAGCCCTCTATGGGCTTCCAAATATCACTTTCACAATTCCACAAGAACTGTCTTAGCGAAAGGCTTCTTGAGGGGAAAGCTGTAACTCTGTGAGATTATTTCACAGAATACAAAGAAGTTTCTCAGAAAGCTTCTTTGCCCACGAAATACAGATGTAACTCTGTGAGATGAATTAACAGAACACTAAGCAGTTTCACAGAAAGCTTCTTTCCAGATTTCATCTGAGGATATTTCCTTTTTCACCATAGCCCTCTATGGGCTTCCAAATATCACTTTGCCAATTCCACAAGAACTGTCTTAGCGAAAGGCTTCTTGAGGGGAAAGCTGTAACTCTGTGAGATGATTTCACAGAACACAAAGAAGTTTCTCAGAAAGCTTCTTTCTCTTTGTTATGGGAGGATATTTCCTTTGGCCCTATAGTCTTCAAAGGGATCCGAAATATCTGTTCTCAGATTCCACAGAAATAAGGCTAGCAAAGAGATCCAAGAAATACAGATGTAACTCTGTGAGATGAATTAACAGAACACTAAGCAGTTTCACAGAAAGCTTCTTTCCAGATTTCATCTGAGGATATTTCCTTTTTCACCATAGCCCTCTATGGGCTTCCAAATATCACTTTGCCAATTCCACAAGAACTGTCTTAGCGAAAGGCTTCTTGAGGGCAAAGCTGTAACTCTGTGAGATGATTTCACAGAACACAAAGAAGTTTCTCAGAAAGCTTCTTTCTCTTTGTTATCGGAAGATATTTCCTTTGGCCCTATATTCTTCAAAGGGATCCGAAATATCTGTTCTCAGATTCCACAGAAATAAGGCTAGCAAAGAGATCCACGAAATACAGATGTAACTCTGTGAGATGAATTAACAGGACACTAAGCAGTTTCTCAGAAAGCTTCTTTCCAGATTTCATCTGAGGATATTTCCTTTTTCACCATAGCCCTCTAAGGGCTTCCAAATATCACTTTGCCAATTCCACAAGAACTGTCTTATCGAAAGGCTTCTTGAGGGCAAAGCTGTAACTCTGTGAGATATTTCACAGAACACAAAGAAGTTTCTCAGAAAGCTTCTTTCTCTTTGTTATCGGAGGATATTTCCTTTGGCCCTATATTCTTCAAAGGGATCCGAAATATCTGTTCTCAGATTCCACAGAAATAAGGCTAGCAAAGAGATCCACGAAATACAGATGTAACTCTGTGAGATGAATTAACAGGACACTAAGCAGTTTCTCAGAAAGCTTCTTTCCAGATTTCATCTGAGGATATTTCCTTTTACACCATAGCCCTCTATGGGCTTACAAATATCACTTTGCCAATTCCACAAGAACTGTCTTAGCGAAAGGCTTCATGAGGGGAAAGCTGTAACTCTGTGAGATGATTTCACAGAACACAAAGAAGTTTCTCAGAAAGCTTCTTTCTCTTTGTTATCGGAGGATATTTCCTTTGGCCCTATAGTCTTCAAAGGGATCCGAAATATCTGTTCTCAGATTCCACAGAAATAAGGCTAGCAAAGAGATCCACGAAATACAGATGTAACTCTCTGAGATGAATTAACAGAACACTAAGCAGTTTCACAGAAAGGTTCTTTCCAGATTTCATCTGAGGATATTTCCTTTTTCACCATAGCCCTCTATTGGCTTCCAAATATCACTTTGCCAATTCCACAAGAACTGTCTTAGCGAAAGGCTTCTTGAGGGGAAAGCTGTAACTCTGTGAGATGATTTCACAGAACACAAAGAAGTTTCTCAGAAAGCTTCTTTCTCTTTGTTATCGGAGGATATTTCCTTTGGCCCTATAGTCTTCAAAGGGATCCGAAATATCTGTTCTCAGATTCCACAGAAATAAGGCTAGCAAAGAGATCCACGAAATACAGATGTAACTCTGTGAGATGAATTAACAGGACACTAAGCAGTTTCTCAGAAAGCTTCTTTCCAGATTTCATCTGAGGATATTTCCTTTTACACCATAGCCCTCTATGGGCTTCCAAATATCACTTTGCCACTTCCACAAGAACTGTCTTAGCGAAAGGCTTCTTGAGGGTAAAGCTGTAACTCTGTGAGATGATTTCACAGAACACAAAGAAGTTTCTCAGAAAGCTTCTTTCTCTTTGTTATCGGAGGATATTTCCTTTGGCCCTATAGTCTTCAAAGGGATCCGAAATATCTGTTCTCAGATTCCACAGAAATAAGGCTAGCAAAGAGATCCACGAAATACAGATGTAACTCTGTGAGATGAATTAACAGAACACTAAGCAGTTTCTCAGAAAGCTTCTTTCCAGATTTCATCTGAGGATATTTCCTTTATCACCATAGCCCTCTATGGGCTTCCAAATATCACTTTGCCAATTCCACAAGAACTGTCTTAGAGAAAGGCTTCTTGAGGGCAAAGCTGTAACTCTGTGAGATGATTTCACAGAACACAAAGAAGTTTCTCAGAAAGCTTCTTTCTCTTTGTTATCGGAGGATATTTCCTTTGGCCCTATAGTCTTCAAAGGGATCCGAAATATCTGTTCTCAGATTCCACAGAAATAAGGCTAGCAAAGAAATCCACGAAATACAGATGTAACTCTGTGAGATGAATTAACAGAACACTAAGCAGTTTCTAAGAAAGCTTCTTTCCAGATTTCATCTGAGGATATTTCCTTTTTCACCATAGCCCTCTATGGGCTTCCAAATATCACTTTGCCTATTCCACAAGAACTGTCTTAGCGAAAGGCTTCTTGAGGGGAAAGCTGTAATTCTGTGAGATGATTTCACAGAACACAAAGAAGTTTCTCAGAAAGCTTCTTTCTCTTTGTTATCGGAGGATATTTCCTTTGGCCCTATAGTCTTCAAAGAGATCCGAAATATCTGTTCTCAGATTCCACAGAAATAAGGCTAGCAAAGAGATCCACGAAATACAGATGTAACTCTCTGAGATGAATTAACAGAACACTAAGCAGTTTCTCAGAAAGCTTCTTTCCAGATTTCATCTGAGGATATTTCCTTTTTCACCATAGCCCTCTATGGGCTTCCAAATATCACTTTGCCAATTCCACAAGAACTGTCTTAGCGAAAGGCTTCTTGAGGGGAAAGCTGTAACTCTGTGAGATGATTTCACAGAACACAAAGAAGTTTCTCAGAAAGCTTCTTTCTCTTTGTTATCGGAGGATATTTCATTTGGCCCTATAGACTTCAAAGGGATCCGAAATATCTGTTCTCAGATTCCAGAGAAATAAGGCTAGCAAAGAAATCCACGAATTACAGATGTAAGTCTGTGAGATGAATTAACAGAACACTAAGCAGTTTCTCAGAAAGCTTCTTTCCAGATTTCATCTGAGGATATTTCCTTTTTCACCATAGCCCTCTATGGGCTTCCAAATATCACTTTCACAATTCCACAAGAACTGTCTTAGCGAAAGGCTTCTTGAGGGGAAAGCTGTAACTCTGTGAGATTATTTCACAGAATACAAAGAAGTTTCTCAGAAAGCTTCTTTGTCTTTGTTATCGGAGGATATTTCCTTTGGCCCTATAGTCTTCAAAGGGATCCGAAATATCTGTTCTCAGATTCCACAGAAATAAGGCTAGCAAAGAGATCCACGAAATACAAATGTAACTCTGTGAGATGAATTAACAGAACACTAAGCAGTTTCACAGAAAGCTTCTTTCCAGATTTCATCTGAGGATATTTCCTTTTTCACCATAGCCCTCTATGGGCTTCCAAATATCACTTTGCCAATTCCACAAGAACTGTCTTAGCGAAAGGCTTCTTGAGGGGAAAGCTGTAACTCTGTGAGATGATTTCACAGAACACAAAGAAGTTTCTCAGAAAGCTTCTTTCTCTTTGTTATGGGAGGATATTTCCTTTGGCCCTATAGTCTTCAAAGGGATCCGAAATATCTGTTCTCAGATTCCACAGAAATAAGGCTAGCAAAGAGATCCACGAAATACAGATGTAACTCTGTGAGATGAATTAACAGAACACTAAGCAGTTTCACAGAAAGCTTCTTTCCAGATTTCATCTGAGGATATTTCCTTTTTCACCATAGCCCTCTATGGGCTTCCAAATATCACATTGCCAATTCCACAAGAACTGTCTTAGCGAAAGGCTTCTTGAGGGCAAAGCTGTAACTCTGTGAGATGATTTCACAGAACATAAAGAAGTTTCTCAGAAAGCTTCTTTCTCTTTGTTATCGGAGGATATTTCCTTTGGCCCTATATTCTTCAAAGGGATCCGAAATATCAGTTCTCAGATTCCACAGAAATAAGGCTAGCAAAGAGATCCACGAAATACAGGTGTAACTCTGTGAGATGAATTAACAGAACACTAAGCAGTTTCTCAGAAAGCTTCTTTCCAGATTTCATCTGAGGATATTTAATTTTTCACCATAGCCCTCTATGGGCTTCCAAATATCACTTTGCCAATTCCACAAGAACTGTCTTAGCGAAAGGCTTCTTGAGGGGAAAGCTGTAACTCTGTGAGATGATTTCACAGAACACAAAGAAGTTTCTCAGAAAGCTTCTTTCTCTTTGTTATGGGAGGATATTTCCTTTGGCCCTATCGTCTTCAAAGGGATCCGAAATATCTGTTCTCAGATTCCACAGAAATAAGGCTAGCAAAGAGATCCACGAAATACAGATGTAACTCTGTGAGATGAATTAACAGAACACTAAGCAGTTTCACAGAAAGCTTCTTTCCAGATTTCATCTGAGGATATTTCCTTTTTCACCATAGCCCTCTATGGGCTTCCAAATATCACTTTGCCAATTCCACAAGAAATGTCTTAGCGAAAGGCTTCTTGAGGGGAAAGCTGTAAGTCTGTGAGATGATTTCACAGAACACAAAGAAGTTTCTCAGAAAGCTTCTTTCTCTTTGTTATCGGAGGATATTTCCTTTGGCCCTATATTCTTCAAAGGGATCCGAAATATCTGTTCTCAGATTCCACAGAAATAAGGCTAGCAAAGAGATCCACGAAATACAGATGTAACTCTGTGAGATGAATTAACAGGACACTAAGCAGTTTCTCAGAAAGCTTCTTTCCAGATTTCATCTGAGGATATTTCCTTTTTCACCATAGCCCTCTATGGGCTTCCAAATATCACTTTGCCAATTCCACAAGAACTGTCTTAGCGAAAGGCTTCTTGAGGGCAAAGCTGTAACTCTGTGAGATGATTTCACAGAACACAAAGAAGTTTCTCAGAAAGCTTCTTTCTCTTTGTTATCGGAGGATATTTCCTTTGGCCCTATATTCTTCAAAGGGATCCGAAATATCTGTTCTCAGATTCCACAGTAATAAGGCTAGCAAAGAGATCCACGAAATACAGATGTAACTCTGTGAGATGAATTAACAGGACACTAAGCAGTTTCTCAGAAAGCTTCTTTCCAGATTTCATCTGAGGATATTTCCTTTTACACCATAGCCCTCTATGGGCTTACAAATATCACTTTGCCAATTCCACAAGAACTGTCTTAGCGAAAGGCTTCATGAGGGGAAAGCTGTAACTCTGTGAGATGATTTCACAGAACACAAAGAAGTTTCTCAGAAAGCTTCTTTCTCTTTGTTATCGGAGGATATTTCCTTTGGCCCTATAGTCTTCAAAGGGATCCGAAATATCTGTTCTCAGATTCCACAGAAATAAGGCTAGCAAAGAAATCCACGAAATACAGATGTAAGTCTGTGAGATGAATTAACAGGACACTAAGCAGTTTCTAAGAAAGCTTCTTTCCAGATTTCATCTGAGGATATTTCCTTTTTCACCATAGCCCTCTATGGGCTTCCAAATATCACTCTGCCAATTCCACAAGAACTGTCTTAGCGAAAGGCTTCTTGAGGGGAAAGCTGTAACTCTGTGAGATGATTTAACAGAACACAAAGAAGTTTCTCAGAAAGCTTCTTTCTCTTTGTTATGGGAGGATATTTCCTTTGGCCCTATAGTCTTCAAAGGGATCCGAAATATCTGTTCTCAGATTCCACAGAAATAAGGCTAGCAAAGAGATCCACGAAATACAGATGTAACTCTGTGAGATGAATTAACAGAACACTAAGCAGTTTCACAGAAAGCTTCTTTCCAGATTTCATCTGAGGATATTTCCTTTTTCACCATAGCCCTCTATGGGCTTCCAAATATCACATTGCCAATTCCACAAGAACTGTCTTAGCGAAAGGCTTCTTGAGGGCAAAGCTGTAACTCTGTGAGATGATTTCACAGAACACAAAGAAGTTTCTCAGAAAGCTTCTTTCTCTTTGTTATCGGAGGATATTTCCTTTGGCCCTATATTCTTCAAAGGGATCCGAAATATCAGTTCTCAGATTCCACAGAAATAAGGCTAGCAAAGAGATCCACGAAATACAGGTGTAACTCTGTGAGATGAATTAACAGAACACTAAGCAGTTTCTCAGAAAGCTTCTTTCCAGATTTCATCTGAGGATATTTAATTTTTCACCATAGCCCTCTATGGGCTTCCAAATATCACTTTGCCAATTCCACAAGAACTGTCTTAGCGAAAGGCTTCTTGAGGGGAAAGCTGTAACTCTGTGAGATGATTTCACAGAACACAAAGAAGTTTCTCAGAAAGCTTCTTTCTCTTTGTTATGGGAGGATATTTCCTTTGGCCCTATAGTCTTCAAAGGGATCCGAAATATCTGTTCTCAGATTCCACAGAAATAAGGCTAGCAAAGAGATCCACGCAATACAGATGTAACTCTGTGAGATGAATTAACAGAACACTAAGCAGTTTCACAGAAAGCTTCTTTCCAGATTTCATCTGAGGATATTTCCTTTTTCACCATAGCCCTCTATGGGCTTCCAAATATCACTTTGCCAATTCCACAAGAACTGTCTTAGCGAAAGGCTTCTTGAGGGGAAAGCTGTAAGTCTGTGAGATGATTTCACAGAACACAAAGAAGTTTCTCAGAAAGCTTCTTTCTCTTTGTTATCGGAGGATATTTCCTTTGGCCCTATATTCTTCAAAGGGATCCGAAATATCTGTTCTCAGATTCCACAGAAATAAGGCTAGCAAAGAGATCCACGAAATACAGATGTAACTCTGTGAGATGAATTAACAGGACACTAAGCAGTTTCTCAGAAAGCTTCTTTCCAGATTTCATCTGAGGATATTTCCTTTTTCACCATAGCCCTCTATGGGCTTCCAAATATCACTTTGCCAATTCCACAAGAACTGTCTTAGCGAAAGGCTTCTTGAGGGCAAAGCTGTAACTCTGTGAGATGATTTCACAGAACACAAAGAAGTTTCTCAGAAAGCTTCTTTCTCTTTGTTATCGGAGGATATTTCCTTTGGCCCTATATTCTTCAAAGGGATCCGAAATATCTGTTCTCAGATTCCACAGTAATAAGGCTAGCAAAGAGATCCACGAAATACAGATGTAACTCTGTGAGATGAATTAACAGGACACTAAGCAGTTTCTCAGAAAGCTTCTTTCCAGATTTCATCTGAGGATATTTCCTTTTACACCATAGCCCTCTATGGGCTTACAAATATCACTTTGCCAATTCCACAAGAACTGTCTTAGCGAAAGGCTTCATGAGGGGAAAGCTGTAACTCTGTGAGATGATTTCACAGAACACAAAGAAGTTTCTCAGAAAGCTTCTTTCTCTTTGTTATCGGAGGATATTTCCTTTGGCCCTATAGACTTCAAAGGTATCCGAAATATCTGTTCTCAGATTCCACAGAAATAAGGCTAGCAAAGAGATCCACGAAATACAGATGTAACTCTGTGAGATGAATTAACAAAACACTAAGCATTTTCACAGAAAGCTTTTTTCCAGATTTCATCTGAGGATATTTCCTTTTTCACCATAGCCCTCTATGGGCTTCCAAATATCACTTTGCCAATTCCACAAGAACTGTCTTAGCGAAAGGCTTCTTGAGGGGAAAGCTGTAACTCTGTGAGATGATTTCACAGAACACAAAGAAGTTTCTCAGAAAGCTTCTTTCTCTTTGTTATCGGAGGATATTTCCTTTGGCCCTATAGTCTTCAAAGGGATCCGAAATATCTGTTCTCAGATTCCACAGAAATAAGGCTAGCAAAGAGATCCACGAAATACAGATGTAAGTCTGTGAGATGAATTAACAGAACACTAAGCAGTTTCTCAGAAAGCTTCTTTCCAGATTTCATCTGAGGATATTTCCTTTTTCACCATAGCCTTCTATGGGCTTCCTAATGTCACTTTGCCAATTCCACAAGAACTGTCTTAGCGAAAGGCTTCTTGAGGGGAAAGCTGTAACTCTGTGAGATGATTTAACAGAACACAAAGAAGTTTCTGAGAAACTTCTTTCTCTTTGTTATCGGAGGATATTTGATTTGGCCCTATAGTCTTCAAAGGGATCCGAAATATCTGTTCTCAGATTCTACAGAAATAAGGTTAGCAAAGAGATCCACGAAATACAGATGTAAGTCTGTGAGATGAATTAACAGAACACTAAGCAGTTTCTCAAAAAGCTTCTTTCCAGATTTCATCTGAGGATATTTCCTTTTTCACCATAGCCCACTATGGGATTCCAAATATCACTTTGCCAATTCCACAAGAACTGTCTTATCGAAAGGCTTCTTGAGGGGAAAGCTGTAACTCTGTGAGATGATTTCACAGAACACAAAGAAGTTTCTCAGAAAGCTTCTTTCTCTTTGTTATCGGAGTATATTTCCTTTGGCCCTATAGTCTTCAAAGGGATCCGAAATATCTGTTCTCAGATTCCACAGAAATAAGGCTAGCAAAGAGATCCACGAAATACAGATGTAACTCTCTGAGATGAATTAACAGAACACTAAGCAGTTTCACAGAAAGCTTCTTTCCAGATTTCATCTGAGGATATTTCCTTTTTCACCATAGCCCTCTATGGGCTTCCAAATATCACTTTGCCAATTGCACAAGAACTGTCTTAGCGAAAGGCTTCTTGAGGGGAAAGCTGTAACTCTGTGAGATGATTTCACAGAACACAAAGAAGTTTCTCAGAAAGCTTCTTTCTCTTTGTTATCGGAGGATATTTCCTTTGGCCCTATAGTCTTCAAAGGGATCCGAAATATCTGTTCTCAGATTCCACAGAAATAAGGCTAGCAAAGAAATCCACGAAATACAGATGTAAGTCTGTGAGATGAATTAACAGGACACTAAGCAGTTTCTAAGAAAGCTTCTTTCCAGATTTCATCTGAGGATATTTCCTTTTTCACCATAGCCCTCTATGGGCTTCCAAATATCACTCTGCCAATTCCACAAGAACTGTCTTAGCGAAAGGCTTCTTGAGGGGAAAGCTGTAACTCTGTGAGATGATTTAACAGAACACAAAGAAGTTTCTCAGAAAGCTTCTTTCTCTTTGTTATGGGAGGATATTTCCTTTGGCCCTATAGTCTTCAAAGGGATCCGAAATATCTGTTCTCAGATTCCACAGAAATAAGGCTAGCAAAGAGATCCACGAAATACAGATGTAACTCTGTGAGATGAATTAACAGAACACTAAGCAGTTTCACAGAAAGCTTCTTTCCAGATTTCATCTGAGGATATTTCCTTTTTCACCATAGCCCTCTATGGGCTTCCAAATATCACATTGCCAATTCCACAAGAACTGTCTTAGCGAAAGGCTTCTTGAGGGCAAAGCTGTAACTCTGTGAGATGATTTCACAGAACACAAAGAAGTTTCTCAGAAAGCTTCTTTCTCTTTGTTATCGGAGGATATTTCCTTTGGCCCTATATTCTTCAAAGGGATCCGAAATATCAGTTCTCAGATTCCACAGAAATAAGGCTAGCAAAGAGATCCACGAAATACAGGTGTAACTCTGTGAGATGAATTAACAGAACACTAAGCAGTTTCTCAGAAAGCTTCTTTCCAGATTTCATCTGAGGATATTTAATTTTTCACCATAGCCCTCTATGGGCTTCCAAATATCACTTTGCCAATTCCACAAGAACTGTCTTAGCGAAAGGCTTCTTGAGGGGAAAGCTGTAACTCTGTGAGATGATTTCACAGAACACAAAGAAGTTTCTCAGAAAGCTTCTTTCTCTTTGTTATGGGAGGATATTTCCTTTGGCCCTATAGTCTTCAAAGGGATCCGAAATATCTGTTCTCAGATTCCACAGAAATAAGGCTAGCAAAGAGATCCACGCAATACAGATGTAACTCTGTGAGATGAATTAACAGAACACTAAGCAGTTTCACAGAAAGCTTCTTTCCAGATTTCATCTGAGGATATTTCCTTTTTCACCATAGCCCTCTATGGGCTTCCAAATATCACTTTGCCAATTCCACAAGAACTGTCTTAGCGAAAGGCTTCTTGAGGGGAAAGCTGTAAGTCTGTGAGATGATTTCACAGAACACAAAGAAGTTTCTCAGAAAGCTTCTTTCTCTTTGTTATCGGAGGATATTTCCTTTGGCCCTATATTCTTCAAAGGGATCCGAAATATCTGTTCTCAGATTCCACAGAAATAAGGCTAGCAAAGAGATCCACGAAATACAGATGTAACTCTGTGAGATGAATTAACAGGACACTAAGCAGTTTCTCAGAAAGCTTCTTTCCAGATTTCATCTGAGGATATTTCCTTTTTCACCATAGCCCTCTATGGGCTTCCAAATATCACTTTGCCAATTCCACAAGAACTGTCTTAGCGAAAGGCTTCTTGAGGGCAAAGCTGTAACTCTGTGAGATGATTTCACAGAACACAAAGAAGTTTCTCAGAAAGCTTCTTTCTCTTTGTTATCGGAGGATATTTCCTTTGGCCCTATATTCTTCAAAGGGATCCGAAATATCTGTTCTCAGATTCCACAGTAATAAGGCTAGCAAAGAGATCCACGAAATACAGATGTAACTCTGTGAGATGAATTAACAGGACACTAAGCAGTTTCTCAGAAAGCTTCTTTCCAGATTTCATCTGAGGATATTTCCTTTTACACCATAGCCCTCTATGGGCTTACAAATATCACTTTGCCAATTCCACAAGAACTGTCTTAGCGAAAGGCTTCATGAGGGGAAAGCTGTAACTCTGTGAGATGATTTCACAGAACACAAAGAAGTTTCTCAGAAAGCTTCTTTCTCTTTGTTATCGGAGGATATTTCCTTTGGCCCTATAGACTTCAAAGGTATCCGAAATATCTGTTCTCAGATTCCACAGAAATAAGGCTAGCAAAGAGATCCACGAAATACAGATGTAACTCTGTGAGATGAATTAACAAAACACTAAGCATTTTCACAGAAAGCTTTTTTCCAGATTTCATCTGAGGATATTTCCTTTTTCACCATAGCCCTCTATGGGCTTCCAAATATCACTTTGCCAATTCCACAAGAACTGTCTTAGCGAAAGGCTTCTTGAGGGGAAAGCTGTAACTCTGTGAGATGATTTCACAGAACACAAAGAAGTTTCTCAGAAAGCTTCTTTCTCTTTGTTATCGGAGGATATTTCCTTTGGCCCTATAGTCTTCAAAGGGATCCGAAATATCTGTTCTCAGATTCCACAGAAATAAGGCTAGCAAAGAGATCCACGAAATACAGATGTAAGTCTGTGAGATGAATTAACAGAACACTAAGCAGTTTCTCAGAAAGCTTCTTTCCAGATTTCATCTGAGGATATTTCCTTTTTCACCATAGCCTTCTATGGGCTTCCTAATGTCACTTTGCCAATTCCACAAGAACTGTCTTAGCGAAAGGCTTCTTGAGGGGAAAGCTGTAACTCTGTGAGATGATTTAACAGAACACAAAGAAGTTTCTGAGAAACTTCTTTCTCTTTGTTATCGGAGGATATTTGATTTGGCCCTATAGTCTTCAAAGGGATCCGAAATATCTGTTCTCAGATTCTACAGAAATAAGGTTAGCAAAGAGATCCACGAAATACAGATGTAAGTCTGTGAGATGAATTAACAGAACACTAAGCAGTTTCTCAAAAAGCTTCTTTCCAGATTTCATCTGAGGATATTTCCTTTTTCACCATAGCCCACTATGGGATTCCAAATATCACTTTGCCAATTCCACAAGAACTGTCTTATCGAAAGGCTTCTTGAGGGGAAAGCTGTAACTCTGTGAGATGATTTCACAGAACACAAAGAAGTTTCTCAGAAAGCTTCTTTCTCTTTGTTATCGGAGTATATTTCCTTTGGCCCTATAGTCTTCAAAGGGATCCGAAATATC
The DNA here is from genome assembly GCF_043159975.1 of Macaca nemestrina. Taxonomy (NCBI): domain Eukaryota; kingdom Metazoa; phylum Chordata; class Mammalia; order Primates; family Cercopithecidae; genus Macaca; species Macaca nemestrina. Next base: position 55,758,462 of record NC_092129.1, on the reverse strand, counting down.
TGTTCTCAGATTCCACAGAAATAAGGCTAGCAAAGAGATCCACGAAATACAGATGTAACTCTCTGAGATGAATTAACAGAACACTAAGCAGTTTCACAGAAAGCTTCTTTCCAGATTTCATCTGAGGATATTTCCTTTTTCACCATAGCCCTCTATGGGCTTCCAAATATCACTTTGCCAATTGCACAAGAACTGTCTTAGCGAAAGGCTTCTTGAGGGGAAAGCTGTAACTCTGTGAGATGATTTCACAGAACACAAAGAAGTTTCTCAGAAAGCTTCTTTCTCTTTGTTATCGGAGGATATTTCCTTTGGCCCTATAGTCTTCAAAGGGATCCGAAATATCTGTTCTCAGATTCCACAGAAATAAGGCTAGCAAAGAGATCCACGAAATACAGATGTAACTCTGTGAGATGAATTAACAGAACACTAAGCAGTTTCTCAGAAAGCTTCTTTCCAGAATTCATCTGAGGATATTTCCTTTTTCACCATAGCCCTCTATGGGCTTCCAAATATCACTTTGCCAATTCCACAAGAACTGTCTTAGCGAAAGGCTTCTTGAGGGGAAAGCTGTAACTCTGTGAGATGATTTCACAGAACACAAAGAAGTTTCTCAGAAAGCTTCTTTCTCTTTGTTATCGGAGGATATTTCCTTTGGCCCTATAGTCTTCAAAGGGATCCGAAATATCTGTTCTCAGATTCCACAGAAATAAGGCTAGCAAAGAGATCCACGAAATACAGATGTAACTCTGTGAGATGAATTAACAGGACACTAAGCAGTTTCTCAGAAAGCTTCTTTCCAGATTTCATCTGAGGGTATTTCCTTTTACACCATAGCCCTCTATGGGCTTCCAAATATCACTTTGCCACTTCCACAAGAACTGTCTTAGCGAAAGGCTTCTTGAGGGGAAAGCTGTAACTCTGTGAGATGATTTCACAGAACACAAAGAAGTTTCTCAGAAAGCTTCTTTCTCTTTGTTATCGGAGGATATTTCCTTTGGCCCTATAGTCTTCAAAGGGATCCGAAATATCTGTTCTCAGATTCCACAGAAATAAGGCTAGCAAAGATATCCACGAAATACAGATGTAACTCTGTGAGATGAATTAACAGAACACTAAGCAGTTTCTCAGAAAGCTTCTTTCCAGATTTCATCTGAGGATATTTCCTTTATCACCATAGCCCTCTATGGCTTCCAAATATAACTTTGCCAATTCCACAAGAACTGTCTTAGAGAAAGGCTTCTTGAGGGGAAAGCTGTAACTCTGTGAGATGATTTCACAGAACACAAAGAAGTTTCTCAGAAAGCTTCTTTCTCTTTGTTATCGGAGGATATTTCCTTTGGCCCTATAGTCTTCAAAGGGATCCGAAATATCTGTTCTCAGATTCCACAGAAATAAGGCTAGCAAAGAAATCCACGAAATACAGATGTAAGTCTGTGAGATGAATTAACAGGACACTAAGCAGTTTCTAAGAAAGTTTCTTTCCAGATTTCATCTGAGGATATTTCCTTTTTCACCATAGCCCTCTATGGGCTTCCAAATATCACTTTGCCAATTCCACAAGAACTGTCTTAGCGAAAGGCTTCTTGAGGGGAAAGCTGTAATTCTGTGAGATGATTTCACAGAACACAAAGAAGTTTCTCAGAAAGCTTCTTTCTCTTTCTTATCGGAGGATATTTCCTTTGGCCCTATAGTCTTCAAAGAGATCCGAAATATCTGTTCTCAGATTCCACAGAAATAAGACTAGCAAAGAGATCCACGAAATACAGATGTAACTCTCTGAGATGAATTAACAGAACATTAAGCAGTTTCTCAGAAAGCTTCTTTCCAGATTTCATCTGAGGATATTTCCTTTTTCACCATAGCCCTCTATGGGCTTCCAAATATCACTTTGCCAATTCCAGAAGAACTGTCTTAGCGAAAGTCTTCTTGAGGGGAAAGCTGTAACTCTGTTAGATGATTTCACAGAACACAAAGAAGTTTCTCAGAAAGCTTCTTTCTCTTTGTTATCGGAGGATATTTCATTTGGCCCTATAGACTTCAAAGGGATCCGAAATATCTGTTCTCAGATTCCAGAGAAATAAGGCTAGCAAAGAAATCCACGAATTACAGATGTAAGTCTGTGAGATGAATTAACAGAACACTAAGCAGTTTCTCAGAAAGCTTCTTTCCAGATTTCATCTGAGGATATTTCCTTTTTCACCATAGCCCTCTATGGGCTTCCAAATATCACTTTCACAATTCCACAAGAATTGTCTTAGCGAAAGGCTTCTTGAGGGGAAAGCTGTAACTCTGTGAGATTATTTCACAGAATACAAAGAAGTTTCTCAGAAAGCTTCTTTGTCTTTGTTATCGGAGGATATTTCCTTTGGCCCTATAGTCTTCAAAGGGATCCGAAATATCTGTTCTCAGATTCCACAGAAATAAGGCTAGCAAAGAGATCCACGAAATTCAGATGTAACTCTGTGAGATGAATTAACAGAACACTATGCAGTTTCACAGAAAGCTTCTTTCCAGATTTCATCTGAGGATATTTCCTTTTTCACCATAGCCCTCTATGGGCTTCCAAATATCACTTTGCCAATTCCACAAGAACTCTCTTAGCGAAAGGCTTCTTGAGGGGAAAGCTGTAACTCTGTGAGATGATTTCACAGAACACAAAGAAGTTTCTCAGAAAGCTTCTTTCTCTTTGTTATCGGAGTATATTTCCTTTGGCCCTATAGTCTTCAAAGGGATCCGAAATATCTGTTCTCAGATTCCACAGAAATAAGGCTAGCAAAGAAATCCACGAAATACAGATGTAACTCTGTGAGATGAATTAACAGGACACTAAGCAGTTTCTCAGAAAGCTTCTTTCCAGATTTCATCTGAGGATATTTAATTTTTCACCATAGCCCTCTATGGGCTTCCAAATATCACTTTGCCAATTCCACAAGAACTGTCTTAGCGAAAGGCTTCTTGAGGGGAAAGCTGTAACTCTGTGAGATGATTTCACAGAACACAAAGAAGTTTCTCAGAAAGCTTCTTTCTCTTTGTTATGGGAGGATATTTCCTTTGGCCCTATAGTCTTCAAAGGGATCCGAAATATCTGTTCTCAGATTCCACAGAAATAAGGCTAGCAAAGAGATCCACGAAATACAGATGTAACTCTGTGAGATGAATTAACAGAACACTAAGCAGTTTCACAGAAAGCTTCTTTCCAGATTTCATCTGAGGATATTTCCTTTTTCACCATAGCCCTCTATGGGCTTCCAAATATCACTTTGCCAATTCCACAAGAACTGTCTTAGCGAAAGGCTTCTTGAGGGCAAAGCTGTAACTCTGTGAGATGATTTCACAGAACACAAAGAAGTTTCTCAGAAAGCTTCTTTCTCTTTGTTATCGGAGGATATTTCCTTTGGCCCTATATTCTTCAAAGGGATCCGAAATATCTGTTCTCAGATTCCACAGAAATAAGGCTAGCAAAGAGATCCACGAAATACAGATGTAACTCTGTGAGATGAATTAACAGAACACTAAGCAGTTTCTCAGAAAGCTTCTTTCCAGATTTCATCTGAGGATATTTAATTTTTCACCATAGCCCTCTATGGGCTTCCAAATATCACTTTGCCAATTGCACAAGAACTGTCTTAGCGAAAGGCTTCTTGAGGGGAAAGCTGTAACTCTGTGAGATGATTTCACAGAACACAAAGAAGTTTCTCAGAAAGCTTCTTTCTCTTTGTTATCGGAGGATATTTCCTTTGGCCCTATAGTCTTCAAAGGGATCCGAAATATCTGTTCTCAGATTCCACAGAAATAAGGCTAGCAAAGAGATCCACGAAATACAGATGTAACTCTGTGAGATGAATTAACAGAACACTAAGCAGTTTCTCAGAAAGCTTCTTTCCAGAATTCATCTGAGGATATTTCCTTTTTCACCATAGCCCTCTATGGGCTTCCAAATATCACTTTGCCAATTCCACAAGAACTGTCTTAGCGAAAGGCTTCTTGAGGGGAAAGCTGTAACTCTGTGAGATGATTTCACAGAACACAAAGAAGTTTCTCAGAAAGCTTCTTTCTCTTTGTTATCGGAGGATATTTCCTTTGGCCCTATAGTCTTCAAAGGGATCCGAAATATCTGTTCTCAGATTCCACAGAAATAAGGCTAGCAAAGAGATCCACGAAATACAGATGTAACTCTGTGAGATGAATTAACAGGACACTAAGCAGTTTCTCAGAAAGCTTCTTTCCAGATTTCATCTGAGGGTATTTCCTTTTACACCATAGCCCTCTATGGGCTTCCAAATATCACTTTGCCACTTCCACAAGAACTGTCTTAGCGAAAGGCTTCTTGAGGGGAAAGCTGTAACTCTGTGAGATGATTTCACAGAACACAAAGAAGTTTCTCAGAAAGCTTCTTTCTCTTTGTTATCGGAGGATATTTCCTTTGGCCCTATAGTCTTCAAAGGGATCCGAAATATCTGTTCTCAGATTCCACAGAAATAAGGCTAGCAAAGATATCCACGAAATACAGATGTAACTCTGTGAGATGAATTAACAGAACACTAAGCAGTTTCTCAGAAAGCTTCTTTCCAGATTTCATCTGAGGATATTTCCTTTATCACCATAGCCCTCTATGGCTTCCAAATATAACTTTGCCAATTCCACAAGAACTGTCTTAGAGAAAGGCTTCTTGAGGGGAAAGCTGTAACTCTGTGAGATGATTTCACAGAACACAAAGAAGTTTCTCAGAAAGCTTCTTTCTCTTTGTTATCGGAGGATATTTCCTTTGGCCCTATAGTCTTCAAAGGGATCCGAAATATCTGTTCTCAGATTCCACAGAAATAAGGCTAGCAAAGAAATCCACGAAATACAGATGTAAGTCTGTGAGATGAATTAACAGGACACTAAGCAGTTTCTAAGAAAGTTTCTTTCCAGATTTCATCTGAGGATATTTCCTTTTTCACCATAGCCCTCTATGGGCTTCCAAATATCACTTTGCCAATTCCACAAGAACTGTCTTAGCGAAAGGCTTCTTGAGGGGAAAGCTGTAATTCTGTGAGATGATTTCACAGAACACAAAGAAGTTTCTCAGAAAGCTTCTTTCTCTTTCTTATCGGAGGATATTTCCTTTGGCCCTATAGTCTTCAAAGAGATCCGAAATATCTGTTCTCAGATTCCACAGAAATAAGACTAGCAAAGAGATCCACGAAATACAGATGTAACTCTCTGAGATGAATTAACAGAACATTAAGCAGTTTCTCAGAAAGCTTCTTTCCAGATTTCATCTGAGGATATTTCCTTTTTCACCATAGCCCTCTATGGGCTTCCAAATATCACTTTGCCAATTCCAGAAGAACTGTCTTAGCGAAAGTCTTCTTGAGGGGAAAGCTGTAACTCTGTTAGATGATTTCACAGAACACAAAGAAGTTTCTCAGAAAGCTTCTTTCTCTTTGTTATCGGAGGATATTTCATTTGGCCCTATAGACTTCAAAGGGATCCGAAATATCTGTTCTCAGATTCCAGAGAAATAAGGCTAGCAAAGAAATCCACGAATTACAGATGTAAGTCTGTGAGATGAATTAACAGAACACTAAGCAGTTTCTCAGAAAGCTTCTTTCCAGATTTCATCTGAGGATATTTCCTTTTTCACCATAGCCCTCTATGGGCTTCCAAATATCACTTTCACAATTCCACAAGAATTGTCTTAGCGAAAGGCTTCTTGAGGGGAAAGCTGTAACTCTGTGAGATTATTTCACAGAATACAAAGAAGTTTCTCAGAAAGCTTCTTTGTCTTTGTTATCGGAGGATATTTCCTTTGGCCCTATAGTCTTCAAAGGGATCCGAAATATCTGTTCTCAGATTCCACAGAAATAAGGCTAGCAAAGAGATCCACGAAATTCAGATGTAACTCTGTGAGATGAATTAACAGAACACTATGCAGTTTCACAGAAAGCTTCTTTCCAGATTTCATCTGAGGATATTTCCTTTTTCACCATAGCCCTCTATGGGCTTCCAAATATCACTTTGCCAATTCCACAAGAACTCTCTTAGCGAAAGGCTTCTTGAGGGGAAAGCTGTAACTCTGTGAGATGATTTCACAGAACACAAAGAAGTTTCTCAGAAAGCTTCTTTCTCTTTGTTATCGGAGTATATTTCCTTTGGCCCTATAGTCTTCAAAGGGATCCGAAATATCTGTTCTCAGATTCCACAGAAATAAGGCTAGCAAAGAAATCCACGAAATACAGATGTAACTCTGTGAGATGAATTAACAGGACACTAAGCAGTTTCTCAGAAAGCTTCTTTCCAGATTTCATCTGAGGATATTTAATTTTTCACCATAGCCCTCTATGGGCTTCCAAATATCACTTTGCCAATTCCACAAGAACTGTCTTAGCGAAAGGCTTCTTGAGGGGAAAGCTGTAACTCTGTGAGATGATTTCACAGAACACAAAGAAGTTTCTCAGAAAGCTTCTTTCTCTTTGTTATGGGAGGATATTTCCTTTGGCCCTATAGTCTTCAAAGGGATCCGAAATATCTGTTCTCAGATTCCACAGAAATAAGGCTAGCAAAGAGATCCACGAAATACAGATGTAACTCTGTGAGATGAATTAACAGAACACTAAGCAGTTTCACAGAAAGCTTCTTTCCAGATTTCATCTGAGGATATTTCCTTTTTCACCATAGCCCTCTATGGGCTTCCAAATATCACTTTGCCAATTCCACAAGAACTGTCTTAGCGAAAGGCTTCTTGAGGGCAAAGCTGTAACTCTGTGAGATGATTTCACAGAACACAAAGAAGTTTCTCAGAAAGCTTCTTTCTCTTTGTTATCGGAGGATATTTCCTTTGGCCCTATATTCTTCAAAGGGATCCGAAATATCTGTTCTCAGATTCCACAGAAATAAGGCTAGCAAAGAGATCCACGAAATACAGATGTAACTCTGTGAGATGAATTAACAGAACACTAAGCAGTTTCTCAGAAAGCTTCTTTCCAGATTTCATCTGAGGATATTTAATTTTTCACCATAGCCCTCTATGGGCTTCCAAATATCACTTTGCCAATTCCACAAGAACTGTCTTAGCGAAAGGCTTCTTGAGGGGAAAGCTGTAACTGTGTGAGATGATTTCACAGAACACAAAGAAGTTTCTCAGAAAGCTTCTTTCTCTTTGTTATGGGAGGATATTTCCTTTGGCCCTATAGTCTTCAAAGGGATCCGAAATATCTGTTCTCAGATTCCACAGAAATAAGGCTAGCAAAGAGATCCACGAAATACAGATGTAACTCTGTGAGATGAATTAACAGAACACTAAGCAGTTTCACAGAAAGCTTCTTTCCAGATTTCATCTGAGGATATTTCCTTTTTCACCATAGCCCTCTATGGGCTTCCAAATATCACTTTGCCAATTCCACAAGAACTGTCTTAGCGAAAGGCTTCTTGAGGGCAAAGCTGTAACTCCGTGAGATGATTTCACAGAACAGAAAGAAGTTTCTCAGAAAGCTTCTTTCTCTTTGTTATCGGAGGATATTTCCTTTGGCCCTATATTCTTCAAAGGGATCCGAAATATCTATTCTCAGATTCCACAGAAATAAGGCTAGCAAAGAGATCCACGAAATACAGATGTAACTCTGTGAGATGAATTAACAGGACACTAAGCAGTTTCTCAGAAAGCTTCTTTCCAGATTTCATCTGAGGATATTTCCTTTTTCACCATAGCCCTCTATGGGCTTCCAAATATCACTTTGCCAATTCCACAAGAACTGTCTTAGCGAAAGGCTTCTTGAGGGGAAAGCTGTAACTCTGTGAGATGATTTCACAGAACACAAAGAAGTTTCTCAGAAAGCTTCTTTCTCTTTGTTATCGGAGGATATTTCCTTTGGCCCTATATTCTTCAAAGGGATCCGAAATATCTGTTCTCAGATTCCACAGAAATAAGGCTAGCAAAGAGATCCACGAAATACAGATGTAACTCTGTGAGATGAATTAACAGGACACTAAGCAGTTTCTCAGAAAGCTTCTTTCCAGATTTCATCTGAGGATATTTCCTTTTACACCATAGCCCTCTATGGGCTTACAAATATCACTTTGCCAATTCCACAAGAACTGTCTTAGCGAAAGGCTTCATGAGGGGAAAGCTGTAACTCTGTGAGATGATTTCACAGAACACAAAGAAGTTTCTCAGAAAGCTTCTTTCTCTTTGTTATCGGAGGATATTTCCTTTGGCCCTATAGACTTCAAAGGGATCCGAAATATCTGTTCTCAGATTCCACAGAAATAAGGCTAGCAAAGAGATCCACGAAATACAGATGTAAGTCTGTGAGATGAATTAACAGAACACTAAGCAGTTTCTCAGAAAGCTTCTTTCCAGATTTCATCTGAGGATATTTCCTTTTTCACCATAGCCTTCTATGGGCTTCCTAATGTCACTTTGCCAATTCCACAAGAACTGTCTTAGCGAAAGGCTTCTTGAGGGGAAAGCTGTAACTCTGTGAGATGATTTCACAGAACACAAAGAAGTTTCTTAGAAACTTCTTTCTCTTTGTTATCGGAGGATATTTGATTTGGCCCTATAGTCTTCAAAGGGATCCGAAATATCTGTTCTCAGATTCCAGAGAAATAAGGCTAGCAAAGAAATCCACGAATTACAGATGTAAGTCTGTGAGATGAATTAACAGAACACTAAGCAGTTTCTCAGAAAGCTTCTTTCCAGATTTCATCTGAGGATATTTCCTTTTTCACCATAGCCCTCTATGGGCTTCCAAATATCACTTTCACAATTCCACAAGAATTGTCTTAGCGAAAGGCTTCTTGAGGGGAAAGCTGTAACTCTGTGAGATTATTTCACAGAATATAAAGAAGTTTCTCAGAAAGCTTCTTTGTCTTTGTTATCGGAGGATATTTCCTTTGGCCCTATAGTCTTCAAAGGGATCCGAAATATCTGTTCTCAGATTCCACAGAAATAAGGCTAGCAAAGAGATCCACGAAATTCAGATGTAACTCTGTGAGATGAATTAACAGAACACTATGCAGTTTCACAGAAAGCTTCTTTCCAGATTTCATCTGAGGATATTTCCTTTTTCACCATAGCCCTCTATGGGCTTCCAAATATCACTTTGCCAATTCCACAAGAACTCTCTTAGCGAAAGGCTTCTTGAGGGGAAAGCTGTAACTCTGTGAGATGATTTCACAGAACACAAAGAAGTTTCTCAGAAAGCTTCTTTCTCTTTGTTATCGGAGTATATTTCCTTTGGCCCTATAGTCTTCAAAGGGATCCGAAATATCTGTTCTCAGATTCCACAGAAATAAGGCTAGCAAAGAAATCCACGAAATACAGATGTAACTCTGTGAGATGAATTAACAGGACACTAAGCAGTTTCTCAGAAAGCTTCTTTCCAGATTTCATCTGAGGATATTTAATTTTTCACCATAGCCCTCTATGGGCTTCCAAATATCACTTTGCCAATTCCACAAGAACTGTCTTAGCGAAAGGCTTCTTGAGGGGAAAGCTGTAACTCTGTGAGATGATTTCACAGAACACAAAGAAGTTTCTCAGAAAGCTTCTTTCTCTTTGTTATGGGAGGATATTTCCTTTGGCCCTATAGTCTTCAAAGGGATCCGAAATATCTGTTCTCAGATTCCACAGAAATAAGGCTAGCAAAGAGATCCACGAAATACAGATGTAACTCTGTGAGATGAATTAACAGAACACTAAGCAGTTTCACAGAAAGCTTCTTTCCAGATTTCATCTGAGGATATTTCCTTTTTCACCATAGCCCTCTATGGGCTTCCAAATATCACTTTGCCAATTCCACAAGAACTGTCTTAGCGAAAGGCTTCTTGAGGGCAAAGCTGTAACTCTGTGAGATGATTTCACAGAACACAAAGAAGTTTCTCAGAAAGCTTCTTTCTCTTTGTTATCGGAGGATATTTCCTTTGGCCCTATATTCTTCAAAGGGATCCGAAATATCTGTTCTCAGATTCCACAGAAATAAGGCTAGCAAAGAGATCCACGAAATACAGATGTAACTCTGTGAGATGAATTAACAGAACACTAAGCAGTTTCTCCGAAAGCTTCTTTCCAGATTTCATCTGAGGATATTTAATTTTTCACCATAGCCCTCTATGGGCTTCCAAATATCACTTTGCCAATTCCACAAGAACTGTCTTAGCGAAAGGCTTCTTGAGGGGAAAGCTGTAACTGTGTGAGATGATTTCACAGAACACAAAGAAGTTTCTCAGAAAGCTTCTTTCTCTTTGTTATGGGAGGATATTTCCTTTGGCCCTATAGTCTTCAAAGGGATCCGAAATATCTGTTCTCAGATTCCACAGAAATAAGGCTAGCAAAGAGATCCACGAAATACAGATGTAACTCTGTGAGATGAATTAACAGAACACTAAGCAGTTTCACAGAAAGCTTCTTTCCAGATTTCATCTGAGGATATTTCCTTTTTCACCATAGCCCTCTATGGGCTTCCAAATATCACTTTGCCAATTCCACAAGAACTGTCTTAGCGAAAGGCTTCTTGAGGGCAAAGCTGTAACTCTGTGAGATGATTTCACAGAACAGAAAGAAGTTTCTCAGAAAGCTTCTTTCTCTTTGTTATCGGAGGATATTTCCTTTGGCCCTATATTCTTCAAAGGGATCCGAAATATCTGTTCTCAGATTCCACAGAAATAAGGCTAGCAAAGAGATCCACGAAATACAGATGTAACTCTGTGAGATGAATTAACAGGACACTAAGCAGTTTCTCAGAAAGCTTCTTTCCAGATTTCATCTGAGGATATTTCCTTTTTCACCATAGCCCTCTATGGGCTTCCAAATATCACTTTGCCAATTCCACAAGAACTGTCTTAGCGAAAGGCTTCTTGAGGGGAAAGCTGTAACTCTGTGAGATGATTTCACAGAACACAAAGAAGTTTCTCAGAAAGCTTCTTTCTCTTTGTTATCGGAGGATATTTCCTTTGGCCCTATATTCTTCAAAGGGATCCGAAATATCTGTTCTCAGATTCCACAGAAATAAGGCTAGCAAAGAGATCCACGAAATACAGATGTAACTCTGTGAGATGAATTAACAGGACACTAAGCAGTTTCTCAGAAAGCTTCTTTCCAGATTTCATCTGAGGATATTTCCTTTTACACCATAGCCCTCTATGGGCTTACAAATATCACTTTGCCAATTCCACAAGAACTGTCTTAGCGAAAGGCTTCATGAGGGGAAAGCTGTAACTCTGTGAGATGATTTCACAGAACACAAAGAAGTTTCTCAGAAAGCTTCTTTCTCTTTGTTATCGGAGGATATTTCCTTTGGCCCTATAGACTTCAAAGGGATCCGAAATATCTGTTCTCAGATTCCACAGAAATAAGGCTAGCAAAGAGATCCACGAAATACAGATGTAACTCTGTGAGATGAATTAACAAAACACTAAGCATTTTCACAGAAAGCTTTTTTCCAGATTTCATCTGAGGATATTTCCTATTTCACCATAGCCCTCTACGGGCTTCCAAATATCACTTTGCCAATTCCACAAGAACTGTCTTAGCGAAAGGCTTCTTGAGGGGAAAGCTGTAACTCTGTGAGATGATTTCACAGAACACAAAGAAGTTTCTCAGAAAGCTTCTTTCTCTTTGTTATCGGAGGATATTTCCTTTGGCCCTATAGTCTTCAAAGGGATCCGAAATATCTGTTCTCAGATTCCACAGAAATAAGGCTAGCAAAGAGATCCACGAAATACAGATGTAAGTCTGTGAGATGAATTAACAGAACACTAAGCAGTTTCTCAGAAAGCTTCTTTCCAGATTTCATCTGAGGATATTTCCTTTTTCACCATAGCCTTCTATGGGCTTCCTAATGTCACTTTGCCAATTCCACAAGAACTGTCTTAGCGAAAGGCTTCTTGAGGGGAAAGCTGTAACTCTGTGAGATGATTTCACAGAACACAAAGAAGTTTCTTAGAAACTTCTTTCTCTTTGTTATCGGAGGATATTTGATTTGGCCCTATAGTCTTCAAAGGGATCCGAAATATCTGTTCTCAGATTCCACAGAAATAAGGCTAGCAAAGAGATCCACGAAATACAGATGTAACTCTGTGAGATGAATTAACAGAACACTAAGCAGTTTCACAGAAAGCTTCTTTCCAGATTTCATCTGAGGATATTTCCTTTTTCACCATAGCCCTCTATGGGCTTCCAAATATCACTTTGCCAATTCCACAAGAACTGTCTTAGCGAAAGGCTTCTTGAGGGCAAAGCTGTAACTCTGTGAGATGATTTCACAGAACACAAAGAAGTTTCTCAGAAAGCTTCTTTCTCTTTGTTATCGGAGGATATTTCCTTTGGCCCTATATTCTTCAAAGGGATCCGAAATATCTGTTCTCAGATTCCACAGAAATAAGGCTGGCAAAGAGATCCACGAAATACAGATGTAACTCTGTGAGATGAATTAACAGGACACTAAGCAGTTTCTCAGAAAGCTTCTTTCCAGATTTCATCTGAGGATATTTCCTTTTTCACCATAGCCCTCTATGGGCTTCCAAATATCACTTTGCCAATTCCACAAGAACTGTCTTAGCGAAAGGCTTCTTGAGGGCAAAGCTGTAACTCTGTGAGATGATTTCACAGAACACAAAGAAGTTTCTCAGAAAGCTTCTTTCTCTTTGTTATCGGAGGATATTTCCTTTGGCCCTATATTCTTCAAAGGGATCCGAAATATCTGTTCTCAGATTCCACAGAAATAAGGCTAGCAAAGAGATCCACGAAATACAGATGTAACTCTGTGAGATGAATTAACAGGACACTAAGCAGTTTCTCAGAAAGCTTCTTTCCAGATTTCATCTGAGGATATTTCCTTTTACACCATAGCCCTCTATGGGCTTACAAATATCACTTTGCCAATTCCACAGGAACTGTCTTAGCGAAAGGCTTCATGAGGGGAAAGCTGTAACTCTGTGAGATGATTTCACAGAACACAAAGAAGTTTCTCAGAAAGCTTCTTTCTCTTTGTTATCGGAGGATATTTCCTTTGGCCCTATAGACTTCAAAGGGATCCGAAATATCTGTTCTCAGATTCCACAGAAATAAGGCTAGCAAAGAGATCCACGAAATACAGATGTAACTCTGTGAGATGAATTAACAAAACACTAAGCAGTTTCACAGAAAGCTTCTTTCCAGATTTCATCTGAGGATATTTCCTTTTTCACCATAGCCCTCTATGGGCTTCCAAATATCACTTTGCCAATTCCACAAGAACTGTCTTAGCGAAAGGCTTCTTGAGGGCAAAGCTGTAACTCTGTGAGATGATTTCACAGAACACAAAGAAGTTTCTCAGAAAGCTTCTTTCTCTTTGTTATCGGAGGATATTTCCTTTGGCCCTATAGTCTTCAAAGGGATCCGAAATATCTGTTCTCAGATTCCACAGAAATAAGGCTAGCAAAGAGATCCACGAAATACAGATGTAACTCTGTGAGATGAATTAACAGAACACTAAGCAGTTTCTCAGAAAACTTCTTTCCAGATTTCATCTGAGGATATTTCCTTTATCACCATAGCCCTCTATGGCTTCCAAATATAACTTTGCCAATTCCACAAGAACTGTCTTAGAGAAAGGCTTCTTGAGGGCAAAGCTGTAACTCTGTGAGATGATTTCACAGAACACAAAGAAGTTTCTCAGAAAGCTTCTTTCTCTTTGTTATCGGAGGATATTTCCTTTGGCCCTATAGTCTTCAAAGGGATCCGAAATATCTGTTCTCAGATTCCACAGAAATAAGGCTAGCAAAGAAATCCACGAAATACAGATGTAACTCTGTGAGATGAATTAACAGGACACTAAGCAGTTTCACAGAAAGCTTCTTTCCAGATTTCATCTGAGGATATTTCCTTTTTCACCATAGCCCTCTATGGGCTTCCAAATATCACTTTGCCTATTCCACAAGAACTGTCTTAGCGAAAGGCTTCTTGAGGGGAAAGCTGTAATTCTGTGAGATGATTTCACAGAACACAAAGAAGTTTCTCAGAAAGCTTCTTTCTCTTTGTTATCGGAGGATATTTCCTTTGGCCCTATAGTCTTCAAAGAGATCCGAAATATCTGTTCTCAGATTCCACAGAAATACGGCTAGCAAAGAGATCCACGAAATACAGATGTAACTCTCTGAGATGAATTAACAGAACACTAAGCAGTTTCTCAGAAAGCTTCTTTCCAGATTTCATCTGAGGATATTTCCTTTTTCACCATAGCCCTCTATGGGCTTCCAAATATCAATTTGCCAATTCCACAAGAACTGTCTTAGCGAAAGGCTTCTTGAGGGGAAAGCTGTAACTCTGTGAGATGATTTCACAGAACACAAAGAAGTTTCTCAGAAAGCTTCTTTCTCTTTGTTATCGGAGGATATTTCATTTGGCCCTATAGACTTCAAAGGGATCCGAAATATCTGTTCTCAGATTCCAGAGAAATAAGGCTAGCAAAGAAATCCACGAATTACAGATGTAAGTCTGTGAGATGAATTAACAGAACACTAAGCAGTTTCTCAGAAAGCTTCTTTCCAGATTTCATCTGAGGATATTTCCTTTTTCACCATAGCCCTCTATGGGCTTCCAAATATCACTTTCACAATTCCACAAGAACTGTCTTAGCGAAAGGCTTCTTGAGGGGAAAGCTGTAACTCTGTGAGATTATTTCACAGAATACAAAGAAGTTTCTCAGAAAGCTTCTTTGTCTTTGTTATCGGAGGATATTTCCTTTGGCCCTATAGTCTTCAAAGGGATCCGAAATATCTGTTCTCAGATTCCACAGAAATAAGGCTAGCAAAGAGATCCACGAAATACAGATGTAACTCTGTGAGATGAATTAACAGAACACTAAGCAGTTTCACAGAAAGCTTCTTTCCAGATTTCATCTGAGGATATTTCCTTTTTCACCATAGCCCTCTATGGGCTTCCAAATATCACTTTGCCAATTCCACAAGAACTGTCTTAGCGAAAGGCTTCTTGAGGGGAAAGCTGTAACTCTGTGAGATGATTTCACAGAACACAAAGAAGTTTCTCAGAAAGCTTCTTTCTCTTTGTTATCGGAGTATATTTCCTTTGGCCCTATAGTCTTCAAAGGGATCCGAAATATCTGTTCTCAGATTCCACAGAAATAAGGCTAGCAAAGAAATCCACGAAATACGGATGTAACTCTGTGAGATGAATTAACAGGACACTAAGCAGTTTCTCAGAAAGCTTCTTTCCAGATTTCATCTGAGGATATTTCCTTTTTCACCATAGCCCTCTATGGGCTTCCAAATATCACTTTGCCAATTCCACAAGAACTGTCTTAGCGAAAGGCTTCTTGAGGGCAAAGCTGTAACTCTGTGAGATGATTTCACAGAACACAAAGAAGTTTCTCAGAAAGCTTCTTTCTCTTTGTTATCGGAGGATATTTCCTTTGGCCCTATATTCTTCAAAGGGATCCGAAATATCTGTTCTCAGATTCCACAGAAAAAAGGCTAGCAAAGAGATCCACGAAATACAGATGTAACTCTGTGAGATGAATTAACAGGACACTAAGCAGTTTCTCAGAAAGCTTCTTTCCAGATTTCATCTGAGGATATTTCCTTTTTCACCATAGCCCTCTATGGGCTTCCAAATATCACTTTGCCAATTCCACAAGAACTGTCTTAGCGAAAGGCTTCTTGAGGGGAAAGCTGTAACTCTGTGAGATGATTTCACATAACACAAAGAAGTTTCTCAGAAAGCTTCTTTCTCTTTGTTATCGGAGGATATTTCCTTTGGCCCTATATTCTTCAAAGGGATCCGAAATATCTGTTCTCAGATTCCACAGAAATAAGGCTAGCAAAGAGATCCACGAAATACAGATGTAACTCTGTGAGATGAATTAACAGGACACTAAGCAGTTTCTCAGAAAGCTTCTTTCCAGATTTCATCTGAGGATATTTCCTTTTACACCATAGCCCTCTATGGGCTTACAAATATCACTTTGCCAATTCCACAAGAACTGTCTTAGCGAAAGGCTTCATGAGGGGAAAGCTGTAACTCTGTGAGATGATTTCACAGAACACAAAGAAGTTTCTCAGAAAGCTTCTTTCTCTTTGTTATCGGAGGATATTTCCTTTGGCCCTATAGACTTCAAAGGGATCCGAAATATCTGTTCTCAGATTCCACAGAAATAAGGCTAGCAAAGAGATCCACGAAATACAGATGTAACTCTGTGAGATGAATTAACAAAACACTAAGCAGTTTCACAGAAAGCTTCTTTCCAGATTTCATCTGAGGATATTTCCTATTTCACCATAGCCCTCTATGGGCTTCCAAATATCACTTTGCCAATTCCACAAGGACTGTCTTAGCGAAAGGCTTCTTGAGGGGAAAGCTGTAACTCTGTGAGATGATTTCACAGAACACAAAGAAGTTTCTCAGAAAGCTTCTTTCTCTTTGTTATCGGAGGATATTTCCTTTGGCCCTATAGTCTTCAAAGGGATCCGAAATATCTGTTCTCAGATTCCACAGAAATAAGGCTAGCAAAGAGATCCACGAAATACAGATGTAAGTCTGTGAGATGAATTAACAGAACACTAAGCAGTTTCTCAGAAAGCTTCTTTCCAGATTTCATCTGAGGATATTTCCTTTTTCACCATAGCCTTCTATGGGCTTCCTAATGTCACTTTGCCAATTCCACAAGAACTGTCTTAGCGAAAGGCTTCTTGAGGGGAAAGCTGTAACTCTGTGAGATGATTTCACAGAACACAAAGAAGTTTCTTAGAAACTTCTTTCTCTTTGTTATCGGAGGATATTTGATTTGGCCCTATAGTCTTCAAAGGGATCCGAAATATCTGTTCTCAGATTCCACAGAAATAAGGCTAGCAAAGAGATCCACGAAATACAGATGTAACTCTGTGAGATGAATTAACAGAACACTAAGCAGTTTCACAGAAAGCTTCTTTCCAGATTTCATCTGAGGATATTTCCTTTTTCACCATAGCCCTCTATGGGCTTCCAAATATCACTTTGCCAATTCCACAAGAACTGTCTTAGCGAAAGGCTTCTTGAGGGGAAAGCTGTAACTCTGTGAGATGATTTCACAGAACACAAAGAAGTTTCTCAGAAAGCTTCTTTCTCTTTGTTATCGGAGGATATTTCCTTTGGCCCTATAGTCTTCAAAGGGATCCGAAATATCTGTTCTCAGATTCCACAGAAATAAGGCTAGCAAAGAGATCCACGAAATACAGATGTAACTCTGTGAGATGAATTAACAGGACACTAAGCAGTTTCTCAGAAAGCTTCTTTCCAGATTTCATCTGAGGATATTTCCTTTTTCACCATAGCCCTCTATGGGCTTCCAAATATCACTTTGCCAATTCCACAAGAACTGTCTTAGCGAAAGGCTTCTTGAGGGCAAAGCTGTAACTCTGTGAGATGATTTCACAGAACACAAAGAAGTTTCTCAGAAAGCTTCTTTCTCTTTGTTATCGGAGGATATTTCCTTTGGCCCTATATTCTTCAAAGGGATCCGAAATATCTGTTCTCAGATTCCACAGAAATAAGGCTAGCAAAGAGATCCACGAAATACAGATGTAACTCTGTGAGATGAATTAACAGGACACTAAGCAGTTTCTCAGAAAGCTTCTTTCCAGATTTCATCTGAGGATATTTCCTTTTACACCATAGCCCTCTATGGGCTTACAAATATCACTTTGCCAATTCCACAAGAACTGTCTTAGCGAAAGGCTTCATGAGGGGAAAGCTGTAACTCTGTGAGATGATTTCACAGAACACAAAGAAGTTTCTCAGAAAGCTTCTTTCTCTTTGTTATCGGAGGATATTTCCTTTGGCCCTATAGACTTCAAAGGGATCCGAAATATCTGTTCTCAGATTCCACAGAAATAAGGCTAGCAAAGAGATCCACGAAATACAGATGTAACTCTGTGAGATGAATTAACAAAACACTAAGCAGTTTCACAGAAAGCTTCTTTCCAGATTTCATCTGAGGATATTTCCTTTTTCACCATAGCCCTCTATGGGCTTCCAAATATCACTTTGCCAATTCCACAAGAACTGTCTTAGCGAAAGGCTTCTTGAGGGGAAAGCTGTAACTCTGTGAGATGATTTCACAGAACACAAAGAAGTTTCTCAGAAAGCTTCTTTCTCTTTGTTATCGGAGGATATTTCCTTTGGCCCTATAGTCTTCAAAGGGATCCGAAATATCTGTTCTCAGATTCCACAGAAATAAGGCTAGCAAAGAGATCCACGAAATACAGATGTAACTCTGTGAGATGAATTAACAGGACACTAAGCAGTTTCTCAGAAAGCTTCTTTCCAGATTTCATCTGAGGATATTTCCTTTTACACCATAGCCCTCTATGGGCTTCCAAATATCACTTTGCCACTTCCACAAGAACTGTCTTAGCGAAAGGCTTCTTGAGGGTAAAGCTGTAACTCTGTGAGATGATTTCACAGTACACAAAGAAGTTTCTCAGAAAGCTTCTTTCTCTTTGTTATCGGAGGATATTTCCTTTGGCCCTATAGTCTTCAAAGGGATCCGAAATATCTGTTCTCAGATTCCACAGAAATAAGGCTAGCAAAGATATCCACGAAATACAGATGTAACTCTGTGAGATGAATTAACAGAACACTAAGCAGTTTCTCAGAAAGCTTCTTTCCAGATTTCATCTGAGGATATTTCCTTTATCACCATAGCCCTCTATGGCTTCCAAATATAACTTTGCCAATTCCACAAGAACTGTCTTAGAGAAAGGCTTCTTGAGGGCAAAGCTGTAACTCTATGAGATGATTTCACAGAACACAAAGAAGTTTCTCAGAAAGCTTCTTTCTCTTTGTTATCGGAGGATATTTCCTTTGGCCCTATATTCTTCAAAGGGATCCGAAATATCAGTTCTCAGATTCCACAGAAATAAGGCTAGCAAAGAGATCCACGAAATACAGATGTAACTCTGTGAGATGAATTAACAGAACACTAAGCAGTTTCTCAGAAAGCTTCTTTCCAGATTTCATCTGAGGATATTTAATTTTTCACCATAGCCCTCTATGGGCTTCCAAATATCACTTTCACAATTCCACAAGAACTGTCTTAGCGAAAGGCTTCTTGAGGGGAAAGCTGTAACTCTGTGAGATGATTTCACAGAACACAAAGAAGTTTCTCAGAAAGCTTCTTTCTCTTTGTTATGGGAGGATATTTCCTTTGGCCCTATAGTCTTCAAAGGGATCCGAAATATCTGTTCTCAGATTCCACAGAAATAAGGCTAGCAAAGAGATCCACGAAATACAGATGTAACTCTGTGAGATGAATTAACAGAACACTAAGCAGTTTCACAGAAAGCTTCTTTCCAGATTTCATCTGAGGATATTTCCTTTTTCACCATAGCCCTCTATGGGCTTCCAAATATCACTTTGCCAATTCCACAAGAACTGTCTTAGCGAAAGGCTTCTTGAGGGGAAAGCTGTAACTCTGTGAGATGATTTCACAGAACACAAAGAAGTTTCTCAGAAAGCTTCTTTCTCTTTGTTATCGGAGGATATTTCCTTTGGCCCTATATTCTTCAAAGGGATCCGAAATATCTGTTCTCAGATTCCACAGAAATAAGGCTAGCAAAGAGATCCACGAAATACAGATGTAACTCTGTGAGATGAATTAACAGGACACTAAGCAGTTTCTCAGAAAGCTTCTTTCCAGATTTCATCTGAGGATATTTCCTTTTTCACCATAGCCCTCTATGGGCTTCCAAATATCACTTTGCCAATTCCACAAGAACTGTCTTAGCGAAAGGCTTCTTGAGGGCAAAGCTGTAACTCTGTGAGATGATTTCACAGAACACAAAGAAGTTTCTCAGAAAGCTTCTTTCTCTTTGTTATCGGAGGATATTTCCTTTGGCCCTATATTCTTCAAAGGGATCCGAAATATCTGTTCTCAGATTCCACAGAAATAAGGCTAGCAAAGAGATCCACGAAATACAGATGTAACTCTGTGAGATGAATTAACAGGACACTATGCAGTTTCTCAGAAAGCTTCTTTCCAGATTTCATCTGAGGATATTTCCTTTTACACCATAGCCCTCTATGGGCTTACAAATATCACTTTGCCAATTCCACAAGAACTGTCTTAGCGAAAGGCTTCATGAGGGGAAAGCTGTAACTCTGTGAGATGATTTCACAGAACACAAAGAAGTTTCTCAGAAAGCTTCTTTCTCTTTGTTATCGGAGGATATTTCCTTTGGCCCTATAGACTTCAAAGGGATCCGAAATATCTGTTCTCAGATTCCACAGAAATAAGGCTAGCAAAGAGATCCACGAAATACAGATGTAACTCTGTGAGATGAATTAACAAAACACTAAGCAGTTTCACAGAAAGCTTCTTTCCAGATTTCATCTGAGGATATTTCCTTTTTCAACATAGCCCTCTATGGGCTTCCAAATATCACTTTGCCAATTCCACAAGAACTGTCTTAGCGAAAGGCTTCTTGAGGGGAAAGCTGTAACTCTGTGAGATGATTTCACAGAACACAAAGAAGTTTCTCAGAAAGCTTCTTTCTCTTTGTTATCGGAGGATATTTCCTTTGGCCCTATAGTCTTCAAAGGGATCCGAAATATCTGTTCTCAGATTCCACAGAAATAAGGCTAGCAAAGAGATCCACGAAATACAGATGTAAGTCTGTGAGATGAATTAACAGAACACTAAGCAGTTTCTCAGAAAGCTTCTTTCCAGATTTCATCTGAGGATATTTCCTTTTTCACCATAGCCTTCTATGGGCTTCCTAATGTCACTTTGCCAATTCCACAAGAACTGTCTTAGCGAAAGGCTTCTTGAGGGGAAAGCTGTAACTCTGTGAGATGATTTCACAGAACACAAAGAAGTTTCTTAGAAACTTCTTTCTCTTTGTTATCGGAGGATATTTGATTTGGCCCTATAGTCTTCAAAGGGATCCGAAATATCTGTTCTCAGATTCCACAGAAATAAGGCTAGCAAAGAGATCCACGAAATACAGATGTAACTCTGTGAGATGAATTAACAGAACACTAAGCAGTTTCACAGAAAGCTTCTTTCCAGATTTCATCTGAGGATATTTCCTTTTTCACCATAGCCCTCTATGGGCTTCCAAATATCACTTTGCCAATTCCACAAGAACTGTCTTAGCGAAAGGCTTCTTGAGGGGAAAGCTGTAACTCTGTGAGATGATTTCACAGAACACAAAGAAGTTTCTCAGAAAGCTTCTTTCTCTTTGTTATCGGAGGATATTTCCTTTGGCCCTATAGTCTTCAAAGGGATCCGAAATATCTGTTCTCAGATTCCACAGAAATAAGGCTAGCAAAGAGATCCACGAAATACAGATGTAACTCTGTGAGATGAATTAACAGGACACTAAGCAGTTTCTCAGAAAGCTTCTTTCCAGATTTCATCTGAGGATATTTCCTTTTTCACCATAGCCCTCTATGGGCTTCCAAATATCACTTTGCCAATTCCACAAGAACTGTCTTAGCGAAAGGCTTCTTGAGGGCAAAGCTGTAACTCTGTGAGATGATTTCACAGAACACAAAGAAGTTTCTCAGAAAGCTTCTTTCTCTTTGTTATCGGAGGATATTTCCTTTGGCCCTATATTCTTCAAAGGGATCCGAAATATCTGTTCTCAGATTCCACAGAAATAAGGCTAGCAAAGAGATCCACGAAATACAGATGTAACTCTGTGAGATGAATTAACAGGACACTAAGCAGTTTCTCAGAAAGCTTCTTTCCAGATTTCATCTGAGGATATTTCCTTTTACACCATAGCCCTCTATGGGCTTACAAATATCACTTTGCCAATTCCACAAGAACTGTCTTAGCGAAAGGCTTCATGAGGGGAAAGCTGTAACTCTGTGAGATGATTTCACAGAACACAAAGAAGTTTCTCAGAAAGCTTCTTTCTCTTTGTTATCGGAGGATATTTCCTTTGGCCCTATAGACTTCAAAGGGATCCGAAATATCTGTTCTCAGATTCCACAGAAATAAGGCTAGCAAAGAGATCCACGAAATACAGATGTAACTCTGTGAGATGAATTAACAAAACACTAAGCAGTTTCACAGAAAGCTTCTTTCCAGATTTCATCTGAGGATATTTCCTTTTTCACCATAGCCCTCTATGGGCTTCCAAATATCACTTTGCCAATTCCACAAGAACTGTCTTAGCGAAAGGCTTCTTGAGGGGAAAGCTGTAACTCTGTGAGATGATTTCACAGAACACAAAGAAGTTTCTCAGAAAGCTTCTTTCTCTTTGTTATCGGAGGATATTTCCTTTGGCCCTATAGTCTTCAAAGGGATCCGAAATATCTGTTCTCAGATTCCACAGAAATAAGGCTAGCAAAGAGATCCACGAAATACAGATGTAACTCTGTGAGATGAATTAACAGGACACTAAGCAGTTTCTCAGAAAGCTTCTTTCCAGATTTCATCTGAGGATATTTCCTTTTACACCATAGCCCTCTATGGGCTTCCAAATATCACTTTGCCACTTCCACAAGAACTGTCTTAGCGAAAGGCTTCTTGAGGGTAAAGCTGTAACTCTGTGAGATGATTTCACAGTACACAAAGAAGTTTCTCAGAAAGCTTCTTTCTCTTTGTTATCGGAGGATATTTCCTTTGGCCCTATAGTCTTCAAAGGGATCCGAAATATCTGTTCTCAGATTCCACAGAAATAAGGCTAGCAAAGATATCCACGAAATACAGATGTAACTCTGTGAGATGAATTAACAGAACACTAAGCAGTTTCTCAGAAAGCTTCTTTCCAGATTTCATCTGAGGATATTTCCTTTATCACCATAGCCGTCTATGGCTTCCAAATATAACTTTGCCAATTCCACAAGAACTGTCTTAGAGAAAGGCTTCTTGAGGGCAAAGCTGTAACTCTATGAGATGATTTCACAGAACACAAAGAAGTTTCTCAGAAAGCTTCTTTCTCTTTGTTATCGGAGGATATTTCCTTTGGCCCTATATTCTTCAAAGGGATCCGAAATATCAGTTCTCAGATTCCACAGAAATAAGGCTAGCAAAGAGATCCACGAAATACAGATGTAACTCTGTGAGATGAATTAACAGAACACTAAGCAGTTTCTCAGAAAGCTTCTTTCCAGATTTCATCTGAGGATATTTAATTTTTCACCATAGCCCTCTATGGGCTTCCAAATATCACTTTGCCAATTCCACAAGAACTGTCTTAGCGAAAGGCTTCTTGAGGGGAAAGCTGTAACTCTGTGAGATGATTTCACAGAACACAAAGAAGTTTCTCAGAAAGCTTCTTTCTCTTTGTTATGGGAGGATATTTCCTTTGGCCCTATAGTCTTCAAAGGGATCCGAAATATCTGTTCTCAGATTCCACAGAAATAAGGCTAGCAAAGAGATCCACGAAATACAGATGTAACTCTGTGAGATGAATTAACAGAACACTAAGCAGTTTCACAGAAAGCTTCTTTCCAGATTTCATCTGAGGATATTTCCTTTTTCACCATAGCCCTCTATGGGCTTCCAAATATCACTTTGCCAATTCCACAAGAACTGTCTTAGCGAAAGGCTTCTTGAGGGGAAAGCTGTAACTCTGTGAGATGATTTCACAGAACACAAAGAAGTTTCTCAGAAAGCTTCTTTCTCTTTGTTATCGGAGGATATTTCCTTTGGCCCTATATTCTTCAAAGGGATCCGAAATATCTGTTCTCAGATTCCACAGAAATAAGGCTAGCAAAGAGATCCACGAAATACAGATGTAACTCTGTGAGATGAATTAACAGGACACTAAGCAGTTTCTCAGAAAGCTTCTTTCCAGATTTCATCTGAGGATATTTCCTTTTTCACCATAGCCCTCTATGGGCTTCCAAATATCACTTTGCCAATTCCACAAGAACTGTCTTAGCGAAAGGCTTCTTGAGGGCAAAGCTGTAACTCTGTGAGATGATTTCACAGAACACAAAGAAGTTTCTCAGAAAGCTTCTTTCTCTTTGTTATCGGAGGATATTTCCTTTGGCCCTATATTCTTCAAAGGGATCCGAAATATCTGTTCTCAGATTCCACAGAAATAAGGCTAGCAAAGAGATCCACGAAATACAGATGTAACTCTGTGAGATGAATTAACAGGACACTATGCAGTTTCTCAGAAAGCTTCTTTCCAGATTTCATCTGAGGATATTTCCTTTTACACCATAGCCCTCTATGGGCTTACAAATATCACTTTGCCAATTCCACAAGAACTGTCTTAGCGAAAGGCTTCATGAGGGGAAAGCTGTAACTCTGTGAGATGATTTCACAGAACACAAAGAAGTTTCTCAGAAAGCTTCTTTCTCTTTGTTATCGGAGGATATTTCCTTTGGCCCTATAGACTTCAAAGGGATCCGAAATATCTGTTCTCAGATTCCACAGAAATAAGGCTAGCAAAGAGATCCACGAAATACAGATGTAACTCTGTGAGATGAATTAACAAAACACTAAGCAGTTTCACAGAAAGCTTCTTTCCAGATTTCATCTGAGGATATTTCCTTTTTCAACATAGCCCTCTATGGGCTTCCAAATATCACTTTGCCAATTCCACAGGAACTGTCTTAGCGAAAGGCTTCTTGAGGGGAAAGCTGTAACTCTGTGAGATGATTTCACAGAACACAAAGAAGTTTCTCAGAAAGCTTCTTTCTCTTTGTTATCGGAGGATATTTCCTTTGGCCCTATAGTCTTCAAAGGGATCCGAAATATCTGTTCTCAGATTCCACAGAAATAAGGCTAGCAAAGAGATCCACGAAATACAGATGTAAGTCTGTGAGATGAATTAACAGAACACTAAGCAGTTTCTCAGAAAGCTTCTTTCCAGATTTCATCTGAGGATATTTCCTTTTTCACCATAGCCTTCTATGGGCTTCCTAATGTCACTTTGCCAATTCCACAAGAACTGTCTTAGCGAAAGGCTTCTTGAGGGGAAAGCTGTACCTCTGTGAGATGATTTCACAGAACACAAAGAAGTTTCTTAGAAACTTCTTTCTCTTTGTTATCGGAGGATATTTGATTTGGCCCTATAGTCTTCAAAGGGATCCGAAATATCTGTTCTCAGATTCTACAGAAATAAGGTTAGCAAAGAGATCCACGAAATACAGATGTAAGTCTGTGAGATGAATTAACAGAACACTAAGCAGTTTCTCAAAAAGCTTCTTTCCAGATTTCATCTGAGGATATTTCCTTTTTCACCATAGCCCACTATGGGATTCCAAATATCACTTTGCCAATTCCACAAGAACTGTCTTAGCGAAAGGCTTCTTGAGGGGAAAGCTGTAACTCTGTGAGATGATTTCACAGAACACAAAGAAGTTTCTCAGAAAGCTTCTTTCTCTTTGTTATCGGAGGATATTTCCTTTGGCCCTATATTCTTCAAAGGGATCCGAAATATCTGTTCTCAGATTCCACAGAAATAAGGCTAGCAAAGAGATCCACGAAATACAGATGTAACTCTGTGAGATGAATTAACAGGACACTAAGCAGTTTCTCAGAAAGCTTCTTTCCAGATTTCATCTGAGGATATTTCCTTTTTCACCATAGCCCTCTATGGGCTTCCAAATATCACTTTGCCAATTCCACAAGAACTGTCTTAGCGAAAGGCTTCTTGAGGGGAAAGCTGTAACTCTGTGAGATGATTTCACATAACACAAAGAAGTTTCTCAGAAAGCTTCTTTCTCTTTGTTATCGGAGGATATTTCCTTTGGCCCTATATTCTTCAAAGGGATCCGAAATATCTGTTCTCAGATTCCACAGAAATAAGGCTAGCAAAGAGATCCACGAAATACAGATGTAACTCTGTGAGATGAATTAACAGGACACTAAGCAGTTTCTCAGAAAGCTTCTTTCCAGATTTCATCTGAGGATATTTCCTTTTACACCATAGCCCTCTATGGGCTTACAAATATCACTTTGCCAATTCCACAAGAACTGTCTTAGCGAAAGGCTTCATGAGGGGAAAGCTGTAACTCTGTGAGATGATTTCACAGAACACAAAGAAGTTTCTCAGAAAGCTTCTTTCTCTTTGTTATCGGAGGATATTTCCTTTGGCCCTATAGACTTCAAAGGGATCCGAAATATCTGTTCTCAGATTCCACAGAAATAAGGCTAGCAAAGAGATCCACGAAATACAGATGTAACTCTGTGAGATGAATTAACAAAACACTAAGCAGTTTCACAGAAAGCTTCTTTCCAGATTTCATCTGAGGATATTTCCTATTTCACCATAGCCCTCTATGGGCTTCCAAATATCACTTTGCCAATTCCACAAGGACTGTCTTAGCGAAAGGCTTCTTGAGGGGAAAGCTGTAACTCTGTGAGATGATTTCACAGAACACAAAGAAGTTTCTCAGAAAGCTTCTTTCTCTTTGTTATCGGAGGATATTTCCTTTGGCCCTATAGTCTTCAAAGGGATCCGAAATATCTGTTCTCAGATTCCACAGAAATAAGGCTAGCAAAGAGATCCACGAAATACAGATGTAAGTCTGTGAGATGAATTAACAGAACACTAAGCAGTTTCTCAGAAAGCTTCTTTCCAGATTTCATCTGAGGATATTTCCTTTTTCACCATAGCCTTCTATGGGCTTCCTAATGTCACTTTGCCAATTCCACAAGAACTGTCTTAGCGAAAGGCTTCTTGAGGGGAAAGCTGTAACTCTGTGAGATGATTTCACAGAACACAAAGAAGTTTCTTAGAAACTTCTTTCTCTTTGTTATCGGAGGATATTTGATTTGGCCCTATAGTCTTCAAAGGGATCCGAAATATCTGTTCTCAGATTCCACAGAAATAAGGCTAGCAAAGAGATCCACGAAATACAGATGTAACTCTGTGAGATGAATTAACAGAACACTAAGCAGTTTCACAGAAAGCTTCTTTCCAGATTTCATCTGAGGATATTTCCTTTTTCACCATAGCCCTCTATGGGCTTCCAAATATCACTTTGCCAATTCCACAAGAACTGTCTTAGCGAAAGGCTTCTTGAGGGCAAAGCTGTAACTCTGTGAGATGATTTCACAGAACACAAAGAAGTTTCTCAGAAAGCTTCTTTCTCTTTGTTATCGGAGGATATTTCCTTTGGCCCTATAGTCTTCAAAGGGATCCGAAATATCTGTTCTCAGATTCCACAGAAATAAGGCTAGCAAAGAGATCCACGAAATACAGATGTAACTCTGTGAGATGAATTAACAGGACACTAAGCAGTTTCTCAGAAAGCTTCTTTCCAGATTTCATCTGAGGATATTTCCTTTTTCACCATAGCCCTCTATGGGCTTCCAAATATCACTTTGCCAATTCCACAAGAACTGTCTTAGCGAAAGGCTTCTTGAGGGCAAAGCTGTAACTCTGTGAGATGATTTCACAGAACACAAAGAAGTTTCTCAGAAAGCTTCTTTCTCTTTGTTATCGGAGGATATTTCCTTTGGCCCTATATTCTTCAAAGGGATCCGAAATATCTGTTCTCAGATTCCACAGAAATAAGGCTAGCAAAGAGATCCACGAAATACAGATGTAACTCTGTGAGATGAATTAACAGGACACTAAGCAGTTTCTCAGAAAGCTTCTTTCCAGATTTCATCTGAGGATATTTCCTTTTACACCATAGCCCTCTATGGGCTTACAAATATCACTTTGCCAATTCCACAAGAACTGTCTTAGCGAAAGGCTTCATGAGGGGAAAGCTGTAACTCTGTGAGATGATTTCACAGAACACAAAGAAGTTTCTCAGAAAGCTTCTTTCTCTTTGTTATCGGAGGATATTTCCTTTGGCCCTATAGACTTCAAAGGGATCCGAAATATCTGTTCTCAGATTCCACAGAAATAAGGCTAGCAAAGAGATCCACGAAATACAGATGTAACTCTGTGAGACGAATTAACAAAACACTAAGCAGTTTCACAGAAAGCTTCTTTCCAGATTTCATCTGAGGATATTTCCTTTTTCACCATAGCCCTCTATGGGCTTCCAAATATCACTTTGCCAATTCCACAAGAACTGTCTTAGCGAAAGGCTTCTTGAGGGGAAAGCTGTAACTCTGTGAGATGATTTCACAGAACACAAAGAAGTTTCTCAGAAAGCTTCTTTCTCTTTGTTATCGGAGGATATTTCCTTTGGCCCTATAGTCTTCAAAGGGATCCGAAATATCTGTTCTCAGATTCCACAGAAATAAGGCTAGCAAAGAGATCCACGAAATACAGATGTAACTCTGTGAGATGAATTAACAGGACACTAAGCAGTTTCTCAGAAAGCTTCTTTCCAGATTTCATCTGAGGATATTTCCTTTTACACCATAGCCCTCTATGGGCTTCCAAATATCACTTTGCCACTTCCACAAGAACTGTCTTAGCGAAAGGCTTCTTGAGGGTAAAGCTGTAACTCTGTGAGATGATTTCACAGTACACAAAGAAGTTTCTCAGAAAGCTTCTTTCTCTTTGTTATCGGAGGATATTTCCTTTGGCCCTATAGTCTTCAAAGGGATCCGAAATATCTGTTCTCAGATTCCACAGAAATAAGGCTAGCAAAGATATCCACGAAATACAGATGTAACTCTGTGAGATGAATTAACAGAACACTAAGCAGTTTCTCAGAAAGCTTCTTTCCAGATTTCATCTGAGGATATTTCCTTTATCACCATAGCCCTCTATGGCTTCCAAATATAACTTTGCCAATTCCACAAGAACTGTCTTAGAGAAAGGCTTCTTGAGGGCAAAGCTGTAACTCTATGAGATGATTTCACAGAACACAAAGAAGTTTCTCAGAAAGCTTCTTTCTCTTTGTTATCGGAGGATATTTCCTTTGGCCCTATATTCTTCAAAGGGATCCGAAATATCAGTTCTCAGATTCCACAGAAATAAGGCTAGCAAAGAGATCCACGAAATACAGATGTAACTCTGTGAGATGAATTAACAGAACACTAAGCAGTTTCTCAGAAAGCTTCTTTCCAGATTTCATCTGAGGATATTTAATTTTTCACCATAGCCCTCTATGGGCTTCCAAATATCACTTTGCCAATTCCACAAGAACTGTCTTAGCGAAAGGCTTCTTGAGGGGAAAGCTGTAACTCTGTGAGATGATTTCACAGAACACAAAGAAGTTTCTCAGAAAGCTTCTTTCTCTTTGTTATGGGAGGATATTTCCTTTGGCCCTATAGTCTTCAAAGGGATCCGAAATATCTGTTCTCAGATTCCACAGAAATAAGGCTAGCAAAGAGATCCACGAAATACAGATGTAACTCTGTGAGATGAATTAACAGAACACTAAGCAGTTTCACAGAAAGCTTCTTTCCAGATTTCATCTGAGGATATTTCCTTTTTCACCATAGCCCTCTATGGGCTTCCAAATATCACTTTGCTAATTCCACAAGAACTGTCTTAGCGAAAGGCTTCTTGAGGGGAAAGCTGTAACTCTGTGAGATGATTTCACAGAACACAAAGAAGTTTCTCAGAAAGCTTCTTTCTCTTTGTTATCGGAGGATATTTCCTTTGGCCCTATATTCTTCAAAGGGATCCGAAATATCTGTTCTCAGATTCCACAGAAATAAGGCTAGCAAAGAGATCCACGAAATACAGATGTAACTCTGTGAGATGAATTAACAGGACACTAAGCAGTTTCTCAGAAAGCTTCTTTCCAGATTTCATCTGAGGATATTTCCTTTTTCACCATAGCCCTCTATGGGCTTCCAAATATCACTTTGCCAATTCCACAAGAACTGTCTTAGCGAAAGGCTTCTTGAGGGGAAAGCTGTAACTCTGTGAGATGATTTCACATAACACAAAGAAGTTTCTCAGAAAGCTTCTTTCTCTTTGTTATCGGAGGATATTTCCTTTGGCCCTATATTCTTCAAAGGGATCCGAAATATCTGTTCTCAGATTCCACAGAAATAAGGCTAGCAAAGAGATCCACGAAATACAGATGTAACTCTGTGAGATGAATTAACAGGACACTAAGCAGTTTCTCAGAAAGCCTCTTTCCAGATTTCATCTGAGGATATTTCCTTTTACACCATAGCCCTCTATGGGCTTACAAATATCACTTTGCCAATTCCACAAGAACTGTCTTAGCGAAAGGCTTCATGAGGGGAAAGCTGTAACTCTGTGAGATGATTTCACAGAACACAAAGAAGTTTCTCAGAAAGCTTCTTTCTCTTTGTTATCGGAGGATATTTCCTTTGGCCCTATAGACTTCAAAGGGATCCGAAATATCTGTTCTCAGATTCCACAGAAATAAGGCTAGCAAAGAGATCCACGAAATACAGATGTAACTCTGTGAGATGAATTAACAAAACACTAAGCAGTTTCACAGAAAGCTTCTTTCCAGATTTCATCTGAGGATATTTCCTATTTCACCATAGCCCTCTATGGGCTTCCAAATATCACTTTGCCAATTCCACAAGGACTGTCTTAGCGAAAGGCTTCTTGAGGGGAAAGCTGTAACTCTGTGAGATGATTTCACAGAACACAAAGAAGTTTCTCAGAAAGCTTCTTTCTCTTTGTTATCGGAGGATATTTCCTTTGGCCCTATAGTCTTCAAAGGGATCCGAAATATCTGTTCTCAGATTCCACAGAAATAAGGCTAGCAAAGAGATCCACGAAATACAGATGTAAGTCTGTGAGATGAATTAACAGAACACTAAGCAGTTTCTCAGAAAGCTTCTTTCCAGATTTCATCTGAGGATATTTCCTTTTTCACCATAGCCTTCTATGGGCTTCCTAATGTCACTTTGCCAATTCCACAAGAACTGTCTTAGCGAAAGGCTTCTTGAGGGGAAAGCTGTAACTCTGTGAGATGATTTCACAGAACACAAAGAAGTTTCTTAGAAACTTCTTTCTCTTTGTTATCGGAGGATATTTGATTTGGCCCTATAGTCTTCAAAGGGATCCGAAATATCTGTTCTCAGATTCCACAGAAATAAGGCTAGCAAAGAGATCCACGAAATACAGATGTAACTCTGTGAGATGAATTAACAGAACACTAAGCAGTTTCACAGAAAGCTTCTTTCCAGATTTCATCTGAGGATATTTCCTTTTTCACCATAGCCCTCTATGGGCTTCCAAATATCACTTTGCCAATTCCACAAGAACTGTCTTAGCGAAAGGCTTCTTGAGGGCAAAGCTGTAACTCTGTGAGATGATTTCACAGAACACAAAGAAGTTTCTCAGAAAGCTTCTTTCTCTTTGTTATCGGAGGATATTTCCTTTGGCCCTATAGTCTTCAAAGGGATCCGAAATATCTGTTCTCAGATTCCACAGAAATAAGGCTAGCAAAGAGATCCACGAAATACAGATGTAACTCTGTGAGATGAATTAACAGGACACTAAGCAGTTTCTCAGAAAGCTTCTTTCCAGATTTCATCTGAGGATATTTCCTTTTTCACCATAGCCCTCTATGGGCTTCCAAATATCACTTTGCCAATTCCACAAGAACTGTCTTAGCGAAAGGCTTCTTGAGGGCAAAGCTGTAACTCTGTGAGATGATTTCACAGAACACAAAGAAGTTTCTCAGAAAGCTTCTTTCTCTTTGTTATCGGAGGATATTTCCTTTGGCCCTATATTCTTCAAAGGGATCCGAAATATCTGTTCTCAGATTCCACAGAAATAAGGCTAGCAAAGAGATCCACGAAATACAGATGTAACTCTGTGAGATGAATTAACAGGACACTAAGCAGTTTCTCAGAAAGCTTCTTTCCAGATTTCATCTGAGGATATTTCCTTTTACACCATAGCCCTCTATGGGCTTACAAATATCACTTTGCCAATTCCACAAGAACTGTCTTAGCGAAAGGCTTCATGAGGGGAAAGCTGTAACTCTGTGAGATGATTTCACAGAATACAAAGAAGTTTCTCAGAAAGCTTCTTTCTCTTTGTTATCGGAGGATATTTCCTTTGGCCCTATAGACTTCAAAGGGATCCGAAATATCTGTTCTCAGATTCCACAGAAATAAGGCTAGCAAAGAGATCCACGAAATACAGATGTAACTCTGTGAGACGAATTAACAAAACACTAAGCAGTTTCACAGAAAGCTTCTTTCCAGATTTCATCTGAGGATATTTCCTTTTTCACCATAGCCCTCTATGGGCTTCCAAATATCACTTTGCCAATTCCACAAGAACTGTCTTAGCGAAAGGCTTCTTGAGGGGAAAGCTGTAACTCTGTGAGATGATTTCACAGAACACAAAGAAGTTTCTCAGAAAGCTTCTTTCTCTTTGTTATCGGAGGATATTTCCTTTGGCCCTATAGTCTTCAAAGGGATCCGAAATATCTGTTCTCAGATTCCACAGAAATAAGGCTAGCAAAGAGATCCACGAAATACAGATGTAACTCTGTGAGATGAATTAACAGGACACTAAGCAGTTTCTCAGAAAGCTTCTTTCCAGATTTCATCTGAGGATATTTCCTTTTACACCATAGCCCTCTATGGGCTTCCAAATATCACTTTGCCAC
Organism: Macaca nemestrina; assembly: GCF_043159975.1. Classification (NCBI taxonomy): domain Eukaryota; kingdom Metazoa; phylum Chordata; class Mammalia; order Primates; family Cercopithecidae; genus Macaca; species Macaca nemestrina. The sequence goes on along the minus strand of NC_092129.1, from coordinate 55,726,052 downwards.
TTCCACAAGAACTGTCTTAGCGAAAGGCTTCTTGAGGGTAAAGCTGTAACTCTGTGAGATGATTTCACAGTACACAAAGAAGTTTCTCAGAAAGCTTCTTTCTCTTTGTTATCGGAGGATATTTCCTTTGGCCCTATAGTCTTCAAAGGGATCCGAAATATCTGTTCTCAGATTCCACAGAAATAAGGCTAGCAAAGATATCCACGAAATACAGATGTAACTCTGTGAGATGAATTAACAGAACACTAAGCAGTTTCTCAGAAAGCTTCTTTCCAGATTTCATCTGAGGATATTTCCTTTATCACCATAGCCCTCTATGGCTTCCAAATATAACTTTGCCAATTCCACAAGAACTGTCTTAGAGAAAGGCTTCTTGAGGGCAAAGCTGTAACTCTATGAGATGATTTCACAGAACACAAAGAAGTTTCTCAGAAAGCTTCTTTCTCTTTGTTATCGGAGGATATTTCCTTTGGCCCTATATTCTTCAAAGGGATCCGAAATATCAGTTCTCAGATTCCACAGAAATAAGGCTAGCAAAGAGATCCACGAAATACAGATGTAACTCTGTGAGATGAATTAACAGAACACTAAGCAGTTTCTCAGAAAGCTTCTTTCCAGATTTCATCTGAGGATATTTAATTTTTCACCATAGCCCTCTATGGGCTTCCAAATATCACTTTGCCAATTCCACAAGAACTGTCTTAGCGAAAGGCTTCTTGAGGGGAAAGCTGTAACTCTGTGAGATGATTTCACAGAACACAAAGAAGTTTCTCAGAAAGCTTCTTTCTCTTTGTTATGGGAGGATATTTCCTTTGGCCCTATAGTCTTCAAAGGGATCCGAAATATCTGTTCTCAGATTCCACAGAAATAAGGCTAGCAAAGAGATCCACGAAATACAGATGTAACTCTGTGAGATGAATTAACAGAACACTAAGCAGTTTCACAGAAAGCTTCTTTCCAGATTTCATCTGAGGATATTTCCTTTTTCACCATAGCCCTCTATGGGCTTCCAAATATCACTTTGCTAATTCCACAAGAACTGTCTTAGCGAAAGGCTTCTTGAGGGGAAAGCTGTAACTCTGTGAGATGATTTCACAGAACACAAAGAAGTTTCTCTGAAAGCTTCTTTCTCTTTGTTATCGGAGGATATTTCCTTTGGCCCTATATTCTTCAAAGGGATCCGAAATATCTGTTCTCAGATTCCACAGAAATAAGGCTAGCAAAGAGATCCACGAAATACAGATGTAACTCTGTGAGATGAATTAACAGGACACTAAGCAGTTTCTCAGAAAGCTTCTTTCCAGATTTCATCTGAGGATATTTCCTTTTTCACCATAGCCCTCTATGGGCTTCCAAATATCACTTTGCCAATTCCACAAGAACTGTCTTAGCGAAAGGCTTCTTGAGGGCAAAGCTGTAACTCTGTGAGATGATTTCACAGAACACAAAGAAGTTTCTCAGAAAGCTTCTTTCTCTTTGTTATCGGAGGATATTTCCTTTGGCCCTATAGTCTTCAAAGGGATCCGAAATATCTGTTCTCAGATTCCACAGAAATAAGGCTAGCAAAGAGATCCACGAAATACAGATGTAACTCTGTGAGATGAATTAACAGGACACTAAGCAGTTTCTCAGAAAGCTTCTTTCCAGATTTCATCTGAGGATATTTCCTTTTACACCATAGCCCTCTATGGGCTTACAAATATCACTTTGCCAATTCCACAAGAACTGTCTTAGCGAAAGTCTTCATGAGGGGAAAGCTGTAACTCTGTGAGATGATTTCACAGAACACAAAGAAGTTTCTCAGAAAGCTTCTTTCTCTTTGTTATCGGAGGATATTTCCTTTGGCCCTATAGACTTCAAAGGGATCCGAAATATCTGTTCTCAGATTCCACAGAAATAAGGCTAGCAAAGAGATCCACGAAATACAGATGTAACTCTGTGAGATGAATTAACAAAACACTAAGCAGTTTCACAGAAAGCTTCTTTCCAGATTTCATCTGAGGATATTTCCTTTTTCAACATAGCCCTCTATGGGCTTCCAAATATCACTTTGCCAATTCCACAAGAACTGTCTTAGCGAAAGGCTTCTTGAGGGGAAAGCTGTAACTCTGTGAGATGATTTCACAGAACACAAAGAAGTTTCTCAGAAAGCTTCTTTCTCTTTGTTATCGGAGGATATTTCCTTTGGCCCTATAGTCTTCAAAGGGATCCGAAATATCTGTTCTCAGATTCCACAGAAATAAGGCTAGCAAAGAGATCCACGAAATACAGATGTAAGTCTGTGAGATGAATTAACAGAACACTAAGCAGTTTCTCAGAAAGCTTCTTTCCAGATTTCATCTGAGGATATTTCCTTTTTCACCATAGCCTTCTATGGGCTTCCTAATGTCACTTTGCCAATTCCACAAGAACTGTCTTAGCGAAAGGCTTCTTGAGGGGAAAGCTGTAACTCTGTGAGATGATTTCACAGAACACAAAGAAGTTTCTCAGAAACTTCTTTCTCTTTGTTATCGGAGGATATTTGATTTGGCCCTATAGTCTTCAAAGGGATCCGAAATATCTGTTCTCAGATTCTACAGAAATAAGGTTAGCAAAGAGATCCACGAAATACAGATGTAAGTCTGTGAGATGAATTAACAGAACACTAAGCAGTTTCTCAAAAAGCTTCTTTCCAGATTTCATCTGAGGATATTTCCTTTTTCACCATAGCCCACTATGGGATTCCAAATATCACTTTGCCAATTCCACAAGAACTGTCTTATCGAAAGGCTTCTTGAGGGGAAAGCTGTAACTCTGTGAGATGATTTCACAGAACACAAAGAAGTTTCTCAGAAAGCTTCTTTCTCTTTGTTATCGGAGGATATTTCCTTTGGCCCTATAGTCTTCAAAGGGATCCGAAATATCTGTTCTCAGATTCCACAGAAATAAGGCTAGCAAAGAGATCCACGAAATACAGATGTAACTCTCTGAGATGAATTAACAGAACACTAAGCAGTTTCACAGAAAGCTTCTTTCCAGATTTCATCTGAGGATATTTCCTTTTTCACCATAGCCCTCTATGGGCTTCCAAATATCACTTTGCCAATTCCACAAGAACTGTCTTAGCGAAAGGCTTCTTGAGGGGAAAGCTGTAACTCTGTGAGATGATTTCACAGAACACAAAGAAGTTTCTCAGAAAGCTTCTTTCTCTTTGTTATCGGAGGATATTTCCTTTGGCCCTATAGTCTTCAAAGGGATCCGAAATATCTGTTCTCAGATTCCACAGAAATAAGGCTAGCAAAGAGATCCACGAAATACAGATGTAACTCTGTGAGATGAATTAACAGAACACTAAGCAGTTTCTCAGAAAGCTTCTTTCCAGAATTCATCTGAGGATATTTCCTTTTTCACCATAGCCCTCTATGGGCTTCCAAATATCACTTTGCCAATTCCACAAGAACTGTCTTAGCGAAAGGCTTCTTGAGGGGAAAGCTGTAACTCTGTGAGATGATTTCACAGAACACAAAGAAGTTTCTCAGAAAGCTTCTTTCTCTTTGTTATCGGAGGATATTTCCTTTGGCCCTATAGTCTTCAAAGGGATCCGAAATATCTGTTCTCAGATTCCACAGAAATAAGGCTAGCAAAGAGATCCACGAAATACAGATGTAACTCTGTGAGATGAATTAACAGGACACTAAGCAGTTTCTCAGAAAGCTTCTTTCCAGATTTCATCTGAGGATATTTCCTTTTACACCATAGCCCTCTATGGGCTTCCAAATATCACTTTGCCACTTCCACAAGAACTGTCTTAGCGAAAGGCTTCTTGAGGGGAAAGCTGTAACTCTGTGAGATGATTTCACAGAACACAAAGAAGTTTCTCAGAAAGCTTCTTTCTCTTTGTTATCGGAGGATATTTCCTTTGGCCCTATAGTCTTCAAAGGGATCCGAAATATCTGTTCTCAGATTCCACAGAAATAAGGCTAGCAAAGATATCCACGAAATACAGATGTAACTCTGTGAGATGAATTAACAGAACACTAAGCAGTTTCTCAGAAAGCTTCTTTCCAGATTTCATCTGAGGATATTTCCTTTATCACCATAGCCCTCTATGGCTTCCAAATATAACTTTGCCAATTCCACAAGAACTGTCTTAGAGAAAGGCTTCTTGAGGGCAAAGCTGTAACTCTGTGAGATGATTTCACAGAACACAAAGAAGTTTCTCAGAAAGCTTCTTTGTCTTTGTTATCGGAGGATATTTCCTTTGGCCCTATAGTCTTCAAAGGGATCCGAAATATCTGTTCTCAGATTACACAGAAATAAGGCTAGCAAAGAAATCCACGAAATACAGATGTAACTCTGTGAGATGAATTAACAGGACACTAAGCAGTTTCTAAGAAAGCTTCTTTCCAGATTTCATCTGAGGTTATTTCCTTTTTCACCATAGCCCTCTATGGGCTTCCAAATATCAGTTTGCCAATTCCACAAGAACTGTCTTAGCGAAAGGCTTCTTGAGGGGAAAGCTGTAATTCTGTGAGATGATTTCACAGAACACAAAGAAGTTTCTCAGAAAGCTTCTTTCTCTTTGTTATCGGAGGATATTTCCTTTGGCCCTATAGTCTTCAAAGAGATCCGAAATATCTGTTCTCAGATTCCACAGAAATAAGGCTAGCAAAGAGATCCACGAAATACAGATATAACTCTCTGAGATGAATTAACAGAACACTAAGCAGTTTCTCAGAAAGCTTCTTTCCAGATTTCATCTGAGGATATTTCCTTTTTCACCATAGCCCTCTATGGGCTTCCAAATATCACTTTGCCAATTCCACAAGAACTGTCTTAGCGAAAGGCTTCTTGAGGGGAAAGCTGTAACTCTGTGAGATGATTTCACAGAACACAAAGAAGTTTCTCAGAAAGCTTCTTTCTCTTTGTTATCGGAGGATATTTCATTTGGCCCTATAGACTTCAAAGGGATCCGAAATATCTGTTCTCAGATTCCAGAGAAATAAGGCTAGCAAAGAAATCCACGAATTACAGATGTAAGTCTGTGAGATGAATTAACAGAACACTAAGCAGTTTCTCAGAAAGCTTCTTTCCAGATTTCATCTGAGGATATTTCCTTTTTCACCATAGCCCTCTATGGGCTTCCAAATATCACTTTCACAATTCCACAAGAACTGTCTTAGCGAAAGGCTTCTTGAGGGGAAAGCTGTAACTCTGTGAGATGATTTCACAGAATACAAAGAAGTTTCTCAGAAAGCTTCTTTGTCTTTGTTATCGGAGGATATTTCCTTTGGCCCTATAGTCTTCAAAGGGATCCGAAATATCTGTTCTCAGATTCCACAGAAATAAGGCTAGCAAAGAGATCCACGAAATACAGATGTAACTCTGTGAGATGAATTAACAGAACACTAAGCAGTTTCACAGAAAGCTTCTTTCCAGATTTCATCTGAGGATATTTCCTTTTTCACCATAGCCCTCTATGGGCTTCCAAATATCACTTTGCCAATTCCACAAGAACTGTCTTAGTGAAAGGCTTCTTGAGGGGAAAGCTGTAACTCTGTGAGATGATTTCACAGAACACAAAGAAGTTTCTCAGAAAGCTTCTTTCTCTTTGTTATCGGAGTATATTTCCTTTGGCCCTATAGTCTTCAAAGGGATCCGAAATATCTGTTCTCAGATTCCACAGAAATAAGGCTAGCAAAGAAATCCACGAAATACAGATGTAACTCTGTGAGATGAATTAACAGGACACTAAGCAGTTTCTCAGAAAGCTTCTTTCCAGATTTCATCTGAGGATATTTAATTTTTCACCATAGCCCTCTATGGGCTTCCAAATATCACTTTGCTAATTCCACGAGAACTGTCTTAGCGAAAGGCTTCTTAAGGGGAAAGCTGTAACTCTGTGAGATGATTTCACAGAACACAAAGAAGTTTCTCAGAAAGCTTCTTTCTCTTTGTTATGGGAGGATATTTCCTTTGGCCCTATAGTCTTCAAAGGGATCCGAAATATCTGTTCTCAGATTCCACAGAAATAAGGCTAGCAAAGAGATCCACGAAATACAGATGTAACTCTGTGAGATGAATTAACAGAACACTAAGCAGTTTCACAGAAAGCTTCTTTCCAGATTTCATCTGAGGATATTTCCTTTTTCACCATAGCCCTCTATGGGCTTCCAAATATCACTTTGCCAATTCCACAAGAACTGTCTTAGCGAAAGGCTTCTTGAGGGCAAAGCTGTAACTCTGTGAGATGATTTCACAGAACACAAAGAAGTTTCTCAGAAAGCTTCTTTCTCTTTGTTATCGGAGGATATTTCCTTTGGCCCTATATTCTTCAAAGGGATCCGAAATATCAGTTCTCAGATTCCACAGAAATAAGGCTAGCAAAGAGATCCACGAAATACAGATGTAACTCTCTGAGATGAATTAACAGAACACTAAGCAGTTTCTCAGAAAGCTTCTTTCCAGATTTCATCTGAGGATATTTCCTTTTTCACCATAGCCCTCTATGGGCTTCCAAATATCACTTTGCCAATTCCACAAGAACTGTCTTAGCGAAAGGCTTCTTGAGGGGAAAGCTGTAACTCTGTGAGATGATTTCACAGAACACAAAGAAGTTTCTCAGAAAGCTTCTTTCTCTTTGTTATGGGAGGATATTTCCTTTGGCCCTATAGTCTTCAAAGGGATCCGAAATATCTGTTCTCAGATTCCACAGAAATAAGGCTAGCAAAGAGATCCACGAAATACAGATGTAACTCTGTGAGATGAATTAACAGAACACTAAGCAGTTTCACAGAAAGCTTCTTTCCAGATTTCATCTGAGGATATTTCCTTTTTCACCATAGCCCTCTATGGGCTTCCAAATATCACTTTGCCAATTCCACAAGAACTGTCTTAGCGAAAGGCTTCTTGAGGGCAAAGCTGTAACTCTGTGAGATGATTTCACAGAACACAAAGAAGTTTCTCAGAAAGCTTCTTTCTCTTTGTTATCGGAGGATATTTCCTTTGGCCCTATATTCTTCAAAGGGATCCGAAATATCTGTTCTCAGATTCCACAGAAATAAGGCTAGCAAAGAGATCCACGAAATACAGATGTAACTCTGTGAGATGAATTAACAGGACACTAAGCAGTTTCACAGAAAGCTTCTTTCCAGATTTCATCTGAGGATATTTCCTTTTTCACCATAGCCCTCTATGGGCTTCCAAATATCACTTTGCCAATTCCACAAGAACTGTCTTAGCGAAAGGCTTCTTGAGGGCAAAGCTGTAACTCTGTGAGATGATTTCACAGAACACAAAGAAGTTTCTCAGAAAGCTTCTTTCTCTTTGTTATCGGAGGATATTTCCTTTGGCCCTATATTCTTCAAAGGGATCCGAAATATCTGTTCTCAGATTCCACAGAAATAAGGCTAGCAAAGAGATCCACGAAATACAGATGTAACTCTGTGAGATGAATTAACAGGACACTAAGCAGTTTCTCAGACAGCTTCTTTCCAGATTTCATCTGAGGATATTTCCTTTTACACCATAGCCCTCTATGGGCTTACAAATATCACTTTGCCAATTCCACAAGAACTGTCTTAGCGAAAGGCTTCTTGAGGGGAAAGCTGTAACTCTGTGAGATGATTTCACAGAACACAAAGAAGTTTCTCAGAAAGCTTCTTTCTCTTTGTTATCGGAGGATATTTCCTTTGGCCCTATAGTCTTCAAAGGGATCCGAAATATCTGTTCTCAGATTCCACAGAAATAAGGCTAGCAAAGAGATCCACGAAATACAGATGTAACTCTGTGAGATGAATTAACAGAACACTAAGCATTTTCTCAGAAAGCTTCTTTCCAGAATTCATCTGAGGATATTTCCTTTTTCACCATAGCCCTCTATGGGCTTCCAAATATCACTTTGCCAATTCCACAAGAACTATCTTAGCGAAAGGCTTCTTGAGGGGAAAGCTGTAACTCTGTGAGATGATTTCACAGAACACAAAGAAGTTTCTCAGAAAGCTTCTTTCTCTTTGTTATCGGAGGATATTTCATTTGGCCCTATAGACTTCAAAGGGATCCGAAATATCTGTTCTCAGATTCCAGAGAAATAAGGCTAGCAAAGAAATCCACGAATTACAGATGTAAGTCTGTGAGATGAATTAACAGAACACTAAGCAGTTTCTCAGAAAGCTTCTTTCCAGATTTCATCTGAGGATATTTCCTTTTTCACCATAGCCCTCTATGGGCTTCCAAATATCACTTTCACAATTCCACAAGAACTGTCTTAGCGAAAGGCTTCTTGAGGGGAAAGCTGTAACTCTGTGAGATGATTTCACAGAATACAAAGAAGTTTCTCAGAAAGCTTCTTTGTCTTTGTTATCGGAGGATATTTCCTTTGGCCCTATAGTCTTCAAAGGGATCCGAAATATCTGTTCTCAGATTCCACAGAAATAAGGCTAGCAAAGAGATCCACGAAATACAGATGTAACTCTGTGAGATGAATTAACAGAACACTAAGCAGTTTCACAGAAAGCTTCTTTCCAGATTTCATCTGAGGATATTTCCTTTTTCACCATAGCCCTCTATGGGCTTCCAAATATCACTTTGCCAATTCCACAAGAACTGTCTTAGTGAAAGGCTTCTTGAGGGGAAAGCTGTAACTCTGTGAGATGATTTCACAGAACACAAAGAAGTTTCTCAGAAAGCTTCTTTCTCTTTGTTATCGGAGTATATTTCCTTTGGCCCTATAGTCTTCAAAGGGATCCGAAATATCTGTTCTCAGATTCCACAGAAATAAGGCTAGCAAAGAAATCCACGAAATACAGATGTAACTCTGTGAGATGAATTAACAGGACACTAAGCAGTTTCTCAGAAAGCTTCTTTCCAGATTTCATCTGAGGATATTTAATTTTTCACCATAGCCCTCTATGGGCTTCCAAATATCACTTTGCCAATTCCACGAGAACTGTCTTAGCGAAAGGCTTCTTAAGGGGAAAGCTGTAACTCTGTGAGATGATTTCACAGAACACAAAGAAGTTTCTCAGAAAGCTTCTTTCTCTTTGTTATGGGAGGATATTTCCTTTGGCCCTATAGTCTTCAAAGGGATCCGAAATATCTGTTCTCAGATTCCACAGAAATAAGGCTAGCAAAGAGATCCACGAAATACAGATGTAACTCTGTGAGATGAATTAACAGAACACTAAGCATTTTCACAGAAAGCTTCTTTCCAGATTTCATCTGAGGATATTTCCTTTTTCACCATAGCCCTCTATGGGCTTCCAAATATCACTTTGCCAATTCCACAAGAACTGTCTTAGCGAAAGGCTTCTTGAGGGCAAAGCTGTAACTCTGTGAGATGATTTCACAGAACACAAAGAAGTTTCTCAGAAAGCTTCTTTCTCTTTGTTATCGGAGGATATTTCCTTTGGCCCTATATTCTTCAAAGGGATCCGAAATATCAGTTCTCAGATTCCACAGAAATAAGGCTAGCAAAGAGATCCACGAAATACAGATGTAACTCTGTGAGATGAATTAACAGAACACTAAGCAGTTTCTCAGAAAGCTTCTTTCCAGATTTCATCTGAGGATATTTAATTTTTCACCATAGCCCTCTATGGGCTTCCAAATATCACTTTGCCAATTCCACAAGAACTGTCTTAGCGAAAGGCTTCTTGAGGGGAAAGCTGTAACTCTGTGAGATGATTTCACAGAACACAAAGAAGTTTCTCAGAAAGCTTCTTTCTCTTTGTTATGGGAGGATATTTCCTTTGGCCCTATAGTCTTCAAAGGGATCCGAAATATCTGTTCTCAGATTCCACAGAAATAAGGCTAGCAAAGAGATCCACGAAATACAGATGTAACTCTGTGAGATGAATTAACAGAACACTAAGCAGTTTCACAGAAAGCTTCTTTCCAGATTTCATCTGAGGATATTTCCTTTTTCACCATAGCCCTCTATGGGCTTCCAAATATCACTTTGCCAATTCCACAAGAACTGTCTTAGCGAAAGGCTTCTTGAGGGCAAAGCTGTAACTCTGTGAGATGATTTCACAGAACACAAAGAAGTTTCTCAGAAAGCTTCTTTCTCTTTGTTATCGGAGGATATTTCCTTTGGCCCTATATTCTTCAAAGGGATCCGAAATATCAGTTCTCAGATTCCACAGAAATAAGGCTAGCAAAGAGATCCACGAAATACAGATGTAACTCTGTGAGATGAATTAACAGGACACTAAGCAGTTTCTCAGAAAGCTTTTTTCCAGATTTCATCTGAGGATATTTCCTTTTTCACCATAGCCCTCTATGGGCTTCCAAATATCACTTTGCCAATTCCACAAGAACTGTCTTAGCGAAAGGCTTCTTGAGGGGAAAGCTGTAACTCTGTGAGATGATTTCACAGAACACAAAGAAGTTTCTCAGAAAGCTTCTTTCTCTTTGTTATCGGAGGATATTTCCTTTGGCCCTATAGTCTTCAAAGGGATCCGAAATATCTGTTCTCAGATTCCACAGAAATAAGGCTAGCAAAGATATCCACGAAATACAGATGTAACTCTGTGAGATGAATTAACAGAACACTAAGCAGTTTCTCAGAAAGCTTCTTTCCAGATTTCATCTGAGGATATTTCCTTTATCACCATAGCCCTCTATGGCTTCCAAATATAACTTTGCCAATTCCACAAGAACTGTCTTAGAGAAAGGCTTCTTGAGGGCAAAGCTGTAACTCTGTGAGATGATTTCACAGAACACAAAGAAGTTTCTCAGAAAGCTTCTTTGTCTTTGTTATCGGAGGATATTTCCTTTGGCCCTATAGTCTTCAAAGGGATCCGAAATATCTGTTCTCAGATTACACAGAAATAAGGCTAGCAAAGAAATCCACGAAATACAGATGTAACTCTGTGAGATGAATTAACAGGACACTAAGCAGTTTCTAAGAAAGCTTCTTTCCAGATTTCATCTGAGGTTATTTCCTTTTTCACCATAGCCCTCTATGGGCTTCCAAATATCAGTTTGCCAATTCCACAAGAACTGTCTTAGCGAAAGGCTTCTTGAGGGGAAAGCTGTAATTCTGTGAGATGATTTCACAGAACACAAAGAAGTTTCTCAGAAAGCTTCTTTCTCTTTGTTATCGGAGGATATTTCCTTTGGCCCTATAGTCTTCAAAGAGATCCGAAATATCTGTTCTCAGATTCCACAGAAATAAGGCTAGCAAAGAGATCCACGAAATACAGATGTAACTCTCTGAGATGAATTAACAGAACACTAAGCAGTTTCTCAGAAAGCTTCTTTCCAGATTTCATCTGAGGATATTTCCTTTTTCACCATAGCCCTCTATGGGCTTCCAAATATCACTTTGCCAATTCCACAAGAACTGTCTTAGCGAAAGGCTTCTTGAGGGGAAAGCTGTAACTCTGTGAGATGATTTCACAGAACACAAAGAAGTTTCTCAGAAAGCTTCTTTCTCTTTGTTATCGGAGGATATTTCATTTGGCCCTATAGACTTCAAAGGGATCCGAAATATCTGTTCTCAGATTCCAGAGAAATAAGGCTAGCAAAGAAATCCACGAATTACAGATGTAAGTCTGTGAGATGAATTAACAGAACACTAAGCAGTTTCTCAGAAAGCTTCTTTCCAGATTTCATCTGAGGATATTTCCTTTTTCACCATAGCCCTCTATGGGCTTCCAAATATCACTTTCACAATTCCACAAGAATTGTCTTAGCGAAAGGCTTCTTGAGGGGAAAGCTGTAACTCTGTGAGATGATTTCACAGAATACAAAGAAGTTTCTCAGAAAGCTTCTTTGTCTTTGTTATCGGAGGATATTTCCTTTGGCCCTATAGTCTTCAAAGGGATCCGAAATATCTGTTCTCAGATTCCACAGAAATAAGGCTAGCAAAGAGATCCACGAAATACAGATGTAACTCTGTGAGATGAATTAACAGAACACTAAGCAGTTTCACAGAAAGCTTCTTTCCAGATTTCATCTGAGGATATTTCCTTTTTCACCATAGCCCTCTATGGGCTTCCAAATATCACTTTGCCAATTCCACAAGAACTGTCTTAGTGAAAGGCTTCTTGAGGGGAAAGCTGTAACTCTGTGAGATGATTTCACAGAACACAAAGAAGTTTCTCAGAAAGCTTCTTTCTCTTTGTTATCGGAGTATATTTCCTTTGGCCCTATAGTCTTCAAAGGGATCCGAAATATCTGTTCTCAGATTCCACAGAAATAAGGCTAGCAAAGAAATCCACGAAATACAGATGTAACTCTGTGAGATGAATTAAGAGGACACTAAGCAGTTTCTCAGAAAGCTTCTTTCCAGATTTCATCTGAGGATATTTAATTTTTCACCATAGCCCTCTATGGGCTTCCAAATATCACTTTGCTAATTCCACGAGAACTGTCTTAGCGAAAGGCTTCTTAAGGGGAAAGCTGTAACTCTGTGAGATGATTTCACAGAACACAAAGAAGTTTCTCAGAAAGCTTCTTTCTCTTTGTTATGGGAGGATATTTCCTTTGGCCCTATAGTCTTCAAAGGGATCCGAAATATCTGTTCTCAGATTCCACAGAAATAAGGCTAGCAAAGAGATCCACGAAATACAGATGTAACTCTGTGAGATGAATTAACAGAACACTAAGCAGTTTCACAGAAAGCTTCTTTCCAGATTTCATCTGAGGATATTTCCTTTTTCACCATAGCCCTCTATGGGCTTCCAAATATCACTTTGCCAATTCCACAAGAACTGTCTTAGCGAAAGGCTTCTTGAGGGCAAAGCTGTAACTCTGTGAGATGATTTCACAGAACACAAAGAAGTTTCTGAGAAAGCTTCTTTCTCTTTGTTATCGGAGGATATTTCCTTTGGCCCTATATTCTTCAAAGGGATCCGAAATATCAGTTCTCAGATTCCACAGAAATAAGGCTAGCAAAGAGATCCACGAAATACAGATGTAACTCTCTGAGATGAATTAACAGAACACTAAGCAGTTTCTCAGAAAGCTTCTTTCCAGATTTCATCTGAGGATATTTCCTTTTCCACCATAGCCCTCTATGGGCTTCCAAATATCACTTTGCCAATTCCACAAGAACTGTCTTAGCGAAAGGCTTCTTGAGGGGAAAGCTGTAACTCTGTGAGATGATTTCACAGAACACAAAGAAGTTTCTCAGAAAGCTTCTTTCTCTTTGTTATGGGAGGATATTTCCTTTGGCCCTATAGTCTTCAAAGGGATCCGAAATATCTGTTCTCAGATTCCACAGAAATAAGGCTAGCAAAGAGATCCACGAAATACAGATGTAACTCTGTGAGATGAATTAACAGAACACTAAGCAGTTTCACAGAAAGCTTCTTTCCAGATTTCATCTGAGGATATTTCCTTTTTCACCATAGCCCTCTATGGGCTTCCAAATATCACTTTGCCAATTCCACAAGAACTGTCTTAGCGAAAGGCTTCTTGAGGGCAAAGCTGTAACTCTGTGAGATGATTTCACAGAACACAAAGAAGTTTCTCAGAAAGCTTCTTTCTCTTTGTTATCGGAGGATATTTCCTTTGGCCCTATATTCTTCAAAGGGATCCGAAATATCTGTTCTCAGATTCCACAGAAATAAGGCTAGCAAAGAGATCCACGAAATACAGATGTAACTCTGTGAGATGAATTAACAGGACACTAAGCAGTTTCTCAGAAAGCTTCTTTCCAGATTTCATCTGAGGATATTTCCTTTTTCACCATAGCCCTCTATGGGCTTCCAAATATCACTTTGCCAATTCCACAAGAACTGTCTTAGCGAAAGGCTTCTTGAGGGCAAAGCTGTAACTCTGTGAGATGATTTCACAGAACACAAAGAAGTTTCTCAGAAAGCTTCTTTCTCTTTGTTATCGGAGGATATTTCCTTTGGCCCTATATTCTTCAAAGGGATCCGAAATATCTGTTCTCAGATTCCACAGAAATAAGGCTAGCAAAGAGATCCACGAAATACAGATGTAACTCTGTGAGATGAATTAACAGGACACTAAGCAGTTTCTCAGACAGCTTCTTTCCAGATTTCATCTGAGGATATTTCCTTTTACACCATAGCCCTCTATGGGCTTACAAATATCACTTTGCCAATTCCACAAGAACTGTCTTAGCGAAAGGCTTCTTGAGGGGAAAGCTGTAACTCTGTGAGATGATTTCACAGAACACAAAGAAGTTTCTCAGAAAGCTTCTTTCTCTTTGTTATCGGAGGATATTTCCTTTGGCCCTATAGTCTTCAAAGGGATCCGAAATATCTGTTCTCAGATTCCACAGAAATAAGGCTAGCAAAGAGATCCACGAAATACAGATGTAACTCTGTGAGATGAATTAACAGAACACTAAGTAGTTTCTCAGAAAGCTTCTTTCCAGAATTCATCTGAGGATATTTCCTTTTTCACCATAGCCCTCTATGGGCTTCCAAATATCACTTTGCCAATTCCACAAGAACTGTCTTAGCGAAAGGCTTCTTGAGGGGAAAGCTGTAACTCTGTGAGATGATTTCACAGAACACAAAGAAGTTTCTCAGAAAGCTTCTTTCTCTTTGTTATCGGAGGATATTTCCTTTGGCCCTATAGTCTTCAAAGGGATCCGAAATATCTGTTCTCAGATTCCACAGAAATAAGGCTAGCAAAGAGATCCACGAAATACAGATGTAACTCTGTGAGATGAATTAACAGGACACTAAGCAGTTTCTCAGAAAGCTTCTTTCCAGATTTCATCTGAGGATATTTCCTTTTACACCATAGCCCTCTATGGGCTTCCAAATATCACTTTGCCAATTCCACAAGAACTGTCTTAGCGAAAGGCTTCTTGAGGGGAAAGCTGTAACTCTGTGAGATGATTTCACAGAACACAAAGAAGTTTCTCAGAAAGCTTCTTTCTCTTTGTTATCGGAGGATATTTCATTTGGCCCTATAGACTTCAAAGGGATCCGAAATATCTGTTCTCAGATTCCAGAGAAATAAGGCTAGCAAAGAAAACCACGAATTACAGATGTAAGTCTGTGAGATGAATTAACAGAACACTAAGCAGTTTCTCAGAAAGCTTCTTTCCAGATTTCATCTGAGGATATTTCCTTTTTCACCATAGCCCTCTATGGGCTTCCAAATATCACTTTCACAATTCCACAAGAACTGTCTTAGCGAAAGGCTTCTTGAGGGGAAAGCTGTAACTCTGTGAGATGATTTCACAGAATACAAAGAAGTTTCTCAGAAAGCTTCTTTGTCTTTGTTATCGGAGGATATTTCCTTTGGCCCTATAGTCTTCAAAGGGATCCGAAATATCTGTTCTCAGATTCCACAGAAATAAGGCTAGCAAAGAGATCCACGAAATACAGATGTAACTCTGTGAGATGAATTAACAGAACACTAAGCAGTTTCACAGAAAGCTTCTTTCCAGATTTCATCTGAGGATATTTCCTTTTTCACCATAGCCCTCTATGGGCTTCCAAATATCACTTTGCCAATTCCACAAGAACTGTCTTAGTGAAAGGCTTCTTGAGGGGAAAGCTGTAACTCTGTGAGATGATTTCACAGAACACAAAGAAGTTTCTCAGAAAGCTTCTTTCTCTTTGTTATCGGAGTATATTTCCTTTGGCCCTATAGTCTTCAAAGGGATCCGAAATATCTGTTCTCAGATTCCACAGAAATAAGGCTAGCAAAGAAATCCACGAAATACAGATGTAACTCTGTGAGATGAATTAACAGGACACTAAGCAGTTTCTCAGAAAGCTTCTTTCCAGATTTCATCTGAGGATATTTAATTTTTCACCATAGCCCTCTATGGGCTTCCAAATATCACTTTGCCAATTCCACGAGAACTGTCTTAGCGAAAGGCTTCTTAAGGGGAAAGCTGTAACTCTGTGAGATGATTTCACAGAACACAAAGAAGTTTCTCAGAAAGCTTCTTTCTCTTTGTTATGGGAGGATATTTCCTTTGGCCCTATAGTCTTCAAAGGGATCCGAAATATCTGTTCTCAGATTCCACAGAAATAAGGCTAGCAAAGAGATCCACGAAATACAGATGTAACTCTGTGAGATGAATTAACAGAACACTAAGCAGTTTCACAGAAAGCTTCTTTCCAGATTTCATCTGAGGATATTTCCTTTTTCACCATAGCCCTCTATGGGCTTCCAAATATCACTTTGCCAATTCCACAAGAACTGTCTTAGCGAAAGGCTTCTTGAGGGCAAAGCTGTAACTCTGTGAGATGATTTCACAGAACACAAAGAAGTTTCTCAGAAAGCTTCTTTCTCTTTGTTATCGGAGGATATTTCCTTTGGCCCTATATTCTTCAAAGGGATCCGAAATATCAGTTCTCAGATTCCACAGAAATAAGGCTAGCAAAGAGATCCACGAAATACAGATGTAACTCTGTGAGATGAATTAACAGAACACTAAGCAGTTTCTCAGAAAGCTTCTTTCCAGATTTCATCTGAGGATATTTAATTTTTCACCATAGCCCTCTATGGGCTTCCAAATATCACTTTGCCAATTCCACAAGAACTGTCTTAGCGAAAGGCTTCTTGAGGGGAAAGCTGTAACTCTGTGAGATGATTTCACAGAACACAAAGAAGTTTCTCAGAAAGCTTCTTTCTCTTTGTTATGGGAGGATATTTCCTTTGGCCCTATAGTCTTCAAAGGGATCCGAAATATCTGTTCTCAGATTCCACAGAAATAAGGCTAGCAAAGAGATCCACGAAATACAGATGTAACTCTGTGAGATGAATTAACAGAACACTAAGCAGTTTCACAGAAAGCTTCTTTCCAGATTTCATCTGAGGATATTTCCTTTTTCACCATAGCCCTCTATGGGCTTCCAAATATCACTTTGCCAATTCCACAAGAACTGTCTTAGCGAAAGGCTTCTTGAGGGCAAAGCTGTAACTCTGTGAGATGATTTCACAGAACACAAAGAAGTTTCTCAGAAAGCTTCTTTCTCTTTGTTATCGGAGGATATTTCCTTTGGCCCTATATTCTTCAAAGGGATCCGAAATATCTGTTCTCAGATTCCACAGAAATAAGGCTAGCAAAGAGATCCACGAAATACAGATGTAACTCTGTGAGATGAATTAACAGGACACTAAGCAGTTTCTCAGAAAGCTTTTTTCCAGATTTCATCTGAGGATATTTCCTTTTTCACCATAGCCCTCTATGGGCTTCCAAATATCACTTTGCCAATTCCACAAGAACTGTCTTAGCGAAAGGCTTCTTGAGGGCAAAGCTGTAACTCTGTGAGATGATTTCACAGAACACAAAGAAGTTTCTCAGAAAGCTTCTTTCTCTTTGTTATCGGAGGATATTTCCTTTGGCCCTATATTCTTCAAAGGGATCCGAAATATCTGTTCTCAGATTCCACAGAAATAAGGCTAGCAAAGAGATCCACGAAATACACATGTAACTCTGTGAGATGAATTAACAGGACACTAAGCAGTTTCTCAGAAAGCTTCTTTCCAGATTTCATCTGAGGATATTTCCTTTTACACCATAGCCCTCTATGGGCTTACAAATATCACTTTGCCAATTCCACAAGAACTGTCTTAGCGAAAGGCCTCATGAGGGGAAAGCTGTAACTCTGTGAGATGATTTCACAGAACACAAAGAAGTTTCTCAGAAAGCTTCTTTCTCTTTGTTATCGGAGGATATTTCCTTTGGCCCTATAGACTTCAAAGGGATCCGAAATATCTGTTCTCAGATTCCACAGAAATAAGGCTAGCAAAGAGATCCACGAAATACAGATGTAACTCTGTGAGATGAATTAACAAAACACTAAGCAGTTTCACAGAAAGCTTCTTTCCAGATTTCATCTGAGGATATTTCCTTTTTCACCATAGCCCTCTATGGGCTTCCAAATATCACTTTGCCAATTCCACAAGAACTGTCTTAGCGAAAGGCTTCTTGAGGGGAAAGCTGTAACTCTGTGAGATGATTTCACAGAACACAAAGAAGTTTCTCAGAAAGCTTCTTTCTCTTTGTTATCAGAGGATATTTCCTTTGGCCCTATAGTCTTCAAAAGGATCCGAAATATCTGTTCTCAGATTCCACAGAAATAAGGCTAGCAAAGAGATCCACGAAATAAAGATGTAAGTCTGTGAGATGAATTAACAGAACACTAAGCAGTTTCTCAGAAAGCTTCTTTCCAGATTTCATCTCAGGATATTTCCTTTTTCACCATAGCCTTCTATGGGCTTCCTAATGTCACTTTGCCAATTCCACAAGAACTGTCTTAGCGAAAGGTTTCTTGAGGGGAAAGCTGTAACTCTGTGAGATGATTTCACAGAACACAAAGAAGTTTCTTAGAAACTTCTTTCTCTTTGTTATCGGAGGATATTTGATTTGGCCCTATAGTCTTCAAAGGGATCCGAAATATCTGTTCTCAGATTCTACAGAAATAAGGTTAGCAAAGAGATCCACGAAATACAGATGTAAATCTGTGAGATGAATTAACAGAACACTAAGCAGTTTCTCAAAAAGCTTCTTTCCAGATTTCATCTGAGGATATTTCCTTTTTCTCCATAGCCCACTATGGGATTCCAAATATCACTTTGCCAATTCCACAAGAACTGTCTTATCGAAAGGCTTCTTGAGGGGAAAGCTGTAACTCTGTGAGATGATTTCACAGAACACAAAGAAGTTTCTCAGAAAGCTTCTTTCTCTTTGTTATCGGAGGATATTTCCTTTGGCCCTATAGTCTTCAAAGGGATCCGAAATATCTGTTCTCAGATTCCACAGAAATAAGGCTAGCAAAGAGATCCACGAAATACAGATGTAACTCTCTGAGATGAATTAACAGAACACTAAGCAGTTTCACAGAAAGCTTCTTTCCAGATTTCATCTGAGGATATTTCCTTTTTCACCATAGCCCTCTATGGGCTTCCAAATATCACTTTGCCAATTCCACAAGAACTGTCTTAGCGAAAGGCTTCTTGAGGGGAAAGCTGTAACTCTGTGAGATGATTTCACAGAACACAAAGAAGTTTCTCAGAAAGCTTCTTTCTCTTTGTTATCGGAGGATATTTCCTTTGGCCCTATAGTCTTCAAAGGGATCCGAAATATCTGTTCTCAGATTCCACAGAAATAAGGCTAGAAAGAGATCCACGAAATACAGATGTAACTCTGTGAGATGAATTAACAGAACACTAAGCAGTTTCTCAGAAAGCTTCTTTCCAGAATTCATCTGAGGATATTTCCTTTTTCACCATAGCCCTCTATGGGCTTCCAAATATCACTTTGCCAATTCCACAAGAACTGTCTTAGCGAAAGGCTTCTTGAGGGGAAAGCTGTAACTCTGTGAGATGATTTCACAGAACACAAAGAAGTTTCTCAGAAAGCTTCTTTCTCTTTGTTATCGGAGGATATTTCCTTTGGCCCTATAGTCTTCAAAGGGATCCGAAATATCTGTTCTCAGATTCCACAGAAATAAGGCTAGCAAAGAGATCCACGAAATACAGATGTAACTCTCTGAGATGAATTAACAGAACACTAAGCAGTTTCACAGAACGCTTCTTTCCAGATTTCATCTGAGGATATTTCCTTTTTCACCATAGCCCTCTATGGGCTTCCAAATATCACTTTCCCAATTCCACAAGAACTGGCTTAGCGAAAGGCTTCTTGAGGGGAAAGCTGTAACTCTGTGAGATGATTTCACAGAACACAAAGAAGTTTCTCAGAAAGCTTCTTTGTCTTTGTTATCGGAGGATATTTCCTTTGGCCCTATAGTCTTCAAAGGGATCCGAAATATCTGTTCTCAGATTCCACAGAAATAAGGCTAGCAAAGAGATCCACGAAATACAGATGTAACTCTGTGAGATGAATTAACAGAACACTAAGCAGTTTCTCAGAAAGCTTCTTTCCAGATTTCATCTGAGGATATTTCCTTTTTCACCATAGCCTTCTATGGGCTTCCAAATATCACTTTGCCAATTCCACAAGAACTGTCTTAGCGAAAGGCTTCTTGAGGGGAAAGCTGTAACTCTGTGAGATGATTTCACAGAACACAAAGAAGTTTCTCAGAAAGCTTCTTTCTCTTTGTTATCGGAGGATATTTCCTTTGGCCCTATAGACTTCAAAGGGATCCGAAATATCTGTTCTCAGATTCCAGAGAAATAAGGCTAGCAAGGAAATCCACGAATTACAGATGTAAGTCTGTGAGATGAATTAACAGGACACTAAGCAGTTTCTCAGAAAGCTTCTTTCCAGATTTCATCTGAGGATATTTCCTTTTTCACCATAGCCCTCTATGGGCTTCCAAATATCACTTTCACAATTCCACAAGAACTGTCTTAGCGAAAGGCTTCTTGAGGGGAAAGCTGTAACTCTGCGAGATTATTTCACAGAATACAAAGAAGTTTCTCAGAAAGCTTCTTTGTCTTTGTTATCGGAGGATATTTCCTTTGGCCCTATAGTCTTCAAAGGGATCCGAAATATCTGTTCTCAGATTCCACAGAAATAAGGCTAGCAAAGAAATCCACGAAATACAGATGTAACTCTGTGAGATGAATTAACAGGACACTAAGCAGTTTCTAAGAAAGCTTCTTTCCAGATTTCATCTGAGGATATTTCCTTTTTCACCATAGCCCTCTATGGGCTTCCAAATATAACTTTGGCAATTCCACAAGAACTGTCTTAGCGAAAGGCTTCTTGAGGGGAAAGCTCTAATTCTGTGAGATGATTTCACAGAACACAAAGAAGTTTCTCAGAAAGCTTCTTTCTCTTTGTTATCGGAGGATATTTCCTTTGGCCCTATAGTCTTCAAAGGGATCCGAAATATCTGTTCTCAGATTCCACAGAAATAAGGCTAGCAAAGAGATCCACGAAATACAGATGTAACTCTGAGAGATGAATTAACAGAACACTAAGCAGTTTCTCAGAAAGCTTCTTTCCAGATTTCATCTGAGGATATTTCCTTTTTCACCATAGCCCTCTAGGGGCTTCCAAATATCACTTTGCCAATTCCACAAGAACTGTCCTAGCGAAACTCTTCTTGAGGGGAAAGCTGTAACTCTGTGAGATGATTTCACAGAACATAAAGAAGTTTCTCAGAAAGCTTCTTTCTCTTTGTTATCGGAGGATATTTCCTTTGGCCCTATAGACTTCAAAGGGATCCGAAATATCTGTTCTCAGATTCCAGAGAAATAAGGCTAGCAAAGAAATCCACGAATTACAGATGTAAGTCTGTGAGATGAATTAACAGAACACTAAGCAGTTTCTCAGAAAGCTTCTTTCCAGATTTCATCTGAGGATATTTCCTTTTTCACCATAGCCCTCTATGGGCTTCCAAATATCACTTTCCCAATTCCACAAGAACTGTCTTAGCGAAAGGCTTCTTGAGGGGAAAGCTGTAACTCTGTGAGATTATTTCACAGAATACAAAGAAGTTTCTCAGAAAGCTTCTTTGTCTTTGTTATCGGAGGATATTTCCTTTGGCCCTATAGTCTTCAAAGGGATCCGAAATATCTGTTCTCAGATTCCACAGAAATAAGGCTAGCAAAGAGATCCACGAAATACAGATGTAACTCTGTGAGATGAATTAACAGAACACTAAGCAGTTTCTCAGAAAGCTTCTTTCCAGATTTCATCTGAGGATATTTCCTTTTTCACCATAGCCCTCTATGGGCTTCCAAATATCACTTTGCCAATTCCACAAGAACTGTCTTAGCGAAAGGCTTCTTGAGGGGAAAGCTGTAACTCTGTGAGATGACTTCACAGAACACAAAGAAGTTTCTCAGAAAGCTTCTTTCTCTTTGTTATCGGAGGATATTTCCTTTGGCCCTATAGTCTTCAAAGGGATCCGAAATATTTGTTCTCAGATTCCACAGAAATAAGGCTAGCAAAGAAATCCACGAAATACAGATGTAATTCTGTGAGATGAATTAACAGGACACTAAGCAGTTTCTCAGAAAGCTTCTTTCCAGATTTCATCTGAGGATATTTCCTTTTTCACCATAGCCCTCTATGGGCTTCCAAATATCACTTTGCCAATTCCACAAGAACTGTCTTAGCGAAAGGCTTCTTAAGGGGAAAGCTGTAACTCTGTGAGATGATTTCACAGAACACAAAGAAGTTTCTCAGAAAGCTTCTTTCTCTTTGTTATCGGAGGATATTTCCTTTGGCCCTATAGTCTTCAAAGGGATCCGAAATATCTGTTCTCAGATTCCACAGAAATAAGGCTAGCAAAGAGATCCACGAAATACAGATGTAACTCTGTGAGATGAATTAACAGGACACTAAGCAGTTTCTCAGAAAGCTTCTTTCCAGATTTCATCTGAGGATATTTCCTTTTACACCATAGCCCTCTATGGGCTTCCAAATATCACTTTGCCAATTCCACAAGAACTGTCTTAGCGAAAGGCTTCTTGAGGGGAAAGCTGTAACTCTGTGAGATGATTTCACAGAACACAAAGAAGTTTCTCAGAAAGCTTCTTTCTCTTTGTTATCGGAGGATATTTCCTTTGGCCCTATAGTCTTCAAAGGGATCCGAAATATCTGTTCTCAGATTCCACAGAAATAAGGCTAGCAAAGAGATCCACGAAATACAGATGTAACTCTGTGAGATGAATTAACAGAACACTAAGCAGTTTCACAGAAAGCTTCTTTCCAGATTTCATCTGAGGATATTTCCTTTTTCACCATAGCCCTCTGTGGGCTTCCAAATATCACTTTGCCAATTCCACAAGAACTGTCCTAGCGAAAGGCTTCTTGAGGGGAAAGCTGTAACTCTGTGAGATGATTTCACAGAACACAAAGAAGTTTCTCAGAAAGCTTCTTTGTCTTTGTTATCGGAGGATATTTCCTTTGGCCCTATAGTCTTCAAAGGGATCCGAAATATCTGTTCTCAGATTCCACAGAAATAAGGCTAGCAAAGAGATCCACGAAATACAGATGTAACTCTGTGAGATGAATTAACAGGACACTAAGCAGTTTCTCAGAAAGCTTCTTTCCAGATTTCATCTGAGGATATTTCCTTTTGCACCATAGCCCTCTACGGGCTTCCAAATATCACTTTGCCAATTCCACAAGAACTGTCTTAGCGAGAGGCTTCTTGAGGGGAAAGCTGTAACTCTGTGAGATGATTTCACAGAACACAAAAAAGTTTCTCAGAAAGCTTCTTTCTCTTTGTTATGGGAGGATATTTCCTTTGGCACTATAGACTTCAAAGGGATCCGAAATATCTGTTCTCAGATTCCACAGAAATAAGGCTAGCAAAGAGATCCACGAAATACAGATGTAACTCTGAGAGATGAATTAACAGAACACTAAGCAGTTTCTCAGAAAGCTTCTTTCCAGATTTCATCTGAGGATATTTCCTTTTTCACCATAGCCCTCTAGGGGCTTCCAAATATCACTTTGCCAATTCCACAAGAACTGTCCTAGCGAAACTCTTCTTGAGGGGAAAGCTGTAACTCTGTGAGATGATTTCACAGAACATAAAGAAGTTTCTCAGAAAGCTTCTTTCTCTTTGTTATCGGAGGATATTTCCTTTGGCCCTATAGACTTCAAAGGGATCCGAAATATCTGTTCTCAGATTCCAGAGAAATAAGGCTAGCAAAGAAATCCACGAATTACAGATGTAAGTCTGTGAGATGAATTAACAGAACACTAAGCAGTTTCTCAGAAAGCTTCTTTCCAGATTTCATCTGAGGATATTTCCTTTTTCACCATAGCCCTCTATGGGCTTCCAAATATCACTTTCCCAATTCCACAAGAACTGTCTTAGCGAAAGGCTTCTTGAGGGGAAAGCTGTAACTCTGTGAGATTATTTCACAGAATACAAAGAAGTTTCTCAGAAAGCTTCTTTGTCTTTGTTATCGGAGGATATTTCCTTTGGCCCTATAGTCTTCAAAGGGATCCGAAATATCTGTTCTCAGATTCCACAGAAATAAGGCTAGCAAAGAGATCCACGAAATACAGATGTAACTCTGTGAGATGAATTAACAGAACACTAAGCAGTTTCTCAGAAAGCTTCTTTCCAGATTTCATCTGAGGATATTTCCTTTTTCACCATAGCCCTCTATGGGCTTCCAAATATCACTTTGCCAATTCCACAAGAACTGTCTTAGCGAAAGGCTTCTTGAGGGGAAAGCTGTAACTCTGTGAGATGACTTCACAGAACACAAAGAAGTTTCTCAGAAAGCTTCTTTCTCTTTGTTATCGGAGGATATTTCCTTTGGCCCTATAGTCTTCAAAGGGATCCGAAATATTTGTTCTCAGATTCCACAGAAATAAGGCTAGCAAAGAAATCCACGAAATACAGATGTAATTCTGTGAGATGAATTAACAGGACACTAAGCAGTTTCTCAGAAAGCTTCTTTCCAGATTTCATCTGAGGATATTTCCTTTTTCACCATAGCCCTCTATGGGCTTCCAAATATCACTTTGCCAATTCCACAAGAACTGTCTTAGCGAAAGGCTTCTTAAGGGGAAAGCTGTAACTCTGTGAGATGATTTCACAGAACACAAAGAAGTTTCTCAGAAAGCTTCTTTCTCTTTGTTATCGGAGGATATTTCCTTTGGCCCTATAGTCTTCAAAGGGATCCGAAATATCTGTTCTCAGATTCCACAGAAATAAGGCTAGCAAAGAGATCCACGAAATACAGATGTAACTCTGTGAGATGAATTAACAGGACACTAAGCAGTTTCTCAGAAAGCTTCTTTCCAGATTTCATCTGAGGATATTTCCTTTTACACCATAGCCCTCTATGGGCTTCCAAATATCACTTTGCCAATTCCACAAGAACTGTCTTAGCGAAAGGCTTCTTGAGGGGAAAGCTGTAACTCTGTGAGATGATTTCACAGAACACAAAGAAGTTTCTCAGAAAGCTTCTTTCTCTTTGTTATCGGAGGATATTTCCTTTGGCCCTATAGTCTTCAAAGGGATCCGAAATATCTGTTCTCAGATTCCACAGAAATAAGGCTAGCAAAGAGATCCACGAAATACAGATGTAACTCTGTGAGATGAATTAACAGAACACTAAGCAGTTTCACAGAAAGCTTCTTTCCAGATTTCATCTGAGGATATTTCCTTTTTCACCATAGCCCTCTGTGGGCTTCCAAATATCACTTTGCCAATTCCACAAGAACTGTCCTAGCGAAAGGCTTCTTGAGGGGAAAGCTGTAACTCTGTGAGATGATTTCACAGAACACAAAGAAGTTTCTCAGAAAGCTTCTTTGTCTTTGTTATCGGAGGATATTTCCTTTGGCCCTATAGTCTTCAAAGGGATCCGAAATATCTGTTCTCAGATTCCACAGAAATAAGGCTAGCAAAGAGATCCACGAAATACAGATGTAACTCTGTGAGATGAATTAACAGGACACTAAGCAGTTTCTCAGAAAGCTTCTTTCCAGATTTCATCTGAGGATATTTCCTTTTGCACCATAGCCCTCTATGGGCTTCCAAATATCACTTTGCCAATTCCACAAGAACTGTCTTAGCGAAAGGCTTCTTGAGGGGAAAGCTGTAACTCTGTGAGATGATTTCACAGAACACAAAAAAGTTTCTCAGAAAGCTTCTTTCTCTTTGTTATGGGAGGATATTTCCTTTGGCACTATAGACTTCAAAGGGATCCGAAATATCTGTTCTCAGATTCCACAGAAATAAGGCTAGCAAAGAGATCCACGAAATACAGATGTAACTCTGTGAGATGAATTAACAAAACACTAAGCAGTTTCACAGAAAGCTTCTTTCCAGATTTCATCTGAGGATATTTCCTTTTTCACCATAGCCCTCTATGGGCTTCCAAATATCACTTTGCCAATTCCACAAGAACTGTCTTAGCGAAAGGCTTCTTGAGGGGAAAGCTGTAACTCTGTGAGATGATTTCACAGAACACAAAGAAGTTTCTCAGAAAGCTTCTTTCTCTTTGTTATCGGAGGACATTTCCTTTGGCCCTATAGTCTTCAAAGGGATCCGAAATATCTGTTCTCAGATTCCACAGAAATAAGGCTAGCAAAGAGATCCACGAAATACAGATGTAACTCTGTGAGATGAATTAACAGGACACTAAGCAGTTTCTCAGAAAGCTTCTTTCCAGATTTCATCTGAGGATATTTCCTTTTACACCATAGCCCTCTATGGGCTTCCAAATATCACTTTGCCAATTCCACAAGAACTGTCTTAGCGAAAGGCTTCTTGAGGGGAAAGCTGTAACTCTGTGAGATGATTTCACAGAACACAAAGAAGTTTCTCAGAAAGCTTCTTTCTCTTTGTTATCGGAGGATATTTCCTTTGGCCCTATAGTCTTCAAAGGGATCCGAAATATCTGTTCTCAGATTCCACAGAAATAAGGCTAGCAAAGAGATCCACGAAATACAGATGTAACTCTCTGAGATGAATTAACAGAACACTAAGCAGTTTCACAGAAAGCTTCTTTCCAGATTTCATCTGAGGATATTTCCTTTTTCACCATAGCCCTCTGTGGGCTTCCAAATATCACTTTGCCAATTCCACAAGAACTGTCTTAGCGAAAGGCCTCTTGAGGGGAAAGCTGTAACTCTGTGAGATGATTTCACAGAACACAAAGAAGTTTCTCAGAAAGCTTCTTTCTCTTTGTTATCGGAGGATATTTCCTTTGGCCCTATAGACTTCAAAGGGATCCGAAATATCTGTTCTCAGATTCCACAGAAATAAGGCTAGCAAAGAGATCCACGAAATACAGATGTAACTCTGTGAGATGAATTAACAGAACACTAAGCAGTTTCACAGAAAGCTTCTTTCCAGATTTCATCTGAGGATATTTCCTTTTTCACCATAGCCCTCTATGGGCTTCCAAATATCACTTTGCCAATTCCACAAGAACTGTCTTAGCGAAAGGCTTCTTGAGGGGAAAGCTGTAACTCTGTGAGATGATTTCACAGAACACAAAGAAGTTTCTCAGAAAGCTTCTTTCTCTTTGTTATCGGAGGATATTTCCTTTGGCCCTATAGTCTTCAAACGGATCCGAAATATCTGTTCTCAGATTCCACAGAAATAAGGCTAGCAAAGAGATCCACGAAATACAGATGTAACTCTGTGAGATGAATTAACAGAACACTAAGCAGTTTCTCAGAAAGCTTCTTTCCAGATTTCATCTGAGGATATTTCCTTTTTCACCATAGCCTTCTATGGGCTTCCAAATATCACTTTGCCAATTGCACAAGAACTGTCTTAGCGAAAGGCTTCTTGAGGGGAAAGCTGTAACTCTGTGAGATGATTTCACAGAACACAAAGAAGTTTCTCAGAAAGCTTCTTTCTCTTTGTTATCGGAGGATATTTCCTTTGGCCCTATAGACTTCAAAGGGATCCGAAATATCTGTTCTCAGATTCCACAGAAATAAGGCTAGCAAAGAGATCCACGAAATACAGATATAACTCTGTGAGATGAATTAACAGGACACTAAGCAGTTTCTCAGAAAGCTTCTTTCCAGATTTCATCTGAGGGTATTTCCTTTTACACCGTAGCCCTCTATGGGCTTCCAAATATCACTTTGCCAATTCCACAAGAACTGTCTTAGCGAAAGGCTTCTTGAGGGGAAAGCTGTAACTCTTTGAGATGATTTCACAGAACACAAAGAAGTTTCTCAGAAAGCTTCTTTCTCTTTGTTATCGGAGGATATTTCCTTTGGCCCTATAGTCTTCAAAGGGATCCGAAATATCTGTTCTCAGATTCCACAGAAATAAGGCTAGCAAAGAGATCCACGAAATACAGATGTAACTCTGTGAGATGAATTAACAGAACACTAAGCAGTTTCTCAGAAAGCTTCTTTCCAGATTTCATCTGAGGATATTTCCTTTTTCACCATAGCCCTCTATGGCTTCCAAATATAACTTTGCCAATTCCACAAGAACTGTCTTAGCGAAAGGCTTCTTGAGGGGAAAGCTGTAACTCTGTGAGATGATTTCACAGAACACAAAGAAGTTTCTCAGAAAGCTTCTTTCTCTTTGTTATCGGAGGATATTTCCTTTGGCCCTATAGTCTTCACAGGGATCCGAAATATCTGTTCTCAGTTTCCACAGAAATAAGGCTAGCAAAGAGATCCACGAAATACAGATGTAACTCTGTAAGATGAATTAACAGAACACTAAGCAGTTTCACAGAAAGCTTCTTTCCAGATTTCATCTGAGGATATTTCCTTTTTCACCATAGCCCTCTATGGGCTTCCAAATATCACTTTGCCAATTCCACAAGAACTGTCTTAGCGAAAGGCTTCTTGAGGGGAAAGCTGTAACTCTGTGAGATGATTTCACAGAACACAAAGAAGTTTCTCAGAAAGCTTCTTTCTCTTTGTTATCGGAGGATATTTCCTTTGGCCCTATAGTCTTCAAACGGATCCGAAATATCTGTTCTCAGATTCCACAGAAATAAGGCTAGCAAAGAGATCCACGAAATACAGATGTAAGTCTGTGAGATGAATTAACAGAACACTAAGCAGTTTCTCAGAAAGCTTCTTTCCAGATTTCATCTGAGGATATTTCCTTTTTCACCATTGCCTTCTATGGGCTTCCAAATATCACTTTGCCAATTCCACAAGAACTGTCTTAGCGAAAGGCTTCTTGAGGGGAAAGCTGTAACTCTGTGAGATGATTTCACAGAACACAAAGAAGTTTCTCAGAATGCTTCTTTCTCTTTGTTATCGGAGGATATTTCCTTTGGCCCTATAGTCCTCAAAGGGATCCGAAATATCTGTTCTCCGATTCTACAGAAATAAGGTTAGCAAAGAGATCCACGAAATACAGATGTAAGTCTGTGAGATGAATTAACAGAACACTAAGCAGTTTCTCAGAAAGCTTCTTTCCAGATTTCATCTGAGGATATTTCCTTTTTCACCATAGCCCACTATGGGCTTCCAAATATCACTTTGCCAATTCCACAAGAACTGTCTTAGCGAAAGGCTTCTTGAGGGGAAAGCTGTAACTCTGTGAGATGATTTCACAGAACACAAAGAAGTTTCTCAGAAAGCTTCTTTCTCTTTGTTATCGGAGGATATTTCCTTTGGCCCTATAGACTTCAAAGGGATCCGAAATATCTGTTCTCAGATTCCACAGAAATAAGGCTAGCAAAGAGATCCACGAAATACAGATAAAACTCTGTGAGATGAATTAACAGGACACTAAGCAGTTTCTCAGAAAGCTTCTTTCCAGATTTCATCTGAGGGTATTTCCTTTTACACCGTAGCCCTCTATGGGCTTCCAAATATCACTTTGCCAATTCCACAAGAACTGTCTTAGCGAAAGGCTTCTTGAGGGGAAAGCTGTAACTCTTTGAGATGATTTCACAGAACACAAAGAAGTTTCTCAGAAAGCTTCTTTCTCTTTGTTATCGGAGGATATTTCCTTTGGCCCTATAGTCTTCAAAGGGATCCGAAATATCTGTTCTCAGATTCCACAGAAATAAGGCTAGCAAAGAGATCCACGAAATACAGATGTAACTCTGTGAGATGAATTAACAGAACACTAAGCAGTTTCTCAGAAAGCTCCTTTCCAGATTTAATCTGAGGATATTTCCTTTTTCACCATAGCCCTCTATGGCTTCCAAATATAACTTTGCCAATTCCACAAGAACTGTCTTAGCGAAAGGCTTCTTGAGGGGAAAGCTGTAACTCTGTGAGATGATTTCACAGAACACAAAGAAGTTTCTCAGAAAGCTTCTTTCTCTTTGTTATCGGAGGATATTTCCTTTGGCCCTATAGTCTTCACAGGGATCCGAAATATCTGTTCTCAGTTTCCACAGAAATAAGGCTAGCAAAGAGATCCACGAAATACAGATGTAACTCTGTAAGATGAATTAACAGAACACTAAGCAGTTTCACAGAAAGCTTCTTTCCAGATTTCATCTGAGGATATTTGCTTTTTCACCATAGCCCTCTATGGGCTTCCAAATATCACTTTGCCAATTCCACAAGAACTGTCTTAGCGAAAGGCTTCTTGAGGGGAAAGCTGTAACTCTGTGAGATGATTTCACAGAACACAAAGAAGTTTCTCAGAAAGCTTCTTTGTCTTCGTTATCGGAGGATATTTCCTTTGGCCCTATAGTCTTCAAAGGGATCCGAAATATCTGTTCTCAGATTCCACAGAAATAAGGCTAGCAAAGACATCCACGAAATACAGATGTAAGTCGGTGAGATGAATTAACAGAACACTAAGCAGTTTCTCAGAAAGCTTCTTTCCAGATTTCATCTGAGGATATTTCCTTTTTCACCATAGCCCTCTATGGGCTTCCAAATATCACTTTCCCAATTCCACAAGAACTGTCTTAGCGAAAGGCTTCTTGAGGGGAAAGCTGTAACTCTGTGAGATGATTTCACAGAACACAAAGAAGTTTCTCAGAAAGCTTCTTTCTCTTTGTTATCGGAGGATATTTCCTTTGGCCCTATAGACTTCAAAGGGATCCGAAATATCTGTTCTCAGATTCCACAGAAATACGGCTAGCAAAGAGATCCACGAAATACAGATATAACTCTGTGAGATGAATTAACAGAACACTAAGCAGTTTCTCAGAAAGCTTCTTTCCAGATTTCATCTGAGGATATTTCCTTTTTCACCATAGCCCTCTATGGCTTCCAAATATAACTTTGCCAATTCCACAAGAACTGTCTTAGCGAAAGGCTTCTTGAGGGGAAAGCTGTAACTCTGTGAGATGATTTCACAGAACACAAAGAAGTTTCTCAGAAAGCTTCTTTCTCTTTGTTATCGGAGGATATTTCCTTTGGCCCTATAGTCTTCACAGGGATCCGAAATATCTGTTCTCAGTTTCCACAGAAATAAGGCTAGCAAAGAGATCCACGAAATACAGATGTAACTCTGTGAGATGAATTAACAGAACACTAAGCAGTTTCACAGAAAGCTTCTTTCCAGATTTCATCTGAGGATATTTCCTTTTTCACCATAGCCCTCTATGGGCTTCCAAATATCACTTTGCCAATTCCACAAGAACTGTCTTAGCGAAAGGCTTCTTGAGGGGAAAGCTGTAACTCTGTGAGATGATTTCACAGAACACAAAGAAGTTTCTCAGAAAGCTTCTTTGTCTTCGTTATCGGAGGATATTTCCTTTGGCCCTATAGTCTTCAAAGGGATCCGAAATATCTGTTCTCAGATTCCACAGAAATAAGGCTAGCAAAGAGATCCACGAAATACAGATGTAACTCTGTGAGATGAATTAACAGAACACTAAGCAGTTTCTCAGAAAGCTTCTTTCCAGATTTCATCTGAGGATATTTCCTTTTTCACCATAGCCCTCTATGGGCTTCCAAATATCCCTTTGCCAATTCCACAAGAACTGTCTTAGCGAAAGGCTTCTTGAGGGGAAAGCTGTAACTCTGTGAGATGATTTCACAGAACACAAAGAAGTTTCTCAGAAAGCTTCTTTCTCTTTGTTATCGGAGGATATTTCCTTTGGCCCTATAGTCTTCAAAGGGATCCGAAATATCTGTTCTCAGATTCCACAGAAATAAGGCCAGCAAAGAGATCCACGAAATACAGATGTAACTCTGTGAGATGAATTAACAGGACACTAAGCAGTTTCTAAGAAAGCTTCTTTCCAGATTTCATCTGAGGATATTTCCTTTTTCACCATAGCCCTCTATGGGCTTCCAAATATCACTTTGCCAATTCCAGAAGAACTGTCTTAGCGAAAGGCTTCTTGAGGGGAAAGCTGTAACTCTGTGAGATGATTTCACAGAACACAAAGAAGTTTCTCAGAAAGCTTCTTTCTCTTTGTTATCGGAGGATATTTCCTTTGGCCCTATAGTCTTCAAAGGGATCCGAAGTATCTGTTCTCAGATTCCACAGAAATAAGGCTAGCAAAGAGATCCACGAAATACAGATGTAACTCTGTGAGATGAATTAACAGGACACTAAGCAGTTTCTCAGAAAGCTTCTTTCCAGATTTCATCTGAGGGTATTTCCTTTTACACCATAGCCCTCTATGGGCTTCCAAATATCACTTTGCCAATTCCACAAGAACTGTCTTAGCGAAAGGCTTCTTGAGGGGAAAGCTGTAACTCTGTGAGATGATTTCACAGAACACAAAGAAGTTTCTCAGAAAGCTTCTTTCTCTTTGTTATCGGAGGATATTTCCTTTGGCCCTATAGACTTCAAAGGGATCCGAAATATCTGTTCTCAGATTCCACAGAAATAAGGCTAGCAAAGAGATCCACGAAATACAGATGTAACTCTGTGAGATGAATTAACAGAACACTAAGCAGTTTCTCAGAAAGCTTCTTTCCAGATTTCATCTGAGGATATTTCCTTTTTCACCATAGCCCTCTATGGCTTCCAAATATAACTTTGCCAATTCCACAAGAACTGTCTTAGCGAAAGGCTTCTTGAGGGGAAAGCTGTAACTCTGTGAGATGATTTCACAGAACACAAAGAAGTTTCTCAGAAAGCTTCTTTCTCTTTGTTATCGGAGGATATTTCCTTTGGCCCTATAGTCTTCAAAGGGATCCGAAATATCTGTTCTCAGATTCCACAGATATAAGGCTAGCAAAGAGATCCACGAAATACAGATGTAACTCTGTGAGATGAATTAACAGAACACTAAGCAGTTTCTCAGAAAGCTTCTTTCCAGATTTCATCTGAGGATATTTCCTTTTTCACCATAGCCCTCTATGGCTTCCATATATAACTTTGCCAATTCCACAAGAACTGTCTTAGCGAAAGGCTTCTTGAGGGCAAAGCTGTAACTCTGTGAGATGATTTCACAGAACACAAAGAAGTTTCTCAGAAAGCTTCTTTCTCTTTGTTATCTGAGGATATTTCCTTTGGCCCTATAGTCTTCACAGGGATCCGAAATATCTGTTCTCAGTTTCCACAGAAATAAGGCTAGCAAAGAGATCCACGAAATACAGATGTAACTCTGTGAGATGAATTTACACGACACTAAGCAGTTTCTCAGAAAGCTTCTTTCCAGATTTCATCTGAGGATATTTCCTTTTACACCATAGCCCTCTATGGGCTTCCAAATATCACTTTGCCAATTCCACAAGAACTGTCTTAGCGAAAGGCTTCTTGAGGGGAAAGCTGTAACTCTGTGAGATGATTTCACAGAACACAAAGAAGTTTCTCAGAAAGCTTCTTTCTCTTTGTTATCGGAGGATATTTCCTTTGGCCCTATAGTCTTCAAAGGGATCCGAAATATCTGTTCTCAGATTCCACAGAAATAAGGCTAGCAAAGAGATCCACGAAATACAGATGTAACTCTGTGAGATGAATTAACAGAACACTAAGCAGTTTCACAGAAAGCTTCTTTCCAGATTTCATCTGAGGATATTTCCTTTTTCACCATAGCCCTCTGTGGGCTTCCAAATATCACTTTGCCAATTCCACAAGAACTGTCTTAGCGAAAGGCCTCTTGAGGGGAAAGCTGTAACTCTGTGAGATGATTTCACAGAACACAAAGAAGTTTCTCAGAAAGCTTCTTTCTCTTTGTTATCGGAGGATATTTCCTTTGGCCCTATAGACTTCAAAGGGATCCGAAATATCTGTTCTCAGATTCCACAGAAATAAGGCTAGCAAAGAGATCCACGAAATACAGATGTAACTCTGTGAGATGAATTAACAGAACACTAAGCAGTTTCTCAGAAAGCTTCTTTCCAGATTTCATCTGAGGATATTTCCTTTTTCACCATAGCCCACTATGGGCTTCCAAATATCACTTTGCCAATTCCACAAGAACTGTCTTAGCGAAAGGCTTCTTGAGGGGAAAGCTGTAACTCTGTGAGATGATTTCACAGAACACAAAGAAGTTTCTCAGAAAGTTTCTTTCTCTTTGTTATCGGAGGATATTTCCTTTGGCCCTATAGTCTTCAAAGGGATCCGAAATATCTGTTCTCAGATTCCACAGAAATAAGTCTAGCAAAGAGATCCACGAAATACAGATGTAACTCTGTGAGATGAATTAACAGAACACTAAGCAGTTTCTCAGAAAGCTTCTTTCCAGATTTCATCTGAGGATATTTCCTTTTTCACCATAGCCCTCTATGGGCTTCCAAATATCACTTTCCCAATTCCACAAGAACTGTCTTAGCGAAAGGCTTCTTGAGGGGAAAGCTGTAACTCTGTGAGATGATTTCACAGAACACAAAGAAGTTTCTCAGAAAGCTTCTTTCTCTTTGTTATCGGAGGATATTTCCTTTGGCCCTATAGTCTTCACAGGGATCCGAAATATCTGTTCTCAGTTTCCACAGAAATAAGGCTAGCAAAGAGATCCACGAAATACAGATGTAACTCTGTGAGATGAATTTACACGACACTAAGCAGTTTCTCAGAAAGCTTCTTTCCAGATTTCATCTGAGGATATTTCCTTTTACACCATAGCCCTCTATGGGCTTCCAAATATCACTTTGCCAATTCCACAAGAACTGTCTTAGCGAAAGGCTTCTTGAGGGGAAAGCTGTAACTCTGTGAGATGATTTCACAGAACACAAAGAAGTTTCTCAGAAAGCTTCTTTCTCTTTGTTATCGGAGGATATTTCCTTTGGCCCTATAGTCTTCAAAGGGATCCGAAATATCTGTTCTCAGATTCCACAGAAATAAGGCTAGCAAAGAGATCCACGAAATACAGATGTAACTCTGTGAGATGAATTAACAGAACACTAAGCAGTTTCACAGAAAGCTTCTTTCCAGATTTCATCTGAGGATATTTCCTTTTTCACCATAGCCCTCTGTGGGCTTCCAAATATCACTTTGCCAATTCCACAAGAACTGTCTTAGCGAAAGGCCTCTTGAGGGGAAAGCTGTAACTCTGTGAGATGATTTCACAGAACACAAAGAAGTTTCTCAGAAAGCTTCTTTCTCTTTGTTATCGGAGGATATTTCCTTTGGCCCTATAGTCTTCAAAGGGATCCGAAATATCTGTTCTCAGATTCCACAGAAATAAGTCTAGCAAAGAGATCCACGAAATACAGATGTAACTCTGTGAGATGAATTAACAGAACACTAAGCAGTTTCTCAGAAAGCTTCTTTCCAGATTTCATCTGAGGATATTTCCTTTTTCACCATAGCCCTCTAGGGGCTTCCAAATATCACTTTCCCAATTCCACAAGAACTGTCTTAGCGAAAGGCTTCTTGAGGGGAAAGCTGTAACTCTGTGAGATGATTTCACAGAACACAAAGAAGTTTCTCAGAAAGCTTCTTTCTCTTTGTTATCGGAGGATATTTCCTTTGGCCCTATAGACTTCAAAGGGATCCGAAATATCTGTTCTCAGATTCCACAGAAATAAGGCTAGCAAAGAGATCCACGAAATACAGATATAACTCTGTGAGATGAATTAACAGGACACTAAGCAGTTTCTCAGAAAGCTTCTTTCCAGATTTCATCTGAGGGTATTTCCTTTTACACCGTAGCCCACTATGGGCTTCCAAATATCACTTTGCCAATTCCACAAGAACTGTCTTAGCGAAAGGCTTCTTGAGGGGAAAGCTGTAACTCTGTGAGATGATTTCACAGAACACAAAGAAGTTTCTCAGAAAGGTTCTTTCTCTTTGTTATCGGAGGATATTTCCTTTGGCCCTATAGTCTTCAAAGGGATCCGAAATATCTGTTCTCAGATTCCACAGAAATAAGGCTAGCAAAGAGATCCACGAAATACAGATGTAACTCTGTGAGATGAATTAACAGAACACTAAGCAGTTTCTCAGAAAGCTTCTTTCCAGATTTCATCTGAGGATATTTCCTTTTTCACCATAGCCCTCTATGGCTTCCAAATATAACTTTGCCAATTCCACAAGAACTGTCTTAGCGAAAGGCTTCTTGAGGGCAAAGCTGTAACTCTGTGAGATGATTTCACAGAACACAAAGAAGTTTCTCAGAAAGCTTCTTTCTCTTTGTTATCAGAGGATATTTCCTTTGGCCCTATAGTCTTCACAGGGATCCGAAATATCTGTTCTCAGTTTCCACAGAAATAAGGCTAGCAAAGAGATCCACGAAATACAGATGTAACTCTGTAAGATGAATTAACAGAACACTAAGCAGTTTCACAGAAAGCTTCTTTCCAGATTTCATCTGAGGATATTTCCTTTTTCACCATAGCCCTCTATGGGCTTCCAAATATCACTTTGCCAATTCCACAAGAACTCTCTTAGCGAAAGGCTTCTTGAGGGGAAAGCTGTAACTCTGTGAGATGATTTCACAGAACACAAAGAAGTTTCTCAGAAAGCTTCTTTGTCTTCGTTATCGGAGGATATTTCCTTTGGCCCTATAGTCTTCAAAGGGATCCGAAATATCTGTTGTCAGATTCCACAGAAATAAGGCTAGCAAAGAGATCCACGAAATACAGATGTAACTCTGTGAGATGAATTAACAGAACACTAAGCAGTTTCTCAGAAAGCTTCTTTCCAGATTTCATCTGAGGATATTTCCTTTTTCACCATAGCCCTCTATGGGCTTCCAAATATCCCTTTCCCAATTCCACAAGAACTGTCTTAGCGAAAGGCTTCTTGAGGGGAAAGCTGTAACTCTGTGAGATGATTTTACAGAACACAAAGAAGTTTCTCAGAAAGCTTCTTTCTCTTTGTTATCGGAGGATATTTCCTTTGGCCCTATAGACTTCAAAGGGATCCGAAATATCTGTTCTCAGATTCCACAGAAATAAGGCAAGCAAAGAGATCCACGAAATACAGATATAACTCTGTGAGATGAATTAACAGGACACTAAGCAGTTTCTCAGAAAGCTTCTTTCCAGATTTCATCTGAGGGTATTTCCTTTTACACCGTAGCCCTCTATGGGCTTCCAAATATCACTTTGCCAATTCCACAAGAACTGTCTTAGCGAAAGGCTTCTTGAGGGGAAAGCTGTAACTCTGTGAGATGATTTCACAGAACACAAAGAAGTTTCTCAGAAAGCTTCTTTCTCTTTGTTATCGGAGGATATTTCCTTTGGCCCTATAGTCTTCAAAGGGATCCGAAATATCTGTTCTCAGATTCCACAGAAATAAGGCTAGCAAAGAGATCCACGAAATACAGATGTAACTCTGTGAGATGAATTAACAGAACACTAAGCAGTTTCTCAGAAAGCTTCTTTCCAGATTTCATCTGAGGATATTTCCTTTTTCACCATAGCCCTCTATGGCTTCCAAATATCACTTTGCCAATTCCACAAGAACTGTCTTAGCGAAAGGCTTCTTGAGGGGAAAGCTATAACTCTGTGAGATGATTTCACAGAACACAAAGAAGTTTCTCAGAAAGCTTCTTTCTCTTTGTTATCGGAGGATATTTCCTTTGGCCCTATAGTCTTCACAGGGATCCGAAATATCTGTTCTCAGTTTCCACAGAAATAAGGCTAGCAAAGAGATCCACGAAATACAGATGTAACTCTGTGAGATGAATTAACAGAACACTAAGCAGTTTCACAGAAAGCTTCTTTCCAGATTTCATCTGAGGATATTTCCTTTTTCACCATAGCCCTCTATGGGCTTCCAAATATCACTTTGCCAATTCCACAAGAACTGTCTTAGCGAAAGGCTTCTTGAGGGGAAAGCTGTAACTCTGTGAGATGATTTCACAGAACACAAAGAAGTTTCTCAGAAAGCTTCTTTCTCTTTGTTATCGGAGGATATTTCCTTTGGCCCTATAGTCTTCAAAGGGATCCGAAATATCTGTTCTCAGATTCCACAAAAATAAGGCTAGCAAAGAGATCCACGAAATACAGATGTAACTCTGAGAGATGAATTAACAGAACACTAAGCAGTTTCTCAGAAATCTTCTTTCCAGATTTCATCTGAGGATATTTCCTTTTTCACCATAGCCCTCTATGGGCTTCCAAATATCACTTTGCCAATTCCACAAGAACTGTCTTAGCGAAAGGCTTCTTGAGGGGAAAGCTGTAACTCTGTGAGATGATTTCACAGAACACAAAGAAGTTTCTCAGAAAGCTTTTTTCTCTTTGTTATCGGAGGATATTTCCTTTGGCCCTATAGACTTCAAAGGGATCCGAAATATCTGTTCTCAGATTCCAGAGAAATAAGGCTAGCAAAGAAATCCACGAATTACAGATGTAAGTCTGTGAGATGAATTAACAGAACACTAAGCAGTTTCTCAGAAAGCTTCTTTCCAGATTTCATCTGAGGATATTTCCTTTTTCACCATAGCCCTCTATGGGCTTCCAAATATCACTTTCACAATTCCACAAGAACTGTCTTAGCGAAAGGCTTCTTGAGGGGAAAGCTGTAACTCTGTGAGATTATTTCACAGAATACAAAGAAGTTTCTCAGAAAGCTTCTTTGTCTTTGTTATCGGAGGATATTTCCTTTGGCCCTATAGTCTTCAAAGGGATCCGAAATATCTGTTCTCAGATTCCACAGAAATAAGGCTAGCAAAGAGATCCACGAAATACAGATGTAACTCTGTGAGATGAATTAACAGAACACTAAGCAGTTTCTCAGAAAGCTTCTTTCCAGATTTCATCTGAGGATATTTCCTTTTTCACCATAGCCCTCTATGGGCTTCCAAATATCACTTTGCCAATTCCACAAGAACTGTCTTAGCGAAAGGCTTCTTGAGGGGAAAGCTGCAACTCTGTGAGATGACTTCACAGAACACAAAGAAGTTTCTCAGAAAGCTTCTTTCTCTTTGTTATCGGAGGATATTTCCTTTGGCCCTATAGTCTTCAAAGGGATCCGAAATATCTGTTCTCAGATTCCACAGAAATAAGGCTAGCAAAGAAATCCACGAAATACAGATGTAACTCTGTGAGATGAATTAACAGGACACTAAGCAGTTTCTCAGAAAGCTTCTTTCCAGATTTCATCTGAGGATATTTCCTTTTTCACCATAGCCCTCTATGGGCTTCCAAATATCACTTTGCCAATTCCACAAGAACTGTCTTAGCGAAAGGCTTCTTGAGGGCAAAGCTGTAACTCTGTGAGATGATTTCACAGAACACAAAGAAGTTTCTCAGAAAGCTTCTTTCTCTTTGTTATCGGAGGATATTTCCTTTGGCCCTATAGTCTTCAAAGGGATCCGAAATATCTGTTCTCAGATTCCACAGAAATAAGGCTAGCAAAGAGATCCACGAAATACAGATGTAACTCTGTGAGATGAATTAACAGGACACTAAGCAGTTTCTCAGAAAGCTTCTTTCCAGATTTCATCTGAGGATATTTCCTTTTACACCATAGCCCTCTATGGGCTTCCAAATATCACTTTGCCAATTCCACAAGAACTGTCTTAGCGAAAGGCTTCTTGAGGGGAAAGCTGTAACTCTGTGAGATGATTTCACAGAACACAAAGAAGTTTCTCAGAAAGCTTCTTTCTCTTTGTTATCGGAGGATATTTCCTTTGGCCCTATAGTCTTCAAAGGGATCCGAAATATCTGTTCTCAGATTCCACAGAAATAAGGCTAGCAAAGAGATCCACGAAATACAGATGTAACTCTGTGAGATGAATTAACAGAACACTAAGCAGTTTCACAGAAAGCTTCTTTCCAGATTTCATCTGAGGATATTTCCTTTTTCACCATAGCCCTCTGTGGGCTTCCAAATATCACTTTGCCATTTCCACAAGAACTGTCTTAGCGAAAGGCTTCTTGAGGGGAAAGCTGTAACTCTGTGAGATGATTTCACAGAACACAAAGAAGTTTCTCAGAAAGCTTCTTTCTCTTTGTTATCGGAGGATATTTCCTTTGGCCCTATAGTCTTCAAAGGGATCCGAAATATCTGTTCTCAGATTCCACAGAAATAAGGCTAGCAAAGAGATCCACGAAATACAGATGTAACTCTGTGAGATGAATTAACAGGACACTAAGCAGTTTATCAGAAATCTTCTTTCCAGATTTCATCTGAGGATATTTCCTTTTGCACCATAGCCCTCTATGGGCTTCTAAATATCACTTTGCCAATTCCACAAGAACTGTCTTAGCGAAAGGCTTCTTGAGGGGAAAGCTGTAACTCTGTGAGATGATTTCACAGAACACAAAGAAGTTTCTCAGAAAGCTTCTTTCTCTTTGTTATGGGAGGATATTTCCTTTGGCACTATAGACTTCAAAGGGATCAGAAATATCTGTTCTCAGATTCCACAGAAATAAGGCTAGCAAAGAGATCCACGAAATACAGATGTAACTCTGTGAGATGAATTAACAAAACACTAAGCAGTTTCACAGAAAGCTTCTTTCCAGATTTCATCTGAGGATATTTCCTTTTTCACCATAGCCCTCTATTGGCTTCCAAATATCACTTTGCCAATTCCACAAGAACTGTCTTAGCGAAAGGCTTCTTGAGGGGAAAGCTGTAACTCTGTGAGATGATTTCACAGAACACAAAGAAGTTTCTCAGAAAGCTTCTTTCTCTTTGTTATCGGAGGACATTTCCTTTGGCCCTATAGTCTTCAAAGGGATCCGAAATATCTGTTCTCAGATTCCACAGAAATAAGGCTAGCAAAGAGATCCACGAAATACAGATGTAACTCTGTGAGATGAATTAACAGGACACTAAGCAGTTTCTCAGAAAGCTTCTTTCCAGATTTCATCTGAGGATATTTCCTTTTACACCATAGCCCTCTATGGGCTTCCAAATATCACTTTGCCAATTCCACAAGAACTGTCTTAGCGAAAGGCTTCTTGAGGGGAAAGCTGTAACTCTGTGAGATGATTTCACAGAACACAAAGAAGTTTCTCAGAAAGCTTCTTTCTCTTTGTTATCGGAGGATATTTCCTTTGGCCCTATAGTCTTCAAAGGGATCCGAAATATCTGTTCTCAGATTCCACAGAAATAAGGCTAGCAAAGAGATCCACGAAATACAGATGTAACTCTGTGAGATGAATTAACAGAACACTAAGCAGTTTCACAGAAAGCTTCTTTCCAGATTTCATCTGAGGATATTTCCTTTTTCACCATAGCCCTCTGTGGGCTTCCAAATATCACTTTGCCAATTCCACAAGAACTGTCTTAGCGAAAGGCCTCTTGAGGGGAAAGCTGTAACTCTGTGAGATGATTTCACAGAACACAAAGAAGTTTCTCAGAAAGCTTCTTTCTCTTTGTTATCGGAGGATATTTCCTTTGGCCCTATAGACTTCAAAGGGATCCGAAATATCTGTTCTCAGATTCCACAGAAATAAGGCTAGCAAAGAGATCCACGAAATACAGATGTAACTCTGTGAGATGAATTAATAAAACACTAAGCAGTTTCACAGAAAGCTTCTTTCCAGATTTCATCTGAGGATATTTCCTTTTTCACCATAGCCCTCTATGGGCTTCCAAATATCACTTTCCCAATTCCACAAGAACTGTCTTAGCGAAAGGCTTCTTGAGGGGAAAGCTGTAACTCTGTGAGATGATTTCACAGAACACAAAGAAGTTTCTCAGAAAGCTTCTTTCTCTTTGTTATCGGAGGATATTTCCTTTGGCCCTATAGTCTTCAAACGGATCCGTAATATCTGTTCTCAGATTCCACAGAAATAAGGCTAGCAAAGAGATCCACGAAATACAGATGTAAGTCTGTGAGATGAATTAACAGAACACTAAGCAGTTTCTCAGAAAGCTTCTTTCCAGATTTCATCTGAGGATATTTCCTTTTTCACCATAGCCTTCTATGGGCTTCCAAATATCACTTTGCCAATTCCACAAGAACTGTCTTAGCGAAAGGCTTCTTGAGGGGAAAGCTGTAACTCTGTGAGATGATTTCACAGAACACAAAGAAGTTTCTCAGAATGCTTCTTTCTCTTTGTTATCGGAGGATATTTCCTTTGGCCCTATAGTCCTCAAAGGGATCCGAAATATCTGTTCTCCGATTCTACAGAAATAAGGTTAGCAAAGAGATCCACGAAATACAGATGTAAGTCTGTGAGATGAATTAACAGAACACTAAGCAGTTTCTCAGAAAGCTTCTTTCCAGATTTCATCTGAGGATATTTCCTTTTTCACCATAGCCCACTATGGGCTTCCAAATATCACTTTGCCAATTCCACAAGAACTGTCTTATCGAAAGGCTTCTTGAGGGGAAAGCTGTAACTCTGTGAGATGATTTCACAGAACACAAAGAAGTTTCTCAGAAAGCTTCTTTCTCTTTGTTATCGGAGGATATTTCCTTTGGCCCTATAGTCTTCAAAGGGATCCGAAATATCTGTTCTCAGATTCCACAGAAATAAGTCTAGCAAAGAGATCCACGAAATACAGATGTAACTCTGTGAGATGAATTAACAGAACACTAAGCAGTTTCTCAGAAAGCTTCTTTCCAGATTTCATCTGAGGATATTTCCTTTTTCACCATAGCCCTCTATGGGCTTCCAAATATCACTTTCCCAATTCCACAAGAACTGTCTTAGCGAAAGGCTTCTTGAGGGGAAAGCTGTAACTCTGTGAGATGATTTCACAGAACACAAAGAAGTTTCTCAGAAAGCTTCTTTCTCTTTGTTATCGGAGGATATTTCCTTTGGCCCTATAGACTTCAAAGGGATCCGAAATATCTGTTCTCAGATTCCACAGAAATAAGGCTAGCAAAGAGATCCACGAAATACAGATATAACTCTGTGAGATGAATTAACAGGACACTAAGCAGTTTCTCAGAAAGCTTCTTTCCAGATTTCATCTGAGGGTATTTCCTTTTACACCGTAGCCCTCTATGGGCTTCCAAATATCACTTTGCCAATTCCACAAGAACTGTCTTAGCGAAAGGCTTCTTGAGGGGAAAGCTGTAACTCTGTGAGATGATTTCACAGAACACAAAGAAGTTTCTCAGAAAGCTTCTTTCTCTTTGTTATCGGAGGATATTTCCTTTGGCCCTATAGTGTTCAAAGGGATCCGAAATATCTGTTCTCAGATTCCACAGAAATAAGGCTAGCAAAGAGATCCACGAAATACAGATGTAACTCTGTGAGATGAATTAACAGAACACTAAGCAGTTTCTCAGAGAGCTTCTTTCCAGATTTCATCTGAGGATATTTCCTTTTTCACCATAGCCCTCTATGGCTTCCAAATATCACTTTGCCAATTCCACAAGAACTGTCTTAGCGAAAGGCTTCTTGAGGGGAAAGCTGTAACTCTGTGAGATGATTTCACAGAACACAAAGAAGTTTCTCAGAAAGCTTCTTTCTCTTTGTTATCGGAGGATATTTCCTTTGGCCCTATAGTCTTCACAGGGATCCGAAATATCTGTTCTCAGATTCCACAGAAATAAGGCTAGCAAAGAGATCCACGAAATACAGATGTAACTCTGTAAGATGAATTAACAGAACACTAAGCAGTTTCACAGAAAGCTTCTTTCCAGATTTCATCTGAGGATATTTCCTTTTTCACCATAGCCCTCTATGGGCTTCCAAATATCACTTTGCCAATTCCACAAGAACTGTCTTAGCGAAAGACTTCTTGTGGGGAAAGCTGTAACTCTGTGAGATGATTTCACAGAACACAAAGAAGTTTCTCAGAAAGCTTCTTTGTCTTCGTTATCGGAGGATATTTCCTTTGGCCCTATAGTCTTCAAAGGGATCCGAAATATCTGTTCTCAGATTCCACAGAAATAAGGCTAGCAAAGAGATCCACGAAATACAGATGTAACTCTGTGAGATGAATTAACAGA
This sequence comes from Macaca nemestrina, assembly GCF_043159975.1. NCBI lineage: Eukaryota > Metazoa > Chordata > Mammalia > Primates > Cercopithecidae > Macaca > Macaca nemestrina. The sequence goes on along the minus strand of NC_092129.1, from coordinate 55,682,606 downwards.
ACACTAAGCAGTTTCTCAGAAAGCTTCTTTCCAGATTTCATCTGAGGATATTTCCTTTTTCACCATAGCCCTCTATGGGCTTCCAAATATCACTTTCCCAATTCCACAAGAACTGTCTTAGCGAAAGGCTTCTTGAGGGGAAAGCTGTAACTCTGTGAGATGATTTCACAGAACACAAAGAAGTTTCTCAGAAAGCTTCTTTCTCTTTGTTATCGGAGGATATTTCCTTTGGCCCTATAGACTTCAAAGGGATCCGAAATATCTGTTCTCAGATTCCACAGAAATAAGGCTAGCAAAGAGATCCACGAAATACAGATATAACTCTGTGAGATGAATTAACAGGACACTAAGCAGTTTCTCAGAAAGCTTCTTTCCAGATTTCATCTGAGGGTATTTCCTTTTACACCGTAGCCCTCTATGGGCTTCCAAATATCACTTTGCCAATTCCACAAGAACTGTCTTAGCGAAAGGCTTCTTTAGGGGAAAGCTGTAACTCTGTGAGATGATTTCACAGAACACAAAGAAGTTTCTCAGAATGCTTCTTTCTCTTTGTTATCGGAGGATATTTCCATTGTCCCTATAGTCCTCAAAGGGATCCGAAATATCTGTTCTCCGATTCTACAGAAATAAGGTTAGCAAAGAGATCCACGAAATACAGATGTAAGTCTGTGAGATGAATTAACAGAACACTAAGCAGTTTCTCAGAAAGCTTCTTTCCAGATTTCATCTGAGGATATTTCCTTTTTCACCATAGCCCACTATGGGCTTCCAAATATCACTTTGCCAATTCCACAAGAACTGTCTTAGCGAAAGGCTTCTTGAGGGGAAAGCTGTAACTCTGTGAGATGATTTCACAGAACACAAAGAAGTTTCTCAGAAAGCTTCTTTCTCTTTGTTATCTGAGGATATTCCCTTTGGCCCTATAGTCTTCACAGGGATCCGAAATATCTGTTCTCAGTTTCCACAGAAATAAGGCTAGCAAAGAGATCCACGAAATACAGATGTAACTCTGTGAGATGAATTTACACGACACTAAGCAGTTTCTCAGAAAGCTTCTTTCCAGATTTCATCTGAGGATATTTCCTTTTACACCATAGCCCTCTATGGGCTTCCAAATATCACTTTGCCAATTCCACAAGAACTGTCTTAGCGAAAGGCTTCTTGAGGGGAAAGCTGTAACTCTGTGAGATGATTTCACAGAACACAAAGAAGTTTCTCAGAAAGCTTCTTTCTCTTTGTTATCGGAGGATATTTCCTTTGGCCCTATAGTCTTCACAGGGATCCGAAATATCTGTTCTCAGTTTCCACAGAAATAAGGCTAGCAAAGAGATCCACGAAATACAGATGTAACTCTGTGAGATGAATTTACACGACACTAAGCAGTTTCTCAGAAAGCTTCTTTCCAGATTTCATCTGAGGATATTTCCTTTTACACCATAGCCCTCTATGGGCTTCCAAATATCACTTTTCCAATTCCACAAGAACTGTCTTAGCGAAAGGCTTCTTGAGGGGAAAGCTGTAACTCTGTGAGATGATTTCACAGAACACAAAGAAGTTTCTCAGAAAGCTTCTTTCTCTTTGTTATCGGAGGATATTTCCTTTGGCCCTATAGTCTTCAAAGGGATCCGAAATATCTGTTCTCAGATTCCACAGAAATAAGGCTAGCAAAGAGATCCACGAAATACAGATGTAACTCTGTGAGATGAATTAACAGAACACTAAGCAGTTTCACAGAAAGCTTCTTTCCAGATTTCATCTGAGGATATTTCCTTTTTCACCATAGCCCTCTGTGGGCTTCCAAATATCACTTTGACAATTCCACAAGAACTGTCTTAGCGAAAGGCCTCTTGAGGGGAAAGCTGTATCTCTGTGAGATGATTTCACAGAACACAAAGAAGTTTCTCAGAAAGCTTCTTTCTCTTTGTTATCGGAGGATATTTCCTTTGGCCCTATAGACTTCAAAGGGATCCGAAATATCTGTTCTCAGATTCCACAGAAATAAGGCTAGCAAAGAGATCCACGAAATACAGATGTAACTCTGTGAGATGAATTAACAAAACACTAAGCAGTTTCACAGAAAGCTTCTTTCCAGATTTCATCTGAGGATATTTCCTTTTTCACCATAGCCCTCTATGGGCTTCCAAATATCACTTTGCCAATTCCACAAGAACTGTCTTAGCGAAAGGCTTCTTGAGGGCAAAGCTGTAACTCTGTGAGATGATTTCACAGAACACAAAGAAGTTTCTCAGAAAGCTTCTTTCTCTTTGTTATCGGAGGATATTTCCTTTGGCCCTATAGTCTTCAAAGGGATCCGAAATATCTGTTCTCAGATTCCACAGAAATAAGGCTAGCAAAGAGATCCACGAAATACAGATGTAAGTCTGTGAGATGAATTAACAGAACACTAAGCAGTTTCTCAGAAAGCTTCTTTCCAGATTTCATCTGAGGATATTTCCTTTTTCACCATAGCCTTCTATGGGCTTCCAAATATCACTTTGCCAATTCCACAAGAACTGTCTTAGCGAAAGGCTTCTTGAGGGGAAAGCTGTAACTCTGTGAGATGATTTCACAGAACACAAAGAAGTTTCTCAGAATGCTTCTTTCTCTTTGTTATCGGAGGATATTTCCTTTGTCCCTATAGGCCTCAAAGGGATCCGAAATATCTGTTCTCCGATTCTACAGAAATAAGGTTAGCAAAGAGATCCACGAAATACAGATGTAAGTCTGTGAGATGAATTAACAGAACACTAAGCAGTTTCTCAGAAAGCTTCTTTCCAGATTTCATCTGAGGATATTTCCTTTTTCACCATAGCCCACTATGGGCTTCCAAATATCACTTTGCCAATTCCACAAGAACTGTCTTAGCGAAAGGCTTCTTGAGGGGAAAGCTGTAACTCTGTGAGATGATTTCACAGAACACAAAGAAGTTTCTCAGAAAGCTTCTTTCTCTTTGTTATGGGAGGATATTTCCTTTGGCCCTATAGTCTTCAAAGGGATCCGAAATATCTGTTCTCAGATTCCACAGAAATAAGGCTAGCAAAGAGATCCACGAAATACAGATGTAACTCTCTGAGATGAATTAACAGAACACTAAGCAGTTTCTCAGAAAGCTTCTTTCCAGATTTCATCTGAGGATATTTCCTTTTTCACCATAGCCCTCTATGGCTTCCAAATATAACTTTGCCAATTCCACAAGAACTGTCTTAGCGAAAGGCTTCTTGAGGGGAAAGCTGTAACTCTGTGAGATGATTTCACAGAACACAAAGAAGTTTCTCAGAAAGCTTCTTTGTCTTCGTTATCGGAGGATATTTCCTTTGGCCCTATAGTCTTCAAAGGGATCCGAAATATCTGTTCTCAGATTCCACAGAAATAAGGCTAGCAAAGAGATCCACGAAATACAGATGTAACTCTGTGCGATGAATTAACAGAACACTAAGCAGTTTCTCAGAAAGCTTCTTTCCAGATTTCATCTGAGGATATTTCCTTTTTCACCATAGCCCTCTATGGGCTTCCAAATTTCACTTTCCCAATTCCACAAGAACTGTCTTAGCGAAAGGCTTCTTGAGGGGAAAGCTGTAACTCTGTGAGATGATTTCACAGAACACAAAGAAGTTTCTCAGAAAGCTTCTTTCTCTTTGTTATCAGAGGATATTTCCTTTGGCCCTATAGACTTCAAAGGGATCCGAAATATCTGTTCTCTGATTCCACAGAAATAAGGCTAGCAAAGAGATCCACGAAATACAGATGTAACTCTGTGAGATGAATTAACAGAACACTAAGCAGTTTCTCAGAAAGCTTCTTTCCAGATTTCATCTGAGGATATTTCCTTTTTCACCATAGCCCTCTATGGGCTTCCAAATATCACTTTGCCAATTCCACAAGAACTGTCTTAGCGAAAGGCTTCTTGAGGGGAAAGCTGTAACTCTGTGAGATGATTTCACAGAACACAAAGAAGTTTCTCAGAAAGCTTCTTTCTCTTTGTTATCGGAGGATATTTCCTTTGGCCCTATAGTCTTCAAAGGGATCCGAAATATCTGTTCTCAGATTCCACAGAAATAAGGCTAGCAAAGAGATCCACGAAATACAGATGTAACTCTGTGAGATGAATTAACAGAACACTAAGCAGTTTCTCAGAAAGCTTCTTTCCAGATTTCATCTGAGGATATTTCCTTTTTCACCATAGCCCTCTATGGCTTCCATATATAACTTTGCCAATTCCACAAGAACTGTCTTAGCGAAAGGCTTCTTGAGGGCAAAGCTGTAACTCTGTGAGATGATTTCACAGAACACAAAGAAGTTTCTCAGAAAGCTTCTTTCTCTTTGTTATCTGAGGATATTTCCTTTGGCCCTATAGTCTTCACAGGGATCCGAAATATCTGTTCTCAGTTTCCACAGAAATAAGGCTAGCAAAGAGATCCACGAAATACAGATGTAACTCTGTGAGATGAATTTACACGACACTAAGCAGTTTCTCAGAAAGCTTCTTTCCAGATTTCATCTGAGGATATTTCCTTTTACACCATAGCCCTCTATGACTTCCAAATATCACTTTGCCAATTCCACAAGAACTGTCTTAGCGAAAGGCTTCTTGAGGAGAAAGCTGTAACTCTGTGAGATGATTTCAAAGAACACAAAGAAGTTTCTCAGAAAGCTTCTTTGTCTTTGTTATCGGAGGATATTTCCTTTGGCCCTATAGTCTTCAAAAGGATCCGAAATATCTGTTCTCAGATTCCACAGAAATAAGTCTAGCAAAGAGATCCACGAAATACAGATGTAACTCTGTGAGATGAATTAACAGAACACTAAGCAGTTTCTCAGAAAGCTTCTTTCCAGATTTCATCTGAGGATATTTCCTTTTTCACCATAGCCCTCTATGGGCTTCCAAATATCACTTTCCCAATTCCACAAGAACTGTCTTAGCGAAAGGCTTCTTGAGGGGAAAGCTGTAACTCTGTGAGATGATTTCACAGAACACAAAGAAGTTTCTCAGAAAGCTTCTTTCTCTTTGTTATCGGAGGATATTTCCTTTGGCCCTATAGTCTTCAAAGGGATCCGAAATATCTGTTCTCAGATTCCACAGAAATAAGGCTAGCAAAGAGATCCACGAAATACAGATGTAACTCTGTGAGATGAATTAACAGAACACTAAGCAGTTTCTCAGAAAGCTTCTTTCCAGATTTCATCTGAGGATATTTCCTTTTTCACCATAGCCCTCTATGGGCTTCCAAATATCACTTTGCCAATTCCTCAAGAACTGTCTTAGCGAAAGGCTTCTTGAGGGGAAAGCTGTAACTCTGTGAGATGATTTCACAGAACACAAAGAAGTTTCTCAGAAAGCTTCTTTCTCTTTGTTATCGGAGGATATTTCCTTTGGCCCTGTAGACTTCAAAGGGATCCGAAATATCTGTTCTCAGATTCCAGAGAAATAAGGCTAGCAAAGAAATCCACGAAATACAGATGTCAGTCTGTGAGATGAATTAACAGAACACTAAGCAGTTTCTCAGAAAGCTTCTTTCCAGATTTCATCTGAGGATATTTCCTTTTTCACCATAGCCCTCTATGGGCTTCCAAATATCACTTTCCCAATTCCACAAGAACTGTCTTAGCGAAAGGCTTCTTGAGGGGAAAGCTGTAACTCTGTGAGATGATTTCAAAGAACACAAAGAAGTTTCTCAGAAAGCTTCTTTGTCTTTGTTATCGGAGGATATTTCCTTTGGCCCTATAGTCTTCAAAGGGATCCGAAATATCTGTTCTCAGATTCCACAGAAATAAGGCTAGCAAAGAGATCCACGAAATACAGATGTAACTCTGTGAGATGAATTAACAGGACACTAAGCAGTTTCTCAGAAAGCTTCTTTCCAGATTTCATCTGAGGATATTTCCTTTTACACAATAGCCCTCTATGGGCTTCCAAATATCACTTTGCCAATTCCACAAGAACTGTCTTAGCGAAAGGCTTCTTGAAGGGAAAGCTGTAACTCTGTGAGATGATTTCACAGAACACAAAGAAGTTTCTCAGAAAGCTTCTTTCTCTTTGTTATCGGAGGATATTTCCTTTGGCCCTATAGACTTCAAAGGGATCCGAAATATCTGTTCTCAGATTCCACAGAAATAAGGCTAGCAAAGAGATCCACGAAATACAGATGTAACTCTGTGAGATGAATTAACAGAACACTAAGCAGTTTCTCAGAAAGCTTCTTTCCAGATTTCATCTGAGGATATTTCCTTTTTCACCATAGCCCTCTATGGGCTTCCAAATATCACTTTGCCAATTCCACAAGAACTGTCTTAGCGAAAGGCTTCTTGAGGGGAAAGCTGTAACTCTGTGAGATGATTTCACAGAACACAAAGAAGTTTCTCTGAAAGCTTCTTTCTCTTTGTTATCGGATATTTCCTTTGGCCCTATAGACTTCAAAGGGATCCGAAATATCTGTTCTCAGATTCCACAGAAATAAGGCTAGCAAAGAGATCCACGAAATACAGATGTAACTCTCTGAGATGAATTAACAGAACACTAAGCAGTTTCTCAGAAAGCTTCTTTCCAGATTTCATCTGAGGATATTTCCTTTTTCACCATAGCCCTCTATGGCTTCCAAATATAACTTTGCCAATTCCACAAGAACTGTCTTAGCGAAAGGCTACTTGAGGGGAAAGCTGTAAGTCTGTGAGATGATTTCACAGAACACAAAGAAGTTTCTCAGAAAGCTTCTTTCTCTTTGTTATCGGAGGATATTTCCTTTGGCCCTATAGTCTTCAAAGGGATCCGAAATATCTGTTCTCAGATTCCACAGAAATAAGGCTAGGAAAGAGATCCACGAAATACAGATGTAACTCTCTGAGATGAATTAACAGGACACTAAGCAGTTTCTCAGAAAGCTTCTTTCCAGATTTCATCTGAGGATATTTCCTTTTTCACCATAGCCCTCTATTGGCTTCCAAATATCACTTTGCCAATTCCACAAGAACTGTCTTAGCTAAAGGCTTCTTGAGGGGAAAGCTGTAACTCTGTGAGATGATTTCACAGAACACAAAGAAGTTTCTCAGAATGCTTCTTTCTCTTTGTTATCGGAGGATATTTCCTTTGGCCCTATAGTCCTCAAAGGGATCCGAAATATCTGTTCTCCGATTCTACAGAAATAAGGTTAGCAAAGAGATCCACGAAATACAGATGTAAGTCTGTGAGATGAATTAACAGAACACTAAGCAGTTCCTCAGAAAGCTTCTTTCCAGATTTCATCTGAGGATATTTCCTTTTTCACCATAGCCCACTATGGGCTTCCAAATATCACTTTGCCAATTCCACAAGAACTGTCTTAGCAAAAGGCTTCTTGAGGGGAAAGCTGTAACTCTGTGAGATGATTTCACAGAACACAAAGAAGTTTCTCAGAAAGCTTCTTTCTCTTTGTTATCGGAGGATATTTCCTTTGGCCCTATAGTCTTCAAAGGGATCCGAAATATCTGTTCTCAGATTCCACAGAAATAAGGCTAGCAAAGAGATCCACGAAATACAGATGTAACTCTCTGAGATGAATTAACAGAACACTAAGCAGTTTCACAGAAAGCTTCTTTCCAGATTTCATCTGAGGATATTTCCTTTTTCACCATAGCCCTCTATGGGCTTCCAAATATCACTTTGCCTATTCCACAAGAACTGTCTTAGCGAAAGGCTTCTTGAGGGGAAAGCTGTAACTCTGTGAGATGATTTCACAGAACACAAAGAAGTTTCTCAGAAAGCTTCTTTCTCTTTGTTATCGGAGGATATTTCCTTTGGCCCTATAGACTTCAAAGGGATCCGAAATATCTGTTCTCAGATTCCAGAGAAATAAGGCTAGCAAAGAAATGCACGAAATACAGATGTAAGTCTGTGAGATGAATTAACAGAACACTAAGCAGTTTCTCAGAAAGCTTCTTTCCAGATTTCATCTGAGGATATTTCCTTTTTCACCATAGCCCTCTATGGGCTTCCAAATATCACTTTCCCAATTCCACAAGAACTGTCTTAGCGAAAGTCTTCTTGAGGGGAAAGCTGTAACTCTGTGAGATGATTTCAAAGAACACAAAGAAGTTTCTCAGAAAGCTTCTTTGTCTTTGTTATCGGAGGATCTTTCCTTTGGCCCTATAGTCTTCAAAGGGATCCGAAATATCTGTTCTCAGATTCCACAGAAATAAGGCTAGCAAAGGGATCGACGAAATACAGATGTAACTCTGTGAGATGAATTAACAGAACACTAAGCAGTTTCTCAGAAAGCTTCTTTCCAGATTTCATCTGAGGATATTTCCTTTTTCACCATAGCCCTCTATGGGCTTCCAAATATCACTTTGCCAATTCCTCAAGAACTGTCTTAGCGAAAGGCTTCTTGAGGGGAAAGCTGTAACTCTGTGAGATGATTTCACAGAACACAAAGAAGTTTATCAGAAAGCTTCTTTCTCTTTGTTATCGGAGGATATTTCCTTTGGCCCTATAGACTTCAAAGGGATCCGAAATATCTGTTCTCAGATTCCAGAGAAATAAGGCTAGCAAAGAAATCCACGAAATACAGATGTAAGTCTGTGAGATGAATTAACAGAACACTAAGCAGTTTCTCAGAAAGCTTCTTTCCAGATTTCATCTGAGGATATTTCCTTTTTCACCATAGCCCTCTAAGGGCTTCCAAATATCACTTTCCCAATTCCACAAGAACTGTCTTAGCGAAAGGCTTCTTGAGGGGAAAGCTGTAACTCTGTGAGATGATTTCAAAGAACACAAAGAAGTTTCTCAGAAAGCTTCTTTGTCTTTGTTATCGGAGGATATTTCCTTTGGCCCTATAGTCTTCAAAGGGATCCGAAATATCTGTTCTCAGATTCCACAGAAATAAGGCTAGCAAAGAGATCCACGAAATACAGATGTAACTCTGTGAGATGAATTAACAGGACACTAAGCAGTTTCTCAGAAAGCTTCTTTCCAGATTTCATCTGAGGGTATTTCCTTTTACACCATAGCCCTCTATGGGCTTCCAAATATCACTTTGCCAATTCCACAAGAACTGTCTTAGCGAAAGGCTTCTTGAAGGGAAAGCTGTAACTCTGTGAGATGATTTCACAGAACACAAAGAAGTTTCTCATAAAGCTTCTTTCTCTTTGTTATCGGAGGATATTTCCTTTGGCCCTATAGACTTCAAAGGGATCCGAAATATCTGTTCTCAGATTCCACAGAAATAAGGCTAGCAAAGAGATCCACGAAATACAGATGTAACTCTGTCAGATGAATTAACAGAACACTAAGCAGTTTCTCAGAAAGCTTCTTTCCAGATTTCATCTGAGGATATATCCTTTTTCACCATAGCCCTCTATGGCTTCCAAATATAACTTTGCCAATTCCACAAGAACTGTCTTAGCGAAAGGCTTCTTGTGGGGAAAGCTGTAACTCTGTGAGATGATTTCACAGAACACAAAGAAGTTTCTCAGAAAGCTTCTTTCTCTTTGTTATCAGAGGATATTTCCTTTGGCCCTATAGTCTTCAAAGGGATCCGAAATATCTGTTCTCAGATTCCACAGAAATAAGGCTAGCAAAGAGATCCACGAAATACAGATGTAACTCTGTGAGATGAATTAACAGAACACTAAGCAGTTTCTCAGAAAGCTTCTTTCCAGATTTCATCTGAGGATATTTCCTTTTTCACCATAGCCCTCTATGGCTTCCATATATAACTTTGCCAATTCCACAAGAACTGTCTTAGCGAAAGGCTTCTTGAGGGCAAAGCTGTAACTCTGTGAGATGATTTCACAGAACACAAAGAAGTTTCTCAGAAAGCTTCTTTCTCTTTGTTATCTGAGGATATTTCCTTTGGCCCTATAGTCTTCACAGGGATCCGAAATATCTGTTCTCAGTTTCCACAGAAATAAGGCTAGCAAAGAGATCCACGAAATACAGATGTAACTCTGTGAGATGAATTAACACGACACTAAGCAGTTTCTCAGAAAGCTTCTTTCCAGATTTCATCTGAGGATATTTCCTTTTACACCATAGCCCTCTATGACTTCCAAATATCACTTTGCCAATTCCACAAGAACTGTCTTAGCGAAAGGCTTCTTGAGGAGAAAGCTGTAACTCTGTGAGATGATTTCAAAGAACACAAAGAAGTTTCTCAGAAAGCTTCTTTCTCTTTGTTATCGTAGGATATTTCCTTTGGCCCTATAGTCTTCACAGGTTTCCGAAATATCTGTTCTCAGATTCCACAGAAATAAGTCTAGCAAAGAGATCCACGAAATACAGATGTAACTCTGTGAGATGAATTAACAGAACACTAAGCAGTTTCTCAGAAAGCTTCTTTCCAGATTTCATCTGAGGATATTTCCTTTTTCACCATAGCCCTCTATGGGCTTCCAAATATCACTTTCCCAATTCCACAAGAACTGTCTTAGCGAAAGGCTTCTTGAGGGGAAAGCTGTAACTCTGTGAGATGATTTCACAGAACACAAAGAAGTTTCTCAGAAAGCTTCTTTCTCTTTGTTATCGGAGGATATTTCCTTTGGCCCTATAGACTTCAAAGGGATCCGAAATATCTGTTCTCAGATTCCACAGAAATAAGGCTAGCAAAGAGATCCACGAAATACAGATGTAACTCTGTGAGATGAATTAACAGAACACTAAGCAGTTTCTCAGAAAGCTTCTTTCCAGATTTCATGTGAGGATATTTCCTTTTTCACCATAGCCCTCTATGGCTTCCAAATATAACTTTGCCAATTCCACAAGAACTGTCTTAGCGAAAGGCTTCTTGAGGGGAAAGCTGTAACTCTGTGAGATGATTTCACAGAACACAAAGAAGTTTCTCAGAAAGCTTCTTTCTCTTTGTTATCGGAGGATATTTCCTTTGGCCCTATAGTCTTCACAGGGATCCGAAATATCTGTTCTCAGTTTCCACAGAAATAAGGCTAGCAAAGAGATCCACGAAATACAGATGTAACTCTGTGAGATGAATTAACAGAACACTAAGCAGTTTCTCAGAAAGCTTCTTTCCAGATTTCATCTGAGGATATTTCCTTTTTCACCATAGCCCTCTATGGCTTCCAAATATCACTTTGCCAATTCCACAAGAACTGTCTTAGCGAAAGGCTACTTGAGGGGAAAGCTGTAAGTCTGTGAGATGATTTCACAGAACACAAAGAAGTTTCTCAGAAAGCTTCTTTCTCTTTGTTATCGGAGGATATTTCCTTTGGCCCTATAGTCCTCAAAGGGATCCGAAATATCTGTTCTCAGATTCCACAGAAATAAGGCTAGCAAAGAGATCCACGAAATACAGATGTAACTCTCTGAGATGAATTAACAGGACACTAAGCAGTTTCTAAGAAAGCTTCTTTCCAGATTTCATCTGAGGATATTTCCTTTTTCAATATTGCCCTCTATTGGCTTCCAAATATCACTTTGCCAATTCCACAAGAACTGTCTTAGCTAAAGGCTTCTTGAGGGGAAAGCTGTAACTCTGTGAGATGATTTCACAGAACACAAAGAAGTTTCTCAGAAAGCTTCTTTCTCTTTGTTATCGGAGGATATTTCCTTTGGCCCTATAGTCCTCAAAGGGATCCGAAATATCTGTTCTCCGATTCTACAGAAATAAGGTTAGCAAAGAGATCCACGAAATACAGATGTAAGTCTGTGAGATGAATTAACAGAACACTAAGCAGTTCCTCAGAAAGCTTCTTTCCAGATTTCATCTGAGGATATTTCCTTTTTCACCATAGCCCTCTATGGGCTTCCAAATATCACTTTGCCAATTCCACAAGAACTGTCTTAGCGAAAGGCTTCTTGAAGGGAAAGCTGTAACTCTGTGAGATGATTTCACAGAACACAAAGAAGTTTCTCAGAAAGCTTCTTTCTCTTTGTTATCGGAGGATATTTCCTTTGGCCCTATAGTCTTCAAAGGGATCCGAAATATCTGTTCTCAGATTCCACAGAAATAAGGCTAGCAAAGAGATCCACGAAATACAGATGTAACTCTCTGAGATGAATTAACAGAACACTAAGCAGTTTCTAAGAAAGCTTCTTTCCAGATTTCATCTGAGGATATTTCCTTTTTCACCATAGCCCTCTATGGGCTTCCAAATATCACTTTGCCAATTCCACAAGAACTGTCTTAGCGAAAGGCTTCTTGAGGGGAAAGCTGTAACTCTGTGAGATGATTTCACAGAACACAAAGAAGTTTCTCAGAAAGCTTCTTTCTCTTTGTTATCGGAGGATATTTACTTTGGCCCTATAGACTTCAAAGGGATCCGAAATATCTGTTCTCAGATTCCAGAGAAATAAGGCTAGCAAAGAAATCCACGAAATACAGATGTAAGTCTGTGAGATGAATTAACAGAACACTAAGCAGTTTCTCAGAAAGCTTCTTTCCAGATTTCATCTGAGGATATTTCCTTTTTCACCATAGCCCTCTATGGGCTTCCAAATATCACTTTCCCAATTCCACAAGAACTGTCTTAGCGAAAGGCTTCTTGAGGGGAAAGCTGTAACTCTGTGAGATGATTTCAAAGAACACAAAGAAGTTTCTCAGAAAGCTTCTTTGTCTTTGTTATCGGAGGATCTTTCCTTTGGCCCTATAGTCTTCAAAGGGATCCGAAATATCTGTTCTCAGATTCCACAGAAATAAGGCTAGCAAAGAGATCCACGAAATACAGATGTAACTCTGTGAGATGAATTAACAGAACACTAAGCAGTTTCTCAGAAAGCTTCTTTCCAGATTTCATCTGAGGATATTTCCTTTTTCACCATAGCCCTCTATGGCTTTCAAATATAACTTTTCCAATTCCACAAGAACTGTCTTAGCGAAAGGCTTCTTGAGGGGAAAGCTGTAACTCTGTGAGATGATTTAACAGAACACAAAGAAGTTTCTCAGAAAGCTTCTTTCTCTTTGTTATCGGAGGATATTTCCTTTGGCCCTATAGTCTTCACAGGGATCCGAAATATCTGTTCTCAGTTTCCACAGAAATAAGGCTAGCAAAGAGATCCACGAAATACAGATGTAACTCTGTGAGATGAATTAACAGAACACTAAGCAGTTTCACAGAAAGCTTCTTTCCAGATTTCATCTGAGGATATTTCCTTTTTCACCATAGCCCTCTATGGGCTTCCAAATATCACTTTGCCAATTCCACAAGAACTGTCTTAGCGAAAGGCTTCTTGAGGGGAAAGCTGTAACTCTGTGAGATGATTTCACAGAACACAAAGAAGTTTCTCAGAAAGCTTCTTTGTCTTCGTTATCGGAGGATATTTCCTTTGGCCCTATAGTCTTCAAAGGGATCCGAAATATCTGTTCTCAGATTCCACAGAAATAAGGCTAGCAAAGAGATCCACGAAATACAGATGTAACTCTGTGAGATGAATTAGCAGAACACTAAGCAGTTTCTCAGAAAGCTTCTTTCCAGATTTCATCTGAGGATATTTCCTTTTTCACCATAGCCCTCTAAGGGCTTCCAAATATCCCTTTGCCAATTCCTCAAGAACTGTCTTAGCGAAAGGCTTCTTGAGGGGAAAGCTGTAACTCTGTGAGATGATTTCACAGAACACAAAGAAGTTTCTCAGAAAGCTTCTTTCTCTTTGTTATCGGAGGATATTTCCTTTGGCCCTATAATCTTCAAAGGGATCCGAAATATCTGTTCTCAGATTCCACAGAAATAAGGCCAGCAAAGAGATCCACGAAATACAGATGTAACCCTGTGAGATGAATTAACAGGACACTAAGCAGTTTCTAAGAAAGCTTCTTTCCAGATTTCATCTGAGGATATTTCCTTTTTCACCATAGCCCTCTATGGGCTTCCAAATATCACTTTGCCAATTCCACAAGAACTGTCTTAGCGAAAGGCTTCTTGAGGGGAAAGCTGTAACTCTGTGAGATGATTTCACAGAACATAAAGAAGTTTCTCAGAAAGCTTCTTTCTCTTTGTTATCGGAGGATATTTCCTTTGGCCCTATAGTCTTCAAAGGGATCCGAAACATCTGTTCTCAGATTCCACAGAAATAAGGCTAGCAAAGAGATCCACGAAATACAGATGTAACTCTGTGAGATGAATTAACAGGACACTAAGCAGTTTCTCAGAAAGCTTCTTTCCAGATTTCATCTGAGGATATTTAATTTTTCACCATAGCCCTCTATGGGCTTCCAAATATCACTTTGCCAATTCCACAAGAACTGTCTTAGCGAAAGGCTTCTTGAGGGGAAAGCTGTAACTCTGTGAGATGATTTCACCGAACACAAAGAAGTTTCTCAGAAAGCTTCTTTCTCTTTGTTATCGGAGGATATTTCCTTTGGCCCTATAGTCTTCAAAGGGATCCGAAATATCTGTTCTCAGATTCCACAGAAATAAGGCTAGGAAAGAGATCCACGAAATACAGATGTAACTCTGTGAGATGAATTAACAGAACACTAAGCAGTTTCTCAGAAAGCTTCTTTCCAGATTTCATCTGAGGATATTTCCTTTTTCACCATAGCCCTCTATGGCTTCCAAATATAACTTTGCCAATTCCACAAGAACTGTCTTAGCGAAAGGCTACTTGAGGGGAAAGCTGTAACTCTGTGAGATGATTTCACAGAACACAAAGAAGTTTCTCAGAAAGCTTCTTTCTCTTTGTTATCGGAGGATATTTCCTTTGGCCCTATAGTCCTCAAAGGGATCCGAAATATCTGTTCTCCGATTCTACAGAAATAAGGTTAGCAAAGAGATCCACGAAATACAGATGTAAGTCTGTGAGATGAATTAATAGAACACTAAGCAGTTTCTCAGAAAGCTTCTTTCCAGATTTCATGTGAGGATATTTCCTTTTTCACCATAGCCCACTATGGGCTTCCAAATATCACTTTGCCAATTCCACAAGAACTGTCTTAGCGAAAGGCTTCTTGAGGGGAAAGCTGTAACTCTGTGAGATGATTTCACAGAACACAAAGAAGTTTCTCAGAAAGCTTCTTTCTCTTTGTTATCGGAGGATATTTCCTTTGGCCCTATAGTCTTCAAAGGGATCCGAAATATCTGTTCTCAGATTCCACAGAAATAAGGCTAGCAAAGAGATCCACGAAATACAGATGTAACTCTCTGAGATGAATTAACAGAACACTAAGCAGTTTCTAAGAAAGCTTCTTTCCAGATTTCATCTGAGGATATTTCCTTTTTCACCATAGCCCTCTATTGGCTTCCAAATATCACTTTGCCAATTCCACAAGAACTGTCTTAGCGAAAGGCTTCTTGAGGGGAAAGCTGTAACTCTGTGAGATGATTTCACAGAACACAAAGAAGTTTCTCAGAAAGCTTCTTTCTCTTTGTTATCGGAGGATATTTCCTTTGGCCCTATAGTCCTCAAAGGGATCCGAAATATCTGTTCTCCGATTCTACAGAAATAAGGTTAGCAAAGAGATCCACGAAATACAGATGTAAGTCTGTGAGATGAATTAATAGAACACTAAGCAGTTTCTCAGAAAGCTTCTTTCCAGATTTCATCTGAGGATATTTCCTTTTTCACCATAGCCCACTATGGGCTTCCAAATATCACTTTGCCAATTCCACAAGAACTGTCTTAGCGAAAGGCTTCTTGAGGGGAAAGCTGTAACTCTGTGAGATGATTTCACAGAACACAAAGAAGTTTCTCAGAAAGCTTCTTTCTCTTTGTTATCGGAGGATATTTCCTTTGGCCCTATAGACTTCAAAGGGATCCGAAATATCTGTTCTCAGATTCCACAGAAATAAGGCTAGCAAAGAGATCCACGAAATACAGATGTAACTCTGTGAGATGAATTAACAGAACACTAAGCAGTTTCTCAGAAAGCTTCTTTCCAGATTTCATCTGAGGATATTTCCTTTTTCACCATAGCCCTCTATGGCTTCCAAATATAACTTTGCCAATTCCACAAGAACTGTCTTAGCGAAAGGCTTCTTGTGGGGAAAGCTGTAACTCTGTGAGATGATTTCACAGAACACAAAGAAGTTTCTCAGAAAGCTTCTTTCTCTTTGTTATCAGAGGATATTTCCTTTGGCCCTATAGTCTTCAAAGGGATCCGAAATATCTGTTCTCAGATTCCACAGAAATAAGGCTAGCAAAGAGATCCACGAAATACAGATGTAACTCTGTGAGATGAATTAACAGAACACTAAGCAGTTTCTCAGAAAGCTTCTTTCCAGATTTCATCTGAGGATATTTCCTTTTTCACCATAGCCCTCTATGGCTTTCATATATAACTTTGCCAATTCCACAAGAACTGTCTTAGCGAAAGGCTTCTTGAGGGCAAAGCTGTAACTCTGTGAGATGATTTCACAGAACACAAAGAAGTTTCTCAGAAAGCTTCTTTCTCTTTGTTATCTGAGGATATTTCCTTTGGCCCTATAGTCTTCACAGGGATCCGAAATATCTGTTCTCAGTTTCCACAGAAATAAGGCTAGCAAAGAGATCCACGAAATACAGATGTAACTCTGTGAGACGAATTAACACGACACTAAGCAGTTTCTCAGAAAGCTTCTTTCCAGATTTCATCTGAGAATATTTCCTTTTACACCATAGCCCTCTATGACTTCTAAATATCACTTTGCCAATTCCACAAGAACTGTCTTAGCGAAAGGCTTCTTGAGGAGAAAGCTGTAACTCTGTGAGATGATTTCAAAGAACACAAAGAAGTTTCTCAGAAAGCTTCTTTGTCTTTGTTATCGTAGGATATTTCCTTTGGCCCTATAGTCTTCACAGGGATCCGAAATATCTGTTCTCAGATTCCACAGAAATAAGTCTAGCAAAGAGATCCACGAAATACAGATGTAACTCTGTGAGATGAATTAACAGAACACTAAGCAGTTTCTCAGAAAGCTTCTTTCCAGATTTCATCTGAGGATATTTCCTTTTTCACCATAGCCCTCTATGGGCTTCCAAATATCACTTTCCCAATTCCACAAGAACTGTCTTAGCGAAAGGCTTCTTGAGGGGAAAGCTGTAACTCTGTGAGATGATTTCACAGAACACAAAGAAGTTTCTCAGAAAGCTTCTTTCTCTTTGTTATCGGAGGATATTTCCTTTGGCCCTATAGACTTCAAAGGGATCCGAAATATCTGTTCTCAGATTCCACAGAAATAAGGCTAGCAAAGAGATCCACGAAATACAGATGTAACTCTGTGAGATGAATTAACAGAACACTAAGCAGTTTCTCAGAAAGCTTCTTTCCAGATTTCATCTGAGGATATTTCCTTTTTCACCATAGCCCTCTATGGCTTCCAAATATAACTTTGCCAATTCCACAAGAACTGTCTTAGCGAAAGGCTTCTTGAGGGGAAAGCTGTAACTCTGTGAGATGATTTCACAGAACACAAAGAAGTTTCTCAGAAAGCTTCTTTCTCTTTGTTATCGGAGGATATTTCCTTTGGCCCTATAGTCTTCACAGGGATCCGAAATATCTGTTCTCAGTTTCCACAGAAATAAGGCTAGCAAAGAGATCCACGAAATACAGATGTAACTCTGTGAGATGAATTAACAGAACACTAAGCAGTTTCTCAGAAAGCTTCTTTCCAGATTTCATCTGAGGATATTTCCTTTTTCACCATAGCCCTCTATGGCTTCAAAATATAACTTTGCCAATTCCACAAGAACTGTCTTAGCGAAAGGCTACTTGAGGGGAAAGCTGTAAGTCTGTGAGATGATTTCACAGAACACAAAGAAGTTTCTCAGAAAGCTTCTTTCTCTTTGTTATCGGAGGATATTTCCTTTGGCCCTATAGTCTTCAAAGGGATCCGAAATATCTGTTCTCAGATTCCACAGAAATAAGGCTAGCAAAGAGATCCACGAAATACAGATGTAACTCTCTGAGATGAATTAACAGGACACTAAGCAGTTTCTAAGAAAGCTTCTTTCCAGATTTCATCTGAGGATATTTCCTTTTTCACCATAGCCCTCTATTGGCTTCCAAATATCACTTTGCCAATTCCACAAGAATTGTCTTAGCTAAAGGCTTCTTGAGGGGAAAGCTGTAACTCTGTGAGATGATTTCACAGAACACAAAGAAGTTTCTCAGAAAGCTTCTTTCTCTTTGTTATCGGAGGATATTTCCTTTGGCCCTATAGTCCTCAAAGGGATCCGAAATATCTGTTCTCCGATTCTACAGAAATAAGGTTAGCAAAGAGATCCACGAAATACAGATGTAAGTCTGTGAGATGAATTAACAGAACACTAAGCAGTTCCTCAGAAAGCTTCTTTCCAGATTTCATCTGAGGATATTTCCTTTTTCACCATAGCCCTCTATGGGCTTCCAAATATCACTTTGCCAATTCCACAAGAACTGTCTTAGCGAAAGGCTTCTTGAGGGGAAAGCTGTAACTCTGTGAGATGATTTCACAGAACACAAAGAAGTTTCTCAGAAAGCTTCTTTCTCTTTGTTATCGGAGGATATTTCCTTTGGCCCTATAGTCTTCAAAGGGATCCGAAATATCTGTTCTCAGATTCCACAGAAATAAGGCTAGCAAAGAGATCCACGAAATACAGATGTAACTCTCTGAGATGAATTAACAGAACACTAAGCAGTTTCTAAGAAAGCTTCTTTCCAGATTTCATCTGAGGATATTTCCTTTTTCACCATAGCCCTCTATGGGCTTCCAAATATCACTTTGCCAATTCCACAAGAACTGTCTTAGCGAAAGGCTTCTTGAGGGGAAAGCTGTAACTCTGTGAGATGATTTCACAGAACACAAAGAAGTTTCTCAGAAAGCTTCTTTGTCTTCGTTATCGGAGGATATTTCCTTTGGCCCTATAGTCTTCAAAGGGATCCGAAATATCTGTTCTCAGATTCCACAGAAATAAGGCTAGCAAAGAGATCCACGAAATACAGATGTAACTCTGTGAGATGAATTAACAGAACACTAAGCAGTTTCTCAGAAAGCTTCTTTCCAGATTTCATCTGAGGATATTTCCTTTTTCACCATAGCCCTCTAAGGGCTTCCAAATATCCCTTTGCCAATTCCTCAAGAACTGTCTTAGCGAAAGGCTTCTTGAGGGGAAAGCTGTAACTCTGTGAGATGATTTCACAGAACACAAAGAAGTTTCTCAGAAAGCTTCTTTGTCTTTGTTATCGGAGGATCTTTCCTTTGGCCCTATAGTCTTCAAAGGGATCCGAAATATCTGTTCTCAGATTCCACAGAAATAAGGCTAGCAAAGAGATCCACGAAATACAGATGTAACTCTGTGAGATGAATTAACAGAACACTAAGCAGTTTCTCAGAAAGCTTCTTTCCAGATTTCATCTGAGGATATTTCCTTTTTCACCATAGCCCTCTATGGCTTTCAAATATAACTTTTCCAATTCCACAAGAACTGTCTTATCGAAAGGCTTCTTGAGGGGAAAGCTGTAACTCTGTGAGATGATTTCACAGAACACAAAGAAGTTTCTCAGAAAGCTTCTTTGTCTTCGTTATCGGAGGATATTTCCTTTGGCCCTATAGTCTTCAAAGGGATCCGAAATATCTGTTCTCAGATTCCACAGAAATAAGGCTAGCAAAGAGATCCACGAAATACAGATGTAACTCTGTGAGATGAATTAACAGAACACTAAGCAGTTTCTCAGAAAGCTTCTTTCCAGATTTCATCTGAGGATATTTCCTTTTTCACCATAGCCCTCTAAGGGCTTCCAAATATCACTTTGCCAATTCCTCAAGAACTGTCTTAGCGAAAGGCTTCTTGAGGGGAAAGCTGTAACTCTGTGAGATGATTTCACAGAACACAAAGAAGTTTCTCAGAAAGCTTCTTTCTCTTTGTTATCGGAGGATATTTCCTTTGGCCCTATAATCTTCAAAGGGATCCGAAATATCTGTTCTCAGATTCCACAGAAATAAGGCCAGCAAAGAGATCCACGAAATACAGATGTAACTCTGTGAGATGAATTAACAGGACACTAAGCAGTTTCTAAGAAAGCTTCTTTCCAGATTTCATCTGAGGATATTTCCTTTTTCACCATAGCCCTCTATGGGCTTCCAAATATCACTTTGCCAATTCCACAAGAACTGTCTTAGCGAAAGGCTTCTTGAGGGGAAAGCTGTAACTCTGTGAGATGATTTCACAGAACATAAAGAAGTTTCTCAGAAAGCTTCTTTCTCTTTGTTATCGGAGGATATTTCCTTTGGCCCTATAGTCTTCAAAGGGATCCGAAACATCTGTTCTCAGATTCCACAGAAATAAGGCTAGCAAAGAGATCCACGAAATACAGATGTAACTCTGTGAGATGAATTAACAGGACACTAAGCAGTTTCTCAGAAAGCTTCTTTCCAGATTTCATCTGAGGATATTTAATTTTTCACCATAGCCCTCTATGGGCTTCCAAATATCACTTTGCCAATTCCACAAGAACTGTCTTAGCGAAAGGCTTCTTGAGGGGAAAGCTGTAACTCTGTGAGATGATTTCACCGAACACAAAGAAGTTTTTCAGAAAGCTTCTTTCCCTTTGTTATCGGAGGATATTTCCTTTGGCCCTATAGTCTTCAAAGGGATCCGAAATATCTGTTCTCAGATTCCACAGAAATAAGGCTAGGAAAGAGATCCACGAAATACAGATGTAACTCTGTGAGATGAATTAACAGAACACTAAGCAGTTTCTCAGAAAGCTTCTTTCCAGATTTCATCTGAGGATATTTCCTTTTTCACCATAGCCCTCTATGGCTTCCAAATATCACTTTGCCAATTCCACAAGAACTGTCTTAGCGAAAGGCGACTTGAGGGGAAAGCTGTAACTCTGTGAGATGATTTCACAGAACACAAAGAAGTTTCTCAGAAAGCTTCTTTCTCTTTGTTATCGGAGGATATTTCCTTTGGCCCTATAGTCCTCAAAGGGATCCGAAATATCTGTTCTCCGATTCTACAGAAATAAGGTTAGCAAAGAGATCCACGAAATACAGATGTAAGTCTGTGAGATGAATTAATAGAACACTAAGCAGTTTCTCAGAAAGCTTCTTTCCAGATTTCATGTGAGGATATTTCCTTTTTCACCATAGCCCACTATGGGCTTCCAAATATCACTTTGCCAATTCCACAAGAACTGTCTTAGCGAAAGGCTTCTTGAGGGGAAAGCTGTAACTCTGTGAGATGATTTCACAGAACACAAAGAAGTTTCTCAGAAAGCTTCTTTCTCTTTGTTATCGGAGGATATTTCCTTTGGCCCTATAGTCTTCAAAGGGATCCGAAATATCTGTTCTCAGATTCCACAGAAATAAGGCTAGCAAAGAGATCCACGAAATACAGATGTAACTCTCTGAGATGAATTAACAGAACACTAAGCAGTTTCTAAGAAAGCTTCTTTCCAGATTTCATCTGAGGATATTTCCTTTTTCACCATAGCCCTCTATTGGCTTCCAAATATCACTTTGCCAATTCCACAAGAACTGTCTTAGCGAAAGGCTTCTTGAGGGGAAAGCTGTAACTCTGTGAGATGATTTCACAGAACACAAAGAAGTTTCTCAGAAAGCTTCTTTCTCTTTGTTATCGGAGGATATTTCCTTTGGCCCTATAGTCCTCAAAGGGATCCGAAATATCTGTTCTCCGATTCTACAGAAATAAGGTTAGCAAAGAGATCCACGAAATACAGATGTAAGTCTGTGAGATGAATTAATAGAACACTAAGCAGTTTCTCAGAAAGCTTCTTTCCAGATTTCATCTGAGGATATTTCCTTTTTCACCATAGCCCACTATGGGCTTCCAAATATCACTTTGCCAATTCCACAAGAACTGTCTTAGCGAAAGGCTTCTTGAGGGGAAAGCTGTAACTCTGTGAGATGATTTCACAGAACACAAAGAAGTTTCTCAGAAAGCTTCTTTCTCTTTGTTATCGGAGGATATTTCCTTTGGCCCTATAGTCTTCAAAGGGATCCGAAATATCTGTTCTCAGATTCCACAGAAATAAGGCTAGCAAAGAGATCCACGAAATACAGATGTAACTCTCTGAGATGAATTAACAGAACACTAAGCAGTTTCACAGAAAGCTTCTTTCCAGATTTCATCTGAGGATATTTCCTTTTTCACCATAGCCCTCTATGGGCTTCCAAATATCACTTTGCCAATTCCACAAGAACTGTCTTAGCGAAAGGCTTCTTGAGGGGAAAGCTGTAACTCTGTGAGATGATTTCACAGAACACAAAGAAGTTTCTCAGAAAGCTTCTTTCTCTTTGTTATCGGAGGATATTTCCTTTGGCCCTATAGACTTCAAAGGGATCCGAAATATCTGTTCTCAGATTCCAGAGAAATAAGGCTAGCAAAGAAATCCACGAAATACAGATGTAAGTCTGTGAGATGAATTAACAGAACACTAAGCAGTTTCTCAGAAAGCTTCTTTCCAGATTTCGTCTGAGGATATTTCCTTTTTCACCATAGCCCTCTATGGGCTTCCAAATATCACTTTCCCAATTCCACAAGAACTGTCTTAGCGAAAGGCTTCTTGAGGGGAAAGCTGTAACTCTGTGAGATGATTTCACAGAACACAAAGAAGTTTCTCAGAAAGCTTCTTTCTCTTTGTTATCGGAGGATATTTCCTTTGGCCCTATAGTCCTCAAAGGGATCCGAAATATCTGTTCTCCGATTCTACAGAAATAAGGTTAGCAAAGAGATCCACGAAATACAGATGTAAGTCTGTGAGATGAATTAATAGAACACTAAGCAGTTTCTCAGAAAGCTTCTTTCCAGATTTCATCTGAGGATATTTCCTTTTTCACCATAGCCCACTATGGGTTTCCAAATATCACTTTGCCAATTCCACAAGAACTGTCTTAGCGAAAGGCTTCTTGAGGGGAAAGCTGTAACTCTGTGAGATGATTTCACAGAACACAAAGAAGTTTCTCAGAAAGCTTCTTTCTCTTTGTTATCGGAGGATATTTCCTTTGGCCCTATAGTCTTCAAAGGGATCCGAAATATCTGTTCTCAGATTCCACAGAAATAAGGCTAGCAAAGAGATCCACGAAATACAGATGTAACTCTGTGAGATGAATTAACAGAACACTAAGCAGTTTCTCAGAAAGCTTCTTTCCAGATTTCATCTGAGGATATTTCCTTTTTCACCATAGCCCTCTAAGGGCTTCCAAATATCCCTTTGCCAATTCCTCAAGAACTGTCTTAGCGAAAGGCTTCTTGAGGGGAAAGCTGTAACTCTGTGAGATGATTTCACAGAACACAAAGAAGTTTCTCAGAAAGCTTCTTTGTCTTTGTTATCGGAGGATCTTTCCTTTGGCCCTATAGTCTTCAAAGGGATCCGAAATATCTGTTCTCAGATTCCACAGAAATAAGGCTAGCAAAGAGATCCACGAAATACAGATGTAACTCTGTGAGATGAATTAACAGAACACTAAGCAGTTTCTCAGAAAGCTTCTTTCCAGATTTCATCTGAGGATATTTCCTTTTTCACCATAGCCCTCTATGGCTTTCAAATATAACTTTTCCAATTCCACAAGAACTGTCTTAGCGAAAGGCTTCTTGAGGGGAAAGCTGTAACTCTGTGAGATGATTTCACAGAACACAAAGAAGTTTCTCAGAAAGCTTCTTTCTCTTTGTTATCGGAGGATATTTCCTTTGGCCCTATAGTCTTCACAGGGATCCGAAATATCTGTTCTCAGTTTCCACAGAAATAAGGCTAGCAAAGAGATCCACGAAATACAGATGTAACTCTGTGAGATGAATTAACAGAACACTAAGCAGTTTCTCAGAAAGCTTCTTTCCAGATTTCATCTGAGGATATTTCCTTTTTCACCATAGCCCTCTATGGGCTTCCAAATATCACTTTGCCAATTCCACAAGAACTGTCTTAGCGAAAGGCTTCTTGAGGGGAAAGCTGTAACTCTGTGAGATGATTTCACAGAACACAAAGAAGTTTCTCAGGAAGCTTCTTTGTCTTCGTTATCGGAGGATATTTCCTTTGGCCCTATAGTCTTCAAAGGGATCCGAAATATCTGTTCTCAGATTCCACAGAAATAAGGCTAGCAAAGAGATCCACGAAATACAGATGTAACTCTGTGAGATGAATTAACAGAACACTAAGCAGTTTCTCAGAAAGCTTCTTTCCAGATTTCATCTGAGGATATTTCCTTTTTCACCATAGCCCTCTAAGGGCTTCCAAATATCCCTTTGCCAATTCCTCAAGAACTGTCTTAGCGAAAGGCTTCTTGAGGGGAAAGCTGTAACTCTGTGAGATGATTTCACAGAACACAAAGAAGTTTCTCAGAAAGCTTCTTTCTCTTTGTTATCGGAGGATATTTCCTTTGGCCCTATAATCTTCAAAGGGATCCGAAATATCTGTTCTCAGATTCCACAGAAATAAGGCCAGCCAAGAGATCCACGAAATACAGATGTAACTCTGTGAGATGAATTAACAGGACACTAAGCAGTTTCTAAGAAAGCTTCTTTCCAGATTTCATCTGAGGATATTTCCTTTTTCACCATAGCCCTCTATGGGCTTCCAAATATCACTTTGCCAATTCCACAAGAACTGTCTTAGCGAAAGGCTTCTTGAGGGGAAAGCTGTAACTCTGTGAGATGATTTCACAGAACATAAAGAAGTTTCTCAGAAAGCTTCTTTCTCTTTGTTATCGGAGGATATTTCCTTTGGCCCTATAGTCTTCAAAGGGATCCGAAACATCTGTTCTCAGATTCCACAGAAATAAGGCTAGCAAAGAGATCCACGAAATACAGATGTAACTCTGTGAGATGAATTAACAGGACACTAAGCAGTTTCTCAGAAAGCTTCTTTCCAGATTTCATCTGAGGATATTTAATTTTTCACCATAGCCCTCTATGGGCTTCCAAATATCACTTTGCCAATTCCACAAGAACTGTCTTAGCGAAAGGCTTCTTGAGGGGAAAGCTGTAACTCTGTGAGATGATTTCACCGAACACAAAGAAGTTTTTCAGAAAGCTTCTTTCCCTTTGTTATCGGAGGATATTTCCTTTGGCCCTATAGTCTTCAAAGGGATCCGAAATATCTGTTCTCAGATTCCACAGAAATAAGGCTAGGAAAGAGATCCACGAAATACAGATGTAACTCTGTGAGATGAATTAACAGAACACTAAGCAGTTTCTCAGAAAGCTTCTTTCCAGATTTCATCTGAGGATATTTCCTTTTTCACCATAGCCCTCTATGGCTTCCAAATATAACTTTGCCAATTCCACAAGAACTGTCTTAGCGAAAGGCGACTTGAGGGGAAAGCTGTAACTCTGTGAGATGATTTCACAGAACACAAAGAAGTTTCTCAGAAAGCTTCTTTCTCTTTGTTATCGGAGGATATTTCCTTTGGCCCTATAGTCCTCAAAGGGATCCGAAATATCTGTTCTCCGATTCTACAGAAATAAGGTTAGCAAAGAGATCCACGAAATACAGATGTAAGTCTGTGAGATGAATTAATAGAACACTAAGCAGTTTCTCAGAAAGCTTCTTTCCAGATTTCATGTGAGGATATTTCCTTTTTCACCATAGCCCACTATGGGCTTCCAAATATCACTTTGCCAATTCCACAAGAACTGTCTTAGCGAAAGGCTTCTTGAGGGGAAAGCTGTAACTCTGTGAGATGATTTCACAGAACACAAAGAAGTTTCTCAGAAAGCTTCTTTCTCTTTGTTATCGGAGGATATTTCCTTTGGCCCTATAGTCTTCAAAGGGATCCGAAATATCTGTTCTCAGATTCCACAGAAATAAGGCTAGCAAAGAGATCCACGAAATACAGATGTAACTCTCTGAGATGAATTAACAGAACACTAAGCAGTTTCTAAGAAAGCTTCTTTCCAGATTTCATCTGAGGATATTTCCTTTTTCACCATAGCCCTCTATTGGCTTCCAAATATCACTTTGCCAATTCCACAAGAACTGTCTTAGCGAAAGGCTTCTTGAGGGGAAAGCTGTAACTCTGTGAGATGATTTCACAGAACACAAAGAAGTTTCTCAGAAAGCTTCTTTCTCTTTGTTATCGGAGGATATTTCCTTTGGCCCTATAGTCCTCAAAGGGATCCGAAATATCTGTTCTCCGATTCTACAGAAATAAGGTTAGCAAAGAGATCCACGAAATACAGATGTAAGTCTGTGAGATGAATTAATAGAACACTAAGCAGTTTCTCAGAAAGCTTCTTTCCAGATTTCATCTGAGGATATTTCCTTTTTCACCATAGCCCACTATGGGCTTCCAAATATCACTTTGCCAATTCCACAAGAACTGTCTTAGCGAAAGGCTTCTTGAGGGGAAAGCTGTAACTCTGTGAGATGATTTCACAGAACACAAAGAAGTTTCTCAGAAAGCTTCTTTCTCTTTGTTATCGGAGGATATTTCCTTTGGCCCTATAGTCTTCAAAGGGATCCGAAATATCTGTTCTCAGATTCCACAGAAATAAGGCTAGCAAAGAGATCCACGAAATACAGATGTAACTCTCTGAGATGAATTAACAGAACACTAAGCAGTTTCACAGAAAGCTTCTTTCCAGATTTCATCTGAGGATATTTCCTTTTTCACCATAGCCCTCTATGGGCTTCCAAATATCACTTTGCCAATTCCACAAGAACTGTCTTAGCGAAAGGCTTCTTGAGGGGAAAGCTGTAACTCTGTGAGATGATTTCACAGAACACAAAGAAGTTTCTCAGAAAGCTTCTTTCTCTTTGTTATCGGAGGATATTTCCTTTGGCCCTATAGACTTCAAAGGGATCCGAAATATCTGTTCTCAGATTCCAGAGAAATAAGGCTAGCAAAGAAATCCACGAAATACAGATGTAAGTCTGTGAGATGAATTAACAGAACACTAAGCAGTTTCTCAGAAAGCTTCTTTCCAGATTTCGTCTGAGGATATTTCCTTTTTCACCATAGCCCTCTATGGGCTTCCAAATATCACTTTCCCAATTCCACAAGAACTGTCTTAGCGAAAGGCTTCTTGAGGGGAAAGCTGTAACTCTGTGAGATGATTTCACAGAACACAAAGAAGTTTCTCAGAAAGCTTCTTTCTCTTTGTTATCGGAGGATATTTCCTTTGGCCCTATAGTCCTCAAAGGGATCCGAAATATCTGTTCTCCGATTCTACAGAAATAAGGTTAGCAAAGAGATCCACGAAATACAGATGTAACTCTGTGAGATGAATTAATAGAACACTAAGCAGTTTCTCAGAAAGCTTCTTTCCAGATTTCATCTGAGGATATTTCCTTTTTCACCATAGCCCTCTATGGGCTTCCAAATATCACTTTGCCAATTCCACAAGAACTGTCTTAGCGAAAGGCTTCTTGAGGGGAAAGCTGTAACTCTGTGAGATGATTTCACAGAACACAAAGAAGTTTCTCAGAAAGCTTCTTTCTCTTTGTTATCGGAGGATATTTCCTTTGGCCCTATAGTCTTCAAAGGGATCCGAAATATCTGTTCTCAGATTCCACAGAAATAAGGCTAGCAAAGAGATCCACGAAATACAGATGTAACTCTCTGAGATGAATTAACAGAACACTAAGCAGTTTCTAAGAAAGCTTCTTTCCAGATTTCATCTGAGGATATTTCCTTTTTCACCATAGCCCTCTATTGGCTTCCAAATATCACTTTGCCAATTCCACAAGAACTGTCTTAGCGAAAGGCTTCTTGAGGGGAAAGCTGTAACTCTGTGAGATGATTTCACAGAACACAAAGAAGTTTCTCAGAAAGCTTCTTTCTCTTTGTTATCGGAGGATATTTCCTTTGGCCCTATAGTCCTCAAAGGGATCCGAAATATCTGTTCTCCGATTCTACAGAAATAAGGTTAGCAAAGAGATCCACGAAATACAGATGTAAGTCTGTGAGATGAATTAATAGAACACTAAGCAGTTTCTCAGAAAGCTTCTTTCCAGATTTCATCTGAGGATATTTCCTTTTTCACCATAGCCCACTATGGGCTTCCAAATATCACTTTGCCAATTCCACAAGAACTGTCTTAGCGAAAGGCTTCTTGAGGGGAAAGCTGTAACTCTGTGAGATGATTTCACAGAACACAAAGAAGTTTCTCAGAAAGCTTCTTTCTCTTTGTTATCGGAGGATATTTCCTTTGGCCCTATAGTCTTCAAAGGGATCCGAAATATCTGTTCTCAGATTCCACAGAAATAAAGCTAGCAAAGAGATCCACGAAATACAGATGTAACTCTCTGAGATGAATTAACAGAACACTAAGCAGTTTCACAGAAAGCTTCTTTCCAGATTTCATCTGAGGATATTTCCTTTTTCACCATAGCCCTCTATGGGCTTCCAAATATCACTTTGCCAATTCCACAAGAACTGTCTTAGCGAAAGGCTTCTTGAGGGGAAAGCTGTAACTCTGTGAGATGATTTCACAGAACACAAAGAAGTTTCTCAGAAAGCTTCTTTCTCTTTGTTATCGGAGGATATTTCCTTTGGCCCTATAGACTTTAAAGGGATCCGAAATATCTGTTCTCAGATTCCAGAGAAATAAGGCTAGCAAAGAAATCCACGAAATACAGATGTAAGTCTGTGAGATGAATTAACAGAACACTAAGCAGTTTCTCAGAAAGCTTCTTTCCAGATTTCGTCTGAGGATATTTCCTTTTTCACCATAGCCCTCTATGGGCTTCCAAATATCACTTTCCCAATTCCACAAGAACTGTCTTAGCGAAAGGCTTCTTGAGGGGAAAGCTGTAACTCTGTGAGATGATTTCACAGAACACAAAGAAGTTTCTCAGAAAGCTTCTTTCTCTTTGTTATCGGAGGATATTTCCTTTGGCCCTATAGTCCTCAAAGGGATCCGAAATATCTGTTCTCCGATTCTACAGAAATAAGGTTAGCAAAGAGATCCACGAAATACAGATGTAAGTCTGTGAGATGAATTAATAGAACACTAAGCAGTTTCTCAGAAAGCTTCTTTCCAGATTTCATCTGAGGATATTTCCTTTTTCACCATAGCCCACTATGGGCTTCCAAATATCACTTTGCCAATTCCACAAGAACTGTCTTAGCGAAAGGCTTCTTGAGGGGAAAGCTGTAACTCTGTGAGATGATTTCACAGAACACAAAGAAGTTTCTCAGAAAGCTTCTTTCTCTTTGTTATCGGAGGATATTTCCTTTGGCCCTATAGTCTTCAAAGGGATCCGAAATATCTGTTCTCAGATTCCACAGAAATAAGGCTAGCAAAGAGATCCACGAAATACAGATGTAACTCTCTGAGATGAATTAACAGAACACTAAGCAGTTTCACAGAAAGCTTCTTTCCAGATTTCATCTGAGGATATTTCCTTTTGCACCATAGCCCTCTATTGGCTTCCAATTATCACTTTGCCAATTCCACAAGAACTGTCTTAGCGAAAGGCTTCTTGAGGGGAAAGCTGTAACTCTGTGAGATGATTTCACAGAACACAAAGAAGTTTCTCAGAAAGCTTCTTTCTCTTTGTTATCGGAGGATATTTCCTTTGGCCCTATAGTCCTCAAAGGGATCCGAAATATCTGTTCTCCGATTCTACAGAAATAAGGTTAGCAAAGAGATCCACGAAATACAGATGTAAGTCTGTGAGATGAATTAATAGAACACTAAGCAGTTTCTCAGAAAGCTTCTTTCCAGATTTCATCTGAGGATATTTCCTTTTTCACCATAGCCCACTATGGGCTTCCAAATATCACTTTGCCAATTCCACAAGAACTGTCTTAGCGAAAGGCTTCTTGAGGGGAAAGCTGTAACTCTGTGAGATGATTTCACAGAACACAAAGAAGTTTCTCAGAAAGCTTCTTTCTCTTTGTTATCGGAGGATATTTCCTTTGGCCCTATAGTCTTCAAAGGGATCCGAAATATCTGTTCTCAGATTCCACAGAAATAAGGCTAGCAAAGAGATCCACGAAATACAGATGTAACTCTCTGAGATGAATTAACAGAACACTAAGCAGTTTCACAGAAAGCTTCTTTCCAGATTTCATCTGAGGATATTTCCTTTTTCACCATAGCCCTCTATGGGCTTCCAAATATCACTTTGCCAATTCCACAAGAACTGTCTTAGCGAAAGGCTTCTTGAGGGGAAAGCTGTAACTCTGTGAGATGATTTCACAGAACACAAAGAAGTTTCTCAGAAAGCTTCTTTCTCTTTGTTATCGGAGGATATTTCCTTTGGCCCTATAGACTTCAAAGGGATCCGAAATATCTGTTCTCAGATTCCAGAGAAATAAGGCTAGCAAAGAAATCCACGAAATATAGATGTAAGTCTGTGAGATGAATTAACAGAACACTAAGCAGTTTCTCAGAAAGCTTCTTTCCAGATTTCGTCTGAGGATATTTCCTTTTTCACCATAGCCCTCTATGGGCTTCCAAATATCACTTTCCCAATTCCACAAGAACTGTCTTAGCGAAAGGCTTCTTGAGGGGAAAGCTGTAACTCTGTGAGATGATTTCACAGAACACAAAGAAGTTTCTCAGAAAGCTTCTTTCTCTTTGTTATCGGAGGATATTTCCTTTGGCCCTATAGTCCTCAAAGGGATCCGAAATATCTGTTCTCCGATTCTACAGAAATAAGGTTAGCAAAGAGATCCACGAAATACAGATGTAAGTCTGTGAGATGAATTAATAGAACACTAAGCAGTTTCTCAGAAAGCTTCTTTCCAGATTTCATCTGAGGATATTTCCTTTTTCACCATAGCCCACTATGGGTTTCCAAATATCACTTTGCCAATTCCACAAGAACTGTCTTAGCGAAAGGCTTCTTGAGGGGAAAGCTGTAACTCTGTGAGATGATTTCACAGAACACAAAGAAGTTTCTCAGAAAGCTTCTTTCTCTTTGTTATCGGAGGATATTTCCTTTGGCCCTATAGTCTTCAAAGGGATCCGAAATATCTGTTCTCAGATTCCACAGAAATAAGGCTAGCAAAGAGATCCACGAAATACAGATGTAACTCTGTGAGATGAATTAACAGAACACTAAGCAGTTTCTCAGAAAGCTTCTTTCCAGATTTCATCTGAGGATATTTCCTTTTTCACCATAGCCCTCTAAGGGCTTCCAAATATCCCTTTGCCAATTCCTCAAGAACTGTCTTAGCGAAAGGCTTCTTGAGGGGAAAGCTGTAACTCTGTGAGATGATTTCACAGAACACAAAGAAGTTTCTCAGAAAGCTTCTTTGTCTTTGTTATCGGAGGATCTTTCCTTTGGCCCTATAGTCTTCAAAGGGATCCGAAATATCTGTTCTCAGATTCCACAGAAATAAGGCTAGCAAAGAGATCCACGAAATACAGATGTAACTCTGTGAGATGAATTAACAGAACACTAAGCAGTTTCTCAGAAAGCTTCTTTCCAGATTTCATCTGAGGATATTTCCTTTTTCACCATAGCCCTCTATGGCTTTCAAATATAACTTTTCCAATTCCACAAGAACTGTCTTAGCGAAAGGCTTCTTGAGGGGAAAGCTGTAACTCTGTGAGATGATTTCACAGAACACAAAGAAGTTTCTCAGAAAGCTTCTTTCTCTTTGTTATCGGAGGATATTTCCTTTGGCCCTATAGTCTTCACAGGGATCCGAAATATCTGTTCTCAGTTTCCACAGAAATAAGGCTAGCAAAGAGATCCACGAAATACAGATGTAACTCTGTGAGATGAATTAACAGAACACTAAGCAGTTTCTCAGAAAGCTTCTTTCCAGATTTCATCTGAGGATATTTCCTTTTTCACCATAGCCCTCTATGGGCTTCCAAATATCACTTTGCCAATTCCACAAGAACTGTCTTAGCGAAAGGCTTCTTGAGGGGAAAGCTGTAACTCTGTGAGATGATTTCACAGAACACAAAGAAGTTTCTCAGGAAGCTTCTTTGTCTTCGTTATCGGAGGATATTTCCTTTGGCCCTATAGTCTTCAAAGGGATCCGAAATATCTGTTCTCAGATTCCACAGAAATAAGGCTAGCAAAGAGATCCACGAAATACAGATGTAACTCTGTGAGATGAATTAACAGAACACTAAGCAGTTTCTCAGAAAGCTTCTTTCCAGATTTCATCTGAGGATATTTCCTTTTTCACCATAGCCCTCTAAGGGCTTCCAAATATCCCTTTGCCAATTCCTCAAGAACTGTCTTAGCGAAAGGCTTCTTGAGGGGAAAGCTGTAACTCTGTGAGATGATTTCACAGAACACAAAGAAGTTTCTCAGAAAGCTTCTTTCTCTTTGTTATCGGAGGATATTTCCTTTGGCCCTATAATCTTCAAAGGGATCCGAAATATCTGTTCTCAGATTCCACAGAAATAAGGCCAGCAAAGAGATCCACGAAATACAGATGTAACTCTGTGAGATGAATTAACAGGACACTAAGCAGTTTCTAAGAAAGCTTCTTTCCAGATTTCATCTGAGGATATTTCCTTTTTCACCATAGCCCTCTATGGGCTTCCAAATATCACTTTGCCAATTCCACAAGAACTGTCTTAGCGAAAGGCTTCTTGAGGGGAAAGCTGTAACTCTGTGAGATGATTTCACAGAACATAAAGAAGTTTCTCAGAAAGCTTCTTTCTCTTTGTTATCGGAGGATATTTCCTTTGGCCCTATAGTCTTCAAAGGGATCCGAAACATCTGTTCTCAGATTCCACAGAAATAAGGCTAGCAAAGAGATCCACGAAATACAGATGTAACTCTGTGAGATGAATTAACAGGACACTAAGCAGTTTCTCAGAAAGCTTCTTTCCAGATTTCATCTGAGGATATTTAATTTTTCACCATAGCCCTCTATGGGCTTCCAAATATCACTTTGCCAATTCCACAAGAACTGTCTTAGCGAAAGGCTTCTTGAGGGGAAAGCTGTAACTCTGTGAGATGATTTCACCGAACACAAAGAAGTTTTTCAGAAAGCTTCTTTCCCTTTGTTATCGGAGGATATTTCCTTTGGCCCTATAGTCTTCAAAGGGATCCGAAATATCTGTTCTCAGATTCCACAGAAATAAGGCTAGGAAAGAGATCCACGAAATACAGATGTAACTCTGTGAGATGAATTAACAGAACACTAAGCAGTTTCTCAGAAAGCTTCTTTCCAGATTTCATCTGAGGATATTTCCTTTTTCACCATAGCCCTCTATGGCTTCCAAATATAACTTTGCCAATTCCACAAGAACTGTCTTAGCGAAAGGCGACTTGAGGGGAAAGCTGTAACTCTGTGAGATGATTTCACAGAACACAAAGAAGTTTCTCAGAAAGCTTCTTTCTCTTTGTTATCGGAGGATATTTCCTTTGGCCCTATAGTCCTCAAAGGGATCCGAAATATCTGTTCTCCGATTCTACAGAAATAAGGTTAGCAAAGAGATCCACGAAATACAGATGTAAGTCTGTGAGATGAATTAATAGAACACTAAGCAGTTTCTCAGAAAGCTTCTTTCCAGATTTCATCTGAGGATATTTCCTTTTTCACCATAGCCCACTATGGGCTTCCAAATATCACTTTGCCAATTCCACAAGAACTGTCTTAGCGAAAGGCTTCTTGAGGGGAAAGCTGTAACTCTGTGAGATGATTTCACAGAACACAAAGAAGTTTCTCAGAAAGCTTCTTTCTCTTTGTTATCGGAGGATATTTCCTTTGGCCCTATAGTCTTCAAAGGGATCCGAAATATCTGTTCTCAGATTCCACAGAAATAAGGCTAGCAAAGAGATCCACGAAATACAGATGTAACTCTCTGAGATGAATTAACAGAACACTAAGCAGTTTCTAAGAAAGCTTCTTTCCAGATTTCATCTGAGGATATTTCCTTTTTCACCATAGCCCTCTATTGGCTTCCAAATATCACTTTGCCAATTCCACAAGAACTGTCTTAGCGAAAGGCTTCTTGAGGGGAAAGCTGTAACTCTGTGAGATGATTTCACAGAACACAAAGAAGTTTCTCAGAAAGCTTCTTTCTCTTTGTTATCGGAGGATATTTCCTTTGGCCCTATAGTCCTCAAAGGGATCCGAAATATCTGTTCTCCGATTCTACAGAAATAAGGTTAGCAAAGAGATCCACGAAATACAGATGTAAGTCTGTGAGATGAATTAATAGAACACTAAGCAGTTTCTCAGAAAGCTTCTTTCCAGATTTCATCTGAGGATATTTCCTTTTTCACCATAGCCCACTATGGGCTTCCAAATATCACTTTGCCAATTCCACAAGAACTGTCTTAGCGAAAGGCTTCTTGAGGGGAAAGCTGTAACTCTGTGAGATGATTTCACAGAACACAAAGAAGTTTCTCAGAAAGCTTCTTTCTCTTTGTTATCGGAGGATATTTCCTTTGGCCCTATAGTCTTCAAAGGGATCCGAAATATCTGTTCTCAGATTCCACAGAAATAAGGCTAGCAAAGAGATCCACGAAATACAGATGTAACTCTCTGAGATGAATTAACAGAACACTAAGCAGTTTCACAGAAAGCTTCTTTCCAGATTTCATCTGAGGATATTTCCTTTTTCACCATAGCCCTCTATGGGCTTCCAAATATCACTTTGCCAATTCCACAAGAACTGTCTTAGCGAAAGGCTTCTTGAGGGGAAAGCTGTAACTCTGTGAGATGATTTCACAGAACACAAAGAAGTTTCTCAGAAAGCTTCTTTCTCTTTGTTATCGGAGGATATTTCCTTTGGCCCTATAGACTTCAAAGGGATCCGAAATATCTGTTCTCAGATTCCAGAGAAATAAGGCTAGCAAAGAAATCCACGAAATACAGATGTAAGTCTGTGAGATGAATTAACAGAACACTAAGCAGTTTCTCAGAAAGCTTCTTTCCAGATTTCGTCTGAGGATATTTCCTTTTTCACCATAGCCCTCTATGGGCTTCCAAATATCACTTTCCCAATTCCACAAGAACTGTCTTAGCGAAAGGCTTCTTGAGGGGAAAGCTGTAACTCTGTGAGATGATTTCACAGAACACAAAGAAGTTTCTCAGAAAGCTTCTTTCTCTTTGTTATCGGAGGATATTTCCTTTGGCCCTATAGTCCTCAAAGGGATCCGAAATATCTGTTCTCCGATTCTACAGAAATAAGGTTAGCAAAGAGATCCACGAAATACAGATGTAACTCTGTGAGATGAATTAATAGAACACTAAGCAGTTTCTCAGAAAGCTTCTTTCCAGATTTCATCTGAGGATATTTCCTTTTTCACCATAGCCCTCTATGGGCTTCCAAATATCACTTTGCCAATTCCACAAGAACTGTCTTAGCGAAAGGCTTCTTGAGGGGAAAGCTGTAACTCTGTGAGATGATTTCACAGAACACAAAGAAGTTTCTCAGAAAGCTTCTTTCTCTTTGTTATCGGAGGATATTTCCTTTGGCCCTATAGTCTTCAAAGGGATCCGAAATATCTGTTCTCAGATTCCACAGAAATAAGGCTAGCAAAGAGATCCACGAAATACAGATGTAACTCTCTGAGATGAATTAACAGAACACTAAGCAGTTTCTAAGAAAGCTTCTTTCCAGATTTCATCTGAGGATATTTCCTTTTTCACCATAGCCCTCTATTGGCTTCCAAATATCACTTTGCCAATTCCACAAGAACTGTCTTAGCGAAAGGCTTCTTGAGGGGAAA
Organism: Macaca nemestrina; assembly: GCF_043159975.1. NCBI lineage: Eukaryota > Metazoa > Chordata > Mammalia > Primates > Cercopithecidae > Macaca > Macaca nemestrina. Next base: position 55,647,159 of record NC_092129.1, on the reverse strand, counting down.
GCTGTAACTCTGTGAGATGATTTCACAGAACACAAAGAAGTTTCTCAGAAAGCTTCTTTCTCTTTGTTATCGGAGGATATTTCCTTTGGCCCTATAGTCCTCAAAGGGATCCGAAATATCTGTTCTCCGATTCTACAGAAATAAGGTTAGCAAAGAGATCCACGAAATACAGATGTAAGTCTGTGAGATGAATTAATAGAACACTAAGCAGTTTCTCAGAAAGCTTCTTTCCAGATTTCATCTGAGGATATTTCCTTTTTCACCATAGCCCACTATGGGCTTCCAAATATCACTTTGCCAATTCCACAAGAACTGTCTTAGCGAAAGGCTTCTTGAGGGGAAAGCTGTAACTCTGTGAGATGATTTCACAGAACACAAAGAAGTTTCTCAGAAAGCTTCTTTCTCTTTGTTATCGGAGGATATTTCCTTTGGCCCTATAGTCTTCAAAGGGATCCGAAATATCTGTTCTCAGATTCCACAGAAATAAAGCTAGCAAAGAGATCCACGAAATACAGATGTAACTCTCTGAGATGAATTAACAGAACACTAAGCAGTTTCACAGAAAGCTTCTTTCCAGATTTCATCTGAGGATATTTCCTTTTTCACCATAGCCCTCTATGGGCTTCCAAATATCACTTTGCCAATTCCACAAGAACTGTCTTAGCGAAAGGCTTCTTGAGGGGAAAGCTGTAACTCTGTGAGATGATTTCACAGAACACAAAGAAGTTTCTCAGAAAGCTTCTTTCTCTTTGTTATCGGAGGATATTTCCTTTGGCCCTATAGACTTTAAAGGGATCCGAAATATCTGTTCTCAGATTCCAGAGAAATAAGGCTAGCAAAGAAATCCACGAAATACAGATGTAAGTCTGTGAGATGAATTAACAGAACACTAAGCAGTTTCTCAGAAAGCTTCTTTCCAGATTTCGTCTGAGGATATTTCCTTTTTCACCATAGCCCTCTATGGGCTTCCAAATATCACTTTCCCAATTCCACAAGAACTGTCTTAGCGAAAGGCTTCTTGAGGGGAAAGCTGTAACTCTGTGAGATGATTTCACAGAACACAAAGAAGTTTCTCAGAAAGCTTCTTTCTCTTTGTTATCGGAGGATATTTCCTTTGGCCCTATAGTCCTCAAAGGGATCCGAAATATCTGTTCTCCGATTCTACAGAAATAAGGTTAGCAAAGAGATCCACGAAATACAGATGTAAGTCTGTGAGATGAATTAATAGAACACTAAGCAGTTTCTCAGAAAGCTTCTTTCCAGATTTCATCTGAGGATATTTCCTTTTTCACCATAGCCCACTATGGGCTTCCAAATATCACTTTGCCAATTCCACAAGAACTGTCTTAGCGAAAGGCTTCTTGAGGGGAAAGCTGTAACTCTGTGAGATGATTTCACAGAACACAAAGAAGTTTCTCAGAAAGCTTCTTTCTCTTTGTTATCGGAGGATATTTCCTTTGGCCCTATAGTCTTCAAAGGGATCCGAAATATCTGTTCTCAGATTCCACAGAAATAAGGCTAGCAAAGAGATCCACGAAATACAGATGTAACTCTCTGAGATGAATTAACAGAACACTAAGCAGTTTCACAGAAAGCTTCTTTCCAGATTTCATCTGAGGATATTTCCTTTTGCACCATAGCCCTCTATTGGCTTCCAATTATCACTTTGCCAATTCCACAAGAACTGTCTTAGCGAAAGGCTTCTTGAGGGGAAAGCTGTAACTCTGTGAGATGATTTCACAGAACACAAAGAAGTTTCTCAGAAAGCTTCTTTCTCTTTGTTATCGGAGGATATTTCCTTTGGCCCTATAGTCCTCAAAGGGATCCGAAATATCTGTTCTCCGATTCTACAGAAATAAGGTTAGCAAAGAGATCCACGAAATACAGATGTAAGTCTGTGAGATGAATTAATAGAACACTAAGCAGTTTCTCAGAAAGCTTCTTTCCAGATTTCATCTGAGGATATTTCCTTTTTCACCATAGCCCACTATGGGCTTCCAAATATCACTTTGCCAATTCCACAAGAACTGTCTTAGCGAAAGGCTTCTTGAGGGGAAAGCTGTAACTCTGTGAGATGATTTCACAGAACACAAAGAAGTTTCTCAGAAAGCTTCTTTCTCTTTGTTATCGGAGGATATTTCCTTTGGCCCTATAGTCTTCAAAGGGATCCGAAATATCTGTTCTCAGATTCCACAGAAATAAGGCTAGCAAAGAGATCCACGAAATACAGATGTAACTCTCTGAGATGAATTAACAGAACACTAAGCAGTTTCACAGAAAGCTTCTTTCCAGATTTCATCTGAGGATATTTCCTTTTTCACCATAGCCCTCTATGGGCTTTCAAATATCACTTTGCCAATTCCACAAGAACTGTCTTAGCGAAAGGCTTCTTGAGGGGAAAGCTGTAACTCTGTGAGATGATTTCACAGAACACAAAGAAGTTTCTCAGAAAGCTTCTTTCTCTTTGTTATCGGAGGATATTTCCTTTGGCCCTATAGACTTCAAAGGGATCCGAAATATCTGTTCTCAGATTCCAGAAAAATAAGGCTAGCAAAGAAATCCACGAAATACAGATGTAAGTCTGTGAGATGAATTAACAGAACACTAAGCAGTTTCTCAGAAAGCTTCTTTCCAGATTTCGTCTGAGGATATTTCCTTTTTCACCATAGCCCTCTATGGGCTTCCAAATATCACTTTCCCAATTCCACAAGAACTGTCTTAGCGAAAGGCTTCTTGAGGGGAAAGCTGTAACTCTGTGAGATGATTTCAAAGAACACAAAGAAGTTTCTCAGAAAGCTTCTTTGTCTTTGTTATCGGAGGATCTTTCCTTTGGCCCTATAGTCTTCAAAGGGATCCAAAATATCTGTTCTCAGATTCCACAGAAATAAGGCTAGCAAAGAGATCCACGAAATACAGATGTAACTCTGTGAGATGAATTAACAGAACACTAAGCAGTTTCTCAGAAAGCTTCTTTCCAGATTTCATCTGAGGATATTTCCTTTTTCACCATAGCCCTCTATGGGCTTCCAAATATCACTTTGCCAATTCCTCAAGAACTGTCTTAGCGAAAGGCTTCTTGAGGGGAAAGCTGTAACTCTGTGAGATGATTTCACAGAACACAAAGAAGTTTCTCAGAAAGCTTCTTTCTCTTTGTTATCGGAGGATATTTCCTTTGGCCCTATAGTCTTCAAAGGGATCCGAAATATCTGTTCTCAGATTCCACAGAAATAAGGCTAGCAAAGAGATCCACGAAATACAGATGTAACTCTGTGAGATGAATTAACAGGACACTAAGCAGTTTCTCAGAAAGCTTCTTTCCAGATTTCATCTGAGGATATTTCCTTTTGCACCATAGCCCTCTATGGGCTTCCAAATATCACTTTGCCAATTCCACAAGAACTGTCTTAGCGAAAGGCTTCTTGAGGGGAAAGCTGTAACTCTGTGAGATGATTTCACAGAACACAAAGAAGTTTCTCAGAAAGCTTCTTTCTCTTTGTTATCGGAGGATATTTCCTTTGGCCCTATAGTCTTCAAAGGGATCCGAAATATCTGTTCTCAGATTCCACAGAAATAAGGCTAGCAAAGAGATCCACGAAATACAGATGTAACTCTCTGAGATGAATTAACAGAACACTAAGCAGTTTCTAAGAAAGCTTCTTTCCAGATTTCATCTGAGGATATTTCCTTTTTCACCATAGCCCTCTATGGGCTTCCAAATATCACTTTGCCAATTCCACAAGAACTGTCTTAGCGAAAGGCTTCTTGAGGGGAAAGCTGTAACTCTGTGAGATGATTTCACAGAACACAAAGAAGTTTCTCAGAAAGCTTCTTTCTCTTTGTTATCGGAGGATATTTCCTTTGGCCCTATAGACTTCAAAGGGATCCGAAATATCTGTTCTCAGATTCCAGAGAAATAAGGCTAGCAAAGAAATCCACGAAATACAGATGTAAGTCTGTGAGATGAATTAACAGAACACTAAGCAGTTTCTCAGAAAGCTTCTTTCCAGATTTCATCTGAGGATATTTCCTTTTTCACCATAGCCCTCTATGGGCTTCCAAATATCACTTTCCCAATTCCACAAGAACTGTCTTAGCGAAAGGCTTCTTGAGGGGAAAGCTGTAACTCTGTGAGATGATTTCAAAGAACACAAAGAAGTTTCTCAGAAAGCTTCTTTGTCTTTGTTATCGGAGGATCTTTCCTTTGGCCCTATAGTCTTCAAAGGGATCCGAAACATCTGTTCTCAGATTCCACAGAAATAAGGCTAGCAAAGAGATCCACGAAATACAGATGTAACTCTGTGAGATGAATTAACAGAACACTAAGCAGTTTCTCAGAAAGCTTCTTTCCAGATTTCATCTGAGGAGATTTCCTTTTTCACCATAGCCCTCTATGGGCTTCCAAATATCACTTTGCCAATTCCTCAAGAACTCTCTTAGCGAAAGGCTTCTTGAGGGGAAAGCTGTAACTCTGTGAGATGATTTCACAGAACACAAAGAAGTTTCTCAGCAAGCTTCTTTCTCTTTGTTATCGGAGGATATTTCCTTTGGCCCTATAGTCTTCAAAGGGATCCGAAATATCTGTTCTCAGATTCCACAGAAATAAGGCTAGCAAAGAGATCCACGAAATACAGATGTAACTCTGTGAGATGAATTAACAGGACACTAAGCAGTTTCTCAGAAAGCTTCTTTCCAGATTTCATCTGAGGATATTTCCTTTTGCACCATAGCCCTCTATGGGCTTCCAAATATCACTTTGCCAATTCCACAAGAACTGTCTTAGCGAAAGGCTTCTTGAGGGGAAAGCTGTAACTCTGTGAGATGATTTCACAGAACACAAAGAAGTTTCTCAGAAAGCTTCTTTCTCTTTGTTATCGGAGGATATTTCCTTTGGCCCTATAGTCTTCAAAGGGATCCGAAATATCTGTTCTCAGATTCCACAGAAATAAGGCTAGCAAAGAGATCCACGAAATACAGATATAACTCTGTGAGATGAATTAACAGGACACTAAGCAGTTTCTCAGAAAGCTTCTTTCCAGATTTCATCTGAGGGTATTTCCTTTTACACCATAGCCCTCTATGGGCTTCCAAATATCACTTTGCCAATTCCACAAGAACTGTCTTAGCGAAAGGCTTCTTGAGGGGAAAGCTGTAACTCTGTGAGATGATTTCACAGAATACAAAGAAGTTTCTCAGAAAGCTTCTTTCTCTTTGTTATCGGAGGATATTTCCTTTGGCCCTATAGACTTCAAAGGGATCCGAAATATCTGTTCTCAGATTCCACAGAAATAAGGCTAGCAAAGAGATCCACGAAATACAGATGTAACTCTGTGAGATGAATTAACAGAACACTAAGCAGTTTCTCAGAAAGCTTCTTTCCAGATTTCATCTGAGGATATTTCCTTTTTCACCATAGCCCTCTAGGGCTTCCAAATATAACTTTGCCAATTCCACAAGAACTGTCTTAGCGAAAGGCTTCTTGAGGGGAAAGCTGTAACTCTGTGAGATGATTTCACAGAACACAAAGAAGTTTCTCAGAAAGCTTCTTTCTCTTTGTTATCGGAGGATATTTCCTCTGGCCCTATAGTCTTCAAAGGGATCCGAAATATCTGTTCTCAGATTCCACAGAAATAAGGCTAGCAAAGAGATCCACGAAATACAGATGTAACTCTGTGAGATGAATTAACAGGACACTAAGCAGTTTCTCAGAAAGCTTCTTTCCAGATTTCATCTGAGGATATTTCCTTTTGCACCATAGCCCTCTATGGGCTTCCAAATATCACTTTGCCAATTCCACAAGAACTGTCTTAGCGAAAGGCTTCTTGAGGGGAAAGCTGTAACTCTGTGAGATGATTTCACAGAACACAAAGAAGTTTCTCAGAAAGCTTCTTTCTCTTTGTTATCGGAGGATATTTCCTTTGGCCCTATAGTCTTCAAAGGGATCCGAAATATCTGTTCTCAGAATCCACAGAAATAAGGCTAGCAAAGAGATCCACGAAATACAGATGTAACTCTCTGAGATGAATTAACAGAACACTAAGCAGTTTCACAGAAAGCTTCTTTCCAGATTTCATCTGAGGATATTTCCTTTTTCACCATAGCCCTCTATGGGCTTCCAAATATCACTTTGCCAATTCCACAAGAACTGTCTTAGCGAAAGGCTTCTTGAGGGGAAAGCTGTAACTCTGTGAGATGATTTCACAGAACACAAAGAAGTTTCTCAGAAAGCTTCTTTCTCTTTGTTATCGGAGGATATTTCCTTTGGCCCTATAGTCTTCAAAGGGATCCGAAATATCTGTTCTCAGATTCCACAGAAATAAGGCTAGCAAAGAGATCCACGAAATACAGATGTAACTCTGTGAGATGAATTAACAGGACACTAAGCAGTTTCTCAGAAAGCTTCTTTCCAGATTTCATCTGAGGATATTTAATTTTTCACCATAGCCCTCTATGGGCTTCCAAATATCACTTTGCCAATTCCACAAGAACTGTCTTAGCGAAAGGCTTCTTGAGGGGAAAGCTGTAACTCTGTGAGATGATTTCACCGAACACAAAGAAGTTTCTCAGAAAGCTTCTTTCTCTTTGGTATCGGAGGATATTTCCTTTGGCCCTATAGTCTTCAAAGGGATCCGAAATATCTGTTCTCAGATTCCACAGAAATAAGGCTAGCAAAGAGATCCACGAAATACAGATGTAACACTGTGAGATGAATTAACAGAACACTAAGTAGTTTCTCAGAAAGCTTCTTTCCAGATTTCATCTGAGGATATTTCCTTTTTCACCATAGCCCACTATGGCTTCCAAATATAACTTTGCCAATTCCACAAGAACTGTCTTAGCGAAAGGCTACTTGAGGGGAAAGCTGTAAGTCTGTGAGATGATTTCACAGAACACAAAGAAGTTTCTCAGAAAGCTTCTTTCTCTTTGTTATCGGAGGATATTTCCTTTGGCCCTATAGTCTTCAAAGGGATCCGAAATATCTGTTCTCAGATTCCACAGAAATAAGGCTAGCAAAGAGATCCACGAAATACAGATGTAACTCTCTGAGATGAATTAACAGGACACTAAGCAGTTTCTAAGAAAGCTTCTTTCCAGATTTCATCTGAGGATATTTCCTTTTTCACCATAGCCCACTATGGGATTCCAAATATCACTTTGCCAATTCCACAAGAACTGTCTTAGCGAAAGGCTTCTTGAGGGGAAAGCTGTAACTCTGTGAGATGATTTCACAGAACACAAAGAAGTTTCTCAGAAAGCATCTTTCTCTTTGTTATCGGAGGATATTTCCTTTGGCCCTATAGTCTTCAAAGGGATCCGAAATATCTGTTCTCAGATTCCACAGAAATAAGGCTAGCAAAGAGATCCACGAAATACAGATGTAACTCTGTGAGATGAATTAACAGGACACTAAGCAGTTTCTCAGAAAGCTTCTTTCCAGATTTCATCTGAGGATATTTCCTTTTAAAATAGCCCTCTATGGGCTTCCAAATATCACTTTGCCAATTCCACAAGAACTGTCTTAGAGAAAGGCTTCTTGAGGGGAAAGCTGTAACTCTGTGAGATGATTTCACAGAACACAAAGAAGTTTCTCAGAAAGCTTCTTTCTCTTTGTTATCGGAGGATATTTCCTTTGGCCCTATAGTCTTCAAAGGGATCCGAAATATCTGTTCTCAGATTCCACAGAAATAAGGCTAGCAAAGAGATCCACGAAATACAGATGTAACTCTGTGAGATGAATTAACAGGACACTAAGCAGTTTCTCAGAAAGCTTCTTTCCAGATTTCATCTGAGGATATTTAATTTTTCACCATAGCCCTCTATGGGCTTCCAAATATCACTTTGCCAATTCCACAAGAACTGTCTTAGCGAAAGGCTTCTTGAAGGGAAAGCTGTATCTCTGTGAGATGATTACACAGAACACAAAGAAGTTTCTCAGAAAGCTTCTTTCTCTTTGTTATCGGAGGATATTTCCTTTGGCCCTATAGTCTTCAAAGGGATCCGAAATATCTGTTCTCAGATTCCACAGAAATAAGGCTAGCAAAGAGATCCACGAAATACAGATGTAACTCTGTGAGATGAATTAACAGAACACTAAGCAGTTTCTCAGAAAGCTTCTTTCCAGATTTCATCTGAGGATATTTCCTTTTTCACCATAGCCCTCTATGGGCTTCCAAATATCCCTTTGCCAATTCCACAAGAACTGTCTTAGCGAAAGGCTTCTTGAGGGGAAAGCTGTAACTCTGTGAGATGATTTCACAGAACACAAAGAAGTTTCTCAGAAAGCTTCTTTCTCTTTGTTATCGGAGGATATTTCCTTTGGCCCTATAGTCTTCAAAGGGATCCGAAATATCTGTTCTCAGATTCCACAGAAATAAGGCCAGCAAAGAGATCCACGAAATACAGATGTAACTCTGTGAGATGAATTAACAGGACACTAAGCAGTTTCTAAGAAAGCTTCTTTCCAGATTTCATCTGAGGATATTTCCTTTTTCACCATAGCCCTCTATGGGCTTCCAAATATCACTTTGCCAATTCCACAAGAACTGTCTTAGCGAAAGGCTTCTTGAGGGGAAAGCTGTAACTCTGTGAGATGATTTCACAGAACACAAAGAAGTTTCTCAGAAAGCTTCTTTCTCTTTGTTATCGGAGGATATTTCCTTTGGCCCTATAGTCTTCAAAGGGATCCGAAATATCTGTTCTCAGATTCCACAGAAATAAGGCTAGCAAAGAGATCCACGAAATACAGATGTAACTCTGTGAGATGAATTAACAGGACACTAAGCAGTTTCTCAGAAAGCTTCTTTCCAGATTTCATCTGAGGATATTTAATTTTTCACCATAGCCCTCTATGGGCTTCCAAATATCACTTTGCCAATTCCACAAGAACTGTCTTAGCGAAAGGCTTCTTGAGGGGAAAGCTGTAACTCTGTGAGATGATTTCACCGAACACAAAGAAGTTTCTCAGAAAGCTTCTTTCTCTTTGTTATCGGAGGATATTTCCTTTGGCCCTATAGTCTTCAAAGGGATCCGAAATATCTGTTCTCAGATTCCACAGAAATAAGGCTAGCAAAGAGATCCACGAAATACAGATGTAACACTGTGAGATGAATTAACAGAACACTAAGTAGTTTCTCAGAAAGCTTCTTTCCAGATTTCATCTGAGGATATTTCCTTTTTCACCATAGCCCACTATGGCTTCCAAATATAACTTTGCCAATTCCACAAGAACTGTCTTAGCGAAAGGCTACTTGAGGGGAAAGCTGTAAGTCTGTGAGATGATTTCACAGAACACAAAGAAGTTTCTCAGAAAGCTTCTTTCTCATTGTTATCGGAGGATATTTCCTTTGGCCCTATAGTCTTCAAAGGGATCCGAAATATCTGTTCTCAGATTCCACAGAAATAAGGCTAGCAAAGAGATCCACGAAATACAGATGTAACTCTCTGAGATGAATTAACAGGACACTAAGCAGTTTCTCAGAAAGCTTCTTTCCAGATTTCATCTGAGGATATTTCCTTTTTCACCATAGCCATCTATTGGCTTCCAAATATCACTTTGCCAATTCCACAAGAACTGTCTTAGCGAAAGGCTTCTTGAGGGGAAAGCTGTAACTCTGTGAGATGATTTCACAGAACACAAAGAAGTTTCTCAGAAAGCTTCTTTCTCTTTGTTATCGGAGGATATTTCCTTTGGCCCTATATTCTTCAAAGGGATCCGAAATATCTGTTCTCAGATTCCACAGAAATAAGGCTAGCAAAGAGATCCACGAAATACAGATGTAACTCAGTGAGATGAATTAACAGGACACTAAGCAGTTTCTCAGAAAGCTTCTTTCCAGATTTCATCTGAGGATATTTCCTTTTACACCATAGCCCTCTATGGGCTTCCAAATATCACTTTGCCAATTCCACAAGAACTGTCTTAGAGAAAGGCTTCTTGAGGGGAAAGCTGTAACTCTGTGAGATGATTTCACAGAACACAAAGAAGTTTCTCAGAAAGCTTCTTTCTCTTTGTTATCGGAGGATATTTCCTTTGGCCCTATAGTCTTCAAAGGGATCCGAAATATCTGTTCTCAGATTCCACAGAAATAAGGCTAGCAAAGAGATCCACGAAATACAGATGTAACTCTGTGAGATGAATTAACAGGACACTAAGCAGTTTCTCAGAAAGCTTCTTTCCAGATTTCATCTGAGGATATTTAATTTTTCACCATAGCCCTCTATGGGCTTCCAAATATCACTTTGCCAATTCCACAAGAACTGTCTTAGCAAAAGGCTTCTTGAGGGGAAAGCGGTAACTCTGTGAGATGATTTCACCGAACACAAAGAAGTTTCTCAGAAAGCTTCTTTCTCTTTGTTATCGGAGGATATTTCCTTTGGCCCTATAGTCTTCAAAGGGATCCGAAATATCTGTTCTCAGATTCCACAGAAATAAGGCTAGCAAAGAGATCCACGAAATACAGATGTAACTCTGTGAGATGAATTAACAGAACACTAAGCAGTTTCTCAGAAAGCTTCTTTCCAGATTTCATCTGAGGATATTTCCTTTTTCACCATAGCCCTCTATGGCTTCCAAATATAACTTTGCCAATTCCACAAGAACTGTCTTAGCGAAAGGCTACTTGAGGGGAAAGCTGTAAGTCTGTGAGATGATTTCACAGAACACAAAGAAGTTTCTCAGAAAGCTTCTTTCTCTTTGTTATCGGAGGATATTTCCTTTGGCCCTATAGTCTTCAAAGGGATCCGAAATATCTGTTCTCAGATTCCACAGAAATAAGGCTAGCAAAGAGATGCACGAAATACAGATGTAACTCTGTGAGATGAATTAACAGAACACTAAGCAGTTTCTCAGAAAGCTTCTTTCCAGATTTCATCTGAGGATATTTCCTTTTTCACCATAGCCCTCTACGGGCTTCCAAATATCACTTTGCCAATTCCTCAAGAACTGTCTTAGCGAAAGGCTTCTTGAGGGGAAAGCTGTAACTCTGTGAGATGATTTCACAGAACACAAAGAAGTTTCTCAGAATGCTTCTTTCTCTTTGTTATCGGAGGATATTTCCTTTGGCCCTATAGTCTTCAAAGGGATCCGAAATATCTGTTCTCAGATTCCACAGAAATAAGGCTAGCAAAGAGATCCACGAAATACAGATGTAACTCTGTGAGATGAATTAACAGGACACTAAGCAGTTTCTCAGAAAGCTTCTTTCCAGATTTCATCTGAGGATATTTCCTTTGACACCATAGCCCTCTATGGGCTTCCAAATATCACTTTGCCAATTCCACAAGAACTGTCTTAGCGAAAGGCTTCTTGAGGGGAAAGCTGTAACTCTGTGAGATGATTTCACAGAACACAAAGAAGTTTCTCAGAAAGCTTCTTTCTCTTTGTTATCGGAGGATATTTCCTTTGGCCCTATAGTCTTCAAAGGGATCCGAAATATCTGTTCTCAGATTCCACAGAAATAAGGCTAGCAAAGAGATCCACGAAATACAGATGTAAGTCTGTGAGATGAATTAACAGAACACTAAGCAGTTTCTCAGAAAGCTTCTTTCCAGATTTCATCTGAGGATATTTCCTTTTTCACCATAGCCCACTATGGGCTTCCAAATATCACTTTGCCAATTCCACAAGAACTGTCTTAGCGAAAGGCTTCTTGAGGGGAAAGCTGTAACTCTGTGAGATGATTTCACAGAACACAAAGAAGTTTCTCAGAAAGCTTCTTTCTCTTTGTTATCGGAGGATATTTCCTTTGGCCCTATAGTCTTCAAAGGGATCCGAAATATCTGTTCTCAGATTCCACAGAAATAAGGCTAGCAAAGAGATCCACGAAATACAGATGTAACTCTCTGAGATGAATTAACAGAACACTAAGCAGTTTCACAGAAAGCTTCTTTCCAGATTTCATCTGAGGATATTTCCTTTTTCACCATAGCCCTCTATGGGCTTCCAAATATCACTTTGCCAATTCCACAAGAACTGTCTTAGCGAAAGGCTTCTTGAGGGGAAAGCTGTAACTCTGTGAGATGATTTCACAGAACACAAAGAAGTTTCTCAGAAAGCTTCTTTCTCTTTGTTATCGGAGGATATTTCCTTTGGCCCTATAGTCTTCAAAGGGATCCGAAATATCTGTTCTCAGATTCCACAGAAATAAGGCTAGCAAAGAGATCCACGAAATACAGATGTAACTCTGTGAGATGAATTAACAGGACACTAAGCAGTTTCTCAGAAAGCTTCTTTCCAGATTTCATCTGAGGATATTTCCTTTTACACCATAGCCCTCTATGGGCTTCCAAATATCACTTTGCCAATTCCACAAGAACTGTCTTAGCGAAAGGCTTCTTGAGGGGAAAGCTGTAACTCTGTGAGATGATTTCACAGAACACAAAGAAGTTTCTCAGAAAGCTTCTTTCTCTTTGTTATCGGAGGATATTTCCTTTGGCCCTATAGTCTTCAAAGGGATCCGAAATATCTGTTCTCAGATTCCACAGAAATAAGGCTAGCAAATAGATCCACGAAATACAGATGTAAGTCTGTGAGATGAATTAACAGGACACTAAGCAGTTTCTCAGAAAGCTTCTTTCCAGATTTCATCTGAGGATATTTCCTTTTGCACCATAGCCCTCTATGGGCTTCCATTTATCACTTTCCAATTCCACAAGAACTGTCTTAGCGAAAGGCTTCTTGAGGGGAAAACTGTAACTCTGTGAGATGATTTCACAGAACACAAAGAAGTTTCTCAGAAAGCTTCTTTCTCTTTGTTATCGGAGGATATTTCCTTTGGCCTTATAGACTTCAAAGGGATCCGAAATATCTGTTCTCAGATTCCACAGAAATAAGGCTAGCAAAGAGATCCACGAAATACAGATGTAACTCTGTGAGATGAATTAACAAAACACTAAGCAGTTTCACAGAAAGCTTCTTTCCAGATTTCATCTGAGGATATTTCCTTTTTCACCATAGCCCTCTATGGGCTTCCAAATATCACTTTGCCAATTCCACAAGAACTGTCTTAGCGAAAGGCTTCTTGAGGGGAAAGCTCTAACTCTGTGAGATGATTTCACAGAACACAAAGAAGTTTCTCAGAAAGCTTCTTTCTCTTTGTTATCGGAGGATATTTCCTTTGGCCCTATAGTCTTCAAAGGGATCCGAAATATCTGTTCTCAGATTCCACAGAAATAAGGCTAGCAAAGAGATCCACGATATACAGATGTAAGTCTGTGAGATGAATTAACAGAACACTAAGCAGTTTCTCAGAAAGCTTCTTTCCAGATTTCATCTGAGGATATTTCCTTTTTCACCATAGCCTTCTATGGGCTTCCAAATATCACTTTGCCAATTCCACAAGAACTGTCTTAGCGAAAGGCTTCTTGATGGGAAAGCTGTAACTCTGTGAGATGATTTCACAGAACACAAAGAAGTTTCTCAGAAAGCTTCTTTCTCTTTGTTATCGGAGGATATTTCCTTTGGCCCTATAGTCTTCAAAGGGATCCGAAATATCTGTTCTCAGATTCCACAGAAATAAGGCTAGCAAAGAGATCCACGAAATACAGATGTAACTCTGTGAGATGAATTAACAGAACACTAAGCAGTTTCTCAGAAAGCTTCTTTCCAGATTTCATCTGAGTATATTTCCTTTTTCACCATAGCCCTCTATGGCTTCCATATATCACTTTGCCAATTACACAAGAACTGTCTTAGAGAAAGGCTTCTTGAGGGCAAAGCTGTAACTCTGTGAGATGATTTCACAGAACACAAAGAAGTTTCTCAGAAAGCTTCTTTCTCTTTGTTATCGGAGGATATTTCCTTTGGCCCTATAGTCTTCAAAGGGATCCGAAATATCTGTTCTCAGATTCCACAGAAATAAGGCTAGCAAAGAGATCCACGAAATACAGATGTAACTCTGTGAGATGAATTAACAGGACACTAAGCAGTTTCTCAGAAAGCTTCTTTCCAGATTTCATCTGAGGATATTTAATTTTTCACCATAGCCCTCTATGGGCTTCCAAATATCACTTTGCCAATTCCACAAGAACTGTCTTAGCGAAAGGCTTCTTGAAGGGAAAGCTGTATCTCTGTGAGATGATTACACAGAACACAAAGAAGTTTCTCAGAAAGCTTCTTTCTCTTTGTTATCGGAGGATATTTCCTTTGGCCCTATAGTCTTCAAAGGGATCCGAAATATCTGTTCTCAGATTCCACAGAAATAAGGCTAGCAAAGAGATCCACGAAATACAGATGTAACTCTGTGAGATGAATTAACAGAACACTAAGCAGATTCTCAGAAAGCTTCTTTCCAGATTTCATCTGAGGATATTTCCTTTTTCACCATAGCCCTCTATGGGCTTCCAAATATCCCTTTGCCAATTCCACAAGAACTGTCTTAGCGAAAGGCTTCTTGAGGGGAAAGCTGTAACTCTGTGAGATGATTTCACAGAACACAAAGAAGTTTCTCAGAAAGCTTCTTTCTCTTTGTTATCGGAGGATATTTCCTTTGGCCCTATAGTCTTCAAAGGGATCCGAAATATCTGTTCTCAGATTCCACAGAAATAAGGCCAGCAAAGAGATCCACGAAATACAGATGTAACTCTGTGAGATGAATTAACAGGACACTAAGCAGTTTCTAAGAAAGCTTCTTTCCAGATTTCATCTGAGGATATTTCCTTTTTCACCATAGCCCTCTATGGGCTTCCAAATATCACTTTGCCAATTCCACAAGAACTGTCTTAGCGAAAGGCTTCTTGAGGGGAAAGCTGTAACTCTGTGAGATGATTTCACAGAACACAAAGAAGTTTCTCAGAAAGCTTCTTTCTCTTTGTTATCGGAGGATATTTCCTTTGGCCCTATAGTCTTCAAAGGGATCCGAAATATCTGTTCTCAGATTCCACAGAAATAAGGCTAGCAAAGAGATCCACGAAATACAGATGTAACTCTGTGAGATGAATTAACAGGACACTAAGCAGTTTCTCAGAAAGCTTCTTTCCAGATTTCATCTGAGGATATTTAATTTTTCACCATAGCCCTCTATGGGCTTCCAAATATCACTTTGCCAATTCCACAAGAACTGTCTTAGCGAAAGGCTTCTTGAGGGGAAAGCTGTAACTCGGTGAGATGATTTCACCGAACACAAAGAAGTTTCTCAGAAAACTTCTTTCTCTTTGTTATCGGAGGATATTTCCTTTGGCCCTATAGTCTTCAAAGGGATCCGAAATATCTGTTCTCAGATTCCACAGAAATAAGGCTAGCAAAGAGATCCACGAAATACAGATGTAACACTGTGAGATGAATTAACAGAACACTAAGTAGTTTCTCAGAAAGCTTCTTTCCAGATTTCATCTGAGGATATTTCCTTTTTCACCATAGCCCACTATGGCTTCCAAATATAACTTTGCCAATTCCACAAGAACTGTCTTAGCGAAAGGCTACTTGAGGGGAAAGCTGTAAGTCTGTGAGATGATTTCACAGAACACAAAGAAGTTTCTCAGAAAGCTTCTTTCTCTTTGTTATCGGAGGATATTTCCTTTGGCCCTATAGTCTTCAAAGGGATCCGAAATATCTGTTCTCAGATTCCACAGAAATAAGGCGAGCAAAGAGATCCACGAAATACAGATGTAACTCTCTGAGATGAATTAACAGGACACTAAGCAGTTTCTCAGAAAGCTTCTTTCCAGATTTCATCTGAGGATATTTCCTTTTTCACCATAGCCATCTATTGGCTTCCAAATATCACTTTGCCAATTCCACAAGAACTGTCTTAGCGAAAGGCTTCTTGAGGGGAAAGCTGTAACTCTGTGAGATGATTTCACAGAACACAAAGAAGTTTCTCAGAAAGCTTCTTTCTCTTTGTTATCGGAGGATATTTCCTTTGGCCCTATATTCTTCAAAGGGATCCGAAATATCTGTTCTCAGATTCCACAGAAATAAGGCTAGCAAAGAGATCCACGAAATACAGATGTAACTCAGTGAGATGAATTAACAGGACACTAAGCAGTTTCTCAGAAAGCTTCTTTCCAGATTTCATCTGAGGATATTTCCTTTTACACCATAGCCCTCTATGGGCTTCCAAATATCACTTTGCCAATTCCACAAGAACTGTCTTAGAGAAAGGCTTCTTGAGGGGAAAGCTGTAACTCTGTGAGATGATTTCACAGAACACAAAGAAGTTTCTCAGAAAGCTTCTTTCTCTTTGTTATCGGAGGATATTTCCTTTGGCCCTATAGTCTTCAAAGGGATCCGAAATATCTGTTCTCAGATTCCACAGAAATAAGGCTAGCAAAGAGATCCACGAAATACAGATGTAACTCTGTGAGATGAATTAACAGGACACTAAGCAGTTTCTCAGAAAGCTTCTTTCCAGATTTCATCTGAGGGTATTTAATTTTTCACCATAGCCCTCTATGGGCTTCCAAATATCACTTTGCCAATTCCACAAGAACTGTCTTAGCAAAAGGCTTCTTGAGGGGAAAGCTGTAACTCTGTGAGATGATTTCACCGAACACAAAGAAGTTTCTCAGAAAGCTTCTTTCTCTTTGTTATCGGAGGATATTTCCTTTGGCCCTATAGTCTTCAAAGGGATCCGAAATATCTGTTCTCAGATTCCACAGAAATAAGGCTAGCAAAGAGATCCACGAAATACAGATGTAACTCTGTGAGATGAATTAACAGAACACTAAGCAGTTTCTCAGAAAGCTTCTTTCCAGATTTCATCTGAGGATATTTCCTTTTTCACCATAGCCCTCTATGGCTTCCAAATATAACTTTGCCAATTCCACAAGAACTGTCTTAGCGAAAGGCTACTTGAGGGGAAAGCTGTAAGTCTGTGAGATGATTTCACAGAACACAAAGAAGTTTCTCAGAAAGCTTCTTTCTCTTTGTTATCGGAGGATATTTCCTTTGGCCCTATAGTCTTCAAAGGGATCCGAAATATCTGTTCTCAGATTCCACAGAAATAAGGCTAGCAAAGAGATGCACGAAATACAGATGTAACTCTGTGAGATGAATTAACAGAACACTAAGCAGTTTCTCAGAAAGCTTCTTTCCAGATTTCATCTGAGGATATTTCCTTTTTCACCATAGCCCTCTACGGGCTTCCAAATATCACTTTGCCAATTCCTCAAGAACTGTCTTAGCGAAAGGCTTCTTGAGGGGAAAGCTGTAAGTCTGTGAGATGATTTCACAGAACACAAAGAAGTTTCTCAGAAAGCTTCTTTCTCTTTGTTATCGGAGGATATTTCCTTTGGCCCTATAGTCTTCAAAGGGATCCGAAATATCTGTTCTCAGATTCCACAGAAATAAGGCTAGCAAAGAGATCCACGAAATACAGATGTAACTCTGTGAGATGAATTAACAGGACACTAAGCAGTTTCTCAGAAAGCTTCTTTCCAGATTTCATCTGAGGATATTTCCTTTGACACCATAGCCCTCTATGGGCTTCCAAATATCACTTTGCCAATTCCACAAGAACTGTCTTAGCGAAAGGCTTCTTGAGGGGAAAGCTGTAACTCTGTGAGATGATTTCACAGAACACAAAGAAGTTTCTCAGAAAGCTTCTTTCTCTTTGTTATCGGAGGATATTTCCTTTGGCCCTATAGTCTTCAAAGGGATCCGAAATATCTGTTCTCAGATTCCACAGAAATAAGGCTAGCAAAGAGATCCACGAAATACAGATGTAAGTCTGTGAGATGAATTAACAGGACACTAAGCAGTTTCTCAGAAAGCTTCTTTCCAGATTTCATCTGAGGATATTTCCTTTTTCACCATAGCCCACTATGGGCTTCCAAATATCACTTTGCCAATTCCACAAGAACTGTCTTAGCGAAAGGCTTCTTGAGGGGAAAGCTGTAACTCTGTGAGATGATTTCACAGAACACAAAGAAGTTTCTCAGAAAGCTTCTTTCTCTTTGTTATCGGAGGATATTTCCTTTGGCCCTGTAGTCTTCAAAGGGATCCGAAATATCTGTTCTCAGATTCCACAGAAATAAGGCTAGCAAAGAGATCCACGAAATACAGATGTAACTCTCTGAGATGAATTAACAGAACACTAAGCAGTTTCACAGAAAGCTTCTTTCCAGATTTCATCTGAGGATATTTCCTTTTTCACCATAGCCCTCTATGGGCTTCCAAATATCACTTTGCCAATTCCACAAGAACTGTCTTAGCGAAAGGCTTCTTGAGGGGAAAGCTGTAACTCTGTGAGATGATTTCACAGAACACAAAGAAGTTTCTCAGAAAGCTTCTTTCTCTTTGTTATCGGAGGATATTTCCTTTGGCCCTATAGTCTTCAAAGGGATCCGAAATATCTGTTCTCAGATTCCACAGAAATAAGGCTAGCAAAGAGATCCACGAAATACAGATGTAACTCTGTGAGATGAATTAACAGGACACTAAGCAGTTTCTCAGAAAGCTTCTTTCCAGATTTCATCTGAGGATATTTCCTTTTACACCATAGCCCTCTATGGGCTTCCAAATATCACTTTGCCAATTCCACAAGAACTGTCTTAGCGAAAGGCTTCTTGAGGGGAAAGCTGTAACTCTGTGAGATGATTTCACAGAACACAAAGAAGTTTCTCAGAAAGCTTCTTTCTCTTTGTTATCGGAGGATATTTCCTTTGGCCCTATAGTCTTCAAAGGGATCCGAAATATCTGTTCTCAGATTCCACAGAAATAAGGCTAGCAAATAGATCCACGAAATACAGATGTAAGTCTGTGAGATGAATTAACAGGACACTAAGCAGTTTCTCAGAAAGCTTCTTTCCAGATTTCATCTGAGGATATTTCCTTTTGCACCATAGCCCTCTATGGGCTTCCATTTATCACTTTCCAATTCCACAAGAACTGTCTTAGCGAAAGGCTTCTTGAGGGGAAAACTGTAACTCTGTGAGATGATTTCACAGAACACAAAGAAGTTTCTCAGAAAGCTTCTTTCTCTTTGTTATCGGAGGATATTTCCTTTGGCCTTATAGACTTCAAAGGGATCCGAAATATCTGTTCTCAGATTCCACAGAAATAAGGCTAGCAAAGAGATCCACGAAATACAGATGTAACTCTGTGAGATGAATTAACAAAACACTAAGCAGTTTCACAGAAAGCTTCTTTCCAGATTTCATCTGAGGATATTTCCTTTTTCACCATAGCCCTCTATGGGCTTCCAAATATCACTTTGCCAATTCCACAAGAACTGTCTTAGCGAAAGGCTTCTTGAGGGGAAAGCTGTAACTCTGTGAGATGATTTCACAGAACACAAAGAAGTTTCTCAGAAAGCTTCTTTCTCTTTGTTATCGGAGGATATTTCCTTTGGCCCTATAGTCTTCAAAGGGATCCGAAATATCTGTTCTCAGATTCCACAGAAATAAGGCTAGCAAAGAGATCCACGAAATACAGATGTAAGTCTGTGAGATGAATTAACAGAACACTAAGCAGTTTCTCAGAAAGCTTCTTTCCAGATTTCATCTGAGGATATTTCCTTTTTCACCATAGCCTTCTATGGGCTTCCAAATATCACTTTGCCAATTCCACAAGAACTGTCTTAGCGAAAGGCTTCTTGAGGGGAAAGCTGTAACTCTGTGAGATGATTTCACAGAACACAAAGAAGTTTCTCAGAAAGCTTCTTTCTCTTTGTTATCGGAGGATATTTCCTTTGGCCCTATAGTCTTCAAAGGGATCCGAAATATCTGTTCTCAGATTCCACAGAAATAAGGCTAGCAAAGAGATCCACGAAATACAGATGTAACTCTGTGAGATGAATTAACAGAACACTAAGCAGTTTCTCAGAAAGCTTCTTTCCAGATTTCATCTGAGGATATTTCCTTTTTCACCATAGCCCTCTATGGCTTCCATATATCACTTTGCCAATTCCACAAGAACTGTCTTAGAGAAAGGCTTCTTGAGGGCAAAGCTGTAACTCTGTGAGATGATTTCACAGAACACAAAGAAGTTTCTCAGAAAGCTTCTTTCTCTTTGTTATCTGAGGATATTTCCTTTGGCCCTATAGTCTTCACAGGGATCCGAAATATCTGTTCTCAGTTTCCACAGAAATAAGGCTAGCAAAGAGATCCACGAAATACAGATGTAACTCTGTGAGATGAATTAACAGGACACTAAGCAGTTTCTCAGAAAGCTTCTTTCCAGATTTCATCTGAGGATATTTCCTTTTACACCATAGCCCTCTATGACTTCCAAATATCACTTTGCCAATTCCACAAGAACTGTCTTAGCGAAAGGCTTCTTGAGGAGAAAGCTGTAACTCTGTGAGATGATTTCAAAGAACACAAAGAAGTTTCTCAGAAAGCTTCTTTGTCTTTGTTATCGGAGGATATTTCCTTTGGCCCTATAGTCTTCAAAGGGATCCGAAATATCTGTTCTCAGATTCCACAGAAATAAGGCTAGCAAGGAGATCCACGAAATACAGATGTAACTCTGTGGAATGAATTAACAGAACACTAAGCAGTTTCTCAGAAAGCTTCTTTCCAGATTTCATCTGAGGATATTTCCTTTTTCACCATAGCCCTCTATGGGCTTCCAAATATCACTTTCCCAATTCCACAAGAACTGTCTTAGCGAAATGCTTCTTGAGGGGAAAGCTGTAACTCTGTGAGATGATTTCACAGAACACAAAGAAGTTTCTCAGAAAGCTTCTTTCTCTTTGTTATCGGAGGATATTTCCTTTGGCCCTATAGACTTCAAAGGGATCCGAAATATCTGTTCTCAGATTCCACAGAAATAAGGCTAGCAAAGAGATCCACGAAATACAGATATAACTCTGTGAGATGAATTAACAGGACACTAAGCAGTTTCTCAGAAAGCTTCTTTCCAGATTTCATCTGAGGGTATTTCCTTTTACACCATAGCCCTCTATGGGCTTCCAAATATCACTTTGCCAATTCCACAAGAACTGTCTTAGCGAAAGGCTTCTTGAGGGGAAAGCTGTTACTCTGTGAGATGATTTCACAGAACACAAAGAAGTTTCTCAGAAAGCTTCTTTCTCTTTGTTATCGGAGGATATTTCCTTTGGCCCTATAGTCTTCAAAGGGATCCGAAATATCTGTTCTCAGATTCCACAGAAATAAGGCTAGCAAAGAGATCCACGAAATACAGATGTAACTCTGTGAGATGAATTAACAGAACACTAAGCAGTTTCTCAGAAAGCTTCTTTCCAGATTTCATCTGAGGATATTTCCTTTTTCACCATAGCCCTCTATGGCTTCCAAATATAACTTTGCCAATTCCACAAGAACTGTCTTAGCGAAAGACTTCTTGAGGGGAAAGCTGTAACTCTGTGAGATGATTTCACAGAACACAAAGAAGTTTCTCAGAAAGCTTCTTTCTCTTTGTTATCGGAGGATATTTCCTTTGGCCCTATAATCTTCAAAGGGATCCGAAATATCTGTTCTCAGATTCCACAGAAATAAGGCTAGCAAAGAGATCCACGAAATACAGATGTAACTCTGTGAGATGAATTAACAGAACACTAAGCAGTTTCTCAGAAAGCTTCTTTGCAGATTTCATCTGAGGATATTTCCTTTTTCACCATAGCCCTCTATGGCTTCCATATATAACTTTGCCAATTCCACAAGAACTGTCTTAGAGAAAGGCTTCTTGAGGGCAAAGCTGTAACTCTGTGAGATGATTTCACAGAACACAAAGAAGTTTCTCAGAAAGCTTCTTTCTCTTTGTTATCGGAGGATATTTCCTTTGGCCCAATAGTCTTCACAGGGATCCGAAATATCTGTTCTCAGTTTCCACAGAAATAAGGCTAGCAAAGAGATCCACGAAATACAGATGTAACTCTGTGAGATGAATTAACAGAACACTAAGCAGATTCACAGAAAGCTTCTTTCCAGCTTTCATCTGAGGATATTTCCTTTTTCCCCATAGCCCTCTAAGGGCTTCCAAATATCACTTTGCCAATTCCACAAGAACTGTCTTAGCGAAAGGCTTCTTGAGAGGAAAGCTGTAACTCTGTGAGATGATTTCACAGAACACAAAGAAGTTTCTCAGAAAGCTTCTTTGTCTTCGTTATCGGAGGATATTTCCTTTGGCCCTATAGTCTTCAAAGGGATCCGAAATATCTGTTCTCAGATTCCACAGAAATAAGGCTAGCAAAGAGATCCACGAAATACAGATGTAACTCTCTGAGATGAATTAACAGAACACTAAGCAGTTTCTCAGAAAGCTTCTTTCCAGATTTCATCTGAGGATATTTCCTTTTTCACCATAGCCCTCTATGGGCTTCCAAATATCCCTTTGCCAATTCCACAAGAACTGTCTTAGCGAAAGGCTTCTTGAGGGGAAAGCTGTAACTCTGTGAGATGATTTCACAGAACACAAAGAAGTTTCTCAGAAAGCTTCTTTCTCTTTGTTAGCGGAGGATATTTCCTTTGGCCCTATAGTCTTCAAAGGGATCCGAAATATCTGTTCTCAGATTCCACAGAAATAAGGCCAGCAAAGAGATCCACGAAATACAGATGTAACTCTGTGAGATGAATTAACAGGACACTAAGCAGTTTCTAAGAAAGCTTCTTTCCAGATTTCATCTGAGGATATTTCCTTTTTCACCATAGCCCTCTATGGGCTTCCAAATATCACTTTGCCAATTCCACAAGAACTGTCTTAGCGAAAGGCTCCTTGAGGGGAAAGCTGTAACTCTGTGAGATGATTTCACAGAACACAAAGAAGTTTCTCAGAAAGCTTCTTTCTCTTTGTTATCGGAGGATATTTCCTTTGGCCCTATAGTCTTCAAAGGGATCCGAAATATCTGTTCTCAGATTCCACAGAAATAAGGCTAGCAAAGAGATCCACGAAATACAGATGTAACTCTGTGAGATGAATTAACAGGACACTAAGCAGTTTCTCAGAAAGCTTCTTTCCAGATTTCATCTGAGGATATTTCCTTTTTCACCATAGCCCTCTACGGGCTTCCAAATATCACTTTGCCAATTCCACAAGAACTGTCTTAGCGAAAGGCTTCTTGAGGGGAAAGCTGTAACTCTGTGAGATGATTTCACAGAACACAAAGAAGTTTCTCAGAAAGCTTCTTTCTCTTTGTTATCGGAGGATATTTCCTTTGGCCCTATATTCTTCAAAGGGATCCGAAATATCTGTTCTCAGATTCCACAGAAATAAGGCTAGCAAAGAGATCCACGAAATACAGATGTAACTCTGTGAGATGAATTAACAGGACACTAAGCAGTTTCTCAGAAAGCATCTTTCCAGATTTCATCTGAGGATATTTCCTTTTACACCATAGCCCTCTATGGGCTTCCAAATATCACTTTGCCAATTCCACAAGAACTGTCTTAGCGAAAGGCTTCTTGAGGGGAAAGCTGTAACTCTGTGAGATGATTTCACAGAACACAAAGAAGTTTCTCAGAAAGCTTCTTTCTCTTTGTTATCGGAGGATATTTCCTTTGGCCCTATAGTCTTCAAAGGGATCCGAAATATCTGTTCTCAGATTCCACAGAAATAAGGCTAGCAAAGAGATCCACGAAATACAGATGTAACTCTGTGAGATGAATTAACAGAACACTAAGCAGTTTCTCAGAAAGCTTCTTTCCAGATTTCATCTGAGGATATTTCCTTTTTCACCATAGCCCTCTATGGCTTCCATATATCACTTTGCCAATTCCACAAGAACTGTCTTAGAGAAAGGCTTCTTGAGGGCAAAGCTGTAACTCTGTGAGATGATTTCACAGAACACAAAGAAGTTTCTCAGAAAGCTTCTTTCTCTTTGTTATCTGAGGATATTTCCTTTGGCCCTATAGTCTTCACAGGGATCCGAAATATCTGTTCTCAGTTTCCACAGAAATAAGGCTAGCAAAGAGATCCACGAAATACAGATGTAACTCTGTGAGATGAATTAACAGGACACTAAGCAGTTTCTCAGAAAGCTTCTTTCCAGATTTCATCTGAGGATATTTCCTTTTACACCATAGCCCTCTATGACTTCCAAATATCACTTTGCCAATTCCACAAGAACTGTCTTAGCGAAAGGCTTCTTGAGGAGAAAGCTGTAACTCTGTGAGATGATTTCAAAGAACACAAAGAAGTTTCTCAGAAAGCTTCTTTGTCTTTGTTATCGGAGGATATTTCCTTTGGCCCTATAGTCTTCAAAGGGATCCGAAATATCTGTTCTCAGATTCCACAGAAATAAGGCTAGCAAGGAGATCCACGAAATACAGATGTAACTCTGTGGAATGAATTAACAGAACACTAAGCAGTTTCTCAGAAAGCTTCTTTCCAGATTTCATCTGAGGATATTTCCTTTTTCACCATAGCCCTCTATGGGCTTCCAAATATCACTTTCCCAATTCCACAAGAACTGTCTTAGCGAAATGCTTCTTGAGGGGAAAGCTGTAACTCTGTGAGATGATTTCACAGAACACAAAGAAGTTTCTCAGAAAGCTTCTTTCTCTTTGTTATCGGAGGATATTTCCTTTGGCCCTATAGACTTCAAAGGGATCCGAAATATCTGTTCTCAGATTCCACAGAAATAAGGCTAGCAAAGAGATCCACGAAATACAGATATAACTCTGTGAGATGAATTAACAGGACACTAAGCAGTTTCTCAGAAAGCTTCTTTCCAGATTTCATCTGAGGGTATTTCCTTTTACACCATAGCCCTCTATGGGCTTCCAAATATCACTTTGCCAATTCCACAAGAACTGTCTTAGCGAAAGGCTTCTTGAGGGGAAAGCTGTTACTCTGTGAGATGATTTCACAGAACACAAAGAAGTTTCTCAGAAAGCTTCTTTCTCTTTGTTATCGGAGGATATTTCCTTTGGCCCTATAGTCTTCAAAGGGATCCGAAATATCTGTTCTCAGATTCCACAGAAATAAGGCTAGCAAAGAGATCCACGAAATACAGATGTAACTCTGTGAGATGAATTAACAGAACACTAAGCAGTTTCTCAGAAAGCTTCTTTCCAGATTTCATCTGAGGATATTTCCTTTTTCACCATAGCCCTCTATGGCTTCCAAATATAACTTTGCCAATTCCACAAGAACTGTCTTAGCGAAAGACTTCTTGAGGGGAAAGCTGTAACTCTGTGAGATGATTTCACAGAACACAAAGAAGTTTCTCAGAAAGCTTCTTTCTCTTTGTTATCGGAGGATATTTCCTTTGGCCCTATAATCTTCAAAGGGATCCGAAATATCTGTTCTCAGATTCCACAGAAATAAGGCTAGCAAAGAGATCCACGAAATACAGATGTAACTCTGTGAGATGAATTAACAGAACACTAAGCAGTTTCTCAGAAAGCTTCTTTGCAGATTTCATCTGAGGATATTTCCTTTTTCACCATAGCCCTCTATGGCTTCCATATATAACTTTGCCAATTCCACAAGAACTGTCTTAGAGAAAGGCTTCTTGAGGGCAAAGCTGTAACTCTGTGAGATGATTTCACAGAACACAAAGAAGTTTCTCAGAAAGCTTCTTTCTCTTTGTTATCGGAGGATATTTCCTTTGGCCCAATAGTCTTCACAGGGATCCGAAATATCTGTTCTCAGTTTCCACAGAAATAAGGCTAGCAAAGAGATCCACGAAATACAGATGTAACTCTGTGAGATGAATTAACAGAACACTAAGCAGATTCACAGAAAGCTTCTTTCCAGCTTTCATCTGAGGATATTTCCTTTTTCCCCATAGCCCTCTAAGGGCTTCCAAATATCACTTTGCCAATTCCACAAGAACTGTCTTAGCGAAAGGCTTCTTGAGAGGAAAGCTGTAACTCTGTGAGATGATTTCACAGAACACAAAGAAGTTTCTCAGAAAGCTTCTTTGTCTTCGTTATCGGAGGATATTTCCTTTGGCCCTATAGTCTTCAAAGGGATCCGAAATATCTGTTCTCAGATTCCACAGAAATAAGGCTAGCAAAGAGATCCACGAAATACAGATGTAACTCTCTGAGATGAATTAACAGAACACTAAGCAGTTTCTCAGAAAGCTTCTTTCCAGATTTCATCTGAGGATATTTCCTTTTTCACCATAGCCCTCTATGGGCTTCCAAATATCCCTTTGCCAATTCCACAAGAACTGTCTTAGCGAAAGGCTTCTTGAGGGGAAAGCTGTAACTCTGTGAGATGATTTCACAGAACACAAAGAAGTTTCTCAGAAAGCTTCTTTCTCTTTGTTAGCGGAGGATATTTCCTTTGGCCCTATAGTCTTCAAAGGGATCCGAAATATCTGTTCTCAGATTCCACAGAAATAAGGCCAGCAAAGAGATCCACGAAATACAGATGTAACTCTGTGAGATGAATTAACAGGACACTAAGCAGTTTCTAAGAAAGCTTCTTTCCAGATTTCATCTGAGGATATTTCCTTTTTCACCATAGCCCTCTATGGGCTTCCAAATATCACTTTGCCAATTCCACAAGAACTGTCTTAGCGAAAGGCTCCTTGAGGGGAAAGCTGTAACTCTGTGAGATGATTTCACAGAACACAAAGAAGTTTCTCAGAAAGCTTCTTTCTCTTTGTTATCGGAGGATATTTCCTTTGGCCCTATAGTCTTCAAAGGGATCCGAAATATCTGTTCTCAGATTCCACAGAAATAAGGCTAGCAAAGAGATCCACGAAATACAGATGTAACTCTGTGAGATGAATTAACAGGACACTAAGCAGTTTCTCAGAAAGCTTCTTTCCAGATTTCATCTGAGGATATTTCCTTTTTCACCATAGCCCTCTACGGGCTTCCAAATATCACTTTGCCAATTCCACAAGAACTGTCTTAGCGAAAGGCTTCTTGAGGGGAAAGCTGTAACTCTGTGAGATGATTTCACAGAACACAAAGAAGTTTCTCAGAAAGCTTCTTTCTCTTTGTTATCGGAGGATATTTCCTTTGGCCCTATATTCTTCAAAGGGATCCGAAATATCTGTTCTCAGATTCCACAGAAATAAGGCTAGCAAAGAGATCCACGAAATACAGATGTAACTCTGTGAGATGAATTAACAGGACACTAAGCAGTTTCTCAGAAAGCATCTTTCCAGATTTCATCTGAGGATATTTCCTTTTACACCATAGCCCTCTATGGGCTTCCAAATATCACTTTGCCAATTCCACAAGAACTGTCTTAGCGAAAGGCTTCTTGAGGGGAAAGCTGTAACTCTGTGAGATGATTTCACAGAACACAAAGAAGTTTCTCAGAATGCTTCTTTCTCTTTGTTATCGGAGGATATTTCCTTTGGCCCTATAGTCCTCAAAGGGATCCGAAATATCTGTTCTCCGATTCTACAGAAATAAGGTTAGCAAAGAGATCCACGAAATACAGATGTAAGTCTGTGAGATGAATTAACAGAACACAAAGCAGTTTCACAGAAAGCTTCTTTCCAGATTTCATCTGAGGATATTTCCTTTTTCACCATAGCCCTCTATGGGCTTCCAAATATCACTTTGCCAATTCCACAAGAACTGTCTTAGCGAAAGGCTTCTTGAGGGGAAAGCTGTAACTCTGTGAGATGATTTCACAGAACACAAAGAAGTTTCTCAGAAAGCTTCTTTCTCTTTGTTATCGGAGGATATTTCCTTTGGCCCTATAGTCTTCAAAGGGATCCGAAATATCTGTTCTCAGATTCCACAGAAATAAGGCTAGCAAAGAGATCCACGAAATACAGATGTAACTCTGTGAGATGAATTAACAGAACACTAAGCAGTTTCACAGAAAGCTTCTTTCCAGATTTCATCTGAGGATATTTCCTTTTTCACCATAGACCTCTGTGGGCTTCCAAATATCACTTTGCCAATTCCACAAGAACTGTCTTAGCGAAAGGCTTCTTGAGGGGAAAGCTGTAACTCTGTGAGATGATTTCACAGAACACAAAGAAGTTTCTCAGAAAGCTTCTTTCTCTTTGTTATCGGAGGATATTTCCTTTGGCCCTATATTCTTCAAAGTGATCCGAAATATCTGTTCTCAGATTCCACAGAAATAAGGCTAGCAAAGAGATCCACGAAATACAGATGTAACTCTGTGAGATGAATTAACAGGACACTAAGCAGTTTCTCAGAAAGCTTCTTTCCAGATTTCATCTGAGGATATTTCCTTTTGCACCATAGCCCTCTATGGGCTTCCAAATATCACTTTGCCAATTCCACAAGAACTGTCTTAGCGAAAGGCTTCTTGAGGGGAAAGCTGTAACTCTGTGAGATGATTTCACAGAACACAAAGAAGTTTCTCAGAAAGCTTCTTTCTCTTTGTTATCGGAGGATATTTCCTTTGGCCCTATAGACTTCAAAGGGATCCGAAATATCTGTTCTCAGATTCCACAGAAATAAGGCTAGCAAAGAGATCCACGAAATACAGATGTAACTCTGTGAGATGAATTAACAAAACACTAAGCAGTTTCACAGAAAGCTTCTTTCCAGATTTCATCTGAGGATATTTCCTTTTTCACCATAACCCTCTATGGGCTTCCAAATATCACTTTGCCAATTCCACAAGAACTGTCTTAGCGAAAGGCTTCTTGAGGGGAAAGCTGTAACTCTGTGAGATGATTTCACAGAACACAAAGAAGTTTCTCAGAAAGCTTCTTTCTCTTTGTTATCGGACGATATTTCCTTTGGCCCTATAGTCTTCAAAGGGATCCGAAATATCTGTTCTCAGATTCCACAGAAATAAGGCTAGCAAAGAGATCCACGAAATACAGATGTAAGTCTGTGAGATGAATTAACAGAACACTAAGCTTTCTCAGAAAGCTTCTTTCCAGATTTCATCTGAGGATATTTCCTTTTTCACCGTAGCCATCTATGGGCTTCCAAATATCACTTTGCCAATTCCACAAGAACTGTCTTAGCGAAAGGCTTCTTGAGGGGAAAGCTGTAACTCTGTGAGATGATTTCACAGAACACAAAGAAGTTTCTCAGAATGCTTCTTTCTCTTTTGTTATCGGAGGATATTTCCTTTGGCCCTATAGTCCTCAAAGGGATCCGAAATATCTGTTCTCCCATTCTACAGAAATAAGGTTAGCAAAGAGATCCACGAAATACAGATGTAAGTCTGTGAGATGAATTAACAGAACATTAAGCAGTTTCTCAGAAAGCTTCTTTCCAGATTTCATCTGAGGATATTTCCTTTTTCACCATAGCCCACTATGGGCTTCCAAATATCACTTTGCCAATTCCACAAGAACTGTCTTAGCGAAATGCTTCTTGAGGGGAAAGCTGTAACTCTGTGAGATGATTTCACAGAACACAAAGAAGTTTCTCAGAAAGCTTCTTTCTCTTTGTTATCGGAGGATATTTCCTTTGGCCCTATAGTCTTCAAAGGGATCCGAAATATCTGTTCTCAGATTCCACAGAAATAAGGCTAGCAAAGAGATCCACGAAATACAGATGTAACTCTCTGAGATGAATTAACAGAACACTAAGCAGTTTCACAGAAAGCTTCTTTCCAGATTTCATCTGAGGATATTTCCTTTTTCACCATAGCCCTCTATGGGCTTCCAAATATCACTTTGCCAATTCCACAAGAACTGTCTTAGCGAAAGGCTTCTTGAGGGGAAAGCTGTAACTCTGTGAGATGATTTCACAGAACACAAAGAAGTTTCTCAGAAAGCTTCTTTCTCTTTGTTATCGGAGGATATTTCCTTTGGCCCTATAGACTTCAAAGGGATCCGAAATATCTGTTCTCAGATTCCACAGAAATAAGGCTAGCAAAGAGATCCACGAAATACAGATATAACTCTGTGAGATGAATTAACAGGACACTAAGCAGTTTCTCAGAAAGCTTCTTTCCAGATTTCATCTGAGGGTATTTCCTTTTACACCATAGCCCTCTATGGGCTTCCAAATATCACTTTGCCAATTCCACAAGAACTGTCTTAGCGAAAGGCTTCTTGAGGGGAAAGCTGTTACTCTGTGAGATGATTTCACAGAACACAAAGAAGTTTCTCAGAAAGCTTCTTTCTCTTTGTTATCGGAGGATATTTCCTTTGGCCCTATAGTCTTCAAAGGGATCCGAAATATCTGTTCTCAGATTCCACAGAAATAAGGCTAGCAAAGAGATCCACGAAATACAGATGTAACTCTGTGAGATGAATTAACAGAACACTAAGCAGTTTCTCAGAAAGCTTCTTTCCAGATTTCATCTGAGGAGATTTCCTTTTTCACCATAGCCCTCTATGGCTTCCAAATATAACTTTGCCAATTCCACAAGAACTGTCTTAGCGAAAGACTTCTTGAGGGGAAAGCTGTAACTCTGTGAGATGATTTCACAAAACACAAAGAAGTTTCTCAGAAAGCTTCTTTCTCTTTGTTATCGGAGGATATTTCCTTTGGCCCTATAGTCTTCAAAGGGATCCGAAATATCTGTTCTCAGATTCCACAGAAATAAGGCTAGCAAAGAGATCCACGAAATACAGATGTAACTCTTTGAGATGAATTAACAGAACACTAAGCAGTTTCTCAGAAAGCTTCTTTGCAGATTTCATCTGAGGATATTTCCTTTTTCACCATAGCCCTCTATGGCTTCCATATATAACTTTGCCAATTCCACAAGAACTGTCTTAGAGAAAGGCTTCTTGAGGGCAAAGCGGTAACTCTGTGAGATGATTTCACAGAACACAAAGAAGTTTCTCAGAAAGCTTCTTTCTCTTTGTTATCGGAGGATATTTCCTTTGGCCCTATAGTCTTCACAGGGATCCGAAATATCTGCTCTCAGTTTCCACAGAAATAAGGCTAGCAAAGAGATCCACGAAATACAGATGTAACTCTGTGAGATGAATTAACAGAACACTAAGCAGTTTCACAGAAAGCTTCTTTCCAGCTTTCATCTGAGGATATTTCCTTTTTCCCCATAGCCCTCTAAGGGCTTCCAAATATCCCTTTGCCAATTCCACAAGAACTGTCTTAGCGAAAGGCTTCTTGAGGGGAAAGCTGTAACTCTGTGAGATGATTTCACAGAACACAAAGAAGTTTCTCAGAAAGCTTCTTTGTCTTCGTTATCGGAGGATATTTCCTTTGGCCCTATAGTCTTCAAAGGGATCCGAAATATCTGTTCTCAGATTCCACAGAAATAAGGCTAGCAAAGAGATCCACGAAATACAGATGTAACTCTGTGAGATGAATTAACAGAACACTAAGCAGTTTCTCAGAAAGCTTCTTTCCAGATTTCATCTGAGGATATTTCCTTTTTCACCATAGCCCTCTATGGGCTTCCAAATATCCCTTTGCCAATTCCACAAGAACTGTCTTAGCGAAAGGCTTCTTGAGGGGAAAGCTGTAACTCTGTGAGATGATTTCACAGAACACAAAGAAGTTTCTCAGAAAGCTTCTTTCTCTTTGTTAGCGGAGGATATTTCCTTTGGCCCTATAGTCTTCAAAGGGATCCGAAATATCTGTTCTCAGATTCCACAGAAATAAGGCCAGCAAAGAGATCCATGAAATACAGATGTAACTCTGTGAGATGAATTAACAGGACACTAAGCAGTTTCTAAGAAAGCTTCTTTCCAGATTTCATCTGAGGATATTTCCTTTTTCAACATAGCCCTCTATGGGCTTCCAAATATCACTTTGCCAATTCCACAAGAACTGTCTTAGCGAAAGGCTTCTTGGGGGAAAGCTGTAACTCTGTGAGATGATTTCACAGAACACAAAGAAGTTTCTCAGAAAGCTTCTTTCTCTTTGTTATCGGAGGATATTTCCTTTGGCCCTATAGTCTTCAAAGGGATCCGAAATATCTGTTCTCAGATTCCACAGAAATAAGGCTAGCAAAGAGATCCACGAAATACAGATGTAACTCTGTGAGATGAATTAACAGAACACTAAGCAGTTTCACAGAAAGCTTCTTTCCAGGTTTCATCTGAGGATATTTCCTTTTTCACCATAGACCTCTGTGGGCTTCCAAATATCACTTTGCCAATTCCACAAGAACTGTCTTAGCGAAAGGCTTCTTGAGGGGAAAGCTGTAACTCTGTGAGATGATTTCACAGAACACAAAGAAGTTTCTCAGAAAGCTTCTTTCTCTTTGTTATCGGAGGATATTTCCTTTGGCCCTATATTCTTCAAAGTGATCCGAAATATCTGTTCTCAGATTCCACAGAAATAAGGCTAGCAAAGAGATCCACGAAATACAGATGTAACTCTGTGAGATGAATTAACAGGACACTAAGCAGTTTCTCAGAATGCTTCTTTCCAGATTTCATCTGAGGATATTTCCTTTTGCACCATAGCCCTCTATGGGCTTCCAAATATCACTTTGCCAATTCCACAAGAACTGTCTTAGCGAAAGGCTTCTTGAGGGGAAAGCTGTAACTCTGTGAGATGATTTCACAGAACACAAAGAAGTTTCTCAGAAAGCTTCTTTCTCTTTGTTATCGGAGGATATTTCCTTTGGCCCTATAGACTTCAAAGGGATCCGAAATATGTGTACTCAGATTCCACAGAAATAAGGCTAGCAAAGAGATCCACGAAATACAGATGTAACTCTGTGAGATGAATTAACAAAACACTAAGCAGTTTCACAGAAAGCTTCTTTCCAGATTTCATCTGAGGATATTTCCTTTTTCACCATAACCCTCTATGGGCTTCCAAATATCACTTTGCCAATTCCACAAGAACTGTCTTAGCGAAAGGCTTCTTGAGGGGAAAGCTGTAACTCTGTGAGATGATTTCACAGAACACAAAGAAGTTTCTCAGAAAGCTTCTTTCTCTTTGTTATCGGACGATATTTCCTTTGGCCCTATAGTCTTCAAAGGGATCCGAAATATCTGTTCTCAGATTCCACAGAAATAAGGCTAGCAAAGAGATCCACGAAATACAGATGTAAGTCTGTGAGATGAATTAACAGAACACTAAGCTTTCTCAGAAAGCTTCTTTCCAGATTTCATCTGAGGATATTTCCTTTTTCACCGTAGCCATCTATGGGCTTCCAAATATCACTTTGCCAATTCCACAAGAACTGTCTTAGCGAAAGGCTTCTTGAGGGGAAAGCTGTAACTCTGTGAGATGATTTCACAGAACACAAAGAAGTTTCTCAGAAAGCTTCTTTCTCTTTGTTATCGGAGGATATTTCCTTTGGCCCTATAGTCCTCAAAGGGATCCGAAATATCTGTTCTCCCATTCTACAGAAATAAGGTTAGCAAAGAGATCCACGAAATACAGATGTAAGTCTGTGAGATGAATTAACAGAACACTAAGCAGTTTCTCAGAAAGCTTCTTTCCAGATTTCATCTGAGGATATTTCCTTTTTCACCATAGCCCACTATGGGCTTCCAAATATCACTTTGCCAATTCCACAAGAACTGTCTTAGCGAAATGCTTCTTGAGGGGAAAGCTGTAACTCTGTGAGATGATTTCACAGAACACAAAGAAGTTTCTCAGAAATCTTCTTTCTCTTTGTTATCGGAGGATATTTCCTTTGGCCCTATAGTCTTCAAAGGGATCCGAAATATCTGTTCTCAGATTCCACAGAAATAAGGCTAGCAAAGAGATCCACGAAATACAGATGTAACTCTCTGAGATGAATTAACAGAACACTAAGCAGTTTCACAGAAAGCTTCTTTCCAGATTTCATCTGAGTATATTTCCTTTTTCACCATAGCCCTCTATGGGCTTCCAAATATCACTTTGCCAATTCCACAAGAACTGTCTTAGCGAAAGGCTTCTTGAGGGGAAAGCTGTAACTCTGTGAGATGATTTCACAGAACACAAAGAAGTTTCTCAGAAAGCTTCTTTCTCTTTGTTATCGGAGGATATTTCCTTTGGCCCTATAGACTTCAAAGGGATCCGAAATATCTGTTCTCAGATTCCAGAGAAATAAGGCTAGCAAAGAAATCCACGAAATACAGATGTAAGTCTGTGAGATGAATTAACAGAACACTAAGCAGTTTCCCAGAAAGCTTCTTTAGAGATTTCATCTGAGGATATTTCCTTTTTCACCATAGCCCTCTATGGGCTTCCAAATATCACTTTGCCAATTCCACAAGAAATGTCTTAGCGAAACGCTTCTTCAGGGGAAAGCTGTAACTCTGTGAGATGATTTCACAGAACACAAAGAAGTTTCTCAGAAAGCTTCTTTGTCTTTGTTATCGGAGGATCTTTCCTTTGGCCCTATAGTCTTCAAAGGGATCCGAAATATCTGTTCTCAGATTCCACAGAAATAAGGCTAGCAAAGCGATCCACGAAATACAGATGTAACTCTGTGAGATGAATTAACAGGACACTAAGCAGTTTCTCAGAAAGCTTCTTTCCAGATTTCATCTGAGGATATTTCCTTTTGCACCATAGCCCTCTATGGGCTTCCAAATATCACTTTGCCAATTCCACAAGAACTGTCTTAGCGAAAGGCTTCTTGAGGGGAAAGCTGTAACTCTGTGAGATGATTTCACAGAACACAAAGAAGTTTCTCAGAAAGCTTCTTTCTCTTTGTTAGCGGAGGATATTTCCTTTGGCCCTATAGTCTTCAAAGGGATCCGAAATATCTGTTCTCAGATTCCACAGAAATAAGGCTAGCAAAGAGATCCACGAAATACAGATATAACTCTGTGAGATGAATTAACAGGACACTAAGCAGTTTCTCAGAAAGCTTCTTTCCAGATTTCATCTGAGGGTATTTCCTTTTACACCATAGCCCTCTATGGGCTTCCAAATATCACTTTGCCAATTCCACAAGAACTGTCTTAGCGAAATGCTTCTTGAGGGGAAAGCTGTAACTCTGTGAGATGATTTCACAGAACACAAAGAAGTTTCTCAGAAAGCTTCTTTCTCTTTGTTATCGGAGGATATTTCCTTTGGCCCTATAGACTTCAAAGGGATCCGAAATATCTGTTCTCAGATTCCACAGAAATAAGGCTAGCAAAGAGATCCACGAAATACAGATGTAACTCTGTGAGATGAATTAACAGAACACTAAGCAGTTTCTCAGAAAGCTTCTTTCCAGATTTCATCTGAGGATATTTCCTTTTTCACCATAGCCCTCTATGGCTTCCAAATATAACTTCGCCAATTCCACAAGAACTGTCTTAGCGAAAGGCTTCTTGAGGGGAAAGCTGTAACTCTGTGAGATGATTTCACAGAACACAAAGAAGTTTCTCAGAAAGCTTCTTTCTCTTTGTTATGGGAGGATATTTCCTTTGGCCCTATAGTCTTCAAAGGGATCCGAAATATCTGTTCTCAGATTCCACAGAAATAAGGCTAGCAAAGAGATCCACGAAATACTGATGTAACTCTGTGAGATGAATTAACAGAACACTAAGCAGTTTTTCAGAAAGCTTCTTTCCAGATTTCATCTGAGGATATTTCCTTTTTCACCATAGCCCTCTATGGCTTCCATATATCACTTTGCCAATTCCACAAGAACTGTCTTAGAGAAAGGTTTCTTGAGGGCAAAGCTGTAACTCTGTGAGATGATTTCACAGAACACAAAGAAGTTTCTCAGAAAGCTTCTTTCTCTTTGTTATCGGAGGATATTTCCTTTGGCCCTATAGTCTTCACAGGGATCCGAAATATCTGTTCTCAGTTTCCACAGAAATAAGGCTAGCAAAGAGATCCACGAAATACAGATGTAACTCTGTGAGATGAATTAACAGGACACTAAGCAGTTTCTCAGAAAGCTTCTTTCCAGATTTCATCTGAGGATATTTCCTTTTACACCATAGCCCTCTATGACTTCCAAATATCACTTTGCCAATTCCACAAGAACTGTCTTAGCGAAAGGCTTCTTGAGGAGAAAGCTGTAACTCTGTGAGATGATTTCAAAGAACACAAAGAAGTTTCTCAGAATGCTTCTTTGTCTTTGTTATCGGAGGATATTTCCTTTGGCCCTATAGTCTTCAAAGGGATCCGAAATATCTGTTCTCAGATTCCACAGAAATAAGGCTAGCAAAGAGATCCACGAAATACAGATGTAACTCTGTGAGATGAATTAACAGAACACTAAGCAGTTTCTCAGAAAGCTTCTTTCCAGATTTCATCTGAGGATATTTCCTTTTTCACCATAGCCCTCTATGGGCTTCCAAATATCACTTTGCCAATTCCACAAGAACTGCCTGAGCGAAAGGCTTCTTGAGGGGAAAGCTGTAACTCTGTGAGATGATTTCACAGAACACAAAGAAGTTTCTCAGAAAGCTTCTTTCTCTTTGTTATCGGAGGATATTTCCTTTGGCCCTATAGACTTCAAAGGGATCCGAAATATCTGTTCTCAGATTCCACAGAAATAAGGCTAGCAAAGAGATCCACGAAATACAGATATAACTCTGTTAGATGAATTAACAGGACACTAAGCAGTTTCTCAGAAAGCTTCTTTCCAGATTTCATCTGAGTTTATTTCCTTTTACACCATAGCCCTCTATGGGCTTCCAAATATCACTTTGCCAATTCCACAAGAACTGTCTTAGCGAAAGGCTTCTTGAGGGGAAAGCTGTAACTCTGTGAGATGATTTCACAGAACACAAAGAAGTTTCTCAGAAAGCTTCTTTCTCTTTGTTATCGGAGGATATTTCCTTTGGCCCTATAGTCTTCAAAGGGATCCGAAATATCTGTTCTCAGATTCCACAGAAATAAGGCTAGCAAAGAGATCCACGAAATACAGATGTAAATCTGTGAGATGAATTAACAGAACACTAAGCAGTTTCTCAGAAAGCTTCTTTCCAGATTTCATCTGAGGATATTTCCTTTTTCACCATAGCCCTCTATGGCTTCCATGTATAACTTTGCCAATTCCACAAGAACTGTCTTAGAGAAAGGCTTCTTGAGGGCAAAGCTGTAACTCTGTGAGATGATTTCACAGAACACAAAGAAGTTTCTCAGAAAGCTTCTTTCTCTTTGTTATCGGAGGATATTTCCTTTGGCCCAATAGTCTTCACAGGGATCCGAAATATCTGTTCTCAGTTTCCACAGAAATAAGGCTAGCAAAGAGATCCACGAAATACAGATGTAACTCTGTGAGATGAATTAACAGAACACTAAGCAGTTTCACAGAAAGCTTCTTTCCAGATTTCATCTGAGGATATTTCCTTTTTCACCATAGCCCTCTATGGGCTTCCAAATATCACTTTGCCAATTCCACAAGAACTGTCTTAGCGAAAGGCTTCTTGAGGGGAAAGCTGTAACTCTGTGAGATGATTTCACAGAACACAAAGAAGTTTCTCAGAAAGCTTCTTTGTCTTCGTTATCGGAGGATATTTCCTTTGGCCCTATAGTCTTCAAAGGGATCCGAAATATCTGTTCTCAGATTCCACAGAAATAAGGCTAGCAAAGAGATCCACGAAATACAGATGTAACTCTGTGAGATGAATTAACAGAACACTAAGCAGTTTCTCAGAAAGCTTCTTTCCAGATTTCATCTGAGGATATTTCCTTTTTCACCATAGCCCTCTATGGGCTTCCAAATATCACTTTGCCAATTCCACAAGAACTGTCTTAGCGAAAGGCTTCTTGAGGGGAAAGCTGTAACTCTGTGAGATGATTTCACCGAACACAAAGAAGTTTCTCAGAAAGCTTCTTTCTCTTTGTTATCGGAGGATATTTCCTTTGGCCCTATAGTCTTCAAAGGGATCCGAAATATCTGTTCTCAGATTCCACAGAAATAAGGCTAGCAAAGAGATCCACGAAATACAGATGTAACTCTGTGAGATGAATTAACAGAACACTAAGCAGTTTCTCAGAAAGCTTCTTTCCAGATTTCATCTGAGGATATTTCCTTTTTCACCATAGCCCTCTATGGCTTCCAAATATAACTTTGCCAATTCCACAAGAACTGTCTTAGCGAAAGGCTACTTGAGGGGAAAGCTGTACGTCTGTGAGATGATTTCACAGAACACAAAGAAGTTTCTCAGAAAGCTTCTTTCTCTTTGTTATCGGAGGATATTTCCTTTGGCCCTATAGTCTTCAAAGAGATCCGAAATATCTGTTCTCAGATTCCACAGAAATAAGGCTAGCAAAGAGATCCACGAAATACAGATGTAACTCTCTGAGATGAATTAACAGGACACTAAGCAGTTTCTAAGAAAGCTTCTTTCCAGATTTCATCTGAGGATATTTCCTTTTTCACCATAGCCCTCTATTGGCTTCCAAATATCACTTTGCCAATTCCACAAGAACTGTCTTAGCGAAAGGCTTCTTGAGGGGAAATCTGTAACTCTGTGAGATGATTTCACAGAACACAAAGAAGTTTCTCAGAAAGCTTCTTTCTCTTTGTTATCGGAGGATATTTCCTTTGACCCTATATTCTTCAAAGGGATCCGAAATATCTGTTCTCAGATTCCACAGAAATAAGGCTAGCAAAGAGATCCACGAAATACAGATGTAACTCTGTGAGATGAATTAACAGAACACTAAGCAGTTTCTCAGAAAGCTTCTTTCCAGATTTCATCTGAGGATATTTCCTTTTTCACCGTAGCCCTCTAAGGCTTCCAAATATAACTTTGCCAATTCCACAAGAACTGTCTTAGCGAAAGGCTACTTGAGGGGAAAGTTGTAAGTCTGTGAGATGATTTCACAGAACACAAAGAAGTTTCTCAGAAAGCTTCTTTCTCTTTGTTATCGGAGGATATTTCCTTTGGCCCTATAGTCTTCAAAGGGATCCGAAATATCTGTTCTCAGATTCCACAGAAATAAGGCTAGCAAAGAGATCCACGAAATACAGATGTAACTCTGTGAGATGAATTAACAGAACACTAAGAAGTTTCTCAGAAAGCTTCTTTCCAGATTTCATCTGAGGATATTTCCTTTTTCACCATAGCCCTCTATGGGCTTCCAAATATCACTTTGCCAATTCCTCAAGAACTGTCTTAGCGAAAGGCTTCTTGAGGGGAAAGCTGTAACTCTGTGAGATGATTTCACAGAACACAAAGAAGTTTCTCAGAAAGCTTCTTTCTCTTTGTTATCGGAGGATATTTCCTTTGGCCCTATAGTCTTCAAAGGGATCCGAAATATCTGTTCTCAGATTCCACAGAAATAAGGCTAGCAAAGAGATCCACGAAATACAGATGTAACTCTGTGAGATGAATTAACAGGACACTAAGCAGTTTCTCAGAAAGCTTCTTTCCAGATTTCATCTGAGGATATTTCCTTTTACACCATAGCCCTCTATGGGCTTCCAAATATCACTTTGCCAATTCCACAAGAACTGTCTTAGCGAAAGGCTTCTTGAGGGGAAAGCTGTAACTCTGTGAGATGATTTCACAGAACAAAAAGAAGTTTCTCAGAAAGCTTCTTTCTCTTTGTTATCGGAGGATATTTCCTTTGGCCCTATATTCTTCAAAGGGATCCGAAATATCTGTTCTCAGATTCCACAGAAATAAGGCTAGCAAAGAGATCCACGAAATACAGATGTAAGTCTGTGAGATGAATTAACAGGACACTAAGCAGTTTCTCAGAAAGCTTCTTTCCAGATTTCATCTGAGGATATTTCCTTTTGCACCATAGCCCTCTATGGGCTTCCATTTATCACTTTCCAATTCCACAAGAACTGTCTTAGCGAAAGGCTTCTTGAGGGGTAAGCTGTAACTTTGTGAGATGATTTCACAGAACACAAAGAAGTTTCTCAGAAAGCTTCTTTCTCTTTGTTATCGGAGGATATTTCCTTTGGCCTTATAGACTTCAAAGG
Source organism: Macaca nemestrina (assembly GCF_043159975.1). Taxonomy (NCBI): domain Eukaryota; kingdom Metazoa; phylum Chordata; class Mammalia; order Primates; family Cercopithecidae; genus Macaca; species Macaca nemestrina. Next base: position 55,607,639 of record NC_092129.1, on the reverse strand, counting down.
GATCCGAAATATCTGTTCTCAGATTCCACAGAAATAAGGCTAGCAAAGAGATCCACGAAATACAGTTGTAACTCTGTGAGATGAATTAACAAAACACTAAGCAGTTTCACAGAAAGCTTCTTTCCAGATTTCATCTGAGGATATTTCCTTTTTCACCATAGCCCTCTATGGGCTTCCAAATATCACTTTGCCAATTCCACAAGAACTGTCTTAGCGAAAGGCTTCTTGAGGGGAAAGCTGTAACTCTGTGAGATGATTTCACAGAACACAAAGAAGTTTCTCAGAAAGCTTCTTTCTCTTTGTTATCGGAGGATATTTCCTTTGGCCCTATAGTCTTCAAAGGGATCCGAAATATCTGTTCTCAGATTCCACAGAAATAAGGCTAGCAAAGAGATCCACGAAATACAGATGTAAGTCTGTGAGATGAATTAACAGAACACTAAGCAGTTTCTCAGAAAGCTTCTTTCCAGATTTCATCTGAGGATATTTCCTTTTTCACCATAGCCTTCTATGGGCTTCCAAATATCACTTTGCCAATTCCACAAGAACTGTCTTAGCGAAAGGCTTCTTGAGGGGAAAGCTGTAACTCTGTGAGATGATTTCACAGAACACAAAGAAGTTTCTCAGAATGCTTCTTTCTCTTTGTTATCGGAGGATATTTCCTTTGGCCCTATAGTCCTCAAAGGGATCCGAAATATCTGTTCTCCGATTCTACAGAAATAAGGTTAGCAAAGAGATCCACGAAATACAGATGTAAGTCTGTGAGATGAATTAACAGAACACTAAGCAGTTTCTCAGAAAGCTTCTTTCCAGATTTCATCTGAGGATATTTCCTTTTTCACCATAGCCCACTATGGGCTTCCAAATATCACTTTGCCAATTCCACAAGAACTGTCTTAGCAAAAGGCTTCTTGAGGGGAAAGCTGTAACTCTGTGAGATGATTTCACAGAACACAAAGAAGTTTCTCAGAAAGCTTCTTTGTCTTCGTTATCGGAGGATATTTCCTTTGGCCCTATAGTCTTCAAAGGGATCCGAAATATCTGTTCTCAGATTCCACAGAAATAAGGCTAGCAAAGAGATCCACGAAATACAGATGTAACTCTGTGAGATGAATTAACAGAACACTAAGCAGTTTCTCGGAAAGCTTCTTTCCAGATTTCATCTGAGGATATTTCCTTTTTCACCATAGCCCTCTATGGGCTTCCAAATATCCCTTTGCCAATTCCACAAGAACTGTCTTAGCGAAAGGCTTCTTGAGGGGAAAGCTGTAACTCTGTGAGATGATTTCACAGAACACAAAGAAGTTTCTCAGAAAGCTTCTTTCTCTTTGTTAGCGGAGGATATTTCCTTTGGCCCTATAGTCTTCAAAGGGATCCGAAATATCTGTTCTCAGATTCCACAGAAATAAGGCCAGCAAAGAGATCCACGAAATACAGATGTAACTCTGTGAGATGAATTAACAGGACACTAAGCAGTTTCTAAGAAAGCTTCTTTCCAGATTTCATCTGAGGATATTTCCTTTTTCACCATAGCCCTCTATGGGCTTCCAAATATCACTTTGCCAATTCCACAAGAACTGTCTTAGCGAAAGGCTTCTTGAGGGGAAAGCTGTAACTCTGTGAGATGATTTCACAGAACACAAAGAAGTTTCTCAGAAAGCTTCTTTCTCTTTGTTATCGGAGGATATTTCCTTTGGCCCTATAGTCTTCAAAGGGATCCGAAATATCTGTTCTCAGATTCCACAGAAATAAGGCTAGCAAAGAGATCCACGAAATACAGATGTAACTCTGTGAGATGAATTAACAGGACACTAAGCAGTTTCTCAGAAAGCTTCTTTCCAGATTTCATCTGAGGATATTTCCTTTTTCACCATAGCCCTCTACGGGCTTCCAAATATCACTTTGCCAATTCCACAAGAACTGTCTTAGCGAAAGGCTTCTTGAGGGGAAAGCTGTAACTCTGTGAGATGATTTCACAGAACACAAAGAAGTTTCTCAGAAAGCTTCTTTCTCTTTGTTATCGGAGGATATTTCCTTTGGCCCTATATTCTTCAAAGGGATCCGAAATATCTGTTCTCAGATTCCACAGAAATAAGGCTAGCAAAGAGATCCACGAAATACAGATGTAACTCTGTGAGATGAATTAACAGAACACTAAGCTTTCTCAGAAAGCTTCTTTCCAGATTTCATCTGAGGATATTTCCTTTTTCACCGTAGCCATCTATGGGCTTCCAAATATCACTTTGCCAATTCCACAAGAACTGTCTTAGCGAAAGGCTTCTTGAGGGGAAAGCTGTAACTCTGTGAGATGATTTCACAGAACACAAAGAAGTTTCTCAGAATGCTTCTTTCTCTTTGTTATCGGAGGATATTTCCTTTGGCCCTATAGTCCTCAACGGGATCCGAAATATCTGTTCTCCCATTCTACAGAAATAAGGTTAGCAAAGAGATCCACGAAATACAGATGTAAGTCTGTGAGATGAATTAACAGAACACTAAGCAGTTTCTCAGAAAGCTTCTTTCCAGATTTCATCTGAGGATATTTCCTTTTTCACCATAGCCCACTATGGGCTTCCAAATATCACTTTGCCAATTCCACAAGAACTGTCTTAGCGAAATGCTTCTTGAGGGGAAAGCTTTAACTCTGTGAGATGATTTCACAGAACACAAAGAAGTTTCTCAGAAAGCTTCTTTCTCTTTGTTATCGGAGGATATTTCCTTTGGCCCTATAGTCTTCAAAGGGATCCGAAATATCTGTTCTCAGATTCCACAGAAATAAGGCTAGCAAAGAGATCCACGAAATACAGATGTAACTCTCTGAGATGAATTAACAGAACACTAAGCAGTTTCACAGAAAGCTTCTTTCCAGATTTCATCTGAGGATATTTCCTTTTTCACCATAGCCCTCTATGGGCTTCCAAATATCACTTTGCCAATTCCACAAGAACTGTCTTAGCGAAAGGCTTCTTGAGGGGAAAGCAGTAACTCTGTGAGATGATTTCACAGAACACAAAGAAGTTTCTCAGAAAGCTTCTTTCTCTTTGTTATCGGAGGATATTTCCTTTGGCCCTATAGACTTCAAAGGGATCCGAAATATCTGTTCTCAGATTCCAGAGAAATAAGGCTAGCAAAGAAATCCACGAAATACAGATGTAAGTCTGTGAGATGAATTAACAGAACACTAAGCAGTTTCTCAGAAAGCTTCTTTCCAGATTTCATCTGAGGATATTTCCTTTTTCACCATAGCCCTCTATGGGCTTCCAAATATCACTTTGCCAATTCCACAAGAACTGTCTTAGCGAAAGGCTTCTTGAGGGGAAAGCTGTAACTCTGTGAGATGATTTCACAGAACACAAAGAAGTTTCTCAGAAAGCTTCTTTGTCTTTGTTATCGGAGGATCTTTCCTTTGGCCCTATAGTCTTCAAAGGGATCCGAAATATCTGTTCTCAGATTCCACAGAAATAAGGCTAGCAAAGCGATCCACGAAATACAGATGTAACTCTGTGAGATGAATTAACAGGACACTAAGCAGTTTCTCAGAAAGCTTCTTTCCAGATTTCATCTGAGGATATTTCCTTTTGCACCATAGCCCTCTATGGGCTTCCAAATATCACTTTGCCAATTCCACAAGAACTGTCTTAGCGAAAGGCTTCTTGAGGGGAAAGCTGTAACTCTGTGAGATGATTTCACAGAACACAAAGAAGTTTCTCAGAAAGCTTCTTTCTCTTTGTTATCGGAGGATATTTCCTTTGGCCCTATAGTCTTCAAAGGGATCCGAAATATCTGTTCTGAGATTCCACAGAAATAAGGCTAGCAAAGAGATCCACGAAATACAGATATAACTCTGTGAGATGAATTAACAGGACACTAAGCAGTTTCTCAGAAAGCTTCTTTCCAGATTTCATCTGAGGGTATTTCCTTTTACACCATAGCCCTCTATGGGCTTCCAAATATCACTTTGCCAATTCCACAAGAACTGTCTTAGCGAAAGGCTTCTTGAGGGGAAAGCTGTAACTCTGTGAGATGATTTCACAGAACACAAAGAAGTTTCTCAGAAAGCTTCTTTCTCTTTGTTATCGGAGGATATTTCCTTTGGCCCTATAGACTTCAAAGGGATCCGAAATATCTGTTCTCAGATTCCACAGAAATAAGGCTAGCAAAGAGATCCACGAAATACAGATGTAACTCTGTGAGATGAATTAACAGAACACTAAGCAGTTTCTCAGAAAGCTTCTTTCCAGATTTCATCTGAGGATATTTCCTTTTTCACCATAGCCCTCTATGGCTTCCAAATATAACTTTGCCAATTCCACAAGAACTGTCTTAGCGAAAGGCTTCTTGAGGGTAAAGCTGTAACTCTGTGAGATGATTTCACAGAACACAAAGAAGTTTCTCAGAAAGCTTCTTTCTCTTTGTTATGGGAGGATATTTCCTTTGGCCCTATAGTCTTCAAAGGGATCCAAAATATCTGTTCTCAGATTCCACAGAAATAAGGCTAGCAAAGAGATCCACGAAATACAGATGTAACTCTGTGAGATGAATTAACAGAACACTAAGCAGTTTCTCAGAAAGCTTCTTTCCAGATTTCATCTGAGGATATTTCCTTTTTCACCATAGCCCTCTATGGCTTCGATATATAACTTTGCCAATTCCACAAGAACTGTCTTAGAGAAAGGCTTCTTGAGGGCAAAGCTGTAACTCTGTGAGATGATTTCACAGAACACAAAGAAGTTTCTCAGAAAGCTTCTTTCTCTTTGTTATCGGAGGATATTTCCTTTGGCCCTATAGTCTTCACAGGGATCCGTAATATCTGTTCTCAGTTTCCACAGAAATAAGGCTAGCAAAGAGATCCACGAAATACAGATGTAACTCTGTGAGATGAATTAACAGGACACTAAGCAGTTTCTCAGAAAGCTTCTTTCCAGATTTCATCTGAGGATATTTCCTTTTACACCATAGCCCTCTATGACTTCCAAATATCACTTTGCCAATTCCACAAGAACTGTCTTAGCGAAAGGCTTCTTGAGGAGAAAGCTGTAACTCTGTGAGATGATTTCAAAGAAAACAAAGAAGTTTCTCAGAATGCTTCTTTGTCTTTGTTATGGGAGGATATTTCCTTTGGCCCTATAGTCTTCAAAGGGATCCGAAATATCTGTTCTCAGATTCCACAGAAATAAGGCTAGCAAAGAGATCCACGAAATACAGATGTAACTCTGTGAGATGAATTAACAGAACACTAAGCAGTTTCTCAGAAAGCTTCTTTCCAGATTTCATCTGAGGATATTTCCTTTTTCACCATAGCCCTCTATGGGCTTCCAAATATCACTTTGCCAATTCCACAAGAACTGCCTGAGCGAAAGGCTTCTTGAGGGGAAAGCTGTAACTCTGTGAGATGATTTCACAGAACACAAAGAAGTTTCTCAGAAAGCTTCTTTCTCTTTGTTATCGGAGGATATTTCCTTTGGCCCTATAGACTTCAAAGGGATCCGAAATATCTGTTCTAAGATTCCACAGAAATAAGGCTAGCAAAGAGATCCACGAAATACAGATATAACTCTGTTAGATGAATTAACAGGACACTAAGCAGTTTCTCAGAAAGCTTCTTTCCAGATTTCATCTGAGGGTATTTCCTTTTACACCATAGCCCTCTATGGGCTTCCAAATATCACTTTGCCAATTCCACAAGAACTGTCTTAGCGAAAGGCTTCTTGAGGGGAGAGCTGTAACTCTGTGAGATGATTTCACAGAACACAAAGGAGTTTCTCAGAAAGCTTCTTTCTCTTTGTTATCGGAGGATATTTCCTTTGGCCCTATAGTCTTCAAAGGGATCCGAAATATCTGTTCTCAGATTCCACAGAAATAAGGCTAGCAAAGAGATCCACGAAATACAGATGTAAATCTGTGAGATGAATTAACAGAACACTAAGCAGTTTCTCAGAAAGCTTCTTTCCAGATTTCATCTGAGGATATTTCCTTTTTCACCATAGCCCTCTATGGCTTCCAAATATCACTTTGCCAATTCCACAAGAACTGTCTTAGCGAAAGGCTTTTTGAGGGGAAAGCTGTAACTCTGTGAGATGATTTCACAGAAAACAAAGAAGTTTCTCAGAAAGCTTCTTTCTCTTTGTTATCGGAGGATATTTCCTTTGGCCCTATAGTCTTCAAAGGGATCCGAAATATCTGTTCTCAGATTCCACAGAAATAAGGCTAGCAAAGAGATCCACGAAATACAGATGTAACTCTGTGAGATGAATTAACAGAACACTAAGCAGTTTCTCAGAAAGCTTCTTTCCAGATTTCATCTGAGGATATTTCCTTTTTCACCATAGCCCTCTATGGCTTCCATATATAACTTTGCCAATTCCACAAGAACTGTCTTAGAGAAAGGCTTCTTGAGGGCAAAGCTGTAACTCTGTGAGATGATTTCACAGAACACAAAGAAGTTTCTCAGAAAGCTTCTTTCTCTTTGTTATCGGAGGATATTTCCTTTGGCCCAATAGTCTTCACAGGGATCCGAAATATCTGTTCTCAGATTCCACAGAAATAAGGCTAGCAAAGAGATCCACGAAATACAGATGTAACTCTGTGAGATGAATTAACAGAACACTAAGCAGTTTCACAGAAAGCTTCTTTCCAGATTTCATCTGAGGATATTTCCTTTTTCACCATAGCCCTCTATGGGCTTCCAAATATCACTTTGCCAATTCCACAAGAACTGTCTTAGCGAAAGGCTTCTTGAGGGGAAAGCTGTAACTCTGTGAGATGATTTCACAGAACACAAAGAAGTTTCTCAGAAAGCTTCTTTGTCTTCGTTATCGGAGGATATTTCCTTTGGCCCTATAGTCTTCAAAGGGATCCGAAATATCTGTTCTCAGATTCCACAGAAATAAGGCTAGCAAAGAGATCCACGAAATACAGATGTAACTCTGTGAGATGAATTAACAGAACACTAAGCAGTTTCTCAGAAAGCTTCTTTCCAGATTTCATCTGAGGATATTTCCTTTTTCACCATAGCCCTCTATGGGCTTCCAAATATCACTTTGCCAATTCCACAAGAACTGTCTTAGCGAAAGGCTTCTTGAGGGGAAAGCTGTAACTCTGTGAGATGATTTCACCGAACACAAAGAAGTTTCTCAGAAAGCTTCTTTCTCTTTGTTATCGGAGGATATTTCCTTTGGCCCTATAGGCTTCAAAGGGATCCGAAATATCTGTTCTCAGATTCCACAGAAATAAGGCTACCAAAGAGATCCACGAAATACAGATGTAACTCTGTGAGATGAATTAACAGAACACTAAGCAGTTTCTCAGAAAGCTTCTTTCCAGATTTCATCTGAGGATATTTCCTTTTTCACCATAGCCCTCTATGGCTTCCAAATATAACTTTGCCAATTCCACAAGAACTGTCTTAGCGAAAGGCTACTTGAGGGGAAAGCTGTACGTCTGTGAGATGATTTCACAGAACACAAAGAAGTTTCTCAGAAAGCTTCTTTCTCTTTGTTATCGGAGGATATTTCCTTTGGCCCTATAGTCTTCAAAGAGATCCGAAATATCTGTTCTCAGATTCCACAGAAATAAGGCTAGCAAAGAGATCCACGAAATACAGATGTAACTCTCTGAGATGAATTAACAGGACACTAAGCAGTTTCTAAGAAAGCTTCTTTCCAGATTTCATCTGAGGATATTTCCTTTTTCACCATAGCCCTCTATTGGCTTCCAAATATCACTTTGCCAATTCCACAAGAACTGTCTTAGCGAAAGGCTTCTTGAGGGGAAATCTGTAACTCTGTGAGATGATTTCACAGAACACAAAGAAGTTTCTCAGAAAGCTTCTTTCTCTTTGTTATCGGAGGATATTTCCTTTGGCCCTATATTCTTCAAAGGGATCCGAAATATCTGTTCTCAGATTCCACAGAAATAAGGCTAGCAAAGAGATCCACGAAATACAGATGTAACTCTGTGAGATGAATTAACAGGACACTAAGCAGTTTCTCAGAAAGCTTCTTTCCAGATTTCATCTGAGGATATTTCCTTTTACAACATAGCCCTCTATGGGCTTCCAAATATCACTTTGCCAATTCCACAAGAACTGTCTTAGCGAAAGGCTTCTTGAGGGGAAAGCTGTAACTCTGTGAGATGATTTCACAGAACACAAAGAAGTTTCTCAGAAAGCTTCTTTCTCTTTGTTATCGGAGGATATTTCCTTTGGCCCTATAGTCTTCAAAGGGATCCGAAATATCTGTTCTCAGATTCCACAGAAATAAGGCCAGCAAAGAGATCCACGAAATACAGATGTAAGTCTGTGAGATGAATTAACAGGACACTAAGCAGTTTCTCAGAAAGCTTCTTTCCAGGTTTCATCTGAGGATATTTAATTTTTCACCATAGCCCTCTATGGGCTTCCAAATATCACTTTGCCAATTCCACAAGAACTGTCTTAGCAAAAGGCTTCTTGAGGGGAAAGCTGTAACTCTGTGAGATGATTTCACCGAACACAAAGAAGTTTCTCAGAAAGCTTCTTTCTCTTTGTTATTGGAGGATATTTCATTTGGCCCTATAGTCTTCAAAGGGATCCGAAATATCTGTTCTCAGATTCCACAGAAATAAGGCTAGCAAAGAGATCCACGAAATACAGATGTAACTCTGTGAGATGAATTAACAGAACACTAAGCAGTTTCTCAGAAAGCTTCTTTCCAGATTTCATCTGAGGATATTTCCTTTTTCACCGTAGCCCTCTATGGCTTCCAAATATAACTTTGCCAATTCCACAAGAACTGTCTTAGCGAAAGGCTACTTGAGGGGAAAGCTGTAAGTCTGTGAGATGATTTCACAGAACACAAAGAAGTTTCTCAGAAAGCTTCTTTCTCTTTGTTATCGGAGGATATTTCCTTTGGCCCTATAGTCTTCAAAGGGATCCGAAATATCTGTTCTCAGATTCCACAGAAATAAGGCTAGCAAAGAGATCCACGAAATACAGATGTAACTCTGTGAGATGAATTAACAGAACACTAAGAAGTTTCTCAGAAAGCTTCTTTCCAGATTTCATCTGAGGATATTTCCTTTTTCACCATAGCCCTCTCTGGGCTTCCAAATATCACTTTGCCAATTCCTCAAGAACTGTCTTAGCGAAAGGCTTCTTGAGGGGAAAGCTGTAACTCTGTGAGATGATTTCACAGAACACAAAGAAGTTTCTCAGAAAGCTTCTTTCTCTTTGTTATCGGAGGATATTTCCTTTGGCCCTATAGTCTTCAAAGGGATCCGAAATATCTGTTCTCAGATTCCACAGAAATAAGGCTAGCAAAGAGATCCACGAAATACAGATGTAACTCTGTGAGATGAATTAACAGGACACTAAGCAGTTTCTCAGAAAGCTTCTTTCCAGATTTCATCTGAGGATATTTCCTTTTACACCATAGCCCTCTATGGGCTTCCAAATATCACTTTGCCAATTCCACAAGAACTGTCTTAGCGAAAGGCTTCTTGAGGGGAAAGCTGTAACTCTGTGAGATGATTTCACAGAACACAAAGAAGTTTCTCAGAAAGCTTCTTTCTCTTTGTTATCGGAGGATATTTCCTTTGGCCCTATATTCTTCAAAGGGATCCGAAATATCTGTTCTCAGATTCCACAGAAATAAGGCTAGCAAAGAGATCCACGAAATACAGATGTAACTCTGTGAGATGAATTAACAGGACACTAAGCAGTTTCTCAGAAAGCTTCTTTCCAGATTTCATCTGAGGATATTTCCTTTTACACCATAGCCCTCTATGGGCTTCCAAATATCACTTTGCCAATTCCACAAGAACTGTCTTAGCGAAAGGCTTCTTGAGGGGAAAGCTGTAACTCTGTGAGATGATTTCACAGAACACAAAGAAGTTTCTCAGAAAGCTTCTTTCTCTTTGTTATCGGAGGATATTTCCTTTGGCCTTATAGACTTCAAAGGGATCCGAAATATCTGTTCTCAGATTCCACAGAAATAAGGCTAGCAAAGAGATCCACGAAATACAGATGTAACTCTGTGTGATGAATTAACAAAACACTAAGCAGTTTCACAGAAAGCTTCTTTCCAGATTTCATCTGAGGATATTTCCTTTTTCACCATAGCCCTCTATGGGCTTCCAAATATCACTTTGCCAATTCCACAAGAACTGTCTTAGCGAAAGGCTTCTTGAGGGGAAAGCTGTAACTCTGTGAGATGATTTCACAGAACACAAAGAAGTTTCTCAGAAAGCTTCTTTCTCTTTGTTATCGGAGGATATTTCCTTTGGCCCTATAGTCTTCAAAGGGATCCGAAATATCTGTTCTCAGATTCCACAGAAATAAGGCTAGCAAAGAGATCCACGAAATACAGATGTAAGTCTGTGAGATGAATTAACAGAACACTAAGAAGTTTCTCAGAAAGCTTCTTTCCAGATTTCATCTGAGGATATTTCCTTTTTCACCATAGCCTTCTATGGGCTTCCAAATATCACTTTGCCAATTCCACAAGAACTGTCTTAGCGAAAGGCTTCTTGAGGGGAAAGCTGTAACTCTGTGTGATGATTTCACAGAACACAAAGAAGTTTCTCAGAATGCTTCTTTCTCTTTGTTATCGGAGGATATTTCCTTTGGCCCTATAGTCCTCAAAGGGATCCGAAATATCTGTTCTCCGATTCTACAGAAATAAGGTTAGCAAAGAGATCCACGAAATACAGATGTAAGTCTGTGAGATGAATTAACAGAACACTAAGCAGTTTCTCAGAAAGCTTCTTTCCAGATTTCATCTGAGGATATTTCCTTTTTCACCATAGCCCACTATGGGCTTTCAAATATCACTTTGCCAATTCCACAAGAACTGTCTTAGCGAAAGGCTTCTTGAGGGGAAAGCTGTAACTCTGTGAGATGATTTCACAGAACACAAAGAAGTTTCTCAGAAAGCTTCTTTCTCTTTGTTATCGGAGGATATTTCCTTTCGCCCTATAGTCTTCAAAGGGATCCGAAATATCTGTTCTCAGATTCCACAGAAATAAGGCTAGCAAAGAGATCCACGAAATACAGATGTAACTCTGTGAGATGAATTAACAGGACACTAAGCAGTTTCTCAGAAAGCTTCTTTCCAGATTTCATCTGAGGATATTTCCTTTTTCACCATAGCCCTCTATGGGCTTCCAAATATCACTTTGCCAATTCCACAAGAACTGTCTTAGCTTAAGGCTTCTTGAGGGGAAAGCTGTAACTCTGTGAGATGATTTCACAGAACACAAAGAAGTTTCTCAGAAAGCTTCTTTCTCTTTGTTATCGGAGGATATTTCCTTTGGCCCTATAGACTTCAAAGGGATCCGAAATATCTGTTCTCAGATTCCACAGAAATAAGGCTAGCAAAGAGATCCACGAAATACAGATGTAACTCTGTGAGATGAATTAACAAAACACTAAGCAGTTTCACAGAAAGCTTCTTTCCAGATTTCATCTGAGGATATTTCCTTTTTCACCATAGCCCTCTATGGGCTTCCAAATATCACTTTGCCAATTCCACAAGAACTGTCTTAGCGAAAGGCTTCTTGAGGGGAAAGCTGTAACTCTGTGAGATGATTTCACAGAACACAAAGAAGTTTCTCAGAAAGCTTCTTTCTCTTTGTTATCGGAGGATATTTCCTTTGGCCCTATAGTCTTCAAAGGGATCCGAAATATCTGTTCTCAGATTCCACAGAAATAAGGCTAGCAAAGAGATCCACGAAATACAGATGTAAGTCTGTGAGATGAATTAACAGAACACTAAGCAGTTTCTCAGAAAGCTTCTTTCCAGATTTCATCTGAGAATATTTCCTTTTTCACCATAGCCTTCTATGGGCTTCCAAATATCACTTTGCCAATTCCACAAGAACTGTCTTAGCGAAAGGCTTCTTGAGGGGAAAGCTGTAACTCTGTGAGATGATTTCACAGAACACAAAGAAGTTTCTCAGAAAGCTTCTTTCTCTTTGTTATCGGAGGATATTTCCTTTGGCCCTATAGTCTTCAAAGGGATCCGAAATATCTGTTCTCAGATTCCACAGAAATAAGGCTAGCAAAGAGATCCACGAAATACAGATGTAACTCTGTGAGATGAATTAACAGAACACTAAGCAGTTTCTCAGAAAGCTTCTTTCCAGATTTCATCTGAGGATATTTCCTTTTTCACCATAGCCCTCTATGGCTTCCATATATCACTTTGCCAATTCCACAAGAACTGTCTTAGAGAAAGGCTTCTTGAGGGCAAAGCTGTAACTCTGTGAGATGATTTCACAGAACACAAAGAAGTTTCTCAGAAAGCTTCTTTCTCTTTGTTATCTGAGGATATTTCCTTTGGCCCTATAGTCTTCACAGGGATCCGAAATATCTGTTCTCAGTTTCCACAGAAATAAGGCTAGCAAAGAGATCCACGAAATACAGATGTAACTCTGTGAGATGAATTAGCAGAACACTAAGCAGTTTCTCAGAAAGCTTCTTTCCAGATTTCATCTGAGGATATTTCCTTTTACACCATAGCCCTCTATGACTTCCAAATATCACTTTGCCAATTCCACAAGAACTGTCTTAGCGAAAGGCTTCTTGAGGAGAAAGCTGTAACTCTGTGAGATGATTTCAAAGAACACAAAGAAGTTTCTCAGAAAGCTTCTTTGTCTTTGTTATCGGAGGATATTTCCTTTGGCCCTATAGTCTTCAAAGGGATCCGAAATATCTGTTCTCAGATTCCACAGAAATAAGGCTAGCAAAGAGATCCACGAAATACAGATGTAAGTCTGTGAGATGAATTAACAGAACACTAAGCTTTCTCAGAAAGCTTCTTTCCAGATTTCATCTGAGGATATTTCCTTTTTCACCGTAGCCATCTATGGGCTTCCAAATATCACTTTGCCAATTCCACAAGAACTGTCTTAGCGAAAGGCTTCTTGAGGGGAACGCTGTAACTCTGTGAGATGATTTCACAGAACACAAAGAAGTTTCTCAGAATGCTTCTTTCTCTTTGTTATCGGAGGATATTTCCTTTGGCCCTATAGTCCTCAAAGGGATCCGAAATATCTGTTCTCCCATTCTACAGAAATAAGGTTAGCAAAGAGATCCACGAAATACAGATGTAAGTCTGTGAGATGAATTAACAGAACACTAAGCAGTTTCTCAGAAAGCTTCTTTCCAGATTTCATCTGAGGATATTTCCTTTTTCACCATAGCCCACTATGGGCTTCCAAATATCACTTTGCCAATTCCACAAGAAATGTCTTAGCGAAATGCTTCTTGAGGGGAAAGCTGTAACTCTGTGAGATGATTTCACAGAACACAAAGAAGTTTCTCAGAAAGCTTCTTTCTCTTTGTTATCGGAGGATATTTCCTTTGGCCCTATAGTCTTCAAAGGGATCCGAAATATCTGTTCTCAGATTCCACAGAAATAAGGCTAGCAAAGAGATCCACGAAATACAGATGTAACTCTCTGAGATGAATTAACAGAACACTAAGCAGTTTCACAGAAAGCTTCTTTCCAGATTTCATCTGAGGATATTTCCTTTTTCACCATAGCCCTCTATGGGCTTCCAAATATCACTTTGCCAATTCCACAAGAACTGTCTTAGCGAAAGGCTTCTTGAGGGGAAAGCTGTAACTCTGTGAGATGATTTCACAGAACACAAAGAAGTTTCTCAGAAAGCTTCTTTCTCTTTGTTATCGGAGGATATTTCCTTTGGCCCTATAGACTTCAAAGGGATCCGAAATATCTGTTCTCAGATTCCAGAGAAATAAGGCTAGCAAAGAAATCCACGAAATACAGATGTAAGTCTGTGAGATGAATTAACAGAACACTAAGCAGTTTCTCAGAAAGCTTCTTTCCAGATTTCATCTGAGGATATTTCCTTTTTCACCATAGCCCTCTATGGGCTTCCAAATATCACTTTGCCAATTCCACAAGAACTGTCTTAGCGAAAGGCTTCTTGAGGGGAAAGCTGTAACTCTGTGAGATGATTTCACAGAACACAAAGAAGTTTCTCAGAAAGCTTCTTTGTCTTTGTTATCGGAGGATCTTTCCTTTGGCCCTATAGTCTTCAAAGGGATCCGAAATATCTGTTCTCAGATTCCACAGAAATAAGGCTAGCAAAGCGATCCACGAAATACAGATGTAACTCTGTGAGATGAATTAACAGGACACTAAGCAGTTTCTCAGAAAGCTTCTTTCCAGATTTCATCTGAGGATATTTCCTTTTGCACCATAGCCCTCTATGGGCTTCCAAATATCACTTTGCCAATTCCACAAGAACTGTCTTAGCGAAAGGCTTCTTGAGGGGAAAGCTGTAACTCTGTGAGATGATTTCACAGAACACAAAGAAGTTTCTCAGAAAGCTTCTTTCTCTTTGTTATCGGAGGATATTTCCTTTGGCCCTATAGTCTTCAAAGGGATCCGAAATATCTGTTCTGAGATTCCACAGAAATAAGGCTAGCAAAGAGATCCACGAAATACAGATATAACTCTGTGAGATGAATTAACAGGACACTAAGCAGTTTCTCAGAAAGCTTCTTTCCAGATTTCATCTGAGAGTATTTCCTTTTACACCATAGCCCTCTATGGGCTTCCAAATATCACTTTGCCAATTCCACAAGAACTGTCTTAGCGAAAGGCTTCTTGAGGGGAAAGCTGTAACTCTGTGAGATGATTTCACAGAACACAAAGAAGTTTCTCAGAAACTTCTTTCTCTTTGTTATCGGAGGATATTTCCTTTGGCCCTATAGACTTCAAAGGGATCCGAAATATCTGTTCTCAGATTCCACAGAAATAAGGCTAGCAAAGAGATCCACGAAATACAGATGTAACTCTGTGAGATGAATTAACAGAACACTAAGCAGTTTCTCAGAAAGCTTCTTTCCAGATTTCATCTGAGGATATTTCCTTTTTCACCTTAGCACTCTATGGCTTCCAAATATAACTTTGCCAATTCCACAAGAACTGTCTTAGCGAAAGGCTTCTTGAGGGGAAAGCTGTAACTCTGTGAGATGATTTCACAGAACACAAAGAAGTTTCTCAGAAAGCTTCTTTCTCTTTGTTATGGGAGGATATTTCCTTTGGCCCTATAGTCTTCAAAGGGATCCGAAATATCTGTTCTCAGATTCCACAGAAATAAGGCTAGCAAAGAGATCCACGAAATACAGATGTAACTCTGTGAGATGAATTAACAGAACACTAAGCAGTTTCTCAGAAAGCTTCTTTCCAGATTTCATCTGAGGATATTTCCTTTTTCACCATAGCCCTCTATGGCTTCCATATATAACTTTGCCAATTCCACAAGAACTGTCTTAGAGAAAGGCTTCTTGAGGGCAAAGCTGTAACTCTGTGAGATGATTTCACAGAACACAAAGAAGTTTCTCAGAAAGCTTCTTTCTCTTTGTTATCGGAGGATATTTCCTTTGGCCCTATAGTCTTCACAGGGATCCGAAATATCTGTTCTCAGTTTCCACAGAAATAAGGCTAGCAAAGAGATCCACGAAATACAGATGTAACTCTGTGAGATGAATTAACAGGACACTAAGCAGTTTCTCAGAAAGCTTCTTTCCAGATTTCATCTGAGGATATTTCCTTTTACACCATAGCCCTCTATGACTTCCAAATATCACTTTGCCAATTCCACAAGAACTGCCTGAGCGAAAGGCTTCTTGAGGGGAAAGCTGTAACTCTGTGAGATGATTTCACAGAACACAAAGAAGTTTCTCAGAAAGCTTCTTTATCTTCGTTATCGGAGGATATTTCCTTTGGCCCTATAGTCTTCAAAGGGATCCGAAATATCTGTTCTCAGATTCCACAGAAATAAGGCTAGCAAAGAGATCCACGAAATACAGATGTAACTCTGTGAGATGAATTAACAGAACACTAAGCAGTTTCTCAGAAAGCTTCTTTCCAGATTTCATCTGAGGATATTTCCTTTTTCACCATAGCCCTCTATGGGCTTCCAAATATCCCTTTGCCAATTCCACAAGAACTGTCTTAGCGAAAGGCTTCTTGAGGGGAAAGCTGTAACTCTGTGAGATGATTTCACAGAACACAAAGAAGTTTCTCAGAAAGCTTCTTTCTCTTTGTTATGGGAGGATATTTCCTTTGGCCCTATAGTCTTCAAAGGGATCCGAAATATCTGTTCTCAGATTCCACAGAAATAAGGCCAGCAAAGAGATCCACGAAATACAGATGTAACTCTGTGAGATGAATTAACAGGACACTAAGCAGTTTCTAAGAAAGCTTCTTTCCAGATTTCATCTGAGGATATTTCCTTTTTCACCGTAGCCCTCTATGGGCTTCCAAATATCACTTTGCCAATTCCACAAGAACTGTCTTAGCGAAAGGCTTCTTGAGGGGAAAGCTGTAACTCTGTGAGATGATTTCACAGAACACAAAGAAGTTTCTCAGAAAGCTTCTTTCTCTTTGTTATCGGAGGATATTTCCTGTGGCCCTATAGTCTTCAAAGGGATCCGAAATATCTGTTCTCAGATTCCACAGAAATAAGGCTAGCAAAGAGATCCACGAAATACAGATGTAACTCTGTGAGATGAATTAACAGGACACTAAGCAGTTTCTCAGAAAGCTTCTTTCCAGATTTCATCTGAGGATATTTCCTTTTACACCATAGCCCTCTATGGGCTTCCAAATATCACTTTGCCAATTCCACAAGAACTGTCTTAGCGAAAGGCTTCTTGAGGGGAAAGCTGTAACTCTGTGAGATGATTTCACAGAACACAAAGAAGTTTCTCAGAATGCTTCTTTCCCTTTGTTATCGGAGGATATTTCCTTTGGCCCTATAGTCCTAAAAGGGATCCGAAATATCTGTTCTCCGATTCTACAGAAATAAGGTTAGCAAAGAGATCCACGAAATACAGATGTAAGTCTGTGAGATGAATTAACAGAACACTAAGCAGTTTCTCAGAAAGCTTCTTTCCAGATTTCATCTGAGGATATTTCCTTTTTCACCATAGCCCTCTATGGGCTTCCAAATATCACTTTGCCAATTCCACAAGAACTGTCTTAGCGAAAGGCTTCTTGAGGGGAAAGCTGTAACTCTGTGCGATGATTTCACAGAACACAAAGAAGTTTCTCAGAAAGCTTCTTTCTCTTTGTTATCGGAGGATATTCCCTTTGGCCCTATAGTCTTCAAAGGGATCCGAAATATCTGTTCTCAGATTCCACAGAAATAAGGCTAGCAAAGCGATCCACGAAATACAGATGTAACTCTGTGAGATGAATTAACAGAACACTAAGCAGTTTCACAGAAAGCTTCTTTCCAGATTTCATCTGAGGATATTTCCTTTTTCACCATAGACCTCTGTGGGCTTCCAAATATCACTTTGCCAATTCCACAAGAACTGTCTTAGCGAAAGGCTTCTTGAGGGGAAAGCTGTAACTCTGTGAGATGATTTCACAGAACACAAAGAAGTTTCTCAGAAAGCTTCTTTCTCTTTGTTATCGGAGGATATTTCCTTTGGCCCTATAGTCTTCAAAGTGATCCGAAATATCTGTTCTCAGATTCCACAGAAATAAGGTTAGCAAAGAGATCCACGAAATACAGATGTAACTCTGTGAGATGAATTAACAGGACACTAAGCAGTTTCTCAGAAAGCTTCTTTCCAGATTTCATCTGAGGATATTTCCTTTTGCACCATAGCCCTCTATGGGCTTCCAAATATCACTTTGCCAATTCCACAAGAACTGTCTTAGCGAAAGGCTTCTTGAGGGGAAAGCTGTAACTCTGTGAGATGATTTCACAGAACACAAAGAAGTTTCTCAGAAAGCTTCTTTCTCTTTGTTATCGGAGGATATTTCCTTTGGCCCTATAGACTTCAAAGGGATCCGAAATATCTGTTCTCAGATTCCACAGAAATAAGGCTAGCAAAGAGATCCACGAAATACAGATGTAACTCTGTGAGATGAATTAACAAAACACTAAGCAGTTTCACAGAAAGCTTCTTTCCAGATTTCATCTGAGGATATTTCCTTTTTCACCATAACCCTCTATGGGCTTCCAAATATCACTTTGCCAATTCCACAAGAACTGTCTTAGCGAAAGGCTTCTTGAGGGGAAAGCTGTAAGTCTGTGAGATGATTTCACAGAACACAAAGAAGTTTCTCAGAAAGCTTCTTTCTCTTTGTTATCGGACGATAATTCCTTTGGCCCTATAGTCTTCAAAGGGATCCGAAATATCTGTTCTCAGATTCCACAGAAATAAGGCTAGCAAAGAGTTCCACGAAATACAGATGTAAGTCTGTGAGATGAATTAACAGAACACTAAGCTTTCTCAGAAAGCTTCTTTCCAGATTTCATCTGAGGATATTTCCTTTTTCACCGTAGCCATCTATGGGCTTCCAAATATCACTTTGCCAATTCCACAAGAACTGTCTTAGCGAAAGGCTTCTTGAGGGGAAAGCTGTAACTCTGTGAGATGATTTCACAGAACACAAAGAAGTTTCTCAGAATGCTTCTTTCTCTTTGTTATCGGAGGATATTTCCTTTGGCCCTATAGTCCTCAAAGGGATCCGAAATATCTGTTCTCCCATTCTACAGAAATAAGGTTAGCAAAGAGATCCACGAAATACAGATGTAAGTCTGTGAGATGAATTAACAGAACACTAAGCAGTTTCTCAGAAAGCTTCTTTCCAGATTTCATCTGAGGATATTTCCTTTTTCACCATAGCCCACTATGGGCTTCCAAATATCACTTTGCCAATTCCACAAGAACTGTCTTAGCGAAATGCTTCTTGAGGGGAAAGCTGTAACTCTGTGAGATGATTTCACAGAACACAAAGAAGTTTCTCAGAAATCTTCTTTCTCTTTGTTATCGGAGGATATTTCCTTTGGCCCTATAGTCTTCAAAGGGATCCGAAATATCTGTTCTCAGATTCCACAGAAATAAGGCTAGCAAAGAGATCCACGAAATACAGATGTAACTCTCTGAGATGAATTAACAGAACACTAAGCAGTTTCACAGAAAGCTTCTTTCCAGATTTCATCTGAGGATATTTCCTTTTTCACCATAGCCCTCTATGGGCTTCCAAATATCACTTTGCCAATTCCACAAGAACTGTCTTAGCGAAAAGCTTCTTGAGGGGAAAGCTGTAACTCTGTGAGATGATTTCACAGAACACAAAGAAGTTTCTCAGAAAGCTTCTTTCTCTTTGTTATCGGAGGATATTTCCTTTGGCCCTATAGACTTCAAAGGGATCCGAAATATCTGTTCTCAGATTCCAGAGAAATAAGGCTAGCAAAGAAATCCACGAAATACAGATGTAAGTCTGTGAGATGAATTAACAGAACACTAAGCAGTTTCTCAGAAAGCTTCTTTCCAGATTTCATCTGAGGATATTTCCTTTTTCACCATAGCCCTCTATGGGCTTCCAAATATCACTTTGCCAATTCCACAAGAACTGTCTTAGCGAAAGGCTTCTTGAGGGGAAAGCTGTAACTCTGTGAGATGATTTCACAGAACACAAAGAAGTTTCTCAGAAAGCTTCTTTGTCTTTGTTATCGGAGGATCTTTCCTTTGGCCCTATAGTCTTCAAAGGGATCCGAAATATCTGTTCTCAGATTCCACAGAAATAAGGCTAGCAAAGCGATCCACGAAATACAGATGTAACTCTGTGAGATGAATTAACAGGACACTAAGCAGTTTCTCAGAAAGCTTCTTTCCAGATTTCATCTGAGGATATTTCCTTTTGCACCATAGCCCTCTATGGGCTTCCAAATATCACTTTGCCAATTCCACAAGAACTGTCTTAGCGAAAGGCTTCTTGAGGGGAAAGCTGTAACTCTGTGAGATGATTTCACAGAACACAAAGAAGTTTCTCAGAAAGCTTCTTTCTCTTTGTTATCGGAGGATATTTCCTTTGGCCCTATACTCTTCAAAGGGATCCGAAATATCTGTTCTGAGATTCCACAGAAATAAGGCTAGCAAAGAGATCCACGAAATACAGATATAACTCTGTGAGATGAATTAACAGGACACTAAGCAGTTTCTCAGAAAGCTTCTTTCCAGATTTCATCTGAGGGTATTTCCTTTTACACCATAGCCCTCTATGGGCTTCCAAATATCACTTTGCCAATTCCACAAGAACTGTCTTAGCGAAAGGCTTCTTGAGGGGAAAGCTGTAACTCTGTGAGATGATTTCACAGAACACAAAGAAGTTTCTCAGAAACTTCTTTCTCTTTGTTATCGGAGGATATTTCCTTTGGCCCTATAGACTTCAAAGGGATCCGAAATATCTGTTCTCAGATTCCACAGAAATAAGGCTAGCAAAGAGATCCACGAAATACAGATGTAACTCTGTGAGATGAATTAACAGAACACTAAGCAGTTTCTCAGAAAGCTTCTTTCCAGATTTCATCTGAGGATATTTCCTTTTTCACCTTAGCACTCTATGGCTTCCAAATATAACTTTGCCAATTCCACAAGAACTGTCTTAGCGAAAGGCTTCTTGAGGGGAAAGCTGTAACTCTGTGAGATGATTTCACAGAACACAAAGAAGTTTCTCAGAAAGCTTCTTTCTCTTTGTTATGGGATGATATTTCCTTTGGCCCTATAGTCTTCAAAGGGATCCGAAATATCTGTTCTCAGATTCCACAGAAATAAGGCTAGCAAAGAGATCCACGAAATACAGATGTAACTCTGTGAGATGAATTAACAGAACACTAAGCAGTTTCTCAGAAAGCTTCTTTCCAGATTTCATCTGAGGATATTTCCTTTTTCACCATAGCCCTCTATGGCTTCCATATATAACTTTGCCAATTCCACAAGAACTGTCTTAGAGAAAGGCTTCTTGAGGGCAAAGCTGTAACTCTGTGAGATGATTTCACAGAACACAAAGAAGTTTCTCAGAAAGCTTCTTTCTCTTTGTTATCGGAGGATATTTCCTTTGGCCCTATAGTCTTCACAGGGATCCGAAATATCTGTTCTCAGTTTCCACAGAAATAAGGCTAGCAAAGAGATCCACGAAATACAGATGTAACTCTGTGAGATGAATTAACAGGACACTAAGCAGTTTCTCAGAAAGCTTCTTTCCAGATTTCATCTGAGGATATTTCCTTTTACACCATAGCCCTCTATGACTTCCAAATATCACTTTGCCAATTCCACAAGAACTGCCTGAGCGAAAGGCTTCTTGAGGGGAAAGCTGTAACTCTGTGAGATGATTTCACAGAAAACAAAGAAGTTTCTCAGAAAGCTTCTTTCTCTTTGTTATCGGAGGATATTTCCTTTGGCCCTATATTCTTCAAAGGGATCCGAAATATCTGTGCTCAGATTCCACAGAAATAAGGCTAGCAAAGAGATCCACGAAATACAGATGTAACTCTGTGAGATGAATTAACAGGACACTAAGCAGTTTCTCAGAAAGCTTCTTTCCAGATTTCATCTGAGGATATTTCCTTTTACACCATAGCCCTCTATGGGCTTCCAAATATCACTTTGCCAATTCCACAAGAACTGTCTTAGCGAAAGGCTTCTTGAGGGGAAAGCTGTAACTCTGTGAGATGATTTCACAGAACACAAAGAAGTTTCTCAGAAAGCTTCTTTCTCTTTGTTATCGGAGGATATTTCCTTTGGCCCTATAGCCTTCAAAGGGATCCGAAATATCTGTTCTCAGATTCCACAGAAATAAGGCTAGCAAAGAGATCCACGAAATACAGATGTAACTCTGTGAGATGAATTAGCAGGACACTAAGCAGTTTCTCAGAAAGCTTCTTTCCAGATTTCATCTGAGGATATTTAATTTTTCACCATAGCCCTCTATGGGCTTCCAAATATCACTTTGCCAATTCCACAAGAACTGTCTTAGCAAAAGGCTTCTTGAGGGGAAAGCTGTAACTCTGTGAGATGATTTCACCGAACACAAAGAAGTTTCTCAGAAAGCTTCTTTCTCTTTGTTATTGGAGGATATTTCATTTGGCCCTATAGTCTTCAAAGGGATCCGAAATATCTGTTCTCAGATTCCACAGAAATAAGGCTAGCAAAGAGATCCACGAAAAACAGATGTAACTCTGTGAGATGAATTAACAGAACACTAAGCAGTTTCTCAGAAAGCTTCTTTCCAGATTTCATCTGAGGATATTTCCTTTTTCACCGTAGCCCTCTATGGCTTCCAAATATAACTTTGCCAATTCCACAAGAACTGTCTTAGCGAAAGGCTACTTGAGGGGAAAGCTGTAACTCTGTGAGATGATTTCACAGAACACAAAGAAGTTTCTCAGAAAGCTTCTTTTTCTTTGTTATCGGAGGATATTTCCTTTGGCCCTATAGTCTTCAAAGGGATCCGAAATATCTGTTCTCAGATTCCACAGAAATAAGGCTAGCAAAGAGACCCACGAAATACAGATGTAACTCTGTGAGATGAATTAACAGAACACTAAGAAGTTTCTCAGAAAGCTTCTTTCCAGATTTCATCTGAGGATATTTCCTTTTTCACCATAGCCCTCTATGGGCTTCCAAATATCACTTTGCCAATTCCTCAAGAACTGTCTTAGCGAAAGGCTTCTTGAGGGGAAAGCTGTAACTCTGTGAGATGATTTCACAGAACACAAAGAAGTTACTCAGAAAGCTTCTTTCTCTTTGTTATCGGAGGATATTTCCTTTGGCCCTATAGTCTTCAAAGGGATCCGAAATATCTGTTCTCAGATTCCACAGAAATAAGGCTAGCAAAGAGATCCACGAAATACAGATGTAACTCTGTGAGATGAATTAACGGAACACTAAGAAGTTTCTCAGAAAGCTTCTTTCCAGATTTCATCTGAGGATATTTCCTTTTTCACCATAGCCCTCTATGGGCTTCCAAATATCACTTTGCCAATTCCTCAAGAACTGTCTTAGCGAAAGGCTTCTTGAGGGGAAAGCTGTAACTCTGTGAGATGATTTCACAGAACACAAAGAAGTTACTCAGAAAGCTTCTTTCTCTTTGTTATCGGAGGATATTTCCTTTGGCCCTATAGTCTTCAAAGGGATCCGAAATATCTGTTCTCAGATTCCACAGAAATAAGGCTAGCAAAGAGATCCACGAAATACAGATGTAACTCTGTGAGATGAATTAACAGGACACTAAGCAGTTTCTCAGAAAGCTTCTATCCAGATTTCATCTGAGGATATTTCCTTTTTCACCATAGCCCTCTATGGGCTTCCAAATATCACTTTGCCAATTCCACAAGAACTGTCTTAGCGAAAGGCTTCTTGAGGGGAAAGCTGTAACTCTGTGAGATGATTTCACAGAACACAAAGAAGTTTCTCAGAAAGCTTCTTTCTCTTTGTTATCGGAGGATATTTCCTTTGGCCCTATAGTCTTCAAAGGGATCTGAAATATCCGTTCTCAGATTCCACAGAAATAAGGCTAGCAAAGAGATCCACGAAATACAGATATAACTCTGTGAGATGAATTAACAGGACACTAAGCAGTTTCTCAGAAAGCTTCTTTCCAGATTTCATCTGAGGGAATTTCCTTTTACACCATAGCCCTCTATGGGCTTCCAAATATCACTTTGCCAATTCCACAAGAACTGTCTTAGCGAAAGGCTTCTTGAGGGGAAAGCTGTAACTCTGTGAGATGATTTCACAGAACACAAAGAAGTTTCTCAGAAAGCTTCTTTCTCTTTGTTATCGTAGGATATTTCCTTTGGCGCTATAGACTTCAAAGGGATCCGAAATATCTGTTCTCAGATTCCACAGAAATAAGGCTAGCAAAGAGATCCACGAAATACAGATGTAACTCTGTGAGATGAATTAACAGGACACTAAGCAGTTTCTCAGAAAGCTTCTTTCCAGATTTCATCTGAGGATATTTAATTTTTCACCATAGCCCTCTATGGGCTTCCAAATATCACTTTGCAATTCCACAAGAACTGTCTTAGCAAAAGGCTTCTTGAGGGGAAAGCTGTAACTCTGTGAGATGATTTCACCGAACACAAAGAAGTTTCTCAGAAAGCTTCTTTCTCTTTGTTATCGGAGGATATTTCCTTTGGCCCTATAGTCTTCAAAGGGATCCGAAATATCTGTTCTCAGATTCCACAGAAATAAGGCTAGCAAAGAGATCCACGAAATACAGATGTAACTCTGTGAGATGAATTAACAGAACACTAAGCAGTTTCTCAGAAAGCTTCTTTCCAGATTTCATCTGAGGATATTTCCTTTTTCACCATAGCCCTCTATGGCTTCCATATATAACTTTGCCAATTCCACAAGAACTGTCTTAGGGAAAGGCTTCTTGAGGGCAAAGCTGTAACTCTGTGAGATGATTTCACAGAACACAAAGAAGTTTCTCAGAAAGCTTCTTTCTCTTTGTTATCGTAGGATATTTCCTTTGGCCCTATAGTCTTCACAGGGATCCGAAATATCTGTTCTCAGTTTCCACAGAAATAAGGCTAGCAAAGAGATCCACGAAATACAGATGTAACTCTGTGAGATGAATTAACAGGACACTAAGCAGTTTCTCAGAAAGCTTCTTTCCAGATTTCATCTGAGGATATTTCCTTTTACACCATAGCCCTCTATGACTTCCAAATATCACTTTGCCAATTCCATAAGAACTGTCTTAGCGAAAGGCTTCTTGAGGGGAAAGCTGTAACTCTGTGAGATGATTTCACAGAACACAAAGAAGTTTCTCAGAAAGCTTCTTTCTCTTTGTTATCGGAGGATATTTCCTTTGGCCCTATAGTCTTCAAAGGGATCCGAAATATCTGTTCTCAGATTCCACAGAAATAAGGCTAGCAAAGAGATCCACGAAATACAGATATAACTCGGTGAGATGAATTAACAGGACACTAAGCAGTTTCTCAGAAAGCTTCTTTCCAGATTTCATCTGAGGGTATTTCCTTTTACACCATAGCCCTCTATGGGCTTCCAAATATCACTTTGCCAATTCCACAAGAACTGTCTTAGCGAAAGGCTTCTTGAGGGGAAAGCTGTAACTCTGTGAGATGATTTCACAGAACACAAAGAAGTTTCTCAGAAAGCTTCTTTCTCTTTGTTATCGGAGGATATTTCCTTTGGCCCTATAGACTTCAAAGGGATCCGAAATATCTGTTCTCAGATTCCACAGAAATAAGGCTAGCAAAGAGATCCACGAAATACAGATGTAACTCTGTGAGATGAATTAACAGAACACTAAGCAGTTTCTCAGAAAGCTTCTTTCCAGATTTCTTCTGAGGATATTTCCTTTTTCACCATAGCCCTCTATGGCTTCCAAATATCACTTTGCCAATTCCACAAGAACTGTCTTAGAGAAAGGCTTCTTGAGGGCAAAGCTGTAACTCTGTGAGATGATTTCACAGAACACAAAGAAGTTTCTCAGAAAGCTTCTTTCTCTTTGTTATCGGAGGATATTTCCTTTGGCCCTATAGTCTTCACAGGGATCCGAAATATCTGTTCTCAGTTTCCACAGAAATAAGGCTAGCAAAGAGATCCAAGAAATACAGATGTAACTCTGTGAGATGAATTAACAGGACACTAAGCAGTTTCTCAGAAAGCTTCTTTCCAGATTTCATCTGAGGATATTTCCTTTTACACCATAGCCCTTTATGGGCTTCCAAATATCACTTTGCCAATTCCACAAGAACTGTCTTAGCGAAAGGCTTCTTGAGGGGAAAGCTGTAACTCTGTGAGATGATTTCACAGAACACAAAGAAGTTTCTCAGAAAGCTTCTTTCTCTTTGTTTTCGGAGGATATTTCCTTTGGCCCTATAGTCTTCAAAGGGATCCGAAATATCTGTTCTCAGATTCCACAGAAATAAGGCTACCAAAGAGATCCACGAAATACAGATGTAACTCTGTGAGATGAATTAACAGAACACTAAGCAGTTTCACAGAAAGCTTCTTTCCAGATTTCATCTGAGGATATTTCCTTTTTCACCATAGCCCTCTATGGGCTTCCAAATATCACTTTGCCAATTCCACAAGAACTGTCTTAGCGAAAGGCTTCTTGAGGGGAAAGCTGTAACTCTGTGAGATGATTTCACAGAACATAAAGAAGTTTCTCAGAAAGCTTCTTTCTCTTTGTTATCGGAGGATATTTCCTTTGGCCCTATAGTCTTCAAAGGGATCCGAAATATCTGTTCTCAGATTCCACAGAAATAAGGCTAGCAAAGAGATCCACGAAATACAGATGTAACTCTGTGAGATGAATTAACAGAACACTAAGCAGTTTCACAGAAAGCTTCTTTCCAGATTTCATCTGAGGATATTTCCTTTTTCACCATAGCCCTCTATGACTTCCAAATATCACTTTGCCAATTCCACAAGAACTGTCTTAGCGAAAGGCTTCTTGAGGGGAAAGCTGTAACTCTGTGAGAAGATTTCACAGAACACAAAGAAGTTTCTCAGAAAGCTTCTTTCTCTTTGTTATCGGAGGATATTTCCTTTGGCCCTATAGTCTTCAAAGGGATCCGAAATATCTGTTCTCAGATTACACAGAAATAAGGCTAGCAAAGAGATCCACGAAATACAGATGTAATACTGTGAGATGAATTAACAGGACACTAAGCAGTTTCTCAGAAAGCTTCTTTCCAGATTTCATCTGAGGATATTTCCTTTTTCACCATAGCCCTCTATGGGCTTCCAAATATCACTTTGCCAATTCCACAAGAACTGTCTTAGCGAAAGGCTTCTTGAGGGGAAAGCTGTAACTCTGTGAGATGATTTCACAGAACACAAAGAAGTTTCTCAGAAAGCTTCTTTCTCTTTGTTATCGGAGGATATTTCCTTTGGCCCTATAGTCTTCAAAGGGATCCGAAATATCTGTTCTCAGATTCCACAGAAATAAGGCTAGCAAAGAGATCCACGAAATACAGATGTAACTCTGTGAGATGAATTAACAGAACACTAAGCAGTTTCACAGAAAGCTTCTTTCCAGATTTCATCTGAGGATATTTCCTTTTTCACCATAGCCCTCTATGACTTCCAAATATCACTTTGCCAACTCCACAAGAACTGTCTTAGCGCAAGGCTTCTTGAGGGGAAAGCTGTAACTCTGTGAGATGATTTCACAGAATACAAAGAAGTTTCTCAGAAAGCTTCTTTCTCTTTGTTATCGGAGGATATTTCCTTTGGCCCTATAGTCTTCAAAGGGATCCGAAATATCTGTTCTCAGATTCTCCAGAAATAAGGTTAGCAAAGAGATCCACGAAATACAGATGTAAGTCTGTGAGATGAATTAACAGAACACTAAGCAGTTTCTCAGAAAGCTTCTTTCCAGATTTCATCTGAGGATATTTCCTTTTTCACCATAACCCACTATGGGCTTCAAAATATCCCTTTGCCAATTCCACAAGAACTGTCTTAGCTAAAGGCTTCTTGAGGGGAAAGCTGTAACTCTGTGAGATGATTTCACAGAACACAAAGAAGTTTCTCAGAAAGCTTCTTTCTCTTTGTTATCGGAGGATATTTCCTTTGGCCCTATAGTCTTCAAAGGGATCTGAAATATCTGTTCTCAGATTCCACAGAAATAAGGCTGGCAAAGAGATCCACGAAATACAGATGTAACACTCTGAGATGAATTTACAGAACACTAAGCAGTTTCACAGAAAGCTTCTTTCCAGATTTCATCTGAGGATTTTTTGCTTTTTCACCATAGCCCTCTATGGGCTTCCAAATATCACTTTGCCAATTCCACAAGAACTGTCTTAGCGAAAGGCTTCTTGAGGCGAAAGCTGTAACTCTGTGAGATGATTTCACAGAACACAAAGAAGTTTCTCAGAAAGCTTCTTTCTCTTTGTTATGGGAGGATATTTCCTTTGGCGCTATAGTCTTCAAAGGGATCCGAAATATCTGTTCTCAGATTCCACAGAAATAAGGCTAGCAAAGAGATCCACGAAATACAGATGTAACTCTGTGAGATGAATTAACAGGACACTAAGCAGTTTCTAAGAAAGCTTCTTTCCAGATTTCATCTGAGGATATTTCCTTTTTCACCATAGCCCTCTAAGGGCTTCCAAATATCACTTTGCCAATTCCACAAGAACTGTCTTAGCGAAAGGCTTCTTGAGGGGAAAGCTGTAACTCTGTGAGATGATTTCACAGAACACAAAGAAGTTTCTCAGAAAGCTTCTTTCTCTTTGTTATGGGAGGATATTTCCTTTGGCCCTAGAGTCTTCAAAGGGATCCGAAATATCTGTTCTCAGATTCCACAGAAATAAGGCTAGCAAAGAGATCCACGAAATACAGATGTAACTCTGTGAGATGAATTAACAGGACACTAAGCAGTTTCTCAGAAAGCTTCTTTCCAGATTTCATCTGAGGATATTTCCTTTTTCACCATAGCCCTCTATGGGCTTCCAAATATCACTTTGCCAATTCCACAAGAACTGTCTTAGAGAAAGGCTTCTTGAGGGGAGAGCTGTAACTCTGTGAGATGATTTCACAGAACACAAAGAAGTTTCTCAGAAAGCTTCTTTCTCTTTGTTATCGGAGGATATTTCCTTTGGCCCTATAGTCTTCAAAGGGATCCGAAATATCTGTTCTCAGATTCCACCGAAATAAGGCTAGCAAAGAGATCCACGAAATACAGATGTAACTCTGTGAGATGAATTAACAGAACACTAAGCAGTTTCACAGAAAGCTTCTTTCCAGATTTCATCTGAGGATATTTCCTTTTTCACCATAGCCCTCTATGACTTCCAAATATCACTTTGCCAATTCCACAAGAACTGTCTTAGCGAAAGGTTTCTTGAGGGGAAAGCTGTAACTCTGTGAGATGATTTCACAGAACACAAAGAAGTTTCTCAGAAAGCTTCTTTCTCTTTGTTATCGGAGGATATTTCCTTTGGCCCTATAGTCTTCAAAGGGATCCGAAATATCTGTTCTCAGATTCTACAGAAATAAGGTTAGCAAAGAGATCCACGAAATACAGATGTAAGTCTGTGAGATGAATTAACAGAACACTAAGCAGTTTCTCAGAAAGCTTCTTTCCAGATTTCATCTGAGGATATTTCCTTTTTCACCATAACCCACTATGGGCTTCCAAATATCACTTTGCCAATTCCACAAGAACTGTCTTAGCGAAAGGCTTCTTGAGGGGAAAGCTGTAACTCTGTGAGATGATTTCACAGAACACAAAGAAGTTTCTCAGAAAGCTTCTTTCTCTTTGTTATCGGAGGATATTTCCTTTGGCCCTATAGTCTTCAAAGGGATCCGAAATATCTGTTCTCAGATTCCACAGAAATAAGGCTAGCAAAGAGATCCACGAAATACAGATGTAACACTCTGAGATGAATTAACAGAACACTAAGCAGTTTCACAGAAAGCTTCTTTCCAGATTTCATCTGAGGATATTTCCTTTTTCACCATAGCCCTCTATGGGCTTCCAAATATCACTTTGCCAATACCACAAGAACTGTCTTAGCGAAAGGCTTCTTGAGGGGAAAGCTGTAACTCTGTGAGATGATTTCACAGAACACAAAGAAGTTTCTCAGAAAGCTTCTTTGTCTTTGGTATCGGAGGATATTTCCTTTGGCCCTATAGTCTTCAAAGGGATCCGAAATATCTGTTCTCAGATTCCACAGAAATAAGGCTAGCAAAGAGATCCACGAAATACAGATGTAACTCTGTGAGATGAATTAACAGAACACTAAGCAGTTTCTCAAAAAGCTTCTTTCCAGATTTCATCTGAGGATAATTCCTTTTTCACCATAGCCTTCTATGGTCTTCCAAATATCACTTTCCCAATTCCACAAGAACTGTCTTAGCGAAAGGCTTCTTGAGGGGAAAGCTGTAACTCTGTGAGATGATTTCACCGAACACAAATGAAGTTTCTCAGAAAGCTTCTTTCTCTTTGTTAGCGGAGGATATTTCCTTTGGCCCTATAGTCTTCAAAGGGATCCGAAATATCTGTTCTCAGATTCCACAGAAATAAGGCTAGCAAAGAGATCCACGAAATACAGATGTAACTCTGTGAGATGAATTAACAGAACACTAAGCAGTTTCTCAGAAAGCTTCTTTCCAGATTTCATCTGAGGATATTTCCTTTTTCACCATAGCCCTCTATGGCTTCCAAATATAACTTTGCCAATTCCACCAGAACTGTCTTAGCGAAAGGCTACTTGAGGGGAAAGCTGTAAGTCTGTGAGATGATTTCACAGAACACAAAGAAGTTTCTCAGAAAGCTTCTTTCTCTTTGTTATCGGAGGATATTTCCTTTGGCCCTATAGTCTTCAAAGGGATCTGAAATATCTGTTCTCAGATTCCACAGAAATAAGGCTAGCAAAGAGATCCACGAAATACAGATGTAACTCTGTGAGATGAATTAACAGGACACTAAGCAGTTTCTAAGAAAGCTTCTTTCCAGATTTCATCTGAGGATATTTCCTTTTTCACCATAGCCCTCTAAGGGCTTCCAAATATCACTTTGCCAATTCCACAAGAACTGTCTTAGCGAAAGGCTTCTTGAGGGGAAAGCTGTAACTCTGTGAGATGATTTCACAGAACACAAAGAAGTTTCTCAGAAAGCTTCTTTCTCTTTGTTATGGGAGGATATTTCCTTTGGCCCTATAGTCTTCAAAGGGATCCGAAATATCTGTTCTCAGATTCCACAGAAATAAGGCTAGCAAAGAGATCCGCGAAATACAGATGTAACTCTGTGAGATGAATTAACAGGACACTAAGCAGTTTCTCAAAAAGCTTCTTTCCAGATTTCATCTGAGGATATTTCCTTTTTCAAAATAGCCCTCTATGGGCTTCCAAATATCACTTTGCCAATTCCACAAGAACTGTCTTAGCGAAAGGCTTCTTGAGGGGAAAGCTGTAACTCTGTGAGATGATTTCACAGAACACAAAGAAGTTTCTCAGAAAGCTTCTTTCTCTTTGTTATCGGAGGATATTTCCTTTGGCCCTATAGTCTTCAAAGGGATCCGAAATATCTGTTCTCAGATTCCACAGAAATAAGGCTAGCAAAGAGATCCACGAAATACAGATGTAACTCTGTGAGATGAATTAACAGAACACTAAGCAGTTTCACAGAAAGCTTCTTTCCAGATTTCATCTGAGGATATTTCCTTTTTCACCATAGCCCTCTATGACTTCCAAATATCACTTTGCCAATTCCACAAGAACTGTCTTAGCGAAAGGCTTCTTGAGGGGAAAGCTGTAACTCTGTGAGATGATTTCACAGAACACAAAGAAGTTTCTCAGAAAGCTTCTTTCTCTTTGTTATCGGAGGATATTTCCTTTGGCCCTATAGTCTTCAAAGGGATCCGAAATAACTGTTCTCAGATTCTACAGAAATAAGGTTAGCAAAGAGATCCACGAAATACAGATGTAAGTCTGTGAGATGAATTAACAGAACACTAAGCAGTTTCTCAGAAAGCTTCTTTCCAGATTTCATCTGAGGATATTTCCTTTTTCACCATAACCCACTATGGGCTTCCAAATATCACTTTGCCAATTCCACAAGAACTGTCTTAGCGAAAGGCTTCTTGAGGGGAAAGCTGTAACTCTGTGAGATGATTTCACAGAACACAAAGAAGTTTCTCAGAAAGCTTCTTTCTCTTTGTTATCGGAGGATATTTCCTTTGGCCCTATAGTCTTCAAAGGGATCCGAAATATCTGTTCTCAGATTCTACAGAAATAAGGTTAGCAAAGAGATCCACGAAATACAGATGTAAGTCTGTGAGATGAATTAACAGAACACTAAGCAGTTTCTCAGAAAGCTTCTTTCCAGATTTCATCTGAGGATATTTCCTTTTTCACCATAACCCACTATGGGCTTCCAAATATCACTTTGCCAATTCCACAAGAACTGTCTTAGCGAAAGGCTTCTTGAGGGGAAAGCTGTAACTCTGTGAGATGATTTCACAGAACACAAAGAAGTTTCTCAGAAAGCTTCTTTCTCTTTGTTATCGGAGGATATTTCCTTTGGCCCTATAGTCTTCAAAGGGATCCGAAATATCTGTTCTCAGATTCCACAGAAATAAGGCTAGCAAAGAGTTCCACGAAATACAGATGTAACACTCTGAGATGAATTAACAGAACACTAAGCAGTTTCACAGAAAGCTTCTTTCCAGATTTCATCTGAGGATATTTCCTTTTTCACCATAGCCCTCTATGGGCTTCCAAATATCACTTTGCCAATTCCACAAGAACTGTCTTAGCGAAAGTCTTCTTGAGGGGAAAGCTGTAACTCTGTGAGATGATTTCACAGAACACAAAGAAGTTTCTCAGAAAGCTTCTTTGTCTTTGTTATCGGAGGATATTTCCTTTGGCCCTATAGTCTTCAAAGGGATCCGAAATATCTGTTCTCAGATTCCACAGAAATAAGGTTAGCAAAGAGATCCACGAAATACAGATGCAAGTCTGTGAGATGAATTAACAGAACACTAAGCGGTATCTCAGAAAGCTTCTTTCCAGATTTAATCTGAGGATATTTCCTTTTTCACCATAGCCCACTATGGGCTTCCAAATATCAGTTTGCCAATTCCACAAGAACTGTCTTAGCGAAAGGCTTCTTGAGGCGAAAGCTGTAACTCTGTGAGATGATTTCACAGAACACAAAGAAGTTTCTCAGAAAGCTTCTTTCTCTTTGTTATCGGAGGATATTTCCTTTGGCCCTATAGTCTTCAAAGGGATCCGAAATATCTGTTCTCAGATTCCACAGAAATAAGGCTAGCAAAGAGATCCACGAAATACAGATGTAACTCTGTGAGATGAATTAACAGAACACTAAGCAGTTTCACAGAAAGCTTCTTTACAGATTTCATCTGAGGATATTTCCTTTTTCACCATAGCCCTCTATGACTTCCAAATATCACTTTGCCAATTCCACAAGAACTGTCTTAGCGAAAGGCTTCTTGAGGGGAAAGCTGTAACTCTGTGAGATGATTTCACAGAACACAAAGAAGTTTCTCAGAAAGCTTCTTTCTCTTTGTTATCGGAGGATATTTCCTTTGGCCCTCTAGTCTTCAAAGGGATCCGAAATATCTGTTCTCAGATTCTACAGAAATAAGGTTAGCAAAGAGATCCACGAAATACAGATGTAAGTCTGTGAAATGAATTAACAGAACACTAAGCAGTTTCTCAGAAAGCTTCTTTCCAGATTTCATCTGAGGATATTTCCTTTTTCACCATGACCCACTATGGGCTTCAAAATATCCCTTTGCCAATTCCACAAGAACTGTCTTAGCGAAAGGCTTCTTGAGGGGAAAGCTGTAACTCTGTGAGATGATTTCACAGAACACAAAGAAGTTTCTCAGAAAGCTTCTTTCTCTTTGTTATCGGAGGATATTTCCTTTGGCCCTATAGTCTTCAAAGGGATCTGAAATATCTGTTCTCAGATTCCACAGAAATAAGGCTAGCAAAGAGATCCACGAAATACAGATGTAACACTCTGAGATGAATTTACAGAACACTAAGCAGTTTCACAGAAAGCTTCTTTCCAGATTTCATCTGAGGATATTTCCTTTTTCACCATAGCCCTCTAAGGGCTTCCAAATATCACTTTGCCAATTCCACAAGAACTGTCTTAGCGAAAGGCTTCTTGAGGGGAAAGCTGTAACTCTGTGAGATGATTTCACAGAACACAAAGAAGTTTCTCAGAAAGCTTCTTTCTCTTTGTTATGGGAGGATATTTCCTTTGGCCCTATAGTCTTCAAAGGGATCCGAAATATCTGTTCTCAGATTCCACAGAAATAAGGCTAGCAAAGAGATTCGCGAAATACAGATGTAACTCTGTGAGATGAATTAACAGGACACTAAGCAGTTTCTCAAAAAGCTTCTTTCCAGATTTCATCTGAGGATATTTCCTTTTTCAAAATAGCCCTCTATGGGCTTCCAAATATCACTTTGCCAATTCCACCAGAACTGTCTTAGCGAAAGGCTTCTTGAGGGGAAAGCTGTAACTCTGTGAGATGATTTCACAGAACACAAAGAAGTTTCTCAGAAAGCTTCTTTCTCTTTGTTATCGGAGGATATTTCCTTTGGCCCTATAGTCTTCAAAGGGATCCGAAATATCTGTTCTCAGATTCCACAGAAATAAGGCTAGCAAAGAGATCCACGAAATACAGATGTAACTCTGTGAGATGAATTAACAGAACACTAAGCAGTTTCACAGAAAGCTTCTTTCCAGATTTCATCTGAGGATATTTCCTTTTTCACCATAGCCCTCTATGACTTCCAAATATCACTTTGCCAATTCCACAAGAACTGTCTTAGCGAAAGGCTTCTTGAGGGGAAAGCTGTAACTCTGTGAGATGATTTCACAGAACACAAAGAAGTTTCTCAGAAAGCTTCTTTCTCTTTGTTATCGGAGGATATTTCCTTTGGCCCTATAGTCTTCAAAGGGATCCGAAATAACTGTTCTCAGATTCTACAGAAATAAGGTTAGCAAAGAGATCCACGAAATACAGATGTAAGTCTGTGAGATGAATTAACAGAACACTAAGCAGTTTCTCAGAAAGCTTCTTTCCAGATTTCATCTGAGGATATTTCCTTTTTCACCATAACCCACTATGGGCTTCCAAATATCACTTTGCCAATTCCACAAGAACTGTCTTAGCGAAAGGCTTCTTGAGGGGAAAGCTGTAACTCTGTGAGATGATTTCACAGAACACAAAGAAGTTTCTCAGAAAGCTTCTTTCTCTTTGTTATCGGAGGATATTTCCTTTGGCCCTATAGTCTTCAAAGGGATCCGAAATATCTGTTCTCAGATTCTACAGAAATAAGGTTAGCAAAGAGATCCACGAAATACAGATGTAAGTCTGTGAGATGAATTAACAGAACACTAAGCAGTTTCTCAGAAAGCTTCTTTCCAGATTTCATCTGAGGATATTTCCTTTTTCACCATAACCCACTATGGGCTTCCAAATATCACTTTGCCAATTCCACAAGAACTGTCTTAGCGAAAGGCTTCTTGAGGGGAAAGCTGTAACTCTGTGAGATGATTTCACAGAACACAAAGAAGTTTCTCAGAAAGCTTCTTTCTCTTTGTTATCGGAGGATATTTCCTTTGGCCCTATAGTCTTCAAAGGGATCCGAAATATCTGTTCTCAGATTCCACAGAAATAAGGCTAGCAAAGAGTTCCACGAAATACAGATGTAACACTCTGTGATGAATTAACAGAACACTAAGCAGTTTCACAGAAAGCTTCTTTCCAGATTTCATCTGAGGATATTTCCTTTTTCACCATAGCCCTCTATGGGCTTCCAAATATCACTTTGCCAATTCCACAAGAACTGTCTTAGCGAAAGTCTTCTTGAGGGGAAAGCTGTAACTCTGTGAGATGATTTCACAGAACACAAAGAAGTTTCTCAGAAAGCTTCTTTGTCTTTGTTATCGGAGGATATTTCCTTTGGCCCTATAGTCTTCAAAGGGATCCGAAATATCTGTTCTCAGATTCCACAGAAATAAGGTTAGCAAAGAGATCCACGAAATACAGATGCAAGTCTGTGAGATGAATTAACAGAACACTAAGCGGTATCTCAGAAAGCTTCTTTCCAGATTTAATCTGAGGATATTTCCTTTTTCACCATAGCCCACTATGGGCTTCCAAATATCAGTTTGCCAATTCCACAAGAACTGTCTTAGCGAAAGGCTTCTTGAGGCGAAAGCTGTAACTCTGTGAGATGATTTCACAGAACACAAAGAAGTTTCTCAGAAAGCTTCTTTCTCTTTGTTATCGGAGGATATTTCCTTTGGCCCTATAGTCTTCAAAGGGATCCGAAATATCTGTTCTCAGATTCCACAGAAATAAGGCTAGCAAAGAGATCCACGAAATACAGATGTAACTCTGTGAGATGAATTAACAGAACACTAAGCAGTTTCACAGAAAGCTTCTTTACAGATTTCATCTGAGGATATTTCCTTTTTCACCATAGCCCTCTATGACTTCCAAATATCACTTTGCCAATTCCACAAGAACTGTCTTAGCGAAAGGCTTCTTGAGGGGAAAGCTGTAACTCTGTGAGATGATTTCACAGAACACAAAGAAGTTTCTCAGAAAGCTTCTTTCTCTTTGTTATCGGAGGATATTTCCTTTGGCCCTCTAGTCTTCAAAGGGATCCGAAATATCTGTTCTCAGATTCTACAGAAATAAGGTTAGCAAAGAGATCCACGAAATACAGATGTAAGTCTGTGAAATGAATTAACAGAACACTAAGCAGTTTCTCAGAAAGCTTCTTTCCAGATTTCATCTGAGGATATTTCCTTTTTCACCATGACCCACTATGGGCTTCAAAATATCCCTTTGCCAATTCCACAAGAACTGTCTTAGCGAAAGGCTTCTTGAGGGGAAAGCTGTAACTCTGTGAGATGATTTCACAGAACACAAAGAAGTTTCTCAGAAAGCTTCTTTCTCTTTGTTATCGGAGGATATTTCCTTTGGCCCTATAGTCTTCAAAGGGATCTGAAATATCTGTTCTCAGATTCCACAGAAATAAGGCTAGCAAAGAGATCCACGAAATACAGATGTAACACTCTGAGATGAATTTACAGAACACTAAGCAGTTTCACAGAAAGCTTCTTTCCAGATTTCATCTGAGGATATTTCCTTTTTCACCATAGCCCTCTATGGGCTTCCAAATATCACTTTGCCAATTCCACAAGAACTGTCTTAGCGAAAGGCTTCTTGAGGGGAAAGCTGTAACTCTGTGAGATGATTTCACAGAACACAAAGAAGTTTCTCAGAAAGCTTCTTTGTCTTTGTTATCGGAGGATATTTCCTTTGGCCCTATAGTCTTCAAAGGGATCCGAAATATCTGTTCTCAGATTCCACAGAAATAAGGCTAGCAAAGAGATCCACGAAATACAGATGTAAGTCTGTGAGATGAATTAACAGAACACTAAGCAGTTTCTCAGAAAGCTTCTTTCCAGATTTGATCTGAGGATAATTCCTTTTTCACCATAGCCTTCTATGGGCTTCCAAATATCACTTTGCAAATTCCACAAGAACTGTCTTAGCGAAAGGCTTCTTGAGGGGAAAGCTGTAACTCTGTGAGATGATTTCACAGAACACAAAGAAGTTTCTCAGAAGGCTTCTTTCTCTTTGTTTTCGGAGGATATTTCCTTTGGCCCTATATTCTTCAAAGGGATCCGAAATATCAGTTCTCAGATTCCACAGAAATAAGGTTAGCAAAGAGATCCACGAAATACAGATGCAAGTCTGTGAGAAGAATTAACAGAACACTAAGCGGTTTCTCAGAAAGCTTCTTTCCAGATTTCATCTGAGGATATTTCCTTTTTCACCATAGCCCACTATGGGCTTCCAAATATCAGTTTGCCAATTCCACAAGAACTGTCTTAGCGAAAGGCTTCTTGAGGGGAAAGCTGTAACTCTGTGAGATGATTTCACAGAACACAAAGAAGTTTCTCAGAAAGCTTCTTTCTCTTTGTTATCGGAGGATATTTCCTTTGGCCCTACAGTCTTCAAAGGGATCCGAAATATCTGTTCTCAGATTCCACAGAAATAAGGCTAGCAAAGAGATCCACGAAATACAGATGTAAGTCTGTGAGATGAATTAACAGAACACTAAGCAGTTTCTCAGAAAGCTTCTTTCCAGGTTTCATCTGAGGATATTTCCTTTTTCACCATAGCCCTCTATGGGCGTCCAAATATCACTTTCCCAATTCCACAAGAACTGTCTTAGCGAAAGGCTTCTTGAGGGGAAAGCTGTAACTCTGTGAGATTATTTCACAGAATACAAAGAAGTTTCTCAGAAAGCTTCTTTGTCTTTGTTATCGGAGGATATTTCCTTTGGCCCTATAGTCTTCAAAGGGATCCGAAATATCTGTTCTCAGATTCCACAGAAATAAGGCTAGCAAAGAGATCCACGAAATACAGATGTAAGTCTGTGAGATGAATTAACAGAACACTAAGCAGTTTCTCAGAAAGCTTCTTTCCAGATTTCATCTGAGGATATTTCCTTTTTCACCATAGCCCTCTATGGGCTTCCAAATATCACTTTGCCAATTCCACAAGAACTGTCTTAGCGAAAGGCTTCTTGAGGGGAAAGCTGTAACTCTGTGAGATGATTTCACAGAACACAAAGAAGTTTCTCAGAAAGCTTCTTTCTCTTTGTTATCGGAGGATATTTCCTTTGGCCCTATAGTCTTCAAAGGGATCCGAAATATGTGTTCTCAGATTCCACAGAAATAAGGCTAGCAAAGAGATCCACGAAATACAGATGTAAGTCTGTGAGATGAATTAACAGAACACTAAGCAGTTTCTCAGAAAGCTTCTTTCCAGATTTCATCTGAGGATATTTCCTTTTTCACCATAGCCCTCTATGGGCTTCCAAATATCACTTTGCCAATTCCACAAGAACTGTCTTAGCGAAAGGCTTCTTGAGGGGAAAGCTGTAACTCTGTGAGATGATTTCACAGAACACAAAGAAGTTTCTCAGAAAGCTTCTTTGTCTTTGTTATCGGAGGATATTTCCTTTGGCCCTATAATCTTCAAAGGGATCCGAAATATCTGTTCTCAGATTCCACAGAAATAAGGCTAGCAAAGAGATCCACGAAATACAGATGTAACTCTGTGAGATGAATTAACAGAACACTAAGCAGTTTCTCAGAAAGCTTCTTTCCAGATTTGATCTGAGGATAATTCCTTTTTCACCATAGCCTTCTATGGGCTTCCAAATATCACTTTGCCAATTCCACAAGAACTGTCTTAGCGAAAGGCTTCTTGAGGGGAAAGCTGTAACTCTGTGAGATGATTTCACAGAACACAAAGAAGTTTCTCAGAAAGCTTCTTTCTCTTTGTTTTCGGAGGATATTTCCTTTGGCCCTATATTCTTCAAAGGGATCCGAAATATCAGTTCTCAGATTCCACAGAAATAAGGTTAGCAAAGAGATCCACGAAATACAGATGCAAGTCTGTGAGAAGAATTAACAGAACACTAAGCGGTTTCTCAGAAAGCTTCTTTCCAGATTTCATCTGAGGATATTTCCTTTTTCACCATAGCCCTCTATGGGCTTCCAAATATCAGTTTGCCAATTCCACAAGAACTGTCTTAGCGAAAGTCTTCTTGAGGCGAAAGCTGTAACTCTGTGAGATGATTTCACAGAACACAAAGAAGTTTCTCAGAAAGCTTCTTTCTCTTTGTTATCGGAGGATATTTCCTTTGGCCCTACAGTCTTCAAAGGGATCCGAAATATCTGTTCTCAGATTCCACAGAAATAAGGCTAGCAAAGAGATCCACGAAATACAGATGTAAGTCTGTGAGATGAATTAACAGAACACTAAGCAGTTTCTCAGAAAGCTTCTTTCCAGGTTTCATCTGAGGATATTTCCTTTTTCACCATAGCCCTCTATGGGCGTCCAAATATCACTTTCCCAATTCCACAAGAACTGTCTTAGCGAAAGGCTTCTTGAGGGGAAAGCTGTAACTCTGTGAGATTATTTCACAGAATACAAAGAAGTTTCTCAGAAAGCTTCTTTGTCTTTGTTATCGGAGGATATTTCCTTTGGCCCTATAGTCTTCAAAGGGATCCGAAATATCTGTTCTCAGATTCCACAGAAATAAGGCTAGCAAAGAGATCCACGAAATACAGATGTAAGTGTGTGAGATGAATTAACAGAACACTAAGCAGTTTCTCAGAAAGCTTCTTTCCAGATTTCATCTGAGGATATTTCCTTTTTCACCATAGCCCTCTATGGGCTTCCAAATATCACTTTGCCAATTCCACAAGAACTGTCTTAGCGAAAGGCTTCTTGAGGGGAAAGCTGTAACTCTGTGAGATGATTTCACAGAACACAAAGAAGTTTCTCAGAAAGCTTCTTTCTCTTTGTTATCGGAGGATAT
The DNA here is from genome assembly GCF_043159975.1 of Macaca nemestrina. Taxonomy (NCBI): domain Eukaryota; kingdom Metazoa; phylum Chordata; class Mammalia; order Primates; family Cercopithecidae; genus Macaca; species Macaca nemestrina. The sequence goes on along the minus strand of NC_092129.1, from coordinate 55,567,912 downwards.
TTCCTTTGGCCCTATAGTCTTCAAAGGGATCCGAAATATCTGTTCTCAGATTCCACAGAAATAAGGCTAGCAAAGAGATCCACGAAATACAGATGTAAGTCTGTGAGATGAATTAACAGAACACTAAGCAGTTTCTCAGAAAGCTTCTTTCCAGATTTCATCTGAGGATATTTCCTTTTTCACCATAGCCCTCTACGGGCTTCCAAATATCACTTTGCCAATTCCACAAGAACTGTCTTAGCGAAAGGCTTCTTGAGGGGAAAGCTGTAACTCTGTGAGATGATTTCACAGAACACAAAGAAGTTTCTCAGAAAGCTTCTTTGTCTTTGTTATCGGAGGATATTTCCTTTGGCCCTATAATCTTCAAAGGGATCCGAAATATCTGTTCTCAGATTCCACAGAAATAAGGCTAGCAAAGAGATCCACGAAATACAGATGTAACTCTGTGAGATGAATTAACAGAACACTAAGCAGTTTCTCAGAAAGCTTCTTTCCAGATTTGATCAGAGGATAATTCCTTTTTCACCATAGCCTTCTATGGGCTTCCAAATATCACTTTGCCAATTCCACAAGAACTGTCTTAGCGAAAGGCTTCTTGAGGGGAAAGCTGTAACTCTGTGAGATGATTTCACAGAACACAAAGAAGTTTCTCAGAAAGCTTCTTTCTCTTTGTTATCGGAGGATATTTCCTTTGGCCCTATATTCTTCAAAGGGATCCGAAATATCAGTTCTCAGATTCCACAGAAATAAGGTTAGCAAAGAGATCCACGAAATACAGATGCAAGTCTGTGAGAAGAATTAACAGAACACTAAGCGGTTTCTCAGAAAGCTTCTTTCCAGATTTCATCTGAGGATATTTCCTTTTTCACCATAGCCCACTATGGGCTTCCAAATATCAGTTTGCCAATTCCACAAGAACTGTCTTAGCGAAAGGCTTCTTGAGGCGAAAGCTGTAACTCTGTGAGATGATTTCACAGAACACAAAGAAGTTTCTCAGAAAGCTTCTTTCTCTTTGTTATTGGAGGATATTTCCTTTGGCGCTATAGTCTTCAAAGGGATCCGAAATATCTGTTCTCAGATTCCACAGAAATAAGGCTAGCAAAGAGATCCACGAAATACAGATGTAACTCTGTGAGATGAATTAACAGGACACTAAGCAGTTTCTCAGAAAGCTTCTTTCCAGATTTCATCTGAGGATATTTCCTTTTTCACCATAGCCCTCTAAGGGCTTCCAAATATCACTTTGCCAATTCCACAAGAACTGTCTTAGCGAAAGGCTTCTTGAGGGGAAAGCTGTAACTCTGTGAGATGATTTCACAGAACACAAAGAAGTTTCTCAGAAAGCTTCTTTGTCTTTGTTATCGGAGGATATTTCCTTTGGCCCTATAGTCTTCAAAGGGATCCGAAATATCTGTTCTCAGATTCCACAGAAATAAGGCTAGCAAAGAGATCCACGAAATACAGATGTAACTCTGTGAGATGAATTAACAGAACACTAAGCAGTTTCACAGAAAGCTTCTTTCCAGATTTCATCTGAGGATATTTCCTTTTTCACCATAGCCCTCTATGACTTCCAAATATCACTTTGCCAATTCCACAAGAACTGTCTTAGCGAAAGGCTTCTTGAGGGGAAAGCTGTAACTCTGTGAGATGATTTCACAGAACACAAAGAAGTTTCTCAGAAAGCTTCTTTCTCTTTGTTATCGGAGGATATTTCCTTTGGCCCTATAGTCTTCAAAGGGATCCGAAATATCTGTTCACAGATTCTACAGAAATAAGGTTAGCAAAGAGATCCACGAAATACAGATGTAAGTCTGTGAGATGAATTAACAGAACACTAAGCAGTTTCTCAGAAAGCTTCTTTCCAGATTTCATCTGAGGATATTTCCTTTTTCACCATAACCCACTATGGGCTTCAAAATATCCCTTTGCCAATTCCACAAGAACTGTCTTAGCGAAAGGCTTCTTGAGGGGAAAGCTGTAACTCTGTGAGATGATTTCACAGAACACAAAGAAGTTTCTCAGAAAGCTTCTTTCTCTTTGTTATCGGAGGATATTTCCTTTGGCCCTATAGTCTTCAAAGGGATCTGAAATATCTGTTCTCAGATTCCACAGAAATAAGGCTAGCAAAGAGATCCACGAAATACAGATGTAACACTCTGAGATGAATTTACAGAACACTAAGCAGTTTCACAGAAAGCTTCTTTCCAGATTTCATCTGAGGATATTTCCTTTTTCACCATAGCCCTCTATGGGCTTCCAAATATCACTTTGCCAATTCCACAAGAACTGTCTTAGCGAAAGGCTTCTTGAGGGGAAAGCTGTAACTCTGTGAGATGATTTCACAGAACACAAAGAAGTTTCTCAGAAAGCTTCTTTCTCTTTGTTATCGGAGGATATTTCCTTTGGCCCTATAGTCTTCAAAGGGATCCGAAATATCTGTTCTCAGATTCCACAGAAATAAGGCTAGCAAAGAGATCCACGAAATACAGATGTAAGTCTGTGAGATGAATTAACAGAACACTAAGCAGTTTCTCAGAAAGCTTCTTTCCAGATTTCATCTGAGGATATTTCCTTTTTCACCATAGCCCTCTACGGGCTTCCAAATATCACTTTGCCAATTCCACAAGAACTGTCTTAGCGAAAGGCTTCTTGAGGGGAAAGCTGTAACTCTGTGAGATGATTTCACAGAACACAAAGAAGTTTCTCAGAAAGCTTCTTTGTCTTTGTTATCGGAGGATATTTCCTTTGGCCCTATAATCTTCAAAGGGATCCGAAATATCTGTTCTCAGATTCCACAGAAATAAGGCTAGCAAAGAGATCCACGAAATACAGATGTAACTCTGTGAGATGAATTAACAGAACACTAAGCAGTTTCTCAGAAAGCTTCTTTCCAGATTTGATCAGAGGATAATTCCTTTTTCACCATAGCCTTCTATGGGCTTCCAAATATCACTTTGCCAATTCCACAAGAACTGTCTTAGCGAAAGGCTTCTTGAGGGGAAAGCTGTAACTCTGTGAGATGATTTCACAGAACACAAAGAAGTTTCTCAGAAAGCTTCTTTCTCTTTGTTATCGGAGGATATTTCCTTTGGCCCTATATTCTTCAAAGGGATCCGAAATATCAGTTCTCAGATTCCACAGAAATAAGGTTAGCAAAGAGATCCACGAAATACAGATGCAAGTCTGTGAGAAGAATTAACAGAACACTAAGCGGTTTCTCAGAAAGCTTCTTTCCAGATTTCATCTGAGGATATTTCCTTTTTCACCATAGCCCACTATGGGCTTCCAAATATCAGTTTGCCAATTCCACAAGAACTGTCTTAGCGAAAGGCTTCTTGAGGCGAAAGCTGTAACTCTGTGAGATGATTTCACAGAACACAAAGAAGTTTCTCAGAAAGCTTCTTTCTCTTTGTTATTGGAGGATATTTCCTTTGGCGCTATAGTCTTCAAAGGGATCCGAAATATCTGTTCTCAGATTCCACAGAAATAAGGCTAGCAAAGAGATCCACGAAATACAGATGTAACTCTGTGAGATGAATTAACAGGACACTAAGCAGTTTCTCAGAAAGCTTCTTTCCAGATTTCATCTGAGGATATTTCCTTTTTCACCATAGCCCTCTATGGCTTCCAAATATAACTTTGCCAATTCCACCAGAACTGTCTTAGCGAAAGGCTACTTGAGGGGAAAGCTGTAAGTCTGTGAGATGATTTCACAGAACACAAAGAAGTTTCTCAGAAAGCTTCTTTCTCTTTGTTATCGGAGGATATTTCCTTTGGCCCTATAGTCTTGAAAGGGATCCGAAATATCTGTTCTCAGATTCCACAGAAATAAGGCTAGCAAAGAGATCCACGAAATACAGATGTAACTCTGTGAGATGAATTAACAGGACACTAAGCAGTTTCTAAGAAAGCTTCTTTCCAGATTTCATCTGAGGATATTTCCTTTTTCACCATAGCCCTCTAAGGGCTTCCAAATATCACTTTGCCAATTCCACAAGAACTGTCTTAGCGAAAGGCTTCTTGAGGGGAAAGCTGTAACTCTGTGAGATGATTTCACAGAACACAAAGAAGTTTCTCAGAAAGCTTCTTTCTCTTTGTTATGGGAGGATATTTCCTTTGGCCCTAGAGTCTTCAAAGGGATCCGAAATATCTGTTCTCAGATTCCACAGAAATAAGGCTAGCAAAGAGATCCACGAAATACAGATGTAACTCTGTGAGATGAATTAACAGGACACTAAGCAGTTTCTCAGAAAGCTTCTTTCCAGATTTCATCTGAGGATATTTCCTTTTTCACCATAGCCCTCTATGGGCTTCCAAATATCACTTTGCCAATTCCACAAGAACTGTCTTAGCGAAAGGCTTCTTGAGGGGAAAGCTGTAACTCTGTGAGATGATTTCACAGAACACAAAGAAGTTTCTCAGAAAGCTTCTTTGTCTTTGTTATCGGAGGATATTTCCTTTGGCCCTATAGTCTTCAAAGGGATCCGAAATATCTGTTCACAGATTCTACAGAAATAAGGTTAGCAAAGAGATCCACGAAATACAGATGTAAGTCTGTGAGATGAATTAACAGAACACTAAGCAGTTTCTCAGAAAGCTTCTTTCCAGATTTCATCTGAGGATATTTCCTTTTTCACCATAACCCACTATGGGCTTCAAAATATCCCTTTGCCAATTCCACAAGAACTGTCTTAGCGAAAGGCTTCTTGAGGGGAAAGCTGTAACTCTGTGAGATGATTTCACAGAACACAAAGAAGTTTCTCAGAAAGCTTCTTTCTCTTTGTTATCGGAGGATATTTCCTTTGGCCCTATAGTCTTCAAAGGGATCTGAAATATCTGTTCTCAGATTCCACAGAAATAAGGCTAGCAAAGAGATCCACGAAATACAGATGTAACACTCTGAGATGAATTTACAGAACACTAAGCAGTTTCACAGAAAGCTTCTTTCCAGATTTCATCTGAGGATATTTCCTTTTTCACCATAGCCCTCTATGGGCTTCCAAATATCACTTTGCCAATTCCACAAGAACTGTCTTAGCGAAAGGCTTCTTGAGGGGAAAGCTGTAACTCTGTGAGATGATTTCACAGAACACAAAGAAGTTTCTCAGAAAGCTTCTTTCTCTTTGTTATCGGAGGATATTTCCTTTGGCCCTATAGTCTTCAAAGGGATCCGAAATATCTGTTCTCAGATTCCACAGAAATAAGGCTAGCAAAGAGATCCACGAAATACAGATGTAAGTCTGTGAGATGAATTAACAGAACACTAAGCAGTTTCTCAGAAAGCTTCTTTCCAGATTTCATCTGAGGATATTTCCTTTTTCACCATAGCCCTCTACGGGCTTCCAAATATCACTTTGCCAATTCCACAAGAACTGTCTTAGCGAAAGGCTTCTTGAGGGGAAAGCTGTAACTCTGTGAGATGATTTCACAGAACACAAAGAAGTTTCTCAGAAAGCTTCTTTGTCTTTGTTATCGGAGGATATTTCCTTTGGCCCTATAATCTTCAAAGGGATCCGAAATATCTGTTCTCAGATTCCACAGAAATAAGGCTAGCAAAGAGATCCACGAAATACAGATGTAACTCTGTGAGATGAATTAACAGAACACTAAGCAGTTTCTCAGAAAGCTTCTTTCCAGATTTGATCAGAGGATAATTCCTTTTTCACCATAGCCTTCTATGGGCTTCCAAATATCACTTTGCCAATTCCACAAGAACTGTCTTAGCGAAAGGCTTCTTGAGGGGAAAGCTGTAACTCTGTGAGATGATTTCACAGAACACAAAGAAGTTTCTCAGAAAGCTTCTTTCTCTTTGTTATCGGAGGATATTTCCTTTGGCCCTATATTCTTCAAAGGGATCCGAAATATCAGTTCTCAGATTCCACAGAAATAAGGTTAGCAAAGAGATCCACGAAATACAGATGCAAGTCTGTGAGAAGAATTAACAGAACACTAAGCGGTTTCTCAGAAAGCTTCTTTCCAGATTTCATCTGAGGATATTTCCTTTTTCACCATAGCCCACTATGGGCTTCCAAATATCAGTTTGCCAATTCCACAAGAACTGTCTTAGCGAAAGGCTTCTTGAGGCGAAAGCTGTAACTCTGTGAGATGATTTCACAGAACACAAAGAAGTTTCTCAGAAAGCTTCTTTCTCTTTGTTATTGGAGGATATTTCCTTTGGCGCTATAGTCTTCAAAGGGATCCGAAATATCTGTTCTCAGATTCCACAGAAATAAGGCTAGCAAAGAGATCCACGAAATACAGATGTAACTCTGTGAGATGAATTAACAGGACACTAAGCAGTTTCTCAGAAAGCTTCTTTCCAGATTTCATCTGAGGATATTTCCTTTTTCACCATAGCCCTCTATGGCTTCCAAATATAACTTTGCCAATTCCACCAGAACTGTCTTAGCGAAAGGCTACTTGAGGGGAAAGCTGTAAGTCTGTGAGATGATTTCACAGAACACAAAGAAGTTTCTCAGAAAGCTTCTTTCTCTTTGTTATCGGAGGATATTTCCTTTGGCCCTATAGTCTTGAAAGGGATCCGAAATATCTGTTCTCAGATTCCACAGAAATAAGGCTAGCAAAGAGATCCACGAAATACAGATGTAACTCTGTGAGATGAATTAACAGGACACTAAGCAGTTTCTAAGAAAGCTTCTTTCCAGATTTCATCTGAGGATATTTCCTTTTTCACCATAGCCCTCTAAGGGCTTCCAAATATCACTTTGCCAATTCCACAAGAACTGTCTTAGCGAAAGGCTTCTTGAGGGGAAAGCTGTAACTCTGTGAGATGATTTCACAGAACACAAAGAAGTTTCTCAGAAAGCTTCTTTCTCTTTGTTATGGGAGGATATTTCCTTTGGCCCTAGAGTCTTCAAAGGGATCCGAAATATCTGTTCTCAGATTCCACAGAAATAAGGCTAGCAAAGAGATCCACGAAATACAGATGTAACTCTGTGAGATGAATTAACAGGACACTAAGCAGTTTCTCAGAAAGCTTCTTTCCAGATTTCATCTGAGGATATTTCCTTTTTCACCATAGCCCTCTATGGGCTTCCAAATATCACTTTGCCAATTCCACAAGAACTGTCTTAGCGAAAGGCTTCTTGAGGGGAAAGCTGTAACTCTGTGAGATGATTTCACAGAACACAAAGAAGTTTCTCAGAAAGCTTCTTTGTCTTTGTTATCGGAGGATATTTCCTTTGGCCCTATAGTCTTCAAAGGGATCCGAAATATCTGTTCTCAGATTCCACAGAAATAAGGCTAGCAAAGAGATCCACGAAATACAGATGTAACTCTGTGAGATGAATTAACAGAACACTAAGCAGTTTCACAGAAAGCTTCTTTCCAGATTTCATCTGAGGATATTTCCTTTTTCACCATAGCCCTCTATGACTTCCAAATATCACTTTGCCAATTCCACAAGAACTGTCTTAGCGAAAGGCTTCTTGAGGGGAAAGCTGTAACTCTGTGAGATGATTTCACAGAACACAAAGAAGTTTCTCAGAAAGCTTCTTTCTCTTTGTTATCGGAGGATATTTCCTTTGGCCCTATAGTCTTCAAAGGGATCCGAAATATCTGTTCACAGATTCTACAGAAATAAGGTTAGCAAAGAGATCCACGAAATACAGATGTAAGTCTGTGAGATGAATTAACAGAACACTAAGCAGTTTCTCAGAAAGCTTCTTTCCAGATTTCATCTGAGGATATTTCCTTTTTCACCATAACCCACTATGGGCTTCAAAATATCCCTTTGCCAATTCCACAAGAACTGTCTTAGCGAAAGGCTTCTTGAGGGGAAAGCTGTAACTCTGTGAGATGATTTCACAGAACACAAAGAAGTTTCTCAGAAAGCTTCTTTCTCTTTGTTATCGGAGGATATTTCCTTTGGCCCTATAGTCTTCAAAGGGATCTGAAATATCTGTTCTCAGATTCCACAGAAATAAGGCTAGCAAAGAGATCCACGAAATACAGATGTAACACTCTGAGATGAATTTACAGAACACTAAGCAGTTTCACAGAAAGCTTCTTTCCAGATTTCATCTGAGGATATTTCCTTTTTCACCATAGCCCTCTATGGGCTTCCAAATATCACTTTGCCAATTCCACAAGAACTGTCTTAGCGAAAGGCTTCTTGAGGGGAAAGCTGTAACTCTGTGAGATGATTTCACAGAACACAAAGAAGTTTCTCAGAAAGCTTCTTTCTCTTTGTTATCGGAGGATATTTCCTTTGGCCCTATAGTCTTCAAAGGGATCCGAAATATCTGTTCTCAGATTCCACAGAAATAAGGCTAGCAAAGAGATCCACGAAATACAGATGTAAGTCTGTGAGATGAATTAACAGAACACTAAGCAGTTTCTCAGAAAGCTTCTTTCCAGATTTCATCTGAGGATATTTCCTTTTTCACCATAGCCCTCTACGGGCTTCCAAATATCACTTTGCCAATTCCACAAGAACTGTCTTAGCGAAAGGCTTCTTGAGGGGAAAGCTGTAACTCTGTGAGATGATTTCACAGAACACAAAGAAGTTTCTCAGAAAGCTTCTTTGTCTTTGTTATCGGAGGATATTTCCTTTGGCCCTATAATCTTCAAAGGGATCCGAAATATCTGTTCTCAGATTCCACAGAAATAAGGCTAGCAAAGAGATCCACGAAATACAGATGTAACTCTGTGAGATGAATTAACAGAACACTAAGCAGTTTCTCAGAAAGCTTCTTTCCAGATTTGATCAGAGGATAATTCCTTTTTCACCATAGCCTTCTATGGGCTTCCAAATATCACTTTGCCAATTCCACAAGAACTGTCTTAGCGAAAGGCTTCTTGAGGGGAAAGCTGTAACTCTGTGAGATGATTTCACAGAACACAAAGAAGTTTCTCAGAAAGCTTCTTTCTCTTTGTTATCGGAGGATATTTCCTTTGGCCCTATATTCTTCAAAGGGATCCGAAATATCAGTTCTCAGATTCCACAGAAATAAGGTTAGCAAAGAGATCCACGAAATACAGATGCAAGTCTGTGAGAAGAATTAACAGAACACTAAGCGGTTTCTCAGAAAGCTTCTTTCCAGATTTCATCTGAGGATATTTCCTTTTTCACCATAGCCCACTATGGGCTTCCAAATATCAGTTTGCCAATTCCACAAGAACTGTCTTAGCGAAAGGCTTCTTGAGGCGAAAGCTGTAACTCTGTGAGATGATTTCACAGAACACAAAGAAGTTTCTCAGAAAGCTTCTTTCTCTTTGTTATTGGAGGATATTTCCTTTGGCGCTATAGTCTTCAAAGGGATCCGAAATATCTGTTCTCAGATTCCACAGAAATAAGGCTAGCAAAGAGATCCACGAAATACAGATGTAACTCTGTGAGATGAATTAACAGGACACTAAGCAGTTTCTCAGAAAGCTTCTTTCCAGATTTCATCTGAGGATATTTCCTTTTTCACCATAGCCCTCTATGGCTTCCAAATATAACTTTGCCAATTCCACAAGAACTGTCTTAGCGAAAGGCTTCTTGAGGGGAAAGCTGTAACTCTGTGAGATGATTTCACAGAACACAAAGAAGTTTCTCAGAAAGCTTCTTTCTCTTTGTTATCGGAGGATATTTCCTTTGGCCCTATAGTCTTCAAAGGGATCCGAAATATCTGTTCACAGATTCTACAGAAATAAGGTTAGCAAAGAGATCCACGAAATACAGATGTAAGTCTGTGAGATGAATTAACAGAACACTAAGCAGTTTCACAGAAAGCTTCTTTCCAGATTTCATCTGAGGATATTTCCTTTTTCACCATAACCCACTATGGGCTTCAAAATATCCCTTTGCCAATTCCACAAGAACTGTCTTAGCGAAAGGCTTCTTGAGGGGAAAGCTGTAACTCTGTGAGATGATTTCACAGAACACAAAGAAGTTTCTCAGAAAGCTTCTTTCTCTTTGTTATCGGAGGATATTTCCTTTGGCCCTATAGTCTTCAAAGGGATCTGAAATATCTGTTCTCAGATTCCACAGAAATAAGGCTAGCAAAGAGATCCACGAAATACAGATGTAACACTCTGAGATGAATTTACAGAACACTAAGCAGTTTCACAGAAAGCTTCTTTCCAGATTTCATCTGAGGATATTTCCTTTTTCACCATAGCCCTCTATGGGCTTCCAAATATCACTTTGCCAATTCCACAAGAACTGTCTTAGCGAAAGGCTTCTTGAGGGGAAAGCTGTAACTCTGTGAGATGATTTCACAGAACACAAAGAAGTTTCTCAGAAAGCTTCTTTCTCTTTGTTATCGGAGGATATTTCCTTTGGCCCTATAGTCTTCAAAGGGATCCGAAATATCTGTTCTCAGATTCCACAGAAATAAGGCTAGCAAAGAGATCCACGAAATACAGATGTAAGTCTGTGAGATGAATTAACAGAACACTAAGCAGTTTCTCAGAAAGCTTCTTTCCAGATTTCATCTGAGGATATTTCCTTTTTCACCATAGCCCTCTACGGGCTTCCAAATATCACTTTGCCAATTCCACAAGAACTGTCTTAGCGAAAGGCTTCTTGAGGGGAAAGCTGTAACTCTGTGAGATGATTTCACAGAACACAAAGAAGTTTCTCAGAAAGCTTCTTTGTCTTTGTTATCGGAGGATATTTCCTTTGGCCCTATAATCTTCAAAGGGATCCGAAATATCTGTTCTCAGATTCCACAGAAATAAGGCTAGCAAAGAGATCCACGAAATACAGATGTAACTCTGTGAGATGAATTAACAGAACACTAAGCAGTTTCTCAGAAAGCTTCTTTCCAGATTTGATCAGAGGATAATTCCTTTTTCACCATAGCCTTCTATGGGCTTCCAAATATCACTTTGCCAATTCCACAAGAACTGTCTTAGCGAAAGGCTTCTTGAGGGGAAAGCTGTAACTCTGTGAGATGATTTCACAGAACACAAAGAAGTTTCTCAGAAAGCTTCTTTCTCTTTGTTATCGGAGGATATTTCCTTTGGCCCTATATTCTTCAAAGGGATCCGAAATATCAGTTCTCAGATTCCACAGAAATAAGGTTAGCAAAGAGATCCACGAAATACAGATGCAAGTCTGTGAGAAGAATTAACAGAACACTAAGCGGTTTCTCAGAAAGCTTCTTTCCAGATTTCATCTGAGGATATTTCCTTTTTCACCATAGCCCACTATGGGCTTCCAAATATCAGTTTGCCAATTCCACAAGAACTGTCTTAGCGAAAGGCTTCTTGAGGCGAAAGCTGTAACTCTGTGAGATGATTTCACAGAACACAAAGAAGTTTCTCAGAAAGCTTCTTTCTCTTTGTTATTGGAGGATATTTCCTTTGGCGCTATAGTCTTCAAAGGGATCCGAAATATCTGTTCTCAGATTCCACAGAAATAAGGCTAGCAAAGAGATCCACGAAATACAGATGTAACTCTGTGAGATGAATTAACAGGACACTAAGCAGTTTCTCAGAAAGCTTCTTTCCAGATTTCATCTGAGGATATTTCCTTTTTCACCATAGCCCTCTATGGCTTCCAAATATAACTTTGCCAATTCCACCAGAACTGTCTTAGCGAAAGGCTACTTGAGGGGAAAGCTGTAAGTCTGTGAGATGATTTCACAGAACACAAAGAAGTTTCTCAGAAAGCTTCTTTCTCTTTGTTATCGGAGGATATTTCCTTTGGCCCTATAGTCTTGAAAGGGATCCGAAATATCTGTTCTCAGATTCCACAGAAATAAGGCTAGCAAAGAGATCCACGAAATACAGATGTAACTCTGTGAGATGAATTAACAGGACACTAAGCAGTTTCTAAGAAAGCTTCTTTCCAGATTTCATCTGAGGATATTTCCTTTTTCACCATAGCCTTCTATGGGCTTCCAAATATCACTTTGCCAATTCCACAAGAACTGTCTTAGCGAAAGGCTTCTTGAGGGGAAAGCTGTAACTCTGTGAGATGATTTCACAGAACACAAAGAAGTTTCTCAGAAAGCTTCTTTCTCTTTGTTATGGGAGGATATTTCCTTTGGCCCTATAGTCTTCAAAGGGATCCGAAATATCTGTTCTCAGATTCCACAGAAATAAGGTTAGCAAAGAGATCCTCGAAATACAGATGTAAGTCTGTGAGATGAATTAACAGAACGCTAAGCAGTTTCTCAGAAAGCTTCTTTCCAGATTTCATCTGAGGATATTTCCTTTTTCACCATAGCCCACTATGGGCTTCCAAATATCACTTTGACAATTCCACAAGAACTGTCTTAGCGAAAGGCTTCTTGAGGGGAAAGCTGTAACTCCGTGAGATGATTTCACAGAACACAAAGAAGTTTCTCAGAAAGCTTCTTTCTCTTTGTTTTCGGAGGATATTTCCTTTGGCCCTATAGTCTTCAAAGGGATCCGAAATATCTGTTCTCAGATTCCACAGAAATAAGGCTAGCAAAGAGATCCACGAAATACAGATGTAACTCTGTGAGATGAATTAACAGGACACTAAGCAGTTTCTAAGAAAGCTTCTTTCCAGATTTCATCTGAGGATATTTCCTTTTTCACCATAGCCCTCTATGGGCTTCCAAATATCACTTTTCCAATTCCACAAGAACTGTCTTAGCGAAAGGCTTCTTGAGGGGAAAGCTGTAACTCTGTGAGATGATTTCACAGAACACAAAGAAGTTTCTCAGAAAGCTTCTTTCTCTTTGTTATCGGAGGATATTTCCTTTGGCCCTATAGTCTTCAAAGGGATCCGAAATATCTGTTCTCAGATTCCACAGAAATAAGGCTAGCAAAGAGATCCACGAAATACAGATGTAAGTCTGTGAGATGAATTAACAGAACACTAAGCAGTTTCTCAGAAAGCTTCTTTCCAGATTTCATCTGAGGATATTTCCTTTTTCACCATAGCCCTCTATGGGCTTCCAAATATCACTTTGCCAATTCCACAAGAACTGTCTTAGCGAAAGGCTTCTTGAGGGGAAAGCTGTAACTCTGTGAGATGATTTCACAGAACACAAAGAAGTTTCTCAGAAAGCTTCTTTCTCTTTGTTATGGGAGGATATTTCCTTTGGCCCTATAGTCTTCAAAGGGATCCGAAATATCTGTTCTCAGATTCCACAGAAATAAGGCTAGCAAAGAGATCAACGAAATACAGATGTAACTCTGTGAGATGAATTAAGAGGACACTAAGCAGTTTCTAAGAAAGCCTCTTTCCAGATTTCATCTGAGGATATTTCCTTTTTCACCATAGCCCTCTATGGGCTTCCAAATATCACTTTGCCAATTCCACAAGAACTGTCTTAGCAAAAGGCTTCTTGAGGGGAAAGCTGTAACTCTGTGAGATGATTTCACAGAACACAAAGAAGTTTCTCAGAAAACTTCTTTCTCTTTGTTATCGGAGGATATTTCCTTTGGCCCTATAGTCTTCAAAGGGATCCGAAATATCTGTTCACAGATTCTACAGAAATAAGGTTAGCAAAGAGATCCACGAAATACAGATGTAAGTCTGTGAGATGAATTAACAGAACACTAAGCAGTTTCTCAGAAAGCTTCTTTCCAGATTTCATCTGAGGATATTTCCTTTTTCACCATAACCCACTATGGGCTTCAAAATATCCCTTTGCCAATTCCACAAGAACTGTCTTAGCGAAAGGCTTCTTGAGGGGAAAGCTGTAACTCTGTGAGATGATTTCACAGAACACAAAGAAGTTTCTCAGAAAGCTTCTTTCTCTTTGTTATCGGAGGATATTTCCTTTGGCCCTATAGTCTTCAAAGGGATCTGAAATATCTGTTCTCAGATTCCACAGAAATAAGGCTAGCAAAGAGATCCACGAAATACAGATGTAACACTCTGAGATGAATTTACAGAACACTAAGCAGTTTCACAGAAAGCTTCTTTCCAGATTTCATCTGAGGATATTTCCTTTTTCACCATAGCCCTCTATGGGCTTCCAAATATCACTTTGCCAATTCCACAAGAACTGTCTTAGCGAAAGGCTTCTTGAGGGGAAAGCTGTAACTCTGTGAGATGATTTCACAGAACACAAAGAAGTTTCTCAGAAAGCTTCTTTCTCTTTGTTATCGGAGGATATTTCCTTTGGCCCTATAGTCTTCAAAGGGATCCGAAATATCTGTTCTCAGATTCCACAGAAATAAGGCTAGCAAAGAGATCCACGAAATACAGATGTAAGTCTGTGAGATGAATTAACAGAACACTAAGCAGTTTCTCAGAAAGCTTCTTTCCAGATTTCATCTGAGGATATTTCCTTTTTCACCATAGCCCTCTACGGGCTTCCAAATATCACTTTGCCAATTCCACAAGAACTGTCTTAGCGAAAGGCTTCTTGAGGGGAAAGCTGTAACTCTGTGAGATGATTTCACAGAACACAAAGAAGTTTCTCAGAAAGCTTCTTTGTCTTTGTTATCGGAGGATATTTCCTTTGGCCCTATAATCTTCAAAGGGATCCGAAATATCTGTTCTCAGATTCCACAGAAATAAGGCTAGCAAAGAGATCCACGAAATACAGATGTAACTCTGTGAGATGAATTAACAGAACACTAAGCAGTTTCTCAGAAAGCTTCTTTCCAGATTTGATCAGAGGATAATTCCTTTTTCACCATAGCCTTCTATGGGCTTCCAAATATCACTTTGCCAATTCCACAAGAACTGTCTTAGCGAAAGGCTTCTTGAGGGGAAAGCTGTAACTCTGTGAGATGATTTCACAGAACACAAAGAAGTTTCTCAGAAAGCTTCTTTCTCTTTGTTATCGGAGGATATTTCCTTTGGCCCTATATTCTTCAAAGGGATCCGAAATATCAGTTCTCAGATTCCACAGAAATAAGGTTAGCAAAGAGATCCACGAAATACAGATGCAAGTCTGTGAGAAGAATTAACAGAACACTAAGCGGTTTCTCAGAAAGCTTCTTTCCAGATTTCATCTGAGGATATTTCCTTTTTCACCATAGCCCACTATGGGCTTCCAAATATCAGTTTGCCAATTCCACAAGAACTGTCTTAGCGAAAGGCTTCTTGAGGCGAAAGCTGTAACTCTGTGAGATGATTTCACAGAACACAAAGAAGTTTCTCAGAAAGCTTCTTTCTCTTTGTTATTGGAGGATATTTCCTTTGGCGCTATAGTCTTCAAAGGGATCCGAAATATCTGTTCTCAGATTCCACAGAAATAAGGCTAGCAAAGAGATCCACGAAATACAGATGTAACTCTGTGAGATGAATTAACAGGACACTAAGCAGTTTCTCAGAAAGCTTCTTTCCAGATTTCATCTGAGGATATTTCCTTTTTCACCATAGCCCTCTATGGCTTCCAAATATAACTTTGCCAATTCCACCAGAACTGTCTTAGCGAAAGGCTACTTGAGGGGAAAGCTGTAAGTCTGTGAGATGATTTCACAGAACACAAAGAAGTTTCTCAGAAAGCTTCTTTCTCTTTGTTATCGGAGGATATTTCCTTTGGCCCTATAGTCTTGAAAGGGATCCGAAATATCTGTTCTCAGATTCCACAGAAATAAGGCTAGCAAAGAGATCCACGAAATACAGATGTAACTCTGTGAGATGAATTAACAGGACACTAAGCAGTTTCTAAGAAAGCTTCTTTCCAGATTTCATCTGAGGATATTTCCTTTTTCACCATAGCCTTCTATGGGCTTCCAAATATCACTTTGCCAATTCCACAAGAACTGTCTTAGCGAAAGGCTTCTTGAGGGGAAAGCTGTAACTCCGTGAGATGATTTCACAGAACACAAAGAAGTTTCTCAGAAAGCTTCTTTCTCTTTGTTATGGGAGGATATTTCCTTTGGCCCTATAGTCTTCAAAGGGATCCGAAATATCTGTTCTCAGATTCCACAGAAATAAGGTTAGCAAAGAGATCCTCGAAATACAGATGTAAGTCTGTGAGATGAATTAACAGAACGCTAAGCAGTTTCTCAGAAAGCTTCTTTCCAGATTTCATCTGAGGATATTTCCTTTTTCACCATAGCCCACTATGGGCTTCCAAATATCACTTTGACAATTCCACAAGAACTGTCTTAGCGAAAGGCTTCTTGAGGGGAAAGCTGTAACTCCGTGAGATGATTTCACAGAACACAAAGAAGTTTCTCAGAAAGCTTCTTTCTCTTTGTTTTCGGAGGATATTTCCTTTGGCCCTATAGTCTTCAAAGGGATCCGAAATATCTGTTCTCAGATTCCACAGAAATAAGGCTAGCAAAGAGATCCACGAAATACAGATGTAACTCTGTGAGATGAATTAACAGGACACTAAGCAGTTTCTAAGAAAGCTTCTTTCCAGATTTCATCTGAGGATATTTCCTTTTTCACCATAGCCCTCTATGGGCTTCCAAATATCACTTTTCCAATTCCACAAGAACTGTCTTAGCGAAAGGCTTCTTGAGGGGAAAGCTGTAACTCTGTGAGATGATTTCACAGAACACAAAGAAGTTTCTCAGAAAGCTTCTTTCTCTTTGTTATCGGAGGATATTTCCTTTGGCCCTATAGTCTTCAAAGGGATCCGAAATATCTGTTCTCAGATTCCACAGAAATAAGGCTAGCAAAGAGATCCACGAAATACAGATGTAAGTCTGTGAGATGAATTAACAGAACACTAAGCAGTTTCTCAGAAAGCTTCTTTCCAGATTTCATCTGAGGATATTTCCTTTTTCACCATAGCCCTCTATGGGCTTCCAAATATCACTTTGCCAATTCCACAAGAACTGTCTTAGCGAAAGGCTTCTTGAGGGGAAAGCTGTAACTCTGTGAGATGATTTCACAGAACACAAAGAAGTTTCTCAGAAAGCTTCTTTCTCTTTGTTATGGGAGGATATTTCCTTTGGCCCTATAGTCTTCAAAGGGATCCGAAATATCTGTTCTCAGATTCCACAGAAATAAGGCTAGCAAAGAGATCAACGAAATACAGATGTAACTCTGTGAGATGAATTAAGAGGACACTAAGCAGTTTCTAAGAAAGCCTCTTTCCAGATTTCATCTGAGGATATTTCCTTTTTCACCATAGCCCTCTATGGGCTTCCAAATATCACTTTGCCAATTCCACAAGAACTGTCTTAGCAAAAGGCTTCTTGAGGGGAAAGCTGTAACTCTGTGAGATGATTTCACAGAACACAAAGAAGTTTCTCAGAAAGCTTCTTTCTCTTTGTTATCGGAGGATATTTCCTTTGGCCCTATAGTCTTCAAAGGGATCCGAAATATCTGTTCTCAGATTCCACAGAAATAAGGCTAGCAAAGAGATACACGAAATACAGATGTAACTCTGTGAGATGAATTAACAGAACACTAAGCAGTTTCTCAGAAAGCTTCTTTCCAGATTTCATCTGAGGATATTTCCTTTTTCACCATAGCCCTCTATTGGCTTCCAAATATCACTTTGCCAATTCCACAAGAACTGTCTTAGCGAAAGGCTTCTTGAGGGGAAAGCTGTAACTCTGTGAGATGATTTCACAGAACACAAAGAAGTTTCTCAGAAAGCTTCTTTCTCTTTGTTATCGGAGGATATTTCCTTTGGCCCTATAGACTTCAAAGGGATCCGATATATCTGTTCTCAGATTACAGACAAATAAGGCTAGCAAAGAAATCCACGAAATACAGATGTAACTCTGTGAGATGAATTAACAGAACACTAAGCAGTTTCTCAGAAAGCTTCTTTCCAGATTTCATCTGAGGATATTTCCTTTTTCACCATAGCCCTCTATGGGCTTCCAAATATCACTTTGCCAATTCCACATGAACTGTCTTAGCGAAAGGCTTCTTGAGGGGAAAGCTGTAACTCTGTGAGATGATTTCACAGAACACAAAGAAGTTTCTCAGAAAGCTTCTTTCTCTTTGTTATCGGAGGATATTTCCTTTGGCCCTATACTCTTCAAAGGGATCCGAAATATCTGTTCTCAGATTCCACAGAAATAAGGCTAGCAAAGAGATCAACGAAATACAGATGTAACTCTGTGAGATGAATTAACAGGACACTAAGCAGTTTCTCAGAAAGCTTCTTTCCAGATTTCATCTGAGGGTATTTCCTTTTTCACCATAGCCCTCTATGGGCTTCCAAATATCACTTTGCCAATTCCACAAGAACTGTCTTAGCGAAAGGCTTCTTGAGGGGAAAGCTGTAACTCTGTGAGATGATTTCACAGAACACAAAGAAGTTTCTCAGAAAGCTTCTTTCTCTTTGTTATCGGAGGATATTTCCTTTGGCCCTATAGTCTTCAAAGGGATCCGAAATATCTGTTCTCAGATTCCACAGAAATAAGGCTAGCAAAGAGATCCACGAAATAGAGATGTAACTCTGTGAGATGAATTAACAGAACACTAAGCAGTTTCACAGAAAGCTTCTTTCCAGATTTCATCTGAGGATATTTCCTTTTTCACCATAGCCCTCTATGACTTCCAAATATCCCTTTGCCAATTCCACAAGAACTGTCTTAGCGAAAGGCTTCTTGAGGGGAAAGCTGTAACTCTGTGAGATGATTTCACAGAACACAAAGAAGTTTCTCAGAAAGCTTCTTTCTCTTTGTTATCGCAGGATATTTTCTTTGGCCGTATATTCTTCAAAGGGATCCGAAATATCTGTTCTCAGATTCCACAGAAATAAGGCTAGCAAAGAGATCCACGAAATACAGATGTAACACTGTGAGATGAATTAACAGGACACTAAGCAGTTTCTCAGAAAGCTTCTTTCCAGATTTCATCTGAGGATATTTCCTTTTACACCATAGCCCTCTATGGGCTTCCAAATATCACTTTGCCAATTCCACAAGAACTGTCTTAGCGAAAGGCTTCTTGAGGGGAAAGCTGTAACTCTGTGAGATGATTTCACAGAACACAAAGAAGTTTCTCAGAAAGCTTCTTTCTCTTTGTTATCGGAGGATATTTCCTTTGGCCCTATAGTCTTCAAAGGGATCCGAAATATCTGTTCTCAGATTCTACAGAAATAAGGTTAGCAAAGAGATCCACGAAATACAGATGTAACTCTGTGAGATGAATTAACAGAACACTAAGCAGTTTCTCAGAAAGCTTCTTTCCAGATTTCATCTGAGGATATTTCCTTTTTCACCATAGCCCTCTATGGGCTTCCAAATATCACTTTGCCAATTCCACAAGAACTGTCTTAGCGAAAGGCTTCTTGAGGGGAAAGCTGTAACTCTGTGAGATGATTTCACAGAACACAAAGAAGTTTCTCAGAAAACTTCTTTCTCTTTGTTATCGGAGGATATTTCCTTTGGCCCTATAGTCTTCAAAGGGATCCGAAATATCTGTTCTCAGATTCCACAGAAATAAGGCTAGCAAAGAGATGCACGAAATACAGATGTAAGTCTGTGAGATGAATTAACAGAACACTAAGCAGTTTCTCAGAAAGCTTCTTTCCAGATTTCATCTGAGGATATTTCCTTTTTCACCATAGCCCTCTATGGGCTTCCAAATATCACTTTGCCAATTCCACAAGAACTGTCTTAGCGAAAGGCTTCTTGAGGGTAAAGCTGGAACTCTGTGAGATGATTTCACAGAACACAAAGAAGTTTCTCAGAAAGCTTCTTTGTCTTTGTTATCGGAGGATATTTCCTTTGGCCCTATAGTCTTCAAAGGGATCCGAAATATCTGTTCTCAGATTCCACAGAAATAAGGCTAGCAAAGAGATCCACGAAATACAGATGTAACTCTATGAGATGAATTAACAGAACACTAAGCAGTTTCTCAGAAAGCTTCTTTCCAGATTTCATCTGAGGATATTTCCTTTTTCACCATAGCCCTCTATGGGCTTCCAAATATCCCTTTGCCAATTCCACAACAACTGTCTTAGCGAAAGGCTTCTTGAGGGGAAAGTTGTAACTCTGTGAGATGATTTCACAGAACACAAAGAAGTTTCTCAGAAAGCTTCTTTCTCTTTGTTATCGGAGGATATTTCCTTTGGCCCTATAGTCTTCAAAGGGATCCGAAATATCTGTTCACAGATTCTACAGAAATAAGGTTAGCAAAGAGATCCACGAAATACAGATGTAAGTCTGTGAGATGAATTAACAGAACACTAAGCAGTTTCTCAGAAAGCTTCTTTCCAGATTTCATCTGAGGATATTTCCTTTTTCACCATAACCCACTATGGGCTTCAAAATATCCCTTTGCCAATTCCACAAGAACTGTCTTAGCGAAAGGCTTCTTGAGGGGAAAGCTGTAACTCTGTGAGATGATTTCACAGAACACAAAGAAGTTTCTCAGAAAGCTTCTTTCTCTTTGTTATCGGAGGATATTTCCTTTGGCCCTATAGTCTTCAAAGGGATCCGAAATATCTGTTCTCAGATTCCACAGAAATAAGGCTAGCAAAGAGATCCACGAAATACAGATGTAACTCTGTGAGATGAATTAACAGGACACTAAGCAGTTTCACAGAAAGCTTCTTTCCAGATTTCATCTGAGGATATTTCCTTTTTCACCATAGCCTTCTATGGGCTTCCAAATATCACTTTGCCAATTCCACAAGAACTGTCTTAGCGAAAGGCTTCTTGAGGGGAAAGCTGTAACTCTGTGAGATGATTTCACAGAACACAAAGAAGTTTCTCAGAAAGCTTCTTTCTCTTTGTTATCGGAGGATATTTCCTTTGGCCCTATAGTCTTCAAATGGATGCGAAATATCTGTTCTCAGATTCCACAGAAATAAGGCTAGCAAAGAGATCCACGAAATTCAGATGTAACTCTGTGAGATGAATTAACAGGACACTAAGCAGTTTCTAAGAAAGCTTCTTTCCAGATTTCATCTGAGGATATTTCCTTTTTCACCATAGCCTTCTATGGGCTTCCAAATATCACTTTGCCAATTCCACAAGAACTGTCTTAGCGAAAGGCTTCTTGAGGTGAAAGCTGTAACTCTGTGAGATGATTTCACAGAACTAAAAGAAGTTTCTCAGAAAGCTTCTTTCTCTTTGTTATCGGAGGATATTTCCTTTGGCCCTATAGTCTTCAAAGGGATCCGAAATATCTGTTCTCAGATTCCACAGAAATAAGGTTAGCAAAGAGATCCTCGAAATACAGATGTAAGTCTGTGAGATGAATTAACAGAACGCTAAGCAGTTTCTCAGAAAGCTTCTTTCCAGATTTCATCTGAGGATATTTCCTTTTTCACCATAGCCCACTATGGGCTTCCAAATATCACTTTGACAATTCCACAAGAACTGTCTTAGCGAAAGGCTTCTTGAGGGGAAAGCTGTAACTCCGTGAGATGATTTCACAGAACACAAAGAAGTTTCTCAGAAAGCTTCTTTCTCTTTGTTTTCGGAGGATATTTCCTTTGGCCCTATAGTCTTCAAAGGGATCCGAAATATCTGTTCTCAGATTCCACAGAAATAAGGCTAGCAAAGAGATCCACGAAATACAGATGTAACTCTGTGAGATGAATTAACAGGACACTAAGCAGTTTCTAAGAAAGCTTCTTTCCAGATTTCATCTGAGGATATTTCCTTTTTCACCATAGCCCTCTATGGGCTTCCAAATATCACTTTTCCAATTCCACAAGAACTGTCTTAGCGAAAGGCTTCTTGAGGGGAAAGCTGTAACTCTGTGAGATGATTTCACAGAACACAAAGAAGTTTCTCAGAAAACTTCTTTCTCTTTGTTATCGGAGGATATTTCCTTTGGCCCTATAGTCTTCAAAGGGATCCGAAATATCTGTTCTCAGATTCCACAGAAATAAGGCTAGCAAAGAGATGCACGAAATACAGATGTAAGTCTGTGAGATGAATTAACAGAACACTAAGCAGTTTCTCAGAAAGCTTCTTTCCAGATTTCATCTGAGGATATTTCCTTTTTCACCATAGCCCTCTATGGGCTTCCAAATATCACTTTGCCAATTCCACAAGAACTGTCTTAGCGAAAGGCTTCTTGAGGGTAAAGCTGGAACTCTGTGAGATGATTTCACAGAACACAAAGAAGTTTCTCAGAAAGCTTCTTTGTCTTTGTTATCGGAGGATATTTCCTTTGGCCCTATAGTCTTCAAAGGGATCCGAAATATCTGTTCTCAGATTCCACAGAAATAAGGCTAGCAAAGAGATCCACGAAATACAGATGTAACTCTATGAGATGAATTAACAGAACACTAAGCAGTTTCTCAGAAAGCTTCTTTCCAGATTTCATCTGAGGATATTTCCTTTTTCACCATAGCCCTCTATGGGCTTCCAAATATCCCTTTGCCAATTCCACAACAACTGTCTTAGCGAAAGGCTTCTTGAGGGGAAAGTTGTAACTCTGTGAGATGATTTCACAGAACACAAAGAAGTTTCTCAGAAAGCTTCTTTCTCTTTGTTATCGGAGGATATTTCCTTTGGCCCTATAGTCTTCAAAGGGATCCGAAATATCTGTTCACAGATTCTACAGAAATAAGGTTAGCAAAGAGATCCACGAAATACAGATGTAAGTCTGTGAGATGAATTAACAGAACACTAAGCAGTTTCTCAGAAAGCTTCTTTCCAGATTTCATCTGAGGATATTTCCTTTTTCACCATAACCCACTATGGGCTTCAAAATATCCCTTTGCCAATTCCACAAGAACTGTCTTAGCGAAAGGCTTCTTGAGGGGAAAGCTGTAACTCTGTGAGATGATTTCACAGAACACAAAGAAGTTTCTCAGAAAGCTTCTTTCTCTTTGTTATCGGAGGATATTTCCTTTGGCCCTATAGTCTTCAAAGGGATCCGAAATATCTGTTCTCAGATTCCACAGAAATAAGGCTAGCAAAGAGATCCACGAAATACAGATGTAACTCTGTGAGATGAATTAACAGGACACTAAGCAGTTTCACAGAAAGCTTCTTTCCAGATTTCATCTGAGGATATTTCCTTTTTCACCATAGCCTTCTATGGGCTTCCAAATATCACTTTGCCAATTCCACAAGAACTGTCTTAGCGAAAGGCTTCTTGAGGGGAAAGCTGTAACTCTGTGAGATGATTTCACAGAACACAAAGAAGTTTCTCAGAAAGCTTCTTTCTCTTTGTTATCGGAGGATATTTCCTTTGGCCCTATAGTCTTCAAATGGATGCGAAATATCTGTTCTCAGATTCCACAGAAATAAGGCTAGCAAAGAGATCCACGAAATTCAGATGTAACTCTGTGAGATGAATTAACAGGACACTAAGCAGTTTCTAAGAAAGCTTCTTTCCAGATTTCATCTGAGGATATTTCCTTTTTCACCATAGCCTTCTATGGGCTTCCAAATATCACTTTGCCAATTCCACAAGAACTGTCTTAGCGAAAGGCTTCTTGAGGTGAAAGCTGTAACTCTGTGAGATGATTTCACAGAACTAAAAGAAGTTTCTCAGAAAGCTTCTTTCTCTTTGTTATCGGAGGATATTTCCTTTGGCCCTATAGTCTTCAAAGGGATCCGAAATATCTGTTCTCAGATTCCACAGAAATAAGGTTAGCAAAGAGATCCTCGAAATACAGATGTAAGTCTGTGAGATGAATTAACAGAACGCTAAGCAGTTTCTCAGAAAGCTTCTTTCCAGATTTCATCTGAGGATATTTCCTTTTTCACCATAGCCCACTATGGGCTTCCAAATATCACTTTGACAATTCCACAAGAACTGTCTTAGCGAAAGGCTTCTTGAGGGGAAAGCTGTAACTCCGTGAGATGATTTCACAGAACACAAAGAAGTTTCTCAGAAAGCTTCTTTCTCTTTGTTTTCGGAGGATATTTCCTTTGGCCCTATAGTCTTCAAAGGGATCCGAAATATCTGTTCTCAGATTCCACAGAAATAAGGCTAGCAAAGAGATCCACGAAATACAGATGTAACTCTGTGAGATGAATTAACAGGACACTAAGCAGTTTCTAAGAAAGCTTCTTTCCAGATTTCATCTGAGGATATTTCCTTTTTCACCATAGCCCTCTATGGGCTTCCAAATATCACTTTTCCAATTCCACAAGAACTGTCTTAGCGAAAGGCTTCTTGAGGGGAAAGCTGTAACTCTGTGAGATGATTTCACAGAACACAAAGAAGTTTCTCAGAAAGCTTCTTTCTCTTTGTTATCGGAGGATATTTCCTTTGGCCCTATAGTCTTCAAAGGGATCCGAAATATCTGTTCTCAGATTCCACAGAAATAAGGCTAGCAAAGAGATCCACGAAATACAGATGTAAGTCTGTGAGATGAATTAACAGAACACTAAGCAGTTTCTCAGAAAGCTTCTTTCCAGATTTCATCTGAGGATATTTCCTTTTTCACCATAGCCCTCTATGGGCTTCCAAATATCACTTTGCCAATTCCACAAGAACTGTCTTAGCGAAAGGCTTCTTGAGGGCAAAGCTGTAACTCTGTGAGATGATTTCACAGAACACAAAGAAGTTTCTCAGAAAGCTTCTTTCTCTTTGTTATGGGAGGATATTTCCTTTGGCCCTATAGTCTTCAAAGGGATCCGAAATATCTGTTCTCAGATTCCACAGAAATAAGGCTAGCAAAGAGATCAACGAAATACAGATGTAACTCTGTGAGATGAATTAACAGGACACTAAGCAGTTTCTAAGAAAGCCTCTTTCCAGATTTCATCTGAGGATATTTCCTTTTTCACCATAGCCCTCTATGGGCTTCCAAATATCACTTTGCCAATTCCACAAGAACTGTCTTAGCAAAAGGCTTCTTGAGGGGAAAGCTGTAACTCTGTGAGATGATTTCACAGAACACAAAGAAGTTTCTCAGAAAGCTTCTTTCTCTTTGTTATCGGAGGATATTTCCTTTGGCCCTATAGTCTTCAAAGGGATCCGAAATATCTGTTCTCAGATTCCACAGAAATAAGGCTAGCAAAGAGATACACGAAATACAGATGTAACTCTGTGAGATGAATTAACAGAACACTAAGCAGTTTCTCAGAAAGCTTCTTTCCAGATTTCATCTGAGGATATTTCCTTTTTCACCATAGCCCTCTATTGGCTTCCAAATATCACTTTGCCAATTCCACAAGAACTGTCTTAGCGAAAGGCTTCTTGAGGGGAAAGCTGTAACTCTGTGAGATGATTTCACAGAACACAAAGAAGTTTCTCAGAAAGCTTCTTTCTCTTTGTTATCGGAGGATATTTCCTTTGGCCCTATAGACTTCAAAGGGATCCGATATATCTGTTCTCAGATTACAGACAAATAAGGCTAGCAAAGAAATCCACGAAATACAGATGTAACTCTGTGAGATGAATTAACAGAACACTAAGCAGTTTCTCAGAAAGCTTCTTTCCAGATTTCATCTGAGGATATTTCCTTTTTCACCATAGCCCTCTATGGGCTTCCAAATATCACTTTGCCAATTCCACATGAACTGTCTTAGCGAAAGGCTTCTTGAGGGGAAAGCTGTAACTCTGTGAGATGATTTCACAGAACACAAAGAAGTTTCTCAGAAAGCTTCTTTCTCTTTGTTATCGGAGGATATTTCCTTTGGCCCTATACTCTTCAAAGGGATCCGAAATATCTGTTCTCAGATTCCACAGAAATAAGGCTAGCAAAGAGATCAACGAAATACAGATGTAACTCTGTGAGATGAATTAACAGGACACTAAGCAGTTTCTCAGAAAGCTTCTTTCCAGATTTCATCTGAGGGTATTTCCTTTTTCACCATAGCCCTCTATGGGCTTCCAAATATCACTTTGCCAATTCCACAAGAACTGTCTTAGCGAAAGGCTTCTTGAGGGGAAAGCTGTAACTCTGTGAGATGATTTCACAGAACACAAAGAAGTTTCTCAGAAAGCTTCTTTCTCTTTGTTATCGGAGGATATTTCCTTTGGCCCTATAGTCTTCAAAGGGATCCGAAATATCTGTTCTCAGATTCCACAGAAATAAGGCTAGCAAAGAGATCCACGAAATAGAGATGTAACTCTGTGAGATGAATTAACAGAACACTAAGCAGTTTCACAGAAAGCTTCTTTCCAGATTTCATCTGAGGATATTTCCTTTTTCACCATAGCCCTCTATGACTTCCAAATATCCCTTTGCCAATTCCACAAGAACTGTCTTAGCGAAAGGCTTCTTGAGGGGAAAGCTGTAACTCTGTGAGATGATTTCACAGAACACAAAGAAGTTTCTCAGAAAGCTTCTTTCTCTTTGTTATCGCAGGATATTTTCTTTGGCCGTATATTCTTCAAAGGGATCCGAAATATCTGTTCTCAGATTCCACAGAAATAAGGCTAGCAAAGAGATCCACGAAATACAGATGTAACACTGTGAGATGAATTAACAGGACACTAAGCAGTTTCTCAGAAAGCTTCTTTCCAGATTTCATCTGAGGATATTTCCTTTTACACCATAGCCCTCTATGGGCTTCCAAATATCACTTTGCCAATTCCACAAGAACTGTCTTAGCGAAAGGCTTCTTGAGGGGAAAGCTGTAACTCTGTGAGATGATTTCACAGAACACAAAGAAGTTTCTCAGAAAGCTTCTTTCTCTTTGTTATCGGAGGATATTTCCTTTGGCCCTATAGTCTTCAAAGGGATCCGAAATATCTGTTCTCAGATTCTACAGAAATAAGGTTAGCAAAGAGATCCACGAAATACAGATGTAAGTCTGTGAGATGAATTAACAGAACACTAAGCAGTTTCTCAGAAAGCTTCTTTCCAGATTTCATCTGAGGATATTTCCTTTTTCACCGTAGCCCTCTATGGGCTTCCAAATATCACTTTGCCAATTCCACAAGAACTGTCTTAGCGAAAGGCTTCTTGAGGGGAAAGCTGTAACTCTGTGAGATGATTTCACAGAACACAAAGAAGTTTCTCAGAAAACTTCTTTCTCTTTGTTATCGGAGGATATTTCCTTTGGCCCTATAGTCTTCAAAGGGATCCGAAATATCTGTTCTCAGATTCCACAGAAATAAGGCTAGCAAAGAGATGCACGAAATACAGATGTAAGTCTGTGAGATGAATTAACAGAACACTAAGCAGTTTCTCAGAAAGCTTCTTTCCAGATTTCATCTGAGGATATTTCCTTTTTCACCATAGCCCTCTATGGGCTTCCAAATATCACTTTGCCAATTCCACAAGAACTGTCTTAGCGAAAGGCTTCTTGAGGGTAAAGCTGGAACTCTGTGAGATGATTTCACAGAACACAAAGAAGTTTCTCAGAAAGCTTCTTTGTCTTTGTTATCGGAGGATATTTCCTTTGGCCCTATAGTCTTCAAAGGGATCCGAAATATCTGTTCTCAGATTCCACAGAAATAAGGCTAGCAAAGAGATCCACGAAATACAGATGTAACTCTGTGAGATGAATTAACAGAACACTAAGCAGTTTCTCAGAAAGCTTCTTTCCAGATTTCATCTGAGGATATTTCCTTTTTCACCATAGCCCTCTATGGGCTTCCAAATATCCCTTTGCCAATTCCACAACAACTGTCTTAGCGAAAGGCTTCTTGAGGGGAAAGTTGTAACTCTGTGAGATGATTTCACAGAACACAAAGAAGTTTCTCAGAAAGCTTCTTTCTCTTTGTTATCGGAAGATATTTCCTTTGGCCCTATAGACTTCAAAGGGATCCGAAATGTCTGTTCTCAGATTCCAGAGAAATAAGGCTAGTAAAGAAATCCACGAAATACAGATGTAAGTCTGTGAGATGAAATAACAGAACACTAAGCAGTTTCTCAGAAAGCTTCTTTCCAGATTTCATCTGAGGATATTTCCTTTTTCACCATAGCCCTCTATGGGCTTCCAAATATCTCTTTGCCAATTCCACAAGAACGGTCTTAGCGAAAGGCTTCTTGAGGGGAAAGCTGTAACTCTGTGAGATGATTTCACAGAACACAAAGAAGTTTCTCAGAAAGCTTCTTTGTCTTTGTTATCGGAGGATATTTCCTTTGGCCCTATAGTCTTCAAAGGGATCCGAAATATCTGTTCTCAGATTCCACAGAAATAAGGCTAGCAAAGAGATCCACGAAATACAGATGTAACTCTGTGAGATGAATTAACAGAACACTAAGCAGTTTCTCAGAAAGCTTCTTTCCAGATTTCATCTGAGGATATTTCCTTTTTCACCATAGCCCTCTATGGGCTTCCAAATATCCCTTTGCCAATTCCACAAGAACTGTCTTAGCGAAAGGCTTCTTGAGGGGAAAGCTGTAACTCTGTGAGATGATTTCACAGAACACAAAGAAGTTTCTCAGAAATCTTCTTTCTCTTTGTTATCGGAGGATATTTCCTTTGGCCCTATAGTCTTCAAAGTGATCCGAAATATCTGTTCTCAGATTCCACAGAAATAAGGCTAGCAAAGAGATCCACGAAATACAGATGTAAGTCTGTGAGATGAATTAACAGAACACTAAGCAGTTTCTCAGAAAGCTTCTTTCCAGATTTCATCTGAGGATATTTCCTTTTTCACCATAGCCCTCTATGGGCTTCCAAATATCACTTTGCCAATTCCACAAGAACTGTCTTAGCGAAAGGCTTCTTGAGGGAAAAGCTGTAACTCTGTGAGATGATTTCACAGAACACAAAGAAGTTTCTCAGAAAGCTTCTTTCTCTTTGTTATCGGAGGATATTTCCTTTGGCCCTATAGTCTTCAAAGGGATCCGAAATATCTGTTCTCAGATTCCACAGAAATAAGGCTAGCAAAGAGATCCACGAAATACAGATGTAACTCTGTGAGATGAATTAACAGAACACTAAGCAGTTTCTCAGAAATCTTCTTTCCAGATTTCATCTGAGGATATTTCCTTTTTCACCATAGCCCTCTATGGGCTTCCAAATATCCCTTTGCCAATTCCACAAGAACTGTCTTAGCGAAAGGCTTCTTGAGGGGAAAGCTGTAACTCTGTGAGATGATTTCACAGAACACAAAGAAGTTTCTCAGAAAGCTTCTTTCTCTTTGTTATCGGAGGATATTTCCTTTGGCCCTATAGTCTTCAAAGGGATCCGAAATATCTGTTCTCAGATTCCACAGAAATAAGGCTAGCAATGAGATCCACGAAATACAGATGTAACTCTGTGAGATGATTTAACAGAACACTAAGCAGTTTCTCAGAAAGCTTCTTTCCAGATTTCATCTGAGGATATTTCCTTTTTCACCATAGCCCTCTATGGGCTTCCAAATATCACTTTGCCAATTCCACAAGAACTGTCTTAGCGAAAGGCTTCTTGAGGGGAAAGCTGTAACTCTGTGAGATCATTTCACAGAACACAAAGAAGTTTCTCAGAAAGCTTCTTTCTCTTTGTTATGGGAGGATATTTCCTTTGGCCCTATAGTCTTCAAAGGGATCCGAAATATCTGTTCTCAGATTCCACAGAAATAAGGCTAGCAAAGAGATCCATGAAATACAGATGTAACTCTGTGAGATGAATTAACAGGACACTAAGCAGTTTCTAAGAAAGCTTCTTTCCAGATTTCATCTGAGGATATTTCCTTTTTCACCATAGCCCTCTATGGGCTTCCAAATATCACTTTGCCAATTCCACAAGAACTGTCTTAGCGAAAGGCTTCTTGAGGGGAAAGCTGTAACTCTGTGAGATGATTTCACAGAACACAAAGAAGTTTCTCAGAAAGCTTCTTTCTCTTTGTTATCGGAGGATATTTCCTTTGGCCCTATAGTCTTCAAAGGGATCCGAAATATCTGTTCTCAGATTCCACAGAAATAAGGCTAGCAAAGAGATCCACGAAATACAGATGTAACTCTGTGAGATGAATTAACAGAACACTAAGCAGTTTCACAGAAAGCTTCTTTCCAGATTTCATCTGAGGATATTTCCTTTTTCACCATAGCCCTCTATGACTTCCAAATATCACTTTGCCAATTCCACAAGAACTGTCTTAGCGAAAGGCTTCTTGAGGGGAAAGCTGTAACTCTGTGAGATGATTTCACAGAACACAAAGAAGTTTCTCAGAAAGCTTCTTTCTCTTTGTTATCGGAGGATATTTCCTTTGGCCCTATAGTCTTCAAAGGTTTCCGAAATATCTGTTCTCAGATTCCACAGAAATAAGGCTAGCAAAGCGATCCACGAAATACAGATGTAACTCTGTGAGATGAATTAACAGGACACTAAGCAGTTTCACAGAAAGCTTCTTTCAAGATTTCATCTGAGGATATTTCCTTTTTCACCGTAGCCCTCTATGGGCTTCCAAATATCACTTTGCCAATTCCACAAGAACTGTCTTAGCGAAAGGCTTCTTGAGGGGAAAGCTGTAACTCTGTGAGATGATTTCACAGAACACAAAGAAGTTTCTCAGAAAGCTTCTTTCTCTTTGTTATCGGAGGATATTTCCTTTGGCCGTATATTCTTCAAAGGGATCCGAAATATCTGTTCTCAGATTCCACAGAAATAAGGCTAGCAAAGAGATCCACGAAATACAGATGTAACTCTGTGAGATGAATTAACAGGACACTAAGCAGTTTCTCAGAAAGCTTCTTTCCAGATTTCATCTGAGGATATTTCCTTTTACACCATAGCCCTCTATGGGCTTCCAAATATCACTTTGCCAATTCCACAAGAACTGTCTTAGCAAAAGGCTTCTTGAGGGGAAAGCTGTAACTCTGTGAGATGATTTCACAGAACACAAAGAAGTTTCTCAGAAAGCTTCTTTCTCTTTGTTATCGGAGGATATTTCCTTTGGCCCTATAGACTTCAAAGGGATCCTTAATATCTATTCTCAGATTCCACAGAAATAAGGCTAGCAAAGAGATTCACGAAATACAGATGTAACTCTGTGATATGAATTAACAGAACACTAAGCAGTTTCACAGAAAGCTTCTTTCCAGATTTCATCTGAGGATATTTCCTTTTTCACCATAGCCCTCTATGGGCTTCCAAATATCACTTTGCCAATTCCACAAGAACTCTCTTAGCGAAAGGCTTCTTGAGGGGAAAGCTGTAACTCTGTGAGATGATTTCACAGAACACAAAGAAGTTTCTCAGAAAGCTTCTTTCTCTTTGTTATGGGAGGATATTTCCTTTGGCCCTATAGTCTTCAAAGGGATCCGAAATATCTGTTCTCAGATTCCACAGAAATAAGGCTAGCAAAGAGATCCACGAAATACAGATGTAACTCTGTGAGATGAATTAACAGAACACTAAGCAGTTTCTCAGAAAGCTTCTTTCCAGATTTCATCTGAGGATAATTCCTTTTTCACCATAGCCTTCTATGGGCTTCCAAATATCACTTTGCCAATTCCACAAGAACTGTCTTAGCGAAAGGCTTCTTGAGGGGAAAGCTGTAACTCTGTGAGATGATTTCACAGAACACAAAGAAGTTTCTCAGAAAGCTTCTTTCTCTTTGTTTTCGGAGGATATTTCCTTTGGCCCTATATTCTTCAAAGGGATCCGAAATATCAGTTCTCAGATTCCACAGAAATAAGGTTAGCAAAGAGATCCACGAAATACAGATGCAAGTCTGTGAGAAGAATTAACAGAACACTAAGCGGTTTCTCAGAAAGCTTCTTTCCAGATTTCATCTGAGGATATTTCCTTTTTCACCATAGCCCACTATGGGCTTCCAAATATCAGTTTGCCAATTCCACAAGAACTGTCTTAGCGAAAGGCTTCTTGAGGCGAAAGCTGTAACTCTGTGAGATGATTTCACAGAACACAAAGAAGTTTCTCAGAAAGCTTCTTTCTCTTTGTTATCGGAGGATATTTCCTTTGGCCCTACAGTCTTCAAAGGGATCCGAAATATCTGTTCTCAGATTCCACAGAAATAAGGCTAGCAAAGAGATCCACGAAATACAGATGTAAGTCTGTGAGATGAATTAACAGAACACTAAGCAGTTTCTCAGAAAGCTTCTTTCCAGGTTTCATCTGAGGATATTTCCTTTTTCACCATAGCCCTCTATGGGCGTCCAAATATCACTTTCCCAATTCCACAAGAACTGTCTTAGTGAAAGGCTTCTTGAGGGGAAAGCTGTAACTCTGTGAGATTATTTCACAGAATACAAAGAAGTTTCTCAGAAAGCTTCTTTGTCTTTGTTATCGGAGGATATTTCCTTTGGCCCTATAGTCTTCAAAGGGATCCGAAATCTCTGTTCTCAGATTCCACAGAAATAAGGCTAGCAAAGAGATCCACGAAATACAGATGTAACTCTGTGAGATGAATTAACAGAACACTAAGCAGTTTCTCAGAAAGCTTCTTTCCAGATTTCATCTGAGGATATTTCCTTTTTCACCATAGCCCTCTATGGGCTTCCAAATATCACTTTGCCAATTCCACAAGAACTGTCTTAGCGAAAGGCTTCTTGAGGGGAAAGCTGTAACTCTGTGAGATGATTTCACAGAACACAAAGAAGTTTCTCAGAAAGCTTCTTTCTCTTTGTTATCGGAGGATATTTCCTTTGGCCCTATAGTCTTCAAAGGGATCCGAAATATCTGTTCTCAGATTCCACAGAAATAAGGCTAGCAAAGAGATCCACGAAATACAGATGTAAGTCTGTGAGATGAATTAACAGAACACTAAGCAGTTTCTCAGAAAGCTTCTTTCCAGATTTCATCTGAGGATATTTCCTTTTTCACCATAGCCCTCTATGGGCTTCCAAATATCACTTTGCCAATTCCACAAGAACTGTCTTAGCGAAAGGCTTCTTGAGGGGAAAGCTGTAACTCTGTGAGATGATTTCACAGAACACAAAGAAGTTTCTCAGAAAGCTTCTTTGTCTTTGTTATCGGAGGATATTTCCTTTGGCCCTATAATCTTCAAAGGGATCCGAAATATCTGTTCTCAGATTCCACAGAAATAAGGCTAGCAAAGAGATCCACGAAATACAGATGTAACTCTGTGAGATGAATTAACAGAACACTAAGCAGTTTCTCAGAAAGCTTCTTTCCAGATTTGATCTGAGGATAATTCCTTTTTCACCATAGCCTTCTATGGGCTTCCAAATATCACTTTGCCAATTCCACAAGAACTGTCTTAGCGAAAGGCTTCTTGAGGGGAAAGCTGTAACTCTGTGAGATGATTTCACAGAACACAAAGAAGTTTCTCAGAAAGCTTCTTTCTCTTTGTTATCGGAGGATATTTCCTTTGGCCCTATATTCTTCAAAGGGATCCGAAATATCAGTTCTCAGATTCCACAGAAATAAGGTTAGCAAAGAGATCCACGAAATACAGATGCAAGTCTGTGAGAAGAATTAACAGAACACTAAGCGGTTTCTCAGAAAGCTTCTTTCCAGATTTCATCTGAGGATATTTCCTTTTTCACCATAGCCCACTATGGGCTTCCAAATATCAGTTTGCCAATTCCACAAGAACTGTCTTAGCGAAAGGCTTCTTGAGGCGAAAGCTGGAACTCTGTGAGATGATTTCACAGAACACAAAGAAGTTTCTCAGAAAGCTTCTTTCTCTTTGTTATTGGAGGATATTTCCTTTGGCGCTATAGTCTTCAAAGGGATCCGAAATATCTGTTCTCAGATTCCACAGAAATAAGGCTAGCAAAGAGATCCACGAAATACAGATGTAACTCTGTGAGATGAATTAACAGGACACTAAGCAGTTTCTCAGAAAGCTTCTTTCCAGATTTCATCTGAGGATATTTCCTTTTTCACCATAGCCCTCTATGGCTTCCAAATATAACTTTGCCAATTCCACCAGAACTGTCTTAGCGAAAGGCTACTTGAGGGGAAAGCTGTAAGTCTGTGAGATGATTTCACAGAACACAAAGAAGTTTCTCAGAAAGCTTCTTTCTCTTTGTTATCGGAGGATATTTCCTTTGGCCCTATAGTCTTCAAAGGGATCCGAAATATCTGTTCTCAGATTCTACAGAAATAAGGTTAGCAAAGAGATCCACGAAATACAGATGTAAGTCTGTGAGATGAATTAACAGAACACTAAGCAGTTTCTCAGAAAGCTTCTTTCCAGATTTCATCTGAGGATATTTCCTTTTTCACCATAACCCACTATGGGCTTCAAAATATCCCTTTGCCAATTCCACAAGAACTGTCTTAGCGAAAGGCTTCTTGAGGGGAAAGCTGTAACTCTGTGAGATGATTTCACAGAACACAAAGAAGTTTCTCAGAAAGCTTCTTTCTCTTTGTTATCGGAGGATATTTCCTTTGGCCCTATAGTCTTCAAAGGGATCTGAAATATCTGTTCTCAGATTCCACAGAAATAAGGCTAGCAAAGAGATCCACGAAATACAGATGTAACACTCTGAGATGAATTAACAGAACACTAAGCAGTTTCACAGAAAGCTTCTTTCCAGATTTCATCTGAGGATATTTCCTTTTTCACCATAGCCCTCTATGGGCTTCCAAATATCACTTTGCCAATTCCACAAGAACTGTCTTAGCGAAAGGCTTCTTGAGGGGAAAGCTGTAACTCTGTGAGATGATTTCACAGAACACAAAGAAGTTTCTCAGAAAGCTTCTTTGTCTTTGTTATCGGAGGATATTTCCTTTGGCCCTATAGTCTTCAAAGGGATCCGAAATATCTGTTCTCAGATTCCACAGAAATAAGGCTAGCAAAGAGATCCACGAAATACAGATGTAACTCTGTGAGATGAATTAACAGAACACTAAGCAGTTTCTCAGAAAGCTTCTTTCCAGATTTGATCTGAGGATAATTCCTTTTTCACCATAGCCTTCTATGGGCTTCCAAATATCACTTTGCCAATT
Source organism: Macaca nemestrina (assembly GCF_043159975.1). NCBI lineage: Eukaryota > Metazoa > Chordata > Mammalia > Primates > Cercopithecidae > Macaca > Macaca nemestrina. The sequence goes on along the minus strand of NC_092129.1, from coordinate 55,533,400 downwards.
CCACAAGAACTGTCTTAGCGAAAGGCTTCTTGAGGGGAAAGCTGTAACTCTGTGAGATGATTTCACAGAACACAAAGAAGTTTCTCAGAAAGCTTCTTTCTCTTTGTTATCGGAGGATATTTCCTTTGGCCCTATATTCTTCAAAGGGATCCGAAATATCAGTTCTCAGATTCCACAGAAATAAGGTTAGCAAAGAGATCCACGAAATACAGATGCAAGTCTGTGAGAAGAATTAACAGAACACTAAGCGGTTTCTCAGAAAGCTTCTTTCCAGATTTCATCTGAGGATATTTCCTTTTTCACCATAGCCCACTATGGGCTTCCAAATATCAGTTTGCCAATTCCACAAGAACTGTCTTAGCGAAAGGCTTCTTGAGGCGAAAGCTGTAACTCTGTGAGATGATTTCACAGAACACAAAGAAGTTTCTCAGAAAGCTTCTTTCTCTTTGTTATCGGAGGATATTTCCTTTGGCCCTACAGTCTTCAAAGGGATCCGAAATATCTGTTCTCAGATTCCACAGAAATAAGGCTAGCAAAGAGATCCACGAAATACAGATGTAAGTCTGTGAGATGAATTAACAGAACACTAAGCAGTTTCTCAGAAAGCTTCTTTCCAGATTTCATCTGAGGATATTTCCTTTTTCACCATAGCCCTCTATGGGCGTCCAAATATCACTTTCCCAATTCCACAAGAACTGTCTTAGCGAAAGGCTTCTTGAGGGGAAAGCTGTAACTCTGTGAGATGATTTCACAGAACACAAAGAAGTTTCTCAGAAAGCTTCTTTCTCTTTGTTATCGGAGGATATTTCCTTTGGCCCTATAGTCTTCAAAGGGATGCGAAATATCTGTTCTCAGATTCCACAGAAATAAGGCTAGCAAAGAGATCCACGAAATACAGATGTAACTCTGTGAGATGAATTAACAGGACACTAAGCAGTTTCTAAGAAAGCTTCTTTCCAGATTTCATCTGAGGATATTTCCTTTTTCACCATAGCCTTCTATGGGCTTCCAAATATCACTTTGCCAATTCCACAAGAACTGTCTTAGCGAAAGGCTTCTTGAGGGGAAAGCTGTAACTCTGTGAGATGATTTCACAGAACACAAAGAAGTTTCTCAGAAAGCTTCTTTCTCTTTGTTATCGGAGGATATTTCCTTTGGCCCTATAGTCTTCAAAGGGATCCGATATATCTGTTCTCAGATTCCACAGAAATAAGGTTAGCAAAGAGATCCTCGAAATACAGATGTAAGTCTGTGAGATGAATTAACAGAACGCTAAGCAGTTTCTCAGAAAGCTTCTTTCCAGATTTCATCTGAGGATATTTCCTTTTTCACCATAGCCCACTATGGGCTTCCAAATATCACTTTGACAATTCCACAAGAACTGTCTTAGCGAAAGGCTTCTTGAGGGGAAAGCTGTAACTCCGTGAGATGATTTCACAGAACACAAAGAAGTTTCTCAGAAAGCTTCTTTCTCTTTGTTTTCGGAGGATATTTCCTTTGGCCCTATAGTCTTCAAAGGGATCCGAAATATCTGTTCTCAGATTCCACAGAAATAAGGCTAGCAAAGAGATCCACGAAATACAGATGTAACTCTGTGAGATGAATTAACAGGACACTAAGCAGTTTCTAAGAAAGCTTCTTTCCAGATTTCATCTGAGGATATTTCCTTTTTCACCATAGCCCTCTATGGGCTTCCAAATATCACTTTTCCAATTCCACAAGAACTGTCTTAGCGAAAGGCTTCTTGAGGTGAAAGCTGTAACTCTGTGAGATGATTTCACAGAACACAAAGAAGTTTCTCAGAAAGCTTCTTTCTCTTTGTTATCGGAGGATATTTCCTTTGGCCCTATAGTCTTCAAAGGGATCCGAAATATCTGTTCTCAGATTCCACAGAAATAAGGCTAGCAAAGAGATCCACGAAATACAGATGTAAGTCTGTGAGATGAATTAACAGAACACTAAGCAGTTTCTCAGAAAGCTTCTTTCCAGATTTCATCTGAGGATATTTCCTTTTTCACCATAGCCCTCTATGGGCTTCCAAATATCACTTTGCCAATTCCACAAGAACTGTCTTAGCGAAAGGCTTCTTGAGGGGAAAGCTGTAACTCTGTGAGATGATTTCACAGAACACGAAGAAGTTTCTCAGAAAGCTTCTTTCTCTTTGTTATGGGAGGATATTTCCTTTGGCCCTATAGTCTTCAAAGGGATCCGAAATATCTGTTCTCAGATTCCACAGAAATAAGGCTAGCAAAGAGATCAACGAAATACAGATGTAACTCTGTGAGATGAATTAACAGGACACTAAGCAGTTTCTAAGAAAGCTTCTTTCCAGATTTCATCTGAGGATATTTCCTTTTTCACCATAGCCCTCTATGGGCTTCCAAATATCACTTTGCCAATTCCACAAGAACTGTCTTAGCGAAAGGCTTCTTGAGGGGAAAGCTGTAACTCTGTGAGATGATTTCACAGAACACAAAGAAGTTTCTCAGAAAGCTTCTTTCTCTTTGTTATCGGAGGATATTTCCTTTGGCCCTATAGTCTTCAAAGGGATCCGAAATCTCTGTTCTCAGATTCCACAGAAATAAGGCTAGCAAAGAGATACACGAAATACAGATGTAACTCTGTGAGATGAATTAACAGAACACTAAGCAGTTTCTCAGAAAGCTTCTTTCCAGATTTCATCTGAGGATATTTCCTTTTTCACCATAGCCCTCTATGGGCTTCCAAATATCACTTTGCCAATTCCACAAGAACTGTCTTAGCGAAAGGCTTCTTGAGGGGAAAGCTGTAACTCTGTGAGATGATATCACAGAACACAAAGAAGTTTCTCAGAAAGCTTCTTTCTCTTTGTTATCGGAGGATATTTCCTTTGGCCCTATAGACTTCAAAGGGATCCGATATATCTGTTCTCAGATTACAGACAAATAAGGCTAGCAAAGAAATCCACGAAATACAGATGTAACTCTGTGAGATGAATTAACAGAACACTAAGCAGTTTCTCAGAAAGCTTCTTTCCAGATTTCATCTGAGGATATTTCCTTTTTCACCATAGCCCTCTATGGGCTTCCAAATATCACTTTGCCAATTCCACATGAACTGTCTTAGCGAAAGGCTTCTTGAGGGGAAAGCTGTAACTCTGTGAGATGATTTCACAGAACACAAAGAAGTTTCTCAGAAAGCTTCTTTCTCTTTGTTATCGGAGGATATTTCCTTTGGCCCTATACTCTTCAAAGGGATCCGAAATATCTGTTCTCAGATTCCACAGAAATAAGGCTAGCAAAGAGATCAACGAAATACAGATGTAACTCTGTGAGATGAATTAACAGGACACTAAGCAGTTTCTCAGAAAGCTTCTTTCCAGATTTCATCTGAGGATATTTCCTTTTTCACCATAGCCCTCTATGGGCTTCCAAATATCACTTTGCCAATTCCACAAGAACTGTCTTAGCGAAAGGCTTCTTGAGGGGAAAGCTGTAACTCTGTGAGATGATTTCACAGAACACAAAGAAGTTTCTCAGAAAGCTTCTTTCTCTTTGTTATCGGAGGATATTTCCTTTGGCCCTATAGTCTTCAAAGGGATCCGAAATATCTGTTCTCAGATTCCACAGAAATAAGGCTAGCAAAGAGATCCACGAAATAGAGATGTAACTCTGTGAGATGAATTAACAGAACACTAAGCAGTTTCACAGAAAGCTTCTTTCCAGATTTCATCTGAGGATATTTCCTTTTTCACCATAGCCCTCTATGACTTCCAAATATCCCTTTGCCAATTCCACAAGAACTGTCTTAGCGAAAGGCTTCTTGAGGGGAAAGCTGTAACTCTGTGAGATGATTTCACAGAACACAAAGAAGTTTCTCAGAAAGCTTCTTTCTCTTTGTTATCGCAGGATATTTTCTTTGGCCGTATATTCTTCAAAGGGATCCGAAATATCTGTTCTCAGATTCCACAGAAATAAGGCTAGCAAAGAGATCCACGAAATACAGATGTAACACTGTGAGATGAATTAACAGGACACTAAGCAGTTTCTCAGAAAGCTTCTTTCCAGATTTCATCTGAGGATATTTCCTTTTACACCATAGCCCTCTATGGGCTTCCAAATATCACTTTGCCAATTCCACAAGAACTGTCTTAGCGAAAGGCTTCTTGAGGGGAAAGCTGTAACTCTGTGAGATGATTTCACAGAACACAAAGAAGTTTCTCAGAAAGCTTCTTTCTCTTTGTTATCGGAGGATATTTCCTTTGGCCCTATAGTCTTCAAAGGGATCCGAAATATCTGTTCTCAGATTCCACAGAAATAAGGCTAGCAAAGAGATCCACGAAATACAGATGTAACTCTGTGAGATGAATTAACAGAACACTAAGCAGTTTCTCAGAAAGCTTCTTTCCAGATTTCATCTGAGGATATTTCCTTTTTCACCATAGCCCTCTATGGGCTTCCAAATATCCCTTTGCCAATTCCACAACAACTGTCTTAGCGAAAGGCTTCTTGAGGGGAAAGTTGTAACTCTGTGAGATGATTTCACAGAACACAAAGAAGTTTCTCAGAAAGCTTCTTTCTCTTTGTTATCGGAAGATATTTCCTTTGGCCCTATAGACTTCAAAGGGATCCGAAATGTCTGTTCTCAGATTCCAGAGAAATAAGGCTAGTAAAGAAATCCACGAAATACAGATGTAAGTCTGTGAGATGAAATAACAGAACACTAAGCAGTTTCTCAGAAAGCTTCTTTCCAGATTTCATCTGAGGATATTTCCTTTTTCACCATAGCCCTCTATGGGCTTCCAAATATCTCTTTGCCAATTCCACAAGAACGGTCTTAGCGAAAGGCTTCTTGAGGGGAAAGCTGTAACTCTGTGAGATGATTTCACAGAACACAAAGAAGTTTCTCAGAAAGCTTCTTTCTCTTTGTTATCGGAGGATATTTCCTTTGGCCCTATAGTCTTCAAAGGGATCCGAAATATCTGTTCTCAGATTCCACAGAAATAAGGCTAGCAAAGAGATCCACGAAATACAGATGTAACTCTGTGAGATGAATTAACAGAACACTAAGCAGTTTCTCAGAAAGCTTCTTTCCAGATTTCATCTGAGGATATTTCCTTTTTCACCATAGCCCTCTATGGGCTTCCAAATATCCCTTTGCCAATTCCACAAGAACTGTCTTAGCGAAAGGCTTCTTGAGGGGAAAGCTGTAACTCTGTGAGATGATTTCACAGAACACAAAGAAGTTTCTCAGAAATCTTCTTTCTCTTTGTTATCGGAGGATATTTCCTTTGGCCCTATAGTCTTCAAAGTGATCCGAAATATCTGTTCTCAGATTCCACAGAAATAAGGCTAGCAAAGAGATCCACGAAATACAGATGTAAGTCTGTGAGATGAATTAACAGAACACTAAGCAGTTTCTCAGAAAGCTTCTTTCCAGATTTCATCTGAGGATATTTCCTTTTTCACCATAGCCCTCTATGGGCTTCCAAATATCACTTTGCCAATTCCACAAGAACTGTCTTAGCGAAAGGCTTCTTGAGGGAAAAGCTGTAACTCTGTGAGATGATTTCACAGAACACAAAGAAGTTTCTCAGAAAGCTTCTTTCTCTTTGTTATCGGAGGATATTTCCTTTGGCCCTATAGTCTTCAAAGGGATCCGAAATATCTGTTCTCAGATTCCACAGAAATAAGGCTAGCAAAGAGATCCACGAAATACAGATGTAACTCTGTGAGATGAATTAACAGAACACTAAGCAGTTTCTCAGAAATCTTCTTTCCAGATTTCATCTGAGGATATTTCCTTTTTCACCATAGCCCTCTATGGGCTTCCAAATATCCCTTTGCCAATTCCACAAGAACTGTCTTAGCGAAAGGCTTCTTGAGGGGAAAGCTGTAACTCTGTGAGATGATTTCACAGAACACAAAGAAGTTTCTCAGAAACCTTCTTTCTCTTTGTTATCGGAGGATATTTCCTTTGGCCCTATAGTCTTCAAAGGGATCCGAAATATCTGTTCTCAGATTCCACAGAAATAAGGCTAGCAATGAGATCCACGAAATACAGATGTAACTCTGTGAGATGAATTAACAGAACACTAAGCAGTTTCTCAGAAAGCTTCTTTCCAGATTTCATCTGAGGATATTTCCTTTTTCACCATAGCCCTCTATGGGCTTCCAAATATCACTTTGCCAATTCCACAAGAACTGTCTTAGCGAAAGGCTTCTTGAGGGGAAAGCTGTAACTCTGTGAGATGATTTCACAGAACACAAAGAAGTTTCTCAGAAAGCTTCTTTCTCTTTGTTATGGGAGGATATTTCCTTTGGCCCTATAGTCTTCAAAGGGATCCGAAATATCTGTTCTCAGATTCCACAGAAATAAGGCTAGCAAAGAGATCCACGAAATACAGATGTAACTCTGTGAGATGAATTAACAGGACACTAAGCAGTTTCTAAGAAAGCTTCTTTCCAGATTTCATCTGAGGATATTTCCTTTTTCACCATAGCCCTCTATGGGCTTCCAAATATCACTTTGCCAATTCCACAAGAACTGTCTTAGCGAAAGGCTTCTTGAGGGGAAAGCTGTAACTCTGTGAGATGATTTCACAGAACACAAAGAAGTTTCTCAGAAAGCTTCTTTCTCTTTGTTATCGGAGGATATTTCCTTTGGCCCTATAGTCTTCAAAGGGATCCGAAATATCTGTTCTCAGATTCCACAGAAATAAGGCTAGCAAAGAGATCCACGAAATACAGATGTAACTCTGTGAGATGAATTAACAGAACACTAAGTAGTTTCACAGAAAGCTTCTTTCCAGATTTCATCTGAGGATATTTCCTTTTTCACCATAGCCCTCTATGACTTCCAAATATCACTTTGCCAATTCCACAAGAACTGTCTTAGCGAAAGGCTTCTTGAGGGGAAAGCTGTAACTCTGTGAGATGATTTCACAGAACAAAAAGAAGTTTCTCAGAAAGCTTCTTTCTCTTTGTTATGGGAGGATATTTCCTTTGGCCCTATAGTCTTCAAAGGTTTCCGAAATATCTGTTCTCAGATTCCACAGAAATAAGGCTAGCAAAGAGATCCACGAAATACAGATGTAACTCTGTGAGATGAATTAACAGGACACTAAGCAGTTTCACAGAAAGCTTCTTTCAAGATTTCATCTGAGGATATTTCCTTTTTCACCGTAGCCCTCTATGGGCTTCCAAATATCACTTTGCCAATTCCACAAGAACTGTCTTAGCGAAAGGCTTCTTGAGGGGAAAGCTGTAACTCTGTGAGATGATTTCACAGAACACAAAGAAGTTTCTCAGAAAGCTTCTTTCTCTTTGTTTTCGGAGGATATTTCCTTTGGCCCTATAGTCTTCAAAGGGATCCGAAATATCTGTTCTCAGATTCCACAGAAATAAGGCTAGCAAAGAGATCCACGAAATACAGATGTAACTCTGTGAGATGAATTAACAGAACACTAAGCAGTTTCTCAGAAAGCTTCTTTCCAGATTTCATCTGAGGATATTTCCTTTTTCACCATAGCCCTCTATGGGCTTCCAAATATCCCTTTGCCAATTCCACAAGAACTGTCTTAGCGAAAGGCTTCTTGAGGGGAAAGCTGTAACTCTGTGAGATGATTTCACAGAACACAAAGAAGTTTCTCAGAAAGCTTCTTTCTCTTTGTTATCGAAAGATATTTCCTTTGGCCCTATAGACTTCAAAGGGATCCGAAATATCTGTTCTCAGGTTCCAGAGAAATAAGGCTAGCAAAGAAATCCACGAAATACAGATGTAAGTCTGTGAGATGATTTAACAGAACACTAAGCAGTTTCTCAGAAAGCTTCTTTCCAGATTTCATCTGAGGATATTTCCTTTTTCACCATAGCCCTTATAGCTTCCAAATATCACTTTGCCAATTCCACAAGAACTGTCTTAGCTAAAGGCTTCTTGAGGGGAAAGCAGTAACTCTGTGAGATGATTTCACAGAACACAAAGAAGTTTCTCAGAAAGTTTCTTTCTCTTTGTTATCGGAGGATATTTCCTTTGGCCCTATAGACTTCAAAGGGATCCGAAATATCTGTTCTCAGATTTCAGAGAAATAAGGCTAGCAAAGAAATCCACGAAATACAGATGTAAGTCTGTGAGATGAATTAACAGAACACTAAGCAGTTTCTCAGAAAGCTTCTTTCCAGATTTCATCTGAGGATATTTCCTTTTTCACCATAGCCCTCTATGGGCTTCCAAATATCACTTTGCCAATTCCACAAGAACTGTCTTAGCGAAAGGCTTCTTGAGGGGAAAGCTGTAACTCTGTGAGATGATTTCACAGAACAGAAAGAAGTTTCTCAGAAAGCTTCTTTCTCTTTGTTATCGGAGGATATTTCCTTTGGCCCTATAGACTTCAAAGGTTTCCGAAATATCTGTTCTCAGATTCCACAGAAATAAGGCTAGCAAAGAGATCCACGAAATACAGATGTAACTCTGTGAGATGAATTAACAGGACACTAAGCAGTTTCACAGAAAGCTTCTTTCCAGATTTCATCTGAGGATATTTCCTTTTTCACCATAGCCCTCTATGGGCTTCCAAATATCACTTTGCCAATTCCACAAGAACTGTCTTAGCGAAAGGCTTCTTGAGGGGAAAGCTGTAACTCTGTGAGATGTTTTCACAGAACACAAAGAAGTTTCTCAGAAAGCTTCTTTCTCTTTGTTATCGGAGGATATTTCCTTTGGCCCTATAGTCTTCAAAGGGATCCGAAATATCTGTTCTCAGATTCCACAGAAATAAGGCTAGCAAAGAGATCCACGAAATACAGATGTAACTCTGTGAGATGAATTAACAGGACACTAAGCAGTTTCTCAGAAAGCTTCTTTCCAGATTTCATCTGAGGATATTTCCTTTTACACCATAGCCCTCTATGGGCTTCCAAATATCACTTTGCCAATTCCACAAGAACTGTCTTAGCGAAAGGCTTCTTGAGCGGAAAGCTGTAACTCTGTGAGATGATTTCACAGAACACAAAGAAGTTTCTCAGAAAGCTTCTTTCTCTTTGTTATCGGAAGATATTTCCTTTGGCCCTATAGACTTCAAAGGGATCCGAAATATCTGTTCTCAGATTCCAGAGAAATAAGGCTAGCAAAGAAATCCACGAAATACAGATGTAAGTCTGTGAGATGATTCAACAGAACACTAAGCAGTTTCTCAGAAAGCTTCTTTCCAGATTTCATCTGAGGATATTTCCTTTTTCACCATAGCCCTTATAGCTTCCAAATATCACTTTGCCAATTCCACAAGAACTTTCTAAGCTAAAGGCTTCTTGAGGGGAAAGCAGTAACTCTGTGAGATGATTTCACAGAACACAAAGAAGTTTCTCAGAAAGTTTCTTTCTCTTTGTTATCGGAGGATGTTTCCTTTGGCCCTATAGACTTCAAAGGGATCCGAAATATCTGTTCTCAGATTCCAGAGAAATAAGGCTAGCAAAGAAATCCACGAAATACAGATGTAAGTCTGTGAGATGAATTAACAGAACACTAAGCAGTTTCTCAGAAAGCTTCTTTCCAGATTTCATCTGAGGATATTTCCTTTTTCACCATAGCCCTCTATGGGCTTCCAAATATCACTTTGCCAATTCCACAAGAACTGTCTTAGCGAAAGGCTTCTTGAGGGGAAAGCTGTAATTCTGTGAGATGATTTCACAGAACACAAAGAAGTTTCTCAGAAAGCTTCTTTCTCTTTGTTTTCGGAGGATATTTCCTTTGGCCCTATAGTCTTCAAAGGGATCCGAAATATCTGTTCTCAGATTCCACAGAAATAAGGCTAGCAAAGAGATCCACGAAATTCAGATGTAACTCTGTGAGATGAATTAACAGGACACTAAGCAGTTTCTAAGAAAGCTTCTTTCCAGATTTCATCTGAGGATATTTCCTTTTTCACCATAGCCCTCTATGGGCTTCCAAATATCACTTTGCCAATTCCACAAGAACTGTCTTAGCGAAAGGCTTCTTGAGGGAAAAGCTGTAACTCTGTGAGATGATTTCACAGAACACAAAGAAGTTTCTCAGAAAGCTTCTTTCTCTTTGTTATCGGAGGATATTTCCTTTGGCCCTATAGTCTTCAAAGGGATCCGAAATATCTGTTCTCAGATTCCACAGAAATAAGGCTAGCAAAGAGATCCACGAAATACAGATGTAACTCTGTGAGATGAATTAACAGAACACTAAGCAGTTTCTCAGAAATCTTCTTTCCAGATTTCATCTGAGGATATTTCCTTTTTCACCATAGCCCTCTATGGGCTTCCAAATATCCCTTTGCCAATTCCACAAGAACTGTCTTAGCGAAAGGCTTCTTGAGGGGAAAGCTGTAACTCTGTGAGATGATTTCACAGAACACAAAGAAGTTTCTCAGAAAGCTTCTTTCTCTTTGTTATCGGAGGATATTTCCTTTGGCCCTATAGTCTTCAAAGGGATCCGAAATATCTGTTCTCAGATTCCACAGAAATAAGGCTAGCAATGAGATCCACGAAATACAGATGTAACTCTGTGAGATGATTTAACAGAACACTAAGCAGTTTCTCAGAAAGCTTCTTTCCAGATTTCATCTGAGGATATTTCCTTTTTCACCATAGCCCTCTATGGGCTTCCAAATATCACTTTGCCAATTCCACAAGAACTGTCTTAGCGAAAGGCTTCTTGAGGGGAAAGCTGTAACTCTGTGAGATCATTTCACAGAACACAAAGAAGTTTCTCAGAAAGCTTCTTTCTCTTTGTTATGGGAGGATATTTCCTTTGGCCCTATAGTCTTCAAAGGGATCCGAAATATCTGTTCTCAGATTCCACAGAAATAAGGCTAGCAAAGAGATCCATGAAATACAGATGTAACTCTGTGAGATGAATTAACAGGACACTAAGCAGTTTCTAAGAAAGCTTCTTTCCAGATTTCATCTGAGGATATTTCCTTTTTCACCATAGCCCTCTATGGGCTTCCAAATATCACTTTGCCAATTCCACAAGAACTGTCTTAGCGAAAGGCTTCTTGAGGGGAAAGCTGTAACTCTGTGAGATGATTTCACAGAACACAAAGAAGTTTCTCAGAAAGCTTCTTTCTCTTTGTTATCGGAGGATATTTCCTTTGGCCCTATAGTCTTCAAAGGGATCCGAAATATCTGTTCTCAGATTCCACAGAAATAAGGCTAGCAAAGAGATCCACGAAATACAGATGTAACTCTGTGAGATGAATTAACAGAACACTAAGCAGTTTCACAGAAAGCTTCTTTCCAGATTTCATCTGAGGATATTTCCTTTTTCACCATAGCCCTCTATGACTTCCAAATATCACTTTGCCAATTCCACAAGAACTGTCTTAGCGAAAGGCTTCTTGAGGGGAAAGCTGTAACTCTGTGAGATGATTTCACAGAACACAAAGAAGTTTCTCAGAAAGCTTCTTTCTCTTTGTTATCGGAGGATATTTCCTTTGGCCCTATAGTCTTCAAAGGTTTCCGAAATATCTGTTCTCAGATTCCACAGAAATAAGGCTAGCAAAGCGATCCACGAAATACAGATGTAACTCTGTGAGATGAATTAACAGGACACTAAGCAGTTTCACAGAAAGCTTCTTTCAAGATTTCATCTGAGGATATTTCCTTTTTCACCGTAGCCCTCTATGGGCTTCCAAATATCACTTTGCCAATTCCACAAGAACTGTCTTAGCGAAAGGCTTCTTGAGGGGAAAGCTGTAACTCTGTGAGATGATTTCACAGAACACAAAGAAGTTTCTCAGAAAGCTTCTTTCTCTTTGTTATCGGAGGATATTTCCTTTGGCCGTATATTCTTCAAAGGGATCCGAAATATCTGTTCTCAGATTCCACAGAAATAAGGCTAGCAAAGAGATCCACGAAATACAGATGTAACTCTGTGAGATGAATTAACAGGACACTAAGCAGTTTCTCAGAAAGCTTCTTTCCAGATTTCATCTGAGGATATTTCCTTTTACACCATAGCCCTCTATGGGCTTCCAAATATCACTTTGCCAATTCCACAAGAACTGTCTTAGCAAAAGGCTTCTTGAGGGTAAAGCTGTAACTCTGTGAGATGATTTCACAGAACACAAAGAAGTTTCTCAGAAAGCTTCTTTCTCTTTGTTATCGGAGGATATTTCCTTTGGCCCTATAGACTTCAAAGGGATCCTTAATATCTATTCTCAGATTCCACAGAAATAAGGCTAGCAAAGAGATTCACGAAATACAGATGTAACTCTGTGATATGAATTAACAGAACACTAAGCAGTTTCACAGAAAGCTTCTTTCCAGATTTCATCTGAGGATATTTCCTTTTTCACCATAGCCCTCTATGGGCTTCCAAATATCACTTTGCCAATTCCACAAGAACTCTCTTAGCGAAAGGCTTCTTGAGGGGAAAGCTGTAACTCTGTGAGATGATTTCACAGAACACAAAGAAGTTTCTCAGAAAGCTTCTTTCTCTTTGTTATGGGAGGATATTTCCTTTGGCCCTATAGTCTTCAAAGGGATCCGAAATATCTGTTCTCAGATTCCACAGAAATAAGGCTAGCAAAGAGATCCACGAAATACAGATGTAACTCTGTGAGATGAATTAACAGAACACTAAGCAGTTTCTCAGAAAGCTTCTTTCCAGATTTCATCTGAGGATAATTCCTTTTTCACCATAGCCTTCTATGGGCTTCCAAATATCACTTTGCCAATTCCACAAGAACTGTCTTAGCGAAAGGCTTCTTGAGGGGAAAGCTGTAACTCTGTGAGATGATTTCACAGAACACAAAGAAGTTTCTCAGAAAGCTTCTTTCTCTTTGTTTTCGGAGGATATTTCCTTTGGCCCTATATTCTTCAAAGGGATCCGAAATATCAGTTCTCAGATTCCACAGAAATAAGGTTAGCAAAGAGATCCACGAAATACAGATGCAAGTCTGTGAGAAGAATTAACAGAACACTAAGCGGTTTCTCAGAAAGCTTCTTTCCAGATTTCATCTGAGGATATTTCCTTTTTCACCATAGCCCACTATGGGCTTCCAAATATCAGTTTGCCAATTCCACAAGAACTGTCTTAGCGAAAGGCTTCTTGAGGCGAAAGCTGTAACTCTGTGAGATGATTTCACAGAACACAAAGAAGTTTCTCAGAAAGCTTCTTTCTCTTTGTTATCGGAGGATATTTCCTTTGGCCCTACAGTCTTCAAAGGGATCCGAAATATCTGTTCTCAGATTCCACAGAAATAAGGCTAGCAAAGAGATCCACGAAATACAGATGTAAGTCTGTGAGATGAATTAACAGAACACTAAGCAGTTTCTCAGAAAGCTTCTTTCCAGGTTTCATCTGAGGATATTTCCTTTTTCACCATAGCCCTCTATGGGCGTCCAAATATCACTTTCCCAATTCCACAAGAACTGTCTTAGTGAAAGGCTTCTTGAGGGGAAAGCTGTAACTCTGTGAGATTATTTCACAGAATACAAAGAAGTTTCTCAGAAAGCTTCTTTGTCTTTGTTATCGGAGGATATTTCCTTTGGCCCTATAGTCTTCAAAGGGATCCGAAATCTCTGTTCTCAGATTCCACAGAAATAAGGCTAGCAAAGAGATCCACGAAATACAGATGTAACTCTGTGAGATGAATTAACAGAACACTAAGCAGTTTCTCAGAAAGCTTCTTTCCAGATTTCATCTGAGGATATTTCCTTTTTCACCATAGCCCTCTATGGGCTTCCAAATATCACTTTGCCAATTCCACAAGAACTGTCTTAGCGAAAGGCTTCTTGAGGGGAAAGCTGTAACTCTGTGAGATGATTTCACAGAACACAAAGAAGTTTCTCAGAAAGCTTCTTTCTCTTTGTTATCGGAGGATATTTCCTTTGGCCCTATAGTCTTCAAAGGGATCCGAAATATCTGTTCTCAGATTCCACAGAAATAAGGCTAGCAAAGAGATCCACGAAATACAGATGTAAGTCTGTGAGATGAATTAACAGAACACTAAGCAGTTTCTCAGAAAGCTTCTTTCCAGATTTCATCTGAGGATATTTCCTTTTTCACCATAGCCCTCTATGGGCTTCCAAATATCACTTTGCCAATTCCACAAGAACTGTCTTAGCGAAAGGCTTCTTGAGGGGAAAGCTGTAACTCTGTGAGATGATTTCACAGAACACAAAGAAGTTTCTCAGAAAGCTTCTTTGTCTTTGTTATCGGAGGATATTTCCTTTGGCCCTATAATCTTCAAAGGGATCCGAAATATCTGTTCTCAGATTCCACAGAAATAAGGCTAGCAAAGAGATCCACGAAATACAGATGTAACTCTGTGAGATGAATTAACAGAACACTAAGCAGTTTCTCAGAAAGCTTCTTTCCAGATTTGATCTGAGGATAATTCCTTTTTCACCATAGCCTTCTATGGGCTTCCAAATATCACTTTGCCAATTCCACAAGAACTGTCTTAGCGAAAGGCTTCTTGAGGGGAAAGCTGTAACTCTGTGAGATGATTTCACAGAACACAAAGAAGTTTCTCAGAAAGCTTCTTTCTCTTTGTTATCGGAGGATATTTCCTTTGGCCCTATATTCTTCAAAGGGATCCGAAATATCAGTTCTCAGATTCCACAGAAATAAGGTTAGCAAAGAGATCCACGAAATACAGATGCAAGTCTGTGAGAAGAATTAACAGAACACTAAGCGGTTTCTCAGAAAGCTTCTTTCCAGATTTCATCTGAGGATATTTCCTTTTTCACCATAGCCCACTATGGGCTTCCAAATATCAGTTTGCCAATTCCACAAGAACTGTCTTAGCGAAAGGCTTCTTGAGGCGAAAGCTGGAACTCTGTGAGATGATTTCACAGAACACAAAGAAGTTTCTCAGAAAGCTTCTTTCTCTTTGTTATTGGAGGATATTTCCTTTGGCGCTATAGTCTTCAAAGGGATCCGAAATATCTGTTCTCAGATTCCACAGAAATAAGGCTAGCAAAGAGATCCACGAAATACAGATGTAACTCTGTGAGATGAATTAACAGGACACTAAGCAGTTTCTCAGAAAGCTTCTTTCCAGATTTCATCTGAGGATATTTCCTTTTTCACCATAGCCCTCTATGGCTTCCAAATATAACTTTGCCAATTCCACCAGAACTGTCTTAGCGAAAGGCTACTTGAGGGGAAAGCTGTAAGTCTGTGAGATGATTTCACAGAACACAAAGAAGTTTCTCAGAAAGCTTCTTTCTCTTTGTTATCGGAGGATATTTCCTTTGGCCCTATAGTCTTCAAAGGGATCCGAAATATCTGTTCTCAGATTCTACAGAAATAAGGTTAGCAAAGAGATCCACGAAATACAGATGTAAGTCTGTGAGATGAATTAACAGAACACTAAGCAGTTTCTCAGAAAGCTTCTTTCCAGATTTCATCTGAGGATATTTCCTTTTTCACCATAACCCACTATGGGCTTCAAAATATCCCTTTGCCAATTCCACAAGAACTGTCTTAGCGAAAGGCTTCTTGAGGGGAAAGCTGTAACTCTGTGAGATGATTTCACAGAACACAAAGAAGTTTCTCAGAAAGCTTCTTTCTCTTTGTTATCGGAGGATATTTCCTTTGGCCCTATAGTCTTCAAAGGGATCTGAAATATCTGTTCTCAGATTCCACAGAAATAAGGCTAGCAAAGAGATCCACGAAATACAGATGTAACACTCTGAGATGAATTAACAGAACACTAAGCAGTTTCACAGAAAGCTTCTTTCCAGATTTCATCTGAGGATATTTCCTTTTTCACCATAGCCCTCTATGGGCTTCCAAATATCACTTTGCCAATTCCACAAGAACTGTCTTAGCGAAAGGCTTCTTGAGGGGAAAGCTGTAACTCTGTGAGATGATTTCACAGAACACAAAGAAGTTTCTCAGAAAGCTTCTTTGTCTTTGTTATCGGAGGATATTTCCTTTGGCCCTATAGTCTTCAAAGGGATCCGAAATATCTGTTCTCAGATTCCACAGAAATAAGGCTAGCAAAGAGATCCACGAAATACAGATGTAACTCTGTGAGATGAATTAACAGAACACTAAGCAGTTTCTCAGAAAGCTTCTTTCCAGATTTGATCTGAGGATAATTCCTTTTTCACCATAGCCTTCTATGGGCTTCCAAATATCACTTTGCCAATTCCACAAGAACTGTCTTAGCGAAAGGCTTCTTGAGGGGAAAGCTGTAACTCTGTGAGATGATTTCACAGAACACAAAGAAGTTTCTCAGAAAGCTTCTTTCTCTTTGTTATCGGAGGATATTTCCTTTGGCCCTATATTCTTCAAAGGGATCCGAAATATCAGTTCTCAGATTCCACAGAAATAAGGTTAGCAAAGAGATCCACGAAATACAGATGCAAGTCTGTGAGAAGAATTAACAGAACACTAAGCGGTTTCTCAGAAAGCTTCTTTCCAGATTTCATCTGAGGATATTTCCTTTTTCACCATAGCCCACTATGGGCTTCCAAATATCAGTTTGCCAATTCCACAAGAACTGTCTTAGCGAAAGGCTTCTTGAGGCGAAAGCTGTAACTCTGTGAGATGATTTCACAGAACACAAAGAAGTTTCTCAGAAAGCTTCTTTCTCTTTGTTATCGGAGGATATTTCCTTTGGCCCTACAGTCTTCAAAGGGATCCGAAATATCTGTTCTCAGATTCCACAGAAATAAGGCTAGCAAAGAGATCCACGAAATACAGATGTAAGTCTGTGAGATGAATTAACAGAACACTAAGCAGTTTCTCAGAAAGCTTCTTTCCAGATTTCATCTGAGGATATTTCCTTTTTCACCATAGCCCTCTATGGGCGTCCAAATATCACTTTCCCAATTCCACAAGAACTGTCTTAGCGAAAGGCTTCTTGAGGGGAAAGCTGTAACTCTGTGAGATGATTTCACAGAACACAAAGAAGTTTCTCAGAAAGCTTCTTTCTCTTTGTTATCGGAGGATATTTCCTTTGGCCCTATAGTCTTCAAAGGGATGCGAAATATCTGTTCTCAGATTCCACAGAAATAAGGCTAGCAAAGAGATCCACGAAATACAGATGTAACTCTGTGAGATGAATTAACAGGACACTAAGCAGTTTCTAAGAAAGCTTCTTTCCAGATTTCATCTGAGGATATTTCCTTTTTCACCATAGCCTTCTATGGGCTTCCAAATATCACTTTGCCAATTCCACAAGAACTGTCTTAGCGAAAGGCTTCTTGAGGGGAAAGCTGTAACTCTGTGAGATGATTTCACAGAACACAAAGAAGTTTCTCAGAAAGCTTCTTTCTCTTTGTTATCGGAGGATATTTCCTTTGGCCCTATAGTCTTCAAAGGGATCCGATATATCTGTTCTCAGATTCCACAGAAATAAGGTTAGCAAAGAGATCCTCGAAATACAGATGTAAGTCTGTGAGATGAATTAACAGAACGCTAAGCAGTTTCTCAGAAAGCTTCTTTCCAGATTTCATCTGAGGATATTTCCTTTTTCACCATAGCCCACTATGGGCTTCCAAATATCACTTTGACAATTCCACAAGAACTGTCTTAGCGAAAGGCTTCTTGAGGGGAAAGCTGTAACTCCGTGAGATGATTTCACAGAACACAAAGAAGTTTCTCAGAAAGCTTCTTTCTCTTTGTTTTCGGAGGATATTTCCTTTGGCCCTATAGTCTTCAAAGGGATCCGAAATATCTGTTCTCAGATTCCACAGAAATAAGGCTAGCAAAGAGATCCACGAAATACAGATGTAACTCTGTGAGATGAATTAACAGGACACTAAGCAGTTTCTAAGAAAGCTTCTTTCCAGATTTCATCTGAGGATATTTCCTTTTTCACCATAGCCCTCTATGGGCTTCCAAATATCACTTTTCCAATTCCACAAGAACTGTCTTAGCGAAAGGCTTCTTGAGGTGAAAGCTGTAACTCTGTGAGATGATTTCACAGAACACAAAGAAGTTTCTCAGAAAGCTTCTTTCTCTTTGTTATCGGAGGATATTTCCTTTGGCCCTATAGTCTTCAAAGGGATCCGAAATATCTGTTCTCAGATTCCACAGAAATAAGGCTAGCAAAGAGATCCACGAAATACAGATGTAAGTCTGTGAGATGAATTAACAGAACACTAAGCAGTTTCTCAGAAAGCTTCTTTCCAGATTTCATCTGAGGATATTTCCTTTTTCACCATAGCCCTCTATGGGCTTCCAAATATCACTTTGCCAATTCCACAAGAACTGTCTTAGCGAAAGGCTTCTTGAGGGGAAAGCTGTAACTCTGTGAGATGATTTCACAGAACACGAAGAAGTTTCTCAGAAAGCTTCTTTCTCTTTGTTATGGGAGGATATTTCCTTTGGCCCTATAGTCTTCAAAGGGATCCGAAATATCTGTTCTCAGATTCCACAGAAATAAGGCTAGCAAAGAGATCAACGAAATACAGATGTAACTCTGTGAGATGAATTAACAGGACACTAAGCAGTTTCTAAGAAAGCTTCTTTCCAGATTTCATCTGAGGATATTTCCTTTTTCACCATAGCCCTCTATGGGCTTCCAAATATCACTTTGCCAATTCCACAAGAACTGTCTTAGCGAAAGGCTTCTTGAGGGGAAAGCTGTAACTCTGTGAGATGATTTCACAGAACACAAAGAAGTTTCTCAGAAAGCTTCTTTCTCTTTGTTATTGGAGGATATTTCCTTTGGCCCTATAGTCTTCAAAGGGATCCGAAATCTCTGTTCTCAGATTCCACAGAAATAAGGCTAGCAAAGAGATACACGAAATACAGATGTAACTCTGTGAGATGAATTAACAGAACACTAAGCAGTTTCTCAGAAAGCTTCTTTCCAGATTTCATCTGAGGATATTTCCTTTTTCACCATAGCCCTCTATGGGCTTCCAAATATCACTTTGCCAATTCCACAAGAACTGTCTTAGCGAAAGGCTTCTTGAGGGGAAAGCTGTAACTCTGTGAGATGATTTCACAGAACACAAAGAAGTTTCTCAGAAAGCTTCTTTCTCTTTGTTATCGGAGGATATTTCCTTTGGCCCTATAGACTTCAAAGGGATCCGATATATCTGTTCTCAGATTACAGACAAATAAGGCTAGCAAAGAAATCCACGAAATACAGATGTAACTCTGTGAGATGAATTAACAGAACACTAAGCAGTTTCTCAGAAAGCTTCTTTCCAGATTTCATCTGAGGATATTTCCTTTTTCACCATAGCCCTCTATGGGCTTCCAAATATCACTTTGCCAATTCCACATGAACTGTCTTAGCGAAAGGCTTCTTGAGGGGAAAGCTGTAACTCTGTGAGATGATTTCACAGAACACAAAGAAGTTTCTCAGAAAGCTTCTTTCTCTTTGTTATCGGAGGATATTTCCTTTGGCCCTATACTCTTCAAAGGGATCCGAAATATCTGTTCTCAGATTCCACAGAAATAAGGCTAGCAAAGAGATCAACGAAATACAGATGTAACTCTGTGAGATGAATTAACAGGACACTAAGCAGTTTCTCAGAAAGCTTCTTTCCAGATTTCATCTGAGGATATTTCCTTTTTCACCATAGCCCTCTATGGGCTTCCAAATATCACTTTGCCAATTCCACAAGAACTGTCTTAGCGAAAGGCTTCTTGAGGGGAAAGCTGTAACTCTGTGAGATGATTTCACAGAACACAAAGAAGTTTCTCAGAAAGCTTCTTTCTCTTTGTTATCGGAGGATATTTCCTTTGGCCCTATAGTCTTCAAAGGGATCCGAAATATCTGTTCTCAGATTCCACAGAAATAAGGCTAGCAAAGAGATCCACGAAATAGAGATGTAACTCTGTGAGATGAATTAACAGAACACTAAGCAGTTTCACAGAAAGCTTCTTTCCAGATTTCATCTGAGGATATTTCCTTTTTCACCATAGCCCTCTATGACTTCCAAATATCCCTTTGCCAATTCCACAAGAACTGTCTTAGCGAAAGGCTTCTTGAGGGGAAAGCTGTAACTCTGTGAGATGATTTCACAGAACACAAAGAAGTTTCTCAGAAAGCTTCTTTCTCTTTGTTATCGCAGGATATTTTCTTTGGCCGTATATTCTTCAAAGGGATCCGAAATATCTGTTCTCAGATTCCACAGAAATAAGGCTAGCAAAGAGATCCACGAAATACAGATGTAACACTGTGAGATGAATTAACAGGACACTAAGCAGTTTCTCAGAAAGCTTCTTTCCAGATTTCATCTGAGGATATTTCCTTTTACACCATAGCCCTCTATGGGCTTCCAAATATCACTTTGCCAATTCCACAAGAACTGTCTTAGCGAAAGGCTTCTTGAGGGGAAAGCTGTAACTCTGTGAGATGATTTCACAGAACACAAAGAAGTTTCTCAGAAAGCTTCTTTCTCTTTGTTATCGGAGGATATTTCCTTTGGCCCTATAGTCTTCAAAGGGATCCGAAATATCTGTTCTCAGATTCTACAGAAATAAGGTTAGCAAAGAGATCCACGAAATACAGATGTAAGTCTGTGAGATGAATTAACAGAACACTAAGCAGTTTCTCAGAAAGCTTCTTTCCAGATTTCATCTGAGGATATTTCCTTTTTCACCATAGCCCTCTATGGGCTTCCAAATATCACTTTGCCAATTCCACAAGAACTGTCTTAGCGAAAGGCTTCTTGAGGGGAAAGCTGTAACTCTGTGAGATGATTTCACAGAACACAAAGAAGTTTCTCAGAAAGCTTCTTTCTCTTTGTTATCGGAGGATATTTCCTTTGGCCCTATAGTCTTCAAAGGGATCCGAAATATCTGTTCTCAGATTCCACAGAAATAAGGCTAGCAAAGAGATGCACGAAATACAGATGTAAGTCTGTGAGATGAATTAACAGAACACTAAGCAGTTTCTCAGAAAGCTTCTTTCCAGATTTCATCTGAGGATATTTCCTTTTTCACCATAGCCCTCTATGGGCTTCCAAATATCACTTTGCCAATTCCACAAGAACTGTCTTAGCGAAAGGCTTCTTGAGGGGAAAGCTGTAACTCTGTGAGATGATTTCACAGAACACAAAGAAGTTTCTCAGAAAGCTTCTTTGTCTTTGTTATCGGAGGATATTTCCTTTGGCCCTATAGTCTTCAAAGGGATCCGAAATATCTGTTCTCAGATTCCACAGAAATAAGGCTAGCAAAGAGATCCACGAAATACAGATGTAACTCTGTGAGATGAATTAACAGAACACTAAGCAGTTTCTCAGAAAGCTTCTTTCCAGATTTCATCTGAGGATATTTCCTTTTTCACCATAGCCCTCTATGGGCTTCCAAATATCCCTTTGCCAATTCCACAACAACTGTCTTAGCGAAAGGCTTCTTGAGGGGAAAGTTGTAACTCTGTGAGATGATTTCACAGAACACAAAGAAGTTTCTCAGAAAGCTTCTTTCTCTTTGTTATCGGAAGATATTTCCTTTGGCCCTATAGACTTCAAAGGGATCCGAAATGTCTGTTCTCAGATTCCAGAGAAATAAGGCTAGTAAAGAAATCCACGAAATACAGATGTAAGTCTGTGAGATGAAATAACAGAACACTAAGCAGTTTCTCAGAAAGCTTCTTTCCAGATTTCATCTGAGGATATTTCCTTTTTCACCATAGCCCTCTATGGGCTTCCAAATATCTCTTTGCCAATTCCACAAGAACGGTCTTAGCGAAAGGCTTCTTGAGGGGAAAGCTGTAACTCTGTGAGATGATTTCACAGAACACAAAGAAGTTTCTCAGAAAGCTTCTTTCTCTTTGTTATCGGAGGATATTTCCTTTGGCCCTATAGTCTTCAAAGGGATCCGAAATATCTGTTCTCAGATTCCACAGAAATAAGGCTAGCAAAGAGATCCACGAAATACAGATGTAACTCTGTGAGATGAATTAACAGAACACTAAGCAGTTTCTCAGAAAGCTTCTTTCCAGATTTCATCTGAGGATATTTCCTTTTTCACCATAGCCCTCTATGGGCTTCCAAATATCCCTTTGCCAATTCCACAAGAACTGTCTTAGCGAAAGGCTTCTTGAGGGGAAAGCTGTAACTCTGTGAGATGATTTCACAGAACACAAAGAAGTTTCTCAGAAATCTTCTTTCTCTTTGTTATCGGAGGATATTTCCTTTGGCCCTATAGTCTTCAAAGTGATCCGAAATATCTGTTCTCAGATTCCACAGAAATAAGGCTAGCAAAGAGATCCACGAAATACAGATGTAAGTCTGTGAGATGAATTAACAGAACACTAAGCAGTTTCTCAGAAAGCTTCTTTCCAGATTTCATCTGAGGATATTTCCTTTTTCACCATAGCCCTCTATGGGCTTCCAAATATCACTTTGCCAATTCCACAAGAACTGTCTTAGCGAAAGGCTTCTTGAGGGAAAAGCTGTAACTCTGTGAGATGATTTCACAGAACACAAAGAAGTTTCTCAGAAAGCTTCTTTCTCTTTGTTATCGGAGGATATTTCCTTTGGCCCTATAGTCTTCAAAGGGATCCGAAATATCTGTTCTCAGATTCCACAGAAATAAGGCTAGCAAAGAGATCCACGAAATACAGATGTAACTCTGTGAGATGAATTAACAGAACACTAAGCAGTTTCTCAGAAATCTTCTTTCCAGATTTCATCTGAGGATATTTCCTTTTTCACCATAGCCCTCTATGGGCTTCCAAATATCCCTTTGCCAATTCCACAAGAACTGTCTTAGCGAAAGGCTTCTTGAGGGGAAAGCTGTAACTCTGTGAGATGATTTCACAGAACACAAAGAAGTTTCTCAGAAACCTTCTTTCTCTTTGTTATCGGAGGATATTTCCTTTGGCCCTATAGTCTTCAAAGGGATCCGAAATATCTGTTCTCAGATTCCACAGAAATAAGGCTAGCAATGAGATCCACGAAATACAGATGTAACTCTGTGAGATGAATTAACAGAACACTAAGCAGTTTCTCAGAAAGCTTCTTTCCAGATTTCATCTGAGGATATTTCCTTTTTCACCATAGCCCTCTATGGGCTTCCAAATATCACTTTGCCAATTCCACAAGAACTGTCTTAGCGAAAGGCTTCTTGAGGGGAAAGCTGTAACTCTGTGAGATGATTTCACAGAACACAAAGAAGTTTCTCAGAAAGCTTCTTTCTCTTTGTTATGGGAGGATATTTCCTTTGGCCCTATAGTCTTCAAAGGGATCCGAAATATCTGTTCTCAGATTCCACAGAAATAAGGCTAGCAAAGAGATCCACGAAATACAGATGTAACTCTGTGAGATGAATTAACAGGACACTAAGCAGTTTCTAAGAAAGCTTCTTTCCAGATTTCATCTGAGGATATTTCCTTTTTCACCATAGCCCTCTATGGGCTTCCAAATATCACTTTGCCAATTCCACAAGAACTGTCTTAGCGAAAGGCTTCTTGAGGGGAAAGCTGTAACTCTGTGAGATGATTTCACAGAACACAAAGAAGTTTCTCAGAAAGCTTCTTTCTCTTTGTTATCGGAGGATATTTCCTTTGGCCCTATAGTCTTCAAAGGGATCCGAAATATCTGTTCTCAGATTCCACAGAAATAAGGCTAGCAAAGAGATCCACGAAATACAGATGTAACTCTGTGAGATGAATTAACAGAACACTAAGTAGTTTCACAGAAAGCTTCTTTCCAGATTTCATCTGAGGATATTTCCTTTTTCACCATAGCCCTCTATGACTTCCAAATATCACTTTGCCAATTCCACAAGAACTGTCTTAGCGAAAGGCTTCTTGAGGGGAAAGCTGTAACTCTGTGAGATGATTTCACAGAACAAAAAGAAGTTTCTCAGAAAGCTTCTTTCTCTTTGTTATGGGAGGATATTTCCTTTGGCCCTATAGTCTTCAAAGGTTTCCGAAATATCTGTTCTCAGATTCCACAGAAATAAGGCTAGCAAAGAGATCCACGAAATACAGATGTAACTCTGTGAGATGAATTAACAGGACACTAAGCAGTTTCACAGAAAGCTTCTTTCAAGATTTCATCTGAGGATATTTCCTTTTTCACCGTAGCCCTCTATGGGCTTCCAAATATCACTTTGCCAATTCCACAAGAACTGTCTTAGCGAAAGGCTTCTTGAGGGGAAAGCTGTAACTCTGTGAGATGATTTCACAGAACACAAAGAAGTTTCTCAGAAAGCTTCTTTCTCTTTGTTATCGGAGGATATTTCCTTTGGCCCTATAGACTTCAAAGGGATCCTTAATATCTATTCTCAGATTCCACAGAAATAAGGCTAGCAAAGAGATTCACGAAATACAGATGTAACTCTGTGAGATGAATTAACAGAACACTAAGCAGTTTCACAGAAAGCTTCTTTCCAGATTTCATCTGAGGATATTTCCTTTTTCACCATAGCCCTCTATGGGCTTCCAAATATCACTTTGCCAATTCCACAAGAACTCTCTTAGCGAAAGGCTTCTTGAGGGGAAAGCTGTAACTCTGTGAGATGATTTCACAGAACACAAAGAAGTTTCTCAGAAAGCTTCTTTCTCTTTGTTATGGGAGGATATTTCCTTTGGCCCTATAGTCTTCAAAGGGATCCGAAATATCTGTTCTCAGATTCTACAGAAATAAGGTTAGCAAAGAGATCCACGAAATACAGATGTAAGTCTGTGAGATGAAATAACAGAACACTAAGCAGTTTCTCAGAAAGACTCTTTCCAGATTTCATCTGAGGATATTTCCTTTTTCACCATAGCCCTCTATGGGCTTCCAAATATCTCTTTGCCAATTCCACAAGAACTGTCTTAGCGAAAGGCTTCTTGAGGGGAAAGCTGTAACTCTGTGAGATGATTTCACAGAACACAAAGAAGTTTCTCAGAAAGCTTCTTTCTCTTTGTTATCGGAGGATATTTCCTTTGGCCCTATAGTCTTCAAAGGGATCCGAAATATCTGTTCTCAGATTCCACAGAAATAAGGCTAGCAAAGAGATCCACGAAATACAGATGTAAGTCTGTGAGATGAATTAACAGAACACTAAGCAGTTTCTCAGAAAGCTTCTTTCCAGATTTCACCTGAGGATATTTCCTTTTTCACCATAGCCCTCTATGGGCTTCCAAATATCACTTTGCCAATTCCACAAGAACTGTCTTAGCGAAAGGCTTCTTGAGGGGAAAGCTGTAACTCTGTGAGATGATTTCACAGAACACAAAGAAGTTTCTCAGAAAGCTTCTTTCTCTTTGTTTTCGGAGGATATTTCCTTTGGCCCTATAGTCTTCAAAGGGATCCGAAATATCTGTTCTCAGATTCCACAGAAATAAGGCTAGCAAAGAGATCCACGAAATACAGATGTAACTCTGTGAGATGAATTAACAGAACACTAAGCAGTTTCTCAGAAAGCTTCTTTCCAGATTTCATCTGAGGATATTTCCTTTTTCACCATAGCCCTCTATGGGCTTCCAAATATCCCTTTGCCAATTCCACAAGAACTGTCTTAGCGAAAGGCTTCTTGAGGGGAAAGCTGTAACTCTGTGAGATGATTTCACAGAACACAAAGAAGTTTCTCAGAAAGCTTCTTTCTCTTTGTTATCGAAAGATATTTCCTTTGGCCCTATAGACTTCAAAGGGATCCGAAATATCTGTTCTCAGGTTCCAGAGAAATAAGGCTAGCAAAGAAATCCACGAAATACAGATGTAAGTCTGTGAGATGATTTAACAGAACACTAAGCAGTTTCTCAGAAAGCTTCTTTCCAGATTTCATCTGAGGATATTTCCTTTTTCACCATAGCCCTTATAGCTTCCAAATATCACTTTGCCAATTCCACAAGAACTGTCTTAGCTAAAGGCTTCTTGAGGGGAAAGCAGTAACTCTGTGAGATGATTTCACAGAACACAAAGAAGTTTCTCAGAAAGTTTCTTTCTCTTTGTTATCGGAGGATATTTCCTTTGGCCCTATAGACTTCAAAGGGATCCGAAATATCTGTTCTCAGATTTCAGAGAAATAAGGCTAGCAAAGAAATCCACGAAATACAGATGTAAGTCTGTGAGATGAATTAACAGAACACTAAGCAGTTTCTCAGAAAGCTTCTTTCCAGATTTCATCTGAGGATATTTCCTTTTTCACCATAGCCCTCTATGGGCTTCCAAATATCACTTTGCCAATTCCACAAGAACTGTCTTAGCGAAAGGCTTCTTGAGGGGAAAGCTGTAACTCTGTGAGATGATTTCACAGAACAGAAAGAAGTTTCTCAGAAAGCTTCTTTCTCTTTGTTATCGGAGGATATTTCCTTTGGCCCTATAGACTTCAAAGGTTTCCGAAATATCTGTTCTCAGATTCCACAGAAATAAGGCTAGCAAAGAGATCCACGAAATACAGATGTAACTCTGTGAGATGAATTAACAGGACACTAAGCAGTTTCACAGAAAGCTTCTTTCCAGATTTCATCTGAGGATATTTCCTTTTTCACCATAGCCCTCTATGGGCTTCCAAATATCACTTTGCCAATTCCACAAGAACTGTCTTAGCGAAAGGCTTCTTGAGGGGAAAGCTGTAACTCTGTGAGATGTTTTCACAGAACACAAAGAAGTTTCTCAGAAAGCTTCTTTCTCTTTGTTATCGGAGGATATTTCCTTTGGCCCTATAGTCTTCAAAGGGATCCGAAATATCTGTTCTCAGATTCCACAGAAATAAGGCTAGCAAAGAGATCCACGAAATACAGATGTAACTCTGTGAGATGAATTAACAGGACACTAAGCAGTTTCTCAGAAAGCTTCTTTCCAGATTTCATCTGAGGATATTTCCTTTTACACCATAGCCCTCTATGGGCTTCCAAATATCACTTTGCCAATTCCACAAGAACTGTCTTAGCGAAAGGCTTCTTGAGCGGAAAGCTGTAACTCTGTGAGATGATTTCACAGAACACAAAGAAGTTTCTCAGAAAGCTTCTTTCTCTTTGTTATCGGAAGATATTTCCTTTGGCCCTATAGACTTCAAAGGGATCCGAAATATCTGTTCTCAGATTCCAGAGAAATAAGGCTAGCAAAGAAATCCACGAAATACAGATGTAAGTCTGTGAGATGATTCAACAGAACACTAAGCAGTTTCTCAGAAAGCTTCTTTCCAGATTTCATCTGAGGATATTTCCTTTTTCACCATAGCCCTTATAGCTTCCAAATATCACTTTGCCAATTCCACAAGAACTTTCTAAGCTAAAGGCTTCTTGAGGGGAAAGCAGTAACTCTGTGAGATGATTTCACAGAACACAAAGAAGTTTCTCAGAAAGTTTCTTTCTCTTTGTTATCGGAGGATGTTTCCTTTGGCCCTATAGACTTCAAAGGGATCCGAAATATCTGTTCTCAGATTCCAGAGAAATAAGGCTAGCAAAGAAATCCACGAAATACAGATGTAAGTCTGTGAGATGAATTAACAGAACACTAAGCAGTTTCTCAGAAAGCTTCTTTCCAGATTTCATCTGAGGATATTTCCTTTTTCACCATAGCCCTCTATGGGCTTCCAAATATCACTTTGCCAATTCCACAAGAACTGTCTTAGCGAAAGGCTTCTTGAGGGGAAAGCTGTAATTCTGTGAGATGATTTCACAGAACACAAAGAAGTTTCTCAGAAAGCTTCTTTCTCTTTGTTTTCGGAGGATATTTCCTTTGGCCCTATAGTCTTCAAAGGGATCCGAAATATCTGTTCTCAGATTCCACAGAAATAAGGCTAGCAAAGAGATCCACGAAATTCAGATGTAACTCTGTGAGATGAATTAACAGGACACTAAGCAGTTTCTAAGAAAGCTTCTTTCCAGATTTCATCTGAGGATATTTCCTTTTTCACCATAGCCCTCTATGGGCTTCCAAATACCACTTTGCCAATTCCACAAGAACTGTCTTAGCGAAAGGCTTCTTCAGGGGAAAGCTGTAACTCTGTGAGATGATTTCACAGAACACAAAGAAGTTTCTCAGAAAGCTTCTTTCTCTTTGTTATAGGAGGATATTTCCTTTGGCCCTATAGTCTTCAAAGGGATCCGAAATATCTGTTCTCAGATTCCACAGAAATAAGGCTAGCAAAGAGATCCACGAAATACAGATGTAACTCTGTGAGATGAATTAACAGAACACTAAGCAGTTTCACAGAAAGCTTCTTTCCAGATTTCATCTGAGGATATTTCCTTTTTCACCATAGCCCTCTATGACTTCCAAATATCACTTTGCCAATTCCACAAGAACTGTCTTAGCGAAAGGCTTCTTGAGGGCAAAGCTGTAACTCTGTGAGATGATTTCACAGAACACAAAGAAGTTTCTCAGAAAGCTTCTTTCTCTTTGTTATCGGAGGATATTTCCTTTGGCCCTATAGTCTTCAAAGGTTTCCGAAATATCTGTTCTCAGATTCCACAGAAATAAGGCTAGCAAAGAGATCCACGAAATACAGATGTAACTCTGTGAGATGAATTAACAGGACACTAAGCAGTTTCACAGAAAGCTTCTTTCCAGATTTCATCTGAGGATATTTCCTTTTTCACCATAGCCCTCTATGGGCTTCCAAATATCACTTTGCCAATTCCACAAGAACTGTCTTAGCGAAAGGCTTCTTGAGGGGAAAGCTGTAACTCTGTGAGATGATTTCACAGAACACAAAGAAGTTTCTCAGAAAGCTTCTTTCTCTTTGTTATCGGAGGATATTTCCTTTGGCCGTATATTCTTCAAAGGGATCCGAAATATCTGTTCTCAGATTCCACAGAAATAAGGCTAGCAAAGAGATCCAAGAAATACAGATGTAACTCTGTGAGATGAATTAACAGGACATTAAGCAGTTTCTCAGAAAGCTTCTTTCCAGATTTCATCTGAGGATATTTCCTTTTACACCATAGCCCTCTATGGGCTTCCAAATATCACTTTGCCAATTCCACAAGAACTGTCTTAGCGAAAGGCTTCTTGAGGGGAAAGCTGTAACTCTGTGAGATGATTTCACATAACACAAAGAAGTTTCTCAGAAAACTTCTTTCTCTTTGTTATCGGAGGATATTTCCTTTGGCCCTATAGACTTCAAAGGGATCCTTAATATCTATTCTCAGATTCCAAAGAAATAAGGCTAGCAAAGAGATCCACGAAATACAGATGTAACTCTGTGAGATGAATAAACAGAACACTAAGCAGTTTCACAGAAAGCTTCTTTCCAGATTTCATCTGAGGTTATTTCCTTTTTCACCATAGCCCTCTATGGGCTTCCAAATATCACTTTGCCAATTCCACAAGAACTGTCTTAGCGAAAGTCTTCTTGAGGGGAAAGCTGTAACTCTGTGAGATGATTTCACAGAACACAAAGAAGTTTCTCAGAAAGCTTCTTTCTCTTTGTTATCGGAGGATATTTCCTTTGGCCCTATAGTCTTCAAAGGGATCCGAAATATCTGTTCTCAGATTCTACAGAAATAAAGTTAGCAAAGAGATCCACGAAATACAGATGTAAGTCTGTGAGATGAATTAACAGAACACTAAGCAGTTTCTCAGAAAGCTTCTTTCCAGATTTCATCTGAGGATATTTCCTTTTTCACCATAGCCCTCTATGGGCTTCCAAATATCACTTTGCCAATTCCACAAGAACTGTCTTAGCGAAAGGCTTCTTGAGGGGAAAGCTGTAACTCTGTGAGATGATTTCACAGAACACAAAGAAGTTTCTCAGAAAGCTTCTTTCTCTTTGTTATCGGAGGATATTTCCTTTGGCCCTATAGTCTTCAAAGGGATCCGAAATATCTGTTCTCAGATTCCACAGAAATAAGGCCAGCAAAGAGATCCACGAAATACAGATGTAAGTCTGTGAGATGAATTAACAGAACACTAAGCAGTTTCTCAGAAAGCTTCTTTCCAGATTTCATCTGAGGATATTTCCTTTTTCACCATAGCCCTCTATGGGCTTCCAAATATCTCTTTGCCAATTCCACAAGAACTGTCTTAGCGAAAGGCTTCTTGAGGGGAAAGCTGTAACTCTGTGACATGATTTCACAGAACACAAAGAAGTTTCTCAGAAAGCTTCTTTGTCTTTGTTATCGGAGGATATTTCCTTTGGCCCTATAGTCTTCAAAGGGATCCGAAATATCTGTTCTCAGATTCCACAGAAATAAGGCTAGCAAAGAGATCCACGAAATACAGATGTAAGTCTGTGAGATGAATTAACAGAACACTAAGCAGTTTCTCAGAAAGCTTCTTTCCAGATTTCATCTGAGGATATTTCCTTTTTCACCATAGCCCTCTATGGGCTTCCAAATATCCCTTTGCCAATTCCACAAGAACTGTCTTAGCGAAAGGCTTCTTGAGGGGAAAGCTGTAACTCTGTGAGATGATTTCACAGAACACAAAGAAGTTTCTCAGAAAGCTTCTTTCTCTTTGTTATCGGAGGATATTTCCTTTGGCCCTATAGTCTTCAAAGGGATCCGAAATATCTGTTCTCAGATTCCACAGAAATAAGGCTAGCAAAGAGATCCACGAAATACAGATGTAACTCTGTGAGATGAATTAACAGAACACTAAGCAGTTTCTCAGAAAGCTTCTTTCCAGATTTCATCTGAGGATATTTCCTTTTTCACCATAGCCCTCTATGGGCTTCCAAATATCCCTTTGCCAATTCCACAAGAACTGTCTTAGCGAAAGGCTTCTTGAGGGGAAAGCTGTAACTCTGTGAGATGATTTCACAGAACACAAAGAAGTTTCTCAGAAAGCTTCTTTCTCTTTGTTATCGGAAGATATTTCCTTTGGCCCTATAGACTTCAAAGGGATCCGAAATATCTGTTCTCAGATTCCATAGAAATAAGGCTAGCAAAGAAATCCACGAAATACAGATGTAAGTCTGTGAGATGATTTAACAGAACACTAAGCAGTTTCTCAGAAAGCTACTTTCCAGATTTCATCTGAGGATATTTCCTTTTTCACCATAGCCCTTATAGCTTCCAAATATCACTTTGCCAATTCCACAAGAACTGTCTTAGCGAAAGGCTTCTTGAGGGCAAAGCTGTAACTCTGTGAGATGATTTCACAGAACCCAAAGAAGTTTCTCAGAAAGCTTCTTTCTCTTTGTTATCGGAGGATATTTCCTTTGGCCCTATAGTCTTCAAAGGTTTCCGAAATATCTGTTCTCAGATTCCACAGAAATAAGGCTAGCAAAGAGATCCACGAAATACAGATGTAACTCTGTGAGATGAATTAACAGGACACTAAGCAGTTTCACAGAAAGCTTCTTTCCAGATTTCATCTGAGGATATTTCCTTTTTCACCATAGCCCTCTATGGGCTTCCAAATATCACTTTGCCAATTCCACAAGAACTGTCTTAGCGAAAGGCTTCTTGAGGGGAAAGCTGTAACTCTGTGAGATGATTTCACAGAACACAAAGAAGTTTCTCAGAAAGCTTCTTTCTCTTTGTTATCGGAGGATATTTCCTTTGGCCGTATATTCTTCAAAGGGATCCGAAATATCTGTTCTCAGATTCCACAGAAATAAGGCTAGCAAAGAGATCCACGAAATACAGATGTAACTCTGTGAGATGAATTAACAGGACACTAAGCAGTTTCTCAGAAAGCTTCTTTCCAGATTTCATCTGAGGATATTTCCTTTTACACCATAGCCCTCTATGGGCTTCCAAATATCACTTTGCCAATTCCACAAGAACTGTCTTAGCGAAAGGCTTCTTGAGGGGAAAGCTGTAACTCTGTGAGATGATTTCACATAACACAAAGAAGTTTCTCAGAAAGCTTCTTTCTCTTTGTTATCGGAGGATATTTCCTTTGGCCCTATAGACTTCAAAGGGATCCTTAATATCTATTCTCAGATTGCACAGAAATAAGGCTAGCAAAGAGATCCACGAAATACAGATGTAACTCTGTGAGATGAATAAACAGAACACTAAGCAGTTTCACAGAAAGCTTCTTTCAAGATTTCATCTGAGGATATTTCCTTTTTCACCATAGCCCTCTATGGGCTTCCAAATATCACTTTGCC
The DNA here is from genome assembly GCF_043159975.1 of Macaca nemestrina. Lineage (NCBI taxonomy): Eukaryota > Metazoa > Chordata > Mammalia > Primates > Cercopithecidae > Macaca > Macaca nemestrina. The sequence continues at coordinate 55,501,522 of NC_092129.1, read as the reverse complement.
AATTCCACAAGAACTGTCTTAGCGAAAGGCTTCTTGAGGGGAAAGCTGTAACTCTGTGAGATGATTTCACAGAACACAAAGAAGTTTCTCAGAAAGCTTCTTTCTCTTTGTTATCGGAGGATATTTCCTTTGGCCCTATACTCTTCAAAGGGATCCGAAATATCTGTTCTCAGATTCTACAGAAATAAGGTTAGCAAAGAGATCCACGAAATACAGATGTAAGTCTGTGAGATGAATTAACAGAACACTAAGCAGTTTCTCAGAAAGCTTCTTTCCAGATTTCATCTGAGGATATTTCCTTTTTCACCATAGCCCTCTATGGGCTTCCAAATATCACTTTGCCAATTCCACAAGAACTGTCTTAGCGAAAGGCTTCTTGAGGGGAAAGCTGTAACTCTGTGAGATGATTTCACAGAACACAAAGAAGTTTCTCAGAAAGCTTCTTTCTCTTTGTTATGGGAGGATATTTCCTTTGGCCCTATAGTCTTCAAAGGGATCCGAAATATCTGTTCTCAGATTCCACAGAAATAAGGCTAGCAAAGAGATCCACGAAATACAGATGTAACTCTGTGAGATGAATTAACAGAACACTAAGCAGTTTCTCAGAAAGCTTCTTTCCAGATTTCATCTGAGGATATTTCCTTTTTCACCATAGCCCTCTATGGGCTTCCAAATATCCCTTTGCCAATTCCACAAGAACTGTCTTAGCGAAAGGCTTCTTGAGGGGAAAGCTGTAACTCTGTGAGATGATTTCACAGAACACAAAGAAGTTTCACAGAAAGCTTCTTTCTCTTTGTTATCGGAAGATATTTCCTTTGGCCCTATAGACTTCAAAGGGATCAGAAATGTCTGTTCTCAGATTCCAGAGAAATAAGGCTAGCAAAGAAATCCACGAAATACAGATGTAAGTCTGTGAGATGAAATAACAGAACACTAAGCAGTTTCTCAGAAAGCCTCTTTCCAGATTTCATCTGAGGATATTTCCTTTTTCACCATAGCCCTCTATGGGCTTCCAAATATCTCTTTGCCAATTCCACAAGAACTGTCTTAGCGAAAGGCTTCTTGAGGGGAAAGCTGTAACTCTGTGACATGATTTCACAGAACACAAAGAAGTTTCTCAGAAAGCTTCTTTGTCTTTGTTATCGGAGGATATTTCCTTTGGCCCTATAGTCTTCAAAGGGATCCGAAATATCTGTTCTCAGATTCCACAGAAATAAGGCTAGCAAAGAGATCCACGAAATACAGATGTAAGTCTGTGAGATGAATTAACAGAACACCAAGCAGTTTCTCAGAAAGCTTCTTTCCAGATTTCATCTGAGGATATTTCCTTTTTCACCATAGCCCTCTATGGGCTTCCAAATATCCCTTTGCCAATTCCACAAGAACTGTCTTAGCGAAAGGCTTCTTGAGGGGAAAGCTGTAACTCTGTGAGATGATTTCACAGAACACAAAGAAGTTTCTCAGAAAGCTTCTTTCTCTTTGTTATCGAAAGATATTTCCTTTGGCCCTATAGACTTCAAAGGGATCCGAAATATCTGTTCTCAGATTCCAGAGAAATAAGGCTAGCAAAGAAATCCACGAAATACAGATGTAAGTCTGTGAGATGATTTAACAGAACACTAAGCAGTTTCTCAGAAAGCTTCTTTCCAGATTTCATCTGAGGATATTTCCTTTTTCACCATAGCCCTTTTAGCTTCCAAATATCACTTTGCCAATTCCACAAGAACTGTCTTAGCTAAAGGCTTCTTTAGGGGAAAGCAGTAACTCTGTGAGATGATTTCACAGAACACAAAGAAGTTTCTCAGAAAGTTTCTTTCTCTTTGTTATCGGAGGATATTTCCTTTGGCCCTATAGACTTCAAAGGGATCCGAAATATCTGTTCTCAGATTCCAGAGAAATAAGGCTAGCAAAGAAATCCACGAAATACAGATGTAAGTCTGTGAGATGAATTAACAGAACACTAAGCAGTTTCTCAGAAAGCTTCTTTCCAGATTTCATCTGAGGATATTTCCTTTTTCACCATAGCCCTCTATGGGCTTCCAAATATCACTTTGCCAATTCCACAAGAACTGTCTTAGCGAAAGGCTTCTTGAGGGGAAAGCTGTAACTCTGTGAGATGATTTCACAGAACACAAAGAAGTTTCTCAGAAAGCTTCTTTCTCTTTGTTATCGGAGGATATTTCCTTTGGCCCTATAGTCTTCAAAGGTTTCCGAAATATCTGTTCTCAGATTCCACAGAAATAAGGCTAGCAAAGAGATCCACGAAATACAGATGTAACTCTGTGAGATGAATTAACAGGACACTAAGCAGTTTCACAGAAAGCTTCTTTCCAGATTTCATCTGAGGATATTTCCTTTTTCACCATAGTCCTCTATGGGCTTCCAAATATCACTTTGCCAATTCCACAAGAACTGTCTTAGCGAAAGGCTTCTTGAGGGGAAAGCTGTAACTCTGTGAGATGATTTCACAGAACACAAAGAAGTTTCTCAGAAAGCTTCTTTCTCTTTGTTATCGGAGGATATTTCCTTTGGCCCTATAGTCTTCAAAGGGATCCAAAATATCTGTTCTCAGATTCCACAGAAATAAGGCTAGCAAAGAGATCCACGAAATACAGATGTAACTCTGTGAGATGAATTAACAGGACACTAAGCAGTTTCTCAGAAAGCTTCTTTCCAGATTTCATCTGAGGATATTTCCTTTTACACCATAGCCCTCTATGGGCTTCCAAATATCACTTTGCCAATTCCACAAGAACTGTCTTAGCGAAAGGCTTATTGAGGGGAAAGCTGTAACTCTGTGAGATGATTTCACATAACACAAAGAAGTTTCTCAGAAAGCTTCTTTCTCTTTGTTATCGGAGGATATTTCCTTTGGCCCTATAGACTTCAAAGGGATCCTTAATATCTATTCTCAGATTCCACAGAAATAAGGCTAGCAAAGAGATCCACGAAATACAGATGTAACTCTGTGAGATGAATAAACAGAACACTAAGCAGTTTCACAGAAAGCTTCTTTCCAGATTTCATCTGAGGATATTTCCTTTTTCACCACAGCCCTCTATGGGCTTCCAAATATCACTTTGCCAATTCCACAAGAACTGTCTTAGCGAAAGGCTTCTTGAGGGGAAAGCTGTAACTCTGTGAGATGATTTCACAGAACACAAAGAAGTTTCTCAGAAAGTTTCTTTCTCTTTGTTAGCGGAGGATATTTCCTTTGGCCCTATAGACTTCAAAGGGATCCGAAATATCTGTTCTCAGATTCCAGAGAAATAAGGCTAGCAAAGAAATCCACGAAATACAGATGTAAGTCTGTGAGATGAATTAACAGAACACTAAGCAGTTTCTCAGAAAGCTTCTTTCCAGATTTCATCTGAGGATATTTCCTTTTTCACCATAGCCCTCTATGGGCTTCCAAATATCACTTTGCCAATTCCACAAGAACTGTCTTAGCGAAAGGCTTCTTGAGGGGAAAGCTGTAACTCTGTGAGATGATTTCACAGAACACAAAGAAGTTTCTCAGAAAGCTTCTTTCTCTTTGTTATCGGAGGATATTTCCTTTGGCCCTATAGTCTTCAAAGGTTTCCGAAATATCTGTTCTCAGATTCCACAGAAATAAGGCTAGCAAAGAGATCCACGAAATACAGATGTAACTCTGTGAGATGAATTAACAGGACACTAAGCAGTTTCACAGAAAGCTTCTTTCCAGATTTCATCTGAGGATATTTCCTTTTTCACCATAGTCCTCTATGGGCTTCCAAATATCACTTTGCCAATTCCACAAGAACTGTCTTAGCGAAAGGCTTCTTGAGGGGAAAGCTGTAACTCTGTGAGATGATTTCACAGAACACAAAGAAGTTTCTCAGAAAGCTTCTTTCTCTTTGTTATCGGAGGATATTTCCTTTGGCCCTATAGTCTTCAAAGGGATCCAAAATATCTGTTCTCAGATTCCACAGAAATAAGGCTAGCAAAGAGATCCACGAAATACAGATGTAACTCTGTGAGATGAATTAACAGGACACTAAGCAGTTTCTCAGAAAGCTTCTTTCCAGATTTCATCTGAGGATATTTCCTTTTACACCATAGCCCTCTATGGGCTTCCAAATATCACTTTGCCAATTCCACAAGAACTGTCTTAGCGAAAGGCTTATTGAGGGGAAAGCTGTAACTCTGTGAGATGATTTCACATAACACAAAGAAGTTTCTCAGAAAGCTTCTTTCTCTTTGTTATCGGAGGATATTTCCTTTGGCCCTATAGACTTCAAAGGGATCCTTAATATCTATTCTCAGATTCCACAGAAATAAGGCTAGCAAAGAGATCCACGAAATTCAGATGTAACTCTGTGAGATGAATAAACAGAACACTAAGCAGTTTCACAGAAAGCTTCTTTCCAGATTTCATCTGAGGATATTTCCTTTTTCACCATAGCCCTCTATGGGCTTCCAAATATCACTTTGCCAATTCCACAAGAACTGTCTTAGCGAAAGGCTTCTTGAGGGGAAAGCTGTAACTCTGTGAGATGATTTCACAGAACACAAAGAAGTTTCTCAGAAAGCTTCTTTCTCTTTGTTATCGGAGGATATTTCCTTTGGCCCTATAGACTTCAAAGGGATCCGAAATATCTGTTCTCAGATTCCAGAGAAATAAGGCTAGCAAAGAAATCCACGAAATACAGATGTAAGTCTGTGAGATGATTTAACAGAACACTAAGCAGTTTCTCAGAAAGCTTCTTTCCAGATTTCATCTGAGGATATTTCCTTTTTCACCATAGCCCTTATAGCTTCCAAATATCACTTTGCCAATTCCACAAGACCTTTCTTAGCTAAAGGCTTCTTGAGGGGAAAGCTGTAACTCTGTGAGATGATTTCACAGAACACAAAGAAGTTTCTCAGAAAGCTTCTTTCTCTTTGTTATCGGAGGATATTTCCTTTGGCCCTATAGTCTTCAAAGGGATCCGAAATATCTGTTCTCAGATTCCACAGAAATAAGGCTAGCAAAGAGATCCACGAAATACAGATGTAACTCTGTGAGATGAATTAACAGGACACTAAGCAGTTTCTCAGAAAGCTTCTTTCCAGATTTCATCTGAGGATATTTCCTTTTACACCATAGCCCTCTATGGGCTTCCATATATATCACTTTGCCAATTCCACAAGAACTGTCTTAGCGAAAGGCTTCTTGAGGGGAAAGCTGTAACTCTGTGAGATGATTTCACATAACACAAAGAAGTTTCTCAGAAAGCTTCTTTCTCTTTGTTATCGGAGGATATTTCCTTTGGCCCTATAGACTTCAAAGGGATCCTTAATATCTATTCTCAGATTCCACAGAAATAAGGCTAGCAAAGAGATCCACGAAATACAGATGTAACTCTGTGAGATGAATAAACAGAACACTAAGCAGTTTCACAGAAAGTTTCTTTCCAGATTTCATCTGAGGATATTTCCTTTTTCACCATAGCCCTCTATGGGCTTCCAAATATCCCTTTGCCAATTCCACAAGAACTGTCTTAGCGAAAGGCTTCTTGAGGGGAAAGCTGTAACTCTGTGAGATGATTTCACAGAACACAAAGAAGTTTCTCAGAAAGCTTCTTTCTCTTTGTTATCGGAGGATATTTCCTTTGGCCCTATAGTCTTCAAAGGGATCCGAAATATCTGTTCTCAGATTCTACAGAAATAAGATTAGCAAAGAGATCCACGAAATACAGATGTAAGTCTGTGAGATGAATTAACAGAACACTAAGCAGTTTCTCAGAAAGCTTCTTTCCAGATTTCATCTGAGGATATTTCCTTTTTCACCATAGCCCTCTATGGGCTTCCAAATATCACTTTGCCAATTCCACAAGAACTGTCTTAGCGAAAGGCTTCTTGAGGGGAAAGCTGTAACTCTGTGAGATGATTTCACAGAACACAAAGAAGTTTCTCAGAAAGCTTCTTTCTCTTTGTTATCGGAGGATATTTCCTTTGGCCCTCTAGTCTTCAAAGGGATCCGAAATATCTGTTCTCAGATTCCACAGAAATAAGGCTAGCAAAGAGATCCACGAAATAAAGATGTAAGTCTGTGAGATGAATTAACAGAACACTAAGCAGTTTCTCAGAAAGCTTCTTTCCAGATTTCATCTGAGGATATTTCCTTTTTCACCATAGCCCTCTATGGGCTTCAAAATATCACTTTGCCAATTCCACAAGAACTGCCTTAGCGAAAGGCTTCTTGAGGGAAAAGCTGTAACTCTGTGAGATGATTTCACAGAACACAAAGAAGTTTCTCAGAAAGCTTCTTTCTCTTTGTTATCGGAGGATATTTCCTTTGGCCCTATAGTCTTCAAACGCATCCGAAATATCTCTTCTCAGATTCCACAGAAATAAGGCTAGCAAAGAGATCCACGAAATACAGATGTAACTCTGTGAGATGAATTAACAGCACACTAAGCAGTTTCTCAGAAAGCTTCTTTCCAGATTTCATCTGAGGATATTTCCTTTTTCACCATAGCCCTCTAAGGGCTTCCAAATATCCCTTTGCCAATTCCACAAGAACTGTCTTAGCGAAAGGCTTCTTGAGGGGAAAGCTGTAACTCTGTGAGGTGATTTCACAGAACACAAAGAAGTTTCTCAGAAAGCTTCTTTCTCTTTGTTATCGGAAGATATTTCCTTTGGCCCTATAGACTTCAAAGGGATCCGAAATGTCTGTTCTCAGATTCCAGAGAAATAAGGCTAGCAAAGAAATCCACGAAATACAGATGTAAGTCTGTGAGATGAAATAACAGAACACTAAGCAGTTTCTCAGAAAGCTTCTTTCCAGATTTCATCTGAGGATATTTCCTTTTTCACCATAGCCCTCTATGGGCTTCCAAATATCACTTTGCCAATTCCACAAGAACTGTCTTAGCGAAAGGCTTCTTGAGGGGAAAGCTGTAACTCTGTGAGATGATTTCACAGAACACAAAGAAGTTTCTCAGAAAGCTTCTTTCTCTTGGTTTTCGGAGGATATTTCCTTTGGCCCTATAGTCTTCAAAGGGATCCGAAATATCTGTTCTCAGATTCCACAGAAATAAGGCTAGCAAAGAGATCCACGAAATTCAGATGTAACTCTGTGAGATGAATTAACAGGACACTAAGCAGTTTCACAGAAAGCTTCTTTCCAGATTTCATCTGAGGATATTTCCTTTTTCACCATAGCCCTCTATGGGCTTCCAAATATCACTTTGCCAATTCCACAAGAACTGTCTTAGCGAAAGGCTTCTTCAGGGGAAAGCTGTAACTCTGTGAGATGATTTCACAGAACACAAAGAAGTTTCTCAGAAAGCTTCTTTCTCTTTGTTATCGGAGGATATTTCCTTTGGCCCTCTAGTCTTCAAAGGGATCCGAAATATCTGTTATCAGATTCCACAGAAATAAGGCTAGCAAAGAGATCCACGAAATACAGATGTAAGTCTGTGAGATGAATTAACAGAACACTAAGCAGTTTCTCAGAAAGCTTCTTTCCAGATTTCATCTGAGGATATTTCCTTTTTCACCATAGCCCTCTATGGGCTTCCAAATATCCCTTTGCCAATTCCACAAGAACTGTCTTAGCGAAAGGCTTCTTGAGGGGAAAGCTGTAACTCTGTGAGATGATTTCACAGAACACAAAGAAGTTTCTCAGAAAGCTTCTTTCTCTTTGTTATCGGTGGATATTTCCTTTGGCCCTATAGACTTCAAAGGGATCCGAAATATCTGTTTTCAGATTCCAGAGAAATAAGGCTAGCAAAGAAATCCACGAAATACAGATGTAAGTCTGTGAGATCAATTAACAGAACACTAAGCAGTTTCTCAGAAAGCTTCTTTCCAGATTTCATCTGATGATATTTCCTTTTTCACCATAGCCCTCTATGGGCTTCCAAATATCACTTTGCCAATTCCACAAGAACTGTCTTAGCAAAAGGCTTCTTGAGGGGAAAGCTGTAACTCTGTGAGATGATTTCACAGAACACAAAGAAGTTTCTCAGAAAGCTTCTTTGTCTTTGTTATCGGACGATATTTCCTTTGGCCCTATAGTCTTCAAAGGCATCCGAAATATCTGTTCTCAGATTCCACAGAAATAAGGCTAGCAAAGAGATCCATGAAATACAGATGTAAGTCTATGAGATGAATTAACAGAACACTAAGCAGTTTCTCAGAAAGCTTCTTTCCAGATTTCATCTGAGGATATTTCCTTTTTCACCATAGCCCTTTATGGGCTTCCAAGTATCACTTTGCCAATTCCACAAGAACTGTCTTAGCGAAAGGCTTCTTGAGGGAAAAGCTGTAACTCTGTGAGATGATTTCACAGAACACAAAGAAGTTTCTCAGAAAGCTTCTTTGTCTTTGTTATCGGAGGATATTTCCTTTGGCCCTATAGTCTTCAAAGGGATCCGAAATATCTGTTCTCAGATTCCACAGAAATAAGGCTAGCAAAGAGATCCACGAAATACAGTTGTAACTCTGTGAGATGAATTAACAGAACACTAAGCAGTTTCTCAGAAATCTTCTTTCCAGATTTCATCTGAGGATATTTCCTTTTTCACCATAGCCCTCTATGGGCTTCCAAATATCCCTTTGCCAATTCCACAAGAACTGTCTTAGCGAAAGGCTTCTTGAGGGGAAAGCTGTAATTCTGTGAGATGATTTCACAGAACACAAAGAAGTTTCTCAGAAAGCTTCTTTCTCTTTGTTATCGGAGGATATTTCCTTTGGCCCTATAGTCTTCAAAGGGATCCGAAATATCTGTTCTCAGATTCCACAGAAATAAGGCTAGCAAAGAGATCCACGAAATACAGATGTAACTCTGTGAGATGAATTAACAGGACAGTAAGCAGTTTCTCAGAAAGCTTCTTTCCAGATTTCATCTGAGGATATTTCCTTTTACACCATAGCCCTCTATGGGCTTCCAAATATCACTTTGCCAATTCCACAAGAACTGTCTTAGCGAAAGGCTTCTTGAGGGGAAAGCTGTAACTCTGTGAGATGATTTCACATAACACAAAGAAGTTTCTCAGAAAGCTTCTTTCTCTTTGTTATCGGAGGATATTTCCTTTGGCCCTATAGACTTCAAAGGGATCCGAAATGTCTGTTCTCAGATTCCAGAGAAATAAGGCTAGCAAAGAAATCCACGAAATACAGATGTAAGTCTGTGAGATGAAATAACAGAACACTAAGCAGTTTCTCAGAAAGCTTCTTTCCAGATTTCATCTGAGGATATTTCCTTTTTCACCATAGCCCTCTAGGGGCTTCCAAATATCACTTTGCCAATTCCACAAGAACTGTCTTAGCGAAAGGCTTCTTGAGGGGAAAGCTGTAACTCTGTGAGATGATTTCACAGAACACAAAGAAGTTTCTCAGAAAGCTTCTTTCTCTTTGTTTTTGGAGGATATTTCCTTTGGCCCTATAGTCTTCAAAGGGATCCGAAATATCTGTTCTCAGATTCCACAGAAATAAGGCTAGCAAAGAGATCCACGAAATTCAGATGTAACTCTGTGAGATGAATTAACAGGACACTAAGCAGTTTCACAGAAAGCTTCTTTCCAGATTTCATCTGAGGATATTTCCTTTTTCACCATAGCCCTCTATGGGCTTCCAAATATCACTTTGCCAATTCCACAAGAACTGTCTTAGCGAAAGGCTTCTTCAGGGGAAAGCTGTAACTCTGTGAGATGATTTCACAGAACACAAAGAAGTTTCTCAGAAAGCTTCTTTCTCTTTGTTATCGGAGGATATTTCCTTTGGCCCTCTAGTCTTCAAAGGGATCCGAAATATCTGTTCTCAGATTCCACAGAAATAAGGCTAGCAAAGAGATCCACGAAATACAGATGTAACTCTGTGAGATGAATTAACAGAACACTAAGCAGTTTCTCAGAAAGCTTCTTTCCAGATTTCATCTGAGGATATTTCCTTTTTCACCATAGCCCTCTATGGGCTTCCAAATATCCCTTTGCCAATTCCACAAGAACTGTCTTAGCGAAAGGCTTCTTGAGGGGAAAGCCGTAACTCTGTGAGATGATTTCACAGAACACAAAGAAGTTTCTCAGAAAGCTTCTTTCTCTTTGTTATCGGTGGATATTTCCTTTGGCCCTATAGACTTCAAAGGGATCCGAAATATCTGTTCTCAGATTCCAGAGAAATAAGGCTAGCAAAGAAATCCACGAAATACAGATGTAAGTCTGTGAGATGAATTAACAGAACACTAAGCAGTTTCTCAGAAAGCTTCTTTCCAGATTTCATCTGAGGATATTTCCTTTTTCACCATAGCCCTTTATGGGCTTCCAAATATCACTTTGCCAATTCCACAAGAACTGTCTTAGCGAAAGGCTTCTTGAGGGAAAAGCTGTAACTCTGTGAGATGATTTCACAGAACACAAAGAAGTTTCTCAGAAAGCTTCTTTCTCTTTGTTATCGGAGGATATTTCCTTTGGCCCTATAGTCTTCAAAGGGATCCGAAATATCTGTTCTCAGATTCCACAGAAATAAGGCTAGCAAAGAGATCCACGAAATACAGATGTAACTCTGTGAGATGAATTAACAGAACACTAAGCAGTTTCTCAGAAAGCTTCTTTCCAGATTTCATCTGAGGATATTTCCTCTTTCACCATAGCCCTCTATGGGCTTCCAAATATCACTTTGCCAATTCCACAAGAACTGTCTTAGCGAAAGGCTTCTTGAGGGGAAAGCTGTAACTCTGTGAGATGATTTCACAGAACACAAAGAAGTTTCTCAGAAAGCTTCTTTCTCTTTGTTATGGGAGGATATTTCCTTTGGCCCTATAGTCTTCAAAGGGATCCGAAATATCTGTTCTCAGATTCCATAGAAATAAGGCTAGCAAAGAGATCAACGAAATACAGATGTAACTCTGTGAGATGAATTAACAGTACACTAAGCAGTTTCTAAGAAAGCTTCTTTCCAGATTTCATCTGAGGATATTTCCTTTTTCACCATAGCCCTCTATGGGCTTCCAAATATCACTTTGCCAATTCCACAAGAACTGTCTTAGCGAAAGGTTTCTTGAGGGGAAAGCTGTAACTCTGTGAGATGATTTCACAGAACACAAAGAAGTTTCTCAGAAAGCTTCTTTCTCTTTGTTATCGGAGGATATTTCCTTTGGCCCTATAGTCTTCAAAGGGATCCGAAATATCTGTTCTCAGATTCCACAGAAATAAGGCTAGCAAAGAGATCCACGAAATACAGATGTAACTCTGTGAGATGAATTAACAGAACACTAAGCAGTTTCACAGAAAGCTTCTTTCCAGATTTCATCTGAGGATATTTCCTTTTTCACCATAGCCCTCTATGACTTCCAAATATCACTTTGCCAATTCCACAAGAACTGTCTTAGCGAAAGGCTTCTTGAGGGGAAAGCTGTAACTCTGTGAGATGATTTCACAGAACACAAAGAAGTTTCTCAGAAAGCTTCTTTCTATTTGTTATCGGAGGATATTTCCTTTGGCCCTATAGTCTTCAAAGGGATCCGAAATATCTGTTCTCAGATTCCACAGAAATAAGGCTAGCAAAGAGATTCACGAAATACAGATGTAACTCTGTGAGATGAATTAACAGAACACTAAGCAGTTTCTCAGAAAGCTTCTTTCCAGATTTCATCTGAGGATATTTCCTTTTTCACCATAGCACTCTATGGGCTTCAAAATATCCCTTTGCCAATTCCACAAGAACTGTCTTAGCGAAAGGCTTCTTGAGGGGAAAGCTGTAACTCTGTGAGATGATTTCACAGAACACAAAGAAGTTTCTCAGAAAGCTTCTTTCTCTTTGTTATCGGAGGATATTTCCTTTGGCCCTATAGTCTTCAAAGGGATCCGTAATATCTGTTCTCAGATTCCACAGAAATAAGGCTAGCAAAGAGATCCACGAAATACAGATGTAACTCTGTGAGATGAATTAACAGGACACTAAGCAGTTTCTCAGAAAGCTTCTTTCCAGATTTCATCTGAGGATATTTCCTTTTTCACCATAGCCCTCTATGGGCTTCGAAATATCCCTTTGCCAATTCCACAAGAACTGTCTTAGCGAAAGGCTTCTTGTGGGGAAAGCTGTAACTCTGTGAGATGATTTCACAGAACACAAAGAAGTTTCTCAGAAAGCTTCTTTCTCTTTGTTATCGGAAGATATTTCCTTTGGCCCTATAGATTCAAAGTGATCCGAAATATCTGTTCTCAGATTCCAGAGAAATAAGGCTAGCAAAGAAATCCACGAAATACAGATGTAAGTCTGTGAGATGAATTAACAGAACACTAAGCAGTTTCTCAGAAAGCTTCTTTCCAGATTTCATCTGAGGATATTTCCTTTTTCACCATAGCCCTCTATGGGCTTCCAAATATCACTTTGCCAATTCCACAAGAACTGTCTTAGCAAAAGGTTTCTTGAGGGGAAAGCTGTAACTCTGTGAGATGATTTCACAGAACACAAAGAAGTTTCTCAGAAAGCTTCTTTCTCTTTGTTATCGGAGGATATTTCCTTTGGCCCTATAGTCTTCAAAGGGATCCGAAATATCTGTTCTCAGATTCCACAGAAATAAGGCTAGCAAAGAGATCCACGAAATACAGATGTAACTCTGTGAGATGAATTAACAGAACACTAAGCAGTTTCTCAGAAATCTTCTTTCCAGATTTCATCTGAGGATATTTCCTTTTTCACCATAGCCCTCTATGGGCTTCCAAATATCCCTTTGCCAATTCCACAAGAACTGTCTTAGCGAAAGGCTTCTTGAGGGGAAAGCTGTAACTCTGTGAGATGATTTCACAGAACACAAAGAAGTTTCTCAGAAAGCTTCTTTGTCTTTGTTATCGGAGGATATTTCCTTTGGCCCTATAGTCTTCAAAGGGATCCGAAATATCTGTTCTCAGATTCCAGAGAAATAAGGCTAGCAAAGAGATCCACGAAATACAGATGTAACTCTGTGAGATGAATTAACAGGACACTAAGCAGTTTCTAAGAAAGCTTCTTTCCAGATTTCATCTGAGGATATTTCCTTTTTCACCATAGCCCTCTATGGGCTTCCAAATATCACTTTGCCAATTCCACAAGAACTGTCTTAGCGAAAGGCTTCTTGAGGGGAAAGCTGTAACTCTGTGAGATGATTTCACAGAACACTAAGAAGTTTCTCAGAAAGCTTCTTTCTCTTTGTTATCGGAGGATATTTCCTTTGGCCCTATACTCTTCAAAGGGATCCGAAATATCTGTTCTCAGATTCCACAGAAATAAGGCTAGCAAAGAGATCCACGAAATACAGATGTAAGTCTGTGAGATGAATAAACAGGACACTAAGCAGTTTCTCAGAAAGCTTCTTTCCAGATTTCATCTGAGGATATTTCCTTTTTCACCATAGCCCTCTATGGGCTTCCAAATATCACTTTGCCAATTCCACAAGAACTGTCTTAGCGAAAGGCTTCTTGAGGGGAAAGCTGTAACTCTGTGAGATGATTTCACAGAACACTAAGAAGTTTCTCAGAAAGCTTCTTTCTCTTTGTTATCGGAGGATATTTCCTTTGGCCCTATACTCTTCAAAGGGATCCGAAATATCTGTTCTCAGATTCCACAGAAATAAGGCTAGCAAAGAGATCCACGAAATACAGATGTAAGTCTGTGAGATGAATAAACAGGACACTAAGCAGTTTCTCAGAAAGCTTCTTTCCAGATTTCATCTGAGGATATTTCCTTTTTCACCATAGCCCTCTATGGGCTTCCAAATATCACTTTGCCAATTCCACAAGAACTGTCTTAGCGAAAGGCTTCTCGAGGGGAGAGCTGTAACTCTGTGAGATAATTTCACAGAACACAAAGAAGTTTCTCAGAAAGCTTCTTTCTCTTTGTTATCGGAAGATATTTCCTTTGGCCCTATAGACTTCAAAGGGATCCGAAATATCTGTTCTCAGATTCCAGAGAAATAAGGCTAGCAAAGAAATCCACGAAATACAGATGTAAGTCTGTGAGATGAATTAACAGAACACTAAGCAGTTTCTCAGAAAGCTTCTTTCCAGATTTCATCTGAGGATATTTCCTTTTTCACCATAGCCCTCTATGGGCTTCCAAATATCACTTTGCCAATTCCACAAGAACTGTCTTAGCAAAAGGTTTCTTGAGGGGAAAGCTGTAACTCTGTGAGATGATTTCACAGAACACAAAGAAGTTTCTCAGAAAGCTTCTTTGTCTTTGTTATCGGAGGATATTTCCTTTGGCCCTATAGTCTTCAAAGGGATCCGAAATATCTGTTCTCAGATTCCACAGAAATAACGCTAGCAAAGAGATACACGAAATACAGATGTAAGTCTGTGAGATGAATTAGCAGAACACTAAGCAGTTTCTCAGAAAGCTTCTTTCCAGATTTCATCTGAGGATATTTCCTTTTTCACCATAGCAGTCTATGGGGTTCCAAATATCACTTTGCCAATTCCACAAGAACTGTCCTAGCGAAAGGCTTCTTGAGGGTAAAGCTGTAACTCTGTGAGATGATTTCACAGAACACAAAGAAGTTTCTCAGAAAGCTTCTTTCTCTTTGTTATCGGAGGATATTTCCTTTGGCCCTATAGTCTTCAAAGGGATCCGAAATATCTGTTCTCAGATTCCACAGAAATAAAGCTAGCAAAGAGATCCACGAAATACAGATGTAAGTCTGTGAGATGAATTAACAGAACACTAAGCAGTTTCTCAGAAAGCTTCTTTCCAGATTTCATCTGAGGATATTTCCTTTTTCACCATAGCCCTCTAAAGCTTCCAAATATCACTTTGCCAATTCCACAAGAACTGTCTTAGCTAAAGGCTTCTTTAGGGGAAAGCAGTAACTCTGCTAGATGATTTCACAGAACACAAAGAAGTTTCTCAGAAAGCTTCTTTCTCTTTGTTATCGGAGGATATTTCCTTTGGCCCTATAGACTTCAAAGGGATCCGAAATATCTGTTCTCAGATTCCAGAGAAATCAGGCTAGCAAAGAAATCCACGAAATACAGATGTAAGTCTGTGAGATGAATTAACAGAACACTAAGCAGTTTCTCAGAAAGCTTCTTTCCAGATTTCATCTGAGGATATTTCCTTTTTCACCATAGCCCTCTATGGGCTTCCAAATATCACTTTGCCAATTCCACAAGAACTGTCTTAGCGAAAGGCTTCTTGAGGGTAAAGCTGTAACTCTGTGAGATGATTTCACAGAACACAAAGAAGTTTCTCAGAAAGCTTCTTTCTCTTTGTTTTCGGAGGATATTTCCTTTGGCCCTGTAGTCCTCAAAGGGATCCGAAATATCTGTTCTCAGATTCCACAGAAATAAGGCTAGCAAAGAGATCCACGAAATACAGATGTAACTCTGTGAGATGAATTAACAGAACACTAAGCAGTTTCTCAGAATGCTTCTTTCCAGATTTCATCTGAGGATATTTCCTTTTTCACCATAGCCCTCTATGGCTTCCAAATATCACTTTGCAAATTCCACAAGATCTGTCTTAGCGAAAGGCTTCTTGAGGGGAAAGCAGTAACTCTGTGAGATGATTTCACAGAACACAAAGAAGTTTCTCAGAAAGCTTCTTTGTCTTTGTTATCGGAGGATATTTCCTTTGGCCCTATAGTCTTCAAAGGGATCCGAAATATCTGTTCTCAGATTCCACAGAAATAAGGCTAGCAAAGAAATCCACGAAATACAGGTGTAAGTCTGTGAGATGAATTAACAGAACACTAAGCAGTTTCTCAGAAAGCTTCTTTCCAGATTTCATCTGAGGATATTTCCTTTTTCACCATAGCCCTCTATGGGCTTCCAAATATCACTTTGCCAATTCCCCAAGAACTGTCTTAGCGAAAGGCTTCTTGAGGGGAAAGCTGTAACTCTGTGAGATGATTTCACAGAACACAAAGAAGTTTCTCAGAAAGCTTCTTTCTCTTTGTTATCGGAGGATATTTCCTTTGGCCCTATAGACTTCAAAGGGATCCGAAATATCTGTTCTCAGATTCCAGAGAAATAAGGCTAGCAAAGAGATCCACGAAATACAGATGTAAGTCTGTGAGATGATTTAAGAGAACACTAAGCAGTTTCTCAGAAAGCGTCTTTCCAGATTTTCTGAGGATATTTCCTTTTTCACCATAGCCCTCTATGGGCTTCCAAATATCACTTTGCCAATTTCACAAGAACTGTCTTAGCGAAAGGCTTCTTGAGGGTAAAGCTGTAACTCTGTGAGATGATTTCACAGAACACAAAGAAGTTTCTCAGAAAGCTTCTTTCTCTTTGTTTTCGGAGGATATTTCCTTTGGCCCTATAGTCTTCAAAGGGATCCGAAATATCTGTTCTCAGATTCCACAGAAATAAGGCTAGCAAAGAGATCCACGAAATACAGATGTAACTCTGTGAGATGAATTAACAGAACACTAAGCAGTTTCTCAGAAAGCTTCTTTCCAGATTTCATCTGAGGATATTTCCTTTTTCACCATAGCCCTCTAAAGCTTCCAAATATCACTTTGCCAATTCCACAAGAACTGTCTTAGCTAAAGGCTTCTTTAGGGGAAAGCAGTAACTCTGCTAGATGATTTCACAGAACACAAAGAAGTTTCTCAGAAAGCTTCTTTCTCTTTGTTATCGGAGGATATTTCCTTTGGCCCTATAGACTTCAAAGGGATCCGAAATATCTGTTCTCAGATTCCAGAGAAATCAGGCTAGCAAAGAAATCCACGAAATACAGATGTAAGTCTGTGAGATGAATTAACAGAACACTAAGCAGTTTCTCAGAAAGCTTCTTTCCAGATTTCATCTGAGGATATTTCCTTTTTCACCATAGCCCTCTATGGGCTTCCAAATATCACTTTGCCAATTTCACAAGAACTGTCTTAGCGAAAGGCTTCTTGAGGGGAAAGCTGTAACTCTGTGAGATGATTTCACAGAACACAAAGAAGTTTCTCAGAAAGCTTCTTTCTCTTTGTTTTCGGAGGATATTTCCTTTGGCCCTATAGTCTTCAAAGGGATCCGAAATATCTGTTCTCAGATTCCACAGAAATAAGGCTAGCAAAGAGATCCACGAAATACAGATGTAACTCTGTGAGATGAATTAACAGAACACTAAGCAGTTTCTCAGAAAGCTTCTTTCCAGATTTCATCTGAGGATATTTCCTTTTTCACCATAGCCCTCTATGGCTTCCAAATATCACTTTGCAAATTCCACAAGATCTGTCTTAGCGAAAGGCTTCTTGAGGGGAAAGCAGTAACTCTGTGAGATGATTTCACAGAACACAAAGAAGTTTCTCAGAAAGCTTCTTTCTCTTTGTTATCGGAGGATATTTCCTTTGGCCCTATAGTCTTCAAAGGGATCCGAAATATCTGTTCTCAGATTCCACAGAAATAAGGCTAGCAAAGAAATCCACGAAATACAGGTGTAAGTCAGTGAGATGAATTAACAGAACACTAAGCAGTTTCTCAGAAAGCTTCTTTCCAGATTTCATCTGAGGATATTTCCTTTTTCACCATAGCCCTCTATGGGCTTCCAAATATCACTTTGCCAATTCCACAAGAACTGTCTTAGCGAAAGGCTTCTTGAGGGGAAAGCTGTAACTCTGTGAGATGATTTCACAGAACACAAAGAAGTTTCTCAGAAAGCTTCTTTCTCTTTGTTATCGGAGGATATTTCCTTTGGCCCTATACTCTTCAAAGGGATCCGAAATATCTGTTCTCAGAATCCACAGAAATAAGGCTAGCAAAGAGATCCACGAAATACAGATGTAAGTCTGTGAGATGAATAAACAGAACACTAAGCAGTTTCTCAGAAAGCTTCTTTCCAGATTTCATCTGAGGATATTTCCTTTTTCACCATAGCCCTCTATGGGCTTCCAAATATCACTTTGCCAATTCCACAAGAACTGTCTTAGCGAAAGGCTTCTCGAGGGGAGAGCTGTAACTCTGTGAGATAATTTCACAGAACACAAAGAAGTTTCTCAGAAAGCTTCTTTCTCTTTGTTATCGGAGGATATTTCCTTTGGCCCTATAGTCTTCAAAGGGATCCGAAATATCTGTTCTCAGATTCCACAGAAATAACGCTAGCAAAGAGATCCACGAAATACAGATGTAAATCTGTGAGATGAATTAACAGAACACTAAGCAGTTTCTCAGAAAGCTTCTTTCCAGATTTCATCTGAGGATATTTCCTTTTTCACCATAGCCCTCTATAGCTTCCAAATATCACTTTGCCAATTCCACAAGAACTGTCTTAGCGAAAGGCTTCTTGAGGGTAAAGCTGTAACTCTGTGAGATGATTTCACAGAACACAAAGAAGTTTCTCAGAAAGCTTCTTTGTCTTTGTTATCGGAGGATATTTCCTTTGGCCCTGTAGTCTTCAAAGGGATCCGAAATATCTGTTCTCAGATTCCACAGAAATAAGGCTAGCAAAGAGATCCACGAAATACAGATGTAAGTCTGTGAGATGAATTAACAGAACACTAAGCAGTTTCTCAGAAAGCTTCTTTCCAGATTTCATCTGAGGATATTTCCTTTTTCACCATAGCCCTCTATGGGCTTCCAAATATCACGTTGCCAATTCCACAAGAACTGTCTTAGCGAAAGGCTTCTTGAGGGGAAAGCTGTAACTCTGTGAGATGATTTCACAGAACACAAAGAAGTTTCTCAGAAAGCTTCTTTCTCTTTGTTATCGGAGGATATTTCCTTTGGCCCTATAGACTTCAAAGGGATCCGAAATATCTGTTCTCAGATTCCAGAGAAATAAGGCTAGCAAAGAGATCCAAGAAATACAGATGTAAGTCTGTGAGATGATTTAACAGAACACTAAGCAGTTTCTCAGAAAGCTTCTTTCCAGATTTCATCTGAGGATATTTCCTTTTTCACCATAGCCCTCTATGGGCTTCCAAATATCACTTTGCCAATTCCACAAGAACTGTCTTAGCGAAAGGCTTCTTGAGGGTAAAGCTGTAACTCTGTGAGATGATTTCACAGAACACAAAGAAGTTTCTCAGAAAGCTTCTTTCTCTTTGTTTTCGGAGGATATTTCCTTTGGCCCTATAGTCTTCAAAGGGATCCGAAATATCTGTTCTCAGATTCCACAGAAATAAGGCTAGCAAAGAGATCCACGAAATACAGATGTAACTCTGTGAGATGAATTAACAGAACACTAAGCAGTTTCTCAGAAAGCTTCTTTCCAGATTTCATCTGAGGATATTTCCTTTTTCACCATAGCCCTCTATGGCTTCCAAATATCACTTTGCCAATTCCACAAGAACTGTCTTAGCGAAAGGCTTCTCGAGGGGAGAGCTGTAACTCTGTGAGATGATTTCACAGAACACAAAGAAGTTTCTCAGAAAGCTTCTTTCTCTTTGTTATCGGAGGATATTTCCTTTGGCCCTATAGTCTTCAAAGGGATCCGAAATATCTGTTCTCAGATTCCACAGAAATAAGGCTAGCAAAGAGATCCACGAAATACAGATGTAAGTCTGTGAGATGAATTAACAGAACACTAAGCAGTTTCTCAGAAAGCTTCTTTCCAGATTTCATCTGAGGATATTTCGTTTTTCACCATAGCCCTCTATGGGCTTCCAAATATCACTTTGCCAATTCCACAAGAACTGTCTTAGCGAAAGGCTTCTTGAGGGTAAAGCTGTAACTCTGTGAGATGATTTCACAGAACACAAAGAAGTTTCTCAGAAAGCTTCTTTCTCTTTGTTATCGGAGGATATTTCCTTTGGCCCTATAGTCTTCAAAGGGATCCGAAATATCTGTTCTCAGATTCCACAGAAATAAGGCTAGCAAAGAGATCCACGAAATACAGATGTAACTCTGTGAGATGAATTAACAGGACACTAAGCAGTTTCTCAGAAAGCTTCTTTCCAGATTTCATCTGAGGATATTTCCTTTTTCACCGTAGCCCTCTATGGGCTTCCAAATATCACTTTGCCAATTCCACAAGAACTGTCTTAGCGAAAGGCTTCTTGAGGGGAAAGCTGTAACTCTGTGAGATGATTTCACAGAACACAAAGAAGTTTCTCAGAAAGCTTCTTTCTCTTTGTTATCGGAGGATATTTCCTTTGGCCCTATAGACTTCAAAGGGATCCGAAATATCTGTTCTCAGATTCCACAGAAATAAGGCTAGCAAAGAGATCCACGAAATACAGATGTAACTCTGTGAGATGAATTAACAGGACACTAAGCAGTTTCTCAGAAAGCTTCTTTCCAGATTTCATCTGAGGATATTTCCTTTTTCACCATAGCCCTCTATGGGCTTCCAAATATCACTTTTCCAATTCCACAAGAACTGTCTTAGCGAAAGGCTTCTTGAGGGGAAAGCTGTAACTCTGTGAGATGATTTCACAGAACACAAAGAAGTTTCTCAGAAAGCTTCTTTCTCTTTGTTATCGGAGGATATTTCCTTTGGCCCTATAGTCTTCAAAGGGATCCGAAATATCTGTTCTCAGATTCCACAGAAATAAGGCTAGCAAAGAGATCCACGAAATACAGATGTAACTCTGTGAGATGAATTAACAGAACACTAAGCAGTTTCTCAGAAAGCTTCTTTCCAGATTTCATATGAGGATATTTCCTTTTTCACCATAGCCCTCTTTGGGCTTCCAAATATCACTTTGCCAATTCCACAAGAACTGTCTTAGCGAAAGGCTTCTTGAGGGGAAAGCTGTAACTCTGTGAGATGATTTCACAGAACACAAAGAAGTTTCTCAGAAAGCTTCTTTCTCTTTGTTATCGGAGGATATTTCCTTTGGCCCTATAGTCTTCAAAGGGATCCGAAATATCTGTTCTCAGATTCCACAGAAATAAGGCTAGCAAAGAGATCCACGAAATACAGATGTAACTCTGTGAGATGAATTAACAGGACACTAAGCAGTTTCTAAGAAAGCTTCTTTCCAGATTTCATCTGAGGATATTTCCTTTTTCACCATAGCCCTCTATGGCCTCCAAATATCACTTTGCCAATTCCACAAGAACTGTCTTAGCGAAAGGCTTCTTGAGGGGAAAGCTGTAACTCTGTGAGATGATTTCACAGAACACTAAGAAGTTTCTCAGAAAGCTTCTTTCTCTTTGTTATCGGAGGATATTTCCTTTGGCCCTATACTCTTCAAAGGGATCCGAAATATCTGTTCTCAGATTCCACAGAAATAAGGCTAGCAAAGAGATCCACGAAATACAGATGTAAGTCTGTGAGATGAATAAACAGGACACTAAGCAGTTTCTCAGAAAGCTTCTTTCCAGATTTCATCTGAGGATATTTCCTTTTTCACCATAGCCCTCTATGGGCTTCCAAATATCACTTTGCCAATTCCACAAGAACTGTCTTAGCGAAAGGCTTCTTGAGGGGAAAGCTGTAACTCTGTGAGATGATTTCACAGAACACTAAGAAGTTTCTCAGAAAGCTTCTTTCTCTTTGTTATCGGAGGACATTTCCTTTGGCCCTATACTCTTCAAAGGGATCCGAAATATCTGTTCTCAGATTCCACAGAAATAAGGCTAGCAAAGAGATCCACGAAATACAGATGTAAGTCTGTGAGATGAATAAACAGGACACTAAGCAGTTTCTCAGAAAGCTTCTTTCCAGATTTCATCTGAGGATATTTCCTTTTTCACCATAGCCCTCTATGGGCTTCCAAATATCACTTTGCCAATTCCACAAGAACTGTCTTAGCGAAAGGCTTCTCGAGGGGAGAGCTGTAACTCTGTGAGATAATTTCACAGAACACAAAGAAGTTTCTCAGAAAGCTTCTTTCTCTTTGTTATCGGAAGATATTTCCTTTGGCCCTATAGACTTCAAAGGGATCCGAAATATCTGTTCTCAGATTCCAGAGAAATAAGGCTAGCAAAGAAATCCACGAAATACAGATGTAAGTCTGTGAGATGAATTAACAGAACACTAAGCAGTTTCTCAGAAAGCTTCTTTCCAGATTTCATCTGAGGATATTTCCTTTTTCACCGTAGCCCTCTATGGGCTTCCAAATATCACTTTGCCAATTCCACAAGAACTGTCTTAGCAAAAGGTTTCTTGAGGGGAAAGCTGTAACTCTGTGAGATGATTTCACAGAACACAAAGAAGTTTCTCAGAAAGCTTCTTTGTCTTTGTTATCGGAGGATATTTCCTTTGGCCCTATAGTCTTCAAAGGGATCCGAAATATCTGTTCTCAGATTCCACAGAAATAACGCTAGCAAAGAGATACACGAAATACAGATGTAAGTCTGTGAGATGAATTAGCAGAACACTAAGCAGTTTCTCAGAAAGCTTCTTTCCAGATTTCATCTGAGGATATTTCCTTTTTCACCATAGCAGTCTATGGGGTTCCAAATATCACTTTGCCAATTCCACAAGTACTGTCCTAGCGAAAGGCTTCTTGAGGGTAAAGCTGTAACTCTGTGAGATGATTTCACAGAACACAAAGAAGTTTCTCAGAAAGCTTCTTTCTCTTTGTTATCGGAGGATATTTCCTTTGGCCCTATAGTCTTCAAAGGGATCCGAAATATCTGTTCTCAGATTCCACAGAAATAAAGCTAGCAAAGAGATCCACGAAATACAGATGTAAGTCTGTGAGATGAATTAACAGAACACTAAGCAGTTTCTCAGAAAGCTTCTTTCCAGATTTCATCTGAGGATATTTCCTTTTTCACCATAGCCCTCTAAAGCTTCCAAATATCACTTTGCCAATTCCACAAGAACTGTCTTAGCTAAAGGCTTCTTTAGGGGAAAGCAGTAACTCTGCTAGATGATTTCACAGAACACAAAGAAGTTTCTCAGAAAGCTTCTTTCTCTTTGTTATCGGAGGATATTTCCTTTGGCCCTATAGACTTCAAAGGGATCCGAAATATCTGTTCTCAGATTCCAGAGAAATCAGGCTAGCAAAGAAATCCACGAAATACAGATGTAAGTCTGTGAGATGAATTAACAGAACACTAAGCAGTTTCTCAGAAAGCTTCTTTCCAGATTTCATCTGAGGATATTTCCTTTTTCACCATAGCCCTCTATGGGCTTCCAAATATCACTTTGCCAATTCCACAAGAACTGTCTTAGCGAAAGGCTTCTTGAGGGTAAAGCTGTAACTCTGTGAGATGATTTCACAGAACACAAAGAAGTTTCTCAGAAAGCTTCTTTCTCTTTGTTTTCGGAGGATATTTCCTTTGGCCCTGTAGTCCTCAAAGGGATCCGAAATATCTGTTCTCAGATTCCACAGAAATAAGGCTAGCAAAGAGATCCACGAAATACAGATGTAACTCTGTGAGATGAATTAACAGAACACTAAGCAGTTTCTCAGAATGCTTCTTTCCAGATTTCATCTGAGGATATTTCCTTTTTCACCATAGCCCTCTATGGCTTCCAAATATCACTTTGCAAATTCCACAAGATCTGTCTTAGCGAAAGGCTTCTTGAGGGGAAAGCAGTAACTCTGTGAGATGATTTCACAGAACACAAAGAAGTTTCTCAGAAAGCTTCTTTCTCTTTGTTATCGGAGGATATTTCCTTTGGCCCTATAGTCTTCAAAGGGATCCGAAATATCTGTTCTCAGATTCCAGAGAAATAAGGCTAGCAAAGAGATCCACGAAATACAGATGTAACTCTGTGAGATGAATTAACAGGACACTAAGCAGTTTCTAAGAAAGCTTCTTTCCAGATTTCATCTGAGGATATTTCCTTTTTCACCATAGCCCTCTATGGCCTCCAAATATCACTTTGCCAATTCCACAAGAACTGTCTTAGCGAAAGGCTTCTTGAGGGGAAAGCTGTAACTCTGTGAGATGATTTCACAGAACACTAAGAAGTTTCTCAGAAAGCTTCTTTCTCTTTGTTATCGGAGGATATTTCCTTTGGCCCTATACTCTTCAAAGGGATCCGAAATATCTGTTCTCAGATTCCACAGAAATAAGGCTAGCAAAGAGATCCACGAAATACAGATGTAAGTCTGTGAGATGAATAAACAGGACACTAAGCAGTTTCTCAGAAAGCTTCTTTCCAGATTTCATCTGAGGATATTTCCTTTTTCACCATAGCCCTCTATGGGCTTCCAAATATCACTTTGCCAATTCCACAAGAACTGTCTTAGCGAAAGGCTTCTTGAGGGGAAAGCTGTAACTCTGTGAGATGATTTCACAGAACACTAAGAAGTTTCTCAGAAAGCTTCTTTCTCTTTGTTATCGGAGGACATTTCCTTTGGCCCTATACTCTTCAAAGGGATCCGAAATATCTGTTCTCAGATTCCACAGAAATAAGGCTAGCAAAGAGATCCACGAAATACAGATGTAAGTCTGTGAGATGAATAAACAGGACACTAAGCAGTTTCTCAGAAAGCTTCTTTCCAGATTTCATCTGAGGATATTTCCTTTTTCACCATAGCCCTCTATGGGCTTCCAAATATCACTTTGCCAATTCCACAAGAACTGTCTTAGCGAAAGGCTTCTCGAGGGGAGAGCTGTAACTCTGTGAGATAATTTCACAGAACACAAAGAAGTTTCTCAGAAAGCTTCTTTCTCTTTGTTATCGGAAGATATTTCCTTTGGCCCTATAGACTTCAAAGGGATCCGAAATATCTGTTCTCAGATTCCAGAGAAATAAGGCTAGCAAAGAAATCCACGAAATACAGATGTAAGTCTGTGAGATGAATTAACAGAACACTAAGCAGTTTCTCAGAAAGCTTCTTTCCAGATTTCATCTGAGGATATTTCCTTTTTCACCGTAGCCCTCTATGGGCTTCCAAATATCACTTTGCCAATTCCACAAGAACTGTCTTAGCAAAAGGTTTCTTGAGGGGAAAGCTGTAACTCTGTGAGATGATTTCACAGAACACAAAGAAGTTTCTCAGAAAGCTTCTTTGTCTTTGTTATCGGAGGATATTTCCTTTGGCCCTATAGTCTTCAAAGGGATCCGAAATATCTGTTCTCAGATTCCACAGAAATAACGCTAGCAAAGAGATACACGAAATACAGATGTAAGTCTGTGAGATGAATTAGCAGAACACTAAGCAGTTTCTCAGAAAGCTTCTTTCCAGATTTCATCTGAGGATATTTCCTTTTTCACCATAGCAGTCTATGGGGTTCCAAATATCACTTTGCCAATTCCACAAGTACTGTCCTAGCGAAAGGCTTCTTGAGGGTAAAGCTGTAACTCTGTGAGATGATTTCACAGAACACAAAGAAGTTTCTCAGAAAGCTTCTTTCTCTTTGTTATCGGAGGATATTTCCTTTGGCCCTATAGTCTTCAAAGGGATCCGAAATATCTGTTCTCAGATTCCACAGAAATAAAGCTAGCAAAGAGATCCACGAAATACAGATGTAAGTCTGTGAGATGAATTAACAGAACACTAAGCAGTTTCTCAGAAAGCTTCTTTCCAGATTTCATCTGAGGATATTTCCTTTTTCACCATAGCCCTCTAAAGCTTCCAAATATCACTTTGCCAATTCCACAAGAACTGTCTTAGCTAAAGGCTTCTTTAGGGGAAAGCAGTAACTCTGCTAGATGATTTCACAGAACACAAAGAAGTTTCTCAGAAAGCTTCTTTCTCTTTGTTATCGGAGGATATTTCCTTTGGCCCTATAGACTTCAAAGGGATCCGAAATATCTGTTCTCAGATTCCAGAGAAATCAGGCTAGCAAAGAAATCCACGAAATACAGATGTAAGTCTGTGAGATGAATTAACAGAACACTAAGCAGTTTCTCAGAAAGCTTCTTTCCAGATTTCATCTGAGGATATTTCCTTTTTCACCATAGCCCTCTATGGGCTTCCAAATATCACTTTGCCAATTCCACAAGAACTGTCTTAGCGAAAGGCTTCTTGAGGGTAAAGCTGTAACTCTGTGAGATGATTTCACAGAACACAAAGAAGTTTCTCAGAAAGCTTCTTTCTCTTTGTTTTCGGAGGATATTTCCTTTGGCCCTGTAGTCCTCAAAGGGATCCGAAATATCTGTTCTCAGATTCCACAGAAATAAGGCTAGCAAAGAGATCCACGAAATACAGATGTAACTCTGTGAGATGAATTAACAGAACACTAAGCAGTTTCTCAGAATGCTTCTTTCCAGATTTCATCTGAGGATATTTCCTTTTTCACCATAGCCCTCTATGGCTTCCAAATATCACTTTGCAAATTCCACAAGATCTGTCTTAGCGAAAGGCTTCTTGAGGGGAAAGCAGTAACTCTGTGAGATGATTTCACAGAACACAAAGAAGTTTCTCAGAAAGCTTCTTTGTCTTTGTTATCGGAGGATATTTCCTTTGGCCCTATAGTCTTCAAAGGGATCCGAAATATCTGTTCTCAGATTCCACAGAAATAAGGCTAGCAAAGAAATCCACGAAATACAGGTGTAAGTCTGTGAGATGAATTAACAGAACACTAAGCAGTTTCTCAGAAAGCTTCTTTCCAGATTTCATCTGTGGATATTTCCTTTTTCACCATAGCCCTCTATGGGCTTCCAAATATCACTTTGCCAATTCCCCAAGAACTGTCTTAGCGAAAGGCTTCTTGAGGGGAAAGCTGTAACTCTGTGAGATGATTTCACAGAACACAAAGAAGTTTCTCAGAAAGCTTCTTTCTCTTTGTTATCGGAGGATATTTCCTTTGGCCCTATAGACTTCAAAGGGATCCGAAATATCTGTTCTCAGATTCCAGAGAAATAAGGCTAGCAAAGAGATCCACGAAATACAGATGTAAGTCTGTGAGATGATTTAAGAGAACACTAAGCAGTTTCTCAGAAAGCGTCTTTCCAGATTTTCTGAGGATATTTCCTTTTTCACCATAGCCCTCTATGGGCTTCCAAATATCACTTTGCCAATTTCACAAGAACTGTCTTAGCGAAAGGCTTCTTGAGGGTAAAGCTGTAACTCTGTGAGATGATTTCACAGAACACAAAGAAGTTTCTCAGAAAGCTTCTTTCTCTTTGTTTTCGGAGGATATTTCCTTTGGCCCTATAGTCTTCAAAGGGATCCGAAATATCTGTTCTCAGATTCCACAGAAATAAGGCTAGCAAAGAGATCCACGAAATACAGATGTAACTCTGTGAGATGAATTAACAGAACACTAAGCAGTTTCTCAGAAAGCTTCTTTCCAGATTTCATCTGAGGATATTTCCTTTTTCACCATAGCCCTCTATGGCTTCCAAATATCACTTTGCAAATTCCACAAGATCTGTCTTAGCGAAAGGCTTCTTGAGGGGAAAGCAGTAACTCTGTGAGATGATTTCACAGAACACAAAGAAGTTTCTCAGAAAGCTTCTTTCTCTTTGTTATCGGAGGATATTTCCTTTGGCCCTATAGTCTTCAAAGGGATCCGAAATATCTGTTCTCAGATTCCACAGAAATAAGGCTAGCAAAGAAATCCACGAAATACAGGTGTAAGTCAGTGAGATGAATTAACAGAACACTAAGCAGTTTCTCAGAAAGCTTCTTTCCAGATTTCATCTGAGGATATTTCCTTTTTCACCATAGCCCTCTATGGGCTTCCAAATATCACTTTGCCAATTCCACAAGAACTGTCTTAGCGAAAGGCTTCTTGAGGGGAAAGCTGTAACTCTGTGAGATGATTTCACAGAACATAAAGAAGTTTCTCAGAAAGCTTCTTTCTCTTTGTTATCGGAGGATATTTCCTTTGGCCCTCTAGTCTTCAAAGGGATCCGAAATATCTGTTCTCAGAATCCACAGAAATAAGGCTAGCAAAGAGATCCACGAAATACAGATGTAAGTCTGTGAGATGAATAAACAGAACACTAAGCAGTTTCTCAGAAAGCTTCTTTCCAGATTTCATCTGAGGATATTTCCTTTTTCACCATAGCCCTCTATGGGCTTCCAAATATCACTTTGCCAATTCCACAAGAACTGTCTTAGCGAAAGGCTTCTCGAGGGGAGAGCTGTAACTCTGTGAGATAATTTCACAGAACACAAAGAAGTTTCTCAGAAAGCTTCTTTCTCTTTGTTATGGGAGGATATTTCCTTTGGCCCTATAGTCTTCAAAGGGATCCGAAATATCTGTTCTCAGATTCCACAGAAATAACGCTAGCAAAGAGATCCACGAAATACAGATGTAAATCTGTGAGATGAATTAACAGAACACTAAGCAGTTTCTCAGAAAGCTTCTTTCCAGATTTCATCTGAGGATATTTCCTTTTTCACCATAGCCCTCTATAGCTTCCAAATATCACTTTGCCAATTCCACAAGAACTGTCTTAGCGAAAGGCTTCTTGAGGGTAAAGCTGTAACTCTGTGAGATGATTTCACAGAACACAAAGAAGTTTCTCAGAAAGCTTCTTTGTCTTTGTTATCGGAGGATATTTCCTTTGGCCCTATAGTCTTCAAAGGGATCCGAAATATCTGTTCTCAGATTCCACAGAAATAAGGCTAGCAAAGAGATCCACGAAATACAGATGTAAGTCTGTGAGATGAATTAACAGAACACTAAGCAGTTTCTCAGAAAGCTTCTTTCCAGATTTCATCTGAGGATATTTCCTTTTTCACCATAGCCCTCTATGGGCTTCCAAATATCACGTTGCCAATTCCACAAGAACTGTCTTAGCGAAAGGCTTCTTGAGGGGAAAGCTGTAACTCTGTGAGATGATTTCACAGAACACAAAGAAGTTTCTCAGAAAGCTTCTTTCTCTTTGTTATCGGAGGATATTTCCTTTGGCCCTATAGACTTCAAAGGGATCCGAAATATCTGTTCTCAGATTCCAGAGAAATAAGGCTAGCAAAGAGATCCAAGAAATACAGATGTAAGTCTGTGAGATGATTTAACAGAACACTAAGCAGTTTCTCAGAAAGCTTCTTTCCAGATTTCATCTGAGGATATTTCCTTTTTCACCATAGCCCTCTATGGGCTTCCAAATATCACTTTGCCAATTCCACAAGAACTGTCTTAGCGAAAGGCTTCTTGAGGGTAAAGCTGTAACTCTGTGAGATGATTTCACAGAACACAAAGAAGTTTCTCAGAAAGCTTCTTTCTCTTTGTTTTCGGAGGATATTTCCTTTGGCCCTATAGTCTTCAAAGGGATCCGAAATATCTGTTCTCAGATTCCACAGAAATAAGGCTAGCAAAGAGATCCACGAAATACAGATGTAACTCTGTGAGATGAATTAACAGAACACTAAGCAGTTTCTCAGAAAGCTTCTTTCCAGATTTCATCTGAGGATATTTCCTTTTTCACCATAGCCCTCTATGGCTTCCAAATATCACTTTGCCAATTCCACAAGAACTGTCTTAACGAAAGGCTTCTCGAGGGGAGAGCTGTAACTCTGTGAGATGATTTCACAGAACACAAAGAAGATTCTCAGAAAGCTTCTTTCTCTTTGTTATCGGAGGATATTTCCTTTGGCCCTATAGTCTTCAAAGGGATCCGAAATATCTGTTCTCAGATTCCACAGAAATAAGGCTAGCAAAGAGATCCACGAAATACAGATGTAACTCTGTGAGATGAATTAACAGAACACTAAGCAGTTTCTCAGAAAGCTTCTTTCCAGATTTCATCTGAGGATATTTCGTTTTTCACCATAGCCCTCTATGGGCTTCCAAATATCACTTTGCCAATTCCACAAGAACTGTCTTAGCGAAAGGCTTCTTGAGAGTAAAGCTGTAACTCTGTGAGATGATTTCACAGAACACAAAGAAGTTTCTCAGAAAGCTTCTTTCTCTTTATTATCGGAGGATATTTCCTTTGGCCCTATAGTCTTCAAAGGGATCCGAAATATCTGTTCTCAGATTCCACAGAAATAAGGCTAGCAAAGAGATCCACGAAATACAGATGTAACTCTGTGAGATGAATTAACAGAACACTAAGCAGTTTCTCAGAAAGCTTCTTTCCAGATTTCATCTGAGGATATTTCCTTTTTCACCGTAGCCTTCTATGGGCTTCCAAATATCACTTTGCCAATTCCACAACAACTGTCTTAGCGAAAGGCTTCTTGAGGGGAAAGCTGTAACTCTGTGAGATGATTTCACAGAACACAAAGAAGTTTCTCAGAAAGCTTCTTTCTCTTTGTTATCGGAGGATATTTCCTTTGGCCCTATAGTCTTCAAAGGGATCCGAAATATCTGTTCTCAGATTCCACAGAAATAAGGCTAGCAAAGAGATCCACGAAATACAGATGTAACTCTGTGAGATGAATTAACAGGACACTAAGCAGTTTCTAAGAAAGCTTCTTTCCAGATTTCATCTGAGGATATTTCCTTTTTCACCATAGCCCTCTATGGGCTTCCAAATATCACTTTGCCAATTCCACAAGAACTGTCTTAGCGAAAGGCTTCTTGAGGGGAAAGCTGTAACTCTGTGAGATGATTTCACAGAACACAAAGAAGTTTCTCAGAAAGCTTCTTTCTCTTTGTTATCGGAGGATATTTCCTTTGGCCCTATAGACTTCAAAGGGATCCGAAATATCTGTTCTCAGATTCCACAGAAATAAGGCTAGCAAAGAGATCCACGAAATACAGATGTAACTCTGTGAGATGAATTAACAGGACACTAAGCAGTTTCTCAGAAAGCTTCTTTCCAGATTTCATCTGAGGATATTTCCTTTTTCACCATAGCCCTCTATGGGCTTCCAAATATCACTTTTCCAATTCCACAAGAACTGTCTTAGCGAAAGGCTTCTTGAGGGGAAAGCTGTAACTCTGTGAGATGATTTCACAGAACACAAACAAGTTTCTCAGAAAGCTTCTTTCTCTTTGTTATCGGAGGATATTTCCTTTGGCCCTATAGTCTTCAAAGGGATCCGAAATATCTGTTCTCAGATTCCACAGAAATAAGGCTAGCAAAGAGATCCACGAAATACAGATGTAACTCTGTGAGATGAATTAACAGAACACTAAGCAGTTTCTCAGAAAGCTTCTTTCCAGATTTCATATGAGGATATTTCCTTTTTCACCATAGCCCTCTTTGGGCTTCCAAATATCACTTTGCCAATTCCACAAGAACTGTCTTAGCGAAAGGCTTCTTGAGGGGAAAGCTGTAACTCTGTGAGATGATTTCACAGAACACAAAGAAGTTTCTCAGAAAGCTTCTTTCTCTTTGTTATCGGAGGATATTTCCTTTGGCCCTATAGTCTTCAAAGGGATCCGAAATATCTGTTCTCAGATTCCACAGAAATAAGGCTAGCAAAGAGATCCACGAAATACAGATGTAACTCTGTGAGATGAATTAACAGGACACTAAGCAGTTTCTAAGAAAGCTTCTTTCCAGATTTCATCTGAGGATATTTCCTTTTTCACCGTAGCCCTCTATGGGCTTCCAAATATCACTTTGCCAATTCCACAACAACTGTCTTAGCGAAAGGCTTCTTGAGGGGAAAGCTGTAACTCTGTGAGATGATTTCACAGAACACAAAGAAGTTTCTCAGAAAGCTTCTTTCTCTTTGTTATCGGAGGATATTTCCTTTGGCCCTATAGTCTTCAAAGGGATCCGAAATATCTGTTCTCAGATTCCACAGAAATAAGGCTAGCAAAGAGATCCACGAAATACAGATGTAACTCTGTGAGATGAATTAACAGGACACTAAGCAGTTTCTAAGAAAGCTTCTTTCCAGATTTCATCTGAGGATATTTCCTTTTTCACCATAGCCCTCTATGGGCTTCCAAATATCACTTTGCCAATTCCACAAGAACTGTCTTAGCGAAAGGCTTCTTGAGGGGAAAGCTGTAACTCTGTGAGATGATTTCACAGAACACAAAGAAGTTTCTCAGAAAGCTTCTTTCTCTTTGTTATCGGAGGATATTTCCTTTGGCCCTATAGACTTCAAAGGGATCCGACATATCTGTTCTCAGATTCCACAGAAATAAGGCTAGCAAAGAGATCCACGAAATACAGATGCAACTCTGTGAGATGAATTAACAGGACACTAAGCAGTTTCTCAGAAAGCTTCTTTCCAGATTTCATCTGAGGATATTTCCTTTTTCACCATAGCCCTCTATGGGCTTCCAAATATCACTTTTCCAATTCCACAAGAACTGTCTTAGCGAAAGGCTTCTTGAGGGGAAAGCTGTAACTCTGTGAGATGATTTCACAGAACACAAAGAAGTTTCTCAGAAAGCTTCTTTCTCTTTGTTATCGGAGGATATTTCCTTTGGCCCTATAGTCTTCAAAGGGATCCGAAATATCTGTTCTCAGATTCCACAGAAATAAGGCTAGCAAAGAGATCCACGAAATACAGATGTAACTCTGTGAGATGAATTAACAGAACACTAAGCAGTTTCTCAGAAAGCTTCTTTCCAGATTTCATATGAGGATATTTCCTTTTTCACCATAGCCCTCTTTGGGCTTCCAAATATCACTTTGCCAATTCCACAAGAACTGTCTTAGCGAAAGGCTTCTTGAGGGGAAAGCTGTAACTCTGTGAGATGATTTCACAGAACACAAAGAAGTTTCTCAGAAAGCTTCTTTCTCTTTGTTATCGGAGGATATTTCCTTTGGCCCTATAGTCTTCAAAGGGATCCGAAATATCTGTTCTCAGATTCCACAGAAATAAGGCTAGCAAAGAGATCCACGAAATACAGATGTAACTCTGTGAGATGAATTAACAGAACACTAAGCAGTTTCTCAGAAAGCTTCTTTCCAGATTTCACCTGAGGATATTTCCTTTTTCACCATAGCCCTCTATGGGCTTCCAAATATCACTTTGCCAATTCCACAAGAACTGTCTTAGCGATAGGCTTCTTGAGGGGAAAGCTGTAACTCTGTGAGATGATTTCACAGAACACAAAGAAGTTTCTCAGAAAGCTTCTTTCTCTTTGTTATCGGAGGATATTTCCTTTGACCCTATAGTCTTCAAAGGGATCCGAAATATCTGTTCTCAGATTCCACAGAAATAAGGCTAGCAAAGAGATCCACGAAATACAGATGTAACTCTGTGAGATGAATTAACAGAACACTAAGCAGTTTCTAAGAAAGTTTCTTTGCAGATTTCATCTGAGGATATTTCCTTTTTCACCATAGCCCTCTATGGCTTCCAAATATCACTTTGCCAATTCCACAAGAACTGTCTTAGCGAAAGGCTTCTCGAGGGGAGAGCTGTAACTCTGTGAGATGATTTCACAGAACACAAAGAAGTTTCTCAGAAAGCTTCTTTCTCTTTGTTATCGGAGGATATTTCCTTTGGCCCTATAGTCTTCAAAGTTATCCGAAATATCTGTTCTCAGATTCCACAGAAATAAGGCTAGCAAAGAGATCCACGAAATACAGATGTAAGTCTGTGAGATGAATTAACAGAACACTAAGCAGTTTCTCAGAAATCTTCATTCCAGATTTCATCTGAGGATATTTCCTTTTTCACCATAGCCCTCTATGGGCTTCCAAATATCACTTTGCCAATTCCACAAGAACTGTCTTAGCGAAAGGCTTCTTGAGGGCAAAGCTGTAACTCTGTGAGATGATTTCACAGAACACAAAGAAGTTTCTCAGAAAGCTTCTTTCTCTTTGTTTTCGGAGGATATTTCCTTTGGCCCTATAGTCTTCAAAGGGATCCGAAATATCTGTTCTCAGATTCCACAGAAATAAGGCTAGCAAAGAGATCCACGAAATACAGATGTAACTCAGTGAGATGAATTAACAGGACACTAAGCAGTTTCTCAGAAAGCTTCTTTCCAGATTTCATCTGAGGATATTTCCTTTTTCACCGTAGCCCTCTATGGGCTTCCAAATATCACTTTGCCAATTCCAGAAGAACTGTCTTAGCGAAAGGCTTCTTGAGGGGAAAGCTGTAACTCTGTGAGATGATTTCACAGAACACAAAGAAGTTTCTCAGAAAGCTTCTTTCTCTTTGTTATCGGAGGATATTTCCTTTGGCCCTATAGTCTTCAAAGGGATCCGAAATATCTGTTCTCAGATTCCACAGAAATAAGGCTAGCAAAGAGATCCACGAAATACAGATGTAAGTCTGTGAGATGATTTAACAGAACAGTAAGCAGTTTCTCAGAAAGCTTCTTTCCAGATTTCATCTGAGGATAATTCCTTTTTCACCAGAGCCCTCTATGGGCTTCCAAATATAACTTTGCCAATTCCACAAGAACTGTCTTAGCGAAAGGCTTCTTGAGGGGAAAGCTGTAACTCTGTGAGATGATTTCACAGAACACAAAGAAGTTTCTCAGAAAGCCTCTTTGTCTTTGTTTTCGGATGATATTTCCTTTGGCCCTATAGTCTTCAAAGGGATCCGAAATATCTGTTCTCAGATTCCACAGAAATAAGGCTAGCAAAGAGATCCACGAAATACAGATGTAAGTCTGTGAGATGAATTAACAGGACACTAAGCAGTTTCTCAGAAAGCTTCTTTCCAGATTTCATCTGAGGATATTTCCTTTTTCACCATAGCCCTCTATGGGCTTCCAAATATCACTTTGCCAATTCCACAAGAACTGTATTAGGGAAAGGCTTCTTGAGGGGAAAGCTGTAACTCTGTGAGATGATTTCACGGAACACAAAGAAGTTTCTCAGAAAGCTTCTTTCTCTTTGTTATCGGAGGATATTTCCTTTGGCCCTATAGTCTTCAAAGGGATCCGAAATATCTGTTCTCAGATTCCACCGAAATAAGGCTAGCAAAGAGATCTACGAAATACAGATGTAACTCTGTGAGATAAATTAACAGGACACTAAGCAGTTTCTAAGAAAGCTTCTTTCCAGATTTCATCTGAGGATATTTCCTTTTTCACCATAGCCCTCTATGGGCTTCCAAATATCCCTTTGCCAATTCCACAAGAACTTTCTTAGCGAAAGGCTTCTTGAGGGGAAAGCTGTAACTCTGTGAGATGATTTCACAGAACACAAAGAAGTTTCTCAGAAAGCTTCTTTCTCTTTGTTATCGGAGGATATTTCCTTTGGCCCTATAGACTTCAAAGGGATCCGAAATATCTGTTCTCAGATTCCACAGAAATAAGGCTAGCAAAGAGATCCACGAAATACAGATGTAACTCTGTGAGATGAATTAACAGAACACTGAGCAGTTTCACAGAAAGCTTCTTTTCAGATTTCATCTGAGGATATTTCCTTTTTCACCATAGCCCTCTATGGGCTTCCAAATATCCCTTTGCCAATTCCACAAGAACTGTCTTAGCGAAAGGCTTCTTGAGGGGAAAGCTGTAACTCTGTGAGACGATTTCACAGAACACAAAGAAGTTTCTCAGAAAGCTTCTTTCTCTTTGTTATTGGAGGATATTTCCTTTGGCCCTATAGTCTTCAAAGTTATCCGAAATATCTGTTCTCAGATTCCACAGAAATAAGGCTAGCAAAGAGATCCACGAAATACAGATGTAAGTCTGTGAGATGAATTAACAGAACACTAAGCAGTTTCTCAGAAATCTTCTTTCCAGATTTTCTGAGGATATTTCCTTTTTCACCATAGCCCTCTATGGGCTTCCAAATATCACTTTGCCAATCCCACAAGAACTGTCTTAGCGAAAGGCTTCTTGAGGGCAAAGCTGTAACTCTGTGAGATGATTTCACAGAACACAAAGAAGTTTCTCAGAAAGCTTCTTTCTCTTTGTTTTCGGAGGATATTTCCTTTGGCCCTATAGTCTTCAAAGGGATCCGAAATATCTGTTCTCAGATTCCACAGAAATAAGGCTAGCAAAGAGATCCACGAAATACAGATGTAACTCAGTGAGATGAATTAACAGGACACTAAGCAGTTTCTCAGAAAGCTTCTTTCCAGATTTCATCTGAGGATATTTCCTTTTTCACCGTAGCCCTCTATGGGCTTCCAAATATCACTTTGCCAAATCCAGAAGAACTGTCTTAGCGAAAGGCTTCTTGAGGGGAAAGCTGTAACTCTGTGAGATGATTTCACAGAACACAAAGAAGTTTCTCAGAAAGCTTCTTTCTCTTTGTTATCGGAGGATATTTCCTTTGGCCCTATAGTCTTCAAAGGGATCCGAAATATCTGTTCTCAGATTCCACAGAAATAAGGCTAGCAAAGAGATCCACGAAATACAGATGTAAGTCTGTGAGATGATTTAACAGAACAGTAAGCAGTTTCTCAGAAAGCTTCTTTCCAGATTTCATCTGAGGATAATTTCTTTTTCACCAGAGCCCTCTATGGGCTTCCAAATATAACTTTGCCAATTCCACAAGAACTGTCTTAGCGAAAGGCTTCTTGAGGGGAAAGCTGTAACTCTGTGAGATGATTTCACAGAACACAAAGAAGTTTCTCAGAAAGCTTCTTTGTCTTTGTTTTCGGATGATATTTCCTTTGGCCCTATAGTCTTCAAAGGGATCCGAAATATCTGTTCTCAGATTCCACAGAAATAAGGCTAGCAAAGAGATCCACGAAATACAGATGTAAGTCTGTGAGATGAATTAACAGGACACTAAGCAGTTTCTCAGAAAGCTTCTTTCCAGATTTCATCGGAGGATATTTCCTTTTTCACCATAGCCCTCTATGGGCTTCCAAATATCACTTTGCCAATTCCACAAGAACTGTATTAGGGAAAGGCTTCTTGAGGGGAAAGCTGTAACTCTGTGAGATGATTTCACGGAACACAAAGAAGTTTCTCAGAAAGCTTCTTTCTCTTTGTTATCGGAGGATATTTCCTTTGGCCCTATAGTCTTCAAAGGGATCCGAAATATCTGTTCTCAGATTCCACCGAAATAAGGCTAGCAAAGAGATCTACGAAATACAGATGTAACTCTGTGAGATAAATTAACAGGACACTAAGCAGTTTCTAAGAAAGCTTCTTTCCAGATTTCATCTGAGGATATTTCCTTTTTCACCGTAGCCCTCTATGGGCTTCCAAATATCCCTTTGCCAATTCCACAAGAACTTTCTTAGCGAAAGGCTTCTTGAGGGGAAAGCTGTAACTCTGTGAGATGATTTCACAGAACACAAAGAAGTTTCTCAGAAAGCTTCTTTCTCTTTGTTATCGGAGGATATTTCCTTTGGCCCTATAGACTTCAAAGGGATCCGAAATATCTGTTCTCAGATTCCACAGAAATAAGGCTAGCAAAGAGTTCCACGAAATACAGATGTAACTCTGTGAGATGAATTAACAGAACACTGAGCAGTTTCACAGAAAGCTTCTTTTCAGATTTCATCTGAGGATATTTCCTTTTTCACCATAGCCCTCTATGGGCTTCCAAATATCCCTTTGCCAATTCCAGAAGAACTGTCTTAGCGAAAGGCTTCTTGAGGGGAAAGCTGTAACTCTGTGAGATGATTTCACAGAACACAAAGAAGTTTCTCAGAAAGCTTCTTTCTCTTTGTTATCGGAGGATATTTCCTTTGGCCCTATAGTCTTCAAAGGGATCCGAAATATCTGTTCTCAGATTCCACAGAAATAAGGCTAGCAAAGAGATCCACGAAATACAGATGTAACTCTGTGAGATGAATTAACAGAACACTAAGCAGTTTCTCAGAAAGCTTCTTTCCAGATTTCATCTGAGGATATTTCCTTTTTCACCATAGCCCTCTATGGGCTTCCAAATATCACTTTGCCAATTCCATAAGAACTGTCTTAGCGAAAGGCTTCTTGAGGGGAAAGCTGTAACTCTGTGAGATGATTTCACAGAACACAAAGAAGTTTCTCAGAAAGCTTCTTTCTCTTTGTTATCGGAGGATATTTCCTTTGGCCCTATAGTCTTCAAAGGGATCCGAAATATCTGTTCTCAGATTCCACAGAAATAAGGCTAGCAAAGAGATCCACGAAATACAGATGTAACTCTGTGAGATGAATTAACAGAACACTAAGCAGTTTCTAAGAAAGTTTCTTTGCAGATTTCATCTGAGGATATTTCCTTTTTCACCATAGCCCTCTATGGCTTCCAAATATCACTTTGCCAATTCCACAAGAACTGTCTTAGCGAAAGGCTTCTCGAGGGGAGAGCTGTAACTCTGTGAGATGATTTCACAGAACACAAAGAAGTTTCTCAGAAAGCTTCTTTCTCTTTGTTATCGGAGGATATTTCCTTTGGCCCTATAGTCTTTAAAGTTATCCGAAATATCTGTTCTCAGATTCCACAGAAATAAGG
This sequence comes from Macaca nemestrina, assembly GCF_043159975.1. Lineage (NCBI taxonomy): Eukaryota > Metazoa > Chordata > Mammalia > Primates > Cercopithecidae > Macaca > Macaca nemestrina. Next base: position 55,463,629 of record NC_092129.1, on the reverse strand, counting down.
CTAGCAAAGAGATCCACGAAATACAGATGTAAGTCTGTGAGATGATTTAACAGAACACTAAGCAGTTTCTCAGAAAGCTTCTTTCCAGATTTCATCTGAGGATATTTCCTTTTTCACCATAGCCCTCTATGGGCTTCCAAATATCACTTTCCCAATTCCACAAGAACTGTCTTAGCGAAAGGCTTCTTGAGGGAAAAGCTGTAACTCTGTGAGATGATTTCACAGAACACAAAGAAGTTTCTCAGAAAGCTTCTTTCTCTTTGTTATCGGAGGATATTTCCTTTGGCCCTATAGTCTTCAAAGGGATCCGAAATATCTGTTCTCAGATTCCACAGAAATAAGGCTAGCAAAGAGATCCACGAAATACAGATGTAACTCAGTGAGATGAATTAACAGGACACTAAGCAGTTTCTCAGAAAGCTTCTTTCCAGATTTCATCTGAGGATATTTCCTTTTTCACCGTAGCCCTCTATGGGCTTCCAAATATCACTTTGCCAATTCCACAAGAACTGTCTTAGCGAAAGGCTTCTTGAGGGGAAAGCTGTAACTCTGTGAGATGATTTCACAGAACACAAAGAAGTTTCTCAGAAAGCTTCTTTCTCTTTGTTATCGGAGGATATTTCCTTTGGCCCTATAGTCTTCAAAGGGATCCGAAATATCTGTTCTCAGATTCCACAGAAATAAGGCTAGCAAAGAGATCCACGAAATACAGATGTAAGTCTGTGAGATGATTTAACAGAACAGTAAGCAGTTTCTCAGAAAGCTTCTTTCCAGATTTCATCTGAGGATAATTCCTTTTTCACCAGAGCCCTCTATGGGCTTCCAAATATCACTTTGCCAATTCCACAAGAACTGTCTTAGCGAAAGGCTTCTTGAGGGGAAAGCTGTAACTCTGTGAGATGATTTCACAGAACACAAAGAAGTTTCTCAGAAAGCTTCTTTGTCTTTGTTTTCGGATGATATTTCCTTTGTCCCTATAGTCTTCAAAGGGATCCGAAATATCTGTTCTCAGATTCCACAGAAATAAGGCTAGCAAAGAGATCCACGAAATACAGATGTAAGTCTGTGAGATGAATTAACAGGACACTAAGCAGTTTCTCAGAAAGCTTCTTTCCAGATTTCATCTGAGGATATTTCCTTTTTCACCATAGCCCTCTATGGGCTTCCAAATATCACTTTGCCAATTCCACAAGAACTGTATTAGGGAAAGGCTTCTTGAGGGGAAAGCTGTAACTCTGTGAGATGATTTCACGGAACACAAAGAAGTTTCTCAGAAAGCTTCTTTCTCTTTGTTATCGGAGGATATTTCCTTTGGCCCTATAGTCTTCAAAGGGATCCGAAATATCTGTTCTCAGATTCCACCGAAATAAGGCTAGCAAAGAGATCTACGAAATACAGATGTAACTCTGTGAGATGAATTAACAGGACACTAAGCAGTTTCTAAGAAAGCTTCTTTCCAGATTTCATCTGAGGATATTTCCTTTTTCACCATAGCCCTCTATGGGCTTCCAAATATCCCTTTGCCAATTCCACAAGAACTTTCTTAACGAAAGGCTTCTTGAGGGGAAAGCTGTAACTCTGTGAGATGATTTCACAGAACACAAAGAAGTTTCTCAGAAAGCTTCTTTCTCTTTGTTATCGGAGGATATTTCCTTTGGCCCTATAGACTTCAAAGGGATCCGAAATATCTGTTCTCAGATTCCACAGAAATAAGGCTAGCAAAGAGATCCACGAAATACAGATGTAACTCTGTGAGATGAATTAACAGAACACTGAGCAGTTTCACAGAAAGCTTCTTTTCAGATTTCATCTGAGGATATTTCCTTTTTCACCATAGCCCTCTATGGGCTTCCAAATATCACTTTGCCAATTCCACAAGAACTGTCTTAGCGAAAGGCTTCTTGAGGGGAAAGCTGTATCTCTGTGAGATGATTTCACAGAACACAAAGAAGTTTATCAGAAAGCTTCTTTCTCTTTGTTATCGGAGGATATTTCCTTTGGCCCTATAGTCTTCAAAGGGATCCGAAATATCTGTTCTCAGATTCCACAGAAATAAGGCTAGCAAAGAGATCCACGAAATACAGATGTAACTCTGTGAGATGAATTAACAGAACACTAAGCAGTTTCTCAGAAAGCTTCTTTCCAGATTTCATCTGAGGATATTTCCTTTTTCACCATAGCCCTCTATGGGCTTCCAAATATCACTTTGCCAATTCCACAAGAACTGTCTTAGCGAAAGGCTTCTTGAGGGTAAAGCTGTAACTCTGTGAGATGATTTCACAGAACACAAAGAAGTTTCTCAGAAAGCTTCTTTCTCTTTGTTATCGGAGGATATTTCCTTTGGCCCTATAGTCTTCAAAGGGATCCGAAATATCTGTTCTCAGATTCCACAGAAATAAGGCTAGCAAAGAGATCCACGAAATACAGATGTAACTCTGTGAGATGAATTAACAGGACACTAAGCAGTTTCTAAGAAAGCTTCTTTCCAGATTTCATCTGAGGATATTTCCTTTTTCACCGTAGCCCTCTATGGGCTTCCAAATATCACTTTGCCAATTCCACAACAACTGTCTTAGCGAAAGGCTTCTTGAGGGGAAAGCTGTAACTCTGTGAGATGATTTCACAGAACACAAAGAAGTTTCTCAGAAAGCTTCTTTCTCTTTGTTATCGGAGGATATTTCCTTCGGCCCTATAGTCTTCAAAGGGATCCGAAATATCTGTTCTCAGATTCCACAGAAATAAGGCTAGCAAAGAGATCCACGAAATACAGATGTAAGTCTGTGAGATGAATTAACAGAACACTAAGCAGTTTCTCAGAAAGCTTCTTTCCAGATTTCATCTGAGGATATTTCCTTTTTCACCATAGCCCTCTATGGGCTTCCAAATATCACTTTGCCAATTCCACAAGAACTGTCTTAGCGAAAGGCTTCTTGAGGGTAAAGCTGTAACTCTGTGAGATGATTTCACAGAACACAAAGAAGTTTCTCAGAAAGCTTCTTTCTCTTTGTTATCGGAGGATATTTCCTTTGGCCCTATAGTCTTCAAAGGGATCCGAAATATCTGTTCTCAGATTCCACAGAAATAAGGCTAGCAAAGAGATCCACGAAATACAGATGTAACTCTGTGAGATGAATTAACAGGACACTAAGCAGTTTCTAAGAAAGCTTCTTTCCAGATTTCATCTGAGGATATTTCCTTTTTCACCGTAGCCCTCTATGGGCTTCCAAATATCACTTTGCCAATTCCACAACAACTGTCTTAGCGAAAGGCTTCTTGAGGGGAAAGCTGTAACTCTGTGAGATGATTTCACAGAACACAAAGAAGTTTCTCAGAAAGCTTCTTTCTCTTTGTTATCTGAGGATATTTCCTTTGGCCCTATAGTCTTCAAAGGGATCCGAAATATCTGTTCTCAGATTCCACAGAAATAAGGCTAGCAAAGAGATCCACGAAATACAGATGTAAGTCTGTGAGATGATTTAGCAGAACAGTAAGCAGTTTCTCAGAAAGCTTCTTTCCAGATTTCATCTGAGGATAATTCCTTTTTCACCATAGCCCTCTATGGGCTTCCAAATATCACTTTGCCAATTCCACAAGAACTGTCTTAGCGAAAGGCTTCTTGAGGGGAAAGCTGTAACTCTGTGAGATGATTTCACAGAACACAAAGAAGTTTCTCAGAAAGCTTCTTTGTCTTTGTTATCGGAGGATATTTCCTTTGGCCCTATAGTCTTCAAAGGGATCCGAAATATCTGTTCTCAGATTCCACAGAAATAAGGCAGGCAAAGAGATCTACGAAATACAGATGTAACTCTGTGAGATGAATTAACAGAACACTAAGCAGTTTCACAGAAAGCTTCTTTCCAGATTTCATCTGAGGATATTTCCTTTTTCACCATAGCCCTCGATGGCTTCCTAATATAACTTTGCCAATTCCACAAGAACTGTCTTAGCGAAAGGCTTCTTGAGGGGAAAGCTGTAACTCTGTGAGATGATTTCACAGAACACAAAGAAGTTTCTCAGAAAGCTTCTTTCTCTTTGTTATCGGAAGATAATTCCTTTGGCCCTATAGCCTTCAAAGGGATCCGAAATATCTGTTCTCAGATTCCACAGAAATAAGGCTAGCAAAGAGATCCACGAAATACAGATGTAAGTCTGTGAGATGAATTAACAGAACACTAAGCAGTTTCTCAGAAAGCTTCTTTCCAGATTTCATCTGAGGATATTTCCTTTTTCACCATAGCCCTCTATGGGCTTCCAAATATCCCTTTGCCAATTCCACAAGAACTTTCTTAGCGAAAGACTTCTTGAGGGGAAAGCTGTAACACTGTGAGATGATTTCACAGAACACAAAGAAGTTTCTCAGAAAGCTTCTTTCTCTTTGTTATCGGAGGATATTTCCTTTGGCCCTATAGACTTCAAAGGGATCCGAAATATCTGTTCTCAGATTCCACAGAAATAAGGCTAGCAAAGAGATCCACGAAATACAGATGTAACTCTGTGAGATGAATTAACAGAACACTGAGCAGTTTCATAGAAAGCTTCTTTTCAGATTTCATCTGAGGATATTTCCTTTTTCACCATAGCCCTCTATGGGCCTCCAAATATCACTTTGCCAATTCCACAAGAACTGTCTTAGCGAAAGGCTTCTTGAGGGGAAAGCTGTAACTCTGTGAGATGATTTCACAGAACACAAAGAAGTTTCTCAGAAAGCTTCTTTCTCTTTGTTATCGGAGGATATTTCCTTTGGCCCTATAGTCTTCAAAGGGATCCGAAATATCTGTTCTCAGATTCCACAGAAATAAGGCTAGCAAAGAGATCCACGAAATACAGATGTAACTCTGTGAGATGAATTAACAGAACACTAAGCAGTTTCTCAGAAAGCTTCTTTCCAGATTTCATCTGAGGATATTTCCTTTTTCACCATAGCCCTCTATGGGCTTCCAAATATCACTTTGCCAATTCCACAAGAACTGTCTTAGCGAAAGACTTCTTGAGGGGAAAGCTGTAACTCTGTGAGATGATTTCACCGAACACAAAGAAGTTTCTCAGAAAGCTTCTTTCTCTTTGTTATCGGAGGATATTTCCTTTGGCCCTATAGTCTTCAAAGGGATCCGAAATATGTGTTCTCAGATTCCACAGAAATAAGGCTAGCAAAGAGATCCACGAAATACAGATGTAACTCTGTGAGATGAATTAACAGGACACTAAGCAGTTTCACACAAAGCTTCTTTCCAGATTTCATCTGAGGATATTTCCTTTTTCACCATAGCCCTCTATGGGCTTCCAAATATCACTTTGCCAATTCCACAAGAACTGTCTTAGCGAAAGGCTTCTTGAGGGGAAAGCTGTAACTCTGTGAGATGATTTCACAGAACACAAAGAAGTTTCTCAGAAAGCTTCCTTCTCTTTGTTATCGGAGGATATTTCCTTTGGCCCTATAGTCTTCAAAGGGATCCGAAATATCTGTTCTCAGATTCCACAGAAATAAGGCTAGCAAAGAGATCCACGAAATACAGATGTAAGTCTGTGAGATGATTTAACAGAACAGTAAGCAGTTTCTCAGAAAGCTTCTTTCCAGATTTCATCTGAGGATAATTCCTTTTTCACCAGAGCCCTCTATGGGCTTCCAAATATCACTTTGCCAATTCCACAAGAACTGTCTTAGCGAAAGGCTTCTTGAGGGGAAAGCTGTAACTTTGTGAGATGATTTCACGGAACACAAAGAAGTTTCTCTGAAAGCTTCTTTCTCTTTGTTATCGGAGGATATTTCCTTTGGCCCTATAGTCTTCAAAGGGATCCGAAATATCTGTTCTCAGATTCCACAGAAATAAGGCTAGCAAAGAGATCTACGAAGTACAGATGTAACTCTGTGAGATGAATTAACAGAACACTAAGCAGTTTCACAGAAAGCTTCTTTCCAGATTTCATCTGAGGATATTTCCTTTTTCACCATAGCCCTCCATGGCTTCCAAATATAACTTTGCCAGTTCCACAAGAACTGTCTTAGCGAAAGGCTTCTTGAGGGGAAAGCTGTAACTCTGTGAGATGATTTCACAGAACACAAAGAAGTTTCTCAGAAAGCTTCTTTCTCTTTGTTATCGGAGGATATTTCCTTTGGCCCTATAGTCTTCAAAGGGATCCGAAATATCTGTTCTCAGATTCCACAGAAATAAGGCTAGCAAAGAGATCCACGAAATACAGATGTAAGTCTGTGAGATGAATTAACAGAACACTAAGCAGTTTCTCAGAAAGCTTCTTTCCAGATTTCATCTGAGGATATTTCCTTTTTCACCATAGCCCTCTATGGCTTCCAAATATCACTTTGCCAATTCCACAAGAACTGTCTTAGCGAAAGGCTTCTCGAGGGGAGAGCTGTAACTCTGTGAGATGATTTCACAGAACACAAAGAAGTTTCTCAGAAAGCTTCTTTCTCTTTGTTATCGGAGGATATTTCCTTTGGCCCTATAGTCTTCAAAGGGATCCGAAATATCTGTTCTCAGATTCCACAGAAATAAGGCTAGCAAAGAGATCCACGAAATACAGATGTAACTCTGTGAGATGAATTAACAGGACACTAAGCAGTTTCTAAGAAAGCTTCTTTCCAGATTTCATCTGAGGATATTTCCTTTTTCACCGTAGCCCTCTATGGGCTTCCAAATATCACTTTGCCAATTCCACAACAACTGTCTTAGCGAAAGGCTTCTTGAGGGGAAAGCTGTAACTCTGTGAGATGATTTCACAGAACACAAAGAAGTTTCTCAGAAAGCTTCTTTCTCTTTGTTATCGGAGGATATTTCCTTTGGCCCTATAGTCTTCAAAGGGATCCGAAATATCTGTTCTCAGATTCCACAGAAATAAGGCTAGCAAAGAGATCGACGAAATACAGATGTAAGTCTGTGAGATGAATTAACAGGACACTAAGCAGTTTCTCAGAAAGCTTCTTTCCAGATTTCATCTGAGGATATTTCCTTTTTCACCATAGCCCTCTATGGGCTTCCAAATATCCCTTTGCCAATTCCACAAGAACTTTCTTAGCGAAAGGCTTCTTGAGGGGAAAGCTGTAACTCTGTGAGATGATTTCACAGAACACAAAGAAGTTTCTCAGAAAGCTTCTTTCTCTTTGTTATCGGAGGATATTTCCTTTGGCCCTATAGACTTCAAAGGGATCCGAAATATCTGTTCTCAGATTCCACAGAAATAAGGCTAGCAAAGAGATCCACGAAATACAGATGTAACTCTGTGAGATGAATTAACAGAACACTAAGCAGTTTCACAGAAAGCTTCTTTTCAGATTTCATCTGAGGATATTTCCTTTTTCACCATAGCCCTCTATGGGCTTCCAAATATCACTTTGCCAATTTCACAAGAACTGTCTTAGCGAAAGGCTTCTTGAGGGGAAAGCTGTAACTCTGTGAGATGATTTCACAGAACACAAAGAAGTTTCTCAGAAAGCTTCTTTCTCTTTGTTATCGGAGGATATTTCCTTTGGCCCTATAGTCTTCAAAGGGATCCGAAATATCTGTTCTCAGATTCCACAGAAATAAGGCTAGCAAAGAGATCCACGAAATACAGATGTAACTCTGTGAGATGAATTAACAGGACACTAAGCAGTTTCTAAGAAAGCTTCTTTCCAGATTTCATCTGAGGATATTTCCTTTTTCACCATAGCCCTCTATGGGCTTCCAAATATAACTTTCCCAATTCCACAAGAACTGTCTTAGCGAAAGGCTTCTTGAGGGGAAAGCTGTAACTCTGTGAGATGATTTCACAGAACACAAAGAAGTTTCTCAGAAAGCTTCTTTCTCTTTGTTATCGGAGGATATTTCCTTTGGCCCTATAGTCTTCAAAGGGATCCGAAATATCTGTTCTCAGATTCCACAGAAATAAGGCTAGCAAAGAGATCCACGAAATACAGATGTAAGTCTGTGAGATGATTTAACAGAACAGTAAGCAGTTTCTCAGAAAGCTTCTTTCCAGATTTCATCTGAGGATAATTCCTTTTTCACCAGAGCCCTCTATGGGCTTCCAAATATCACTTTGCCAATTCCACAAGAACTGTCTTAGCGAAAGGCTTCTTGAGGGGAAAGCTGTAACTCTGTGAGATAATTTCACAGAACACAAAGAAGTTTCTCAGAAAGCTTCTTTCTCTTTGTTATCGGAGGATATTTCTTTGGCCCTATAGTCTTCAAAGGGATCCGAAATATCTGTTCTCAGATTCCACAGAAATAAGGCTAGCAAAGAAATCCACGAAATACAGATGTAAGTCTGTGAGATGAATTAACAGAACACTAAGCAGTTTCTCACAAAGCTTCTTTCCAGATTTCATCTGAGGATATTTCCTTTTTCACCATAGCCCTCTATAGCTTCCAAATATCACTTTGCCAATTCCACAAGAACTGTCTTAGCTAAAGGCTTCTTTAGGGGAAAGCAGTAACTCTGCTAGATGATTTCACAGAACACAAAGAAGTTTCTCAGAAAGCTTCTTTCTCTTTGTTATCGGAGGATATTTCCTTTGGCCCTATAGACTTCAAAGGGATCCGAAATATCTGTTCTCAGATTCCACAGAAATAAGGCTAGCAAAGAAATCCACGAAATACAGATGTAAGTCTGTGAGATGAATTAACAGAACACTAAACAGTTTCTCAGAAAGCTTCTTTCCAGATATCATCTGAGGATATTTCCTTTTTCACCATGGCTCTCTATGGGCTTCAAAATATCACTTTGCCAATTCCACAAGAACTGTCTTAGCGAAAGGCTTCTTGAGGGGAAAGCTGTAACTCTGTGAGATGATTTCACAGAACACAAAGAAGTTTCTCAGAAAGCTTCTTTCTCTTTGTTATCGGAGGATATTTCCTTTGGCCCTATAGTCTTCAAAGGGATCCGAAATATCTGTTCTCAGATTCCACAGAAATAAGGCTAGCAAAGAGATCCACGACATACAGATGTAAGTCTGTGAGATGAATTAACAGAACACTAAGCAGTTTCCCAGAAAGCTTCTTTCCAGATTTCATCTGAGGATATTTCGTTTTTCACCATAGCCCTCTATGGGCTTCCAAATATCACTTTGCCAATTCCACAAGAACTGTCTTAGCGAAAGGCTTCTCGAGGGGAGAGCTGTAACTCTGTGAGATGATTTCACAGAACACAAAGAAGTTTCTCAGAAAGCTTCTTACTCTTTGTTATCTGAGGATATTTCCTTTGGCCCTATAGTCTTCAAAGGGATCCGAAATATCTGTTCTCAGATTCCACAGAAATAAGGCTAGCAAAGAGATCCACGAAATACAGATGTAAGTCTGTGAGATGAATTAACAGAACACTAAGCAGTTTCTCAGAAAGCTTCTTTCCAGATTTCATCTGAGGATATTTCCTTTTTCACCATAGCCCTCTATGGGCTTCCAAATATCACTTTGCCAATTCCACAAGAACTGTCTTAGCGAAAGGCTTCTTGAGGGGAAAGCTGTAAGTCTGTGAGATGATTTCACAGAACACAAAGAAGTTTCTCAGAAAGCTTCTTTCTCTTTGTTATCGGAGGATATTTCCTTTGGCCCTATAGACTTCAAAGGGATCCGAAATATCTGTTCTCAGATTCCAGAGAAATAAGGCTAGCAAAGAGATCCAAGAAATACAGATGTAAGTCTGTGAGATGATTTAACAGAACACTAAGCAGTTTCTCAGAAAGCTTCTTTCCAGATTTCATCTGAGGATATTTCCTTTTTCACCATAGCCCTCTATGGGCTTCCAAATATCACTTTGCCAATTCCACAAGAACTGTCTTAGCGAAAGGCTTCTTGAGGGTAAAGCTGTAACTCTGTGAGATGATTTCACAGAACACAAAGAAGTTTCTCAGAAAGCTTCTTTCTCTTTGTTATCGGAGGATATTTCCTTTGGCCCTAGAGTCTTCAAAGGGATCCGAAATATCTGTTCTCAGATTCCACAGAAATAAGGCTAGCAAAGAGATCCACGAAATACAGATGTAACTCTGTGAGATGAATTAACAGGACACTAAGCAGTTTCTCAGAAAGCTTCTTTCCAGATTTCATCTGAGGATATTTCCTTTTTCACCATAGCCCTCTATGGGCTTCCAAATATCACTTTTCCAATTCCACAAGAACTGTCTTAGCGAAAGGCTTCTTGAGGGGAAAGCTGTAACTCTGTGAGATGATTTCACAGAACACAAAGAAGTTTCTCAGAAAGCTTCTTTCTCTTTGTTATCGGAGGATATTTCCTTTGGCCCTATAGTCTTCAAAGGGATCCGAAATATCTGTTCTCAGATTCCACAGAAATAAGGCTAGCAAAGAGATCCACGAAATACAGATGTAACTCTGTGAGATGAATTAACAGAACACTAAGCAGTTTCTCAGAAAGCTTTTTTCCAGATTTCATATGAGGATATTTCCTTTTTCACCATAGCCCTCTTTGGGCTTCCAAATATCACTTTGCCAATTCCACAAGAACTGTCTTAGCGAAAGGCTTCTTGAGGGGAAAGCTGTAACTCTGTGAGATGATTTCACAGAACACAAAGAAGTTTCTCAGAAAGCTTCTTTCTCTTTGTTATCGGAGGATATTTCCTTTGGCCCTATAGTCTTCAAAGGGATCCGAAATATCTGTTCTCAGATTCCACAGAAATAAGGCTAGCAAAGAGATCCACGAAATACAGATGTAACTCTGTGAGATGAATTAACAGGACACTAAGCAGTTTCTCAGAAAGCTTCTTTCCAGATTTCATCTGAGGATATTTCCTTTTTCACCATAGCCCTCTATGGGCTTCCAAATATCACTTTGCCAATTCCACAAGAACTCTCTTAGCGAAAGGCTTCTTGAGGGGAAAGCTGTAACTCTGTGAGATGATTTCACAGAACACAAAGAAGTTTCTCAGAAAGCTTCTTTCTCTTTGTTATCGGAGGATATTTCCTTTGGCCCTATAGACTTCAAAGGGATCCGAAATATCTGTTCTCAGATTCCAGAGAAATAAGGCTAGCAAAGAGATCCAAGAAATACAGATGTAAGTCTGTGAGATGATTTAACAGAACACTAAGCAGTTTCTCAGAAAGCTTCTTTCCAGATTTCATCTGAGGATATTTCCTTTTTCACCATAGCCCTCTATGGGCTTCCAAATATCACTTTGCCAATTCCACAAGAACTGTCTTAGCGAAAGGCTTCTTGAGGGTAAAGCTGTAACTCTGTGAGATGATTTCACAGAACACAAAGAAGTTTCTCAGAAAGCTTCTTTCTCTTTGTTTTCGGAGGATATTTCCTTTCGCCCTATAGTCTTCAAAGGGATCCGAAATATCTGTTCTCAGATTCCACAGAAATAAGGCTAGCAAAGAGATCCACGAAATACAGATGTAACTCTGTGAGATGAATTAACAGAACACTAAGCAGTTTCTCAGAAAGCTTCTTTCCAGATTTCATCTGAGGATATTTCCTTTTTCACCATAGCCCTCTATGGCTTCCAAATATCACTTTGCCAATTCCACAAGAACTGTCTTAGCGAAAGGCTTCTCGAGGGGAGAGCTGTAACTCTGTGAGATGATTTCACAGAACACAAAGAAGTTTCTCAGAAAGCTTCTTTCTCTTTGTTATTGGAGGATATTTCCTTTGGCCCTATAGTCTTCAAAGGGATCCGAAATATCTGTTCTCAGATTCCACAGAAATAAGGCTAGCAAAGAGATCCACGAAATACAGATGTAACTCTGTGAGATGAATTAACAGGACACTAAGCAGTTTCTCAGAAAGCTTCTTTCCAGATTTCATCTGAGGATATTTCCTTTTTCACCATAGCCCTCTATGGGCTTCCAAATATCACTTTTCCAATTCCACAAGAACTGTCTTAGCGAAAGGCTTCTTGAGGGGAAAGCTGTAACTCTGTGAGATGATTTCACAGAACACAAAGAAGTTTCTCAGAAAGCTTCTTTCTCTTTGTTATAGGAGGATATTTCCTTTGGCCCTATAGTCTTCAAAGGGATCCGAAATATCTGTTCTCAGATTCCACAGAAATAAGGCTAGCAAAGAGATCCACGAAATACAGATGTAAGTCTGTGAGATGAATTAACAGAACACTAAGCAGTTTCTCAGAAAGCTTCTTTCCAGATTTCATATGAGGATATTTCCTTTTTCACCATAGCCCTCTTTGGGCTTCCAAATATCACTTTGCCAATTCCACAAGAACTGTCTTAGCGAAAGGCTTCTTGAGGGGAAAGCTGTAACTCTGTGAGATGATTTCACAGAACACAAAGAAGTTTCTCAGAAAGCTTCTTTCTCTTTGTTATCGGAGGATATTTCCTTTGGCCCTATAGTCTTCAAAGGGATCCGAAATATCTGTTCTCAGATTCCACAGAAATAAGGCTAGCAAAGAGATCCACGAAATACAGATGTAACTCTGTGAGATGAATTAACAGAACACTAAGCAGTTTCTCAGAAAGCTTCTTTCCAGATTTCATCTGAGGATATTTCCTTTTTCACCATAGCCCTCTATGGGCTTCCAAATATCACTTTGCCAATTCCACAAGAACTGTCTTAGCGAAAGGCTTCTTGAGGGGAAAGCTGTAACTCTGTGAGATGATTTCACAGAACACAAAGAAGTTTCTCAGAAAGCTTCTTTCTCTTTGTTATCGGAGGATATTTCCTTTGGCCCTATAGTCTTCAAAGGGATCCGAAATATCTGTTCTCAGATTCCACAGAAATAAGGCTAGCAAAGAGATCCACGAAATACAGATGTAACTCTGTGAGATGAATAAACAGAACACTAAGAAGTTTCTAAGAAAATTTCTTTGCAGATTTCATCTGAGGATATTTCCTTTTTCACCGTAGCCCTCTATGGCTTCCAAATATCACTTTGCCAATTCCACAAGAACTGTCTTAGCGAAAGGCTTCTCGAGGGGAGAGCTGTAACTCTGTGAGATGATTTCACAGAACACAAAGAAGTTTCTCAGAAAGCTTCTTTCTCTTTGTTATCGTAGGATATTTCCTTTGGCCCTATAGTCTTCAAAGTTATCCGAAATATCTGTTCTCAGATTCCACAGAAATAAGGCTAGCAAAGAGATCCACGAAATACAGATGTAAGTCTGTGAGATGAATTAACAGAACACTAAGCAGTTTCTCAGAAAGCTTCTTTCCAGATTTCATCTGAGGATATTTCCTTTTTCACCATAGCCCTCTATGGGCTTCCAAATATCACTTTGCCAATTCCACAAGAACTGTCTTAGCGAAAGGCTTCTTGAGGGGAAAGCTGTAACTCTGTGAGATGATTTCACAGAACACAAAGAAGTTTCTCAGAAAGCTTCTTTCTCTTTGTTATCGGAGGATATTTCCTTTGGCCCTATAGTCTTCAAAGGGATCCGAAATATCTGTTCTCAGATTCCACAGAAATAAGGCTAGCAAAGAGATCCACGAAATACAGATGTAACTCAGTGAGATGAATTAACAGGACACTAAGCAGTTTCTCAGAAAGCTTCTTTCCAGATTTCATCTGAGGATATTTCCTTTTTCACCGTAGCCCTCTATGGGCTTCCAAATATCACTTTGCCAATTCCACAAGAACTGTCTTAGCGAAAGGCTTCTTGAGGGGAAAGCTGTAACTCTGTGAGATGATTTCACAGAACACAAAGAAGTTTCTCAGAAAGCTTCTTTCTCTTTGTTATCGGAGGATATTTCCTTTGGCCCTATAGTCTTCAAAGGGATCCGAAATATCTGTTCTCAGATTCCACAGAAATAAGGCTAGCAAAGAGATCCAGGAAATACAGATGTAACTCTGTGAGATGAATTAACAGAACACTAAGCAGTTTCTCAGAAAGCTTCTTTCCAGATTTCATATGAGGATATTTCCTTTTTCACCATAGCCCTCTTTGGGCTTCCAAATATCACTTTGCCAATTCCACAAGAACTGTCTTAGCGAAAGGCTTCTTGAGGGGAAAGCTGTAACTCTGTGAGATGATTTCACAGAACACAAAGAAGTTTCTCAGAAAGCTTCTTTCTCTTTGTTATCGGAGGATATTTCCTTTGGCCCTATAGTCTTCAAAGGGATCCGAAATATCTGTTCTCAGATTCCACAGAAATAAGGCTAGCAAAGAGATCCACGAAATACAGATGTAACTCTGTGAGATGAATTAACAGAACACTAAGCAGTTTCTAAGAAAGTTTCTTTGCAGATTTCATCTGAGGATATTTCCTTTTTCACCATAGCCCTCTATGGCTTCCAAATATCATTTTGCTAATTCCACAAGAACTGTCTTAGCGAAAGGCTTCTCGAGGGGAGAGCTGTAACTCTGTGAGATGATTTCACAGAACACAAAGAAGTTTCTCAGAAAGCTTCTTTCTCTTTGTTATCGTAGGATATTTCCTTTGGCCCTATAGTCTTCAAAGTTATCCGAAATATCTGTTCTCAGATTCCACAGAAATAAGGCTAGCAAAGAGATCCACGAAATACAGATGTAAGTCTGTGAGATGAATTAACAGAACACTAAGCAGTTTCTCAGAAAGCTTCTTTCCAGATTTCATCTGAGGATATTTCCTTTTTCACCATAGCCCTCTATGGGCTTCCAAATATCACTTTGCCAATTCCACAAGAACTGTCTTAGCGAAAGGCTTCTTGAGGGTAAAGCTGTAACTCTGTGAGATGATTTCACAGAACACAAAGAAGTTTCTGAGAAAGCTTCTTTCTCTTTGTTATCGGAGGATATTTCCTTTGGCCCTATAGTCTTCAAAGGGATCCGAAATATCTGTTCTCAGATTCCACAGAAATAAGGCTAGCAAAGAGATCCACGAAATACAGATGTAACTCAGTGACATGAATTAACAGGACACTAAGCAGTTTCTAAGAAAGCTTCTTTCCAGATTTCATCTGAGGATATTTCATTTTTCACCGTAGCCCTCTATGGGCTTCCAAATATCACTTTGCCAATTCCACAAGAACTGTCTTAGCGAAAGGCTTCTGGAGGGGAAAGCTGTAACTCTGTGAGATGATTTCACAGAACACAAAGAAGTTTCTCAGAAAGCTTCTTTCTCTTTGTTATCGGAGGATATTTCCTTTGGCCCTATAGTCTTCAAAGGGATCCGAAATATCTGTTCTCAGATTCCACAGAAATAAGGCTAGCAAAGAGATCCACGAAATACAGATGTAACTCTGTGAGATGATTTTACAGAACAGTAAGCAGTTTCTCAGAAAGCTTCTTTCCAGATTTCATCTGAGGATAATTCCTTTTTCACCAGAGCCCTCTATGGGCTTCCAAATATCACTTTGCCAATTCCACAAGAACTGTCTTAGCGAAAGGCTTCTTGAGGGGAAAGCTGTAACTCTGTGAGATGATTTCACAGAACACAAAGAAGTTTCTCAGAAAGCTTCTTTGTCTTTGTTTTCGGATGATATTTCCTTTGGCCCTATAGTCTTCAAAGGGATCCGAAATATCTGTTCTCAGATTCCACAGAAATAAGGCTAGCAAAGAGATCGACGAAATACAGATGTAAGTCTGTGAGATGAATTAACAGGACACTAAGCAGTTTCTCAGAAAGCTTCTTTCCAGATTTCATCTGAGGATATTTCCTTTTTCACCATAGCCCTCTATGGGCTTCCAAATATCCCTTTGCCAATTCCACAAGAACTTTCTTAGCGAAAGGCTTCTTGAGGGGAAAGCTGTAACTCTGTGAGATGATTTCACAGAACACAAAGAAGTTTCTCAGAAAGCTTCTTTCTCTTTGTTATCGGAGGATATTTCCTTTGGCCCTATAGACTTCAAAGGGATCCGAAATATCTGTTCTCAGATTCCACAGAAATAAGGCTAGCAAAGAGATCCACGAAATACAGATGTAACTCTGTGAGATGAATTAACAGAACACTAAGCAGTTTCACAGAAAGCTTCTTTTCAGATTTCATCTGAGGATATTTCCTTTTTCACCATAGCCCTCTATGGGCTTCCAAATATCACTTTGCCAATTTCACAAGAACTGTCTTAGCGAAAGGCTTCTTGAGGGGAAAGCTGTAACTCTGTGAGATGATTTCACAGAACACAAAGAAGTTTCTCAGAAAGCTTCTTTCTCTTTGTTATCGGAGGATATTTCCTTTGGCCCTATAGTCTTCAAAGGGATCCGAAATATCTGTTCTCAGATTCCACAGAAATAAGGCTAGCAAAGAGATCCACGAAATACAGATGTAACTCTGTGAGATGAATTAACAGGACACTAAGCAGTTTCTAAGAAAGCTTCTTTCCAGATTTCATCTGAGGATATTTCCTTTTTCACCATAGCCCTCTATGGGCTTCCAAATATAACTTTCCCAATTCCACAAGAACTGTCTTAGCGAAAGGCTTCTTGAGGGGAAAGCTGTAACTCTGTGAGATGATTTCACAGAACACAAAGAAGTTTCTCAGAAAGCTTCTTTCTCTTTGTTATCGGAGGATATTTCCTTTGGCCCTATAGTCTTCAAAGGGATCCGAAATATCTGTTCTCAGATTCCACAGAAATAAGGCTAGCAAAGAGATCCACGAAATACAGATGTAAGTCTGTGAGATGATTTAACAGAACAGTAAGCAGTTTCTCAGAAAGCTTCTTTCCAGATTTCATCTGAGGATAATTCCTTTTTCACCAGAGCCCTCTATGGGCTTCCAAATATCACTTTGCCAATTCCACAAGAACTGTCTTAGCGAAAGGCTTCTTGAGGGGAAAGCTGTAACTCTGTGAGATGATTTCACAGAACACAAAGAAGTTTCTCAGAAAGCTTCTTTCTCTTTGTTTTCGGATGATATTTCCTTTGGCCCTATAGTCTTCAAAGGGATCCGAAATATCTGTTCTCAGATTCCACAGAAATAAGGCTAGCAAAGAGATCCACGAAATACAGATGTAACTCTGTGAGATGAATTAACAGGACACTAAGCAGTTTCTCAGAAAGCTTCTTTCCAGATTTCATCTGAGGATATTTCCTTTTTCACCATAGCCCTCTATGGGCTTCCAAATATCACTTTGCCAATTCCACAAGAACTGTCTTAGCGAAAGGCTTCTTGAGGGGAAAGCTGTAACTCTGTGAGATGATTTCACAGAACACAAAGAAGTTTCTCTGAAAGCTTCTTTCTCTTTTTATCGGAGGATATTTCCTTTGGCCCTATAGTCTTCAAAGGGATCCGAAATATCTGTTCTCAGATTCCACAGAAATAAGGCTAGCAAAGAGTTCCACGAAATACAGATGTAAGTCTGTGAGATGAATTAACAGAACACTAAGCAGTTTCACGGAAAGCTTCTTTCCAGATTTCATCTGAGGATATTTCCTTTTTCACCATAGCCCTCTATGGCTTCCAAATATAACTTTGCCAATTCCACAAGAACTGTCTTAGCGAAAGGCTTCTTGAGGGGAAAGCTGCAACTCTGTGAGATGATTTCACAGAACACAAAGAAGTTTCTCAGAAAGCTTCTTTCTCTTTGTTATCGGAGGATATTTCCTTTGGCCCTATAGTCTTCAAAGGGATCCGAAATATCTGTTCTCAGATTCCACAGAAATAAGGCTAGCAAAGAGATCCACGAAATACAGATGTAACTCTGTGAGATGAATTAACAGAACACTAAGCAGTTTCTCAGAAAGCTTCTTTCCAGATTTCATCTGAGGATATTTCCTTTTTCACCATAGCCCTCTATGGGCTTCCAAATATCACTTTGCCAATTCCACAAGAACTGTCTTAGCGAAAGGCTTCTTGAGGGGAAAGCTGTAACTCTGTGAGATGATTTCACAGAACACAAAGAAGTTTCTCAGAAAGCTTCTTTCTCTTTGTTATCGGAGGATATTTCCTTTGGCCCTATAGTCTTCAAAGGGATCCGAAATATCTGTTCTCAGATTCCACAGAAATAAGGCTAGCAAAGAGATCCACGAAATACAGATGTAACTCTGTGAGATGAATTAACAGAACACTAAGCAGTTTCTCAGAAAGCTTCTTTCCAGATTTCATCTGAGGATATTTCCTTTTTCACCATAGCCCTCTATGGCTTCCAAATATCACTTTGCCAATTCCAGAAGAACTGTCTTAGCGAAAGGCTTCTTGAGGGGAAAGATGCAACTCTGTGAGATGATTTCACAGAACACAAAGAAGTTTCTCAGAAAGCTTCTTTCTCTTTGTTATCGGAGGATATTTCCTTTGGCCCTATAGTCTTCAAAGGGATCTGAAACATCTGTTCTCAGATTCCACAGAAATAAGGCTAGCAAAGAGATCCACGAAATACAGATGTAACTCTGTGAGATGAATTAACAGAACACTAAGCAGTTTCTAAGAAAGCTTCTTTCCAGATTTCATCTGAGGATACTTCCTTTTTCACCATAGCCCTCTATGGGCTTCCAAATATCACTTTGCCAATTCCACAAGAACTGTCTTAGCGAAAGGCTTCTTGAGGGGAAAGCTGTAACTCTGTGAGATGATTTCACAGAACACAAAGAAGTTTCTCAGAAAGCTTCTTTCTCTTTGTTATCGGAGGAGATTTCCTTTGGCCCTCTAGTCTTCAAAGGGATCCGAAATATCTGTTCTCAGATTCCACAGAAATAAGGCTAGCAAAGAGATCCACGAAATACAGATGTAACTCTGTGAGATGAATTAACAGGACACTAAGCAGTTTCTAAGAAAGCTTCTTTCCAGATTTCACCTGAGGATATTTCCTTTTTCACCATAGCCCTCTATGGGCTTCCAAATATCACTTTGCCAATTCCACAAGAACTGTCTTAGCGAAAGGCTTCTTGAGGGGAAAGCTGTAACTCTGTGAGATGATTTCACAGAACACAAAGAAGTTTCTCAGAAAGCTTCTTTCTCTTTGTTATCGGAGGATATTTCCTTTGGCCCTGTAGTCTTCAAAGGGATCCGAAATATCTGTTCTCAGATTCCACAGAAATAAGGCTAGCAAAGAGATCCACGAAATACATATGTAACTCTGTGAGATGAATTAACAGAACACTAAGCAGTTTCTCAGAAAACTTCTTTCCAGATTTCATCTGAGGATATTTCCTTTTTCACCATAGCCCTCTATGGGCTTCCAAATATCACTTTGCCAATTCCACAAGAACTGTCTTAGCGAAAGGCTTCTTGAGGGGAAAGCTGTAACTCTGTGAGATGATTTCACAGAACACAAAGAAGTTTCTCAGAAAGCTTCTTTCTCTTTGTTATCGGAGGATATTTCCTTTGGCCCTATAGACTTCAAAGGGATCCGAAATATCTGTTCTCAGATTCCACAGAAATAAGGCTAGCAAAGAGATCCACGAAATACAGATGTAACTCTGTGAGATGAATTAACAGGACACTAAGCAGTTTCTAAGAAAGCTTCTTTCCAGATTTCATCTGAGGATATTTCCTTTTTCACCATAGCCCTCTATGGGCTTCCAAATATCACTTTGCCAATTCCACAAGAACTGTCTTAGCGAAAGGCTTCTTGAGGGGAAAGCTGTAACTCTGTGAGATGATTTCACAGAACACAAAGAAGTTTCTCAGAAAGCTTCTTTCTCTTTGTTATCGGAGGATATTTCCTTTGGCCCTCTAGTCTTCAAAGGGATCCGAAATATTTGTTCTCAGATTCCACAGAAATAAGACTAGCAAAGAGATCCACGAAATACAGATGTAACTCTGTGAGATGAATTAACAGGACACTAAGCAGTTTCTCAGAAAGCTTTTTTCCAGATTTCATCTGAGGATATTTAATTTTTCACCATAGCCCTCTATGGGCTTCCAAATATCACTTTTCCAATTCCACAAGAACTGTCTTAGCGAAAGGCTTCTTGAGGGTAAAGCTGTAACTCTGTGAGATGATTTCACAGAACACAAAGAAGTTTCTCAGAAAGCTTCTTTCTCTTTGTTTTCGGAGGATATTTCCTTTGGCCCTATAGTCTTCAAAGGGATCCAAAATATCTGTTCTCAGATTCCACAGAAATAAGGCTAGCAAAGAGATCCACGAAATACAGATGTAACTCTGTGAGATGAATTAACAGAACACTAAGCAGTTTTTCAGAAAGCTTCTTTCCAGATTTCATCTGAGGATATTTCCTTTTTCACCATAGCCCTCTATGGGCTTCCAAATATCACTTTGCCGATTCCACAAGAACTGTCTTAGCGAAAGGCTTCTTGAGGGGAAAGCTGTAACTCTTTGAGATGATTTCACAGAACACAAAGAAGTTTCTCAGAAAGCTTCTTTCTCTTTGTTATGGGAGGATATTTCCTTTGGCCCTATAGTCTTCAAAGGGATCCGAAATATCTGTTCTCAGATTCCACAGAAATAAGTCTAGCAAAGAGATCCACGAAATACAGATGTAACTCTGTTAGATGAATTAACAGGACACTAAGCAGTTTCTAAGAAAGCTTCTTTCCAGATTACATCTGAGGATATTTCCTTTTTCACCATAGCCCTCTATGGGCTTCCAAATATCACTTTGCCAATTCCACAAGAACTGTCTTAGCGAAAGGCTTCTTGAGGGGAAAGCTGTAACTCTGTGAGATGATTTCACAGAACACAAAGAAGTTTCTCAGAAAGCTTCTTTCTCTTTGTTATCGGAGGATATTTCCTTTGGCCCTATAGTCTTCAAAGGGATCCGAAATATCTGTTCTCAGATTCCACAGAAATAAGGCTAGCAAAGAGATCCACGAAATACAGATGTAACTCTGTGAGATGAATTAACAGAACACTAAGCAGTTTCTCAGAAAACTTCTTTCCAGATTTCATCTGAGGATATTTCCTTTTTCACCATAGCCCTCTATGGGCTTCCAAATATCACTTTGCCAATTCCACAAGAACTGTCTTAGCGAAATGCTTCTTGAGGGGAAAGCTGTAACTCTGTGAGATGATTTCACAGAACACAAAGAAGTTTCTCAGAAAGCTTCTTTCTCTTTGTTATCGGAGGATATTTCCTTTGGCCCTATAGACTTCAAAGGGATCCGAAATATCTGTTCTCAGATTCCACAGAAATAAGGCTAGCAAAGAGATCCACGAAATACAGATGTAACTCTGTGAGATGAATTAACAGGACACTAAGCAGTTTCTAAGAAAGCTTCTTTCCAGATTTCATCTGAGGATATTTCCTTTTTCACCATAGCCCTCTATGGGCTTCCAAATATCACTTTGCCAATTCCACAAGAACTGTCTTAGCGAAAGGCTTCTTGAGGGGAAAGCTGTAACTCTGTGAGATGATTTCACAGAACACAAAGAAGTTTCTCAGAAAGCTTCTTTCTCTTTGTTATCGGAGGATATTTCCTTTGGCCCTCTAGTCTTCAAAGGGATCCGAAATATTTGTTCTCAGATTCCACAGAAATAAGACTAGCAAAGAGATCCACGAAATACAGATGTAACTCTGTGAGATGAATTAACAGGACACTAAGCAGTTTCTCAGAAAGCTTTTTTCCAGATTTCATCTGAGGATATTTAATTTTTCACCATAGCCCTCTATGGGCTTCCAAATATCACTTTTCCAATTCCACAAGAACTGTCTTAGCGAAAGGCTTCTTGAGGGTAAAGCTGTAACTCTGTGAGATGATTTCACAGAACACAAAGAAGTTTCTCAGAAAGCTTCTTTCTCTTTGTTTTCGGAGGATATTTCCTTTGGCCCTATAGTCTTCAAAGGGATCCAAAATATCTGTTCTCAGATTCCACAGAAATAAGGCTAGCAAAGAGATCCACGAAATACAGATGTAGCTCTGTGAGATGAATTAACAGAACACTAAGCAGTTTCTCAGAAAGCTTCTTTCCAGATTTCATCTGAGGATATTTCCTTTTTCACCATAGCCCTCTATGGGCTTCCTAATATCACTTTGCCAATTCCACAAGAACTGTCTTAGCGAAAGGCTTCTTGAGGGGAAAGCTGTAACTCTGTGAGATGATTTCACAGAACACAAAGAATTTTCTCAGAAAGCTTCTTTCTCTTTGTTATCGGAGGATATTTCCTTTGGCCCTATAGTCTTCAAAGGGATCCGAAATATCTGTTCTCAGATTCCACAGAAATAAGGCTAGCAAAGAGATCCACGAAATACACATGTAACTCTGTGAGATGAATTAACAGGACACTAAGCAGTTTCTCAGAAAGCTTCTTTCCAGATTTCATCTGAGGATATTTCCTTTTTCACCATAGCCCTCTATGGGCTTCCAAATATCACTTTTCCAATTCCACAAGAACTGTCTTAGCGAAAGTCTTCTTGAGGGGAAAGCTGTAACTCTGTGAGATGATTTCACAGAACACAAAGAAGTTTCTCAGAAAGCTTCTTTCTCTTTGTTATCGGAGGATATTTCCTTTGGCCCTATAGTCTTCAAAGGGATCCGAAATATCTGTTCTCAGATTCCACAGAAATAAGGCTAGCAAAGAGATCCACGAAATACAGATGTAACTCTGTGAGATGAATTAACAGAACACTAAGCAGTTTCTCAGAAAACTTCTTTCCAGATTTCATCTGAGGATATTTCCTTTTTCACCATAGCCCTCTATGGGCTTCCAAATATCTCTTTGCCAATTCCACAAGAACTGTCTTAGCGAAAGGCTTCTTGAGGGGAAAGCTGTAACTCTGTGAGATGATTTCACAGAACACAAAGAAGTTTCTCAGAAAGCTTCTTTCTCTTTGTTATCGGAGGATATTTCCTTTGGCCCTATAGACTTCAAAGGGATCCGAAATATCTGTTCTCAGATTCCACAGAAATAAGGCTAGCAAAGAGATCCACGAAATACAGATGTAACTCTGTGAGATGAATTAACAGGACACTAAGAAGTTTCTAAGAAAGCTTCTTTCCAGATTTCATCTGAGGATATTTCCTTTTTCACCATAGCCCTCTATGGGCTTCCAAATATCACTTTGCCAATTCCACAAGAACTGTCTTAGCGAAAGGCTTCTTGAGGGGAAAGCTGTAACTCTGTGAGATGATTTCACAGAACACAAAGAAGTTTCTCAGAAAGCTTCTTTCTCTTTGTTATCGGAGGATATTTCCTTTGGCCCTCTAGTCTTCAAAGGGATCCGAAATATTTGTTCTCAGATTCCACAGAAATAAGACTAGCAAAGAGATCCACGAAATACAGATGTAACTCTGTGAGATGAATTAACAGGACACTAAGCAGTTTCTCAGAAAGCTTTTTTCCAGATTTCATCTGAGGATATTTAATTTTTCACCATAGCCCTCTATGGGCTTCCAAATATCACTTTGCCAATTCCACTAGAACTGTCTTAGCGAAAGGCTTCTTGAGGGTAAAGCTGTAACTCTGTGAGATGATTTCACAGAACACAAAGAAGTTTCTCAGAAAGCTTCTTTCTCTTTGTTATCGGAGGATATTTCCTTTGGCCCTATAGTCTTCAAAGGGATCCAAAATATCTGTTCTCAGATTCCACAGAAATAAGGCTAGCAAAGAAATCCACGAAATACAGGTGTAAGTCTGTGAGATGAATTAACAGAACACTAAGCAGTTTCTCAGAAAGCTTCTTTCCAGATTTCATCTGAGGATATTTCCTTTTTCACCATAGCATTCTATGGGCTTCCAAATATCACTTTGCCAATTCCACAAGAACTGTCTTAGCGAAAGGCTTCTTGAGGGGAAAGCTGTAACTCTGTGAGATGATTTCACAGAACACAAAGAAGTTTCTCAGAAAGCTTCTTTCTCTTTGTTATCGGAGGATATTTCCTTTGGCCCTATAGTCTTCAAAGGGATCCGAAATATCTGTTCTCAGATTCCACAGAAATAAGGCTAGCAAAGAGATCCACGAAATACAGATGTAACTCTGTGAGATGAATTAACAGAACACTAAACAGTTTCTCAGAAAGCTTCTTTCCAGATTTCACCTGAGGATATTTCCTTTTTCACCATAGCCCTCTATGGGCTTCCAAATATCACTTTGCCAATTCCACAAGAACTGTCTTAGCGAAAGGCTTCTCGAAGGGAGAGCTGTAACTCTGTGAGATGATTTCACAGAACACAAAGAAGTTTCTCAGAAAGCTTCTTTCTCTTTGTTATCGGAGGATATTTCCTTTGACCCTATAGTCTTCAAAGGGATCCGAAATATCTGTTCTCAGATTCCACAGAAATAAGTCTAGCAAAGAGATCCACGAAATACAGATGTAAGTCTGTGAGATGAATTAACAGAACACTAAGCAGTTTCTCAGAAAGCTTCTTTCCAGATTTCATCTGAGGATATTTCCTTTTTCACCATAGCCCTCTATGGGCTTCCAAATATCACTTTGCCAATTCCACAAGAACTGTCTTAGCGAAAGGCTTCTTGAGGGGAAAGCTGTAACTCTGTGAGATGATTTCACAGAACACAAAGAAGTTTCTCAGAAAGCTTCTTTCTCTTTGTTATCGGAGGATATTTCCTTTGGCCCTATAGTCTTCAAAGGGATCCGAAATATCTGTTCTCAGATTCCACAGAAATAAGGCTAGCAAAGAGATCCACGAAATACAGATGTAACTCTGAGAGATGAATTAACAGGACACTAAGCAGTTTCTCAGAAAGCTTCTTTCCAGATTTCATCTGAGGATATTTCCTTTTTCACCATAGCCCTCTATGGGCTTCCAAATATCACTTTGCCAATTCCAGAAGAACTGTCTTAGCGAAAGGCTTCTTGAGGGGAAAGCTGTAACTCTGTGAGATGATTTCACAGAACACAAAGAAGTTTCTCAGAAAGCTTCTTTCTCTTTGTTATCTGAGGATATTTCCTTTGGCCCTATACTCTTCAAAGGGATCCGAAATATCTGTTCTCAGATTCCACAGAAATAAGGCTAGCAAAGAGATCCACGAAATACAGATGTAACTCTGTGAGATGAATTAACAGAACACTAAGCAGTTTCTCAGAAAGCTTCTTTCCATTTTTCATCTGAGGATATTTCCTTTTTCACCATAGCCCTCTATGGGCTTCCAAATATCACTTTGCCAATTCCACAAGAACTGTTATAGCGAAAGGCTTCTTGAGGGGAAAGCTGTAACTCTGTGAGATGATTTCACAGAACACAAAGAAGTTTCTCAGAAAGCTTCTTTCTCTTTGTTATCGGAGGATATTTCCTTTGGCCCTATAGACTTCAAAGGGATCCGAAATATCTGTTCTCAGATTCCAAAGAAATAAGGCTAACAAAGAGATCCACGAAATACAGATGTAAGTCTGTGAGATGATTTAACAGAACACTAAGCAGTTTCTCAGAAAGCTTCTTTCCAGATTTCATCTGAGGATATTTCCTTTTTCACCATAGCCCTCTATGGGCTTCCAAATATCCCTTTGCCAATTCCACAAGAACTGTCTTAGCGAAAGGCTTCTTGAGGGGAAAGCTGTAACTCTGTGAGATGATTTCACAGAACACAAAGAAGTTTCTCAGAAAGCTTCTTTCTCTTTGTTATCGGAGGATATTTCCTTTGGCCCTATAGTCTTCAAAGGGATCCGAAATATCTGTTCTCAGATTCCACAGAAATAAGGCTAGCAAAGAGATCCACGAAATACAGATGTAACTCTGAGAGATGAATTAACAGGACACTAAGCAGTTTCTCAGAAAGCTTCTTTCCAGATTTCATCTGAGGATATTTCCCTTTTCACCATAGCCCTCTATGGGCTTCCAAATATCACTTTGCCAATTCCACAAGAACTGTCTTAGCGAAAGGCTTCTTGAGGGGAAAGCTGTAACTCTGTGAGATGATTTCACAGAACACAAAGAAGTTTCTCAGAAAGCTTCTTTCTCTTTGTTATCTGAGGATATTTCCTTTGGCCCTATAGTCTTCAAAGGGATCCGAAATATCTGTTCTCAGATTCCACAGAAATAAGGCTAGCAAAGAGATCCACGAAATACAGATGTAACTCTGTGAGATGAATTAACAGAACACTAAGCAGTTTCTCAGAAAGCTTCTTTCCAGATTTCATCTGAGGATATTTCCCTTTTCACCATTGCCCTCTATGGGCTTCCAAATATCACTTTGCCAATTCCACAAGAACTGTCATATCGAAAGGCTTCTTGAGGGGAAAGCTGTAACTCTGTGAGATGATTTCACAGAACACAAAGAAGTTTCTCAGAAAGCTTCTTTCTCTTTGTTATCGGAGGATATTTCCTTTGGCCCTATAGACTTCAAAGGGATCCGAAATATCTGTTCTCAGATTCCACAGAAATTAGTCTAGCAAAGAGATCCACGAAATACAGATGTAACTCTGTGAGATGAATTAACAGAACACTAAGCAGTTTCTCAGAAAGCTTCTTTCCAGATTTCATCTGAGGATATTTCCTTTTTCACCATAGCCCTCTATGGGCTTCCAAATATCACTTTGCCAATTCCACAAGAACTGTCTTAGCGAAAGGCTTCTTGAGGGGAAAGCTGTAACTCTGTGAGATGATTTCACAGAACACAAAGAAGTTTCTCAGAAAGCTTCTTTCTCTTTGTTATCGGAGGATATTTCCTTTGGCCCTATAGACTTCAAAGGGATCCGAAATATCTGTTCTCAGATTCCACAGAAATAAGGCTAGCAAAGAGATCCACGAAATACAGATGTAAGTCTGTGAGATGAAGTAACAGAACACTAAGCAGTTTCTCAGAAAGCTTCTTTCCAGATTTCATCTGAGGATATTTCCTTTTTCACCGAAGCCCTCTACGGGCTTCCAAATATCACTTTGCCAATTCCACAAGAACTGTCTTAGCGAAAGGTTTCTTGAGGGGAAAGCTGTAACTCTGTGAGATGATTTCACAGAACACAAAGAAGTTTCTCAGAAAGCTTCTTTCTCTTTGTTATCGGAGGATATTTCCTTTGGCCTTATAGACTTCAAAGGGATCCGAAATATCTGTTCTCAGATTGCACAGAAATAAGGCTAGCAAAGAGATCCACGAAATACAGATGTAAGTCTGTGAGATGAAGTAACAGAACACTAAGCAGTTTCTCAGAAAGCTTCTTTCCAGATTTCATCTGAGGATATTTCCTTTTTCACCATAGCCCTCTACGGGCTTCCAAATATCACTTTGCCAATTCCACAAGAACTGTCTTAGCGAAAGGCTTCTTGAGGGGAAAGCTGTAACTCTGTGAGATGATTTCACAGAACACAAAGAAGTTTCTCAGAAAGCTTCTTTCTCTTTGTTATCGGAGGATATTTCCTTTGGCCCTATAGACTTCAAAGGGATCCGAAATATCTGTTCTCAGATTCCACAGAAATAAGGCTAGCAAAGAGATCCACGAAATACAGATGTAACTCTGTGAGATGAATTAACAGGACACTAAGCAGTTTCTCAGAAAGCTTCTTTCCAGATTTCATCTGAGGATATTTAATTTTTCACCATAGCCCTCTATGGGCTTCCAAATATCACTTTGCCAATTCCACAAGAACTGTCTTAGCGAAAGGCTTCTTGAGGGGAAAGCTGTAACTCTGTGAGATGATTTCACGGAACACAAAGAAGTTTCTCAGAAAGCTTCTTTCTCTTTGTTATCGGAGGATATTTCCTTTGGCCCTATAGTCTTCAAAGGGATCCGAAATATCTGTTCTCAGATTCCACAGAAATAAGGCTAGTAAAGAGATCCACGAAATACAGATGTAACTCTGTGAGATAAATTTACAGAACACTAATTAGTTTCACAGAAAGCTTCTTTCCAGATTTCATCTGAGGATATTTCCTTTTTCACCATAGCCCTCCATGGCTTCCAAATATTACTTTGCCAATTCCACAAGAACTGTCTTAGCGAAAGGCTTCTTGAGGGGAAAGCTGTAACTCTGTGAGATGATTTCACAGAACACAAAGAAGTTTCTCAGAAAGCTTCTTTCTCTTTGTTATCGGAGGATAATTCCTTTGGCCCTATAGTCTTCAAAGGGATCCGAAATATCTGTTCTCAGATTCCACAGAAATAAGGCTAGCAAAGAGATCCACGAAATACAGATGTAAGTCTGTGAGATGAATTAACAGAAAACTAAGCAGTTTCTCAGAAAGCTTCTTTCCAGATTTCATCTGAGGATATTTCCTTTTTCACCATAGCCCTCTATGGGCTTCCAAATATCCCTTTGCCAATTCCACAAGAACTGTCTTAGCGAAAGGCTTCTTGAGGGGAAAGCTGTAACTCTGCGAGATGATTTCACAGAACACAAAGAAGTTTCTCAGAAAGCTTCTTTCTCTTTGTTATCGGAGGATATTTCCTTTGGCCCTATAGTCTTCAAAGGGATCCGAAATATCTGTTCTCAGATTCCACAGAAATAAGGCTAGCAAAGAGATCCACGAAAAACGATGTAACTCTGTGAGATGAATTAACAGAACACTAAGCAGTTTCTCAGAAAGCTTCTTTCCAGATTTCATCTGAGGATATTTCCTTTTTCACCATAGCCCTCTATGGGCTTCCAAATATCACTTTGCCAATTCCACAAGAACTGTCTTAGAGAAAGGCTTCTTGAGGGGAAAGCTGTAACTCTGTGAGATGATTTCACAGAACACAAAGAAGTTTCTCAGAAAGCTTCTTTCTCTTTGTTATCGGAGGATATTTCCTTTGGCCCTATAGTCTTCAAAGGGATCCGAAATATCTGTTCTCAGATTCCACAGAAATTAGTCTAGCAAAGAGATCCACGAAATACAGATGTAACTCTGTGAGATGAATTAACAGAACACTAAGCAGTTTCTCAGAAAGCTTCTTTCCAGATTTCATCTGAGGATATTTCCTTTTTCACCATAGCCCTCTATGGGCTTCCAAATATCACTTTGCCAATTCCACAAGAACTGTCTTAGCGAAAGGCTTCTTGAGGGGAAAGCTGTAACTCTGTGAGATGATTTCACAGAACACAAAGAAGTTTCTCAGAAAGCTTCTTTCTCTTTGTTATCAGAGGATATTTCCTTTGGCCCTATAGACTTCAAAGGGATCCGAAATATCTGTTCTCTGATTCCACAGAAATAAGGCTAGCAAAGAGATCCACGAAATACAGATGTAAGTCTGTGAGATGAAGTAACAGAACACTAAGTAGTTTCTCAGAAAGGTTCTTTCCAGATTTCATCTGAGGATATTTCCTTTTTCACCGTAGCCCTCTACGGGCTTCCAAATATCACTTTGCCAATTCCACAAGAACTGTCTTAGCGAAAGGTTTCTTGAGGGGAAAGCTGTAACTCTGTGAGATGATTTCACAGAACACAAAGAAGTTTCTCAGAAAGCTTCTTTCTCTTTGTTATCGGAGGATATTTCCTTTGGCCCTATAGACTTCAAAGGGATCCGAAATATCTGTTCTCAGATTCCACAGAAATAAGGCTAGCAAAGAGATCCACGAAATACAGATGTAAGTCTGTGAGATGAAGTAACAGAACACTAAGCAGTTTCTCAGAAAGCTTCTTTCCAGATTTCATCTGAGGATATTTCCTTTTTCACCGTAGCCCTCTACGGGCTTCCAAATATCACTTTGCCAATTCCACAAGAACTGTCTTAGCGAAAGGCTTCTTGAGGGGAAAGCTGTAACTCTGTGAGATGATTTCACAGAACACAAAGAAGTTTCTCAGAAAGCTTCTTTCTCTTTGTTATCGGAGGATATTTTCTTTGGCCCTATAGACTTCAAAGGGATCCGAAATATCTGTTCTCAGATTCCACAGAAATAAGGCTAGCAAAGAGATCCACGAAATACAGATGTAACTCTGTGAGATGAATTAACAGGACACTAAGCAGTTTCTCAGAAAGCTTCTTTCCAGATTTCATCTGAGGATATTTAATTTTTCACCATAGCCCTCTATGGGCTTCCAAATATCACTTTTCCAATTCCACAAGAACTGTCTTAGCGAAAGGCTTCTTGAGGGGAAAGCTGTAACTCTGTGAGATGATTTCACGGAACACAAAGAAGTTTCTCAGAAAGCTTCTTTCTCTTTGTTATCGGAGGATATTTCCTTTGGCCCTATAGTCTTCAAAGGGATCCGAAATATCTGTTCTCAGATTCCACAGAAATAAGGCTAGCAAAGAGATCCACGAAATACAGATGTAACTCTGTGAGATAAATTAACAGAACACTAAGCAGTTTCACAGAAAGCTTCTTTCCAGATTTCATCTGAGGATATTTCCTTTTTCACCATAGCCCTCCATGGCTTCCAAATATATCTTTGCCAATTCCACAAGAACTGTCTGAGCGAAAGGCTTCTTGAGGGGAAAGCTGTAACTCTGGGATATGATTTCACAGAACACAAAGAAGTTTCTCAGAAAGCTTCTTTCTCTTTGTTATCGGAGGATATTTCCTTTGGCCCTATAGTCTTCAAAGGGATCCGAAATATCTGTTCTCAGATTCCACAGAAATAAGGCTAGCAAAGAGATCCACGAAATACAGATGTAACTCTGTGAGATGAATTAACAGAACACTAAGCAGTTTCTCAGAAAGCTTCTTTCCAGATTTCATCTGAGGATATTTCCTTTTTCACCATAGCCCTCCATGGCTTCCAAATATTACTTTGCCAATTCCACAAGAACTGTCTTAGCGAAAGGCTTCTTGAGGGGAAAGCTGTAACTCTGTGAGATGATTTCACAGAACACAAAGAAGTTTCTCAGAAAGCTTCTTTCTCTTTGTTATCGGAGGATAATTCCTTTGGCCCTATAGACTTCAAAGGGATCCGAAATATCTGTTCTCAGATTCCACAGAAATAAGGCTAGCAAAGAGATCCACGAAATACAGATGTAAGTCTGTGAGATGAATTAACAGAAAACTAAGCAGTTTCTCAGAAAGCTTCTTTCCAGATTTCATCTGAGGATATTTCCTTTTTCACCATAGCCCTCTATGGGCTTCCAAATATCCCTTTGCCAATTCCACAAGAACTGTCTTAGCGAAAGGCTTCTTGAGGGGAAAGCTGTAACTCTGCGAGATGATTTCACAGAACACAAAGAAGTTTCTCAGAAAGCTTCTTTCTCTTTGTTATCGGAGGATATTTCCTTTGGCCCTATAGTCTTCAAAGGGATCCGAAATATCTGTTCTCAGATTCCACAGAAATAAGGCTAGCAAAGAGATCCACGAAAAACGATGTAACTCTGTGAGATGAATTAACAGAACACTAAGCAGTTTCTCAGAAAGCTTCTTTCCAGATTTCATCTGAGGATATTTCCTTTTTCACCATAGCCCTCTATGGGCTTCCAAATATCACTTTGCCAATTCCACAAGAACTGTCTTATAGAAAGGCTTCTTGAGGGGAAAGCTGTAACTCTGTGAGATGATTTCACAGAACACAAAGAAGTTTCTCAGAAAGCTTCTTTCTCTTTGTTATCGGAGGATATTTCCTTTGGCCCTATAGTCTTCAAAGGGATCCGAAATATCTGTTCTCAGATTCCACAGAAATTAGTCTAGCAAAGAGATCCACGAAATACAGATGTAACTCTGTGAGATGAATTAACAGAACACTAAGCAGTTTCTCAGAAAGCTTCTTTCCAGATTTCATCTGAGGATATTTCCTTTTTCACCATAGCCCTCTATGGGCTTCCAAATATCACTTTGCCAATTCCACAAGAACTGTCTTAGCGAAAGGCTTCTTGAGGGGAAAGCTGTAACTCTGTGAGATGATTTCACAGAACACAAAGAAGTTTCTCAGAAAGCTTCTTTCTCTTTGTTATCAGAGGATATTTCCTTTGTCCCTATAGACTTCAAAGGGATCCGAAATATCTGTTCTCTGATTCCACAGAAATAAGGCTAGCAAAGAGATCCACGAAATACAGATGTAAGTCTGTGAGATGAAGTAACAGAACACTAAGTAGTTTCTCAGAAAGGTTCTTTCCAGATTTCATCTGAGGATATTTCCTTTTTCACCGTAGCCCTCTACGGGCTTCCAAATATCACTTTGCCAATTCCACAAGAACTGTCTTAGCGAAAGGTTTCTTGAGGGGAAAGCTGTAACTCTGTGAGATGATTTCACAGAACACAAAGAAGTTTCTCAGAAAGCTTCTTTCTCTTTGTTATCGGAGGATATTTCCTTTGGCCCTATAGACTTCAAAGGGATCCGAAATATCTGTTATCAGATTCCACAGAAATAAGGCTAGCAAAGAGATCCACGAAATACAGATGTAAGTCTGTGAGATGAAGTAACAGAACACTAAGCAGTTTCTCAGAAAGCTTCTTTCCAGATTTCATCTGAGGATATTTCCTTTTTCACCGTAGCCCTCTACGGGCTTCCAAATATCACTTTGCCAATTCCACAAGAACTGTCTTAGCGAAAGGCTTCTTGAGGGGAAAGCTGTAACTCTGTGAGATGATTTCACAGAACACAAAGAAGTTTCTCAGAAAGCTTCTTTCTCTTTGTTATCGGAGGATATTTTCTTTGGCCCTATAGACTTCAAAGGGATCC
This sequence comes from Macaca nemestrina, assembly GCF_043159975.1. Classification (NCBI taxonomy): domain Eukaryota; kingdom Metazoa; phylum Chordata; class Mammalia; order Primates; family Cercopithecidae; genus Macaca; species Macaca nemestrina. Next base: position 55,431,437 of record NC_092129.1, on the reverse strand, counting down.
GAAATATCTGTTCTCAGATTCCACAGAAATAAGGCTAGCAAAGAGATCCACGAAATACAGATGTAACTCTGTGAGATGAATTAACAGGACACTAAGCAGTTTCTCAGAAAGCTTCTTTCCAGATTTCATCTGAGGATATTTAATTTTTCACCATAGCCCTCTATGGGCTTCCAAATATCACTTTGCCAATTCCACAAGAACTGTCTTAGCGAAAGGCTTCTTGAGGGGAAAGCTGTAACTCTGTGAGATGATTTCACGGAACACAAAGAAGTTTCTCAGAAAGCTTCTTTCTCTTTGTTATCGGAGGATATTTCCTTTGGCCCTATAGTCTTCAAAGGGATCCGAAATATCTGTTCTCAGATTCCACAGAAATAAGGCTAGCAAAGAGATCCACGAAATACAGATGTAACTCTGTGAGATAAATTAACAGAACACTAAGCAGTTTCACAGAAAGCTTCTTTCCAGATTTCATCTGAGGATATTTCCTTTTTCACCATAGCCCTCCATGGCTTCCAAATATATCTTTGCCAATTCCACAAGAACTGTCTGAGCGATAGGCTTCTTGAGGGGAAAGCTGTAACTCTGGGATATGATTTCACAGAACACAAAGAAGTTTCTCAGAAAGCTTCTTTCTCTTTGTTATCGGAGGATATTTCCTTTGGCCCTATAGTCTTCAAAGGGATCCGAAATATCTGTTCTCAGATTCCACAGAAATAAGGCTAGCAAAGAGATCCACGAAATACAGATGTAACTCTGTGAGATGAATTAACAGAACACTAAGCAGTTTCTCAGAAAGCTTCTTTCCAGATTTCATCTGAGGATATTTCCTTTTTCACCATAGCCCTCTATGGGCTTCCAATTATCACTTTGCCAATTCCACAAGAACTGTCTTAGCAAAAGGCTTCTTGAGGGGAAAGCTGTAACTCTGTGAGATGATTTCACAGAACACAAAGAAGTTTCTCAGAAAGCTTCTTTCTCTTTGTTATCGGAGGATATTTCCTTTGGCCCTATAGTCTTCAAAGGGATCCGAAATATCTGGTCTCAGATTCCACAGAAATAAGTCTAGCAAAGAGATCCACGAAATACAGATGTAAGTCTGTGAGATGAATTAACAGAACACTAAGCAGTTTCTCAGAAAGCTTCTTTCCAGATTTCATCTGAGGATATTTCCTTTTTCACCATAGCCCTCTATGGGCTTCCAAATATCACTTTGCCAAATCCACAAGAACTGTCTTAGCGAAAGGCTTCTTGAGGGGAAAGCTGTAACTCTGTGAGATGATTTCACAGAACACAAAGAAGTTTCTCAGAAAGCTTCTTTCTCTTTGTTATCGGAGGATATTTCCTTTGGCCCTATAGTCTTCAAAGAGATCCGAAATATCTGTTCTCAGATTCCACAGAAATAAGGCTAGCAAAGAGATCCACGAAAAACGATGTAACTCTGTGAGATGAATTAACAGAACACTAAGCAGTTTCTCAGAAAGCTTCTTTCCAGATTTCATCTGAGGATATTTCCTTTTTCACCATAGCCCTCTATGGGCTTCCAAATATCCCTTTGCCAATTCCACAAGAACTGTCTTAGCGAAAGGCTTCTTGAGGGGAAAGCTGTAACTCTGCGAGATGATTTCACAGAACACAAAGAAGTTTCTCAGAAAGCTTCTTTCTCTTTGTTATCGGAGGATATTTCCTTTGGCCCTATAGTCTTCAAAGGGATCCGAAATATCTGCTCTCAGATTCCACAGAAATAAGGCTAGCAAAGAGATCCACGAAAAACGATGTAACTCTGTGAGATGAATTAACAGAACACTAAGCAGTTTCTCAGAAAGCTTCTTTCCAGATTTCATCTGAGGATATTTCCTTTTTCACCATAGCCCTCTATGGGCTTCCAAATATCACTTTGCCAATTCCACAAGAACTGTCTTAGAGAAAGGCTTCTTGAGGGGAAAGCTGTAACTCTGTGAGATGATTTCACAGAACACAAAGAAGTTTCTCAGAAAGCTTCTTTCTCTTTGTTATCGGAGGATATTTCCTTTTTCCCTATAGTCTTCAAAGGGATCCGAAATATCTGTTCTCAGATTCCACAGAAATTAGTCTACCAAAGAGATCCACGAAATACAGATGTAACTCTGTGAGATGAATTAACAGAACACTAAGCAGTTTCTCAGAAAGCTTCTTTCCAGATTTCATCTGAGGATATTTCCTTTTTCACCATAGCCCTCTATGGGCTTCCAAATATCACTTTGCCAATTCCACAAGAACTGTCTTAGCGAAAGGCTTCTTGAGGGGAAAGCTGTAACTCTGTGAGATGATTTCACAGAACACAAAGAAGTTTCTCAGAAAGCTTCTTTCTCTTTGTTATCGGAGGATATTTCCTTTGGCCCTATAGACTTCAAAGGGATCCGAAATATCTGTTCTCAGATTCCACAGAAATAAGGCTAGCAAAGAGATCCACGAAATACAGATGTAAGTCTGTGAGATGAAGTAACAGAACACTAAGCAGTTTCTCAGAAAGCTTCTTTCCAGATTTCATCTGAGGATATTTCCTTTTTCACCGTAGCCCTCTACGGGCTTCCAAATATCACTTTGCCAATTCCACAAGAACTGTCTTAGCGAAAGGTTTCTTGAGGGGAAAGCTGTAACTCTGTGAGATGATTTCACAGAACACAAAGAAGTTTCTCAGAAAGCTTCTTTCTCTTTGTTATCGGAGGATATTTCCTTTGGCCCTATAGTCTTCAAAGGGATCCGAAATATCTGTTCTCAGATTCCACAGAAATAAGGCTAGTAAAGAGATCCACGAAATACAGATGTAACTCTGTGAGATAAATTTACAGAACACTAAGCAGTTTCACAGAAAGCTTCTTTCCAGATTTCATCTGAGGATATTTCCTTTTTCACCATAGCCCTCCATGGCTTCCAAATATTACTTTGCCAATTCCACAAGAACTGTCTTAGCGAAAGGCTTCTTGAGGGGAAAGCTGTAACTCTGTGAGATGATTTCACAGAACACAAAGAAGTTTCTCAGAAAGCTTCTTTCTCTTTGTTATCGGAGGATAATTCCTTTGGCCCTATAGTCTTCAAAGGGATCCGAAATATCTGTTCTCAGATTCCACAGAAATAAGGCTAGCAAAGAGATCCACGAAATACAGATGTAAGTCTGTGAGATGAATTAACAGAAAACTAAGCAGTTTCTCAGAAAGCTTCTTTCCAGATTTCATCTGAGGATATTTCCTTTTTCACAATAGCCCTCTATGGGCTGCCAAATATCCCTTTGCCAATTCCACAAGAACTGTCTTAGCGAAAGGCTTCTTGAGGGGAAAGCTGTAACTCTGCGAGATGATTTCACAGAACACAAAGAAGTTTCTCAGAAAGCTTCTTTCTCTTTGTTATCGGAGGATATTTCCTTTGGCCCTATAGTCTTCAAAGGGATCCGAAATATCTGTTCTCAGATTCCACAGAAATTAGTCTAGCAAAGAGATCCACGAAATACAGATGTAACTCTGTGAGATGAATTAACAGAACACTAAGCAGTTTCTCAGAAAGCTTCTTTCCAGATTTCATCTGAGGATATTTCCTTTTTCACCATAGCCCTCTATGGGCTTCCAAATATCACTTTGCCAATTCCACAAGAACTGTCTTAGCGAAAGGCTTCTTGAGGGGAAAGCTGTAACTCTGTGAGATGATTTCACAGAACACAAAGAAGTTTCTCAGAAAGCTTCTTTCTCTTTGTTATCGGAGGATATTTCCTTTGGCCCTATAGACTTCAAAGGGATCCGAAATATCTGTTCTCAGATTCCACAGAAATAAGGCTAGCAAAGAGATCCACGAAATACAGATGTAAGTCTGTGAGATGAAGTAACAGAACACTAAGCAGTTTCTCAGAAAGGTTCTTTCCAGATTTCATCTGAGGATATTTCCTTTTTCACCGTAGCCCTCTACGGGCTTCCAAATATCACTTTGCCAATTCCACAAGAACTGTCTTAGCGAAAGGTTTCTTGAGGGGAAAGCTGTAACTCTGTGAGATGATTTCACAGAACACAAAGAAGTTTCTCAGAAAGCTTCTTTCTCTTTGTTATCGGAGGATATTTCCTTTGGCCCTATAGACTTCAAAGGGATCCGAAATATCTGTTCTCATATTCCACAGAAATAAGGCTAGCAAAGAGATCCACGAAATACAGATGTAAGTCTGTGAGATGAAGTAACAGAACACTAAGCAGTTTTTCAGAAAGCTTCTTTCCAGATTTCATCTGAGGATATTTCCTTTTTCACCATAGCCCTCTACGGGCTTCCAAATATCACTTTGCCAATTCCACAAGAACTGTCTTAGCGAAAGGCTTCTTGAGGGGAAAGCTGTAACTCTGTGAGATGATTTCACAGAACACAAAGAAGTTTCTCAGAAAGCTTCTTTCTCTTTGTTATCGGAGGATATTTTCTTTGGCCCTATAGACTTCAAAGGGATCCGAAATATCTGTTCTCAGATTCCACAGAAATAAGGCTAGCAAAGAGATCCACGAAATACAGATGTAAGTCTGTGAGATGAATTAACAGGACACTAAGCAGTTTCTCAGAAAGCTTCTTTCCAGATTTCATCTGAGGATATTTAATTTTTCACCATAGCCCTCTATGGGCTTCCAAATATCACTTTGCCAATTCCACAAGAACTGTCTTAGCGAAAGGCTTCTTGAGGGGAAAGCTGTAACTCTGTGAGATGATTTCACGGAACACAAAGAAGTTTCTCAGAAAGCTTCTTTCTCTTTGTTATCGGAGGATATTTCCTTTGGCCCTATAGTCTTCAAAGGGATCCGAAATATCTGTTCTCAGATTCCACAGAAATAAGGCTAGCAAAGAGATCCACGAAATACAGATGTAACTCTGTGAGATAAATTAACAGAACACTAAGCAGTTTCACAGAAAGCTTCTTTCCAGATTTCATCTGAGGATATTTCCTTTTTCACCATAGCCCTCCATGGCTTCCAAATATATCTTTGCCAATTCCACAAGAACTGTCTGAGCGAAAGGCTTCTTGAGGGGAAAGCTGTAACTCTGTGAGATGATTTCACAGAACACAAAGAAGTTTCTCAGAAAGCTTCTTTCTCTTTGTTATCGGAGGATAATTCCTTTGGCCCTATAGTCTTCAAAGGGATCCGAAATATCTGTTCTCAGATTCCACAGAAATAAGGCTAGCAAAGAGATGCACGAAATACAGATGTAAGTCTGTGAGATGAATTAACAGAAAACTAAGCAGTTTCTCAGAAAGCTTCTTTCCAGATTTCATCTGAGGATATTTCCTTTTTCACCATAGCCCTCTATGGGCTTCCAAATATCCCTTTGCCAATTCCACAAGAACTGTCTTAGCGAAAGGCTTCTTGAGGGGAAAGCTGTAACTCTGTCAGATGATTTCACAGAACACAAAGAAGTTTCTCAGAAAGCTTCTTTCTCGTTGTTATCGGAGGATATTTCCTTTGGCCCTATAGACTTCAAAGGGATCCGAAATATCTGTTCTCAGATTCCACAGAAATAAGGCTAGCAAAGAGATCCACGAAATACAGATGTAACTCTGTGAGATGAATTAACAGAACACTAAGCAGTTTCTCAGAAAACTTCTTTCCAGATTTCATGTGAGGATATTTCCTTTTTCACCATAGCCCTCTATGGGCTTCCAAATATCACTTTGCCAATTCCACAAGAACTGTCTTAGCGAAAGGCTTCTTGAGGGGAAAGCTGTAACTCTGTGAGATGATTTCACAGAACACAAAGAAGTTTCTCAGAAAGCTTCTTTGTCTTTGTTATCGGAGGATCTTTCCTTTGGCCCTATAGTCTTCAAAGGGATCCGAAATATCTGTTCTCAGATTCTACAGAAATAAGGCTAGCAAAGAGATCCACGAAATACAGATGTAACTCTGTGAGATGAATTAACAGGACACTAAGCAGTTTCTCAGAAAGCTTCTTTCCAGATTTCATCTGAGGATATTTCCTTTTTCACCATAGCCCTCTATGGGCTTCCAAATATCACTTTGCCAATTCCACAAGAACTGTCTTAGCAAAAGGCTTCTTGAGGGGAAAGCAGTAACTCTGTGAGATGATTTCACAGAACACAAAGAAGTTTCTCAGAAAGCTTCTTTCTCTTTGTTATCGGAGGATATTTCCTTTGGCCCTATAGTCTTCAAAGGGATCCGAAATATCTGTTCTCAGATTCCACAGAAATAAGGCTAGCAAAGAGATCCACGAAATACAGATGTAACTCTCTGAGATGAATTAACAGGACACTAAGCAGTTTCTCAGAAAGCTTCTTTCCAGATTTCATCTGAGGATATTTCCTTTTTCACCATAGCCCTCTATGGGCTTCCAAATATCAATTTTCCAATTCCACAAGAACTGTCTTAGCGAAAGGCTTCTTGAGGGGAAAGCTGTAACTCTGGGATATGATTTCACAGAACACAAAGAAGTTTCTCAGAAAGCTTCTTTCTCTTTGTTATCGGAGGATATTTCCTTTGGCCCTATAGTCTTCAAAGGGATCCGAAATATCTGTTCTCAGATTCCACAGAAATAAGGCTAGCAAAGAGATCCACGAAATACAGATGTAACTCTGGGAGATGAATTAACAGAACACTAAGCAGTTTCTCAGAAAGCTTCTTTCCAGATTTCATCTGAGGATATTTCCTTTTTCACCATAGCCCTCTATGGGCTTCCAATTATCACTTTGCCAATTCCACAAGAACTGTCTTAGCGAAAGGCTTCTTGAGGGGAAAGCTGTAACTCTGTGAGATGATTTCACAGAACACAAAGAAGTTTCTCAGAAAGCTTCTTTCTCTTTGTTATCGGAGGATATTTCCTTTGGCCCTATAGTCTTCAAAGGGATCCGAAATATCTGGTCTCAGATTCCACAGAAATAAGGCTAGCAAAGAGATCCACGAAATACAGATGTAACTCTGTGAGATGAATTAACAGGACACTAAGCAGTTTCTCAGAAAGCTTCTTTCCAGATTTCATCTGAGGATATTTAATTTTTCACCATAGCCCTCTATGGGCTTCCTAATATCACTTTGCCAATTCCACAAGAACTGTCTTAGCGAAAGGCTTCTTGAGGGGAAAGCTGTAACTCTGTGAGATGATTTCACAGAATACAAAGAAGTTTCTCAGAAAGCTTCTTTCTCTTTGTTATCGGAGGATATTTCCTTTGGCCCTATAGTCTTCAAAGGGATCCGAAATATCTGTTCTCAGATTCCACAGAAATAAGGCTAGCAAAGAGATCCACGAAATACAGATGTAACTCTGTGAGATAAATTAACAGAACACTAAGCAGTTTCACAGAAAGCTTCTTTCCAGATTTCATCTAGGATATTTCCTTTTTCACCGTAGCCCTCCATGGCTTCCAAATATCACTTTGCCAATTCCACAAGAAATGTCTTAGCGAAAGGCTTCATGAGGGGAAAGCTGTAACTCTGTGAGATGATTTCACAGAACACAAAGAAGTTTCTCAGAAAGCTTCTTTCTCTTTGTTATCGGAGGATAATTCCTTTGGCCCTATAGTCTTCAAAGGGATCCGAAATATCTGTTCTCAGATTCCACAGAAATAAGGCTAGCAAAGAGATCCACGAAATACAGATGTAAGTCTGTGAGATGAATTAACAGAAAACTAAGCAGTTTCTCAGAAAGCTTCTTTCCAGATTTCATCTGAGGATATTTCCTTTTTCACCATAGCCCTCTATGGGCTTCCAAATATCCCTTTGCCAATTCCACAAGAACTGTCTTAGCGAAAGGCTTCTTGAGGGGAAAGCTGTAACTCTGTGAGATGATTTCACGGAACACAAAGAAGTTTCTCAGAAAGCTTCTTTCTCTTTGTTATCGGAGGATATTTCCTTTGGCCCTATAGTCTTCAAAGGGATCCGAAATATCTGTTCTCAGATTCCACAGAAATAAGGCTAGCAAAGAGATCCACGAAATACAGATGTAACTCTGTGAGATAAATTAACAGAACACTAAGCAGTTTCACAGAAAGCTTCTTTCCAGATTTCATCTGAGGATATTTCCTTTTTCACCATAGCCCTCCATGGCTTCCAAATATATCTTTGCCAATTCCACAAGAACTGTCTGAGCGAAAGGCTTCTTGAGGGGAAAGCTGTAACTCTGTGAGATGATTTCACAGAACACAAAGAAGTTTCTCAGAAAGCTTCTTTCTCTTTGTTATCGGAGGATAATTCCTTTGGCCCTATAGTCTTCAAAGGGATCCGAAATATCTGTTCTCAGATTCCACAGAAATAAGGCTAGCAAAGAGATGCACGAAATACAGATGTAAGTCTGTGAGATGAATTAACAGAAAACTAAGCAGTTTCTCAGAAAGCTTCTTTCCAGATTTCATCTGAGGATATTTCCTTTTTCACCATAGCCCTCTATGGGCTTCCAAATATCCCTTTGCCAATTCCACAAGAACTGTCTTAGCGAAAGGCTTCTTGAGGGGAAAGCTGTAACTCTGTCAGATGATTTCACAGAACACAAAGAAGTTTCTCAGAAAGCTTCTTTCTCGTTGTTATCGGAGGATATTTCCTTTGGCCCTATAGACTTCAAAGGGATCCGAAATATCTGTTCTCAGATTCCACAGAAATAAGGCTAGCAAAGAGATCCACGAAATACAGATGTAACTCTGTGAGATGAATTAACAGAACACTAAGCAGTTTCTCAGAAAACTTCTTTCCAGATTTCATGTGAGGATATTTCCTTTTTCACCATAGCCCTCTATGGGCTTCCAAATATCACTTTGCCAATTCCACAAGAACTGTCTTAGCGAAAGGCTTCTTGAGGGGAAAGCTGTAACTCTGTGAGATGATTTCACAGAACACAAAGAAGTTTCTCAGAAAGCTTCTTTGTCTTTGTTATCGGAGGATCTTTCCTTTGGCCCTATAGTCTTCAAAGGGATCCGAAATATCTGTTCTCAGATTCTACAGAAATAAGGCTAGCAAAGAGATCCACGAAATACAGATGTAACTCTGTGAGATGAATTAACAGGACACTAAGCAGTTTCTCAGAAAGCTTCTTTCCAGATTTCATCTGAGGATATTTCCTTTTTCACCATAGCCCTCTATGGGCTTCCAAATATCACTTTGCCAATTCCACAAGAACTGTCTTAGCAAAAGGCTTCTTGAGGGGAAAGCAGTAACTCTGTGAGATGATTTCACAGAACACAAAGAAGTTTCTCAGAAAGCTTCTTTCTCTTTGTTATCGGAGGATATTTCCTTTGGCCCTATAGTCTTCAAAGGGATCCGAAATATCTGTTCTCAGATTCCACAGAAATAAGGCTAGCAAAGAGATCCACGAAATACAGATGTAACTCTCTGAGATGAATTAACAGGACACTAAGCAGTTTCTCAGAAAGCTTCTTTCCAGATTTCATCTGAGGATATTTCCTTTTTCACCATAGCCCTCTATGGGCTTCCAAATATCAATTTTCCAATTCCACAAGAACTGTCTTAGCGAAAGGCTTCTTGAGGGGAAAGCTGTAACTCTGGGATATGATTTCACAGAACACAAAGAAGTTTCTCAGAAAGCTTCTTTCTCTTTGTTATCGGAGGATATTTCCTTTGGCCCTATAGTCTTCAAAGGGATCCGAAATATCTGTTCTCAGATTCCACAGAAATAAGGCTAGCAAAGAGATCCACGAAATACAGATGTAACTCTGGGAGATGAATTAACAGAACACTAAGCAGTTTCTCAGAAAGCTTCTTTCCAGATTTCATCTGAGGATATTTCCTTTTTCACCATAGCCCTCTATGGGCTTCCAATTATCACTTTGCCAATTCCACAAGAACTGTCTTAGCGAAAGGCTTCTTGAGGGGAAAGCTGTAACTCTGTGAGATGATTTCACAGAACACAAAGAAGTTTCTCAGAAAGCTTCTTTCTCTTTGTTATCGGAGGATATTTCCTTTGGCCCTATAGTCTTCAAAGGGATCCGAAATATCTGGTCTCAGATTCCACAGAAATAAGGCTAGCAAAGAGATCCACGAAATACAGATGTAACTCTGTGAGATGAATTAACAGGACACTAAGCAGTTTCTCAGAAAGCTTCTTTCCAGATTTCATCTGAGGATATTTAATTTTTCACCATAGCCCTCTATGGGCTTCCTAATATCACTTTGCCAATTCCACAAGAACTGTCTTAGCGAAAGGCTTCTTGAGGGGAAAGCTGTAACTCTGTGAGATGATTTCACAGAATACAAAGAAGTTTCTCAGAAAGCTTCTTTCTCTTTGTTATCGGAGGATATTTCCTTTGGCCCTATAGTCTTCAAAGGGATCCGAAATATCTGTTCTCAGATTCCACAGAAATAAGGCTAGCAAAGAGATCCACGAAATACAGATGTAACTCTGTGAGATAAATTAACAGAACACTAAGCAGTTTCACAGAAAGCTTCTTTCCAGATTTCATCTAGGATATTTCCTTTTTCACCGTAGCCCTCCATGGCTTCCAAATATCACTTTGCCAATTCCACAAGAAATGTCTTAGCGAAAGGCTTCATGAGGGGAAAGCTGTAACTCTGTGAGATGATTTCACAGAACACAAAGAAGTTTCTCAGAAAGCTTCTTTCTCTTTGTTATCGGAGGATAATTCCTTTGGCCCTATAGTCTTCAAAGGGATCCGAAATATCTGTTCTCAGATTCCACAGAAATAAGGCTAGCAAAGAGATCCACGAAATACAGATGTAAGTCTGTGAGATGAATTAACAGAAAACTAAGCAGTTTCTCAGAAAGCTTCTTTCCAGATTTCATCTGAGGATATTTCCTTTTTCACCATAGCCCTCTATGGGCTTCCAAATATCCCTTTGCCAATTCCACAAGAACTGTCTTAGCGAAAGGCTTCTTGAGGGGAAAGCTGTAACTCTGTGAGATGATTTCACAGAACACAAAGAAGTTTCTCAGAAAGCTTCTTTCTCGTTGTTATCGGAGGATATTTCCTTTGGCCCTATAGACTTCAAAGGGATCCGAAATATCTGTTCTCAGATTCCACAGAAATAAGGCTAGCAAAGAGATCCACGAAATACAGATGTAACTCTGTGAGATGAATTAACAGAACACTAAGCCGTTTCACAGAAAGCTTCTTTCCAGATTTCATCTGAGGATATTTCCTTTTTCACCATAGCCCTCTATGGGCTTCCAAATATCACTTTGCCAATTCCACAAGAACTGTCTTAGCGAAAGGCTTCTTGAGGGGAAAGCTGTAACTCTGTGAGATGATTTCACAGAACACAAAGAAGTTTCTCAGAAAGCTTCTTTGTCTTTGTTATCGGAGGATCTTTCCTTTGGCCCTATAGTCTTCAAAGGGATCCGAAATATCTGTTCTCAGATTCCACAGAAATAAGGCTAGCAAAGAGATCCACGAAATACAGATGTAACTCTGTGAGATGAATTAACAGGACACTAAGCAGTTTCTCAGAAAGCTTCTTTCCAGATTTCATCTGAGGATATTTCCTTTTTCACCATAGCCCTCTATGGGCTTCCAAATATCACTTTGCCAATTCCACAAGAACTGTCTTAGCAAAAGGCTTCTTGAGGGGAAAGCAGTAACTCTGTGAGATGATTTCACAGAACACAAAGAAGTTTCTCAGAAAGCTTCTTTCTCTTTGTTATCGGAGGATATTTCCTTTGGCCCTATAGTCTTCAAAGGGATCCGAAATATCTGTTCTCAGATTCCACAGAAATAAGGCTAGCAAAGAGATCCACGAAATACAGATGTAACTCTCTGAGATGAATTAACAGGACACTAAGTAGTTTCTCAGAAAGCTTCTTTCCAGATTTCATCTGAGGATATTTCCTTTTTCAGCATAGCCCTCTATGGGCTTCCAAATATCAATTTTCCAATTCCACAAGAACTGTCTTAGCGAAAGGCTTCTTGAGGGGAAAGCTGTAACTCTGGGATATGATTTCACAGAACACAAAGAAGTTTCTCAGAAAGCTTCTTTCTCTTTGTTATCGGAGGATATTTCCTTTGGCCCTATAGTCTTCAAAGGGATCCGAAATATCTGTTCTCAGATTCCACAGAAATAAGGCTAGCAAAGAGATCCACGAAATACAGATGTAACTCTGGGAGATGAATTAACAGAACACTAAGCAGTTTCTCAGAAAGCTTCTTTCCAGATTTCATCTGAGGATATTTCCTTTTTCACCATAGCCCTCTATGGGCTTCCAATTATCACTTTGCCAATTCCACAAGAACTGTCTTAGCGAAAGGCTTCTTGAGGGGAAAGCTGTAACTCTGTGAGATGATTTCACAGAACACAAAGAAGTTTCTCAGAAAGCTTCTTTCTCTTTGTTATCGGAGGATATTTCCTTTGGCCCTATAGTCTTCAAAGGGATCCGAAATATCTGGTCTCAGATTCCACAGAAATAAGGCTAGCAAAGAGATCCACGAAATACAGATGTAACTCTGTGAGATGAATTAACAGGACACTAAGCAGTTTCTCAGAAAGCTTCTTTCCAGATTTCATCTGAGGATATTTAATTTTTCACCATAGCCCTCTATGGGCTTCCTAATATCACTTTGCCAATTCCACAAGAACTGTCTTAGCGAAAGGCTTCTTGAGGGGAAAGCTGTAACTCTGTGAGATGATTTCACAGAATACAAAGAAGTTTCTCAGAAAGCTTCTTTCTCTTTGTTATCGGAGGATATTTCCTTTGGCCCTATAGTCTTCAAAGGGATCCGAAATATCTGTTCTCAGATTCCACAGAAATAAGGCTAGCAAAGAGATCCACGAAATACAGATGTAACTCTGTGAGATAAATTAACAGAACACTAAGCAGTTTCACAGAAAGCTTCTTTCCAGATTTCATCTAGGATATTTCCTTTTTCACCGTAGCCCTCCATGGCTTCCAAATATCACTTTGCCAATTCCACAAGAAATGTCTTAGCGAAAGGCTTCATGAGGGGAAAGCTGTAACTCTGTGAGATGATTTCACAGAACACAAAGAAGTTTCTCAGAAAGCTTCTTTCTCTTTGTTATCGGAGGATAATTCCTTTGGCCCTATAGTCTTCAAAGGGATCCGAAATATCTGTTCTCAGATTCCACAGAAATAAGGCTAGCAAAGAGATCCACGAAATACAGATGTAAGTCTGTGAGATGAATTAACAGAAAACTAAGCAGTTTCTCAGAAAGCTTCTTTCCAGATTTCATCTGAGGATATTTCCTTTTTCACCATAGCCCTCTATGGGCTTCCAAATATCCCTTTGCCAATTCCACAAGAACTGTCTTAGCGAAAGGCTTCTTGAGGGGAAAGCTGTAACTCTGTGAGATGATTTCACAGAACACAAAGAAGTTTCTCAGAAAGCTTCTTTCTCGTTGTTATCGGAGGATATTTCCTTTGGCCCTATAGACTTCAAAGGGATCCGAAATATCTGTTCTCAGATTCCACAGAAATAAGGCTAGCAAAGAGATCCACGAAATACAGATGTAACTCTGTGAGATGAATTAACAGAACACTAAGCCGTTTCACAGAAAGCTTCTTTCCAGATTTCATCTGAGGATATTTCCTTTTTCACCATAGCCCTCTATGGGCTTCCAAATATCACTTTGCCAATTCCACAAGAACTGTCTTAGCGAAAGGCTTCTTGAGGGGAAAGCTGTAACTCTGTGAGATGATTTCACAGAAGACAAAGAAGTTTCTCAGAAAGCTTCTTTCTCTTTGTTATCGGAGGATATTTCCTTTGGCCCTATAGTCTTCAAAGGGATCCGAAATATCTGTTCTCAGATTCCACAGAAATAAGGCTAGCAAAGAGATCCACGAAATACAGATGTAACTCTGTGAGATGAATTAACAGAACACTAAGCAGTTTCTCAGAAAACTTCTTTCCAGATTTCATGTGAGGATATTTCCTTTTTCACCATAGCCCTCTATGGGCTTCCAAATATCACTTTGCCAATTCCACAAGAACTGTCTTAGCGAAAGGCTTCTTGAGGGGAAAGCTGTAACTCTGTGAGATGATTTCACAGAACACAAAGAAGTTTCTCAGAAAGCTTCTTTGTCTTTGTTATCGGAGGATCTTTCCTTTGGCCCTATAGTCTTCAAAGGGATCCGAAATATCTGTTCTCAGATTCCACAGAAATAAGGCTAGCAAAGAGATCCACGAAATACAGATGTAACTCTGTGAGATGAATTAACAGGACACTAAGCAGTTTCTCAGAAAGCTTCTTTCCAGATTTCATCTGAGGATATTTCCTTTTTCACCATAGCCCTCTATGGGCTTCCAAATATCACTTTGCCAATTCCACCAGAACTGTCTTAGCAAAAGGCTTCTTGAGGGGAAAGCAGTAACTCTGTGAGATGATTTCACAGAACACAAAGAAGTTTCTCAGAAAGCTTCTTTCTCTTTGTTATCGGAGGATATTTCCTTTGGCCCTATAGTCTTCAAAGGGATCCGAAATATCTGTTCTCAGATTCCACAGAAATAAGGCTAGCAAAGAGATCCACGAAATACAGATGTAACTCTCTGAGATGAATTAACAGGACACTAAGCAGTTTCTCAGAAAGCTTCTTTCCAGATTTCATCTGAGGATATTTCCTTTTTCACCATAGCCCTCTATGGGCTTCCAAATATCAATTTTCCAATTCCACAAGAACTGTCTTAGCGAAAGGCTTCTTGAGGGGAAAGCTGTAACTCTGGGATATGATTTCACAGAACACAAAGAAGTTTCTCAGAAAGCTTCTTTCTCTTTGTTATCGGAGGATATTTCCTTTGGCCCTATAGTCTTCAAAGGGATCCGAAATATCTGTTCTCAGATTCCACAGAAATAAGGCTAGCAAAGAGATCCACGAAATACAGATGTAACTCTGTGAGATGAATTAACAGAACACTAAGCAGTTTCTCAGAAAGCTTCTTTCCAGATTTCATCTGAGGATATTTCCTTTTTCACCATAGCCCTCTATGGGCTTCCAATTATCACTTTGCCAATTCCACAAGAACTGTCTTAGCGAAAGGCTTCTTGAGGGGAAAGCTGTAACTCTGTGAGATGATTTCACAGAACACAAAGAAGTTTCTCAGAAAGCTTCTTTCTCTTTGTTATCGGAGGATATTTCCTTTGGCCCTATAGTCTTCAAAGGGATCCGAAATATCTGGTCTCAGATTCCACAGAAATAAGTCTAGCAAAGAGATCCACGAAATACAGATGTAAGTCTGTGAGATGAATTAACAGAACACTAAGCAGTTTCTCAGGAAGCTTCTTTCCAGATTTCATCTGAGGATATTTCCTTTTTCACCATAGCCCTCTATGGGCTTCCAAATATCACTTTGCCAAATCCACAAGAACTGTCTTAGCGAAAGGCTTCTTGAGGGGAAAGCTGTAACTCTGTGAGATGATTTCACAGAACACAAAGAAGTTTCTCAGAAAGCTTCTTTGTCTTTGTTATCGGAGGATATTTCCTTTGGCCCTATAGTCTTCAAAGAGATCCGAAATATCTGTTCTCAGATTCCACAGAAATAAGGCTAGCAAAGAGATCCATGAAATACAGGTGTAACTCTGTGAGATGAATTAACAGAACACTAAGCAGTTTCTCAGAAAGCTTCTTTCCAGATTTCATCTGAGGATATTTCCTTTTTCACCGTAGCCCTCTACGGGCTTCCAAATATCACTTTGCCAATTCCACAAGAACTGTCTTAGCGAAAGGCTTCTTGCGGGGAAAGCTGTAACTCTGTGAGATGATTTCACAGAACACAAAGAAGTTTCTCAGAAAGCTTCTTTCTCTTTGTTATCGGAGGATATTTCCTTTGGCCCTATAGACTTCAAAGGGATCCGAAATATCTGTTCTCAGATTCCACAGAAATAAGGCTAGCAAAGAGATCCATGAAATACAGATGTAACTCTGTGAGATGAATTAACAGGACACTAAGCAGTTTCTCAGAAAGCTTCTTTCCAGATTTCATCTGAGGATATTTCCTTTTTCACCATAGCCCTCTATGGGCTTCCAAATATCACTTTGCCAATTCCACAAGAACTGTCTTAGCGAAAGGCTTCTTGAGGGGAAAGCTGTAACTCTGTGAGATGATTTCACAGAACACAAAGAAGTTTCTCAGAAAGCTTCTTTCTCTTTGTTATCGGAGGATATTTCCTTTGGCCCCATAGACTTCAAAGGGATCCGAAATATCTGTTCTCAGATTCCACAGAAATAAGGCTAGCAAAGAGATCCACGAAATACAGAGGTAACTCTGTGAGATGAATTAACAGAACACTAAGCAGTTTCTCAGAAAGCTTCTTTCCAGATTTCATCTGAGGATATTTCCTTTTTCACCATAGCCCTCTATGGGCTTCCAAATATCACTTTGCCAATTCCACAAGAACTGTCTTAGCGAAAGGCTTCTTGAGGGGAAAGCTGTAACTCTGTGAGATGAATTAACAGGACACTAAGCAGTTTCTCAGAAAGCTTCTTTCCAGATTTCATCTGAGGATATTTCCTTTTTCACCATAGCCCTCTATGGCTTCCAAATATCACTTTGCCAATTCCACAAGAACTGTCTTAGCGAAAGGCTTCTTGAGGGGAAAGCTGTAACTCTGTGAGATGATTTCAAAGAACACAAAGAAGTTTCTCAGAAAGCTTCTTTCTCTTTGTTATCGGAGGATATTTCCTTTGGCCCTATAGTCTTCAAAGGGATCCGAAATATCTGTTCTCAGATTCCACAGAAATAAGGCTAGCAAAGAGATCCACGAAATACAGATGTAACTCTGTGAGATGAATTAACAGAACACTAAGCAGTTTCACAGAAAGCTTCTTTCCAGATTTCTTCTGAGGATATTTCCTTTTTCACCATAGCCCTCTATGGCTTCCAAATATAACTTTGCCAATTCCACAAGAACTGTCTTAGCTAAAGGTTACTTGAGGGGAACGCTGTAACTCTGTGAGATGATTTCACAGAACACAAAGAAGTTTCTCAGAAAGCTTCTTTCTCTTTGTTATCGGAGGATATTTTCTTTGGCCCTATAGTCTTCAAAGGGATCCGAAATAGCTGTTCTCAGATTCCAGAGAAATAAGGCTAGCAAAGAGATCCACGAAATACAGATGTAACTCTCTGAGATGAATTAACAGGACACTAAGCAGTTTCTAAGAAAGCTTCTTTCCAGATTTCATCTGAGGATATTTCCTTTTTCACTATAGCCCTCTAAGGGCTTCCAAATATCACTTTGCCTATTCCACAAGAACTGTCTTAGCGAAAGGCTTATTGAGGGGAAAGCTGTAACTCTGTGAGATGATTTCACAGAACACAAAGAAGTTTCTCAGAAAGCTTCTTTCTCTTTGTTATGGGAGGATATTTCCTTTGGCCCTATAGTCTTCAAAGGGATGCGAAATATCTGTTCTCAGATTCCACAGAAATAAGGCTAGCAAAGAGATCCACGAAATACAGATGTAACTCTGTGAGATGAATTAACAGGACACTAAGCAGTTTCTCAGAAAGCTTCTTTCCAGATTTCATCTGAGGATATTTCCTTTTTCACCATAGCCCTCTATGGGCTTCCAAATATCACTTTGCCAATTCCACAAGAACTGTCTTAGCGAAAGGCTTCTTGAGGGGAAAGCTGTAACTCTGTGAGATGATTTCCCAGAACACAAAGAAGTTTCTCAGAAAGCTTCTTTCTCTTTGTTATCGGAGGATATTTCCTTTGGCCCTATAGTCTTCAAAGGGATCCGAAATATCTGTTCTCAGATTCCACAGAAATAAGGCTAGCAAAAAGATCCACGAAATACAGATGTAACTCTGTGAGATGAATTAACAGGACACTAAGCAGTTTCTCAGAAAGCTTCTTTCCAGATTTCATCTGAGGATATTTCCTTTTACACCATAGCCCTCTAGGGGCTTCCAAATATCACTTTGCCAATTCCAAAAGAACTGTCTTAGCCAAAGGCTTCTTGAGGGTAAAGCTGTAACTCTGTGAGATGATTTCACAGAACACAAAGAAGTTTCTCAGAAAGCTTCTTTCTCTTTGTTATCGGAGGATATTTCCTTTGGCCCTATATTCTTCAAAGGGATCCGAAATATCTGTTCTCAGATTTAACAGAAATAAGGCTAGCAAAGAGATCCACGAAATACAGATGTAACTCTGTGAGATGAATTAACAGAACACTAAGCAGTTTCACAGAAAGCTTCTTTCCAGATTTCATCTGAGGATATTTCCTTTTTCACCATAGCCCTCTATGGGCTTCCAAATATCACTTTGCCAATTCCACAAGAACTGTCTTAGCGAAAGGCTTCTTGAGGGGAAAGCTGTAACTCTGTGAGATGATTTCACAGAACACAAAGAAGTTTCTCAGAAAGCTTCTTTCTCTTTGTTATCGGAGGATATTTCCTTTGGCCCTATAGACTTCAAAGGGATCCGAAATATCTGTTCTCAGATTCCACAGAAATAAGGCTAGCAAAGAGATCCACGAAATACAGATGTAACTCTGTGAGATGAATTAACAGGACACTAAGCAGTTTCTCAGAAAGCTTCTTTCCAGATTTCATCTGAGGATATTTCCTTTTTCACCATAGCCCTCTATGGCTTCCAAATATCACTTTGCCAATTCCACAAGAACTGTCTTAGCGAAAGGCTTCTTGAGGGGAAAGCTGTAACTCTGTGAGATGATTTCGCAGAACACAAAGAAGTTTCTCAGAAAGCTTCTTTCTCTTTGTTATCGGAGGATATTTCCTTTGGCCCTATAGTCTTCAAAGGGATCCGAAATATCTGTTCTCAGATTCCACAGAAATAAGGCTAGCAAAAAGATCCACGAAATACAGATGTAACTCTGTGAGATGAATTAACAGAACACTAAGCAGTTTCTAGGAAAGCTTCTTTCCAGATTTCATCTGAGGATATTTCCTTTTCACCATAGCCCTCTAAGGCTTCCAAATATAACTTTGCCAATTCCACAAGAACTGTCTTAGAGAAAGGCTACTTGAGGGGAACGCTGTAACTCTGTGAGATGATTTCACAGAACACAAAGAAGTTTCTCAGAAAGCTTCTTTGTCTTTGTTATCGGAGGATATTTCCTTTGGCCCTATATTCTTCAAAGGGATCCGAAATATCTGTTCTCAGATTCCACAGAAATAAGGCTAGCAAAGAGATCCACGAAATACAGATGTAAGTCTGTGAGATGAATTAACAGGACACTAAGCAGTTTCTCAGAAAGCTTCTTTCCAGATTTCATCTGAGGATATTTCCTTTTTCACCATAGCCTTCTATGGGCTTCCAAATATCACTTTGCCAATTCCACAAGAACTGTCTTAGCGAAAGGCTTCTTGAGGGGAAAGCTGTAACTCTGTGAGATGATTTCACAGAACACAAAGAAGTTTCTCAGAAAGCTTCTTTCTCTTTGTTATCGGAGGATATTTCCTTTGGCCCTATAGTCTTCAAAGGGATCCGAAATATCTGTTCTCAGATTCCACAGAAATAAGGCTAGCAAAGAGATCCACGAAATACAGATATAACTCTGTGAGATGAATTAACAGAACACTAAGCAGTTTCTCAGAAAGCTTCTTTCCAGATTTCATCTGAGGATATTTCCTTTTTCACCATAGCCCTCTACGGGCTTCCAAATATCACTTTGCCAATTCCACAAGAACTGTCTTAGCGAAAGGCTTCTTGAGGGGAAAGCTGTAACTCTGTGAGATGATTTCACAGAACACAAAGAAGTTTCTCAGAAAGCTTCTTTCTCTTTGTTATGGGAGGATATTTCCTTTGGCCCTATAGTCTTCAAAGGGATCCGAAATATCTGTTCTCAGATTCCACAGAAGTAAGGCTAGCAAAGAGATCCACGAAATACAGATGTAACTCTGTGAGATGAATTAACAGGACACTAAGCAGTTTCTCAGAAAGCTTCTTTCCAGATTTCATCTGAGGATATTTAATTTTTCACCATAGCCCTCTATGGGCTTCCAAATATCACTTTGCCAATTCCACAAGAACTGTCTTAGCGAAAGGCTTCTTGAGGGTAAAGCTGTAACTCTGTGAGATGATTTCACAGAACACAAAGAAGTTTCTCAGAAAGCTTCTTTCTCTTTGTTATCGGAGGATATTTCCTTTGGCCCTATAGTCTTCAAAGGGATCCGAAATATCTGTTCTCAGATTCCACAGAAATAAGGCTAGCAAAGAGATCCACGAAATACAGATGTAACTCTGTGAGATGAATTAACAGGACACTAAGTAGTTTCACAGAAAGCTTCTTTCCATTTTTCATCTGAGGATATTTCCTTTTTCACCATAGCCCTCTATGGGCTTCCAAATATCACTTTGCCAATTCCACAAGAACTGTCTTAGCGAAAGGCTTCTTGAGGGGAAAGCTGTAACTCTGTGAGATGATTTCAAAGAACACAAAGAAGTTTCTCAGAAAGCTTCCTTGTCTTTGTTATCGGAGGATATTTCCTTTGGCCCTATAGTCTTCAAAGGGATCCGAAATATCTGTTCTCAGATTCCACAGAAATAAGGCTAGCAAAGAGATCCACGAAATACAGATGTAACTCTGTGAGATGAATTAACAGAACACTAAGCAGTTTCTCAGAAAGCTTCTTTCCAGATTTCATCTGAGGATATTTCCTTTTTCACCATAGCCCTCTATGGGCTTCCTAATATCACTTTCCCAATTCCACAAGAACTGTCTTAGTGAAAGGCTTCTTGAGGGGAAAGCTGTAACTCTGTGAGATGATTTCACAGAACACAAAGAAGTTTCTCAGAAAGCTTCTTTGTCTTTCTTATCGGAGGATATTTCCTTTGGCCCTATAGTCTTCAAAGGGATCCGAAATATCTGTTCTCAGATTCCACAGAAATAAGGCTAGCAAAGAGATCCACGAAATACAGATGTAACTCTGTGAGATGAATTAAGAGAACACTAAGCAGTTTCTCAGAAAGCTTCTTTCCAGATTTCATCTGAGGATATTTCCTTTTTCACCATAGCCTTCTATGGGCTTCCAAATATCACTTTGCCAGTTCCACAAGAACTGTCTTAGCGAAAGGCTTCTTGAGAGGAAAGCTGTAACTCTGTGAGATGATTTCACAGAACACAAAGAAGTTTCTCAGAAAGCTTCTTTCTCTTTGTTATCAGAGGATATTTCCTTTGGCCCTATAGTCTTCAAAGGGATCCGAAATATCTGTTCTCAGATTCTACAGAAATAAGGTTAGCAAAGAGATCCACGAAATAGAGATGTAAGTCTGTGAGATGAATTAACAGAACAGTAAGCAGTTTCTCAGAAAGCTTCTTTCCAGATTTCATCTGAGGATATTTCCTTTTTCACCATAGACCACTATGGGCTTCCAAATATCACTTTGCCAATTCCACAAGAACTGTCTTAGCGAAAGGCTTCTTGAGGGGAAAGCTGTAACTCTGTGAGATGATTTCACAGAACACAAAGAAGTTTCTCAGAAAGCTTCTTTCTCTTTGTTATCGGAGGATATTTCCTTTGGCCCTATAGTCTTCAAAGGGATCCGAAATATCTGTTCTCAGATTCCACAGAAATAAGGCTAGCAAAGAGATCCACGAAATACAGATGTAACTCTCTGAGATGAATTAACAGAACACTAAGCAGTTTCACAGAAAGCTTTTTTCCAGATTTCATCTGAGGATATTTCCTTTTTCACCATAGCCCTCTATGGGCTTCCAAATATCACTTTTCCAATTCCACAAGAACTGTCTTAGCGAAAGGCTTCTTGAGGGGAAAGCTGTAACTCTGTGAGATGATTTCACAGAACACAAAGAAGTTTCTCAGAAAGCTTCTTTCTCTTTGTTATCGGAGGATATTTCCTTTGGCCCTATAGTCTTCAAAGGGATCCGAAATATCTGTTCTCAGATTCCACAGAAATAAGGCTAGCAAAGAGATCCACGAAATACAGATGTAACTCTGTGAGATGAATTAACAGAACACTAAGCAGTTTCTCAGAAAGCTTCTTTCCAGATTTCATATGAGGATATTTCCTTTTTCACCATAGCCTTCTATGGGCTTCCAAATATCACTTTGCCAATTCCACAAGAACTGTCTTAGCGAAAGGCTTCTTGAGGGGAAAGCTGTAACTCTGTGAGATGATTTCACAGAACACAAAGAAGTTTCTCAGAAAGCTTCTTTCTCTTTGTTATCGGAGGATATTTCCTTTGGCCCTATAGTCTTCAAAGGGATCCGAAATATCTGTTCTCAGATTCCACAGAAATAAGGTTAGCAAAGAGATCCACGAAATACAGATGTAAGTCTGTGAGATGAATTAACAGAACACTAAGCAGTTTCTCAGAAAGCTTCTTTCCAGATTTCATCTGAGGATATTTCCTTTTTCACCATAGCCCACTATGGGCTTCCAAATATCACTTTGCCAATTCCACAAGAACTGTCTTAGCGAAAGGCTTCTTGAGGGGAAAGCTGTAACTCTGTGAGATGATTTCACAGAACACAAAGAAGTTTCTCAGAAAGCTTCTTTCTCTTTGCTATCGGAGGATATTTCCTTTGGCCCTATAGTCTTCAAAGGGATCCGAAATATCTGTTCTCAGATTCCACAGAAATAAGGCTAGCAAAGAGATCCACGAAATACAGATGTAACTCTCTGAGATGAATTAACAGAACACTAAGCAGTTTCACAGAAAGCTTCTTTCCAGATTTCATCTGAGGATATTTCCTTTTTCACCATAGCCCTCTATGGGGTTCCAAATATCACTTTCCCAATTCCACAAGAACTGTCTTAGCGAAAGGCTTCTTGAGGGGAAAGCTGTAACTCTGTGAGATGATTTCACAGAACACAAAGAAGTTTCTCAGAAAGCTTCTTTCTCTTTGTTATCGGAGGATATTTCCTTTGGCCCTATAGTCTTCAAAGGGATCCGAAATATCTGTTCTCAGATTCCACAGAAATAAGGCTAGCAAAGAGATCCACGAAATACAGAAGTAACTGTGTGAGATGAATTAACAGAACAATAAGCAGTTTCTCAGAAAGCTTCTTTCCAGATTTCATCTGAGGATATTTCCTTTTTCACCATAGCCTTCTATGGGCTTCCAAATATCACTTTGCCAATTCCACAAGAACTGTCTTAGCGAAAGGCTTCTTGAGGGGAAAGCTGTAACTCTGTGAGATGATTTCACAGAACACAAAGAAGTTCCTCAGAAAGCTTCTTTGTCTTTGTTATCGGAGGATATTTCCTTTGGCCCTATAGTCTTCAAAGGGATCCGAAATATCTGTTCTCAGATTCCACAGAAATAAGGCTAGCAAAGAGATATACGAAATACAGATGTAAGTCTGTGAGATGAATTAACAGAACACTAAGCAGTTTCTCAGAAAGCTTCTTTCCAGATTTCATCTGAGGATATTTCCTTTTTCACCATAGCCCTCTATGGGCTTCCAAATATCACTTTGCCAATTCCACAAGAACTGTCTTAGCGAAAGGCTTCTTGAGGGGAAAGATGTAACTCTGTGAGATGATTTCACAGAACACAAAGAAGTTTCTCAGAAAGCTTCTTTCTCTTTGTTATCGGAGGATATTTCCTTTGGCCCTATAGACTTCAAAGGGATCCGAAATATCTGTTCTCAGATTCCAGAGAAATAAGGCTAGCAAAGAAATCCACGAAATACAGATATAAGTCTGTGAGATGAATTAACAGAACACTAAGCAGTTTCTCAGAAAGCTTCTTTCCAGATTTCATCTGAGGATATTTCCTTTTTCACCATAGCCCTCTATGGGCTTCCAAATATCACTTTGCCAATTCCACAAGAACTGTCTTAGCGAAAGGCTTCTTGAGGGGAAAGCTGTAACTCTGTGAGATGATTTCACAGAACACAAAGAAGTTTCTCAGAAAGCTTCTTTCTCTTTGTTATCGGAGGATATTTCCTTTGGCCCTATAGTCTTCAAAGGGATCCGAAATATCTGTTCTCAGATTCTACAGAAATAAGGTTAGCAAAGAGATCCACGAAATAGAGATGTAAGTCTGTGAGATGAATTAACAGAACACTAAGCAGTTTCTCAGAAAGCTTCTTTCCAGATTTCATCTGAGGATATTTCCTTTTTCACCATAGACCACTATGGGCTTCCAAATATCACTTTGCCAATTCCACAAGAACTGTCTTAGCGAAAGGCTTCTTGAGGGGAAAGCTGTAACTCTGTGAGATGATTTCACAGAACACAAAGAAGTTTCTCAGAAAGCTTCTTTCTCTTTGTTATCGGAGGATATTTCCTTTGGCCCTATAGTCTTCAAAGGGATCCGAAATATCTGTTCTCAGATTCCACAGAAATAAGGCTAGCAAAGAGATCCACGAAATACAGATGTAACTCTCTGAGATGAATTAACAGAACACTAAGCAGTTTCACAGAAAGCTTTTTTCCAGATTTCATCTGAGGATATTTCCTTTTTCACCATAGCCCTCTATGGGCTTCCAAATATCACTTTTCCAATTCCACAAGAACTGTCTTAGCGAAAGGCTTCTTGAGGGGAAAGCTGTAACTCTGTGAGATGATTTCACAGAACACAAAGAAGTTTCTCAGAAAGCTTCTTTCTCTTTGTTATCGGAGGATATTTCCTTTGGCCCTATAGTCTTCAAAGGGATCCGAAATATCTGTTCTCAGATTCCACAGAAATAAGGCTAGCAAAGAGATCCACGAAATACAGATGTAACTCTGTGAGATGAATTAACAGAACACTAAGCAGTTTCTCAGAAAGCTTCTTTCCAGATTTCATCTGAGGATATTTCCTTTTTCACCATAGCCTTCTATGGGCTTCCAAATATCACTTTGCCAATTCCACAAGAACTGTCTTAGCGAAAGGCTTCTTGAGGGGAAAGCTGTAACTCTGTGAGATGATTTCACAGAACACAAAGAAGTTTCTCAGAAAGCTTCTTTCTCTTTGTTATCGGAGGATATTTCCTTTGGCCCTATAGTCTTCAAAGGGATCCGAAATATCTGTTCTCAGATTCCACAGAAATAAGGTTAGCAAAGAGATCCACGAAATACAGATGTAAGTCTGTGAGATGAATTAACAGAACACTAAGCAGTTTCTCAGAAAGCTTCTTTCCAGATTTCATCTGAGGATATTTCCTTTTTCACCATAGCCCACTATGGGCTTCCAAATATCACTTTGCCAATTCCACAAGAACTGTCTTAGCGAAAGGCTTCTTGAGGGGAAAGCTGTAACTCTGTGAGATGATTTCACAGAACACAAAGAAGTTTCTGAGAAAGCTTCTTTCTCTTTGCTATCGGAGGATATTTCCTTTGGCCCTATAGTCTTCAAAGGGATCCGAAATATCTGTTCTCAGATTCCACAGAAATAAGGCTAGCAAAGAGATCCACGAAATACAGAAGTAACTGTGTGAGATGAATTAACAGAACAATAAGCAGTTTCTCAGAAAGCTTCTTTCCAGATTTCATCTGAGGATATTTCCTTTTTCACCATAGCCTTCTATGGGCTTCCAAATATCACTTTGCCAATTCCACAAGAACTGTCTTAGCGAAAGGCTTCTTGAGGGGAAAGCTGTAACTCTGTGAGATGATTTCACAGAACACAAAGAAGTTCCTCAGAAAGCTTCTTTGTCTTTGTTATCGGAGGATATTTCCTTTGGCCCTATAGTCTTCAAAGGGATCCGAAATATCTGTTCTCAGATTCCACAGAAATAAGGCTAGCAAAGAGATATACGAAATACAGATGTAAGTCTGTGAGATGAATTAACAGAACACTAAGCAGTTTCTCAGAAAGCTTCTTTCCAGATTTCATCTGAGGATATTTCCTTTTTCACCATAGCCCTCTATGGGCTTCCAAATATCACTTTGCCAATTCCACAAGAACTGTCTTAGCGAAAGGCTTCTTGAGGGGAAAGATGTAACTCTGTGAGATGATTTCACAGAACACAAAGAAGTTTCTCAGAAAGCTTCTTTCTCTTTGTTATCGGAGGATATTTCCTTTGGCCCTATAGACTTCAAAGGGATCCGAAATATCTGTTCTCAGATTCCAGAGAAATAAGGCTAGCAAAGAAATCCACGAAATACAGATATAAGTCTGTGAGATGAATTAACAGAACACTAAGCAGTTTCTCAGAAAGCTTCTTTCCAGATTTCATCTGAGGATATTTCCTTTTTCACCATAGCCCTCTATGGGCTTCCAAATATCACTTTGCCAATTCCACAAGAACTGTCTTAGCGAAAGGCTTCTTGAGGGGAAAGCTGTAACTCTGTGAGATGATTTCACAGAACACAAAGAAGTTTCTCAGAAAGCTTCTTTCTCTTTGTTATCGGAGGATATTTCCTTTGGCCCTATAGTCTTCAAAGGGATCCGAAATATCTGTTCTCAGATTCTACAGAAATAAGGTTAGCAAAGAGATCCACGAAATAGAGATGTAAGTCTGTGAGATGAATTAACAGAACACTAAGCAGTTTCTCAGAAAGCTTCTTTCCAGATTTCATCTGAGGATATTTCCTTTTTCACCATAGACCACTATGGGCTTCCAAATATCACTTTGCCAATTCCACAAGAACTGTCTTAGCGAAAGGCTTCTTGAGGGGAAAGCTGTAACTCTGTGAGATGATTTCACAGAACACAAAGAAGTTTCTCAGAAAGCTTCTTTCTCTTTGTTATCGGAGGATATTTCCTTTGGCCCTATAGTCTTCAAAGGGATCCGAAATATCTGTTCTCAGATTCCACAGAAATAAGGCTAGCAAAGAGATCCACGAAATACAGATGTAACTCTCTGAGATGAATTAACAGAACACTAAGCAGTTTCACAGAAAGCTTTTTTCCAGATTTCATCTGAGGATATTTCCTTTTTCACCATAGCCCTCTATGGGCTTCCAAATATCACTTTGCCAATTCCACAAGAACTGTCTTAGCGAAAGGCTTCTTGAGGGGAAAGCTGTAACTCTGTGAGATGATTTCACAGAACACAAAGAAGTTTCTCAGAAAGCTTCTTTCTCTTTGTTATCGGAGGATATTTCCTTTGGCCCTATAGTCTTCAAAGGGATCCGAAATATCTGTTCTCAGATTCCACAGAAATAAGGCTAGCAAAGAGATCCACGAAATACAGATGTAACTCTGTGAGATGAATTAACAGAACACTAAGCAGTTTCTCAGAAAGCTTCTTTCCAGATTTCATCTGAGGATATTTCCTTTTTCACCATAGCCTTCTATGGGCTTCCAAATATCACTTTGCCAATTCCACAAGAACTGTCTTAGCGAAAGGCTTCTTGAGGGGAAAGCTGTAACTCTGTGAGATGATTTCACAGAACACAAAGAAGTTTCTCAGAAAGCTTCTTTCTCTTTGTTATCGGAGGATATTTCCTTTGGCCCTATAGTCTTCAAAGGGATCCGAAATATCTGTTCTCAGATTCCACAGAAATAAGGTTAGCAAAGAGATCCACGAAATACAGATGTAAGTCTGTGAGATGAATTAACAGAACACTAAGCAGTTTCTCAGAAAGCTTCTTTCCAGATTTCATCTGAGGATATTTCCTTTTTCACCATAGCCCACTATGGGCTTCCAAATATCACTTTGCCAATTCCACAAGAACTGTCTTAGCGAAAGGCTTCTTGAGGGGAAAGCTGTAACTCTGTGAGATGATTTCACAGAACACAAAGAAGTTTCTGAGAAAGCTTCTTTCTCTTTGCTATCGGAGGATATTTCCTTTGGCCCTATAGTCTTCAAAGGGATCCGAAATATCTGTTCTCAGATTCCACAGAAATAAGGCTAGCAAAGAGATCCACGAAATACAGATGTAACTCTCTGAGATGAATTAACAGAACACTAAGCAGTTTCACAGAAAGCTTCTTTCCAGATTTCATCTGAGGATATTTCCTTTTTCACCATAGCCCTCTATGGGGTTCCAAATATCACTTTCCCAATTCCACAAGAACTGTCTTAGCGAAAGGCTTCTTGAGGGGAAAGCTGTAACTCTGTGAGATGATTTCACAGAACACAAAGAAGTTTCTCAGAAAGCTTCTTTCTCTTTGTTATCGGAGGATATTTCCTTTGGCCCTATAGTCTTCAAAGGGATCCGAAATATCTGTTCTCAGATTCCACAGAAATAAGGCTAGCAAAGAGATCCACGAAATACAGAAGTAACTGTGTGAGATGAATTAACAGAACAATAAGCAGTTTCTCAGAAAGCTTCTTTCCAGATTTCATCTGAGGATATTTCCTTTTTCACCATAGCCTTCTATGGGCTTCCAAATATCACTTTGCCAATTCCACAAGAACTGTCTTAGCGAAAGGCTTCTTGAGGGGAAAGCTGTAACTCTGTGAGATGATTTCACAGAACACAAAGAAGTTCCTCAGAAAGCTTCTTTGTCTTTGTTATCGGAGGATATTTCCTTTGGCCCTATAGTCTTCAAAGGGATCCGAAATATCTGTTCTCAGATTCCACAGAAATAAGGCTAGCAAAGAGATATACGAAATACAGATGTAAGTCTGTGAGATGAATTAACAGAACACTAAGCAGTTTCTCAGAAAGCTTCTTTCCAGATTTCATCTGAGGATATTTCCTTTTTCACCATAGCCCTCTATGGGCTTCCAAATATCACTTTGCCAATTCCACAAGAACTGTCTTAGCGAAAGGCTTCTTGAGGGGAAAGATGTAACTCTGTGAGATGATTTCACAGAACACAAAGAAGTTTCTCAGAAAGCTTCTTTCTCTTTGTTATCGGAGGATATTTCCTTTGGCCCTATAGACTTCAAAGGGATCCGAAATATCTGTTCTCAGATTCCAGAGAAATAAGGCTAGCAAAGAAATCCACGAAATACAGATATAAGTCTGTGAGATGAATTAACAGAACACTAAGCAGTTTCTCAGAAAGCTTCTTTCCAGATTTCATCTGAGGATATTTCCTTTTTCACCATAGCCCTCTATGGGCTTCCAAATATCACTTTCCCAATTCCACAAGAACTGTCTTAGCGAAAGGCTTCTTGAGGGGAAAGCTGTAACTCTGTGAGATTATTTCACAGAATACAAAGAAGTTTCTCAGAAAGCTTCTTTGTCTTTGTTATCGGAGGATATTTCCTTTGGCCCTATAGTCTTCAAAGGGATCCGAAATATCTGTTCTCAGATTCCACAGAAATAAGGCTAGCAAAGAGATCCACGAAATACAGATGTAACTCTGTGAGATGAATTAACAGAACACTAAGCAGTTTCTCAGAAAGCTTCTTTCCAGATTTCATCTGAGGATATTTCCTTTTTCACCATAGCCCTCTATGGGCTTCCAAATATCACTTTGCCAATTCCACAAGAACTGTCTTAGCGAAAGGCTTCTTGAGGGGAAAGCTGTAACTCTGTGAGATGATTTCACAGAACACAAAGAAGTTTCTCAGAAAGCTTCTTTCTCTTTGTTATCGGAGGATATTTCCTTTGGCCCTATAGACTTCAAAGGGATCCGAAATATCTGTTCTCAGATTCCACAGAAATAAGGCTAGCAAAGAGATCCACGAAATACAGATGTAACTCTGTGAGATGCATTAACAGGACACTAAGCAGTTTCTCAGAAAGCTTCTTTCCAGATTTCATCTGAGGATATTTAATTTTTCACCTTAGCCCTCTATGGGCTTCCAAATATCCCTTTGCCTATTCCACAAGAACTGTCTTAGCGAAAGGCTTCTTGAGGGGAAAGCTGTAACTCTGTGAGATGATTTCACAGAACACAAAGAAGTTTCTCAGAAAGTTTCTTTGTCTTTGTTATCTCAGGATATTTCCTTTGGCCCTATAGTCTTCAAAGGGAAACGAAATATCTGTTCTCAGATTCCACAGAAATAAGGCTAGCAAAGAGATCCACGAAATACAGAAGTAACTGTGTGAGATGAATTAACAGAACACTAAGCAGTTTCTCAGAAAGCTTCTTTCCAGATTTCATCTGAGGATATTTCCTTTTTCACCATAGCCCTCTATGGCTTCCAAATATAACTTTGCCAAATCCACAAGAACTGTCTTAGAGAAAGGCTTCTTGAGGGCAAAGCTGTAACTCTGTGAGATGATTTCACAGAACACAAAGAAGTTTCTCAGAAAGCTTCTTTCTCTTTGTTATCGGAGGATATTTCCTTTGGCCCTATAGTCTTCAAAGGGATCCGAAATATCTGTTCTCAGATTCCACAGAAATAAGGCT
The DNA here is from genome assembly GCF_043159975.1 of Macaca nemestrina. NCBI lineage: Eukaryota > Metazoa > Chordata > Mammalia > Primates > Cercopithecidae > Macaca > Macaca nemestrina. Next base: position 55,401,406 of record NC_092129.1, on the reverse strand, counting down.
AGCAAAGAGATCCACGAAATACAGATGTAACTCTGTGAGATGAATTAACAGAACACTAAGCAGTTTCTCAGAAAGCTTCTTTCCAGATTTCATCTGAGGATATTTCCTTTTACACCATAGCCCTCTAAGGGCTTCGAAATATCACTTTGCCAATTCCACAAGAACTGTCTTAGCGAAAGGCTTCTTGAGGGGAAAGGTGTAACCCTATGAGATGATTTCACAGAACACAAAGAAGTTTCTCAGAAAGCTTCTTTCTCTTTGTTATCGGGGATATTTCCTTTGGCCCTATAGACTTCAAAGGGATCCGAAATATCTGTTCTCAGATTCCACAGAAATAAGGCTAGCAAAGAGATCCACGAAATACAGATGTAACTCTGTGAGATGAATTAACAGAACACTAAGCAGTTTCTCAGAAAGCTTCTTTCCAGATTTCATCTGAGGATATTTCCTTTTTCACCATAGACCTCTATGGGCTTCCAAATATCACTTTGCCAATTCCACAAGAACTGTCTTAGCGAAAGGCTTCTTGAGGGGAAAGCTGTAACTCTGTGAGATGATTTCACAGAACACAAAGAAGTTTCTCAGAAAGCTTCTTTCTCTTTGTTATCGGAGGATATTTCCTTTGGCCCTATAGTCTTCAAAGGGATCCGAAATATCTGTTCTCAGATTCCACAGAAATAAGGCTAGCAAAGAGATCCACGAAATACAGTTGTAACTCTGTGAGATGAATTAACAGAACACTAAGCAGTTTCTCAGAAAGCTTCTTTACAGATTTCATCTGAGGATATTTCCTTTTTCACCATAGCCTTCTAAGGGCTTCCAAATATCACTTTGCCAATTCCACAAGAACTGTCTTAGCGAAAGGCTTCTTGAGGGGAAAGCTGTAACTCTGTGAGATGATTTCACAGAACACAAAGAAGTTTCTCAGAAAGCTTCTTTCTCTTTGTTATCGGAGGATATTTCCTTTGGCCCTATAGTCTTCAAAGGGATCCGAAATATCTGTTCTCAGATTTTACAGAAATAAGGTTAGCAAAGAGATCTACGAAGTACAGATGTAAGCCTGTGAGATGAATTAACAGAACACTAAGCAGTTTCTCAGAAAGCTTCTTTCCAGATTTCATCTGAGGATATTTCCTTTTTCACCATAGCCCACTATGGGCTTCCAAATATCACTTTGCCAATTCCACAAGAACTGTCTTAGCGAAAGGCTTCTTGAGGGGAAAGCTGTAACTCTGTGAGATGATTTCACAGAACACAAAGAAGTTTCTCAGAAAGCTTCTTTCTCTTTGTTATCGGAGGATATTTCCTTTGGCCCTATAGACTTCAAAGGGATCCGAAATATCTGTTCTCAGATTCCACAGAAATAAGGCTAGCAAAGAGATCCACGAAATACAGATGTAACTCTCTGAGATGAATTAACAGAACACTAAGCAGTTTCACAGAAAGCTTCTTTCCAGATTTCATCTGAGGATATTTCCTTTTTCACCATAGCCCTCTATGGGCTTCCAAATATCACTTTCCCAATTCCACAAGAACTGTCTTAGTGAAAGGCTTCTTGAGGGGAAAGCTGTAACTCTGTGAGATGATTTCACAGAACACAAAGAAGTTTCTCAGAAAGCTTCTTTGTCTTTCTTATCGGAGGATATTTCCTTTGGCCCTATAGTCTTCAAAGGGATCCGAAATATCTGTTCTCAGATTCCACAGAAATAAGGCTAGCAAAGAGATCCACGAAATACAGATGTCACTCTGTGAGATGAATTAACAGAACACTAAGCAGTTTCTCAGAAAGCTTCTTTCCAGATTTCATCTGAGGATATTTCGTTTTTCACCATAGCCTTCTATGGGCTTCCAAATATCACTTTGCCAGTTCCACAAGAACTGTCTTAGCGAAAGGCTTCTTGAGAGGAAAGCTGTAACTCTGTGAGATGATTTCACAGAACACAAAGAAGTTTCTCAGAAAGCTTCTTTCTCTTTGTTATCGGAGGATATTTCCTTTGGCCCTATAGTCTTCAAAGGGATCCGAAATATATGTTCTCAGATTCCACAGAAATAAGGTTAGCAAAGAGATCCACGAAATACAGATGTAAGTCTGTGAGATGAATTAACAGAACACTAAGCAGTTTCTCAGAAAGCTTCTTTCCAGATTTCATCTGAGGATATTTCCTTTTTCACCATAGCCCACAATGGGCTTCCAAATATCACATTGCCAATTCCACAAGAACTGTCTTAGCGAAAGGCTTCTTGAGGGGAAAGCTGTAACTCTGTGAGATGATTTCACAGAACACAAAGAAGTTTCTCAGAAAGCTTCTTTCTCTTTGTTATCGGAGGATATTTCCTTTGGCCCTATAGTCTTCAAAGGGATCCGAAATATCTGTTCTCAGATTCTACAGAAATAAGGTTAGCAAAGAGATCCACGAAATAGAGATGTAAGTCTGTGAGATGAATTAACAGAACACTAAGCAGTTTCTCAGAAAGCTTCTTTCCAGATTTCATCTGAGGATATTTCCTTTTTCACCATAGCCCACTATGGGCTTCCAAATATCACTTTGCCAATTCCACAAGAACTGTCTTAGCGAAAGGCTTCTTGAGGGGAAAGATGTAACTCTGTGAGATGATTTCACAGAACACAAAGAAGTTTCTCAGAAAGCTTCTTTCTCTTTGTTATCGGAGGATATTTCCTTTGGCCCTATAGTCTTCAAAGGGATCCGAAATATCTGTTCTCAGATTCCACAGAAATAAGGCTAGCAAAGAGATCCACGAAATACAGTTGTAACTCTGTGAGATGAATTAACAGAACACTAAGCAGTTTCTCAGAAAGCTTCTTTCCAGATTTCATCTGAGGATATTTCCTTTTTCACCATAGCCTTCTATGGGCTTCCAAATATCACTTTGCCAGTTCCACAAGAACTGTCTTAGCGAAAGGCTTCTTGAGAGGAAAGCTGTAACTCTGTGAGATGATTTCACAGAACACAAAGAAGTTTCTCAGAAAGCTTCTTTCTCTTTGTTATCGGAGGATATTTCCTTTGGCCCTATAGTCTTCAAAGGGATCCGAAATATCTGTTCTCAGATTCCACAGAAATAAGGTTAGCAAAGAGATCCACGAAATACAGATGTAAGTCTGTGAGATGAATTAACAGAACACTAAGCAGTTTCTCAGAAAGCTTCTTTCCAGATTTCATCTGAGGATATTTCCTTTTTCACCATAGCCCACAATGGGCTTCCAAATATCACTTTGCCAATTCCACAAGAACTGTCTTAGCAAAAGGCTTCTTGAGGGGAAAGCTGTAACTCTGTGAGATGATTTCACAGAACACAAAGAAGTTTCTCAGAAAGCTTCTTTCTCTTTGTTATCGGAGGATATTTCCTTTGGCCCTATAGTCTTCAAAGGGATCCGAAATATCTGTTCTCAGATTCTACAGAAATAAGGTTAGCAAAGAGATCCACGAAATAGAGATGTAAGTCTGTGAGATGAATTAACAGAACACTAAGCAGTTTCTCAGAAAGCTTCTTTCCAGATTTCATCTGAGGATATTTCCTTTTTCACCATAGCCCACTATGGGCTTCCAAATATCACTTTGCCAATTCCACAAGAACTGTCTTAGCGAAAGGCTTCTTGAGGGGAAAGCTGTAACTCTGTGAGATGATTTCACAGAACACAAAGAAGTTTCTCAGAAAGCTTCTTTCTCTTTGTTATCGGAGGATATTTCCTTTGGCCCTATAGTCTTCAAAGGGATCCGAAATATCTGTTCTCAGATTCCACAGAAATAAGGCTAGCAAAGAGATCCACGAAATACAGATGTAACTCTCTGAGATGAATTAACAGAACACTAAGCAGTTTCACAGAAAGCTTTTTCCCAGATTTCATCTGAGGATATTTCCTTTTTCACCATAGCCCTCTATGGGCTTCCAAATATCACTTTCCCAATTCCACAAGAACTGTCTTAGCGAAAGGCTTCTTGAGGGGAAAGCTGTAACTCTGTGAGATGATTTCACAGAACACAAAGAAGTTTCTCAGAAAGCTTCTTTCTCTTTGTTATCGGAGGATATTTCCTTTGGCCCTATAGTCTTCAAAGGGATCCGAAATATCTGTTCTCAGATTCCACAGAAATAAGGCTAGCAAAGAGATCCACGAAATACAGATGTAACTCTGTGAGATGAATTAACAGAACACTAAGCAGTTTCTCAGAAAGCTTCGTTCCAGATTTCATCTGAGGATATTTCCTTTTTCACCATAGCCTTCTATGGGCTTCCAAATATCACTTTGCCAATTCCACAAGAACTGTCTTAGCGAAAGGCTTCTTGAGAGGAAAGCTGTAACTCTGTGAGATGATTTCACAGAACACAAAGAAGTTTCTCAGAAAGCTTCTTTCTCTTTGTTATCGGAGGATATTTCCTTTGGCCCTATAGTCTTCAAAGGGATCCGAAATATCTGTTCTCAGATTCCACAGAAATAAGGTTAGCAAAGAGATCCACGAAATACAGATGTAAGTCTGTGAGATGAATTAACAGAACACTAAGCAGTTTCTCAGAAAGCTTCTTTCCAGATTTCATCTGAGGATATTTCCTTTTTCACCATAGCCCACTATGGGCTTCCAAATATCCCTTTGCCAATTCCACAAGAACTGTCTTAACGAAAGGCTTCTTGAGGGGAAAGCTGTAACTCTGTGAGATGATTTCACAGAACACAAAGAAGTTTCTCAGAAAGCTTTTTTCTCTTTGTTATCGGAGGATATTTCCTTTGGCCCTATAGTCTTCAAAGGGATCCGAAATATCTGTTCTCAGATTCCACAGAAATAAGGCTAGCAAAGAGATCCACCAAATACAGATGTAACTCTGTGAGATGAATTAAGAGAACACTAAGCAGTTTCTCAGAAAGCTTCTTTCCAGATTTCATCTGAGGATATTTCCTTTTTCACCATAGCCTTCTATGGGCTTCCAAATATCACTTTGCCAGTTCCACAAGAACTGTCTTAGCGAAAGGCTTCTTGAGAGGAAAGCTGTAACTCTGTGAGATGATTTCACAGAACACAAAGAAGTTTCTCAGAAAGCTTCTTTCTCTTTGTTATCGGAGGATATTTCCTTTGGCCCTATAGTCTTCAAAGGGATCCGAAATATCTGTTCTCAGATTCCACAGAAATAAGGTTAGCAAAGAGATCCACGAAGTACAGATGTAAGTCTGTGAGATGAATTAACAGAACACTAAGCAGTTTCTCAGAAAGCTTCTTTCCAGATTTCATCTGAGGATATTTCCTTTTTCACCATAGTCCACAATGGGCTTCCAAATATCACTTTGCCAATTCCACAAGAACTGTCTTAGCCAAAGGCTTCTTGAGGGGAAAGCTGTAACTCTGTGAGATGATTTCAAAGAACACAAAGAAGTTTCTCAGAAAGCTTCTTTCTCTTTGTTATCGGAGGATATTTCCTTTGGCCCTATAGTCTTCAAAGGGATCCGAAATATCTGTTCTCAGATTCCACAGAAATAAGGTTAGCAAAGAGATCCACGAAATACAGATGTAAGTCTGTGAGATGAATTAACAGAACACTAAGCAGTTTCTCAGAAAGCTTCTTTCCAGATTTCATCTGAGGATATTTCCTTTTTCACCATAGCCCACAATGGGCTTCCAAATATCACTTTGCCAATTCCACAAGAACTGTCTTAGCGAAAGGCTTCTTGAGGGGAAAGCTGTAACTCTGTGAGATGATTTCACAGAACACAAAGAAGTTTCTCAGAAAGCTTCTTTGTCTTTGTTATCGGAGGATATTTCCTTTGGCCCTATAGTCTTCAAAGGGATCCGAAATATCTGTTCTCAGATTCCACAGAAATAAGGCTAGCAAAGAGATCCACGAAATACAGAAGTAACCGTGTGAGATGAATTAACAGGACACTAAGCAGTTTCTAAGAAAGCTTCTTTCCAGATTTCATCTGAGGATATTTCCTTTTTCACCATAGCCCTCTATGGGCTTCCAAATATCACTTTGCCAATTCCACAAGAACTGTCTTAGCGAAAGGCTTCTTGAGGGGAAAGCTGTAACTCTGTGAGATGATTTCACAGAACACAAAGAAGTTCCTCAGAAAGCTTCTTTGTCTTTGTTATCGGAGGATATTTCCTTTGGCCCTATAGTCTTCAAAGGGATCCGAAATATCTGTTCTCAGATTCCACAGAAATAAGGCTAGCAAAGAGATATACGAAATACAGATGTAAGTCGGTGAGATGAATTAACAGAACACTAAGCAGTTTCTCAGAAAGCTTCTTTCCAGATTTCATCTGAGGATATTTCCTTTTTCACCATAGCCCTCTATGGGCTTCCAAATATCACTTTGCCAATTCCACAAGAACTGTCTTAGCGAAAGGCTTCTTGAGGGGAAAGATGTAACTCTGTGAGATGATTTCACAGAACACAAAGAAGTTTCTCAGAAAGCTTCTTTCTCTTTGTTATCGGAGGATATTGCCTTTGGCCCTATTGACTTCAAAGGGATCCGAAATATCTGTTCTCAGATTCCAGAGAAATAAGGCTAGCAAAGAAATCCACGAAATACAGATATAAGTCTGTGAGATGAATTAACAGAACACTAGGCAGTTTCTCAGAAAGCTTCTTTCCAGATTTCATCTGAGGATATTTCCTTTTTCACCATAGCCCTCTATGGGCTTCCAAATATCACTTTGCCAATTCCACAAGAACTGTCTTAGCGAAAGGCTTCTTGAGGGGAAAGCTGTAACTCTGTGAGATGATTTCACAGAACACAAAGAAGTTTCTCAGAAAGCTTCTTTCTCTTTGTTATCGGAGGATATTTGCTTTGGCCCTATAGTCTTCAAAGGGATCCGAAATATCTGTTCTCAGATTCCACAGAAATAAGGCTAGCAAAGAGATCCTCGAAATACAGATGTAACTCTGTGAGATGAATTAACAGGACACTAAGCAGTTTCTCAGAAAGCTTCTTTCCAGATTTCATCTGAGGATATTTAATTTTTCACCATAGCCCTCTATGGGCTTCCAAATATCACTTTGCCAATTCCACAAGAACTGTCTTAGCGAAAGGCTTCTTGAGGGGAAAGCTGTAACTCTGTGAGATGATTTCACAGAACACAAAGAAGTTTCTCAGAAAGTTTCTTTCTCTTTGTTATCGGAGGATATTTCCTTTGGCCCTAAAGTCTTCAAAGGGATCCGAAATATCTGTTCTCAGATTCCACAGAAATAAGGCTAGCAAAGACATCCACGAAATACAGATGTAACTCTGTGAGATGAATTAACAGAACACTAAGCAGTTTCACAGAAAGCTTCTTTCCAGATTTCATCTGAGGATATTTCCTTTTTCACCATAGCCCTCTATGACTTCCAAATATCACTTTGCCAATTCCACAAGAACTGTCTTAGCGAAAGGCTTCTTGAGGGGAAAGCTGTAACTCTGTGAGATGATTTCAAAGAACACAAAGAAGTTTCTCAGAAAGCTTCTTTGTCTTTGTTATCGGAGGATATTTCCTTTGGCCCTATAGTCTTCAAAGGGATCCGAAATATCTGTTCTCAGATTCCACAGAAATAAGGCTAGCAAAGAGATCCACGAAATACAGATGTAACTCTGTGAGATGAATTAACAGAACACTAAGCAGTTTCTCAGAAAGCTTCTTTCCAGATTTCATCTGAGGATATTTCCTTTTTCACCATAGCCCACAATGGGCTTCCAAATATCACTTTGCCAATTCCACAAGAACTGTCTTAGCGAAAGGCTTCTTGAGGGGAAAGCTGTAACTCTGTGAGATGATTTCACAGAACACAAAGAAGTTTCTCAGAAAGCTTCTTTCTCTTTGTTATCGGAGGATATTTCCTTTGGCCCTATAGTCTTCAAAGGGATCCGAAATATCTGTTCTCAGATTCCACAGAAATAAGGCTAGCAAAGAGATCCACGAAATACAGAAGTAACTGTGTGAGATGAATTAACAGGACACTAAGCAGTTTCTAAGAAAGCTTCTTTCCAGATTTCATCTGAGGATATTTCCTTTTTCACCATAGCCCTCTATGGGCTTCCAAATATCACTTTGCCAATTCCACAAGAACTGTCTTAGCGAAAGGCTTCTTGAGGGGAAAGCTGTAACTCTGTGAGATTATTTCACAGAATACAAAGAAGTTTCTCAGAAAGCTTCTTTGTCTTTGTTATCGGAGGATATTTCCTTTGGCCCTATAGTCTTCAAAGGGATCCGAAATATCTGTTCTCAGATTCCACAGAAATAAGGCTAGCAAAGAGATCCTCGAAATACAGATGTAACTCTGTGAGATGAATTAACAGGACACTAAGCAGTTTCTCAGAAAGCTTCTTTCCAGATTTCATCTGAGGATATTTAATTTTTCACCATAGCCCTCTATGGGCTTCCAAATATCACTTTGCCAATTCCACAAGAACTGTCTTAGCGAAAGGCTTCTTGAGGGGAAAGCTGTAACTCTGTGAGATGATTTCACTGAACACGAAGAAGTTTCTCAGAAAGTTTCTTTCTCTTTGTTATCGGAGGATATTTCCTTTGGCCCTATAGTCTTCAAAGGGATCCGAAATATCTGTTCTCAGATTCCACAGAAATAAGGCTAGCAAAGAGATCCACGAAATACAGATGTAACTCTGTGAGATGAATTAACAGAACACTAAGCAGTTTCACAGAAAGCTTCTTTCCAGATTTCATCTGAGGATATTTCCTTTTTCACCATAGCCCTCTATGACTTCCAAATATCACTTTGCCAATTCCACAAGAACTGTCTTAGCGAAAGGCTTCTTGAGGGGAAAGCTGTAACTCTGTGAGATGATTTCAAAGAACACAAAGAAGTTTCTCAGAAAGCTTCTTTGTCTTTGTTATCAGAGGATATTTCCTTTGGCCCTATAGTCTTCAAAGGGATCCGAAATATCTGTTCTCAGATTCCACAGAAATAAGGCTAGCAAAGAGATCCACGAAATACAGATGTAACTCTGTGAGATGAATTAACAGAACACTAAGCAGTTTCTCAGAAAGCTTCTTTCCAGATTTCATCTGAGGATATTTCCTTTTTCACCATAGCCCTCTATGGGCTTCCAAATATCACTTTGCCAATTCCACAAGAACTGTCTTAGCGAAAGGCTTCTTGAGGGGAAAGCTGTAACTCTGTGAGATGATTTCACAGAACACAAAGAAGTTTCTCAGAAAGCTTCTTTCTCTTTGTTATCGGAGGATATTTCCTTTGGCCCTACAGTCTTCAAAGGGATCCGAAATATCTGTTCTCAGATTCCACAGAAATAAGGCTAGCAAAGAGATCCACGAAATACAGATGTAACTCTGTGAGATGAATTAACAGGACACTAAGCAGTTTCTAAGAAAGCTTCTTTCCAGATTTCATCTGAGGATATTTCCTTTTTCACCATAGCCCTCTATGGGCTTCCAAATATCACTTTGCCAATTCCACAAGAACTGTCTTAGCGAAAGGCTTCTTGAGGGGAAAGCTGTAACTCTGTGAGATGATTTCACAGAACACAAAGAAGTTTCTCAGAAAGCTTCTTTCTCTTTGTTATCGGAGGATATTTCCTTTGGCCCTATAGTCTTCAAAGGGATCCGAAATATCTGTTCTCAGATTCCACAGAAATAAGGCTAGCAAAGAGATCCACGAAATACAGATGTAACTCTGTGAGATGAATTAACAGGACACTAAGCAGTTTCTCAGAAAGCTTCTTTCCAGATTTCATCTGAGGGTATTTCCTTTTACACCATAGCCCTCTATGGGCTTCCAAATATCACTTTGCCAATTCCACAAGAACTGTCTTAGCGAAAGGCTTCTTGAGGGGAAAGCTGTAAATCTGTGAGATGATTTCACAGAACACAAAGAAGTTTCTCAGAAAGCTTCTTTCTCTTTGTTATCGGAGGATATTTCCTTTGGCCCTATAGACTTCAAAGGGATCCAAAATATCTGTTCTCAGATTCCACAGAAATAAGGCTAGCAAAGAGATCCACGAAATACAGATGTAACTCTGTGAGATGAATTAACAGAACATTAAGCAGTTTCTCAGAAAGCTTCTTTCCAGATTTCATCTGAGGATATTTCCTTTTTCACCATAGCCCTCTAAGGCTTCCAAATATAACTTTGCCAATTCCACAAGAACTGTCTTAGCGAAAGGCTTCTTGAGGGGAAAGCTGTAACTCTGTGAGATGATTTCACAGAACACAAAGAAGTTTCTCAGAAAGCTTCTTTGTCTTCGTTATCGGAGGATATTTCCTTTGGCCCTATAGTCTTCAAAGGGATCCGAAATATCTGTTCTCAGATTCCACAGAAATAAGGCTAGCAAAGAGATCCACGAAATACAGATGTAACTCTGTGAGATGAATTAACAGGACACTAAGCAGTTTCTCAGAAAGCTTCTTTCCAGATTTCATTTGAGGATATTTCCTTTTACACCATAGCCCTCTATGGGCTTCCAAATATCACTTTGCCAATTCCACAAGAACTGTCTTAGCGAAAGGCTTCTTGAGGGGAAAGCTGTAACTCTGTGAGATGATTTCACAGAACACAAAGAAGTTTCTCAGAAAGCTTCTTTCTCTTTGTTATCGGAGGATATTTCCTTTGGCCCTATAGACTTCAAAGGGATCCGAAATATCTGTTCTCAGATTCCACAGAAATAAGGCTAGCAAAGAGATTCACGAAATACAGATGTAACTCTGTGAGATGAATTAACAGAACACTAAGCAGTTTCACAGAAAGCTTCTTTCCAGATTTCATCTGAGGATATTTCCTTTTTCACCATAGCCCTCTATGGCTTCCAAATATCACTTTGCCAATTCCACAAGAACTGTCTTAGCGAAAGGCTTCTTGAGGGGAAAGCTGTAACTCTGTGAGATGATTTCACAGAACACAAAGAAGTTTCTCAGAAAGCTTCTTTCTCTTTGTTATCGGAGGATATTTCCTTTGGCCCTATAGTCTTCAAAGGGATCCGAAATATCTGTTCTCAGATTCCACAGAAATAAGGCTAGCAAAGAGATCCACGAAATACAGATGTAACTCTGTGAGATGAATTAACAGAACACTAAGCAGTTTCTCAGAAAGCTTCTTTCCAGATTTCATCTGAGGATATTTCCTTTTTCACCATAGCCCTATATGGCTTGCGAATATAACTTTGCCAATTCCACAAGAACTGTCTTAGCGAAAGGCTACTTGGGGAACGCTGTAACTCTGTGAGATGATTTCACAGAACACAAAGAATTTTCTCAGAAAGCTTCTTTCTCTTTGTTAACGGAGGATATTTCCTTTGGCCCTATAGTCTTCAAAGGGATCCGAAATATCTGTTCTCAGATTCCAGAGAAATAAGGCTAGCAAAGAGATCCACGAAATACAGATATAACTCTGTGAGATGAATTAACAGGACACTAAGCAGTTTCTAAGAAAGCTTCTTTCCAGATTTCATCTGAGGATATTTCCTTTTTCACCATAGCCCTCTAAGGGCTTCCAAATATCACTTTGCCAATTCCACAAGAACTGTCTTAGCGAAAGGCTTCTTGAGGGGAAAGCTGTACCTCTGTGAGATGATTTCACAGAACACAAAGAAGTTTCACAGAAAGCTTCTTTCTCTTTGTTATCGGAGGATATTTCCTTTGGCCCTATAGACTTCAAAGGGATCCGAAATATCTGTTCTCAGATTCCACAGAAATAAGGCTAGCAAAGAGATCCACGAAATACAGATGTAACTCTGTGAGATGAATTAATAGGACACTAAGCAGTTTCACAGAAAGCTTCTTTCCAGATTTCATCTGAGGATATTTCCTTTTTCACCATAGCCCTCTATGGGCTTCCAAATATCACTTTGCCAATTCCACAAGAACTGTCTTAGCGAAAGGCTTCTTGAGGGGAAAGCTGTAACTCTGTGAGATGATTTCACAGAACACAAAGAAGTTTCTCAGAAACCTTCTTTGTCTTTGTTATCGGAGGATATTTCCTTTGGCCCTATAGTCTTCAAAGGGAAACGAAATATCTGTTCTCAGATTCCACAGAAATAAGGCTAGCAAAGAGATCCACGAAATACAGATATAACTCTGTGAGATGAATTAAGAGAACACTAAGCAGTCTCTAAGAAAGCTTCTTTCGAGATTTCATCTGAGGATATTTCCTTTTTCACCATAGCCCTCTATGGGCTTCCAAATATCACTTTGCCAATTCCACAAGAACTGTCTTAGCGAAAGGCTTCTTGAGGGGAAAGCTGTAACTCTGTGAGATGATTTCACAGAACACAAAGAAGTTTCTCAGAAAGTTTCTTTCTCTTTGTTATCGGAGGATATTTCCTTTGGCCCTATAGTCTTCAAAGGGATCCGAAATATCTGTTCTCAGATTCCACAGAAATAAGGCTAGCAAAGAGATCCACGAAATACAGATGTAACTCTGTGAGATGAATTAACAGGACACTAAGCAGTTTCACAGAAAGCTTCTTTCCAGATTTCATCTGAGGATATTTCCTTTTTCACCATAGCCTTCTATGACTTCCAAATATCACTTTGCCAATTCCACAAGAACTGTCTTAGCGAAAGGCTTCTTGAGGGGAAAGCTGTAAGTCTGTGAGATGATTTCAAAGAACACAAAGAAGTTTCTCAGAAAGCTTCTTTGTCTTTGTTATCGGAGGATATTTCCTTTGGCCCTATAGTCTTCAAAGGGATCCGAAATATCTGTTCTCAGATTCCACAGAAATAAGGCTAGCAAAGAGATCCACGAAATACAGATGTAACTCTGTGAGATGAATTAACAGAACACTAAGCAGTTTCTCAGAAAGCTTCTTTCCAGATTTCATCTGAGGATATTTCCTTTTTCACCATAGCCCTCTATGGGCTTCCAAATATCACTTTGCCAATTCCACAAGAACTGTCTTAGCGAAAGGCTTCTTGAGGGGAAAGCTGTAACTCTGTGAGATGATTTCACAGAACACAAAGAAGTTTCTCAGAAAGCTTCTTTCTCTTTGTTATCGGAGGATATTTCCTTTGGCCCTATAGTCTTCAAAGGGATCCGAAATATCTGTTCTCAGATTCCACAGAAATAAGGCTAGCAAAGAGATCCACGAAATACAGATGTAACTCTGTGAGATGAATTAACAGGACACTAAGCAGTTTCTCAGAAAGCTTCTTTCCAGATTTCATCTGAGGGTATTTCCTTTTACACCATAGCCCTCTATGGGCTTCCAAATATCACTTTGCCAATTCCACAAGAACTGTCTTAGCGAAAGGCTTCTTGAGGGGAAAGCTGTAAATCTGTGAGATGATTTCACACAACACAAAGAAGTTTCTCAGAAAGCTTCTTTCTCTTTGTTATCGGAGGATATTTCCTTTGGCCCTATAGACTTCAAAGGGATCCAAAATATCTGTTCTCAGATTCCACAGAAATAAGGCTAGCAAAGAGATCCACGAAATACAGATGTAACTCTGTGAGATGAATTAACAGAACATTAAGCAGTTTCTCAGAAAGCTTCTTTCCAGATTTCATCTGAGGATATTTCCTTTTTCACCATAGCCCTCTAAGGCTTCCAAATATAACTTTCCCAATTCCACAAGAACTGTCTTAGCGAAAGGCTTCTTGAGGGGAAAGCTGTAACTCTGTGAGATGATTTCACAGAACACAAAGAAGTTTCTCAGAAAGCTTCTTTGTCTTCGTTATCGGAGGATATTTCCTTTGGCCCTATAGTCTTCAAAGGGATCCGAAATATCTGTTCTCAGATTCCACAGAAATAAGGCTAGCAAAGAGATCCACGAAATACAGATGTAACTCTGTGAGATGAATTAACAGAACACTAAGCAGTTTCTCAGAAAGCTTCTTTCCAGATTTCATCTGAGGATATTTCCTTTTTCACCATAGCCCTCTATGGGCTTCCAAATATCACTTTGCCAATTCCACAAGAACTGTCTTAGCGAAAGGCTTCTTGAGGGGAAAGCTGTAACTCTGTGAGATGATTTCACAGAACACAAAGAAGTTTCTCAGAAAGCTTCTTTCTCTTTGTTATCGGAGGATATTTCCTTTGGCCCTATAGTCTTCAAAGGGATCCGAAATATCTGTTCTCAGATTCCACAGAAATAAGGCTAGCAAAGAGATCCACGAAATACAGATGTAACTCTGTGAGATGAATTAACAGGACACTAAGCAGTTTCTCAGAAAGCTTCTTTCCAGATTTCATCTGAGGGTATTTCCTTTTACACCATAGCCCTCTATGGGCTTCCAAATATCACTTTGCCAATTCCACAAGAACTGTCTTAGCGAAAGGCTTCTTGAGGGGAAAGCTGTAAATCTGTGAGATGATTTCACAGAACACAAAGAAGTTTCTCAGAAAGCTTCTTTCTCTTTGTTATCGGAGGATATTTCCTTTGGCCCTATAGACTTCAAAGGGATCCAAAATATCTGTTCTCAGATTCCACAGAAATAAGGCTAGCAAAGAGATCCACGAAATACAGATGTAACTCTGTGAGATGAATTAACAGAACATTAAGCAGTTTCTCAGAAAGCTTCTTTCCAGATTTCATCTGAGGATATTTCCTTTTTCACCATAGCCCTCTAAGGCTTCCAAATATAACTTTCCCAATTCCACAAGAACTGTCTTAGCGAAAGGCTTCTTGAGGGGAAAGCTGTAACTCTGTGAGATGATTTCACAGAACACAAAGAAGTTTCTCAGAAAGCGTCTTTCTCTTTGTTATCGGAGGATATTTCCTTTGGCCCTATAGACTTCAAAGGGATCCGAAATATCTGTTCTCAGATTCCACAGAAATAAGGCTAGCAAAGAGATCCACGAAATACAGATGTAACTCTGTGAGATGAATTAACAGAACACTAAGCAGTTTCTCAGAAAGCTTCTTTCCAGATTTCATCTGAGGATATTTCCTTTTTCACCATAGCCCTCTAAGGCTTCCAAATATAACTTTGCCAATTCCACAAGAACTGTCTTAGCGAAAGGCTTCTTGAGGGGAAAGCTGTAACTCTGTGAGATGATTTCACAGAACACAAAGAAGTTTCTCAGAAAGCTTCTTTGTCTTCGTTATCGGAGGATATTTCCTTTGGCCCTATAGTCTTCAAAGGGATCCGAAATATCTGTTCTCAGATTCCACAGAAATAAGGCTAGTAAAGAGATCCACGAAATACAGATGTAACTCTGTGAGATGAATTAACAGGACACTAAGCAGTCTCTCAGAAAGCTTCTTTCCAGATTTCATTTGAGGATATTTCCTTTTACACCATAGCCCTCTATGGGCTTCCAAATATCACTTTGCCAATTCCACAAGAACTGTCTTAGCGAAAGGCTTCTTGAGGGGAAAGCTGTAACTCTGTGAGATGATTTCACAGAACACAAAGAAGTTTCTCAGAAAGCTTCTTTCTCTTTGTTATCGGAGGATATTTCCTTTGGCCCTATAGACTTCAAAGGGATCCGAAATATCTGTTCTCAGATTCCACAGAAATAAGGCTAGCAAAGAGATCCACGAAATACAGATGTAAGTCTGTGAGATGAATTAACAGAACACTAAGCAGTTTCACAGAAAGCTTCTTTCCAGATTTCATCTGAGGATATTTCCTTTTTCACCATAGCCCTCTTTGGGCTTCCAAATATCACTTTGCCAATTCCACAAGAACTGTCTTAGCGAAAGGCTTCTTGAGGGGAAAGCTGTAACTGTGTGAGATGATTTCACAGAACACAAAGAAGTTTCTCAGAAAGCTTCTTTCTCTTTGTTATCGGAGGATATTTCCTTTGGCCCTATAGTCTTCAAAGGGATCCGAAATATCTGTTCTCAGATTCCACCGAAATAAGGCTAGCAAAGAGATTCAAGAAATACAGATGTAACTCTGTGAGATGAATTAACAGAACACTAATCAGTTTCACAGAAAGCTTCTTTCCAGATTTCATCTGAGGATATTTCCTTTTTCACCATAGCCCTCTATGGCTTCCAAATATCACTTTGCCAATTCCACAAGAACTGTCTTAGCGAAAGGCTTCTTGAGGGGAAAGCTGTAACTCTGTGAGATGATTTCACAGAACACAAAGAAGTTTCTCAGAAAGCTTCTTTCTCTTTGTTATCGGAGGATATTTCCTTTGGCCCTATAGTCTTCAAAGGGATCCGAATTATCTGTTCTCAGATTCCACAGAAATAAGGCTAGCAAAGAGATCCACGAAATACAGATGTAACTCTGTGAGATGAATTAACAGAACACTAAGCAGTTTCTCAGAAAGCTTCTTTCCAGATTTCATCTGAGGATATTTCCTTTTTCACCATAGCCCTATAAGGCTTGCGAATATAACTTTGCCAATTCCACAAGAACTGTCTTAGCGAAAGGCTACTTGGGGAACGCTGTAACTCTGTGAGATGATTTCACAGAACACAAAGAATTTTCTCAGAAAGCTTCTTTCTCTTTGTTATCGGAGGATATTTCCTTTGGCCCTATAGTCTTCAAAGGGATCCGAAATATCTGTTCTCAGATTCCAGAGAAATAAGTCTAGCAAAGAGATCCACGAAATACAGATATAACTCTGTGAGATGAATTAACAGGACACTAAGCAGTTTCTAAGAAAGCTTCTTTCCAGATTTCATCTGAGGATATTTCCTTTTTCACCATAGCCCTCTAAGGGCTTCCAAATATCACTTTGCCAATTCCACAAGAACTATCTTAGCGAAAGGCTTCTTGAGGGGAAAGCTGTACCTCTGTGAGATGATTTCACAGAACACAAAGAAGTTTCACAGAAAGCTTCTTTCTCTTTGTTATCGGAGGATATTTCCTTTGGCCCTATAGACTTCAAAGGGATCCGAAATATCTGTTCTCAGATTCCACAGAAATAAGGCTAGCAAAGAGATCCACGAAATACAGATGTAACTCTGTGAGATGAATTAACAGGACACTAAGCAGTTTCACAGAAAGCTTCTTTCCAGATTTCATCTGAGGATATTTCCTTTTTCACCATAGCCCTCTATGGGCTTCCAAATATCACTTTGCCAATTCCACAAGAACTGTCTTAGCGAAAGGCTTCTTGAGGGGAAAGCTGTAACTCTGTGAGATGATTTCACAGAACACAAAGAAGTTTCTCAGAAACCTTCTTTGTCTTTGTTATCGGATGATATTTCCTTTGGCCCTATAGTCTTCAAAGGGAAACGAAATATCTGTTCTCAGATTCCACAGAAATAAGGCTAGCAAAGAGATCCACGAAATACAGATATAACTCTGTGAGATGAATTAACAGAACACTAAGCAGTCTCTAAGAAGGCTTCTTTCGAGATTTCATCTGAGGATATTTCCTTTTTCACCATAGCCCTCTATGGGCTCCAAATATCACTTTGCCAATTCCACAAGAACTGTCTTAGCGAAAGGCTTCTTGAGGGGAAAGCTGTAACTCTGTGAGATGATTTCACAGAACACAAAGAAGTTTCTCAGAAAGTTTCTTTCTCTTTGTTATCGGAGGATATTTCCTTTGGCCCTATAGTCTTCAAAGGGATCCGAAATATCTGTTCTCAGATTCCACAGAAATAAGGCTAGCAAAGAGATCCACGAAATACAGATGTAACTCTGTGAGATGAATTAACAGGACACTAAGCAGTTTCACAGAAAGCTTCTTTCCAGATTTCATCTGAGGATATTTCCTTTTTCACCACAGCCTTCTATGACTTCCAAATATCACTTTGCCAATTCCACTAGAACTGTCTTAGCGAAAGGCTTCTTGAGGGGAAAGCTGTAACTCTGTGAGATGATTTCAAAGAACACAAAGAAGTTTCTCAGAAAGCTTCTTTGTCTTTGTTATCGGAGGATATTTCCTTTGGCCCTATAGACTTCAAAGGGATCCGAAATATCTGTTCTCAGATTCCACAGAAATAAGGCTAGCAAAGAGATCCACGAAATACAGATGTAACTCTGTGAGATGAATTAACAGAACACTAAGCAGTTTCTCAGAAAGCTTCTTTCCAGATTTCATCTGAGGATATTTCCTTTTTCACCATAGCCCTCTATGGGCTTCCAAATATCACTTTGCCAATTCCACAAGAACTGTCTTAGCGAAAGGCTTCTTGAGGGGAAAGCTGTAACTCTGTGAGATGATTTCACAGAACACAAAGAAGTTTCTCAGAAAGCTTCTTTCTCTTTGTTATCGGAGGATATTTCCTTTGGCCCTATAGTCTTCAAAGGGATCCGGAATATCTGTTCTCAGATTCCACAGAAATAAGGCTAGCAAAGAGATCCACGAAATACAGATGTAACTCTGTGAGATGAATTAACAGGACACTAAGCAGTTTCTCAGAAAGCTTCTTTCCAGATTTCATCTGAGGGTATTTCCTTTTACACCATAGCCCTCTAAGGGCTTCCAAATATCACTTTGCCAATTCCACAAGAACTGTCTTAGCGAAAGGCTTCTTGAGGGGAAAGCTGTAAATCTGTGAGATGATTTCACAGAACACAAAGAAGTTTCTCAGAAAGCTTCTTTCTCTTTGTTATCGGAGGATATTTCCTTTGGCCCTATAGACTTCAAAGGGATCCAAAATATCTGTTCTCAGATTCCACAGAAATAAGGCTAGCAAAGAGATCCACGAAATACAGATGTAACTCTGTGAGATGAATTAACAGAACATTAAGCAGTTTCTCAGAAAGCTTCTTTCCAGATTTCATCTGAGGATATTTCCTTTTTCACCATAGCCCTCTAAGGCTTCCAAATATAACTTTCCCAATTCCACAAGAACTGTCTTAGCGAAAGGCTTCTTGAGGGGAAAGCTGTAACTCTGTGAGATGATTTCACAGAACACAAAGAAGTTTCTCAGAAAGCTTCTTTGTCTTCGTTATCGGAGGATATTTCCTTTGGCCCTATAGTCTTCAAAGGGATCCGAAATATCTGTTCTCAGATTCCACAGAAATAAGGCTAGCAAAGAGATCCACGAAATACAGATGTAACTCTGTGAGATGAATTAACAGAACACTAAGCAGTTTCTCAGAAAGCTTCTTTCCAGATTTCATCTGAGGATATTTCCTTTTTCACCATAGCCCTCTATGGGCTTCCAAATATCACTTTGCCAATTCCACAAGAACTGTCTTAGCGAAAGGCTTCTTGAGGGGAAAGCTGTAACTCTGTGAGATGATTTCACAGAACACAAAGAAGTTTCTCAGAAAGCTTCTTTCTCTTTGTTATCGGAGGATATTTCCTTTGGCCCTATAGTCTTCAAAGGGATCCGAAATATCTGTTCTCAGATTCCACAGAAATAAGGCTAGCAAAGAGATCCACGAAATACAGATGTAACTCTGTGAGATGAATTAACAGGACACTAAGCAGTTTCTCAGAAAGCTTCTTTCCAGATTTCATCTGAGGGTATTTCCTTTTACACCATAGCCCTCTATGGGCTTCCAAATATCACTTTGCCAATTCCACAAGAACTGTCTTAGCGAAAGGCTTCTTGAGGGGAAAGCTGTAAATCTGTGAGATGATTTCACAGAACACAAAGAAGTTTCTCAGAAAGCTTCTTTCTCTTTGTTATCGGAGGATATTTCCTTTGGCCCTATAGACTTCAAAGGGATCCAAAATATCTGTTCTCAGATTCCACAGAAATAAGGCTAGCAAAGAGATCCACGAAATACAGATGTAACTCTGTGAGATGAATTAACAGAACATTAAGCAGTTTCTCAGAAAGCTTCTTTCCAGATTTCATCTGAGGATATTTCCTTTTTCACCATAGCCCTCTAAGGCTTCCAAATATAACTTTCCCAATTCCACAAGAACTGTCTTAGCGAAGGGCTTCTTGAGGGGAAAGCTGTAACTCTGTGAGATGATTTCACAGAACACAAAGAAGTTTCTCAGAAAGCGTCTTTCTCTTTCTTATCGGAGGATATTTCCTTTGGCCCTATAGACTTCAAAGGGATCCGAAATATCTGTTCTCAGATTCCACAGAAATAAGGCTAGCAAAGAGATCCACGAAATACAGATGTAACTCTGTGAGATGAATTAACAGAACACTAAGCAGTTTCTCAGAAAGCTTCTTTCCAGATTTCATCTGAGGATATTTCCTTTTTCACCATAGCCCTCTAAGGCTTCCAAATATAACTTTGCCAATTCCACAAGAACTGTCTTAGCGAAAGGCTTCTTGAGGGGAAAGCTGTAACTCTGTGAGATGATTTCACAGAACACAAAGAAGTTTCTCAGAAAGCTTCTTTGTCTTCATTATCGGAGGATATTTCCTTTGGCCCTATAGTCTTCAAAGGGATCCGAAATATCTGTTCTCAGATTCCACAGAAATAAGGCTAGCAAAGAGATCCACGAAATACAGATGTAACTCTGTGAGATGAATTAACAGGACACTAAGCAGTTTCTCAGAAAGCTTCTTTCCAGATTTCATTTGAGGATATTTCCTTTTACACCATAGCCCTCTATGGGCTTCCAAATATCACTTTGCCAATTCCACAAGAACTGTCTTAGCGAAAGGCTTCTTGAGGGGAAAGCTGTAACTCTGTGAGATGATTTCACAGAACACAAAGAAGTTTCTCAGAAAGCTTCTTTCTCTTTGTTATCGGAGGATATTTCCTTTGGCCCTATAGACTTCAAAGGGATCCGAAATATCTGTTCTCAGATTCCACAGAAATAAGGCTAGCAAAGAGATTCACGAAATACAGATGTAACTCTGTGAGATGAATTAACAGAACACTAAGCAGTTTCACAGAAAGCTTCTTTCCAGATTTCATCTGAGGATATTTCCTTTTTCACCATAGCCCTCTTTGGGCTTCCAAATATCACTTTGCCAATTCCACAAGAACTGTCTTAGCGAAAGGCTTCTTGAGGGGAAAGCTGTAACTGTGTGAGATGATTTCACAGAACACAAAGAAGTTTCTCAGAAAGCTTCTTTCTCTTTGTTATCGGAGGATATTTCCTTTGGCCCTATAGTCTTCAAAGGGATCCGAAATATCTGTTCTCAGATTCCACCGAAATAAGGCTAGCAAAGAGATTCAAGAAATACAGATGTAACTCTGTGAGATGAATTAACAGAACACTAATCAGTTTCACAGAGAGCTTCTTTCCAGATTTCATCTGAGGATATTTCCTTTTTCACCATAGCCCTCTATGGCTTCCAAATATCACTTTGCCAATTCCACAAGAACTGTCTTAGCGAAAGGCTTCTTGAGGGGAAAGCTGTAACTCTGTGAGATGATTTCACAGAACACAAAGAAGTTTCTCAGAAAGCTTCTTTCTCTTTGTTATCGGAGGATATTTCCTTTGGCCCTATAGTCTTCAAAGGGATCCGAAATATCTGTTCTCAGATTCCACAGAAATAAGGCTAGCAAAGAGATCCACGAAATACAGATGTAACTCTGTGAGATGAATTAACAGAACACTAAGCAGTTTCTCAGAAAGCTTCTTTCCAGATTTCATCTGAGGATATTTCCTTTTTCACCATAGCCCTATATGGCTTGCGAATATAACTTTGCCAATTCCACAAGAACTGTCTTAGCGAAAGGCTACTTGGGGAACGCTGTAACTCTGTGAGATGATTTCACAGAACACAAAGAATTTTCTCAGAAAGCTTCTTTCTCTTTGTTATCGGAGGATATTTCCTTTGGCCCTATAGTCTTCAAAGGGATCCGAAATATCTGTTCTCAGATTCCAGAGAAATAAGGCTAGCAAAGAGATCCACGAAATACAGATATAACTCTGTGAGATGAATTAACAGGACACTAAGCAGTTTCTAAGAAAGCTTCTTTCCAGATTTCATCTGAGGATATTTCCTTTTTCACCATAGCCCTCTAAGGGCTTCCAAATATCACTTTGCCAATTCCACAAGAACTGTCTTAGCGAAAGGCTTCTTGAGGGGAAAGCTGTACCTCTGTGAGATGATTTCACAGAACACAAAGAAGTTTCACAGAAAGCTTCTTTCTCTTTGTTATCGGAGGATATTTCCTTTGGCCCTATAGACTTCAAAGGGATCCGAAATATCTGTTCTCAGATTCCACAGAAATAAGGCTAGCAAAGAGATCCACGAAATACAGATGTAACTCTGTGAGATGAATTAACAGGACACTAAGCAGTTTCACAGAAAGCTTCTTTCCAGATTTCATCTGAGGATATTTCCTTTTTCACCATAGCCCTCTATGGGCTTCCAAATATCACTTTGCCAATTCCACAAGAACTGTCTTAGCGAAAGGCTTCTTGAGGGGAAAGCTGTAACTCTGTGAGATGATTTCACAGAACACAAAGAAGTTTCTCAGAAACCTTCTTTGTCTTTGTTATCGGAGGATATTTCCTTTGGCCCTATAGTCTTCAAAGGGAAACGAAATATCTGTTCTCAGATTCCACAGAAATAAGGCTAGCAAAGAGATCCACGAAATACAGATATAACTCTGTGAGATGAATTAACAGAACACTAAGCAGTCTCTAAGAAAGCTTCTTTCGAGATTTCATCTGAGGATATTTCCTTTTTCACCATAGCCCTCTATGGGCTTCCAAATATCACTTTGCCAATTCCACAAGAACTGTCTTAGCGAAAGGCTTCTTGAGGGGAAAGCTGTAACTCTGTGAGATGATTTCACAGAACACAAAGAAGTTTCTCAGAAAGTTTCTTTCTCTTTGTTATCGGAGGATATTTCCTTTGGCCCTATAGTCTTCAAAGGGATCCGAAATATCTGTTCTCAGATTCCACAGAAATAAGGCTAGCAAAGAGATCCACGAAATACAGATGTAACTCTGTGAGATGAATTAACAGGACACTAAGCAGTTTCACAGAAAGCTTCTTTCCAGATTTCATCTGAGGATATTTCCTTTTTCACCATAGCCTTCTATGACTTCCAAATATCACTTTGCCAATTCCACAAGAACTGTCTTAGCGAAAGGCTTCTTGAGGGGAAAGCTGTAACTCTGTGAGATGATTTCAAAGAACACAAAGAAGTTTCTCAGAAAGCTTCTTTGTCTTTGTTATCGGAGGATATTTCCTTTGGCCCTATAGTCTTCAAAGGGATCCGAAATATCTGTTCTCAGATTCCACAGAAATAAGGCTAGCAAAGAGATCCACGAAATACAGATGTAACTCTGTGAGATGAATTAACAGAACACTAAGCAGTTTCTCAGAAAGCTTCTTTCCAGATTTCATCTGAGGATATTTCCTTTTTCACCATAGCACTCTATGGGCTTCCAAATATCACTTTGCCAATTCCACAAGAACTGTCTTAGCGAAAGGATTCTTGAGGGGAAAGCTGTAACTCTGTGAGATGATTTCACAGAACACAAAGAAGTTTCTCAGAAAGCTTCTTTCTCTTTGTTATCGGAGGATATTTCCTTTGGCCCTATAGTCTTCAAAGGGATCCGAAATATCTGTTCTCAGATTCCACAGAAATAAGGCTAGCAAAGAGATCCACGAAATACAGATGTAACTCTGTGAGATGAATTAACAGGACACTAAGCAGTTTCTCAGAAAGCTTCTTTCCAGATTTCATCTGAGGGTATTTCCTTTTACACCATAGCCCTCTATGGGCTTCCAAATATCACTTTGCCAATTCCACAAGAACTGTCTTAGCGAAAGGCTTCTTGAGGGGAAAGCTGTAAATCTGTGAGATGATTTCACAGAACACAAAGAAGTTTCTCAGAAAGCTTCTTTCTCTTTGTTATCGGAGGATATTTCCTTTGGCCCTATAGTCTTCAAAGGGATCCGAAATATCTGTTCTCAGATTCCACAGAAATAAGGCTAGCAAAGAGATCCACGAAATACAGATGTAACTCTGTGAGATGAATTAACAGAACACTAAGCAGTTTCTCAGAAAGCTTCTTTCCAGATTTCATCTGAGGATATTTCCTTTTTCACCATAGCCCTATATGGCTTGCGAATATAACTTTGCCAATTCCACAAGAACTGTCTTAGCGAAAGGCTACTTGGGGAACGCTGTAACTCTGTGAGATGATTTCACAGAACACAAAGAATTTTCTCAGAAAGCTTCTTTCTCTTTGTTATCGGAGGATATTTCCTTTGGCCCTATAGTCTTCAAAGGGATCCGAAATATCTGTTCTCAGATTCCAGAGAAATAAGGCTAGCAAAGAGATCCACGAAATACAGATATAACTCTGTGAGATGAATTAACAGGACACTAAGCAGTTTCTAAGAAAGCTTCTTTCCAGATTTCATCTGAGGATATTTCCTTTTTCACCATAGCCCTCTAAGGGCTTCCAAATATCACTTTGCCAATTCCACAAGAACTGTCTTAGCGAAAGGCTTCTTGAGGGGAAAGCTGTACCTCTGTGAGATGATTTCACAGAACACAAAGAAGTTTCACAGAAAGCTTCTTTCTCTTTGTTATCGGAGGATATTTCCTTTGGCCCTATAGACTTCAAAGGGATCCGAAATATCTGTTCTCAGATTCCACAGAAATAAGGCTAGCAAAGAGATCCACGAAATACAGATGTAACTCTGTGAGATGAATTAACAGGACACTAAGCAGTTTCACAGAAAGCTTCTTTCCAGATTTCATCTGAGGATATTTCCTTTTTCACCATAGCCCTCTATGGGCTTCCAAATATCACTTTGCCAATTCCACAAGAACTGTCTTAGCGAAAGGCTTCTTGAGGGGAAAGCTGTAACTCTGTGAGATGATTTCACAGAACACAAAGAAGTTTCTCAGAAACCTTCTTTGTCTTTGTTATCGGAGGATATTTCCTTTGGCCCTATAGTCTTCAAAGGGAAACGAAATATCTGTTCTCAGATTCCACAGAAATAAGGCTAGCAAAGAGATCCACGAAATACAGATATAACTCTGTGAGATGAATTAACAGAACACTAAGCAGTCTCTAAGAAAGCTTCTTTCGAGATTTCATCTGAGGATATTTCCTTTTTCACCATAGCCCTCTATGGGCTTCCAAATATCACTTTGCCAATTCCACAAGAACTGTCTTAGCGAAAGGCTTCTTGAGGGGAAAGCTGTAACTCTGTGAGATGATTTCACAGAACACAAAGAAGTTTCTCAGAAAGTTTCTTTCTCTTTGTTATCGGAGGATATTTCCTTTGGCCCTATAGTCTTCAAAGGGATCCGAAATATCTGTTCTCAGATTCCACAGAAATAAGGCTAGCAAAGAGATCCACGAAATACAGATGTAACTCTGTGAGATGAATTAACAGGACACTAAGCATTTTCACAGAAAGCTTCTTTCCAGATTTCATCTGAGGATATTTCCTTTTTCACCATAGCCTTCTATGACTTCCAAATATCACTTTGCCAATTCCACAAGAACTGTCTTAGCGAAAGGCTTCTTGAGGGGAAAGCTGTAACTCTGTGAGATGATTTCAAAGAACACAAAGAAGTTTCTCAGAAAGCTTCTTTGTCTTTGTTATCGGAGGATATTTCCTTTGGCCCTATAGTCTTCAAAGGGATCCGAAATATCTGTTCTCAGATTCCACAGAAATAAGGCTAGCAAAGAGATCCACGAAATACAGATGTAACTCTGTGAGATGAATTAACAGAACACTAAGCAGTTTCTCAGAAAGCTTCTTTCCAGATTTCATCTGAGGATATTTCCTTTTTCACCATAGCACTCTATGGGCTTCCAAATATCACTTTGCCAATTCCACAAGAACTGTCTTAGCGAAAGGATTCTTGAGGGGAAAGCTGTAACTCTGTGAGATGATTTCACAGAACACAAAGAAGTTTCTCAGAAAGCTTCTTTCTCTTTGTTATCGGAGGATATTTCCTTTGGCCCTATAGTCTTCAAAGGGATCCGAAATATCTGTTCTCAGATTCCACAGAAATAAGGCTAGCAAAGAGATCCACGAAATACAGATGTAACTCTGTGAGATGAATTAACAGGACACTAAGCAGTTTCTCAGAAAGCTTCTTTCCAGATTTCATCTGAGGGTATTTCCTTTTACACCATAGCCCTCTATGGGCTTCCAAATATCACTTTGCCAATTCCACAAGAACTGTCTTAGCGAAAGGCTTCTTGAGGGGAAAGCTGTAAATCTGTGAGATGATTTCACAGAACACAAAGAAGTTTCTCAGAAAGCTTCTTTCTCTTTGTTATCGGAGGATATTTCCTTTGGCCCTATAGACTTCAAAGGGATCCAAAATATCTGTTCTCAGATTCCACAGAAATAAGGCTTGCAAAGAGATCCACGAAATACAGATGTAACTCTGTGAGATGAATTAACAGAACATTAAGCAGTTTCTCAGAAAGCTTCTTTCCAGATTTCATCTGAGGATATTTCCTTTTTCACCATAGCCCTCTAAGGCTTCCAAATATAACTTTCCCAATTCCACAAGAACTGTCTTAGCGAAAGGCTTCTTGAGGGGAAAGCTGTAACTCTGTGAGATGATTTCACAGAACACAAAGAAGTTTCTCAGAAAGCTTCTTTGTCTTCGTTATCGGAGGATATTTCCTTTGGCCCTATAGTCTTCAAAGGGATCCGAAATATCTGTTCTCAGATTCCACAGAAATAAGGCTAGCAAAGAGATCCACGAAATACAGATGTAACTCTGTGAGATGAATTAACAGAACACTAAGCAGTTTCTCAGAAAGCTTCTTTCCAGATTTCATCTGAGGATATTTCCTTTTTCACCATAGCCCTCTATGGGCTTCCAAATATCACTTTGCCAATTCCACAAGAACTGTCTTAGCGAAAGGCTTCTTGAGGGGAAAGCTGTAACTCTGTGAGATGATTTCACAGAACACAAAGAAGTTTCTCAGAAAGCTTCTTTCTCTTTGTTATGGGAGGATATTTCCTTTGGCCCTATAGTCTTCAAAGGGATCCGAAATATCGGTTCTCAGATTCCACAGAAATAAGGCTAGCAAAGAGATCCACGAAATACAGATGTAACTCTGTGAGATGAATTAACAGGACACTAAGCAGTTTCTCAGAAAGCTTCTTTCCAGATTTCATCTGAGGATATTTAATTTTTCACCATAGCCCTCTATGGGCTTCCAAATATCACTTTGCCATTTCCACAAGAACTGACTTAGCGAAAGGCTTCTTGAGGGGAAAGCTGTTACTCTGTGAGATGATTTCACAGAACACAAAGAAGTTTCTCAGAAAGCTTCTTTCTCTTTGTTATCGGAGGATATTTCCTTTGGCCCTATAGTCTTTAAAGGGATCCGAAATATCTGTTCTCAGATTCCACAGAAATAAGGCTAGCAAAGAGATCCACGAAATACAGATGTAACTCTGTGAGATGAATTAACAGGACACTAAGCAGTTTCTCAGAAAGCTTCTTTCCAGATTTCATCTGAGGATATTTCCTTTTTCACCATAGCCCTCTATGGGCTTCCAAATATCACTTTGCCAATTCCACAAGAACTGTCTTAGCGAAAGGCTTCTTGAGGGGAAAGCTGTAACTCTGTGAGATGATTTCACAGAACACAAAGAAGTTTCTCAGAAAGCGTCTTTCTCTTTGTTATCGGAGGATATTTCCTTTGGCCCTATAGACTTCAAAGGGATCCGAAATATCTGTTCTCAGATTCCACAGAAATAAGGCTAGCAAAGAGATCCACGAAATACAGATGTAACTCTGTGATATGAATTAACAGAACACTAAGCAGTTTCTCAGAAAGCTTCTTTCCAGAATTCATCTGAGGATATTTCCTTTTTCACCATAGCCCTCTAAGGCTTCCAAATATAACTTTGCCAATTCCACAAGAACTGTCTTAGCGAAAGGCTTCTTGAGGGGAAAGCTGTAACTCTGTGAGATGATTTCACAGAACACAAAGAAGTTTCTCAGAAAGCTTCTTTGTCTTCGTTATCGGAGGATATTTCCTTTGGCCCTATAGTCTTCAAAGGGATCCGAAATATCTGTTCTCAGATTCCACAGAAATAAGGCTAGCAAAGAGATCCACGAAATACAGATGTAACTCTGTGAGATGAATTAACAGGACACTAAGCAGTTTCTCAGAAAGCTTCTTTCCAGATTTCATCTGAGGATATTTCCTTTTACACCATAACCCTCTATGGGCTTCCAAATATCACTTTGCCAATTCCACAAGAACTGTCTTAGCGAAAGGCTTCTTGAGGGGAAAGCTGTAACTCTGTGAGATGATTTCACAGAACACAAAGAAGTTTCTCAGAAAGCTTCTTTCTCTTTGTTATCGGAGGATATTTCCTTTGGCCCTATAGTCTTCAAAGGGATCCGAAATATCTGTTCTCAGATTCCACCGAAACAAAGCTAGCAAAGAGATTCAAGAAATACAGATGTAACTCTGTGAGATGAATTAACAGAACACTAATCAGTTTCACAGAAAGCTTCTTTCCAGATTTCATCTGAGGATATTTCCTTTTTCACCATAGCCCTCTATGGGCTTCCAAATATCACTTTGCCAATTCCACAAGAACTGTCTTAGCGAAAGGCTTCTTGAGGGGAAAGCTGTAACTCTGTGAGATGATTTCACAGAACACAAAGAAGTTTCTCAGAAAGCTTCTTTCTCTTTGTTATCGGAGGATATTTCCTTTGGCCCTATAGTCTTCAAAGGGATCCGAAATATCTGTTCTCAGATTCCACAGAAATAAGGCTAGCAAAGAGATCCACGAAATACAGATGTAACTCTGTGAGATGAATTAACAGGACACTAAGCAGTTTCTCAGAAAGCTTCTTTCCAGATTTCATCTGAGGATATTTCCTTTTTCACCATAGCCCTCTATGGCTTCCAAATATCACTTTGCCAATTCCACAAGAACTGTCTTAGCGAAAGGCTTCTTGAGGGGAAAGCTGTAACTCTGTGAGATGATTTTACAGAACACAAAGAAGTTTCTCAGAAAGCTTCTTTCTCTTTGTTATCGGAGGATATTTCCTTTGGCCCTATAGTCTTCAAAGGGATCCGAAATATCTGTTCTCAGATTCCACAGAAATAAGGCTAGCAAAGAGATCCACGAAATACAGATGTAACTCTGTGAGATGAATTAACAGAACACTAAGCAGTTTCTCAGAAAGCTTCTTTCCAGATTTCATCTGAGGATATTTCCTTTTTCACCATAGCCCTATATGGCTTGCGAATATAACTTTGCCAATTCCACAAGAACTGTCTTAGCGAAAGGCTACTTGGGGAACGCTGTAACTCTGTGAGATGATTTCACAGAACACAAAGAATTTTCTCAGAAAGCTTCTTTCTCTTTGTTATCGGAGGATATTTCCTTTGGCCCTATAGTCTTCAAAGGGATCCGAAATATCTGTTCTCAGATTCCAGAGAAATAAGGCTAGCAAAGAGATCCACGAAATACAGATATAACTCTGTGAGATGAATTAACAGGACACTAAGCAGTTTCTAAGAAAGCTTCTTTCCAGATTTCATCTGAGGATATTTCCTTTTTCACCATAGCCCTCTAAGGGCTTCCAAATATCACTTTGCCAATTCCACAAGAACTGTCTTAGCGAAAGGCTTCTTGAGGGGAAAGCTGTACCTCTGTGAGATGATTTCACAGAACACAAAGAAGTTTCACAGAAAGCTTCTTTCTCTTTGTTATCGGAGGATATTTCCTTTGGCCCTATAGTCTTCAAAGGGATCCGAAATATCTGTTCTCAGATACCACAGAAATAAGGCTAGCAAAGAGATCCACGAAATACAGATGTAACTCTGTGAGATGAATTAACAGGACACTAAGCAGTTTCACAGAAAGCTTCTTTCCAGATTTCATCTGAGGATATTTCCTTTTTCACCATAGCCCTCTATGGGCTTCCAAATATCACTTTGCCAATTCCACAAGAACTGTCTTAGCGAAAGGCTTCTTGAGGGAAAGCTGTAACTCTGTGAGATGATTTCACAGAACACAAAGAAGTTTCTCAGAAACCTTTTTTGTCTTTGTTATCGGAGGATATTTCCTTTGGCCCTATAGTCTTCAAAGGGAAACGAAATATCTGTTCTCAGATTCCACAGAAATAAGGCTAGCAAAGAGATCCACGAAATACAGATATAACTCTGTGAGATGAATTAACAGAACACTAAGCAGTCTCTAAGAAAGCTTCTTTCGAGATTTCATCTGAGGATATTTCCTTTTTCACCATAGCCCTCTATGGGCTTCCAAATATCACTTTGCCAATTCCACAAGAACTGTCTTAGCGAAAGGCTTCTTGAGGGGAAAGCTGTAACTCTGTGAGATGATTTCACAGAACACAAAGAAGTTTCTCAGAAAGCTTCTTTCTCTTTGTTATGGGAGGATATTTCCTTCGGCCCTATAGTCTTCAAAGGGATCCGAAATATTTGTTCTCAGATTCCACAGAAATAAGGCTAGCAAAGAGATCCACGAAATACAGATGTAACTCTGTGAGATGAATTAACAGGACACTAAGCAGTTTCTCAGAAAGCTTCTTTCCAGATTTCATCTGAGGATATTTAATTTTTCACCATAGCCCTCTATGGGCTTCCAAATATCACTTTGCCAATTCCACAAGAACTGTCTTAGCGAAAGGCTTCTTGAGGGTAAAGCTGTAACTCTGTGAGATGATTTCACAGACCACAAAGAAGTTTCTCAGAAAGCTTCTTTCTCTTTGTTATCGGAGGATATTTCCTTTGGCCCTATAGTCATCAAAGGGATCCGAAATATCTGTTCTCAGATTCCACAGAAATAAGGCTAGCAAAGAGATCCACGAAATACAGATGTAACTCTGTGAGATGAATTAACAGGACACTAAGCAGTTTCACAGAAAGCTTCTTTCCAGATTTCATCTGAGGATATTTCCTTTTTCACCATAGCCCTCTATGGGCTTCCAAATATCACTTTGCCAATTCCACGAGAACTGTCTTAGCGAAAGGCTTCTTGAGGGGAAAGCTGTAACTCTGTGAGATGATTTCAAAGAACACAAAGAAGTTTCTCAGAAAGCTTCTTTGTCTTTGTTATCGGAGGATATTTCCTTTGGCCCTATAGTCTTCAAAGGGATCCGAAATATCTGTTCTCAGATTCCACAGAAATAAGGCTAGCAAAGAGATCCACGAAATACAGATGTAACTCTGTGAGATGAATTAACAGAACACTAAGCAGTTTCTCAGAAAGCTTCTTTCCAGATTTCATCTGAGGATATTTCCTTTTTCACCATAGCCCTCTATGGGTTTCCAAATATCACTTTGCCAATTCCTCAAGAACTATCTTAGTGAAAGGCTTCTTGAGGGGAAAGCTGTGAGTCTGTGTGATGATTTCACAGAACACAAAGAAGTTTCTCAGAAAGCTTCTTTCTCTTTGTTATCGGAGGATATTTCCTTTGGCCCTATAGTCTTCAAAGGGATCCGAAATATCTGTTCTCAGATTCCACAGAAATAAGGCTAGCAAAGAGATCCACGAAATACAGATGTAACTCTCTGAGATGAATTAACAGAACACTAAGCAGTTTCACAGAAAGCTTCTTTCCAGATTTCATCTGAGGATATTTCCTTTTTCACCATAGCCCTCTATGGGCTTCCAAATATCACTTTGCCAATTCCACAAGAACTGTCTTAGCGAAAGGCTTCTTGAGGGGAAAGCTGTAACTCTGTGAGATGATTTCACAGAACACAAAGAAGTTTCTCAGAAAGCTTCTTTCTCTTTGTTATCGGAGGATATTTCCTTTGGCCCTATAGTCTTCAAAGGGATCCGAAATATCTGTTCTCAGATTCCACAGAAATAAGGCTAGCAAAGAGATCCACGAAATACAGATGTAACTCTGTGAGATGAATTAACAGAACACTAAGCAGTTTCTCAGAAAGCTTCTTTCCAGATTTCATCTGAGGATATTTCCTTTTTCACCATAGCCTTCTATGGTCTTCCAAATATCACTTTGCCAATTCCACAAGAACTGTCTTAGCGAAAGGCTTCTTGAGGGGAAAGCTGTAACTCTGTGAGATGATTTCACAGAACAAAAAGAAGTTTCTCAGAAAGCTTCTTTCTCTTTGTTATCGGAGGATATTTCCTTTGGCCCTATAGTCTTCAAAGGGATCCGAAATATCTGTTCTCAGATTCCACAGAAATAAGGTTAGCAAAGAGATCCACGAAATACAGATGTAAGTCTGTGAGATGAATTAACAGAACACTAAGCAGTTTCTCAGAAAGCTTCTTTCCAGATTTCATCTGAGGATATTTCCTTTTTCACCATAGCCCACAATGGGCTTCCAGATATCACTTTGCCAATTCCACAAGAACTGTCTTAGCGAAAGGCTTCTTGAGGGGAAAGCTGTAACTCTGTGAGATGATTTCACAGAACACAAAGAAGTTTCTCAGAAAGCTTCTTTCTCTTTGTTATCGGAGGATATTTCCTTTGGCCCTATAGTCTTCAAAGGGATCCGAAATATCTGTTCTCAGATTCCACAGAAATAAGGCTAGCAAAGAGATCCACGAAATACAGAAGTAACTGTGTGAGATGAATTAACAGGACACTAAGCAGTTTCTAAGAAAGCTTCTTTCCAGATTTCATCTGAGGATATTTCCTTTTTCACCATAGCCCTCTATGGGCTTCCAAATATCACTTTGCCAATTCCACAAGAACTGTCTTAGCGAAAGGCTTCTTGAGGGGAAAGCTGTAACTCTGTGAGATGATTTCACAGAACACAAAGAAGTTTCTCAGAAAGCTTCTTTGTCTTTGTTATCGGAGGATATTTCCTTTGGCCCTATAGTCTTCAAAGGGATCCGAAATATCTGTTCTCAGATTCCACAGAAATAAGGCTAGCAAAGAGATATACGAAACACAGATGTAAGTCTGTGAGATGAATTAACAGAACACTAAGCAGTTTCTCAGAAAGCTTCTTTCCAGATTTCATCTGAGGATATTTCCTTTTTCACCGTAGCCCTCTATGGGCTTCCAAATATCACTTTGCCAATTCCACAAGAACTGTCTTAGCGAAAGGCTTCTTGAGGGGAAAGATGTAACTCTGTGAGATGATTTCACAGAACACAAAGAAGTTTCTCAGAAAGCTTCTTTCTCTTTGTTATCGGAGGATATTTCCTTTGGCCCTATAGGCTTCAAAGGGATCCGAAATATCTGTTCTCAGATTCCAGAGAAATAAGGCTAGCAAAGAAATCCACGAAATACAGATATAAGTCTGTGAGATGAATTAACAGAACACTAAGCAGTTTCTCAGAAAGCTTCTTTCCAGATTTCATCTGAGGATATTTCCTTTTTCACCACAGCCCTCTATGGGCTTCCAAATATCACTTTCCCAATTCCACAAGAACTGTCTTAGCGAAAGGCTTCTTGAGGGGAAAGCTGTAACTCTGTGAGATTATTTCACAGAATACAAAGAAGTTTCTCAGAAAGCTTCTTTGTCTTTGTTATCGGAGGATATTTCCTTTGGCCCTATAGTCTTCAAAGGGATCCGAAATATCTGTTCTCAGATTCCACAGAAATAAGGCTAGCAAAGAGATCCACGAAATACAGATGTAACTCTGTGAGATGAATTAACAGAACACTAAGCAGTTTCTCAGAAAGCTTCTTTCCAGATTTCATCTGAGGATATTTCCTTTTTCACCATAGCCCTCTATGGGCTTCCAAATATCACTTTGCCAATTCCACAAGAACTGTCTTAGCGAAAGGCTTCTTGAGGGGAAAGCTGTAACTCTGTGAGATGATTTCACAGAACACAAAGAAGTTTCTCAGAAAGCTTCTTTCTCTTTGTTATCGGAGCATATTTCCTTTGGCCCTATAGTCTTCAAAGGGATCCGAAATATCTGTTCTCAGATTACACAGAAATAAGGCTAGCAAAGAGATCCACGAAATACAGATGTAACTCTGTGAGATGAATTAACAGGACACTAAGCAGTTTCTCAGAAAGCTTCTTTCCAGATTTCATCTGAGGATATTTAATTTTTCACCATAGCCCTCTATGGGCTTCCAAATATCACTTTGCCAATTCCACAAGAACTGTCTTAGCGAAAGGCTTCTTGAGGGGAAAGCTGTAACTCTGTGAGATGATTTCACAGAACACAAAGAAGTTTCTCAGAAAGTTTCTTTCTCTTTGTTATCGGAGGATATTTCCTTTGGCCCTATAGTCTTCAAAGGGATCCGAAATATCTGTTCTCAGATTCCACAGAAATAAGGCTAGCAAAGAGATCCACGAAATACAGATGTAACTCTCTGAGATGAATTAACAGAACACTAAGCAGTTTCACAGAAAGCTTCTTTCCAGATTTCATCTGAGGATATTTCCTTTTTCACCATAGCCCTCTATGACTTCCAAATATCACTTTGCCAATTCCACAAGAACTGTCTTAGCGAAAGGCTTCTTGAGGGGAAAGCTGTAACTCTGTGAGATGATTTCAAAGAACACAAAGAAGTTTCTCAGAAAGCTTCTTTCTCTTTGTTATCGGAGGATATTTCCTTTGGCCCTATAGTCTTCAAAGGGATCCGAAATATCTGTTCTCAGATTCCACAGAAATAAGGCTAGCAAAGAGATCCACGAAATACAGATGTAACTCTGTGAGATGAATTAACAGGACACTAAGCAGTTTCTAAGAAAGCTTCTTTCCAGATTTCATCTGAGGATATTTCCTTTTTCACCATAGCCCTCTATGGGCTTCCAAATATCACTTTGCCAATTCCACAAGAACTGTCTTAGCGAAAGGCTTCTTGAGGGGAAAGCTGTAACTCTGTGAGATGATTTCACAGAACACAAAGAAGTTTCTCAGAAAGCTTCTTTCTCTTTGTTATCGGAGGATATTTCCTTTGGCCCTATAGTCTTCAAAGGGATCCGAAATATCTGTTCTCAGATTCCACAGAAATAAGGCTAGCAAAGAGATCCACGAAATACAGATGTAACTCTGTGAGATGAATTAACAGGACACTAAGCAGTTTCTCAGAAAGCTTCTTTCCAGATTTCATCTGAGGGTATTTCCTTTTACACCATAGCCCTCTATGGGCTTCCAAATATCACTTTGCCAATTCCACAAGAACTGTCTTAGCGAAAGGCTTCTTGAGGGGAAAGCTGTAAATCTGTGAGATGATTTCACAGAACACAAAGAAGTATCTCAGAAAGCTTCTTTCTCTTTGTTATCGGAGGATATTTCCTTTGGCCCTATAGACTTCAAAGGGATCCAAAATATCTGTTCTCAGATTCCACAGAAATAAGGCTAGCAAAGAGATCCACGAAATACAGATGTAACTCTGTGAGATGAATTAACAGAACATTAAGCAGTTTCTCAGAAAGCTTCTTTCCAGATTTCATCTGAGGATATTTCCTTTTTCACCATAGCCCTCTAAGGCTTCCAAATATAACTTTCCCAATTCCACAAGAACTGTCTTAGCGAAAGGCTTCTTGAGGGGAAAGCTGTAACTCTGTGAGATGATTTCACAGAACACAAAGAAGTTTCTCAGAAAGCTTCTTTGTCTTCGTTATCGGAGGATATTTCCTTTGGCCCTATAGTCTTCAAAGGGATCCGAAATATCTGTTCTCAGATTCCACAGAAATAAGGCTAGCAAAGAGATCCACGAAATACAGATGTAACTCTGTGAGATGAATTAACAGAACACTAAGCAGTTTCTCAGAAAGCTTCTTTCCAGATTTCATCTGAGGATATTTCCTTTTTCACCATAGCCCTCTATGGTCTTCCAAATATCACTTTGCCAATTCCACAAGAACTGTCTTAGCGAAAGGCTTCTTGAGGGGAAAGCTGTAACTCTGTGAGATGATTTCACAGAACACAAAGAAGTTTCTCAGAAAGCTTCTTTCTCTTTGTTATCGGAGGATATTTCCTTTGGCCCTATAGTCTTCAAAGGGATCCGAAATATCTGTTCTCAGATTCCACAGAAATAAGGGCAGCAAAGAGATCCACGAAATACAGATGTAACTCTGTGAGATGAATTAACAGGACACTAAGCAGTTTCTAAGAAAGCTTCTTTCCAGATTTCATCTGAGGATATTTCCTTTTTCACCATAGCCCTCTAAGGGCTTCCAAATATCACTTTGCCAATTCCACAAGAACTGTCTTAGCGAAAGGCTTCTTGAGGGGAAAGCTGTAACTCTGTGAGATGATTTCACAGAACACAAAGAAGTTTCTCAGAAAGCTTCTTTCTCTTTGTTATCGGAGGATTTCCTTTGGCCCTATAGACTTCAAAGGGATCCGAAATATCTGTTCTCAGATTCCACAGAAATAAGGCTAGCAAAGAGATTCACGAAATACAGATGTAAATCTGTGAGATGAATTAACAGAACACTAAGCAGTTTCACAGAAAGCTTCTTTCCAGATTTCATCTGAGGATATTTCCTTTTTCACCATAGCCCTCTTTGGGCTTCCAAATATCACTTTGCCAATTCCACAAGAACTGTCTTAGCGAAAGGCTTCTTGAGGGTAAAGCTGTAACTCTGTGAGATGATTTCACAGAACACAAAGAAGTTTCTCAGAAAGCTTCTTTCTCTTTGTTATCGGAGGATATTTCCTTTGGCCCTATAGTCTTCAAAGGGATCCGAAATATCTGTTCTCAGATTCCACAGAAATAAGGCTAGCAAAGAGATCCACGAAATACAGATGTAAGTCTGTGAGATGAATTAACAGAACACTAAGCAGTTTCTCAGAAAGCTTCTTTCCAGATTTCATCTGAGGATATTTCCTTTTTCACCAAAGCCTTCTATGGGCTTCCAAATATCACTTTGCCAATTCCACAAGAACTGTCTTAGCGAAAGGCTTCTTGAGGGGAAAGCTGTAACTCTGTGAGATGATTTCACAGAACACAAAGAAGTTTCTCAGAAAGCTTCTTTCTCTTTGTTATCGGAGGATATTTCCTTTGGCCCTATAGTCTTCAAAGGGATCCGAAATATCTGTTCTCAGATTCTACAGAAATAAGGTTAGCAAAGAGATCCACGAAATACAGATGTAAGTCTGTGAGATGAATTAACAGAACACTAAGCAGTTTCTCAGAAAGCTTCTTTCCAGATTTCATCTGAGGATATTTCCTTTTTCACCATAACCCACTATGGGCTTCCAAATATAACTTTGCCAATTCCACAAGAACTGTCTTAGCGAAAGGCTTCTTGAGGGGAAAGCTGTAACTCTGTGAGATGATTTCAGAGAACACAAAGAAGTTTCTCAGAAAGCTTCTTTCTCTTTGTTATCGGAGGATATTTCCTTTGGCCCTATAGTCTTCAAAGGGATCCGAAATATCTGTTCTCAGATTCCACAGAAATAAGGATAGCAAAGAGATCCACGAAATACAGATGTAACTCTGTGAGATGAATTAACAGAACACTAAGCAGTTTCTCAGAAAGCTTCTTTCCAGATTTCATCTGAGGATATTTCCTTTTTCACCATAGCCCTCTATGGGCTTCCAAATATCCCTTTGCCAATTCCACAAGAACTGTCTTAGCGAAAGTCTTCTTGAGGGGAAAGCTGTAACTCTGTGAGATGATTTCACAGAACACAAAGAAGTTTCTCAGAAAGCTTCTTTCTCTTTGTTATCGGAAGATATTTCCTTTGGCCCTATAGACTTCAAAGGGATCCGAAATATCTGTTCTCAGATTCCAGAGAAATAAGGCTAGCAAAGAGATCCACGAAATACAGATGTAAGTCTGTGAGATGAATTAACAGAACACTAAGCAGTTTCTCAGAAAGCTTCTTTCCAGATTTCATCTGAGGATATTTCCTTTTACACCATAGCCCTCTATGGGCTTCCAAATATCACTTTGCCAATTCCACAAGAACTGTCTTAGAGAAAGGCTTCTTGAGGGAAAAGCTGTAACTCTGTGAGATGATTTCACAGAACACAAAGAAGTTTCTCACAAATCTTGTTTGTCTTTGTTATCGGAGGATATTTCCTTTGGCCCTATAGTCTTCAAAGGGATCCGAAATATCTGTTCTCAGATTCCACAGAAATAAGGCTAGCAAAGAGATCCACGAAATACAGATGTAACTCTGTGAGATGAATTAACAGGACACTAAGCAGTTTCTCAAAAAGCTTCTTTCCAGATTTCATCTGAGGATATTTCCTTTTTCACCATAGCCCTCTATGGGCTTCCAAATATCACTTTGCCAATTCCACAAGAACTGTCTTAGCGAAAGGCTTCTTGAGGGGAAAGCTGTAACTCTGTGAGATGATTTCCCAGAACACAAAGAAGTTTCTCAGAAAGCTTCTTTCTCTTTGTTATCGGAGGATATTTCCTTTGGCCCTATAGTCTTCAAAGGGATCCGAAATATCTGTTCTCAGATTCCACAGAAATAAGGCTAGCAAAGAGATGCACGAAATACAGATGTAACTCTGTGAGATGAATTAACAGAACACTAAGCAGTTTCTCAGAAAGCTTCTTTCCAGATTTCATCTGAGGATATTTCCTTTTTCACCATAGCCCTCTATGGCTTCCAAATATAACTTTGCCAATTCCACAAGAACTGTCTTAGAGAAAGGCTTCTTGAGGGCAAAGCTGTAACTCTGTGAGTTGATTTCACAGAACACAAAGAAGTTTCTCAGAAAGCTTCTTTCTCTTTGTTATCGGAGGATATTTCCTTTATCCCTATAGTCTTCAAAGGGATCCGAAATATCTGTTCTCAGATTCCACAGAAATAAGGCTAGCAAAGAGATCCACGAAATACAGATGTAACACTGTGAGATGAATTAACAGGACACTAAGCAGTTTCACAGAAAGCTTCTTTCCAGATTTCATCTGAGGATATTTCCTTTTTCACCATAGCCCTCTTTGGGCTTCCAAATATCACTTTGCCAATTCCACAAGAACTGTCTTAGCGAAAGGCTTCTTGAGGGTAAAGCTGTAACTCTGTGAGATGATTTCACAGAACACAAAGAAGTTTCTCAGAAAGCTTCTTTCTCTTTGTTATCGGAGGATATTTCCTTTGGCCCTATAGTCTTCAAAGGGATCCGAAATATCTGTTCTCAGATTCCACAGAAATAAGGCTAGCAAAGAGATCCACGAAATACAGATGTAAGTCTGTGAGATGAATTAACAGAACACTAAGCAGTTTCTCAGAAAGCTTCTTTCCAGATTTCATCTGAGGATATTTCCTTTTTCACCAAAGCCTTCTATGGGCTTCCAAATATCACTTTGCCAATTCCACAAGAACTGTCTTAGCGAAAGGCTTCTTGAGGGGAAAGCTGTAACTCTGTGAGATGATTTCACAGAACACAAAGAAGTTTCTCAGAAAGCTTCTTTCTCTTTGTTATCGGAGGATATTTCCTTTGGCCCTATAGTCTTCAAAGGGATCCGAAATATCTGTTCTCAGATTCTACAGAAATAAGGTTAGCAAAGAGATCCACGAAATACAGATGTAAGTCTGTGAGATGAATTAACAGAACACTAAGCAGTTTCTCAGAAAGCTTCTTTCCAGATTTCATCTGAGGATATTTCCTTTTTCACCATAACCCACTATGGGCTTCCAAATATAACTTTGCCAATTCCACAAGAACTGTCTTAGCGAAAGGCTTCTTGAGGGGAAAGCTGTAACTCTGTGAGATGATTTCAGAGAACACAAAGAAGTTTCTCAGAAAGCTTCTTTCTCTTTGTTATCGGAGGATATTTCCTTTGGCCCTATAGTCTTCAAAGGGATCCGAAATATCTGTTCTCAGATTCCACAGAAATAAGGATAGCAAAGAGATCCACGAAATACAGATGTAACTCTGTGAGATGAATTAACAGAACACTAAGCAGTTTCTCAGAAAGCTTCTTTCCAGATTTCATCTGAGGATATTTCCTTTTTCACCATAGCCCTCTATGGGCTTCCAAATATCCCTTTGCCAATTCCACAAGAACTGTCTTAGCGAAAGTCTTCTTGAGGGGAAAGCTGTAACTCTGTGAGATGATTTCACAGAACACAAAGAAGTTTCTCAGAAAGCTTCTTTCTCTTTGTTATCGGAAGATATTTCCTTTGGCCCTATAGACTTCAAAGGGATCCGAAATATCTGTTCTCAGATTCCAGAGAAATAAGGCTAGCAAAGAGATCCACGAAATACAGATGTAAGTCTGTGAGATGAATTAACAGAACACTAAGCAGTTTCTCAGAAAGCTTCTTTCCAGATTTCATCTGAGGATATTTCCTTTTACACCATAGCCCTCTATGGGCTTCCAAATATCACTTTGCCAATTCCACAAGAACTGTCTTAGCGAAAGGCTTCTTGAGGGGAAAGCTGTAACTCTGTGAGATGATTTCACAGAACACAAAGAAGTTTCTCACAAATCTTGTTTGTCTTTGTTATCGGAGGATATTTCCTTTGGCCCTATAGTCTTCAAAGGGATCCGAAATATCTGTTCTCAGATTCCACAGAAATAAGGCTAGCAAAGAGATCCACGAAATACAGATGTAACTCTGTGAGATGAATTAACAGGACACTAAGCAGTTTCTCAAAAAGCTTCTTTCCAGATTTCATCTGAGGATATTTCCTTTTTCACCATAGCCCTCTATGGGCTTCCAAATATCACTTTGCCAATTCCACAAGAACTGTCTTAGCGAAAGGCTTCTTGAGGGGAAAGCTGTAACTCTGTGAGATGATTTCCCAGAACACAAAGAAGTTTCTCAGAAAGCTTCTTTCTCTTTGTTATCGGAGGATATTTCCTTTGGCCCTATAGTCTTCAAAGGGATCCGAAATATCTGTTCTCAGATTCCACAGAAATAAGGCTAGCAAAGAGATGCACGAAATACAGATGTAACTCTGTGAGATGAATTAACAGAACACTAAGCAGTTTCTCAGAAAGCTTCTTTCCAGATTTCATCTGAGGATATTTCCTTTTTCACCATAGCCCTCTATGGCTTCCAAATATAACTTTGCCAATTCCACAAGAACTGTCTTAGAGAAAGGCTTCTTGAGGGCAAAGCTGTAACTCTGTGAGTTGATTTCACAGAACACAAAGAAGTTTCTCAGAAAGCTTCTTTCTCTTTGTTATCGGAGGATATTTCCTTTATCCCTATAGTCTTCAAAGGGATCCGAAATATCTGTTCTCAGATTCCACAGAAATAAGGCTAGCAAAGAGATCCACGAAATACAGATGTAACACTGTGAGATGAATTAACAGGACACTAAGCAGTTTCTCAGAAAGCTTCTTTCCAGATTTCATCTGAGGATATTTCCTTTTACACCATAGCCCTCTATGGGCTTCCAAATATCACTTTGCCAATTCCACAAGAACTGTCTTAGCGAAAGGCTTCTTGAGGGGAAAGCTGTAACTCTGTGAGATGATTTCACAGAACACAAAGAAGTTTCTCAGAAAGCTTCCTTCTCTTTGTTATCGGAGGATATTTCCTTTGGCCCTATAGTCTTCAAAGGGATCCGAAATATCTGTTCTCAGATTCCACAGAAATAAGGCGAGCAATGAGATCCACGAAATACAGATGTAACTCTGTGAGATGAATTAACAGAACACTAAGCAGTTTCACAGAAAGCTTCTTTCCAGATTTCATCTGAGGATATTTCCTTTTTCACCATAGCCTTCTATGGGCTTCCAAATATCACTTTGCCAATTCCACAAGAACTGTCTTAGCGAAAGGCTTCTTGAGGGGAAAGCTGTAACTCTGTGAGATGATTTCACAGAACACAAAGAAGTTTCTCAGAAAGCTTCTTTGTCTTCGTTATCGGAGGATATTTCCTTTGGCCCTATAGTCTTCAAAGGGATCCGAAATATCTGTTCTCAGATTCCACAGAAATAAGGCTAGCAAAGAGATCCACGAAATACAGATGTAACTCTGTGAGATGAATTAACAGGACACTAAGCAGTTTCTCAGAAAGCTTCTTTCCAGATTTCATCTGAGGGTATTTCCTTTTACACCATAGCCCTCTATGGGCTTCCAAATATCACTTTGCCAATTCCACAAGAACTGTCTTAGCGAAAGGCTTCTTGAGGGGAAAGCTGTAAATCTGTGAGATGATTTCACAGAACACAAAGAAGTATCTCAGAAAGCTTCTTTCTCTTTGTTATCGGAGGATATTTCCTTTGGCCCTATAGACTTCAAAGGGATCCAAAATATCTGTTCTCAGATTCCACAGAAATAAGGCTAGCAAAGAGATCCACGAAATACAGATGTAACTCTGTGAGATGAATTAACAGAACATTAAGCAGTTTCTCAGAAAGCTTCTTTCCAGATTTCATCTGAGGATATTTCCTTTTTCACCATAGCCCTCTAAGGCTTCCAAATATAACTTTCCCAATTCCACAAGAACTGTCTTAGCGAAAGGCTTCTTGAGGGGAAAGCTGTAACTCTGTGAGATGATTTCACAGAACACAAAGAAGTTTCTCAGAAAGCTTCTTTGTCTTCGTTATCGGAGGATATTTCCTTTGGCCCTATAGTCTTCAAAGGGATCCGAAATATCTGTTCTCAGATTCCACAGAAATAAGGCTAGCAAAGAGATCCACGAAATACAGATGTAACTCTGTGAGATGAATTAACAGAACACTAAGCAGTTTCTCAGAAAGCTTCTTTCCAGATTTCATCTGAGGATATTTCCTTTTTCACCATAGCCCTCTATGGTCTTCCAAATATCACTTTGCCAATTCCACAAGAACTGTCTTAGCGAAAGGCTTCTTGAGGGGAAAGCTGTAACTCTGTGAGATGATTTCACAGAACACAAAGAAGTTTCTCAGAAAGCTTCTTTCTCTTTGTTATCGGAGGATATTTCCTTTGGCCCTATAGTCTTCAAAGGGATCCGAAATATCTGTTCTCAGATTCCACAGAAATAAGGGCAGCAAAGAGATCCACGAAATACAGATGTAACTCTGTGAGATGAATTAACAGGACACTAAGCAGTTTCTAAGAAAGCTTCTTTCCAGATTTCATCTGAGGATATTTCCTTTTTCACCATAGCCCTCTAAGGGCTTCCAAATATCACTTTGCCAATTCCACAAGAACTGTCTTAGCGAAAGGCTTCTTGAGGGGAAAGCTGTAACTCTGTGAGATGATTTCACAGAACACAAAGAAGTTTCTCAGAAAGCTTCTTTCTCTTTGTTATCGGAGGATTTCCTTTGGCCCTATAGACTTCAAAGGGATCCGAAATATCTGTTCTCAGATTCCACAGAAATAAGGCTAGCAAAGAGATTCACGAAATACAGATGTAACTCTGTGAGATGAATTAACAGAACACTAAGCAGTTTCACAGAAAGCTTCTTTCCAGATTTCATCTGAGGATATTTCCTTTTTCACCATAGCCCTCTTTGGGCTTCCAAATATCACTTTGCCAATTCCACAAGAACTGTCTTAGCGAAAGGCTTCTTGAGGGTAAAGCTGTAACTCTGTGAGATGATTTCACAGAACACAAAGAAGTTTCTCAGAAAGCTTCTTTCTCTTTGTTATCGGAGGATATTTCCTTTGGCCCTATAGTCTTCAAAGGGATCCGAAATATCTGTTCTCAGATTCCACAGAAATAAGGCTAGCAAAGAGATCCACGAAATACAGATGTAAGTCTGTGAGATGAATTAACAGAACACTAAGCAGTTTCTCAGAAAGCTTCTTTCCAGATTTCATCTGAGGATATTTCCTTTTTCACCAAAGCCTTCTATGGGCTTCCAAATATCACTTTGCCAATTCCACAAGAACTGTCTTAGCGAAAGGCTTCTTGAGGGGAAAGCTGTAACTCTGTGAGATGATTTCACAGAACACAAAGAAGTTTCTCAGAAAGCTTCTTTCTCTTTGTTATCGGAGGATATTTCCTTTGGCCCTATAGTCTTCAA
Organism: Macaca nemestrina; assembly: GCF_043159975.1. Classification (NCBI taxonomy): domain Eukaryota; kingdom Metazoa; phylum Chordata; class Mammalia; order Primates; family Cercopithecidae; genus Macaca; species Macaca nemestrina. Next base: position 55,357,935 of record NC_092129.1, on the reverse strand, counting down.
AGGGATCCGAAATATCTGTTCTCAGATTCTACAGAAATAAGGTTAGCAAAGAGATCCACGAAATACAGATGTAAGTCTGTGAGATGAATTAACAGAACACTAAGCAGTTTCTCAGAAAGCTTCTTTCCAGATTTCATCTGAGGATATTTCCTTTTTCACCATAACCCACTATGGGCTTCCAAATATAACTTTGCCAATTCCACAAGAACTGTCTTAGCGAAAGGCTTCTTGAGGGGAAAGCTGTAACTCTGTGAGATGATTTCAGAGAACACAAAGAAGTTTCTCAGAAAGCTTCTTTCTCTTTGTTATCGGAGGATATTTCCTTTGGCCCTATAGTCTTCAAAGGGATCCGAAATATCTGTTCTCAGATTCCACAGAAATAAGGATAGCAAAGAGATCCACGAAATACAGATGTAACTCTGTGAGATGAATTAACAGAACACTAAGCAGTTTCTCAGAAAGCTTCTTTCCAGATTTCATCTGAGGATATTTCCTTTTTCACCATAGCCCTCTATGGGCTTCCAAATATCCCTTTGCCAATTCCACAAGAACTGTCTTAGCGAAAGTCTTCTTGAGGGGAAAGCTGTAACTCTGTGAGATGATTTCACAGAACACAAAGAAGTTTCTCAGAAAGCTTCTTTCTCTTTGTTATCGGAAGATATTTCCTTTGGCCCTATAGACTTCAAAGGGATCCGAAATATCTGTTCTCAGATTCCAGAGAAATAAGGCTAGCAAAGAGATCCACGAAATACAGATGTAAGTCTGTGAGATGAATTAACAGAACACTAAGCAGTTTCTCAGAAAGCTTCTTTCCAGATTTCATCTGAGGATATTTCCTTTTACACCATAGCCCTCTATGGGCTTCCAAATATCACTTTGCCAATTCCACAAGAACTGTCTTAGCGAAAGGCTTCTTGAGGGGAAAGCTGTAACTCTGTGAGATGATTTCACAGAACACAAAGAAGTTTCTCACAAATCTTGTTTGTCTTTGTTATCGGAGGATATTTCCTTTGGCCCTATAGTCTTCAAAGGGATCCGAAATATCTGTTCTCAGATTCCACAGAAATAAGGCTAGCAAAGAGATCCACGAAATACAGATGTAACTCTGTGAGATGAATTAACAGGACACTAAGCAGTTTCTCAAAAAGCTTCTTTCCAGATTTCATCTGAGGATATTTCCTTTTTCACCATAGCCCTCTATGGGCTTCCAAATATCACTTTGCCAATTCCACAAGAACTGTCTTAGCGAAAGGCTTCTTGAGGGGAAAGCTGTAACTCTGTGAGATGATTTCCCAGAACACAAAGAAGTTTCTCAGAAAGCTTCTTTCTCTTTGTTATCGGAGGATATTTCCTTTGGCCCTATAGTCTTCAAAGGGATCCGAAATATCTGTTCTCAGATTCCACAGAAATAAGGCTAGCAAAGAGATGCACGAAATACAGATGTAACTCTGTGAGATGAATTAACAGAACACTAAGCAGTTTCTCAGAAAGCTTCTTTCCAGATTTCATCTGAGGATATTTCCTTTTTCACCATAGCCCTCTATGGCTTCCAAATATAACTTTGCCAATTCCACAAGAACTGTCTTAGAGAAAGGCTTCTTGAGGGCAAAGCTGTAACTCTGTGAGTTGATTTCACAGAACACAAAGAAGTTTCTCAGAAAGCTTCTTTCTCTTTGTTATCGGAGGATATTTCCTTTATCCCTATAGTCTTCAAAGGGATCCGAAATATCTGTTCTCAGATTCCACAGAAATAAGGCTAGCAAAGAGATCCACGAAATACAGATGTAACACTGTGAGATGAATTAACAGGACACTAAGCAGTTTCACAGAAAGCTTCTTTCCAGATTTCATCTGAGGATATTTCCTTTTTCACCATAGCCCTCTTTGGGCTTCCAAATATCACTTTGCCAATTCCACAAGAACTGTCTTAGCGAAAGGCTTCTTGAGGGTAAAGCTGTAACTCTGTGAGATGATTTCACAGAACACAAAGAAGTTTCTCAGAAAGCTTCTTTCTCTTTGTTATCGGAGGATATTTCCTTTGGCCCTATAGTCTTCAAAGGGATCCGAAATATCTGTTCTCAGATTCCACAGAAATAAGGCTAGCAAAGAGATCCACGAAATACAGATGTAAGTCTGTGAGATGAATTAACAGAACACTAAGCAGTTTCTCAGAAAGCTTCTTTCCAGATTTCATCTGAGGATATTTCCTTTTTCACCAAAGCCTTCTATGGGCTTCCAAATATCACTTTGCCAATTCCACAAGAACTGTCTTAGCGAAAGGCTTCTTGAGGGGAAAGCTGTAACTCTGTGAGATGATTTCACAGAACACAAAGAAGTTTCTCAGAAAGCTTCTTTCTCTTTGTTATCGGAGGATATTTCCTTTGGCCCTATAGTCTTCAAAGGGATCCGAAATATCTGTTCTCAGATTCTACAGAAATAAGGTTAGCAAAGAGATCCACGAAATACAGATGTAAGTCTGTGAGATGAATTAACAGAACACTAAGCAGTTTCTCAGAAAGCTTCTTTCCAGATTTCATCTGAGGATATTTCCTTTTTCACCATAACCCACTATGGGCTTCCAAATATAACTTTGCCAATTCCACAAGAACTGTCTTAGCGAAAGGCTTCTTGAGGGGAAAGCTGTAACTCTGTGAGATGATTTCAGAGAACACAAAGAAGTTTCTCAGAAAGCTTCTTTCTCTTTGTTATCGGAGGATATTTCCTTTGGCCCTATAGTCTTCAAAGGGATCCGAAATATCTGTTCTCAGATTCCACAGAAATAAGGATAGCAAAGAGATCCACGAAATACAGATGTAACTCTGTGAGATGAATTAACAGAACACTAAGCAGTTTCTCAGAAAGCTTCTTTCCAGATTTCATCTGAGGATATTTCCTTTTTCACCATAGCCCTCTATGGGCTTCCAAATATCCCTTTGCCAATTCCACAAGAACTGTCTTAGCGAAAGTCTTCTTGAGGGGAAAGCTGTAACTCTGTGAGATGATTTCACAGAACACAAAGAAGTTTCTCAGAAAGCTTCTTTCTCTTTGTTATCGGAAGATATTTCCTTTGGCCCTATAGACTTCAAAGGGATCCGAAATATCTGTTCTCAGATTCCAGAGAAATAAGGCTAGCAAAGAGATCCACGAAATACAGATGTAAGTCTGTGAGATGAATTAACAGAACACTAAGCAGTTTCTCAGAAAGCTTCTTTCCAGATTTCATCTGAGGATATTTCCTTTTACACCATAGCCCTCTATGGGCTTCCAAATATCACTTTGCCAATTCCACAAGAACTGTCTTAGCGAAAGGCTTCTTGAGGGGAAAGCTGTAACTCTGTGAGATGATTTCACAGAACACAAAGAAGTTTCTCACAAATCTTGTTTGTCTTTGTTATCGGAGGATATTTCCTTTGGCCCTATAGTCTTCAAAGGGATCCGAAATATCTGTTCTCAGATTCCACAGAAATAAGGCTAGCAAAGAGATCCACGAAATACAGATGTAACTCTGTGAGATGAATTAACAGGACACTAAGCAGTTTCTCAAAAAGCTTCTTTCCAGATTTCATCTGAGGATATTTCCTTTTTCACCATAGCCCTCTATGGGCTTCCAAATATCACTTTGCCAATTCCACAAGAACTGTCTTAGCGAAAGGCTTCTTGAGGGGAAAGCTGTAACTCTGTGAGATGATTTCCCAGAACACAAAGAAGTTTCTCAGAAAGCTTCTTTCTCTTTGTTATCGGAGGATATTTCCTTTGGCCCTATAGTCTTCAAAGGGATCCGAAATATCTGTTCTCAGATTCCACAGAAATAAGGCTAGCAAAGAGATGCACGAAATACAGATGTAACTCTGTGAGATGAATTAACAGAACACTAAGCAGTTTCTCAGAAAGCTTCTTTCCAGATTTCATCTGAGGATATTTCCTTTTTCACCATAGCCCTCTATGGCTTCCAAATATAACTTTGCCAATTCCACAAGAACTGTCTTAGAGAAAGGCTTCTTGAGGGCAAAGCTGTAACTCTGTGAGTTGATTTCACAGAACACAAAGAAGTTTCTCAGAAAGCTTCTTTCTCTTTGTTATCGGAGGATATTTCCTTTATCCCTATAGTCTTCAAAGGGATCCGAAATATCTGTTCTCAGATTCCACAGAAATAAGGCTAGCAAAGAGATCCACGAAATACAGATGTAACACTGTGAGATGAATTAACAGGACACTAAGCAGTTTCTCAGAAAGCTTCTTTCCAGATTTCATCTGAGGATATTTCCTTTTACACCATAGCCCTCTATGGGCTTCCAAATATCACTTTGCCAATTCCACAAGAACTGTCTTAGCGAAAGGCTTCTTGAGGGGAAAGCTGTAACTCTGTGAGATGATTTCACAGAACACAAAGAAGTTTCTCAGAAAGCTTCCTTCTCTTTGTTATCGGAGGATATTTCCTTTGGCCCTATAGTCTTCAAAGGGATCCGAAATATCTGTTCTCAGATTCCACAGAAATAAGGCGAGCAATGAGATCCACGAAATACAGATGTAACTCTGTGAGATGAATTAACAGAACACTAAGCAGTTTCACAGAAAGCTTCTTTCCAGATTTCATCTGAGGATATTTCCTTTTTCACCATAGCCTTCTATGGGCTTCCAAATATCACTTTGCCAATTCCACAAGAACTGTCTTAGCGAAAGGCTTCTTGAGGGGAAAGCTGTAACTCTGTGAGATGATTTCACAGAACACAAAGAAGTTTCTCAGAAAGCTTCTTTGTCTTCGTTATCGGAGGATATTTCCTTTGGCCCTATAGTCTTCAAAGGGATCCGAAATATCTGTTCTCAGATTCCACAGAAATAAGGCTAGCAAAGAGATCCACGAAATACAGATATAACTCTGTGAGATGAATTAACAGAACACTAAGCAGTTTCTCAGAAAGCTTCTTTCCAGATTTCATCTGAGGATATTTCCTTTTTCACCATAGCCCTCTATGGGCTTCCAAATATCACTTTGCCAATTCCACAAGAACTGTCTTAGCGAAAGGCTTCTTGAGGGGAAAGCTGTAACTCTGTGAGATGATTTCACAGAACACAAAGAAGTTTCTCAGAAAGCTTCTTTCTCTTTGTTATTGGAGGATATTTCCTTTATCCCTATAGTCTTCAAAGGGATCCGAAATATCTGTTCTCAGATTCCACAGAAATAAGGCCAGCAAAGAGATCCACGAAATACAGATGTAACTCTGTGAGATGAATTAACAGGACACTAAGCAGTTTCTAAGAAAGCTTCTTTCCAGATTTCATCTGAGGATATTTCGTTTTTCACCATAGCCCTCTATGGGCTTCCAAATATCACTTTGCCAATTCCACAAGAACTGTCTTAGCGAAAGGCTTCTTGAGGGGAAAGCTGTAACTCTGTGAGATGATTTCACAGAACACAAAGAAGTTTCTCAGAAAGCTTCTTTCTCTTTGTTATCGGAGGATATTTCCTTTGGCCCTATAGTCTTCAAAGGGATCCGAAATATCTGTTCTCAGATTCCACAGAAATAAGGCTAGCAAAGAGATCCACGAAATACAGATGTAACTCTGTGAGATGAATTAACAGAACACTAAGCAGTTTCTCAGAAAGCTTCTTTCCAGATTTCATCTGAGGATATTTCCTTTTTCACCATAGCCCTCTATGGGCTTCCAAATATCACTTTGCCAATTCCACAAGAACTGTCATAGCGAAAGACTTCTTCAGGGGAAAGCTGTAACTCTGTGAGATGATTTCACAGAACACAAAGAAGTTTCTCAGAAAGCTTCTTTCTCTTTGTTATCGGAGGATATTTCCTTTGGACCTGTAGTCTTCAAAGGGATCCGAAATATCTGTTCTCAGATTCCACAGAAATAAGGCTAGCAAAGAGATCCACGAAATACAGATGTAAGTCTGTGAGATGAATTAACAGAACACTAAGCAGTTTCTCAGAAAGCTTCTTTCCAGATTTCATCTGAGGATATTTCCTTTTTCACCATAGCCCTCTATGGGCTTCCAAATATCACTTTGCCAATTCCACAAGAACTGTCTTAGCTAAAGGCTTCTTGAGGGGAAAGCAGTAACTCTGTGAGATGATTTCACAGAACACAAAGAAGTTTCTCAGAAAGTTTCTTTCTCTTTGTTATCGGAGGATATTTCCTTTGGCCCTATAGACTTCAAAGGGATCCGAAATATCTGTTCTCAGATTCCAGAGAAATAAGGCTAGCAAAGAGATCCACGAAATACAGATGTAACTCTGTGAGATGAATTAACAGAACACTAAGCAGTTTCACAGAAAGCTTCTTTCCAGATTTCATCTGAGGATATTTCCTTTTTCACCATAGCCTTCTATGGGCTTCCAAATATCACTTTGCCAATTCCACAAGAACTGTCTTAGCGAAAGGCTTCTTGAGGGGAAAGCTGTAACTCTGTGAGATGATTTCACAGAACACAAAGAAGTTTCTCAGAAAGCTTCTTTCTCTTTGTTATCGGAGGATATTTCCTTTGGCCCTATAATCTTCAAAGGGATCCGAAATATCTGTTCTCAGATTCCACAGAAATAAGGCTAACAAAGAGATAAACGAAATACAGATGTAACTCTGTGAGATGAATTAACAGAACACTAAACAGTTTCTCAGAAAGCTTCTTTACAGATTTCATCTGAGGATATTTCCTTTTTCACCATAGCCCTCTATGGGCTTCCAAATATAACTTTGCCAATTCCACAAGAACTGTCTTAGCGAAAGGCTTCTTGAGGGTAAAGCTGTAACTCTGTCAGATGACTTAACAGAACACAAAGAAGTTTCTCAGAAAGCTTCTTTCTCTTTGTTATCGGAGGATATTTCCTTTGGCCCTATAGTCTTCAAAGGGATCCGAAATATCTGTTCTCAGATTCCACAGAAATAAGGCTAGCAAAGAGATCCACGAAATACAGATGTAAGTCTGTGAGATGAATTAACAGAACACTAAGCAGTTTCTCAGAAAGCTTCTTTCAAGATTTCATCTGAGGATATTTCCTTTTTCACCATAGCCCTTATAGCTTCCAAATATCACTTTGCCAATTCCACAAGAACTGTCTTAGCTAAAGGCTTCTTGAGGGGAAAGCAGTAACTCTGTGAGATGATTTCACAGAACACAAAGAAGTTTCTCAGAAAGTTTCTTTCTCTTTGTTATCGGAGGATATTTCCTTTGGCCCTATAGACTTCAAAGGGATCCGAAATATCTGTTCTCAGATTCCAGAGAAATAAGGCTAGCAAAGAAATCCACGAAATACAGATGTAAGTCTGTGAGATGAATTAACAGAACACTAAGCAGTTTCTCAGAAAGCTTCTTTCCAGATTTCATCTGAGGATATTTCCTTTTTCACCATAGCCCTCTATGGGCTTCCAAATATCACTTTGCCAATTCCACAAGAACTGTCTTAGCGAAAGTCTTCTTGAGGGGAAAGCTGTAACTCTGTGAGATGATTTCACAGAACACAAAGAAGTTTCTCAGAAAGCTTCTTTCTCTTTGTTATCGGAGGATATTTCCTTTGGCCCTATAGTCTTCAAAGGGATCCGAAATATCTGTTCTCAGATTCCACAGAAATAAGGCTAGCAAAGAGATCCACGAAATACAGATGTAACTCTGTGAGATGAATTAACAGGACACTAAGCAGTTTCTCAGAAAGCTTCTTTCCAGATTTCATCTGAGGATATTTCCTTTTTCACCATAGCCCTCTATGGGCTTCCAAATATCACTTTGCCAATTCCACAAGAACTGTCTTAGCGAAAGGCTTCTTGAGGGGAAAGCTGTAACTCTGTGAGATGATTTCCCAGAACACAAAGAAGTTTCTCAGAAAGCTTCTTTCTCTTTGTTATCGGAGGATATTTCCTTTGGCCCTATAGTCTTCAAAGGGATCCGAAATATCTGTTCTCAGATTCCACAGAAATAAGGCTAGCAAAGAGATGCACGAAATACAGATGTAACTCTGTGAGATGAATTAACAGAACACTAAGCAGTTTCTCAGAAAGCTTCTTTCCAGATTTCATCTGAGGATATTTCCTTTTTCACCATAGCCCTCTATGGCTTCCAAATTTAACTTTGCCAATTCCACAAGAACTGTCTTAGAGAAAGGCTTCTTGAGGGCAAAGCTGTAACTCTGTGAGTTGATTTCACAGAACACAAAGAAGTTTCTCAGAAAGCTTCTTTCTCTTTGTTATCGGAGGATATTTCCTTTGGCCCTATAGTCTTCAAAGGGATCCGAAATATCTGTTCTCAGATTCCACAGAAATAAGGCTAGCAAAGAGATCCACGAAATACAGATGTAACTCTGTGAGATGAATTAACAGGACACTAAGCAGTTTCTCAGAAAGCTTCTTTCCAGATTTCATCTGAGGATATTTCCTTTTACACCATAGCCCTCTATGGGCTTCCAAATATCACTTTGCCAATTCCACAAGAACTGTCTTAGCGAAAGGCTTCTTGAGGGGAAAGCTGTAACTCTGTGAGATGATTTCACAGAACACAAAGAAGTTTCTCAGAAAGCTTCTTTCTCTTTGTTATCGGAGGATATTTCCTTTGGCCCTATAGTCTCCAAAGGGATCCGAAATATCTGTTCTCAGATTCCACAGAAATAAGGCTAGCAAAGAGATCCACGAAATACAGATGTAACTCTGTGAGATGAATTAACAGAACACTAAGCAGTTTCACAGAAAGCTTCTTTCCAGATTTCATCTGAGGATATTTCCTTTTTCACCATAGCCTTCTAAGGGCTTCCAAATATCACTTTGCCAATTCCACAAGAACTGTCTTAGCGAAAGGCTTCTTGAGGGGAAAGCTGTAACTCGGTGAGATGATTTCACAGAACACAAAGAAGTTTCTCAGAAAGCTTCTTTGTCTTCGTTATCGGAGGATATTTCCTTTGGCCCTATAGTCTTCAAAGGGATCCGAAATATCTGTTCTCAGATTCCACAGAAATAAGGCTAGCAAAGAGATCCACGAAATACAGATATAACTCTGTGAGATGAATTAACAGAACACTAAGCAGTTTCTCAGAAAGCTTCTTTCCAGATTTCATCTGAGGATATTTCCTTTTTCACCATAGCCCTCTATGGGCTTCCAAATATCACTTTGCCAATTCCACAAGAACTGTCTTAGCGAAAGGCTTCTTGAGGGGAAAGCTGTAACTCTGTGAGATGATTTCACAGAACACAAAGAAGTTTCTCAGAAAGCTTCTTTCTCTTTGTTATTGGAGGATATTTCCTTTATCCCTATAGTCTTCAAAGGGATCCGAAATATCTGTTCTCAGATTCCACAGAAATAAGGCCAGCAAAGAGATCCACGAAATACAGATGTAACTCTGTGAGATGAATTAACAGGACACTAAGCAGTTTCTAAGAAAGCTTCTTTCCAGATTTCATCTGAGGATATTTCGTTTTTCACCATAGCCCTCTATGGGCTTCCAAATATCACTTTGCCAATTCCACAAGAACTGTCTTAGCGAAAGGCTTCTTGAGGGGAAAGCTGTAACTCTGTGAGATGATTTCACAGAACACAAAGAAGTTTCTCAGAAAGCTTCTTTCTCTTTGTTATCGGAGGATATTTCCTTTGGCCCTATAGTCTTCAAAGGGATCCGAAATATCTGTTCTCAGATTCCACAGAAATAAGGCTAGCAAAGAGATCCACGAAATACAGATGTAACTCTGTGAGATGAATTAACAGAACACTAAGCAGTTTCTCAGAAAGCTTCTTTCCAGATTTCATCTGAGGATATTTCCTTTTTCACCATAGCCCTCTATGGGCTTCCAAATATCACTTTGCCAATTCCACAAGAACTGTCATAGCGAAAGACTTCTTCAGGGGAAAGCTGTAACTCTGTGAGATGATTTCACAGAACACAAAGAAGTTTCTCAGAAAGCTTCTTTCTCTTTGTTATCGGAGGATATTTCCTTTGGACCTGTAGTCTTCAAAGGGATCCGAAATATCTGTTCTCAGATTCCACAGAAATAAGGCTAGCAAAGAGATCCACGAAATACAGATGTAAGTCTGTGAGATGAATTAACAGAACACTAAGCAGTTTCTCAGAAAGCTTCTTTCCAGATTTCATCTGAGGATATTTCCTTTTTCACCATAGCCCTCTATGGGCTTCCAAATATCACTTTGCCAATTCCACAAGAACTGTCTTAGCTAAAGGCTTCTTGAGGGGAAAGCAGTAACTCTGTGAGATGATTTCACAGAACACAAAGAAGTTTCTCAGAAAGTTTCTTTCTCTTTGTTATCGGAGGATATTTCCTTTGGCCCTATAGACTTCAAAGGGATCCGAAATATCTGTTCTCAGATTCCAGAGAAATAAGGCTAGCAAAGAGATCCACGAAATACAGATGTAACTCTGTGAGATGAATTAACAGAACACTAAGCAGTTTCACAGAAAGCTTCTTTCCAGATTTCATCTGAGGATATTTCCTTTTTCACCATAGCCTTCTATGGGCTTCCAAATATCACTTTGCCAATTCCACAAGAACTGTCTTAGCGAAAGGCTTCTTGAGGGGAAAGCTGTAACTCTGTGAGATGATTTCACAGAACACAAAGAAGTTTCTCAGAAAGCTTCTTTCTCTTTGTTATCGGAGGATATTTCCTTTGGCCCTATAATCTTCAAAGGGATCCGAAATATCTGTTCTCAGATTCCACAGAAATAAGGCTAACAAAGAGATAAACGAAATACAGATGTAACTCTGTGAGATGAATTAACAGAACACTAAACAGTTTCTCAGAAAGCTTCTTTACAGATTTCATCTGAGGATATTTCCTTTTTCACCATAGCCCTCTATGGGCTTCCAAATATAACTTTGCCAATTCCACAAGAACTGTCTTAGCGAAAGGCTTCTTGAGGGTAAAGCTGTAACTCTGTCAGATGACTTAACAGAACACAAAGAAGTTTCTCAGAAAGCTTCTTTCTCTTTGTTATCGGAGGATATTTCCTTTGGCCCTATAGTCTTCAAAGGGATCCGAAATATCTGTTCTCAGATTCCACAGAAATAAGGCTAGCAAAGAGATCCACGAAATACAGATGTAAGTCTGTGAGATGAATTAACAGAACACTAAGCAGTTTCTCAGAAAGCTTCTTTCAAGATTTCATCTGAGGATATTTCCTTTTTCACCATAGCCCTTATAGCTTCCAAATATCACTTTGCCAATTCCACAAGAACTGTCTTAGCTAAAGGCTTCTTGAGGGGAAAGCAGTAACTCTGTGAGATGATTTCACAGAACACAAAGAAGTTTCTCAGAAAGTTTCTTTCTCTTTGTTATCGGAGGATATTTCCTTTGGCCCTATAGACTTCAAAGGGATCCGAAATATCTGTTCTCAGATTCCAGAGAAATAAGGCTAGCAAAGAAATCCACGAAATACAGATGTAAGTCTGTGAGATGAATTAACAGAACACTAAGCAGTTTCTCAGAAAGCTTCTTTCCAGATTTCATCTGAGGATATTTCCTTTTTCACCATAGCCCTCTATGGGCTTCCAAATATCACTTTGCCAATTCCACAAGAACTGTCTTAGCGAAAGTCTTCTTGAGGGGAAAGCTGTAACTCTGTGAGATGATTTCACAGAACACAAAGAAGTTTCTCAGAAAGCTTCTTTCTCTTTGTTATCGGAGGATATTTCCTTTGGCCCTATAGTCTTCAAAGGGATCCGAAATATCTGTTCTCAGATTCCACAGAAATAAGGCTAGCAAAGAGATCCACGAAATACAGATGTAACTCTGTGAGATGAATTAACAGGACACTAAGCAGTTTCTCAGAAAGCTTCTTTCCAGATTTCATCTGAGGATATTTCCTTTTTCACCATAGCCCTCTATGGGCTTCCAAATATCACTTTGCCAATTCCACAAGAACTGTCTTAGCGAAAGGCTTCTTGAGGGGAAAGCTGTAACTCTGTGAGATGATTTCCCAGAACACAAAGAAGTTTCTCAGAAAGCTTCTTTCTCTTTGTTATCGGAGGATATTTCCTTTGGCCCTATAGTCTTCAAAGGGATCCGAAATATCTGTTCTCAGATTCCACAGAAATAAGGCTAGCAAAGAGATGCACGAAATACAGATGTAACTCTGTGAGATGAATTAACAGAACACTAAGCAGTTTCTCAGAAAGCTTCTTTCCAGATTTCATCTGAGGATATTTCCTTTTTCACCATAGCCCTCTATGGCTTCCAAATTTAACTTTGCCAATTCCACAAGAACTGTCTTAGAGAAAGGCTTCTTGAGGGCAAAGCTGTAACTCTGTGAGTTGATTTCACAGAACACAAAGAAGTTTCTCAGAAAGCTTCTTTCTCTTTGTTATCGGAGGATATTTCCTTTGGCCCTATAGTCTTCAAAGGGATCCGAAATATCTGTTCTCAGATTCCACAGAAATAAGGCTAGCAAAGAGATCCACGAAATACAGATGTAACTCTGTGAGATGAATTAACAGGACACTAAGCAGTTTCTCAGAAAGCTTCTTTCCAGATTTCATCTGAGGATATTTCCTTTTACACCATAGCCCTCTATGGGCTTCCAAATATCACTTTGCCAATTCCACAAGAACTGTCTTAGCGAAAGGCTTCTTGAGGGGAAAGCTGTAACTCTGTGAGATGATTTCACAGAACACAAAGAAGTTTCTCAGAAAGCTTCTTTCTCTTTGTTATCGGAGGATATTTCCTTTGGCCCTATAGTCTCCAAAGGGATCCGAAATATCTGTTCTCAGATTCCACAGAAATAAGGCTAGCAAAGAGATCCACGAAATACAGATGTAACTCTGTGAGATGAATTAACAGAACACTAAGCAGTTTCACAGAAAGCTTCTTTCCAGATTTCATCTGAGGATATTTCCTTTTTCACCATAGCCTTCTAAGGGCTTCCAAATATCACTTTGCCAATTCCACAAGAACTGTCTTAGCGAAAGGCTTCTTGAGGGGAAAGCTGTAACTCGGTGAGATGATTTCACAGAACACAAAGAAGTTTCTCAGAAAGCTTCTTTGTCTTCGTTATCGGAGGATATTTCCTTTGGCCCTATAGTCTTCAAAGGGATCCGAAATATCTGTTCTCAGATTCCACAGAAATAAGGCTAGCAAAGAGATCCACGAAATACAGATATAACTCTGTGAGATGAATTAACAGAACACTAAGCAGTTTCTCAGAAAGCTTCTTTCCAGATTTCATCTGAGGATATTTCCTTTTTCACCATAGCCCTCTATGGGCTTCCAAATATCACTTTGCCAATTCCACAAGAACTGTCTTAGCGAAAGGCTTCTTGAGGGGAAAGCTGTAACTCTGTGAGATGATTTCACAGAACACAAAGAAGTTTCTCAGAAAGCTTCTTTCTCTTTGTTATCGGAGGATATTTCCTTTGGCCCTATAGACTTCAAAGGGATCCGAAATATCTGTTCTCAGATTCCAGAGAAATAAGGCTAGCAAAGAAATCCACGAAATATAGATGTAAGTCTATGAGATGAATTAACAGAACACTAAGCAGTTTCTCAGAAAGCTTCTTTCCAGATTTCATCTGAGGATATTTCCTTTTTCACCATAGCCCTCTATGGGCTTCCAAATATCACTTTCCCAGTTCCACAAGAACTGTCTTAGCGAAAGGCTTCTTGAGGGGAAAGGTGTAACTCTGTGAGATGATTTCACAGAACACAAAGAAGTTTCTCAGAAACCTTCTTTGTCTTTGTTATCGGAGGATATTTCCTTTGGCCCAATAGTCTTCAAAGGGATCCGAAATATCTGTTCTCAGATTCCACAGAAATAAGGCTAGCAAAGAGATCCACGAAATACAGATGTAAGTCTGTGAGATGAATTAACAGAACACTAAGCAGTTTCTCAGAAAGCTTCTTTCCAGATTTCATCTGAGGATATTTCCTTTTTCACCATAGCCCTCTATGGGCTTCCAAATATCACTTTGCCAATTCCACAAGAACTGTCTTAGCGAAAGGCTTCTTGAGGGGAAAGCTGTAACTCTGTGAGATGATTTCACAGAACACAAAGAAGTTTCTCAGAAAGCTTCTTTCTCTTTGTTATCGGAGGATATTTCCTTTGGCCCTATAGTCTTCAAAGGGATCCGAAATATCTGTTCTCAGATTCCACAGAAATAAGGCTAGCAAAGAAATCCACGAAATACAGATGTAACTCTGTGAGATGAATTAACAGGACACTAAGCAGTTTCTCAGAAAGCTTCTTTCCAGATTTCATCTGAGGATATTTAATTTTTCACCATAGCCCTCTATGGGCTTCCAAATATCACTTTGCCAATTCCACAAGAACTGTCTTAGCGAAAGGCTTCTTGAGGGGAAAGCTGTAACTCTGTGAGATGATTTCACAGAACACAAAGAAGTTTCTCACAAATCTTGTTTGTCTTTGTTATCGGAGGATATTTCCTTTGGCCCTATAGTCTTCAAAGGGATCCGAAATATCTGTTCTCAGATTCCACAGAAATAAGGCTAGCAAAGAGATCCACGAAATACAGATGTAACTCTGTGAGATGAATTAACAGAACCCTAAGCAGTTTCTCTGAAACCTTCTTTCCAGATTTCATCTGAGGATATTTCCTTTTTCACCATAGCCCTCTATGGGCTTCCAAATATCACTTTGCCAATTCCACAAGAACTGTCTTAGCGAAAGGCTTCTTGAGGGGAAAGCTGTAACTCTGTGAGATGATTTCACAGAACACAAAGAAGTTTCTCAGAAAGCTTCTTTCCCTTTGTTATCGGAGGATATTTCCTTTGGCCCTATAGACTTCAAAGGGATCCGAAATATCTGTTCTCAGATTCAAGAGAAATAAGGCTAGCAAAGAAATCCACGAAATATAGATGTAAGTCTGTGAGATGAATTAACAGAACACTAAGCAGTTTCTCAGAAAGCTTCTTTCCAGATTTCATCTGAGGATATTTCCTTTTTCACCATAGCCCTCTATGGGCTTCCAAATATCACTTTCCCAGTTCCACAAGAACTGTCTTAGCGAAAGGCGTCTTGAGGGGAAAGGTGTAACTCTGTGAGATGATTTCACAGAACACAAAGAAGTTTCTCAGAAACCTTCTTTGTCTTTGTTATCGGAGGATATTTCCTTTGGCCCTATAGTCTTCAAAGGGATCCGAAATATCTGTTCTCAGATTCCACAGAAATAAGGCTAGCAAAGAGATCCACGAAATACAGATGTAAGTCTGTGAGATGAATTAACAGAACACTAAGCAGTTTCTCAGAAAGCTTCTTTCCAGATTTCATCTGAGGATATTTCCTTTTTCACCATAGCCCTCTATGGGCTTCCAAATATCACTTTGCCAATTCCACAAGAACTGTCTTAGCGAAAGGCTTCTTGAGGGGAAAGCTGTAACTCTGTGAGATGATTTCACAGAACACAAAGAAGTTTCTCAGAAAGCTTCTTTCTCTTTGTTATCGGAGGATATTTCCTTTGGCCCTATAGTCTTCAAAGGGATCCGAAATATCTGTTCTCAGATTCCACAGAAATAAGGCTAGCAAAGAGATCCACGAAATACAGATGTAACTCTGTGAAATGAATTAACAGGACACTAAGCAGTTTCTCAGAAAGCTTCTTTCCAGATTTCATCTGAGGGTATTTCCTTTTACACCATAGCCCTCTATGGGCTTCCAAATATCACTTTGCCAATTCCACAAGAAGTGTCTTAGAGAAAGGCTTCTTGAGGGGAAAGCTGTAACTCTGTGAGATGATTTCACAGAACACAAAGAAGTTTCTCAGAAAGCTTCTTTCTCTTTGTTATCGGAGGATATTTCCTTTGGCCCTATAGTCTTCAAAGGGATCCGAAATATCTGTTCTCAGATTCCACAGAAATAAGGCTAGCAAAGAGATCCACGAAATACAGATGTAACTCTGTGAGATGAATTAACAGAACACTAAGCAGTTTCTCAGAAAGCTTCTTTCCAGATTTCATCTGAGGATATTTCCTTTTTCACCATAGCCCTCTATGGCTTCCAAATATAACTTTGCCAATTCCACAAGAACTGTCTTAGCGAAAGGCTTCTTGAGGGGAAAGCTGTAACTCTGTGAGATGATTTCACAGAACACAAAGAAGTTTCTCAGAAAGCTTCTTTCTCTTTGTTATCGGAGAATATTTCCTTTGGCCCTATAGTCTTCAAAGGGATCCGAAATATCTGTTCTCAGATTCCACAGAAATAAGGCTAGCAAGGAGATCCACGAAATACAGGTGTAACTCTGTGAGATGAATTAACAGAACACTAAGCAGTTTCTCAGAAAGCTTCTTTCCAGATTTCATCTGAGGATATTTCCTTTTTCACCATAGCCCTCTATGGCTTCCAAATATAACTTTGCCAAATCCACAAGAACTGTCTTAGAGAAAGGCTTCTTGAGGGCAAAGCTGTAACTCTGTGAGATGATTTCACAGAACACAAAGAAGTTTCTCAGAAAGCTTCTTTCTCTTTGTTATCGGAGGATATTTCCTTTGGCCCTGTAGTCTTCAAAGGGATCCGAAATATCTGTTCTCAGATTCCACAGAAATAAGGCTAGCAAAGAGATCCACGAAATACAGATGTAACTCTGTGAAATGAATTAACAGGACACTAAGCAGTTTCTCAGAAAGCTTCTTTCCAGATTTCATCTGAGGGTATTTCCTTTTACACCATAGCCCTCTATGGGCTTCCAAATATCACTTTGCCAATTCCACAAGAACTGTCTTAGCGAAAGGCTTTTTGAGGGGAAAGCTGTAACTCTGTGAGATGATTTCACAGAACACAAAGAAGTTTCTCAGAAAGCTTCTTTCTCTTTGTTATCGGAGGATATTTCCTTTGGCCCTATAGACTTCAAAGGGATCCGAAATATCTGTTCTCAGATTCCACAGAAATAAGGCTAGCAAAGAGATCCACGAAATACAGATGTAACTCTGTGAGATGAATTAACAGAACACTAAGCAGTTTCTCAGAAAGCTTCTTTCCAGATTTCATCTGAGGATAATTCCTTTTTCACCATAGCCCTCTATGGCTTCCAAATATAACTTTGCCAATTCCACAAGAACTGTCTTAGCGAAAGGCTTCTTGAGGGGAAAGCTGTAACTCTGTGAGATGATTTCACAGAACACAAAGAAGTTTCTCAGAAAGCTTCTTTCTCTTTGTTATCGGAGAATATTTCCTTTGGCCCTATATTCTTCAAAGGGATCCGAAATATCTGTTCTCAGATTCCACAGAAATAAGGCTAGCAAAGAGATCCACGAAATACAGATGTAACTCTGTGAGATGAATTAACAGAACACTAAGCAGTTTCTCAGAAAGCTTCTTTCCAGATTTCATCTGAGGATATTTCCTTTTTCACCATAGCCCTCTATGGCTTCCAAATATCACTTTGCCAATTCCACAAGAACTGTCTTAGCGAAAGGCTTCTTGAGGGGAAAGCTGTAACTCTGTGAGATGATTTCACAGAACACAAAGAAGTTTCTCAGAAAGCTTCTTTCTCTTTGTTATCGGAGGATATTTCCTTTGGCCCTATATTCTTCAAAGGGATCCGAAATATCTGTTCTCAGATTCCACAGAAATAAGGCTAGCAAAGAGATCCACGAAATACAGATGTAACTCTGTGAGATGAATTAACAGGACACTAAGCAGTTTCTCAGAAAGCTTCTTTCCAGATTTCATCTGAGGATATTTCCTTTTTCACCATAGCCCACTATGGGCTTCCAAATATCACTTTGCCAATTCCACAAGAACTGTCTTAGCGAAAGGCTTCTTGAGGGGAAAGCAGTAACTCTGTGAGATGATTTCACAGAACACAAAGAAGTTTCTCAGAAAGCTTCTTTCTCTTTGTTATCGGAGGATATTTCCTTTGGCCCTATAGTCTTCAAAGGGATCCGAAATATCTGTTCTCAGATTCCACAGAAATAAGGCTAGCAAAGAGATCCACGAAATACAGTTGTAACTCTGTGAGATGAATTAACAGAACACTAAGCAGTTTCTCAGAAAGCTTCTTTCCAGATTTCATCTGAGGATATTTCCTTTTTCACCATAGCCTTCTAAGGGCTTCCAAATATCACTTTGCCAATTCCACAAGAACTGTCTTAGCGAAAGGCTTCTTGAGGGGAAAGCTGTAACTCTGTGAGATGATTTCACAGAACACAAAGAAGTTTCTCAGAAAGCTTCTTTCTCTTTGTTATCGGAGGATATTTCCTTTGGCCCTATAGTCTTCAAAGGGATCCGAAATATCTGTTCTCAGATTCTACAGAAATAAGGTTAGCAAAGAGATCCACGAAATACAGATGTAAGTCTGTGAGATGAATTAACAGAACACTAAGCAGTTTCTCAGAAAGCTTCTTTCCAGATTTCATCTGAGGATATTTCCTTTTTCACCATAGCCCACTATGGGCTTCCAAATATCACTTTGCCAATTCCACAAGAACTGTCTTAGCGAAAGGCTTCTTGAGGGGAAAGCTGTAACTCTGTGAGATGATTTCACAGAACATAAAGAAGTTTCTCAGAAAGCTTCTTTCTCTTTGTTATCGGAGGATATTTCCTTTGGCCCTATAGTCTTCAAAGGGATCCGAAATATCTGTTCTCAGATTCCACAGAAATAAGGCTAGCAAAGAGATCCACGAAATACAGATGTAACTCTCTGAGATGAATTAACAGAACACTAAGCAGTTTCACAGAAAGCTTCTTTCCAGATTTCATCTGAGGATATTTCATTTTTCACCATAGCCCTCTATGGGCTTCCAAATATCACTTTCCCAATTCCACAAGAACTGTCTTAGTGAAAGGGTTCTTGAGGGGAAAGCTGTAACTCTGTGAGATGATTTCACAGAACACAAAGAAGTTTCTCAGAAAGCTTCTTTGTCTTTCTTATCGGAGGATATTTCCTTTGGCCCTATAGTCTTCAAAGGGATCCGAAATATCTGTTCTCAGATTCCACAGAAATAAGGCTAGCAAAGAGATCCACGAAATACAGATGTAACTCTGTGAGATGAATTAACAGAACACTAAGCAGTTTCTCAGAAAGCTTCTTTCCAGATTTCATCTGAGGATATTTCCTTTTTCACCATAGCCTTCTATGGGCTTCCAAATATCACTTTGCCAGTTCCACAAGAACTGTCTTAGCGAAAGGCTTCTTGAGAGGAAAGCTGTAACTCTGTGAGATGATTTCACAGAACACAAAGAAGTTTCTCAGAAAGCTTCTTTCTCTTTGTTATCGGAGGATATTTCCTTTGGCCCTATAGTCTTCAAAGGGATCCGAAATATCTGTTCTCAGATTCCACAGAAATAAGGTTAGCAAAGAGATCCACGAAATACAGATGTAACTCTGTGAGATGAATTAACAGAACACTAAGCAGTTTCTCAGAAAGCTTCTTTCCAGATTTCATCTGAGGATATTTCCTTTTTCACCATAGCCCACAATGGGCTTCCAAATATCACTTTGCCAATTCCACAAGAACTGTCTTAGCGAAAGGCTTCTTGAGGGGAAAGCTGTAACTCTGTGAGATGATTTCACAGAACACAAAGAAGTTTCTCAGAAAGCTTCTTTCTCTTTGTTATCGGAGGATATTTCCTTTGGCCCTATTGTCTTCAAAGGGATCCGTAATATCTGTTCTCAGATTCTACAGAAATAAGGTTAGCAAAGAGATCCACGAAATACAGATGTAAGTCTGTGAGATGAATTAACAGAACACTAAGCAGTTTCTCAGAGAGCTTCTTTCCAGATTTCAACTGAGGATATTTCCTTTTTCACCATAGCCCACTATGGGCTTCCAAATATCACTTTGCCAATTCCACAAGAACTGTCTTAGCGAAAGGCTTCTTGAGGGGAAAGCTGTAACTCTGTGAGATGATTTCACAGAACACAAAGAAGTTTCTCAGAAAGCTTCTTTCTCTTTGTTATCGGAGGATATTCCTTTGGCCCTATAGTCTTCAAAGGGATCCGAAATATCTCTTCTCAGATTCCACAGAAATAAGGCCAGCAAAGAGATCCACGAAATACAGATGTAACTCTGTGAGATGAATTAACAGGACACTAAGCAGTTTCTAAGAAAGCTTCTTTCCAGATTTCATCTGAGGATATTTCGTTTTTCACCATAGCCCTCTATGGGCTTCCAAATATCACTTTGCCAATTCCACAAGAACTGTCTTAGCGAAAGGCTTCTTGAGGGGAAAGCTGTAACTCTGTGAGATTATTTCACAGAACACAAAGAAGTTTCTCAGAAAGCTTCTTTCTCTTTGTTATCGGAGGATATTTCCTTTGGCCCTATAGTCTTCAAAGGGATCCGAAATATCTGTTCTCAGATTCCACAGAAATAAGGTTAGCAAAAAGATCCACGAAATACAGATGTAACTCTGTGAGATGAATTAACAGAACACTAAGCAGTTTCTCAGAAAGCTTCTTTCCAGATTTCATCTGAGGATATTTCCTTTTTCACCATAGCCCACTATGGGCTTCCAAATATCACTTTGCCAATTCCACAAGAACTGTCTTAGCGAAAGGCTTCTTGAGGGGAAAGCTGTAACTCTGTGAGATGATTTCAGAGAACACAAAGAAGTTTCTCAGAAAGCTTCTTTCTCTTTGTTTTCGGAGGATATTTCCTTTGGCCCTATAGTCTTCAAAGGGATCCGAAATATCTGTTCTCAGATTCCACAGAAATAAGGCTAGCAAAGAGATCCACGAAATACAGATGTAAGTCTGTGAGATGAATTAACAGGACACTTAGCAGTTTCTAAGAAAGCTTCTTTCCAGATTTCATCTGAGGATATTTCCTTTTTCACCATAGCCCTCTATGGGCTTCCAAATATCACTTTGCCAATTCCACAAGAACTGTCTTAGCGAAAGGCTTCTTGAGGGGAAAGCTGTAACTCTGTGAGATGATTTCACAGAACACAAAGAAGTTTCTCAGAAAGCTTCTTTCTCTTTGTTATCGGAGGATATTTCCTTTGGCCCTATAGACTTCAAAGGGATCCGAAATATCTGTTCTCAGATTCCAGAGAAATAAGGCTAGCAAAGAAGTCCACGAAATATAGATGTAAGTCTATGAGATGAATTAACAGAACACTAAGCAGTTTCTCAGAAAGCTTCTTTCCAGATTTCATCTGAGGATATTTCCTTTTTCACCATAGCCCTCTATGGGCTTCCAAATATCACTTTCCCAGTTCCACAATAACTGTCTTAGCGAAAGGCTTCTTGAGGGGAAAGGTGTAACTCTGTGAGATGATTTCACAGAACACAAAGAAGTTTCTCAGAAACCTTCTTTGTCTTTGTTATCGGAGGATATTTCCTTTGGCCCTATAGTCTTCAAAGGGATCCGAAATATCTGTTCTCAGATTCCACAGAAATAAGGCTAGCAAAGAGATCCACGAAATACAGATGTAAGTCTGTGAGATGAATTAACAGAACACTAAGCAGTTTCTCAGAAAGCTTCTTTCCAGATTTCATCTGAGGATATTTCCTTTTTCACCATAGCCCTCTATGGGCTTCCAAATATCACTTTGCCAATTCCACAAGAACTGTCTTAGCGAAAGGCTTCTTGAGGGGAAAGCTGTAACTCTGTGAGATGATTTCACAGAACACAAAGAAGTTTCTCAGAAAGCTTCTTTCTCTTTGTTATCGGAGGATATTTCCTTTGGCCCTATAGTCTTCAAAGGGATCCGAAATATCTGTTCTCAGATTCCACAGAAATAAGGCTAGCAAAGAAATCCACGAAATACAGATGTAACTCTGTGAGATGAATTAACAGGACACTAAGCAGTTTCTCAGAAAGCTTCTTTCCAGATTTCATCTGAGGATATTTAATTTTTCACCATAGCCCTCTATGGGCTTCCAAATATCACTTTGCCAATTCCACAAGAACTGTCTTAGCGAAAGGCTTCTTGAGGGGAAAGCTGTAACTCTGTGAGATGATTTCACAGAACACAAAGAAGTTTCTCACAAATCTTGTTTGTCTTTGTTATCGGAGGATATTTCCTTTGGCCCTATAGTCTTCAAAGGGATCCGAAATATCTGTTCTCAGATTCCACAGAAATAAGGCTAGCAAAGAGATCCACGAAATACAGATGTAACTCTGTGAGATGAATTAACAGAACCCTAAGCAGTTTCTCTGAAACCTTCTTTCCAGATTTCATCTGAGGATATTTCCTTTTTCACCATAGCCCTCTATGGGCTTCCAAATATCACTTTGCCAATTCCACAAGAACTGTCTTAGCGAAAGGCTTCTTGAGGGGAAAGCTGTAACTCTGTGAGATGATTTCACAGAACACAAAGAAGTTTCTCAGAAAGCTTCTTTCTCTTTGTTATCGGAGGATATTTCCTTTGGCCCTATAGACTTCAAAGGGATCCGAAATATCTGTTCTCAGATTCAAGAGAAATAAGGCTAGCAAAGAAATCCACGAAATATAGATGTAAGTCTGTGAGATGAATTAACAGAACACTAAGCAGTTTCTCAGAAAGCTTCTTTCCAGATTTCATCTGAGGATATTTCCTTTTTCACCATAGCCCTCTATGGGCTTCCAAATATCACTTTCCCAGTTCCACAAGAACTGTCTTAGCGAAAGGCTTCTTGAGGGGAAAGGTGTAACTCTGTGAGATGATTTCACAGAACACAAAGAAGTTTCTCAGAAACCTTCTTTGTCTTTGTTATCGGAGGATATTTCCTTTGGCCCTATAGTCTTCAAAGGGATCCGAAATATCTGTTCTCAGATTCCACAGAAATAAGGCTAGCAAAGAGATCCACGAAATACAGATGTAAGTCTGTGAGATGAATTAACAGAACACTAAGCAGTTTCTCAGAAAGCTTCTTTCCAGATTTCATCTGAGGATATTTCCTTTTTCACCATAGCCCTCTATGGGCTTCCAAATATCACTTTGCCAATTCCACAAGAACTGTCTTAGCGAAAGGCTTCTTGAGGGGAAAGCTGTAACTCTGTGAGATGATTTCACAGAACACAAAGAAGTTTCTCAGAAAGCTTCTTTCTCTTTGTTATCGGAGGATATTTCCTTTGGCCCTATAGTCTTCAAAGGGATCCGAAATATCTGTTCTCAGATTCCACAGAAATAAGGCTAGCAAAGAAATCCACGAAATACAGATGTAACTCTGTGAGATGAATTAACAGGACACTAAGCAGTTTCTCAGAAAGCTTCTTTCCAGATTTCATCTGAGGATATTTAATTTTTCACCATAGCCCTCTATGGGCTTCCAAATATCACTTTGCCAATTCCACAAGAACTGTCTTAGCGAAAGGCTTCTTGAGGGGAAAGCTGTAACTCTGTGAGATGATTTCACAGAACACAAAGAAGTTTCTCAGAAAGCTTCTTTCTCTTTGTTATCGGAGGATATTTCCTTTGGCCCTATAGTCTTCAAAGGGATCCGAAATATCTGTTCTCAGATTCCACAGAAATAAGGCTAGCAAAGAGATCCACGAAATACAGATGTAACTCTGTGAAATGAATTAACAGGACACTAAGCAGTTTCTCAGAAAGCTTCTTTCCAGATTTCATCTGAGGGTATTTCCTTTTACACCATAGCCCTCTATGGGCTTCCAAATATCACTTTGCCAATTCCACAAGAAGTGTCTTAGAGAAAGGCTTCTTGAGGGGAAAGCTGTAACTCTGTGAGATGATTTCACAGAACACAAAGAAGTTTCTCAGAAAGCTTCTTTCTCTTTGTTATCGGAGGATATTTCCTTTGGCCCTATAGACTTCAAAGGGATCCGAAATATCTGTTCTCAGATTCCACAGAAATAAGGCTAGCAAAGAGATCCACGAAATACAGATGTAACTCTGTGAGATGAATTAACAGAACACTAAGCAGTTTCTCAGAAAGCTTCTTTCCAGATTTCATCTGAGGATATTTCCTTTTTCACCATAGCCCTCTATGGCTTCCAAATATAACTTTGCCAATTCCACAAGAACTGTCTTAGCGAAAGGCTTCTTGAGGGGAAAGCTGTAACTCTGTGAGATGATTTCACAGAACACAAAGAAGTTTCTCAGAAAGCTTCTTTCTCTTTGTTATCGGAGAATATTTCCTTTGGCCCTATAGTCTTCAAAGGGATCCGAAATATCTGTTCTCAGATTCCACAGAAATAAGGCTAGCAAGGAGATCCACGAAATACAGATGTAACTCTGTGAGATGAATTAACAGAACACTAAGCAGTTTCTCAGAAAGCTTCTTTCCAGATTTCATCTGAGGATATTTCCTTTTTCACCATAGCCCTCTATGGCTTCCAAATATAACTTTGCCAAATCCACAAGAACTGTCTTAGAGAAAGGCTTCTTGAGGGCAAAGCTGTAACTCTGTGAGATGATTTCACAGAACACAAAGAAGTTTCTCAGAAAGCTTCTTTCTCTTTGTTATCGGAGGATATTTCCTTTGGCCCTGTAGTCTTCAAAGGGATCCGAAATATCTGTTCTCAGATTCCACAGAAATAAGGCTAGCAAAGAGATCCACGAAATACAGATGTAACTCTGTGAAATGAATTAACAGGACACTAAGCAGTTTCTCAGAAAGCTTCTTTCCAGATTTCATCTGAGGGTATTTCCTTTTACACCATAGCCCTCTATGGGCTTCCAAATATCACTTTGCCAATTCCACAAGAACTGTCTTAGCGAAAGGCTTTTTGAGGGGAAAGCTGTAACTCTGTGAGATGATTTCACAGAACACAAAGAAGTTTCTCAGAAAGCTTCTTTCTCTTTGTTATCGGAGGATATTTCCTTTGGCCCTATATTCTTCAAAGGGATCCGAAATATCTGTTCTCAGATTCCACAGAAATAAGGCTAGCAAAGAGATCCACGAAATACAGATGTAACTCTGTGAGATGAATTAACAGAACACTAAGCAGTTTCTCAGAAAGCTTCTTTCCAGATTTCATCTGAGGATATTTCCTTTTTCACCATAGCCCTCTATGGCTTCCAAATATCACTTTGCCAATTCCACAAGAACTGTCTTAGCGAAAGGCTTCTTGAGGGGAAAGCTGTAACTCTGTGAGATGATTTCACAGAACACAAAGAAGTTTCTCAGAAAGCTTCTTTCTCTTTGTTATCGGAGGATATTTCCTTTGGCCCTATATTCTTCAAAGGGATCCGAAATATCTGTTCTCAGATTCCACAGAAATAAGGCTAGCAAAGAGATCCACGAAATACAGTTGTAACTCTGTGAGATGAATTAACAGAACACTAAGCAGTTTCTCAGAAAGCTTCTTTCCAGATTTCATCTGAGGATATTTCCTTTTTCACCATAGCCTTCTAAGGGCTTCCAAATATCACTTTGCCAATTCCACAAGAACTGTCTTAGCGAAAGGCTTCTTGAGGGGAAAGCTGTAACTCTGTGAGATGATTTCACAGAACACAAAGAAGTTTCTCAGAAAGCTTCTTTCTCTTTGTTATCGGAGGATATTTCCTTTGGCCCTATAGACTTCAAAGGGATCCGAAATATCTGTTCTCAGATTCTACAGAAATAAGGTTAGCAAAGAGATCCACGAAATACAGATGTAAGTCTGTGAGATGAATTAACAGAACACTAAGCAGTTTCTCAGAAAGCTTCTTTCCAGATTTCATCTGAGGATATTTCCTTTTTCACCATAGCCCACTATGGGCTTCCAAATATCACTTTGCCAATTCCACAAGAACTGTCTTAGCGAAAGGCTTCTTGAGGGGAAAGCTGTAACTCTGTGAGATGATTTCACAGAACATAAAGAAGTTTCTCAGAAAGCTTCTTTCTCTTTGTTATCGGAGGATATTTCCTTTGGCCCTATAGTCTTCAAAGGGATCCGAAATATCTGTTCTCAGATTCCACAGAAATAAGGCTAGCAAAGAGATCCACGAAATACAGATGTAACTCTCTGAGATGAATTAACAGAACACTAAGCAGTTTCACAGAAAGCTTCTTTCCAGATTTCATCTGAGGATATTTCATTTTTCACCATAGCCCTCTATGGGCTTCCAAATATCACTTTCCCAATTCCACAAGAACTGTCTTAGTGAAAGGGTTCTTGAGGGGAAAGCTGTAACTCTGTGAGATGATTTCACAGAACACAAAGAAGTTTCTCAGAAAGCTTCTTTGTCTTTCTTATCGGAGGATATTTCCTTTGGCCCTATAGTCTTCAAAGGGATCCGAAATATCTGTTCTCAGATTCCACAGAAATAAGGCTAGCAAAGAGATCCACGAAATACAGATGTAACTCTGTGAGATGAATTAACAGAACACTAAGCAGTTTCTCAGAAAGCTTCTTTCCAGATTTCATCTGAGGATATTTCCTTTTTCACCATAGCCTTCTATGGGCTTCCAAATATCACTTTGCCAGTTCCACAAGAACTGTCTTAGCGAAAGGCTTCTTGAGAGGAAAGCTGTAACTCTGTGAGATGATTTCACAGAACACAAAGAAGTTTCTCAGAAAGCTTCTTTCTCTTTGTTATCGGAGGATATTTCCTTTGGCCCTATAGTCTTCAAAGGGATCCGAAATATCTGTTCTCAGATTCCACAGAAATAAGGTTAGCAAAGAGATCCACGAAATACAGATGTAACTCTGTGAGATGAATTAACAGAACACTAAGCAGTTTCTCAGAGAGCTTCTTTCCAGATTTCAACTGAGGATATTTCCTTTTTCACCATAGCCCACTATGGGCTTCCAAATATCACTTTGCCAATTCCACAAGAACTGTCTTAGCGAAAGGCTTCTTGAGGGGAAAGCTGTAACTCTGTGAGATGATTTCACAGAACACAAAGAAGTTTCTCAGAAAGCTTCTTTCTCTTTGTTATCGGAGGATATTTCCTTTGGCCCTATAGTCTTCAAAGGGATCCGAAATATCTGTTCTCAGATTCCACAGAAATAAGGCTAGCAAAGAGATCCACGAAATACAGATGTAAGTCTGTGAGATGAATTAACAGAACACTAAGCAGTTTCACAGAAAGCTTCTTTCCAGATTTCATCTGAGGATATTTCCTTTTTCACCATAGCCCTCTATGGGCTTCCAAATATCACTTTCCCAATTCCACAAGAACTGTCTTAGCGAAAGGCTTCTTGAGGGGAAAGCTGTAACTCTGTGAGATGATTTCACAGAACACAAAGAAGTTTCTCAGAAAGCTTCTTTCTCTTTGTTATCGGAGGATATTTCCTTTGGCCCTATAGTCTTCAAAGGGATCCGAAATATCTGTTCTCAGATTCCACAGAAATAAGGCTAGCAAAGAGATCCACGAAATACAGATGTAACTCTGTGAGATGAATTAACAGAACACTAAGCAGTTTCTCAGAAAGCTTCTTTCCAGATTTCATCTGAGGATATTTCCTTTTTCACCATAGCCTTCTAGGGGCTTCCAAATATCACTTTGCCAATTCCACAAGAACTGTCTTAGCGAAAGGCTTCTTGAGGGGAAAGCTGTAACTCTGTGAGATGATTTCACAGAACACAAAGAAGTTTCTCAGAAAGCTTCTTTGTCTTTGTTATCGGAGGATATTTCCTTTGGCCCTACAGTCTTCAAAGGGATCCGAAATATCTGTTCTCAGATTCCACAGAAATAAGGCTAGCAAAGAGATCCACGAAATACAGATGTAAGTCTATGAGATGAATTAACAGAACACTAAGCAGTTTCTCAGAAAGCTTCTTTCCAGATTTCATCTGAGGATATTTCCTTTTTCACCATAGCCCTCTATGGGCTTCCAAATATCACTTTGCCAATTCCACAAGAACTGTCTTAGCGAAAGGCTTCTTGAGGGGAAAGCTGTAACTCTGTGAGATGATTTCACAGAACACAAAGAAGTTTCTCAGAAAACTTCTTTCTCTTTGTTATCGGAGGATATTTCCTTTGGCCCTATAGACTTCAAAGGGATCCGAAATATCTATTCTCAGATTCCAGAGAAATAAGGCTAGCAAAGAAATCCACGAAATACAGATGTAAGTCTGTGAGATGAATTAACAGAACACTAAGCAGTTTCTCAGAAAGCTTCTTTCCAGATTTCATCTGAGGATATTTCCTTTTTCACCATAGCCCTCTATGGGCTTCCAAATATCACTTTGCCAATTCCACAAGAACTGTCTTAGCGAAAGGCTTCTTGAGGGGAAAGCTGTAACTCTGTGAGATGATTTCACAGAACACAAAGAAGTTTCTCAGAAAGCTTCTTTGTCTTTGTTATCGGAGGATATTTCCTTTGGCCCTATAGTCTTCAAAGGGATCCGAAATATCTGTTCTCAGATTCCACAGAAATAAGGCTAGCAAAGAGATCCATGAAATACAGATGTAAGTCTGTGAGATGAATTAACAGAACACTAAGCAGTTTCTCAGAAAGCTTCTTTCCAGATTTCATCTGAGGATATTTCCTTTTTCACCATAGCCCTCTATGGGCTTCCAAATATCACTTTGCCAATTCCACAAGAACTGTCTTAGCGAAAGGCTTCTTGAGGGGAAAGCTGTAACTCTGTGAGATTATTTCACAGAACACAAAGAAGTTTCTCAGAAAGCTTCTTTGTCTTTGTTATCGGAGGATATTTCCTTTGGCCCTATAGTCTTCAAAGGGATCCGAAATATCTGTTCTCAGATTCCACAGAAATAAGGCTAGCAAAGAGATCCACGAAATACAGATGTAACTCTGTGAGATGAATTAACAGGACACTAAGCAGTTTCTCAGAAAGCTTCTTTCCAGATTTCATCTGAGGATATTTCCTTTTTCACCATAGCCCTCTATGGGCTTCCAAATATCACTTTGCCAATTCCACAAGAACTGTCTTAGCGAAAGGCTTCTTGAGGGGAAAGCTGTAACTCTGTGAGATTATTTCACAGAACACAAAGAAGTTTCTCAGAAAGCTTCTTTGTCTTTGTTATCGGAGGATATTTCCTTTGGCCCTATAGTCTTCAAAGGGATCCGAAATATCTGTTCTCAGATTCCACAGAAATAAGGCTAGCAAAGAGATCCACGAAATACAGATGTAAGTCTGTGAGATGAATTAACAGAACACTAAGCAGTTTCTCAGAAAGCTTCTTTCCAGATTTCATCTGAGGATATTTCCTTTTTCACCATAGCCCTCTATGGGCTTCCAAATATCACTTTGCCAATTCCACAAGAACTGTCTTAGCGAAAGGCTTCTTGAGGGGAAAGCTGTAACTCTGTGAGATTATTTCACAGAACACAAAGAAGTTTCTCAGAAAGCTTCTTTGTCTTTGTTATCGGAGGATATTTCCTTTGGCCCTATAGTCTTCAAAGGGATCCGAAATATCTGTTCTCAGATTCCACAGAAATAAGGCTAGCAAAGAGATCCACGAAATACAGATGTAACTCAGTGAGATGAATTAACAGGACACTAAGCAGTTTCTCAGAAAGCTTCTTTCCAGATTTCATCTGAGGATATTTCCTTTTTCACCATAGCCCTCTATGGGCTTCCAAATATCACTTTGCCAATTCCACAAGAACTGTCATAGCGAAAGACTTCTTCAGGGGAAAGCTGTAACTCTGTGAGATGATATCACAGAACACAAAGAAGTTTCTCAGAAAGCTTCTTTCTCTTTGTTATCGGAGGATATTTCCTTTGGACCTGTAGTCTTCAAAGGGATCCGAAATATCTGTTCTCAGATTCCACAGAAATAAGGCTAGCAAAGAGATCCACGAAATACAGATGTAAGTCTGTGAGATGAATTAACAGAACACTAAGCAGTTTCTCAGAAAGCTTCTTTCCAGATTTCATCTGAGGATATTTCCTTTTTCACCATAGCCCTCTATGGGCTTCCAAATATCACTTTGCCAATTCCACAAGAACTGTCTTAGCGAAAGGCTTCTTGAGGGTAAAGCTGTAACTCTGTGAGACGATTTCACAGAACACAAAGAAGTTTCTCAGAAAGCTTCTTTGTCTTTGTTATCGGAGGATATTTCCTTTGGCCCTATAGTCTTCAAAGGGATCCGAAATATCTGTTCTCAGATTCCACAGAAATAAGGCTAGCAAAGAGATCCACGAAATACAGATGTAACTCTGTGAGATGAATTAACAGAACACTAAGCAGTTTCTCAGAAAGCTTCTTTCCAGATTTCATCTGAGGATATTTCCTTTTTCACCATAGCCCTCTATGGGCTTCCAAATATCCCTTTGCCAATTCCACAAGAACTGTCTTAGCGAAAGGCTTCTTGAGGGGAAAGCTGTAACTCTGTGAGATGATTTCACAGAACACAAAGAAGTTTCTCAGAAAGCTTCTTTCTCTTTGTTATCGGAGGATATTTCCTTTGGCCCTATAGTCTTCAAAGGGATCCGAAATATCTGTTCTCAGATTCCACAGAAATAAGGCTAGCAAAGAGATAAACGAAATACAGATGTAACTCTGTGAGATGAATTAACAGAACACTAAACAGTTTCTCAGAAAGCTTCTTTACAGATTTCATCTGAGGATATTTCCTTTTTCACCATAGCCCTCTATGGGCTTCCAAATATAACTTTGCCAATTCCACAAGAACTGTCTTAGCGAAAGGCTTCTTGAGGGTAAAGCTGTAACTCTGTCAGATGACTTAACAGAACACAAAGAAGTTTCTCAGAAAGCTTCTTTCTCTTTGTTATCGGAGGATATTTCCTTTGGCCCTATAGTCTTCAAAGGGATCCGAAATATCTGTTCTCAGATTCCACAGAAATAAGGCTAGCAAAGAGATCCACGAAATACAGATGTAAGTCTGTGAGATGAATTAACAGAACACTAAGCAGTTTCTCAGAAAGCTTCTTTCAAGATTTCATCTGAGGATATTTCCTTTTTCACCATAGCCCTTATAGCTTCCAAATATCACTTTGCCAATTCCACAAGAACTGTCTTAGCTAAAGGCTTCTTGAGGGGAAAGCAGTAACTCTGTGAGATGATTTCACAGAACACAAAGAAGTTTCTCAGAAAGTTTCTTTCTCTCTGTTATCGGAGGATATTTCCTTTGGCCCTATAGACTTCAAAGGGATCCGAAATATCTGTTCTCAGATTCCAGAGAAATAAGGCTAGCAAAGAAATCCACGAAATACAGATGTAAGTCTGTGAGATGAATTAACAGAACACTAAGCAGTTTCTCAGAAAGCTTCTTTCCAGATTTCATCTGAGGATATTTCCTTTTTCACCATAGCCCTCTATGGGCTTCCAAATATCACTTTGCCAATTCCACAAGAACTGTCTTAGCGAAAGGCTTCTTGAGGGGAAAGCTGTAACTCTGTGAGATGATTTCACAGAACACAAAGAAGTTTCTCAGAAAGCTTCTTTCTCTTTGTTATCGGAGGATATTTCCTTTGGCCCTATAGTCTTCAAAGGGATCCGAAATATCTGTTCTCAGATTCCACAGAAATAAGGCTAGCAAAGAGATCCACGAAATACAGATGTAACTCTGTGAGATGAATTAACAGGACACTAAGCATTTTCTCAGAAAGCTTCTTTCCAGATTTCATCTGAGGATATTTCCTTTTTCACCATAGCCCTCTATGGGCTTCCAAATATCACTTTGCCAATTCCACAAGAACTGTCTTAGCGAAAGGCTTCTTGAGGGGAAAGCTGTAACTCTGTGAGATGATTTCCCAGAACACAAAGAAGTTTCTCAGAAAGCTTCTTTCTCTTTGTTATCGGAGGATATTTCCTTTGGCCCTATAGTCTTCAAAGGGATCCGAAATATCTGTTCTCAGATTCCACAGAAATAAGGCTAGCAAAGAGATGCACGAAATACAGATGTAACTCTGTGAGATGAATTAACAGAACACTAAGCAGTTTCTCAGAAAGCTTCTTTCCAGATTTCATCTGAGGATATTTCCTTTTTCACCATAGCCCTCTATGGCTTCCAAATTTAACTTTGCCAATTCCACAAGAACTGTCTTAGAGAAAGGCTTCTTGAGGGCAAAGCTGTAACTCTGTGAGTTGATTTCACAGAACACAAAGAAGTTTCTCAGAAAGCTTCTTTCTCTTTGTTATCGGAGGATATTTCCTTTGGCCCTATAGTCTTCAAAGGGATCCGAAATATCTGTTCTCAGATTCCACAGAAATAAGGCTAGCAAAGAGATCCACGAAATACAGATGTAACTCTGTGAGATGAATTAACAGGACACTAAGCAGTTTCTCAGAAAGCTTCTTTCCAGATTTCATCTGAGGATATTTCCTTTTTCACCATAGCCTTCTATGGGCTTCCAAATATCACTTTGCCAATTCCACAAGAACTGTCTTAGCGAAAGGCTTCTTGAGGGGAAAGCTGTAACTCGGTGAGATGATTTCACAGAACACAAAGAAGTTTCTCAGAAAGCTTCTTTGTCTTCGTTATCGGAGGATATTTCCTTTGGCCCTATAGTCTTCAAAGGGATCCGAAATATCTGTTCTCAGATTCCACAGAAATAAGGCTAGCAAAGAGATCCACGAAATACAGATATAACTCTGTGAGATGAATTAACAGAACACTAAGCAGTTTCTCAGAAAGCTTCTTTCCAGATTTCATCTGAGGATATTTCCTTTTTCACCATAGCCCTCTATGGGCTTCCAAATATCACTTTGCCAATTCCACAAGAACTGTCTTAGCGAAAGGCTTCTTGAGGGGAAAGCTGTAACTCTGTGAGATGATTTCACAGAACACAAAGAAGTTTCTCAGAAAGCTTCTTTCTCTTTGTTATCGGAGGATATACCTTTGGCCCTATAGTCTTCAAAGGGATCCGAAATATCTGTTCTCAGATTCCACAGAAATAAGGCCAGCAAAGAGATCCACGAAATACAGATGTAACTCTGTGAGATGAATTAACAGGACACTAAGCAGTTTCTAAGAAAGCTTCTTTCCAGATTTCATCTGAGGATATTTCGTTTTTCACCATAGCCCTCTATGGGCTTCCAAATATCACTTTGCCAATTCCACAAGAACTGTCTTAGCGAAAGGCTTCTTGAGGGGAAAGCTGTAACCCTGTGATATTATTTCACAGAACACAAAGAAGTTTCTCAGAAAGCTTCTTTCTCTTTGTTATCGGAGGATATTTCCTTTGGCCCTATAGTCTTCAAAGGGATCCGAAATATCTGTTCTCAGATTCCACAGAAATAAGGTTAGCAAAAAGATCCACGAAATACAGATGTAACTCTGTGAGATGAATTAACAGAACACTAAGCAGTTTCTCAGAAAGCTTCTTTCCAGATTTCATCTGAGGATATTTCCTTTTTCACCATAGCCCACTATGGGCTTCCAAATATCACTTTGCCAATTCCACAAGAACTGTCTTAGCGAAAGGCTTCTTGAGGGGAAAGCTGTAACTCTGTGAGATGATTTCAGAGAACACAAAGAAGTTTCTCAGAAAGCTTCTTTCTCTTTGTTTTCGGAGGATATTTCCTTTGGCCCTATAGTCTTCAAAGGGATCCGAAATATCTGTTCTCAGATTCCACAGAAATAAGGCTAGCAAAGAGATCCACGAAATACAGATGTAAGTCTGTGAGATGAATTAACAGGACACTTAGCAGTTTCTAAGAAAGCTTCTTTCCAGATTTCCTCTGAGGATATTTCCTTTTTCACCATAGCCCTCTATGGGCTTCCAAATATCACTTTGCCAATTCCACAAGAACTGTCTTAGCGAAAGGCTTCTTGAGGGTACAGCTGTAACTCTGTGAGATGATTTCACAGAACACAAAGAAGTTTCTCACAAATCTTGTTTGTCTTTGTTATCGGAGGATATTTCCTTTGGCCCTATAGTCTTCAAAGGGATCCGAAATATCTGTTCTCAGATTCCACAGAAATAAGGCTAGCAAAGAGATCCACCAAATACAGATGTAACTCTGTGAGATGAATTAACAGAACACTAAGCAGTTTCACAGAAAGCTTCTTTCCAGATTTCATCTGAGGATATTTCCTTTTTCACCATAGCCCTCTATGGGCTTGCAAATATCACTTTGCCAATTCCACAAGAACTGTCTTAGCGAAAGGCTTCTTGAGGGGAAAGCTGTAACTCTGTGAGATGATTTCACAGAACACAAAGAAGTTTCTCAGAAAGCTTCTTTCTCTTTGTTATCGGAGAATATTTCCTTTGGCCCTATAGTCTTCAAAGGGATCCGAAATATCTGTTCTCAGATTCCACAGAAATAAGGCTAGCAAGGAGATCCACGAAATACAGGTGTAACTCTGTGAGATGAATTAACAGAACACTAAGCAGTTTCTCAGAAAGCTTCTTTCCAGATTTCATCTGAGGATATTTCCTTTTTCACCATAGCCCTCTATGGCTTCCAAATATAACTTTGCCAAATCCACAAGAACTGTCTTAGAGAAAGGCTTCTTGAGGGCAAAGCTGTAACTCTGTGAGATGATTTCACAGAACACAAAGAAGTTTCTCAGAAAGCTTCTTTCTCTTTGTTATCGGAGGATATTTCCTTTGGCCCTGTAGTCTTCAAAGGGATCCGAAATATCTGTTCTCAGATTCCACAGAAATAAGGCTAGCAAAGAGATCCACGAAATACAGATGTAACTCTGTGAAATGAATTAACAGGACACTAAGCAGTTTCTCAGAAAGCTTCTTTCCAGATTTCATCTGAGGGTATTTCCTTTTACACCATAGCCCTCTATGGGCTTCCAAATATCACTTTGCCAATTCCACAAGAACTGTCTTAGCGAAAGGCTTTTTGAGGGGAAAGCTGTAACTCTGTGAGATGATTTCACAGAACACAAAGAAGTTTCTCAGAAAGCTTCTTTCTCTTTGTTATCGGAGGATATTTCCTTTGGCCCTATAGACTTCAAAGGGATCCGAAATATCTGTTCTCAGATTCCACAGAAATAAGGCTAGCAAAGAGATCCACGAAATACAGATGTAACTCTGTGAGATGAATTAACAGAACACTAAGCAGTTTCTCAGAAAGCTTCTTTCCAGATTTCATCTGAGGATAATTCCTTTTTCACCATAGCCCTCTATGGCTTCCAAATATAACTTTGCCAATTCCACAAGAACTGTCTTAGCGAAAGGCTTCTTGAGGGGAAAGCTGTAACTCTGTGAGATGATTTCACAGAACACAAAGAAGTTTCTCAGAAAGCTTCTTTCTCTTTGTTATCGGAGAATATTTCCTTTGGCCCTATATTCTTCAAAGGGATCCGAAATATCTGTTCTCAGATTCCACAGAAATAAGGCTAGCAAAGAGATCCACGAAATACAGATGTAACTCTGTGAGATGAATTAACAGAACACTAAGCAGTTTCTCAGAAAGCTTCTTTCCAGATTTCATCTGAGGATATTTCCTTTTTCACCATAGCCCTCTATGGCTTCCAAATATCACTTTGCCAATTCCACAAGAACTGTCTTAGCGAAAGGCTTCTTGAGGGGAAAGCTGTAACTCTGTGAGATGATTTCACAGAACACAAAGAAGTTTCTCAGAAAGCTTCTTTCTCTTTGTTATCGGAGGATATTTCCTTTGGCCCTATATTCTTCAAAGGGATCCGAAATATCTGTTCTCAGATTCCACAGAAATAAGGCTAGCAAAGAGATCCACGAAATACAGATGTAACTCTGTGAGATGAATTAACAGGACACTAAGCAGTTTCTCAGAAAGCTTCTTTCCAGATTTCATCTGAGGATATTTCCTTTTTCACCATAGCCCACTATGGGCTTCCAAATATCACTTTGCCAATTCCACAAGAACTGTCTTAGCGAAAGGCTTCTTGAGGGGAAAGCAGTAACTCTGTGAGATGATTTCACAGAACACAAAGAAGTTTCTCAGAAAGCTTCTTTCTCTTTGTTATCGGAGGATATTTCCTTTGGCCCTATAGTCTTCAAAGGGATCCGAAATATCTGTTCTCAGATTCCACAGAAATAAGGCTAGCAAAGAGATCCACGAAATACAGTTGTAACTCTGTGAGATGAATTAACAGAACACTAAGCAGTTTCTCAGAAAGCTTCTTTCCAGATTTCATCTGAGGATATTTCCTTTTTCACCATAGCCTTCTAAGGGCTTCCAAATATCACTTTGCCAATTCCACAAGAACTGTCTTAGCGAAAGGCTTCTTGAGGGGAAAGCTGTAACTCTGTGAGATGATTTCACAGAACACAAAGAAGTTTCTCAGAAAGCTTCTTTCTCTTTGTTATCGGAGGATATTTCCTTTGGCCCTATAGTCTTCAAAGGGATCCGAAATATCTGTTCTCAGATTCTACAGAAATAAGGTTAGCAAAGAGATCCACGAAATACAGATGTAAGTCTGTGAGATGAATTAACAGAACACTAAGCAGTTTCTCAGAAAGCTTCTTTCCAGATTTCATCTGAGGATATTTCCTTTTTCACCATAGCCCACTATGGGCTTCCAAATATCACTTTGCCAATTCCACAAGAACTGTCTTAGCGAAAGGCTTCTTGAGGGGAAAGCTGTAACTCTGTGAGATGATTTCACAGAACATAAAGAAGTTTCTCAGAAAGCTTCTTTCTCTTTGTTATCGGAGGATATTTCCTTTGGCCCTATAGTCTTCAAAGGGATCCGAAATATCTGTTCTCAGATTCCACAGAAATAAGGCTAGCAAAGAGATCCACGAAATACAGATGTAACTCTCTGAGATGAATTAACAGAACACTAAGCAGTTTCACAGAAAGCTTCTTTCCAGATTTCATCTGAGGATATTTCATTTTTCACCATAGCCCTCTATGGGCTTCCAAATATCACTTTCCCAATTCCACAAGAACTGTCTTAGTGAAAGGGTTCTTGAGGGGAAAGCTGTAACTCTGTGAGATGATTTCACAGAACACAAAGAAGTTTCTCAGAAAGCTTCTTTGTCTTTCTTATCGGAGGATATTTCCTTTGGCCCTATAGTCTTCAAAGGGATCCGAAATATCTGTTCTCAGATTCCACAGAAATAAGGCTAGCAAAGAGATCCACGAAATACAGATGTAACTCTGTGAGATGAATTAACAGAACACTAAGCAGTTTCTCAGAAAGCTTCTTTCCAGATTTCATCTGAGGATATTTCCTTTTTCACCATAGCCTTCTATGGGCTTCCAAATATCACTTTGCCAGTTCCACAAGAACTGTCTTAGCGAAAGGCTTCTTGAGAGGAAAGCTGTAACTCTGTGAGATGATTTCACAGAACACAAAGAAGTTTCTCAGAAAGCTTCTTTCTCTTTGTTATCGGAGGATATTTCCTTTGGCCCTATAGTCTTCAAAGGGATCCGAAATATCTGTTCTCAGATTCCACAGAAATAAGGTTAGCAAAGAGATCCACGAAATACAGATGTAACTCTGTGAGATGAATTAACAGAACACTAAGCAGTTTCTCAGAAAGCTTCTTTCCAGATTTCATCTGAGGATATTTCCTTTTTCACCATAGCCCACAATGGGCTTCCAAATATCACTTTGCCAATTCCACAAGAACTGTCTTAGCGAAAGGCTTCTTGAGGGGAAAGCTGTAACTCTGTGAGATGATTTCACAGAACACAAAGAAGTTTCTCAGAAAGCTTCTTTCTCTTTGTTATCGGAGGATATTTCCTTTGGCCCTATTGTCTTCAAAGGGATCCGAAATATCTGTTCTCAGATTCTACAGAAATAAGGTTAGCAAAGAGATCCACGAAATACAGATGTAAGTCTGTGAGATGAATTAACAGAACACTAAGCAGTTTCTCAGAGAGCTTCTTTCCAGATTTCAACTGAGGATATTTCCTTTTTCACCATAGCCCACTATGGGCTTCCAAATATCACTTTGCCAATTCCACAAGAACTGTCTTAGCGAAAGGCTTCTTGAGGGGAAAGCTGTAACTCTGTGAGATGATTTCACAGAACACAAAGAAGTTTCTCAGAAAGCTTCTTTCTCTTTGTTATCGGAGGATATTCCTTTGGCCCTATAGTCTTCAAAGGGATCCGAAATATCTCTTCTCAGATTCCACAGAAATAAGGCCAGCAAAGAGATCCACGAAATACAGATGTAACTCTGTGAGATGAATTAACAGGACACTAAGCAGTTTCTAAGAAAGCTTCTTTCCAGATTTCATCTGAGGATATTTCGTTTTTCACCATAGCCCTCTATGGGCTTCCAAATATCACTTTGCCAATTCCACAAGAACTGTCTTAGCGAAAGGCTTCTTGAGGGGAAAGCTGTAACTCTGTGAGATTATTTCACAGAACACAAAGAAGTTTCTCAGAAAGCTTCTTTCTCTTTGTTATCGGAGGATATTTCCTTTGGCCCTATAGTCTTCAAAGGGATCCGAAATATCTGTTCTCAGATTCCACAGAAATAAGGTTAGCAAAAAGATCCACGAAATACAGATGTAACTCTGTGAGATGAATTAACAGAACACTAAGCAGTTTCTCAGAAAGCTTCTTTCCAGATTTCATCTGAGGATATTTCCTTTTTCACCATAGCCCACTATGGGCTTCCAAATATCACTTTGCCAATTCCACAAGAACTGTCTTAGCGAAAGGCTTCTTGAGGGGAAAGCTGTAACTCTGTGAGATGATTTCAGAGAACACAAAGAAGTTTCTCAGAAAGCTTCTTTCTCTTTGTTTTCGGAGGATATTTCCTTTGGCCCTATAGTCTTCAAAGGGATCCGAAATATCTGTTCTCAGATTCCACAGAAATAAGGCTAGCAAAGAGATCCACGAAATACAGATGTAAGTCTGTGAGATGAATTAACAGGACACTTAGCAGTTTCTAAGAAAGCTTCTTTCCAGATTTCATCTGAGGATATTTCCTTTTTCACCATAGCCCTCTATGGGCTTCCAAATATCACTTTGCCAATTCCACAAGAACTGTCTTAGCGAAAGGCTTCTTGAGGGGAAAGCTGTAACTCTGTGAGATGATTTCACAGAACACAAAGAAGTTTCTCAGAAAGCTTCTTTCTCTTTGTTATCGGAGGATATTTCCTTTGGCCCTATAGACTTCAAAGGGATCCGAAATATCTGTTCTCAGATTCCAGAGAAATAAGGCTAGCAAAGAAGTCCACGAAATATAGATGTAAGTCTATGAGATGAATTAACAGAACACTAAGCAGTTTCTCAGAAAGCTTCTTTCCAGATTTCATCTGAGGATATTTCCTTTTTCACCATAGCCCTCTATGGGCTTCCAAATATCACTTTCCCAGTTCCACAAGAACTGTCTTAGCGAAAGGCTTCTTGAGGGGAAAGGTGTAACTCTGTGAGATGATTTCACAGAACACAAAGAAGTTTCTCAGAAACTTTCTTTGTCTTTGTTATCGGAGGATATTTCCTTTGGCCCTATAGTCTTCAAAGGGATCCGAAATATCTGTTCTCAGATTCCACAGAAATAAGGCTAGCAAAGAGATCCACGAAATACAGATGTAAGTCTGTGAGATGAATTAACAGAACACTAAGCAGTTTCTCAGAAAGCTTCTTTCCAGATTTCATCTGAGGATATTTCCTTTTTCACCATAGCCCTCTATGGGCTTCCAAATATCACTTTGCCAATTCCACAAGAACTGTCTTAGCGAAAGGCTTCTTGAGGGGAAAGCTGTAACTCTGTGAGATGATTTCACAGAACACAAAGAAGTTTCTCAGAAAGCTTCTTTCTCTTTGTTATCGGAGGATATTTCCTTTGGCCCTATAGTCTTCAAAGGGATCCGAAATATCTGTTCTCAGATTCCACAGAAATAAGGCTAGCAAAGAAATCCACGAAATACAGATGTAACTCTGTGAGATGAATTAACAGGACACTAAGCAGTTTCTCAGAAAGCTTCTTTCCAGATTTCATCTGAGGATATTTAATTTTTCACCATAGCCCTCTATGGGCTTCCAAATATCACTTTGCCAATTCCACAAGAACTGTCTTAGCGAAAGGCTTCTTGAGGGGAAAGCTGTAACTCTGTGAGATGATTTCACAGAACACAAAGAAGTTTCTCACAAATCTTGTTTGTCTTTGTTATCGGAGGATATTTCCTTTGGCCCTATAGTCTTCAAAGGGATCCGAAATATCTGTTCTCAGATTCCACAGAAATAAGGCTAGCAAAGAGATCCACGAAATACAGATGTAACTCTGTGAGATGAATTAACAGAACCCTAAGCAGTTTCTCTGAAACCTTCTTTCCAGATTTCATCTGAGGATATTTCCTTTTTCACCATAGCCCTCTATGGGCTTCCAAATATCACTTTGCCAATTCCACAAGAACTGTCTTAGCGAAAGGCTTCTTGAGGGGAAAGCTGTAACTCTGTGAGATGATTTCACAGAACACAAAGAAGTTTCTCAGAAAGCTTCTTTCTCTTTGTTATCGGAGGATATTTCCTTTGGCCCTATAGACTTCAAAGGGATCCGAAATATCTGTTCTCAGATTCAAGAGAAATAAGGCTAGCAAAGAAATCCACGAAATATAGATGTAAGTCTGTGAGATGAATTAACAGAACACTAAGCAGTTTCTCAGAAAGCTTCTTTCCAGATTTCATCTGAGGATATTTCCTTTTTCACCATAGCCCTCTATGGGCTTCCAAATATCACTTTCCCAGTTCCACAAGAACTGTCTTAGCGAAAGGCTTCTTGAGGGGAAAGGTGTAACTCTGTGAGATGATTTCACAGAACACAAAGAAGTTTCTCAGAAACCTTCTTTGTCTTTGTTATCGGAGGATATTTCCTTTGGCCCTATAGTCTTCAAAGGGATCCGAAATATCTGTTCTCAGATTCCACAGAAATAAGGCTAGCAAAGAGATCCACGAAATACAGATGTAAGTCTGTGAGATGAATTAACAGAACACTAAGCAGTTTCTCAGAAAGCTTCTTTCCAGATTTCATCTGAGGATATTTCCTTTTTCACCATAGCCCTCTATGGGCTTCCAAATATCACTTTGCCAATTCCACAAGAACTGTCTTAGCGAAAGGCTTCTTGAGGGGAAAGCTGTAACTCTGTGAGATGATTTCACAGAACACAAAGAAGTTTCTCAGAAAGCTTCTTTCTCTTTGTTATCGGAGGATATTTCCTTTGGCCCTATAGTCTTCAAAGGGATCCGAAATATCTGTTCTCAGATTCCACAGAAATAAGGCTAGCAAAGAAATCCACGAAATACAGATGTAACTCTGTGAGATGAATTAACAGGACACTAAGCAGTTTCTCAGAAAGCTTCTTTCCAGATTTCATCTGAGGATATTTAATTTTTCACCATAGCCCTCTATGGGCTTCCAAATATCACTTTGCCAATTCCACAAGAACTGTCTTAGCGAAAGGCTTCTTGAGGGGAAAGCTGTAACTCTGTGAGATGATTTCACAGAACACAAAGAAGTTTCTCAGAAAGCTTCTTTCTCTTTGTTATCGGAGGATATTTCCTTTGGCCCTATAGTCTTCAAAGGGATCCGAAATATCTGTTCTCAGATTCCACAGAAATAAGGCTAGCAAAGAGATACACGAAATACAGATGTAACTCTGTGAAATGAATTAACAGGACACTAAGCAGTTTCTCAGAAAGCTTCTTTCCAGATTTCATCTGAGGGTATTTCCTTTTACACCATAGCCCTCTATGGGCTTCCAAATATCACTTTGCCAATTCCACAAGAAGTGTCTTAGAGAAAGGCTTCTTGAGGGGAAAGCTGTAACTCTGTGAGATGATTTCACAGAACACAAAGAAGTTTCTCAGAAAGCTTCTTTCTCTTTGTTATCGGAGGATATTTCCTTTGGCCCTATAGACTTCAAAGGGATCCGAAATATCTGTTCTCAGATTCCACAGAAATAAGGCTAGCAAAGAGATCCACGAAATACAGATGTAACTCTGTGAGATGAATTAACAGAACACTAAGCAGTTTCTCAGAAAGCTTCTTTCCAGATTTCATCTGAGGATATTTCCTTTTTCACCATAGCCCTCTATGGCTTCCAAATATAACTTTGCCAATTCCACAAGAACTGTCTTAGCGAAAGGCTTCTTGAGGGGAAAGCTGTAACTCTGTGAGATGATTTCACAGAACACAAAGAAGTTTCTCAGAAAGCTTCTTTCTCTTTGTTATCGGAGAATATTTCCTTTGGCCCTATAGTCTTCAAAGGGATCCGAAATATCTGTTCTCAGATTCCACAGAAATAAGGCTAGCAAGGAGATCCACGAAATACAGATGTAACTCTGTGAGATGAATTAACAGAACACTAAGCAGTTTCTCAGAAAGCTTCTTTCCAGATTTCATCTGAGGATATTTCCTTTTTCACCATAGCCCTCTATGGCTTCCAAATATAACTTTGCCAAATCCACAAGAACTGTCTTAGAGAAAGGCTTCTTGAGGGCAAAGCTGTAACTCTGTGAGATGATTTCACAGAACACAAAGAAGTTTCTCAGAAAGCTTCTTTCTCTTTGTTATCGGAGGATATTTCCTTTGGCCCTGTAGTCTTCAAAGGGATCCGAAATATCTGTTCTCAGATTC
Source organism: Macaca nemestrina (assembly GCF_043159975.1). Classification (NCBI taxonomy): domain Eukaryota; kingdom Metazoa; phylum Chordata; class Mammalia; order Primates; family Cercopithecidae; genus Macaca; species Macaca nemestrina. Next base: position 55,315,743 of record NC_092129.1, on the reverse strand, counting down.
CACAGAAATAAGGCTAGCAAAGAGATCCACGAAATACAGATGTAACTCTGTGAAATGAATTAACAGGACACTAAGCAGTTTCTCAGAAAGCTTCTTTCCAGATTTCATCTGAGGGTATTTCCTTTTACACCATAGCCCTCTATGGGCTTCCAAATATCACTTTGCCAATTCCACAAGAACTGTCTTAGCGAAAGGCTTTTTGAGGGGAAAGCTGTAACTCTGTGAGATGATTTCACAGAACACAAAGAAGTTTCTCAGAAAGCTTCTTTCTCTTTGTTATCGGAGGATATTTCCTTTGGCCCTATATTCTTCAAAGGGATCCGAAATATCTGTTCTCAGATTCCACAGAAATAAGGCTAGCAAAGAGATCCACGAAATACAGATGTAACTCTGTGAGATGAATTAACAGAACACTAAGCAGTTTCTCAGAAAGCTTCTTTCCAGATTTCATCTGAGGATATTTCCTTTTTCACCATAGCCCTCTATGGCTTCCAAATATCACTTTGCCAATTCCACAAGAACTGTCTTAGCGAAAGGCTTCTTGAGGGGAAAGCTGTAACTCTGTGAGATGATTTCACAGAACACAAAGAAGTTTCTCAGAAAGCTTCTTTCTCTTTGTTATCGGAGGATATTTCCTTTGGCCCTATATTCTTCAAAGGGATCCGAAATATCTGTTCTCAGATTCCACAGAAATAAGGCTAGCAAAGAGATCCACGAAATACAGATGTAACTCTGTGAGATGAATTAACAGGACACTAAGCAGTTTCTCAGAAAGCTTCTTTCCAGATTTCATCTGAGGATATTTCCTTTTTCACCATAGCCCACTATGGGCTTCCAAATATCACTTTGCCAATTCCACAAGAACTGTCTTAGCGAAAGGCTTCTTGAGGGGAAAGCTGTAACTCTGTGAGATGATTTCACAGAACACAAAGAAGTTTCTCAGAAAGCTTCTTTCTCTTTGTTATCGGAGGATATTTCCTTTGGCCCTGTAGTCTTCAAAGGGATCCGAAATATCTGTTCTCAGATTCCACAGAAATAAGGCTAGCAAAGAGATCCACGAAATACAGTTGTAACTCTGTGAGATGAATTAACAGAACACTAAGCAGTTTCTCAGAAAGCTTCTTTCCAGATTTCATCTGAGGATATTTCCTTTTTCACCATAGCCTTCTAAGGGCTTCCAAATATCACTTTGCCAATTCCACAAGAACTGTCTTAGCGAAAGGCTTCTTGAGGGGAAAGCTGTAACTCTGTGAGATGATTTCACAGAACACAAAGAAGTTTCTCAGAAAGCTTCTTTCTCTTTGTTATCGGAGGATATTTCCTTTGGCCCTATAGTCTTCAAAGGGATCCGAAATATCTGTTCTCAGATTCTACAGAAATAAGGTTAGCAAAGAGATCCACGAAATACAGATGTAAGTCTGTGAGATGAATTAACAGAACACTAAGCAGTTTCTCAGAAAGCTTCTTTCCAGATTTCATCTGAGGATATTTCCTTTTTCACCATAGCCCACTATGGGCTTCCAAATATCACTTTGCCAATTCCACAAGAACTGTCTTAGCGAAAGGCTTCTTGAGGGGAAAGCTGTAACTCTGTGAGATGATTTCACAGAACATAAAGAAGTTTCTCAGAAAGCTTCTTTCTCTTTGTTATCGGAGGATATTTCCTTTGGCCCTATAGTCTTCAAAGGGATCCGAAATATCTGTTCTCAGATTCCACAGAAATAAGGCTAGCAAAGAGATCCACGAAATACAGATGTAACTCTCTGAGATGAATTAACAGAACACTAAGCAGTTTCACAGAAAGCTTCTTTCCAGATTTCATCTGAGGATATTTCATTTTTCACCATAGCCCTCTATGGGCTTCCAAATATCACTTTCCCAATTCCACAAGAACTGTCTTAGTGAAAGGGTTCTTGAGGGGAAAGCTGTAACTCTGTGAGATGATTTCACAGAACACAAAGAAGTTTCTCAGAAAGCTTCTTTGTCTTTCTTATCGGAGGATATTTCCTTTGGCCCTATAGTCTTCAAAGGGATCCGAAATATCTGTTCTCAGATTCCACAGAAATAAGGCTAGCAAAGAGATCCACGAAATACAGATGTAACTCTGTGAGATGAATTAACAGAACACTAAGCAGTTTCTCAGAAAGCTTCTTTCCAGATTTCATCTGAGGATATTTCCTTTTTCACCATAGCCTTCTATGGGCTTCCAAATATCACTTTGCCAGTTCCACAAGAACTGTCTTAGCGAAAGGCTTCTTGAGAGGAAAGCTGTAACTCTGTGAGATGATTTCACAGAACACAAAGAAGTTTCTCAGAAAGCTTCTTTCTCTTTGTTATCGGAGGATATTTCCTTTGGCCCTATAGTCTTCAAAGGGATCCGAAATATCTGTTCTCAGATTCCACAGAAATAAGGTTAGCAAAGAGATCCACGAAATACAGATGTAACTCTGTGAGATGAATTAACAGAACACTAAGCAGTTTCTCAGAGAGCTTCTTTCCAGATTTCAACTGAGGATATTTCCTTTTTCACCATAGCCCACTATGGGCTTCCAAATATCACTTTGCCAATTCCACAAGAACTGTCTTAGCGAAAGGCTTCTTGAGGGGAAAGCTGTAACTCTGTGAGATGATTTCACAGAACACAAAGAAGTTTCTCAGAAAGCTTCTTTCTCTTTGTTATCGGAGGATATTTCCTTTGGCCCTATAGTCTTCAAAGGGATCCGAAATATCTGTTCTCAGATTCCACAGAAATAAGGCTAGCAAAGAGATCCACGAAATACAGATGTAAGTCTGTGAGATGAATTAACAGAACACTAAGCAGTTTCACAGAAAGCTTCTTTCCAGATTTCATCTGAGGATATTTCCTTTTTCACCATAGCCCTCTATGGGCTTCCAAATATCACTTTCCCAATTCCACAAGAACTGTCTTAGCGAAAGGCTTCTTGAGGGGAAAGCTGTAACTCTGTGAGATGATTTCACAGAACACAAAGAAGTTTCTCAGAAAGCTTCTTTCTCTTTGTTATCGGAGGATATTTCCTTTGGCCCTATAGTCTTCAAAGGGATCCGAAATATCTGTTCTCAGATTCCACAGAAATAAGGCTAGCAAAGAGATCCACGAAATACAGATGTAACTCTGTGAGATGAATTAACAGAACACTAAGCAGTTTCTCAGAAAGCTTCTTTCCAGATTTCATCTGAGGATATTTCCTTTTTCACCATAGCCTTCTAGGGGCTTCCAAATATCACTTTGCCAATTCCACAAGAACTGTCTTAGCGAAAGGCTTCTTGAGGGGAAAGCTGTAACTCTGTGAGATGATTTCACAGAACACAAAGAAGTTTCTCAGAAAGCTTCTTTGTCTTTGTTATCGGAGGATATTTCCTTTGGCCCTACAGTCTTCAAAGGGATCCGAAATATCTGTTCTCAGATTCCACAGAAATAAGGCTAGCAAAGAGATCCACGAAATACAGATGTAAGTCTATGAGATGAATTAACAGAACACTAAGCAGTTTCTCAGAAAGCTTCTTTCCAGATTTCATCTGAGGATATTTCCTTTTTCACCATAGCCCTCTATGGGCTTCCAAATATCACTTTGCCAATTCCACAAGAACTGTCTTAGCGAAAGGCTTCTTGAGGGGAAAGCTGTAACTCTGTGAGATGATTTCACAGAACACAAAGAAGTTTCTCAGAAAACTTCTTTCTCTTTGTTATCGGAGGATATTTCCTTTGGCCCTATAGACTTCAAAGGGATCCGAAATATCTATTCTCAGATTCCAGAGAAATAAGGCTAGCAAAGAAATCCACGAAATACAGATGTAAGTCTGTGAGATGAATTAACAGAACACTAAGCAGTTTCTCAGAAAGCTTCTTTCCAGATTTCATCTGAGGATATTTCCTTTTTCACCATAGCCCTCTATGGGCTTCCAAATATCACTTTGCCAATTCCACAAGAACTGTCTTAGCGAAAGGCTTCTTGAGGGGAAAGCTGTAACTCTGTGAGATGATTTCACAGAACACAAAGAAGTTTCTCAGAAAGCTTCTTTGTCTTTGTTATCGGAGGATATTTCCTTTGGCCCTATAGTCTTCAAAGGGATCCGAAATATCTGTTCTCAGATTCCACAGAAATAAGGCTAGCAAAGAGATCCATGAAATACAGATGTAAGTCTGTGAGATGAATTAACAGAACACTAAGCAGTTTCTCAGAAAGCTTCTTTCCAGATTTCATCTGAGGATATTTCCTTTTTCACCATAGCCCTCTATGGGCTTCCAAATATCACTTTGCCAATTCCACAAGAACTGTCTTAGCGAAAGGCTTCTTGAGGGGAAAGCTGTAACTCTGTGAGATTATTTCACAGAACACAAAGAAGTTTCTCAGAAAGCTTCTTTGTCTTTGTTATCGGAGGATATTTCCTTTGGCCCTATAGTCTTCAAAGGGATCCGAAATATCTGTTCTCAGATTCCACAGAAATAAGGCTAGCAAAGAGATCCACGAAATACAGATGTAACTCTGTGAGATGAATTAACAGGACACTAAGCAGTTTCTCAGAAAGCTTCTTTCCAGATTTCATCTGAGGATATTTCCTTTTTCACCATAGCCCTCTATGGGCTTCCAAATATCACTTTGCCAATTCCACAAGAACTGTCTTAGCGAAAGGCTTCTTGAGGGGAAAGCTGTAACTCTGTGAGATTATTTCACAGAACACAAAGAAGTTTCTCAGAAAGCTTCTTTGTCTTTGTTATCGGAGGATATTTCCTTTGGCCCTATAGTCTTCAAAGGGATCCGAAATATCTGTTCTCAGATTCCACAGAAATAAGGCTAGCAAAGAGATCCACGAAATACAGATGTAAGTCTGTGAGATGAATTAACAGAACACTAAGCAGTTTCTCAGAAAGCTTCTTTCCAGATTTCATCTGAGGATATTTCCTTTTTCACCATAGCCCTCTATGGGCTTCCAAATATCACTTTGCCAATTCCACAAGAACTGTCTTAGCGAAAGGCTTCTTGAGGGGAAAGCTGTAACTCTGTGAGATTATTTCACAGAACACAAAGAAGTTTCTCAGAAAGCTTCTTTGTCTTTGTTATCGGAGGATATTTCCTTTGGCCCTATAGTCTTCAAAGGGATCCGAAATATCTGTTCTCAGATTCCACAGAAATAAGGCTAGCAAAGAGATCCACGAAATACAGATGTAACTCAGTGAGATGAATTAACAGGACACTAAGCAGTTTCTCAGAAAGCTTCTTTCCAGATTTCATCTGAGGATATTTCCTTTTTCACCATAGCCCTCTATGGGCTTCCAAATATCACTTTGCCAATTCCACAAGAACTGTCATAGCGAAAGACTTCTTCAGGGGAAAGCTGTAACTCTGTGAGATGATATCACAGAACACAAAGAAGTTTCTCAGAAAGCTTCTTTCTCTTTGTTATCGGAGGATATTTCCTTTGGACCTGTAGTCTTCAAAGGGATCCGAAATATCTGTTCTCAGATTCCACAGAAATAAGGCTAGCAAAGAGATCCACGAAATACAGATGTAAGTCTGTGAGATGAATTAACAGAACACTAAGCAGTTTCTCAGAAAGCTTCTTTCCAGATTTCATCTGAGGATATTTCCTTTTTCACCATAGCCCTCTATGGGCTTCCAAATATCACTTTGCCAATTCCACAAGAACTGTCTTAGCGAAAGGCTTCTTGAGGGTAAAGCTGTAACTCTGTGAGACGATTTCACAGAACACAAAGAAGTTTCTCAGAAAGCTTCTTTGTCTTTGTTATCGGAGGATATTTCCTTTGGCCCTATAGTCTTCAAAGGGATCCGAAATATCTGTTCTCAGATTCCACAGAAATAAGGCTAGCAAAGAGATCCACGAAATACAGATGTAACTCTGTGAGATGAATTAACAGAACACTAAGCAGTTTCTCAGAAAGCTTCTTTCCAGATTTCATCTGAGGATATTTCCTTTTTCACCATAGCCCTCTATGGGCTTCCAAATATCCCTTTGCCAATTCCACAAGAACTGTCTTAGCGAAAGGCTTCTTGAGGGGAAAGCTGTAACTCTGTGAGATGATTTCACAGAACACAAAGAAGTTTCTCAGAAAGCTTCTTTCTCTTTGTTATCGGAGGATATTTCCTTTGGCCCTATAGTCTTCAAAGGGATCCGAAATATCTGTTCTCAGATTCCACAGAAATAAGGCTAGCAAAGAGATAAACGAAATACAGATGTAACTCTGTGAGATGAATTAACAGAACACTAAACAGTTTCTCAGAAAGCTTCTTTACAGATTTCATCTGAGGATATTTCCTTTTTCACCATAGCCCTCTATGGGCTTCCAAATATAACTTTGCCAATTCCACAAGAACTGTCTTAGCGAAAGGCTTCTTGAGGGTAAAGCTGTAACTCTGTCAGATGACTTAACAGAACACAAAGAAGTTTCTCAGAAAGCTTCTTTCTCTTTGTTATCGGAGGATATTTCCTTTGGCCCTATAGTCTTCAAAGGGATCCGAAATATCTGTTCTCAGATTCCACAGAAATAAGGCTAGCAAAGAGATCCACGAAATACAGATGTAAGTCTGTGAGATGAATTAACAGAACACTAAGCAGTTTCTCAGAAAGCTTCTTTCAAGATTTCATCTGAGGATATTTCCTTTTTCACCATAGCCCTTATAGCTTCCAAATATCACTTTGCCAATTCCACAAGAACTGTCTTAGCTAAAGGCTTCTTGAGGGGAAAGCAGTAACTCTGTGAGATGATTTCACAGAACACAAAGAAGTTTCTCAGAAAGTTTCTTTCTCTCTGTTATCGGAGGATATTTCCTTTGGCCCTATAGACTTCAAAGGGATCCGAAATATCTGTTCTCAGATTCCAGAGAAATAAGGCTAGCAAAGAAATCCACGAAATACAGATGTAAGTCTGTGAGATGAATTAACAGAACACTAAGCAGTTTCTCAGAAAGCTTCTTTCCAGATTTCATCTGAGGATATTTCCTTTTTCACCATAGCCCTCTATGGGCTTCCAAATATCACTTTGCCAATTCCACAAGAACTGTCTTAGCGAAAGGCTTCTTGAGGGGAAAGCTGTAACTCTGTGAGATGATTTCACAGAACACAAAGAAGTTTCTCAGAAAGCTTCTTTCTCTTTGTTATCGGAGGATATTTCCTTTGGCCCTATAGTCTTCAAAGGGATCCGAAATATCTGTTCTCAGATTCCACAGAAATAAGGCTAGCAAAGAGATCCACGAAATACAGATGTAACTCTGTGAGATGAATTAACAGGACACTAAGCATTTTCTCAGAAAGCTTCTTTCCAGATTTCATCTGAGGATATTTCCTTTTTCACCATAGCCCTCTATGGGCTTCCAAATATCACTTTGCCAATTCCACAAGAACTGTCTTAGCGAAAGGCTTCTTGAGGGGAAAGCTGTAACTCTGTGAGATGATTTCCCAGAACACAAAGAAGTTTCTCAGAAAGCTTCTTTCTCTTTGTTATCGGAGGATATTTCCTTTGGCCCTATAGTCTTCAAAGGGATCCGAAATATCTGTTCTCAGATTCCACAGAAATAAGGCTAGCAAAGAGATGCACGAAATACAGATGTAACTCTGTGAGATGAATTAACAGAACACTAAGCAGTTTCTCAGAAAGCTTCTTTCCAGATTTCATCTGAGGATATTTCCTTTTTCACCATAGCCCTCTATGGCTTCCAAATTTAACTTTGCCAATTCCACAAGAACTGTCTTAGAGAAAGGCTTCTTGAGGGCAAAGCTGTAACTCTGTGAGTTGATTTCACAGAACACAAAGAAGTTTCTCAGAAAGCTTCTTTCTCTTTGTTATCGGAGGATATTTCCTTTGGCCCTATAGTCTTCAAAGGGATCCGAAATATCTGTTCTCAGATTCCACAGAAATAAGGCTAGCAAAGAGATCCACGAAATACAGATGTAACTCTGTGAGATGAATTAACAGGACACTAAGCAGTTTCTCAGAAAGCTTCTTTCCAGATTTCATCTGAGGATATTTCCTTTTACACCATAGCCCTCTATGGGCTTCCAAATATCACTTTGCCAATTCCACAAGAACTGTCTTAGCGAAAGGCTTCTTGAGGGGAAAGCTGTAACTCTGTGAGATGATTTCACAGAACACAAAGAAGTTTCTCAGAAAGCTTCTTTCTCTTTGTTATCGGAGGATATTTCCTTTGGCCCTATAGTCTCCAAAGGGATCCGAAATATCTGTTCTCAGATTCCACAGAAATAAGGCTAGCAAAGAGATCCACGAAATACAGATGTAACTCTGTGAGATGAATTAACAGAACACTAAGCAGTTTCACAGAAAGCTTCTTTCCAGATTTCATCTGAGGATATTTCCTTTTTCACCATAGCCTTCTATGGGCTTCCAAATATCACTTTGCCAATTCCACAAGAACTGTCTTAGCGAAAGGCTTCTTGAGGGGAAAGCTGTAACTCGGTGAGATGATTTCACAGAACACAAAGAAGTTTCTCAGAAAGCTTCTTTGTCTTCGTTATCGGAGGATATTTCCTTTGGCCCTATAGTCTTCAAAGGGATCCGAAATATCTGTTCTCAGATTCCACAGAAATAAGGCTAGCAAAGAGATCCACGAAATACAGATATAACTCTGTGAGATGAATTAACAGAACACTAAGCAGTTTCTCAGAAAGCTTCTTTCCAGATTTCATCTGAGGATATTTCCTTTTTCACCATAGCCCTCTATGGGCTTCCAAATATCACTTTGCCAATTCCACAAGAACTGTCTTAGCGAAAGGCTTCTTGAGGGGAAAGCTGTAACTCTGTGAGATGATTTCACAGAACACAAAGAAGTTTCTCAGAAAGCTTCTTTCTCTTTGTTATCGGAGGATATACCTTTGGCCCTATAGTCTTCAAAGGGATCCGAAATATCTGTTCTCAGATTCCACAGAAATAAGGCCAGCAAAGAGATCCACGAAATACAGATGTAACTCTGTGAGATGAATTAACAGGACACTAAGCAGTTTCTAAGAAAGCTTCTTTCCAGATTTCATCTGAGGATATTTCGTTTTTCACCATAGCCCTCTATGGGCTTCCAAATATCACTTTGCCAATTCCACAAGAACTGTCTTAGCGAAAGGCTTCTTGAGGGGAAAGCTGTAACCCTGTGATATTATTTCACAGAACACAAAGAAGTTTCTCAGAAAGCTTCTTTCTCTTTGTTATCGGAGGATATTTCCTTTGGCCCTATAGTCTTCAAAGGGATCCGAAATATCTGTTCTCAGATTCCACAGAAATAAGGTTAGCAAAAAGATCCACGAAATACAGATGTAACTCTGTGAGATGAATTAACAGAACACTAAGCAGTTTCTCAGAAAGCTTCTTTCCAGATTTCATCTGAGGATATTTCCTTTTTCACCATAGCCCACTATGGGCTTCCAAATATCACTTTGCCAATTCCACAAGAACTGTCTTAGCGAAAGGCTTCTTGAGGGGAAAGCTGTAACTCTGTGAGATGATTTCAGAGAACACAAAGAAGTTTCTCAGAAAGCTTCTTTCTCTTTGTTTTCGGAGGATATTTCCTTTGGCCCTATAGTCTTCAAAGGGATCCGAAATATCTGTTCTCAGATTCCACAGAAATAAGGCTAGCAAAGAGATCCACGAAATACAGATGTAAGTCTGTGAGATGAATTAACAGGACACTTAGCAGTTTCTAAGAAAGCTTCTTTCCAGATTTCCTCTGAGGATATTTCCTTTTTCACCATAGCCCTCTATGGGCTTCCAAATATCACTTTGCCAATTCCACAAGAACTGTCTTAGCGAAAGGCTTCTTGAGGGTACAGCTGTAACTCTGTGAGATGATTTCACAGAACACAAAGAAGTTTCTCACAAATCTTGTTTGTCTTTGTTATCGGAGGATATTTCCTTTGGCCCTATAGTCTTCAAAGGGATCCGAAATATCTGTTCTCAGATTCCACAGAAATAAGGCTAGCAAAGAGATCCACCAAATACAGATGTAACTCTGTGAGATGAATTAACAGAACCCTAAGCAGTTTCTCTGAAACCTTCTTTCCAGATTTCATCTGAGGATATTTCCTTTTTCACCATAGCCCTCTATGGGCTTCCAAATATCACTTTGCCAATTCCACAAGAACTGTCTTAGCGAAAGGCTTCTTGAGGGGAAAGCTGTAACTCTGTGAGATGATTTCACAGAACACAAAGAAGTTTCTCAGAAAGCTTCTTTCTCTTTGTTATCGGAGGATATTTCCTTTGGCCCTATAGACTTCAAAGGGATCCGAAATATCTGTTCTCAGATTCCAGAGAAATAAGGCTAGCAAAGAAATCCACGAAATATAGATGTAAGTCTATGAGATGAATTAACAGAACACTAAGCAGTTTCTCAGAAAGCTTCTTTCCAGATTTCATCTGAGGATATTTCCTTTTTCACCATAGCCCTCTATGGGCTTCCAAATATCACTTTCCCAGTTCCACAAGAACTGTCTTAGCGAAAGGCTTCTTGAGGGGAAAGGTGTAACTCTGTGAGATGATTTCACAGAACACAAAGAAGTTTCTCAGAAACCTTCTTTGTCTTTGTTATCGGAGGATATTTCCTTTGGCCCTATAGTCTTCAAAGGGATCCGAAATATCTGTTCTCAGATTCCACAGAAATAAGGCTAGCAAAGAAATCCACGAAATACAGATGTAACTCTGTGAGATGAATTAACAGGACACTAAGCAGTTTCTCAGAAAGCTTCTTTCCAGATTTCATCTGAGGATATTTAATTTTTCACCATAGCCCTCTAAGGGCTTCCAAATATCACTTTGCCAATTCCACAAGAACTGTCTTAGCGAAAGGCTTCCTGAGGGGAAAGCTGTAACTCTGTGAGATTATTTCACAGAACACAAAGAAGTTTCTCAGAAAGCTTCTTTCTCTTTGTTATCGGAGGATATTTCCTTTGGCCCTATAGTCTTCAAAGGGATCCGAAATATCTGTTCTCAGATTCCACAGAAATAAGGCTAGCAAAGAAATCCACGAAATACAGATGTAACTCTGTGAGATGAATTAACAGGACACTAAGCAGTTTCTCAGAAAGCTTCTTTCCAGATTTCATCTGAGGATATTTAATTTTTCACCATAGCCCTCTATGGGCTTCCAAATATCACTTTGCCAATTCCACAAGAACTGTCTTAGCGAAAGGCTTCTTGAGGGGAAAGCTGTAACTCTGTGAGATTATTTCACAGAACACAAAGAAGTTTCTCAGAAAGCTTCTTTCTCTTTGTTATCGGAGGATATTTCCTTTGGCCCTATAGTCTTCAAAGGGATCCGAAATATCTGTTCTCAGATTCCACAGAAATAAGGCTAGCAAAGAGATCCACGAAATACAGATTTAACTCTGTGAGATGAATTAACAGAACCCTAAGCAGTTTCTCTGAAACCTTCTTTCCAGATTTCATCTGAGGATATTTCCTTTTTCACCATAGCCCTCTATGGGCTTCCAAATATCACTTTGCCAATTCCACAAGAACTGTCTTAGCGAAAGGCTTCTTGAGGGGAAAGCTGTAACTCTGTGAGATGATTTCACAGAACACAAAGAAGTTTCTCAGAAAGCTTCTTTCTCTTTGTTATCGGAGGATATTTCCTTTGGCCCTATAGACTTCAAAGGGATCCGAACTATCTGTTCTCAGATTCAAGAGAAATAAGGCTAGCAAAGAAATCCACGAAATATAGATGTAAGTCTGTGAGATGAATTAACAGAACACTAAGCAGTTTCTCAGAAAGCTTCTTTCCAGATTTCATCTGAGGATATTTCCTTTTTCACCATAGCCCTCTATGGGCTTCCAAATATCACTTTCCCAGTTCCACAAGAACTGTCTTAGCGAAAGGCTTCTTGAGGGGAAAGGTGTAACTCTGTGAGATGATTTCACAGAACACAAAGAAGTTTCTCAGAAACCTTCTTTGTCTTTGTTATCGGAGGATATTTCCTTTGGCCCTATAGTCTTCAAAGGGATCCGAAATATCTGTTCTCAGATTCCACAGAAATAAGGCTAGCAAAGAGATCCACGAAATACAGATGTAAGTCTGTGAGATGAATTAACAGAACACTAAGCAGTTTCTCAGAAAGCTTCTTTCCAAATTTCATCTGAGGATATTTCCTTTTTCACCATAGCCCTCTATGGGCTTCCAAATATCACTTTGCCAATTCCACAAGAACTGTCTTAGCGAAAGGCTTCTTGAGGGGAAAGCTGTAACTCTGTGAGATGATTTCACAGAACACAAAGAAGTTTCTCAGAAAGCTTCTTTCTCTTTGTTATCGGAGGATATTTCCTTTGGCCCTATAGTCTTCAAAGGGATCCGAAATATCTGTTCTCAGATTCCACAGAAATAAGGCTAGCAAAGAAATCCACGAAATACAGATGTAACTCTGTGAGATGAATTAACAGGACACTAAGCAGTTTCTCAGAAAGCTTCTTTCCAGATTTCATCTGAGGATATTTAATTTTTCACCATAGCCCTCTATGGGCTTCCAAATATCACTTTGCCAATTCCACAAGAACTGTCTTAGCGAAAGGCTTCTTGAGGGGAAAGCTGTAACTCTGTGAGATGATTTCACAGAACACAAAGAAGTTTCTCAGAAAGCTTCTTTCTCTTTGTTATCGGAGGATATTTCCTTTGGCCCTATAGTCTTCAAAGGGATCCGAAATATCTGTTCTCAGATTCCACAGAAATAAGGCTAGCAAAGAGATCCACGAAATACAGATGTAACTCTGTGAAATGAATTAACAGGACACTAAGCAGTTTCTCAGAAAGCTTCTTTCCAGATTTCATCTGAGGGTATTTCCTTTTACACCATAGCCCTCTATGGGCTTCCAAATATCACTTTGCCAATTCCACAAGAAGTGTCTTAGAGAAAGGCTTCTTGAGGGGAAAGCTGTAACTCTGTGAGATGATTTCACAGAACACAAAGAAGTTTCTCAGAAAGCTTCTTTCTCTTTGTTATCGGAGGATATTCCCTTTGGCCCTATAGACTTCAAAGGGATCCGAAATATCTGTTCTCAGATTCCACAGAAATAAGGCTAGCAAAGAGATCCACGAAATACAGATGTAACTCTGTGAGATGAATTAACAGAACACTAAGCAGTTTCTCAGAAAGCTTCTTTCCAGATTTCATCTGAGGATATTTCCTTTTTCACCATAGCCCTCTATGGCTTCCAAATATAACTTTGCCAATTCCACAAGAACTGTCTTAGCGAAAGGCTTCTTGAGGGGAAAGCTGTAACTCTGTGAGATTATTTCACAGAACACAAAGAAGTTTCTCAGAAAGCTTCTTTGTCTTTGTTATCGGAGGATATTTCCTTTGGCCCTATAGTCTTCAAAGGGATCCGAAATATCTGTTCTCAGATTCCACAGAAATAAGGCTAGCAAAGAGATCCATGAAATACAGATGTAAGTCTGTGAGATGAATTAACAGAACACTAAGCAGTTTCTCAGAAAGCTTCTTTCCAGATTTCATCTGAGGATATTTCCTTTTTCACCATAGCCCTCTATGGGCTTCCAAATATCACTTTGCCAATCCCACAAGAACTGTCTTAGCGAAAGGCTTCTTGAGGGGAAAGCTGTAACTCTGTGAGATTATTTCACAGAACACAAAGAAGTTTCTCAGAAAGCTTCTTTGTCTTTGTTATCGGAGGATATTTCCTTTGGCCCTATAGTCTTCAAAGGGATCCGAAATATCTGTTCTCAGATTCCACAGAAATAAGGCTAGCAAAGAGATCCACGAAATACAGATGTAACTCTGTGAGATGAATTAACAGGACACTAAGCAGTTTCTCAGAAAGCTTCTTTCCAGATTTCATCTGAGGATATTTCCTTTTTCACCATAGCCCTCTATGGGCTTCCAAATATCACTTTGCCAATTCCACAAGAACTGTCTTAGCGAAAGGCTTCTTGAGGGGAAAGCTGTAACTCTGTGAGATTATTTCACAGAACACAAAGAAGTTTCTCAGAAAGCTTCTTTGTCTTTGTTATCGGAGGATATTTCCTTTGGCCCTATAGTCTTCAAAGGGATCCGAAATATCTGTTCTCAGATTCCACAGAAATAAGGCTAGCAAAGAGATCCACGAAATACAGATGTAAGTCTGTGAGATGAATTAACAGAACACTAAGCAGTTTCTCAGAAAGATTCTTTCCAGATTTCATCTGAGGATATTTCCTTTTTCACCATAGCCCTCTATGGGCTTCCAAATATCACTTTGCCAATTCCACAAGAACTGTCTTAGCGAAAGGCTTCTTGAGGGGAAAGCTGTAACTCTGTGAGATGATTTCACAGAACACAAAGAAGTTTCTCAGAAAGCTTCTTTCTCTTTGTTATCGGAGGATATTTCCTTTGGCCCTATAGTCTTCAAAGGGATCCGAAATATCTGTTCTCAGATTCCACAGAAATAAGGCTAGCAAAGAGATCCACGAAATACAGATGTAACTCTGTGAGATGAATTAACAGGACACTAAGCAGTTTCTCAGAAAGCTTCTTTCCAGATTTCATCTGAGGATATTTCCTTTTTCACCATAGCCCTCTATGGGCTTCCAAATATCACTTTGCCAATTCCACAAGAACTGTCATAGCGAAAGACTTCTTCAGGGGAAAGCTGTAACTCTGTGAGATGATATCACAGAACACAAAGAAGTTTCTCAGAAAGCTTCTTTCTCTTTGTTATCGGAGGATATTTCCTTTGGACCTGTAGTCTTCAAAGGGATCCGAAATATCTGTTCTCAGATTCCACAGAAATAAGGCTAGCAAAGAGATCCACGAAATACAGATGTAAGTCTGTGAGATGAATTAACAGAACACTAAGCAGTTTCTCAGAAAGCTTCTTTCCAGATTTCATCTGAGGATATTTCCTTTTTCACCATAGCCCTCTATGGGTTCCAAATATCACTTTGCCAATTCCACAAGAACTGTCTTAGCGAAAGGCTTCTTGAGGGTAAAGCTGTAACTCTGTGAGACGATTTCACAGAACACAAAGAAGTTTCTCAGAAAGCTTCTTTGTCTTTGTTATCGGAGCATATTTCCTTTGGCCCTATAGTCTTCAAAGGGATCCGAAATATCTGTTCTCAGATTCCACAGAAATAAGGCTAGCAAAGAGATCCACGAAATACAGATGTAACTCTGTGAGATGAATTAACAGAACACTAAGCAGTTTCTCAGAAAGCTTCTTTCCAGATTTCATCTGAGGATATTTCCTTTTTCACCATAGCCCTCTATGGGCTTCCAAATATCCCTTTGCCAATTCCACAAGAACTGTCTTAGCGAAAGGCTTCTTGAGGGGAAAGCTGTAACTCTGTGAGATGATTTCACAGAACACAAAGAAGTTTCTCAGAAAGCTTCTTTCTCTTTGTTATCGGAGGATATTTCCTTTGGCCCTATAGTCTTCAAAGGGATCCGAAATATCTGTTCTCAGATTCCACAGAAATAAGGCTAGCAAAGAGATAAACGAAATACAGATGTAACTCTGTGAGATGAATTAACAGAACACTAAACAGTTTCTCAGAAAGCTTCTTTACAGATTTCATCTGAGGATATTTCCTTTTTCACCATAGCCCTCTATGGGCTTCCAAATATAACTTTGCCAATTCCACAAGAACTGTCTTAGCGAAAGGCTTCTTGAGGGTAAAGCTGTAACTCTGTCAGATGACTTAACAGAACACAAAGAAGTTTCTCAGAAAGCTTCTTTCTCTTTGTTATCGGAGGATATTTCCTTTGGCCCTATAGTCTTCAAAGGGATCCGAAATATCTGTTCTCAGATTCAAGAGAAATAAGGCTAGCAAAGAGATCCACGAAATACAGATGTAAGTCTGTGAGATGAATTAACAGAACACTAAGCAGTTTCTCAGAAAGCTTCTTTCAAGATTTCATCTGAGGATATTTCCTTTTTCACCATAGCCCTTATAGCTTCCAAATATCACTTTGCCAATTCCACAAGAACTGTCTTAGCTAAAGGCTTCTTGAGGGGAAAGCAGTAACTCTGTGAGATGATTTCACAGAACACAAAGAAGTTTCTCTGAAAGTTTCTTTCTCTTTGTTATCGGAGGATATTTCCTTTGGCCCTATAGACTTCAAAGGGATCCGAAATATCTGTTCTCAGATTCCAGAGAAATAAGGCTAGAAAAGAAATCCACGAAATACAGATGTAAGTCTGTGAGATGAATTAACAGAACACTAAGCAGTTTCTCAGAAAGCTTCTTTCCAGATTTCATCTGAGGATATTTCCTTTTTCACCATAGCCCTCTATGGGCTTCCAAATATCACTTTGCCAATTCCACAAGAACTGTCTTAGCGAAAGGCTTCTTGAGGGGAAAGCTGTAACTCTGTGAGATGATTTCACAGAACACAAAGAAGTTTCTCAGAAAGCTTCTTTCTCTTTGTTATCGGAGGATATTTCCTTTGGCCCTATAGTCTTCAAAGGGATCCGAAATATCTGTTCTCAGATTCCACAGAAATAAGGCTAGCAAAGAAATCCACGAAATACAGATGTAACTCTGTGAGATGAATTAACAGGACACTAAGCAGTTTCTCAGAAAGCTTCTTTCCAGATTTCATCTGAGGATATTTAATTTTTCACCATAGCCCTCTATGGGCTTCCAAATATCACTTTGCCAATTCCACAAGAACTGTCTTAGCGAAAGGCTTCTTGAGGGGAAAGCTGTAACTCTGTGAGATGATTTCACAGAACACAAAGAAGTTTCTCAGAAAGCTTCTTTCTCTTTGTTATCGGAGGATATTTCCTTTGGCCCTATAGTCTTCAAAGGGATCCGAAATATCTGTTCTCAGATTCCACAGAAATAAGGCTAGCAAAGAGATCCACGAAATACAGATGTAACTCTGTGAAATGAATTAACAGGACACTAAGCAGTTTCTCAGAAAGCTTCTTTCCAGATTTCATCTGAGGGTATTTCCTTTTACACCATAGCCCTCTATGGGCTTCCAAATATCACTTTGCCAATTCCACAAGAAGTGTCTTAGAGAAAGGCTTCTTGAGGGGAAAGCTGTAACTCTGTGAGATGATTTCACAGAACACAAAGAAGTTTCTCAGAAAGCTTCTTTCTCTTTGTTATCGGAGGATATTCCCTTTGGCCCTATAGACTTCAAAGGGATCCGAAATATCTGTTCTCAGATTCCACAGAAATAAGGCTAGCAAAGAGATCCACGAAATACAGATGTAACTCTGTGAGATGAATTAACAGAACACTAAGCAGTTTCTCAGAAAGCTTCTTTCCAGATTTCATCTGAGGATATTTCCTTTTTCACCATAGCCCTCTATGGCTTCCAAATATAACTTTGCCAATTCCACAAGAACTGTCTTAGCGAAAGGCTTCTTGAGGGGAAAGCTGTAACTCTGTGAGATTATTTCACAGAACACAAAGAAGTTTCTCAGAAAGCTTCTTTGTCTTTGTTATCGGAGGATATTTCCTTTGGCCCTATAGTCTTCAAAGGGATCCGAAATATCTGTTCTCAGATTCCACAGAAATAAGGCTAGCAAAGAGATCCATGAAATACAGATGTAAGTCTGTGAGATGAATTAACAGAACACTAAGCAGTTTCTCAGAAAGCTTCTTTCCAGATTTCATCTGAGGATATTTCCTTTTTCACCATAGCCCTCTATGGGCTTCCAAATATCACTTTGCCAATCCCACAAGAACTGTCTTAGCGAAAGGCTTCTTGAGGGGAAAGCTGTAACTCTGTGAGATTATTTCACAGAACACAAAGAAGTTTCTCAGAAAGCTTCTTTGTCTTTGTTATCGGAGGATATTTCCTTTGGCCCTATAGTCTTCAAAGGGATCCGAAATATCTGTTCTCAGATTCCACAGAAATAAGGCTAGCAAAGAGATCCACGAAATACAGATGTAACTCTGTGAGATGAATTAACAGGACACTAAGCAGTTTCTCAGAAAGCTTCTTTCCAGATTTCATCTGAGGATATTTCCTTTTTCACCATAGCCCTCTATGGGCTTCCAAATATCACTTTGCCAATTCCACAAGAACTGTCTTAGCGAAAGGCTTCTTGAGGGGAAAGCTGTAACTCTGTGAGATTATTTCACAGAACACAAAGAAGTTTCTCAGAAAGCTTCTTTGTCTTTGTTATCGGAGGATATTTCCTTTGGCCCTATAGTCTTCAAAGGGATCCGAAATATCTGTTCTCAGATTCCACAGAAATAAGGCTAGCAAAGAGATCCACGAAATACAGATGTAAGTCTGTGAGATGAATTAACAGAACACTAAGCAGTTTCTCAGAAAGATTCTTTCCAGATTTCATCTGAGGATATTTCCTTTTTCACCATAGCCCTCTATGGGCTTCCAAATATCACTTTGCCAATTCCACAAGAACTGTCTTAGCGAAAGGCTTCTTGAGGGGAAAGCTGTAACTCTGTGAGATGATTTCACAGAACACAAAGAAGTTTCTCAGAAAGCTTCTTTCTCTTTGTTATCGGAGGATATTTCCTTTGGCCCTATAGTCTTCAAAGGGATCCGAAATATCTGTTCTCAGATTCCACAGAAATAAGGCTAGCAAAGAGATCCACGAAATACAGATGTAACTCTGTGAGATGAATTAACAGGACACTAAGCAGTTTCTCAGAAAGCTTCTTTCCAGATTTCATCTGAGGATATTTCCTTTTTCACCATAGCCCTCTATGGGCTTCCAAATATCACTTTGCCAATTCCACAAGAACTGTCATAGCGAAAGACTTCTTCAGGGGAAAGCTGTAACTCTGTGAGATGATATCACAGAACACAAAGAAGTTTCTCAGAAAGCTTCTTTCTCTTTGTTATCGGAGGATATTTCCTTTGGACCTGTAGTCTTCAAAGGGATCCGAAATATCTGTTCTCAGATTCCACAGAAATAAGGCTAGCAAAGAGATCCACGAAATACAGATGTAAGTCTGTGAGATGAATTAACAGAACACTAAGCAGTTTCTCAGAAAGCTTCTTTCCAGATTTCATCTGAGGATATTTCCTTTTTCACCATAGCCCTCTATGGGTTCCAAATATCACTTTGCCAATTCCACAAGAACTGTCTTAGCGAAAGGCTTCTTGAGGGTAAAGCTGTAACTCTGTGAGACGATTTCACAGAACACAAAGAAGTTTCTCAGAAAGCTTCTTTGTCTTTGTTATCGGAGCATATTTCCTTTGGCCCTATAGTCTTCAAAGGGATCCGAAATATCTGTTCTCAGATTCCACAGAAATAAGGCTAGCAAAGAGATCCACGAAATACAGATGTAACTCTGTGAGATGAATTAACAGAACACTAAGCAGTTTCTCAGAAAGCTTCTTTCCAGATTTCATCTGAGGATATTTCCTTTTTCACCATAGCCCTCTATGGGCTTCCAAATATCCCTTTGCCAATTCCACAAGAACTGTCTTAGCGAAAGGCTTCTTGAGGGGAAAGCTGTAACTCTGTGAGATGATTTCACAGAACACAAAGAAGTTTCTCAGAAAGCTTCTTTCTCTTTGTTATCGGAGGATATTTCCTTTGGCCCTATAGTCTTCAAAGGGATCCGAAATATCTGTTCTCAGATTCCACAGAAATAAGGCTAGCAAAGAGATAAACGAAATACAGATGTAACTCTGTGAGATGAATTAACAGAACACTAAACAGTTTCTCAGAAAGCTTCTTTACAGATTTCATCTGAGGATATTTCCTTTTTCACCATAGCCCTCTATGGGCTTCCAAATATAACTTTGCCAATTCCACAAGAACTGTCTTAGCGAAAGGCTTCTTGAGGGTAAAGCTGTAACTCTGTCAGATGACTTAACAGAACACAAAGAAGTTTCTCAGAAAGCTTCTTTCTCTTTGTTATCGGAGGATATTTCCTTTGGCCCTATAGTCTTCAAAGGGATCCGAAATATCTGTTCTCAGATTCCACAGAAATAAGGCTAGCAAAGAGATCCACGAAATACAGATGTAAGTCTGTGAGATGAATTAACAGAACACTAAGCAGTTTCTCAGAAAGCTTCTTTCAAGATTTCATCTGAGGATATTTCCTTTTTCACCATAGCCCTTATAGCTTCCAAATATCACTTTGCCAATTCCACAAGAACTGTCTTAGCTAAAGGCTTCTTGAGGGGAAAGCAGTAACTCTGTGAGATGATTTCACAGAACACAAAGAAGTTTCTCTGAAAGTTTCTTTCTCTTTGTTATCGGAGGATATTTCCTTTGGCCCTATAGACTTCAAAGGGATCCGAAATATCTGTTCTCAGATTCCAGAGAAATAAGGCTAGCAAAGAAATCCACGAAATACAGATGTAAGTCTGTGAGATGAATTAACAGAACACTAAGCAGTTTCTCAGAAAGCTTCTTTCCAGATTTCATCTGAGGATATTTCCTTTTTCACCATAGCCCTCTATGGGCTTCCAAATATCACTTTGCCAATTCCACAAGAACTGTCCAAGCGAAAGGCTTCTTGAGGGGAAAGCTGTAACTCTGTGAGATGATTTCACAGAACACAAAGAAGTTTCTCAGAAAGCTTCTTTCTCTTTGTTATCGGAGGATATTTCCTTTGGCCCTATAGTCTTCAAAGGGATCCGAAATATCTGTTCTCAGATTCCACAGAAATAAGGCTAGCAAAGAGATCCACGAAATACAGATGTAACTCTGTGAGATGAATTAACAGGACACTAAGCAGTTTCTCAGAAAGCTTCTTTCCAGATTTCATCTGAGGATATTTCCTTTTTCACCATAGCCCTCTATGGGCTTCCAAATATCACTTTGCCAATTCCACAAGAACTGTCTTAGCGAAAGGCTTCTTGAGGGGAAAGCTGTAACTCTGTGAGATGATTTCCCAGAACACAAAGAAGTTTCTCAGAAAGCTTCTTTCTCTTTGTTATCGGAGGATATTTCCTTTGGCCCTATAGTCTTCAAAGGGATCCGAAATATCTGTTCTCAGATTCCACAGAAATAAGGCTAGCAAAGAGATGCACGAAATACAGATGTAACTCTGTGAGATGAATTAACAGAACACTAAGCAGTTTCTCAGAAAGCTTCTTTCCAGATTTCATCTGAGGATATTTCTTTTTTCACCATAGCCCTCTATGGCTTCCAAATTTAACTTTGCCAATTCCACAAGAACTGTCTTAGAGAAAGGCTTCTTGAGGGCAAAGCTGTAACTCTGTGAGTTGATTTCACAGAACACAAAGAAGTTTCTCAGAAAGCTTCTTTCTCTTTGTTATCGGAGGATATTTCCTTTGGCCCTATAGTCTTCAAAGGGATCCGAAATATCTGTTCTCAGATTCCACAGAAATAAGGCTAGCAAAGAGATCCACGAAATACAGATGTAACTCTGTGAGATGAATTAACAGGACACTAAGCAGTTTCTCAGAAAGCTTCTTTCCAGATTTCATCTGAGGATATTTCCTTTTACACCATAGCCCTCTATGGGCTTCCAAATATCACTTTGCCAATTCCACAAGAACTGTCTTAGCGAAAGGCTTCTTGAGGGGAAAGCTGTAACTCTGTGAGATGATTTCACAGAACACAAAGAAGTTTCTCAGAAAGCTTCTTTCTCTTTGTTATCGGAGGATATTTCCTTTGGCCCTATAGTCTCCAAAGGCATCCGAAATATCTGTTCTCAGATTCCACAGAAATAAGGCTAGCAAAGAGATCCACGAAATACAGATGTAACTCTGTGAGATGAATTAACAGAACACTAAGCAGTTTCACAGAAAGCTTCTTTCCAGATTTCATCTGAGGATATTTCCTTTTTCACCATAGCCTTCTATGGGCTTCCAAATATCACTTTGCCAATTCCACAAGAACTGTCTTAGCGAAAGGCTTCTTGAGGGGAAAGCTGTAACTCGGTGAGATGATTTCACAGAACACAAAGAAGTTTCTCAGAAAGCTTCTTTGTCTTCGTTATCGGAGGATATTTCCTTTGGCCCTATAGTCTTCAAAGGGATCCGAAATATCTGTTCTCAGATTCCACAGAAATAAGGCTAGCAAAGAGATCCACGAAATACAGATATAACTCTGTGAGATGAATTAACAGAACACTAAGCAGTTTCTCAGAAAGCTTCTTTCCAGATTTCATCTGAGGATATTTCCTTTTTCACCATAGCCCTCTATGGGCTTCCAAATATCACTTTGCCAATTCCACAAGAACTGTCTTAGCGAAAGGCTTCTTGAGGGGAAAGCTGTAACTCTGTGAGATGATTTCACAGAACACAAAGAAGTTTCTCAGAAAGCTTCTTTCTCTTTGTTATCGGAGGATATACCTTTGGCCCTATAGTCTTCAAAGGGATCCGAAATATCTGTTCTCAGATTCCACAGAAATAAGGCCAGCAAAGAGATCCACGAAATACAGATGTAACTCTGTGAGATGAATTAACAGGACACTAAGCAGTTTCTAAGAAAGCTTCTTTCCAGATTTCATCTGAGGATATTTCGTTTTTCACCATAGCCCTCTATGGGCTTCCAAATATCACTTTGCCAATTCCACAAGAACTGTCTTAGCGAAAGGCTTCTTGAGGGGAAAGCTGTAACCCTGTGATATTATTTCACAGAACACAAAGAAGTTTCTCAGAAAGCTTCTTTCTCTTTGTTATCGGAGGATATTTCCTTTGGCCCTATAGTCTTCAAAGGGATCCGAAATATCTGTTCTCAGATTCCACAGAAATAAGGTTAGCAAAAAGATCCACGAAATACAGATGTAACTCTGTGAGATGAATTAACAGAACACTAAGCAGTTTCTCAGAAAGCTTCTTTCCAGATTTCATCTGAGGATATTTCCTTTTTCACCATAGCCCACTATGGGCTTCCAAATATCACTTTGCCAATTCCACAAGAACTGTCTTAGCGAAAGGCTTCTTGAGGGGAAAGCTGTAACTCTGTGAGATGATTTCAGAGAACACAAAGAAGTTTCTCAGAAAGCTTCTTTCTCTTTGTTTTCGGAGGATATTTCCTTTGGCCCTATAGTCTTCAAAGGGATCCGAAATATCTGTTCTCAGATTCCACAGAAATAAGGCTAGCAAAGAGATCCACGAAATACAGATGTAAGTCTGTGAGATGAATTAACAGGACACTTAGCAGTTTCTAAGAAAGCTTCTTTCCAGATTTCATCTGAGGATATTTCCTTTTTCACCATAGCCCTCTATGGGCTTCCAAATATCACTTTGCCAATTCCACAAGAACTGTCTTAGCGAAAGGCTTCTTGAGGGTAAAGCTGTAACTCTGTGAGATGATTTCACAGAACACAAAGAAGTTTCTCACAAATCTTGTTTGTCTTTGTTATCGGAGGATATTTCCTTTGGCCCTATAGTCTTCAAAGGGATCCGAAATATCTGTTCTCAGATTCCACAGAAATAAGGCTAGCAAAGAGATCCACGAAATACAGATGTAACTCTGTGAGATGAATTAACAGAACCCTAAGCAGTTTCTCTGAAACCTTCTTTCCAGATTTCATCTGAGGATATTTCCTTTTTCACCATAGCCCTCTATGGGCTTCCAAATATCACTTTGCCAATTCCACAAGAACTGTCTTAGCGAAAGGCTTCTTGAGGGGAAAGCTGTAACTCTGTGAGATGATTTCACAGAACACAAAGAAGTTTCTCAGAAAGCTTCTTTCTCTTTGTTATCGGAGGATATTTCCTTTGGCCCTATAGACTTCAAAGGGATCCGAAATATCTGTTCTCAGTTTCCAGAGAAATAAGGCTAGCAAAGAAATCCACGAAATATAGATGTAAGTCTATGAGATGAATTAACAGAACACTAAGCAGTTTCTCAGAAAGCTTCTTTCCAGATTTCATCTGAGGATATTTCCTTTTTCACCATAGCCCTCTATGGGCTTCCAAATATCACTTTCCCAGTTCCACAAGAACTGTCTTAGCGAAAGGCTTCTTGAGGGGAAAGGTGTAACTCTGTGAGATGATTTCACAGAACACAAAGAAGTTTCTCAGAAACCTTCTTTGTCTTTGTTATCGGAGGATATTTCCTTTGGCCCTATAGTCTTCAAAGGGATCCGAAATATCTGTTCTCAGATTCCACAGAAATAAGGCTAGCAAAGAAATCCACGAAATACAGATGTAACTCTGTGAGATGAATTAACAGGACACTAAGCAGTTTCTCAGAAAGCTTCTTTCCAGATTTCATCTGAGGATATTTAATTTTTCACCATAGCCCTCTATGGGCTTCCAAATATCACTTTGCCAATTCCACAAGAACTGTCTTAGCGAAAGGCTTCTTGAGGGGAAAGCTGTAACTCTGTGAGATTATTTCACAGAACACAAAGAAGTTTCTCAGAAAGCTTCTTTCTCTTTGTTATCGGAGGATATTTCCTTTGGCCCTATAGTCTTCAAAGGGATCCGAAATATCTGTTCTCAGATTCCACAGAAATAAGGCTAGCAAAGAAATCCACGAAATACAGATGTAACTCTGTGAGATGAATTAACAGGACACTAAGCAGTTTCTCAGAAAGCTTCTTTCCAGATTTCATCTGAGGATATTTAATTTTTCACCATAGCCCTCTATGGGCTTCCAAATATCACTTTGCCAATTCCACAAGAACTGTCTTAGCGAAAGGCTTCTTGAGGGGAAAGCTGTAACTCTGTGAGATGATTTCACAGAACACAAAGAAGTTTCTCAGAAAGCTTCTTTCTCTTTGTTATCGGAGGATATTTCCTTTGGCCCTATAGTCTTCAAAGGGATCCGAAATATCTGTTCTCAGATTCCACAGAAATAAGGCTAGCAAAGAGATCCACGAAATACAGATTTAACTCTGTGAGATGAATTAACAGAACCCTAAGCAGTTTCTCTGAAACCTTCTTTCCAGATTTCATCTGAGGATATTTCCTTTTTCACCATAGCCCTCTATGGGCTTCCAAATATCACTTTGCCAATTCCACAAGAACTGTCTTAGCGAAAGGCTTCTTGAGGGGAAAGCTGTAACTCTGTGAGATGATTTCACAGAACACAAAGAAGTTTCTCAGAAAGCTTCTTTCTCTTTGTTATCGGAGGATATTTCCTTTGGCCCTATAGACTTCAAAGGGATCCGAAATATCTGTTCTCAGATTCCACAGAAATAAGGCTAGCAAAGAAATCCACGAAATATAGATGTAAGTCTGTGAGATGAATTAACAGAATACTAAGCAGTTTCTCAGAAAGCTTCTTTCCAGATTTCATCTGAGGATATTTCCTTTTTCACCATAGCCCTCTATGGGCTTCCAAATATCACTTTCCCAGTTCCACAAGAACTGTCTTAGCGAAAGGCTTCTTGAGGGGAAAGGTGTAACTCTGTGAGATGATTTCACAGAACACAAAGAAGTTTCTCAGAAACCTTCTTTGTCTTTGTTATCGGAGGATATTTCCTTTGGCCCTATAGTCTTCAAAGGGATCCGAAATATCTGTTCTCAGATTCCACAGAAATAAGGCTAGCAAAGAGATCCACGAAATACAGATGTAAGTCTGTGAGATGAATTAACAGAACACTAAGCAGTTTCTCAGAAAGCTTCTTTCCAGATTTCATCTGAGGATATTTCCTTTTTCACCATAGCCCTCTATGGGCTTCCAAATATCACTTTGCCAATTCCACAAGAACTGTCTTAGCGAAAGGCTTCTTGAGGGGAAAGCTGTAACTCTGTGAGATGATTTCACAGAACACAAAGAAGTTTCTCAGAAAGCTTCTTTCTCTTTGTTATCGGAGGATATTTCCTTTGGCCCTATAGTCTTCAAAGGGATCCGAAATATCTGTTCTCAGATTCCACAGAAATAAGGCTAGCAAAGAAATCCACGAAATACAGATGTAACTCTGTGAGATGAATTAACAGGACACTAAGCAGTTTCTCAGAAAGCTTCTTTCCAGATTTCATCTGAGGATATTTAATTTTTCACCATAGCCCTCTATGGGCTTCCAAATATCACTTTGCCAATTCCACAAGAACTGTCTTAGCGAAAGGCTTCTTGAGGGGAAAGCTGTAACTCTGTGAGATTATTTCACAGAACACAAAGAAGTTTCTCAGAAAGCTTCTTTCTCTTTGTTATCGGAGGATATTTCCTTTGGCCCTATAGTCTTCAAAGGGATCCGAAATATCTGTTCTCAGATTCCACAGAAATAAGGCTAGCAAAGAAATCCACGAAATACAGATGTAACTCTGTGAGATGAATTAACAGGACACTAAGCAGTTTCTCAGAAAGCTTCTTTCCAGATTTCATCTGAGGATATTTAATTTTTCACCATAGCCCTCTATGGGCTTCCAAATATCACTTTGCCAATTCCACAAGAACTGTCTTAGCGAAAGGCTTCTTGAGGGGAAAGCTGTAACTCTGTGAGATGATTTCACAGAACACAAAGAAGTTTCTCAGAAAGCTTCTTTCTCTTTGTTATCGGAGGATATTTCCTTTGGCCCTATAGTCTTCAAAGGGATCCGAAATATCTGTTCTCAGATTCCACAGAAATAAGGCTAGCAAAGAGATCCACGAAATACAGATTTAACTCTGTGAGATGAATTAACAGAACCCTAAGCAGTTTCTCTGAAACCTTCTTTCCAGATTTCATCTGAGGATATTTCCTTTTTCACCATAGCCCTCTATGGGCTTCCAAATATCACTTTGCCAATTCCACAAGAACTGTCTTAGCGAAAGGCTTCTTGAGGGGAAAGCTGTAACTCTGTGAGATGATTTCACAGAACACAAAGAAGTTTCTCAGAAAGCTTCTTTCTCTTTGTTATCGGAGGATATTTCCTTTGGCCCTATAGACTTCAAAGGGATCCGAAATATCTGTTCTCAGATTCCACAGAAATAAGGCTAGCAAAGAAATCCACGAAATATAGATGTAAGTCTGTGAGATGAATTAACAGAATACTAAGCAGTTTCTCAGAAAGCTTCTTTCCAGATTTCATCTGAGGATATTTCCTTTTTCACCATAGCCCTCTATGGGCTTCCAAATATCACTTTCCCAGTTCCACAAGAACTGTCTTAGCGAAAGGCTTCTTGAGGGGAAAGGTGTAACTCTGTGAGATGATTTCACAGAACACAAAGAAGTTTCTCAGAAACCTTCTTTGTCTTTGTTATCGGAGGATATTTCCTTTGGCCCTATAGTCTTCAAAGGGATCCGAAATATCTGTTCTCAGATTCCACAGAAATAAGGCTAGCAAAGAGATCCACGAAATACAGATGTAAGTCTGTGAGATGAATTAACAGAACACTAAGCAGTTTCTCAGAAAGCTTCTTTCCAGATTTCATCTGAGGATATTTCCTTTTTCACCATAGCCCTCTATGGGCTTCCAAATATCACTTTGCCAATTCCACAAGAACTGTCTTAGCGAAAGGCTTCTTGAGGGGAAAGCTGTAACTCTGTGAGATGATTTCACAGAACACAAAGAAGTTTCTCAGAAAGCTTCTTTCTCTTTGTTATCGGAGGATATTTCCTTTGGCCCTATAGTCTTCAAAGGGATCCGAAATATCTGTTCTCAGATTCCACAGAAATAAGGCTAGCAAAGAAATCCACGAAATACAGATGTAACTCTGTGAGATGAATTAACAGGACACTAAGCAGTTTCTCAGAAAGCTTCTTTCCAGATTTCATCTGAGGATATTTAATTTTTCACCATAGCCCTCTATGGGCTTCCAAATATCACTTTGCCAATTCCACAAAAACTGTCTTAGCGAAAGGCTTCTTGAGGGGAAAGCTGTAACTCTGTGAGATGATTTCACAGAACACAAAGAAGTTTCTCAGAAAGCTTCTTTCTCTTTGTTATCGGAGGATATTTCCTTTGGCCCTATAGTCTTCAAAGGGATCCGAAATATCTGTTCTCAGATTCCACAGAAATAAGGCTAGCAAAGAGATCCACGAAATACAGATGTAACTCTGTGAAATGAATTAACAGGACACTAAGCAGTTTCTCAGAAAGCTTCTTTCCAGATTTCATCTGAGGGTATTTCCTTTTACACCATAGCCCTCTATGGGCTTCCAAATATCACTTTGCCAATTCCACAAGAAGTGTCTTAGAGAAAGGCTTCTTGAGGGGAAAGCTGTAACTCTGTGAGAGATTTCACAGAACACAAAGAAGTTTCTCAGAAAGCTTCTTTCTCTTTGTTATCGGAGGATATTCCCTTTGGCCCTATAGACTTCAAAGGGATCCGAAATATCTGTTCTCAGATTCCACAGAAATAAGGCTAGCAAAGAAATCCACGAAATACAGATGTAACTCTGTGAGATGAATTAACAGAACACTAAGCAGTTTCTCAGAAAGCTTCTTTCCAGATTTCATCTGAGGATATTTCCTTTTTCACCATAGCCCTCTATGGCTTCCAAATATAACTTTGCCAATTCCACAAGAACTGTCTTAGCGAAAGGCTTCTTGAGGGGAAAGCTGTAACTCTGTGAGATGATTTCACAGAACACAAAGAAGTTTCTCAGAAAGCTTCTTTCTCTTTGTTATCGGAGAATATTTCCTTTGGCCCTATAGTCTTCAAAGGGATCCGAAATATCTGTTCTCAGATTCCACAGAAATAAGGCTAGCAAGGAGATCCACGAAATACAGATGTAACTCTGTGAGATGAATTAACAGAACACTAAGCAGTTTCTCAGAAAGCTTCTTTCCAGATTTAATCTGAGGATATTTCCTTTTTCACCATAGCCCTCTATGGCTTCCAAATATAACTTTGCCAAATCCACAAGAACTGTCTTAGAGAAAGGCTTCTTGAGGGCAAAGCTGTAACTCTGTGAGATGATTTCACAGAACACAAAGAAGTTTCTCAGAAAGCTTCTTTCTCTTTGTTATCGGAGGATATTTCCTTTGGCCCTGTAGTCTTCAAAGGGATCCGAAATATCTGTTCTCAGATTCCACAGAAATAAGGCTAGCAAAGAGATCCACGAAATACAGATGTAACTCTGTGAAATGAATTAACAGGACACTAAGCAGTTTCTCAGAAAGCTTCTTTCCAGATTTCATCTGAGGGTATTTCCTTTTACACCATAGCCCTCTATGGGCTTCCAAATATCACTTTGCCAATTCCACAAGAACTGTCTTAGCGAAAGGCTTTTTGAGGGGAAAGCTGTAACTCTGTGAGATGATTTCACAGAACACAAAGAAGTTTCTCAGAAAGCTTCTTTCTCTTTGTTATCGGAGGATATTTCCTTTGGCCCTATAGACTTCAAAGGGATCCGAAATATCTGTTCTCAGATTCCACAGAAATAAGGCTAGCAAAGAGATCCACGAAATACAGATGTAACTCTGTGAGATGAATTAACAGAACACTAAGCAGTTTCTCAGAAAGCTTCTTTCCAGATTTCATCTGAGGATAATTCCTTTTTCACCATAGCCCTCTATGGCTTCCAAATATAACTTTGCCAATTCCACAAGAACTGTCTTAGCGAAAGGCTTCTTGAGGGGAAAGCTGTAACTCTGTGAGATGATTTCACAGAACACAAAGAAGTTTCTCAGAAAGCTTCTTTCTCTTTGTTATCGGAGGATATTTCCTTTGGCCCTATATTCTTCAAAGGGATCCGAAATATCTCTTCTCAGATTCCACAGAAATAAGGCTAGCAAAGAGATCCACGAAATACAGATGTAACTCTGTGAGATGAATTAACAGAACACTAAGCAGTTTCTCAGAAAGCTTCTTTCCAGATTTCATCTGAGGATATTTCCTTTTTCACCATAGCCCTCTATGGCTTCCAAATATCACTTTGCCAATTCCACAAGAACTGTCTTAGCGAAAGGCTTCTTGAGGGGAAAGCTGTAACTCTGTGAGATGATTTCACAGAACACAAAGAAGTTTCTCAGAAAGCTTCTTTCTCTTTGTTATCGGAGGATATTTCCTTTGGCCCTGTAGTCTTCAAAGGGATCCGAAATATCTGTTCTCAGATTCCACAGAAATAAGGCTAGCAAAGAGATCCACGAAATACAGATGTAACTCTGTGAGATGAATTAACAGGACACTAAGCAGTTTCTCAGAAAGCTTCTTTCCAGATTTCATCTGAGGATATTTCCTTTTTCACCATAGCCCACTATGGGCTTCCAAATATCACTTTGCCAATTCCACAAGAACTGTCTTAGCGAAAGGCTTCTTGAGGGGAAAGCTGTAACTCTGTGAGATGATTTCACAGAACACAAAGAAGTTTCTCAGAAAGCTTCTTTCTCTTTGTTATCGGAGGATATTTCCTTTGGCCCTATAGTCTTCAAAGGGATCCGAAATATCTGTTCTCAGATTCCACAGAAATAAGGCTAGCAAAGAGATCCACGAAATACAGTTGTAACTCTGTGAGATGAATTAACAGAACACTAAGCAGTTTCTCAGAAAGCTTCTTTCCAGATTTCATCTGAGGATATTTCCTTTTTCACCATAGCCTTCTAAGGGCTTCCAAATATCACTTTGCCAATTCCACAAGAACTGTCTTAGCGAAAGGCTTCTTGAGGGGAAAGCTGTAACTCTGTGAGATGATTTCACAGAACACAAAGAAGTTTCTCAGAAAGCTTCTTTCTCTTTGTTATCGGAGGATATTTCCTTTGGCCCTATAGTCTTCAAAGGGATCCGAAATATCTGTTCTCAGATTCTACAGAAATAAGGTTAGCAAAGAGATCCACGAAATACAGATGTAAGTCTGTGAGATGAATTAACAGAACACTAAGCAGTTTCTCAGAAAGCTTCTTTCCAGATTTCATCTGAGGATATTTCCTTTTTCACCATAGCCCACTATGGGCTTCCAAATATCACTTTGCCAATTCCACAAGAACTGTCTTAGCGAAAGGCTTCTTGAGGGGAAAGCTGTAACTCTGTGAGATGATTTCACAGAACATAAAGAAGTTTCTCAGAAAGCTTCTTTCTCTTTGTTATCGGAGGATATTTCCTTTGGCCCTATAGTCTTCAAAGGGATCCGAAATATCTGTTCTCAGATTCCACAGAAATAAGGCTAGCAAAGAGATCCACGAAATACAGATGTAACTCTCTGAGATGAATTAACAGAACACTAAGCAGTTTCACAGAAAGCTTCTTTCCAGATTTCATCTGAGGATATTTCATTTTTCACCATAGCCCTCTATGGGCTTCCAAATATCACTTTCCCAATTCCACAAGAACTGTCTTAGTGAAAGGGTTCTTGAGGGGAAAGCTGTAACTCTGTGAGATGATTTCACAGAACACAAAGAAGTTTCTCAGAAAGCTTCTTTGTCTTTCTTATCGGAGGATATTTCCTTTGGCCCTATAGTCTTCAAAGGGATCCGAAATATCTGTTCTCAGATTCCACAGAAATAAGGCTAGCAAAGAGATCCACGAAATACAGATGTAACTCTGTGAGATGAATTAACAGAACACTAAGCAGTTTCTCAGAAAGCTTCTTTCCAGTTTCATCTGAGGATATTTCCTTTTTCACCATAGCCTTCTATGGGCTTCCAAATATCACTTTGCCAGTTCCACAAGAACTGTCTTAGCGAAAGGCTTCTTGAGAGGAAAGCTGTAACTCTGTGAGATGATTTCACAGAACACAAAGAAGTTTCTCAGAAAGCTTCTTTCTCTTTGTTATCGGAGGATATTTCCTTTGGCCCTATAGTCTTCAAAGGGATCCGAAATATCTGTTCTCAGATTCCACAGAAATAAGGTTAGCAAAGAGATCCACGAAATACAGATGTAACTCTGTGAGATGAATTAACAGAACACTAAGCAGTTTCTCAGAAAGCTTCTTTCCAGATTTCATCTGAGGATATTTCCTTTTTCACCATAGCCCACAATGGGCTTCCAAATATCACTTTGCCAATTCCACAAGAACTGTCTTAGCGAAAGGCTTCTTGAGGGGAAAGCTGTAACTCTGTGAGATGATTTCACAGAACACAAAGAAGTTTCTCAGAAAGCTTCTTTCTCTTTGTTATCGGAGGATATTTCCTTTGGCCCTATTGTCTTCAAAGGGATCCGAAATATCTGTTCTCAGATTCTACAGAAATAAGGTTAGCAAAGAGATCCACGAAATACAGATGTAAGTCTGTGAGATGAATTAACAGAACACTAAGCAGTTTCTCAGAAAGCTTCTTTCCAGATTTCAACTGAGGATATTTCCTTTTTCACCATAGCCCACTATGGGCTTCCAAATATCACTTTGCCAATTCCACAAGAACTGTCTTAGCGAAAGGCTTCTTGAGGGGAAAGCTGTAACTCTGTGAGATGATTTCACAGAACACAAAGAAGTTTCTCAGAAAGCTTCTTTCTCTTTGTTATCGGAGGATATTTCCTTTGGCCCTATAGTCTTCAAAGGGATCCGAAATATCTGTTCTCAGATTCCACAGAAATAAGGCTAGCAAAGAGATCCACGAAATACAGATGTAAGTCTGTGAGATGAATTAACAGAACACTAAGCAGTTTCACAGAAAGCTTCTTTCCAGATTTCATCTGAGGATATTTCCTTTTTCACCATAGCCCTCTAAGGGCTTCCAAATATCACTTTCCCAATTCCACAAGAACTGTCTTAGCGAAAGGCTTCTTAAGGGGAAAGCTGTAACTCTGTGAGATGATTTCACAGAACACAAAGAAGTTTCTCAGAAAGCTTCTTTCTCTTTGTTATCGGAGGATATTTCCTTTGGCCCTATAGTCTTCAAAGGGATCCGAAATATCTGTTCTCAGATTCCACAGAAATAAGGCTAGCAAAGAGATCCACGAAATACAGATGTAACTCTGTGAGATGAATTAACAGAACACTAAGCAGTTTCTCAGAAAGCTTCTTTCCAGATTTCATCTGAGGATATTTCCTTTTTCACCATAGCCTTCTATGGGCTTCCAAATATCACTTTGCCAATTCCACAAGAACTGTCTTAGCGAAAGGCTTCTTGAGGGGAAAGCTGTAACTCTGTGAGATGATTTCACAGAACACAAAGAAGTTTCTCAGAAAGCTTCTTTCTCTTTGTTATCGGAGGATATTTCCTTTGGCCCTATAGTCTTCAAAGGGATCCGAAATATCTGTTCTCAGATTCCACAGAAATAAGGTTAGCAAAGAGATCCACGAAATACAGATGTAAGTCTGTGAGATGAATTAACAGAACACTAAGCAGTTTCTCAGAAAGCTTCTTTCCAGATTTCATCTGAGGATATTTCCTTTTTCACCATAGCCCACTATGGGCTTCCAAATATCACTTTGCCAATTCCACAAGAACTGTCTTAGCGAAAGGCTTCTTGAGGGGAAAGCTGTAACTCTGTGAGATGATTTCACAGAACACAAAGAAGTTTCTCAGAAAGCTTCTTTCTCTTTGTTATCGGAGGATATTTCCTTTGGCCCTATAGTCTTCAAAGGGATCCGAAATATCTGTTCTCAGATTCCACAGAAATAAGGCTAGCAAAGAGATCCACGAAATACAGATGTAACTCTGTGAGATGAATTAACAGAACACTAAGCAGTTTCTCAGAAAGCTTCTTTCCAGATTTCATCTGAGGATATTTCCTTTTTCACCATAGCCCTCTATGGGCTTCCAAATATCACTTTGCCAATTCCACAAGAACTGTCTTAGCGAAAGGCTTCTTGAGGGGAAAGCTGTAACTGTGTGAGATGATTTCACAGAACACAAAGAAGTTTCTCAGAAAGCTTCTTTCTCTTTGTTATCGGAGGATATTTCCTTTGGCCCTATAGTCTTCAAAGGGATCCGAAATATCTGTTCTCAGATTCCACAGAAATAAGGCTAGCAAAGAGATCCACGAAATACAGATGTAACTCTGTGAGATGAATTAACAGGACACTAAGGAGTTTCTAAGAAAGCTTCTTTCCAGATTTCATCTGAGGATATTTCCTTTTTCACCGTAGCCTTCTATGGGCTTCCAAATATCACTTTGCCAATTCCACAAGAACTGTCTTAGCGAAAGGCTTCTTGAGAGGAAAGCTGTAACTCTGTGAGATGATTTCACAGAACACAAAGAAGTTTCTCAGAAAGCTTCTTTGTCTTTGTTATCGGAGGATATTTCCTTTGGCCCTACAGTCTTCAAAGGGATCCGAAATATCTGTTCTCAGATTCCACAGAAATAAGGCTAGCAAAGAGATCCACGAAATACAGATGTAAGTCTATGAGATGAATTAACAGAACACTAAGCAGTTTCTCAGAAAGCTTCTTTCCAGATTTCATCTGAGGATATTTCCTTTTTCACCATAGCCCTCTATGGGCTTCCAAATATCACTTTCCCAATTCCACAAGAACTGTCTTAGCGAAAGGCTTCTTGAGGGGAAAGCTGTAACTCTGTGAGATGATTTCACAGAACACAAAGAAGTTTCTCAGAAAACTTCTTTCTCTTTGTTATCGGAGGATATTTACTTTGGCCCTATAGACTTCAAAGGGATCCGAAATATCTATTCTCAGATTCCAGAGAAATAAGGCTAGCAAAGAAATCCACGAAATACAGATGTAAGTCTGTGAGATGAATTAACAGAACACTAAGCAGTTTCTCAGAAAGCTTCTTTCCAGATTTCATCTGAGGATATTTCCTTTTTCACCATAGCCCTCTATGGGCTTCCAAATATCACTTTGCCAATTCCACAAGAACTGTCTTAGCGAAAGGCTTCTTGAGGGGAAAGCTGTAACTCTGTGAGATTATTTCACAGAACACAAAGAAGTTTCTCAGAAAGCTTCTTTGTCTTTGTTATCGGTGGATATTTCCTTTGGCCCTATAGTCTTCAAAGGGATCCGAAATATCTGTTCTCAGATTCCACAGAAATAAGGTTAGCAAAGAGATCCACGAAATACAGATGTAACTCTGTGAGATGAATTAACAGAACACTAAGCAGTTTCTCAGAAAGCTTCTTTCCAGATTTCATCTGAGGATATTTCCTTTTTCACCATAGCCCTCTATGGGCTTCCAAATATCACTTTGCCAATTCCACAAGAACTGTCTTAGCGAAAGGCTTCTTGAGGGGAAAGCTGTAACTCTGTGAGATGATTTCACAGAACACAAAGAAGTTTCTCAGAAAGCTTCTTTCTCTTTGTTATCGGAGGATATTTCCTTTGGCCCTATAGTCTTCAAAGGGATCCGAAATATCTGTTCTCAGATTCCACAGAAATAAGGCTAGCAAAGAGATCCACGAAATACAGATGTAAGTCTGTGAGATGAATTAACAGAACACTAAGCAGTTTCTCAGAAAGCTTCTTTCCAGATTTCATCTGAGGATATTTCCTTTTTCACCATAGCCCTCTATGGGCTTCCAAATATCACTTTGCCAATTCCACAAGAACTGTCTTAGCGAAAGGCTTCTTGAGGGTAAAGCTGTTACTCTGTGAGATTATTTCACAGAACACAAAGAAGTTTCTCAGAAAGCTTCTTTGTCTTTGTTATCGGAGGATATTTCCTTTGGCCCTATAGTCTTCAAAGGGATCCGAAATATCTGTTCTCAGATTCCACAGAAATAAGGCTAGCAAAGAGATCCACGAAATACAGATGTAAGTCTATGAGATGAATTAACAGAACACTAAGCAGTTTCTCAGAAAGCTTCTTTCCAGATTTCATCTGAGGATATTTCCTTTTTCACCATAGCCCTCTATGGGCTTCCAAATATCACTTTGCCAATTCCACAAGAACTGTCTTAGCGAAAGGCTTCTTGAGGGGAAAGCTGTAACTCTGTGAGATGATTTCACAGAACACAAAGAAGTTTCTCAGAAAACTTCTTTCTCTTTGTTATCGGAGGATATTTCCTTTGGCCCTATAGACTTCAAAGGGATCCGAAATATCTATTCTCAGATTCCAGAGAAATAAGGCTAGCAAAGAAATCCACGAAATACAGATGTAAGTCTGTGAGATGAATTAACAGAACACTAAGCAGTTTCTCAGAAAGCTTCTTTCCAGATTTCATCTGAGGATATTTCCTTTTTCACCATAGCCCTCTATGGGCTTCCAAATATCACTTTGCCAATTCCACAAGAACTGTCTTAGCGAAAGGCTTCTTGAGGGGAAAGCTGTAACTCTGTGAGATTATTTCACAGAACACAAAGAAGTTTCTCAGAAAGCTTCTTTGTCTTTGTTATCGGAGGATATTTCCTTTGGCCCTATAGTCTTCAAAGGGATCCGAAATATCTGTTCTCAGATTCCACAGAAATAAGGTTAGCAAAGAGATCCACGAAATACAGATGTAACTCTGTGAGATGAATTAACAGAACACTAAGCAGTTTCTCAGAAAGCTTCTTTCCAGATTTCATCTGAGGATATTTCCTTTTTCACCATAGCCCTCTATGGGCTTCCAAATATCACTTTGCCAATTCCACAAGAACTGTCTTAGCGAAAGGCTTCTTGAGGGGAAAGCTGTAACTCTGTGAGATGATTTCACAGAACACAAAGAAGTTTCTCAGAAAGCTTCTTTCTCTTTGTTATCGGAGGATATTTCCTTTGGCCCTATAGTCTTCAAAGGGATCCGAAATATCTGTTCTCAGATTCCACAGAAATAAGGCTAGCAAAGAGATCCACGAAATACAGATGTAAGTCTGTGAGATGAATTAACAGAACACTAAGCAGTTTCTCAGAAAGCTTCTTTCCAGATTTCATCTGAGGATATTTCCTTTTTCACCATAGCCCTCTATGGGCTTCCAAATATCACTTTGCCAATTCCACAAGAACTGTCTTAGCGAAAGGCTTCTTGAGGGTAAAGCTGTTACTCTATGAGATTATTTCACAGAACACAAAGAAGTTTCTCAGAAAGCTTCTTTGTCTTTGTTATCGGAGGATATTTCCTTTGGCCCTATAGTCTTCAAAGGGATCCGAAATATCTGTTCTCAGATTCCACAGAAATAAGGCTAGCAAAGAGATCCACGAAATACAGATGTAACTCTGTGAGATGAATTAACAGAACACTAAGCAGTTTCTCAGAAAGCTTCTTTCCAGATTTCATCTGAGGATATTTCCTTTTTCACCATAGCCCTCTATGGGCTTCCAAATATCACTTTGCCAATTCCACAAGAACTGTCTTAGCGAAAGGCTTCTTGAGGGGAAAGCTGTAACTTTGTGAGATGATTTCACAGAACACAAAGAAGTTTCTCAGAAAGCTTCTTTCTCTTTGTTATCGGAAGATATTTCCTTTGGCCCTATAGACTTCAAAGGGATCCGAAATATCTGTTCTCAGATTCCAGAGAAATAAGGCTAGCAAAGAGATCCACGAAATACAGATTTAAGTCTGTGAGATGAATTAACAGAACACTAAGCAGTTTCTCAGAAAGCTTCTTTCCAGATTTCATCTGAGGATATTTCCTTTTTCAAAATAGCCCTCTATGGGCTTCCAAATATCACTTTGCCAATTCCACAAGAACTGTCTTAGCGAAAGGCTTCTTGAGGGGAAAGCTGTAACTCTGTGAGATGATTTCACAGAACACAAAGAAGTTTCTCAGAAAGCTTCTTTCTCTTTGTTATCGGAGGATATTTCCTTTGGCCCTATAGTCTTCAAAGGGATCCGAAATATCTGTTTTCAGATTCCACAGAAATAAGGCTAGCAAAGAGATCCACGAAATACAGATGTAAGTCTGTGAGATGAATTAACAGAACACTAAGCAGTTTCTCAGAAAGCTTCTTTCCAGATTTCATCTGAGGATATTTCCTTTTTCACCATAGCCCTCTATGGGCTTCCAAATATCACTTTGCCAATTCCACAAGAACTGTCTTAGCGAAAGGCTTCTTGAGGGTAAAGCTGTTACTCTGTGAGATTATTTCACAGAACACAAAGAAGTTTCTCAGAAAGCTTCTTTGTCTTTGTTATCGGAGGATATTTCCTTTGGCCCTATAGTCTTCAAAGGGATCCGAAATATCTGTTCTCAGATTACACAGAAATAAGGCTAGCAAAGAGATCCACGAAATACAGATGTAACTCTGTGAGATGAATTAACAGAACACTAAGCAGTTTCTCAGAAAGCTTCTTTCCAGATTTCATCTGAGGATATTTCCTTTTTCACCATAGCCCTCTATGGGCTTCCAAATATCACTTTGCCAATTCCACAAGAACTGTCTTAGCGAAAGGCTTCTTGAGGGGAAAGCTGTAACTTTGTGAGATGATTTCACAGAACACAAAGAAGTTTCTCAGAAAGCTTCTTTCTCTTTGCTATCGGAGGATATTTCCTTTGGCCCTATAGTCTTCAAAGGGATCCGAAATATCTGTTCTCAGATTCCACAGAAATAAGGCTAGCAAAGAGATCCACGAAATACAGATGTAAGTCTGTGAGATGAATTAACAGAACACTAAGCAGTTTCTCAGAAAGCTTCTTTCCAGATTTCATCTGAGGATATTTCCTTTTTCACCATAGCCCTCTATGGCTTCCAAATATCACTTTGCCAATTCCACAAGAACTGTCTTAGCGAAAGGCTTCTTGAGGGGAAAGCTGTAACTCTGTGAGATGATTTCACAGAACACAAAGAAGTTTCTCAGAAAGCTTCTTTCTCTTTGTTATCGGAGGATATTTCCTTTGGCCCTATAGTCTTCAAAGGGATCCGAAATATCTGTTCTCAGATTCCACAGAAATAAGGCTAGCAAAGAGATGCACGAAATACAGATGTAACTCTGTGAGATGAATTAACAGAACACTAAGCAGTTTCACAGAAAGCTTCTTTCCAGATTTCATCTGAGGATATTTCCTTTTTCACCATAGCCTTCTATGGGCTTCCAAATATCACTTTGCCAATTCCACTAGAACTGTCTTAGCGAAAGGCTTCTTGAGGGGAAAGCTGTAACTCTGTGAGATGATTTCACAGAACACAAAGAAGTTTCTCAGAAAGCTTCTTTGTCTTCGTTATCGGAGGATATTTCCTTTGGCCCTATAGTCTTCAAAGGGATCCGAAATATCTGTTCTCAGATTCCACAGAAATAAGGCTAGCAAAGAGATCCACGAAATACAGATATAACTCTGTGAGATGAATTAACAGAACACTAAGCAGTTTCTCAGAAAGCTTCTTTCCAGATTTCATCTGAGGATATTTCCTTTTTCACCATAGCCCTCTATGGGCTTCCAAATATCACTTTGCCAATTCCACAAGAACTGTCTTAGCGAAAGGCTTCTTGAGGGGAAAGCTGTAACTCTGTGAGATGATTTCACAGAACACAAAGAAGTTTCTCAGAAAGCTTCTTTCTCTTTGTTTTCGGAGGATATTTCCTTTGGCCCTATAGTCTTCAAAGGGATCCGAAATATCTGTTCTCAGATTCCACAGAAATAAGGCCAGCAAAGAGATCCACGAAATACAGATGTAACTCTGTGAGATGAATTAACAGGACACTAAGCAGTTTCTCAGAAAGCTTCTTTCCAGATTTCATCTGAGGATATTTCCTTTTTCACCATAGCCCTCTATGGGCTTCCAAATGTCACTTTGCCAATTCCACAAGAACTGTCTTAGCGAAAGGCTTCTTGAGGGGAAAGCTGTAACTCTGTGAGATGATTTCACAGAACACAAAGAAGTTTCTCAGAAAGCTTCTTTCTCTTTGTTATCGGAGGATATTTCCTTTGGCCCTATAGTCTTCAAAGGGATCCGAAATATCAGTTCTCAGATTCCACAGAAATAAGGCTAGCAAAGAGATCCACCAAATACAGATGTAACTCTGTGAGATGAATTAACAGAACACTAAGCAGTTTCTCAGAAAGCTTCTTTCCAGATTTCATCTGAGGATATTTCCTTTTTCACCTTAGCCCTCTATGGGCTTCCAAATATCACTTTGCCAATTCCACAAGAACTGTCATAGCGAAAGACTTCTTCAGGGGAAAGCTGTAACTCTGTGAGATGATTTCACAGAACACAAAGAAGTTTCTCAGAAAGCTTCTTTCTCTTTGTTATCGGAGGATATTTCCTTTGGCCCTATAGACTTCAAAGGGATCCGAAATATCTGTTCTCAGATTCCACAGAAATAAGGCTAGCAAAGAGATCCACGAAATACAGATGTAACTCTGTGAGATGAATTAACAGGACACTAAGCAGTTTCTCAGAAAGCTTCTTTCCAGATTTCATCTGAGGATATTTCCTTTTTCACCATAGCCCACTATGGGCTTCCAAATATCACTTTACCAATTCCACAAGAACTGTCTTAGCGAAAGGCTTCTTGAGGGGAAAGCTGTAACTCTGTGAGACGATTTCAGAGAACACAAAGAAGTTTCTCAGAAAGCTTCTTTCTCTTTGTTTTCGGAGGATATTTCCTTTGGCCCTATAGTCTTCAAAGGGATCCGAAATATCTGTTCTCAGATTCCACAGAAATAAGGCTAGCAAAGAGATCCACGAAATACAGATGTAAGTCTGTGAGATGAATTAACAGGACACTTAGCAGTTTCTAAGAAAGCTTCTTTCCAGATTTCATCTGAGGATATTTCCTTTTTCACCATAGCCCTCTATGGGCTTCCAAATATCACTTTGCCAATTCCACAAGAACTGTCTTAGCGAAAGGCTTCTTGAGGGTAAAGCTGTAACTCTGTGAGATGATTTCACAGAACACAAAGAAGTTTCTCACAAATCTTGTTTGTCTTTGTTATCGGAGGATATTTCCTTTGGCCCTATAGTCTTCAAAGGGATCCGAAATACCTGTTCTCAGATTCCACAGAAATAAGGCTAGCAAAGAGATCCACGAAATACTGATGTAACTCTGTGAGATGAATTAACAGAACCCTAAGCAGTTTCTCTGAAACCTTCTTTCCAGATTTCATCTGAGGATATTTCCTTTTTCACCATAGCCCTCTATGGGCTTCCAAATATCACTTTGCCAATTCCACAAGAACTGTCTTAGCGAAAGGCTTCTTGAGGGGAAAGCTGTAACTCTGTGAGATGATTTCACAGAACACAAAGAAGTTTCTCAGAAAGCTTCTTTCTCTTTGTTATCGGAGGATATTTCCTTTGGCCCTATAGTCTTCAAAGGGATCCGAAATATCTGTTCTCAGATTCCACAGAAATAAGGCTAGCAAAGAGATAAACGAAATACAGATGTAACTCTGTGAGATGAATTAACAGAACACTAAACAGTTTCTCAGAAAGCTTCTTTACAGATTTCATCTGAGGATATTTCCTTTTTCACCATAGCCCTCTATGGGCTTCCAAATATAACTTTGCCAATTCCACAAGAACTGTCTTAGCGAAAGGCTTCTTGAGGGTAAAGCTGTAACTCTGTCAGATGACTTAACAGAACACAAAGAAGTTTCTCAGAAAGCTTCTTTCTCTTTGTTATCGGAGGATATTTCCTTTGGCCCTATAGTCTTCAAAGGGATCCGAAATATCTGTTCTCAGATTCAAGAGAAATAAGGCTAGCAAAGAGATCCACGAAATACAGATGTAAGTCTGTGAGATGAATTAACAGAACACTAAGCAGTTTCTCAGAAAGCTTCTTTCAAGATTTCATCTGAGGATATTTCCTTTTTCACCATAGCCCTTATAGCTTCCAAATATCACTTTGCCAATTCCACAAGAACTGTCTTAGCTAAAGGCTTCTTGAGGGGAAAGCAGTAACTCTGTGAGATGATTTCACAGAACACAAAGAAGTTTCTCTGAAAGTTTCTTTCTCTTTGTTATCGGAGGATATTTCCTTTGGCCCTATAGACTTCAAAGGGATCCGAAATATCTGTTCTCAGATTCCAGAGAAATAAGGCTAGCAAAGAAATCCACGAAATACAGATGTAAGTCTGTGAGATGAATTAACAGAACACTAAGCAGTTTCTCAGAAAGCTTCTTTCCAGATTTCATCTGAGGATATTTCCTTTTTCACCATAGCCCTCTATGGGCTTCCAAATATCACTTTGCCAATTCCACAAGAACTGTCTTAGCGAAAGGCTTCTTGAGGGGAAAGCTGTAACTCTGTGAGATGATTTCACAGAACACAAAGAAGTTTCTCAGAAAGCTTCTTTCTCTTTGTTATCGGAGGATATTTCCTTTGGCCCTATAGTCTTCAAAGGGATCCGAAATATCTGTTCTCAGATTCCACAGAAATAAGGCTAGCAAAGAAATCCACGAAATACAGATGTAACTCTGTGAGATGAATTAACAGGACACTAAGCAGTTTCTCAGAAAGCTTCTTTCCAGATTTCATCTGAGGATATTTAATTTTTCACCATAGCCCTCTATGGGCTTCCAAATATCACTTTGCCAATTCCACAAGAACTGTCTTAGCGAAAGGCTTCTTGAGGGGAAAGCTGTAACTCTGTGAGATGATTTCACAGAACACAAAGAAGTTTCTCAGAAAGCTTCTTTCTCTTTGTTATCGGAGGATATTTCCTTTGGCCCTATAGTCTTCAAAGGGATCCGAAATATCTGTTCTCAGATTCCACAGAAATAAGGCTAGCAAAGAGATCCACGAAATACAGATGTAACTCTGTGAAATGAATTAACAGGACACTAAGCAGTTTCTCAGAAAGCTTCTTTCCAGATTTCATCTGAGGGTATTTCCTTTTACACCATAGCCCTCTATGGGCTTCCAAATATCACTTTGCCAATTCCACAAGAAGTGTCTTAGAGAAAGGCTTCTTGAGGGGAAAGCTGTAACTCTGTGAGATGATTTCACAGAACACAAAGAAGTTTCTCAGAAAGCTTCTTTCTCTTTGTTATCGGAGGATATTCCCTTTGGCCCTATAGACTTCAAAGGGATCCGAAATATCTGTTCTCAGATTCCACAGAAATAAGGCTAGCAAAGAGATCCACGAAATACAGATGTAACTCTGTGAGATGAATTAACAGAACACTAAGCAGTTTCTCAGAAAGCTTCTTTCCAGATTTCATCTGAGGATATTTCCTTTTTCACCATAGCCCTCTATGGCTTCCAAATATAACTTTGCCAATTCCACAAGAACTGTCTTAGCGAAAGGCTTCTTGAGGGGAAAGCTGTAACTCTGTGAGATTATTTCACAGAACACAAAGAAGTTTCTCAGAAAGCTTCTTTGTCTTTGTTATCGGAGGATATTTCCTTTGGCCCTATAGTCTTCAAAGGGATCCGAAATATCTGTTCTCAGATTCCACAGAAATAAGGCTAGCAAAGAGATCCATGAAATACAGATGTAAGTCTGTGAGATGAATTAACAGAACACTAAGCAGTTTCTCAGAAAGCTTCTTTCCAGATTTCATCTGAGGATATTTCCTTTTTCACCATAGCCCTCTATGGGCTTCCAAATATCACTTTGCCAATCCCACAAGAACTGTCTTAGCGAAAGGCTTCTTGAGGGGAAAGCTGTAACTCTGTGAGATTATTTCACAGAACACAAAGAAGTTTCTCAGAAAGCTTCTTTGTCTTTGTTATCGGAGGATATTTCCTTTGGCCCTATAGTCTTCAAAGGGATCCGAAATATCTGTTCTCAGATTCCACAGAAATAAGGCTAGCAAAGAGATCCACGAAATACAGATGTAACTCTGTGAGATGAATTAACAGGACACTAAGCAGTTTCTCAGAAAGCTTCTTTCCAGATTTCATCTGAGGATATTTCCTTTTTCACCATAGCCCTCTATGGGCTTCCAAATATCACTTTGCCAATTCCACAAGAACTGTCTTAGCGAAAGGCTTCTTGAGGGGAAAGCTGTAACTCTGTGAGATTATTTCACAGAACACAAAGAAGTTTCTCAGAAAGCTTCTTTGTCTTTGTTATCGGAGGATATTTCCTTTGGCCCTATAGTCTTCAAAGGGATCCGAAATATCTGTTCTCAGATTCCACAGAAATAAGGCTAGCAAAGAGATCCACGAAATACAGATGTAAGTCTGTGAGATGAATTAACAGAACACTAAGCAGTTTCTCAGAAAGATTCTTTCCAGATTTCATCTGAGGATATTTCCTTTTTCACCATAGCCCTCTATGGGCTTCCAAATATCACTTTGCCAATTCCACAAGAACTGTCTTAGCGAAAGGCTTCTTGAGGGGAAAGCTGTAACTCTGTGAGATGATTTCACAGAACACAAAGAAGTTTCTCAGAAAGCTTCTTTCTCTTTGTTATCGGAGGATATTTCCTTTGGCCCTATAGTCTTCAAAGGGATCCGAAATATCTGTTCTCAGATTCCACAGAAATAAGGCTAGCAAAGAGATCCACGAAATACAGATGTAACTCTGTGAGATGAATTAACAGGACACTAAGCAGTTTCTCAGAAAGCTTCTTTCCAGATTTCATCTGAGGATATTTCCTTTTTCACCATAGCCCTCTATGGGCTTCCAAATATCACTTTGCCAATTCCACAAGAACTGTCATAGCGAAAGACTTCTTCAGGGGAAAGCTGTAACTCTGTGAGATGATATCACAGAAC
Organism: Macaca nemestrina; assembly: GCF_043159975.1. NCBI lineage: Eukaryota > Metazoa > Chordata > Mammalia > Primates > Cercopithecidae > Macaca > Macaca nemestrina. The sequence continues at coordinate 55,271,623 of NC_092129.1, read as the reverse complement.
ACAAAGAAGTTTCTCAGAAAGCTTCTTTCTCTTTGTTATCGGAGGATATTTCCTTTGGACCTGTAGTCTTCAAAGGGATCCGAAATATCTGTTCTCAGATTCCACAGAAATAAGGCTAGCAAAGAGATCCACGAAATACAGATGTAAGTCTGTGAGATGAATTAACAGAACACTAAGCAGTTTCTCAGAAAGCTTCTTTCCAGATTTCATCTGAGGATATTTCCTTTTTCACCATAGCCCTCTATGGGTTCCAAATATCACTTTGCCAATTCCACAAGAACTGTCTTAGCGAAAGGCTTCTTGAGGGTAAAGCTGTAACTCTGTGAGACGATTTCACAGAACACAAAGAAGTTTCTCAGAAAGCTTCTTTGTCTTTGTTATCGGAGCATATTTCCTTTGGCCCTATAGTCTTCAAAGGGATCCGAAATATCTGTTCTCAGATTCCACAGAAATAAGGCTAGCAAAGAGATCCACGAAATACAGATGTAACTCTGTGAGATGAATTAACAGAACACTAAGCAGTTTCTCAGAAAGCTTCTTTCCAGATTTCATCTGAGGATATTTCCTTTTTCACCATAGCCCTCTATGGGCTTCCAAATATCCCTTTGCCAATTCCACAAGAACTGTCTTAGCGAAAGGCTTCTTGAGGGGAAAGCTGTAACTCTGTGAGATGATTTCACAGAACACAAAGAAGTTTCTCAGAAAGCTTCTTTCTCTTTGTTATCGGAGGATATTTCCTTTGGCCCTATAGTCTTCAAAGGGATCCGAAATATCTGTTCTCAGATTCCACAGAAATAAGGCTAGCAAAGAGATAAACGAAATACAGATGTAACTCTGTGAGATGAATTAACAGAACACTAAACAGTTTCTCAGAAAGCTTCTTTACAGATTTCATCTGAGGATATTTCCTTTTTCACCATAGCCCTCTATGGGCTTCCAAATATAACTTTGCCAATTCCACAAGAACTGTCTTAGCGAAAGGCTTCTTGAGGGTAAAGCTGTAACTCTGTCAGATGACTTAACAGAACACAAAGAAGTTTCTCAGAAAGCTTCTTTCTCTTTGTTATCGGAGGATATTTCCTTTGGCCCTATAGTCTTCAAAGGGATCCGAAATATCTGTTCTCAGATTCCACAGAAATAAGGCTAGCAAAGAGATCCACGAAATACAGATGTAAGTCTGTGAGATGAATTAACAGAACACTAAGCAGTTTCTCAGAAAGCTTCTTTCAAGATTTCATCTGAGGATATTTCCTTTTTCACCATAGCCCTTATAGCTTCCAAATATCACTTTGCCAATTCCACAAGAACTGTCTTAGCTAAAGGCTTCTTGAGGGGAAAGCAGTAACTCTGTGAGATGATTTCACAGAACACAAAGAAGTTTCTCTGAAAGTTTCTTTCTCTTTGTTATCGGAGGATATTTCCTTTGGCCCTATAGACTTCAAAGGGATCCGAAATATCTGTTCTCAGATTCCAGAGAAATAAGGCTAGCAAAGAAATCCACGAAATACAGATGTAAGTCTGTGAGATGAATTAACAGAACACTAAGCAGTTTCTCAGAAAGCTTCTTTCCAGATTTCATCTGAGGATATTTCCTTTTTCACCATAGCCCTCTATGGGCTTCCAAATATCACTTTGCCAATTCCACAAGAACTGTCTTAGCGAAAGGCTTCTTGAGGGGAAAGCTGTAACTCTGTGAGATGATTTCACAGAACACAAAGAAGTTTCTCAGAAAGCTTCTTTCTCTTTGTTATCGGAGGATATTTCCTTTGGCCCTATAGTCTTCAAAGGGATCCGAAATATCTGTTCTCAGATTCCACAGAAATAAGGCTAGCAAAGAGATCCACGAAATACAGATGTAACTCTGTGAGATGAATTAACAGGACACTAAGCAGTTTCTCAGAAAGCTTCTTTCCAGATTTCATCTGAGGATATTTCCTTTTTCACCATAGCCCTCTATGGGCTTCCAAATATCACTTTGCCAATTCCACAAGAACTGTCTTAGCGAAAGGCTTCTTGAGGGGAAAGCTGTAACTCTGTGAGATGATTTCCCAGAACACAAAGAAGTTTCTCAGAAAGCTTCTTTCTCTTTGTTATCGGAGGATATTTCCTTTGGCCCTATAGTCTTCAAAGGGATCCGAAATATCTGTTCTCAGATTCCACAGAAATAAGGCTAGCAAAGAGATGCACGAAATACAGATGTAACTCTGTGAGATGAATTAACAGAACACTAAGCAGTTTCTCAGAAAGCTTCTTTCCAGATTTCATCTGAGGATATTTCTTTTTTCACCATAGCCCTCTATGGCTTCCAAATTTAACTTTGCCAATTCCACAAGAACTGTCTTAGAGAAAGGCTTCTTGAGGGCAAAGCTGTAACTCTGTGAGTTGATTTCACAGAACACAAAGAAGTTTCTCAGAAAGCTTCTTTCTCTTTGTTATCGGAGGATATTTCCTTTGGCCCTATAGTCTTCAAAGGGATCCGAAATATCTGTTCTCAGATTCCACAGAAATAAGGCTAGCAAAGAGATCCACGAAATACAGATGTAACTCTGTGAGATGAATTAACAGGACACTAAGCAGTTTCTCAGAAAGCTTCTTTCCAGATTTCATCTGAGGATATTTCCTTTTACACCATAGCCCTCTATGGGCTTCCAAATATCACTTTGCCAATTCCACAAGAACTGTCTTAGCGAAAGGCTTCTTGAGGGGAAAGCTGTAACTCTGTGAGATGATTTCACAGAACACAAAGAAGTTTCTCAGAAAGCTTCTTTCTCTTTGTTATCGGAGGATATTTCCTTTGGCCCTATAGTCTCCAAAGGCATCCGAAATATCTGTTCTCAGATTCCACAGAAATAAGGCTAGCAAAGAGATCCACGAAATACAGATGTAACTCTGTGAGATGAATTAACAGAACACTAAGCAGTTTCACAGAAAGCTTCTTTCCAGATTTCATCTGAGGATATTTCCTTTTTCACCATAGCCTTCTATGGGCTTCCAAATATCACTTTGCCAATTCCACAAGAACTGTCTTAGCGAAAGGCTTCTTGAGGGGAAAGCTGTAACTCGGTGAGATGATTTCACAGAACACAAAGAAGTTTCTCAGAAAGCTTCTTTGTCTTCGTTATCGGAGGATATTTCCTTTGGCCCTATAGTCTTCAAAGGGATCCGAAATATCTGTTCTCAGATTCCACAGAAATAAGGCTAGCAAAGAGATCCACGAAATACAGATATAACTCTGTGAGATGAATTAACAGAACACTAAGCAGTTTCTCAGAAAGCTTCTTTCCAGATTTCATCTGAGGATATTTCCTTTTTCACCATAGCCCTCTATGGGCTTCCAAATATCACTTTGCCAATTCCACAAGAACTGTCTTAGCGAAAGGCTTCTTGAGGGGAAAGCTGTAACTCTGTGAGATGATTTCACAGAACACAAAGAAGTTTCTCAGAAAGCTTCTTTCTCTTTGTTATCGGAGGATATACCTTTGGCCCTATAGTCTTCAAAGGGATCCGAAATATCTGTTCTCAGATTCCACAGAAATAAGGCCAGCAAAGAGATCCACGAAATACAGATGTAACTCTGTGAGATGAATTAACAGGACACTAAGCAGTTTCTAAGAAAGCTTCTTTCCAGATTTCATCTGAGGATATTTCGTTTTTCACCATAGCCCTCTATGGGCTTCCAAATATCACTTTGCCAATTCCACAAGAACTGTCTTAGCGAAAGGCTTCTTGAGGGGAAAGCTGTAACCCTGTGATATTATTTCACAGAACACAAAGAAGTTTCTCAGAAAGCTTCTTTCTCTTTGTTATCGGAGGATATTTCCTTTGGCCCTATAGTCTTCAAAGGGATCCGAAATATCTGTTCTCAGATTCCACAGAAATAAGGTTAGCAAAAAGATCCACGAAATACAGATGTAACTCTGTGAGATGAATTAACAGAACACTAAGCAGTTTCTCAGAAAGCTTCTTTCCAGATTTCATCTGAGGATATTTCCTTTTTCACCATAGCCCACTATGGGCTTCCAAATATCACTTTGCCAATTCCACAAGAACTGTCTTAGCGAAAGGCTTCTTGAGGGGAAAGCTGTAACTCTGTGAGATGATTTCAGAGAACACAAAGAAGTTTCTCAGAAAGCTTCTTTCTCTTTGTTTTCGGAGGATATTTCCTTTGGCCCTATAGTCTTCAAAGGGATCCGAAATATCTGTTCTCAGATTCCACAGAAATAAGGCTAGCAAAGAGATCCACGAAATACAGATGTAAGTCTGTGAGATGAATTAACAGGACACTTAGCAGTTTCTAAGAAAGCTTCTTTCCAGATTTCATCTGAGGATATTTCCTTTTTCACCATAGCCCTCTATGGGCTTCCAAATATCACTTTGCCAATTCCACAAGAACTGTCTTAGCGAAAGGCTTCTTGAGGGTAAAGCTGTAACTCTGTGAGATGATTTCACAGAACACAAAGAAGTTTCTCACAAATCTTGTTTGTCTTTGTTATCGGAGGATATTTCCTTTGGCCCTATAGTCTTCAAAGGGATCCGAAATATCTGTTCTCAGATTCCACAGAAATAAGGCTAGCAAAGAGATCCACGAAATACAGATGTAACTCTGTGAGATGAATTAACAGAACCCTAAGCAGTTTCTCTGAAACCTTCTTTCCAGATTTCATCTGAGGATATTTCCTTTTTCACCATAGCCCTCTATGGGCTTCCAAATATCACTTTGCCAATTCCACAAGAACTGTCTTAGCGAAAGGCTTCTTGAGGGGAAAGCTGTAACTCTGTGAGATGATTTCACAGAACACAAAGAAGTTTCTCAGAAAGCTTCTTTCTCTTTGTTATCGGAGGATATTTCCTTTGGCCCTATAGACTTCAAAGGGATCCGAAATATCTGTTCTCAGTTTCCAGAGAAATAAGGCTAGCAAAGAAATCCACGAAATATAGATGTAAGTCTATGAGATGAATTAACAGAACACTAAGCAGTTTCTCAGAAAGCTTCTTTCCAGATTTCATCTGAGGATATTTCCTTTTTCACCATAGCCCTCTATGGGCTTCCAAATATCACTTTCCCAGTTCCACAAGAACTGTCTTAGCGAAAGGCTTCTTGAGGGGAAAGGTGTAACTCTGTGAGATGATTTCACAGAACACAAAGAAGTTTCTCAGAAACCTTCTTTGTCTTTGTTATCGGAGGATATTTCCTTTGGCCCTATAGTCTTCAAAGGGATCCGAAATATCTGTTCTCAGATTCCACAGAAATAAGGCTAGCAAAGAAATCCACGAAATACAGATGTAACTCTGTGAGATGAATTAACAGGACACTAAGCAGTTTCTCAGAAAGCTTCTTTCCAGATTTCATCTGAGGATATTTAATTTTTCACCATAGCCCTCTATGGGCTTCCAAATATCACTTTGCCAATTCCACAAGAACTGTCTTAGCGAAAGGCTTCTTGAGGGGAAAGCTGTAACTCTGTGAGATTATTTCACAGAACACAAAGAAGTTTCTCAGAAAGCTTCTTTCTCTTTGTTATCGGAGGATATTTCCTTTGGCCCTATAGTCTTCAAAGGGATCCGAAATATCTGTTCTCAGATTCCACAGAAATAAGGCTAGCAAAGAAATCCACGAAATACAGATGTAACTCTGTGAGATGAATTAACAGGACACTAAGCAGTTTCTCAGAAAGCTTCTTTCCAGATTTCATCTGAGGATATTTAATTTTTCACCATAGCCCTCTATGGGCTTCCAAATATCACTTTGCCAATTCCACAAGAACTGTCTTAGCGAAAGGCTTCTTGAGGGGAAAGCTGTAACTCTGTGAGATGATTTCACAGAACACAAAGAAGTTTCTCAGAAAGCTTCTTTCTCTTTGTTATCGGAGGATATTTCCTTTGGCCCTATAGTCTTCAAAGGGATCCGAAATATCTGTTCTCAGATTCCACAGAAATAAGGCTAGCAAAGAGATCCACGAAATACAGATTTAACTCTGTGAGATGAATTAACAGAACCCTAAGCAGTTTCTCTGAAACCTTCTTTCCAGATTTCATCTGAGGATATTTCCTTTTTCACCATAGCCCTCTATGGGCTTCCAAATATCACTTTGCCAATTCCACAAGAACTGTCTTAGCGAAAGGCTTCTTGAGGGGAAAGCTGTAACTCTGTGAGATGATTTCACAGAACACAAAGAAGTTTCTCAGAAAGCTTCTTTCTCTTTGTTATCGGAGGATATTCCCTTTGGCCCTATAGACTTCAAAGGGATCCGAAATATCTGTTCTCAGATTCCACAGAAATAAGGCTAGCAAAGAAATCCACGAAATACAGATGTAACTCTGTGAGATGAATTAACAGAACACTAAGCAGTTTCTCAGAAAGCTTCTTTCCAGATTTCATCTGAGGATATTTCCTTTTTCACCATAGCCCTCTATGGCTTCCAAATATAACTTTGCCAATTCCACAAGAACTGTCTTAGCGAAAGGCTTCTTGAGGGGAAAGCTGTAACTCTGTGAGATGATTTCACAGAACACAAAGAAGTTTCTCAGAAAGCTTCTTTCTCTTTGTTATCGGAGAATATTTCCTTTGGCCCTATAGTCTTCAAAGGGATCCGAAATATCTGTTCTCAGATTCCACAGAAATAAGGCTAGCAAGGAGATCCACGAAATACAGATGTAACTCTGTGAGATGAATTAACAGAACACTAAGCAGTTTCTCAGAAAGCTTCTTTCCAGATTTAATCTGAGGATATTTCCTTTTTCACCATAGCCCTCTATGGCTTCCAAATATAACTTTGCCAAATCCACAAGAACTGTCTTAGAGAAAGGCTTCTTGAGGGCAAAGCTGTAACTCTGTGAGATGATTTCACAGAACACAAAGAAGTTTCTCAGAAAGCTTCTTTCTCTTTGTTATCGGAGGATATTTCCTTTGGCCCTGTAGTCTTCAAAGGGATCCGAAATATCTGTTCTCAGATTCCACAGAAATAAGGCTAGCAAAGAGATCCACGAAATACAGATGTAACTCTGTGAAATGAATTAACAGGACACTAAGCAGTTTCTCAGAAAGCTTCTTTCCAGATTTCATCTGAGGGTATTTCCTTTTACACCATAGCCCTCTATGGGCTTCCAAATATCACTTTGCCAATTCCACAAGAACTGTCTTAGCGAAAGGCTTTTTGAGGGGAAAGCTGTAACTCTGTGAGATGATTTCACAGAACACAAAGAAGTTTCTCAGAAAGCTTCTTTCTCTTTGTTATCGGAGGATATTTCCTTTGGCCCTATAGACTTCAAAGGGATCCGAAATATCTGTTCTCAGATTCCACAGAAATAAGGCTAGCAAAGAGATCCACGAAATACAGATGTAACTCTGTGAGATGAATTAACAGAACACTAAGCAGTTTCTCAGAAAGCTTCTTTCCAGATTTCATCTGAGGATAATTCCTTTTTCACCATAGCCCTCTATGGCTTCCAAATATAACTTTGCCAATTCCACAAGAACTGTCTTAGCGAAAGGCTTCTTGAGGGGAAAGCTGTAACTCTGTGAGATGATTTCACAGAACACAAAGAAGTTTCTCAGAAAGCTTCTTTCTCTTTGTTATCGGAGGATATTTCCTTTGGCCCTATATTCTTCAAAGGGATCCGAAATATCTCTTCTCAGATTCCACAGAAATAAGGCTAGCAAAGAGATCCACGAAATACAGATGTAACTCTGTGAGATGAATTAACAGAACACTAAGCAGTTTCTCAGAAAGCTTCTTTCCAGATTTCATCTGAGGATATTTCCTTTTTCACCATAGCCCTCTATGGCTTCCAAATATCACTTTGCCAATTCCACAAGAACTGTCTTAGCGAAAGGCTTCTTGAGGGGAAAGCTGTAACTCTGTGAGATGATTTCACAGAACACAAAGAAGTTTCTCAGAAAGCTTCTTTCTCTTTGTTATCGGAGGATATTTCCTTTGGCCCTGTAGTCTTCAAAGGGATCCGAAATATCTGTTCTCAGATTCCACAGAAATAAGGCTAGCAAAGAGATCCACGAAATACAGATGTAACTCTGTGAGATGAATTAACAGGACACTAAGCAGTTTCTCAGAAAGCTTCTTTCCAGATTTCATCTGAGGATATTTCCTTTTTCACCATAGCCCACTATGGGCTTCCAAATATCACTTTGCCAATTCCACAAGAACTGTCTTAGCGAAAGGCTTCTTGAGGGGAAAGCTGTAACTCTGTGAGATGATTTCACAGAACACAAAGAAGTTTCTCAGAAAGCTTCTTTCTCTTTGTTATCGGAGGATATTTCCTTTGGCCCTATAGTCTTCAAAGGGATCCGAAATATCTGTTCTCAGATTCCACAGAAATAAGGCTAGCAAAGAGATCCACGAAATACAGTTGTAACTCTGTGAGATGAATTAACAGAACACTAAGCAGTTTCTCAGAAAGCTTCTTTCCAGATTTCATCTGAGGATATTTCCTTTTTCACCATAGCCTTCTAAGGGCTTCCAAATATCACTTTGCCAATTCCACAAGAACTGTCTTAGCGAAAGGCTTCTTGAGGGGAAAGCTGTAACTCTGTGAGATGATTTCACAGAACACAAAGAAGTTTCTCAGAAAGCTTCTTTCTCTTTGTTATCGGAGGATATTTCCTTTGGCCCTATAGTCTTCAAAGGGATCCGAAATATCTGTTCTCAGATTCTACAGAAATAAGGTTAGCAAAGAGATCCACGAAATACAGATGTAAGTCTGTGAGATGAATTAACAGAACACTAAGCAGTTTCTCAGAAAGCTTCTTTCCAGATTTCATCTGAGGATATTTCCTTTTTCACCATAGCCCACTATGGGCTTCCAAATATCACTTTGCCAATTCCACAAGAACTGTCTTAGCGAAAGGCTTCTTGAGGGGAAAGCTGTAACTCTGTGAGATGATTTCACAGAACATAAAGAAGTTTCTCAGAAAGCTTCTTTCTCTTTGTTATCGGAGGATATTTCCTTTGGCCCTATAGTCTTCAAAGGGATCCGAAATATCTGTTCTCAGATTCCACAGAAATAAGGCTAGCAAAGAGATCCACGAAATACAGATGTAACTCTCTGAGATGAATTAACAGAACACTAAGCAGTTTCACAGAAAGCTTCTTTCCAGATTTCATCTGAGGATATTTCATTTTTCACCATAGCCCTCTATGGGCTTCCAAATATCACTTTCCCAATTCCACAAGAACTGTCTTAGTGAAAGGGTTCTTGAGGGGAAAGCTGTAACTCTGTGAGATGATTTCACAGAACACAAAGAAGTTTCTCAGAAAGCTTCTTTGTCTTTCTTATCGGAGGATATTTCCTTTGGCCCTATAGTCTTCAAAGGGATCCGAAATATCTGTTCTCAGATTCCACAGAAATAAGGCTAGCAAAGAGATCCACGAAATACAGATGTAACTCTGTGAGATGAATTAACAGAACACTAAGCAGTTTCTCAGAAAGCTTCTTTCCAGTTTCATCTGAGGATATTTCCTTTTTCACCATAGCCTTCTATGGGCTTCCAAATATCACTTTGCCAGTTCCACAAGAACTGTCTTAGCGAAAGGCTTCTTGAGAGGAAAGCTGTAACTCTGTGAGATGATTTCACAGAACACAAAGAAGTTTCTCAGAAAGCTTCTTTCTCTTTGTTATCGGAGGATATTTCCTTTGGCCCTATAGTCTTCAAAGGGATCCGAAATATCTGTTCTCAGATTCCACAGAAATAAGGTTAGCAAAGAGATCCACGAAATACAGATGTAACTCTGTGAGATGAATTAACAGAACACTAAGCAGTTTCTCAGAAAGCTTCTTTCCAGATTTCATCTGAGGATATTTCCTTTTTCACCATAGCCCACAATGGGCTTCCAAATATCACTTTGCCAATTCCACAAGAACTGTCTTAGCGAAAGGCTTCTTGAGGGGAAAGCTGTAACTCTGTGAGATGATTTCACAGAACACAAAGAAGTTTCTCAGAAAGCTTCTTTCTCTTTGTTATCGGAGGATATTTCCTTTGGCCCTATTGTCTTCAAAGGGATCCGAAATATCTGTTCTCAGATTCTACAGAAATAAGGTTAGCAAAGAGATCCACGAAATACAGATGTAAGTCTGTGAGATGAATTAACAGAACACTAAGCAGTTTCTCAGAAAGCTTCTTTCCAGATTTCAACTGAGGATATTTCCTTTTTCACCATAGCCCACTATGGGCTTCCAAATATCACTTTGCCAATTCCACAAGAACTGTCTTAGCGAAAGGCTTCTTGAGGGGAAAGCTGTAACTCTGTGAGATGATTTCACAGAACACAAAGAAGTTTCTCAGAAAGCTTCTTTCTCTTTGTTATCGGAGGATATTTCCTTTGGCCCTATAGTCTTCAAAGGGATCCGAAATATCTGTTCTCAGATTCCACAGAAATAAGGCTAGCAAAGAGATCCACGAAATACAGATGTAAGTCTGTGAGATGAATTAACAGAACACTAAGCAGTTTCACAGAAAGCTTCTTTCCAGATTTCATCTGAGGATATTTCCTTTTTCACCATAGCCCTCTAAGGGCTTCCAAATATCACTTTCCCAATTCCACAAGAACTGTCTTAGCGAAAGGCTTCTTAAGGGGAAAGCTGTAACTCTGTGAGATGATTTCACAGAACACAAAGAAGTTTCTCAGAAAGCTTCTTTCTCTTTGTTATCGGAGGATATTTCCTTTGGCCCTATAGTCTTCAAAGGGATCCGAAATATCTGTTCTCAGATTCCACAGAAATAAGGCTAGCAAAGAGATCCACGAAATACAGATGTAACTCTGTGAGATGAATTAACAGAACACTAAGCAGTTTCTCAGAAAGCTTCTTTCCAGATTTCATCTGAGGATATTTCCTTTTTCACCATAGCCTTCTATGGGCTTCCAAATATCACTTTGCCAATTCCACAAGAACTGTCTTAGCGAAAGGCTTCTTGAGGGGAAAGCTGTAACTCTGTGAGATGATTTCACAGAACACAAAGAAGTTTCTCAGAAAGCTTCTTTCTCTTTGTTATCGGAGGATATTTCCTTTGGCCCTATAGTCTTCAAAGGGATCCGAAATATCTGTTCTCAGATTCCACAGAAATAAGGTTAGCAAAGAGATCCACGAAATACAGATGTAAGTCTGTGAGATGAATTAACAGAACACTAAGCAGTTTCTCAGAAAGCTTCTTTCCAGATTTCATCTGAGGATATTTCCTTTTTCACCATAGCCCACTATGGGCTTCCAAATATCACTTTGCCAATTCCACAAGAACTGTCTTAGCGAAAGGCTTCTTGAGGGGAAAGCTGTAACTCTGTGAGATGATTTCACAGAACACAAAGAAGTTTCTCAGAAAGCTTCTTTCTCTTTGTTATCGGAGGATATTTCCTTTGGCCCTATAGTCTTCAAAGGGATCCGAAATATCTGTTCTCAGATTCCACAGAAATAAGGCTAGCAAAGAGATCCACGAAATACAGATGTAACTCTGTGAGATGAATTAACAGAACACTAAGCAGTTTCTCAGAAAGCTTCTTTCCAGATTTCATCTGAGGATATTTCCTTTTTCACCATAGCCCTCTATGGGCTTCCAAATATCACTTTGCCAATTCCACAAGAACTGTCTTAGCGAAAGGCTTCTTGAGGGGAAAGCTGTAACTGTGTGAGATGATTTCACAGAACACAAAGAAGTTTCTCAGAAAGCTTCTTTCTCTTTGTTATCGGAGGATATTTCCTTTGGCCCTATAGTCTTCAAAGGGATCCGAAATATCTGTTCTCAGATTCCACAGAAATAAGGCTAGCAAAGAGATCCACGAAATACAGATGTAACTCTGTGAGATGAATTAACAGGACACTAAGGAGTTTCTAAGAAAGCTTCTTTCCAGATTTCATCTGAGGATATTTCCTTTTTCACCGCAGCCTTCTATGGGCTTCCAAATATCACTTTGCCAATTCCACAAGAACTGTCTTAGCGAAAGGCTTCTTGAGAGGAAAGCTGTAACTCTGTGAGATGATTTCACAGAACACAAAGAAGTTTCTCAGAAAGCTTCTTTGTCTTTGTTATCGGAGGATATTTCCTTTGGCCCTACAGTCTTCAAAGGGATCCGAAATATCTGTTCTCAGATTCCACAGAAATAAGGCTAGCAAAGAGATCCACGAAATACAGATGTAAGTCTATGAGATGAATTAACAGAACACTAAGCAGTTTCTCAGAAAGCTTCTTTCCAGATTTCATCTGAGGATATTTCCTTTTTCACCATAGCCCTCTATGGGCTTCCAAATATCACTTTCCCAATTCCACAAGAACTGTCTTAGCGAAAGGCTTCTTGAGGGGAAAGCTGTAACTCTGTGAGATGATTTCACAGAACACAAAGAAGTTTCTCAGAAAACTTCTTTCTCTTTGTTATCGGAGGATATTTACTTTGGCCCTATAGACTTCAAAGGGATCCGAAATATCTATTCTCAGATTCCAGAGAAATAAGGCTAGCAAAGAAATCCACGAAATACAGATGTAAGTCTGTGAGATGAATTAACAGAACACTAAGCAGTTTCTCAGAAAGCTTCTTTCCAGATTTCATCTGAGGATATTTCCTTTTTCACCATAGCCCTCTATGGGCTTCCAAATATCACTTTGCCAATTCCACAAGAACTGTCTTAGCGAAAGGCTTCTTGAGGGGAAAGCTGTAACTCTGTGAGATTATTTCACAGAACACAAAGAAGTTTCTCAGAAAGCTTCTTTGTCTTTGTTATCGGTGGATATTTCCTTTGGCCCTATAGTCTTCAAAGGGATCCGAAATATCTGTTCTCAGATTCCACAGAAATAAGGTTAGCAAAGAGATCCACGAAATACAGATGTAACTCTGTGAGATGAATTAACAGAACACTAAGCAGTTTCTCAGAAAGCTTCTTTCCAGATTTCATCTGAGGATATTTCCTTTTTCACCATAGCCCTCTATGGGCTTCCAAATATCACTTTGCCAATTCCACAAGAACTGTCTTAGCGAAAGGCTTCTTGAGGGGAAAGCTGTAACTCTGTGAGATGATTTCACAGAACACAAAGAAGTTTCTCAGAAAGCTTCTTTCTCTTTGTTATCGGAGGATATTTCCTTTGGCCCTATAGTCTTCAAAGGGATCCGAAATATCTGTTCTCAGATTCCACAGAAATAAGGCTAGCAAAGAGATCCACGAAATACAGATGTAAGTCTGTGAGATGAATTAACAGAACACTAAGCAGTTTCTCAGAAAGCTTCTTTCCAGATTTCATCTGAGGATATTTCCTTTTTCACCATAGCCCTCTATGGGCTTCCAAATATCACTTTGCCAATTCCACAAGAACTGTCTTAGCGAAAGGCTTCTTGAGGGTAAAGCTGTTACTCTGTGAGATTATTTCACAGAACACAAAGAAGTTTCTCAGAAAGCTTCTTTGTCTTTGTTATCGGAGGATATTTCCTTTGGCCCTATAGTCTTCAAAGGGATCCGAAATATCTGTTCTCAGATTCCACAGAAATAAGGCTAGCAAAGAGATCCACGAAATACAGATGTAAGTCTATGAGATGAATTAACAGAACACTAAGCAGTTTCTCAGAAAGCTTCTTTCCAGATTTCATCTGAGGATATTTCCTTTTTCACCATAGCCCTCTATGGGCTTCCAAATATCACTTTGCCAATTCCACAAGAACTGTCTTAGCGAAAGGCTTCTTGAGGGGAAAGCTGTAACTCTGTGAGATGATTTCACAGAACACAAAGAAGTTTCTCAGAAAACTTCTTTCTCTTTGTTATCGGAGGATATTTCCTTTGGCCCTATAGACTTCAAAGGGATCCGAAATATCTATTCTCAGATTCCAGAGAAATAAGGCTAGCAAAGAAATCCACGAAATACAGATGTAAGTCTGTGAGATGAATTAACAGAACACTAAGCAGTTTCTCAGAAAGCTTCTTTCCAGATTTCATCTGAGGATATTTCCTTTTTCACCATAGCCCTCTATGGGCTTCCAAATATCACTTTGCCAATTCCACAAGAACTGTCTTAGCGAAAGGCTTCTTGAGGGGAAAGCTGTAACTCTGTGAGATTATTTCACAGAACACAAAGAAGTTTCTCAGAAAGCTTCTTTGTCTTTGTTATCGGAGGATATTTCCTTTGGCCCTATAGTCTTCAAAGGGATCCGAAATATCTGTTCTCAGATTCCACAGAAATAAGGTTAGCAAAGAGATCCACGAAATACAGATGTAACTCTGTGAGATGAATTAACAGAACACTAAGCAGTTTCTCAGAAAGCTTCTTTCCAGATTTCATCTGAGGATATTTCCTTTTTCACCATAGCCCTCTATGGGCTTCCAAATATCACTTTGCCAATTCCACAAGAACTGTCTTAGCGAAAGGCTTCTTGAGGGGAAAGCTGTAACTCTGTGAGATGATTTCACAGAACACAAAGAAGTTTCTCAGAAAGCTTCTTTCTCTTTGTTATCGGAGGATATTTCCTTTGGCCCTATAGTCTTCAAAGGGATCCGAAATATCTGTTCTCAGATTCCACAGAAATAAGGCTAGCAAAGAGATCCACGAAATACAGATGTAAGTCTGTGAGATGAATTAACAGAACACTAAGCAGTTTCTCAGAAAGCTTCTTTCCAGATTTCATCTGAGGATATTTCCTTTTTCACCATAGCCCTCTATGGGCTTCCAAATATCACTTTGCCAATTCCACAAGAACTGTCTTAGCGAAAGGCTTCTTGAGGGTAAAGCTGTTACTCTATGAGATTATTTCACAGAACACAAAGAAGTTTCTCAGAAAGCTTCTTTGTCTTTGTTATCGGAGGATATTTCCTTTGGCCCTATAGTCTTCAAAGGGATCCGAAATATCTGTTCTCAGATTCCACAGAAATAAGGCTAGCAAAGAGATCCACGAAATACAGATGTAACTCTGTGAGATGAATTAACAGAACACTAAGCAGTTTCTCAGAAAGCTTCTTTCCAGATTTCATCTGAGGATATTTCCTTTTTCACCATAGCCCTCTATGGGCTTCCAAATATCACTTTGCCAATTCCACAAGAACTGTCTTAGCGAAAGGCTTCTTGAGGGGAAAGCTGTAACTTTGTGAGATGATTTCACAGAACACAAAGAAGTTTCTCAGAAAGCTTCTTTCTCTTTGTTATCGGAAGATATTTCCTTTGGCCCTATAGACTTCAAAGGGATCCGAAATATCTGTTCTCAGATTCCAGAGAAATAAGGCTAGCAAAGAGATCCACGAAATACAGATTTAAGTCTGTGAGATGAATTAACAGAACACTAAGCAGTTTCTCAGAAAGCTTCTTTCCAGATTTCATCTGAGGATATTTCCTTTTTCAAAATAGCCCTCTATGGGCTTCCAAATATCACTTTGCCAATTCCACAAGAACTGTCTTAGCGAAAGGCTTCTTGAGGGGAAAGCTGTAACTCTGTGAGATGATTTCACAGAACACAAAGAAGTTTCTCAGAAAGCTTCTTTCTCTTTGTTATCGGAGGATATTTCCTTTGGCCCTATAGTCTTCAAAGGGATCCGAAATATCTGTTTTCAGATTCCACAGAAATAAGGCTAGCAAAGAGATCCACGAAATACAGATGTAAGTCTGTGAGATGAATTAACAGAACACTAAGCAGTTTCTCAGAAAGCTTCTTTCCAGATTTCATCTGAGGATATTTCCTTTTTCACCATAGCCCTCTATGGGCTTCCAAATATCACTTTGCCAATTCCACAAGAACTGTCTTAGCGAAAGGCTTCTTGAGGGTAAAGCTGTTACTCTGTGAGATTATTTCACAGAACACAAAGAAGTTTCTCAGAAAGCTTCTTTGTCTTTGTTATCGGAGGATATTTCCTTTGGCCCTATAGTCTTCAAAGGGATCCGAAATATCTGTTCTCAGATTACACAGAAATAAGGCTAGCAAAGAGATCCACGAAATACAGATGTAACTCTGTGAGATGAATTAACAGAACACTAAGCAGTTTCTCAGAAAGCTTCTTTCCAGATTTCATCTGAGGATATTTCCTTTTTCACCATAGCCCTCTATGGGCTTCCAAATATCACTTTGCCAATTCCACAAGAACTGTCTTAGCGAAAGGCTTCTTGAGGGGAAAGCTGTAACTTTGTGAGATGATTTCACAGAACACAAAGAAGTTTCTCAGAAAGCTTCTTTCTCTTTGCTATCGGAGGATATTTCCTTTGGCCCTATAGTCTTCAAAGGGATCCGAAATATCTGTTCTCAGATTCCACAGAAATAAGGCTAGCAAAGAGATTCACGAAATACAGATGTAAGTCTGTGAGATGAATTAACAGAACACTAAGCAGTTTCTCAGAAAGCTTCTTTCCAGATTTCATCTGAGGATATTTCCTTTTTCACCATAGCCCTCTATGGCTTCCAAATATCACTTTGCCAATTCCACAAGAACTGTCTTAGCGAAAGGCTTCTTGAGGGGAAAGCTGTAACTCTGTGAGATGATTTCACAGAACACAAAGAAGTTTCTCAGAAAGCTTCTTTCTCTTTGTTATCGGAGGATATTTCCTTTGGCCCTATAGTCTTCAAAGGGATCCGAAATATCTGTTCTCAGATTCCACAGAAATAAGGCTAGCAAAGAGATGCACGAAATACAGATGTAACTCTGTGAGATGAATTAACAGAACACTAAGCAGTTTCACAGAAAGCTTCTTTCCAGATTTCATCTGAGGATATTTCCTTTTTCACCATAGCCTTCTATGGGCTTCCAAATATCACTTTGCCAATTCCACTAGAACTGTCTTAGCGAAAGGCTTCTTGAGGGGAAAGCTGTAACTCTGTGAGATGATTTCACAGAACACAAAGAAGTTTCTCAGAAAGCTTCTTTGTCTTCGTTATCGGAGGATATTTCCTTTGGCCCTATAGTCTTCAAAGGGATCCGAAATATCTGTTCTCAGATTCCACAGAAATAAGGCTAGCAAAGAGATCCACGAAATACAGATATAACTCTGTGAGATGAATTAACAGAACACTAAGCAGTTTCTCAGAAAGCTTCTTTCCAGATTTCATCTGAGGATATTTCCTTTTTCACCATAGCCCTCTATGGGCTTCCAAATATCACTTTGCCAATTCCACAAGAACTGTCTTAGCGAAAGGCTTCTTGAGGGGAAAGCTGTAACTCTGTGAGATGATTTCACAGAACACAAAGAAGTTTCTCAGAAAGCTTCTTTCTCTTTGTTTTCGGAGGATATTTCCTTTGGCCCTATAGTCTTCAAAGGGATCCGAAATATCTGTTCTCAGATTCCACAGAAATAAGGCCAGCAAAGAGATCCACGAAATACAGATGTAACTCTGTGAGATGAATTAACAGGACACTAAGCAGTTTCTCAGAAAGCTTCTTTCCAGATTTCATCTGAGGATATTTCCTTTTTCACCATAGCCCTCTATGGGCTTCCAAATGTCACTTTGCCAATTCCACAAGAACTGTCTTAGCGAAAGGCTTCTTGAGGGGAAAGCTGTAACTCTGTGAGATGATTTCACAGAACACAAAGAAGTTTCTCAGAAAGCTTCTTTCTCTTTGTTATCGGAGGATATTTCCTTTGGCCCTATAGTCTTCAAAGGGATCCGAAATATCAGTTCTCAGATTCCACAGAAATAAGGCTAGCAAAGAGATCCACGAAATACAGATGTAACTCTGTGAGATGAATTAACAGAACACTAAGCAGTTTCTCAGAAAGCTTCTTTCCAGATTTCATCTGAGGATATTTCCTTTTTCACCTTAGCCCTCTATGGGCTTCCAAATATCACTTTGCCAATTCCACAAGAACTGTCATAGCGAAAGACTTCTTCAGGGGAAAGCTGTAACTCTGTGAGATGATTTCACAGAACACAAAGAAGTTTCTCAGAAAGCTTCTTTCTCTTTGTTATCGGAGGATATTTCCTTTGGCCCTATAGACTTCAAAGGGATCCGAAATATCTGTTCTCAGATTCCACAGAAATAAGGCTAGCAAAGAGATCCACGAAATACAGATGTAACTCTGTGAGATGAATTAACAGGACACTAAGCAGTTTCTCAGAAAGCTTCTTTCCAGATTTCATCTGAGGATATTTCCTTTTTCACCATAGCCCACTATGGGCTTCCAAATATCACTTTGCCAATTCCACAAGAACTGTCTTAGCGAAAGGCTTCTTGAGGGGAAAGCTGTAACTCTGTGAGACGATTTCAGAGAACACAAAGAAGTTTCTCAGAAAGCTTCTTTCTCTTTGTTTTCGGAGGATATTTCCTTTGGCCCTATAGTCTTCAAAGGGATCCGAAATATCTGTTCTCAGATTCCACAGAAATAAGGCTAGCAAAGAGATCCACGAAATACAGATGTAAGTCTGTGAGATGAATTAACAGGACACTTAGCAGTTTCTAAGAAAGCTTCTTTCCAGATTTCATCTGAGGATATTTCCTTTTTCACCATAGCCCTCTATGGGCTTCCAAATATCACTTTGCCAATTCCACAAGAACTGTCTTAGCGAAAGGCTTCTTGAGGGTAAAGCTGTAACTCTGTGAGATGATTTCACAGAACACAAAGAAGTTTCTCACAAATCTTGTTTGTCTTTGTTATCGGAGGATATTTCCTTTGGCCCTATAGTCTTCAAAGGGATCCGAAATACCTGTTCTCAGATTCCACAGAAATAAGGCTAGCAAAGAGATCCACGAAATACTGATGTAACTCTGTGAGATGAATTAACAGAACCCTAAGCAGTTTCTCTGAAACCTTCTTTCCAGATTTCATCTGAGGATATTTCCTTTTTCACCATAGCCCTCTATGGGCTTCCAAATATCACTTTGCCAATTCCACAAGAACTGTCTTAGCGAAAGGCTTCTTGAGGGGAAAGCTGTAACTCTGTGAGATGATTTCACAGAACACAAAGAAGTTTCTCAGAAAGCTTCTTTCTCTTTGTTATCGGAGGATATTTCCTTTGGCCCTATAGACTTCAAAGGGATCCGAAATATCTGTTCTCAGATTCCAGAGAAATAAGGCTAGCAAAGAAATCCACGAAATATAGATGTAAGTCTGTGAGATGAATTAACAGAACACTAAGCAGTTTCTCAGAAAGCTTCTTTCAAGATTTCATCTGAGGATATTTCCTTTTTCACCATAGCCCTCTATGGGCTTCCAAATATCTCTTTCCCAGTTCCACAAGAACTGTCTTAGCGAAAGGCTTCTTGAGGGGAAAGGTGTAACTCTGTGAGATGATTTCACAGAACACAAAGAAGTTTCTCAGAAACCTTCTTTGTCTTTGTTATCGGAGGATATTTCCTTTGGCCCTATAGTCTTCAAAGGGATCCGAAATATCTGTTCTCAGATTCCACAGAAATAAGGCTAGCAAAGAGATCCACGAAATACAGATGTAACTCTGTGAGATGAATTAACAGAACACTAAGCAGTTTCTCAGAAAGCTTCTTTCCAGATTTCATCTGAGGATATTTCCCTTTTCACCATAGCCCTCTATGGGCTTCCAAATATCACTTTGCCAATTCCACAAGAACTGTCTTAGCGAAAGGCTTCTTGAGGGGAAAGCTGTAACTCTGTGAGATGATTTCACAGAACACAAAGAAGTTTCTCAGAAAGCTTCTTTCTCTTTGTTATCGGAGGATATTTCCTTTGGCCCTATAGTCTTCAAAGGGATCCGAAATATCTGTTCTCAGATTCCACAGAAATAAGGCTAGCAAAGAAATCCACGAAATACAGATGTAACTCTGTGAGATGAATTAACAGGACACTAAGCAGTTTCTCAGAAAGCTTCTTTCCAGATTTCATCTGAGGATATTTCCTTTTTCACCATAGCCCTCTATGGGCTTCCAAATATCACTTTGCCAATTCCACAAGAACTGTCTTAGCGAAAGGCTTCTTGAGGGGAAAGCTGTAACTCTGTGAGATGATTTCACAGAACACAAAGAAGTTTCTCAGAAAGCTTCTTTCTCTTTGTTATCGGAGGATATTTCCTTTGGCCCTATAGTCTTCAAAGGGATCCGAAATATCTGTTCTCAGATTCCACAGAAATAAGGTTAGCAAAGAGATCCACGAAATACAGATGTAACTCTGTGAGATGAATTAACAGAACACTAAGCAGTTTCTCAGAAAGCTTCTTTCCAGATTTCATCTGAGGATATTTCCTTTTTCACCATAGCCCTCTATGGGCTTCCAAATATCACTTTGCCAATTCCACAAGAACTGTCTTAGCGAAAGGCTTCTTGAGGGGAAAGCTGTAACTCTGTGAGATGATTTCACAGAACACAAAGAAGTTTCTCAGAAAGCTTCTTTCTCTTTGTTATCGGAGGATATTTCCTTTGGCCCTATAGTCTTCAAAGGGATCCGAAATATCTGTTCTCAGATTCCACAGAAATAAGGCTAGCAAAGAGATCCACGAAATACAGATGTAAGTCTGTGAGATGAATTAACAGAACACTAAGCAGTTTCTCAGAAAGCTTCTTTCCAGATTTCATCTGAGGATATTTCCTTTTTCACCATAGCCCTCTATGGGCTTCCAAATATCACTTTGCCAATTCCACAAGAACTGTCTTAGCGAAAGGCTTCTTGAGGGTAAAGCTGTTACTCTGTGAGATTATTTCACAGAACACAAAGAAGTTTCTCAGAAAGCTTCTTTGTCTTTGTTATCGGAGGATATTTCCTTTGGCCCTATAGTCTTCAAAGGGATCCGAAATATCTGTTCTCAGATTCCACAGAAATAAGGCTAGCAAAGAGATCCACGAAATACAGATGTAACTCTGTGAGATGAATTAACAGAACACTAAGCAGTTTCTCAGAAAGCTTCTTTCCAGATTTCATCTGAGGATATTTCCTTTTTCACCATAGCCCTCAATGGGCTTCCAAATATCCCTTTGCCAATTCCACAAGAACTGTCTTAGCGAAAGGCTTCTTGAGGGGAAAGCTGTAACTTTGTGAGATGATTTCACAGAACACAAAGAAGTTTCTCAGAAAGCTTCTTTCTCTTTGTTATCGGAAGATATTTCCTTTGGCCCTATAGACTTCAAAGGGATCCGAAATATCTGTTCTCAGATTCCAGAGAAATAAGGCTAGCAAAGAGATCCACGAAATACAGATTTAAGTCTGTGAGATGAATTAACAGAACACTAAGCAGTTTCTCAGAAAGCTTCTTTCCAGATTTCATCTGAGGATATTTCCTTTTTCAAAATAGCCCTCTATGGGCTTCCAAATATCACTTTGCCAATTCCACAAGAACTGTGTTAGCGAAAGGCTTCTTGAGGGGAAAGCTGTAACTCTGTGAGATGATTTCACAGAACACAAAGAAGTTTCTCAGAAAGCTTCTTTCTCTTTGTTATCGGAGGATATTTCCTTTGGCCCTATAGTCTTCAAAGGGATCCGAAATATCTGTTTTCAGATTCCACAGAAATAAGGCTAGCAAAGAGATCCACGAAATACAGATGTAAGTCTGTGAGATGAATTAACAGAACACTAAGCAGTTTCTCAGAAAGCTTCTTTCCAGATTTCATCTGAGGATATTTCCTTTTTCACCATAGCCCTCTATGGGCTTCCAAATATCACTTTGCCAATTCCACAAGAACTGTCTTAGCGAAAGGCTTCTTGAGGGTAAAGCTGTTACTCTGTGAGATTATTTCACAGAACACAAAGAAGTTTCTCAGAAAGCTTCTTTGTCTTTGTTATCGGAGGATATTTCCTTTGGCCCTATAGTCTTCAAAGGGATCCGAAATATCTGTTCTCAGATTACACAGAAATAAGGCTAGCAAAGAGATCCACGAAATACAGATGTAACTCTGTGAGATGAATTAACAGAACACTAAGCAGTTTCTCAGAAAGCTTCTTTCCAGATTTCATCTGAGGATATTTCCTTTTTCACCATAGCCCTCTATGGGCTTCCAAATATCACTTTGCCAATTCCACAAGAACTGTCTTAGCGAAAGGCTTCTTGAGGGGAAAGCTGTAACTTTGTGAGATGATTTCACAGAACACAAAGAAGTTTCTCAGAAAGCTTCTTTCTCTTTGCTATCGGAGGATATTTCCTTTGGCCCTATAGTCTTCAAAGGGATCCGAAATATCTGTTCTCAGATTCCACAGAAATAAGGCTAGCAAAGAGATGCACGAAATACAGATGTAACTCTGTGAGATGAATTAACAGAACACTAAGCAGTTTCTCAGAAAGCTTCTTTCCAGATTTCATCTGAGGATATTTCCTTTTTCACCATAGCCCTCTATGGCTTCCAAATATCACTTTGCCAATTCCACAAGAACTGTCTTAGCGAAAGGCTTCTTGAGGCGAAAGCTGTAACTCTGTGAGATGATTTCACAGAACACAAAGAAGTTTCTCAGAAAGCTTCTTTCTCTTTGTTATCGGAGGATATTTCCTTTGGCCCTATAGTCTTCAAAGGGATCCGAAATATCTGTTCTCAGATTCCACAGAAATAAGGCTAGCAAAGAGATCCACGAAATACAGATGTAACTCTGTGAGATGAATTAACAGAACACTAAGCAGTTTCTCAGAAAGCTTCTTTCCAGATTTCATCTGAGGATATTTCCTTTTTCACCATAGCCTTCTATGGGCTTCCAAATATCACTTTGCCAATTCCACAAGAACTGTCTTAGCGAAAGGCTTCTTGAGGGGAAAGCTGTAACTCTGTGAGATCATTTCACAGAACACAAAGAAGTTTCTCAGAAATCTTCTTTGTCTTTGTTATCGGAGGATATTTCCTTTGGCCCTATAGTCTTCAAAGGGATCCGAAATATCTGTCCTCAGATTCCACAGAAATAAGGCTAGCAAAGAGATCCACGAAATACAGATATAACTCTGTGAGATGAATTAACAGAACACTAAGCAGTTTCTCAGAAAGCTTCTTTCCAGATTTCATCTGAGGATATTTCCTTTTTCACCATAGCCCTCTATGGGCTTCCAAATATCACTTTGCCAATTCCACAAGAACTGTCTTAGCGAAAGGCTTCTTGAGGGGAAAGCTGTAACTGTGTGAGATGATTTCACAGAACACAAAGAAGTTTCTCAGAAAGCTTCTTTCTCTTTGTTATCGGAGGATATTTCCTTTGGCCCTATAGTCTTCAAAGGGATCCGAAATATCTGTTCTCAGATTCCAGAGAAATAAGGCTAGCAAAGAGATCCACGAAATACAGATGTAAGTCTGTGAGATGAATTAACAGAACACTAAGCAGTTTCTCAGAAAGCTTCTTTCCAGATTTCATCTGAGGATATTTCCTTTTTCACCATAGCCCTCTATGGCTTCCAAATATCACTTTGCCAATTCCACAAGAACTGTCTTAGCGAAAGGCTTCTTGAGGGGAAAGCTGTAACTCTGTGAGATGATTTCACAGAACACAAAGAAGTTTCTCAGAAAGCTTCTTTCTCTTTGTTATCGGAGGATATTTCCTTTGGCCCTATAGTCTTCAAAGGGATCCGAAATATCTGTTCTCAGATTCCACAGAAATAAGGCTAGCAAAGAGATGCACGAAATACAGATGTAACTCTGTGAGATGAATTAACAGAACACTAAGCAGTTTCACAGAAAGCTTCTTTCCAGATTTCATCTGAGGATATTTCCTTTTTCACCATAGCCTTCTATGGGCTTCCAAATATCACTTTGCCAATTCCACTAGAACTGTCTTAGCGAAAGGCTTCTTGAGGGGAAAGCTGTAACTCTGTGAGATGATTTCACAGAACACAAAGAAGTTTCTCAGAAAGCTTCTTTGTCTTCGTTATCGGAGGATATTTCCTTTGGCCCTATAGTCTTCAAAGGGATCCGAAATATCTGTTCTCAGATTCCACAGAAATAAGGCTAGCAAAGAGATCCACGAAATACAGATATAACTCTGTGAGATGAATTAACAGAACACTAAGCAGTTTCTCAGAAAGCTTCTTTCCAGATTTCATCTGAGGATATTTCCTTTTTCACCATAGCCCTCTATGGGCTTCCAAATATCACTTTGCCAATTCCACAAGAACTGTCTTAGCGAAAGGCTTCTTGAGGGGAAAGCTGTAACTCTGTGAGATGATTTCACAGAACACAAAGAAGTTTCTCAGAAAGCTTCTTTCTCTTTGTTTTCGGAGGATATTTCCTTTGGCCCTATAGTCTTCAAAGGGATCCGAAATATCTGTTCTCAGATTCCACAGAAATAAGGCCAGCAAAGAGATCCACGAAATACAGATGTAACTCTGTGAGATGAATTAACAGGACACTAAGCAGTTTCTCAGAAAGCTTCTTTCCAGATTTCATCTGAGGATATTTCCTTTTTCACCATAGCCCTCTATGGGCTTCCAAATGTCACTTTGCCAATTCCACAAGAACTGTCTTAGCGAAAGGCTTCTTGAGGGGAAAGCTGTAACTCTGTGAGATGATTTCACAGAACACAAAGAAGTTTCTCAGAAAGCTTCTTTCTCTTTGTTATCGGAGGATATTTCCTTTGGCCCTATAGTCTTCAAAGGGATCCGAAATATCAGTTCTCAGATTCCACAGAAATAAGGCTAGCAAAGAGATCCACGAAATACAGATGTAACTCTGTGAGATGAATTAACAGAACACTAAGCAGTTTCTCAGAAAGCTTCTTTCCAGATTTCATCTGAGGATATTTCCTTTTTCACCTTAGCCCTCTATGGGCTTCCAAATATCACTTTGCCAATTCCACAAGAACTGTCATAGCGAAAGACTTCTTCAGGGGAAAGCTGTAACTCTGTGAGATGATTTCACAGAACACAAAGAAGTTTCTCAGAAAGCTTCTTTCTCTTTGTTATCGGAGGATATTTCCTTTGGCCCTATAGACTTCAAAGGGATCCGAAATATCTGTTCTCAGATTCCACAGAAATAAGGCTAGCAAAGAGATCCACGAAATACAGATGTAACTCTGTGAGATGAATTAACAGGACACTAAGCAGTGTCTCAGAAAGCTTCTTTCCAGATTTCATCTGAGGATATTTCCTTTTTCACCATAGCCCACTATGGGCTTCCAAATATCACTTTGCCAATTCCACAAGAACTGTCTTAGCGAAAGGCTTCTTGAGGGGAAAGCTGTAACTCTGTGAGACGATTTCAGAGAACACAAAGAAGTTTCTCAGAAAGCTTCTTTCTCTTTGTTTTCGGAGGATATTTCCTTTGGCCCTATAGTCTTCAAAGGGATCCGAAATATCTGTTCTCAGATTCCACAGAAATAAGGCTAGCAAAGAGATCCACGAAATACAGATGTAAGTCTGTGAGATGAATTAACAGGACACTTAGCAGTTTCTAAGAAAGCTTCTTTCCAGATTTCATCTGAGGATATTTCCTTTTTCACCATAGCCCTCTATGGGCTTCCAAATATCACTTTGCCAATTCCACAAGAACTGTCTTAGCGAAAGGCTTCTTGAGGGTAAAGCTGTAACTCTGTGAGATGATTTCACAGAACACAAAGAAGTTTCTCACAAATCTTGTTTGTCTTTGTTATCGGAGGATATTTCCTTTGGCCCTATAGTCTTCAAAGGGATCCGAAATACCTGTTCTCAGATTCCACAGAAATAAGGCTAGCAAAGAGATCCACGAAATACTGATGTAACTCTGTGAGATGAATTAACAGAACCCTAAGCAGTTTCTCTGAAACCTTCTTTCCAGATTTCATCTGAGGATATTTCCTTTTTCACCATAGCCCTCTATGGGCTTCCAAATATCACTTTGCCAATTCCACAAGAACTGTCTTAGCGAAAGGCTTCTTGAGGGGAAAGCTGTAACTCTGTGAGATGATTTCACAGAACACAAAGAAGTTTCTCAGAAAGCTTCTTTCTCTTTGTTATCGGAGGATATTTCCTTTGGCCCTATAGACTTCAAAGGGATCCGAAATATCTGTTCTCAGATTCCAGAGAAATAAGGCTAGCAAAGAAATCCACGAAATATAGATGTAAGTCTGTGAGATGAATTAACAGAACACTAAGCAGTTTCTCAGAAAGCTTCTTTCAAGATTTCATCTGAGGATATTTCCTTTTTCACCATAGCCCTCTATGGGCTTCCAAATATCACTTTCCCAGTTCCACAAGAACTGTCTTAGCGAAAGGCTTCTTGAGGGGAAAGGTGTAACTCTGTGAGATGATTTCACAGAACACAAAGAAGTTTCTCAGAAACCTTCTTTGTCTTTGTTATCGGAGGATATTTCCTTTGGCCCTATAGTCTTCAAAGGGATCCGAAATATCTGTTCTCAGATTCCACAGAAATAAGGCTAGCAAAGAGATCCACGAAATACAGATGTAACTCTGTGAGATGAATTAACAGAACACTAAGCAGTTTCTCAGAAAGCTTCTTTCCAGATTTCATCTGAGGATATTTCCTTTTTCACCATAGCCCTCTATGGGCTTCCAAATATCACTTTGCCAATTCCACAAGAACTGTCTTAGCGAAAGGCTTCTTGAGGGGAAAGCTGTAACTCTGTGAGATGATTTCACAGAACACAAAGAAGTTTCTCAGAAAGCTTCTTTCTCTTTGTTATCGGAGGATATTTCCTTTGGCCCTATAGTCTTCAAAGGGATCCGAAATATCTGTTCTCAGATTCCACAGAAATAAGGCTAGCAAAGAAATCCACGAAATACAGATGTAACTCTGTGAGATGAATTAACAGGACACTAAGCAGTTTCTCAGAAAGCTTCTTTCCAGATTTCATCTGAGGATATTTAATTTTTCACCATAGCCCTCTATGGGCTTCCAAATATCACTTTGCCAATTCCACAAGAACTGTCTTAGCGAAAGGCTTCTTGAGGGGAAAGCTGTAACTCTGTGAGATGATTTCACAGAACACAAAGAAGTTTCTCAGAAAGCTTCTTTCTCTTTGTTATCGGAGGATATTTCCTTTGGCCCTATAGTCTTCAAAGGGATCCGAAATATCTGTTCTCAGATTCCACAGAAATAAGGCTAGCAAAGAGATCCACGAAATACAGATGTAACTCTGTGAGATGAATTAACAGGACACTAAGCAGTTTCTCAGAAAGCTTCTTTCCAGATTTCATCTGAGGGTATTTCCTTTTACACCATAGCCCTCTATGGGCTTCCAAATATCACTTTGCCAATTCCACAAGAACTGTCTTAGCGAAAGGCTTTTTGAGGGGAAAGCTGTAACTCTGTGAGATGATTTCACAGAACACAAAGAAGTTTCTCAGAAAGCTTCTTTCTCTTTGTTATCGGAGGATATTTCCTTTGGCCCTATAGACTTCAAAGGGATCCGAAATATCTGTTCTCAGATTCCACAGAAATAAGGCTAGCAAAGAGATCCACGAAATACAGATGTAAGTCTGTGAGATGAATTAACAGAACACTAAGCAGTTTCTCAGAAAGCTTCTTTCCAGATTTCATCTGAGGATATTTCCTTTTTTACCATAGCCCTCTATGGCTTCCAAATATAACTTTGCCAATTCCACAAGAACTGTCTTAGCGAAAGGCTTCTTGAGGGGAAAGCTGTAACTCTGTGAGATGATTTCACAGAACACAAAGAAGTTTCTCAGAAAGCTTCTTTCTCTTTGTTATCGGAGAATATTTCCTTTGGCCCTATAGTCTTCAAAGGGATCCGAAATATCTGTTCTCAGATTCCACAGAAATAAGGCTAGCAAAGAGATCCACGAAATACAGATGTAACTCTGTGAGATAAATTAACAGAACACTAAGCAGTTTCTCAGAAAGCTTCTTTCCAGATTTCATCTGAGGATATTTCCTTTTTCACCATAGCCCTCTATAGCTTCCAAATATAACTTTGCCAAATCCACAAGAACTGTCTTAGAGAAAGGCTTCTTGAGGGGAAAGCTGTAACTCTGTGAGACGATTTCAGAGAACACAAAGAAGTTTCTCAGAAAGCTTCTTTCTCTTTGTTTTCGGAGGATATTTCCTTTGGCCCTATAGTCTTCAAAGGGATCCGAAATATCTGTTCTCAGATTCCACAGAAATAAGGCTAGCAAAGAGATCCACGAAATACAGATGTAAGTCTGTGAGATGAATTAACAGGACACTTAGCAGTTTCTAAGAAAGCTTCTTTCCAGATTTCATCTGAGGATATTTCCTTTTTCACCATAGCCCTCTATGGGCTTCCAAATATCACTTTGCCAATTCCACAAGAACTGTCTTAGCGAAAGGCTTCTTGAGGGTAAAGCTGTAACTCTGTGAGATGATTTCACAGAACACAAAGAAGTTTCTCAGAAAGCTTCTTTCTCTTTGTTATCGGAGGATATTTCCTTTGGCCCTATAGTCTTCAAAGGGATCCGAAATATCTGTTCTCAGATTCCACAGAAATAAGGCTAGCAATGAGATCCACGAAATACAGATATAACTCTGTGAGATGAATTAACAGAACACTAAGCAGTTTCTCAGAAAGCTTCTTTCCAGATTTCATCTGAGGATATTTCCTTTTTCACCATAGCCCTCTATGGGCTTCCAAATATCCCTTTGCCAATTCCACAAGAACTGTCTTAGCGAAAGGCTTCTTGAGGGGAAAGCTGTAACTCTGTGAGATGATTTCACAGAACACAAAGAAGTTTCTCAGAAAGCTTCTTTCTCTTTGTTATCGGAGGATATTTCCTTTGGCCATATAGTCTTCAAAGGGATCCGAAATATCTGTTCTCAGATTCCACAGAAAAAAGGCTAGCAAAGAGATAAACGAAATACAGATGTAACTCTGTGAGATGAATTAACAGAACACTAAACAGTTTCTCAGAAAGCTTCTTTCCAGATTTCATCTGAGGATATTTCCTTTTTCACCATAGCCCTCTATGGGCTTCCAAATATCACTTTGCCAATTCCACAATAACTGTCTTAGCGAAAGGCTTCTTGAGGGTAAAGCTGTAACTCTGTCAGATGATTTCACAGAACACAAAGAAGTTTCTCAGAAAGCTTCTTTCTCTTTGTTATCGGAGGATATTTCCTTTGGCCCTATAGTCTTCAAAGGGATCCGAAATATCTGTTCTCAGATTCCACAGAAATAAGGCTAGCAAAGAGATGCACGAAATACAGATGTAACTCAGTGAGATGAATTAACAGAACACTAAGCAGTTTCACAGAAAGCTTCTTTCCAGATTTCATCTGAGGATATTTCCTTTTTCACCATAGCCTTCTATGGGCTTCCAAATATCACTTTGCCAATTCCACTAGAACTGTCTTAGCGAAAGGCTTCTTGAGGGGAAAGCTGTAACTCTGTGAGATGATTTCACAGAACACAAAGAAGTTTCTCAGAAAGCTTCTTTGTCTTCGTTATCGGAGGATATTTCCTTTGGCCCTATAGTCTTCAAAGGGATCCGAAATATCTGTTCTCAGATTCCACAGAAATAAGGCTAGCAAAGAGATCCACGAAATACAGATATAACTCTGTGAGATGAATTAACAGAACACTAAGCAGTTTCTCAGAAAGCTTCTTTCCAGATTTCATCTGAGGATATTTCCTTTTTCACCATAGCCCTCTATGGGCTTCCAAATATCACTTTGCCAATTCCACAAGAACTGTCTTAGCGAAAGGCTTCTTGAGGGGAAAGCTGTAACTCTGTGAGATGATTTCACAGAACACAAAGAAGTTTCTCAGAAAGCTTCTTTCTCTTTGTTTTCGGAGGATATTTCCTTTGGCCCTATAGTCTTCAAAGGGATCCGAAATATCTGTTCTCAGATTCCACAGAAATAAGGCCAGCAAAGAGATCCACGAAATACAGATGTAACTCTGTGAGATGAATTAACAGGACACTAAGCAGTTTCTCAGAAAGCTTCTTTCCAGATTTCATCTGAGGATATTTCCTTTTTCACCATAGCCCTCTATGGGCTTCCAAATGTCACTTTGCCAATTCCACAAGAACTGTCTTGGCGAAAGGCTTCTTGAGGGGAAAGCTGTAACTCTGTGAGATGATTTCACAGAACACAAAGAAGTTTCTCAGAAAGCTTCTTTCTCTTTGTTATCGGAGGATATTTCCTTTGGCCCTATAGTCTTCAAAGGGATCCGAAATATCAGTTCTCAGATTCCACAGAAATAAGGCTAGCAAAGAGATCCACGAAATACAGATGTAACTCTGTGAGATGAATTAACAGAACACTAAGCAGTTTCTCAGAAAGCTTCTTTCCAGATTTCATCTGAGGATATTTCCTTTTTCACCTTAGCCCTCTATGGGCTTCCAAATATCACTTTGCCAATTCCACAAGAACTGTCATAGCGAAAGACTTCTTCAGGGGAAAGCTGTAACTCTGTGAGATGATTTCACAGAACACAAAGAAGTTTCTCAGAAAGCTTCTTTCTCTTTGTTATCGGAGGATATTTCCTTTGGCCCTATAGACTTCAAAGGGATCCGAAATATCTGTTCTCAGATTCCACAGAAATAAGGCTAGCAAAGAGATCCACGAAATACAGATGTAACTCTGTGAGATGAATTAACAGGACACTAAGCAGTTTCTCAGAAAGCTTCTTTCCAGATTTCATCTGAGGATATTTCCTTTTTCACCATAGCCCACTATGGGCTTCCAAATATCACTTTGCCAATTCCACAAGAACTGTCTTAGCGAAAGGCTTCTTGAGGGGAAAGCTGTAACTCTGTGAGACGATTTCAGAGAACACAAAGAAGTTTCTCAGAAAGCTTCTTTCTCTTTGTTTTCGGAGGATATTTCCTTTGGCCCTATAGTCTTCAAAGGGATCCGAAATATCTGTTCTCAGATTCCACAGAAATAAGGCTAGCAAAGAGATCCACGAAATACAGATGTAAGTCTGTGAGATGAATTAACAGGACACTTAGCAGTTTCTAAGAAAGCTTCTTTCCAGATTTCATCTGAGGATATTTCCTTTTTCACCATAGCCCTCTATGGGCTTCCAAATATCACTTTGCCAATTCCACAAGAACTGTCTTAGCGAAAGGCTTCTTGAGGGTAAAGCTGTAACTCTGTGAGATGATTTCACAGAACACAAAGAAGTTTCTCACAAATCTTGTTTGTCTTTGTTATCGGAGGATATTTCCTTTGGCCCTATAGACTTCAAAGGGATCCGAAATACCTGTTCTCAGATTCCACAGAAATAAGGCTAGCAAAGAGATCCACGAAATACTGATGTAACTCTGTGAGATGAATTAACAGAACCCTAAGCAGTTTCTCTGAAACCTTCTTTCCAGATTTCATCTGAGGATATTTCCTTTTTCACCATAGCCCTCTATGGGCTTCCAAATATCACTTTGCCAATTCCACAAGAACTGTCTTAGCGAAAGGCTTCTTGAGGGGAAAGCTGTAACTCTGTGAGATGATTTCACAGAACACAAAGAAGTTTCTCAGAAAGCTTCTTTCTCTTTGTTATCGGAGGATATTTCCTTTGGCCCTATAGACTTCAAAGGGATCCGAAATATCTGTTCTCAGATTCCAGAGAAATAAGGCTAGCAAAGAAATCCACGAAATATAGATGTAAGTCTGTGAGATGAATTAACAGAACACTAAGCAGTTTCTCAGAAAGCTTCTTTCAAGATTTCATCTGAGGATATTTCCTTTTTCACCATAGCCCTCTATGGGCTTCCAAATATCACTTTCCCAGTTCCACAAGAACTGTCTTAGCGAAAGGCTTCTTGAGGGGAAAGGTGTAACTCTGTGAGATGATTTCACAGAACACAAAGAAGTTTCTCAGAAACCTTCTTTGTCTTTGTTATCGGAGGATATTTCCTTTGGCCCTATAGTCTTCAAAGGGATCCGAAATATCTGTTCTCAGATTCCACAGAAATAAGGCTAGCAAAGAGATCCACGAAATACAGATGTAACTCTGTGAGATGAATTAACAGAACACTAAGCAGTTTCTCAGAAAGCTTCTTTCCAGATTTCATCTGAGGATATTTCCTTTTTCACCATAGCCCTCTATGGGCTTCCAAATATCACTTTGCCAATTCCACAAGAACTGTCTTAGCGAAAGGCTTCTTGAGGGGAAAGCTGTAACTCTGTGAGATGATTTCACAGAACACAAAGAAGTTTCTCAGAAAGCTTCTTTCTCTTTGTTATCGGAGGATATTTCCTTTGGCCCTATAGTCTTCAAAGGGATCCGAAATATCTGTTCTCAGATTCCACAGAAATAAGGCTAGCAAAGAAATCCACGAAATACAGATGTAACTCTGTGAGATGAATTAACAGGACACTAAGCAGTTTCTCAGAAAGCTTCTTTCCAGATTTCATCTGAGGATATTTAATTTTTCACCATAGCCCTCTATGGGCTTCCAAATATCACTTTGCCAATTCCACAAGAACTGTCTTAGCGAAAGGCTTCTTGAGGGGAAAGCTGTAACTCTGTGAGATGATTTCACAGAACACAAAGAAGTTTCTCAGAAAGCTTCTTTCTCTTTGTTATCGGAGGATATTTCCTTTGGCCCTATAGTCTTCAAAGGGATCCGAAATATCTGTTCTCAGATTCCACAGAAATAAGGCTAGCAAAGAGATCCACGAAATACAGATGTAACTCTGTGAGATGAATTAACAGGACACTAAGCAGTTTCTCAGAAAGCTTCTTTCCAGAATTCATCTGAGGGTATTTCCTTTTACACCATAGCCCTCTATGGGCTTCCAAATATCACTTTGCCAATTCCACAAGAACTGTCTTAGCGAAAGGCTTTTTGAGGGGAAAGCTGTAACTCTGTGAGATGATTTCACAGAACACAAAGAAGTTTCTCAGAAAGCTTCTTTCTCTTTGTTATCGGAGGATATTTCCTTTGGCCCTATAGACTTCAAAGGGATCCGAAATATCTGTTCTCAGATTCCACAGAAATAAGGCTAGCAAAGAGATCCACGAAATACAGATGTAAGTCTGTGAGATGAATTAACAGAACACTAAGCAGTTTCTCAGAAAGCTTCTTTCCAGATTTCATCTGAGGATATTTCCTTTTTTACCATAGCCCTCTATGGCTTCCAAATATAACTTTGCCAATTCCACAAGAACTGTCTTAGCGAAAGGCTTCTTGAGGGGAAAGCTGTAACTCTGTGAGATGATTTCACAGAACACAAAGAAGTTTCTCAGAAAGCTTCTTTCTCTTTGTTATCGGAGAATATTTCCTTTGGCCCTATAGTCTTCAAAGGGATCCGAAATATCTGTTCTCAGATTCCACAGAAATAAGGCTAGCAAAGAGATCCACGAAATACAGATGTAACTCTGTGAGATAAATTAACAGAACACTAAGCAGTTTCTCAGAAAGCTTCTTTCCAGATTTCATCTGAGGATATTTCCTTTTTCACCATAGCCCTCTATAGCTTCCAAATATAACTTTGCCAAATCCACAAGAACTGTCTTAGAGAAAGGCTTCTTGAGGGCAAAGCTGTAACTCTGTGAGATGATTTCACAGAACACAAAGAAGTTTCTCAGAAAGCTTCTTTCTCTTTGTTATCGGAGGATATTTCCTTTGGCCCTATAGTCTTCAAAGGGATTCGAAATATCTGTTCTCAGATTCCACAGAAATAAGGCTAGCAAAGAGATCCACGAAATACAGATGTAACTCTGTGAGATGATTTAACAGGACACTAAGCAGTTTCTCAGAAAGCTTCTTTCCAGATTTCATCTGAGGATATTTCCTTTTCCACCATAGCCCTCTATGGGCTTCCAAATATCACTTTGCCAATTCCACAAGAACTGTCTTAGCGAAAGGCTTCTTGAGGGGAAAGCTGTAACTCTGTGAGATGATTTCACAGAACACAAAGAAGTTTCTCAGAAAGCTTCTTTCTCTTTGTTATCGGAGGATATTTCCTTTGGCCCTATAGTCTTCAAAGGGATCCGAAATATCTGTTCTCAGATTCCACAGAAATAAGGCTAGCAAAGAGATCCACGAAATACAGATGTAACTCTGTGAGATGAATTAACAGGACACTAAGCAGTTTCTCAGAAAGCTTCTTTCCAGATTTCATCTGAGGGTATTTCCTTTTACACCATAGCCCTCTATGGGCTTCCAAATATCACTTTGCCAATTCCACAAGAACTGTCTTAGCGAAAGGCTTTTTGAGGGGAAAGCTGTAACTCTGTGAGATGATTTCACAGAACACAAAGAAGTTTCTCAGAAAGCTTCTTTCTCTTTGTTATCGGAGGATATTTCCTTTGGCCCTATAGACTTCAAAGGGATCCGAAATATCTGTTCTCAGATTCCACAGAAATAAGGCTAGCAAAGAGATCCACGAAATACAGATGTAACTCTGTGAGATGAATTAACAGAACACTAAGCAGTTTCTCAGAAAGCTTCTTTCCAGATTTCATCTGAGGATATTTCCTTTTTCACCATAGCCCTCTATGGCTTCCAAATATAACTTTGCCAATTCCACAAGAACTGTCTTAGCGAAAGGCTTCTTGAGGGGAAAGCTGTAACTCTGTGAGATGATTTCACAGAACACAAAGAAGTTTCTCAGAAAGCTTCTTTCTCTTTGTTATCGGAGGATATTTCCTTTGGACCTGTAGTCTTCAAAGGGATCCGAAATATCTGTTCTCAGATTACACACAAATAAGGCTAGCAAAGAGATCCACGAAATACAGATGTAAGTCTGTGAGATGAATTAACAGAACACTAAGCAGTTTCTCAGAAAGCTTCTTTCCAGATTTCATCTGAGGATATTTCCTTTTTCACCATAGCCCTCTATGGGCTTCCAAATATCACTTTGCCAATTCCACAAGAACTGTCTTAGCGAAAGGCTTCTTGAGGGTAAAGCTGTAACTCTGTGAGATGATTTCACAGAACACAAAGAAGTTTCTCAGAAAGCTTCTTTGTCTTTGTTATCGGAGGATATTTCCTTTGGCCCTATAGTCTTCAAAGGGATCCGAAATATCTGTTCTCAGATTCCACAGAAATAAGGCTAGCAAAGAGATCCACGAAATACAGATGTAACTCTGTGAGATGAATTAACAGAACACTAAGCAGTTTCTCAGAAAGCTTCTTTCCAGATTTCATCTGAGGATATTTCCTTTTTCACCATAGCCCTCTATGGGCTTCCAAATATCACTTTGCCAATTCCACAAGAACTGTCTTAGCGAAAGGCTTCTTGAGGGTAAAGCTGTAACTCTGTCAGATGATTTCACAGAACACAAAGAAGTTTCTCAGAAAGCTTCTTTCTCTTTGTTATCGGAGGATATTTCCTTTGGCCCTATAGTCTTCAAAGGGATCCGAAATATCTGTTCTCAGATTCCACAGAAATAAGGCTAGCAAAGAGATCCACGAAATACAGATGTAAGTCTGTGAGATGAATTAACAGAACACTAAGCAGTTTCTCAGAAAGCTTCTTTCCAGATTTCATCTGAGGATATTTCCTTTTTCACCATAGCCCTTATAGCTTCCAAATATCACTTTGCCAATTCCACAAGAACTGTCTTAGCTAAAGGCTCCTTGAGGGGAAAGCAGTAACTCTGTGAGATGATTTCACAGAACACAAAGAAGTTTCTCAGAAAGCTTCTTTCTCTTTGTTATCGGAGGATATTTCCTTTGGCCCTATAGACTTCAAAGGGATCCGAAATATCTGTTCTCAGATTCCACAGAAATAAGGCTAGCAAAGAGATCCACGAAATACAGATGTAACTCTGTGAGATGAATTAACAGGACACTAAGCAGTCTCTAAGAAAGCTTCTTTCCAGATTTCATCTGAGGATATTTCCTTTTTCACCATAGCCCTCTATGGGCTTCCAAATATCACTTTGCCAATTCCACAAGAACTGTCTTAGCGAAAGGCTTCTTGAGGGGAAAGCTGTAACTCTGTGAGATGATTTCACAGAACACAAAGAAGTTTCTCAGAAAGCTTCTTTCTCTTTGTTATCGGAGGATATTTCCTTTGGCCCTATAGTCTTCAAAGGGATCCGAAATATCTGTTCTCAGATTCCACAGAAATAAGGCTAGCAAAGAGATCCACGAAATACAGATGTAAGTCTGTGAGATGAATTAACAGAACACTAAGCAGTTTCTCAGAAAGCTTCTTTCCAGATTTCATCTGAAGATATTTCCTTTTTCACCATAGCCCTCTATGGGCTTCCAAATATCACTTTGCCAATTCCACAAGAACTGTCTTAGCGAAAGGCTTCTTGAGGGGAAAGCTGTAACTCTGTGAGATGATTTCACAGAACACAAAGAAGTTTCTCAGAAAGCTTCTTTCTCTTTGTTATCGGAGGATATTTCCTTTGGCCCTATAGACTTCAAAGGGATCCGAAATATCTGTTCTCAGATTCCACAGAAATAAGGCTAGCAAAGAGATCCACGAAATACAGATATAACTCTGTGAGATGAATTAACAGGACACTAAGCAGTTTCTAAGAAAGCTTCTTTCCAGATTTCATCTGAGGATATTTCCTTTTTCACCATAGCCTTCTATGGCTTCCAAATATCACTTTGCCAATTCCACAAGAACTGTCTTAGCGAAAGGCTTCTTGAGGGGAAAGCTGTAACTCTGAGAGATGATTTCACAGAACACAAAGAAGGTTCTCAGAAAGCTTCTTTCTCTTTGTTATCGGAGGATATTTCCTTTGGCCCTATAGTCTTCAAAGGGATCCGAAATATCTGTTCTCAGATTCCACAGAAATAAGGCTAGCAAAGAGATCCACGAAATACAGATGTAAGTCTGTGAGATGAATTAACAGAACACTAAGCAGTTTCTCAGAAAGCTTCTTTCCAGATTTCATCTGAGGATATTTCCTTTTTCACCATAGCCCTTATAGCTTCCAAATATCACTTTGCCAATTCCACAAGAACTGTCTTAGCTAAAGGCTCCTTGAGGGGAAAGCAGTAACTCTGTGAGATGATTTCACAGAACACAAAGAAGTTTCTCAGAAAGCTTCTTTCTCTTTGTTATCGGAGGATATTTCCTTTGGCCCTATAGACTTCAAAGGGATCCGAAATATCTGTTCTCAGATTCCACAGAAATAAGGCTAGCAAAGAAATCCACGAAATACAGATGTAACTCTGTGAGATGAATTAACAGGACACTAAGCAGTCTCTAAGAAAGCTTCTTTCCAGATTTCATCTGAGGATATTTCCTTTTTCACCATAGCCCTCTATGGGCTTCCAAATATCACTTTGCCAATTCCACAAGAACTGTCTTAGCGAAAGGCTTCTTGAGGGGAAAGCTGTAACTCTGTGAGATGATTTCACAGAACACAAAGAAGTTTCTCAGAAAGCTTCTTTCTCTTTGTTATCGGAGGATATTTCCTTTGGCCCTATAGTCTTCAAAGGGATCCGAAATATCTGTTCTCAGATTCCACAGAAATAAGGCTAGCAAAGAGATCCACGAAATACAGATGTAAGTCTGTGAGATGAATTAACAGAACACTAAGCAGTTTCTCAGAAAGCTTCTTTCCAGATTTCATCTGAAGATATTTCCTTTTTCACCATAGCCCTCTATGGGCTTCCAAATATCACTTTGCCAATTCCACAAGAACTGTCTTAGCGAAAGGCTTCTTGAGGGGAAAGCTGTAACTCTGTGAGATGATTTCACAGAACACAAAGAAGTTTCTCAGAAAGCTTCTTTCTCTTTGTTATCGGAGGATATTTCCTTTGGCCCTATAGACTTCAAAGGGATCCGAAATATCTGTTCTCAGATTCCACAGAAATAAGGCTAGCAAAGAGATCCACGAAATACAGATATAACTCTGTGAGATGAATTAACAGGACACTAAGCAGTTTCTAAGAAAGCTTCTTTCCAGATTTCATCTGAGGATATTTCCTTTTTCACCATAGCCTTCTATGGCTTCCAAATATCACTTTGCCAATTCCACAAGAACTGTCTTAGCGAAAGGCTTCTTGAGGGGAAAGCTGTAACTCTGAGAGATGATTTCACAGAACACAAAGAAGGTTCTCAGAAAGCTTCTTTCTCTTTGTTATCGGAGGATATTTCCTTTGGCCCTATAGTCTTCAAAGGGATCCGAAATATCTGTTCTCAGATTCCACAGAAATAAGGTTATCAAAAAGATCCACGAAATACAGATGTAACTCTGTGAGATGAATTAACAGAACACTAAGCAGTTTCTCAGAAAGCTTCTTTCCAGATTTCATCTGAGGATATTTCCTTTTTCACCATAGCCCACTATGGGCTTCCAAATATCACTTTGCCAATTCCACAAGAACTGTCTTAGCGAAAGGCTTCTTGAGGGGAAAGCTGTAACTCTGTGAGACGATTTCAGAGAACACAAAGAAGTTTCTCAGAAAGCTTCTTTCTCTTTGTTTTCGGAGGATATTTCCTTTGGCCCTATAGTCCTCAAAGGGATCCGAAATATCTGTTCTCAGATTCCACAGAAATAAGGCTAGCAAAGAGATCCACGAAATACAGATGTAAGTCTGTGAGATGAATTAACAGGACACTTAGCAGTTTCTAAGAAAGCTTCTTTCCAGATTTCATCTGAGGATATTTCCTTTTTCACCATAGCCCTCTATGGGCTTCCAAATATCACTTTGCCAATTCCACAAGAACTGTCTTAGCGAAAGGCTTCTTGAGGGGAAAGCTGTAACTCTGTGAGATGATTTCACAGAACACAAAGAAGTTTCTCACAAATCTTGTTTGTCTTTGTTATCGGAGGATATTTCCTTTGGCCCTATAGTCTTCAAAGGGATCCGAAATACCTGTTCTCAGATTCCACAGAAATAAGGCTAGCAAAGAGATCCACGAAATACTGATGTAACTCTGTGAGATGAATTAACAGAACCCTAAGCAGTTTCTCTGAAACCTTCTTTCCAGATTTCATCTGAGGATATTTCCTTTTTCACCATAGCCCTCTATGGGCTTCCAAATATCACTTTGCCAATTCCACAAGAACTGTCTTAGCGAAAGGCTTCTTGAGGGGAAAGCTGTAACTCTGTGAGATGATTTCACAGAACACAAAGAAGTTTCTCAGAAAGCTTCTTTCTCTTTGTTATCGGAGGATATTTCCTTTGGCCCTATAGACTTCAAAGGGATCCGAAATATCTGTTCTCAGATTCCAGAGAAATAAGGCTAGCAAAGAAATCCACGAAATATAGATGTAAGTCTGTGAGATGAATTAACAGAACACTAAGCAGTTTCTCAGAAAGCTTCTTTCCAGATTTCATCTGAGGATATTTCCTTTTTCACCATAGCCCTCTATGGGCTTCCAAATATCACTTTCCCAGTTCCACAAGAACTGTCTTAGCGAAAGGCTTCTTGAGGGGAAAGGTGTAACTCTGTGAGATGATTTCACAGAACACAAAGAAGTTTCTCAGAAACCTTCTTTGTCTTTGTTATCGGAGGATATTTCCTTTGGCCCTATAGTCTTCAAAGGGATCCGAAATATCTGTTCTCAGATTCCACAGAAATAAGGCTAGCAAAGAGATCCACGAAATACAGATGTAACTCTGTGAGATGAATTAACAGAACACTAAGCAGTTTCTCAGAAAGCTTCTTTCCAGATTTCATCTGAGGATATTTCCTTTTTCACCATAGCCCTCTATGGGCTTCCAAATATCACTTTGCCAATTCCACAAGAACTGTCTTAGCGAAAGGCTTCTTGAGGGGAAAGCTGTACCTGTGTGAGATGATTTCACAGAACACAAAGAAGTTTCTCAGAAAGCTTCTTTCTCTTTGTTATCGGAGGATATTTCCTTTGGCCCTATAGTCTTCAAAGGGATCCGAAATATCTGTTCTCAGATTCCACAGAAATAAGGCTAGCAAAGAGATCCACGAAATACAGATGTAACTCTGTGAGATGAATTAACAGGACACTAAGCAGTTTCTCAGAAAGCTTCTTTCCAGATTTCATCTGAGGGTATTTCCTTTTACAACATAGCCCTCTATGGGCTTCCAAATATCACTTTGCCAATTCCACAAGAACTGTCTTAGCGAAAGGCTTTTTGAGGGGAAAGCTGTAACTCTGTGAGATGATTTCACAGAACACAAAGAAGTTTCTCAGAAAGCTTCTTTCTCTTTGTTATCGGAGGATATTTCCTTTGGCCCTATAGACTTCAAAGGGATCCGAAATATCTGTTCTCAGATTCCACAGAAATAAGGCTAGCAAAGAGATCCAAGAAATACAGATGTAAGTCTGTGAGATGAATTAACAGAACACTAAGCAGTTTCTCAGAAAGCTTCTTTCCAGATTTCATCTGAGGATATTTCCTTTTTCACCATAGCCCTCTATGGCTTCCAAATATAACTTTGCCAATTCCACAAGAACTGTCTTAGCGAAAGGCTTATTCAGGGGAAAGCTGTAACTCTGTGAGATGATTTCACAGAACACAAAGAAGTTTCTCAGAAAGCTTCTTTCTCTTTGTTATCCGAGGATATTTCCTTTGGACCTGTAGTCTTCAAAGGGATCCGAAATATCTGTTCTCAGATTACACAAAAATAAGGCTAGCAAAGAGATCCACGAAATACAGATGTAAGTCTGTGAGATGAATTAACAGAACACTAAGCAGTTTCTCAGAAAGCTTCTTTCCAGATTTCATCTGAGGATATTTCCTTTTACACCATAGCCCTCTATGGGCTTCCAAATATCACTTTGCCAATTCCACAAGAACTGTCTTAGCGAAAGGCTTCTTGAGGGTAAAGCTGTAACTCTGTGAGATGATTTCACAGAACACAAAGAAGTTTCTCAGAAAGCTTCTTTGTCTTTGTTATCGGAGGATATTTCCTTTGGCCCTATAGTCTTCAAAGGGATCCGAAATATCTGTTCTCAGATTCCACAGAAATAAGGCTAGCAAAGAGATCCACGAAATACAGATGTAACTCTGTGAGATGAATTAACAGAACACTAAGCAGTTTCTTAGAAAGCTTCTTTCCAGATTTCATCTGAGGATATTTCCTTTTTCACCATAGCCCTCTATGGGCTTCCAAATATCCCTTTGCCAATTCCACAAGAACTGTCTTAGCGAAAGGCTTCTTGAGGGGAAAGCTGTAACTCTGTGAGATGATTTCACAGAACACAAAGAAGTTTCTCAGAAAGCTTCTTTCTCTTTGTTATCGGAGGATATTTCCTTTGGCCCTATAGTCTTCAAAGGGATCCGAAATATCTGTTCTCAGATTCCACAGAAAAAAGGCTAGCAAAGAGATAAACGAAATACAGATGTAACTCTGTGAGATGAATTAACAGAACACTAAACAGTTTCTCAGAAAGCTTCTTTCCAGATTTCATCTGAGGATATTTCCTTTTTCACCATAGCCCTCTATGGGCTTCCAAATATCACTTTGCCAATCCAACAATAACTGTCTTAGCGAAAGGCTTCTTGAGGGTAAAGCTGTAACTCTGTCACATGATTTCACAGAACACAAAGAAGTTTCTCAGAAAGCTTCTTTCTCTTTGTTATCGGAGGATATTTCCTTTGGCCCTATAGTCTTCAAAGGGATCCGAAATATCTGTTCTCAGATTCCACAGAAATAAGGCTAGCAAAGAGATCCACGAAATACAGATGTAAGTCTGTGAGATGAATTAACAGAACACTAAGCAGTTTCTCAAAAAGCTTCTTTCCAGATTTCATCTGAGGATATTTCCTTTTTCACCATAGCCCTTATAGCTTCCAAATATCACTTTGCCAATTCCACAAGAACTGTCTTAGCGAAAGGCTTCTTGAGGGGAAAGCAGTAACTCTGTGAGATGATTTCACAGAACACAAAGAAGTTTCTCAGAAAGTTTCTTTCTCTTTGTTATCGGAGGATATTTCCTTTGGCACTATAGACTTCAAAGGGATCCGAAATATCTGTTCTCAGATTCCAGAGAAATAAGGCTAGCAAAGAAATCCACGAAATACAGATGTAAGTCTGTGAGATGAATTAACAGAACACTAAGCAGTTTCTCAGAAAGCTTCTTTCCAGATTTCATCTGAGGATATTTCCTTTTTCACCATAGCCCTCTATGGGCTTCCAAATATCACTTTGCCAATTCCACAAGAACTGTCTTAGCGAAAGGCTTCTTGAGGGTAAAGCTGTAACTCTGTGAGATGATTTCACAGAACACAAAGAAGTTTCTCAGAAAGCTTCTTTCTCTTTGTTATCGGAGGATATTTCCTTTGGCCCTATAGACTTCAAAGGGATCCGAAATATCTGTTCTCAGATTCCACAGAAATAAGGCTAGCAAAGAGATCCACGAAATACAGATGTAACTCTGTGAGATGAATTAACAGAACACTAAGCAGTTTCTCAGAAAGCTTCTTTCCAGATTTCATCTGAGGATATTTCCTTTTTTACCATAGCCCTCTATGGCTTCCAAATATAACTTTGCCAATTCCACAAGAACTGTCTTAGCGAAAGCCTTCTTGAGGGGAAAGCTGTAACTCTGTGAGGTGATTTCACAGAACACAAAGAAGTTTCTCCGAAAGCTTCTTTCTCTTTGTTATCGGAGAATATTTCCTTTGGCCCTATAGTCTTCAACGGGATCCGAAATATCTGTTCTCAGATTCCACAGAAATAAGGCTAGCAAAGAGATCCACGAAATATAGATGTAAGTCTGTGAGATGAATTAACAGAACACTAAGCAGTTTCTCAGAAAGCTTCTTTCCAGATTTCATCTGAGGATATTTCCTTTTTCAC
Organism: Macaca nemestrina; assembly: GCF_043159975.1. Lineage (NCBI taxonomy): Eukaryota > Metazoa > Chordata > Mammalia > Primates > Cercopithecidae > Macaca > Macaca nemestrina. The sequence continues at coordinate 55,229,230 of NC_092129.1, read as the reverse complement.
CATAGCCCTCTATGGGCTTCCAAATATCACTTTCCCAGTTCCACAAGAACTGTCTTAGCGAAAGGCTTCTTGAGGGGAAAGGTGTAACTCTGTGAGATGATTTCACAGAACACAAAGAAGTTTCTCAGAAACCTTCTTTGTCTTTGTTATCGGAGGATATTTCCTTTGGCCCTATAGTCTTCAAAGGGATCCGAAATATCTGTTCTCAGATTCCACAGAAATAAGGCTAGCAAAGAGATCCACGAAATACAGATGTAACTCTGTGAGATGAATTAACAGAACACTAAGCAGTTTCTCAGAAAGCTTCTTTCCAGATTTCATCTGAGGATATTTCCTTTTTCACCATAGCCCTCTATGGGCTTCCAAATATCACTTTGCCAATTCCACAAGAACTGTCTTAGCGAAAGGCTTCTTGAGGGGAAAGCTGTAACTCTGTGAGATGATTTCACAGAACACAAAGAAGTTTCTCAGAAAGCTTCTTTCTCTTTGTTATCGGAGGATATTTCCTTTGGCCCTATAGTCTTCAAAGGGATCCGAAATATCTGTTCTCAGATTCCACAGAAATAAGGCTAGCAAAGAAATCCACGAAATACAGATGTAACTCTGTGAGATGAATTAACAGGACACTAAGCAGTTTCTCAGAAAGCTTCTTTCCAGATTTCATCTGAGGATATTTAATTTTTCACCATAGCCCTCTATGGGCTTCCAAATATCACTTTGCCAATTCCACAAGAACTGTCTTAGCGAAAGGCTTCTTGAGGGGAAAGCTGTAACTCTGTGAGATGATTTCACAGAACACAAAGAAGTTTCTCAGAAAGCTTCTTTCTCTTTGTTATCGGAGGATATTTCCTTTGGCCCTATAGTCTTCAAAGGGATCCGAAATATCTGTTCTCAGATTCCACAGAAATAAGGCTAGCAAAGAGATCCACGAAATACAGATGTAACTCTGTGAGATGAATTAACAGGACACTAAGCAGTTTCTCAGAAAGCTTCTTTCCAGATTTCATCTGAGGGTATTTCCTTTTACACCATAGCCCTCTATGGGCTTCCAAATATCACTTTGCCAATTCCACAAGAACTGTCTTAGCGAAAGGCTTTTTGAGGGGAAAGCTGTAACTCTGTGAGATGATTTCACAGAACACAAAGAAGTTTCTCAGAAAGCTTCTTTCTCTTTGTTATCGGAGGATATTTCCTTTGGCCCTATAGACTTCAAAGGGATCCGAAATATCTGTTCTCAGATTCCACAGAAATAAGGCTAGCAAAGAGATCCACGAAATACACATGTAACTCTGTGAGATGAATTAACAGAACACTAAGCAGTTTCTCAGAAAGCTTCTTTCCAGATTTCATCTGAGGATATTTCCTTTTTTACCATAGCCCTCTATGGCTTCCAAATATAACTTTGCCAATTCCACAAGAACTGTCTTAGCGAAAGGCTTCTTGAGGGGAAAGCTGTAACTCTGTGAGATGATTTCACAGAACACAAAGAAGTTTCTCCGAAAGCTTCTTTCTCTTTGTTATCGGAGAATAATTCCTTTGGCCCTATAGTCTTCAAAGGGATCCGAAATATCTGTTCTCAGATTCCACAGAAATAAGGCTAGCAAAGAGATCCACGAAATATAGATGTAAGTCTGTGAGATGAATTAACAGAACACTAAGCAGTTTCTCAGAAAGCTTCTTTCCAGATTTCATCTGAGGGTATTTCCTTTTACACCATAGCCCTCTATGGGCTTCCAAATATCACTTTGCCAATTCCACAAGAACTGTCTTAGCGAAAGGCTTTTTGAGGGGAAAGCTGTAACTCTGTGAGATGATTTCACAGAACACAAAGAAGCTTCTCAGAAAGCTTCTTTCTCTTTGTTATCGGAGGATATTTCCTTTGGCCCTATAGACTTCAAAGGGATCCGAAATATCTGTTCTCAGATTCCACAGAAATAAGGCTAGCAAAGAGATCCACGAAATACAGATGTAACTCTGTGAGATGAATTAACAGAACACTAAGCAGTTTCTCAGAAAGCTTCTTTCCAGATTTCATCTGAGGATATTTCCTTTTTTACCATAGCCCTCTATGGCTTCTAAATATAACTTTGCCAATTCCACAAGAACTGTCTTAGCGAAAGGCTTCTTGAGGGGAAAGCTGTAACTCTGTGAGATGATTTCACAGAACACAAAGAAGTTTCTCCGAAAGCTTCTTTCTCTTTGTTATCGGAGAATATTTCCTTTGGCCCTATAGTCTTCAAAGGGATCCGAAATATCTGTTCTCAGATTTCACAGAAATAAGGCTAGCAAAGAGATCCACGAAATACAGATGTAACTCTGTGAGATTAATTAACAGAACACTAAGCAGTTTCTCAGAAAGCTTCTTTCCAGATTTCATCTGAGGATATTTCCTTTTTCACCATAGCCCTCTATGGCTTCCAAATATAACTTTGCCAAATCCACAAGAACTGTCTTAGAGAAAGGCTTCTTGAGGGCAAAGCTGTAACTCTGTGAGATGATTTCACAGAACACAAAGAAGTTTCTCAGAAAGCTTCTTTCTCTTTGTTATCGGAGGATATTTCCTTTGGCCATATAGTCTTCAAAGGGATCCGAAATATCTGTTCTCAGATTCCACAGAAATAAGGCTAGCAAAGAGATCCACGAAATACAGATGTACCTCTGTGAGATTAATTAACAGAACACTAAGCAGTTTCTCAGAAAGCTTCTTTCCAGATTTCATCTGAGGATATTTCCTTTTTCACCATAGCCCTCTATGGCTTCCAAATATCACTTTGCCAATTCCACAAGAACTGTCTTAGCGAAAGGCTTCTTGAGGGGAAAGCTGTAACTCTGTGAGATGATTTCACAGAACACAAAGAAGTTTCTCAGAAAGCTTCTTTCTCTTTGTTATCGGAGAATATTTCCTTTGGCCCTTTAGTCTTCAAAGGGATCCGAAATATCTGTTCTCAGATTCCACAGAAATAATGCTAGCAAAGAGATCCACGAAATACAGATGTAACTCTGTGAGATGAATTAACAGAACACTAAGCAGTTTCTCAGAAAGCTTCTTTCCAGATTTCATCTGAGGATATTTCCTTTTTCACCATAGCCCTCTATGGCTTCCAAATATAACTTTGCCAAATCCACAAGAACTGTCTTAGAGAAAGGCTTCTTGAGGGCAAAGCTGTAACTCTGTGAGATGATTTCACAGAACACAAAGAAGTTTCTCACAAAGCTTCTTTCTCTTTGTTATCGGAGGATATTTCCTTTGGCCCTATAGTCTTCAAAGGGATCCGAAATATCTGTTCTCAGATTCCACAGAAATAAGGCTAGCAAAGAGATCCACGAAATACAGATGTAACTCTGTGAGATGAATTAACAGGACACTAAGCAGTTTCTCAGAAAGCTTCTTTCCAGATTTCATCTGAGGATATTTCCTTTTACACCGTAGCCCTCTATGGGCTTCCAAATATCACTTTGCCAATTCCACAAGAACTGTCTTAGCGAAAGGCTTCTTGAGGGGAAAGCTGTAACTCTGTGAGATGATTTCACAGAACACAAAGAAGTTTCTCAGAAAGCTTCTTTCTCTTTGTTATCGGAGGATATTTCCTTTGGCCCTATAGTCTTCAAAGGGATCCGAAATATCTGTTCTCAGATTCCACAGAAATAAGGCTAGCAAAGAGATCCACGAAATACAGATGTAACTCTGTAAGATGAATTAACAGAACACTAAGCAGTTTCACAGAAAGCTTCTTTCCAGATTTCATCTGAGGATATTTCCTTTTTCACCATAGCCCTCTATGGGCTTCCAAATATCACTTTGCCAATTCCACAAGAACTGTCTTAGCGAAAGGCTTCTTGAGGGGAAAGCTGTAACTCTGTGAGATGATTTCACAGAACACAAAGAAGTTTCTCAGAAAGCTTCTTTCTCTTTGTTATCGGAGGATATTTCCTTTGGCCCTATATTCTTCAAAGGGATCCGAAATAACTGTTCTCAGATTCCACAGAAATAAGGCTAGCAAAGAGATCCACGAAATACAGATGTAACTCTGTGAGATGAATTAACAGGACACTAAGCAGTTTCTCAGAAAGCTTCTTTCCAGGTTTCATCTGAGGATATTTCCTTTTACACCATAGCCCTCTATGGGCTTCCAAATATCACTTTGCCAATTCCACAAGAACTGTCCTAGCGAAAGGCTTCTTGAGGGGAAAGCTGTAACTCTATGAGATGATTTCACAGAACACAAAGAAGTTTCTCAGAAAGCTTCTTTCTCTTTGTTATCGGAGGATATTTCCTTTGGCCCTATAGACTTCAAAGGGATCCGAAATATCTGTTCTCAGATTCCACAGAAATAAGGCTAGCAAAGAGATCCACGAAATACAGATGTAACTCTGTGAGATGAATTAACAGAACACTAAGCAGTTTCTCAGAAAGCTTCTTTCCAGATTTCATCTGAGGATATTTCCTTTTTCACCATAGACCTCTATGGGCTTCCAAATATCACTTTGCCAATTCCACAAGAACTGTCTTAGTGAAAGGCTACTTGAGGGGAAAGCTGTAACTCTGTGAGATGATTTCACAGAACACAAAGAAGTTTCTCAGAAAGCTTCTTTCTCTTTGTTATCGGAGGATATTTCCTTTGGCCCTATAGTCTTCAAAGGGATCCGAAATATCTGTTCTCAGATTCCACAGAAATAAGGCTAGCAAAGAGATCCACGAAATACAGTTGTAACTCTGTGAGATGAATTAACAGAACACTAAGCAGTTTCTCAGAAAGCTTCTTTCCAGATTTCATCTGAGGATATTTCCTTTTTCACCATAGCCTTCTAAGGGCTTCCAAATATCACTTTGCCAATTCCACAAGAACTGTCTTAGCGAAAGGCTTCTTGAGGGGAAAGCTGTAACTCTGTGAGATGATTTCACAGAACACAAAGAAGTTTCTCAGAAAGCTTCTTTCTCTTTGTTATCGGAGGATATTTCCTTTCGCCCTATAGACTTCAAAGGGATCCGAAATATCTGTTCTCAGATTCCACAGAAATAAGGCTAGCAAAGAGATCCACGAAATACAGATGTAACTCTGTGAGATGAATTAACAGAACACTAAGCAGTTTCTCAGAAAGCTTCTTTCCAGATTTCATCTGAGGATATTTCCTTTTTCACCATAGCCCTCTATGGCTTCCAAATATAACTTTGCCAACTCCACAAGAACTGTCTTAGCGAAAGGCTTCTTGAGGGGAAAGCTGTAACTCTGTGAGATGATTTCACAGAACACAAAGAAGTTTCTCAGAAAGCTTCTTTCTCTTTGTTATCGGAGAATATTTCCTTTGGCCCTATAGTCTTCAAAGGGATCCGAAATATCTGTTCTCAGATTCCACAGAAATAAGGCTAGCAAAGAGATCCACGAAATACAGATGTAACTCTGTGAGATGAATTAACAGAACACTAAGCAGTTTCTCAGAAAGCTTCTTTCCAGATTTCATCTGAGGATATTTCCTTTTTCACCATAGCCCTCTATGGCTTCCAAATATAACTTTGCCAAATCCACAAGAACTGTCTTAGAGAAAGGCTTCCTGAGGGCAAAGCTGTAACTCTGTGAGATGATTTCACAGAACACAAAGAAGTTTCTCAGAAAGCTTCTTTCTCTTTGTTATCGGAGGATATTTCCTTTGGCCCTATAGTCTTCAAAGGGATCCGAAATATCTGTTCTCAGATTCCACAGAAATAAGGCTAGCAAAGAGATCCACGAAATACAGATGTAACTCTGTGAGATGAATTAACAGGACACTAAGCAGTTTCTCAGAAAGCTTCTTTCCAGATTTCATCTGAGGATATTTCCTTTTACACCATAGCCCTCTATGGGCTTCCAAATATCACTTTGCCAATTCCACAAGAACTGTCTTAGCGAAAGGCTTCTTGAGGGGAAAGCTGTAACTCTGGGATATGATTTCACAGAACACAAAGAAGTTTCTCAGAAAGCTTCTTTCTCTTTGTTATCGGAGGATATTTCCTTTGGCCCTATAGACTTCAAAGGGATCCGAAATATCTGTTCTCAGATTCCACAGAAATAAGGCTAGCAAAGAGATCCACGAAATACAGATGTAACTCTGTGAGATGAATTAACAGAACACTAAGCAGTTTCTCAGAAAGCTTCTTTCCAGATTTCATCTGAGGATATTTCCTTTTTCACCATAGACCTCTTTGGGCTTCCAAATATCACTTTGCCAATTCCACAAGAACTGTCTTAGCGAAAGGCTTCTTGAGGGGAAAGCTGTAACTCTCTGAGATGATTTCACAGAACACAAAGAAGTTTCTCAGAAAGCTTCTTTCTCTTTGTTATCGGAGGATATTTCCTTTGGCCCTATAGTCTTCAAAGGGATCCGAAATATCTGTTCTCAGATTCCACAGAAATAAGGCTAGCAAAGAGATCCACGAAATACAGTTGTAACTCTGTGAGATGAATTAACAGAACACTAAGCAGTTTCTCAGAAAGCTTCTTTCCAGATTTCATCTGAGGATATTTCCTTTTTCACCATAGCCTTCTAAGGGCTTCCAAATATCACTTTGCCAATTCCACAAGAACTGTCTTAGCGAAAGGCTTCTTGAGGGGAAAGCTGTAACTCTGTGAGATGATTTCACAGAACACAAAGAAGTTTCTCAGAAAGCTTCTTTCTCTTTGTTATCGGAGGATATTTCCTTTGGCCCTATAGTCTTCAAAGGGATCCGAAATATCTGTTCTCAGATTCTACAGAAATAAGGTTAGCAAAAAGATCCACGAAATACAGATGTAAGTCTGTGAGATGAATTAACAGAACACTAAGCAGTTTCTCAGAAAGCTTCTTTCCATATTTCATCTGAGGATATTTCCTTTTTCACCATAGCCCACTATGGGCTTCCAAATATCACTTTGCCAATTCCACAAGAACTGTCTTAGCGAAAGGCTTCTTGAGGGGAAAGCTGTAACTCTGTGAGATGATTTCACAGAACACAAAGAAGTTTCTCAGAAAGCTTCTTTCTCTTTGTTATCGGAGGATATTTCCTTTGGCCCTATAGACTTCAAAGGGATCCGAAATATCTGTTCTCAGATTCCAGAGAAATAAGGCTAGCAAAGAAATCCACGAAATACAGATGTAAGTCTGTGAGATGAATTAACAGAACACTAAGCAGTTTCTCAGAAAGCTTCTTTCCAGATTTCATCTGAGGATATTTCCTTTTTCACCATAGCCCTCTATGGGCTTCCAAATATCACTTTCCCAATTCCACAAGAACTGTCTTAGCGAAAGGCTTCTTGAGGGGAAAGCTGTAACTCTGTGAGATTATTTCACAGAATACAAAGAAGTTTCTCAGAAAGCTTCTTTGTCTTTGTTATCGGAGGATATTTCCTTTGGCCCTATAGTCTTCAAAGGGATCCGAAATATCTGTTCTCAGATTCCACAGAAATAAGGCTAGCAAAGAGATCCACGAAATACAGATGTAACTCTGTGAGATGAATTAACAGAACACTAAGCAGTTTCTCAGAAAGCTTCTTTCCAGATTTCATCTGAGGATATTTCCTTTTTCACCATAGCCCTCTATGGGCTTCCAAATATCACTTTGCCAATTCCACAAGAACTGTCTTAGCGAAAGGCTTCTTGAGGGGAAAGCTGTAACTCTGTGAGATGATTTCACAGAACACAAAGAAGTTTCTCAGAAAGCTTCTTTCTCTTTGTTATCGGAGGATATTTCCTTTGGCCTATAGTCTTCAAAGGGATCCGAAATATCTGTTCTCAGATTCCACAGAAATAAGGCTAGCAAAGAGATCCACGAAATACAGATGTAACTCTGTGAGATGAATTAACAGAACACTAAGCAGTTTCTAGGAAAGCTTCTTTCCAGATTTCATCTGAGGATATTTCCTTTTTCACCATAGCCCTCTATGACTTCCAAATATCACTTTGCCAATTCCACAAGAACTGTCTTAGCGAAAGGCTTCTTGAGGGGAAAGCTGTAACTCTGTGAGATGATTTCAAAGAACCCAAAGAAGTTTCTCAGAAAGCTTCTTTGTCTTTGTTATCGGAGGATATTTCCTTTGGCCCTATAGTCTTCAAAGGGATCCGAAATATCTGTTCTCAGATTCCACAGAAATAAGGCTAGCAAAGAGATCCACGAAATACAGATGTAACTCTGTGAGATGAATTAACAGAACACTAAGCAGTTTCTCAGAAAGCTTCTTTCCAGATTTCATCTGAGGATATTTCCTTTTTCACCATAGCCCTCTATGGGCTTCCAAATATCACTTTGCCAATTCCACAAGAACTGTCTTAGCGAAAGGCTTCTTGAGGGGAAAGCTGTAACTCTGTGAGATGATTTCACAGAACACAAAGAAGTTTCTCAGAAAGCTTCTTTCTCTTTGTTATCGGAGGATATTTCCTTTGGCCCTATAGTCTTCAAAGGGATCCGAAATATCTGTTCTCAGATTCCACAGAAATAAGGCTAGCAAAGACATCCACGAAATACAGATGTAACTCTATGAGATGAATTAACAGGACACTAAGCAGTTTCTAAGAAAGCTTCTTCCCAGATTTCATCTGAGGATATTTCCTTTTTCACCATAGCCCTCTATGGGCTTGTAAATATCACTTTGCCAATTCCACAAGAACTGTCTAAGCGAAAGGCTTCATGAGGGGAACGCTGTAACTCTGTGAGATGATTTCACAGAACACAAAGAAGTTTCTCAGAAAGCTTCTTTGTCTTTGTTATCGGAGGATATTTCCTTTGGCCCTATAGTCTTCAAAGGGATCCGAAATATCTGTTCTCAGATTCCACAGAAATAAGGCTAGCAAAGAGATCCACGAAATACAGATGTAAGTCTGTGAGATGAATTAACAGAACACTAAGCAGTTTCTCAGAAAGCTTCTTTCCAGATTTCATCTGAGGATATTTCCTTTTTCACCATAGCCCTCTATGGGCTTCCAAATATCACTTTGCCAATTTCACAAGAACTGTCTTAGCGAAAGGCTTCTTGAGGGGAAAGCTGTAACTCTGTGAGATGATTTCACAGAACACAAAGAAGTTTCTCAGAAAGCTTCTTTCTCTTTGTTATCGGAGGATATTTCCTTTGGCCCTATAGACTTCAAAGGGATCCGAAATATCTGTTCTCAGATTCCAGAGAAATAAGGCTAGCAAAGAAATCCACGAAATACAGATGTAAGTCTGTGAGATGAATTAACAGAACACTAAGCAGTTTCTCAGAAAGCTTCTTTCCAGATTTCATCTGAGGATATTTCCTTTTTCACCATAGCCCTCTATGGGCTTCCAAATATCACTTTCCCAATTCCACAAGAACTGTCTTAGCGAAAGGCTTCTTGAGGGGAAAGCTGTAACTCTGTGAGATTATTTCACAGAATACAAAGAAGTTTCTCAGAAAGCTTCTTTGTCTTTGTTATCGGAGGATATTTCCTTTGGCCCTATAGTCTTCAAAGGGATCCGAAATATCTGTTCTCAGATTCCACAGAAATAAGGCTAGCAAAGAGATCCACGAAATACAGATGTAACTCTGTGAGATGAATTAACAGAACACTAAGCAGTTTCTCAGAAAGCTTCTTTCCAGATTTCATCTGAGGATATTTCCTTTTTCACCATAGCCCTCTATGGGCTTCCAAATATCACTTTGCCAATTCCACAAGAACTGTCTTAGCGAAAGGCTTCTTGAGGGGAAAGCTGTAACTCTGTGAGATGATTTCACAGAACACAAAGAAGTTTCTCAGAAAGCTTCTTTGTCTTTGTTATCGGAGGATATTTCCTTTGGCCTATAGTCTTCAAAGGGATCCGAAATATCTGTTCTCAGATTCCACAGAAATAAGGCTAGCAAAGAGATCCACGAAATACAGATGTAACTCTGTGAGATGAATTAACAGAACACTAAGCAGTTTCTAGGAAAGCTTCTTTCCAGATTTCATCTGAGGATATTTCCTTTTTCACCATAGCCCTCTATGACTTCCAAATATCACTTTGCCAATTCCACAAGAACTGTCTTAGCGAAAGTCTTCTTGAGGGGAAAGCTGTAACTCTGTGAGATGATTTCAAAGAACACAAAGAAGTTTCTCAGAAAGCTTCTTTGTCTTTGTTATCGGAGGATATTTCCTTTGGCCCTATAGTCTTCAAAGGGATCCGAAATATCTGTTCTCAGATTCCACAGAAATAAGGCTAGCAAAGAGATCCACGAAATACAGATGTAACTCTGTGAGATGAATTAACAGAACACTAAGCAGTTTCTCAGAAAGCTTCTTTCCAGATTTCATCTGAGGATATTTCCTTTTTCACCATAGCCCTCTATGGGCTTCCAAATATCACTTTGCCAATTCCACAAGAACTGTCTTAGCGAAAGGCTTCTTGAGGGGAAAGCTGTAACTCTGTGAGATGATTTCACAGAACACAAAGAAGTTTCTCAGAAAGCTTCTTTCTCTTTGTTATCGGAGGATATTTCCTTTGGCCCTATAGTCTTCAAAGGGATCCGAAATATCTGTTCTCAGATTCCACAGAAATAAGGCTAGCAAAGACATCCACGAAATACAGATGTAACTCTATGAGATGAATTAACAGGACACTAAGCAGTTTCTAAGAAAGCTTCTTCCCAGATTTCATCTGAGGATATTTCCTTTTTCACCATAGCCCTCTATGGGCTTGTAAATATCACTTTGCCAATTCCACAAGAACTGTCTAAGCGAAAGGCTTCATGAGGGGAACGCTGTAACTCTGTGAGATGATTTCACAGAACACAAAGAAGTTTCTCAGAAAGCTTCTTTCTCTTTGTTATCGGAGGATATTTCCTTTGGCCCTATAGTCTTCAAAGGGATCCGAAATATCTGTTCTCAGATTCCACAGAAATAAGGCTAGCAAAGAGATCCACGAAATACAGATGTAACTCTGTGAGATGAATTAACAGGACACTAAGCAGTTTCTCAGAAAGCTTCTTTCCAGATTTCATCTGAGGGTATTTCCTTTTACACCATAGCCCTCTATGGGCTTCCAAATATCACTTTGCCAATTCCACAAGAACTGTCTTAGCGAAAGGCTTCTTGAGGGGAAAGCTGTAAATCTGTGAGATGATTTCACAGAACACAAAGAAGTTTCTCAGAAAGCTTCTTTCTCTTTGTTATCGGAGGATATTTCCTTTGGCCCTATAGACTTCAAAGGGATCCAAAATATCTGTTCTCAGATTCCACAGAAATAAGGCTAGCAAAGAGATCCACGAAATACAGATGTAACTCTGTGAGATGAATTAACAGAACACTAAGCAGTTTCTCAGAAAGCTTCTTTCCAGATTTCATCTGAGGATATTTCCTTTTTCACCATAGCCCTCTAAGGCTTCCAAATATAACTTTGCCAATTCCACAAGAACTGTCTTAGCGAAAGGCTTCTTGAGGGGAAAGCTGTAACTCTGTGAGATGATTTCACAGAACCCAAAGAAGTTTCTCCGAAAGCTTCTTTGTCTTCGTTATCGGAGGATATTTCCTTTGGCCCTATAGTCTTCAAAGGGATCCGAAATATCTGTTCTCAGATTCCACAGAAATAAGGCTAGCAAAGAGATCCACGAAATACAGATGTAACTCTGTGAGATGAATTAACAGAACACTAAGCAGTTTCTCAGAAAGCTTCTTTCCAGATTTCATCTGAGGAAATTTCCTTTTTCACCATAGCCCTCTATGGGCTTCCAAATATCACTTTGCCAATTCCACAAGAACTGTCTTAGCGAAAGGCTTCTTGAGGGGAAAGCTGTAACTCTGTGAGATGATTTCACAGAACACAAAGAAGTTTCTCAGAAAGCTTCTTTCTCTTTGTTATCGGAGGATATTTCCATTGGCCCTATAGTCTTCAAAGGGATCCGAAATATCTGTTCTCTGATTCCACAGAAATAAGGCCAGCAAAGAGATCCACGAAATACAGATGTAACTCTGTGAGATGAATTAACAAGACACTAAGCAGTTTCTAAGAAAGCTTCTTTCCAGATTTCATCTGAGGATATTTCCTTTTTCACCATAGCCCTCTAAGGGCTTCCAAATATCACTTTACCAATTCAACAAGAACTGTGTTAGCGAAAGGCTTCTTGAGGGGAAAGCTGTAACTCTGTGAGATGATTTCACAGAACACAAAGAAGTTTCTCAGAAAGCTTCTTTCTCTTTGTTATGGGAGGATATTTCCTTTGGCCCTATAGTCTTCAAAGGGATCCGAAATATCTGTTCTCAGATTCCACAGAAATAAGGCTAGCAAAGAGATCCACGAAATACAGATGTAACTCTGTGAGATGAATTAACAGGACACTAAGCAGTTTCTCAGAAAGCTTCTTTCCAGATTTCATCTGAGGATATTTAATTTTTCACCATAGCCCTCTATGGGCTTCCAAATATCACTTTGCCATTTCCACAAGAACTGTCTTAGCGAAAGGCTTCTTGAGGGGAAAGCTGTAACTCTGTGAGATTATTTCACAGAATACAAAGAAGTTTCTCAGAAAGCTTCTTTGTCTTTGTTATCGGAGGATATTTCCTTTGGCCCTATAGTCTTCAAAGGGATCCGAAATATCTGTTCTCAGATTCCACAGAAATAAGGCTAGCAAAGAGATCCACGAAATACAGATGTAACTCTGTGAGATGAATTAACAGAACACTAAGCAGTTTCTCAGAAAGCTTCTTTCCAGATTTCATCTGAGGATATTTCCTTTTTCACCATAGCCTTCTATGGGCTTCCAAATATCACTTTGCCAATTCCACAAGAACTGTCTTAGCGAAAGGCTTCTTGAGGGGAAAGCTGTAACTCTGTGAGATGATTTCACAGAACACAAAGAAGTTTCTCAGAAAGCTTCTTTCTCTTTGTTATCGGAGGATATTTCCTTTGGCCCTATAGTCTTCAAAGGGATCCGAAATATCTGTTCTCAGATTCCACAGAAATAAGACTAGCAAAGAGATCCACGAAATACAGATGTAAGTCTGTGAGATGAATTAACAGAACACTAAGCAGTTTCTCAGAAAGCTTCTTTCCAGATTTCATCTGAGGATATTTCCTTTTTCACCATAGACCACAATGGGCTTCCAAATATCACTTTGCCAATTCCACAAGAACTGTCTTAGCGAAAGGCTTCTTGAGGGGAAAGCTGTAACTCTGTGAGATGATTTCACAGAACACAAAGAAGTTTCTCAGAAAGCTTCTTTCTCTTTGTTATCGGAGGATATTTCCTTTGGCCCTATAGTCTTCAAAGGGATCCGAAATATCTGTTCTCAGATTCCACAGAAATAAGGCTAGCAAAGAGATCCACGAAATACAGAAGTAACTCTGTGAGATGAATTAACAGGACACTAAGCAGTTTCTAAGAAAGCTTCTTTCCAGATTTCATCTGAGGATATTTCCTTTTTCACCATAGCCCTCTATGGGCTTCCAAATATCACTTTGCCAATTCCACAAGAACTGTCTTAGCGAAAGGCTTCTTGAGGGGAAAGCTGTAATTCTGTGAGATGATTTCACAGAACACAAAGAAGTTTCTCAGAAAGCTTCTTTGTCTTTGTTATCGGAGGATATTTCCTTTGGCCCTATAGTCTTCAAAGGGATCCGAAATATCTGTTCTCAGATTCCACAGAAATAAGGCTAGCAAAGAGATCCACGAAATACAGATGTAAGTCTGTGAGATGAATTAACAGAACACTAAGCAGTTTCTCAGAAAGCTTCTTTCCAGATTTCATCTGAGGATATTTCCTTTTTCACCATAGCCCTCTATGGGCTTCCAAATATCACTTTGCCAATTCCACAAGAACTGTCTTAGCGAAAGGCTTCTTGAGGGGAAAGCTGTAACTCTGTGAGATGATTTCACAGAACACAAAGAAGTTTCTCAGAAAGCTTCTTTCTCTTTGTTATCGGAGGATATTTCCTTTGGCCCTATAGACTTCAAAGGGATCCGAAATATCTGTTCTCAGATTCCAGAGAAATAAGGCTAGCAAAGAAATCCACGAAATACAGATGTAAGTCTGTGAGATGAATTAACAGAACACTAAGCAGTTTCTCAGAAAGCTTCTTTCCAGATTTCATCTGAGGATATTTCCTTTTTCACCATAGCCCTCTATGGGCTTCCAAATATCACTTTCCCAATTCCACAAGAACTGTCTTAGCGAAAGGCTTCTTGAGGGGAAAGCTGTAACTCTGTGAGATTATTTCACAGAATACAAAGAAGTTTCTCAGAAAGCTTCTTTGTCTTTGTTATCGGAGGATATTTCCTTTGGCCCTATAGTCTTCAAAGGGATCCGAAATATCTGTTCTCAGATTCCACAGAAATAAGGCTAGCAAAGAGATCCACGAAATACAGATGTAACTCTGTGAGATGAATTAACAGAACACTAAGCAGTTTCTCAGAAAGCTTCTTTCCAGATTTCATCTGAGGATATTTCCTTTTTCACCATAGCCCTCTATGGGCTTCCAAATATCACTTTGCCAATTCCACAAGAACTGTCTTAGCGAAACACTTCTTGAGGGGAAAGCTGTAACTCTGTGAGATGATTTCACAGAACACAAAGAAGTTTCTCAGAAAGCTTCTTTCTCTTTGTTATCGGAGGATATTTCCTTTGGCCCTATAGTCTTCAAAGGGATCCGAAATATCTGTTCTCAGATTCCACAGAAATAAGGCTAGCAAAGAGATCCACGAAATACAGAAGTAACTCTGTGAGATGAATTAACAGGACACTAAGCAGTTTCTAAGAAAGCTTCTTTCCAGATTTCATCTGAGGATATTTCCTTTTTCACCATAGCCCTCTATGGGCTTCCAAATATCACTTTGCCAATTCCACAAGAACTGTCTTAGCGAAAGGCTTCTTGAGGGGAAAGCTGTAACTCTGTGAGATGATTTCACAGAACACAAAGAAGTTTCTCAGAAAGCTTCTTTCTCTTTGTTATCGGAGGATATTTCCTTTGGCCCTATAGACTTCAAAGGGATCCGAAATATCTGTTCTCAGATTCCAGAGAAATAAGGCTAGCAAAGAATTCCACGAAATACAGATGTAAGTCTGTGAGATGAATTAACAGAACACTAAGCAGTTTCTCAGAAAGCTTCTTTCCAGATTTCATCTGAGGATATTTCCTTTTTCACCATAGCCCTCTATGGGCTTCCAAATATCACTTTGCCAATTCCACAAGAACTGTCTTAGCGAAAGGCTTCTTGAGGGGAAAGCTGTAACTCTGTGAGATTATTTCACAGAATACAAAGAAGTTTCTCAGAAAGCTTCTTTGTCTTTGTTATCGGAGGATATTTCCTTTGGCCCTATAGTCTTCAAAGGGATCCGAAATATCTGTTCTCAGATTCCACAGAAATAAGGCTAGCAAAGAGATCCACGAAATACAGATGTAACTCTGTGAGATGAATTAACAGAACACTAAGCAGTTTCTCAGAAAGCTTCTTTCCAGATTTCATCTGAGGATATTTCCTTTTTCACCATAGCCCTCTATGGGCTTCCAAATATCACTTTGCCAATTCCACAAGAACTGTCTTAGCGAAACACTTCTTGAGGGGAAAGCTGTAACTCTGTGAGATGATTTCACAGAACACAAAGAAGTTTCTCAGAAAGCTTCTTTCTCTTTGTTATCGGAGGATATTTCCTTTGGCCCTATAGTCTTCAAAGGGATCCGAAATATCTGTTCTCAGATTCCACAGAAATAAGGCTAGCAAAGAGATCCACGAAATACAGATGTAACTCTGTGAGATGAATTAACAGAACACTAAGCAGTTTCTAGGAAAGCTTCTTTCCAGATTTCATCTGAGGATATTTCCTTTTTCACCATAGCCCTCTATGACTTCCAAATATCACTTTGCCAATTCCACAAGAACTGTCTTAGCGAAAGGCTTCTTGAGGGGAAAGCTGTAACTCTGTGAGATGATTTCAAAGAACACAAAGAAGTTTCTCAGAAAGCTTCTTTGTCTTTGTTATCGGAGGATATTTCCTTTGGCCCTATAGTCTTCAAAGGGATCCGAAATATCTGTTCTCAGATTCCACAGAAATAAGGCTAGCAAAGAGATCCACGAAATACAGATGTAACTCTGTGAGATGAATTAACAGAACACTAAGCAGTTTCACAGAAAGCTTCTTTCCAGATTTCATCTGAGGATATTTCCTTTTTCACCATAGCCCTCTATGGGCTTCCAAATATCACTTTGCCAATTCCACAAGAACTGTCTTAGCGAAAGGCTTCTTGAGGGGAAAGCTGTAACTCTGTGAGATGATTTCACAGAACACAAAGAAGTTTCTCAGAAAGCTTCTTTCTCTTTGTTATCGGAGGATATTTCCTTTGGCCCTATAGTCTTCAAAGGGATCCGAAATATCTGTTCTCAGATTCCACAGAAATAAGGCTAGCAAAGAGATTCACGAAATACAGATGTAACTCTGTGAGATGAATTAACAGGACACTAAGCAGTTTCTAAGAAAGCTTCTTCCCAGATTTCATCTGAGGATATTTCCTTTTTCACCATAGCCCTCTATGGGCTTGTAAATATCACTTTGCCAATTCCACAAGAACTGTCTTAGCGAAAGGCTTCATGAGGGGAAAGCTGTAACTCTGTGAGATGATTTCACAGAACACAAAGAAGTTTCTCAGAAAGCTTCTTTCTCTTTGTTATCGGAGGATATTTCCTTTGGCCTTATAGTCTTCAAAGGGATCCGAAATATCTGTTCTCAGATTCCACAGAAATAAGGCTAGCAAAGAGATCCACGAAATACAGATGTAACTCTGTGAGATGAATTAACAGGACACTAAGCAGTTTCTCAGAAAGCTTCTTTCCAGATTTCATCTGAGGGTATTTCCTTTTACACCATAGCCCTCTATGGGCTTCCAAATATCACTTTCCCAATTCCACAAGAACTGTCTTAGCGAAAGGCTTCTTGAGGGGAAAGCTGTAAATCTGTGAGATAATTTCACAGAACACAAAGAAGTTTCTCAGAAAGCTTCTTTCTCTTTGTTATCGGAGGATATTTCCTTTGGCCCTATAGACTTCAAAGGGATCCAAAATATCTGTTCTCAGATTCCACAGAAATAAGGCTAGCAAAGAGATCCACGAAATACAGATGTAACTCTGTGAGATGAATTAACAGAACACTAAGCAGTTTCTCTGAAAGCTTCTTTCCAGATTTCATCTGAGGATATTTCCTTTTTCACCATAGCCCTCTAAGGCTTCCAAATATAACTTTGCCAATTCCACAAGAACTGTCTTAGCGAAAGGCTTCTTGAGGGGAAAGCTGTAACTCTGTGAGATGATTTCACAGAACCCAAAGAAGTTTCTCCGAAAGCTTCTTTGTCTTCGTTATCGGAGGATATTTCCTTTGGCCCTATAGTCTTCAAAGGGATCCGAAATATCTGTTCTCAGATTCCACAGAAATAAGGCCAGCAAAGAGATCCACGAAATACAGATGTAACTCTGTGAGATGAATTAACAGGACACTAAGCAGTTTCTAAGAAAGCTTCTTTCCAGATTTCATCTGAGGATATTTCCTTTTTCACCATAGCCCTCTAAGGGCTTCCAAATATCACTTTACCAATTCAACAAGAACTGTCTTAGCGAAAGGCTTCTTGAGGGGAAAGCTGTAATTCTGTGAGATGATTTCACAGAACACAAAGAAGTTTCTCAGAAAGCTTCTTTCTCTTTGTTATGGGAGGATATTTCCTTTGGCCCTATAGTCTTCAAAGGGATCCGAAATATCTGTTCTCAGATTCCACAGAAATAAGGCCAGCAAAGAGATCCACGAAATACAGATGTAACTCTGTGAGATGAATTAACAGGACACTAAGCAGTTTCTCAGAAAGCTTCTTTCCAGATTTCATCTGAGGATATTTAATTTTTCACCATAGCCCTCTATGGGCTTCCAAATATCACTTTGCCATTTCCACAAGAACTGTCTTAGCGAAAGGCTTCTTGAGGGGAAAGCTGTAACTCTGTGAGATTATTTCACAGAATACAAAGAAGTTTCTCAGAAAGCTTCTTTGTCTTTGTTATCGGAGGATATTTCCTTTGGCCCTATAGTCTTCAAAGGGATCCGAAATATCTGTTCTCAGATTCCACAGAAATAAGGCTAGCAAAGAGATCCACGAAATACAGATGTAACTCTGTGAGATGAATTAACAGAACACTAAGCAGTTTCTCAGAAAGCTTCTTTCCAGATTTCATCTGAGGATATTTCCTTTTTCACCATAGCCTTCTATGGGCTTCCAAATATCACTTTGCCAATTCCACAAGAACTGTCTTAGCGAAAGGCTTCTTGAGGGGAAAGCTGTAACTCTGTGAGATGATTTCACAGAACACAAAGAAGTTTCTCAGAAAGCTTCTTTCTCTTTGTTATCGGAGGATATTTCCTTTGGCCCTATAGTCTTCAAAGGGATCCGAAATATCTGTTCTCAGATTCCACAGAAATAAGGTTAGCAAAGAGATCCACGAAATACAGATGTAAGTCTGTGAGATGAATTAACAGAACACTAAGCAGTTTCTCAGAAAGCTTCTTTCCAGATTTCATCTGAGGATATTTCCTTTTTCACCATAGACCACAATGGGCTTCCAAATATCACTTTGCCAATTCCACAAGAACTGTCTTAGCGAAAGGCTTCTTGAGGGGAAAGCTGTAACTCTGTGAGATGATTTCACAGAACACAAAGAAGTTTCTCAGAAAGCTTCTTTCTCTTTGTTATCGGAGGATATTTCCTTTGGCCCTATAGTCTTCAAAGGGATCCGAAATATCTGTTCTCAGATTCCACAGAAATAAGGCTAGCAAAGAGATCCACGAAATACAGAAGTAACTCTGTGAGATGAATTAACAGGACACTAAGCAGTTTCTAAGAAAGCTTCTTTCCAGATTTCATCTGAGGATATTTCCTTTTTCACCATAGCCCTCTATGGGCTTCCAAATATCACTTTGCCAATTCCACAAGAACTGTCTTAGCGAAAGGCTTCTTGAGGGGAAAGCTGTAACTCTGTGAGATGATTTCACAGAACACAAAGAAGTTTCTCAGAAAGCTTCTTTCTCTTTGTTATCGGAGGATATTTCCTTTGGCCCTATAGTCTTCAAAGGGATCCGAAATATCTGTTCTCAGATTCCACAGAAATAAGGCTAGCAAAGAGATCCACGAAATACAGAAGTAACTCTGTGAGATGAATTAACAGGACACTAAGCAGTTTCTAAGAAAGCTTCTTTCCAGATTTCATCTGAGGATATTTCCTTTTTCACCATAGCCCTCTACGGGCTTCCAAATATCACTTTGCCAATTCCACAAGAACTGTCTTAGCGAAAGGCTTCTTGAGGGGAAAGCTGTAACTCTGTGAGATGATTTCACAGAACACAAAGAAGTTTCTCAGAAAGCTTCTTTGTCTTTGTTATCGGAGGATATTTCCTTTGGCCCTATAGTCTTCAAAGGGATCCGAAATATCTGTTCTCAGATTCCACAGAAATAAGGCTAGCAAAGAGATCCACGAAATACAGATGTAAGTCTGTGAGATGAATTAACAGAACACTAAGCAGTTTCTCAGAAAGCTTCTTTCCAGATTTCATCTGAGGATATTTCCTTTTTCACCATAGCCCTCTATGGGCTTCCAAATATCACTTTGCCAATTCCACAAGAACTGTCTTAGCGAAAGGCTTCTTGAGGGGAAAGCTGTAACTCTGTGAGATGATTTCACAGAACACAAAGAAGTTTCTCAGAAAGCTTCTTTCTCTTTTTTATCGGAGGATATTTCCTTTGGCCCTATAGACTTCAAAGGGATCCGAAATATCTGTTCTCAGATTCCAGAGAAATAAGGCTAGCAAAGAAATCCACGAAATACAGATGTAAGTCTGTGAGATGAATTAACAGAACACTAAGCAGTTTCTCAGAAAGCTTCTTTCCAGATTTCATCTGAGGATATTTCCTTTTTCACCATAGCCCTCTAAGGGCTTCCAAATATCACTTTCCCAATTCCACAAGAACTGTCTTAGCGAAAGGCTTCTTGAGGTGAAAGCTGTAACTCTGTGAGATTATTTCACAGAATACAAAGAAGTTTCTCAGAAAGCTTCTTTGTCTTTGTTATCGGAGGATATTTCCTTTGGCCCTATAGTCTTCAAAGGGATCCGAAATATCTGTTCTCAGATTCCACAGAAATAAGGCTAGCAAAGAGATCCACGAAATACAGATGTAACTCTGTGAGATGAATTAACAGAACACTAAGCAGTTTCTCAGAAAGCTTCTTTCCAGATTTCATCTGAGGATATTTCCTTTTTCACCATAGCCCTCTATGGGCTTCCAAATATCACTTTGCCAATTCCACAAGAACTGTCTTAGCGAAACACTTCTTGAGGGGAAAGCTGTAACTCTGTGAGATGATTTCACAGAACACAAAGAAGTTTCTCAGAAAGCTTCTTTCTCTTTGTTATCGGAGGATATTTCCTTTGGCCTTATAGTCTTCAAAGGGATCCGAAATATCTGTTCTCAGATTCCACAGAAATAAGGCTAGCAAAGAGATCCACGAAATACAGATGTAACTCTGTGAGATGAATTAACAGGACACTAAGCAGTTTCTCAGAAAGCTTCTTTCCAGATTTCATCTGAGGGTATTTCCTTTTACACCATAGCCCTCTATGGGCTTCCAAATATCACTTTGCCAATTCCACAAGAACTGTCTTAGCGAAAGGCTTCTTGAGGGGAAAGCTGTAAATCTGTGAGATGATTTCACAGAACACAAAGAAGTTTCTCAGAAAGCTTCTTTCTCTTTGTTATCGGAGGATATTTCCTTTGGCCCTATAGACTTCAAAGGGATCCAAAATATCTGTTCTCAGATTCCACAGAAATAAGGCTAGCAAAGAGATCCACGAAATACAGATGTAACTCTGTGAGATGAATTAACAGAACACTAAGCAGTTTCTCAGAAAGCTTCTTTCCAGATTTCATCTGAGGATATTTCCTTTTTCACCATAGCCCTCTAAGGCTTCCAAATATAACTTTGCCAATTCCACAAGAACTGTCTTAGCGAAAGGCTTCTTGAGGGGAAAGCTGTAACTCTGTGAGATGATTTCACAGAACCCAAAGAAGTTTCTCCGAAAGCTTCTTTGTCTTCGTTATCGGAGGATATTTCCTTTGGCCCTATAGTCTTCAAAGGGATCCGAAATATCTGTTCTCAGATTCCACAGAAATAAGGCTAGCAAAGAGATCCACGAAATACAGATGTAACTCTGTGAGATGAATTAACAGAACACTAAGCAGTTTCTCAGAAAGCTTCTTTCCAGATTTCATCTGAGGAAATTTCCTTTTTCACCATAGCCCTCTATGGGCTTCCAAATATCACTTTGCCAATTCCACAAGAACTGTCTTAGCGAAAGGCTTCTTGAGGGGAAAGCTGTAACTCTGTGAGATGATTTCACAGAACACAAAGAAGTTTCTCAGAAAGCTTCTTTCTCTTTGTTATCGGAGGATATTTCCTTTGGCCCTATAGTCTTCAATGGGATCCGAAATATCTGTTCTCAGATTCCACAGAAATAAGGCCAGCAAAGAGATCCACGAAATACAGATGTAACTCTGTGAGATGAATTAACAGGACACTAAGCAGTTTCTAAGAAAGCTTCTTTCCAGATTTCATCTGAGGATATTTCCTTTTTCACCATAGCCCTCTAAGGGCTTCCAAATATCACTTTACCAATTCCACAAGAACTGTCTTAGCGAAAGGCTTCTTGAGGGGAAAGCTGTAACTCTGTGAGATGATTTCACAGAACACAAAGAAGTTTCTCAGAAAGCTTCTTTCTCTTTGTTATGGGAGGATATTTCCTTTGGCCCTATAGTCTTCAAAGGGATCCGAAATATCTGTTCTCAGATTCCACAGAAATAAGGCTAGCAAAGAGATCCACGAAATACAGATGTAACTCTGTGAGATGAATTAACAGGACACTAAGCAGTTTCTCAGAAAGCTTCTTTCCAGATTTCATCTGAGGATATTTAATTTTTCACCATAGCCCTCTATGGGCTTCCAAATATCACTTTGCCATTTCCACAAGAACTGTCTTAGCGAAAGGCTTCTTGAGGGGAAAGCTGTAACTCTGTGAGATTATTTCACAGAATACAAAGAAGTTTCTCAGAAAGCTTCTTTGTCTTTGTTATCGGAGGATATTTCCTTTGGCCCTATAGTCTTCAAAGGGATCCGAAATATCTGTTCTCAGATTCCACAGAAATAAGGCTAGCAAAGAGATCCACGAAATACAGATGTAACTCTGTGAGATGAATTAACAGAACACTAAGCAGTTTCTCAGAAAGCTTCTTTCCAGATTTCATCTGAGGATATTTCCTTTTTCACCATAGCCCTCTATGGGCTTCCAAATATCACTTTGCCAATTCCACAAGAACTGTCTTAGCGAAAGGCTTCTTGAGGGGAAAGCTGTAACTCTGTGAGATTATTTCACAGAACACAAAGAAGTTTCTCAGAAAGCTTCTTTGTCTTTGTTATCGGAGGATATTTCCTTTGGCCCTATAGTCTTCAAAGGGATCCGAAATATCTGTTCTCAGATTCCACAGAAATAAGGCTAGCAAAGAGATCCACGAAATACAGATGTAAGTCTATGAGATGAATTAACAGAACACTAAGCAGTTTCTCAGAAAGCTTCTTTCCAGATTTCATCTGAGGATATTTCCTTTTTCACCATAGCCCTCTATGGGCTTCCAAATATCCCTTTGCCAATTCCACAAGAACTGTCTTAGCGAAAGGCTTCTTGAGGGGAAAGCTGTAACTCTGTGAGATGATTTCACAGAACACAAAGAAGTTTCTCAGAAAGCTTCTTTCTCTTTGTTATCGGAGGATATTTCCTTTGGCCCTATAGACTTCAAAGGGATCCGAAATATCTATTCTCAGATTCCAGAGAAATAAGGCTAGCAAAGAAATCCACGAAATACAGATGTAAGTCTGTGAGATGAATTAACAGAACACTAAGCAGTTTCTCAGAAAGCTTCTTTCCAGATTTCATCTGAGGATATTTCCTTTTTCACCATAGCCCTCTATGGGCTTCCAAATATCACTTTGCCAATTCCACAAGAACTGTCTTAGCGAAAGGCTTCCTGAGGGGAAAGCTGTAACTCTGTGAGATGATTTCACAGAACACAAAGAAGTTTCTCAGAAAGCTTCTTTGTCTTTGTTATCGGAGGATATTTCCTTTGGCCCTATAGTCTTCAAAGGGATCCGAAATATCTGTTCTCAGATTCCACAGAAATAAGGCTAGCAAAGAGATCCACGAAATACAGATGTAACTCTGTGAGATGAATTAACAGAACACTAAGCAGTTTCTCAGAAAGCTTCTTTCCAGATTTCATCTGAGGTTATTTCCTTTTTCACCATAGCCCTCTAAGGGCTTCCAAATATCACTTTGCCAATTCCACAAGAACTGTCTTAGCGAAAGGCTTCTTGAGGGGAAAGCTGTAACTCTGTGAGATGATTTCACAGAACACAAAGAAGTTTCTCAGAAAGCTTCTTTCTCTTTGTTATGGGAGGATATTTCCTTTGGCGCTATAGTCTTCAAAGGGATCCGAAATATCTGTTCTCAGATTCCACAGAAATAAGGCTAGCAAAGAGATCCACGAAATACAGATGTAACTCTGTGAGATGAATTAACAGGACACTAAGCAGTTTCTCAGAAAGCTTCTTTCCAGATTTCATCTGAGGATATTTAATTTTTCACCATAGCCCTCTATGGGCTTCCAAATATCACTTTGCCATTTCCACAAGAACTGTCTTAGCGAAAGGCTTCTTGAGGGGAAAGCTGTAACTCTGTGAGATTATTTCACAGAATACAAAGAAGTTTCTCAGAAAGCTTCTTTGTCTTTGTTATCGGAGGATATTTCCTTTGGCCCTATAGTCTTCAAAGGGATCCGAAATATCTGTTCTCAGATTCCACAGAAATAAGGCTAGCAAAGAGATCCACGAAATACAGATGTAACTCTGTGAGATGAATTAACAGAACACTAAGCAGTTTCTCAGAAAGCTTCTTTCCAGATTTCATCTGAGGATATTTCCTTTTTCACCATAGCCCTCTATGGGCTTCCAAATATCACTTTGCCAATTCCACAAGAACTGTCTTAGCGAAAGGCTTCTTGAAGGGAAAGCTGTAACTGTGTGAGATGATTTCACAGAACACAAAGAAGTTTCTCAGAAAGCTTCTTTCTCTTTGTTATCGGAGGATATTTCCTTTGGCCCTATAGTCTTCAAAGGGATCCGAAATATCTGTTCTCAGATTCCACAGAAATAAGGCTAGCAAAGAGATCCACGAAATACAGATGTAACTCTGTGAGATGAATTAACAGGACACTAAGCAGTTTCTCAGAAAGCTTCTTTCCAGATTTCATCTGAGGATATTTCCTTTTTCACCATAGCCCTCTATGGGCTTCCAAATATCACTTTGCCAATTCCACAAGAACTGTCTTAGCGAAAGGCTTCATGAGGGGAAAGTTGTAACTCTGTGAGATGATTTCACAGAACACAAAGAAGTTTCTCAGAAAGCTTCTTTCTCTTTGTTATCGGAGGATATTTCCTTTGGCCCTATAGTCTTCAAAGGGATCCGAAATATCTGTTCTCAGATTCCACAGAAATAAGGCTTGCAAAGAGATCCACGAAATACAGATGTAACTCTGTGAGATGAATTAACAGGACACTAAGCAGTTTCTCAGAAAGCTTCTTTCCAGATTTCATCTGAGGGTATTTCCTTTTACACCATAGCCCTCTATGGGCTTCCAAATATCACTTTGCCAATTCCACAAGAACTGTCTTTGCGAAAGGCTTCTTGAGGGGAAAGCTGTAAATCTGTGAGATGATTTCACAGAACACAAAGAAGTTTCTCAGAAAGCTTCTTTCTCTTTGTTATCGGAGGATATTTCCTTTGGCCCTATAGACTTCAAAGGGATCCAAAATATCTGTTCTCAGATTCCACAGAAATAAGGCTAGCAAAGAGATCCACGAAATACAGATGTAACTCTGTGAGATGAATTAACAGAACACTAAGCAGTTTCTCAGAAAGCTTCTTTCCAGATTTCATCTGAGGATATTTCCTTTTTCACCATAGCCCTCTAAGGCTTCCAAATATAACTTTGCCAATTCCACAAGAACTGTCTTAGCGAAAGGCTTCTTGAGGGGAAAGCTGTAACTCTGTGAGATGATTTCACAGAACCCAAAGAAGATTCTCCGAAAGCTTCTTTGTCTTCGTTATCGGAGGATATTTCCTTTGGCCCTATAGTCTTCAAAGGGATCCGAAATATCTGTTCTCAGATTCCACAGAAATAAGGCTAGCAAAGAGATCCACGAAATACAGATGTAGCTCTGTGAGATGAATTAACAGAACACTAAGCAGTTTCTCAGAAAGCTTCTTTCCAGATTTCATCTGAGGAAATTTCCTTTTTCACCATAGCCCTCTATGGGCTTCCAAATATCACTTTGCCAATTCCACAAGAACTGTCTTAGCGAAAGGCTTCTTGAGGGGAAAGCTGTAACTCTGTGAGATGATTTCACAGAACACAAAGAAGTTTCTCAGAAAGCTTCTTTCTCTTTGTTATCGGAGGATATTTCCTTTGGCCCTATAGTCTTCAAAGGGATCCGAAATATCTGTTCTCAGATTCCACAGAAATAAGGCCAGCAAAGAGATCCACGAAATACAGATGTAACTCTGTGAGATGAATTAACAGGACACTAAGCAGTTTCTAAGAAAGCTTCTTTCCAGATTTCATCTGAGGATATTTCCTTTTTCACCATAGCCCTCTAAGGGCTTCCAAATATCACTTTGCCAATTCCACAAGAACTGTCTTAGCGAAAGGCTTCTTGAGGGGAAAGCTGTAACTCTGTGAGATGATTTCACAGAACACAAAGAAGTTTCTCAGAAAGCTTCTTTCTCTTTGTTATGGGAGGATATTTCCTTTGGCCCTATAGTCTTCAAAGGGATCCGAAATATCTGTTCTCAGATTCCACAGAAATAAGGCTAGCAAAGAGATCCACGAAATACAGATGTAACTCTGTGAGATGAATTAACAGGACACTAAGCAGTTTCTCAGAAAGCTTCTTTCCAGATTTCATCTGAGGATATTTAATTTTTCACCATAGCCCTCTATGGGCTTCCAAATATCACTTTGCCATTTCCACAAGAACTGTCTTAGCGAAAGGCTTCTTGAGGGGAAAGCTGTAACTCTGTGAGATTATTTCACAGAATACAAAGAAGTTTCTCAGAAAGCTTCTTTGTCTTTGTTATCGGAGGATATTTCCTTTGGCCCTATAGTCTTCAAAGGGATCCGAAATATCTGTTCTCAGATTCCACAGAAATAAGGCTAGCAAAGAGATCCACGAAATACAGATGTAACTCTGTGAGATGAATTAACAGAACACTAAGCAGTTTCTCAGAAAGTTTCTTTCCAGATTTCATCTGAGGATATTTCCTTTTTCACCATAGCCCTCTATGGGCTTCCAAATATCACTTTGCCAATTCCACAAGAACTGTCTTAGCGAAAGGCTTCTTGAGGGGAAAGCTGTAACTGTGTGAGATGATTTCACAGAACACAAAGAAGTTTCTCAGAAAGCTTCTTTGTCTTTGTTATCGGAGGATATTTCCTTTGGCCCTATAGTCTTCAAAGGGATCCGAAATATCTGTTCTCAGATTCCACAGAAATAAGGCTAGCAAAGAGATCCACGAAATACAGATGTAAGTCTATGAGATGAATTAACAGAACACTAAGCAGTTTCTCAGAAAGCTTCTTTCCAGATTTCATCTGAGGATATTTCCTTTTTCACCATAGCCCTCTATGGGCTTCCAAATATCCCTTTGCCAATTCCACAAGAACTGTCTTAGCGAAAGGCTTCTTGAGGGGAAAGCTGTAACTCTGTGAGATGATTTCACAGAACACAAAGAAGTTTCTCAGAAAGCTTCTTTCTCTTTGTTATCGGAGGATATTTCCTTTGGCCCTATAGACTTCAAAGGGATCCGAAATATCTGTTCTCAGATTCCAGAGAAATAAGGCTAGCAAAGAAATCCACGAAATACAGATGTAAGTCTGTGAGATGAATTAACAGAACACTAAGCAGTTTCTCAGAAAGCTTCTTTCCAGATTTCATCTGAGGATATTTCCTTTTTCACCATAGCCCTCTATGGGCTTCCAAATATCACTTTGCCAATTCCACAAGAACTGTCTTAGCGAAAGGCTTCCTGAGGGGAAAGCTGTAACTCTGTGAGATTATTTCACAGAACACAAAGAAGTTTCTCAGAAAGCTTCTTTGTCTTTGTTATCGGAGGATATTTCCTTTGGCCCTATAGTCTTCAAAGGGATCCGAAATATCTGTTCTCAGATTCCACAGAAATAAGGCTAGCAAAGAGATCCACGAAATACAGATGTAACTCTGTGAGATGAATTCACAGAACACTAAGCAGTTTCACAGAAAGCTTCTTTCCAGATTTCATCTGAGGATATTTCCTTTTTCACCATAGCCCTCATTGACTTCCAAATATCACTTTGCCAATTCCACAAGAACTGTCTTAGCGAAAGGCTTCTTGAGGGGAAAGCTGTAACTCTGTGAGATGATTTCAAAGAACACAAAGAAGTTTCTCAGAAAGCTTCTTTGTCTTTGTTATCGGAGGATATTTCCTTTGGCCCTATAGTCTTCAAAGGGATCCGAAATATCTGTTCTCAGATTCCAGAGAAATAAGGCTAGCAAAGAGATCCACGAAATACAGATGTAAGTCTGTGAGATGAATTAACAGAACACTAAGCAGTTTCTCAGAAAGCTTCTTTCCAGATTTCATCTGAGGATATTTCCTTTATCACCATAGCCCTCTATGGGCTTCCAAATATCACTTTGCCAATTCCACAAGAACTGTCTTAGCGAAAGGCTTCTTGAGGGGAAAGCTGTAACTCTGTGAGATGATTTCACAGAACACAAAGAAGTTTCTCAGAAAGCTTCTTTCTCTTTGTTATCGGAGGATATTTCCTTTGGCCCTATAGTCTTCAAAGGGATCCGAAATATCTGTTCTCAGATTCCACAGAAATAAGGCTAGCAAAGAGATCCACGAAATACAGATGTAACTCTGTGAGATGAATTAACAGGACACTAAGCAGTTTCTAAGAAAGCTTCTTTCCAGATTTCATCTGAGGATATTTCCTTTTTCACCATAGCCCTCTATGGGCTTCCAAATATCACTTTGCCAATTCCACAAGAACTGTCTTAGCGAAAGGCTTCATGAGGGGAAAGCTGTAACTCTGTGAGATGATTTCACAGAACACAAAGAAGTTTCTCAGAAAGCTTCTTTCTCTTTGTTATCGGAGGATATTTCCTTTGGCCCTATAGTCTTCAAAGGGATCCGAAATATCTGTTCTCAGATTCCACAGAAATAAGGCTTGCAAAGAGATCCACGAAATACAGATGTAACTCTGTGAGATGAATTAACAGGACACTAAGCAGTTTCTCAGAAAGCTTCTTTCCAGATTTCATCTGAGGGTATTTCCTTTTACACCATAGCCCTCTATGGGCTTCCAAATATCACTTTGCCAATTCCACAAGAACTGTCTTAGCGAAAGGCTTCTTGAGGGGAAAGCTGTAACTCTGTGAGATGATTTCACAGAACACAAAGAAGTTTCTCAGAAAGCTTCTTTCTCTTTGTTATCGGAGGATATTTCCTTTGGCCCTATAGACTTCAAAGGGATCCGAAATATCTGTTCTCAGATTCCAGAGAAATAAGGCTAGCAAAGAAATCCACGAAATACAGATGTAAGTCTGTGAGATGAATTAACAGAACACTAAGCAGTTTCTCAGAAAGCTTCTTTCCAGATTTCATCTGAGGATATTTCCTTTTTCACCATAGCCCTCTATGGGCTTCCAAATATCACTTTGCCAATTCCACAAGAACTGTCTTAGCGAAAGGCTTCCTGAGGGGAAAGCTGTAACTCTGTGAGATTATTTCACAGAACACAAAGAAGTTTCTCAGAAAGCTTCTTTGTCTTTGTTATCGGAGGATATTTCCTTTGGCCCTATAGTCTTCAAAGGGATCCGAAATATCTGTTCTCAGATTCCACAGAAATAAGGCTAGCAAAGAGATCCACGAAATACAGATGTAACTCTGTGAGATGAATTAACAGAACACTAAGCAGTTTCTCAGAAAGCTTCTTTCCAGATTTCATCTGAGGATATTTCCTTTTTCACCATAGCCCTCTAAGGGCTTCCAAATATCACTTTGCCAATTCCACAAGAACTGTCTTAGCGAAAGGCTTCTTGAGGGGAAAGTTGTAACTCTGTGAGATGATTTCACAGAACACAAAGAAGTTTCTCAGAAAGCTTCTTTGTCTTTGTTATCGGAGGATATTTCCTTTGGCCCTATAGTCTTCAAAGGGATCCGAAATATCTGTTCTCAGATTCCACAGAAATAAGGCTAGCAAAGAGATCCACGAAATACAGATGTAACTCTGTGAGATGAATTAACAGAACACTAAGCAGTTTCTCAGAAAGCTTCTTTCCAGATTTCATCTGAGGATATTTCCTTTTTCACCATAGCCCTCTAAGGGCTTCCAAATATCACTTTGCCAATTCCACAAGAACTGTCTTAGTGAAAGGCTTCTTGAGGGGAAAGCTGTAACTCTGTGAGATGATTTCACAGAACACAAAGAAGTTTCTCAGAAAGCTTCTTTCTCTTTGTTATGGGAGGATATTTCCTTTGGCCCTATAGTCTTCAAAGGGATCCGAAATATCTGTTCTCAGATTCCACAGAAATAAGGCTAGCAAAGAGATCCACGAAATACAGATGTAACTCTGTGAGATGAATTAACAGGACACTAAGCAGTTTCTCAGAAAGCTTCTTTCCAGATTTCATCTGAGGATATTTAATTTTTCACCATAGCCCTCTATGGGCTTCCAAATATCACTTTGCCATTTCCACAAGAACTGTCTTAGCGAAAGGCTTCTTGAGGGGAAAGCTGTAACTCTGTGAGATTATTTCACAGAATACAAAGAAGTTTCTCAGAAAGCTTCTTTGTCTTTGTTATCGGAGGATATTTCCTTTGGCCCTATAGTCTTCAAAGGGATCCGAAATATCTGTTCTCAGATTCCACAGAAATAAGGCTAGCAAAGAGATCCACGAAATACAGATGTAACTCTGTGAGATGAATTAACAGTACACTAAGCAGTTTCTCAGAAAGCTTCTTTCCAGATTTCATCTGAGGATATTTCCTTTTTCACCATAGCCCTCTATGGGCTTCCAAATATCACTTTGCCAATTCCACAAGAACTGTCTTAGCGAAAGGCTTCTTGAGGGGAAAGCTGTAACTGTGTGAGATGATTTCACAGAACACAAAGAAGTTTCTCAGAAAGCTTCTTTGTCTTTGTTATCGGAGGATATTTCCTTTGGCCCTATAGTCTTCAAAGGGATCCGAAATATCTGTTCTCAGATTCCACAGAAATAAGGCTAGCAAAGAGATCCACGAAATACAGATGTAAGTCTATGAGATGAATTAACAGAACACTAAGCAGT
Source organism: Macaca nemestrina (assembly GCF_043159975.1). Lineage (NCBI taxonomy): Eukaryota > Metazoa > Chordata > Mammalia > Primates > Cercopithecidae > Macaca > Macaca nemestrina. Next base: position 55,198,771 of record NC_092129.1, on the reverse strand, counting down.
TTCTCAGAAAGCTTCTTTCCAGATTTCATCTGAGGATATTTCCTTTTTCACCATAGCCCTCTATGGGCTTCCAAATATCCCTTTGCCAATTCCACAAGAACTGTCTTAGCGAAAGGCTTCTTGAGGGGAAAGCTGTAACTCTGTGAGATGATTTCACAGAACACAAAGAAGTTTCTCAGAAAGCTTCTTTCTCTTTGTTATCGGAGGATATTTCCTTTGGCCCTATAGACTTCAAAGGGATCCGAAATATCTATTCTCAGATTCCAGAGAAATAAGGCTAGCAAAGAAATCCACGAAATACAAATGTAAGTCTGTGAGATGAATTAACAGAACACTAAGCAGTTTCTCAGAAAGCTTCTTTCCAGATTTCATCTGAGGATATTTCCTTTTTCACCATAGCCCTCTATGGGCTTCCAAATATCACTTTGCCAATTCCACAAGAACTGTCTTAGCGAAAGGCTTCCTGAGGGGAAAGCTGTAACTCTGTGAGATTATTTCACACAACACAAAGAAGTTTCTCAGAAAGCTTCTTTGTCTTTGTTATCGGAGGATATTTCCTTTGGCCCTATAGTCTTCAAAGGGATCCGAAATATCTGTTCTCAGATTCCACAGAAATAAGGCTAGCAAAGAGATCCACGAAATACAGATGTAACTCTGTGAGATGAATTAACAGAACACTAAGCAGTTTCTCAGAAAGCTTCTTTCCAGATTTCATCTGAGGATATTTCCGTTTTCACCATAGCCCTCTATGGGCTTTCAAATATCACTTTGCCAATTCCAAAAGAACTGTCTTAGCGAAAGGCTTCTTGAGGGGAAAGCTGTAACTCTGTGAGATGATTTCACAGAACACAAAGAAGTTTCTCAGAAAGCTTCTTTCTCTTTGTTATCGGAGGATATTTCCTTTGGCCCTATAGTCTTCAAAGGGATCCGAAATATCTGTTCTCAGATTCCACAGAAATAAGACTAGCAAAGAGATCCACGAAATACAGATGTAACTCTGTGAGATGAATTAACAGAACACTAAGCAGTTTCTCAGAAAGCTTCTTTCCAGATTTCATCTGAGAATATTTCCTTTTTCACCATAGCCCTCTATGGGCTTCCAAATATCACTTTGCCAATTCCACAAGAACTGTCTTAGCGAAAGGCTTCTTGAGGGGAAAGCTGTAACTCTGTGAGATGATTTCACAGAACACAAAGAAGTTTCTCAGAAAGCTTCTTTCTCTTTGTTATCGGAGGATATTTCCTTTGGCCCTATAGTCTTCAAAGGGATCCGAAATATCTGTTCTCAGATTCCACAGAAATAAGGCTAGCAAAGAGATCCACGAAATACAGATGTAACTCTGTGAGATGAATTAACAGGACACTAAGCAGTTTCTCAGAAAGCTTCTTTCCAGATTTCATCTGAGGATATTTAATTTTTCACCATAGCCCTCTATGGGCTTCCAAATATCACTTTGCCAATTCCAGAAGAACTGTCTTAGCGAAAGGCTTCTTGAGGGGAAAGCTGTAACTCTGTGAGATGATTTCACAGAACACAAAGAAGTTTCTCAGAAAGTTTCTTTCTCTTTGTTATCGGAGGATATTTCCTTTGGCCCTATAGTCTTCAAAGGGATCCAAAATATCTGTTCTCAGATTCCACAGAAATAAGGCTAGCAAAGAGATCCACGAAATACAGATGTAACTCTGTGAGATGAATTCACAGAACACTAAGCAGTTTCACAGAAAGCTTCTTTCCAGATTTCATCTGAGGATATTTCCTTTTTCACCATAGCCCTCATTGACTTCCAAATATCACTTTGCCAATTCCACAAGAACTGTCTTAGCGAAAGGCTTCTTGAGGGGAAAGCTGTAACTCTGTGAGATGATTTCAAAGAACACAAAGAAGTTTCTCAGAAAGCTTCTTTGTCTTTGTTATCGGAGGATATTTCCTTTGGCCCTATAGTCTTCAAAGGGATCCGAAATATCTGTTCTCAGATTCCACAGAAATAAGGCTAGCAAAGAGATCCACGAAATACAGATGTAACTCTGTGAGATGAATTAACAGAACACTAAGCAGTTTCTCAGAAAGTTTCTTTCCAGATTTCATCTGAGGATATTTCCTTTATCACCATAGCCCTCTATGGGCTTCCAAATATCACTTTGCCAATTCCACAAGAACTGTCTTAGCGAAAGGCTTCTTGAGGGGAAAGCTGTAACTCTGTGAGATGATTTCACAGAACACAAAGAAGTTTCTCAGAAAGCTTCTTTCTCTTTGTTATCGGAGGATATTTCCTTTGGCCCTATAGTCTTCAAAGGGATCCGAAATATCTGTTCTCAGATTCCACAGAAATAAGGCTAGCAAAGAGATCCACGAAATACAGATGTAACTCTGTGAGATGAATTAACAGGACACTAAGCAGTTTCTAAGAAAGCTTCTTTCCAGATTTCATCTGAGGATATTTCCTTTTTCACCATAGCCCTCTATGGGCTTCCAAATATCACTTTGCCAATTACACAAGAACTGTCTTAGCGAAAGGCTTCATGAGGGGAAAGCTGTAACTCTGTGAGATGATTTCACAGAACACAAAGAAGTTTCTCAGAAAGCTTCTTTCTCTTTGTTATCGGAGGATATTTCCTTTGGCCCTATAGTCTTCAAAGGGATCCGAAATATCTGTTCTCAGATTCCACAGAAATAAGGCTTGCAAAGAGATCCACGAAATACAGATGTTACTCTGTGAGATGAATTAACAGGACACTAAGCAGTTTCTCAGAAAGCTTCTTTCCAGATTTCATCTGAGGGTATTTCCTTTTACACCATAGCCCTCTATGGGCTTCCAAATATCACTTTGCCAATTCCACAAGAACTGTCTTAGCGAAAGGCTTCTTGAGGGGAAAGCTGTAACTCTGTGAGATGATTTCACAGAACACAAAGAAGTTTCTCAGAAAGCTTCTTTCTCTTTGTTATCGGAGGATATTTCCTTTGGCCCTATAGACTTCAAAGGGATCCAAAATATCTGTTCTCAGATTCCACAGAAATAAGGCTAGCAAAGAGATCCACGAAATACAGATGTAACTCTGTGAGATGAATTAACAGAACACTAAGCAGTTTCTCAGAAAGCTTCTTTCCAGATTTCATCTGAGGATATTTCCTTTTTCACCATAGCCCTCTAAGGCTTCCAAATATAACTTTGCCAATTCCACAAGAACTGTCTTAGCGAAAGGCTTCTTGAGGGGAAAGCTGTAAATCTGTGAGATGATTTCACAGAACCCAAAGAAGTTTCTCCGAAAGCTTCTTTGTCTTCGTTATCGGAGGATATTTCCTTTGGCCCTATAGTCTTCAAAGGGATCCGAAATATCTGTTCTCAGTTTCCACAGAAATAAGGCTGGCAAAGAGATCCACGAAATACAGATGTAACTCTGTGAGATGAATTAACAGAACAATAAGCAGTTTCTCAGAAAGCTTCTTTCCAGATTTCATCTGAGGATATTTCCTTTTTCACCATAGCCCTCTATGGGCTTCCAAATATCACTTTGCCAATTCCACAAGAACTGTCTTAGCGAAAGGCTTCCTGAGGGGAAAGCTGTAACTCTGTGAGATGATTTCACAGAACACAAAGAAGTTTCTCAGAAAGCTTCTTTTTCTTTGTTATCGGAGGATATTTCCTTTGGCCCTATAGTCTTCAAAGGGATCCGAAATATCTGTTCTCAGATTCCACAGAAATAAGGCCAGCAAAGAGATCCACGAAATACAGATGTAACACTGTGAGATGAATTAACAGGACACTAAGCAGTTTCTAAGAAAGCTTCTTTCCAGATTTCATCTGAGGATATTTCCTTTTTCACCATAGCCCTCTAAGGGCTTCCAAATATCACTTTGCCAATTCCACAAGAACTGTCTTAGCGAAAGGCTTCTTGAGGGGAAAGCTGTAACTCTGTGAGATGAATTAACAGAACACTAAGCAGTTTCTCAGAAAGCTTCTTTCCAGATTTCATCTGAGGATATTTCCTTTTTCACCATAGCCCTCTATGGCTTCCAAATATAACTTTGCCAATTCCACAAGAACTGTCTTAGCGAAAGGCTTCTTGAGGGGAAAGCTGTAACTCTGTGAGGTGATTTCACAGAACACAAAGAAGTTTCTCCGAAAGCTTCTTTCTCTTTGTTATCGGAGAATATTTCCTTTGGCCCTATAGTCTTCAAAGGGATCCGAAATATCTGTTCTCAGATTCCACAGAAATAAGGCTAGCAAAGAGATCCACGAAATATAGATGTAAGTCTTTGAGATGAATTAACAGAACACTAAGCAGTTTCTCAGAAAGCTTCTTTCCAGATTTCATCTGAGGATATTTCCTTTTTCACCATAGCCCTCTATGGGCTTCCAAATATCACTTTCCCAGTTCCACAAGAACTGTCTTAGCGAAAGGCTTCTTGAGGGGAAAGGTGTAACTCTGTGAGATGATTTCACAGAACACAAAGAAGTTTCTCAGAAACCTTCTTTGTCTTTGTTATCGGAGGATATTTCCTTTGGCCCTATAGTCTTCAAAGGGATCCGAAATATCTGTTCTCAGATTCCACAGAAATAAGGCTAGCAAAGAGATCCACGAAATACAGATGTAACTCTGTGAGATGAATTAACAGAACACTAAGCAGTTTCTCAGAAAGCTTCTTTCCAGATTTCATCTGAGGATATTTCCTTTTTCACCATAGCCCTCTATGGGCTTCCAAATATCACTTTGCCAATTCCACAAGAACTGTCTTAGCGAAAGGCTTCTTGAGGGGAAAGCTGTAACTCTGTGAGATGATTTCACAGAACACAAAGAAGTTTCTCAGAAAGCTTCTTTCTCTTTGTTATCGGAGGATATTTCCTTTGGCCCTATAGTCTTCAAAGGGATCCGAAATATCTGTTCTCAGATTCCACAGAAATAAGGCTAGCAAAGAAATCCACGAAATACAGATGTAACTCTGTGAGATGAATTAACAGGACACTAAGCAGTTTCTCAGAAAGCTTCTTTCCAGATTTCATCTGAGGATATTTAATTTTTCACCATAGCCCTCTATGGGCTTCCAAATATCACTTTGCCAATTCCACAAGAACTGTCTTAGCGAAAGGCTTCTTGAGGGGAAAGCTGTAACTCTGTGAGATGATTTCACAGAACACAAAGAAGTTTCTCAGAAAGCTTCTTTCTCTTTGTTATCGGAGGATATTTCCTTTGGCCCTATAGTCTTCAAAGGGATCCGAAATATCTGTTCTCAGATTCCACAGAAATAAGGCTAGCAAAGAGATCCACGAAATACAGATGTAACTCTGTGAGATGAATTAACAGGACACTAAGCAGTTTCTCAGAAAGCTTCTTTCCAGATTTCATCTGAGGGTATTTCCTTTTACACCATAGCCCTCTATGGGCTTCCAAATATCACTTTGCCAATTCCACAAGAACTGTCTTAGCGAAAGGCTTTTTGAGGGGAAAGCTGTAACTCTGTGAGATGATTTCACAGAACACAAAGAAGTTTCTCAGAAAGCTTCTTTCTCTTTGTTATCGGAGGATATTTCCTTTGGCCCTATAGACTTCAAAGGGATCCGAAATATCTGTTCTCAGATTCCACAGAAATAAGGCTAGCAAAGAGATCCACGAAATACAGATGTAACTCTGTGAGATGAATTAACAGAACACTAAGCAGTTTCTCAGAAAGCTTCTTTCCAGATTTCATCTGAGGATATTTCCTTTTTTACCATAGCCCTCTATGGCTTCCAAATATAACTTTGCCAATTCCACAAGAACTGTCTTAGCGAAAGGCTTCTTGAGGGGAAAGCTGTAACTCTGTGAGATGATTTCACAGAACACAAAGAAGTTTCTCCGAAAGCTTCTTTCTCTTTGTTATCGGAGAATATTTCCTTTGGCCCTATAGTCTTCAAAGGGATCCGAAATATCTGTTCTCAGATTCCACAGAAATAAGGCTAGCAAAGAGATCCACGAAATATAGATGTAAGTCTGTGAGATGAATTAACAGAACACTAAGCAGTTTCTCAGAAAGCTTCTTTCCAGATTTCATCTGAGGATATTTCCTTTTTCACCATAGCCCTCTAGGGCTTCCAAATATCACTTTCCCAGTTCCACAAGAACTGTCTTAGCGAAAGGCTTCTTGAGGGGAAAGGTGTAACTCTGTGAGATGATTTCACAGAACACAAAGAAGTTTCTCAGAAACCTTCTTTGTCTTTGTTATCGGAGGATATTTCCTTTGGCCCTATAGTCTTCAAAGGGATCCGAAATATCTGTTCTCAGATTCCACAGAAATAAGGCTAGCAAAGAGATCCACGAAATACAGATGTAACTCTGTGAGATGAATTAACAGAACACTAAGCAGTTTCTCAGAAAGCTTCTTTCCAGATTTCATCTGAGGATATTTCCTTTTTCACCATAGCCCTCTATGGGCTTCCAAATATCACTTTGCCAATTCCACAAGAACTGTCTTAGCGAAAGGCTCCTTGAGGGGAAAGCTGTAACTCTGTGAGATGATTTCACAGAACACAAAGAAGTTTCTCAGAAAGCTTCTTTCTCTTTGTTATCGGAGGATATTTCCTTTGGCCCTATAGTCTTCAAAGGGATCCGAAATATCTGTTCTCAGATTCCACAGAAATAAGGCTAGCAAAGAAATCCACGAAATACAGATGTAACTCTGTGAGATGAATTAACAGGACACTAAGCAGTTTCTCAGAAAGCTTCTTTCCAGATTTCATCTGAGGATATTTAATTTTTCACCATAGCCCTCTATGGGCTTCCAAATATCACTTTGCCAATTCCACAAGAACTGTCTTAGCGAAAGGCTTCTTGAGGGGAAAGCTGTAACTCTGTGAGATGATTTCACAGAACACAAAGAAGTTTCTCAGAAAGCTTCTTTCTCTTTGTTATCGGAGGATATTTCCTTTGGCCCTATAGTCTTCAAAGGGATCCGAAATATCTGTTCTCAGATTCCACAGAAATAAGGCTAGCAAAGAGATCCACGAAATACAGATGTAACTCTGTGAGATGAATTAACAGGACACTAAGCAGTTTCTCAGAAAGCTTCTTTCCAGATTTCATCTGAGGGTATTTCCTTTTACACCATAGCCCTCTATGGGCTTCCAAATATCACTTTGCCAATTCCACAAGAACTGTCTTAGCGAAAGGCTTTTTGAGGGGAAAGCTGTAACTCTGTGAGATGATTTCACAGAACACAAAGAAGTTTCTCAGAAAGCTTCTTTCTCTTTGTTATCGGAGGATATTTCCTTTGGCCCTATAGACTTCAAAGGGATCCGAAATATCTGTTCTCAGATTCCACAGAAATAAGGCTAGCAAAGAGATCCACGAAATACAGATGTAACTCTGTGAGATGAATTAACAGAACACTAAGCAGTTTCTCAGAAAGCTTCTTTCCAGATTTCATCTGAGGATATTTCCTTTTTTACCATAGCCCTCTATGGCTTCCAAATATAACTTTGCCAATTCCACAAGAACTGTCTTAGCGAAAGGCTTCTTGAGGGGAAAGCTGTAACTCTGTGAGATGATTTCACAGAACACAAAGAAGTTTCTCCGAAAGCTTCTTTCTCTTTGTTATCGGAGAATATTTCCTTTGGCCCTATAGTCTTCAAAGGGATCCGAAATATCTGTTCTCAGATTCCACAGAAATAAGGCTAGCAAAGAGATCCACGAAATACAGATGTAACTCTGTGAGATGAATTAACAGGACACTAAGCAGTTTCTCAGAAAGCTTCTTTCCAGGTTTCATCTGAGGATATTTCCTTTTACACCATAGCCCTCTATGGGCTTCCAAATATCACTTTGCCAATTCCACAAGAACTGTCTTAGCAAAAGGCTTCTTGAGGGGAAACCTGTAACTCTATGAGATGATTTCACAGAACACAAAGAAGTTTCTCAGAAAGCTTCTTTCTCTTTGTTATCGGAGGATATTTCCTTTGGCCCTATAGACTTCAAAGGGATCCGAAATATCTGTTCTCAGATTCCACAGAAATAAGGCTAGCAAAGAGATCCACGAAATACAGATGTAACTCTGTGAGATGAATTAACAGAACACTAAGCAGTTTCTCAGAAAGCTTCTTTCCAGATTTCATCTGAGGATATTTCCTTTTTCACCATAGACCTCTATGGGCTTCCAAATATCACTTTGCCAATTCCACAAGAACTGTCTTAGCGAAAGGCTTCTTGAGGGGAAAGCTGTAACTCTGTGAGATGATTTCACAGAACACAAAGAAGTTTCTCAGAAAGCTTCTTTCTCTTTGTTATCGGAGGATATTTCCTTTGGCCCTATAGTCTTCAAAGGGATCCGAAATATCTGTTCTCAGATTCGACAGAAATAAGGCTAGCAAAGAGATCCACGAAATACAGTTGTAACTCTGTGAGATGAATTAACAGAACACTAAGCAGTTTCTCAGAAAGCTTCTTTCCAGATTTCATCTGAGGATATTTCCTTTTTCACCATAGCCTTCTAAGGGCTTCCAAATATCACTTTGCCAATTCCACAAGAACTGTCTTAGCGAAAGGCTTCTTGAGGGGAAAGCTGTAACTCTGTGAGATGATTTCACAGAACACAAGGAAGTTTCTCAGAAAGCTTCTTTCTCTTTGTTATCGGAGGATATTTCCTTTGGCCCTATAGACTTCAAAGGGATCCGAAATATCTGTTCTCAGATTCCACAGAAATAAGGCTAGCAAAGAGATCCACGAAATACAGATGTAACTCTGTGAGATGAATTAACAGAACACTAAGCAGTGTCTCAGAAAGCTTCTTTCCAGATTTCATCTGAGGATATTTCCTTTTTCACCATAGCCCTCTATGGCTTCCAAATATAACTTTGCCAATTCCACAAGAACTGTCTTAGCGAAAGGCTTCTTGAGGGGAAAGCTGTAACTCTGTGAGATGATTTCACAGAACACAAAGAAGTTTCTCAGAAAGCTTCTTTCTCTTTGTTATCGGAGAATATTTCCTTTGGCCCTATAGTCTTCAAAGGGATCCGAAATATCTGTTCTCAGATTCCACAGAAATAAGGCTAGCAAAGAGATCCACGAAATACAGATGTAACTCTGTGAGATGAATTAACAGAACACTAAGCAGTTTCTCAGAAAGCTTCTTTCCAGATTTCATCTGAGGATATTTCCTTTTTCACCATAGCCCTCTATGGCTTCCAAATATAACTTTGCCAAATCCACAAGAACTGTCTTAGAGAAAGGCTTCTTGAGGGCAAAGCTGTAACTCTGGGATATGATTTCACAGAACACAAAGAAGTTTCTCACAAAGCTTCTTTCTCTTTGTTATCGGAGGATATTTCCTTTGGCCCTATAGTCTTCAAAGGGATCCGAAATATCTGTTCTCAGATTCCACAGAAATAAGGCTAGCAAAGAGATCCACGAAATACAGATGTAACTCTGTGAGATGAATTAACAGGACACTAAGCAGTTTCTCAGAAAGCTTCTTTCCAGATTTCATCTGAGGATATTTCCTTTTACACCATAGCCCTCTATGGGCTTCCAAATATCACTTTGCCAATTCCACAAGAACTGTCTTAGCGAAAGGCTTCTTGAGGGGAAAGCTGTAACTCTGGGATATGATTTCACAGAACACAAAGAAGTTTCTCAGAAAGCTTCTTTCTCTTTGTTATCGGAGGATATTTCCTTTGGCCCTATAGTCTTCAAAGGGATCCGAAATATCTGTTCTCAGATTCCACAGAAATAAGGCTAGCAAAGAGATCCACGAAATACAGATGTAACTCTGTGAGATGAATTAACAGAACACTAAGCAGTTTCACAGAAAGCTTCTTTCCAGATTTCATCTGAGGATATTTCCTTTTTCACCATAGCCCTCTATGGGCTTCCAAATATCACTTTGCCAATTCCACAAGAACTGTCTTAGCGAAAGGCTTCTTGAGGGGAAAGCTGCAACTCTGTGAGATGATTTCACAGAACACAAAGAAGTTTCTCAGAAAGCTTCTTTCTCTTTGTTATCGGAGGATATTTCCTTTGGCCCTATATTCTTCAAAGGGATCCGAAATATCTGTTCTCAGATTCCACAGAAATAAGGCTAGCAAAGAGATCCACGAAATACAGATGTAACTCTGTGAGATGAATTAACAGGACACTAAGCAGTTTCTCAGAAAGCTTCTTTCCAGGTTTCATCTGAGGATATTTCCTTTTACACCATAGCCCTCTATGGGCTTCCAAATATCACTTTGCCAATTCCACAAGAACTGTCTTAGCGAAAGGCTTCTTGAGGGGAAAGCTGTAACTCTGTGAGATGATTTCACAGAACACAAGGAAGTTTCTCAGAAAGCTTCTTTCTCTTTGTTATCGGAGGATATTTCCTTTGGCCCTATAGACTTCAAAGGGATCCGAAATATCTGTTCTCAGATTCCACAGAAATAAGGCTAGCAAAGAGATCCACGAAATACAGATGTAACTCTGTGAGATGAATTAACAGAACACTAAGCAGTTTCTCAGAAAGCTTCTTTCCAGATTTCATCTGAGGATATTTCCTTTTTCACCATAGCCCTCTATGGCTTCCAAATATAACTTTGCCAATTCCACAAGAACTGTCTTAGCGAAAGGCTTCTTGAGGGGAAAGCTGTAACTCTGTGAGATGATTTCACAGAACACAAAGAAGTTTCTCAGAAAGCTTCTTTCTCTTTGTTATCGGAGAATATTTCCTTTGGCCCTATAGTCTTCAAAGGGATCCGAAATATCTGTTCTCAGATTCCACAGAAATAAGGCTAGCAAAGAGATCCACGAAATACAGATGTAACTCTGTGAGATGAATTAACAGAACACTAAGCAGTTTCTCAGAAAGCTTCTTTCCAGATTTCATCTGAGGATATTTCCTTTTTCACCATAGCCCTCTATGGCTTCCAAATATAACTTTGCCAAATCCACAAGAACTGTCTTAGAGAAAGGCTTCTTGAGGGGAAAGCTGTAACTCTGTGAGATGATTTCACAGAACACAAAGAAGTTTCTCAGAAAGCTTCTTTCTCTTTGTTATCGGAGGATATTTCCTTTGGCCCTATAGTCTTCAAAGGGATCCGAAATATCTGTTCTCAGATTCCACAGAAATAAGGCTAGCAAAGAGATCCACGAAATACAGATGTAACTCTGTGAGATGAATTAACAGGACACTAAGCAGTTTCTCAGAAAGCTTCTTTCCAGATTTCATCTGAGGATATTTCCTTTTACACCATAGCCCTCTATGGGCTTCCAAATATCACTTTGCCAATTCCACAAGAACTGTCTTAGCGAAAGGCTTCTTGAGGGGAAAGCTGTAACTCTGGGATATGATTTCACAGAACACAAAGAAGTTTCTCAGAAAGCTTCTTTCTCTTTGTTATCGGAGGATATTTCCTTTGGCCCTATAGTCTTCAAAGGGATCCGAAATATCTGTTCTCAGATTCCACAGAAATAAGGCTAGCAAAGAGATCCACGAAATACAGATGTAACTCTGTGAGATGAATTAACAGAACACTAAGCAGTTTCACAGAAAGCTTCTTTCCAGATTTCATCTGAGGATATTTCCTTTTTCACCATAGCCCTCTATGGGCTTCCAAATATCACTTTGCCAATTCCACAAGAACTGTCTTAGCGAAAGGCTTCTTGAGGGGAAAGCTGTAACTCTGTGAGATGATTTCACAGAACACAAAGAAGTTTCTCAGAAAGCTTCTTTCTCTTTGTTATCGGAGGATATTTCCTTTGGCCCTATATTCTTCAAAGGGATCCGAAATATCTGTTCTCAGATTCCACAGAAATAAGGCTAGCAAAGAGATCCACGAAATACAGATGTAACTCTGTGAGATGAATTAACAGGACACTAAGCAGTTTCTCAGAAAGCTTCTTTCCAGGTTTCATCTGAGGATATTTCCTTTTACACCATAGCCCTCTATGGGCTTCCAAATATCACTTTGCCAATTCCACAAGAACTGTCTTAGCGAAAGGCTTCTTGAGGGGAAAGCTGTAACTCAATGAGATGATTTCACAGAACACAAAGAAGTTTCTCAGAAAGCTTCTTTCTCTTTGTTATCGGAGGATATTTCCTTTGGCCCTATAGACTTCAAAGGGATCCGAAATATCTGTTCTCAGATTCCACAGAAATAAGGCTAGCAAAGAGATCCACGAAATACAGATGTAACTCTGTGAGATGAATTAACAGAACACTAAGCAGTTTCTCAGAAAGCTTCTTTCCAGATTTCATCTGAGGATATTTCCTTTTACACCATAGCCCTCTATGGGCTTCCAAATATCACTTTGCCAATTCCACAAGAACTGTCTTAGCGAAAGGCTTCTTGAGGGGAAAGCTGTAACTCTGGGATATGATTTCACAGAACACAAAGAAGTTTCTCAGAAAGCTTCTTTCTCTTTGTTATCGGAGGATATTTCCTTTGGCCCTATATTCTTCAAAGGGATCCGAAATATCTGTTCTCAGATTCCAAAGAAATAAGGCTAGCAAAGAGATCCACGAAATACAGATGTAAGTCTGTGAGATGAATTAACAGGACACTAAGCAGTTTCTCAGAAAGCTTCTTTCCAGGTTTCATCGGAGGATATTTCCTTTTACACCATAGCCCTCTATGGGCTTCCAAATATCACTTTGCCAATTCCACAAGAACTGTCTTAGCGAAAGGCTTCTTGAGGGGAAAGCTGTAACTCTATGAGATGATTTCACAGAACACAAAGAAGTTTCTCAGAAAGCTTCTTTCTCTTTGTTATCGGAGGATATTTCCTTTGGCCCTATAGACTTCAAAGGGATCCGAAATATCTGTTCTCAGATTCCACAGAAATAAGGCTAGCAAAGAGATCCACGAAATACAGATGTAACTCTGTGAGATGAATTAACAGAACACTAAGCAGTTTCTCAGAAAGCTTCTTTCCAGATTTCATCTGAGGATATTTCCTTTTTCACCATAGACCTCTATGGGCTTCCAAATATCACTTTGCCAATTCCACAAGAACTGTCTTAGCGAAAGGCTTCTTGAGGGGAAAGCTGTAACTCTGTGAGATGATTTCACAGAACACAAAGAAGTTTCTCAGAAAGCTTCTTTCTCTTTGTTATCGGAGGATATTTCCTTTGGCCCTATAGTCTTCAAAGGGATTCGAAATATCTGTTCTCAGATTCCACAGAAATAAGGCTAGCAAAGAGATCCACGAAATACAGTTGTAACTCTGTGAGATGAATTAACAGAACACTAAGCAGTTTCTCAGAAAGCTTCTTTCCAGATTTCATCTGAGGATATTTCCTTTTTCACCATAGCCTTCTAAGGGCTTCCAAATATCACTTTGCCAATTCCACAAGAACTGTCTTAGCGAAAGGCTTCTTGAGGGGAAAGCTGTAACTCTGTGAGATGATTTCACAGAACACAAAGAAGTTTCTCAGAAAGCTTCTTTCTCTTTGTTATCGGAGAATATTTCCTTTGGCCCTATAGTCTTCAAAGGGATCCGAAATATCTGTTCTCAGATTCCACAGAAATAAGGCTAGCAAAGAGATCCACGAAATACAGATGTAACTCTGTGAGATGAATTAACAGAACACTAAGCAGTTTCTCAGAAAGCTTCTTTCCAGATTTCATCTGAGGATATTTCCTTTTTCACCATAGCCCTCTATGGCTTCCAAATATAACTTTGCCAAATCCACAAGAACTGTCTTAGAGAAAGGCTTCTTGAGGGCAAAGCTGTAACTCTGTGAGATGATTTCACAGAACACAAAGAAGTTTCTCACAAAGCTTCTTTCTCTTTGTTATCGGAGGATATTTCCTTTGGCCCTATAGTCTTCAAAGGGATCCGAAATATCTGTTCTCAGATTCCACAGAAATAAGGCTAGCAAAGAGATCCACGAAATACAGATGTAACTCTGTGAGATGAATTAACAGGACACTAAGCAGTTTCTCAGAAAGCTTCTTTACAGATTTCATCTGAGGATATTTCCTTTTACACCATAGCCCTCTATGGGCTTCCAAATATCACTTTGCCAATTCCACAAGAACTGTCTTAGCGAAAGGCTTCTTGAGGGGAAAGCTGTAACTCTGGGATATGATTTCACAGAACACAAAGAAGTTTCTCAGAAAGCTTCTTTCTCTTTGTTATCGGAGGATATTTCCTTTGGCCCTATAGTCTTCAAAGGGATCCGAAATATCTGTTCTCAGATTCCACAGAAATAAGGCTAGCAAAGAAATCCACGAAATACAGATGTAACTCTGTAAGATGAATTAACAGAACACTAAGCAGTTTCACAGAAAGCTTCTTTCCAGATTTCATCTGAGAATATTTCCTTTTTCACCATAGCCCTCTATGGGCTTCCAAATATCACTTTGCCAATTCCACAAGAACTGTCTTAGCGAAAGGCTTCTTGAGGGCAAAGCTGTAACTCTGTGAGATGATTTCACAGAACACAAAGAAGTTTCTCAGAAAGCTTCTTTCTCTTTGTTATCGGAGGATATTTTCTTTGGCCCTATATTCTTCAAAGGGATCCGAAATAACTGTTCTCAGATTCCACAGAAATAAGGCTAGCAAAGAGATCCACGAAATACAGATGTAACTCTGTGAGATGAATTAACAGGACACTAAGCAGTTTCTCAGAAAGCTTCTTTCCAGGTTTCATCTGAGGATATTTCCTTTTACACCATAGCCCTCTATGGGCTTCCAAATATCACTTTGCCAATTGCACAAGAACTGTCTTAGCGAAAGGCTTTTTGAGGGGAAAGCTGTAACTCTATGAGATGATTTCACAGAACACAAAGAAGTTTCTCAGAAAGCTTCTTTCTCTTTGTTATCGGAGGATATTTCCTTTGGCCCTATAGACTTCAAAGGGATCCGAAATATCTGTTCTCAGATTCCACAGAAATAAGGCTAGCAAAGAGATCCACGAAATACAGATGTAACTCTGTAAGATGAATTAACAGAACACTAAGCAGTTTCACAGAAAGCTTCTTTCCAGATTTCATCTGAGAATATTTCCTTTTTCACCATAGCCCTCTATGGGCTTCCAAATATCACTTTGCCAATTCCACAAGAACTGTCTTAGCGAAAGGCTTCTTGAGGGGAAAGCTGTAACTCTGTGAGATGATTTCACAGAACACAAAGAAGTTTCTCAGAAAGCTTCTTTCTCTTTGTTATCGGAGGATATTTCCTTTGGCCCTATATTCTTCAAAGGGATCCGAAATAACTGTTCTCAGATTCCACAGAAATAAGGCTAGCAAAGAGATCCACGAAATACAGATGTAACTCTGTGAGATGAATTAACAGGACACTAAGCAGTTTCTCAGAAAGCTTCTTTCCAGGTTTCATCTGAGGATATTTCCTTTTACACCATAGCCCTCTATGGGCTTCCAAATATCACTTTGCCAATTGCACAAGAACTGTCTTAGCGAAAGGCTTCTTGAGGGGAAAGCTGTAACTCTATGAGATGATTTCACAGAACGCAAAGAAGTTTCTCAGAAAGCTTCTTTCTCCTTGTTATCGGAGGATATTTCCTTTGGCCCTATAGACTTCAAAGGGATCCGAAATATCTGTTCTCAGATTCCACAGAAATAAGGCTAGCAAAGAGATCCACGAAATACAGATGTAACTCTGTGAGATGAATTAACAGAACACTAAGCAGTTTCTCGGAAAGCTTCTTTCCAGATTTCATCTGAGGATATTTCCTTTTTCACCATAGACCTCTATGGGCTTCCAAATATCACTTTGCCAATTCCACAAGAACTGTCTTAGCGAAAGGCTACTTGAGGGGAAAGCTGTAACTCTGTGAGATGATTTCACAGAACACAAAGAAGTTTCTCAGAAAGCTTCTTTCTCTTTGTTATCGGAGGATATTTCCTTTGGCCCTATAGTCTTCAAAGGGATCCGAAATATCTGTTCTCAGATTCCACAGAAATAAGGCTAGCAAAGAGATCCACGAAATACAGTTGTAACTCTGTGACATGAATTAACAGAACACTAAGCAGTTTCTCAGAAAGCTTCTTTCCAGATTTCATCTGAGGATATTTCCTTTTTCACCATAGCCTTCTAAGGGCTTCCAAATATCACTTTGCCAATTCCACAAGAACTGTCTTAGCGAAAGGCTTCTTGAGGGGAAAGCTGTAACTCTGTGAGATGATTTCACAGAACACAAAGAAGTTTCTCAGAAAGCTTCTTTCTCTTTGTTATCGGAGGATATTTCCTTTGGCCCTATAGACTTCAAAGGGATCCGAAATATCTGTTCTCAGATTCCACAGAAATAAGGCTAGCAAAGAGATCCACGAAATACAGATGTAACTCTGTGAGATGAATTAACAGAACACTAAGCAGTTTCTCAGAAAGCTTCTTTCCAGATTTCATCTGAGGATATTTCCTTTTTCACCATAGCCCTCTATGGCTTCCAAATATAACTTTGCCAACTCCACAAGAACTGTCTTAGCGAAAGGCTTCTTGAGGGGAAAGCTGTAACTCTGTGAGATGATTTCACAGAACACAAAGAAGTTTCTCAGAAAGCTTCTTTCTCTTTGTTATCGGAGAATATTTCCTTTGGCCCTATAGTCTTCAAAGGGATCCGAAATATCTGTTCTCAGATTCCACAGAAATAAGGCTAGCAAAGAGATCCACGAAATACAGATGTAACTCTGTGAGATGAATTAACAGAACACTAAGCAGTTTCTCAGAAAGCTTCTTTCCAGATTTCATCTGAGGATATTTCCTTTTTCACCATAGCCCTCTATGGCTTCCAAATATAACTTTGCCAAATCCACAAGAACTGTCTTAGAGAAAGGCTTCTTGAGGGCAAAGCTGTAACTCTGTGAGATGATTTCACAGAACACAAAGAAGTTTCTCACAAAGCTTCTTTCTCTTTGTTATCGGAGGATATTTCCTTTGGCCCTATAGTCTTCAAAGGGATCCGTAATATCTGTTCTCAGATTCCACAGAAATAAGGCTAGCAAAGAGATCCACGAAATACAGATGTAACTCTGTGAGATGAATTAACAGGACACTAAGCAGTTTCTCAGAAAGCTTCTTTCCAGATTTCATCTGAGGATATTTCCTTTTACACCATAGCCCTCTATGGGCTTCCAAATATCACTTTGCCAATTCCACAAGAACTGTCTTAGCGAAAGGCTTCTTGAGGGGAAAGCTGTAACTCTGGGATATGATTTCACAGAACACAAAGAAGTTTCTCAGAAAGCTTCTTTCTCTTTGTTATCGGAGGATATTTCCTTTGGCCCTATAGTCTTCAAAGGGATCCGAAATATCTGTTCTCAGATTCCACAGAAATAAGGCTAGCAAAGAGATCCACGAAATACAGATGTAACTCTGTGAGATGAATTAACAGTACACTAAGCAGTTTCACAGAAAGCTTCTTTCCAGATTTCATCTGAGGATATTTCCTTTTTCACCATAGCCCTCTATGGGCTTCCAAATATCACTTTGCCAATTCCACAAGAACTGTCTTAGCGAAAGGCTTCTTGAGGGGAAAGCTGTAACTCTGTGAGATGATTTCACAGAACACAAAGAAGTTTCTCAGAAAGCTTCTTTCTCTTTGTTATCGGAGGATATTTCCTTTGGCCCTATATTCTTCAAAGGGATCCGAAATATCTGTTCTCAGATTCCACAGAAATAAGGCTAGCAAAGAGATTCACGAAATACAGATGTAACTCTGTGAGATGAATTAACAGGACACTAAGCAGTTTCTCAGAAAGCTTCTTTCCAGGTTTCATCTGAGGATATTTCCTTTTACACCATAGCCCTCTATGGGCTTCCAAATATCACTTTGCCAATTCCACAAGAACTGTCTTAGCGAAAGGCTTCTTGAGGGGAAAGCTGTAACTCAATGAGATGATTTCACAGAACACAAAGAAGTTTCTCAGAAAGCTTCTTTCTCTTTGTTATCGGAGGATATTTCCTTTGGCCCTATAGACTTCAAAGGGATCCGAAATATCTGTTCTCAGATTCCACAGAAATAAGGCTAGCAAAGAGATCCACGAAATACAGATGTAACTCTGTGAGATGAATTAACAGAACACTAAGCAGTTTCTCAGAAAGCTTCTTTCCAGATTTCATCTGAGGATATTTCCTTTTTCACCATAGACCTCTTTGGGCTTCCAAATATCACTTTGCCAATTCCACAAGAACTGTCTTAGCGAAAGGCTTCTTGAGGGGAAAGCTGTAACTCTCTGAGATGATTTCACAGAACACAAAGAAGTTTCTCAGAAAGCTTCTTTCTCTTTGTTATCGGAGGATATTTCCTTTGGCCCTATAGTCTTCAAAGGGATCCGAAATATCTGTTCTCAGATTCCACAGAAATAAGGCTAGCAAAGAGATCCACGAAATACAGTTGTAACTCTGTGAGATGAATTAACAGAACACTAAGCAGTTTCTCAGAAAGCTTCTTTCCAGATTTCATCTGAGGATATTTCCTTTTTCACCATAGCCTTCTAAGGGCTTCCAAATATCACTTTGCCAATTCCACAAGAACTGTCTTAGCGAAAGGCTTCTTGAGGGGAAAGCTGTAACTCTGTGAGATGATTTCACAGAACACAAAGAAGTTTCTCAGAAAGCTTCTTTCTCTTTGTTATCGGAGGATATTTCCTTTGGCCCTATAGTCTTCAAAGGGATCCGAAATATCTGTTCTCAGATTCTACAGAAATAAGGTTAGCAAAAAGATCCACGAAATACAGATGTAAGTCTGTGAGATGAATTAACAGAACACTAAGCAGTTTCTCAGAAAGCTTCTTTCCATATTTCATCTGAGGATATTTCCTTTTTCACCATAGCCCACTATGGGCTTCCAAATATCACTTTGCCAATTCCACAAGAACTGTCTTAGCGAAAGGCTTCTTGAGGGGAAAGCTGTAACTCTGTGAGATGATTTCACAGAACACAAAGAAGTTTCTCAGAAAGCTTCTTTCTCTTTGTTATCGGAGGATATTTCCTTTGGCCCTATAGTCTTCAAAGGGATCCGAAATATCTGTTCTCAGATTCCACAGAAATAAGGCTAGCAAAGAGATCCACGAAATACAGATGTAACTCTCTGAGATGAATTAACAGTACACTAAGCAGTTTCACAGAAAGCTTCTTTCCAGATTTCATCTGAGGATATTTCCTTTTTCACCATAGCCCTCTATGGGCTTCCAAATATCACTTTCCCAATTCCACAAGAACTGTCTTAGCGAAAGGCTTCTTGAGGGGAAAGCTGTAACTCTGTGAGATGATTTCACAGAACACAAAGAAGTTTCTCAGAAAGCTTCTTTCTCTTTGTTATCGGAGGATATTTCCTTTGGCCCTATAGTCTTCAAAGGGATCCGAAATATCTGTTCTCAGATTCCACAGAAATAAGGCTAGCAAAGAGATCCACGAAATACAGATGTAACTCTGTGAGATGAATTAACAGAACACTAAGCAGTTTCTCAGAAAGCTTCTTTCCAGATTTCATCTGAGGATATTTCCTTTTTCACCATAGCCTTCTATGGGCTTCCAAATATCACTTTGCCAATTACACAAGAACTGTCTTAGCGAAAGGCTTCTTGAGGGGAAAGCTGTAACTCTGTGAGATGATTTCACAGAACACAAAGAAGTTTCTCAGAAAGCTTCTTTCTCTTTGTTATCGGAGGATATTTCCTTTGGCCCTATAGTCTTCAAAGGGATCCGAAATATCTGTTCTCAGATTCCACAGAAATAAGGTTAGCAAAGAGATCCACGAAATACAGATGTAAGTCTGTGAGATGAATTAACAGAACACTAAGCAGTTTCTCAGAAAGCTTCTTTCCAGATTTCATCTGAGGATATTTCCTTTTTCACCATAGCCTTCTATCGGCTTCCAAATATCACTTTGCCAATTACACAAGAACTGTCTTAGCGAAAGGCTTCTTGAGGGGAAAGCTGTAACTCTGTGAGATGATTTCACAGAACACAAAGAAGTTTCTCAGAAAGCTTCTTTCTCTTTGTTATCGGAGGATATTTCCTTTGGCCCTATAGTCTTCAAAGGGATCCGAAATATCTGTTCTCAGATTCCACAGAAATAAGGTTAGCAAAGAGATCCACGAAATACAGATGTAAGTCTGTGAGATGAATTAACAGAACACTAAGCAGTTTCTCAGAAAGCTTCTTTCCAGATTTCATCTGAGGATATTTCCTTTTTCACCATAGCCCACTATGGGCTTCCAAATATCACTTTGCCAATTCCACAAGAACTGTCTTATCGAAAGGCTTTTTGAGGGGAAAGCTGTAACTCTGTGAGATGATTTCACAGAACACAAAGAAGTTTCTCAGAAAGCTTCTTTCTCTTTGTTATCGGAGGATATTTCCTTTGGCCCTATAGTCTTCAAAGGGATCCGAAATATCTGTTCTCAGATTCCACAGAAATAAGGCTAGCAAAGAGATCCACGAAATACAGATGTAACTCTCTGAGATGAATTAACAGAACACTAAGCAGTTTCACAGAAAGCTTCTTTCCAGATTTCATCTGTGGATATTTCCTTTTTCACCCTAGCCCTCTATGGGCTTCCAAATATCACTTTCCCAGTTCCACAAGAACTGTCTTAGCGAAAGGCTTCTTGAGGGGAAAGCTGTAACTCTGTGAGATGATTTCACAGAACACAAAGAAGTTTCTCAGAAAGCTTCTTTCTCTTTGTTATCGGAGGATATTTCCTTTGGCCCTATAGTCTTCAAAGGGATCCGAAATATCTGTTCTCAGATTCCACAGAAATAAGGCTAGCAAAGAGATCCACGAAATACAGATGTAACTCTGTGAGATGAATTAACAGAACACTAAGCAGTTTCTCAGAAAGCTTCTTTCCAGATTTCATCTGAGGATATTTCCTTTTTCACCATAGCCTTCTATGGGCTTCCAAATATCACTTTGCCAATTCCACAAGAACTGTCTTAGCGAAAGGCTTCTTGAGGGGAAAGCTGTAACTCTGTGAGATGATTTCACAGAACACAAAGAAGTTTCTCAGAAAGCTTCTTTCTCTTTGTTATCGGAGGATATTTCCTTTGGCCCTATAGTCTTCAAAGGGATCCGAAATATCTGTTCTCAGATTCCACAGAAATAAGGTTAGCAAAGAGATCCACGAAATACAGATGTAAGTCTGTGAGATGAATTAACAGAACACTAAGCAGTTTCTCAGAAAGCTTCTTTCCAGATTTCATCTGAGGATATTTCCTTTTTCACCATAGACCACAATGGGCTTCCAAATATCACTTTGCCAATTCCACAAGAACTGTCTTAGCGAAAGGCTTCTTGAGGGGAAAGCTGTAACTCTGTGAGATGATTTCACAGAACACAAAGAAGTTTCTCAGAAAGCTTCTTTCTCTTTGTTATCGGAGGATATTTCCTTTGGCCCTATAGTCTTCAAAGGGATCCGAAATATCTGTTCTCAGATTCCACAGAAATAAGGCTAGCAAAGAGATCCACGAAATACAGAAGTAACTCTGTGAGATGAATTAACAGGACACTAAGCAGTTTCTAAGAAAGCTTCTTTCCAGATTTCATCTGAGGATATTTCCTTTTTCACCATAGCCCTGTATGGGCTTCCAAATATCACTTTGCCAATTCCACAAGAACTGTCTTAGCGAAAGGCTTCTTGAGGGGAAAGCTGTAACTCTGTGAGATGATTTCACAGAACACAAAGAAGTTTCTCAGAAAGCTTCTTTGTCTTTGTTATCGGAGGATATTTCCTTTGGCCCTATAGTCTTCAAAGGGATCCGAAATATCTGTTCTCAGATTCCACAGAAATAAGGCTAGCAAAGAGATCCATGAAATACAGATGTAAGTCTGTGAGATGAATTAACAGAACACTAAGCAGTTTCTCAGAAAGCTTCTTTCCAGATTTCATCTGAGGATATTTCCTTTTTCACCATAGCCCTCTATGGGCTTCCAAATATCACTTTGCCAATTCCACAAGAACTGTCTTAGCGAAAGGCTTCTTGAGGGGAAAGCTGTAACTCTGTGAGATGATTTCACAGAACACAAAGAAGTTTCTCAGAAAGCTTCTTTCTCTTTGTTATCGGAGGATATTTCCTTTGGCCCTATAGACTTCAAAGGGATCCGAAATATCTGTTCTCAGATTCCAGAGAAATAAGGCTAGCAAAGAAATCCACGAAATACAGATGTAAGTCTGTGAGATGAATTAACAGAACACTAAGCAGTTTCTCAGAAAGCTTCTTTCCAGATTTCATCTGAGGATATTTCCTTTTTCACCATAGCCCTCTATGGGCTTCCAAATATCACTTTCCCAATTCCACAAGAACTGTCTTAGCGAAAGGCTTCTTGAGGGGAAAGCTGTAACTCTGTGAGATTATTTCACAGAATACAAAGAAGTTTCTCATAAAGCTTCTTTGTCTTTGTTATCGGAGGATATTTCCTTTGGCCCTATAGTCTTCAAAGGGATCCGAAATATCTGTTCTCAGATTCCACAGAAATAAGGCTAGCAAAGAGATCCACGAAATACAGATGTAACTCTGTGAGATGAATTAACAGAACACTAAGCAGTTTCTCAGAAAGCTTCTTTCCAGATTTCATCTGAGGATATTTCCTTTTTCACCATAGCCCTCTATGGGCTTCCAAATATCACTTTGCCAATTCCACAAGAACTGTCTTAGCGAAAGGCTTCTTGAGGGGAAAGCTGTAACTCTGTGAGATGATTTCACAGAACACAAAGAAGTTTCTCAGAAAGCTTCTTTCTCTTTGTTATCGGAGGATATTTCCTTTGGCCTATAGTCTTCAAAGGGATCCGAAATATCTGTTCTCAGATTCCACAGAAATAAGGCTAGCAAAGAGATCCACGAAATACAGATGTAACTCTGTGAGATGAATTAACAGAACACTAAGCAGTTTCTAGGAAAGCTTCTTTCCAGATTTCATCTGAGGATATTTCCTTTTTCACCATAGCCCTCTATGACTTCCAAATATCACTTTGCCAATTCCACAAGAACTGTCTTAGCGAAAGGCTTCTTGAGGGGAAAGCTGTAACTCTGTGAGATGATTTCAAAGAACACAAAGAAGTTTCTCAGAAAGCTTCCTTGTCTTTGTTATCGGAGGATATTTCCTTTGGACCTATAGTCTTCAAAGGGATCCGAAATATCTGTTCTCAGATTCCACAGAAATAAGGCTAGCAAAGAGATCCACGAAATACAGATGTAACTCTGTGAGATGAATTAACAGAACACTAAGCAGTTTCTCAGAAAGCTTCTTTCCAGATTTCATCTGAGGATATTTCCTTTTTCACCATAGCCCTCTATGGGCTTCCAAATATCACTTTGCCAATTCCACAAGAACTGTCTTAGCGAAAGGCTTCTTGAGGGGAAAGCTGTAACTCTGTGAGATGATTTCACAGAACACAAAGAAATTTCTCAGAAAGCTTCTTTCTCTTTGTTATCGGAGGATATTTCCTTTGGCCCTATAGTCTTCAAAGGGATCCGAAATATCTGTTCTCAGATTCCACAGAAATAAGGCTAGCAATGACATCCACGAAATACAGATGTAACTCTGTGAGATGAATTAACAGGACACTAAGCAGTTTCTAAGAAAGCTTCTTCCCAGATTTCATCTGAGGATATTTCCTTTTTCACCATAGCCCTCTATGGGCTTGTTAATATCACTTTGCCAATTCCACAAGAACTGTCTAAGCGAAAGGCTTCATGAGGGGAACGCTGTAACTCTGTGAGATGATTTCACAGAACACAAAGAAGTTTCTCAGAAAGCTTCTTTCTCTTTGTTATCGGAGGATATTTCCTTTGGCCCTATAGTCTTCAAAGGGATCCGAAATATCTGTTCTCAGATTCCACAGAAATAAGGCTAGCAAAGAGATCCACGAAATACAGATGTAACTCTGTGAGATGAATTAACAGGACACTAAGCAGTTTCTCAGAAAGCTTCTTTCCAGATTTCATCTGAGGGTATTTCCTTTTACACCATAGCCCTCTATGGGCTTCCAAATATCACTTTGCCAATTCCACAAGAACTGTCTTAGCGAAAGGCTTCTTGAGGGGAAAGCTGTAAATCTGTGAGATGATTTCACAGAACACAAAGAAGTTTCTCAGAAAGCTTCTTTCTCTTTGTTATCGGAGGATATTTCCTTTGGCCCTATAGACTTCAAAGGGATCCAAAATATCTGTTCTCAGATTCCACAGAAATAAGGCTAGCAAAGAGATCCACGAAATACAGATGTAACTCTGTGAGATGAATTAACAGAACACTAAGCAGTTTCTCAGAAAGCTTCTTTCCAGATTTCATCTGAGGATATTTCCTTTTTCACCATAGCCCTCTAAGGCTTCCAAATATAACTTTGCCAATTCCACAAGAACTGTCTTAGCGAAAGGCTTCTTGAGGGGAAAGCTGTAACTCTGTGAGATGATTTCACAGAACCCAAAGAAGTTTCTCCGAAAGCTTCTTTGTCTTCGTTATCGGAGGATATTTCCTTTGGCCCTATAGTCTTCAAAGGGATCCGAAATATCTGTTCTCAGATTCCACAGAAATAAGGCTAGCAAAGAGATCCACGAAATACAGATGTAACTCTGTGAGATGAATTAACAGAACACTAAGCAGTTTCTCAGAAAGCTTCTTTCCAGATTTCATCTGAGGAAATTTCCTTTTTCACCATAGCCCTCTATGGGCTTCCAAATATCACTTTGCCAATTCCACAAGAACTGTCTTAGCGAAAGGCTTCTTGAGGGGAAAGCTGTAACTCTGTGAGATGATTTCACAGAACACAAAGAAGTTTCTCAGAAAGCTTCTTTCTCTTTGTTATCGGAGGATATTTCCTTTGGCCCTATAGTCTTCAAAGTGATCCGAAATATCTGTTCTCAGATTCCACAGAAATAAGGCCAGCAAAGAGATCCACGAAATACAGATGTAACTCTGTGAGATGAATTAACAGGACACTAAGCAGTTTCTAAGACAGCTTCTTTCCAGATTTCATCTGAGGATATTTCCTTTTTCACCATAGCCCTCTAAGGGCTTCCAAATATCACTTTACCAATTCCACAAGAACTGTCTTAGCGAAAGGCTTCTTGAGGGGAAAGCTGTAACTCTGTGAGATGATTTCACAGAACACAAAGAAGTTTCTCAGAAAGCTTCTTTCTCTTTGTTATCGGAGGATATTTCCTTTGGCCCTATAGTCTTCAAAGGGATCCGAAATATCTGTTCTCAGATTCCACAGAAATAAGGCTAGCAAAGAGATCCACGAAATACAGATGTAACTCTGTGAGATGAATTAACAGGACACTAAGCAGTTTCTCAGAAAGCTTCTTTCCAGATTTCATCTGAGGATATTTAATTTTTCACCATAGCCCTCTATGGGCTTCCAAATATCACTTTGCCATTTCCACAAGAACTGTCTTAGCGAAAGGCTTCTTGAGGGGAAAGCTGTAACTCTGTGAGATTATTTCACAGAATACAAAGAAGTTTCTCAGAAAGCTTCTTTGTCTTTGTTATCGGAGGATATTTCCTTTGGCCCTATAGTCTTCAAAGGGATCCGAAATATCTGTTCTCAGATTCCACAGAAATAAGGCTAGCAAAGAGATCCACGAAATACAGATGTAACTCTGTGAGATGAATTAACAGAACACTAAGCAGTTTCTCAGAAAGCTTCTTTCCAGATTTCATCTGAGGATATTTCCTTTTTCACCATAGCCTTCTATGGGCTTCCAAATATCACTTTGCCAATTCCACAAGAACTGTCTTAGCGAAAGGCTTCTTGAGGGGAAAGCTGTAACTCTGTGAGATGATTTCACAGAACACAAAGAAGTTTCTCAGAAAGCTTCTTTCTCTTTGTTATCGGAGCATATTTCCTTTGGCCCTATAGTCTTCAAAGGGATCCGAAATATCTGTTCTCAGATTCCACAGAAATAAGGTTAGCAAAGAGATCCACGAAATACAGATGTAAGTCTGTGAGATGAATTAACAGAACACTAAGCAGTTTCTCAGAAAGCTTCTTTCCAGATTTCATCTGAGGATATTTCCTTTTTCACCATAGACCACAATGGGCTTCCAAATATCACTTTGCCAATTCCACAAGAACTGTCTTAGCGAAAGGCTTCTTGAGGGGAAAGCTGTAACTCTGTGAGATGATTTCACAGAACACAAAGAAGTTTCTCAGAAAGCTTCTTTCTCTTTGTTATCGGAGGATATTTCCTTTGGCCCAATAGACTTCAAAGGGATCCGAAATATCTGTTCTCAGATTCCAGAGAAATAAGGGTAGCAAAGAAATCCACGAAATACAGATGTAAGTCTGTGAGATGAATTAACAGAACACTAAGCAGTTTCTCAGAAAGCTTCTTTCCAGATTTCATCTGAGGATATTTCCTTTTTCACCATAGCCCTCTATGGGCTTCCAAATATCACTTTGCCAATTCCACAAGAACTGTCTTAGCGAAAGGCTTCTTGAGGGGAAAGCTGTAACTCTGTGAGATTATTTCACAGAATACAAAGAAGTTTCTCAGAAAGCTTCTTTGTCTTTGTTATCGGAGGATATTTCCTATGGCCCTATAGTCTTCAAAGGGATCCGAAATATCTGTTCTCAGATTCCACAGAAATAAGGCTAGCAAAGAGATCCACGAAATACAGATGTAACTCTGTGAGATGAATTAACAGAACACTAAGCAGTTTCTCAGAAAGCTTCTTTCCAGATTTCATCTGAGGATATTTCCTTTTTCACCATAGCCCTCTATGGGCTTCCAAATATCACTTTGCCAATTCCACAAGAACTGTCTTAGCGAAAGGCTTCTTGAGGGGAAAGCTGTAACTCTGTGAGATGATTTCACAGAACACAAAGAAGTTTCTCAGAAAGCTTCTTTCTCTTTGTTATCGGAGGATATTTCCTTTGGCCCTATAGTCTTCAAAGGGATCCGAAATATCTGTTCTCAGATTCCACAGAAATAAGGCTAGCAAAGACATCCACGAAATACAGATGTAACTCTGTGAGATGAATTAACAGGACACTAAGCAGTTTCTAAGAAAGCTTCTTCCCAGATTTCATCTGAGGATATTTCCTTTTTCACCATAGCCCTCTATGGGCTTGTAAATATCACTTTGCCAATTCCACAAGAACTGTCTTAGCGAAAGGCTTCATGAGGGGAAAGCTGTAACTCTGTGAGATGATTTCACAGAACACAAAGAAGTTTCTCAGAAAGCTTCTTTCTCTTTGTTATCGGAGGATATTTCCTTTGGCCTTATAGTCTTCAAAGGGATCCGAAATATCTGTTCTCAGATTCCACAGAAATAAGGCTAGCAAAGAGATCCACGAAATACAGATGTAACTCTGTGAGATGAATTAACAGGACACTAAGCAGTTTCTCAGAAAGCTTCTTTCCAGATTTCATCTGAGGGTATTTCCTTTTACACCATAGCCCTCTATGGGCTTCCAAATATCACTTTGCCAATTCCACAAGAACTGTCTTAGCGAAAGGCTTCTTGAGGGGAAAGCTGTAAATCTGTGAGATGATTTCACAGAACACAAAGAAGTTTCTCAGAAAGCTTCTTTCTCTTTGTTATCGGAGGATATTTCCTTTGGCCCTATAGACTTCAAAGGGATCCAAAATATCTGTTCTCAGATTCCACAGAAATAAGGCTAGCAAAGAGATCCACGAAATACAGATGTAACTCTGTGAGATGAATTAACAGAACACTAAGCAGTTTCTCAGAAAGCTTCTTTCCAGATTTCATCTGAGGATATTTCCTTTTTCACCATAGCCCTCTAAGGCTTCCAAATATAACTTTGCAATTCCACAAGAACTGTCTTAGCAAAAGGCTTCTTGAGGGGAAAGCTGTAACTCTGTGAGATGATTTCACAGAACCCAAAGAAGTTTCTCCGAAAGCTTCTTTGTCTTCGTTATCGGAGGATATTTCCTTTGGCCCTATAGTCTTCAAAGGGATCCGAAATATCTGTTCTCAGATTCCACAGAAATAAGGCTAGCAAAGAGATCCACGAAATACAGATGTAACTCTGTGAGATGAATTAACAGAACACTAAGCAGTTTCTCAGAAAGCTTCTTTCCAGATTTCATCTGAGGAAATTTCCTTTTTCACCATAGCCCTCTATGGGCTTCCAAATATCACTTTGCCAATTCCACAAGAACTGTCTTAGCGAAAGGCTTCTTGAGGGGAAAGCTGTAACTCTGTGAGATCATTTCACAGAACACAAAGAAGTTTCTCAGAAAGCTTCTTTCTCTTTGTTATCGGAGGATATTTCCTTTGGCCCTATAGTCTTCAAAGGGATCCGAAATATCTGTTCTCAGATTCCACAGAAATAAGGCCAGCAAAGAGATCCACGAAATACAGATGTAACTCTGTGAGATGAATTAACAGGACACTAAGCAGTTTCTAAGAAAGCTTCTTTCCAGATTTCATCTGAGGATATTTCCTTTTTCACCATAGCCCTCTAAGGGCTTCCAAATATCACTTTACCAATTCCACAAGAACTGTCTTAGCGAAAGGCTTCTTGAGGGGAAAGCTGTAACTCTGTGAGATGATTTCACAGAACACAAAGAAGTTTCTCAGAAAGCTTCTTTCTCTTTGTTATGGGAGGATATTTCCTTTGGACCTATAGTCTTCAAAGGGATCCGAAATATCTGTTCTCAGATTCCACAGAAATAAGGCTAGCAAAGAGATCCACGAAATACAGATGTTACTCTGTGAGATGAATTAACAGGACACTAAGCAGTTTCTCAGAAAGCTTCTTTCCAGATTTCATCTGAGGATATTTAATTTTTCACCATAGCCCTCTATGGGCTTCCAAATATCACTTTGCCATTTCCACAAGAACTGTCTTAGCGAAAGGCTTCTTGAGGGGAAAGCTGTAACTCTGTGAGATTATTTCACAGAATACAAAGAAGTTTCTCAGAAAGCTTCTTTGTCTTTGTTATCGGAGGATATTTCCTTTGGCCCTATAGTCTTCAAAGGGATCCGAAATATCTGTTCTCAGATTCCACAGAAATAAGGCTAGCAAAGAGATCCACGAAATACAGATGTAACTCTGTGAGATGAATTAACAGAACACTAAGCAGTTTCTCAGAAAGCTTCTTTCCAGATTTCATCTGAGGATATTTCCTTTTTCACCATAGCCCTCTATGGGCTTCCAAGTATCACTTTGCCAATTCCACAAGAACTGTCTTAGCGAAAGGCTTCTTGAGGGGAAAGCTGTAACTGTGTGAGATGATTTCACAGAACACAAAGAAGTTTCTCAGAAAGCTTCTTTCTCTTTGTTATCGGAGGATATTTCCTTTGGCCCTATAGTCTTCAAAGGGATCCGAAATATCTGTTCTCAGATTCCACAGAAATAAGGCTAGCAAAGAGATCCACGAAATACAGATGTAAGTCTATGAGATGAATTAACAGAACACTAAGCAGTTTCTCAGAAAGCTTCTTTCCAGATTTCATCTGAGGATATTTCCTTTTTCACCATAGCCCTCTATGGGCTTCCAAATATCCCTTTGCCAATTCCACAAGAACTGTCTTAGCGAAAGGCTTCTGGAGGGGAAAGCTGTAACTCTGTGAGATGATTTCACAGAACACAAAGAAGTTTCTCAGAAAGCTTCTTTCTCTTTGTTATCGGAGGATATTTCCTTTGGCCCTATAGACTTCAAAGGGATCCGAAATATCTATTCTCAGATTCCAGAGAAATAAGGCTAGCAAAGAAATCCACGAAATACAGATGTAAGTCTGTGAGATGAATTAACAGAACACTAAGCAGTTTCTCAGAAAGCTTCTTTCCAGATTTCATCTGAGGATATTTCCTTTTTCACCATAGCCCTCTATGGGCTTCCAAATATCACTTTGCCAATTCCACAAGAACGGTCTTAGCGAAAGGCTTCCTGAGGGGAAAGCTGTAACTCTGTGAGATGATTTCACAGAACACAAAGAAGTTTCTCAGAAAGCTTCTTTGTCTTTGTTATCGGAGGATATTTCCTTTGGCCCTATAGTCTTCAAAGGGATCCGAAATATCTGTTCTCAGATTCCACAGAAATAAGGCTAGCAAAGAGATCCACGAAATACAGATGTAACTCTGTGAGATGAATTAACAGAACACTAAGCAGTTTCTCAGAAAGCTTCTTTCCAGATTTCATCTGAGGATATTTCCTTTTTCACCATAGCCCTCTAAGGGCTTCCAAATATCACTTTGCCAATTCCACAAGAACTGTCTTAGCGAAAGGCTTCTTGAGGGGAAAGCTGTAACTCTGTGAGATGATTTCACAGAACACAAAGAAGTTTCTCAGAAAGCTTCTTTCTCTTTGTTATGGGAGGATATTTCCTTTGGCCCTATAGTCTTCAAAGGGATCCGAAATATCTGTTCTCAGATTCCACAGAAATAAGGCTAGCAAAGAGATCCACGAAATACAGATGTAACTCTGTGAGATGAATTAACAGGACACTAAGCAGTTTCTCAGAAAGCTTCTTTCCAGATTTCATCTGAGGATATTTAATTTTTCACCATAGCCCTCTATGGGCTTCCAAATATCACTTTGCCATTTCCACAAGAACTGTCTTAGCGAAAGGCTTCTTGAGGGGAAAGCTGTAACTCTGTGAGATTATTTCACAGAATACAAAGAAGTTTCTCAGAAAGCTTCTTTGTCTTTGTTATCGGAGGATATTTCCTTTGGCCCTATAGTCTTCAAAGGGATCCGAAATATCTGTTCTCAGATTCCACAGAAATAAGGCTAGCAAAGAGATCCACGAAATACAGATGTAACTCTGTGAGATGAATTAACAGAACACTAAGCAGTTTCTCAGAAAGCTTCTTTCCAGATTTCATCTGAGGATATTTCCTTTTTCACCATAGCCCTCTATGGGCTTCCAAATATCACTTTGTCAATTCCACAAGAACTGTCTTAGCGAAAGGCTTCTTGAGGGGAAAGCTGTAACTCTGTGAGATGATTTCACAGAACACAAAGAAGTTTCTCAGAAAGCTTCTTTCTCTTTGTTATCGGAGGATATTTCCTTTGGCCCTATAGTCTTCAAAGGGATCCGAAATATCTGTTCTCAGATTCCACAGAAATAAGGCTAGCAAAGAGATCCACGAAATACAGATGTAACTCTGTGAGATGAATTAACAGGACACTAAGCAGTTTCTAAGAAAGCTTCTTTCCAGATTTCATCTGAGGATATTTCCTTTTTCACCATAGCCCTCTATGGGCTTCCAAATATCACTTTGCCAATTCCACAAGAACTGTCTTAGCGAAAGGCTTCATGAGGGGAAAGCTGTAACTCTGTGAGATGATTTCACAGAACACAAAGAAGTTTCTCAGAAAGCTTCTTTCTCTTTGTTATCGGAGGATATTTCCTTTGGCCCTATAGTCTTCAAAGGGATCCGAAATATCTGTTCTCAGATTCTACAGAAATAAGGCTTGCAAAGAGATCCACGAAATACAGATGTAACTCTGTGAGATGAATTAACAGGACACTAAGCAGTTTCTCAGAAAGCTTCTTTCCAGATTTCATCTGAGGGTATTTCCTTTTACACCATAGCCCTCTATGGGCTTCCAAATATCACTTTGCCAATTCCACAAGAACTGTCTTAGCGAAAGGCTTCTTGAGGGGAAAGCTGTAACTCTGTGAGATGATTTCACAGAACACAAAGAAGTTTCTCAGAAAGCTTCTTTCTCTTTGTTATCGGAGGATATTTCCTTTGGCCCTATAGACTTCAAAGGGATCCAAAATATCTGTTCTCAGATTCCACAGAAATAAGGCTAGCAAAGAGATCCACGAAATACAGATGTAACTCTGTGAGATGAATTAACAGAACACTAAGCAGTTTCTCAGAAAGCTTCTTTCCAGATTTCATCTGAGGATATTTCCTTTTTCACCATAGCCCTCTAAGGCTTCCAAATATAACTTTGCCAATTCCACAAGAACTGTCTTAGCGAAAGGCTTCTTGAGGGGAAAGCTGTAACTCTGTGAGATGATTTCACAGAACCCAAAGAAGATTCTCCGAAAGCTTCTTTGTCTTCGTTATCGGAGGATATTTCCTTTGGCCCTATAGTCTTCAAAGGGATCCGAAATATCTGTTCTCAGATTCCACAGAAATAAGGCTAGCAAAGAGATCCACGAAATACAGATGTAACTCTGTGAGATGAATTAACAGAACACTAAGCAGTTTCTCAGAAAGCTTCTTTCCAGATTTCATCTGAGGAAATTTCCTTTTTCACCATAGCCCTCTATGGGCTTCCAAATATCACTTTGCCAATTCCACAAGAACTGTCTTAGCGAAAGGCTTCTTGAGGGGAAAGCTGTAACTCTGTGAGATGATTTCACAGAACACAAAGAAGTTTCTCAGAAAGCTTCTTTCTCTTTGTTATCGGAGGATATTTCCTTTGGCCCTATAGTCTTCAAAGGGATCCGAAATATCTGTTCTCAGATTCCACAGAAATAAGGCCAGCAAAGAGATCCACGAAATACAGATGTAACTCTGTGAGATGAATTAACAGGACACTAAGCAGTTTCTAAGAAAGCTTCTTTCCAGATTTCATCTGAGGATATTTCCTTTTTCACCATAGCCCTCTAAGGGCTTCCAAATATCACTTTGCCAATTCCACAAGAACTGTCTTAGCGAAAGGCTTCTTGAGGGGAAAGCTGTAACTCTGTGAGATGATTTCACAGAACACAAAGAAGTTTCTCAGAAAGCTTCTTTCTCTTTGTTATCGGAGGATATTTCCTTTGGCCCTATAGTCTTCAAAGGGATCCGAAATATCTGTTCTCAGATTCCACAGAAATAAGGCTAGCAAAGAGATCCACGAAATACAGATGTAACTCTGTGAGATGAATTAACAGGACACTAAGCAGTTTCTCAGAAAGCTTCTTTCCAGATTTCATCTGAGGATATTTAATTTTTCACCATAGCCCTCTATGGGCTTCCAAATATCACTTTGCCATTTCCACAAGAACTGTCTTAGCGAAAGGCTTCTTGAGGGGAAAGCTGTAACTCTGTGAGATTATTTCACAGAATACAAAGAAGTTTCTCAGAAAGCTTCTTTGTCTTTGTTATCGGAGGATATTTCCTTTGGCCCTATAGTCTTCAAAGGGATCCGAAATATCTGTTCTCAGATTCCACAGAAATAAGGCTAGCAAAGAGATCCACGAAATACAGATGTAACTCTGTGAGATGAATTAACAGAACACTAAGCAGTTTCTCAGAAAGTTTCTTTCCAGATTTCATCTGAGGATATTTCCTTTTTCACCATAGCCCTCTATGGGCTTCCAAATATCACTTTGCCAATTCCACAAGAACTGTCTTAGCGAAAGGCTTCTTGAGGGGAAAGCTGTAACTCTGTGAGATGATTTCACAGAACACAAAGAAGTTTCTCAGAAAGCTTCTTTCTCTTTGTTATCGGAGGATATTTCCTTTGGCCCTATAGTCTTCAAAGGGATCCGAAATATCTGTTCTCAGATTCCACAGAAATAAGGCTAGCAAAGAGATCCACGAAATACAGATGTAAGTCTATGAGATGAATTAACAGAACACTAAGCAGTTTCTCAGAAAGCTTCTTTCCAGATTTCATCTGAGGATATTTCCTTTTTCACCATAGCCCTCTAAGGGCTTCCAAATATCACTTTGCCAATTCCACAAGAACTGTCTTAGCGAAAGGCTTCTTGAGGGGAAAGCTGTAACTCTGTGAGATGATTTCACAGAACACAAAGAAGTTTCTCAGAAAGCTTCTTTGTCTTTGTTATCGGAGGATATTTCCTTTGGCCCTATAGTCTTCAAAGGGATCCGAAATATCTGTTCTCAGATTCCACAGAAATAAGGCTAGCAAAGAGATCCACGAAATACAGATGTAACTCTGTGAGATGAATTAACAGAACACTAAGCAGTTTCTCAGAAAGCTTCTTTCCAGATTTCATCTGAGGATATTTCCTTTTTCACCATAGCCCTCTAAGGGCTTCCAAATATCACTTTGCCAATTCCACAAGAACTGTCTTAGCGAAAGGCTTCTTGAGGGGAAAGCTGTAACTCTGTGAGATGATTTCACAGAACACAAAGAAGTTTCTCAGAAAGCTTCTTTCTCTTTGTTATGGGAGGATATTTCCTTTGGCCCTATAGTCTTCAAAGGGATCCGAAATATCTGTTCTCAGATTCCACAGAAATAAGGCTAGCAAAGAGATCCACGAAATACAGATGTAACTCTGTGAGATGAATTAACAGGACACTAAGCAGTTTCTCAGAAAGCTTCTTTCCAGATTTCATCTGAGGATATTTAATTTTTCACCATAGCCCTCTATGGGCTTCCAAATATCACTTTGCCATTTCCACAAGAACTGTCTTAGCGAAAGGCTTCTTGAGGGGAAAGCTGTAACTCTGTGAGATTATTTCACAGAATACAAAGAAGTTTCTCAGAAAGCTTCTTTGTCTTTGTTATCGGAGGATATTTCCTTTGGCCCTATAGTCTTCAAAGGGATTCGAAATGTCTGTTCTCAGATTCCACAGAAATAAGGCTAGCAAAGAGATCCACGAAATACAGATGTAACTCTGTGAGATGAATTAACAGAACACTAAGCAGTTTCTCAGAAAGCTTCTTTCCAGATTTCATCTGAGGATATTTCCTTTTTCACCATAGCCCTCTATGGGCTTCCAAATATCACTTTGCCAATTCCACAAGAACTGTCTTAGCGAAAGGCTTCTTGAGGGGAAAGCTGTAACTGTGTGAGATGATTTCACAGAACACAAAGAAGTTTCACAGAAAGCTTCTTTGTCTTTGTTATCGGAGGATATTTCCTTTGGCCCTATAGTCTTCAAAGGGATCCGAAATATCTGTTCTCAGATTCCACAGAAATAAGGCTAGCAAAGAGATCCACGAAATACAGATGTAAGTCTATGAGATGAATTAACAGAACACTAAGCAGTTTCTCAGAAAGCTTCTTTCCAGATTTCATCTGAGGATATTTCCTTTTTCACCTTAGCCCTCTATGGGCTTCCAAATATCCCTTTGCCAATTCCACAAGAACTGTCTTAGCGAAAGGCTTCTTGAGGGGAAAGCTGTAACTCTGTGAGATGATTTCACAGAACACAAAGAAGTTTCTCAGAAAGCTTCTTTCTCTTTGTTATCGGAGGATATTTCCTTTGGCCCTATAGACTTCAAAGGGATCCGAAATATCTATTCTCAGATTCCAGAGAAATAAGGCTAGCAAAGAAATCCACGAAATACAGATGTAAGTCTGTGAGATGAATTAACAGAACACTAAGCAGTTTCTCAGAAAGCTTCTTTCCAGATTTCATCTGAGGATATTTCCTTTTTCACCATAGCCCTCTATGGGCTTCCAAATATCACTTTGCCAATTCCACAAGAACTGTCTTAGCGAAAGGCTTCTTGAGGGGAAAGCTGTAACTCTGTGAGATTATTTCACACAACACAAAGAAGTTTCTCAGAAAGCTTCTTTGTCTTTGTTATCGGAGGATATTTCCTTTGGCCCTATAGTCTTCAAAGGGATCCGAAATATCTGTTCTCAGATTCCACAGAAATAAGGCTAGCAAAGAGATCCACGAAATACAGATGTAACTCTGTGAGATGAATTAACAGAACACTAAGCAGTTTCTCAGAAAGCTTCTTTCCAGATTTCATCTGAGGATATTTCCTTTTTCACCATAGCCCTCTATGGGCTTTCAAATATCACTTTGCCAATTCCAAAAGAACTGTCTTAGCGAAAGGCTTCTTGAGGGGAAAGCTGTAACTCTGTGAGATGATTTCACAGAACACAAAGAAGTTTCTCAGAAAGCTTCTTTCTCTTTGTTATCGGAGGATATTTCCTTTGGCCCTATAGTCTTCAAAGGGATCCGAAATATCTGTTCTCAGATTCCACAGAAATAAGACTAGCAAAGAGATCCACGAAATACAGATGTAACTCTGTGAGATGAATTAACAGGACACTAAGCAGTTTCTCAGAAAGCTTCTTTCCAGATTTCATCTGAGGATATTTAATTTTTCACCATAGCCCTCTATGGGCTTCCAAATATCACTTTGCCATTTCCACAAGAACTGTCTTAGCGAAAGGCTTCTTGAGGGGAAAGCTGTAACTCTGTGAGATTATTTCACAGAATACAAAGAAGTTTCTCAGAAAGCTTCTTTGTCTTTGTTATCGGAGGATATTTCCTTTGGCCCTATAGTCTTCAAAGGGATCCGAAATATCTGTTCTCAGATTCCACAGAAATAAGGCTAGCAAAGAGATCCACGAAATACAGATGTAACTCTGTGAGATGAATTAACAGAACACTAAGCAGTTTCTCAGAAAGCTTCTTTCCAGATTTCATCTGAGGATATTTCCTTTTTCACCATAGCCTTCTATGGGCTTCCAAATATCACTTTGCCAATTCCACAAGAACTGTCTTAGCGAAAGGCTTCTTGAGGGGAAAGCTGTAACTCTGTGAGATGATTTCACAGAACACAAAGAAGTTTCTCAGAAAGCTTCTTTCTCTTTGTTATCGGAGGATATTTCCTTTGGCCCTATAGACTTCAAAGGGATCCGAAATATCTGTTCTCAGATTCCAGAGAAATAAGGGTAGCAAAGAAATCCACGAAATACAGATGTAAGTCTGTGAGATGAATTAACAGAACACTAAGCAGTTTCTCAGAAAGCTTCTTTCCAGATTTCTTCTGAGGATATTTCCTTTTTCACCATAGCCCTCTATGGGCTTCCAAATATCACTTTCCCAATTCCACAAGAACTGTCTTAGCGAAAGGCTTCTTGAGGGGAAAGCTGTAACTCTGTGAGATTATTTCACAGAATACAAAGAAGTTTCTCAGAAAGCTTCTTTGTCTTTGTTATCGGAGGATATTTCCTTTGGCCCTATAGTCTTCAAAGGGATCCGAAATATCTGTTCTCAGATTCCACAGAAATAAGGCTAGCAAAGAGATCCACGAAATACAGATGTAACTCTGTGAGATGAATTAACAGAACACTAAGCAGTTTCTCAGAAAGCTTCTTTCCAGATTTCATCTGAGGATATTTCCTTTTTCACCATAGCCCTCTATGGGCTTCCAAATATCACTTTGCCAATTCCACAAGAACTGTCTTAGCGAAAGGCTTCTTGAGGGGAAAGCTGTAACTCTGTGAGATGATTTCACAGAACACAAAGAAGTTTCTCAGAAAGCTTCTTTCTCTTTGTTATCGGAGGATATTTCCTTTGGCCCTATAGTCTTCAAAGGGATCCGAAATATCTGTTCTCAGATTCCACAGAAATAAGGCTAGCAAAGACATCCACGAAATACAGATGTAACTCTGTGAGATGAATTAACAGGACACTAAGCAGTTTCTAAGAAAGCTTCTTCCCAGATTTCATCTGAGGATATTTCCTTTTTCACCATAGCCCTCTATGGGCTTGTAAATATCACTTTGCCAATTCCACAAGAACTGTCTTAGCGAAAGGCTTCATGAGGGGAAAGCTGTAACTCTGTGAGATGATTTCACAGAACACAAAGAAGTTTCTCAGAAAGCTTCTTTCTCTTTGTTATCGGAGGATATTTCCTTTGGCCTTATAGTCTTCAAAGGGATCCGAAATATCTGTTCTCAGATTCCACAGAAATAAGGCTAGCAAAGAGATCCACGAAATACAGATGTAACTCTGTGAGATGAATTAACAGGACACTAAGCAGTTTCTCAGAAAGCTTCTTTCCAGATTTCATCTGAGGGTATTTCCTTTTACACCATAGCCCTCTATGGGCTTCCAAATATCACTTTGCCAATTCCACAAGAACTGTCTTAGCGAAAGGCTTCTTGAGGGGAAAGCTGTAAATCTGTGAGATGATTTCACAGAACACAAAGAAGTTTCTCAGAAAGCTTCTTTCTCTTTGTTATCGGAGGATATTTCCTTTGGCCCTATAGACTTCAAAGGGATCCAAAATATCTGTTCTCAGATTCCACAGAAATAAGGCTAGCAAAGAGATCCACGAAATACAGATGTAACTCTGTGAGATGAATTGACAGAACACTAAGCAGTTTCTCAGAAAGCTTCTTTCCAGATTTCATCTGAGGATATTTCCTTTTTCACCATAGCCCTCTAAGGCTTCCAAATATAACTTTGCCAATTCCACAAGAACTGTCTTAGCGAAAGGCTTCTTGAGGGGAAAGCTGTAACTCTGTGAGATGATTTCACAGAACCCAAAGAAGTTTCTCCGAAAGCTTCTTTGTCTTCGTTATCGGAGGATATTTCCTTTGGCCCTATAGTCTTCAAAGGGATCCGAAATATCTGTTCTCAGATTCCACAGAAATAAGGCTAGCAAAGAGATCCACGAAATACAGATGTAACTCTGTGAGATGAATTAACAGAACACTAAGCAGTTTCTCAGAAAGCTTCTTTCCAGATTTCATCTGAGGAAATTTCCTTTTTCACCATAGCCCTCTATGGGCTTCCAAATATCACTTTGCCAATTCCACAAGAACTGTCTTAGCGAAAGGCTTCTTGAGGGGAAAGCTGTAACTCTGTGAGATGATTTCACAGAACACAAAGAAGTTTCTCAGAAAGCTTCTTTCTCTTTGTTATCGGAGGATATTTCCTTTGGCCCTATAGTCTTCAAAGGGATCCGAAATATCTGTTCTCAGATTCCACAGAAATAAGGCCAGCAAAGAGATCCACGAAATACAGATGTAACTCTGTGAGATGAATTAACAGGACACTAAGCAGTTTCTAAGAAAGCTTCTTTCCAGATTTCATCTGAGGATATTTCCTTTTTCACCATAGCCCTCTAAGGGCTTCCAAATATCACTTTACCAATTCCACAAGAACTGTCTTAGCGAAAGGCTTCTTGAGGGGAAAGCTGTAACTCTGTGAGATGATTTCACAGAACACAAAGAAGTTTCTCAGAAAGCTTCTTTCTCTTTGTTATGGGAGGATATTTCCTTTGGCCCTATAGTCTTCAAAGGGATCCGAAATATCTGTTCTCAGATTCCACAGAAATAAGGCTAGCAAAGAGATCCACGAAATACAGATGTAACTCTGTGAGATGAATTAACAGGACACTAAGCAGTTTCTCAGAAAGCTTCTTTCCAGATTTCATCTGAGGATATTTAATTTTTCACCATAGCCCTCTATGGGCTTCCAAATATCACTTTGCCATTTCCACAAGAACTGTCTTAGCGAAAGGCTTCTTGAGGGGAAAGCTGTAACTCTGTGAGATTATTTCACAGAATACAAAGAAGTTTCTCAGAAAGCTTCTTTGTCTTTGTTATCGGAGGATATTTCCTTTGGCCCTATAGTCTTCAAAGGGATCCGAAATATCTGTTCTCAGATTCCACAGAAATAAGGCTAGCAAAGAGATCCACGAAATACAGATGTAACTCTGTGAGATGAATTAACAGAACACTAAGCAGTTTCTCAGAAAGCTTCTTTCCAGATTTCATCTGAGGATATTTCCTTTTTCACCATAGCCCTCTATGGGCTTCCAAATATCACTTTGCCAATTCCACAAGAACTGTCTTAGCGAAAGGCTTCTTGAGGGGAAAGCTGTAACTGTGTGAGATGATTTCACAGAACACAAAGAAGTTTCTCAGAAAGCTTCTTTCTCTTTGTTATCGGAGGATATTTCCTTTGGCCCTATAGTCTTCAAAGGGATCCGAAATATCTGTTCTCAGATTCCACAGAAATAAGGCTAGCAAAGAGATCCACGAAATACAGATGTAAGTCTATGAGATGAATTAACAGAACACTAAGCAGTTTCTCAGAAAGCTTCTTTCCAGATTTCATCTGAGGATATTTCCTTTTTCACCATAGCCCTCTATGGGCTTCCAAATATCCCTTTGCCAATTCCACAAGAACTGTCTTAGCGAAAGGCTTCTGGAGGGGAAAGCTGTAACTCTGTGAGATGATTTCACAGAACACAAAGAAGTTTCTCAGAAAGCTTCTTTCTCTTTGTTATCGGAGGATATTTCCTTTGGCCCTATAGACTTCAAAGGGATCCGAAATATCTATTCTCAGATTCCAGAGAAATAAGGCTAGCAAAGAAATCCACGAAATACAGATGTAAGTCTGTGAGATGAATTAACAGAACACTAAGCAGTTTCTCCGAAAGCTTCTTTCCAGATTTCATCTGAGGATATTTCCTTTTTCACCATAGCCCTCTATGGGCTTCCAAATATCACTTTGCCAATTCCACAAGAACGGTCTTAGCGAAAGGCTTCCTGAGGGGAAAGCTGTAACTCTGTGAGATGATTTCACAGAACACAAAGAAGTTTCTCAGAAAGCTTCTTTGTCTTTGTTATCGGAGGATATTTCCTTTGGCCCTATAGTCTTCAAAGGGATCCGAAATATCTGTTCTCAGATTCCACAGAAATAAGGCTAGCAAAGAGATCCACGAAATACAGATGTAACTCTGTGAGATGAATTAACAGAACACTAAGCAGTTTCTCAGAAAGCTTCTTTCCAGATTTCATCTGAGGATATTTCCTTTTTCACCATAGCCCTCTAAGGGCTTCCAAATATCACTTTGCCAATTCCACAAGAACTGTCTTAGCGAAAGGCTTCTTGAGGGGAAAGCTGTAACTCTGTGAGATGATTTCACAGAACACAAAGAAGTTTCTCAGAAAGCTTCTTTCTCTTTGTTATGGGAGGATATTTCCTTTGGCCCTATAGTCTTCAAAGGGATCCGAAATATCTGTTCTCAGATTCCACAGAAATAAGGCTAGCAAAGAGATCCACGAAATACAGATGTAACTCTGTGAGATGAATTAACAGGACACTAAGCAGTTTCTCAGAAAGCTTCTTTCCAGATTTCATCTGAGGATATTTAATTTTTCACCATAGCCCTCTATGGGCTTCCAAATATCACTTTGCCATTTCCACAAGAACTGTCTTAGCGAAAGGCTTCTTGAGGGGAAAGCTGTAACTCTGTGAGATTATTTCACAGAATACAAAGAAGTTTCTCAGAAAGCTTCTTTGTCTTTGTTATCGGAGGATACTTCCTTTGGCCCTATAGTCTTCAAAGGGATCCGAAATATCTGTTCTCAGATTCCACAGAAATAAGGCTAGCAAAGAGATCCACGAAATACAGATGTAACTCTGTGAGATGAATTAACAGAACACTAAGCAGTTTCTCAGAAAGCTTCTTTCCAGATTTCATCTGAGGAAATTTCCTTTTTCACCATAGCCCTCTATGGGCTTCCAAATATCACTTTGCCAATTCCACAAGAACTGTCTTAGCGAAAGGCTTCTTGAGGGGAAAGCTGTAACTCTGTGAGATGATTTCACAGAACACAAAGAAGTTTCTCAGAAAGCTTCTTTCTCTTTGTTATCGGAGGATATTTCCTTTGGCCCTATAGTCTTCAAAGGGATCCGAAATATCTGTTCTCAGATTCCACAGAAATAAGGCCAGCAAAGAGATCCACGAAATACAGATGTAACTCTGTGAGATGAATTAACAGGACACTAAGCAGTTTCTAAGAAAGCTTCTTTCCAGATTTCATCTGAGGATATTTCCTTTTTCACCATAGCCCTCTAAGGGCTTCCAAATATCACTTTGCCAATTCCACAAGAACTGTCTTAGCGAAAGGCTTCTTGAGGGGAAAGCTGTAACTCTGTGAGATGATTTCACAGAACACAAAGAAGTTTCTCAGAAAGCTTCTTTCTCTTTGTTATCGGAGGATATTTCCTTTGGCCCTATAGTCTTCAAAGGGATCCGAAATATCTGTTCTCAGATTCCACAGAAATAAGGCTAGCAAAGAGATCCACGAAATACAGATGTAACTCTGTGAGATGAATTAACAGGACACTAAGCAGTTTCTCAGAAAGCTTCTTTCCAGATTTCATCTGAGGATATTTAATTTTTCACCAAAGCCCTCTATGGGCT
The DNA here is from genome assembly GCF_043159975.1 of Macaca nemestrina. Taxonomy (NCBI): domain Eukaryota; kingdom Metazoa; phylum Chordata; class Mammalia; order Primates; family Cercopithecidae; genus Macaca; species Macaca nemestrina. The sequence goes on along the minus strand of NC_092129.1, from coordinate 55,157,047 downwards.
TCCAAATATCACTTTGCCATTTCCACAAGAACTGTCTTAGCGAAAGGCTTCTTGAGGGGAAAGCTGTAACTCTGTGAGATTATTTCACAGAATACAAAGAAGTTTCTCAGAAAGCTTCTTTGTCTTTGTTATCGGATTATATTTCCTTTGGCCCTATAGTCTTCAAAGGGATCCGAAATATCTGTTCTCAGATTCCACAGAAATAAGGCTAGCAAAGAGATCCACGAAATACAGATGTAACTCTGTGAGATGAATTAACAGAACACTAAGCAGTTTCTCAGAAAGTTTCTTTCCAGATTTCATCTGAGGATATTTCCTTTTTCACCATAGCCCTCTATGGGCTTCCAAATATCACTTTGCCAATTCCACAAGAACTGTCTTAGCGAAAGGCTTCTTGAGGGGAAAGCTGTAACTCTGTGAGATGATTTCACAGAACACAAAGAAGTTTCTCAGAAAGCTTCTTTCTCTTTGTTATCGGAGGATATTTCCTTTGGCCCTATAGTCTTCAAAGGGATCCGAAATATCTGTTCTCAGATTCCACAGAAATAAGGCTAGCAAAGAGATCCACGAAATACAGATGTAAGTCTATGAGATGAATTAACAGAACACTAAGCAGTTTCTCAGAAAGCTTCTTTCCAGATTTCATCTGAGGATATTTCCTTTTTCACCATAGCCCTCTAAGGGCTTCCAAATATCACTTTGCCAATTCCACAAGAACTGTCTTAGCGAAAGGGTTCTTGAGGGGAAAGCTGTAACTCTGTGAGATGATTTCACAGAACACAAAGAAGTTTCTCAGAAAGCTTCTTTGTCTTTGTTATCGGAGGATATTTCCTTTGGCCCTATAGTCTTCAAAGGGATCCGAAATATCTGTTCTCAGATTCCACAGAAATAAGGCTAGCAAAGAGATCCACGAAATACAGATGTAACTCTGTGAGATGAATTAACAGAACACTAAGCAGTTTCTCAGAAAGCTTCTTTCCAGATTTCATCTGAGGATATTTCCTTTTTCACCATAGCCCTCTAAGGGCTTCCAAATATCACTTTGCCAATTCCACAAGAACTGTCTTAGCGAAAGGCTTCTTGAGGGGAAAGCTGTAACTCTGTGAGATGATTTCACAGAACACAAAGAAGTTTCTCAGAAAGCTTCTTTCTCTTTGTTATGGGAGGATATTTCCTTTGGCCCTATAGTCTTCAAAGGGATCCGAAATATCTGTTCTCAGATTCCACAGAAATAAGGCTAGCAAAGAGATCCACGAAATACAGATGTAACTCTGTGAGATGAATTAACAGGACACTAAGCAGTTTCTCAGAAAGCTTCTTTCCAGATTTCATCTGAGGATATTTAATTTTTCACCATAGCCCTCTATGGGCTTCCAAATATCACTTTGCCATTTCCACAAGAACTGTCTTAGCGAAAGGCTTCTTGAGGGGAAAGCTGTAACTCTGTGAGATTATTTCACAGAATACAAAGAAGTTTCTCAGAAAGCTTCTTTGTCTTTGTTATCGGAGGATATTTCCTTTGGCCCTATAGTCTTCAAAGGGATTCGAAATGTCTGTTCTCAGATTCCACAGAAATAAGGCTAGCAAAGAGATCCACGAAATACAGATGTAACTCTGTGAGATGAATTAACAGAACACTAAGCAGTTTCTCAGAAAGCTTCTTTCCAGATTTCATCTGAGGATATTTCCTTTTTCACCATAGCCCTCTATGGGCTTCCAAATATCACTTTGCCAATTCCACAAGAACTGTCTTAGCGAAAGGCTTCTTGAGGGGAAAGCTGTAACTGTGTGAGATGATTTCACAGAACACAAAGAAGTTTCACAGAAAGCTTCTTTGTCTTTGTTATCGGAGGATATTTCCTTTGGCCCTATAGTCTTCAAAGGGATCCGAAATATCTGTTCTCAGATTCCACAGAAATAAGGCTAGCAAAGAGATCCACGAAATACAGATGTAAGTCTATGAGATGAATTAACAGAACACTAAGCAGTTTCTCAGAAAGCTTCTTTCCAGATTTCATCTGAGGATATTTCCTTTTTCACCTTAGCCCTCTATGGGCTTCCAAATATCCCTTTGCCAATTCCACAAGAACTGTCTTAGCGAAAGGCTTCTTGAGGGGAAAGCTGTAACTCTGTGAGATGATTTCAGAGAACACAAAGAAGTTTCTCAGAAAGCTTCTTTCTCTTTGTTATCGGAGGATATTTCCTTTGGCCCTATAGACTTCAAAGGGATCCGAAATATCTATTCTCAGATTCCAGAGAAATAAGGCTAGCAAAGAAATCCACGAAATACAGATGTAAGTCTGTGAGATGAATTAACAGAACACTAAGCAGTTTCTCAGAAAGCTTCTTTCCAGATTTCATCTGAGGATATTTCCTTTTTCACCATAGCCCTCTAAGGGCTTCCAAATATCACTTTGCCAATTCCACAAGAACTGTCTTAGCGAAAGGCTTCTTGAGGGGAAAGCTGTAACTCTGTGAGATGATTTCACAGAACACAAAGAAGTTTCTCAGAAAGCTTCTTTCTCTTTGTTATGGGAGGATATTTCCTTTGGCCCTATAGTCTTCAAAGGGATCCGAAATATCTGTTCTCAGATTCCACAGAAATAAGGCTAGCAAAGAGATCCACGAAATACAGATGTAACTCTGTGAGATGAATTAACAGGACACTAAGCAGTTTCTCAGAAAGCTTCTTTCCAGATTTCATCTGAGGATATTTAATTTTTCACCATAGCCCTCTATGGGCTTCCAAATATCACTTTGCCATTTCCACAAGAACTGTCTTAGCGAAAGGCTTCTTGAGGGGAAAGCTGTAACTCTGTGAGATTATTTCACAGAATACAAAGAAGTTTCTCAGAAAGCTTCTTTGTCTTTGTTATCGGAGGATATTTCCTTTGGCCCTATAGTCTTCAAAGGGATTCGAAATGTCTGTTCTCAGATTCCACAGAAATAAGGCTAGCAAAGAGATCCACGAAATACAGATGTAACTCTGTGAGATGAATTAACAGAACACTAAGCAGTTTCTCAGAAAGCTTCTTTCCAGATTTCATCTGAGGATATTTCCTTTTTCACCATAGCCCTCTATGGGCTTCCAAATATCACTTTGCCAATTCCACAAGAACTGTCTTAGCGAAAGGCTTCTTGAGGGGAAAGCTGTAACTGTGTGAGATGATTTCACAGAACACAAAGAAGTTTCACAGAAAGCTTCTTTGTCTTTGTTATCGGAGGATATTTCCTTTGGCCCTATAGTCTTCAAAGGGATCCGAAATATCTGTTCTCAGATTCCACAGAAATAAGGCTAGCAAAGAGATCCACGAAATACAGATGTAAGTCTATGAGATGAATTAACAGAACACTAAGCAGTTTCTCAGAAAGCTTCTTTCCAGATTTCATCTGAGGATATTTCCTTTTTCACCTTAGCCCTCTATGGGCTTCCAAATATCCCTTTGCCAATTCCACAAGAACTGTCTTAGCGAAAGGCTTCTTGAGGGGAAAGCTGTAACTCTGTGAGATGATTTCAGAGAACACAAAGAAGTTTCTCAGAAAGCTTCTTTCTCTTTGTTATCGGAGGATATTTCCTTTGGCCCTATAGACTTCAAAGGGATCCGAAATATCTATTCTCAGATTCCAGAGAAATAAGGCTAGCAAAGAAATCCACGAAATACAGATGTAAGTCTGTGAGATGAATTAACAGAACACTAAGCAGTTTCTCAGAAAGCTTCTTTCCAGATTTCATCTGAGGATATTTCCTTTTTCACCATAGCCCTCTATGGGCTTCCAAATATCACTTTGCCAATTCCACAAGAACTGTCTTAGCGAAAGGCTTCTTGAGGGGAAAGCTGTAACTCTGTGAGATTATTTCACACAACACAAAGAAGTTTCTCAGAAAGCTTCTTTGTCTTTGTTATCGGAGGATATTTCCTTTGGCCCTATAGTCTTCAAAGGGATCCGAAATATCTGTTCTCAGATTCCACAGAAATAAGGCTAGCAAAGAGATCCACGAAATACAGATGTAACTCTGTGAGATGAATTAACAGAACACTAAGCAGTTTCTCAGAAAGCTTCTTTCCAGATTTCATCTGAGGATATTTCCTTTTTCACCATAGCCCTCTATGGGCTTTCAAATATCACTTTGCCAATTCCAAAAGAACTGTCTTAGCGAAAGGCTTCTTGAGGGGAAAGCTGTAACTCTGTGAGATGATTTCACAGAACACAAAGAAGTTTCTCAGAAAGCTTCTTTCTCTTTGTTATCGGAGGATATTTCCTTTGGCCCTATAGTCTTCAAAGGGATCCGAAATATCTGTTCTCAGATTCCACAGAAATAAGACTAGCAAAGAGATCCACGAAATACAGATGTAACTCTGTGAGATGAATTAACAGGACACTAAGCAGTTTCTCAGAAAGCTTCTTTCCAGATTTCATCTGAGGATATTTAATTTTTCACCATAGCCCTCTATGGGCTTCCAAATATCACTTTGCCATTTCCACAAGAACTGTCTTAGCGAAAGGCTTCTTGAGGGGAAAGCTGTAACTCTGTGAGATTATTTCACAGAATACAAAGAAGTTTCTCAGAAAGCTTCTTTTTCTTTGTTATCGGAGGATATTTCCTTTGGCCCTATAGTCTTCAAAGGGATCCGAAATATCTGTTCTCAGATTCCACAGAAATAAGGCTAGCAAAGAGATCCACGAAATACAGATGTAACTCTGTGAGATGAATTACCAGAACACTAAGCAGTTTCTCAGAAAGCTTCTTTCCAGATTTCATCTGAGGATATTTCCTTTTTCACCATAGCCTTCTATGGGCTTCCAAATATCACTTTGCCAATTCCACAAGAACTGTCTTAGCGAAAGGCTTCTTGAGGGGAAAGCTGTAACTCTGTGAGATGATTTCACAGAACACAAAGAAGTTTCTCAGAAAGCTTCTTTCTCTTTGTTATCGGAGCATATTTCCTTTGGCCCTATAGTCTTCAAAGGGATCCGAAATATCTGTTCTCAGATTCCACAGAAATAAGGTTAGCAAAGAGATCCACGAAATACAGATGTAAGTCTGTGAGATGAATTAACAGAACACTAAGCAGTTTCTCAGAAAGCTTCTTTCCAGATTTCATCTGAGGATATTTCCTTTTTCACCATAGCCCTCTAAGGGCTTCCAAATATCACTTTGCCAATTCCACAAGAACTGTCTTAGCGAAAGGCTTCTTGAGGGGAAAGCTGTAACTCTGTGAGATGATTTCACAGAACACAAAGAAGTTTCTCAGAAAGCTTCTTTCTCTTTGTTATCGGAGGATATTTCCTTTGGCCCTATAGTCTTCAAAGGGATCCGAAATATCTGTTCTCAGATTCCACAGAAATAAGGCCAGCAAAGAGATCCACGAAATACAGATGTAACTCTGTGAGATGAATTAACAGGACACTAAGCAGTTTCTAAGAAAGCTTCTTTCCAGATTTCATCTGAGGATATTTCCTTTTTCACCATAGCCCTCTAAGGGCTTCCAAATATCACTTTGCCAATTCCACAAGAACTGTCTTAGCGAAAGGCTTCTTGAGGGGAAAGCTGTAACTCTGTGAGATGATTTCACAGAACACAAAGAAGTTTCTCAGAAATCTTCTTTCTCTTTGTTATCGGAGGATATTTCCTTTGGCCCTATAGTCTTCAAAGGGATCCGAAATATCTGTTCTCAGATTCCACAGAAATAAGGCTAGCAAAGAGATCCACGAAATACAGATGTAACTCTGTGAGATGAATTAACAGGACACTAAGCAGTTTCTCAGAAAGCTTCTTTCCAGATTTCATCTGAGGATATTTAATTTTTCACCATAGCCCTCTATGGGCTTCCAAATATCACTTTGCCATTTCCACAAGAACTGTCTTAGCGAAAGGCTTCTTGAGGGGAAAGCTGTAACTCTGTGAGATTATTTCACAGAATACAAAGAAGTTTCTCAGAAAGCTTCTTTGTCTTTGTTATCGGAGGATATTTCCTTTGGCCCTATAGTCTTCAAAGGGATCCGAAATATCTGTTCTCAGATTCCACAGAAATAAGGCTAGCAAAGAGATCCACGAAATACAGATGTAACTCTGTGAGATGAATTAACAGAACACTAAGCAGTTTCTCAGAAAGTTTCTTTCCAGATTTCATCTGAGGATATTTCCTTTTTCACCATAGCCCTCTATGGGCTTCCAAATATCACTTTGCCAATTCCACAAGAACTGTCTTAGCGAAAGGCTTCTTGAGGGGAAAGCTGTAACTCTGTGAGATGATTTCACAGAACACAAAGAAGTTTCTCAGAAAGCTTCTTTCTCTTTGTTATCGGAGGATATTTCCTTTGGCCCTATAGTCTTCAAAGGGATCCGAAATATCTGTTCTCAGATTCCACAGAAATAAGGCTAGCAAAGAGATCCACGAAATACAGATGTAAGTCTATGAGATGAATTAACAGAACACTAAGCAGTTTCTCAGAAAGCTTCTTTCCAGATTTCATCTGAGGATATTTCCTTTTTCACCATAGCCCTCTAAGGGCTTCCAAATATCACTTTGCCAATTCCACAAGAACTGTCTTAGCGAAAGGCTTCTTGAGGGGAAAGCTGTAACTCTGTGAGATGATTTCACAGAACACAAAGAAGTTTCTCAGAAAGCTTCTTTGTCTTTGTTATCGGAGGATATTTCCTTTGGCCCTATAGTCTTCAAAGGGATCCGAAATATCTGTTCTCAGATTCCACAGAAATAAGGCTTGCAAAGAGATCCACGAAATACAGATGTAACTCTGTGAGATGAATTAACAGAACACTAAGCAGTTTCTCAGAAAGCTTCTTTCCAGATTTCATCTGAGGATATTTCCTTTTTCACCATAGCCCTCTAAGGGCTTCCAAATATCACTTTGCCAATTCCACAAGAACTGTCTTAGCGAAAGGCTTCTTGAGGGGAAAGCTGTAACTCTGTGAGATGATTTCACAGAACACAAAGAAGTTTCTCAGAAAGCTTCTTTCTCTTTGTTATGGGAGGATATTTCCTTTGGCCCTATAGTCTTCAAAGGGATCCGAAATATCTGTTCTCAGATTCCACAGAAAGAAGGCTAGCAAAGAGATCCACGAAATACAGATGTAACTCTGTGAGATGAATTAACAGGACACTAAGCAGTTTCTCAGAAAGCTTCTTTCCAGATTTCATCTGAGGATATTTAATTTTTCACCATAGCCCTCTATGGGCTTCCAAATATCACTTTGCCATTTCCACAAGAACTGTCTTAGCGAAAGGCTTCTTGAGGGGAAAGCTGTAACTCTGTGAGATTATTTCACAGAATACAAAGAAGTTTCTCAGAAAGCTTCTTTGTCTTTGTTATCGGAGGATATTTCCTTTGGCCCTATAGTCTTCAAAGGGATTCGAAATGTCTGTTCTCAGATTCCACAGAAATAAGGCTAGCAAAGAGATCCACGAAATACAGATGTAACTCTGTGAGATGAATTAACAGAACACTAAGCAGTTTCTCAGAAAGCTTCTTTCCAGATTTCATCTGAGGATATTTCCTTTTTCACCATAGCCCTCTATGGGCTTCCAAATATCACTTTGCCAATTCCACAAGAACTGTCTTAGCGAAAGGCTTCTTGAGGGGAAAGCTGTAACTGTGTGAGATGATTTCACAGAACACAAAGAAGTTTCACAGAAAGCTTCTTTGTCTTTGTTATCGGAGGATATTTCCTTTGGCCCTATAGTCTTCAAAGGGATCCGAAATATCTGTTCTCAGATTCCACAGAAATAAGGCTAGCAAAGAGATCCACGAAATACAGATGTAAGTCTATGAGATGAATTAACAGAACACTAAGCAGTTTCTCAGAAAGCTTCTTTCCAGATTTCATCTGAGGATATTTCCTTTTTCACCTTAGCCCTCTATGGGCTTCCAAATATCCCTTTGCCAATTCCACAAGAACTGTCTTAGCGAAAGGCTTCTTGAGGGGAAAGCTGTAACTCTGTGAGATGATTTCACAGAACACAAAGAAGTTTCTCAGAAAGCTTCTTTCTCTTTGTTATCGGAGGATATTTCCTTTGGCCCTATAGACTTCAAAGGGATCCGAAATATCTATTCTCAGATTCCAGAGAAATAAGGCTAGCAAAGAAATCCACGAAATACAGATGTAAGTCTGTGAGATGAATTAACAGAACACTAAGCAGTTTCTCAGAAAGCTTCTTTCCAGATTTCATCTGAGGATATTTCCTTTTTCACCATAGCCCTCTATGGGCTTCCAAATATCACTTTGCCAATTCCACAAGAACTGTCTTAGCGAAAGGCTTCTTGAGGGGAAAGCTGTAACTCTGTGAGATTATTTCACACAACACAAAGAAGTTTCTCAGAAAGCTTCTTTGTCTTTGTTATCGGAGGATATTTCCTTTGGCCCTATAGTCTTCAAAGGGATCCGAAATATCTGTTCTCAGATTCCACAGAAATAAGGCTAGCAAAGAGATCCACGAAATACAGATGTAACTCTGTGAGATGAATTAACAGAACACTAAGCAGTTTCTCAGAAAGCTTCTTTCCAGATTTCATCTGAGGATATTTCCTTTTTCACCATAGCCCTCTATGGGCTTTCAAATATCACTTTGCCAATTCCAAAAGAACTGTCTTAGCGAAAGGCTTCTTGAGGGGAAAGCTGTAACTCTGTGAGATGATTTCACAGAACACAAAGAAGTTTCTCAGAAAGCTTCTTTCTCTTTGTTATCGGAGGATATTTCCTTTGGCCCTATAGTCTTCAAAGGGATCCGAAATATCTGTTCTCAGATTCCACAGAAATAAGACTAGCAAAGAGATCCACGAAATACAGATGTAACTCTGTGAGATGAATTAACAGAACACTAAGCAGTTTCTCAGAAAGCTTCTTTCCAGATTTCATCTGAGAATATTTCCTTTTTCACCATAGCCCTCTATGGGCTTCCAAATATCACTTTGCCAATTCCACAAGAACTGTCTTAGCGAAAGGCTTCTTGAGGGGAAAGCTGTAACTCTGTGAGATGATTCACAGAACACAAAGAAGTTTCTCAGAAAGCTTCTTTCTCTTTGTTATGGGAGGATATTTCCTTTGGCCCTATAGTCTTCAAAGGGATCCGAAATATCTGTTCTCAGATTCCACAGAAATAAGGCTAGCAAAGAGATCCACGAAATACAGATGTAACTCTGTGAGATGAATTAACAGGACACTAAGCAGTTTCTCAGAAAGCTTCTTTCCAGATTTCATCTGAGGATATTTAATTTTTCACCATAGCTCTCTATGGGCTTCGAAATATCACTTTGCCAATTCCACAAGAACTGTCTTAGCGAAAGGCTTCTTGAGGGGAAAGCTGTAACTCTGTGAGATGATTTCACAGAACACAAAGAAGTTTCTCAGAAAGTTTCTTTCTCTTTGTTATCGGAGGATATTTCCTTTGGCCCTATAGTCTTCAAAGGGATCCGAAATATCTGTTCTCAGATTCCACAGAAATAAGGCTAGCAAAGAGATCCACGAAATACAGATGTAACTCTGTGAGATGAATTAACAGAACACTAAGCAGTTTCACAGAAAGCTTCTTTCCAGATTTCATCTGAGGATATTTCCTTTTTCACCATAGCCCTCATTGACTTCCAAATATCACTTTGCCAATTCCACAAGAACTGTCTTAGCGAAAGGCTTCTTGAGGGGAAAGCTGTAACTCTGTGAGATGATTTCAAAGAACACAAAGAAGTTTCTCAGAAAGCTTCTTTGTCTTTGTTATCGGAGGATATTTCCTTTGGCCCTATAGTCTTCAAAGGGATCCGAAATATCTGTTCTCAGATTCCACAGAAATAAGGCTAGCAAAGAGATCCACGAAATACAGATGTAACTCTGTGAGATGAATTAACAGAACACTAAGCAGTTTCTCAGAAAGCTTCTTTCCAGATTTCATCTGAGGATATTTCCTTTTTCACCATAGCCCTCTATGGGCTTCCAAATATCACTTTGCCAATTCCACAAGAACTGTCTTAGCGAAAGGCTTCTTGAGGGGAAAGCTGTAACTCTGTGAGATGATTTCACAGAACACAAAGAAGTTTCTCAGAAAGCTTCTTTCTCTTTGTTATCGGAGGATATTTCCTTTGGCCCTATAGTCTTCAAAGGGATCCGAAATATCTGTTCTCAGATTCCACAGAAATAAGGCTAGCAAAGAGATCCACGAAATACAGATGTAACTCTGTGAGATGAATTAACAGGACACTAAGCAGTTTCTAAGAAAGCTTCTTTCCAGATTTCATCTGAGGATATTTCCTTTTTCACCATAGCCCTCTATGGGCTTCCAAATATCACTTTGCCAATTCCACAAGAACTGTCTTAGCGAAAGGCTTCTTGAGGGGAAAGCTGTAACTCTGTGAGATGATTTCACACAACACAAAGAAGTTTCTCAGAAAGCTTCTTTGTCTTTGTTATCGGAGGATATTTCCTTTGGCCCTATAGTCTTCAAAGGGATCCGAAATATCTGTTCTCAGATTCCACAGAAATAAGGCTAGCAAAGAGATCCACGAAATACAGATGTAACTCTGTGAGATGAATTAACAGAACACTAAGCAGTTTCTCAGAAAGCTTCTTTCCAGATTTCATCTGAGGATATTTCCTTTTTCACCATAGCCCTCTATGGGCTTCCAAATATCACTTTGCCAATTCCACAAGAACTGTCTTAGCGAAAGGCTTCTTGAGGGGAAAGCTGTAACTCTGTGAGATGATTTCACAGAACACAAAGAAGTTTCTCAGAAAGCTTCTTTCTCTTTGTTATCGGAGGATATTTCCTTTGGCCCTATAGTCTTCAAAGGGATCCGAAATATCTGTTCTCAGATTCCACAGAAATAAGGCTAGCAAAGAGATCCACGAAATACAGATGTAACTCTGTGAGATGAATTAACAGGACACTAAGCAGTTTCTAAGAAAGCTTCTTTCCAGATTTCATCTGAGGATATTTCCTTTTTCACCATAGCCCTCTATGGGCTTCCAAATATCACTTTGCCAATTCCACAAGAACTGTCTTAGCGAAAGGCTTCTTGAGGGGAAAGCTGTAACTCTGTGAGATGATTTCACACAACACAAAGAAGTTTCTCAGAAAGCTTCTTTGTCTTTGTTATCGGAGGATATTTCCTTTGGCCCTATAGTCTTCAAAGGGATCCGAAATATCTGTTCTCAGATTCCACAGAAATAAGGCTAGCAAAGAGATCCACGAAATACAGATGTAACTCTGTGAGATGAATTAACAGAACACTAAGCAGTTTCTCAGAAAGCTTCTTTCCAGATTTCATCTGAGGATATTTCCTTTTTCACCATAGCCCTCTATGGGCTTTCAAATATCACTTTGCCAATTCCAAAAGAACTGTCTTAGCGAAAGGCTTCTTGAGGGGAAAGCTGTAACTCTGTGAGATGATTTCACAGAACACAAAGAAGTTTCTCAGAAAGCTTCTTTCTCTTTGTTATCGGAGGATATTTCCTTTGGCCCTATAGTCTTCAAAGGGATCCGAAATATCTGTTCTCAGATTCCACAGAAATAAGACTAGCAAAGAGATCCACGAAATACAGATGTAACTCTGTGAGATGAATTAACAGAACACTAAGCAGTTTCTCAGAAAGCTTCTTTCCAGATTTCATCTGAGAATATTTCCTTTTTCACCATAGCCCTCTATGGGCTTCCAAATATCACTTTGCCAATTCCACAAGAACTGTCTTAGCGAAAGGCTTCTTGAGGGGAAAGCTGTAACTCTGTGAGATGATTCACAGAACACAAAGAAGTTTCTCAGAAAGCTTCTTTCTCTTTGTTATGGGAGGATATTTCCTTTGGCCCTATAGTCTTCAAAGGGATCCGAAATATCTGTTCTCAGATTCCACAGAAATAAGGCTAGCAAAGAGATCCACGAAATACAGATGTAACTCTGTGAGATGAATTAACAGGACACTAAGCAGTTTCTCAGAAAGCTTCTTTCCAGATTTCATCTGAGGATATTTAATTTTTCACCATAGCTCTCTATGGGCTTCGAAATATCACTTTGCCAATTCCACAAGAACTGTCTTAGCGAAAGGCTTCTTGAGGGGAAAGCTGTAACTCTGTGAGATGATTTCACAGAACACAAAGAAGTTTCTCAGAAAGTTTCTTTCTCTTTGTTATCGGAGGATATTTCCTTTGGCCCTATAGTCTTCAAAGGGATCCGAAATATCTGTTCTCAGATTCCACAGAAATAAGGCTAGCAAAGAGATCCACGAAATACAGATGTAACTCTGTGAGATGAATTAACAGAACACTAAGCAGTTTCACAGAAAGCTTCTTTCCAGATTTCATCTGAGGATATTTCCTTTTTCACCATAGCCCTCATTGACTTCCAAATATCACTTTGCCAATTCCACAAGAACTGTCTTAGCGAAAGGCTTCTTGAGGGGAAAGCTGTAACTCTGTGAGATGATTTCAAAGAACACAAAGAAGTTTCTCAGAAAGCTTCTTTGTCTTTGTTATCGGAGGATATTTCCTTTGGCCCTATAGTCTTCAAAGGGATCCGAAATATCTGTTCTCAGATTCCACAGAAATAAGGCTAGCAAAGAGATCCACGAAATACAGATGTAACTCTGTGAGATGAATTAACAGAACACTAAGCAGTTTCTCAGAAAGCTTCTTTCCAGATTTCATCTGAGGATATTTCCTTTTTCACCATAGCCCTCTATGGGCTTCCAAATATCACTTTGCCAATTCCACAAGAACTGTCTTAGCGAAAGGCTTCTTGAGGGGAAAGCTGTAACTCTGTGAGATGATTTCACAGAACACAAAGAAGTTTCTCAGAAAGCTTCTTTATCTTTGTTATCGGAGGATATTTCCTTTGGCCCTATAGTCTTCAAAGGGATCCGAAATATCTGTTCTCAGATTCCACAGAAATAAGGCTAGCAAAGAGATCCACGAAATACAGATGTAACTCTGTGAGATGAATTAACAGGACACTAAGCAGTTTCTAAGAAAGCTTCTTTCCAGATTTCATCTGAGGATATTTCCTTTTTCACCATAGCCCTCTATGGGCTTCCAAATATCACTTTGCCAATTCCACAAGAACTGTCTTAGCGAAAGGCTTCATGAGGGGAAAGCTGTAACTCTGTGAGATGATTTCACAGAACACAAAGAAGTTTCTCAGAAAGCTTCTTTCTCTTTGTTATCGGAGGATATTTCCTTTGGCCCTATAGTCTTCAAAGGGATCCGAAATATCTGTTCTCAGATTCCACAGAAATAAGGCTTGCAAAGAGATCCACGAAATACAGATGTAACTCTGTGAGATGAATTAACAGGACACTAAGCAGTTTCTCAGAAAGCTTCTTTCCAGATTTCATCTGAGGGTATTTCCTTTTACACCATAGCCCTCTATGGGCTTCCAAATATCACTTTGCCAATTCCACAAGAACTGTCTTAGCGAAAGGCTTCTTGAGGGGAAAGCTGTAAATCTGTGAGATGATTTCACAGAACACAAAGAAGTTTCTCAGAAAGCTTCTTTCTCTTTGTTATCGGAGGATATTTCCTTTGGCCCTATAGACTTCAAAGGGATCCAAAATATCTGTTCTCAGATTCCACAGAAATAAGGCTAGCAAAGAGATCCACGAAATACAGATGTAACTCTGTGAGATGAATTAACAGAACACTAAGCAGTTTCACAGAAAGCTTCTTTCCAGATTTCATCTGAGGATATTTCCTTTTTCACCATAGCCCTCTAAGGCTTCCAAATATAACTTTGCCAATTCCACAAGAACTCTCTTAGCGAAAGGCTTCTTGAGGGGAAAGCTGTAAATCTGTGAGATGATTTCACAGAACCCAAAGAAGTTTCTCCGAAAACTTCTTTGTCTTCGTTATCGGAGGATATTTCCTTTGGCCCTATAGTCTTCAAAGGGATCCGAAATATCTGTTCTCAGTTTCCACAGAAATAAGGCTGGCAAAGAGATCCACGAAATACAGATGTAACTCTGTGAGATGAATTAACAGAACACTAAGCAGTTTCTCAGAAAGCTTCTTTCCAGATTTCATCTGAGGATATTTCCTTTTTCACCATAGCCCTCTATGGGCTTCCAAATATCACTTTGCCAATTCCACAAGAACTGTCTTAGCGAAAGGCTTCCTGAGGGGAAAGCTGTAACTCTGTGAGATGATTTCACAGAACACAAAGAAGTTTCTCAGAAAGCTTCTTTGTCTTTGTTATCGGAGGATATTTCCTTTGGCCCTATAGTCTTCAAAGGGATCCGAAATATCTGTTCTCAGATTCCACAGAAATAAGGCCAGCAAAGAGATCCACGAAATACAGATGTAACTCTGTGAGATGAATTAACAGGACACTAAGCAGTTTCTAAGAAAGCTTCTTTCCAGATTTCATCTGAGGATATTTCCTTTTTCACCATAGCCCTCTAAGGGCTTCCAAATATCACTTTGCCAATTCCACAAGAACTGTCTTAGTGAAAGGCTTCTTGAGGGGAAAGCTGTAACTCTGTGAGATGAATTAACAGAACACTAAGCAGTTTCTCAGAAAGCTTCTTTCCAGATTTCATCTGAGGATATTTCCTTTTTCACCATAGCCCTCTATGGGCTTCCAAATATCACTTTGCCAATTCCACAAGAACTGTCTTAGCGAAAGGCTTCTTGAGGGGAAAGCTGTAACTGTGTGAGATGATTTCACAGAACACAAAGAAGTTTCTCAGAAAGCTTCTTTGTCTTTGTTATCGGAGGATATTTCCTTTGGCCCTATAGTCTTCAAAGGGATCCGAAATATCTGTTCTCAGATTCCACAGAAATAAGGCTAGCAAAGAGATCCACGAAATACAGATGTAACTCTGTGAGATGAATTAACAGAACACTAAGCAGTTTCACAGAAAGCTTCTTTCCAGATTTCATCTGAGGATATTTCCTTTTTCACCATAGCCTTCTATGGGCTTCCAAATATCACTTTGCCAATTCCACAAGAACTGTCTTAGCGAAAGGCTTCTTGAGGGGAAAGCTGTAACTCTGTGAGATGATTTCACAGAACACAAAGAAGTTTCTCAGAAAGCTTCTTTGTCTTCGTTATCGGAGGATATTTCCTTTGGCCCTATAGTCTTCAAAGGGATCCGAAATATCTGTTCTCAGATTCCACAGAAATAAGGCTAGCAAAGAGATCCACGAAATACAGATATAACTCTGTGAGATGAATTAACAGAACACTAAGCAGTTTCTCAGAAAGCTTCTTTCCAGATTTCATCTGAGGATATTTCCTTTTTCACCATAGCCCTCTATGGGCTTCCAAATATCACTTTGCCAATTCCACAAGAACTGTCTTAGCGAAAGGCTTCTTGAGGGGAAAGCTGTAACTCTGTGAGATGATTTCACAGAACACAAAGAAGTTTCTCAGAAAGCTTCTTTCTCTTTGTTATCGGAGGATATTTCCTTTGGCCCTATAGTCTTCAAAGGGATCCGAAATATCTGTTCTCAGATTCCACAGAAATAAGGCCAGCAAAGAGATCTACGAAATACAGATGTAACTCTGTGAAATGAATTAACAGGACACTAAGCAGTTTCTAAGAAAGCTTCTTTCCAGATTTCATCTGAGGATATTTCCTTTTTCACCATAGCCCTCTATGGGCTTCCAAATATCACTTTGCCAATTCCACAAGAACTGTCTTAGCGAAAGGCTTCTTGAGGGGAAAGCTGTAACTCTCTGAGATGATTTCACAGAACACAAAGAAGTTTCTCAGAAAGCTTCTTTCTCTTTGTTATCGGAGGATATTTCCTTTGGCCCTATAGACTTCAAAGGGATCCGAAATATCTGTTCTCAGATTCCACAGAAATAAGGCTAGCAAAGAGATCCACGAAATACAGATGTAACTCTGTGAGATGAATTAACAGAACACTAAGCAGTTTCTCAGAAAGCTTCTTTCCAGATTTCATCTGAGGATATTTCCTTTTTCACCATAGCCCTCTATGGGCTTCCAAATATCACTTTGCCAATTCCACAAGAACTGTCATAGCGAAAGACTTCTTGAGGGGAAAGCTGTAACTCTGTGAGATGATTTCACAGAACACAAAGAAGTTTCTCAGAAAGCTTCTTTGTCTTTGTTATCGGAGGATATTTCCTTTGGCCCTATAGACTTCAAAGGGATCCGAAATATCTGTTCTCAGATTCCACAGAAATAAGGCTAGCAAAGAGATCCACGAAATACAGATGTAAGTCTGTGAGATGAATTAACAGAACACTAAGCAGTTTCTCAGAAAGCTTCTTTCCAGATTTCATCTGAGGATATTTCCTTTTTCACCATAGCCCTCTATGGGCTTCCAAATATCACTTTGCCAATTCCACAAGAACTGTCTTAGCGAAAGGCTTCTTGAGGGTAAAGCTGTAACTCTGTGAGACGATTTCACAGAACACAAAGAAGTTTCTCAGAAAGCTTCTTTGTCTTTGTTATCGGAGGATATTTCCTTTGGCCCTATAGTCTTCAAAGGGATCCGAAATATCTGTTCTCAGATTCCACAGAAATAAGGCTAGCAAAGAGATCCACGAAATACAGATGTAACTATGTGAGATGAATTAAGAGAACACTAAGCAGTTTCTCAGAAAGCTTCTTTCCAGATTTCATCTGAGGATATTTCCTTTTTCACCATAGCCCACTAAGGGCTTCCAAATATCACTTTGCCAATTCCACAAGAACTGTCTTAGCGAAAGGCTTCTTGAGGGGAAAGCGGTAACTCTGTGAGATGATTTCAGAGAACACAAAGAAGTTTCTCAGAAAGCTTCTTTCTCTTTGTTTTCGGAGGATATTTCCTTTGGCCCTATAGTATTCAAAGGGATCCGAAATATCTGTTCTCAGATTCCACAGAAATAAGGCTAGCAAAGAGATCCACGAAATACAGATGTAAGTCTGTGAGATGAATTAACAGGACACTTAGCAGTTTCTAAGAAAGCTTCTTTCCAGATTTCATCTGAGGATATTTCCTTTTTCACCATAGCCCTCTATGGGCTTCCAAATATCACTTTGCCAATTCCACAAGAACTGTCTTAGCGAAAGGCTTCTTGAGGGGAAAGGTGTAACTCTGTGAGATGATTTCACAGAACACAAAGAAGTTTCTCAGAAAGCTTCTTTCTCTTTGTTATCGGAGGATATTTCCTTTGGCCCTATAGTCTTCAAAGGGATCCGAAATATGTGTTCTCAGATTCCACAGAAATAAGGCTAGCAAAGAGATCCACGAAATACAGATGTAACTCTGTGAGATGAATTAACAGAACACTAAGCAGTTTCTCAGAAAGCTTCTTTCCAGATTTCATCTGAGGATATTTCCTTTTTCACCATAGCCCTCTATGGGCTTCCAAATATCCCTTTGCCAATTCCACAAGAACTGTCTTAGCGAAAGGCTTCTTGAGGGGAAAGCTGTAACTCTGTGAGATGATTTCACAGAACACAAAGAAGTTTCTCAGAAAGCTTCTTTCTCTTTGTTATCGGAAGATATTTCCTTTGGCCCTATAGACTTCAAAGGGATCCGAAATATCTGTTCTCAGATTCCAGAGAAATAAGGCTAGCAAAGAAATCCACGAAATACAGATGTAAGTCTGTGAGATGAATTAACAGAACACTAAGCAGTTTCTCAGAAAGCTTCTTTCCAGATTTCATCTGAGGATATTTCCTTTTTCACCATAGCCCTCTATGGGCTTCCAAATATCACTTTGCCAATTCCACAAGAACTGTCTTAGAGAAAGGCTCTTGAGGGGAAAGCTGTAACTCTGTGAGATGATTTCACAGAACACAAAGAAGTTTCTCAGAAAGCTTCTTTCTCTTTGTTATCGGAGGATATTTCCTTTGGCCCTATAGACTTCAAAGGGATCCGAAATATCTGCTCTCAGATTCCACAGAAATAAGGCTAGCAAGGAGATCCACGAAATACAGATGTAAGTCTGTGAGATGAATTAACAGAACACTAAGCAGTTTCTCAGGAAGCTTCTTTCCAGATTTCATCTGAGGATATTTCCTTTTTCACCATAGCCCTCTATGGCTTCCAAATATCACTTTGCCAATTCCACAAGAACTGTCTTAGCGAAAGGCTTCTTGAGGGGAAAGCTGTAACTCTGTGAGATGATTTCACAGAACACAAAGGAGTTTCTCAGAAAGCTTCTTTCTCTTTGTTATCGGAGGATATTTCCTTTGGCCCTATAGTCTTCAAAGGGATCCGAAATATCTGTTCTCAGATTCCACAGAAATAAGGCTAGCAAAGAGATCCACGAAATACAGATGTAACTCTGTGAGATGAATTAACAGAACACTAAGCAGTTTCACAGAAAGCTTCTTTCCAGATTTCATCTGAGGATATTTCCTTTTTCACCATAGCCCTCTATGGGCTACCAAATATCACTTTGCCAATTCCACAAGAACTGTCTTAGCGAAAGGCTTCTTGAGGGGAAAGCTGTAACTCTGTGAGATGATTTCACAGAACACAAAGAAGTTTCTCAGAAAGCTTCTTTGTCTTTGTTATCGGAGGATATTTCCTTTGGCCCTATAGTCTTCAAAGGGATCCGAAATATCTGTTCTCAGATTCCACAGAAATAAGGCTAGCAAAGAGATCCACGAAATACAGATGTAACTCTGTGAGATGAATTAACAGAACACTAAGCAGTTTCACAGAAAGCTTCTTTCCAGATTTCATCTCAGGATATTTCGTTTTTCACCATAGCCCTCTAAGGGCTTCCAAATATCACTTTGCCAATTCCACAAGAACTGTCTTAGCGAAAGGCTTCTTGAGGGGAAAGCTGTAACTCTGTGAGATGATTTCACAGAACACAAAGAAGTTTCTCAGAAAGCTTCTTTCTCTTTGTTATCGGAGGATATTTCCTTTGGCCCCATATTCTTCAAAGGGATCCGAAATATCTGTTCTCAGATTCCACAGAAATAAGGCTAGCAAAGAGATCCACGAAATACAGATGTAACTCTGTGAGATGAATTAACAGGACACTAAGCAGTTTCTCAGAAAGCTTCTTTCCAGATTTCATCTGAGGATATTTCCTTTTACCCATAGCCCTCTATGGGCTTCCAAATATCACTTTGCCAATTCCACAAGAACTGTCTTAGCGAAAGGCTTCTTGAGGGGAAAGCAGTAACTCTGTGAGATGATTTCACAGAACACAAAGAATTTTCTCAGAAAGTTTCTTTCTCTTTGTTATCGGAGGATATTTCCTTTGGCCCTATAGACTTCAAAGGGATCCGAAATATCTGTTCTCAGATTCCAGAGAAATAAGGCTAGCAAAGAGATTTACGAAATACAGATGTAAGTCTGTGAGATGAATTAACAGAACACTAAGCAGTTTCTCAGAAAGCTTCTTTCCAGATTTCATCTGAGGATATTTCCTTTTTCACCATAGCCCTCTATGGGCTTCCAAATATCACTTTGCCAATTCCACAAGAACTGTCTTAGCGAAAGGCTTCTTGAGGGGAAAGCTGTAACTCTGTGAGATGATTTCACAGAACACAAAGAAGTTTCTCAGAAAGCTTCTTTCTCTTTGTTATCGGAGGATATTTCCTTTGGCCCTATAGTCTTCAAAGGGATCCGAAATATCTGTTCTCAGATTCCACAGAAATAAGGCTAGCAAAGAGATCCACGAAATACAGATGTAAGTCTGTGAGATGAATTAACAGAACACTAAGCAGTTTCTCAGAAAGCTTCTTTCCAGATTTCATCTGAAGATATTTCCTTTTTCACCATAGCCCTCTATGGGCTTCCAAATATCACTTTGCCAATTCCACAAGAACTGTCTTAGCGAAAGGCTTCTTGAGGGGAAAGCTGTAACTCTCTGAGATGATTTCACAGAACACAAAGAAGTTTCTCAGAAAGCTTCTTTCTCTTTGTTATCGGAGGATATTTCCTTTGGCCCTATAGACTTCAAAGGGATCCGAAATATCTGTTCTCAGATTCCACAGAAATAAGGCTAGCAAAGAGATCCACGAAATACAGATGTAACTCTGTGAGATGAATTAACAGGACACTAAGCAGTTTCTAAGAAAGCTTCTTTCCAGATTTCATCTGAGGATATTTCCTTTTTCACCATAGCCTTCTATGGCTTCCAAATATCACTTTGCCAATTCCACAAGAACTGTCTTAGCGAAAGGCTTCTTGAGGGGAACGCTGTAACTCTGAGAGATGATTTCACAGAACACAAAGAAGTTTCTCAGAAAGCTTCTTTCTCTTTGTTATCGGAGGATATTTCCTTTGGCCCTATAGTCTTCAAAGGGATCCGAAATATCTGTTCTCAGATTCCACAGAAATAAGGCTAGCAAAGAGATCCACGAAATACAGATGTAAGTCTGTGAGATGAATTAACAGGACACTTAGCAGTTTCTAAGAAAGCTTCTTTCCAGATTTCATCTGAGGATATTTCCTTTTTCACCATAGCCCTCTATGGGCTTCCAAATATCACTTTGCCAATTCCACAAGAACTGTCTTAGCGAAAGGCTTCTTGAGGGTAAAGCTGTAACTCTGTGAGATGATTTCACAGAACACAAAGAAGTTTCTCACAAATCTTGTTTGTCTTTGTTATCGGAGGATATTTCCTTTGGCCCTATAGTCTTCAAAGGGATCCGAAATATCTGTTCTCAGATTCCACAGAAATAAGGCTAGCAAAGAGATCCACGAAATACAGATGTAACTCTGTGAGATGAATTAACAGAACCCTAAGCAGTTTCTCTGAAACCTTCTTTCCAGATTTCATCTGAGGATATTTCCTTTTTCACCATAGCCCTCTAAGGGCTTCCAAATATCACTTTGCCAATTCCACAAGAACTGTCTTAGCGAAAGGCTTCTTGAGGGGAAAGCTGTAACTCTGTGAGATGATTTCACAGAACACAAAGAAGTTTCTCAGAAAGCTTCTTTGTCTTTGTTATCGGAGGATATTTCCTTTGGCCCTATAGACTTCAAAGGGATCCGAAATATCCGTTCTCAGATTCCAAAGAAATAAGGCTAGCAAAGAGATCCACGAAATATAGATGTAAGTCTGTGAGATGAATTAACAGAACACTAAGCAGTTTCTCAGAAAGCTTCTTTCCAGATTTCATCTGAGGATATTTCCTTTTTCACCATAGCCCTCTATGGGCTTCCAAATATCACTTTCCCAATTCCACAAGAACTGTCTTAGCGAAAGGCTTCTTGAGGGGAAAGGTGTAACTCTGTGAGATGATTTCACAGAACACAAAGAAGTTTCTCAGAAAGCTTCTTTGTCTTTGTTATCGGAGGATATTTCCTTTGGCCCTATAGTCTTCAAAGGGATCCGAAATATCTGTTCTCAGATTCCACAGAAATAAGGCTAGCAAAGAGATCCACGAAATACAGATGTAACTCTGTGAGATGAATTAACAGAACACTAAGCAGTTTCTCAGAAAGCTTCTTTCCAGATTTCATCTGAGGATATTTCCTTTTTCACCATAGCCCTCTATGGGCTTCCAAATATCACTTTGCCATTTCCACAAGAACTGTCTTAGCGAAAGGCTTCTTGAGGGTAAAGCTGTAACTCTGTGAGATGATTTCACAGAACACAAAGAAGTTTCTCAGAAAGCTTCTTTCTCTTTGTTATCGGAGGATATTTCCTTTGGCCCTATAGTCTTCAAAGGGATCCGAAATATCTGTTCTCAGATTCCACAGAAATAAGGCTAGCAAAGAGATCCACGAAATACAGATGTAACTCTGTGAGATGAATTAACAGAACACTAAGCAGTTTCACAGAAAGCTTCTTTCCAGATTTCATCTGAGGATATTTCCTTTTTCACCATAGCCCTCTATGGGCTTCCAAATATCACTTTGCCAATTCCACAAGAACTGTCTTAGCGAAAGGCTTCTTGAGGGGAAAGCTGTAACTCTGTGAGATGATTTCACAGAACACAAAGAAGTTTCTCAGAAAGCTTCTTTCTCTTTGTTATCGGAGGATATTTCCTTTGGCCCTATAGTCTTCAAAGGGATCCGAAATATCTGTTCTCAGATTCCACAGAAATAAGGCTAGCAAAGAGATCCACGAAATACAGACGTAACTCTGTGAGATGAATTAACAGGACACTAAGCAGTTTCTCAGAAAGCTTCTTTCCAGATTTCATCTGAGGATATTTCCTTTTACACCATAGCCCTCTATGGGCTTCCAAATATCACTTTGCCAATTCCACAAGAACTGTCTTAGCGAAAGGCTTCTTGAGGGGAAAGCTGTAACTCTGTGAGATGATTTCACAGAACACAAAGAAGTTTCTCAGAAAGCTTCTTTCTCTTTGTTATCGGAGGATATTTCCTTTGGCCCTATAGTCTTCAAAGGGATCCGAAATATCTGTTCTCAGATTCCACAGAAATAAGGCTAGCAAAGAGATCCACGAAATACAGATGTAACTCTGTGAGATGAATTAACAGAACACTAAGCAGTTTCACAGAAAGCTTCTTTCCAGATTTCATCTGAGGATATTTCCTTTTTCACCATAGCCCTCTATGGGCTTCCAAATATCACTTTGCCAATTCCACAAGAACTGTCTTAGCGAAAGGCTTCTTGAGGGGAAAGCTGTAACTCTGTGAGATGATTTCACAGAACACAAAGAAGTTTCTCAGAAAGCTTCTTTCTCTTTGTTATCGGAGGATATTTCCTTTGGCCCCATATTCTTCAAAGGGATCCGAAATATCTGTTCTCAGATTCCACAGAAATAAGGCTAGCAAAGAGATCCACGAAATACAGATGTAACTCTGTGAGATGAATTAACAGGACACTAAGCAGTTTCTCAGAAAGCTTCTTTCCAGATTTCATCTGAGGATATTTCCTTTTACCCCATAGCCCTCTATGGGCTTCCAAATATCACTTTGCCAATTCCACAAGAACTGTCTTAGCGAAAGGCTTCCTGAGAGGAAAGCTGTAACTCTGTGAGATGATTTCACAGAACACAAAGAAGTTTCTCAGAAAGCTTCTTTCTCTTTGTTATCGGAGGATATTTCCTTTGGCCCTATAGACCTCAAAGGGATCCGAAATATCTGTTCTCAGATTCCACAGAAATAAGGCTAGCAAAGAGATCCACGAAATACAGATGTAACTCTGTGAGATGAATTAACAGAACACTAAGCAGTTTCTCAGAAAGCTTCTTTCCAGATTTCATCTGAGGATATTTCCTTTTTCACCATAGCCCTCTATGGGCTTCCAAATATCACTTTGCCAATTCCACAAGAACTGTCTTAGCGAAAGGCTTCTTGAGGGGAAAGCTGTAACTCTGTGAGATGATTTCACAGAACACAAAGAAGTTTCTCAGAAAGCTTCTTTCTCTTTGTTATCGGAGGATATTTCCTTTGGCCCTATAGTCTTCAAAGGGATCCGAAATATCTGTTCTCAGATTCCACAGAAATAAGGCTAGCAAAGAGATCCACGAAATACAGATGTAAGTCTGTGAGATGAATTAACAGAACACTAAGCAGTTTCTCAGAAAGCTTCTTTCCAGATTTCATCTGAGGATATTTCCTTTTTCACCATAGCCTTCTATTGGCTTCCAAATATCACTTTGCCAATTCCACAAGAACTGTCTTAGCGAAAGGCTTCTTGAGGGGAAAGCTGTAACTCTGTGAGATGATTTCACAGAACACAAAGAAGTTTCTCAGAAAGCTTCTTTCTCTTTGTTATCGGAGGATATTTCCTTTGGCCCTATAGTCTTCCAAGGGATCCGAAATATCTGTTCTCAGATTCTACAGAAATAAGGTTAGCAAAGAGATCCACGAAATACAGATGTAAGTCTGTGAGATGAATTAACAGAACACTAAGCAGTTTCTCAGAAAGCTTCTTTCCAGATTTCATCTGAGGATATTTCCTTTTTCACCATAGCCCTCTATGGGCTTCCAAATATCACTTTGCCAATTCCACAAGAACTGTCTTAGCGAAAGGCTTCTTGAGGGGAAAGCTGTAACTCTGTGAGATGATTTCACAGAACACAAAGAAGTTTCTCAGAAAGCTTCTTTCTCTTTGTTATCGGAGGATATTTCCTTTGGCCCCATATTCTTCAAAGGGATCCGAAATATCTGTTCTCAGATTCCACAGAAATAAGGCTAGCAAAGAGATCCACGAAATACAGATGTAACTCTGTGAGATGAATTAACAGGACACTAAGCAGTTTCTCAGAAAGCTTCTTTCCAGATTTCATCTGAGGATATTTCCTTTTACCCCATAGCCCTCTATGGGCTTCCAAATATCACTTTGCCAATTCCACAAGAACTGTCTTAGCGAAAGGCTTCCTGAGGGGAAAGCTGTAACTCTGTGAGATGATTTCACAGAACACAAAGAAGTTTCTCAGAAAGCTTCTTTCTCTTTGTTATCGGAGGATATTTCCTTTGGCCCTATAGACCTCAAAGGGATCCGAAATATCTGTTCTCAGATTCCACAGAAATAAGGCTAGCAAAGAGATCCACGAAATACAGATGTAACTCTGTGAGATGAATTAACAGAACACTAAGCAGTTTCTCAGAAAGCTTCTTTCCAGATTTCATCTGAGGATATTTCCTTTTTCACCATAGCCCTCTATGGGCTTCCAAATATCCCTTTGCCAATTCCACAAGAACTGTCTTAGCGAAAGGCTTCTTGAGGGGAAAGCTGTAACTCTGTGAGATGATTTCACAGAACACAAAGAAGTTTCTCAGAAAGCTTCTTCCTCTTTGTTATCGGAGGATATTTCCTTTGGCCCTATAGTCTTCAAAGGGATCCGAAATATCTGTTCTCAGATTCCACAGAAATAAGGCTAGCAAAGAGATCCACGAAATACAGATGTAACTCTGTGAGATGAATTAACAGAACACTAAGCAGTTTCACAGAAAGCTTCTTTCCAGATTTCATCTGAGGATATTTCCTTTTTCACCATAGCCCTCTATGGGCTTCCAAATATCACTTTGCCAATTACACAAGAACTGTCTTAGCGAAAGGCTTCTTGAGGGGAAAGCTGTAACTCTGTGAGATGATTTCACAGAACACAAAGAAGTTTCTCAGAAATCTTCTTTCTCTTTGTTATCGGAGGATATTTCCTTTGGCCCTATAGTCTTCAAAGGGATCCGAAATATCTGTTCTCAGATTCCACAGAAATAAGGCTAGCAAAGAGATTCACGAAATACAGATGTAACTCTGTGAGATGAATTAACAGGACACTAAGCAGTTTCTCAGAAAGCTTCTTTCCAGATTTCATCTGAGGATATTTCCTTTTACACCATAGCCCTCTATGGGCTTCCAAATATCACTTTGCCATTCCACAAGAACTGTCTTAGCGAAAGGCTTCTTGAGGGGAAAGCTGTAACTCTGTGAGATGATTTCACAGAACACAAAGAAGTTTCTCAGAAAGCTTCTTTCTCTTTGTTATCGGAGGATATTTCCTTTGGCCCTATAGTCTTCAAAGGGATCCGAAATATCTGTTCTCAGATTCCACAGAAATAAGGCTAGCAAAGAGATCCACGAAATACAGATGTAACTCTGTGAGATGAATTAACAGAACACTAAGCAGTTTCACAGAAAGCTTCTTTCCAGATTTCATCTGAGGATATTTCCTTTTTCACCATAGCCCTCTATGGGCTTCCAAATATCACTTTGCCAATTCCACAAGAACTGTCTTAGCGAAAGGCTTCTTGAGGGGAAAGCTGTAACTCTGTGAGATGATTTCACAGAACACAAAGAAGTTTCTCAGAAAGCTTCTTTCTCTTTGTTATCGGAGGATATTTCCTTTGGCCCCATATTCTTCAAAGGGATCCGAAATATCTGTTCTCAGATTCCACAGAAATAAGGCTAGCAAAGAGATCCACGAAATACAGATGTAACTCTGTGAGATGAATTAACAGGACACTAAGCAGTTTCTCAGAAAGCTTCTTTCCAGATTTCATCTGAGGATATTTCCTTTTACCCCCTAGCCCTCTATGGGCTTCCAAATATCACTTTGCCAATTCCACAAGAACTGTCTTAGCGAAAGGCTTCCTGAGGGGAAAGCTGTAACTCTGTGAGATGATTTCACAGA
Organism: Macaca nemestrina; assembly: GCF_043159975.1. Lineage (NCBI taxonomy): Eukaryota > Metazoa > Chordata > Mammalia > Primates > Cercopithecidae > Macaca > Macaca nemestrina. The sequence continues at coordinate 55,131,069 of NC_092129.1, read as the reverse complement.
ACACAAAGAAATTTCTCAGAAAGCTTCTTTCTCTTTGTTATCGGAGGATATTTCCTTTGGCCCTATAGACCTCAAAGGGATCCGAAATATCTGTTCTCAGATTCCACAGAAATAAGGCTAGCAAAGAGATCCACGAAATACAGATGTAACTCTGTGAGATGAATTAACAAAACACTAAGCAGTTTCACAGAAAGCTTCTTTCCAGAATTAACCTGGGATATTTCCTTTTTCACCATAGCCCTCTATGGGCTTCCAAATATCACTTTGCCAATTCCACAAGAACTGTCTTAGCGAAAGGCTTCTTGAGGGGAAAGCTGTAACTCTGTGAGATGATTTCACAGAACACAAAGAAGTTTCTCAGAAAGCTTCTTTCTCTTTGTTATCGGAGGATATTTCCTTTGGCCCTATAGTCTTCAAAGGGATCCGAAATATCTGTTCTCAGATTCTACAGAAATAAGGCTAGCAAAGAGATCCACGAAATACAGATGTAAGTCTGTGAGATGAATTAACAGAACACTAAGCAGTTTCTCAGAAAGCTTCTTTCCAGATTTCATCTGAGGATATTTCCTTTTTCACCATAGCCCTCTATGGGCTTCCAAATATCACTTTGCCAATTCCACAAGAACTGTCTTAGCGAAAGGCTTCTTGAGGGGAAAGCTGTAACTCTGTGAGATGATTTCACAGAACACAAAGAAGTTTCTCAGAAAGTTTCTTTCTCTTTGTTATCGGAGGATATTTCCTTTGGCCCCATATTCTTCAAAGGGATCCGAAATATCTGTTCTCAGATTCCACAGAAATAAGGCTAGCAAAGAGATCCACGAAATACAGATGTAACTCTGTGAGATGAATTAACAGGACACTAAGCAGTTTCTCAGAAAGCTTCTTTCCAGATTTCATCTGAGGATATTTCCTTTTACCCCATAGCCCTCTATGGGCTTCCAAATATCACTTTGCCAATTCCACAAGAACTGTCTTAGCGAAAGGCTTCCTGAGGGGAAAGCTGTAACTCTGTGAGATGATTTCACAGAACACAAAGAAGTTTCTCAGAAAGCTTCTTTCTCTTTGTTATCGGAGGATATTTCCTTTGGCCCTATAGACCTCAAAGGGATCCGAAATATCTGTTCTCAGATTCCACAGAAATAAGGCTAGCAAAGAGATCCACGAAATACAGATGTAACTCTGTGAGATGAATTAACAAAACACTAAGCAGTTTCACAGAAAGCTTCTTTCCAGAATTAACCTGGGATACTTCCTTTTTCACCATAGCCCTCTATGGGCTTCCAAATATCACTTTGCCAATTCCACAAGAACTGTCTTAGCGAAAGGCTTCTTGAGGGGAAAGCTGTAACTCTGTGAGATGATTTCACAGAACACAAAGAAGTTTCTCAGAAAGCTTCTTTCTCTTTGTTATCGGAGGATATTTCCTTTGGCCCTATAGTCTTCAAAGGGATCCGAAATATCTGTTCTCAGATTCCACAGAAATAAGGCTAGCAAAGAGATCCACGAAATACAGATGTAAGTCTGTGAGATGAATTAACAGAACACTAAGCAGTTTCTCAGAAAGCTTCTTTCCAGATTTCATCTGAGGATATTTCCTTTTTCACCATAGACTTCTATTGACTTCCAAATATCACTTTGCCAATTCCACAAGAACTGTCTTAGCGAAAGGCTTCTTGAGGGGAAAGCTGTAACTCTGTGAGATGATTTCACAGAACACAAAGAAGTTTCTCAGAAAGCTTCTTTGTCTTTGTTATCGGAGGATATTTCCTTTGGCCCTATAGACTTCAAAGGGATCCGAAATATCTGTTCTCAGATTCTACAGAAATAAGGCTAGCAAAGAAATCCACGAATTACAGATGTAACTCTGTGAGATGAATTAACAGAACACTAAGCAGTTTTTCAGAAAGCTTCTTTCCAGATTTCATCTGAGGATATTTCCTTTTTCACCATAGCCCTCTATGGGCTTCCAAATATCACTTTCCCAATTCCACATGAACTGTCTTAGCGAAAGGCTTCTTGAGGGGAAAGCTGTAACTCTGTGAGATTATTTCACAGAATACAAAGAAGTTTCTCAGAAAGCTTCTTTGTCTTTGTTATCGGAGGATATTTCCTTTGGCCCTATAGTCTTCAAAGGGATCCGAAATATCTGTTCTCAGATTCCACAGAAATAAGGCTAGCAAAGAGATCCACGAAATACAGATGTAACTCTGTGAGATGAATTAACAGAACACTAAGCAGTTTCTCAGAAAGCTTCTTTCCAGATTTCATCTGAGGATATTTCCTTTTTCACCATAGCCTTCTATGGGCTTCCAAATATCACTTTGCCAATTCCACAAGAACTGTCTTAGCGAAAGGCTTCTTGAGGGGAAAGCTGTAACTCTGTGAGATGATTTCACAGAACACAAAGAAGTTTCTCAGAAAGCTTCTTTCTCTTTGTTATCGGAGGGTATTTCCTTTGGCCCTATATTCTTCAAAGGGATCCGAAATATCTGTTCTCAGATTCCACAGAAATAAGGCTAGCAAAGAGATCCACGAAATACAGATGTAACTCTGTGAGATGAATTAACAGGACACTAAGCAGTTTCTCAGAAAGCTTCTTTCCAGATTTCATCTGAGGATATTTCCTTTTTCACCATAGCCCTCTATGGGCTTCCAAATATCACTTTGCCAATTCCACAAGAACTGTCTTAGCGAAAGGCTTCTTGAGGGGAAAGCTGTAACTCTGTGAGATGATTTCACAGAACACAAAGAAGTTTCTCAGAAAGCTTCTTTCTCTTTGTTATCGGAGGATATTTCCTTTGGCCCTATAGACTTCAAAGGGATCCGAAATATCTGTTCTCAGATTCCACAGAAATAAGGCTAGCAAAGAGATCCACGAAATACAGATGTAACTCTGTGAGATGAATTAACAAAACACTAAGCAGTTTCACAGAAAGCTTCTTTCCAGATTTCACCGAGGATATTTCCTTTTTCACCATAGCCCTCTATGGGCTTGCAAATATCACTTTGCCAATTCCACAAGAACTGCCTTAGCGAAAGGCTTCTTGAGGGGAAAGCTGTAACTCTGTGAGATGATTTCAAAGAACACAAAGAAGTTTCTCAGAAAGCTTCTTTCTCTTTGTTATCGGAGGATATTTCCTTTGGCCCTATAGTCTTCAAAGGGATCCGAAATATCTGTTCTCAGATTCCACAGAAATAAGGCTAGCAAAGAGATCCACGAAATACAGATGTAAGTCTGTGAGATGAATTAACAGAACACTAAGCAGTTTCTCAGAAAGCTTCTTTCCAGATTTCATCTGAGGATATTTCCTTTTTCACCATAGACTTCTATGGGCTTCCAAATATCACTTTGCCAATTCCACAAGAACTGTCTTAGCGAAAGGCTTCTTGAGGGGAAAGCTGTAACTCTGTGAGATGATTTCACAGAACACAAAGAAGTTTCTCAGAAAGCTTCTTTCTCTTTGTTATCGGAGGATATTTCCTTTGGCCCTATAGTCTTCAAAGGGATCCGAAATATCTGTTCTCAGATTCTACAGAAATAAGGTTAGCAAAGAGATCCACGAAATACAGATGTAAGTCTGTGAGATGAATTAACAGAACACTAAGCAGTTTCTCAGAAAGCTTCTTTCCAGATTTCATCTGAGGATATTTCCTTTTTCACCATAGCCCACTATGGGCTTCCAAATATCACTTTGCCAATTCCACAAGAACTGTCTTAGCGAAAGGCTTCTTGAGGGGAAAGCTGTAACTTTGTCAGATGATTTCACAGAACACAAAGAAGTTTTTCAGAAAGCTTCTTTCTCTTTGTTATCGGAGGATATTTCCTTTGGCCCTATAGTCTTCAAAGGGATCCGAAATATCTGTTCTCAGATTCCACAGAAATAAGGCTAGCAAAGAGATCCACGAAATACAGATGTAACTCTCTGAGATGAATTAACAGAACACTAAGCAGTTTCTCAGAAGGCTTCTTTCCAGATTTCATCTGAGGATATTTCCTTTTTCACCATAGCCCTCTATGGGCTTCCAAATATCACTTTGCCAATTCCACAAGAACTGTCTTAGCGAAAGGCTTCTTGAGGGGAAAGCTGTAACTCTGTGAGATGATTTCACAGAACACAAAGAAGTTTCTCAGAAAGCATCTTTCTCTTTGTTATCGGAGGATATTTCCTTTGGCCCTATAGACTTCAAAGGGATCCGAAATATCTGTTCTCAGATTCCAGAGAAATAAGGCTAGCAAAGAAATCCACGAATTACAGATGTAACTCTGTGAGATGAATTAACAGAACACTAAGCAGTTTCTCAGAAAGCTTCTTTCCAGATTTCATCTGAGGATATTTCCTTTTTCACCATAGCCCTCTATGGGCTTCCAAATATCACTTTCCCAATTCCACAAGAACTGTCTTAGCGAAAGGCTTCTTGAGGGGAAAGCTGTAACTCTGTGAGATTATTTCACAGAATACAAAGAAGTTTCTCAGAAAGCTTCTTTGTCTTTGTTATCGGAGGATATTTCCTTTGGCCCTATAGTCTTCAAAGGGATCCGAAATATCTGTTCTCAGATTCCACAGAAATAAGGCTAGCAAAGAGATCCACGAAATACAGATGTAACTCTGTGAGATGAATTAACAGAACACTAAGCAGTTTCTCAGAAAGCTTCTTTCCAGATTTCATCTGAGGATATTTCCTTTTTCACCATAGCCCTCTATGGGCTTCCAAATATCACTTTGCCAATTCCACAAGAACTGTCTTAGCGAAAGGCTTCTTGAGGGGAAAGCTGTAACTCTGTGACATGATTTCACAGAACACAAAGAAGTTTCTCAGAAAGCTTCTTTGTCTTTGTTATCGGAGGATATTTCCTTTGGCCCTATAGTCTTCAAAGGGATCCGAAATATCTGTTCTCAGATTCCACAGAAATAAGGCTAGCAAAGAGATCCACAAAATACAGATGTAACTCTGTGAGATGAATTAACAGGACACTAAGCAGTTTCTCAGAAAGCTTCTTTCCAGATTTCAACTGAGGATATTTCCTTTTACACCATAGCCCTCTAAGGGCTTCCAAATATCACTTTGCCAATTCCACAAGAACTGTCTTAGCGAAAGGCTTCTTGAGGGGAAAGCTGTAACTCTGTGAGATGATTTCACAGAACACAAAGAAGTTTCTCAGAAAGCATCTTTCTCTTTGTTATCGGAGGATATTTCCTTTGGCCCTATAGACTTCAAAGGGATCCGAAATATCTGTTCTCAGATTCCAGACAAATAAGGCTAGCAAAGAAATCCACGAATTACAGATGTAACTCTGTGAGATGAATTAACAGAACACTAAGCAGTTTCTCAGAAAGCTTCTTTCCAGATTTCATCTGAGGATATTTCCTTTTTCACCATAGCCCTCTATGGGCTTCCAAATATCACTTTCCCAATTCCACAAGAACTGTCTTAGCGAAAGGCTTCTTGAGGGGAAAGCTGTAACTCTGTGAGATTATTTCACAGAATACAAAGAAGTTTCTCAGAAAGCTTCTTTGTCTTTGTTATCGGAGGATATTTCCTTTGGCCCTATAGTCTTCAAAGGGATCCGAAATATCTGTTCTCAGATTCCACAGAAATAAGGCTAGCAAAGAGATCCACGAAATACAGATGTAACTCTGTGAGATGAATTAACAGAACACTAAGCAGTTTCTCAGAAAGCTTCTTTCCAGATTTCATCTGAGGATATTTCCTTTTCACCTTAGCCCTCCATGGGCTTCCAAATATCACTTTGCCAATTCCACAAGAACTGTCTTAGCGAAAGGCTTCCTGAGGGGAAAGCTGTAACTCTGTGAGATGATTTCACAGAACACAAAGAAATTTCTCAGAAAGCTTCTTTCTCTTTGTTATCGGAGGATATTTCCTTTGGCCCTATAGACCTCAAAGGGATCCGAAATATCTGTTCTCAGATTCCACAGAAATAAGGCTAGCAAAGAGATCCACGAAATACAGATGTAACTCTGTGAGATGAATTAACAAAACACTAAGCAGTTTCACAGAAAGCTTCTTTCCAGAATTAACCTGGGATATTTCCTTTTTCACCATAGCCCTCTATGGGCTTCCAAATATCACTTTGCCAATTCCACAAGAACTGTCTTAGCGAAAGGCTTCTTGAGGGGAAAGCTGTAACTCTGTGAGATGATTTCACAGAACACAAAGAAGTTTCTCAGAAAGCTTCTTTCTCTTTGTTATCGGAGGATATTTCCTTTGGCCCTATAGTCTTCAAAGGGATCCGAAATATCTGTTCTCAGATTCTACAGAAATAAGGCTAGCAAAGAGATCCACGAAATACAGATGTAAGTCTGTGAGATGAATTAACAGAACACTAAGCAGTTTCTCAGAAAGCTTCTTTCCAGATTTCATCTGAGGATATTTCCTTTTTCACCATAGCCCTCTATGGGCTTCCAAATATCACTTTGCCAATTCCACAAGAACTGTCTTAGCGAAAGGCTTCTTGAGGGGAAAGCTGTAACTCTGTGAGATGATTTCACAGAACACAAAGAAGTTTCTCAGAAAGTTTCTTTCTCTTTGTTATCGGAGGATATTTCCTTTGGCCCCATATTCTTCAAAGGGATCCGAAATATCTGTTCTCAGATTCCACAGAAATAAGGCTAGCAAAGAGATCCACGAAATACAGATGTAACTCTGTGAGATGAATTAACAGGACACTAAGCAGTTTCTCAGAAAGCTTCTTTCCAGATTTCATCTGAGGATATTTCCTTTTACCCCATAGCCCTCTATGGGCTTCCAAATATCACTTTGCCAATTCCACAAGAACTGTCTTAGCGAAAGGCTTCCTGAGGGGAAAGCTGTAACTCTGTGAGATGATTTCACAGAACACAAAGAAGTTTCTCAGAAAGCTTCTTTCTCTTTGTTATCGGAGGATATTTCCTTTGGCCCTATAGACCTCAAAGGGATCCGAAATATCTGTTCTCAGATTCCACAGAAATAAGGCTAGCAAAGAGATCCACGAAATACAGATGTAACTCTGTGAGATGAATTAACAAAACACTAAGCAGTTTCACAGAAAGCTTCTTTCCAGAATTAACCTGGGATACTTCCTTTTTCACCATAGCCCTCTATGGGCTTCCAAATATCACTTTGCCAATTCCACAAGAACTGTCTTAGCGAAAGGCTTCTTGAGGGGAAAGCTGTAACTCTGTGAGATGATTTCACAGAACACAAAGAAGTTTCTCAGAAAGCTTCTTTCTCTTTGTTATCGGAGGATATTTCCTTTGGCCCTATAGTCTTCAAAGGGATCCGAAATATCTGTTCTCAGATTCCACAGAAATAAGGCTAGCAAAGAGATCCACGAAATACAGATGTAAGTCTGTGAGATGAATTAACAGAACACTAAGCAGTTTCTCAGAAAGCTTCTTTCCAGATTTCATCTGAGGATATTTCCTTTTTCACCATAGACTTCTATTGACTTCCAAATATCACTTTGCCAATTCCACAAGAACTGTCTTAGCGAAAGGCTTCTTGAGGGGAAAGCTGTAACTCTGTGAGATGATTTCACAGAACACAAAGAAGTTTCTCAGAAAGCTTCTTTGTCTTTGTTATCGGAGGATATTTCCTTTGGCCCTATAGACTTCAAAGGGATCCGAAATATCTGTTCTCAGATTCTACAGAAATAAGGCTAGCAAAGAAATCCACGAATTACAGATGTAACTCTGTGAGATGAATTAACAGAACACTAAGCAGTTTTTCAGAAAGCTTCTTTCCAGATTTCATCTGAGGATATTTCCTTTTTCACCATAGCCCTCTATGGGCTTCCAAATATCACTTTCCCAATTCCACATGAACTGTCTTAGCGAAAGGCTTCTTGAGGGGAAAGCTGTAACTCTGTGAGATTATTTCACAGAATACAAAGAAGTTTCTCAGAAAGCTTCTTTGTCTTTGTTATCGGAGGATATTTCCTTTGGCCCTATAGTCTTCAAAGGGATCCGAAATATCTGTTCTCAGATTCCACAGAAATAAGGCTAGCAAAGAGATCCACGAAATACAGATGTAACTCTGTGAGATGAATTAACAGAACACTAAGCAGTTTCTCAGAAAGCTTCTTTCCAGATTTCATCTGAGGATATTTCCTTTTTCACCATAGCCTTCTATGGGCTTCCAAATATCACTTTGCCAATTCCACAAGAACTGTCTTAGCGAAAGGCTTCTTGAGGGGAAAGCTGTAACTCTGTGAGATGATTTCACAGAACACAAAGAAGTTTCTCAGAAAGCTTCTTTCTCTTTGTTATCGGAGGGTATTTCCTTTGGCCCTATATTCTTCAAAGGGATCCGAAATATCTGTTCTCAGATTCCACAGAAATAAGGCTAGCAAAGAGATCCACGAAATACAGATGTAACTCTGTGAGATGAATTAACAGGACACTAAGCAGTTTCTCAGAAAGCTTCTTTCCAGATTTCATCTGAGGATATTTCCTTTTTCACCATAGCCCTCTATGGGCTTCCAAATATCACTTTGCCAATTCCACAAGAACTGTCTTAGCGAAAGGCTTCTTGAGGGGAAAGCTGTAACTCTGTGAGATGATTTCACAGAACACAAAGAAGTTTCTCAGAAAGCTTCTTTCTCTTTGTTATCGGAGGATATTTCCTTTGGCCCTATAGACTTCAAAGGGATCCGAAATATCTGTTCTCAGATTCCACAGAAATAAGGCTAGCAAAGAGATCCACGAAATACAGATGTAACTCTGTGAGATGAATTAACAAAACACTAAGCAGTTTCACAGAAAGCTTCTTTCCAGATTTCACCGAGGATATTTCCTTTTTCACCATAGCCCTCTATGGGCTTGCAAATATCACTTTGCCAATTCCACAAGAACTGCCTTAGCGAAAGGCTTCTTGAGGGGAAAGCTGTAACTCTGTGAGATGATTTCACAGAACACAAAGAAGTTTCTCAGAAAGCTTCTTTCTCTTTGTTATCGGAGGATATTTCCTTTGGCCCTATAGTCTTCAAAGGGATCCGAAATATCTGTTCTCAGATTCCACAGAAATAAGGCTAGCAAAGAGATCCACGAAATACAGATGTAAGTCTGTGAGATGAATTAACAGAACACTAAGCAGTTTCTCAGAAAGCTTCTTTCCAGATTTCATCTGAGGATATTTCCTTTTTCACCATAGACTTCTACGGGCTTCCAAATATCACTTTGCCAATTCCACAAGAACTGTCTTAGCGAAAGGCTTCTTGAGGGGAAAGCTGTAACTCTGTGAGATGATTTCACAGAACACAAAGAAGTTTCTCAGAAAGCTTCTTTCTCTTTGTTATCGGAGGATATTTCCTTTGGCCCTATAGTCTTCAAAGGGATCCGAAATATCTGTTCTCAGATTCTACAGAAATAAGGTTAGCAAAGAGATCCACGAAATACAGATGTAAGTCTGTGAGATGAATTAACAGAACACTAAGCAGTTTCTCAGAAAGCTTCTTTCCAGATTTCATCTGAGGATATTTCCTTTTTCACCATAGCCCACTATGGGCTTCCAAATATCACTTTGCCAATTCCACAAGAACTGTCTTAGCGAAAGGCTTCTTGAGGGGAAAGCTGTAACTTTGTCAGATGATTTCACAGAACACAAAGAAGTTTTTCAGAAAGCTTCTTTCTCTTTGTTATCGGAGGATATTTCCTTTGGCCCTATAGTCTTCAAAGGGATCCGAAATATCTGTTCTCAGATTCCACAGAAATAAGGCTAGCAAAGAGATCCACGAAATACAGATGTAACTCTCTGAGATGAATTAACAGAACACTAAGCAGTTTCACAGAAGGCTTCTTTCCAGATTTCATCTGAGGATATTTCCTTTTTCACCATAGCCCTCTATGGGCTTCCAAATATCACTTTGCCAATTCCACAAGAACTGTCTTAGCGAAAGGCTTCTTGAGGGGAAAGCTGTAACTCTGTGAGATGATTTCACAGAACACAAAGAAGTTTCTCAGAAAGCATCTTTCTCTTTGTTATCGGAGGATATTTCCTTTGGCCCTATAGACTTCAAAGGGATCCAAAATATCTGTTCTCAGATTCCAGAGAAATAAGGCTAGCAAAGAAATCCACGAATTACAGATGTAACTCTGTGAGATGAATTAACAGAACACTAAGCAGTTTCTCAGAAAGCTTCTTTCCAGATTTCATCTGAGGATATTTCCTTTTTCACCATAGCCCTCTATGGGCTTCCAAATATCACTTTCCCAATTCCACAAGAACTGTCTTAGCGAAAGGCTTCTTGAGGGGAAAGCTGTAACTCTGTGAGATTATTTCACAGAATACAAAGAAGTTTCTCAGAAAGCTTCTTTGTCTTTGTTATCGGAGGATATTTCCTCTGGCCCTATAGTCTTCAAAGGGATCCGATATATCTGTTCTCAGATTCCACAGAAATAAGGCTAGCAAAGAGATCCACGAAATACAGATGTAACTCTGTGAGATGAATTAACAGAACACTAAGCAGTTTCTCAGAAAGCTTCTTTCCAGATTTCATCTGAGGATATTTCCTTTTTCACCATAGCCCTCTATGGGCTTCCAAATATCACTTTGCCAATTCCACAAGAACTGTCTTAGCGAAAGGCTTCTTGAGGGGAAAGCTGTAACTCTGTGACATGATTTCACAGAACACAAAGAAGTTTCTCAGAAAGCTTCTTTCTCTTTGTTATCGGAGGATATTTCCTTTGGCCCTATAGTCTTCAAAGGGATCCGAAATATCTGTTCTCAGATTCCACAGAAATAAGGCTAGCAAAGAGATCCACAAAATACAGATGTAACTCTGTGAGATGAATTAACAGGACACTAAGCAGTTTCTCAGAAAGCTTCTTTCCAGATTTCAACTGAGGATATTTCCTTTTACACCATAGCCCTCTAAGGGCTTCCAAATATCACTTTGCCAATTCCACAAGAACTGTCTTAGCGAAAGGCTTCTTGAGGGGAAAGCTGTAACTCTGTGAGATGATTTCACAGAACACAAAGAAGTTTCTCAGAAAGCATCTTTCTCTTTGTTATCGGAGGATATTTCCTTTGGCCCTATAGACTTCAAAGGGATCCGAAATATCTGTTCTCAGATTCCAGAGAAATAAGGCTAGCAAAGAAATCCACGAATTACAGATGTAACTCTGTGAGATGAATTAACAGAACACTAAGCAGTTTCTCAGAAAGCTTCTTTCCAGATTTCATCTGAGGATATTTCCTTTTTCACCATAGCCCTCTATGGGCTTCCAAATATCACTTTCCCAATTCCACAAGAACTGTCTTAGCGAAAGGCTTCTTGAGGGGAAAGCTGTAACTCTGTGAGATTATTTCACAGAATACAAAGAAGTTTCTCAGAAAGCTTCTTTGTCTTTGTTATCGGAGGATATTTCCTTTGGCCCTATAGTCTTCAAAGGGATCCGAAATATCTGTTCTCAGATTCCACAGAAATAAGGCTAGCAAAGAGATCCACGAAATACAGATGTAACTCTGTGAGATGAATTAACAGAACACTAAGCAGTTTCTCAGAAAGCTTCTTTCCAGATTTCATCTGAGGATATTTCCTTTTCACCTTAGCCCTCCATGGGCTTCCAAATATCACTTTGCCAATTCCACAAGAACTGTCTTAGCGAAAGGCTTCCTGAGGGGAAAGCTGTAACTCTGTGAGATGATTTCACAGAACACAAAGAAATTTCTCAGAAAGCTTCTTTCTCTTTGTTATCGGAGGACATTTCCTTTGGCCCTATAGACCTCAAAGGGATCCGAAATATCTGTTCTCAGATTCCACAGAAATAAGGCTAGCAAAGAGATCCACGAAATACAGATGTAACTCTGTGAGATGAATTAACAAAACACTAAGCAGTTTCACAGAAAGCTTCTTTCCAGAATTAACCTGGGATATTTCCTTTTTCACCATAGCCCTCTATGGGCTTCCAAATATCACTTTGCCAATTCCACAAGAACTGTCTTAGCGAAAGGCTTCTTGAGGGGAAAGCTGTAACTCTGTGAGATGATTTCACAGAACACAAAGAAGTTTCTCAGAAAGCTTCTTTCTCTTTGTTATCGGAGGATATTTCCTTTGGCCCTATAGTCTTCAAAGGGATCCGAAATATCTGTTCTCAGATTCTACAGAAATAAGGCTAGCAAAGAGATCCACGAAATACAGATGTAAGTCTGTGAGATGAATTAACAGAACACTAAGCAGTTTCTCAGAAAGCTTCTTTCCAGATTTCATCTGAGGATATTTCCTTTTTCACCATAGCCCTCTATGGGCTTCCAAATATCACTTTGCCAATTCCACAAGAACTGTCTTAGCGAAAGGCTTCTTGAGGGGAAAGCTGTAACTCTGTGAGATGATTTCACAGAACACAAAGAAGTTTCTCAGAAAGTTTCTTTCTCTTTGTTATCGGAGGATATTTCCTTTGGCCCCATATTCTTCAAAGGGATCCGAAATATCTGTTCTCAGATTCCACAGAAATAAGGCTAGCAAAGAGATCCACGAAATACAGATGTAACTCTGTGAGATGAATTAACAGGACACTAAGCAGTTTCTCAGAAAGCTTCTTTCCAGATTTCATCTGAGGATATTTCCTTTTACCCCATAGCCCTCTATGGGCTTCCAAATATCACTTTGCCAATTCCACAAGAACTGTCTTAGCGAAAGGCTTCCTGAGGGGAAAGCTGTAACTCTGTGAGATGATTTCACAGAACACAAAGAAGTTTCTCAGAAAGCTTCTTTCTCTTTATTATCGGAGGATATTTCCTTTGGCCCTATAGACCTCAAAGGGATCCGAAATATCTGTTCTCAGATTCCACAGAAATAAGGCTAGCAAAGAGATCCACGAAATACAGATGTAAGTCTGTGAGATGAATTAACAGAACACTAAGCAGTTTCTCAGAAAGCTTCTTTCCAGATTTCATCTGAGGATATTTCCTTTTTCACCATAGACTTCTATTGACTTCCAAATATCACTTTGCCAATTCCACAAGAACTGTCTTAGCGAAAGGCTTCTTGAGGGGAAAGCTGTAACTCTGTGAGATGATTTCACAGAACACAAAGAAGTTTCTCAGAAAGCTTCTTTGTCTTTGTTATCGGAGGATATTTCCTTTGGCCCTATAGACTTCAAAGGGATCCGAAATATCTGTTCTCAGATTCTACAGAAATAAGGCTAGCAAAGAAATCCACGAATTACAGATGTAACTCTGTGAGATGAATTAACAGAACACTAAGCAGTTTTTCAGAAAGCTTCTTTCCAGATTTCATCTGAGGATATTTCCTTTTTCACCATAGCCCTCTATGGGCTTCCAAATATCACTTTCCCAATTCCACATGAACTGTCTTAGCGAAAGGCTTCTTGAGGGGAAAGCTGTAACTCTGTGAGATTATTTCACAGAATACAAAGAAGTTTCTCAGAAAGCTTCTTTGTCTTTGTTATCGGAGGATATTTCCTTTGGCCCTATAGTCTTCAAAGGGATCCGAAATATCTGTTCTCAGATTCCACAGAAATAAGGCTAGCAAAGAGATCCACGAAATACAGATGTAACTCTGTGAGATGAATTAACAGAACACTAAGCAGTTTCTCAGAAAGCTTCTTTCCAGATTTCATCTGAGGATATTTCCTTTTTCACCATAGCCTTCTATGGGCTTCCAAATATCACTTTGCCAATTCCACAAGAACTGTCTTAGCGAAAGGCTTCTTGAGGGGAAAGCTGTAACTCTGTGAGATGATTTCACAGAACACAAAGAAGTTTCTCAGAAAGCTTCTTTCTCTTTGTTATCGGAGGGTATTTCCTTTGGCCCTATATTCTTCAAAGGGATCCGAAATATCTGTTCTCAGATTCCACAGAAATAAGGCTAGCAAAGAGATCCACGAAATACAGATGTAACTCTGTGAGATGAATTAACAGGACACTAAGCAGTTTCTCAGAAAGCTTCTTTCCAGATTTCATCTGAGGATATTTCCTTTTTCACCATAGACTTCTATGGGCTTCCAAATATCACTTTGCCAATTCCACAAGAACTGTCTTAGCGAAAGGCTTCTTGAGGGGAAAGCTGTAACTCTGTGAGATGATTTCACAGAACACAAAGAAGTTTCTCAGAAAGCTTCTTTCTCTTTGTTATCGGAGGATATTTCCTTTGGCCCTATAGTCTTCAAAGGGATCCGAAATATCTGTTCTCAGATTCTACAGAAATAAGGTTAGCAAAGAGATCCACGAAATACAGATGTAAGTCTGTGAGATGAATTAACAGAACACTAAGCAGTTTCTCAGAAAGCTTCTTTCCAGATTTCATCTGAGGATATTTCCTTTTTCACCATAGCCCACTATGGGCTTCCAAATATCACTTTGCCAATTCCACAAGAACTGTCTTAGCGAAAGGCTTCTTGAGGGGAAAGCTGTAACTTTGTCAGATGATTTCACAGAACACAAAGAAGTTTTTCAGAAAGCTTCTTTCTCTTTGTTATCGGAGGATATTTCCTTTGGCCCTATAGTCTTCAAAGGGATCCGAAATATCTGTTCTCAGATTCCACAGAAATAAGGCTAGCAAAGAGATCCACGAAATACAGATGTAACTCTCTGAGATGAATTAACAGAACACTAAGCAGTTTCACAGAAGGCTTCTTTCCAGATTTCATCTGAGGATATTTCCTTTTTCACCATAGCCCTCTATGGGCTTCCAAATATCACTTTGCCAATTCCACAAGAACTGTCTTAGCGAAAGGCTTCTTGAGGGGAAAGCTGTAACTCTGTGAGATGATTTCACAGAACACAAAGAAGTTTCTCAGAAAGCATCTTTCTCTTTGTTATCGGAGGATATTTCCTTTGGCCCTATAGACTTCAAAGGGATCCGAAATATCTGTTCTCAGATTCCAGAGAAATAAGGCTAGCAAAGAAATCCACGAATTACAGATGTAACTCTGTGAGATGAATTAACAGAACACTAAGCAGTTTCTCAGAAAGCTTCTTTCCAGATTTCATCTGAGGATATTTCCTTTTTCACCATAGCCCTCTATGGGCTTCCAAATATCACTTTCCCAATTCCACAAGAACTGTCTTAGCGAAAGGCTTCTTGAGGGGAAAGCTGTAACTCTGTGAGATTATTTCACAGAATACAAAGAAGTTTCTCAGAAAGCTTCTTTGTCTTTGTTATCGGAGGATATTTCCTTTGGCCCTATAGTCTTCAAAGGGATCCGAAATATCTGTTCTCAGATTCCACAGAAATAAGGCTAGCAAAGAGATCCACG
This sequence comes from Macaca nemestrina, assembly GCF_043159975.1. Classification (NCBI taxonomy): domain Eukaryota; kingdom Metazoa; phylum Chordata; class Mammalia; order Primates; family Cercopithecidae; genus Macaca; species Macaca nemestrina. The sequence goes on along the minus strand of NC_092129.1, from coordinate 55,115,851 downwards.
AAATACAGATGTAACTCTGTGAGATGAATTAACAGAACACTAAGCAGTTTCTCAGAAAGCTTCTTTCCAGATTTCATCTGAGGATATTTCCTTTTTCACCATAGCCCTCTATGGGCTTCCAAATATCACTTTGCCAATTCCACAAGAACTGTCTTAGCGAAAGGCTTCTTGAGGGGAAAGCTGTAACTCTGTGACATGATTTCACAGAACACAAAGAAGTTTCTCAGAAAGCTTCTTTCTCTTTGTTATCGGAGGATATTTCCTTTGGCCCTATAGTCTTCAAAGGGATCCGAAATATCTGTTCTCAGATTCCACAGAAATAAGGCTAGCAAAGAGATCCACAAAATACAGATGTAACTCTGTGAGATGAATTAACAGGACACTAAGCAGTTTCTCAGAAAGCTTCTTTCCAGATTTCAACTGAGGATATTTCCTTTTACACCATAGCCCTCTAAGGGCTTCCAAATATCACTTTGCCAATTCCACAAGAACTGTCTTAGCGAAAGGCTTCTTGAGGGGAAAGCTGTAACTCTGTGAGATGATTTCACAGAACACAAAGAAGTTTCTCAGAAAGCATCTTTCTCTTTGTTATCGGAGGATATTTCCTTTGGCCCTATAGACTTCAAAGGGATCCGAAATATCTGTTCTCAGATTCCAGAGAAATAAGGCTAGCAAAGAAATCCACGAATTACAGATGTAACTCTGTGAGATGAATTAACAGAACACTAAGCAGTTTCTCAGAAAGCTTCTTTCCAGATTTCATCTGAGGATATTTCCTTTTTCACCATAGCCCTCTATGGGCTTCCAAATATCACTTTCCCAATTCCACAAGAACTGTCTTAGCGAAAGGCTTCTTGAGGGGAAAGCTGTAACTCTGTGAGATTATTTCACAGAATACAAAGAAGTTTCTCAGAAAGCTTCTTTGTCTTTGTTATCGGAGGATATTTCCTTTGGCCCTATAGTCTTCAAAGGGATCCGAAATATCTGTTCTCAGATTCCACAGAAATAAGGCTAGCAAAGAGATCCACGAAATACAGATGTAACTCTGTGAGATGAATTAACAGAACACTAAGCAGTTTCTCAGAAAGCTTCTTTCCAGATTTCATCTGAGGATATTTCCTTTTTCACCATAGCCCTCTATGGGCTTCCAAATATCACTTTGCCAATTCCACAAGAACTGTCTTAGCGAAAGGCTTCTTGAGGGGAAAGCTGTAACTCTGTGACATGATTTCACAGAACACAAAGAAGTTTCTCAGAAAGCTTCTTTCTCTTTGTTATCGGAGGATATTTCCTTTGGCCCTATAGTCTTCAAAGGGATCCGAAATATCTGTTCTCAGATTCCACAGAAATAAGGCTAGCAAAGAGATCCACAAAATACAGATGTAACTCTGTGAGATGAATTAACAGGACACTAAGCAGTTTCTCAGAAAGCTTCTTTCCAGATTTCAACTGAGGATATTTCCTTTTACACCATAGCCCTCTAAGGGCTTCCAAATATCACTTTGCCAATTCCACAAGAACTGTCTTAGCGAAAGGCTTCTTGAGGGGAAAGCTGTAACTCTGTGAGATGATTTCACAGAACACAAAGAAGTTTCTCAGAAAGCTTCTTTCTCTTTGTTATCGGAGGATATTTCCTTTGGCCCTATATTCTTCAAAGGGATCCGAAATATCTGTTCTCAGATTCCACAGAAATAAGGCTAGCAAAGAGATCCACGAAATACAGATGTAACTCTGTGAGATGAATTAACAGGACACTAAGCAGTTTCTCAGAAAGCTTCTTTCCAGATTTCATCTGAGGATATTTCCTTTTTCACCATAGCCCTCTATGGGCTTCCAAATATCACTTTGCCAATTCCACAAGAACTGTCTTAGCGAAAGGCTTCTTGAGGGGAAAGCTGTAACTCTGTGAGATGATTTCACAGAACACAAAGAAGTTTCTCAGAAAGCTTCTTTCTCTTTGTTATCGGAGGATATTTCCTTTGGCCCTATAGACTTCAAAGGGATCCGAAATATCTGTTCTCAGATTCCACACAAGTAAGGCTAGCAAAGAGATCCACGAAATACAGATGTAACTCTGTGAGATGAATTAACAAAACACTAAGCAGTTTCACAGAAAGCTTCTTTCCAGATTTCATCTGAGGATATTTCCTTTTTCACCATAGCCCTCTATGGGCTTGCAAATATCACTTTGCCAATTCCACAAGAACTGTCTTAGCGAAAGGCTTCTTGAGGGGAAACCTGTAACTCTGTGAGATGATTTCACAGAACACAAAGAAGTTTCTCAGAAAGCTTCTTTCTCTTTGTTATCGGAGGATATTTCCTTTGGCCCTATAGTCTTCAAAGGGATCCGAAATATCTGTTCTCAGATTCCACAGAAATAAGGCTAGCAAAGAGATCCATGAAATACAGATGTAAGTCTGTGAGATGAATTAACAGAACACTAAGCAGTTTCTCAGAAAGCTTCCTTCCAGATTTCATCTGAGGATATTTCCTTTTTCACCATAGCCCACTATGGGCTTCCAAATATCACTTTGCCAATTCCACAAGAACTGCCTTAGCGAAAGGCTTCTTGAGGGGAAAGCTGTAACTCTGTGAGATGATTTCACAGAACACAAAGAAGTTTCTCAGAAAGCTTCTTTCTCTTTGTTATCGGAGGATATTTCCTTTGGCCATATAGACTTCAAAGGGATCCGAAATATCTGTTCTCAGATTCCAGAGAAATAAGGCTAGCAAAGAAATCCACGAAATACAGATGTAAGTCTGTGAGATGAATTAACAGAACACTAAGCAGTTTCTCAGAAAGCTTCTTTCCAGATTTCATCTGAGGATATTTCCTTTTTCACCATAGTCCTCTATGGGCTTCCAAATATCACTTTCCCAATTCCACAAGAACTGTCTTAGCGAAAGGCTTCTTGAGGGGAAAGCTGTAACTCTGTGAGATTATTTCACAGAATACAAAGAAGTTTCTCAGACAGCTTCTTTGTCTTTGTTATCGGAGGATCTTTCCTTTGGCCCTATAGCCTTCAAAGGGATCCGAAATATCTGTTCTCAGATTCCACAGAAATAAGGCTAGCAAAGAGATCCACGAAATACAGATGTAAGTCTGTGAGATGAATTATCAGAACACTAAGCAGTTTCTCAGAAAGCTTCTTTCCAGATTTCATCTGAGGATATTTCCTTTTTCACCATAGCCCTCTATGGGCTTCCAAATATCACTTTGCCAATTCCACAAGAACTGTCTTAGCGAAAGGCTTCTTGAGGGGAAAGCTGTAACTCTGTGAGATGATTTCACAGAACACAAAGAAGTTTCTCAGAAAGCTTCTTTCTCTTTGTTATCGGAGGATATTTCCTTTGGCCCTATAGTCTTCAAAGGGATCCGAAATATCTGTTCTCAGATTCCACAGAAATAAGGCTAGCAAAGAGATCCACGAAATACAGATGTAAGTGTGTGAGATGAATTAACAGGACACTAAGCAGTTTCTCAGAAAGCTTCTTTCCAGATTTCATCTGAGGATATTTAATTTTTCACCATAGCCCTCTATGGGCTTCCAAATATCACTTTGCCAATTCCACAAGAACTGTCTTAGCGAAAGGCTTCTTGAGGGGAAAGCTGTAACTCTGTGAGATGATTTCACAGAACACAAAGAAGTTTCTCAGAAAGCTTCTTTCTCTTTGTTATCGGAGGATATTTCCTTTGGCCCTATAGTCTTCAAAGGGATCCGAAATATCTGTTCTCAGATTCCACAGAAATAAGGCTAGCAAAGAGATCCACGAAATACAGATGTAACTCTGTGAGATGAATTAACAGAACACTAAGCAGTTTCACAGAAAGCTTCTTTCCAGATTTCATCTGAGGATATTTCCTTTTTCACCCTAGCCCTCTATGACTTCCAAATATCACTTTGCCAATTCCACAAGAACTGTCTTAGCGAAAGGCTTCTTGAGGGGAAAGCTGTAACTCTGTGAGATGATTTCACAGAACACAAAGAAGTTTCTCAGAAAGCTTCCTTCTCTTTGTTATCGGAGGATATTTCCTTTGGCCCTATAGTCTTCAAAGGGATCCGAAATATCTGTTCTCAGATTCCACAGAAATAAGGCTAGCAAATAGATCCACGAAATACAGATATAACTCTGTGAGATGAATTAACAGAACACTAAGCAGTTTCACAGAAAGCTTCTTTCCAGATTTCATCTGAGGATATTTCCTTTTTCACCATAGCCCTCTATGGGCTTCCAAATATCACTTTGCCAATTCCACAAGAACTGTCTTAGCGAAAGGCTTCTTGAGGGGAAAGCTGTAACTCTGTGAGATGATTTCACAGAACACAAAGAAGTTTCTCAGAAAGCTTCTTTCTCTTTGTTATCGGAGGATATTTCCTTTGGCCCTATAGTCTTCAAAGGGATCCGAAATATCTGTTCTCAGATTCCACAGAAATAAGGCTAGCAAAGAGATCCACGAAATACAGATGTAACTCTGTGAGATGAATTAACAGGACACTAAGCAGTTTCTCAGAAAGCTTCTTTCCAGATTTCATCTGAGGATATTTCCTTTTACACCATAGCCCTCTATGGGCTTCCAAATATCACTTTGCCAATTCCACAAGAACTGTCTTAGCGAAAGGCTTCTTGAGGGGAAAGCTGTAACTCTGTGAGATGATTTCACAGAACACAAAGAAGTTTCTCAGAAAGCTTCTTTCTCTTTGTTATCGGAGGATATTTCCTTTGGCCCTATAGTCTTCAAAGGGATCCGAAATATCTGTTCTCAGATTCCACAGAAATAAGGCTAGCAAAGAGATCCACGAAATACAGATGTAACTCTGTGAGATGAATTAACAGAACACTAAGCAGTTTCACAGAAAGCTTCTTTCCAGATTTCATCTGAGGATATTTCCTTTTTCACCATAGCCCTCTATGGGCTTCCAAATATCACTTTGCCAATTCCACAAGAACTGTCTTAGCGAAAGGCTTCTTGAGGGGAAAGCTGTAACTCTGTGAGATGATTTCACAGAACACAAAGAAGTTTCTCAGAAAGCTTCTTTCTCTTTGTTATCGGAGGATATTTCCTTTGGCCCCATATTCTTCAAAGGGATCCGAAATATCTGTTCTCAGATTCCACAGAAATAAGGCTAGCAAAGAGATCCACGAAATACAGATGTAACTCTGTGAGATGAATTAACAGGACACTAAGCAGTTTCTCAGAAAGCTTCTTTCCAGATTTCATCTGAGGATATTTCTTTTTACCCCATAGCCCTCTATGGGCTTCCAAATATCACTTTGCCAATTCCACAAGAACTGTCTTAGCGAAAGGCTTCCTGAGGGGAAAGCTGTAACTCTGTGAGATGATTTCACAGAACACAAAGAAGTTTCTCAGAAAGCTTCTTTCTCTTTGTTATCGGAGGATATTTCCTTTGGCCCTATAGACCTCAAAGGGATCCGAAATATCTGTTCTCAGATTCCACAGAAATAAGGCTAGCAAAGAGATCCACGAAATACAGATGTAACTCTGTGAGATGAATTAACAGAACACTAAGCAGTTTCTCAGAAAGCTTCTTTCCAGATTTCATCTGAGGATATTTCCTTTTTCACCATAGCCCTCTATGGGCTTCCAAATATCACTTTGCCAATTCCACAAGAACTGTCTTAGCGAAAGGCTTCTTGAGGGGAATGCTGTAACTCTGTGAGATGATTTCACAGAACACAAAGAAGTTTCTCAGAAAGCTTCTTTCTCTTTGTTATCGGAGGATATTTCCTTTGGCCCTATAGTCTTCAAAGGGATCCGAAATATCTGTTCTCAGATTCCACAGAAATAAGGCTAGCAAAGAGATCCACGAAATACAGATGTAAGTCTGTGAGATGAATTAACAGAACACTAAGCAGTTTCTCAGAAAGCTTCTTTCCAGATTTCATCTGAGGATATTTCCTTTTTCACCATAGCCTTCTATTGGCTTCCAAATATCACTTTGCCAATTCCACAAGAACTGTCTTAGCGAAAGGCTTCTTGAGGGGAAAGCTGTAACTCTGTGAGATGATTTCACAGAACACAAAGAAGTTTCTCAGAAAGCTTCTTTCTCTTTGTTATCGGAGGATATTTCCTTTGGCCCTATAGTCTTCAAAGGGATCCGAAATATCTGTTCTCAGATTCCACAGAAATAAGGCTAGCAAAGAGATCCACGAAATACAGATGTAACTCTGTGAGATGAATTAACAGGACACTAAGCAGTTTCTCAGAAAGCTTCTCTCCAGATTTCATCTGAGGATATTTCCTTTTACACCATAGCCCTCTATGGGCTTCCAAATATCACTTTGCCAATTCCACAAGAACTGTCTTAGCGAAAGGCTTCTTGAGGGGAAAGCTGTAACTCTGTGAGATGATTTCACAGAACACAAAGAAGTTTCTCAGAAAGCTTCTTTCTCTTTGTTATCGGAGGATATTTCCTTTGGCCCTATAGTCTTCAAAGGGATCCGAAATATCTGTTCTCAGATTCCACAGAAATAAGGCTAGCAAAGAGATCCACGAAATACAGATGTAACTCTGTGAGATGAATTAACAGAACACTAAGCAGTTTCACAGAAAGCTTCTTTCCAGATTTCATCTGAGGATATTTCCTTTTTCACCATAGCCCTCTATGGGCTTCCAAATATCACTTTGCCAATTCCACAAGAACTGTCTTAGCGAAAGGCTTCTTGAGGGGAAAGCTGTAACTCTGTGAGATGATTTCACAGAACACAAAGAAGTTTCTCAGAAAGCTTCTTTCTCTTTGTTATCGGAGGATATTTCCTTTGGCCCTATAGTCTTCAAAGGGATCCGAAATATCTGTTCTCAGATTCCACAGAAATAAGGCTAGCAAAGAGATCCACGAAATACAGATGTAAGTCTGTGAGATGAATTAACAGAACACTAAGCAGTTTCTCAGAAAGCTTCTTTCCAGATTTCATCTGAGGATATTTCCTTTTTCACCATAGCCTTCTATTGGCTTCCAAATATCACTTTGCCAATTCCACAAGAACTGTCTTAGCCAAAGGCTTCTTGAGGGGAAAGCTGTAACTCTGTGAGATGATTTCACAGAACACAAAGAAGTTTCTCAGAAAGCTTCTTTCTCTTTGTTATCGGAGGATATTTCCTTTGGCCCTATAGTCTTCCAAGGGATCCGAAATATCTGTTCTCAGATTCTACAGAAATAAGGTTAGCAAAGAGATCCACGAAATACAGATGTAAGTCTGTGAGATGAATTAACAGAACACTAAGCAGTTTCTCAGAAAGCTTCTTTCCAGATTTCATCTGAGGATATTTCCTTTTTCACCATAGCCCTCTATGGGCTTCCAAATATCACTTTGCCAATTCCACAAGAACTGTCTTAGCGAAAGGCTTCTTGAGGGGAAAGCTGTAACTCTGTGAGATGATTTCACAGAACACAAAGAAGTTTCTCAGAAAGCTTCTTTCTCTTTGTTATCGGAGGATATTTCCTTTGGCCCCATATTCTTCAAAGGGATCCGAAATATCTGTTCTCAGATTCCACAGAAATAAGGCTAGCAAAGAGATCCACGAAATACAGATGTAACTCTGTGAGATGAATTAACAGGACACTAAGCAGTTTCTCAGAAAGCTTCTTTCCAGATTTCATCTGAGGATATTTCCTTTTACCCCATAGCCCTCTATGGGCTTCCAAATATCACTTTGCCAATTCCACAAGAACTGTCTTAGCGAAAGGCTTCCTGAGGGGAAAGCTGTAACTCTGTGAGATGATTTCACAGAACACAAAGAAGTTTCTCAGAAAGCTTCTTTCTCTTTGTTATCGGAGGATATTTCCTTTGGCCCTATAGACCTCAAAGGGATCCGAAATATCTGTTCTCAGATTCCACAGAAATAAGGCTAGCAAAGAGATCCAGGAAATACAGATGTAACTCTGTGACATGAATTAACAAAACACTAAGCAGTTTCACAGAAAGCTTCTTTCCAGAATTTACCTGGGATATTTCCTTTTTCACCATAGCCCTCTATGGGCTTCCAAATATCACTTTGCCAATTCCACAAGAACTGTCTTAGCGAAAGGCTTCTTGAGGTAAAGGTGTAACTCTGTGAGATGATTTCACAGAACACAAAGAAGTTTCTCACAAATCTTGTTTGTCTTTGTTATCGGAGGATATTTCCTTTGGCCCTGTAGTCTTCAAAGGGATCCGAAATATCTGTTCTCAGATTCCACAGAAATAAGGCTAGCAAAGAGATCCACGAAATACAGATGTAACTCTGTGAGATGAATTAACAGAACCCTAAGCAGTTTCTCTGAAACTTTCTTTCCAGATTTCATCTGAGGATATTTCCTTTTTCACCATAGCCCTCTAAGGGCTTCCAAATATCACTTTGCCAATTCCACAAGAACTGTCTTAGCGAAAGGCTTCTTGAGGGGAAAGCTGTAACTCTGTGAGATGATTTCACAGAACACAAAGAAGTTTCTCAGAAAGCTTCTCTCTCTTTGTTATCGGAGGATATTTCCTTTGGCCCTATAGACTTCAAAGGGATCCGAAATATCTGTTCTCAGATTCCAGAGAAATAAGGCTAGCAAAGAGATCCACGAAATATAGATGTAAGTCTGTGAGATGAATTAACAGAACACTAAGCAGTTTCTCAGAAAGCTTCTTTCCAGATTTCATCTGAGGATATTTCCTTTTTCACCATAGCCCTCTATGGGCTTCCAAATATCACTTTCCCAATTCCACAAGAACTGTCTTAGCGAAAGGCTTCTTGAGGGGAAAGGTGTAACTCTGTGAGATGATTTCACAGAACACAAAGAAGTTTCTCAGAAAGCTTCTTTGTCTTTGTTATCGGAGGATATTTCCTTTGGCCCTATAGTCTTCAAAGGGATCCGAAATATCTGTTCTCAGATTCCACAGAAATAAGGCTAGCAAAGAGATCCACGAAATACAGATGTAACTCTGTGAGATGAATTAACAGAACACTAAGCAGTTTCTCAGAAAGCTTCTTTCCAGATTTCATCTGAGGATATTTCCTTTTTCAGCATAGCCCTCTATGGGCTTCCAAATATCACTTTGCCAATTCCACAAGAACTGTCTTAGCGAAAGGCTTCTTGAGGGGAAAGCTGTAACTCTGTGAGATGATTTCACAGAACACAAAGAAGTTTCTCAGAAAGCTTCTTCCTCTTTGTTATCGGAGGATATTTCCTTTGGCCCTATAGTCTTCAAAGGGATCCGAAATATCTGTTCTCAGATTCCACAGAAATAAGGCTAGCAAAGAGATCCACGAAATACAGATGTAACTCTGTGAGATGAATTAACAGAACACTAAGCAGTTTCACAGAAAGCTTCTTTCCAGATTTCATCTGAGGATATTTCCTTTTTCACCATAGCCCTCTATGGGCTTCCAAATATCACTTTGCCAATTCCACAAGAACTGTCTTAGCGAAAGGCTTCTTGAGGGGAAAGCTGTAACTCTGTGAGATGATTTCACAGAACACGAAGAAGTTTCTCAGAAAGCTTCTTTCTTTTGTTATCGGAGGATATTTCCTTTGGCCCTATAGTCTTCAAAGGGATCCGAAATATCTGTTCTCAGATTCCACAGAAATAAGGCTAGCAAAGAGATTCACGAAATACAGATGTAACTCTGTGAGATGAATTAACAGGACACTAAGCAGTTTCTCAGAAAGCTTCTTTCCAGATTTCATCTGAGGATATTTCCTTTTACACCATAGCCCTCTATGGGCTTCCAAATATCACTTTGCCAATTCCACAAGAACTGTCTTAGCGAAAGGCTTCTTGAGGGGAAAGCTGTAACTCTGTGAGATGATTTCACAGAACACAAAGAAGTTTCTCAGAAAGCTTCTTTCTCTTTGTTATCGGAGGATATTTCCTTTGGCCCTATAGTCTTCAAAGGGATCCGAAATATCTGTTCTCAGATTCCACAGAAATAAGGCTAGCAAAGAGATCCACGAAATACAGATGTAACTCTGTGAGATGAATTAACAGAACACTAAGCAGTTTCACAGAAAGCTTCTTTCCAGATTTCATCTGAGGATATTTCCTTTTTCACCATAGCCCTCTATGGGCTTCCAAATATCACTTTGCCAATTCCACAAGAACTGTCTTAGCGAAAGGCTTCTTGAGGGGAAAGCTGTAACTCTGTGAGATGATTTCACAGAACACAAAGAAGTTTCTCAGAAAGCTTCTGTCTCTTTGTTATCGGAGGATATTTCCTTTGGCCCCATATTCTTCAAAGGGATCCGAAATATCTGTTCTCAGATTCCACAGAAATAAGGCTAGCAAAGAGATCCACGAAATACAGATGTAACTCTGTGAGATGAATTAACAGGACACTAAGCAGTTTCTCAGAAAGCTTCTTTCCAGATTTCATCTGAGGATATTTCCTTCTACCCCATAGCCCTCTATGGGCTTCCAAATATCACTTTGCCAATTCCACAAGAACTGTCTTAGCGAAAGGCTTCCTGAGGGGAAAGCTGTAACTCTGTGAGATGATTTCACAGAACACAAAGAAATTTCTCAGAAAGCTTCTTTCTCTTTGTTATCGGAGGATATTTCCTTTGGCCCTATAGACCTCAAAGGGATCCGAAATATCTGTTCTCAGATTCCACAGAAATAAGGCTAGCAAAGAGATCCACGAAATACAGATGTAACTCTGTGAGATGAATTAACAAAACACTAAGCAGTTTCACAGAAAGCTTCTTTCCAGAATTAACCTGGGATATTTCCTTTTTCACCATAGCCCTCTATGGGCTTCCAAATATCACTTTGCCAATTCCACAAGAACTGTCTTAGCGAAAGGCTTCTTGAGGGGAAAGCTGTAACTCTGTGAGATGATTTCACAGAACACAAAGAAGTTTCTCAGAAAGCTTCTTTCTCTTTGTTATCGGAGGATATTTCCTTTGGCCCTATAGTCTTCAAAGGGATCCGAAATATCTGTTCTCAGATTCTACAGAAATAAGGTTAGCAAAGAGATCCACGAAATACAGATGTAAGTCTGTGAGATGAATTAACAGAACACTAAGCAGTTTCTCAGAAAGCTTCTTTCCAGATTTCATCTGAGGATATTTCCTTTTTCACCATAGCCCTCTATGGGCTTCCAAATATCACTTTGCCAATTCCACAAGAACTGTCTTAGCGAAAGGCTTCTTGAGGGGAAAGCTGTAACTCTGTGAGATGATTTCACAGAACACAAAGAAGTTTCTCAGAAAGTTTCTTTCTCTTTGTTATCGGAGGATATTTCCTTTGGCCCCATATTCTTCAAAGGGATCCGAAATATCTGTTCTCAGATTCCACAGAAATAAGGCTAGCAAAGAGATCCACGAAATACAGATGTAACTCTGTGAGATGAATTAACAGGACACTAAGCAGTTTCTCAGAAAGCTTCTTTCCAGATTTCATCTGAGGATATTTCCTTTTACCCCCTAGCCCTCTATGGGCTTCCAAATATCACTTTGCCAATTCCACAAGAACTGTCTTAGCGAAAGGCTTCCTGAGGGGAAAGCTGTAACTCTGTGAGATGATTTCACAGAACACAAAGAAGTTTCTCAGAAAGCTTCTTTCTCTTTGTTATCGGAGGATATTTCCTTTGGCCCTATAGACCTCAAAGGGATCCGAAATATCTGTTCTCAGATTCCACAGAAATAAGGCTAGCAAAGAGATCCACGAAATACAGATGTAAGTCTGTGAGATGAATTAACAAAACACTAAGCAGTTTCACAGAAAGCTTCTTTCCAGAATTTACCTGGGATATTTCCTTTTTCACCATAGCCCTCTATGGGCTTCCAAATATCACTTTGCCAATTCCACAAGAACTGTCTTAGCGAAAGGCTTCTTGAGGGGAAAGCTGTAACTCTGTGAGATGATTTCACAGAACACAAAGAAGTTTCTCACAAATCTTGTTTGTCTTTGTTATCGGAGGATATTTCCTTTGGCCCTGTAGTCTTCAAAGGGATCCGAAATATCTGTTCTCAGATTCCACAGAAATAAGGCTAGCAAAGAGATCCACGAAATACAGATGTAACTCTGTGAGATGAATTAACAGAACCCTAAGCAGTTTCTCTGAAACTTTCTTTCCAGATTTCATCTGAGGATATTTCCTTTTTCACCATAGCCCTCTAAGGGCTTCCAAATATCACTTTGCCAATTCCACAAGAACTGTCTTAGCGAAAGGCTTCTTGAGGGGAAAGCTGTAACTCTGTGAGATGATTTCACAGAACACAAAGAAGTTTCTCAGAAAGCTTCTTTCTCTTTGTTATCGGAGGATATTTCCTTTGGCCCTATAGACTTCAAAGGGATCCGAAATATCTGTTCTCAGATTCCAGAGAAATAAGGCTAGCAAAGAGATCCACGAAATATAGATGTAAGTCTGTGAGATGAATTAACAGAACACTAAGCAGTTTCTCAGAAAGCTTCTTTCCAGATTTCATCTGAGGATATTTCCTTTTTCACCATAGCCCTCTATGGGCTTCCAAATATCACTTTCCCAATTCCACAAGAACTGTCTTAGCGAAAGGCTTCTTGAGGGGAAAGGTGTAACTCTGTGAGATGATTTCACAGAACACAAAGAAGTTTCTCAGAAAGCTTGTTTGTCTTTGTTATCGGAGGATATTTCCTTTGGCCCTATAGTCTTCAAAGGGATCCGAAATATCTGTTCTCAGATTCCACAGAAATAAGGCTAGCAAAGAGATCCACGAAATACAGATGTAACTCTGTGAGATGAATTAACAGAACACTAAGCAGTTTCTCAGAAAGCTTCTTTCCAGATTTCATCTGAGGATATTTCCTTTTTCAGCATAGCCCTCTATGGGCTTCCAAATATCACTTTGCCAATTCCACAAGAACTGTCTTAGCGAAAGGCTTCTTGAGGGGAAAGCTGTAACTCTGTGAGATGATTTCACAGAACACAAAGAAGTTTCTCAGAAAGCTTCTTCCTCTTTGTTATCGGAGGATATTTCCTTTGGCCCTATAGTCTTCAAAGGGATCCGAAATATCTGTTCTCAGATTCCACAGAAATAAGGCTAGCAAAGAGATCCACGAAATACAGATGTAACTCTGTGAGATGAATTAACAGAACACTAAGCAGTTTCACAGAAAGCTTCTTTCCAGATTTCATCTGAGGATATTTCCTTTTTCACCATAGCCCTCTATGGGATTCCAAATATCACTTTGCCAATTCCACAAGAACTGTCTTAGCGAAAGGCTTCTTGAGGGGAAAGCTGTAACTCTGTGAGATGATTTCACAGAACACGAAGAAGTTTCTCAGAAAGCTTCTTTCTTTTGTTATCGGAGGATATTTCCTTTGGCCCTATAGTCTTCAAAGGGATCCGAAATATCTGTTCTCAGATTCCACAGAAATAAGGCTAGCAAAGAGATCCACGAAATACAGATGTAACTCTGTGAGATGAATTAACAGAACACTAAGCAGTTTCACAGAAAGCTTCTTTCCAGATTTCATCTGAGGATATTTCCTTTTTCACCATAGCCCTCTATGGGCTTCCAAATATCACTTTGCCAATTCCACAAGAACTGTCTTAGCGAAAGGCTTCTTGAGGGGAAAGCTGTAACTCTGTGAGATGATTTCACAGAACACAAAGAAGTTTCTCAGAAAGCTTCTTTCTCTTTGTTATCGGAGGATATTTCCTTTGGCCCCATATTCTTCAAAGGGATCCGAAATATCTGTTCTCAGATTCCACAGAAATAAGGCTAGCAAAGAGATCCACGAAATACAGATGTAACTCTGTGAGATGAATTAACAGGACACTAAGCAGTTTCTCAGAAAGCTTCTTTCCAGATTTCATCTGAGGATATTTCCTTTTACCCCATAGCCCTCTATGGGCTTCCAAATATCACTTTGCCAATTCCACAAGAACTGTCTTAGCGAAAGGCTTCCTGAGGGGAAAGCTGTAACTCTGTGAGATGATTTCACAGAACACAAAGAAATTTCTCAGAAAGCTTCTTTCTCTTTGTTATCGGAGGATATTTCCTTTGGCCCTATAGACCTCAAAGGTATCCGAAATATCTGTTCTCAGATTCCACAGAAATAAGGCTAGCAAAGAGATCCACGAAATACAGATGTAACTCTGTGAGATGAATTAACAAAACACTAAGCAGTTTCACAGAAAGCTTCTTTCCAGAATTAACCTGGGATATTTCCTTTTTCACCATAGCCCTCTATGGGCTTCCAAATATCACTTTGCCAATTCCACAAGAACTGTCTTAGCGAAAGGCTTCTTGAGGGGAAAGCTGTAACTCTGTGAGATGATTTCACAGAACACAAAGAAGTTTCTCAGAAAGCTTCTTTCTCTTTGTTATCGGAGGATATTTCCTTTGGCCCTATAGTCTTCAAAGGGATCCGAAATATCTGTTCTCAGATTCTACAGAAATAAGGTTAGCAAAGAGATCCACGAAATACAGATGTAAGTCTGTGAGATGAATTAACAGAACACTAAGCAGTTTCTCAGAAAGCTTCTTTCCAGATTTCATCTGAGGATATTTCCTTTTTCACCATAGCCCTCTATGGGCTTCCAAATATCACTTTGCCAATTCCACAAGAACTGTCTTAGCGAAAGGCTTCTTGAGGGGAAAGCTGTAACTCTGTGAGATGATTTCACAGAACACAAAGAAGTTTCTCAGAAAGTTTCTTTCTCTTTGTTATCGGAGGATATTTCCTTTGGCCCCATATTCTTCAAAGGGATCCGAAATATCTGTTCTCAGATTCCACAGAAATAAGGCTAGCAAAGAGATCCACGAAATACAGATGTAACTCTGTGAGATGAATTAACAGGACACTAAGCAGTTTCTCAGAAAGCTTCTTTCCAGATTTCATCTGAGGATATTTCCTTTTACCCCATAGCCCTCTATGGGCTTCCAAATATCACTTTGCCAATTCCACAAGAACTGTCTTAGCGAAAGGCTTCCTGAGGGGAAAGCTGTAACTCTGTGAGATGATTTCACAGAACACAAAGAAGTTTCTCAGAAAGCTTCTTTCTCTTTGTTATCGGAGGATATTTCCTTTGGCCCTATAGACCTCAAAGGGATCCGAAATATCTGTTCTCAGATTCCACAGAAATAAGGCTAGCAAAGAGATCCACGAAATACAGATGTAACTCTGTGAGATGAATTAACAAAACACTAAGCAGTTTCACAGAAAGCTTCTTTCCATAATTAACCTGGGATACTTCCTTTTTCACCATAGCCCTCTATGGGCTTCCAAATATCACTTTGCCAATTCCACAAGAACTGTCTTAGCGAAAGGCTTCTTGAGGGTAAAGGTGTAACTCTGTGAGATGATTTCACAGAACACAAAGAAGTTTCTCAGAAAGCTTCTTTCTCTTTGTTATCGGAGGATATTTCCTTTGGCCCTATAGTCTTCAAAGGGATCCGAAATATCTGTTCTCAGATTCCACAGAAATAAGGCTAGCAAAGAGATCCACGAAATACAGATGTAAGTCTGTGAGATGAATTAACAGAACACTAAGCAGTTTCTCAGAAAGCTTCTTTCCAGATTTCATCTGAGGATATTTCCTTTTTCACCATAGACTTCTATTGGCTTCCAAATATCACTTTGCCAATTCCACAAGAACTGTCTTAGCGAAAGGCTTCTTGAGGGGAAAGCTGTAACTCTGTGAGATGATTTCACAGAACACAAAGAAGTTTCTCAGAAAGCTTCTTTCTCTTTGTTTTCGGAGGATATTTCCTTTGGCCCTATAGTCTTCAAAGGGATCAGAAATATCTGTTCTCAGATTCTACAGAAATAAGGTTAGCAAAGAGATACACGAAATACAGATGGAAGTCTGTGAGATGAATTAACAGAACACTAAGCAGTTTCTCAGAAAGCTTCTTTCCAGATTTCATCTGAGGATATTTCCTTTTTCACCATAGCCCACTATGGGCTTCCAAATATCACTTTGCCAATTCCACAAGAACTGTCTTAGCGAAAGGCTTCTTGAGGGGAAAGCTGTAACTTTGTCAGATGATTTCACAGAACACAAAGAAGTTTTTCAGAAAGCTTCTTTCTCTTTGTTATCGGAGGATATTTCCTTTGGCCCTATAGTCTTCAAAGGGATCCGAAATATCTGTTCTCAGATTCCACAGAAATAAGGCTAGCAAAGAGATCCACGAAATACAGATGTAACTCTCTGAGATGAATTAACAGAACACTAAGCAGTTTCACAGAAGGCTTCTTTCCAGATTTCATCTGAGGATATTTCCTTTTTCACCATAGCCCTCTATGGGCTTCCAAATATCACTTTGCCAATTCCACAAGAACTGTCTTAGCGAAAGGCTTCTTGAGGGGAAAGCTGTAACTCTGTGAGATGATTTCACAGAACACAAAGAAGTTTCTCAGAAAGCTTCTTTGTCTTTGTTATCGGAGGATATTTCCTTTTGCCCTATAGACTTCAAAGGGATCCGAAATATCTGTTCTCAGATTCCAGAGAAATAAGGCTAGCAAAGAAATCCACGAATTACAGATGTAACTCTGTGAGATGAATTAACAGAACACTAAGCAGTTTCTCAGAAAGCTTCTTTCCAGATTTCATCTGAGGATATTTCCTTTTTCACCATAGCCCTCTATGGGCTTCCAAATATCACTTTCCCAATTCCACATGAACTGTCTTAGCGAAAGGCTTCTTGAGGGGAAAGCTGTAACTCTGTGAGATTATTTCACAGAATACAAAGAAGTTTCTCAGAAAGCTTCTTTGTCTTTGTTATCGGAGGATATTTCCTTTGGCCCTATAGTCTTCAAAGGGATCCGAAATATCTGTTCTCAGATTCCACAGAAATAAGGCTAGCAAAGAGATCCACGAAATACAGATGTAACTCTGTGAGATGAATTAACAGAACACTAAGCAGTTTCTCAGAAAGCTTCTTTCCAGATTTCATCTGAGGATATTTCCTTTTTCACCATAGCCTTCTATGGGCTTCCAAATATCACTTTGCCAATTCCACAAGAACTGTCTTAGCGAAAGGCTTCTTGAGGGGAAAGCTGTAACTCTGTGAGATGATTTCACAGAACACAAAGAAGTTTCTCAGAAAGCTTCTTTCTCTTTGTTATCGGAGGGTATTTCCTTTGGCCCTATATTCTTCAAAGGGATCTGAAATATCTGTTCTCAGATTCCACAGAAATAAGGCTAGCAAAGAGATCCACGAAATACAGATGTAACTCTGTGAGATGAATTAACAGGACACTAAGCAGTTTCTCAGAAAGCTTCTTTCCAGATTTCATCTGAGGATATTTCCTTTTTCACCATAGCCCTCTATGGGCTTCCAAATATCACTTTGCCAATTCCACAAGAACTGTCTTAGCGAAAGGCTTCTTGAGGGGAAAGCTGTAACTCTGTGAGATGATTTCACAGAACACAAAGAAGTTTCTCAGAAAGCTTCTTTCTCTTTGTTATCGGAGGATATTTCCTTTGGCCCTATAGACTTCAAAGGGATCCGAAATATCTGTTCTCAGATTCCACAGAAATAAGGCTAGCAAAGAGATCCACGAAATACAGATGTAACTCTGTGAGATGAATTAACAAAACACTAAGCAGTTTCACAGAAAGCTTCTTTCCAGATTTCACCGAGGATATTTCCTTTTTCACCATAGCCCTCTATGGGCTTGCAAATATCACTTTGCCAATTCCACAAGAACTGCCTTAGCGAAAGGCTTCTTGAGGGGAAAGCTGTAACTCTGTGAGATGATTTCACAGAACACAAAGAAGTTTCTCAGAAAGCTTCTTTCTCTTTGTTATCGGAGGATATTTCCTTTGGCCCTATAGTCTTCAAAGGGATCCGAAATATCTGTTCTCAGATTCCACAGAAATAAGGCTAGCAAAGAGATCCACGAAATACAGATGTAAGTCTGTGAGATGAATTAACAGAACACTAAGCAGTTTCTCAGAAAGCTTCTTTTCAGATTTCATCTGAGGATATTTCCTTTTTCACCATAGCCTTCTATGGGCTTCCAAATATCACTTTGCCAATTCCACAAGAACTGTCTTAGCGAAAGGCTTCTTGAGGGGAAAGCTGTAACTCTGTGAGATGATTTCACAGAACACAAAGAAGTTTCTCAGAAAGCTTCTTTCTCTTTGTTATCGGAGGATATTTCCTTTGGCCCTATAGTCTTCAAAGGGATCCGAAATATCTGTTCTCAGATTCTACAGAAATAAGGTTAGCAAAGAGATCTACGAAATACAGATGTAAGTCTGTGAGATGAATTAACAGAACACTAAGCAGTTTCTCAGAAAGCTTCTTTCCAGATTTCATCTGAGGATATTTCCTTTTTCACCATAGCCCACTATGGGCTTCCAAATATCACTTTGCCAATTCCACAAGAACTGTCTTAGCGAAAGGCTTCTTGAGGGGAAAGCTGTAACTTTGTCAGATGATTTCACAGAACACAAAGAAGTTTTTCAGAAAGCTTCTTTCTCTTTGTTATCGGAGGATATTTCCTTTGGCCCTATAGTCTTCAAAGGGATCCGAAATATCTGTTCTCAGATTCCACAGAAATAAGGCTAGCAAAGAGATCCACGAAATACAGATGTAACTCTCTGAGATGAATTAACAGAACACTAAGCAGTTTCACAGAAGGCTTCTTTCCAGATTTCATCTGAGGATATTTCCTTTTTCACCATAGCCCTCTATGGGCTTCCAAATATCACTTTGCCAATTCCACAAGAACTGTCTTAGCGAAAGGCTTCTTGAGGGGAAAGCTGTAACTCTGTGAGATGATTTCACAGAACACAAAGAAGTTTCTCAGAAAGCATCTTTCTCTTTGTTATCGGAGGATATTTCCTTTGGCCCTATAGACTTCAAAGGGATCCGAAATATCTGTTCTCAGATTCCAGAGAAATAAGGCGAGCAAAGAAATCCACGAATTACAGATGTAACTCTGTGAGATGAATTAACAGAACACTAAGCAGTTTCTCAGAAAGCTTCTTTCCAGATTTCATCTGAGGATATTTCCTTTTTCACCATAGCCCTCTATGGGCTTCCAAATATCACTTTCCCAATTCCACAAGAACTGTCTTAGCGAAAGGCTTCTTGAGGGGAAAGCTGTAACTCTGTGAGATTATTTCACAGAATACAAAGAAGTTTCTCAGAAAGCTTCTTTGTCTTTGTTATCGGAGGATATTTCCTTTGGCCCTATAGTCTTCAAAGGGATCCGAAATATCTGTTCTCAGATTCCACAGAAATAAGGCTAGCAAAGAGATCCACGAAATACAGATGTAACTCTGTGAGAGGAATTAACAGAACACTAAGCAGTTTCTCAGAAAGCTTCTTTCCAGATTTCATCTGAGGATATTTCCTTTTTCACCATAGCCCTCTATGGGCTTCCAAATATCACTTTGCCAATTCCACAAGAACTGTCTTAGCGAAAGGCTTCTTGAGGGGAAAGCTGTAACTCTGTGACATGATTTCACAGAACACAAAGAAGTTTCTCAGAAAGCTTCTTTCTCTTTGTTATCGGAGGATATTTCCTTTGGCCCTATAGTCTTCAAAGGGATCCGAAATATCTGTTCTCAGATTCCACAGAAATAAGGCTAGCAAAGAGATCCACAAAATACAGATGTAACTCTGTGAGATGAATTAACAGGACACTAAGCAGTTTCTCAGAAAGCTTCTTTCCAGATTTCAACTGAGGATATTTCCTTTTACACCATAGCCCTCTAAGGGCTTCCAAATATCACTTTGCCAATTCCACAAGAACTGTCTTAGCGAAAGGCTTCTAGAGGGGAAAGCTGTAACTCTGTGAGATGATTTCACAGAACACAAAGAAGTTTCTCAGAAAGCTTCTTTCTCTTTGTTATCGGAGGATATTTCCTTTGGCCCTATATTCTTCAAAGGGATCCGAAATATCTGTTCTCAGATTCCACAGAAATAAGGCTAGCAAAGAGATCCACGAAATACAGCTGTAACTCTGTGAGATGAATTAACAGGACACTAAGCAGTTTCTCAGAAAGCTTCTTTCCAGATTTCATCTGAGGATATTTCCTTTTTCACCATAGCCCTCTATGGGCTTCCAAATATCACTTTGCCAATTCCACAAGAACTGTCTTAGCGAAAGGCTTCTTGAGGGGAAAGCTGTAACTCTGTGAGATGATTTCACAGAACACAAAGAAGTTTCTCAGAAAGCTTCTTTCTCTTTGTTATCGGAGGATATTTCCTTTGGCCCTATAGACTTCAAAGGGATCCGAAATATCTGTTCTCAGATTCCACAGAAGTAAGGCTAGCAAAGAGATCCACGAAATACAGATGTAACTCTGTGAGATGAATTAACAAAACACTAAGCAGTTTCACAGAAAGCTTCTTTCCAGATTTCATCTGAGGATATTTCCTTTTTCACCATAGCCCTCTATGGGCTTGCAAATATCACTTTGCCAATTCCACAAGAACTGTCTTAGCGAAAGGCTTCTTGAGGGGAAAGCTGTAACTCTGTGAGATGATTTCACAGAACACAAAGAAGTTTCTCAGAAAGCTTCTTTCTCTTTGTTATCGGAGGATATTTCCTTTGGCCCTATAGTCTTCAAAGGGATCCGAAATATCTGTTCTCAGATTCCACAGAAATAAGGCTAGCAAAGAGATCCACGAAATACAGATGTAAGTCTGTGAGATGAATTAACAGAACACTAAGCAGTTTCTCAGAAAGCTTCTTTCCAGATTTCATCTGAGGATATTTCCTTTTTCACCATAGCCCACTATGGGCTTCCAAATATCACTTTGCCAATTCCACAAGAACTGCCTTAGCGAAAGGCTTCTTGAGGGGAAAGCTGTAACTCTGTGAGATGATTTCACAGAACACAAAGAAGTTTCTCAGAAAGCTTCTTTCTCTTTGTTATCGGAGGATATTTCCTTTGGCCCTATAGACTTCAAAGGGATCCGAAATATCTGTTCTCAGATTCCAGAGAAATAAGGCTAGCAAAGAAATCCACGAAATACAGATGTAAGTCTGTGAGATGAATTAACAGAACACTAAGCAGTTTCTCAGAAAGATTCTTTCCAGATTTCATCTGAGGATATTTCCTTTTTCACCATAGTCCTCTATGGGCTTCCAAATATCACTTTCCCAATTCCACAAGAACTGTCTTAGCGAAAGGCTTCTTGAGGGGAAAGCTGTAACTCTGTGAGATTATTTCACAGAATACAAAGAAGTTTCTCAGAAAGCTTCTTTGTCTTTGTTATCGGAGGATCTTTCCTTTGGCCCTATAGCCTTCAAAGGGATCCGAAATATCTGTTCTCAGATTCCACAGAAATAAGGCTAGCAAAGAGATCCACGAAATACAGATGTAAGTCTGTGAGATGAATTATCAGAACACTAAGCAGTTTCTCAGAAAGCTTCTTTCCAGATTTCATCTGAGGATATTTCCTTTTTCACCATAGCCCTCTATGGGCTTCCAAATATCACTTTGCCAATTCCACAAGAACTGTCTTAGCGAAAGGCTTCTTGAGGGGAAAGCTGTAACTCTGTGAGATGATTTCACAGAACACAAAGAAGTTTCTCAGAAAGCTTCTTTCTCTTTGTTATCGGAGGATATTTCCTTTGGCCCTATAGTCTTCAAAGGGATCCGAAATATCTGTTCTCAGATTCCACAGAAATAAGGCTAGCAAAGAGATCCACGAAATACAGATGTAAGTGTGTGAGATGAATTAACAGGACACTAAGCAGTTTCTCAGAAAGCTTCTTTCCAGATTTCATCTGAGGATATTTTATTTTTCACCATAGCCCTCTATGGGCTTCCAAATATCACTTTGCCAATTCCACAAGAACTGTCTTAGCGAAAGGCTTCTTGAGGGGAAAGCTGTAACTCTGTGAGATGATTTCACAGAACACAAAGAAGTTTCTCAGAAAGCTTCTTTCTCTTTGTTATCGGAGGATATTTCCTTTGGCCCTATAGTCTTCAAAGGGATCCGAAATATCTGTTCTCAGATTCCACAGAAATAAGGCTAGCAAAGAGATCCACGAAATACAGATGTAACTCTGTGAGATGAATTAACAGAACACTAAGCAGTTTCACAGAAAGCTTCTTTCCAGATTTCATCTGAGGATATTTCCTTTTTCACCATAGCCCTCTATGACTTCCAAATATCACTTTGCCAATTCCACAAGAACTGTCTTAGCGAAAGGCTTCTTGAGGGGAAAGCTGTAACTCTGTGAGATGATTTCACAGAACACAAAGAAGTTTCTCAGAAAGCTTCTTTGTCTTTGTTATCGGAGGATATTTCCTTTGGCCCTATAGTCTTCAAAGGGATCCGAAATATCTGTTCTCAGATTCCACAGAAATAAGGCTAGCAAATAGATCCACGAAATACAGATATAACTCTGTGAGATGAATTAACAGGACACTAAGCAGTTTCTCAGAAAGCTTCTTTCCAGATTTCATCTGAGGGTATTTCCTTTTACACCATAGCCCTCTATGGGCTTCCAAATATCACTTTGCCAATTCCACAAGAACTGTCTTAGCGAAAGGCTTCTTGAGGGGAAAGCTGTAACTCTGTGAGATGATTTCACAGAACACAAAGAAGTTTCTCAGAAAGCTTCTTTCTCTTTGTTATCGGAGGATATTTCCTTTGGCCCTATAGACTTCAAAGGGATCCGAAATATCTGTTCTCAGATTCCACAGAAATAAGGCTATCAAAGATATCCACGAAATACAGATGTAACTCTGTGAGATGAATTAACAGAACACTAAGCAGTTTCTCAGAAAGCTTCTTTCCAGATTTCCTCTGAGGATATTTCCTTTTTCACCATAGCCCTCTATGGCTTCCAAATATAACTTTGCCAATTCCACAAGAACTGTCTTAGCGAAAGGCTTCTTGAGGGGAAAGCTGTAACTCTGTGAGATGATTTCACACAACACAAAGAAGTTTCTCAGAAAGCTTCTTTCTCTTTGTTATCGGAGGATATTTCCTTTGGCCCTATAGTCTTCAAAGGGATCCGAAATATCTGTTCTCAGATTCCACAGAAATAAGGCTAGCAAAGAGATCCACGAAATACCGATGTAAGTCTGTGAGATGAATTAACAGAACACTAAGCAGTTTCTCAGAAAGCTTCTTTCCAGATTTCATCTGAGGATATTTCCTTTTTCACCATAGCCCTCTATGACTTCCATATATAACTTTGCCAATTCCACAAGAACTGTCTTAGAGAAAGGCTTCTTGAGGGCAAAGCTGTAACTCTGTGAGATGATTTCACAGAACACAAAGAAGTTTCTCAGAAAGCTTCTTTCTCTTTGTTATCGGAGGATATTTCCTTTGGCCCTAGAGTCTTCAAAGGGATCCGAAATATCTGTTCTCAGTTTCCACAGAAATAAGGCTAGCAAAGAGATCCACGAAATACAGATGTAACTCTGTGAGATGAATTAACAGGACACTAAGCAGTTTCTCAGAAAGCTTCTTTCCAGATTTCATCTGAGGATATTTCCTTTTACACCATAGCCCTCTATGACTTCCAAATATCACTTTGCCAATTCCACAAGAACTGTCTTAGCGAAAGGCTTCTTGAGGAGAAAGCTGTAACTCTGTGAGATGATTTCAAAGAACACAAAGAAGTTTCTCAGAAAGCTTCTTTGTCTTTGTTATCGGAGGATATTTCCTTTGGCCCTATAGTCTTCAAAGGGATCCGAAATATCTGTTCTCAGATTCCACAGAAATAAGACTAGCAAAGAGATCCACGAAATACAGATGTAACTCTGTGAGATGAATTAACAGAACACTAAGCAGTTTCTCAGAAAGCTTCTTTCCAGATTTCATCTGAGGATATTTCCTTTTTCACCATAGCCCTCTATGGGCTTCCAAATATCACTTTGCCAATTCCACAAGAACTGTCTTAGCGAAAGGCTTCTTGAGGGGAAAGCTGTAACTCTGTGAGATGATTTCACAGAACACAAAGAAGTTTCTCAGAAAGCTTCTTTGTCTTTGTTATCGGAGGATATTTCCTTTGGCCCTATAGTCTTCAAAGGGATCCGAAATATCTGTTCTCAGATTCCACAGAAATAAGGCTAGCAAAGAGATCCACGAAATACAGATATAACTCTGTGAGATGAATTAACAGGACACTAAGCAGTTTCTCAGAAAGCTTCTTTCGAGATTTCATCTGAGGGTATTTCCTTTTACACCATAGCCCTCTATGGGCTTCCAAATATCACTTTGCCAATTCCACAAGAACTGTCTTAGCGAAAGGCTTCTTGAGGGGAAATCTGTAACTCTGTGAGATGATTTCACAGAACACAAAGAAGTTTCTCAGAAAGCTTCTTTCTCTTTGTTATCGGAGGATATTTCCTTTGGCCCTATAGACTTCAAAGGGATCCGAAATATCTGTTCTCAGATTCCACAGAAATAAGGCTAGCAAAGAGATCCCCGAAATACAGATGTAACTCTGTGAGATGAATTAACAGAACACTAAGCAGTTTCTCAGAAAGCTTCTTTCCAGATTTCATCTGAGGATATTTCCTTTTTCACCATAGCCATCTATGGCTTCCAAATATCACTTTGCCAATTCCACAAGAACTGTCTTAGCGAAAGGCTTCTTGAGGGGAAAGCTGTAACTCTGTGAGATGATTTCACAGAACACAAAGAAGTTTCTCAGAAAGCTTCTTTGTCTTCGTTATCGGAGGATATTTCCTTTGGCCCTATAGTCTTCAAAGGGATCCGAAATATCTGTTCTCAGATTCCACAGAAATAAGGCTAGCAAAGAGATCCACGAAATACAGATGTAACTCTGTGAGATGAATTAACAGAACACTAAGCAGTTTCTCAGAAAGCTTCTTTCCAGATTTCATCTGAGGATATTTCCTTTTTCACCATAGCCCTCTATGGGCTTCCAAATATCACTTTGCCAATTCCACAAGAACTGTCTTAGCGAAAGGCTTCTTGAGGGGAAAGCTGTAACTCTGTGAGATGATTTCACAGAACACAAAGAAGTTTCTCAGAAAGCTTCTTTCTCTTTGTTATCGGAGGATATTTCCTTTGGCCCTATAGTCTTCAAAGGGATCCGAAATATCTGTTCTCAGATTCCACAGAAATAAGGCTAGCAAAGAGATCCACGAAATACAGATGTAACTCTGTGAGATGAATTAACAGGACACTAAGCAGTTTCTAAGAAAGCTTCTTTCCAGATTTCATCTGAGGATATTTCCTTTTTCACCATAGCCTTCTATGGGCTTCCAAATATCACTTTGCCAATTCCACAAGAACTGTCTTAGCGAAAGGCTTCTTGAGGGGAAAGCTGTAACTCTGTGAGATGATTTCACAGAACACAAAGAAGTTTCTCAGAAAGCTTCTTTGTCTTTGTTATCGGAGGATATTTCCTTTGGCCCTATAGTCTTCAAAGGGATCCGAAATATCTGTTCTCAGATTCCACAGAAATAAGGTTAGCAAAGAGATCCACGAAATACAGATGTAAGTCTGTGAGATGAATTAACAGAACACTAAGCAGTTTCTCAGAAAGCTTCTTTCCAGATTTCATCTGAGGATATTTCCTTTTTCACCATAGCCCTCTATGGGCTTCCAAATATCACTTTGACAATTCCACAAGAACTGTCTTAGCGAAAGGCTTCTTGAGGGGAAAGCTGTAACTCCGTGAGATGATTTCACAGAACACAAAGAAGTTTCTCAGAAAGCTTCTTTCTCTTTGTTATCGGAGGATATTTCCTTTGGCCCTATAGACTTCAAAGGGATCCGAAATATCTGTTCTCAGATTCCACAGAAATAAGGCTAGCAAAGAGATCCACGAAATACAGATGTAACTCTGTGAGATGAATTAACAGGACACTAAGCAGTTTCTAAGAAAGCTTCTTTCCAGATTTCATCTGAGGATATTTCCTTTTTCACCATAGCCCTCTATGGGCTTCCAAATATCACTTTGCCAATTCCACAAGAACTGTCTTAGCGAAAGGCTTCTTGAGGGGAAAGCTGTAACTCTGTGAGATGATTTCACAGAACACAAAGTAGTTTCTCAGAAAGCTTCTTTCTCTTTGTTATCGGAGGATATTTCCTTTGGCCGTATATTCTTCAAAGGGATCCGAAATATCTGTTCTCAGATTCCACAGAAATAAGGCTAGCAAAGAGATCCACGAAATACAGATGTAACTCTGTGAGATGAATTAACAGAACACTAAGCAGTTTCTCAGAAAGCTTCTTTCCAGATTTCATCTGAGGATATTTCCTTTTTCACCATAGCCCTCTATGGGCTTCCAAATATCAATATGCCAATTCCACAAGAACTGTCTTAGCGAAAGGCTTCTTGAGGGGAAATCTGTAACTCTGTGAGATGATTTCACAGAATACAAAGAAGTTTCTCAGAAAGCTTCTTTCTCTTTGTTATCGGAGGATATTTCCTTTGGCCCTATAGACTTCAAAGGGATCCGAAATATCTGTTCTCAGATTCCAGAGAAATAAGGCTAGCAAAGAAATCCACGAAATACAGATGTAAGTCTGTGAGATGAATTAAGAGAACACTAAGCAGTTTCTCAGAAAGCTTCTTTCCAGATTTCATCTGAGGATATTTCCTTTTTCACCATAGCCCTTTATGGGCTTCCAAATATCACTTTGCCAATTCCACAAGAACTGTCTTAGCGAAAGGCTTCTTGAGGGGAAAGCTGTAACTCTGTGAGATGATTTCACAGAACACAAAGAAGTTTCTCAGAAAGCTTCTTTCTCTTTGTTATCGGAGGATATTTCCTTTGGCCCTATAGTCTTCAAAGGGATCCGAAATATCTGTTCTCAGATTCCACAGAAATAAGGCTAGCAAAGAGATCCACGAAATACAGATGTAAGTCTGTGAGATGAATTAACAGAACACTAAGCAGTTTCTCAGAAAGCTTCTTTCCAGATTTCATCTGAGGATATTTCCTTTTTCACCATAGCCCTCTATGGGCTTCCAAATATCACTTTGCCAATTCCACAAGAACTGTCTTAGCGAAAGGCTTCTTGAGGGGAAAGCTGTAACTCTGTGAGATGATTTCACAGAACACAAAGAAGTTTCTCAGAAAGCTTCTTTCTCTTTGTTATCGGAGGATATTTCCTTTGGCCCTATAGACTTCAAAGGGATCCGAAATATCTGTTCTCAGATTCCAGAGAAATAAGGCTAGCAAAGAAATCCACGAAATACAGATGTAAGTCTGTGAGATGAATTAACAGAACACTAAGCAGTTTCTCAGAAAGCTTCTTTCCAGATTTCATCTGAGGATATTTCCTTTTTCACCATAGCCCTCTATGGGCTTCCAAATATCACTTTGCCAATTCCACAAGAACTGTCTTAGCGAAAGGCTTCTTGAGGGGAAAGGTGTAACTCTGTGAGATGATTTCACAGAACACAAAGAAGTTTCTCAGAAAGCTTTTTTCTCTTTGTTATCGGAGGATATTTCCTTTGGCCCTATAGTCTTCAAAGGGATCCGAAATATCTGTTCTCAGATTCCACAGAAATAAGGCTAGCAAAGAGATCCACGAAATACAGATGTAACTCTGTGAGATGAATTAACAGAACACTAAGCAGTTTCTCAGAAAGCTTCTTTCCAGATTTCATCTGAGGATATTTCCTTTTTCACCATAGCCCTCTATGGGCTTCCAAATATCACTTTGCCAATTCCACAAGAACTGTCTTAGCGAAAGGCTTCTTGAGGGGAAAGCTGTAACTCTGTGAGATGATTTCACAGAACACAAAGAAGTTTCTCAGAAAGCTTCTTTCTCTTTGTTATCGGAGGATATTTCCTTTGGCCCTATAGTCTTCAAAGGGATCCGAAATATCTGTTCTCAGATTCCACAGAAATAAGGCTAGCAAAGAGAACAACGAAATACAGATGTAACTCTGTGAGATGAATTAACAGGACACTAAGCAGTTTCTAAGAAAGCTTCTTTCCAGATTTCATCTGAGGATATTTCCTTTTTCACCATAGCCCTCTATGGGCTTCCAAATATCACTTTGACAATTCCACCAGAACTGTCTTAGCGAAAGGCTACTTGAGGGGAAAGCTGTAACTCTGTGAGATGATTTCACAGAACACAAAGAAGTTTCTCAGAAAGCTTCTTTCTCTTTGTTATCGGAGGATATTTCCTTTGGCCCTATAGTCTTCAAAGGGATCCGAAATATCTTTTCTCAGATTCCACAGAAATAAGGCTAGCAAAGAGATCCACGAAATACAGATGTAACTCTGTGAGATGAACTAACAGAACACTAAGCAGTTTCTAAGAAAGCTTCTTTCCAGATTTCATCTGAGGATATTTCCTTTTTCACCATAGCCCTCTATGACTTCCAAATATACCTTTGCCAATTCCACAAGAACTGTCTTAGCGAAAGGCTTCTTGAGGGGAAAGCTGTAACTCTGTGAGATGATTTCACAGAACACAAAGAAGTTTCTCAGAAAGCTTCTTTCTCTTTGTTATCGGAGGATATTTCCTTTGGCCCTATAGTCTTCAAAGGGATCCGAAATATCTGTTCTCAGATTCCACAGAAGTAAGGCTAGCAAAGAGATCCACGAAATACAGATGTAACTCTGTGAGATGAATTAACAGGACACTAAGCAGTTTCTCAGAAAGCTTCTTTCCAGATTTCATCTGAGGATATTTCCTTTTTCACCATAGCCCTCTATGGGCTTCCAAATATCACTTTGCCAATTCCACAAGAACTGTCTTAGCGAAAGGCTTCTTGAGGGGAAAGCTGTAACTCTGTGAGATGATTTCACAGAACACAAAGAAGTTTCTCAGAAAGCTTCTTTCTCTTTGTTATCGGAGGATATTTCCTTTGGCCGTATATTCTTCAAAGGGATCCGAAATATCTGTTCTCAGATTCCACAGAAATAAGGCTAGCAAAGAGATCCACGAAATACAGATGTAACACTGTGAGATGAATTAACAGGACACTAAGCAGTTTCTCAGAAAGCTTCTTTCCAGATTTCATCTGAGGATATTTCCTTTTACACCATAGCCCTCTATGGGCTTCCAAATATCACTTTGCCAATTCCACAAGAACTGTCTTAGCGAAAGGCTTCTTGAGGGGAAAGCTGTAACTCTGTGAGATGATTTCACAGAACACAAAGAAGTTTCTCAGAAAGCTTCTTTCTCTTTGTTATCGGAGGATATTTCCTTTGGCCCTATAGTCTTCAAAGGGATCCGAAATATCTGTTCTCAGATTCTACAGAAATAAGGTTAGCAAAGAGATCCAGGAAATACAGATGTAAGTCTGTGAGATGAATTAACAGAACACTAAGCAGTTTCTCAGAAAGCTTCTTTCCAGATTTCATCTGAGGATATTTCCTTTTTCACCATAACCCACTATGGGCTTCCAAATATCACTTTGCGAATTCCACAAGAACTGTCTTAGCGAAAGGCTTCTTGAGGGGAAAGCTGTAACTCTGAGAGATGATTTCACAGAACACAAAGAAGTTTATCAGAAAGCTTCTTTGTCTTTGTTATCGGAGGATATTTCCTTTGGCCCTATAGTCTTCAAAGGGATCCGAAATATCTGTTCTCAGATTCCACAGAAATAGGGCTAGCAAAGAGATCCACGAAATACAGATGTAACTCTGTGAGATGAATTAACAGAACACTAAGCAGTTTCTCAGAAAGCTTCTTTCCAGATTTCATCTGAGGATATTTCCTTTTTCACCATAGCCCTCTATGGGCTTCCAAATATCACTTTGCCAATTCCACAAGAACTGTCTTAGCGAAAGGCTTCTTGAGGGGAAAGCTGTAACTCTGTGAGATGATTTCACAGAACACAAAGAAGTTTCTCAGAAAGCTTCTTTCTCTTTGTTATCGGAGGATATTTCCTTTGGCCCTATAGTCTTCAAAGGGATCCGAAATATCTGTTCTCAGATTCCACAGAAATAAGGCTAGCAAAGAGATCCACGAAATACAGATGTAACTCTGTGAGATGAATTAACAGAACACTAAGCAGTTTCTCAGAAAGCTTCTTTCCAGATTTCATCTGAGGATATTTCCTTTTTCACCATAGCCCTCTATGGGCTTCCAAATATCACTTTGCCAATTCCACAAGAACTGTCTTAGCGAAAGGCTTCTTGAGGGTAAAGCTGTAACTCTGTGAGATGATTTCACAGAACCCAAAGAAGTTTCTCAGAAAGCTTCTTTGTCTTTGTTATCGGAGGATATTTCCTTTGGCCCTATAGTCTTCAAAGGGATCCGAAATATCTGTTCTCAGATTCCACAGAAATAAGGCTGGCAAAGAGATCCACGAAATACAGATGTAACTCTGTGAGATGAATTAGCAGAACACTAAGCAGTTTCTCAGAAAGCTTCTTTCCAGATTTCATCTGAGGATATTTCCTTTTTCACCATAGCCCTCTATGGGCTTCCAAATATCCCTTTGCCAATTCCACAAGAACTGTCTTAGCGAAAGGCTTCTTGAGGGGAAAGCTGTAACTCTGTGAGATGATTTCACAAAACACAAAGAAGTTTCTCAGAAAGCTTCTTTCTCTTTGTTATCGGAAGATATTTCCTTTGGCCCTATAGACTTCAAAGGGATCCGAAAGGTCTGTTCTCAGATTCCAGAGAAATAAGGCTAGCAAAGAAATCCACGAAATACAGATGTAAGTCTGTGAGATGAAATAACAGAACACTAAGCAGTTTCTCAGAAAGCTTCTTTCCAGATTTCATCTGAGGATATTTCCTTTTTCACCATAGCCCTCTATGGGCTTCCAAATATCTCTTTGCCAATTCCACAAGAACTGTCTTAGCGAAAGGCTTCTTGAGGGGAAAGCTGTAACTCTGTGAGATGATTTCACAGAACACAAAGAAGTTTCTCAGAAAGCTTCTATCTCTTTGTTATGGGAGGATATTTCCTTTGGCCCTATAGTCTTTAAAGGGATCCGAAATATCTGTTCTCAGATTCCACAGAAATAAGGCTAGCAAAGAGATCCACGAAATACAGATGTAACTCTGTGAGATGAATTAACAGAACACTAAGCAGTTTCTCAGAAAGCTTCTTTCCAGATTTCATCTGAGGATATTTCCTTTTTCACCATAGCCCTCTATGGGCTTCCAAATATCCCTTTGCCAATTCCACAAGAACTGTCTTAGCGAAAGGCTTCTTGAGGGGAAAGCTGTAACTCTGTGAGATGATTTCACAGAACACAAAGAAGTTTCTCAGAAAGCTTCTTTCTCTTTGTTATCGGAGGATATTTCCTTTGGCCCTATAGTCTTCAAAGGGATCCGAAATATCTGTTCTCAGATTCCACAGAAATAAGGCTAGCAAAGAGATCCACGAAATACAGATGTAAGTCTGTGAGATGAATTAACAGAACACTAAGCAGTTTCTCAGAAAGCTTCTTTCCAGATTTCATCTGAGGATATTTCCTTTTTCACCATAGCCCTCTATGGGCTTCCAAATATCACTTTGCCAATTCCACAAGAACTGTCTTAGCGAAAGGCTTCTTGAGGGAAAAGCTGTAACTCTGTGAGATGATTTCACAGAACACAAAGAAGTTTCTCAGAAAGCTTCTTTCTCTTTGTTATCGGAGGATATTTCCTTTGGCCCTATAGTCTTCAAAGGGATCCGAAATATCTGTTCTCAGATTCCACAGAAATAAGGCTAGCAAAGAGATCCACGAAATACAGATGTAACTCTGTGAGATGAATTAACAGAACACTAAGCAGTTTCTCAGAAAGCTTCTTTCCAGATTTCATCTGAGGATATTTCCTTTTTCACCATAGCCCTCTATGGGCTTCCAAATATCCCTTTGCCAATTCCACAAGAACTGTCTTAGCGAAAGGCTTCTTGAGGGGAAAGCTGTAACTCTGTGAGATGATTTCACAGAACACAAAGAAGTTTCTCAGAAAGCTTCTTTCTCTTTGTTATCGGAGGATATTTCCTTTGGCCCTATAGTCTTCAAAGGGATCCGAAATATCTGTTCTCAGATTCCACAGAAATAAGGCTAGCAAAGAGATCCACGAAATACAGATGTAAGTCTGTGAGATGAATTAACAAAACACTAAGCAGTTTCTCAGAAAGCTTCTTTCCAGATTTCATCTGAGGATATTTCCTTTTTCACCATAGCCCTCTATGGGCTTCCAAATATCACTTTGCCAATTCCACAAGAACTGTCTTAGCGAAAGGCTTCTTGAGGGGAAAGCTGTAACTCTGTGAGATGATTTCACAGAACACAAAGAAGTTTCTCAGAAAGCTTCTTTCTCTTTGTTATCGGAGGATATTTCCTTTGGCCCTATAGTCTTCAAAGGGATCCGAAATATCTGTTCTCAGATTCCACAGAAATAAGGCTAGCAAAGAGATCCACGAAATACAGATGTAACTCTGTGAGATGAATTAACAATACACTAAGCAGTTTCTCAGAAATCTTCTTTCCAGATTTCATCTGAGGATATTTCCTTTTTCACCATAGCCCTCTATGGGCTTCCAAATATCCCTTTGCCAATTCCACAAGAACTGTCTTAGCGAAAGGCTTCTTGAGGGGAAAGCTGTAACTCTGTGAGATGATTTCACAGAACACAAAGAAGTTTCTCAGAAAGCTTCTTTCTCTTTGTTATCGGAGGATATTTCCTTTGGCCCTATAGTCTTCAAAGGGATCCGAAATATCTGTTCTCAGATTCCACAGAAATAAGGCTAGCAAAGAGATCCACGAAATACAGATGTAACTCTGTGAGATGAATTAACAGAACACTAAGCAGTTTCTCAGAAAGCTTCTTTCCAGATTTCATCTGAGGATATTTCCTTTTTCACCATAGCCCTCTATGGGCTTCCAAATATCACTTTGCCAATTCCACAAGAACTGTCTTAGCGTAAGGCTTCTTGAGGGGAAAGCTGTAACTCTGTGAGATGATTTCACAGAACACAAAGAAGTTTCTCAGAAAGCTTCTTTCTCTTTGTTATCGGAGGATATTTCCTTTGGCCCTATAGTCTTCAAAGGGATCCGAAATATCTGTTCTCAGATTCCACAGAAATAAGGCTAGCAAAGAGATCCACGAAATACAGATGTAACTCTGTGAGATGAATTAACAGAACACTAAGCAGTTTCTCAGAAAGCTTCTTTCCAGATTTCATCTGAGGATATTTCCTTTTTCACCATAGCCCTCTATGGGCTTCCAAATATCACTTTGCCAATTCCACAAGAACTGTCTTAGCGTAAGGCTTCTTGAGGGGAAAGCTGTAACTCTGTGAGATGATTTCACAGAACACAAAGAAGTTTCTCAGAAAGCTTCTTTCTCTTTGTTATCGGAGGATATTTCCTTTGGCCCTATAGTCTTCAAAGGGATCCGAAATATCTGTTCTCAGATTCCACAGAAATAAGGCTAGCAAAGAGATCCACGAAATACAGATGTAACTCTGTGAGATGAATTAACAATACACTAAGCAGTTTCTCAGAAATCTTCTTTCCAGATTTCATCTGAGGATATTTCCTTTTTCACCATAGCCCTCTATGGGCTTCCAAATATCCCTTTGACAATTCCACAAGAACTGTCTTAGCGAAAGGCTTCTTGAGGGGAAAGCTGTAACTCTGTGAGATGATTTCACAGAACACAAAGAAGTTTCTCAGAAAGCTTCTTTCTCTTTGTTATCGGAGGATATTTCCTTTGGCCCTATAGTCTTCAAAGGGATCCGAAATATCTGTTCTCAGATTCCACAGAAATAAGGCTAGCAAAGAGATCCACGAAATACAGATGTAACTCTGTGAGATGAATTAACAGAACACTAAGCAGTTTCTCAGAAAGCTTCTTTCCAGATTTCATCTGAGGATATTTCCTTTTTCACCATAGCCCTCTATGGGCTTCCAAATATCACTTTGCCAATTCCACAAGAACTGTCTTAGCGTAAGGCTTCTTGAGGGGAAAGCTGTAACTCTGTGAGATGATTTCACAGAACACAAAGAAGTTTCTCAGAAAGCTTCTTTCTCTTTGTTATGGGAGGATATTTCCTTTGGCCCTATAGTCTTCAAAGGGATCCGAAATATCTGTTCTCAGATTCCACAGAAATAAGGCTAGCAAAGAGATCAACGAAATACAGATGTAACTCTGTGAGATGAATTAACAGGACACTAAGCAGTTTCTCAGAAAGCTTCTTTCCAGATTTCATCTGAGGATATTTCCTTTTTCACCATAGCCCTCTATGGGCTTCCAAATATCCCTTTCCAATTCCACAAGAACTGTCTTAGCGAAAGGCTTCTTGAGGGGAAAGCTGTAACTCTGTGAGATGATTTCACAGAACACAAAAAAGTTTCTCAGAAAGCTTCTTTCTCTTTGTTATCGGAAGATATTTCCTTTGGCCCTATAGACTTCAAAGGGATCCGAAATGTCTGTTCTCAGATTCCAGAGAAATAAGGCTAGCAAAGAAATCCACGAAATACAGATGTAAGTCTGTGAGATGAAATAACAGAACACTAAGCAGTTTCTCAGAAAGCTTCTTTCCAGATTTCATCTGAGGATATTTCCTTTTTCACCATAGCCCTCTATGGGCTTCCAAATATCTCTTTGCCAATTCCACAAGAACTGTCTTAGCGAAAGGCTTCTTGAGGGGAAAGCTGTTACTCTGTGACATGATTTCACAGAACACAAAGAAGTTTCTCAGAAAGCTTCTTTCTCTTTGTTATCGGAGGATATTTCCTTTGGCCCTATAGTCTTCAAAGGGATCCGAAATATCTGTTCTCAGTTTCCACAGAAAAAAGGCTAGCAAAGAGATCCACGAAATACAGATGTAAGTCTGTGAGATGAATTAACAGAACACTAAGCAGTTTCTCAGAAAGCTTCTTTCCAGATTTCATCTGAGGATATTTCCTTTTTCACCATAGCCCTCTATGGGCTTCCAAATATCACTTTGCCAATTCCACAAGAACTGTCTTATCGAAAGGCTTCTTGAGGGAAAAGCTGCAACTCTGTGAGATGATTTCACAGAACATAAAGAAGTTTCTCAGAAAGCTTCTTTCTCTTTGTTATCGGAGGATATTTCCTTTGGCCCTATAGTCTTCAAAGGGATCCGAAATATCTGTTCTCAGATTCCACAGAAATAAGGCTAGCAAAGAGATCCACGAAATACAGATGTAACTCTGTGAGATGAATTAACAGAACACTAAGCAGTTTCTCAGAAAGCTTCTTTCCAGATTTCATCTGAGGATATTTCCTTTTTCACCATAGCCCTCTATGGGCTTCCAAATATCCCTTTGCCAATTCCACAAGAACTGTCTTAGCGAAAGGCTTCTTGAGGGGAAAGCTGTAACTCTGTGAGATGATTTCACAGAACACAAAGAAGTTTCTCAGAAAGCTTCTTTCTCTTTGTTATCGGAAGATATTTCCTTTGGCCCTATAGACTTCAAAGGGATCCGAAATATCTGTTCTCAGATTCCAGAGAAATAAGGCTAGCAAAGAAATCCACGAAATACAGATGTAAGTCTGTGAGATGATTTAACAGAACACTAAGCAGTTTCTCAGAAAGCTTCTTTCCAGATTTCATCTGAGGATATTTCCTTTTTCACCATAGCCCTTATAGCTTCCAAATATCACTTTGCCAATTCCACAAGAACTGTCTTATCTAAAGGCTTCTTGAGGGGAAAGCAGTAACTCTGTGAGATGATTTCACAGAACACAAAGAAGTTTCTCAGAAAGTTTCTTTCTCTTTGTTATCGGAGGATATTTCCTTTGGCCCTATAGTCTTCAAAGGGATCCGAAATATCTGTTCTCAGATTCCAGAGAAATAAGGCTAGCAAAGAAATCCACGAAATACAGATGTAACTCTGTGAGATGAATTAACAGAACACTAAGCAGTTTCTCAGAAAGCTTCTTTCCAGATTTCATCTGAGGATATTTCCTTTTTCACCATAGCCCTCTATGGGCTTCCAAATATCACTTTGCCAATTCCACAAGAACTGTCTTAGCGAAAGGCTTCTTGAGGGCAAAGCTGTAACTCTGTGAGATGATTTCACAGAACACAAAGAAGTTTCTCAGAAAGCTTCTTTCTCTTTGTTATCGGAGGATATTTCCTTTGGCCCTATAGTCTTCAAAGGGATCCGAAATATCTGTTCTCAGATTCCACAGAAATAAGGCTAGCAAAGAGATCCACGAAATACAGATGTAAGTCTGTGAGATGAATTAACAGATCACTAAGCAGTTTCTCAGAAAGCTTCTTTCCAGATTTCATCTGAGGATATTTCCTTTTTCACCATAGCCCACTATGGGCTTCCAAATATCACTTTGCCAATTCCACAAGAACTGTCTTAGCGAAAGGCTTCTTGAGGGGAAAGCTGTAACTTTGTCAGATGATTTCACAGAACACAAAGAAGTTTTTCAGAAAGCTTCTTTCTCTTTGTTATCGGAGGATATTTCCTTTGGCCCTATAGTCTTCAAAGGGATCCGAAATATCTGTTCTCAGATTCCACAGAAATAAGGCTAGCAAAGAGATCCACGAAATACAGATGTAACTCTCTGAGATGAATTAACAGAACACTAAGCAGTTTCACAGAAGGCTTCTTTCCAGATTTCATCTGAGGATATTTCCTTTTTCACCATAGCCCTCTATAGGCTTCCAAATATCACTTTGCCAATTCCACAAGAACTGTCTTAGCGAAAGGCTTCTTGAGGGGAAAGCTGTAACTCTGTGAGATGATTTCACAGAACACAAAGAAGTTTCTCAGAAAGCTTCTTTCTCTTTGTTATCGGAGGATATTTCCTTTGGCCCTATAGACTTCAAAGGGATCCGAAATATCTGTTCTCAGATTCCAGAGAAATAAGGCTAGCAAAGAAATCCACGAATTACAGATGTAACTCTGTGAGATGAATTAACAGAACACTAAGCAGTTTCTCAGAAAGCTTCTTTCCAGATTTCATCTGAGGATATTTCCTTTTTCACCATAGCCCTCTATGGGCTTCCAAATATCACTTTCCCAATTCCACAAGAACTGTCTTAGCGAAAGGCTTCTTGAGGGGAAAGCTGTAACTCTGTGAGATTATTTCACAGAATACAAAGAAGTTTCTCAGAAAGCTTCTTTGTCTTTGTTATCGGAGGATATTTCCTTTGGCCCTATAGTCTTCAAAGGGATCCGAAATATCTGTTCTCAGATTCCACAGAAATAAGGCTAGCAAAGAGATCCACGAAATACAGATGTAACTCTGTGAGATGAATTAACAGAACACTAAGCAGTTTCTCAGAAAGCTTCTTTCCAGATTTCATCTGAGGATATTTCCTTTTTCACCATAGCCCTCTATGGGCTTCCAAATATCACTTTGCCAATTCCACAAGAACTGTCTTAGCGAAAGGCTTCTTGAGGGGAAAGCTGTAACTCTGTGAGATGATTTCACAGAACACAAAGAAGTTTCTCAGAAAGCTTCTTTCTCTTTGTTATCGGAGGATATTTCCTTTGGCCCTATAGTCTTCAAAGGGATCCGAAATATCTGTTCTCAGATTCCACAGAAATAAGGCTAGCAAAGAGATCCACGAAATACAGATGTAACTCTGTGAGATGAATTAACAGGACACTAAGCAGTTTCTCAGAAAGCTTCTTTCCAGATTTCAACTGAGGATATTTCCTTTTACACCATAGCCCTCTATGGGCTTCCAAATATCACTTTGCCAATTCCACAAGAACTGTCTTAGCGAAAGGCTTCTTGAGGGGAAAGCTGTAACTCTGTGAGATGATTTCACAGAACACAAAGAAGTTTCTCAGAAAGCTTCTTTCTCTTTGTTATCGGAGGATATTTCCTTTGGCCCTATATTCTTCAAAGGGATCCGAAATATCTGTTCTCAGATTCCACAGAAATAAGGCTAGCAAAGAGATCCACGAAATACAGATGTAATTCTGTGAGATGAATTAACAGGACACTAAGCAGTTTCTCAGAAAGCTTCTTTCCAGATTTCATCTGAGGATATTTCCTTTTTCACCATAGCCCTCTATGGGCTTCCAAATATCACTTTGCCAATTCCACAAGAACTGTCTTAGCGAAAGGCTTCTTGAGGGGAAAGCTGTAACTCTGTGAGATGATTTCACAGAACACAAAGAAGTTTCTCAGAAAGCTTCTTTCTCTTTGTTATCGGAGGATATTTCCTTTGGCCCTATAGACTTCAAAGGGATCCGAAATATCTGTTCTCAGATTCCACAGAAGTAAGGCTAGCAAAGAGATCCACGAAATACAGATGTAAGTCTGTGAGATGAATTAGCAGAACACTAAGCAGTTTCTCAGAAAGCTTCTTTCCAGAATTCATCTGAGGATATTTCCTTTTTCACCATAGCCTTCTATGGGCTTCCAAATATCACTTTGCCCATTCCACAAGAACTGTCTTAGCGAAAGGCTTCTTGAGGGGAAAGCTGTAACTCTGTGAGATGATTTCACAGAACACAAAGAAGTTTCTCAGAAAGCTTCTTTCTCTTTGCTATCGGAGGATATTTCCTTTGGCCCTATAGTCTTCAAAGGGATCCGAAATATCTGTTCTCAGATTCTACAGAAATAAGGTTAGCAAAGAGATCCACGAAATACAGATGTAAGTCTGTGAGATGAATTAACAGAACACTAAGCAGTTTCTCAGAAAGCTTCTTTCCAGATTTCATCTGAGGATATTTCCTTTTTCACCATAGCCCACTATGGGCTTCCAAATATCACTTTGCCAATTCCACAAGAACTGTCTTAGCGAAAGGCTTCTTGAGGGGAAAGCTGTAACTCTGTGAGATGATTTCACAGAACACAAAGAAGTTTCTCAGAAAGCTTCTTTCTCTTTGTTATCGGAGGATATTTCCTTTGGCCCTATAGTCTTCAAAGGGATCCGAAATATCTGTTCTGAGATTCCACAGAAATAAGGCTAGCAAAGAGATCCACGAAATACAGATGTAACTCTCTGAGATGAATTAACAGAACACTAAGCAGTTTCACAGAAAGCTTCTTTCAAGATTTCATCTGAGGATATTTCCCTTTTCACCATAGCCCTCTATGGGCTTCCAAATATCACTTTGCCAATTCCACAAGAACTGTCTTAGCGAAAGGCTTCTTGAGGGGAAAGCTGTAACTCTGTGAGATGATTTCACAGAACACAAAGAAGTTTCTCAGAAAGCTTCTTTCTCTTTGTTATCGGAGGATATTTCCTTTGGCCCTATAGACTTCAAAGGGATCCGAAATATCTGTTCTCAGATTCCAGAGAAATAAGGCTAGCAAAGAAATCCACGAAATACAGATGTAAGTCTGTGAGATGAATTAACAGAACACAAAGCAGTTTCTCAGAAAGCTTCTTTCCAGATTTCATCTGAGGATATTTCCTTTTTCACCATAGCCCTCTATGGGCTTCCAAATATCACTTTCCCAATTCCACAAGAACTGTCTTAGCGAAAGGCTTCTTGAGGGGAAAGCTGTAACTCTGTGAGATTATTTCACAGAATACAAAGAAGTTTCTCAGAAAGCTTCTTTGTCTTTGTTATCGGAGGATCTTTCCTTTGGCCCTATAGTCTTCAAAGGGATCCGAAATATCTGTTCTCAGATTCCACAGAAATAAGGCTAGCAAAGAGATCCACGAAATACAGATGTAAGTCTGTGAGATGAATTAACAGAACACTAAGCAGTTTCTCAGAAAGCTTCTTTCCAGATTTCATCTGAGGATATTTCCTTTTTCACCATAGCCCTCTATGGGCTTCCAAATATCACTTTGCCAATTCCACAAGAACTGTCTTAGCGAAAGGCTTCTTGAGGGGAAAGCTGTAACTCTGTGAGATGATTTCACAGAACACAAAGAAGTTTCTCAGAAAGCTTCTTTCTCTTTGTTATCGGAGGATATTTCCTTTGGCCCTATAGTCTTCAAAGGGATCCGAAATATCTGTTCTCAGATTCCACAGAAATAAGGCTAGCAAAGAGATCCACGAAATACAGATGTAAGTGTGTGAGATGAATTAACAGGACACTAAGCAGTTTCTCAGAAAGCTTCTTTCCAGATTTCATCTGAGGATATTTAATTTTTCACCATAGCCCTCTATGGGCTTCCAAATATCACTTTGCCAATTCCACAAGAACTGTCT
Source organism: Macaca nemestrina (assembly GCF_043159975.1). Taxonomy (NCBI): domain Eukaryota; kingdom Metazoa; phylum Chordata; class Mammalia; order Primates; family Cercopithecidae; genus Macaca; species Macaca nemestrina. The sequence goes on along the minus strand of NC_092129.1, from coordinate 55,075,928 downwards.
TAGCGAAAGGCTTCTTGAGGGGAAAGCTGTAACTCTGTGAGATGATTTCACAGAACACAAAGAAGTTTCTCAGAAAGCTTCTTTCTCTTTGTTATCGGAGGATATTTCCTTTGGCCCTATAGTCTTCAAAGGGATCCGAAATATCTGTTCTCAGATTCCACAGAAATAAGGCTAGCAAAGAGATCCACGAAATACAGATGTAAGTCTGTGAGATGAATTAACAGAACACTAAGCAGTTTCTCAGAAAGCTTCTTTCCAGATTTCCTCTGAGGATATTTCCTTTTTCACCATAGCCCTCTATGGGCTTCCAAATATCACTTTGCCAATTCCACAAGAACTGTCTTAGCGAAAGGCTTCTTGAGGGGAAAGCTGTAACTCTGTGAGATGATTTCACAGAACACAAAGAAGTTTCTCAGAAAGCTTCTTTCTCTTTGTTATCGGAGGATATTTCCTTTGGCCCTATAGTCTTCAAAGGGATCCGAAATATCTGTTCTCAGATTCCACAGAAATAAGGCTAGCAAAGAGATCCACGAAATACAGATGTAACTCTGTGAGATGAATTAACAGAACACTAAGCAGTTTCTCAGAAAGCTTCTTTCCAGATTTCATCTGAGGATATTTCCTTTTTCACCATAGCCCTCTATGGGCTTCCAAATATCCCTTTGCCAATTCCACAAGAACTGTCTTAGCGAAAGGCTTCTTGAGGGGAAAGCTGTAACTCTGTGAGATGATTTCACAGAACACAAAGAAGTTTCTCAGAAAGCTTCTTTGTCTTTGTTATCGGAGGATATTTCCTTTGGCCCTATAGTCTTCAAAGGGATCCGAAATATCTGTTCTCAGATTCCACAGAAATAAGGCTAGCAAAGAGATCCACGAAATACAGATGTAACACTGTGAGATGAATTAACAGAACACTAAGCAGTTTCTCAGAATGTTTCTTTCCAGATTTCATCTGAGGATATTTCCTTTTTCACCATAGCCCTCTATGGGCTTCCAAATATCCCTTTGCCAATTCCACAAGACCTGTCTTAGCGAAAGGCTTCTTGAGGGGAAAGCTGTAACTCTGTGAGATGATTTCACAGAACACAAAGAAGTTTCTCAGAAAGCTTCTTTCTCTTTGTTATCGGAAGATATTTCCTTTGGCCCTATAGACTTCAAAGGGATCCGAAATATCTATTCTCAGATTCCAGAGAAATAAGGCTAGCAAAGAAATCCACGAAATACAGATGTAAGTCTGTGAGATGAATTAACAGAACACTAAGCAGTTTCTCAGAAAGCTTCTTTCCAGATTTCATCTGAGGATATTTCCTTTTTCACCATAGCCCTCTATGGGCTTCCAAATATCACTTTGCCAATTCCACAAGAACTGTCTTAGCAAAAGGTTTCTTGAGGGGAAAGCTGTAACTCTGTGAGATGATTTCACAGAACACAAAGAAGTTTCTCAGAAAGCTTCTTTGTCTTTGTTATCGGAGGATATTTCCTTTGGCCCTATAGTCTTCAAAGGGATCCGAAATATCTGTTCTCAGATTCCACAGAAATAAGGCTAGCAAAGAGATCCACGAAATACAGATGTAAGTCTGTGAGATGAATTAACAGAACACTAAGCAGTTTCTCAGAAAGCTTCTTTCCAGATTTCATCTGAGGATATTTCCTTTTTCACCATAGCCCTCTATGGGCTTCCAAATATCACTTTGCCAATTCCACAAGAACTGTCTTAGCGAAAGGCTTCTTGAGGGAAAAGCTGTAACTCTGTGAGATGATTTCACAGAACACAAAGAAGTTTCTCAGAAAGCTTCTTTCTCTTTGTTATCGGAAGATATTTCCTTTGGCCCTATAGTCTTCAAAGGGATCCGAAATATCTGTTCTCAGATTCCACAGAAATAAGGCTAGCAAAGAGATCCACGAAATACAGATGTAACTCTCTGAGATGAATTAACAGAACCCTAAGCAGTTTCTCAGAAATCTTCTTTCCAGATTTCATCTGAGGATATTTCCTTTTTCACCATAGCCCTCTATGCGCTTCCAAATATCCCTTTGCCAATTCCACAAGAACTGTCTTAGCGAAAGGCTTCTTGAGGGGAAAGCTGTAACTCTGTGAGATGATTTCACAGAACACAAAGAAGTTTCTCAGAAAGCTTCTTTCTCTTTGTTATCGGAGGATATTTCCTTTGGCCCTATAGTCTTCAAAGGGATCCGAAATATCTGTTCTCAGATTCCACAGAAATAAGGCTAGCAAAGAGATCCACTAAATACAGATGTAACTCTCTGAGATGAATTAACAGAACACTAAGCAGTTTCTCAGAAAGCTTCTTTCCAGATTTCATCTGAGGATATTTCCTTTTTCACCATAGCCCTCTATGGGCTTCCAAATATCCCTTTGCCAATTCCACAAGAACTGTCTTAGCGAAAGGCTTCTTGAGGGGAAAGCTGTAACTCTGTGAGATGATTTCACAGAACACAAAGAAGTTTCTCAGAAAGCTTCTTTCTCTTTGTTATCGGAAGATATTTCCTTTGGCCCTATAGACTTCAAAGGGATCCGAAATATCTGTTCTCAGATTCCAGAGAAATAAGGCTAGCAAAGAAATCCACGAAATACAGATGTAAGTCTGTGAGATGAATTAACAGAACACTAAGCAGTTTCTCAGAAAGCTTCTTTCCAGATTTCATCTGAGGATATTTCCTTTTTCACCATAGCCCTCTATGGGCTTCCAAATATCACTTTGCCAATTCCACAAGAACTGTCTTAGCAAAAGGTTTCTTGAGGGGAAAGCTGTAACTCTGTGAGATGATTTCACAGAACACAAAGAAGTTTCTCAGAAAGCTTCTTTGTCTTTGTTATCGGAGGATATTTCCTTTGGCCCTATAGTCTTCAAAGGGATCCGAAATATCTGTTCACAGATTCCACAGAAATAAGGCCAGCAAAGAGTTCCAGGAAATACAGATGTAAGTCTGTGAGATGAATTAACAGAACACTAAGCAGTTTCTCAGAAAGCTTCTTTCCAGATTTCATCTGAGGATATTTCCTTTTTCACCATAGCCCTCTATGGGCTTCCAAATATCACTTTGCCAATTCCACAAGAACTGTCTTAGCGAAAGGCTTCTTGAGGGAAAAGCTGTAACTCTGTGAGATGATTTCACAGAACACAAAGAAGTTTCTCAGAAAGCTTCTTTCTCTTTGTTATCGGAGGATATTTCCTTTGGCCCTATAGTCTTCAAAGGGATCCGAAATATCTGTTCTCAGATTCCACAGAAATAAGGCTAGCAAAGAGATCCACGAAATACAGATGTAACTCTGTGAGATGAATTAACAGAACACTAAGCAGTTTCTCAGAAATCTTCTTTACAGATTTCATCTGAGGATATTTCCTTTTTCACCATAGCCCTCTATGGGCTTCCAAATATCCCTTTGCCAATTCCACAAGGACTGTCTTAGCGAAAGGCTTCTTGAGGGGAAAGCTGCAACTCTGTGAGATGATTTCACAGAACAAAAAAAGTTTCTCAGAAAGCTTCTTTCTCTTTGTTATCGGAGGATATTTCCTTTGGCCCTATAGTCTTCAAAGGGATCCGAAATATCTGTTCTCAGATTCCACAGAAATAAGGCTAGCAAAGAGATCCACGAAATACAGATGTAACTCTGTGAGATGAATTAACAGAACACTAAGCAGTTTCTCAGAAAGCTTCTTTCCAGATTTCATCGGAGGATATTTCCTTTTTCACCATAGCCCTCTATGGGCTTCCAAATATCACTTTGCCAATTCCACAAGAACTGTCTTAGCGAAAGGCTTCTTGAGGGGAAAGCTGTAACTCTGTGAGATGATTTCACAGAACACAAAGAAGTTTCTCAGAAAGCTTCTTTCTCTTTGTTATGGGAGGATATTTCCTTTGGCCCTATAGTCTTCAAAGGGATCCGAAATATCTGTTCTCAGATTCCACAGAAATAAGGCTAGCAAAGAGATCAACGAAATACAGATGTAACTCTGTGACATGAATTAACAGGACACTAAGCAGTTTCTAAGAAAGCTTCTTTCCAGATTTCATCTGAGGATATTTCCTTTTTCACCATAGCCCTCTATGGGCTTCCAAATATCACTTTGCCAATTCCACAAGAACTGTCTTAGCGAAAGGCTTCTTGAGGGGAAAGCTGTAACTCTGTGAGATGATTTCACAGAACACAAAGAAGTTTCTCAGAAAGCTTCTTTCTCTTTGTTATCGGAGGATATTTCCTTTGGCCCTATAGTCTTCAAAGGGATCCGAAATATCTGTTCTCAGATTCCACAGAAATAAGGCTAGCAAAGAGATCCACGAAATACAGATGTAATTCTGTGAGATGAATTAACAGAACACTAAGCAGTTTCACAGAAAGCTTCTTTCCAGATTTCATCTGAGGATATTTCCTTTTTCACTATAGCCCTCTATGACTTCCAAATATCACTTTGCCAATTCCAAAAGAACTGTCTTAGCGAAAGGCTTCTTGAGGGGAAAGCTGTAACTCTGTGAGATGATTTCACAGAACACAAAGAAGTTTCTCAGAAAGTTTCTTTCTCTTTGTTATCGGAGGATATTTCCTTTGGCCCTATAGTCTTCAAAGGGATCCGAAATATCTGTTCTCAGATTCCACAGAAATAAGGCTAGCAAAGAGATCCACGAAATACAGATGTAACTCTGTGAGATGAATTAACAGAACACTAAGCAGTTTCTCAGAAAGCTTCTTTCCAGATTTCATCTGAGGATATTTCCTTTTTCACCATAGCCCTCTATGGGCTTCCAAATATCCCTTTGCCAATTCCACAAGAACTGTCTTAGCGAAAGGCTTCTTGAGGGAAAAGCTGTAACTCTGTGAGATGATTTCACAGAACACAAAGAAGTTTCTCAGAAAGCTTCTTTCTCTTTGTTATCGGAGGATATTTCCTTTGGCCCTATAGTCTTCAAAGGGATCCGAAATATCTGTTCTCAGATTCCACAGAAATAAGGCTAGCAAAGAGATCCACGAAATACAGATGTAACTCTGTGAGATGAATTAACAGAACACTAAGCAGTTTCTCAGAAAGCTTCTTTCCAGATTTCATCTGAGGATATTTCCTTTTTCACCATAGCCCTCTATGGGCTTCCAAATATCCCTTTGCCAATTCCACAAGAACTGTCTTAGTGAAAGGCTTCTTGAGGGGAAAGCTGTAACTCTGTGAGATGATTTCACAGAACACAAAGAAGTTTCTCAGAATGCTTCTTTCTCTTTGTTATCGGAGGATATTTCCTTTGGCCCTATAGTCTTCAAAGGTTTCCGAAATATCTGTTCTCAGATTCCACAGAAATAAGGCTAGCAAAGAGATCCACGAAATACAGATGTAACTCTGTGAGATGAATTAACAGGACACTAAGCAGTTTCACAGAAAGCTTCTTTCCAGATTTCATCTGAGGATATTTCCTTTTTCACCATAGCCCTCTATGGGCTTCCAAATATCACTTTGCCAATTCCACAAGAACTGTCTTAGCGAAAGGCTTCTTGAGGGGAAAGCTGTAACTCTGTGAGATGATTTCACAGAACACAAAGAAGTTTCTCAGAAAGCTTCTTTCTCTTTGTTATCGGAGGATATTTCCTTTGGCCGTATATTCTTCAAAGGGATCCGAAATATCTGTTCTCAGATTCCACAGAAATAAGGCTAGCAAAGAGATCCACGAAATACAGATGTAACTCTGTGAGTTGAATTAACAGAACACTAAGCAGTTTCTCAGAAATCTTCTTTCCAGATTTCATCTGAGGATATTTCCTTTTTCACCATAGCCCTCTATGGGCTTCCAAATATCACTTTGCCAATTCCACAAGAACTGTCTTAGCGAAAGGCTTCTTGAGGGGAAAGCTGTAACTCTGTGAGATGATTTCACAGAACACAAAGAAGTTTCTCAGAAAGCTTCTTTCTCTTTGTTATCGGAGGATATTTCCTTTGGCCCTATAGTCTTCAAAGGGATCCGAAATATCTGTTCTCAGATTCCACAGAAATAAGGCTAGCAAAGAGATCCACGAAATACAGATGTAACTCTGTGAGATGAATTAACAGAACACTAAGCAGTTTCTCAGAAAGCTTCTTTCCAGATTTCATCTGAGGATATTTCCTTTTTCACCATAGCCCTCTATGGGCTTCCAAATATCACTTTGCCAATTCCACAAGAACTGTCTTAGCGAAAGGCTTCTTGAGGGGAAAGCTGTAACTCTGTGAGATGATTTCACAGAACACAAAGAAGTTTCTCAGAAAGCTTCTTTCTCTTTGTTATCGGAGGATATTTCCTTTGGCCCTATAGTCTTCAAAGGGATCCGAAATATCTGTTCTCAGATTCCACAGAAATAAGGCTAGCAAAGAGATCCACGAAATACAGATGTAAGTCTGTGAGATGAATTAACAGAACACTAAGCAGTTTCTCAGAAAGCTTCTTTCCAGATTTCATCTGAGGATATTTCCTTTTTCACCATAGCCCTCTATGGGCTTCCAAATATCACTTTGCCAATTCCACAAGAACTGTCTTAGCGAAAGGCTTCTTGAGGGTAAAGCTGTAACTCTGTGAGATGATTTCACAGAACACAAAGAAGTTTCTCAGAAAGCTTCTTTGTCTTTGTTATCGGAGGATATTTCCTTTGGCCCTATAGTCTTCAAAGGGATCCGAAATATCTGTTCTCAGATTCCACAGAAATAAGGCTAGCAAAGAGATCCACGAAATACAGATGTAACTCTGTGAGATGAATTAACAGAACACTAAGCAGTTTCTCAGAAAGCTTCTTTCCAGATTTCATCTGAGGATATTTCCTTTTTCACCATAGCCCTCTATGGGCTTCCAAATATCCCTTTGCCAATTCCACAAGAACTGTCTTAGCGAAAGGCTTCTTGAGGGGAAAGCTGTAACTCTGTGAGATGATTTCACAGAACACAAAGAAGTTTCTCAGAAAGCTTCTTTCTCTTTGTTATCGGAGGATATTTCCTTTGGCCCTATAGTCTTCAAAGGGATCCGAAATATCTGTTCTCAGATTCCACAGAAATAAGGCTAGCAAAGAGATCCACGAAATGCAGATGTAACTCTGTGAGATGAATTAACAGAACACTAAGCAGTTTCTCAGAAAGCTTCTTTCCAGATTTCATCTGAGGATATTTCCTTTTTCACCATAGCCCTCTATGGGCTTCCAAATATCACTTTGCCATTTCCACAAGAACTGTCTTAGCGAAAGGCTTCTTGAGGGGAAAGCTGTAACTCTGTGAGATGATTTCACAGAACAAAAAGAAGTTTCTCAGAAAGCTTCTTTCTCTTTGTTATCGGAGGATATTTCCTTTGGCCCTATAGTCTTCAAAGGGATCCGAAATATCTGTTCTCAGATTCCACAGAAATAAGGCTAGCAAAGAGATCCACGAAATACAGATGTAACTCTGTGAGATGAATTAACAGAACACTAAGCAGTTTCACAGAAAGCTTCTTTCCAGATTTCATCTGAGGATATTTCCTTTTTCACCATAGCCCTCTATGACTTCCAAATATCACTTTGCCAATTCCACAAGAACTGTCTTAGCGAAAGGCTTCTTGAGGGGAAAGCTGTAACTCTGTGAGATGATTTCACAGAACACAAAGAAGTTTCTCAGAAAGCTTCTTTCTCTTTGTTATCGGAGGATATTTCCTTTGGCCCTATAGTCTTCAAAGGTTTCCGAAATATCTGTTCTCAGATTCCACAGAAATAAGGCTAGCAAAGAGATCCACGAAATACAGATGTAACTCTGTGAGATGAATTAACAGGACACTAAGCAGTTTCACAGAAATCTTCTTTCCAGATTTCATCTGAGGATATTTCCTTTTTCACCATAGCCCTCTATGGGCTTCCAAATATCACTTTGCCAATTCCACAAGAACTGTCTTAGCGAAAGGCTTCTTGAGGGGAAAGCTGTAACTCTGTGAGATGATTTCACAGAACACAAAGAAGTTTCTCAGAAAGCTTCTTTCTCTTTCTTATCGGAAGATATTTCCTTTGGCCCTATAGACTTCAAAGGGATCCGAAAGGTCTGTTCTCAGATTCCAGAGAAATAAGGCTAGCAAAGAAATCCACGAAATACAGATGTAAGTCTGTGAGATGAAATAACAGAACACTAAGCAGTTTCTCAGAAAGCTTCTTTCCAGATTTCATCTGAGGATATTTCCTTTTTCACCATAGCCCTCTATGGGCTTCCAAATATCTCTTTGCCAATTCCACAAGAACTGTCTTAGCGAAAGGCTTCTTGAGGGGAAAGCTGTAACTCTGTGACATGATTTCACAGAACACAAAGAAGTTTCTCAGAAAGCTTCTTTCTCTTTGTTATCGGAGGATATTTCCTTTGGCCCTATAGTCTTCAAAGGGATCCGAAATATCTGTTCTCAGATTCCACAGAAATAAGGCTAGCAAAGAGATCCACGAAATACAGATGTAACTCTGTGAGATGAATTAACAGAACACTAAGCAGTTTCTCAGAAAGCTTCTTTCCAGATTTCATCTGAGGATATTTCCTTTTTCGCCATAGCCCTCTATGGGCTTCCAAATATCCCTTTGCCAATTCCACAAGAACTGTCTTAGCGAAAGGCTTCTTGAGGGGAAAGCTGTAACTCTGTGAGATGATTTCACAGAACACAAAGAAGTTTCTCAGAAAGCTTCTTTCTCTTTGTTATCGGAGGATATTTCCTTTGGCCCTATAGTCTTCAAAGGGATCCGAAATATCTGTTCTCAGATTCCACAGAAATAAGGCTAGCAAAGAGATCCACGAAATACAGATGTAAGTCTGTGAGATGAATTAACAGAACACTAAGCAGTTTCTCAGAAAGCTTCTTTCCAGATTTCATCTGAGGATATTTCCTTTTTCACCATAGCCCTCTATGGGCTTCCAAATATCACTTTGCCAATTCCACAAGAACTGTCTTAGCGAAAGGCTTCTTGAGGGAAAAGCTGTAACTCTGTGAGATGATTTCACAGAACACAAAGAAGTTTCTCAGAAAGCTTCTTTCTCTTTGTTATCGGAAGATATTTCCTTTGGCGCTATAGACTTCAAAGGGATCCGAAATGTCTGTTCTCAGATTCCAGAGAAATAAGGCTAGCAAAGAAATCCACGAAATACAGATGTAAGTCTGTGAGATGAATTAACAGAACACTAAGCAGTTTCTCAGAAAGCTTCTTTCCAGATTTCATCTGAGGATATTTCCTTTTTCACCATAGCCCTCTACGGGCTTCCAAATATCACTTTGCCAATTCCACAAGAACTGTCTTAGCGAAAGGCTTCTTGAGGGGAAAGCTGTAACTCTGTGAGATGATTTCACAGAACACAAAGAAGTTTCTCAGAAAGCTTCTTTCTCTTTGTTATCGGAGGATATTTCCTTTGGCCCTATAGTCTTCAAAGGGATCCGAAATATCTGTTCTCAGATTCCACAAAAATAAGGCTAGCAAAGAGATCCACGAAATACAGATGTAACTCTGTGAGATGAATTAACAGAACACTAAGCAGTTTCTCAGAAAGCTTCTTTCCAGATTTCATCTGAGGATATTTCCTTTTTCACCATAGCCCTCTAAGGGCTTCCAAATATCACTTTGCCAATTCCACAAGAACTGTCTTAGCGAAAGGCTTCTTGAGGGGAAAGCTGTAACTCTGTGAGATGATTTCACAGAACACAAAGAAGTTTCTCAGAAAGCTTCTTTCTCTTTGTTATCGGAGGATATTTCCTTTGGCCCTATAGTCTTCAAAGGGATCCGAAATATCTGTTCTCAGATTCCACAGAAATAAGGCTAGCAAAGAGATCCACGAAATACAGATGTAAGTCTGTGAGATGAATTAACAGAACACTAAGCAGTTTCTCAGAAAGCTTCTTTCCAGATTTCATCTGAGGATATTTCCTTTTTCACCATAGCCCTCTAAGGGCTTCCAAATATCACTTTGCCAATTCCACAAGAACTGTCTTAGCGAAAGGCTTCTTGAGGGGAAAGCTGTAACTCTGTGAGATGATTTCACAGAACACAAACAAGTTTCTCAGAAAGCTTCTTTCTCTTTGTTATCGGACGATATTTCCTTTGGCCCTATAGTCTTCAAAGGGATCCGAAATATCTGTTCTCAGATTCCACAGAAATAAGGCTAGCAAAGAGATCCACGAAATACAGATGTAAGTCTGTGAGATGAATTAACAGAACACTAAGCAGTTTCTCAGAAAGCTTCTTTCCAGATTTCATCTGAGGAGATTTCCTTTTTCACCATAGCCCTCTATGGGCTTCCAAATATCCCTTTGCCAATTCCACAAGAACTGTCTTAGCGAAAGGCTTCTTGAGGGTAAAGCTGTAACTCTGTGAGATGATTTCACAGAACACAAAGAAGTTTCTCAGAAAGCTTCTTTCTCTTTGTTATCGGAGGATATTTCCTTTGGCCCTATAGTCTTCAAAGGGATCCGAAATATCTGTTCTCAGATTCCACAGAAATAAGGCTAGCAAAGAGATCCACGAAATACAGATGTAAGTCTGTGAGATGAATTAACAGAACACTAAGCAGTTTCTCAGAAAGCTTCTTTCCAGATTTCATCTGAGGATATTTCCTTTTTCACCATAGCCCTTATAGCTTCCAAATATCACTTTGCCAATTCCACAAGAACTGTCTTAGCTAAAGGCTTCTTGAGGGGAGAGCAGTAACTCTGTGAGATGATTTCACAGAACACAAAGAAGTTTCTCAGAAAGTTTCTTTCTCTTTGTTATCGGAGGATATTTCCTTTGGCCCTATAGACTTCAAAGGGATCCGAAATATCTGTTCTCAGATTCCAGAGAAATAAGGCTAGCAAAGAAATCCACGAAATACAGATGTAAGTCTGTGAGATGAATTAACAGAACACTAAGCAGTTTCTCAGAAAGCTTCTTTCCAGATTTCATCTGAGGATATTTCCTTTTTCACCATAGCCCTTATAGCTTCCAAATATCACTTTGCCAATTCCACAAGAACTGTCTTAGCTAAAGGCTTCTTGAGGGGAAAGCAGTAACTCTGTGAGATGATTTCACAGAACACAAAGAAGTTTCTCAGAAAGTTTCTTTCTCTTTGTTATCGGAGGATATTTCCTTTGGCCCTATAGACTTCAAAGGGATCCGAAATATCTGTTCTCAGATTCCAGAGAAATAAGGCTAGCAAAGAAATCCACGAAATACAGATGTAAGTCTGTGAGATGAATTAACAGAACACTAAGCAGTTTCTCAGAAAGCTTCTTTCCAGATTTCATCTGAGGATATTTCCTTTTTCACCATAGCCCTCTATGGGCTTCCAAATATCACTTTGCCAATTCCACAAGAACTGTCTTAGCGAAAGGCTTCTTGAGGGGAAAGCTGTAACTCTGTGAGATGATTTCACAGAACACAAAGAAGTTTCTCAGAAATCTTCTTTCTCTTTGTTATCGGAGGATATTTCCTTTGGCCCTATAGTCTTCAAAGGGATCCGAAATATCTGTTCTCAGATTCCACAGAAATAAGGCTAGCAAAGAGATCCACGAAATACAGATGTAACTCTGTGAGATGAATTAACAGAACACTAAGCAGTTTCTCAGAAAGCTTCTTTCCAGATTTCATCTGAGGATATTTCCTTTTTCACCATAGCCCTCTATGGGCTTCCAAATATCACTTTGCCAATTCCACAAGAACTGTCTTAGCGAAAGGCTTCTTGAGGGTAAAGCTGTAACTCTGTGAGATGATTTCACAGAACACAAAGAAGTTTCTCAGAAAGCTTCTTTCTCTTTGTTATCGGAGGATATTTCCTTTGGCCCTATAGTCTTCAAAGGGATCCGAAATATCTGTTCTCAGATTCCACAGAAATAAGGCTAGCAAAGAGATCCACGAAATACAGATGTAACTCTGTGAGATGAATTAACAGAACACTAAGCAGTTTCTCAGAAAGCTTCTTTCCAGATTTCATCTGGGGATATTTCCTTTTTCACCATAGCCCTCTATGGGCTTCCAAATATCACTTTGCCAATTCCACAAGAACTGTCTTAGCGAAAGGCTTCTTGAGGGGAAAGCTGTAACTCTGTGAGATGATTTCACAGAACACAAAGAAGTTTCTCAGAATGCTTCTTTCTCTTTGTTATCGGAGGATATTTCCTTTGGCCCTATAGTCTTCAAAGGGATCCGAAATATCTGTTCTCAGATTCCACAGAAATAAGGCTAGCAAAGAGATCCACGAAATACAGATGTAACTCTGTGAGATGAATTAACAGAACACTAAGCAGTTTCACAGAAAGCTTCTTTCCAGATTTCATCTGAGGATATTTCCTTTTTCACCATAGCCCTCTATGACTTCCAAATATCACTTTGCGAATTCCACAAGAACTGTCTTAGTGAAAGGCTTCTTGAGGGGAAAGCTGTAACTCTGTGAGATGATTTCACAGAACACAAAGAAGTTTCTCAGAAAGCTTCTTTCTCTTTGTTATCGGAGGATATTTCCTTTGGCCCTATAGTCTTCAAAGGTTTCCGAAATATCTGATTTCAGGTTCCACAGAAATAAGGCTAGCAAAGAGATCCACGAAATACAGATGTAACTCTGTGAGATGAATTAACAGGACACTAAGCAGTTTCACAGAAAGCTTCTTTCCAGATTTCATCTGAGGATATTTCCTTTTTCACCATAGCCCTCTATGGGCTTCCAAATATCACTTTGCCAATTCCACAAGAACTGTCTTAGCGAAAGGCTTCTTGAGGGGAAAGCTGTAACTCTGTGAGATGATTTCACAGAACACAAAGAAGTTTCTCAGAAAGCTTCTTTCTCTTTGTTATCGGAGGATATTTCCTTTGGCCCTATAGTCTTCAAAGGGATCCGAAATATCTGTTCTCAGATTCCACAGAAATAAGGCTAGCAAAGAGATCCATGAAATACAGATGTAACTCTGTGAGATGAATTAACAGAACACTAAGCAGTTTCTCAGAAATCTTCTTTCCAGATTTCATCTGAGGATATTTCCTTTTTCACCATAGCCCTCTACGGGCTTCCAAATATCACTTTGCCAATTCCACAAGAACTGTCTTAGCGAAAGGCTTCTTGAGGGGAAAGCTGTAACTCTGTGAGATGATTTCACAGAACACAAAGAAGTTTCTCAGAAAGCTTCTTTCTCTTTGTTATCGGAGGATATTTCCTTTGGCCCTATAGTCTTCAAAGGGATCCGAAATATCTGTTCTCAGATTCCACAGAAATAAGGCTAGCAAAGAGATCCACGAAATGCAGATGTAACTCTGTGAGATGAATTAACAGAACACTAAGCAGTTTCTCAGAAAGCTTCTTTCCAGATTTCATCTGAGGATATTTCCTTTTTCACCATAGCCCTCTATGGGCTTCCAAATATCACTTTGCCAATTCCACAAGAACTGTCTTAGCGAAAGGCTTCTTGAGGGGAAAGCTGTAACTCTGTGAGATGATTTCACAGAACACAAAGAAGTTTCTCAGAAAGCTTCTTTCTCTTTGTTATCGGAGGATATTTCCTTTGGCCCTATAGTCTTCAAAGGGATCCGAAATATCTGTTCTCAGATTCCACAGAAATAAGGCTAGCAAAGAGATCCACGAAATACAGATGTAACTCTGTGAGATGAATTAACAGAACACTAAGCAGTTTCACAGAAAGCTTCTTTCCAGATTTCATCTGAGGATATTTCCTTTTTCACCATAGCCCTCTATGACTTCCAAATATCACTTTGCCAATTCCACAAGAACTGTCTTAGCGAAAGGCTTCTTGAGGGGAAAGCTGTAACTCTGTGAGATGATTTCACAGAACACAAAGAAGTTTCTCAGAAAGCTTCTTTCTCTTTGTTATCGGAGGATATTTCCTTTGGCCCTATAGTCTTCAAAGGTTTCCGAAATATCTGTTCTCAGATTCCACAGAAATAAGGCTAGCAAAGAGATCCACGAAATACAGATGTAACTCTGTGAGATGAATTAACAGGACACTAAGCAGTTTCACAGAAATCTTCTTTCCAGATTTCATCTGAGGATATTTCCTTTTTCACCATAGCCCTCTATGGGCTTCCAAATATCACTTTGCCAATTCCACAAGAACTGTCTTAGCGAAAGGCTTCTTGAGGGGAAAGCTGTAACTCTGTGAGATGATTTCACAGAACACAAAGAAGTTTCTCAGAAAGCTTCTTTCTCTTTGTTATCGGAAGATATTTCCTTTGGCCCTATAGACTTCAAAGGGATCCGAAAGGTCTGTTCTCAGATTCCAGAGAAATAAGGCTAGCAAAGAAATCCACGAAATACAGATGTAAGTCTGTGAGATGAAATAACAGAACACTAAGCAGTTTCTCAGAAAGCTTCTTTCCAGATTTCATCTGAGGATATTTCCTTTTTCACCATAGCCCTCTATGGGCTTCCAAATATCTCTTTGCCAATTCCACAAGAACTGTCTTAGCGAAAGGCTTCTTGAGGGGAAAGCTGTAACTCTGTGACATGATTTCACAGAACACAAAGAAGTTTCTCAGAAAGCTTCTTTCTCTTTGTTATCGGAGGATATTTCCTTTGGCCCTATAGTCTTCAAAGGGATCCGAAATATCTGTTCTCAGATTCCACAGAAATAAGGCTAGCAAAGAGATCCACGAAATACAGATGTAACTCTGTGAGATGAATTAACAGAACACTAAGCAGTTTCTCAGAAAGCTTCTTTCCAGATTTCATCTGAGGATATTTCCTTTTTCGCCATAGCCCTCTATGGGCTTCCAAATATCCCTTTGCCAATTCCACAAGAACTGTCTTAGCGAAAGGCTTCTTGAGGGGAAAGCTGTAACTCTGTGAGATGATTTCACAGAACACAAAGAAGTTTCTCAGAAAGCTTCTTTCTCTTTGTTATCGGAGGATATTTCCTTTGGCCCTATAGTCTTCAAAGGGATCCGAAATATCTGTTCTCAGATTCCACAGAAATAAGGCTAGCAAAGAGATCCACGAAATACAGATGTAAGTCTGTGAGATGAATTAACAGAACACTAAGCAGTTTCTCAGAAAGCTTCTTTCCAGATTTCATCTGAGGATATTTCCTTTTTCACCATAGCCCTCTATGGGCTTCCAAATATCACTTTGCCAATTCCACAAGAACTGTCTTAGCGAAAGGCTTCTTGAGGGAAAAGCTGTAACTCTGTGAGATGATTTCACAGAACACAAAGAAGTTTCTCAGAAAGCTTCTTTCTCTTTGTTATCGGAAGATATTTCCTTTGGCGCTATAGACTTCAAAGGGATCCGAAATGTCTGTTCTCAGATTCCAGAGAAATAAGGCTAGCAAAGAAATCCACGAAATACAGATGTAAGTCTGTGAGATGAATTAACAGAACACTAAGCAGTTTCTCAGAAAGCTTCTTTCCAGATTTCATCTGAGGATATTTCCTTTTTCACCATTGCCCTCTACGGGCTTCCAAATATCACTTTGCCAATTCCACAAGAACTGTCTTAGCGAAAGGCTTCTTGAGGGGAAAGCTGTAACTCTGTGAGATGATTTCACAGAACACAAAGAAGTTTCTCAGAAAGCTTCTTTCTCTTTGTTATCGGAGGATATTTCCTTTGGCCCTATAGTCTTCAAAGGGATCCGAAATATCTGTTCTCAGATTCCACAAAAATAAGGCTAGCAAAGAGATCCACGAAATACAGATGTAACTCTGTGAGATGAATTAACAGAACACTAAGCAGTTTCTCAGAAAGCTTCTTTCCAGATTTCATCTGAGGATATTTCCTTTTTCACCATAGCCCTCTAAGGGCTTCCAAATATCACTTTGCCAATTCCACAAGAACTGTCTTAGCGAAAGGCTTCTTGAGGGGAAAGCTGTAACTCTGTGAGATGATTTCACAGAACACAAAGAAGTTTCTCAGAAAGCTTCTTTCTCTTTGTTATCGGAGGATATTTCCTTTGGCCCTATAGTCTTCAAAGGGATCCGAAATATCTGTTCTCAGATTCCACAGAAATAAGGCTAGCAAAGAGATCCACGAAATACAGATGTAAGTCTGTGAGATGAATTAACAGAACACTAAGCAGTTTCTCAGAAAGCTTCTTTCCAGATTTCATCTGAGGATATTTCCTTTTTCACCATAGCCCTTATAGCTTCCAAATATCACTTTGCCAATTCCACAAGAACTGTCTTAGCTAAAGGCTTCTTGAGGGGAGAGCAGTAACTCTGTGAGATGATTTCACAGAACACAAAGAAGTTTCTCAGAAAGTTTCTTTCTCTTTGTTATCGGAGGATATTTCCTTTGGCCCTATAGACTTCAAAGGGATCCGAAATATCTGTTCTCAGATTCCAGAGAAATAAGGCTAGCAAAGAAATCCACGAAATACAGATGTAAGTCTGTGAGATGAATTAACAGAACACTAAGCAGTTTCTCAGAAAGCTTCTTTCCAGATTTCATCTGAGGATATTTCCTTTTTCACCATAGCCCTTATAGCTTCCAAATATCACTTTGCCAATTCCACAAGAACTGTCTTAGCTAAAGGCTTCTTGAGGGGAAAGCAGTAACTCTGTGAGATGATTTCACAGAACACAAAGAAGTTTCTCAGAAAGTTTCTTTCTCTTTGTTATCGGAGGATATTTCCTTTGGCCCTATAGACTTCAAAGGGATCCGAAATATCTGTTCTCAGATTCCAGAGAAATAAGGCTAGCAAAGAAATCCACGAAATACAGATGTAAGTCTGTGAGATGAATTAACAGAACACTAAGCAGTTTCTCAGAAAGCTTCTTTCCAGATTTCATCTGAGGATATTTCCTTTTTCACCATAGCCCTCTATGGGCTTCCAAATATCACTTTGCCAATTCCACAAGAACTGTCTTAGCGAAAGGCTTCTTGAGGGGAAAGCTGTAACTCTGTGAGATGATTTCACAGAACACAAAGAAGTTTCTCAGAAATCTTCTTTCTCTTTGTTATCGGAGGATATTTCCTTTGGCCCTATAGTCTTCAAAGGGATCCGAAATATCTGTTCTCAGATTCCACAGAAATAAGGCTAGCAAAGAGATCCACGAAATACAGATGTAACTCTGTGAGATGAATTAACAGAACACTAAGCAGTTTCTCAGAAAGCTTCTTTCCAGATTTCATCTGAGGATATTTCCTTTTTCACCATAGCCCTCTATGGGCTTCCAAATATCACTTTGCCAATTCCACAAGAACTGTCTTAGCGAAAGGCTTCTTGAGGGTAAAGCTGTAACTCTGTGAGATGATTTCACAGAACACAAAGAAGTTTCTCAGAAAGCTTCTTTCTCTTTGTTATCGGAGGATATTTCCTTTGGCCCTATAGTCTTCAAAGGGATCCGAAATATCTGTTCTCAGATTCCACAGAAATAAGGCTAGCAAAGAGATCCACGAAATACAGATGTAACTCTGTGAGATGAATTAACAGAACACTAAGCAGTTTCTCAGAAAGCTTCTTTCCAGATTTCATCTGGGGATATTTCCTTTTTCACCATAGCCCTCTATGGGCTTCCAAATATCACTTTGCCAATTCCACAAGAACTGTCTTAGCGAAAGGCTTCTTGAGGGGAAAGCTGTAACTCTGTGAGATGATTTCACAGAACACAAAGAAGTTTCTCAGAATGCTTCTTTCTCTTTGTTATCGGAGGATATTTCCTTTGGCCCTATAGTCTTCAAAGGGATCCGAAATATCTGTTCTCAGATTCCACAGAAATAAGGCTAGCAAAGAGATCCACGAAATACAGATGTAACTCTGTGAGATGAATTAACAGAACACTAAGCAGTTTCACAGAAAGCTTCTTTCCAGATTTCATCTGAGGATATTTCCTTTTTCACCATAGCCCTCTATGACTTCCAAATATCACTTTGCGAATTCCACAAGAACTGTCTTAGTGAAAGGCTTCTTGAGGGGAAAGCTGTAACTCTGTGAGATGATTTCACAGAACACAAAGAAGTTTCTCAGAAAGCTTCTTTCTCTTTGTTATCGGAGGATATTTCCTTTGGCCCTATAGTCTTCAAAGGTTTCCGAAATATCTGATTTCAGGTTCCACAGAAATAAGGCTAGCAAAGAGATCCACGAAATACAGATGTAACTCTGTGAGATGAATTAACAGGACACTAAGCAGTTTCACAGAAAGCTTCTTTCCAGATTTCATCTGAGGATATTTCCTTTTTCACCATAGCCCTCTATGGGCTTCCAAATATCACTTTGCCAATTCCACAAGAACTGTCTTAGCGAAAGGCTTCTTGAGGGGAAAGCTGTAACTCTGTGAGATGATTTCACAGAACACAAAGAAGTTTCTCAGAAAGCTTCTTTCTCTTTGTTATCGGAGGATATTTCCTTTGGCCCTATAGTCTTCAAAGGGATCCGAAATATCTGTTCTCAGATTCCACAGAAATAAGGCTAGCAAAGAGATCCATGAAATACAGATGTAACTCTGTGAGATGAATTAACAGAACACTAAGCAGTTTCTCAGAAATCTTCTTTCCAGATTTCATCTGAGGATATTTCCTTTTTCACCATAGCCCTCTACGGGCTTCCAAATATCACTTTGCCAATTCCACAAGAACTGTCTTAGCGAAAGGCTTCTTGAGGGGAAAGCTGTAACTCTGTGAGATGATTTCACAGAACACAAAGAAGTTTCTCAGAAAGCTTCTTTCTCTTTGTTATCGGAGGATATTTCCTTTGGCCCTATAGTCTTCAAAGGGATCCGAAATATCTGTTCTCAGATTCCACAGAAATAAGGCTAGCAAAGAGATCCACGAAATGCAGATGTAACTCTGTGAGATGAATTAACAGAACACTAAGCAGTTTCTCAGAAAGCTTCTTTCCAGATTTCATCTGAGGATATTTCCTTTTTCACCATAGCCCTCTATGGGCTTCCAAATATCACTTTGCCAATTCCACAAGAACTGTCTTAGCGAAAGGCTTCTTGAGGGGAAAGCTGTAACTCTGTGAGATGATTTCACAGAACACAAAGAAGTTTCTCAGAAAGCTTCTTTCTCTTTGTTATCGGAGGATATTTCCTTTGGCCCTATAGTCTTCAAAGGGATCCGAAATATCTGTTCTCAGATTCCACAGAAATAAGGCTAGCAAAGAGATCCACGAAATACAGATGTAACTCTGTGAGATGAATTAACAGAACACTAAGCAGTTTCACAGAAAGCTTCTTTCCAGATTTCATCTGAGGATATTTCCTTTTTCACCATAGCCCTCTATGACTTCCAAATATCACTTTGCCAATTCCACAAGAACTGTCTTAGCGAAAGGCTTCTTGAGGGGAAAGCTGTAACTCTGTGAGATGATTTCACAGAACACAAAGAAGTTTCTCAGAAAGCTTCTTTCTCTTTGTTATCGGAGGATATTTCCTTTGGCCCTATAGTCTTCAAAGGTTTCCGAAATATCTGTTCTCAGATTCCACAGAAATAAGGCTAGCAAAGAGATCCACGAAATACAGATGTAACTCTGTGAGATGAATTAACAGGACACTAAGCAGTTTCACAGAAATCTTCTTTCCAGATTTCATCTGAGGATATTTCCTTTTTCACCATAGCCCTCTATGGGCTTCCAAATATCACTTTGCCAATTCCACAAGAACTGTCTTAGCGAAAGGCTTCTTGAGGGGAAAGCTGTAACTCTGTGAGATGATTTCACAGAACACAAAGAAGTTTCTCAGAAAGCTTCTTTCTCTTTGTTATCGGAAGATATTTCCTTTGGCCCTATAGACTTCAAAGGGATCCGAAAGGTCTGTTCTCAGATTCCAGAGAAATAAGGCTAGCAAAGAAATCCACGAAATACAGATGTAAGTCTGTGAGATGAAATAACAGAACACTAAGCAGTTTCTCAGAAAGCTTCTTTCCAGATTTCATCTGAGGATATTTCCTTTTTCACCATAGCCCTCTATGGGCTTCCAAATATCTCTTTGCCAATTCCACAAGAACTGTCTTAGCGAAAGGCTTCTTGAGGGGAAAGCTGTAACTCTGTGACATGATTTCACAGAACACAAAGAAGTTTCTCAGAAAGCTTCTTTCTCTTTGTTATCGGAGGATATTTCCTTTGGCCCTATAGTCTTCAAAGGGATCCGAAATATCTGTTCTCAGATTCCACAGAAATAAGGCTAGCAAAGAGATCCACGAAATACAGATGTAACTCTGTGAGATGAATTAACAGAACACTAAGCAGTTTCTCAGAAAGCTTCTTTCCAGATTTCATCTGAGGATATTTCCTTTTTCGCCATAGCCCTCTATGGGCTTCCAAATATCCCTTTGCCAATTCCACAAGAACTGTCTTAGCGAAAGGCTTCTTGAGGGGAAAGCTGTAACTCTGTGAGATGATTTCACAGAACACAAAGAAGTTTCTCAGAAAGCTTCTTTCTCTTTGTTATCGGAGGATATTTCCTTTGGCCCTATAGTCTTCAAAGGGATCCGAAATATCTGTTCTCAGATTCCACAGAAATAAGGCTAGCAAAGAGATCCACGAAATACAGATGTAAGTCTGTGAGATGAATTAACAGAACACTAAGCAGTTTCTCAGAAAGCTTCTTTCCAGATTTCATCTGAGGATATTTCCTTTTTCACCATAGCCCTCTATGGGCTTCCAAATATCACTTTGCCAATTCCACAAGAACTGTCTTAGCGAAAGGCTTCTTGAGGGAAAAGCTGTAACTCTGTGAGATGATTTCACAGAACACAAAGAAGTTTCTCAGAAAGCTTCTTTCTCTTTGTTATCGGAAGATATTTCCTTTGGCGCTATAGACTTCAAAGGGATCCGAAATGTCTGTTCTCAGATTCCAGAGAAATAAGGCTAGCAAAGAAATCCACGAAATACAGATGTAAGTCTGTGAGATGAATTAACAGAACACTAAGCAGTTTCTCAGAAAGCTTCTTTCCAGATTTCATCTGAGGATATTTCCTTTTTCACCATAGCCCTCTACGGGCTTCCAAATATCACTTTGCCAATTCCACAAGAACTGTCTTAGCGAAAGGCTTCTTGAGGGGAAAGCTGTAACTCTGTGAGATGATTTCACAGAACACAAAGAAGTTTCTCAGAAAGCTTCTTTCTCTTTGTTATCGGAGGATATTTCCTTTGGCCCTATAGTCTTCAAAGGGATCCGAAATATCTGTTCTCAGATTCCACAAAAATAAGGCTAGCAAAGAGATCCACGAAATACAGATGTAACTCTGTGAGATGAATTAACAGAACACTAAGCAGTTTCTCAGAAAGCTTCTTTCCAGATTTCATCTGAGGATATTTCCTTTTTCACCATAGCCCTCTAAGGGCTTCCAAATATCACTTTGCCAATTCCACAAGAACTGTCTTAGCGAAAGGCTTCTTGAGGGGAAAGCTGTAACTCTGTGAGATGATTTCACAGAACACAAAGAAGTTTCTCAGAAAGCTTCTTTCTCTTTGTTATCGGAGGATATTTCCTTTGGCCCTATAGTCTTCAAAGGGATCCGAAATATCTGTTCTCAGATTCCACAGAAATAAGGCTAGCAAAGAGATCCACGAAATACAGATGTAAGTCTGTGAGATGAATTAACAGAACACTAAGCAGTTTCTCAGAAAGCTTCTTTCCAGATTTCATCTGAGGATATTTCCTTTTTCACCATAGCCCTTATAGCTTCCAAATATCACTTTGCCAATTCCACAAGAACTGTCTTAGCTAAAGGCTTCTTGAGGGGAGAGCAGTAACTCTGTGAGATGATTTCACAGAACACAAAGAAGTTTCTCAGAAAGTTTCTTTCTCTTTGTTATCGGAGGATATTTCCTTTGGCCCTATAGACTTCAAAGGGATCCGAAATATCTGTTCTCAGATTCCAGAGAAATAAGGCTAGCAAAGAAATCCACGAAATACAGATGTAAGTCTGTGAGATGAATTAACAGAACACTAAGCAGTTTCTCAGAAAGCTTCTTTCCAGATTTCATCTGAGGATATTTCCTTTTTCACCATAGCCCTTATAGCTTCCAAATATCACTTTGCCAATTCCACAAGAACTGTCTTAGCTAAAGGCTTCTTGAGGGGAAAGCAGTAACTCTGTGAGATGATTTCACAGAACACAAAGAAGTTTCTCAGAAAGTTTCTTTCTCTTTGTTATCGGAGGATATTTCCTTTGGCCCTATAGACTTCAAAGGGATCCGAAATATCTGTTCTCAGATTCCAGAGAAATAAGGCTAGCAAAGAAATCCACGAAATACAGATGTAAGTCTGTGAGATGAATTAACAGAACACTAAGCAGTTTCTCAGAAAGCTTCTTTCCAGATTTCATCTGAGGATATTTCCTTTTTCACCATAGCCCTCTATGGGCTTCCAAATATCACTTTGCCAATTCCACAAGAACTGTCTTAGCGAAAGGCTTCTTGAGGGGAAAGCTGTAACTCTGTGAGATGATTTCACAGAACACAAAGAAGTTTCTCAGAAATCTTCTTTCTCTTTGTTATCGGAGGATATTTCCTTTGGCCCTATAGTCTTCAAAGGGATCCGAAATATCTGTTCTCAGATTCCACAGAAATAAGGCTAGCAAAGAGATCCACGAAATACAGATGTAACTCTGTGAGATGAATTAACAGAACACTAAGCAGTTTCTCAGAAAGCTTCTTTCCAGATTTCATCTGAGGATATTTCCTTTTTCACCATAGCCCTCTATGGGCTTCCAAATATCACTTTGCCAATTCCACAAGAACTGTCTTAGCGAAAGGCTTCTTGAGGGTAAAGCTGTAACTCTGTGAGATGATTTCACAGAACACAAAGAAGTTTCTCAGAAAGCTTCTTTCTCTTTGTTATCGGAGGATATTTCCTTTGGCCCTATAGTCTTCAAAGGGATCCGAAATATCTGTTCTCAGATTCCACAGAAATAAGGCTAGCAAAGAGATCCACGAAATACAGATGTAACTCTGTGAGATGAATTAACAGAACACTAAGCAGTTTCTCAGAAAGCTTCTTTCCAGATTTCATCTGGGGATATTTCCTTTTTCACCATAGCCCTCTATGGGCTTCCAAATATCACTTTGCCAATTCCACAAGAACTGTCTTAGCGAAAGGCTTCTTGAGGGGAAAGCTGTAACTCTGTGAGATGATTTCACAGAACACAAAGAAGTTTCTCAGAATGCTTCTTTCTCTTTGTTATCGGAGGATATTTCCTTTGGCCCTATAGTCTTCAAAGGGATCCGAAATATCTGTTCTCAGATTCCACAGAAATAAGGCTAGCAAAGAGATCCACGAAATACAGATGTAACTCTGTGAGATGAATTAACAGAACACTAAGCAGTTTCACAGAAAGCTTCTTTCCAGATTTCATCTGAGGATATTTCCTTTTTCACCATAGCCCTCTATGACTTCCAAATATCACTTTGCGAATTCCACAAGAACTGTCTTAGTGAAAGGCTTCTTGAGGGGAAAGCTGTAACTCTGTGAGATGATTTCACAGAACACAAAGAAGTTTCTCAGAAAGCTTCTTTCTCTTTGTTATCGGAGGATATTTCCTTTGGCCCTATAGTCTTCAAAGGTTTCCGAAATATCTGATTTCAGGTTCCACAGAAATAAGGCTAGCAAAGAGATCCACGAAATACAGATGTAACTCTGTGAGATGAATTAACAGGACACTAAGCAGTTTCACAGAAAGCTTCTTTCCAGATTTCATCTGAGGATATTTCCTTTTTCACCATAGCCCTCTATGGGCTTCCAAATATCACTTTGCCAATTCCACAAGAACTGTCTTAGCGAAAGGCTTCTTGAGGGGAAAGCTGTAACTCTGTGAGATGATTTCACAGAACACAAAGAAGTTTCTCAGAAAGCTTCTTTCTCTTTGTTATCGGAGGATATTTCCTTTGGCCCTATAGTCTTCAAAGGGATCCGAAATATCTGTTCTCAGATTCCACAGAAATAAGGCTAGCAAAGAGATCCATGAAATACAGATGTAACTCTGTGAGATGAATTAACAGAACACTAAGCAGTTTCTCAGAAATCTTCTTTCCAGATTTCATCTGAGGATATTTCCTTTTTCACCATAGCCCTCTACGGGCTTCCAAATATCACTTTGCCAATTCCACAAGAACTGTCTTAGCGAAAGGCTTCTTGAGGGGAAAGCTGTAACTCTGTGAGATGATTTCACAGAACACAAAGAAGTTTCTCAGAAAGCTTCTTTCTCTTTGTTATCGGAGGATATTTCCTTTGGCCCTATAGTCTTCAAAGGGATCCGAAATATCTGTTCTCAGATTCCACAGAAATAAGGCTAGCAAAGAGATCCACGAAATGCAGATGTAACTCTGTGAGATGAATTAACAGAACACTAAGCAGTTTCTCAGAAAGCTTCTTTCCAGATTTCATCTGAGGATATTTCCTTTTTCACCATAGCCCTCTATGGGCTTCCAAATATCACTTTGCCAATTCCACAAGAACTGTCTTAGCGAAAGGCTTCTTGAGGGGAAAGCTGTAACTCTGTGAGATGATTTCACAGAACACAAAGAAGTTTCTCAGAAAGCTTCTTTCTCTTTGTTATCGGAGGATATTTCCTTTGGCCCTATAGTCTTCAAAGGGATCCGAAATATCTGTTCTCAGATTCCACAGAAATAAGGCTAGCAAAGAGATCCACGAAATACAGATGTAACTCTGTGAGATGAATTAACAGAACACTAAGCAGTTTCACAGAAAGCTTCTTTCCAGATTTCATCTGAGGATATTTCCTTTTTCACCATAGCCCTCTATGACTTCCAAATATCACTTTGCCAATTCCACAAGAACTGTCTTAGCGAAAGGCTTCTTGAGGGGAAAGCTGTAACTCTGTGAGATGATTTCACAGAACACAAAGAAGTTTCTCAGAAAGCTTCTTTCTCTTTGTTATCGGAGGATATTTCCTTTGGCCCTATAGTCTTCAAAGGTTTCCGAAATATCTGTTCTCAGATTCCACAGAAATAAGGCTAGCAAAGAGATCCACGAAATACAGATGTAACTCTGTGAGATGAATTAACAGGACACTAAGCAGTTTCACAGAAATCTTCTTTCCAGATTTCATCTGAGGATATTTCCTTTTTCACCATAGCCCTCTATGGGCTTCCAAATATCACTTTGCCAATTCCACAAGAACTGTCTTAGCGAAAGGCTTCTTGAGGGGAAAGCTGTAACTCTGTGAGATGATTTCACAGAACACAAAGAAGTTTCTCAGAAAGCTTCTTTCTCTTTGTTATCGGAAGATATTTCCTTTGGCCCTATAGACTTCAAAGGGATCCGAAAGGTCTGTTCTCAGATTCCAGAGAAATAAGGCTAGCAAAGAAATCCACGAAATACAGATGTAAGTCTGTGAGATGAAATAACAGAACACTAAGCAGTTTCTCAGAAAGCTTCTTTCCAGATTTCATCTGAGGATATTTCCTTTTTCACCATAGCCCTCTATGGGCTTCCAAATATCTCTTTGCCAATTCCACAAGAACTGTCTTAGCGAAAGGCTTCTTGAGGGGAAAGCTGTAACTCTGTGACATGATTTCACAGAACACAAAGAAGTTTCTCAGAAAGCTTCTTTCTCTTTGTTATCGGAGGATATTTCCTTTGGCCCTATAGTCTTCAAAGGGATCCGAAATATCTGTTCTCAGATTCCACAGAAATAAGGCTAGCAAAGAGATCCACGAAATACAGATGTAACTCTGTGAGATGAATTAACAGAACACTAAGCAGTTTCTCAGAAAGCTTCTTTCCAGATTTCATCTGAGGATATTTCCTTTTTCGCCATAGCCCTATATGGGCTTCCAAATATCCCTTTGCCAATTCCACAAGAACTGTCTTAGCGAAAGGCTTCTTGAGGGGAAAGCTGTAACTCTGTGAGATGATTTCACAGAACACAAAGAAGTTTCTCAGAAAGCTTCTTTCTCTTTGTTATCGGAGGATATTTCCTTTGGCCCTATAGTCTTCAAAGGGATCCGAAATATCTGTTCTCAGATTCCACAGAAATAAGGCTAGCAAAGAGATCCACGAAATACAGATGTAAGTCTGTGAGATGAATTAACAGAACACTAAGCAGTTTCTCAGAAAGCTTCTTTCCAGATTTCATCTGAGGATATTTCCTTTTTCACCATAGCCCTCTATGGGCTTCCAAATATCACTTTGCCAATTCCACAAGAACTGTCTTAGCGAAAGGCTTCTTGAGGGAAAAGCTGTAACTCTGTGAGATGATTTCACAGAACACAAAGAAGTTTCTCAGAAAGCTTCTTTCTCTTTGTTATCGGAAGATATTTCCTTTGGCGCTATAGACTTCAAAGGGATCCGAAATGTCTGTTCTCAGATTCCAGAGAAATAAGGCTAGCAAAGAAATCCACGAAATACAGATGTAAGTCTGTGAGATGAATTAACAGAACACTAAGCAGTTTCTCAGAAAGCTTCTTTCCAGATTTCATCTGAGGATATTTCCTTTTTCACCATAGCCCTCTACGGGCTTCCAAATATCACTTTGCCAATTCCACAAGAACTGTCTTAGCGAAAGGCTTCTTGAGGGGAAAGCTGTAACTCTGTGAGATGATTTCACAGAACACAAAGAAGTTTCTCAGAAAGCTTCTTTCTCTTTGTTATCGGAGGATATTTCCTTTGGCCCTATAGTCTTCAAAGGGATCCGAAATATCTGTTCTCAGATTCCACAAAAATAAGGCTAGCAAAGAGATCCACGAAATACAGATGTAACTCTGTGAGATGAATTAACAGAACACTAAGCAGTTTCTCAGAAAGCTTCTTTCCAGATTTCATCTGAGGATATTTCCTTTTTCACCATAGCCCTCTAAGGGCTTCCAAATATCACTTTGCCAATTCCACAAGAACTGTCTTAGCGAAAGGCTTCTTGAGGGGAAAGCTGTAACTCTGTGAGATGATTTCACAGAACACAAAGAAGTTTCTCAGAAAGCTTCTTTCTCTTTGTTATCGGAGGATATTTCCTTTGGCCCTATAGTCTTCAAAGGGATCCGAAATATCTGTTCTCAGATTCCACAGAAATAAGGCTAGCAAAGAGATCCACGAAATACAGATGTAAGTCTGTGAGATGAATTAACAGAACACTAAGCAGTTTCTCAGAAAGCTTCTTTCCAGATTTCATCTGAGGATATTTCCTTTTTCACCATAGCCCTCTAAGGGCTTCCAAATATCACTTTGCCAATTCCACAAGAACTGTCTTAGCGAAAGGCTTCTTGAGGGGAAAGCTGTAACTCTGTGAGATGATTTCACAGAACACAAACAAGTTTCTCAGAAAGCTTCTTTCTCTTTGTTATCGGACGATATTTCCTTTGGCCCTATAGTCTTCAAAGGGATCCGAAATATCTGTTCTCAGATTCCACAGAAATAAGGCTAGCAAAGAGATCCACGAAATACAGATGTAACTCTGTGAGATGAATTAACAGAACACTAAGCAGTTTCTCAGAAAGCTTCTTTCCAGATTTCATCTGAGGAGATTTCCTTTTTCACCATAGCCCTCTATGGGCTTCCAAATATCCCTTTGCCAATTCCACAAGAACTGTCTTAGCGAAAGGCTTCTTGAGGGTAAAGCTGTAACTCTGTGAGATGATTTCACAGAACACAAAGAAGTTTCTCAGAAAGCTTCTTTCTCTTTGTTATCGGAGGATATTTCCTTTGGCCCTATAGTCTTCAAAGGGATCCGAAATATCTGTTCTCAGATTCCACAGAAATAAGGCTAGCAAAGAGATCCACGAAATACAGATGTAAGTCTGTGAGATGAATTAACAGAACACTAAGCAGTTTCTCAGAAAGCTTCTTTCCAGATTTCATCTGAGGATATTTCCTTTTTCACCATAGCCCTTATAGCTTCCAAATATCACTTTGCCAATTCCACAAGAACTGTCTTAGCTAAAGGCTTCTTGAGGGGAGAGCAGTAACTCTGTGAGATGATTTCACAGAACACAAAGAAGTTTCTCAGAAAGTTTCTTTCTCTTTGTTATCGGAGGATATTTCCTTTGGCCCTATAGACTTCAAAGGGATCCGAAATATCTGTTCTCAGATTCCAGAGAAATAAGGCTAGCAAAGAAATCCACGAAATACAGATGTAAGTCTGTGAGATGAATTAACAGAACACTAAGCAGTTTCTCAGAAAGCTTCTTTCCAGATTTCATCTGAGGATATTTCCTTTTTCACCATAGCCCTTATAGCTTCCAAATATCACTTTGCCAATTCCACAAGAACTGTCTTAGCTAAAGGCTTCTTGAGGGGAAAGCAGTAACTCTGTGAGATGATTTCACAGAACACAAAGAAGTTTCTCAGAAAGTTTCTTTCTCTTTGTTATCGGAGGATATTTCCTTTGGCCCTATAGACTTCAAAGGGATCCGAAATATCTGTTCTCAGATTCCAGAGAAATAAGGCTAGCAAAGAAATCCACGAAATACAGATGTAAGTCTGTGAGATGAATTAACAGAACACTAAGCAGTTTCTCAGAAAGCTTCTTTCCAGATTTCATCTGAGGATATTTCCTTTTTCACCATAGCCCTCTATGGGCTTCCAAATATCACTTTGCCAATTCCACAAGAACTGTCTTAGCGAAAGGCTTCTTGAGGGGAAAGCTGTAACTCTGTGAGATGATTTCACAGAACACAAAGAAGTTTCTCAGAAAGCTTCTTTCTCTTTGTTATCGGAGGATATTTCCTTTGGCCCTATAGTCTTCAAAGGGATCCGAAATATCTGTTCTCAGATTCCACAGAAATAAGGCTAGCAAAGAGATCCACGAAATACAGATGTAACTCTGTGAGATGAATTAACAGAACACTAAGCAGTTTCTCAGAAAGCTTCTTTCCAGATTTCATCTGAGGATATTTCCTTTTTCACCATAGCCCTCTATGGGCTTCCAAATATCACTTTGCCAATTCCACAAGAACTGTCTTAGCGAAAGGCTTCTTGAGGGGAAAGCTGTAACTCTGTGAGATGATTTCACAGAACACAAAGAAGTTTCTCAGAAAGCTTCTTTCTCTTTGTTATCGGAGGATATTTCCTTTGGCCCTATAGTCTTCAAAGGGATCCGAAATATCTGTTCTCAGATTCCACAGAAATAAGGCTAGCAAAGAGATCCACGAAATACAGATGTAAGTCTGTGAGATGAATTAACAGAACACTAAGCAGTTTCTCAGAAAGCTTCTTTCCAGATTTCATCTGAGGATATTTCCTTTTTCACCATAGCCCTTATAGCTTCCAAATATCACTTTGCCAATTCCACAAGAACTGTCTTAGCTAAAGGCTTCTTGAGGGGAAAGCAGTAACTCTGTGAGATGATTTCACAGAACACAAAGAAGTTTCTCAGAAAGTTTCTTTCTCTTTGTTATCGGAGGATATTTCCTTTGGCCCTATAGACTTCAAAGGGATCCGAAATATCTGTTCTCAGATTCCAGAGAAATAAGGCTAGCAAAGAAATCCACGAAATACAGATGTAAGTCTGTGAGATGAATAAACAGAACACTAAGCAGTTTCTCAGAAAGCTTCTTTCCAGATTTCATCTGAGGATATTTCCTTTTTCACCATAGCCCTTATAGCTTCCAAATATCACTTTGCCAATTCCACAAGAACTGTCTTAGCTAAAGGCTTCTTGAGGGGAAAGCAGTAACTCTGTGAGATGATTTCACAGAACACAAAGAAGTTTCTCAGAAAGTTTCTTTCTCTTTGTTATCGGAGGATATTTCCTTTGGCCCTATAGACTTCAAAGGGATCCGAAATATCTGTTCTCAGATTCCAGAGAAATAAGGCTAGCAAAGAAATCCACGAAATACAGATGTAAGTCTGTGAGATGAATTAACAGAACACTAAGCAGTTTCTCAGAAAGCTTCTTTCCAGATTTCATCTGAGGATATTTCCTTTTTCACCATAGCCCTCTAAGGGCTTCCAAATATCACTTTGCCAATTCCACAAGAACTGTCTTAGCGAAAGGCTTCTTGAGGGGAAAGCTATAACTCTGTGAGATGATTTCACAGAACACAAAGAAGTTTCTCAGAAAGCTTCTTTCTCTTTGTTATCGGAGGATATTTCCTTTGGCCCTATAGTCTTCAAAGGGATCCGAAATATCTGTTCTCAGATTCCAGAGAAATAAGGCTAGCAAAGAGATCCACGAAATACAGTTGTAACTCTGTGAGATGAATTAACAGAACACTAAGCAGTTTCTCAGAAAGCTTCTTTCCAGATTTCATTTGAGGATATTTCCTTTTTCACCATAGCCCTCTATGGGCTTCCAAATATCACTTTTCCAATTCCACAAGAACTGTCTTAGCGAAAGGCTTCTTGAGGGGAAAGCTGTAACTCTGTGAGATGATTTCACAGAACAAAAAGAAGTTTCTCAGAAAGCTTCTTTCTCTTTGTTATCGGAGGATATTTCCTTTGGCCCTATAGTCTTCAAAGGGATCCGAAATATCTGTTCTCAGATTCCACAGAAATAAGGCTAGCAAAGAGATCCACGAAATACAGATGTAACTCTGTGAGATGAATTAACAGAACACTAAGCAGTTTCTCAGAAAGCTTCTTTCCAGATTTCATCTGAGGATATTTCCTTTTTCACCATAGCCCTCTATGGGCTTCCAAATATCACTTTGCCAATTCCACAAGAACTGTCTTAGCGAAAGGCTTCTTGAGGGGAAAGCTGTAACTCTGTGAGATGATTTCACAGAACACAAAGAAGTTTCTCAGAAAGCTTCTTTCTCTTTGTTATCGGAGGATATTTCCTTTGGCCCTATAGTCTTCAAAGGGATCCGAAATATCTGTTTTCAGATTCCACAGAAATAAGGCTAGCAAAGAGATCCACGAAATACAGATGTAAGTCTGTGAGATGAATTAACAGAACACTAAGCAGTTTCTCAGAAAGCTTCTTTCCAGATTTCATCTGAGGATATTTCCTTTTTCACCATAGCCCTCTATGGGCTTCCAAATATCCCTTTGCCAATTCCACAAGAACTGTCTTAGCGAAAGGCTTCTTGAGGGGAAAGCTGTAACTCTGTGAGATGATTTCACAGAACACAAAGAAGTTTCTCAGAAAGCTTCTTTGTCTTTGTTATCGGAGGATATTTCCTTTGGCCCTATAGTCTTCAAAGGGATCCGAAATATCTGTTCTCAGATTCCACAGAAATAAGGCTAGCAAAGAGATCCACGAAATACAGATGTAACTCTGTGAGATGAATTAACAGAACACTAAGCAGTTTCTCAGAAAGCTTCTTTCCAGATTTCATCTGAGGATATTTCCTTTTTCACCATAGCCCTCTATGGGCTTCCAAATATCCCTTTGCCAATTCCACAAGAACTGTCTTAGCGAAAGGCTTCTTGAGGGGAAAGCTGTAACTCTGTGAGATGATTTCACAGAACACAAAGAAGTTTCTCAGAAAGCTTCTTTGTCTTTGTTATCGGAAGATATTTCCTTTGGCCCTATAGACTTCAAAGGGATCCGAAATATCTGTTCTCAGATTCCAGAGAAATAAGGCTAGCAAAGAAATCCACGAAATACAGATGTAAGTCTGTGAGATGAATTAACAGAACACTAAGCAGTTTCTCAGAAAGCTTCTTTCCAGATTTCATCTGAGGATATTTCCTTTTTCACCATAGCCCTCTATGGCTTCCAAATATCACTTTGCCAATTCCACAAGAACTGTCTTAGCAAAAGATTTCTTGAGGGGAAAGCTGTAACTCTGTGAGATGATTTCACAGAACACAAAGAAGTTTCTCAGAAAGCTTCTTTGTCTTTGTTATCGGAGGATATTTCCTTTGGCCCTATAGTCTTCAAAGGGATCCGAAATATCTGTTCTCAGATTCCACAGAAATAAGGCTAACAAAGAGATCCACGAAATACAGATGTAAGTCTGTGAGATGAATTAACAGAACACTAAGCAGTTTCTCAGAAAGCTTCTTTCCAGATTTCATCTGAGGATATTTCCTTTTTCACCATAGCCCTCTATGGGCTTCCAAATATCACTTTGCCAATTCCACAAGAACTGTCTTAGCGAAAGGCTTCTTGAGGGGAAAGCTGTAACTCTGTGACATGATTTCACAGAACACAAAGAAGTTTCTCAGAAAGCTTCTTTCTCTTTGTTATCGGAGGATATTTCCTTTGGCCCTATAGTCTTCAAAGGGATCCGAAATATCTGTTCTCAGATTCCACAGAAATAAGGCTAGCAAAGAGATCCACGAAATACAGATGTAAGTCTGTGAGATGAATTAACGGAACACTAAGCAGTTTCTCAGAAAGCTTCTTTCCAGATTTCATCTGAGGATATTTCCTTTTTCACCATAGCCCTCTATGGGCTTCCAAATATCACTTTTCCAATTCCACAAGAACTGTCTTAGCGAAAGGCTTCTTGAGGGGAAAGCTGTAACTCTGTGAGATGATTTCACAGAACACAAAGAAGTTTCTCAGAAAGCTTCTTTCTCTTTGTTATCGGAGGATAATTCCTTTGGCCCTATAGACTTCAAAGGGATCCGAAATATCTGTTCTCAGATTCCAGAGAAATAAGGCTAGCAAAGAAATCCACGAAATACAGATGTAAGTCTGTGAGATGAATTAAGAGAACACTAAGCAGTTTCTCAGAAAGCTTCTTTCCAGATTTCATCTGAGGATATTTCCTTTTTCACCATAGCCCTCTATGGGCTTCCAAATATCACTTTGCCAATTCCACAAGAACTGTCTTAGCGAAAGGCTTCTTGAGGGGAAAGCTGTAACTCTGTGAGATGATTTCACAGAACACAAAGAAGTTTCTCAGAAAGCTTCTTTCTCTTTGTTATCGGAGGATATTTCCTTTGGCCCTATAGACTTCAAAAGGATCCGAAATATCTGTTCTCAGATTCCAGAGAAATAAGGCTAGCAAAGAGATCCAGGAAATACAGATGTAAGTCTGTGAGATGATTTAACAGAACACTAAGCAGTTTCTCAGAAAGCTTCTTTCCAGATTTCATCTGAGGATATTTCCTTTTTCACCATAGCCCTCTATGGGCTTCCAAATATCACTTTGCCAATTCCACAAGAACTGTCTTAGCGAAAGGCTTCTTGAGGGTAAAGCTGTAACTCTGTGAGATGATTTCACAGAACACAAAGAATTTTCTCAGAAAATTCTTTCTCTTTGTTTTCGGAGGATATTTCCTTTGGCCCTATAGTCTTCAAAGGGATCCGAAATATCTGTTCTCAGATTCCACAGAAATAAGGCTAGCAAAGAGATCCACGAAATACAGATGTAACTCTGTGAGATGAATTAACAGAACACTAAGCAGTTTCTCAGAAAGCTTCTTTCCAGATTTCATCTGAGGATATTTCCTTTTTCACCATAGCCCTCTATGGCTTCCAAATATCACTTTGCCAATTCCACAAGATCTGTCTTAGCGAAAGGCTTCTTGAGGGGAAAGCAGTAACTCTGTGAGATGATTTCACAGAACACAAAGAAGTTTCTCAGAAAGCTTCCTTCTCTTTGTTATCGGAGGATATTTCCTTTGGCCCTATAGTCTTCAAAGGGATCCGAAATATCTGTTCTCAGATTCCACAGAAATAAGGCTAGCAAAGAAATCCACGAAATACAGGTGTAAGTCTGTGAGATGAATTAACAGAACACTAAGCAGTTTCTCAGAAAGCTTCTTTCCAGATTTCATCTGAGGATATTTCCTTTTTCACCATAGCCCTCTATGGGCTTCCAAATATCACTTTGCCAATTCCACAAGAACTGTCTTAGCGAAAGGCTTCTTGAGGGGAAAGCTGTAACTCTGTGAGATGATTTCACAGAACACAAAGAAGTTTCTCAGAAAGCTTCTTTCTCTTTTTTATCGGAGGATATTTCCTTTGGCCCTATAGTCTTCAAAGGGATCCGAAATATCTGTTCTCAGATTCCACAGAAATAAGGCTAGCAAACAGATACACGAAATACAGATGTAACTCTGTGAGATGAATTAACAGGACACTAAGCAGTTTCTAAGAAAGCTTCTTTCCAGATTTCATCTGAGGATATTTCCTTTTTCACCATAGCCCTCTATGGGCTTCCAAATATCACTTTGCCAATTCCACAAGAACTGTCTTAGCGAAAGGCTTCTTGAGGGGAAAGCTGTAACTCTGTGAGATGATTTCACAGAACACAAAGAAGTTTCTCAGAAAGCTTCTTTCTCTTTGTTATCTGAGGATATTTCCTATGGCCCTATAGTCTTCAAAGGGATCCGAAATATCTGATCTCAGATTCCACAGAAATAAGGCTAGCAAAGAGATCCACGAAATACAGATGTAAGTCTGTGAGATGAATTAACAGAACACTAAGCAGTTTCTCAGAAAGCTTCTTTCCAGATTTCATCTGAGGATATTTCCTTTTTCACCAGAGCCCTCTATGGGCTTCGAAATATCCCTTTGCCAATTCCACAAGAACTGTCTTAGCGAAAGGCTTCTTGAGGGGAAAGCTGTAACTCTGTGAGATGATTTCACAGAACACAAAGAAGTTTCTCAGAAAGCTTCTTTCTCTTTGTTATCGGAGGATATTTCCTTTGGCCCTATAGACTTCAAAGGGATCCGAAATATCTGTTCTCAGATTCCAGAGAAATAAGGCTAGCAAAGAGATCCACGAAATACAGATGTAAGTCTGTGAGATGATTTAACAGAACAGTAAGCAGTTTCTCAGAAAGCTTCTTTCCAGATTTCATCTGAGGATAATTCCTTTTTCACCATAGCCCTCTATGGGCTTCCAAATATCACTTTGCCAATTCCACAAGAACTGTCTTAGCGAAAGGCTTCTTGAGGGGAAAGCTGTAACTCTGTGAGATGATTTCACAGAACACGAAGAAGTTTCTCAGAAAGATTCTTTGTCTTTGTTTTCGGATGATATTTCCTTTGGCCCTATAGTCTTCAAAGGGATCCGAAATATCTGTTCTCAGATTCCACAGAAATAAGGCTAGCAAAGAGATCCACGAAATACAGATGTAAGTCTGTGAGATGAATTAACAGGACACTAAGCAGTTTCTCAGAAAGCTTCTTTCCAGATTTCATCTGAGGATATTTCCTTTTTCACCATAGCCCTCTATGGGCTTCCAAATATCACTTTGCCAATTCCACAAGAACTGTCTTAGCGAAAGGCTTCTTGAGGGGAAAGCTGTAACTCTGTGAGATGATTTCACGGAACACAAAGAAGTTTCTCAGAAAGCTTCTTTCTCTTTGTTATCGGAGGATATTTCCTTTGGCCCTATAGTCTTCAAAGGGATCCGAAATATCTGTTCTCAGATTCCACAGAAATAAGGCTAGCAAAGAGATCCACGAAATACAGATGTAACTCTGTGAGATGAATTAACAGAACACGAAGCAGTTTCACAGAAAGCTTCTTTCCAGATTTCATCTGAGGATATTTCCTTTTTCACCATAGCCCTCCATGGCTTCCAAATATAACTTTGCCAATTCCACAAGAACTGTCTTAGCGAAAGGCTTCTTGAGGGGAAAGCTGTAACTCTGTGAGATGATTTCACAGAACACAAAGAAGTTTCTCAGAAAGTTTCTTTCTCTTTGTTATCGGAAGATAATTCCTTTGGCCCTATAGTCTTCAAAGGGATCCGAAATATCTGTTCTCAGATTCCACAGAAATAAGGCTAGCAAAGAGATCCACGAAATACAGATGTAAGTCTGTGAGATGAATTAACAGAACACTAAGCAGTTTCTCAGAAAGCTTCTTTCCAGATTTCATCTGAGGATATTTCCTTTTTCACCATAGCCCTCTATGGGCTTCCAAATATCCCTTTGCCAATTCCACAAGAACTGTCTTAGCGAAAGGCTTCTTGAGGGGAAAGCTATAACTCTGTGAGATGATTTCACAGAACACAAAGAAGTTTCTCAGAAAGCTTCTTTCTCTTTGTTATCGGAGGATATTTCCTTTGGCCCTATAGACTTCAAAGGGATACGAAATATCTGTTCTCAGATTCCACAGAAATAAGGCTAGCAAAGAGATCCACGAAATACAGATGTAACTCTGTGAGATGAATTAACAGAACTCTAAGCAGTTTCACAGAAAGCTTCTTTTCAGATTTCATCTGAGGATATTTCCTTTTTCACCATAGCCCTCTATGGGCTTCCATATATCACCTTGCCAATTCCACAAGAACTGTCTTAGCGAAAGGCTTCTTGAGGGGAAAGCTGTAACTCTGTGAGATGATTTCACAGAACACAAAGAAGTTTCTCAGAAAGCTTCTTTCTCTTTGTTATCGGAGGATATTTCCTTTGGCCCTATAGTCTTCAAAGGGATCCGAAATATCTGTTCTCAGATTCCACAGAAATAAGGCTAGCAAAGAGATCCACGAAATACAGATGTAACTCTGTGAGATGAATTAACAGAACACTAAGCAGTTTCTCAGAAAGCTTCTTTCCAGATTTCATCTGAGGATATTTCCTTTTTCACCATAGCCCTCTATGGCTTCCAAATATCACTTTGCCAATTCCACAAGAACTGTCTTAGCAAAAGGTTTCTTGAGGGGAAAGCTGTAACTCTGTGAGATGATTTCACAGAACACAAAGAAGTTTCTCAGAAAGCTTCGTTGTCTTTGTTATCGGAGGATATTTCCTTTGGCCCTATAGTTTCAAAGGGATCCGAAATATCTGTTCTCAGATTCCACAGAAATAAGGCTAGCAAAGAGATCCACGAAATACAGATGTAAGTCTGTGAGATGAATTAACAGAACACTAAGCAGTTTCTCAGAAAGCTTCTTTCCAGATTTCATCTGAGGATATTTCCTTTTTCACCATAGCCCTCTATGGGCTTCCAAATATCACTTTGCCAATTCCACAAGAACTGTCTTAGCGAAAGGCTTCTTGAGGGGAAAGCTGTAACTCTGTGACATGATTTCACAGAACACAAAGAAGTTTCTCAGAAAGCTTCTTTCTCTTTGTTATCGGAGGATATTTCCTTTGGCCCTATAGTCTTCAAAGGGATCCGAAATATCTGTTCTCAGATTCCACAGAAATAAGGCTAGCAAAGAGATCCACGAAATACAGATGTAAGTCTGTGAGATGAATTAACAGAACACTAAGCAGTTTCTCAGAAAGCTTCTTTCCAGATTTCATCTGAGGATATTTCCTTTTTCACCGTAGCCCTCTATGGTCTTCCAAATATCACTTTGCCAATTCCACAAGAACTGTCCTAGCGAAAGGCTTCTTGAGGGGAAAGCTGTAACTCTGTGAGATGATTTCACAGAACACAAAGAAGTTTCTCAGAAAGCTTCTTTCTCTTTGTTATCGGAGGATAATTCCTTTGGCCCTATAGACTTCAAAGGGATCCGAAATATCTGTTCTCAGATTCCAGAGAAATAAGGCTAGCAAAGAAATCCACGAAATACAGATGTAAGTCTGTGAGATGAATTAAGAGAACACTAAGCAGTTTCTCAGAAAGCTTCTTTCCAGATTTCATCTGAGGATATTTCCTTTTTCACCATAGCCCTCTATGGGCTTCCAAATATCACTTTGCCAATTCCACAAGAACTGTCTTAGCGAAAGGCTTCTTGAGGGGAAAGCTGTAACTCTGTGAGATGATTTCACAGAACACAAAGAAGTTTCTCAGAAAGCTTCTTTCTCTTTGTTATCGGAGGATATTTCCTTTGGTCCTATAGACTTCAAAAGGATCCGAAATATCTGTTCTCAGATTCCAGAGAAATAAGGCTAGCAAAGAGATCCAGGAAATACAGATGTAAGTCTGTGAGATGATTTAACAGAACACTAAGCAGTTTCTCAGAAAGCTTCTTTCCAGATTTCATCTGAGGATATTTCCTTTTTCACCATAGCCCTCTATGGGCTTCCAAATATCACTTTGCCAATTCCACAAGAACTGTCTTAGCGAAAGGCTTCTTGAGGGTAAAGCTGTAACTCTGTGAGATGATTTCACAGAACACAAAGAAGTTTCTCAGAAAATTCTTTCTCTTTGTTTTCGGAGGATATTTCCTTTGGCCCTATAGTCTTCAAAGGGATCCGAAATATCTGTTCTCAGATTCCACAGAAATAAGGCTAGCAAAGAGATCCACGAAATACAGATGTAACTCTGTGAGATGAATTAACAGAACACTAAGCAGTTTCTCAGAAAGCTTCTTTCCAGATTTCATCTGAGGATTTTTCCTTTTTCACCATAGCCCTCTATGGCTTCCAAATATCACTTTGCCAATTCCACAAGATCTGTCTTAGCGAAAGGCTTCTTGAGGGGAAAGCAGTAACTCTGTGAGATGATTTCACAGAACACAAAGAAGTTTCTCAGAAAGCTCCTTTCTCTTTGTTATCGGAGGATATTTCCTTTGGCCCTATACTCTTCAAAGGGATCCGAAATATCTGTTCTCAGATTCCACAGAAATAAGGCTAGCAAAGAGATCCACGAAATACAGATGTAAGTCTATGGGATGAATAAACAGAACACTAAGCAGTTTCTCAGAAAGCTTCTTTCCAGATTTCATCTGAGGATATTTCCTTTTTCACCATAGCCCTCTATGGGCTTCCAAATATCACTTTGCCAATTCCACAAGAACTGTCTTAGCGAAAGGCTTCTCGAGGGGAGAGCTGTAACTCTGTGAGATGATTTCACAGAACACAAAGAAGTTTCTCAGAAAGCTTCTTTCTCTTTGTTATCGGAGGATATTTCCTTTGGCCCTATAGTCTTCAAAGGGATCCGAAATATCTGTTCTCAGATTCCACAGAAATAAGGCTAGCAAAGAGATCCACGAAATACAGATGTAAGTCTGTGAGATGAATTAACAGAACACTAAGCAGTTTCTCAGAAAGCTTCTTTCCAGATTTCATCTGAGGATATTTCCTTTTTCACCATAGCCCTCTATAGCTTCCGAATATCACTTTGCCAATTCCACAAGAACTGTCTTAGCTAAAGGCTTCTTTAGGGGAAAGCAATAACTCTGCTAGATGATTTCACAGAACACAAAGAAGTTTCTCAGAAAGCTTCTTTCTCTTTGTTATCGGAGGATATTTCCTTTGGCCCTATAGACTTCAAAGGGATCCGAAATATCTGTTCTCAGATTCCAGAGAAATAAGGCTAGCAAAGAAATCCACGAAATACAGATGTAACTCTGTGAGATGAATTAACAGAACACTAAGCAGTTTCTCAGAAAGCTTCTTTCCAGATTTCATCTGAGGATATTTCCTTTTTCACCATAGCCCTCTATGGGCTTCCAAATATCACTTTGCCAATTCCACAAGAACTGTCTTAGCGAAAGGCTTCTTGAGGGGAAAGCTGTAACTCTGTGAGATGATTTCACAGAACACAAAGACGTTTCTCAGAAAGCTTCTTTGTCTTTGTTATCGGAGGATATTTCCTTTGGCCCTATAGTCTTCAAAGGGATCCGAAATATCTGTTCTCAGATTCCACAGAAATAAGGCTAGCAAAGAGATCCTCGAAATACAGATGTAACTCTGTGAGATGAATTAACAGAACACTAAGCAGTTTCTCAGAAAGCTTCTTTCCAGATTTCATCTGAGGATATTTCCTTTTTCACCATAGCCCTCTATGGGCTTCCAAATATCCCTTTGCCAATTCCACAAGAACTGTCTTAGCGAAAGGCTTCTTGAGGGGAAAGCTGTAACTCTGTGAGATGATTTCACAGAACACAAAGAAGTTTCTCAGAAAGCTTCTTTCTCTTTGTTATCGGAAGATATTTCCTTTGGCCCTATAGACTTCAAAGGGATCCGAAATATCTGTTCTCAGATTCCAGAGAAATAAGGCTAGCAAAGAAATCCACGAAATACAGATGTAAGTCTGTGAGATGAATTAACAGAACACTAAGCAGTTTCTCAGAAAGCTTCTTTCCAGATTTCATCTGAGGATATTTCCTTTTTCACCATAGCCCTCTATGGCTTCCAAATATCACTTTGCCAATTCCACAAGAACTGTCTTAGCAAAAGGTTTCTTGAGGGGAAAGCTGTAACTCTGTGAGATGATTTCACAGAACACAAAGAAGTTTCTCAGAAAGCTTCTTTGTCTTTGTTATCGGAGGATATTTCCTTTGGCCCTATAGTCTTCAAAGGGATCCGAAATATCTGTTCTCAGATTCCACAGAAATAAGGCTAACAAAGAGATCCACGAAATACAGATGTAAGTCTGTGAGATGAATTAACAGAACACTAAGCAGTTTCTCAGAAAGCTTCTTTCCAGATTTCATCTGAGGATATTTC
Source organism: Macaca nemestrina (assembly GCF_043159975.1). Taxonomy (NCBI): domain Eukaryota; kingdom Metazoa; phylum Chordata; class Mammalia; order Primates; family Cercopithecidae; genus Macaca; species Macaca nemestrina. Next base: position 55,035,900 of record NC_092129.1, on the reverse strand, counting down.
CTTTTTCACCATAGCCCTCTATGGGCTTCCAAATATCACTTTGCCAATTCCACAAGAACTGTCTTAGCGAAAGGCTTCTTGAGGGGAAATCTGTAACTCTGTGACATGATTTCACAGAACACAAAGAAGTTTCTCAGAAAGCTTCTTTCTCTTTGTTATCGGAGGATATTTCCTTTGGCCCTATAGTCTTCAAAGGGATCCGAAATATCTGTTCTCAGATTCCACAGAAATAAGGCTAGCAAAGAGATCCACGAAATACAGATGTAAGTCTGTGAGATGAATTAACAGAACACTAAGCAGTTTCTCAGAAAGCTTCTTTCCAGATTTCATCTGAGGATATTTCCTTTTTCACCATAGCCCTCTATGGGCTTCCAAATATCACTTTGCCAATTACACAAGAACTGTCTTAGCGAAAGGCTTCTTGAGGGGAAAGCTGTAACTCTGTGAGATGATTTCACAGAACACAAAGAAGTTCTCAGAAAGCTTCTTTCTCTTTGTTATCGGAGGATAATTCCTTTGGCCCTATAGACTTCAAAGGGATCCGAAATATCTGTTCTCAGATTCCACAGAAATAAGGCTAGCAAAGAAATCCACGAAATACAGATGTAAGTCTGTGAGATGAATTAAGAGAACACTAAGCAGTTTCTCAGAAAGCTTCTTTCCAGATTTCATCTGAGGATATTTCCTTTTTCACCATAGCCCTCTATGGGCTTCCAAATATCACTTTGCCAATTCCACAAGAACTGTCTTAGCGAAAGGCTTCTTGAGGGGAAAGCTGTAACTCTGTGAGATGATTTCACAGAACACAAAGAAGTTTCTCAGAAAGCTTCTTTCTCTTTGTTATCGGAGGATATTTCCTTTGGCCCTATAGACTTCAAAAGGATCCGAAATATCTGTTCTCAGATTCCAGAGAAATAAGGCTAGCAAAGAGATCCAGGAAATACAGATGTAAGTCTGTGAGATGATTTAACAGAACACTAAGCAGTTTCTCAGAAAGCTTCTTTCCAGATTTCATCTGAGGATATTTCCTTTTTCACCATAGCCCTCTATGGGCTTCCAAATATCACTTTGCCAATTCCACAAGAACTGTCTTAGCGAAAGGCTTCTTGAGGGTAAAGCTGTAACTCTGTGAGATGATTTCACAGAACACAAAGAAGTTTCTCAGAAAATTCTTTCTCTTTGTTTTCGGAGGATATTTCCTTTGGCCCTATAGTCTTCAAAGGGATCCGAAATATCTGTTCTCAGATTCCACAGAAATAAGGCTAGCAAAGAGATCCACGAAATACAGATGTAACTCTGTGAGATGAATTAGCAGAACACTAAGCAGTTTCTCAGAAAGCTTCTTTCCAGATTTCATCTGAGGATATTTCCTTTTTCACCATAGCCCTCTATGGCTTCCAAATATCACTTTGCCAATTCCACAAGAACTGTCTTAGCGAAAGGCTTCTTGAGGGGAAAGCTGTAACTCTGTGAGATGATTTCACAGAACACAAAGAAGTTTCTCAGAAAGCTTCTTTCTCTTTGTTATCGGAGGATATTTCCTTTGGCCCTATAGTCTTCAAAGGGATCCGAAATATCTGATCTCAGATTCCACAGAAATAAGGCTAGCAAAGAGATCCACGAAATACAGATGTAAGTCTGTGAGATGAATTAACAGAACACTAAGCAGTTTCTCAGAAAGCTTCTTTCCAGATTTCATCTGAGGATATTTCCTTTTTCACCAGAGCCCTCTATGGGCTTCGAAATATCCCTTTGCCAATTCCACAAGAACTGTCTTAGCAAAAGGCTTCTTGAGGGGAAAGCTGTAACTCTGTGAGATGATTTCACAGAACACAAAGAAGTTTCTCAGAAAGCTTCTTTCTCTTTGTTATCGGAGGATATTTCCTTTGACCCTATAGACTTCAAAGGGATCCGAAATATCTGTTCTCAGATTCCAGAGAAATAAGGCTAGCAAAGAGATCCACGAAATACAGATGTAAGTCTGTGAGATGATTTAACAGAACAGTAAGCAGTTTCTCAGAAAGCTTCTTTCCAGATTTCATCTGAGGATAATTCCTTTTTCACCATAGCCCTCTATGGGCTTCCAAATATCACTTTGCCAATTCCACAAGAACTGTCTTAGCGAAAGGCTTCTTGAGGGGAAAGCTGTAACTCTGTGAGATGATTTCACAGAACACGAAGAAGTTTCTCAGAAAGATTCTTTGTCTTTGTTTTCGGATGATATTTCCTTTGGCCCTATAGTCTTCAAAGGGATCCGAAATATCTGTTCTCAGATTCCACAGAAATAAGGCTAGCAAAGAGATCCACGAAATACAGATGTAAGTCCGTGAGATGAATTAACAGGACACTAAGCAGTTTCTCAGAAAGCTTCTTTCCAGATTTCATCTGAGGATATTTCCTTTTTCACCATAGCCCTCTATGGGCTTCCAAATATCACTTTGCCAATTCCACAAGAACTGTCTTAGCGAAAGGCTTCTTGAGGGGAAAGCTGTAACTCTGTGAGATGATTTCACGGAACACAAAGAAGTTTCTCAGAAAGCTTCTTTCTCTTTGTTATCGGAGGATATTTCCTTTGGCCCTATAGTCTTCAAAGGGATCCGAAATATCTGTTCTCAGATTCCACAGAAATAAGGCTAGCAAAGAGATCCACGAAATACAGATGTAACGCTGTGAGATGAATTAACAGAACACGAAGCAGTTTCACAGAAAGCTTCTTTCCAGATTTCATCTGAGGATATTTCCTTTTTCACCATAGCCCTCCATGGCTTCCAAATATAACTTTGCCAATTCCACAAGAACTGTCTTAGCGAAAGGCTTCTTGAGGGGAAAGCTGTAACTCTGTGAGATGATTTCACAGAACACAAAGAAGTTTCTCAGAAAGTTTCTTTCTCTTTGTTATCGGAAGATAATTCCTTTGGCCCTATAGTCTTCAAAGGGATCCGAAATATCTGTTCTCAGATTCCACAGAAATAAGGCTAGCAAAGAGATCCACGAAATACAGATGTAAGTCTGTGAGATGATTTAACAGAACAGTAAGCAGTTTCTCAGAAAGCTTCTTTCCAGATTTCATCTGAGGATATTTCCTTTTTCACCATAGCCCTCTATGGGCTTCCAAATATCACTTTGCCAATTCCACAAGAACTGTCTTAGCGAAAGGCTTCTTGAGGGGAAAGCTGTAACTCTGTGAGATGATTTCACAGAACACGAAGAAGTTTCTCAGAAAGATTCTTTGTCTTTGTTTTCGGATGATATTTCCTTTGGCCCTATAGTCTTCAAAGGGATCCGAAATATCTGTTCTCAGATTCCACAGAAATAAGGCTAGCAAAGAGATCCACGAAATACAGATGTAAGTCTGTGAGATGAATTAACAGGACACTAAGCAGTTTCTCAGAAAGCTTCTTTCCAGATTTCATCTGAGGATATTTCCTTTTTCACCATAGCCCTCTATGGGCTTCCAAATATCACTTTGCCAATTCCACAAGAACTGTCTTAGCGAAAGGCTTCTTGAGGGGAAAGCTGTAACTCTGTGAGATGATTTCACGGAACACAAAGAAGTTTCTCAGAAAGCTTCTTTCTCTTTGTTATCGGAGGATATTTCCTTTGGCCCTATAGTCTTCAAAGGGATCCGAAATATCTGTTCTCAGATTCCACAGAAATAAGGCTAGCAAAGAGATCCACGAAATACAGATGTAACTCTGTGAGATGAATTAACAGAACACGAAGCAGTTTCACAGAAAGCTTCTTTCCAGATTTCATCTGAGGATATTTCCTTTTTCACCATAGCCTTCCATGGCTTCCAAATATAACTTTGCCAATTCCACAAGAACTGTCTTAGCGAAAGGCTTCTTGAGGGGAAAGCTGTAACTCTGTGAGATGATTTCACAGAACACAAAGAAGTTTCTCAGAAAGTTTCTTTCTCTTTGTTATCGGAAGATAATTCCTTTGGCCCTATAGTCTTCAAAGGGATCCGAAATATCTGTTCTCAGATTCCACAGAAATAAGGCTAGCAAAGAGATCCACGAAATACAGATGTAAGTCTGTGAGATGAATTAACAGAACACTAAGCAGTTTCTCAGAAAGCTTCTTTCCAGATTTCATCTGAGGATATTTCCTTTTTCACCATAGCCCTCTATGGGCTTCCAAATATCCCTTTGCCTATTCCACAAGAACTGTCTTAGCGAAAGGCTTCTTGAGGGGAAAGCTGTAACTCTGTGAGATGATTTCACAGAACACAAAGAAGTTTCTCAGAAAGCTTCTTTCTCTTTGTTATCGGAGGATATTTCCTTTGGCCCTATAGACTTCAAAGGGATCCGAAATATCTGTTCTCAGATTCCACAGAAATAAGGCTAGCAAAGAGATCCACGAAATACAGATGTAACTCTGTGAGATGAATTAACAGAACACTAAGCAGTTTCACAGAAAGCTTCCTTTCAGATTTCATCTGAGGATATTTCCTTTTTCACCATAGCCCTCTATGGGCTTCCAAATATCACCTTGCCAATTCCACAAGAACTGTCTTAGCGAAAGGTTTCTTGAGGGGAAAGCTGTAACTCTGTGAGATGATTTCACAGAACACAAAGAAGTGTCTCAGAAAGCTTCTTTCTCTTTGTTATGGGAGGATATTTCCTTTGGCCCTATAGTCTTCAAAGGGATCCGAAATATCTGTTCTCAGATTCCACAGAAATAAGGCTAGCAAAGAGATCCACGAAATACAGATGTAACTCTGTGAGATGAATTAACAGAACACTAAGCAGTTTCTCAGAAAGCTTCTTTCCAGATTTCATCTGAGGATATTTCCTTTTTCACCATAGCCCTCTATGGGCTTCCAAATATCACTTTGCCAATTCCACAAGAACTGTCTTAGCGAAAGGCTTCTTGAGGGGAAAGCTGTAACTCTGTGAGATGATTTCACAGAACACAAAGAAGTTTCTCAGAAAGCTTCTTTCTCTTTGTTATCGGAGGATATTTCCTTTGGCCCTATAGTCTTCAAAGGGATCCGAAATATCTGTTCTCAGATTCCACAGAAATAAGGCTAGCAAACAGATCCACGAAATGCAGATGTAACTCTGTGAGATGAATTAACAGGACACTAAACAGTTTCTAAGAAAGCTTCTTTCCAGATTTCATCTGAGGATATTTCCTTTTTCACCGTAGCCCTCTATGGGCTTCCAAATATCACTTTGCCAATTCCACAAGAACTGTCTTAGCGAAAGGCTTCTTGAGGGGAAAGCTGTAACTCTGTGAGATGATTTCACAGAACACAAAGAAGTTTCTCAGAAAGCTTCTTTCTCTTTGTTATCGGAGGATATTTCCTTTGGCCCTATAGTCTTCCAAGGGATCCGAAATATCTGTTCTCAGATTCCACAGAAATAAGGCTAGCAAAGAGATCCACGAAATACAGATGTAACTCTGTGAGATGAATTAACAGGACACTAAGCAGTTTCTCAGAAATCTTCTTTCCAGATTTCATCTGAGGATATTTCCTTTTTCACCAGAGCCCTCTATGGGCTTCCAAATATCACTTTTCCAATTCCACAAGAACTGTCTTAGCGAAAGGCTTCTTGAGGGGAAAGCTGTAACTCTGTGAGATGATTTCACAGAACACAAAGAAGTTTCTCAGAAAGCTTCTTTCTCTTTGTTATCGGAGGATATTTCCTTTGGCCCTATAGTCTTCAAAGGGATCCGAAATATCTGTTCTCAGATTCCACAGAAATAAGGCTAGCAAAGAGATCCACGAAATACAGATGTAAGTCTGTGAGATGAATTAACAGAACACTAAGCAGTTTCTCAGAAAGCTTCTTTCCAGATTTCATCTGAGGATATTTCCTTTTTCACCATAGCCCTCTATGGGCTTCCAAATATCACTTTGCCAATTCCACAAGAACTGTCTTAGCGAAAGGCTTCTTGAGGGGAAAGCTGTAACTCTGTGAGATGATTTCACAGAACACAAAGAAGTTTCTCAGAAAGCTTCTTTCTCTTTGTTATCGGAGGATATTTCCTTTGGCCCTATAGTCTTCAAAGGGATCCGAAATATCTGTTCTCAGATTCCACAGAAATAAGGCTAGCAAAGAGATCCACGAAATACAGATGTAACTCTGTGAGATGAATTAACAGAACACTAAGCAGTTTCTCAGAAAGCTTCTTTCCAGATTTCATCTGAGGATATTTCCTTTTTCACCGTAGCCCTCTATGGGCTTCCAAATATCACTTTGCCAATTCCACAAGAACTGTCTTAGCGAAAGGCTTCTTGAGGGGAAAGCTGTAACTCTGTGAGATGATTTCACAGAACACAAGAAGTTTCTCAGAAAGCTTCTTTCTCTTTGTTATCGGAGGATATTTCCTTTGGCCCTATAGTCTTCCAAGGGATCCGAAATATCTGTTCTCAGATTCCAGAGAAATAAGGCTAGCAAAGAGATCCACGAAATACAGATGTAAGTCTGTGAGATGAATTAACAGAACACTAAGCAGTTTCTCAGAAAGCTTCTTTCCAATTTTCATCTGAGGATATTTCCTTTTTCACCATAGCCCTCTATGGGCTTCCAAATATCACTTTGCCAATTCCACAAGAACTGTCTTAGCGAAAGGCTTCTTGAGGGGAAAGCTGTAACTCTGTGAGATGATTTCACAGAACACAAAGAAGTTTCTCAGAAAGCTTCTTTCTCTTTGTTATCGGAGGATATTTCCTTTGGCCCTATAGTCTTCAAAGGGATCCGAAATATCTGTTCTCAGATTCCACAGAAATAAGGCTAGCAAAGAGATCCACGAAATACAGATGTAAGTCTGTGAGATGAATTAACACGACACTAAGCAGTTTCTCAGAAAGCTTCTTTCCAGATTTCATCTGAGGATATTTCCTTTTTCACCATAGCCCTCTATGGGCTTCCAAATATCACTTTGCCAATTCCACAAGAACTGTCTTAGCGAAAGGCTTCTTGAGGGGAAAGCTGTAACTCTGTGAGATGATTTCACAGAACACAAAGAAGTTTCTCAGAAAGCTTCTTTCTCTTTGTTATCGGAGGATATTTCCTTTGGCCCTATAGACTTCAAAGGGATCCGAAATATCTGTTCTCAGATTCCACAGAAATAAGGCTAGCAAAGAGATCCACGAAATACAGATGTAACTCTGTGAGATGAATTAACAGGACACTAAGCAGTTTCTCAGAAAGCTTCTTTCCAGATTTCATCTGAGGATATTTCCTTTTTCACCATAGCCCTCTATGGGCTTCCAAATATCACTTTGCCAATTCCACAAGAACTGTCTTAGCGAAAGGCTTCTTGAGGGGAAAGCTGTAACTCTGTGAGATGATATCACAGAACACAAAGAAGTTTCTCAGAAAGCTTCTTTCTCTTTGTTATCGGAGGATATTTCCTTTGGCCCTATAGCCTTCAAAGGGATCCGAAATATCTGTTCTCAAATTCCACAGAAATAAGGCTAGCAAAGAGATCCACGAAATACAGATGTAAGTCTGTGAGATGAATTAACAGGACACTAAGCAGTTTCACAGAAAGCTTCTTTCCAGATTTCATCTGAGGATATTTCCTTTTTCACTATAGCCCTCTATGGCTTCCAAATATAACTTTGCCAATTCCACAAGAACTGTCTTAGCGAAAGGCTTCTTGAGGGGAAAGCTGCAACTCTGTGAGATGATTTCACAGAACACAAAGAAGTTTCTCAGAAAGCTTCTTTCTCTTTGTTATCGGCGGATATTTCCTTTGGCCCTATAGTCTTCAAAGGGATCCGAAATATCTGTTCTCAGATTCCACAGAAATAAGGCTAGCAAAGAGATCCACGAAATACAGATGTAACTCTGTGAGATGAATTAACAGAACACTAAGCAGTTTCTCAGAAAGCTTCTTTCCAGATTTCATCTGAGGATATTTCCTTTTTCACCATAGCCCTCTATGGGCTTCCAAATATCACTTTGCCAATTCCACAAGAACTGTCTTAGCGAAAGGCTTCTTGAGGGGAAAGCTGTAACTCTGTGAGATGATTTCACAGAACACAAAGAAGTTTCTCAGAAAGCTTCTTTCTCTTTGTTATCGGAGGATATTTCCTTAGGCCCTGTCCTCTTCAAAGGGATCCGAAATATCTGTTCTCAGATTCCACAGAAATAAGGCTAGCAAAGAGATCCACGAAATACAGATGTAACTCTGTGAGATGAATTAACAGAACACTAAGCAGTTTCTCAGAAAGCTTCTTTCCAGATTTCATCTGAGGATATTTCCTTTTTCACCATAGCCCTCTATGGCTTCCAAATATCACTTTGCCAATTCCAGAAGAACTGTCTTCGCGAAAGGCTTCTTGAGGGGAAAGCTGTAACTCTGTGAGATGATTTCACAGAACACAAAGAAGTTTCTCAGAAAGCTTCTTTCTCTTTGTTATCGGAGGATATTTCCTTTGGCCCTATAGTCTTCAAAGGGATCCGAAATATCTGTTCTCAGATTCCACAGAAATAAGGCTAGCAAAGAGATCCACGAAATACAGATGTAACTCTGTGAGATGAATTAACAGAACACTAAGCAGTTTCTCAGAAAGCTTCTTTCCAGATTTCATCTGAGGATATTTCCTTTTTCACCATAGCCCTCTATGGGCTTCCAAATATCACTTTGCAAATTCCACAAGAACTGTCTTAGCGAAAGGCTTCTTGAGGGGAAAGCTGTAACTCTGTGAGATGATTTCACAGAACACAAAGAAGCTTCTCAGAAAGCTTCTTTCTCTTTGTTATCGGAGGATATTTCCTTTGGCCCTATAGTCTTCAAAGGGATCCGAAATATCTGTTCTCAGATTCCACAGAAATAAGGCTAGCAAAGAGATCCACGAAATACAGATGTAACTCTGTGAGATGAATTAACAGAACACTAAGCAGTTTCTCAGAAAGCTTCTTTCCAGATTTCATCTGAGGATATTTCCTTTTTCACCATAGCCCTCTATGGGCTTCCAAATATCACGTTGCCAATTCCACAAGAACTGTCTTAGCGAAAGGCTTCTTGAGGGGAAAGCTGTAACTTTGTGAGATGATTTCACAGAACACAAAGAAGTTTCTCAGAAAGCTTCTTTCTCTTTGTTATCGGAGGATATTTCCTTTGGCCCTATAGTCTTCAAAGGGATCCGAAATATCTGTTCTCAGATTCCACAGAAATAAGGCTAGCAAAGAGATCCACGAAATACAGATGTAACTCTGTGAGATGAATTAACAGAACACTAAGCAGTTTCTCAGAAAGCTTCTTTCCAGATTTCATCTGAGGATATTTCCTTTTTCACCATAGCCCTCTATGGGCTTCCAAATATCACTTTGCCAATTCCACAAGAACTGTCTTAGCGAAAGGCTTCTTGAGGGGAAAGCTGTAACTCTGTGACATGATTTCACAGAACACAAAGAAGTTTCTCAGAAAGCTTCTTTCTCTTTGTTATCGGAGGATATTTCCTTTGGCCCTATAGTCTTCAAAGGGATCCGAAATATCTGTTCTCAGATTCCACAGAAATAAGGCTAGCAAAGAGATCCACGAAAAACAGATGTAACTCTGTGAGATGAATTAACAGAACACTAAGGAGTTTCTCAGAAAGCTTCTTTCCAGATTTCATCTGAGGATATTTCCTTTTTCACCATAGCCCTCTATGGGCTTCCAAATATCACTTTGCCAATTCCACAAGAACTGTCTTAGCGAAAGGCTTCTTGAGGGGAAAGCTGTAACTCTGTGAGATGATTTCACAGAACACAAAGAAGTTTCTCAGAAAGCTTCTTTCTCTTTGTTATCGGAGGATATTTCCTTTGGCCCTATAGTCTTCCAAGGGATCCGAAATATCTGTTCTCAGATTCCACAGAAATAAGGCTAGCAAAGAGATCCACGAAATACAGATGTAAGTCTGTGAGATGAATTAACAGAACACTAAGCAGTTTCTCAGAAAGTTTCTTTCCAGATTTCATCTGAGGATATTTCCTTTTTCACCATAGCCCTCTATGGGCTTCCAAATATCACTTTGCCAATTCCACAAGAACTGTCTTAGCGAAAGGCTTCTTGAGGGGAAAGCTGTAACTCTGTGAGATGATTTCACAGAACACAAAGAAGTTTCTCAGAAAGCTTCTTTCTCTTTGTTATCGGAGGATATTTCCTTTGGCCCTATAGTCTTCAAAGGGATCCGAAATATCTGTTCTCAGATTCCACAGAAATAAGGCTAGCAAACAGATACACGAAATACAGATGTAACTCTGTGAGATGAATTAACAGGACACTAAGCAGTTTCTCAGAAAGCTTCTTTCCAGATTTCATCTGAGGATATTTCCTTTTTCACCATAGCCCTCTATGGGCTTCCAAATATCACTTTGCCAATTCCACAAGAACTGTCTTAGCGAAAGGCTTCTTGAGGGGAAAGCTGTAACTCTGTGAGATGATTTCACAGAACACAAAGAAGTTTCTCAGAAAGCTTCTTTCTCTTTGTTATCGGAGGATATTTCCTTTGGCCCTCTAGTCTTCAAAGGGATCCGAAATATCTGTTCTCAGATTCCACAGAAATAAGGCTAGCAAAGAGATCCACGAAATACAGATGTAACTCTGTGAGATGAATTAACAGGACACTAAGCAGTTTCTCAGAAAGCTTCTTTCCAGATTTCATCTGAGTATATTTCCTTTTTCACCATAGCCCTCTATGGGCTTCCAAATATCACTTTGCCAATTCCACAAGAACTGTCTTAGCGAAAGGCTTCTTGAGGGGAAAGCTGTAACTCTGTGAGATGATTTCACAGAACACAAACAAGTTTCTCAGAAAGCTTCTTTCTCTTTGTTATCGGAGGATATTTCCTTTGGCCCTATAGTCTTCAAAGGGATCCGAAATATCTGTTCTCAGATTCCACAGAAATAAGGCTAGCAAAGAGATCCACGAAATACAGATGTAACTCTGTGAGATGAATTAACAGGACACTAAGCAGATTCTCAGAAAGCTTCTTTCCAGATTTCATCTGAGTATATTTCCTTTTTCACCATAGCCCTCTATGGGCTTCCAAATATCACTTTGCCAATTCCACAAGAACTGTCTTAGCGAAAGGCTTCTTGAGGGGAAAGCTGTAACTCTGTGAGATGATTTCACAGAACACAAAGAAGTTTCTCAGAAAGCTTCTTTCTCTTTGTTATCGGAGGATATTTCCTTTGGCCCTATAGTCTTCAAAGGGATCACAAATATCTGTTCTCAGATTCCACAGAAATAAGGCTAGCAAAGAGTTCCACGAAATACAGATGTAAGTCTGTTAGATGAATTAACAGAACACTAAGCAGTTTCTCAGAAAGCTTCTTTCCAGATTTCATCTGAGGATATTTCCTTTTTCACCATAGCCCTCTATGGGCTTCCAAATATCACTTTGCCAATTCCACAAGAACTGTCTTAGCGAAAGGCTTCTTGAGGGGAAAGCTGTAACTCTGTGAGATGATTTCACAGAACACAAAGAAGTTTCTCAGAAAGCTTCTTTCTCTTTGTTATCGGAGGATATTTCCTTTGGCCCTATAGTCTTCAAAGGGATCCGAAATATCTGTTCTCAGATTCCACAGAAATAAGGGTAGCAAAGAGATCCACGAAATACAGATGTAAGTCTGTGAGATGAATTAACACGACACTAAGCAGTTTCTCAGAAAGCTTCTTTCCAGATTTCATCTGAGGATATTTCCTTTTTCACCATAGCCCTCTATGGGCTTCCAAATATCACTTTGCCAATTCCACAAGAACTGTCTTAGCGAAAGGCTTCTTGAGGGGAAAGCTGTAACTCTGTGAGATGATTTCACAGAACACAAAGAAGTTTCTCAGAAAGCTTCTTTCTCTTTGTTATCGGAGGATATTTCCTTTGGCCCTAAGGACTTCAAAGGGATCCGAAATATCTGTTCTCACATTCCACAGAAATAAGGCTAGCAAAGAGATCCACGAAATACAGATGTAACTCTGTGAGATGAATTAACAGGACACTAAGCAGTTTCTCAGAAAGCTTCTTTCCAGATTTCATCTGAGGATATTTCCTTTTTCACCATAGCCCTCTATGGGCTTCCAAATATCACTTTGCCAATTCCACAAGAACTGTCTTAGCGAAAGGCTTCTTGAGGGGAAAGCTGTAACTCTGTGAGATGATATCACAGAACACAAAGAAGTTTCTCAGAAAGCTTCTTTCTCTTTGTTATCGGAGGATATTTCCTTTGGCCCTATAGTCTTCAAAGGGATCCGAAATATCTGTTCTCAAATTCCACAGAAGTAAGGCTAGCAAAGAGTTCCACGAAATACAGATGTAAGTCTGTGAGATGAATTAACAGGACACTAAGCAGTTTCACAGAAAGCTTCTTTCCAGATTTCATCTGAGGATATTTCCTTTTTCACCATAGCCCTCTATGGCTTCCAAATATAACTTTGCCAATTCCACAAGAACTGTCTTAGCGAAAGGCTTCTTGAGGGGAAAGCTGCAACTCTGTGAGATGATTTCACAGAACACAAAGAAATTTCTCAGAAAGCTTCTTTCTCTTTGTTATCGGAGGATATTTCCTTTGGCCCTATAGTCTTCAAAGGGATCCGAAATATCTGTTCTCAGATTCCACAGAAATAAGGCTAGCAAAGAGATCCACGAAATACAGATGTAACTCTGTGAGATGAATTAACAGAACACTAAGCAGTTTCTCAGAAAGCTTCTTTCCAGATTTCATCTGAGGATATTTCCTTTTTCACCATAGCCCTCTATGGGCTTCCAAATATCACTTTGCCAATTCCACAAGAACTGTCTTAGCGAAAGGCTTCTTGAGGGGAAAGCTGTAACTCTGTGAGATGATTTCACAGAACACAAAGAAGTTTCTCAGAAAGCTTCTTTCTCTTTGTTATCGGAGGATATTTCCTTAGGCCCTGTCCTCTTCAAAGGGATCCGAAATATCTGTTCTCAGATTCCACAGAAATAAGGCTAGCAAAGAGATCCACGAAATACAGATGTAACTCTGTGAGATGAATTAACAGAACACTAAGCAGTTTCTCAGAAAGCTTCTTTCCAGATTTCATCTGAGGATATTTCCTTTTTCACCATAGCCCTCTATGGCTTCCAAATATCACTTTGCCAATTCCAGAAGAACTGTCTTAGCGAAAGGCTTCTTGAGGGGAAAGCTGTAACTCTGTGAGATGATTTCACAGAACACAAAGAAGTTTCTCAGAAAGCTTCTTTCTCTTTGTTATCGGAGGATATTTCCTTTGGCCCTATAGTCTTCAAAGGGATCCGAAATATCTGTTCTCAGATTCCACAGAAATAAGGCTAGCAAAGAGATCCACGAAATACAGATGTAACTCTGTGAGATGAATTAACAGAACACTAAGCAGTTTCTCAGAAAGCTTCTTTCCAGATTTCATCTGAGGATATTTCCTTTTTCACCATAGCCCTCTATGGGCTTCCAAATATCACTTTGCAAATTCCACAAGAACTGTCTTAGCGAAAGGCTTCTTGAGGGGAAAGCTGTAACTCTGTGAGATGATTTCACAGAACACAAAGAAGTTTCTCAGAAAGCTTCTTTCTCTTTGTTATCGGAGGATATTTCCTTTGGCCCTATAGTCTTCAAAGGGATCCGAAATATCTGTTCTCAGATTCCACAGAAATAAGGCTAGCAAAGAGATCCACGAAATACAGATGTAACTCTGTGAGATGAATTAACAGAACACTAAGCAGTTTCTCAGAAAGCTTCTTTCCAGATTTCATCTGAGGATATTTCCTTTTTCACCATAGCCCTCTATGGGCTTCCAAATATCACGTTGCCAATTCCACAAGAACTGTCTTAGCGAAAGGCTTCTTGAGGGGAAAGCTGTAACTCTGTGAGATGATTTCACAGAACACAAAGAAGTTTCTCAGAAAGCTTCTTTCTCTTTGTTATCGGAGGATATTTCCTTTGGCCCTATAGTCTTCAAAGGGATCCGAAATATCTGTTCTCAGATTCCACAGAAATAAGGCTAGCAAAGAGATCCACGAAATACAGATGTAACTCTGTGAGATGAATTAACAGGACACTAAGCAGTTTCTCAGAAAGCTTCTTTCCAGATTTCATCTGAGGATATTTCCTTTTTCACCATAGCCCTCTATGGGCTTCCAAATATCACTTTGCCAATTCCACAAGAACTGTCTTAGCGAAAGGCTTCTTGAGGGGAAAGCTGTAACTCTGTGAGATGATTTCACAGAACACAAAGAAGTTTCTCAGAAAGCTTCTTTCTCTTTGTTATCGGAGGATATTTCCTTTGGCCCTATAGTCTTCAAAGGGATCCGAAATATCTGTTCTCAGATTCCACAGAAATAAGGCTAGCAAAGAGATCCACGAAAAACAGATGTAACTCTGTGAGATGAATTAACAGAACACTAAGCAGTTTCTCAGAAAGCTTCTTTCCAGATTTCATCTGAGGATATTTCCTTTTTCACCATAGCCCTCTATGGGCTTCCAAATATCACTTTGCCAATTCCACAAGAACTGTCTTAGCGAAAGGCTTCTTGAGGGGAAAGCTGTAACTCTGTGAGATGATTTCACAGAACACAAAGAAGTTTCTCAGAAAGCTTCTTTCTCTTTGTTATCGGAGGATATTTCCTTTGGCCCTATAGTCTTCCAAGGGATCCGAAATATCTGTTCTCAGATTCCACAGAAATAAGGCTAGCAAAGAGATCCACGAAATACAGATGTAAGTCTGTGAGATGAATTAACAGGACACTAAGCAGTTTCTCAGAAAGCTTCTTTCCAGATTTCATCGGAGGATATTTCCTTTTTCACCATAGCCCTCTATGGGCTTCCAAATATCACTTTGACAATTCCACAAGAACTGTCTTAGCGAAAGGCTTCTTGAGGGGAAAGCTGTAACTCTGTGAGATGATTTCACAGAACACAAAGAAGTTTCTCAGAAAGTTTCTTTCTCTTTGTTATCGGAGGATATTTACTTTGGCCCTATAGTCTTCAAAGGGATCCGAAATATCTGTTCTCAGATTCCACAGAAATAAGGCTAGCAAAGAGATCCACGAAATACAGATGTAACTCTGTGAGATGAATTAACAGGACACTAAGCAGTTTCTCAGAAAGCTTCTTTCCAGATTTCATCTGAGTATATTTCCTTTTTCACCATAGCCCTCTATGGGCTTCCAAATATAACTTTGCCAATTCCACAAGAACTGTCTTAGCGAAAGGCTTCTTGAGGGGAAAGCTGTAACTCTGTGAGATGATTTCACAGAACACAAAGAAGTTTCTCAGAAAGCTTCTTTCTCTTTGTTATCGGAGGATATTTCCTTTGGCCCTATAGTCTTCAAAGGGATCCGAAATATCTGTTCTCAGATTCCACAGAAATAAGGCTAGCAAAGAGTTCCAGGAAATACAGATGTAAGTCTGTGAGATGAATTAACAGAACACTAAGCAGTTTCACGGAAAGCTTCTTTCCAGATTTCATCTGAGGATATTTCCTTTTTCACCATAGCCCTCTATGGCTTCCAAATATAACTTTGCCAATTCCACAAGAACTGTCTTAGCGAAAGGCTTCTTGAGGGGAAAGCTGCAACTCTGTGAGATGATTTCACAGAACACAAAGAAGTTTCTCAGAAAGCTTCTTTCTCTTTGTTATCGGAGGATATTTCCTTTGGCCCTATAGTCTTCAAAGGGATCCGAAATATCTGTTCTCAGATTCCACAGAAATAAGGCTAGCAAAGAGTTCCACGAAATACAGATGTAAGTCTGTGAGATGAATTAACAGAACACTAAGCAGTTTCACGGAAAGCTTCTTTCCAGATTTCATCTGAGGATATTTCCTTTTTCACCATAGCCCTCTATGGCTTCCAAATATCACTTTGCCAATTCCACAAGAACTGTCTTAGCGAAAGGCTTCTTGAGGGGAAAGCTGCAACTCTGTGAGATGATTTCACAGAACACAAAGAAGTTTCTCAGAAAGCTTCTTTCTCTTTGTTATCGGAGGATATTTCCTTTGGCCCTATAGTCTTCAAAGGGATCCGAAATATCTGTTCTCAGATTCCACAGAAATAAGGCTAGCAAAGAGATCGACGAAATACAGATGTAACTCTGTGAGATGAATTAACAGAACACTAAGCAGTTTCTCAGAAAGCTTCTTTCCAGATTTCATCTGAGGATATTTCCTTTTTCACCATAGCCCTCTATGGGCTTCCAAATATCCCTTTGCCAATTCCACAAGAACTGTCTTAGCGAAAGGCTTCTTGAGGGGAAAGCTGTAACTCTGTGAGATGATTTCACAGAACACAAAGAAGTTTCTCAGAAAGCTTCTTTCTCTTTGTTATCGGAGGATATTTCCTTTGGCCCTATAGACTTCAAAGGGATCCGAAATATCTGTTCTCAGATTCCACAGAAATAAGGCTAGCAAAGAGATCCACGAAATACAGATGTAACTCTGTGAGATGAATTAACAGAACACTAAGCAGTTTCTCAGAAAGCTTCTTTCCAGATTTCATCTGAGGATATTTCCTTTTTCACCATAGCCCTCTATGGCTTCCAAATATCACTTTGCCAATTCCACAAGAACTGTCTTAGCGAAAGGCTTCTTGAGGGGAAAGATGCAACTCTGTGAGATGATTTCACAGAACACAAAGAAGTTTCTCAGAAAGCTTCTTTCTCTTTGTTATCGGAGGATATTTCCTTTGGCCCTATAGTCTTCAAAGGGATCTGAAACATCTGTACTCAGATTCCACAGAAATAAGGCTAGCAAAGAGATCCACGAAATATAGATGTAACTCTGTGAGATGAATTAACAGGACACTAAGCAGTTTCTAAGAAAGCTTCTTTCCAGATTTCAACTGAGGATACTTCCTTTTTCACCATAGCCCTCTATGGGCTTCCAAATATCACTTTGCCAATTCCACAAGAACTGTCTTAGCGAAAGGCTTCTTGAGGGGAAAGCTGTAACTCTGTGAGATGCTTTCACAGAACACAAAGAAGTTTCTCAGAAAGCTTCTTTCTCTTTGTTATCGGAGGATATTTCCTTTGGCCCTCTAGTCTTCAAAGGGATCCGAAATATCTGTTCTCAGATTCCACAGAAATAAGGCTAGCAAAGAGATCCACGAAATACAGATGTAACTCTGTGAGATGAATTAACAGGACACTAAGCAGTTTCTCAGAAAGCTTCTTTCCAGATTTCATCTGAGGATATTTCCTTTTTCACCATAGCCCTCTATGGGCTTCCAAATATCCCTTTGCCAATTCCACAAGAACTGTCTTAGCGAAAGGCTTCTTGAGGGGAAAGCTGTAACTCTGTGAGATGATTTCACAGAACACAAAGAAGTTTCTCAGAAAGCTTCTTTCTCTTTGTTATCGGAGGATATTTCCTTTGGCCCTATAGACTTCAAAGGGATCCGAAATATCTGTTCTCAGATTCCACAGAAATAAGGCTAGCAAAGAGATCCACGAAATACAGATGTAACTCTGTGAGATGAATTAACAGAACACTAAGCAGTTTCTCAGAAAGCTTCTTTCCAGATTTCATCTGAGGATATTTCCTTTTTCACCATAGCCATCTATGGGCTTCCAAATATCACTTTTCCAATTGCACAAGAACTGTCTTAGCAAAAGGCTTCTTGAGGGCAAAGCTGTAACTCTGTGAGATGATTTCACAGAACACAAAGAAGTTTCTCAGAAAGCTTCTTTCTCTTTGTTATCGGAGCATATTTCCTTTGTCCGTATAGTCTTCAAAGGGATCCGAAATATCTGTTCTCAGATTCCACAGAAATAAGGCTAGCAAAGAGATCCACGAAATACAGATGTAACTCTGTGAGATGAATTAACAGGACACTAAGCAGTTACTCAGAAAGCTTCCTTCCAGATTTCATCTGAGGATATTTAATTTTTCACCATAGCCCTCTATGGGCTTCCAAATATCACTTTGCTAATTCCACAAGAACTGTCTTAGCGAAAGGCTTCTTGAGGGGAAAGCTGTAACTCTGTGAGGTGATTTCACAGAACACAAAGAAGTTTCTCAGAAAGCTTCTTTCTCTTTGTTATCGGAGGATATTTCCTTTGGCCCTGTAGACTTCAAAGGGATCCGAAATATCTGTTCTCAGATTCCAGAGAAATATGGCTATCAAAGAGATCCACGAAATACAGATGTAACTCTGTGAGATGAATTAACAGAACACTAAGCAGTTTCTCAGAAAGCTTCTTTCCAGATTTCATCTGAGGATATTTCCTTTTTCACCATAGCCCTCTATGGCTTCCAAATATCACTTTGCCAATTCCAGAAGAACTGTCTTAGCGAAAGGCTTCTTGAGGGGAAAGCTGTAACTCTGTGAGATGATTTCACAGAACACAAAGAAGTTTCTCAGAAAGCTTCTTTCTCTTTGTTATCGGAGGATATTTCCTTTGGCCCTATAGTCTTCAAAGGGATCCGAAATATCTGTTCTCAGATTCCACAGAAATAAGGCTAGCAAAGAGATCCACGAAATATAGATGTAACTCTGTGAGATGAATTAACAGAACACTAAGCAGTTTCTCAGAAAGCTTCTTTCCAGATTTCATATGAGGATATTTCCTTTTTCACCATAGCCCTCTATGGGCTTCCAAATATCACTTTGCCAATTCCACAAGAACTGTCTTAGCGAAAGGCTTCTTGAGGGGAAAGCTGTAACTCTGTGAGATGATTTCACAGAACACAAACAAGTTTCTCAGAAAGCTTCTTTCTCTTTGTTATCGGAGGATATTTCCTTTGGCCCTATAGTCTTCAAAGGGATCCGAAATATCTGTTCTCAGATTCCACAGAAATAAGGCTAGCAAAGAGATCCACGAAATACAGATGTAACTCTGTGAGATGAATTAACAGGACACTAAGCAGTTTCTCAGAAAGCTTCTTTCCAGATTTCATCGGAGGATATTTCCTTTTTCACCATAGCCCTCTATGGGCTTCCAAATATCACTTTGCCAATTCCACAAGAACTGTCTTAGCGAAAGGCTTCTTGAGGGGAAAGCTGTAACTCTGTGAGATGATTTCACAGAACACAAAGAAGTTTCTCAGAAAGCTTCTTTCTCTTTGTTATCGGAGGATATTTCCTTTGGCCCTATAGTCTTCTAAGGGATCCGAAATATCTGTTCTCAGATTCCACAGAAATAAGGCTAGCAAAGAGATCCACGAAATACAGATGTAACTCTGTGAGATGAATTAACAGGACACTAAGCAGTTTCTCAGAAAGCTTCTTTCCAGATTTCATCTGAGGATATTTCCTTTTTCACCATAGCCCTCTATGGGCTTCCAAATATCACTTTGCCAATTCCACAAGAACTGTCTTAGCGAAAGGCTTCTTGAGGGGAAAGCTGTAACTCTGTGAGATGATTTCACAGAACACAAAGAAGTTTCTCAGAAAGCTTCTTTCTCTTTGTTATCGGAGGATATTTCCTTTGGCCCTATAGTCTTCAAAGGGATCCGAAATATCTGTTCTCAGATTCCACAGAAATAAGGCTAGCAAAGAGATCCACGAAATACAGATGTAAGTCTGTGAGATGAATTAACAGGACACTAAGCAGTTTCTCAGAAAGCTTCTTTCAGATTTCATCTGAGGATATTTCCTTTTTCACCATAGCCCTCTATGGGCTTCCAAATATCACTTTGCCAATTCCACAAGAACTGTCTTAGCGAAAGGCTTCTTGAGGGGAAAGCTGTAACTCTGTGAGATGATTTCACAGAACACAAAGAAGTTTCTCAGAAAGCTTCTTTCTCTTTGTTATCGGAGGATATTTCCTTTGGCCCTATAGTCTTCAAAGGGATCCGAAATATCTGTTCTCAGATTCCACAGAAATAAGGCTAGCAAAGAGATCCACGAAATACAGATGTAACTCTGTGAGATGAATTAACAGGACACTAAGCAGTTTCTCAGAAAGCTTCTTTCCAGATTTCATCTGAGGATATTTCCTTTTTCACCATAGCCCTCTATGGGCTTCCAAATATCACTTTGCCAATTCCACAAGAACTGTCTTAGCGAAAGGCTTCTTGAGGGGAAAGCTGTAACTCTGTGAGATGATTTCACAGAACACAAAGAAGTTTCTCAGAAAGCTTCTTTCTCTTTGTTATCGGAGGATATTTCCTTTGGCCCTATAGTCTTCAAAGGGATCCGAAATATCTGTTCTCAGATTCCACAGAAATAAGGCTAGCAAAGAGTTCCACGAAATACAGATGTAAGTCTGTGAGATGAATTAACAGAACACTAAGCAGTTTCACGGAAAGCTTCTTTCCAGATTTCATCTGAGGATATTTCCTTTTTCACCATAGCCCTTTATGGCTTCCAAATATAACTTTGCCAATTCCACAAGAACTGTCTTAGCGAAAGGCTTCTTGAGGGGAAAGCTGCAACTCTGTGAGATGATTTCACAGAACACAAAGAAGTTTCTCAGAAAGCTTCTTTCTCTTTGTTATCGGAGGATATTTCCTTTGGCCCTATAGTCTTCCAAGGGATCCGAAATATCTGTTCTCAGATTCCACAGAAATAAGGCTAGCAAAGAGATCCACGAAATACAGATGTAACTCTGTGAGATGAATTAACAGGACACTAAGCAGTTTCTCAGAAAGCTTCTTTCCAGATTTCATCGGAGGATATTTCCTTTTTCACCATAGCCCTCTATGGGCTTCCAAATATCACTTTGCCAATTCCACAAGAACTGTCTTAGCGAAAGGCTTCTTGAGGGGAAAGCTGTAACTCTGTGAGATGATTTCACAGAACACAAAGAAGTTTCTCAGAAAGCTTCTTTCTCTTTGTTATCGGAGGATATTTCCTTTGGCCCTATAGTCTTCAAAGGGATCCGAAATATCTGTTCTCAGATTCCACAGAAATAAGGCTAGCAAAGAGATCCACGAAATATAGATGTAACTCTGTGAGATGAATTAACAGAACACTAAGCAGTTTCTCAGAAAGCTTCTTTCCAGATTTCATCTGAGGATATTTCCTTTTTCACCATAGCCCTCTATGGGCTTCCAAATATCACTTTGCCAATTCCACAAGAACTGTCTTAGCGAAAGGCTTCT
The DNA here is from genome assembly GCF_043159975.1 of Macaca nemestrina. NCBI lineage: Eukaryota > Metazoa > Chordata > Mammalia > Primates > Cercopithecidae > Macaca > Macaca nemestrina. The sequence goes on along the minus strand of NC_092129.1, from coordinate 55,014,914 downwards.
TGAGGGGAAAGCTGTAACTCTGTGAGATGATTTCACAGAACACAAAGAAGTTTCTCAGAAAGCTTCTTTCTCTTTGTTATCGGAGGATATTTCCTTTGGCCCTATAGTCTTCAAAGGGATCCGAAATATCTGTTCTCAGATTCCACAGAAATAAGGCTAGCAAAGAGATCCACGAAATACAGATGTAACTCTGTGAGATGAATTAACAGAACACTAAGCAGTTTCTCAGAAAGTTTCTTTCCAGATTTCATCTGAGGATATTTCCTTTTTCACCATAGCCCTCTATGGGCTTCCAAATATCACTTTGCCAATTCCACAAGAACTGTCTTAGCGAAAGGCTTCTTGAGGGGAAAGCTGTAACTCTGTGAGATGATTTCACAGAACACAAACAAGTTTCTCAGAAAGCTTCTTTCTCTTTGTTATCGGAGGATATTTCCTTTGGCCCTATAGTCTTCAAAGGGATCCGAAATATCTGTTCTCAGATTCCACAGAAATAAGGCTAGCAAAGAGATCCACGAAATACAGATGTAACTCTGTGAGATGAATTAACAGGACACTAAGCAGTTTCTCAGAAAGCTTCTTTCCAGATTTCATCGGAGGATATTTCCTTTTTCACCATAGCCCTCTATGGGCTTCCAAATATCACTTTGCCAATTCCACAAGAACTGTCTTAGCGAAAGGCTTCTTGAGGGGAAAGCTGTAACTCTGTGAGATGATTTCACAGAACACAAAGAAGTTTCTCAGAAAGCTTCTTTCTCTTTGTTATCGGAGGATATTTCCTTTGGCCCTATAGTCTTCTAAGGGATCCGAAATATCTGTTCTCAGATTCCACAGAAATAAGGCTAGCAAAGAGATCCACGAAATACAGATGTAACTCTGTGAGATGAATTAACAGGACACTAAGCAGTTTCTCAGAAAGCTTCTTTCCAGATTTCATCTGAGGATATTTCCTTTTTCACCATAGCCCTCTATGGGCTTCCAAATATCACTTTGCCAATTCCACAAGAACTGTCTTAGCGAAAGGCTTCTTGAGGGGAAAGCTGTAACTCTGTGAGATGATTTCACAGAACACAAAGAAGTTTCTCAGAAAGCTTCTTTCTCTTTGTTATCGGAGGATATTTCCTTTGGCCCTATAGTCTTCAAAGGGATCCGAAATATCTGTTCTCAGATTCCACAGAAATAAGGCTAGCAAAGAGATCCACGAAATACAGATGTAAGTCTGTGAGATGAATTAACAGGACACTAAACAGTTTCTCAGAAAGCTTCTTTCAGATTTCATCTGAGGATATTTCCTTTTTCACCATAGCCCTCTATGGGCTTCCAAATATCACTTTGCCAATTCCACAAGAACTGTCTTAGCGAAAGGCTTCTTGAGGGGAAAGCTGTAACTCTGTGAGATGATTTCACAGAACACAAAGAAGTTTCTCAGAAAGCTTCTTTCTCTTTGTTATCGGAGGATATTTCCTTTGGCCCTATAGTCTTCAAAGGGATCCGAAATATCTGTTCTCAGATTCCACAGAAATAAGGCTAGCAAAGAGATCCACGAAATACAGATGTAACTCTGTGAGATGAATTAACAGGACACTAAGCAGTTTCTCAGAAAGCTTCTTTCCAGATTTCATCTGAGGATATTTCCTTTTTCACCATAGCCCTCTATGGGCTTCCAAATATCACTTTGCCAATTCCACAAGAACTGTCTTAGCGAAAGGCTTCTTGAGGGGAAAGCTGTAACTCTGTGAGATGATTTCACAGAACACAAAGAAGTTTCTCAGAAAGCTTCTTTCTCTTTGTTATCGGAGGATATTTCCTTTGGCCCTATAGTCTTCAAAGGGATCCGAAATATCTGTTCTCAGATTCCACAGAAATAAGGCTAGCAAAGAGTTCCACGAAATACAGATGTAAGTCTGTGAGATGAATTAACAGAACACTAAGCAGTTTCACGGAAAGCTTCTTTCCAGATTTCATCTGAGGATATTTCCTTTTTCACCATAGCCCTTTATGGCTTCCAAATATAACTTTGCCAATTCCACAAGAACTGTCTTAGCGAAAGGCTTCTTGAGGGGAAAGCTGCAACTCTGTGAGATGATTTCACAGAACACAAAGAAGTTTCTCAGAAAGCTTCTTTCTCTTTGTTATCGGAGGATATTTCCTTTGGCCCTATAGTCTTCCAAGGGATCCGAAATATCTGTTCTCAGATTCCACAGAAATAAGGCTAGCAAAGAGATCCACGAAATACAGATGTAACTCTGTGAGATGAATTAACAGGACACTAAGCAGTTTCTCAGAAAGCTTCTTTCCAGATTTCATCGGAGGATATTTCCTTTTTCACCATAGCCCTCTATGGGCTTCCAAATATCACTTTGCCAATTCCACAAGAACTGTCTTAGCGAAAGGCTTCTTGAGGGGAAAGCTGTAACTCTGTGAGATGATTTCACAGAACACAAAGAAGTTTCTCAGAAAGCTTCTTTCTCTTTGTTATCGGAGGATATTTCCTTTGGCCCTATAGTCTTCTAAGGGATCCGAAATATCTGTTCTCAGATTCCACAGAAATAAGGCTAGCAAAGAGTTCCACGAAATACAGATGTAAGTCTGTGAGATGAATTAACAGAACACTAAGCAGTTTCACGGAAACTTCTTTCCAGATTTCATCTGAGGATATTTCCTTTTTCACCATAGCCCTTTATGGCTTCCAAATATAACTTTGCCAATTCCACAAGAACTGTCTTAGCGAAAGGCTTCTTGAGGGGAAAGCTGCAACTCTGTGAGATGATTTCACAGAACACAAAGAAGTTTCTCAGAAAGCTTCTTTCTCTTTGTTATCGGAGGATATTTCCTTTGGCCCTATAGTCTTCAAAGGGATCCGAAATATCTGTTCTCAGATTCCACAGAAATAAGGCTAGCAAAGAGATCCACGAAATACAGATGTAACTCTGTGAGATGAATTAACAGGACACTAAGCAGTTTCTCAGAAAGCTTCTTTCAAGATTTCATCTGAGGATATTTCCTTTTTCACCGTAGCCCTCTATGGGCTTCCAAATATCACTTTGCCAATTCCACAAGAACTGTCTTAGCGAAAGGCTTCTTGAGGGGAAAGCTGTAACTCTGTGAGATGATTTCACAGACACAAAGAAGTTTCTCAGAAAGCTTCTTTCTCTTTGTTATCGGAGGATATTTCCTTTGGCCCTATAGACTTCAAAGGGATTCGAAATATCTGTTCTCAGATTCCACAGAAATAAGGCTAGCAAAGAGATCCACGAAATACAGATGTAAGTCTGTGAGATGAATTAACAGGACACTAAGCAGTTTCTCAGAAAGCTTCTTACCAGATTTCATCTGAGGATATTTAATTTTTCACCATAGCCCTCTATGGGCTTCCAAATATCACTTTGCCAATTCCACAAGAACTGTCTTAGCGAAAGGCTTCTTGAGGGGAAAGCTGTAACTCTGTGAGATGATTTCACAGAACACAAAGAAGTTTCTCAGAAAGCTTCTTTCTCTTTGTTATCGGAGGATATTTCCTTTGGCCCTCTAGTCTTCAAAGGGATCCGAAATATTTGTTCTCAGATTCCACAGAAATAAGACTAGCAAAGAGATCCACGAAATACAGATGTAACTCTGTGAGATGAATTAACAGGACACTAAGCAGTTTCTCAGAAATCTTTTTTCCAGATTTCATCTGAGGATATTTAATTTTTCACCATAGCCCTCTATGGGCTTCCAAATATCACTTTGCCAATTCCACAAGAACTGTCTTAGCGAAAGGCTTCTTGAGGGTAAAGCTGTAACTCTGTGAGATGATTTCACAGAACACAAAGAAGTTTCTCAGAAAGCTTCTTTCTCTTTGTTATCGGAGGATATTTCCTTTGGCCCTATAGTCTTCAAAGGGATCCAAAATATCTGTTCTCAGATTCCACAGAAATAAGGCTAGCAAAGAGATCCACGAAATACAGATTTAACTCTGTGAGATGAAGTAACAGAACACTAAGCAGTTTCTCAGAAAGCTTCTTTCCAGATTTCATCTGAGGATATTTCCTTTTTCACCATAGCCCTCCATGGGCTTCCAAATATCACTTTGCCAATTCCACAAGATCTGTCTTAGCGAAAGGCTTCTTGAGGGGAAAGCTGTAACTCTGTGAGATGATTTCACAGAACATAAAGAAGTTTCTCAGAAAGCTTCTTTCTCTTTGTTATCGGAGGATATTTCCTTTGGCCCTTTAGTCTTCAAAGGGATCCGAAATATCTGTTCTCAGATTCCACAGAAATAAGGCTAGCAAAGAAATCCACGAAATACAGGTGTAAGTCTGTGAGATGAATTAACAGAACACTAAGCAGTTTCTAAGAAAGCTTCTTTCCAGATTTCATCTGAGGATATTTCCTTTTTCACCTTAGCCCTCTATGGGCTTCCAAATATCACTTTGCCAATTCCACAAGAACTGTCTTAGCGAAAGGCTTCTTGAGGGGAAAGCTGTAACTCTGTGAGATGATTTCACAGAACACAAAGAAGTTTCTCAGAAAGCTTCTTTCTCTTTGTTATCGGAGGATATTTCCTTTGGCCCTATAGTCTTCAAAGGGATCCGAAATATCTGTTCTCAGATTCCACAGAAATAAGGCTAGCAAAGAGATCCACGAAATACAGATGTAACTCTGTGAGATGAATTAACAGAACACTAAGCAGTTTCTCAGAAAGCTTCTTTCCAGATTTCATCTGAGGATATTTCCTTTTTCACCATAGCCCTCTATGGGCTTCCAAATATCACTTTGTCAATTCCACAAGAACTGTCTAACGAAAGGCTTCTCGAGGGGAGAGCTGTAACTCTGTGAGATGATTTCACAGAACACAAAGAAGTTTCTCAGAAAGCTTCTTTCTCTTTGTTATCGGAGGATATTTCCTTTGGCCCTATAGTCTTCAAAGGGATCCGAAATATCTGTTCTCAGATTCCACAGAAATAAGGCTAGCAAAGAGATCCACGAAATACAGATGTAAGTCTGTGAGATGAATTAACAGAACACTAAGCAGTTTCTCAGAAAGCTTCTTTCCAGATTTCATCTGAGGATATTTCCTTTTTCACCATAGCCCTCTATGGGCTTCCAAATATCACTTTGCCAATTCCACAAGAACTGTCTTAGCGAAAGGCTTCTTGAGGGGAAAGCTGTAACTCTGTGAGATGATTTCACAGAACACAAAGAAGTTTCTCAGAAAGCTTCTTTCTCTTTGTTATCGGAGGATATTTCCTTTGGCCCTATAGTCTTCAAAGGGATCCGAAATATCTGTTCTCAGATTCCACAGAAATAAGGCTAGCAAAGAGATCCACGAAATACAGATGTAACTCTGTGAGATGAATTAACAGGACACTAAGCAGTTTCTCAGAAAGCTTCTTTCCAGATTTCATCTGAGGATATTTCCTTTTTCACCATAGCCCTCCATGGGCTTCCAAATATCACTTTGCCAATTCCACAAGAACTGTCTTAGCGAAAGGCTTCTTGAGGGGAAAGCTGTAACTCTGTGAGATGATTTCACAGAACACAAAGAAGTTTCTCAGAAAGCTTCTTTCTCTTTGTTATCTGAAGATATTTCCTTTGGCCCTATAGTCTTCAAAGGGATCCGAAATATCTGTTCTCAGATTCCACAGAAATAAGGCTAGCAAAGAGATCCACGAAATACAGATGTAACTCTGTGAGATGAATTAACAGAACACTAAGCAGTTTCTCAGAAAGCTTCTTTCCAGATTTCATCTGAGGATATTTCCTTTTTCACCATAGCCCTCTATGGGCTTCCAAATATCACTTTGCCAATTCCACAAGAACTGTCATAGCGAAAGGCTTCTTGAGGGGAAAGCTGTAACTCTCTGAGATGATTTCACAGAACACAAAGAAGTTTCTCAGAAAGCTTCATTCTCTTTGTTATCGGAGGATATTTCCTTTGGCCCTATAGACTTCAAAGGGATCCGAAATATCTGTTCTCAGATTCCAAAGAAATAAGGCTAACAAAGAGATCCACGAAATACAGATGTAAGTCTGTGAGATGATTTAACAGAACACTAAGCAGTTTCTCAGAAAGCTTCTTTCCAGATTTCATCTGAGGATATTTCCTTTTTCACCATAGCCCTCTATGGGCTTCCAAATATCACTTTGCCAATTCCACAAGAACTGTCTTAGCGAAAGGCTTCTTGAGGGGAAAGCTGTAACTCTGTGAGATGATTTCACAGAACACAAAGAAGTTTCTCAGAAAGCTTCTTTCTCTTTGTTATCGGAGGATATTTCCTTTGGCCCTATAGTCTTCCAAGGGATCCGAAATATCTGTTCTCAGATTCCACAGAAATAAGGCTAGCAAAGAGATCCACGAAATACAGATGTAACTCTGTGAGATGAATTAACAGGACACTAAGCAGTTTCTCAGAAAGCTTCTTTCCAGATTTCATCGGAGGATATTTCCTTTTTCACCATAGCCCTCTATGGGCTTCCAAATATCACTTTGCCAATTCCACAAGAACTGTCTTAGCGAAAGGCTTCTTGAGGGGAACGCTGTAACTCTGTGAGATGATTTCACAGAACACAAAGAAGTTTCTCAGAAAGCTTCTTTCTCTTTGTTATCGGAGGATATTTCCTTTGGCCCTATAGTCTTCAAAGGGATCCGAAATATCTGTTCTCAGATTCCACAGAAATAAGGCTAGCAAAGAGATCCACGAAATACAGATGTAACTCTGTGAGATGAATTAACAGGACACTAAGCAGTTTCTCAGAAAGCTTCTTTCCAGATTTCATCTGAGGATATTTCCTTTTTCACCATAGCCCTCTATGGGCTTCCAAATATCACTTTGCCAATTCCACAAGAACTGTCTTAGCGAAAGGCTTCTTGAGGGGAAAGCTGTAACTCTGTGAGATGATTTCACAGAACACAAAGAAGTTTCTCAGAAAGCTTCTTTCTCTTTGTTATCGGAGGATATTTCCTTTGGCCCTATAATCTTCAAAGGGATCCGAAATATCTGTTCTCAGATTCCACAGAAATAAGGCTAGCAAAGAGATCCACGAAATACAGATGTAAGTCTGTGAGATGAATTAACAGGACACTAAGCAGTTTCTCAGAAAGCTTCTTTCCAGATTTCATCTGAGGATATTTCCTTTTTCACCATAGCCCTCTATGGGCTTCCAAATATCACTTTGCCAATTCCACAAGAACTGTCTTAGCGAAAGGCTTCTTGAGGGGAAAGCTGTAACTCTGTGAGATGATTTCACAGAACACAAAGAAGTTTCTCAGAAAGCTTCTTTCTCTTTGTTATCGGAGGATATTTCCTTTGGCCCTATAGTCTTCAAAGGGATCCGAAATATCTGTTCTCAGATTCCACAGAAATAAGGCTAGCAAAGAGATCCACGAAATACAGATGTAACTCTGTGAGATGAATTAACAGGACACTAAGCAGTTTCTCAGAAAGCTTCTTTCCAGATTTCATCTGAGGATATTTCCTTTTTCACCATAGCCCTCTATGGGCTTCCAAATATCACTTTGCCAATTCCACAAGAACTGTCTTAGCGAAAGGCTTCTTGAGGGGAAAGCTGCAACTCTGTGAGATGATTTCACAGAACACAAAGAAGTTTCTCAGAAAGCTTCTTTGTCTTTGTTATCGGAGGATATTTCCTTTGGCCCTATAGTCTTCAAAGGGATCCGAAATATCTGTTCTCAGATTCCACAGAAATAAGGCTAGCAAAGAGTTCCACGAAATACAGATGTAAGTCTGTGAGATGAATTAACAGAACACTAAGCAGTTTCACGGAAAGCTTCTTTCCAGATTTCATCTGAGGATATATTCCTTTTTCACCATAGCCCTCTATGGCTTCCAAATATCACTTTGCCAATTCCACAAGAACTGTCTTAGCGAAAGGCTTCTTGAGGGGAAAGCTGCAACTCTGTGAGATGATTTCACAGAACACAAAGAAGTTTCTCAGAAAGCTTCTTTCTCTTTGTTATCGGAGGATATTTCCTTTGGCCCTATAGTCTTCAAAGGGATCTGAAACATCTGTTCTCAGATTCCACAGAAATAAGGCTAGCAAAGAGATCCACGAAATACAGATGTAAGTCTGTGAGATGAATTAACAGGACACTAAGCAGTTTCTAACAAAGCTTCTTTCCAGATTTCATCTGAGGATACTTCCTTTTTCACCATAGCCCTCTATGGGCTTCCAAATATCACTTTGCCAATTCCACAAGAACTGTCTTAGCGAAAGGCTTCTTGAGGGGAAAGCTGTAACTCTGTGAGATGATTTCACAGAACACAAAGAAGTTTCTCAGAAAGCTTCTTTCTCTTTGTTATCGGAGGATATTTCCTTTGGCCCTATAGTCTTCAAAGGGATCCGAAATATCTGTTCTGAGATTCCACAGAAATAAGGCTAGCAAAGAGATCCACGAAATACAGATATAACTCTGTGAGATGAATTAACAGGACACTAAGCAGTTTCTCAGAAAGCTTCTTTCCAGATTTCATCTGAGGGTATTTCCTTTTTCACCATAGCCCTCTATGGGCTTCCAAATATCACTTTGCCAATTCCACAAGAACTGTCTTAGCGAAAGGCTTCTTGAGGGGAAAGCTGTAACTCTGTGAGATGATTTCACAGAACACAAAGAAGTTTCTCAGAAAGCTTCTTTCTCTTTGTTATCGGAGGATATTTCCTTTGGCCCTATAGTCTTCAAAGGGATCCGAAATATCTGTTCTCAGATTCCACAGAAATAAGGCTAGCAAAGAGATCCACGAAATACAGATGTAACTCTGTGAGATGAATTAACAGGACACTAAGCAGTTTCTCAGAAAGCTTCTTTCCAGATTTCATCTGAGGATATTTCCTTTTTCACCATAGCCCTCTATGGGCTTCCAAATATCACTTTGCCAATTCCACAAGAACTGTCTTAGCGAAAGGCTTCTTGAGGGGAAAGCTGCAACTCTGTGAGATGATTTCACAGAACACAAAGAAGTTTCTCAGAAAGCTTCTTTGTCTTTGTTATCGGAGGATATTTCCTTTGGCCCTATAGTCTTCAAAGGGATCCGAAATATCTGTTCTCAGATTCCACAGAAATAAGGCTAGCAAAGAGTTCCACGAAATACAGATGTAAGTCTGTGAGATGAATTAACAGAACACTAAGCAGTTTCACGGAAAGCTTCTTTCCAGATTTCATCTGAGGATATATTCCTTTTTCACCATAGCCCTCTATGGCTTCCAAATATCACTTTGCCAATTCCACAAGAACTGTCTTAGCGAAAGGCTTCTTGAGGGGAAAGCTGCAACTCTGTGAGATGATTTCACAGAACACAAAGAAGTTTCTCAGAAAGCTTCTTTCTCTTTGTTATCGGAGGATATTTCCTTTGGCCCTATAGTCTTCAAAGGGATCTGAAACATCTGTTCTCAGATTCCACAGAAATAAGGCTAGCAAAGAGATCCACGAAATACAGATGTAAGTCTGTGAGATGAATTAACAGGACACTAAGCAGTTTCTAACAAAGCTTCTTTCCAGATTTCATCTGAGGATACTTCCTTTTTCACCATAGCCCTCTATGGGCTTCCAAATATCACTTTGCCAATTCCACAAGAACTGTCTTAGCGAAAGGCTTCTTGAGGGGAAAGCTGTAACTCTGTGAGATGATTTCACAGAACACAAAGAAGTTTCTCAGAAAGCTTCTTTCTCTTTGTTATCGGAGGATATTTCCTTTGGCCCTCTAGTCTTCAAAGGGATCCGAAATATCTGTTCTCAGATTCCACAGAAATAAGGCTAGCAAAGAGATCCACGAAATACAGATGTAACTCTGTGAGATGAATTAACAGGACACTAAGCAGTTTCTCAGAAAGCTTCTTTCCAGATTTCATCTGAGGATATTTCCTTTTTCACCATAGCCCTCTATGGGCTTCCAAATATCACTTTGCCAATTCCACAAGAACTGTCTTAGCGAAAGGCTTCTTGAGGGGAAAGCTGTAACTCTTTGAGATGATTTCACAGAACAAAAAGAAGTTTCTCAGAAAGCTTCTTTCTCTTTGTTATGGGAGGATATTTCCTTTGGCCCTATAGTCTTCAAAGGGATCCGAAATATCTGTTCTCAGATTCCACAGAAATAAGTCTAGCAAAGAGATCCACGAAATACAGATGTAACTCTGTGAGATGAATTAACAGGACACTAAACAGTTTCTAAGAAAGCTTCTTTCCTGATTTCATCTGAGGATATTTCCTTTTTCACCATAGCCCTCTATGGGCTTCCAAATATCACTTTGCCAATTCCACAAGAACTGTCTTAGCGAAAGGCTTCTGGAGGGGAAAGCTGTAACTCTGTGAGATGATTTCACAGAACACAAAGAAGTTTCTCAGAAAGCTTCTTTCTCTTTGTTATCGGAGGATATTTCCTTTGGCCCTATAGTCTTCAAAGGGATCCGAAATATCTGTTCTCAGATTCCACAGAAATAAGGCTAGCAAAGAAATCAACGAAATACAGGTGTAAGTCTGTGAGATGAATTAACAGAACACTAAGCAGTTTTCAGAAAGCTTCTTTCCTGATTTCATCTGAGGATATTTCCTTTTTCACCATAGCCCTCTATGGGCTTCCAAATATCACTTTGCCAATTCCACAAGAACTGTCTTAGCGAAAGGCTTCTTGAGGGGAAAGCTGTAACTCTGTGAGATGATTTCACAGAACACAAAGAAGTTTCTCAGAAAGCTTCTTTCTCTTTGTTATCAGAGGATATTTCCTTTGGCCCTATAGTCTTCAAAGGGATCCGAAATATCTGTTCTCAGATTCCACAGAAATAAGGCTAGCAAAGAGATCCACGAAATACAGATGTAACTCTGTGAGATGAATTAACAGAACACTAAGCAGTTTCTCAGAAAGCTTCTTTCCAGATTTCATCTGAGGATATTTAATTTTTCACCATAGCCCTCTATGGGCTTCCAAATATCACTTTGCCAATTCCACAAGAACTGTCTTAGCGAAAGGCTTCTTGAGGGGAAAGCTGTAACTCTGTGAGATGATTTCACGGAACACAAAGAAGTTTCTCAGAAAGCTTCTTTCTCTTTGTTATCGGAGGATATTTCCTTTGGCCCTATAGTCTTCAAAGGGATCCGAAATATCTGTTCTCAGATTCCACAGAAATAAGGCTAGCAAAGAGATCCACGAAATACAGATGTAACTCTGTGAGATAAATTTACAGAACACTAAGCAGTTTCACAGAAAGCTTCTTTCCAGATTTCATCTGAGGATATTTCCTTTTTCACCATAGCCCTCCATGGCTTCCAAATATAACTTTGCCAATTCCACAAGAACAGTCTTAGCGAAAGGCTTCTTGAGGGGAAAGCTGTAACTCTGTGAGATGATTTCACAGAACACAAAGAAGTTTCTCAGAAAGCTTCTTTCTCTTTGTTATCGGAGGATAATTCCTTTGGCCCTATAGTCTTCAAAGGGATCCGAAATATCTATTCTCAGATTCCACAGAAATAAGGCTAGCAAAGAGTTCCACGAAATACAGATGTAAGTCTGTGAGATGAATTAACAGAAAACTAAGCAGTTTCTCAGAAAGCTTCTTTCCAGATTTCATCTGAGGATATTTCCTTTTTCACCATAGCCCTCTATGGGCTTCCAAATATCCCTTTGCCAATTCCACAAGAACTGTCTTAGCGAAAGGCTTCTTGAGGGGAAAGCTGTAACTCTGCGAGATGATTTCACAGAACACAAAGAAGTTTCTCAGAAAGCTTCTTTCTCTTTGTTATCGGAGGATATTTCCTTTGGCCCTATAGTCTTCAAAGGGATCCGAAATATCTGTTCTCAGATTCCACAGAAATAAGGCTATCAAAGAGATCCACGAAAAACGATGTAACTCTGTGAGATGAATTAACAGAACACTAAGCAGTTTCTCAGAAAGCTTCTTTCCAGATTTCATCTGAGGATATTTCCTTTTTCACCGTAGCCCTCTACGGGCTTCCAAATATCACTTTGCCAATTCCACAAGAACTGTCTTAGCGAAAGGTTTCTTGAGGGGAAAGCTGTAACTCTGTGAGATGATTTCACAGAACACAAAGAAGTTTCTCAGAAAGCTTCTTTCTCTTTGTTATCGGAGGATATTTCCTTTGGCCCTATAGACTTCAAAGGGATCCGAAATATCTGTTCTCAGATTCCACAGAAATAAGGCTAGCAAAGAGATCCACGAAATACAGATGTAAGTCTGTGAGATGAAGTAACAGAACACTAAGCAGTTTCTCAGAAAGCTTCTTTCCAGATTTCATCAGAGGATATTTCCTTTTTCACCGTAGCCCTCTACGGGCTTCCAAATATCACTTTGCCAATTCCACAAGAACTGTCTTAGCGAAAGGCTTCTTGAGGGGAAAGCTGTAACTCTGTGAGATGATTTCACAGAACACAAAGAAGTTTCTCTGAAAGCTTCTTTCTCTTTGTTATCGGAGGATATTTCCTTTGGCCCTATAGACTTCAAAGGGATCCGAAATATCTGTTCTCAGATTCCACAGAAATAAGGCTAGCAAAGAGATCCATGAAATACAGATGTAACTCTGTGAGATGAATTAACAGGACACTAAGCAGTTTCTCAGAAAGCTTCTTTCCAGATTTCATCTGAGGATATTTAATTTTTCACCATAGCCCTCTATGGGCTTCCAAATATCACTTTTCCAATTCCACAAGAACTGTCTTAGCGAAAGGCTTCTTGAGGGGAAAGCTGTAACTCTGTGAGATGATTTCACGGAACACAAAGAAGTTTCTCAGAAAGCTTCTTTCTCTTTGTTATCGGAGGATATTTCCTTTGGCCCTATAGTCTTCAAAGGGATCCGAAATATCTGTTCTCAGATTCCACAGAAATAAGGCTAGCAAAGAGATCCACGAAATACAGATGTAACTCTGTGAGATAAATTAACAGAACACTAAGCAGTTTCACAGAAATCTTCTTTCCAGATTTCATCTGAGGATATTTCCTTTTTCACCATAGCCCTCCATGGCTTCCAAATATAACTTTGCCAATTCCACAAGAACTGTCTGAGCGAAAGACTTCTTGAGGGGAAAGCTGTAACTCTGTGAGATGATTTCACAGAACACAAAGAAGTTTCTCAGAAAGCTTCTTTCTCTTTGTTATCGGAGGATATTTCCTTTGGCCCTATAGACTTCAAAGGGATCCGAAATATCTCTTCTCAGATTCCACAGAAATAAGGCTAGCAAAGAGATCCACGAAATACAGATGTAACTCTGTGAGATGAATTAACAGAACACTAAGCAGTTTCACAGAAAGCTTCTTTCCAGATTTCATCTGAGGATATTTCCTTTTTCACCATAGCCCTCTATGGGCTTCCAAATATCACTTTGCCAATTCCACAAGAACTGTCTTAGCGAAAGGCTTCTTGAGGGGAAAGCTGTAACTCTGTGAGATGATTTCACAGAACACAAAGAAGTTTCTCAGAAAGCTTCTTTCTCTTTGTTATCGGAGGATATTTCCTTTGGCCCTATAGTCTTCAAAGGGATCCGAAATATCTGTTCTCAGATTCCACAGAAATAAGGCTAGCAAAGAGATCCACGAAATACAGATGTAACTCTGTGAGATGAATTAACAGAACACTAAGCAGTTTCTCAGAAAACTTCTTTCCAGATTTCATTTGAGGATATTTCCTTTTTCACCATAGCCCTCTATGGGCTTCCAAATATCACTTTGCCAATTCCACAAGAACTGTCTTAGCGAAAGGCTTCTTGAGGGGAAAGCGGTAACTCTGTGAGATGATTTCACAGAACACAAAGAAGTTTCTCAGAAAGCTTCTTTCTCTTTGTTATCGGAGGATATTTCCTTTGGCCCTATAGTCTTCAAAGGGATCCGAAATATCTGTTCTCAGATTCCACAGAAATAAGGCTAGCAAAGAGATCCATGAAATACAGATGTAACTCTGTGAGATGAATTAACAGGACACTAAGCAGTTTATAAGAAAGCTTCTTTCCAGATTTCATCTGAGGATATTTCCTTTTTCACCATAGCCCTCTATGGACTTCCAAATATCACTTTGCCAATTCCACAAGAACTGTCTTAGCAAAAGGCTTCTTGAGGGGAAAGCTGTAACTCTGTGAGATGATTTCACAGAACACAAAGAAGTTTCTCAGAAAGCTTCTTTCTCTTTGTTATCGGAGGATATTTCCTTTGGCCCTATAGTCTTCAAAGGGATCCGAAATATCTGTTCTCAGATTCCACAGAAATAAGGCTAGCAAAGAGATCCATGAAATACAGATGTAACTCTGTGAGATGAATTAACAGGACACTAAGCAGTTTCTCAGAAAGCTTCTTTCCAGATTTCATCTGAGGATATTTCCCTTTTCACCATAGCCCTCTATGGGCTTCCAAATATCACTTTGCCAATTCCACAAGAACTGTCTTAGCGAAAGGCTTCTTGAGGGGAAAGCTGTAACTCTGTGAGATGATTTCACAGAACACAAAGAAGTTTCTCAGAAAGCTTCTTTCTCTTTGTTATCGGAGGATATTTCCTTTGGCCCTATAGACTTCAAAGGGATCCGAAATATCTGTTCTCAGATTCCACAGAAATAAGTCTAGCAAAGAGATCCACGAAATACAGATGTAACTCTGTGAGATGAATTAACAGGACACTAAACAGTTTCTAAGAAAGCTTCTTTCCTGATTTCATCTGAGGATATTTCCTTTTTCACCATAGCCCTCTATGGGCTTCCAAATATCACTTTGCCAATTCCACAAGAACTGTCTTAGCGAAAGGCTTCTGGAGGGGAAAGCTGTAACTCCGTGAGATGATTTCACAGAACACAAAGAAGTTTCTCAGAAAGCTTCTTTCTCTTTGTTATCGGAGGATATTTCCTTTGGCCCTATAGTCTTCAAAGGGATCCGAAATATCTGTTCTCAGATTCCACAGAAATAAGGCTAGCAAAGAAATCAACGAAATACAGGTGTAAGTCTGTGAGATGAATTAACAGAACACTAAGCAGTTTTCAGAAAGCTTCTTTCCTGATTTCATCTGAGGATATTTCCTTTTTCACCATAGCCCTCTATGGGCTTCCAAATATCACTTTGCCAATTCCACAAGAACTGTCTTAGCGAAAGGCTTCTTGAGGGGAAAGCTGTAACTCTGTGAGATGATTTCACAGAACACAAAGAAGTTTCTCAGAAAGCTTCTTTCTCTTTGTTATCAGAGGATATTTCCTTTGGCCCTATAGTCTTCAAAGGGATCCGAAATATCTGTTCTCAGATTCCACAGAAATAAGGCTAGCAAAGAGATCCACGAAATACAGATGTAACTCTGTGAGATGAATTAACAGAACACTAAGCAGTTTCTCAGAAAGCTTCTTTCCAGATTTCATCTGAGGATATTTAATTTTTCACCATAGCCCTCTATGGGCTTCCAAATATCACTTTGCCAATTCCACAAGAACTGTCTTAGCGAAAGGCTTCTTGAGGGGAAAGCTGTAACTCTGTGAGATGATTTCACGGAACACAAAGAAGTTTCTCAGAAAGCTTCTTTCTCTTTGTTATCGGAGGATATTTCCTTTGGCCCTATAGTCTTCAAAGGGATCCGAAATATCTGTTCTCAGATTCCACAGAAATAAGGCTAGCAAAGAGATCCACGAAATACAGATGTAACTCTGTGAGATAAATTTACAGAACACTAAGCAGTTTCACAGAAAGCTTCTTTCCAGATTTCATCTGAGGATATTTCCTTTTTCACCATAGCCCTCCATGGCTTCCAAATATAACTTTGCCAATTCCACAAGAACAGTCTTAGCGAAAGGCTTCTTGAGGGGAAAGCTGTAACTCTGTGAGATGATTTCACAGAACACAAAGAAGTTTCTCAGAAAGCTTCTTTCTCTTTGTTATCGTAGGATAATTCCTTTGGCCCTATAGTCTTCAAAGGGATCCGAAATATCTATTCTCAGATTCCACAGAAATAAGGCTAGCAAAGAGTTCCACGAAATACAGATGTAAGTCTGTGAGATGAATTAACAGAAAACTAAGCAGTTTCTCAGAAAGCTTCTTTCCAGATTTCATCTGAGGATATTTCCTTTTTCACCATAGCCCTCTATGGGCTTCCAAATATCCCTTTGCCAATTCCACAAGAACTGTCTTAGCGAAAGGCTTCTTGAGGGGAAAGCTGTAACTCTGCGAGATGATTTCACAGAACACAAAGAAGTTTCTCAGAAAGCTTCTTTCTCTTTGTTATCGGAGGATATTTCCTTTGGCCCTATAGTCTTCAAAGGGATCCGAAATATCTGTTCTCAGATTCCACAGAAATAAGGCTAGCAAAGAGATCCACGAAAAACGATGTAACTCTGTGAGATGAATTAACAGAACACTAAGCAGTTTCTCAGAAAGCTTCTTTCCAGATTTCATCTGAGGATATTTCCTTTTTCACCGTAGCCCTCTACGGGCTTCCAAATATCACTTTGCCAATTCCACAAGAACTGTCTTAGCGAAAGGTTTCTTGAGGGGAAAGCTGTAACTCTGTGAGATGATTTCACAGAACACAAAGAAGTTTCTCAGAAAGCTTCTTTCTCTTTGTTATCGGAGGATATTTCCTTTGGCCCTATAGACTTCAAAGGGATCCGAAATATCTGTTCTCAGATTCCACAGAAATAAGGCTAGCAAAGAGATCCACGAAATACAGATGTAAGTCTGTGAGATGAAGTAACAGAACACTAAGCAGTTTCTCAGAAAGCTTCTTTCCAGATTTCATCAGAGGATATTTCCTTTTTCACCGTAGCCCTCTACGGGCTTCCAAATATCACTTTGCCAATTCCACAAGAACTGTCTTAGCGAAAGGCTTCTTGAGGGGAAAGCTGTAACTCTGTGAGATGATTTCACAGAACACAAAGAAGTTTCTCTGAAAGCTTCTTTCTCTTTGTTATCGGAGGATATTTCCTTTGGCCCTATAGACTTCAAAGGGATCCGAAATATCTGTTCTCAGATTCCACAGAAATAAGGCTAGCAAAGAGATCCATGAAATACAGATGTAACTCTGTGAGATGAATTAACAGGACACTAAGCAGTTTCTCAGAAAGCTTCTTTCCAGATTTCATCTGAGGATATTTAATTTTTCACCATAGCCCTCTATGGGCTTCCAAATATCACTTTTCCAATTCCACAAGAACTGTCTTAGCGAAAGGCTTCTTGAGGGGAAAGCTGTAACTCTGTGAGATGATTTCACGGAACACAAAGAAGTTTCTCAGAAAGCTTCTTTCTCTTTGTTATCGGAGGATATTTCCTTTGGCCCTATAGTCTTCAAAGGGATCCGAAATATCTGTTCTCAGATTCCACAGAAATAAGGCTAGCAAAGAGATCCACGAAATACAGATGTAACTCTGTGAGATAAATTAACAGAACACTAAGCAGTTTCACAGAAATCTTCTTTCCAGATTTCATCTGAGGATATTTCCTTTTTCACCATAGCCCTCCATGGCTTCCAAATATAACTTTGCCAATTCCACAAGAACTGTCTGAGCGAAAGACTTCTTGAGGGGAAAGCTGTAACTCTGTGAGATGATTTCACAGAACACAAAGAAGTTTCTCAGAAAGCTTCTTTCTCTTTGTTATCGGAGGATATTTCCTTTGGCCCTATAGACTTCAAAGGGATCCGAAATATCTCTTCTCAGATTCCACAGAAATAAGGCTAGCAAAGAGATCCACGAAATACAGATGTAACTCTGTGAGATGAATTAACAGAACACTAAGCAGTTTCACAGAAAGCTTCTTTCCAGATTTCATCTGAGGATATTTCCTTTTTCACCATAGCCCTCTATGGGCTTCCAAATATCACTTTGCCAATTCCACAAGAACTGTCTTAGCGAAAGGCTTCTTGAGGGGAAAGCTGTAACTCTGTGAGATGATTTCACAGAACACAAAGAAGTTTCTCAGAAAGCTTCTTTCTCTTTGTTATCGGAGGATATTTCCTTTGGCCCTTGTAGTCTTCAAAGGGATCCGAAATATCTGTTCTCAGATTCCACAGAAATAAGGCTAGCAAAGAGATCCACGAAATACAGATGTAACTCTGTGAGATGAATTAACAGAACACTAAGCAGTTTCTCAGAAAACTTCTTTCCAGATTTCATTTGAGGATATTTCCTTTTTCACCATAGCCCTCTATGGGCTTCCAAATATCACTTTGCCAATTCCACAAGAACTGTCTTAGCGAAAGGCTTCTTGAGGGGAAAGCGGTAACTCTGTGAGATGATTTCACAGAACACAAAGAAGTTTCTCAGAAAGCTTCTTTCTCTTTGTTATCGGAGGATATTTCCTTTGGCCCTATAGTCTTCAAAGGGATCCGAAATATCTGTTCTCAGATTCCACAGAAATAAGGCTAGCAAAGAGATCCACGAAATACAGATGTAACTCTGTGAGATGAATTAACAGGACACTAAGCAGTTTATAAGAAAGCTTCTTTCCAGATTTCATCTGAGGATATTTCCTTTTTCACCATAGCCCTCTATGGACTTCCAAATATCACTTTGCCAATTCCACAAGAACTGTCTTAGCAAAAGGCTTCTTGAGGGGAAAGCTGTAACTCTGTGAGATGATTTCACAGAACACAAAGAAGTTTCTCAGAAAGCTTCTTTCTCTTTGTTATCGGAGGATATTTCCTTTGGCCCTATAGTCTTCAAAGGGATCCGAAATATCTGTTCTCAGATTCCACAGAAATAAGGCTAGCAAAGAGATCCATGAAATACAGATGTAACTCTGTGAGATGAATTAACAGGACACTAAGCAGTTTCTCAGAAAGCTTCTTTCCAGATTTCATCTGAGGATATTTCCCTTTTCACCATAGCCCTCTATGGGCTTCCAAATATCACTTTGCCAATTCCACAAGAACTGTCTTAGCGAAAGGCTTCTTGAGGGGAAAGCTGTAACTCTGTGAGATGATTTCACAGAACACAAAGAAGTTTCTCAGAAAGCTTCTTTCTCTTTGTTATCGGAGGATATTTCCTTTGGCCCTATAGACTTCAAAGGGATCCGAAATATCTGTTCTCAGATTCCACAGAAATAAGTCTAGCAAAGAGATCCACGAAATACAGATGTAACTCTGTGAGATGAATTAACAGGACACTAAACAGTTTCTAAGAAAGCTTCTTTCCTGATTTCATCTGAGGATATTTCCTTTTTCACCATAGCCCTCTATGGGCTTCCAAATATCACTTTGCCAATTCCACAAGAACTGTCTTAGCGAAAGGCTTCTGGAGGGGAAAGCTGTAACTCTGTGAGATGATTTCACAGAACACAAAGAAGTTTCTCAGAAAGCTTCTTTCTCTTTGTTATCGGAGGATATTTCCTTTGGCCCTATAGTCTTCAAAGGGATCCGAAATATCTGTTCTCAGATTCCACAGAAATAAGGCTAGCAAAGAAATCAACGAAATACAGGTGTAAGTCTGTGAGATGAATTAACAGAACACTAAGCAGTTTTCAGAAAGCTTCTTTCCTGATTTCATCTGAGGATATTTCCTTTTTCACCATAGCCCTCTATGGGCTTCCAAATATCACTTTGCCAATTCCACAAGAACTGTCTTAGCGAAAGGCTTCTTGAGGGGAAAGCTGTAACTCTGTGAGATGATTTCACAGAACACAAAGAAGTTTCTCAGAAAGCTTCTTTCTCTTTGTTATCAGAGGATATTTCCTTTGGCCCTATAGTCTTCAAAGGGATCCGAAATATCTGTTCTCAGATTCCACAGAAATAAGGCTAGCAAAGAGATCCACGAAATACAGATGTAACTCTGTGAGATGAATTAACAGAACACTAAGCAGTTTCTCAGAAAGCTTCTTTCCAGATTTCATCTGAGGATATTTAATTTTTCACCATAGCCCTCTATGGGCTTCCAAATATCACTTTGCCAATTCCACAAGAACTGTCTTAGCGAAAGGCTTCTTGAGGGGAAAGCTGTAACTCTGTGAGATGATTTCACGGAACACAAAGAAGTTTCTCAGAAAGCTTCTTTCTCTTTGTTATCGGAGGATATTTCCTTTGGCCCTATAGTCTTCAAAGGGATCCGAAATATCTGTTCTCAGATTCCACAGAAATAAGGCTAGCAAAGAGATCCACGAAATACAGATGTAACTCTGTGAGATAAATTTACAGAACACTAAGCAGTTTCACAGAAAGCTTCTTTCCAGATTTCATCTGAGGATATTTCCTTTTTCACCATAGCCCTCCATGGCTTCCAAATATAACTTTGCCAATTCCACAAGAACAGTCTTAGCGAAAGGCTTCTTGAGGGGAAAGCTGTAACTCTGTGAGATGATTTCACAGAACACAAAGAAGTTTCTCAGAAAGCTTCTTTCTCTTTGTTATCGGAGGATAATTCCTTTGGCCCTATAGTCTTCAAAGGGATCCGAAATATCTATTCTCAGATTCCACAGAAATAAGGCTAGCAAAGAGTTCCACGAAATACAGATGTAAGTCTGTGAGATGAATTAACAGAAAACTAAGCAGTTTCTCAGAAAGCTTCTTTCCAGATTTCATCTGAGGATATTTCCTTTTTCACCATAGCCCTCTATGGGCTTCCAAATATCCCTTTGCCAATTCCACAAGAACTGTCTTAGCGAAAGGCTTCTTGAGGGGAAAGCTGTAACTCTGCGAGATGATTTCACAGAACACAAAGAAGTTTCTCAGAAAGCTTCTTTCTCTTTGTTATCGGAGGATATTTCCTTTGGCCCTATAGTCTTCAAAGGGATCCGAAATATCTGTTCTCAGATTCCACAGAAATAAGGCTAGCAAAGAGATCCACGAAAAACGATGTAACTCTGTGAGATGAATTAACAGAACACTAAGCAGTTTCTCAGAAAGCTTCTTTCCAGATTTCATCTGAGGATATTTCCTTTTTCACCGTAGCCCTCTACGGGCTTCCAAATATCACTTTGCCAATTCCACAAGAACTGTCTTAGCGAAAGGTTTCTTGAGGGGAAAGCTGTAACTCTGTGAGATGATTTCCCAGAACACAAAGAAGTTTCTCAGAAAGCTTCTTTCTCTTTGTTATCGGAGGATATTTCCTTTGGCCCTATAGACTTCAAAGGGATCCGAAATATCTGTTCTCAGATTCCACAGAAAT
This sequence comes from Macaca nemestrina, assembly GCF_043159975.1. NCBI lineage: Eukaryota > Metazoa > Chordata > Mammalia > Primates > Cercopithecidae > Macaca > Macaca nemestrina. Next base: position 54,993,855 of record NC_092129.1, on the reverse strand, counting down.
AAGGCTAGCAAAGAGATCCACGAAATACAGATGTAAGTCTGTGAGATGAAGTAACAGAACACTAAGCAGTTTCTCAGAAAGCTTCTTTCCAGATTTCATCAGAGGATATTTCCTTTTTCACCGTAGCCCTCTACGGGCTTCCAAATATCACTTTGCCAATTCCACAAGAACTGTCTTAGCGAAAGGCTTCTTGAGGGGAAAGCTGTAACTCTGTGAGATGATTTCACAGAACACAAAGAAGTTTCTCTGAAAGCTTCTTTCTCTTTGTTATCGGAGGATATTTCCTTTGGCCCTATAGACTTCAAAGGGATCCGAAATATCTGTTCTCAGATTCCACAGAAATAAGGCTAGCAAAGAGATCCATGAAATACAGATGTAACTCTGTGAGATGAATTAACAGGACACTAAGCAGTTTCTCAGAAAGCTTCTTTCCAGATTTCATCTGAGGATATTTAATTTTTCACCATAGCCCTCTATGGGCTTCCAAATATCACTTTTCCAATTCCACAAGAACTGTCTTAGCGAAAGGCTTCTTGAGGGGAAAGCTGTAACTCTGTGAGATGATTTCACGGAACACAAAGAAGTTTCTCAGAAAGCTTCTTTCTCTTTGTTATCGGAGGATATTTCCTTTGGCCCTATAGTCTTCAAAGGGATCCGAAATATCTGTTCTCAGATTCCACAGAAATAAGGCTAGCAAAGAGATCCACGAAATACAGATGTAACTCTGTGAGATAAATTAACAGAACACTAAGCAGTTTCACAGAAATCTTCTTTCCAGATTTCATCTGAGGATATTTCCTTTTTCACCATAGCCCTCCATGGCTTCCAAATATAACTTTGCCAATTCCACAAGAACTGTCTGAGCGAAAGACTTCTTGAGGGGAAAGCTGTAACTCTGTGAGATGATTTCACAGAACACAAAGAAGTTTCTCAGAAAGCTTCTTTCTCTTTGTTATCGGAGGATATTTCCTTTGGCCCTATAGACTTCAAAGGGATCCGAAATATCTCTTCTCAGATTCCACAGAAATAAGACTAGCAAAGAGATCCACGAAATACAGATGTAACTCTGTGAGATGAATTAACAGAACACTAAGCAGTTTCACAGAAAGCTTCTTTCCAGATTTCATCTGAGGATATTTCCTTTTTCACCATAGCCCTCTATGGGCTTCCAAATATCACTTTGCCAATTCCACAAGAACTGTCTTAGCGAAAGGCTTCTTGAGGGGAAAGCTGTAACTCTGTGAGATGATTTCACAGAACACAAAGAAGTTTCTCAGAAAGCTTCTTTCTCTTTGTTATCGGAGGATATTTCCTTTGGCCCTATAGTCTTCAAAGGGATCCGAAATATCTGTTCTCAGATTCCACAGAAATAAGGCTAGCAAAGAGATCCACGAAATACAGATGTAACTCTGTGAGATGAATTAACAGAACACTAAGCAGTTTCTCAGAAAACTTCTTTCCAGATTTCATTTGAGGATATTTCCTTTTTCACCATAGCCCTCTATGGGCTTCCAAATATCACTTTGCCAATTCCACAAGAACTGTCTTAGCGAAAGGCTTCTTGAGGGGAAAGCGGTAACTCTGTGAGATGATTTCACAGAACACAAAGAAGTTTCTCAGAAAGCTTCTTTCTCTTTGTTATCGGAGGATATTTCCTTTGGCCCTATAGTCTTCAAAGGGATCCGAAATATCTGTTCTCAGATTCCACAGAAATAAGGCTAGCAAAGAGATCCACGAAATACAGATGTAACTCTGTGAGATGAATTAACAGGACACTAAGCAGTTTATAAGAAAGCTTCTTTCCAGATTTCATCTGAGGATATTTCCTTTTTCACCATAGCCCTCTATGGACTTCCAAATATCACTTTGCCAATTCCACAAGAACTGTCTTAGCAAAAGGCTTCTTGAGGGGAAAGCTGTAACTCTGTGAGATGATTTCACAGAACACAAAGAAGTTTCTCAGAAAGCTTCTTTCTCTTTGTTATCGGAGGATATTTCCTTTGGCCCTATAGTCTTCAAAGGGATCCGAAATATCTGTTCTCAGATTCCACAGAAATAAGGCTAGCAAAGAGATCCATGAAATACAGATGTAACTCTGTGAGATGAATTAACAGGACACTAAGCAGTTTCTCAGAAAGCTTCTTTCCAGATTTCATCTGAGGATATTTCCCTTTTCACCATAGCCCTCTAGGGGCTTCCAAATATCACTTTGCCAATTCCACAAGAACTGTCTTAGCGAAAGGCTTCTTGAGGGGAAAGCTGTAACTCTGTGAGATGATTTCACAGAACACAAAGAAGTTTCTCAGAAAGCTTCTTTCTCTTTGTTATCGGAGGATATTTCCTTTGGCCCTATAGACTTCAAAGGGATCCGAAATATCTGTTCTCAGATTCCACAGAAATAAGGCTAGCAAAGAGATCCACGAAATACAGATGTAAGTCTGTGAGATGAATTAACAGGACACTAAGCAGTTTCTCAGAAAGCTTCTTTCTAGATTTCATCTGAGGATATTTCCTTTTTCACCATAGCCCTCTATGGGCTTCCAAATATCACTTTGCCAATTCCACAAGAACTGTCTTAGCGAAAGGCTTCTTGAGGGGAAAGCTGTAACTCTGTGAGATGATTTCACAGAACACAAAGAAGTTTCTCAGAAAGCTTCTTTCTCTTTGTTATCGGAGGATATTTCCTTTGGCCCTATAGACTTCAAAGGGATCCGAAATATCGGTTCTCAGATTCCACAGAAATAAGGCTAGCAAAGAGATCCACGAAATACAGATGTAACTCTGTGAGATGAATTAACAGGACACTAAGCAGTTTCTCAGAAAGCTTCTTTCCAGATTTCATCTGAGGATATTTCCTTTTTCACCATAGCCCTCTATGGGCTTCCTAATATCACTTTGCCAATTCCACAAGAACTGTCTTAGCGAAAGGCTTCTTGAGGGGAAAGCTGTAACTCTGTGAGATGATTTCACAGAACACAAAGAAGTTTCTCAGAAAGCTTCTTTCTCTTTGTTATCGGAGGATATTTCCTTTGGCCCTATAGTCTTCAAAGGGATCCGAAATATCTGTTCTCAGATTCCACAGAAATAAGGCTAGCAAAGAGATCCACGAAATACAGATGTAACTCTGTGAGATAAATTAACAGAACACTATGCAGTTTTACAGAAAGCTTCTTTCCAGATTTCATCTGAGGATATTTCCTTTTTCACCGTAGCCCTCCATGGCTTCCAAATATCACTTTGCCAATTCCACAAGAAATGTCTTAGCGAAAGGCTTCATGAGGGGAAAGCTGTAACTCTGTGAGATGATTTCACAGAACACAAAGAAGTTTCTCAGAAAGCTTCTTTCTCTTTGTTATCGGAGGATAATTCCTTTGGCCCTATAGTCTTCAAAGGGATCCGAAATATCTGTTCTCAGATTCCACAGAAATAAGGCTAGCAAAGAGATCCACGAAATACAGATGTAAGTCTGTGAGATGAATTAACAGAACACTAAGCAGTTTCTCAGAAAGCTTCTTTCCAGATTTCATCTGAGGATATTTCCTTTTTCACCATAGCCCTCTATGGGCTTCCAAATATCCCTTTGCCAATTCCACAAGAACTGTCTTAGCGAAAGGCTTCTTGAGAGGAAAGCTGTAACTCTGTGAGATGTTTTCACAGAACACAAAGAAGTTTCTCAGAAAGCTTCTTTCTCTTTGTTATCGCAGGATATTTCCTTTGGCCCTATAGACTTCAAAGGGATCCGAAATATCTCTTCTCAGATTCCACAGAAATAAGGCTAGCAAAGAGATCCACGAAATACAGATGTAACTCTGTGAGATGAATTAACAGAACACTAAGCAGTTTCACAGAAAGCTTCTTTCCAGATTTCATCTGAGGATATTTCCTTTTTCACCATAGCCCTCTATGGGCTTCCAAATATCACTTTGCCAATTCCACAAGAACTGTCTTAGCGAAAGGCTTCTTGAGGGGAAAGCTGTAACTCTGTGAGATGATTTCACAGAACACAAAGAAGTTTCTCAGAAAGCTTCTTTCTCTTTGTTATCGGAGGATATTTCCTTTGGCCCTATAGTCTTCAAAGGGATCCGAAATATCTGTTCTCAGATTCCACAGAAATAAGGCTAGCAAAGAGATCCACGAAATACAGATGTAACTCTGTGAGATGAATTAACAGGACACTAAGCAGTTTCTCAGAAAGCTTCTTTCCAGATTTCATCTGAGGATATTTCCTTTTTCACCATAGCCCTCTATGGGCTTCCAAATATCACTTTGCCAATTCCACAAGAACTGTCTTAGCGAAAGGCTTCTTGAGGGGAAAGCTGCAACTCTGTGAGATGATTTCACAGAACACAAAGAAGTTTCTCAGAAAGCTTCTTTGTCTTTGTTATCGGAGGATATTTCCTTTGGCCCTATAGTCTTCAAAGGGATCCGAAATATCTGTTCTCAGATTCCACAGAAATAAGGCTAGCAAAGAGTTCCACGAAATACAGATGTAAGTCTGTGAGATGAATTAACAGAACACTAAGCAGTTTCACGGAAAGCTTCTTTCCAGATTTCATCTGAGGATATTTCCTTTTTCACCATAGCCCTCTATGGCTTCCAAATATCACTTTGCCAATTCCACAAGAACTGTCTTAGCGAAAGGCTTCTTGAGGGGAAAGCTGCAACTCTGTGAGATGATTTCACAGAACACAAAGAAGTTTCTCAGAAAGCTTCTTTCTCTTTGTTATCGGAGGATATTTCCTTTGGCCCTATAGTCTTCAAAGGGATCCGAAATATCTGTTCTCAGATTACACAGAAATAAGGCTAGCAAAGAGATCCACGAAATACAGATGTAACTCTGTGAGATGAATTAACAGAACACTAAGCAGTTTCTCAGAAAGCTTCTTTCCAGATTTCATCTGAGGATATTTCCTTTTTCACCATAGCCCTCTATGGCTTCCAAATATCACTTTGCCAATTCCAGAAGAACTGTCTTAGCGAAAGGCTTCTTGAGGGGAAAGATGCAACTCTGTGAGATGATTTCACAGAACACAAAGAAGTTTCTCAGAAAGCTTCTTTCTCTTTGTTATCGGAGGATATTTCCTTTGGCCCTATAGTCTTCAAAGGGATCTGAAACATCTGTTCTCAGATTCCACAGAAATAAGGCTAGCAAAGAGATCCACGAAATACAGATGTAAGTCTGTGAGATGAATTAACAGGACACTAAGCAGTTTCTAACAAAGCTTCTTTCCAGATTTCATCTGAGGATACTTCCTTTTTCACCATAGCCCTCTATGGGCTTCCAAATATCACTTTGCCAATTCCACAAGAACTGTCTTAGCGAAAGGCTTCTTGAGGGGAAAGCTGTAACTCTGTGAGATGATTTCACAGAACACAAAGAAGTTTCTCAGAAAGCTTCTTTCTCTTTGTTATCGGAGGATATTTCCTTTGGCCCTCTAGTCTTCAAAGGGATCCGAAATATCTGTTCTCAGATTCCACAGAAATAAGGCTAGCAAAGAGATCCACGAAATACAGATGTAACTCTGTGAGATGAATTAACAGGACACTAAGCAGTTTCTCAGAAAGCTTCTTTCCAGATTTCATCTGAGGATATTTCCTTTTTCACCATAGCCCTCTATGGGCTTCCAAATATCACTTTGCCAATTCCACAAGAACTGTCTTAGCGAAAGGCTTCTTGAGGGGAAAGCTGTAACTCTGTGAGATGATTTCACAGAACACAAAGAAGTTTCTCAGAAAGCTTCTTTCTCTTTGTTATGGGAGGATATTTCCTTTGGCCCTATAGTCTTCAAAGGGATCCGAAATATCTGTTCTCAGATTCCACAGAAATAAGTCTAGCAAAGAGATCCACGAAATACAGATGTAACTCTGTGAGATGAATTAACAGGACACTAAACAGTTTCTAAGAAAGCTTCTTTCCTGATTTCATCTGAGGATATTTCCTTTTTCACCATAGCCCTCTATGGGCTTCCAAATATCACTTTGCCAATTCCACAAGAACTGTCTTAGCGAAAGGCTTCTGGAGGGGAAAGCTGTAACTCTGTGAGATGATTTCACAGAACACAAAGAAGTTTCTCAGAAAGCTTCTTTCTCTTTGTTATCGGAGGATATTTCCTTTGGCCCTATAGTCTTCAAAGGGATCCGAAATATCTGTTCTCAGATTCCACAGAAATAAGGCTAGCAAAGAAATCAACGAAATACAGGTGTAAGTCTGTGAGATGAATTAACAGAACACTAAGCAGTTTTCAGAAAGCTTCTTTCCTGATTTCATCTGAGGATATTTCCTTTTTCACCATAGCCCTCTATGGGCTTCCAAATATCACTTTGCCAATTCCACAAGAACTGTCTTAGCGAAAGGCTTCTTGAGGGGAAAGCTGTAACTCTGTGAGATGATTTCACAGAACACAAAGAAGTTTCTCAGAAAGCTTCTTTCTCTTTGTTATCAGAGGATATTTCCTTTGGCCCTATAGTCTTCAAAGGGATCCGAAATATCTGTTCTCAGATTCCACAGAAATAAGGCTAGCAAAGAGATCCACGAAATACAGATGTAACTCTGTGAGATGAATTAACAGAACACTAAGCAGTTTCTCAGAAAGCTTCTTTCCAGATTTCATCTGAGGATATTTAATTTTTCACCATAGCCCTCTATGGGCTTCCAAATATCACTTTGCCAATTCCACAAGAACTGTCTTAGCGAAAGGCTTCTTGAGGGGAAAGCTGTAACTCTGTGAGATGATTTCACGGAACACAAAGAAGTTTCTCAGAAAGCTTCTTTCTCTTTGTTATCGGAGGATATTTCCTTTGGCCCTATAGTCTTCAAAGGGATCCGAAATATCTGTTCTCAGATTCCACAGAAATAAGGCTAGCAAAGAGATCCACGAAATACAGATGTAACTCTGTGAGATAAATTTACAGAACACTAAGCAGTTTCACAGAAAGCTTCTTTCCAGATTTCATCTGAGGATATTCCCTTTTTCACCATAGCCCTCCATGGCTTCCAAATATAACTTTGCCAATTCCACAAGAACAGTCTTAGCGAAAGGCTTCTTGAGGGGAAAGCTGTAACTCTGTGAGATGATTTCACAGAACACAAAGAAGTTTCTCAGAAAGCTTCTTTCTCTTTGTTATCGGAGGATAATTCCTTTGGCCCTATAGTCTTCAAAGGGATCCGAAATATCTGTTCTCAGATTCCACAGAAATAAGGCTAGCAAAGAGATCCACGAAATACAGATGTAAGTCTGTGAGATGAATTAACAGAAAACTAAGCAGTTTCTCAGAAAGCTTCTTTCCAGATTTCATCTGAGGATATTTCCTTTTTCACCATAGCCCTCTATGGGCTTCCAAATATCCCTTTGCCAATTCCACAAGAACTGTCTTAGCGAAAGGCTTCTTGAGGGGAAAGCTGTAACTCTGCGAGATGATTTCACAGAACACAAAGAAGTTTCTCAGAAAGCTTCTTTCTCTTTGTTATCGGAGGATATTTCCTTTGGCCCTATAGTCTTCAAAGGGATCCGAAATATCTGTTCTCAGATTCCACAGAAATAAGGCTAGCAAAGAGATCCACGAAAAACGATGTAACTCTGTGAGATGAATTAACAGAACACTAAGCAGTTTCTCAGAAAGCTTCTTTCCAGATTTCATCTGAGGATATTTCCTTTTTCACCGTAGCCCTCTACGGGCTTCCAAATATCACTTTGCCAATTCCACAAGAACTGTCTTAGCGAAAGGTTTCTTGAGGGGAAAGCTGTAACTCTGTGAGATGATTTCACAGAACACAAAGAAGTTTCTCAGAAAGCTTCTTTCTCTTTGTTATCGGAGGATATTTCCTTTGGCCCTATAGACTTCAAAGGGATCCGAAATATCTGTTCTCAGATTCCACAGAAATAAGGCTAGCAAAGAGATCCACGAAAAACGATGTAACTCTGTGAGATGAATTAACAGAACACTAAGCAGTTTCTCAGAAAGCTTCTTTCCAGATTTCATCTGAGGATATTTCCTTTTTCACCGTAGCCCTCTACGGGCTTCCAAATATCACTTTGCCAATTCCACAAGAACTGTCTTAGCGAAAGGTTTCTTGAGGGGAAAGCTGTAACTCTGTGAGATGATTTCACAGAACACAAAGAAGTTTCTCAGAAAGCTTCTTTCTCTTTGTTATCGGAGGATATTTCCTTTGGCCCTATAGACTTCAAAGGGATCCGAAATATCTGTTCTCAGATTCCACAGAAATAAGGCTAGCAAAGAGATCCACGAAATACAGATGTAACTCTGTGAGATGAAGTAACAGAACACTAAGCAGTTTCTCAGAAAGCTTCTTTCCAGATTTCATCAGAGGATATTTCCTTTTTCACCGTAGCCCTCTACGGGCTTCCAAATATCACTTTGCCAATTCCACAAGAACTCTCTTAGCGAAAGGCTTCTTGAGGGGAAAGCTGTAACTCTGTGAGATGATTTCACAGAACACAAAGAAGTTTCTCTGAAAGCTTCTTTCTCTTTGTTATCGGAGGATATTTCCTTTGGCCCTATAGACTTCAAAGGGATCCGAAATATCTGTTCTCAGATTCCACAGAAATAAGGCTAGCAAAGAGATCCATGAAATACAGATGTAACTCTGTGAGATGAATTAACAGGACACTAAGCAGTTTCTCAGAAAGCTTCTTTCCAGATTTCATCTGAGGATATTTAATTTTTCACCATAGCCCTCTATGGGCTTCCAAATATCACTTTTCCAATTCCACAAGAACTGTCTTAGCGAAAGGCTTCTTGAGGGGAAAGCTGTAACTCTGTGAGATGATTTCACGGAACACAAAGAAGTTTCTCAGAAAGCTTCTTTCTCTTTGTTATCGGAGGATATTTCCTTTGGCCCTATAGTCTTCAAAGGGATCCGAAATATCTGTTCTCAGATTCCACAGAAATAAGGCTAGCAAAGAGATCCACGAAATACAGATGTAACTCTGTGAGATAAATTAACAGAACACTAAGCAGTTTCACAGAAATCTTCTTTCCAGATTTCATCTGAGGATATTTCCTTTTTCACCATAGCCCTCCATGGCTTCCAAATATAACTTTGCCAATTCCACAAGAACTGTCTGAGCGAAAGACTTCTTGAGGGGAAAGCTGTAACTCTGTGAGATGATTTCACAGAACACAAAGAAGTTTCTCAGAAAGCTTCTTTCTCTTTGTTATCGGAGGATATTTCCTTTGGCCCTATAGACTTCAAAGGGATCCGAAATATCTCTTCTCAGATTCCACAGAAATAAGGCTAGCAAAGAGATCCACGAAATACAGATGTAACTCTGTGAGATGAATTAACAGAACACTAAGCAGTTTCACAGAAAGCTTCTTTCCAGATTTCATCTGAGGATATTTCCTTTTTCACCATAGCCCTCTATGGGCTTCCAAATATCACTTTGCCAATTCCACAAGAACTGTCTTAGCGAAAGGCTTCTTGAGGGGAAAGCTGTAACTCTGTGAGATGATTTCACAGAACACAAAGAAGTTTCTCAGAAAGCTTCTTTCTCTTTGTTATCGGAGGATATTTCCTTTGGCCCTATAGTCTTCAAAGGGATCCGAAATATCTGTTCTCGATTCCACAGAAATAAGGCTAGCAAAGAGATCCACGAAATACAGATGTAACTCTGTGAGATGAATTAACAGAACACTAAGCAGTTTCTCAGAAAACTTCTTTCCAGATTTCATGTGAGGATATTTCCTTTTTCACCATAGCCCTCTATGGGCTTCCAAATATCACTTTGCCAATTCCACAAGAACTGTCTTAGGGAAAGGCTTCTTGAGGGGAAAGCTGTAACTCTGTGAGATGATTTCACAGAACACAAAGAAGTTTCTCAGAAAGCTTCTTTCTCTTTGTTATCGGAGGATATTTCCTTTGGCCCTATAGTCTTCAAAGGGATCCGAAATATCTGTTCTCAGATTCCACAGAAATAAGGCTAGCAAAGAGATCCACGAAATACAGATGTAACTCTGTGAGATGAATTAACAGGACACTAAGCAGTTTATAAGAAAGCTTCTTTCCAGATTTCATCTGAGGATATTTCCTTTTTCACCATAGCCCTCTATGGACTTCCAAATATCACTTTGCCAATTCCACAAGAACTGTCTTAGCAAAAGGCTTCTTGAGGGGAAAGCTGTAACTCTGTGAGATGATTTCACAGAACACAAAGAAGTTTCTCAGAAAGCTTCTTTCTCTTTGTTATCGGAGGATATTTCCTTTGGCCCTATAGTCTTCAAAGGGATCCGAAATATCTGTTCTCAGATTCCACAGAAATAAGGCTAGCAAAGAGATCCATGAAATACAGATGTAACTCTGTGAGATGAATTAACAGGACACTAAGCAGTTTCTCAGAAAGCTTCTTTCCAGATTTCATCTGAGGATATTTCCCTTTTCACCATAGCCCTCTATGGGCTTCCAAATATCACTTTGCCAATTCCACAAGAACTGTCTTAGCGAAAGGCTTCTTGAGGGGAAAGCTGTAACTCTGTGAGATGATTTCACAGAACACAAAGAAGTTTCTCAGAAAGCTTCTTTCTCTTTGTTATCGGAGGATATTTCCTTTGGCCCTATAGACTTCAAAGGGATCCGAAATATCTGTTCTCAGATTCCACAGAAATAAGGCTAGCAAAGAGATCCACGAAATACAGATGTAAGTCTGTGAGATGAATTAACAGGACACTAAGCAGTTTCTCAGAAAGCTTCTTTCTAGATTTCATCTGAGGATATTTCCTTTTTCACCATAGCCCTCTATGGGCTTCCAAATATCACTTTGCCAATTCCACAAGAACTGTCTTAGCGAAAGGCTTCTTGAGGGGAAAGCTGTAACTCTGTGAGATGATTTCACAGAACACAAAGAAGTTTCTCAGAAAGCTTCTTTCTCTTTGTTATCGGAGGATATTTCTTTGGCCCTATAGACTTCAAAGGGATCCGAAATATCGGTTCTCAGATTCCACAGAAATAAGGCTAGCAAAGAGATCCACGAAATACAGATGTAACTCTGTGAGATGAATTAACAGGACACTAAGCAGTTTCTCAGAAAGCTTCTTTCCAGATTTCATCTGAGGATATTTCCTTTTTCACCATAGCCCTCTATGGGCTTCCTAATATCACTTTGCCAATTCCACAAGAACTGTCTTAGCGAAAGGCTTCTTGAGGGGAAAGCTGTAACTCTGTGAGATGATTTCACAGAACACAAAGAAGTTTCTCAGAAAGCTTCTTTCTCTTTGTTATCGGAGGATATTTCCTTTGGCCCTATAGTCTTCAAAGGGATCCGAAATATCTGTTCTCAGATTCCACAGAAATAAGGCTAGCAAAGAGATCCACGAAATACAGATGTAACTCTGTGAGATAAATTAACAGAAAACTATGCAGTTTTACAGAAAGCTTCTTTCCAGATTTCATCTGAGGATATTTCCTTTTTCACCGTAGCCCTCCATGGCTTCCAAATATCACTTTGCCAATTCCACAAGAAATGTCTTAGCGAAAGGCTTCATGAGGGGAAAGCTGTAACTCTGTGAGATGATTTCACAGAACACAAAGAAGTTTCTCAGAAAGCTTCTTTCTCTTTGTTATCGGAGGATAATTCCTTTGGCCCTATAGTCTTCAAAGGGATCCGAAATATCTGTTCTCAGATTCCACAGAAATAAGGCTAGCAAAGAGATCCACGAAATACAGATGTAAGTCTGTGAGATGAATTAACAGAACACTAAGCAGTTTCTCAGAAAGCTTCTTTCCAGATTTCATCTGAGGATATTTCCTTTTTCACCATAGCCCTCTATGGGCTTCCAAATATCCCTTTGCCAATTCCACAAGAACTGTCTTAGCGAAAGGCTTCTTGAGAGGAAAGCTGTAACTCTGTGAGATGATTTCACAGAACACAAAGAAGTTTCTCAGAAAGCTTCTTTCTCTTTGTTATCGGAGGATATTTCCTTTGGCCCTATAGACTTCAAAGGGATCCGAAATATCTGTTCTCAGATTCCACAGAAATAAGGCTAGCAAAGAGATCCACGAAATACAGATGTAACTCTGTGAGATGAATTAACAGAACACTAAGCAGTTTCACAGAAAGCTTCTTTCCAGATTTCATCTGAGGATATTTCCTTTTTCACCATAGCCCTCTATGGGCTTCCAAATATCACTTTGCCAATTCCACAAGAACTGTCTTAGCGAAAGGCTCCTTGAGGGGAAAGCTGTAACTCTGTGAGATGATTTCACAGAACACAAAGAAGTTTCTCAGAAAGCTTCTTTCTCTTTGTTATCGGAGGATATTTCCTTTGGCCCTATAGTCTTCAAAGGGATCCGAAATATCTGTTCTCAGATTCCACAGAAATAAGGCTAGCAAAGAGATCCACGAAATACAGATGTAACTCTGGGAGATGAATTAACAGGACACTAAGCAGTTTCTCAGAAAGCTTCTTTCCAGATTTCATCTGAGGATATTTCCTTTTTCACCATAGCCCTCTATGGGCTTCCAAATATCACTTTTCCAATTCCACAAGAACTGTCTTAGCGAAAGGCTTCTTGAGGGGAAAGCTGTAACTCTGTGAGATGATTTCACAGAACACAAAGAAGTTTCTCAGAAAGCTTCTTTCTCTTTGTTATCGGAGGATATTTCCTTTGGTCCAATAATCTTCAAAGGGATCCGAAATATCTGTTCTCAGATTCCACAGAAATAAGGCTAGCAAAGAGATCCACGAAATACAGATGTAACTCTGTGAGATGAATTAACAGAACACTAAGCAGTTTCTCAGAATGCTTCTTTCCAGATTTCATCTGAGGGTATTTCCTTTTTCACCATAGCCCTCTAAGGGCTTCCAAATATCACTTTGCCAATTCCACAAGAACTGTCTTAGCGAAAGGCTTCTTGAGGGGAAAGCTGTAACTCTGTGAGATGATTTCACAGAACACAAAGAAGTTTGTCAGAAAGCTTCTTTCTCTTTGTTATCGGAGGATATTTCCTTTGGCCCTATAGTCTTCAAAGGGATCCGAAATATCTGTTCTCAGATTCCACAGAAATAAGGCTAGCAAAGAGATCCACGAAATACAGATGTAACTCTGTGAGATGAATTAACAGAACACTAAGCAGTTTCTCAGAAAGCTTCTTTCCAGATTTCATCTGAGGATATTTCCTTTTTCACCATAGCCCTCTATGGGCTTCCAAATATCACTTTGCCAATTCCACAAGAACTCTCTTAGCGAAAGGCTTCTTGAGGGGAAAGCTGTAACTCTGTGAGATGATTTCACAGAACACAAAGAAGTTTCTCAGAAAGCTTCTTTCTCTTTGTTATCGGAGGATATTTCCTTTGGCCCTATAGTCTTCCAAGGGATCCGAAATATCTGTTCTCAGATTCCACAGAAATAAGGCTAGCAAAGAGATCCACGAAATACAGATGTAACTCTGTGAGATGAATTAACAGGACACTAAGCAGTTTCTCAGAAAGCTTCTTTCCAGATTTCATCTGAGGATATTTCCTTTTTCACCATAGCCCTCTATGGGCTTCCAAATATCACTTTGCCAATTCCACAAGAACTGTCTTAGCGAAAGGCTTCTTGAGGGGAAAGCTGTAACTCTGTGAGATGATTTCACAGAACACAAAGAAGTTTCTCAGAAAGTTTCTTTCTCTTTGTTATCGGAGGATATTTACTTTGGCCCTATAGTCTTCAAAGGGATCCGAAATATCTGTTCTCAGATTCCACAGAAATAAGGCTAGCAAAGAGATCCACGAAATACAGATGTAACTCTGTGAGATGAATTAACAGAACACTAAGCAGTTTTTCAGAAAGCTTCTTTCCAGATTTCATCTGAGGATATTTCCTTTTTCACCATAGCCCTCTATGGGCTTCCAAATATCACTTTGCCAATTCCACAAGAACTGTCTTAGCGAAAGGCTTCTTGAGGGGAAAGCTGTAACTCTGTGAGATGATTTCACAGAACACAAAGAAGTTTCTCAGAAAGCTTCTTTCTCTTTGTTATCGGATGATATTTCCTTTGGCTCTATAGTCTTCAAAGGGATCCGAAATATCTGTTCTCAGATTCCACAGAAATAAGGCTAGCAAAGAGATCCACGAAATACAGATGTAAGTCTGTGAGATGAATTAACAGGACACTAAGCAGTTTCTCAGAAAGCTTCTTTCCAGATTTCATCTGAGGATATTTAATTTTTCACCATAGCCCTCTATGGGCTTCCAAATATCACTTTGCCAATTACACAAGAACTGTCTTAGCGAAAGGCTTCTTGAGGGGAAAGCTGTAACTCTGTGAGATGCTTTCACAGAACACAAAGAAGTTTCTCAGAAAGCTTCTTTCTCTTTGTTATCGGAGGATATTTCCTTTGGCCCTATAGTCTTCAAAGGGATCCGAAATATCTGTTCTCAGATTCCACAGAAATAAGGCTAGAAAAGAGTTCCACGAAATACAGATGTAAGTCTGTGAGATGAATTAACAGAACACTAAGCAGTTTCACAGAAAGCTTCTTTCCAGATTTCATCTGAGGATATTTCCTTTTTCACCATAGCCCTCTATGGCTTCCAAATATTACTTTTCCAATTCCACAAGAACTGTCTTAGCCAAAGGCTTCTTGAGGGGAGAGCTGCAACTCTGTGAGATGATTTCACAGAACACAAAGAAGTTTCTCAGAAAGCTTCTTTCTCTTTGTTATCGGAGGATATTTCCTTTGGCCCTATAGTCTTCAAAGGGATCCGAAATATCTGTTCTCAGATTCCACAGAAATAAGGCTAGCAAAGAGATCCACGAAATACAGATGTAACTCTGTGAGATGAATTAACAGAACACTAAGCAGTTTCTCAGAAAGCTTCTTTCCAGATTTCATCTGAGGATATTTCCTTTTTCACCATAGCCCTCTACGGGCTTCCAAATATCACTTTTCCAATTCCACAAGAACTGTCTTAGCGAAAGGCTTCTTGAGGGGAAATCTGTAATTCTGTGAGATGATTTCACAGAACACAAAGAAGTTTCTCAGAAAGCTTCTTTCTCTTTGTTATCGGAGGATATTTCCTTTGGCCCTATAGTCTTCAAAGGGATCCGAAATATCTGTTCTCAGATTCCACAGAAATAAGCCTAGCAAAGAGATACACGAAATACAGATGTAACTCTGTGAGATGAATTAACAGGACACTAAGCAGTTTCTCAGAAAGCTTCTTTCCAGATTTCATCTGAGGATATTTAATTTTTCACCATAGCCCTCTATGGGCTTCCAAATATCACTTTGCCAATTCCACAAGAACTGTCTTAGCGAAAGGCTTCTTGAGGGGAAAGCTGTAACTCTGTGAGATGATTTCACAGAACACAAAGAAGTTTCTCAGAAAGCTTCTTTCTCTTTGTTATCGGAGGATATTTCCTTTGGCCCTATAGTCTTCAAAGGGATCCGAAATATCTGTTCTCAGATTTCACAGAAATAAGGCTAGCAAAGAGTTCCACGAAATACAGATGTAAGTCTGTGAGATGAATTAACAGAACACTAAGCAGTTTCACAGAAAGCTTCTTTCCAGATTTCATCTGAGGATATTTCCTTTTTCACCATAGCCCTCTATGGCTTCCAAATATAACTTTGCCAATTCCACAAGAACTGTCTTAGCGAAAGGCTTCTTGAGGGGAAAGCTGCAACTCTGTGAGATGATTTCAGAGAACACAAAGAAGTTTCTCAGAAAGCTTCTTTCTCTTTGTTATCGGAGGATATTTCCTTTGGCCCTATAGTCTTCAAAGGTATCCGAAATATCTGTTCTCAGATTCCACAGAAATAAGGCTAGCAAAGAGATCCACGAAATACAGATGTAACTCTGTGAGATGAATTAACAGAACACTAAGCAGTTTCTCAGAAAGCTTCTTTCCAGATTTCATCTGAGGATATTTCCTTTTTCACCATAGCCCTCTATGGGCTTCCAAATATCACTTTGCCACTTCCACAAGAACTGTCTTAGCGAAAGGCTTCTTGAGGGGAAAGCTGTAACTCTGTGAGATGATTTCACAGAACACAAAGAAGTTTCTCAGAAAGCTTCTTTCTCTTTGTTATCGGAGGATATTTCCTTTGGCCCTATAGTCTTCCAAGGGATCCGAAATATCTGTTCTCAGATTCCACAGAAATAAGGCTAGCAAAGAGATCCACGAAATACAGATGTAACTCTGTGAGATGAATTAACAGGACACTAAGCAGTTTCACAGAAAGCTTCTTTCCAGATTTCATCTGAGGATATTTCCTTTTTCACCATAGCCCTCTATGGGCTTCCAAATATCACTTTGCCAATTCCACAAGAACTGTCTTAGCGAAAGGTTTCTTGAGGGGAAAGCTGTAACTCTGTGAAGTGATTTCACAGAACACAAAGAAGTTTCTCAGAAAGCTTCTTTCTCTTTGTTATCGGAGGATATTTCCTTTGGCCCTATAGTCTTCAAAGGGATCCGAAATATCTGTTCTCAGATTCCACAGAAATAAGGCTAGCAAAGAGATCCACGAAATACAGATGTAAGTCTGTGAGATGAATTAACAGAACACTAAGCAGTTTCTCAGAAAGCTTCTTTCCAGATTTCATCTGAGGATATTTCCTTTTTCACCGTAGCCCTCTATGGCTTCCAAATATCACTTTGCCAATTCCACAAGAACTGTCTTAGCGAAAGGCTTCTTGAGGGGAAAGATGCAACTCTGTGAGATGATTTCACAGAACACAAAGAAGTTTCTCAGAAAGCTTCTTTCTCTTTGTTATCGGAGGATATTTCCTTTGGCCCTATAGTCTTCAAAGGGATCTGAAACATCTGTTCTCAGAATCCACAGAAATAAGGCTAGCAAAGAGATCCACGAAATACAGATGTAACTCTGTGAGATGAATTAACAGAACACTAAGCAGTTTCTAAGAAAGCTTCTTTCCAGATTTCATCTGAGGATATTTCCTTTTTCACCATAGCCCTCTATGGCTTCCAAATATCACTTTGCCAATTCCACAAGAACTGTCTTAGCGAAAGGCTTCTTGAGGGGAAAGCTGTAACTCTGTGAGATGATTTCACAGAACACAAAGAAGTTTCTCAGAAAGCTTCTTTCTCTTTGTTATCGGAGGATATTTCCTTTGGCCCTATAGTCTTCAAAGGGATCCGAAATATCTGTTCTCAGATTCCACAGAAATAAGGCTAGCAAAGAGATCCACGAAATACTGATGTAACTCTGTGAGATGAATTAACAGGACACTAAGCAGTTTCTCAGAAAGCTTCTTTCCAGATTTCATCTGAGGATATTTCCTTTTTCACCATAGCCCTCTATGGGCTTCCAAATATCACTTTGCCAATTCCACAAGAACTGTCTTAGCGAAAGGCTTCTTGAGGGGAAAGCTGTAACTCTGTGAGATGATTTCACAGAACACAAAGAAGTTTCTCAGAAAGCTTCTTTCTCTTTGTTATCGGAGTATATTTCCTTTGGCCCTATAGACTTCAAAGGGATCCGAAATATCTGTTCTCAGATTCCACAGAAATAAGGCTAGCAAAGAGATCCACGAAATACAGATGTAACTCTGTGAGATGAATTAACAGAACACTAAGCAGTTTCTCAGAAAGCTTCTTTCCAGATTTCATCTGAGGATATTTCCTTTTTCACCATAGCCCTCTATGGGCTTCCAAATATCACTTTGCCAATTGCACAAGAACTGTCTTAGCGAAAGGCTTCTTGAGGGGAAAGCTGTAACTCTGTGAGATGATTTCACAGAACACAAAGCAATTTCTCAGAAAGCTTCTTTCTCTTAGTTATCGGAGGATATTTCCTTTGGCCCTATAGTCTTCAAAGGGATCCGAAATATCTGTTCTCAGATTCCACAGAAATAAGGCTAGCAAAGAGATCCACGAAATACAGATGTAACTCTGTGAGATGAATTAACAGGACACTAAGAGGTTTCTCAGAAAGCTTCTTTCCAGATTTCATCTGAGGATATTTAATTTTTCACCATAGCCCTCTATGGGCTTCCAAATATCACTTTGCCAATTCCACAAGAACTGTCTTAGCGAAAGGCTTCTTGAGGGGAAAGCTGTAACTCTGTGAGATGATTTCACAGAACACAAAGAAGTTTCTCAGAAAGCTTCTTTCTCTCTGTTATCGGAGGATATTTCCTTTGGCCCTGTAGACTTCAAAGGGATCCGAAATATCTGTTCTCAGATTCCACAGAAATAAGGCTAGCAAAGAGATCCACGAAATACAGATGTAAGTCTGTGAGATGAATTAACAGAACACTAAGCAGTTTCTCAGAAAGCTTCTTTCCAGATTTCATCTGAGGATATTTCCTTTTTCACCATAGCCCTCTATGGGCTTCCAAATATCACTTTGCCAATTCCACAAGAACTGTCTTAGCGAAAGGCTTCTTGAGGGGAAAGCTGTAACTCTGTGAGATGATTTCACAGAACACAAAGAAGTTTCTCAGAAAGCTTCTTTCTCTTTGTTATCGGAGGATATTTCCTTTGGCCCTATAGTCTTCAAAGGGATCCGAAATATCTGTTCTCAGATTCCACAGAAATAAGTCTAGCAAAGAGATCCACGAAATACAGATGTAACTCTGTGAGATGAATTAACAGGACACTAAGCAGTTTCTAAGAAAGCTTCTTTCCTGATTTCATCTGAGGATATTTCCTTTTTCACCATAGCCCTCTATGGGCTTCCAAATATCACTTTGCCAATTCCACAAGAACTGTATTAGCGAAAGGCTTCTTGAGGGGAAAGCTGTAACTGTGTGAGATGATTTCACAGAACACAAAGAAGTTTCTCAGAAAGCTTCTTTCTCTTTGTTATCGGAGGATATTTCCTTTGGCCCTATAGTCTTCAAAGGGATCCGAAATATCTGTTCTCAGATTCCACAGAAATAAGGCTAGCAAAGAGATCCACGAAATACAGATGTAAGTCTGTGAGATGAATTAACAGAATACTAAGCAGTTTCTCAGAAAACTTCTTTCCAGATTTCATCTGAGGATATTTCCTTTTTCACCATAGCCCTCTATGGGCTTCCAAATATCACTTTGCCAATTCCACAAGAACTGTCTTAGCGAAAGGCTTCTTGAGGGGAAAGCTGTAACTCTGTGAGATGATTTCACAGAACACAAAGAAGTTTCTCAGAAAGCTTCTTTCTCTTTGTTATCGGAGGATATTTCCTTTGGCCCTATAGACTTCAAAGGGATCCGAAATATCTGTTCTCAGATTCCACAGAAATAAGGCTAGCAAAGAGATCCACGAAATACAGATGTAACTCTGTGAGATGAATTAACAGGACACTAAGCAGTTTCTAAGAAAGCTTCTTTCCAGATTTCTTCTGAGGATATTTCCTTTTTCACCATAGCCCTCTATGGGCTTCCAAATATCTCTTTGCCAATTCCACAAGAACTGTCTTAGCGAAAGGCTTCTTGAGGGGAAAGCTGTAACTCTTTGAGATGATTTCACAGAACACAAAGAAGTTTCTCAGAAAGCTTCTTTCTCTTTGTTATCGGAGGATATTTCCTTTGGCCCTCTAGTCTTCAAAGGGATCCGAAATATCTGTTCTCAGATTCCACAGAAATAAGGCTAGCAAAGAGATCCACGAAATACAGATGTAATTCTGTGAGATGAATTAACAGGACACTAAGCAGTTTCTAAGAAAGCTTTTTTCCAGATTTCATCTGAGGATATTTAATTTTTCACCATAGCCCTCTATGGGCTTCCAAATATCACTTTGCCAATTCCACAAGAACTGTCTTAGCGAAAGGCTTCTTGAGGGGAAAGCTGTAACTCTGTGAGATGATTTCACAGAACACAAAGAAGTTTCTCAGAAAGCTTCTTTCTCTTTGTTATCGGAGGATATTTCCTTTGGCCCGATAGTCTTCAAAGGGATCCGAAATATCTGTACTCAGATTCCACAGAAATAAGGCAAGCAAAGAGATCCACGAAATACAGATGTAACTCTGTGAGATGAATTAACAGAACACTAAGCAGTTTCTCAGAAAGCTTCTTTCCAGATTTCATCGGAGAATATTTCCTTTTTCACCATAGCCCTCTATGGGCTTCCGAATATCTCTTTGCCAATTCCACAAGAACTGTCTTAGCGAAAGGCTTCTTGAGGGGAAAGCTGTAACTCTGTGAGATGATTTCACAGAACACAAAGAAGTTTCTCAGAAAGCTTCTTTCTCTTTGTTATCGGAGGATATTTCCTTTGGCCCTATAGTCTTCCAAGGGATCCGAAATATCTGTTCTCAGATTCCACAGAAATAAGGCTAGCAAAGAGATCCACGAAATACAGATGTAACTCTGTGAGATGAATTAACAGGACACTAAGCAGTTTCTCAGAAAGCTTCTTTCCAGATTTCATCTGAGGATATTTCCTTTTTCACCGTAGCCCTCTATGGGCTTCCAAATATCACTTTGCCAATTCCACAAGAACTGTCTTAGCGAAAGGCTTCTTGAGGGGAAAGCTGTAACTCTGTGAGATGATTTCACAGAACACAAAGAAGTTTCTCAGAAAGCTTCTTTCTCTTTGTTATCGGAGGATATTTCCTTTGGCCCTATAGTCTTCAAAGGGATCCGAAATATCTGTTCTCAGATTCCACAGAAATAAGGCTAGCAAAGAGATCCACGAAATACAGATGTAACTCTGTGAGATGAATTAACAGGACACTAAGCAGTTTCTCAGAAAGCTTTTTTCCAGATTTCATCTGAGGATATTTAATTTTTCACCATAGCCCTCTATGGGCTTCCAAATATCCCTTTGCCAATTCCACAAGAACTGTCTTAGCGAAAGGCTTCTTGAGGGGAAAGCTGTAACTCTGTGAGATGATTTCACAGAACACAAAGAAGTTTCTCAGAAAGCTTCTTTCTCTTTGTTATCGGAGGATATTTCCTTTGGCCCTATAGTCTTCAAAGGGATCCGAAATATCTGTTCTCAGATTCCACAGAAATAAGGCTAGCAAAGAGATCCACGAAATACAGATGTAACTCTGTGAGATGAATTAACAGAACACTAAGCAGTTTCTCAGAAATCTTCTTTCCAGATTTCATCTGAGGATATTTCCTTTTTCACCATAGCCCTCTATGGGCTTCCAAATATCACTTTGCCAATTCCACAAGAACTGTCTTAGCGAAAGGCTTCTTGAGGGGAAAGCTGTAACTCTGTGAGATGATTTCACAGAACACAAAGAAGTTTCTCAGAAAGCTTCTTTCTCTTTGTTATCGGAGGATATTTCCTTTGGCCCTATAGACTTCAAAGGGATCCGAAATATCTGTTCTCAGATTCCACAGAAATAAGGCTAGCAAAGAGATCCACGAAATACAGATGTAACTCTGTGAGATGAATTAAGACGACACTATGCAGTTTATAAGAAAGCTTCTTTCCAGATTTCATCTGAGGATATTTCCTTTTTCACCATAGCCCTCTATGGGCTTCCAAATATCACTTTGCCAATTCCACAAGAACTGTCTTAGCGAAAGGCTTCTTGAGGGGAAAGCTGTAACTCTGTGAGACGATTTCACAGAACACAAAGAAGTTTCTCAGAAAGCTTCTTTCTCTTTGTTATCGGAGGTTATTTCCTTTGGCCCTCTAGTCTTCAAAGGGATCCGAAATATCTGTTCTCAGATTCCACAGAAATAAGGCTAGCAAAGAGATCCACGAAATACAGATGTAACTCTGTGAGATGAATTAACAGGACACTAAGCAGTTTCTCAGAAAGCTTTTTTCCAGATTTCATCTGAGGATATTTAATTTTTCACCATAGCCCTCTATGGGCTTCCAAATATCACTTTGCCAATTCCACAAGAACTGTCTTAGCGAAAGGCTTCTTGAGGGGAAAGCTGTAACTCTGTGAGATGATTTCACAGAACACAAAGAAGTTTCTCAGAAAGCTTCTTTCTCTTTGTTATCGGAGGATATTTCCTGTGGCCCTATAGTCTTCAAAGGGATCCGAAATATCTGTTCTCAGATTCCACAGAAATAAGGCTAGCAAAGAGATCCACGAAATACAGATGTAACTCTGTGAGATGAATTAACAGGACACTATGCAGTTTCTAAGAAAGCTTCTTTCCAGATTTCATCTGAGGATATTTCCTTTTTCACCATAGCCCTCTATGGGCTTCCAAATATCACTTTGCCAATTCCACAAGAACTGTCTTAGCGAAAGGCTTCTTGAGGGGAAAGCTTTAACTCAGTGAGACGATTTCACAGAACACAAAGAAGTTTCTCAGAAAGCTTCTTTCTCTTTGTTATCGGAGGATATTTCCTTTGGCCCTATAATCTTCAAAGGGAGCTGAAACATCTGTTCTCAGATTCCACAGAAATAAGGCTAGCAAAGAGATCCACGAAATACAGATGTAACTCTGTGAGATGAATTAACAGAACACTAAGCAGTTTCTAAGAATGCTTCTTTCCAGATTTCATCTGAGGATATTTCCTTTTTCACCATAGCCCTCTATGGCTTCCAAATATCACTTTGCCAATTCCAGAAGAACTGTCTTAGCGAAAGGCTTCTTGAGGGGAAAGCTGTAACTCTGTGAGATGATTTCACAGAACACAAAGAAGTTTCTCAGAAAGCTTCTTTCTCTTTGTTATCGGAGGATATTTCCTTTGGCCCTATAGTCTTCCAAGGGATCCGAAATATCTGTTCTCAGATTCCACAGAAATAAGGCTAGCAAAGAGATCCACGAAATACAGATGTAACTCTGTGAGATGAATTAACAGGACACTAAGCAGTTTCTCAGAAAGCTTCTTTCCAGATTTCATCTGAGGATATTTCCTTTTTCACCGTAGCCCTCTATGGGCTTCCAAATATCACTTTGCCAATTCCACAAGAACTGTCTTAGCGAAAGGCTTCTTGAGGGGAAAGCTGTAACTCTGTGAGATGATTTCACAGAACACAAAGAAGTTTCTCAGAAAGCTTCTTTCTCTTTGTTATCGGAGGATATTTCCTTTGGCCCTATAGACTTCAAAGGGATCCGAAATATCTGTTCTCAGATTCCACAGAAATAAGGCTAGCAAAGAGATCCACGAAATACAGATGTTACTCTGTGAGATGAATTAACAGGACACTAAGCAGTTTCTAAGAAAGCTTCTTTCCAGATTTCATCGGAGAATATTTCCTTTTTCACCATAGCCCTCTATGGGATTCCGAATATCACTTTGCCAATTCCACAAGAACTGTCTTAGCGAAAGGCTTCTTGAGGGGAAAGCTATAACTCTGTGAGATGATTTCACAGAACACAAAGGAGTTTCTCAGAAAGCTTCTTTGTCTTTGTTATCGGAGGATATTTCCTTTGGCCCTATAGTCTTCAAAGGGATCCGAAATATCTGTTCTCAGATTCCACAGAAATAAGGCTAGCAAAGAGATCCACGAAATACAGAGGTAACTCTGTGAGATGAATTAACAGAACACTAAGCAGTTTCTCAGAAAGCTTCTTTCCAGATTTCATCTGAGGATATTTCCTTTTTCACCATAGCCCTCTATGGGCTTCCAAATATCACTTTGCCAATTCCACAAGAACTGTCTTAGCGGAAGGCTTCTTGAGGGGAAAGCTGTAACTCTGTGAGATGATTTCACAGAACACAAAGAAGTTTCTCAGAAAGCTTCTTTCTCTTTGTTATCGGAGGATATTTCCTATGGCCCTATAGACTTCAAAGGGATCCGAATTATCTGTTCTCAGATTCCAGAGAAATAAGGCTAGCAAAGAGATCCACGAAATACAGATGTAACTCTGTGAGATGAATTAACAGGACACTAAGCAGTTTCACAGAAAGCTTCTTTCCAGATTTCATCTGAGGATATTTCCTTTTTCACCATAGCCCTCTATGGGCTTCCAAATATCACTTTGCCAATTCCACAAGAACTGTCTTAGCGAAAGGCTTCTTGAGGGGAAAGCTGTAACTCTGTGAGACGATTTCACAGAACACAAAGAAGTTTCTCAGAAAGCTTCTTTCTCTTTGTTATCGGAGGTTATTTCCTTTGGCCCTCTAGTCTTCAAAGGGATCCGAAATATCTGTTCTCAGATTCCACAGAAATAAGGCTAGCAAAGAGATCCACGAAATACAGATGTAACTCTGTGAGATGAATTAACAGGACACTAAGCAGTTTCTCAGAAAGCTTTTTTCCAGATTTCATCTGAGGATATTTAATTTTTCACCATAGCCCTCTATGGGCTTCCAAATATCACTTTGCCAATTCCACAAGAACTGTCTTAGCGAAAGGCTTCTTGAGGGGAAAGCTGTAACTCTGTGAGATGATTTCACAGAACACAAAGAAGTTTCTCAGAAAGCTTCTTTCTCTTTGTTATCGGAGGATATTTCCTTTGGCCCTATAGTCTTCAAAGGGATCCGAAATATCTGTTCTCAGATTCCACAGAAATAAGGCTAGCAAAGAGATCCACGAAATACAGATGTAAGTCTGTGAGATGAATTAACAGGACACTAAGCAGTTTCTCAGAAAGCTTTTTTCCAGATTTCATCTGAGGATATTTAATTTTTCACCATAGCCCTCTATGGGCTTCCAAATATCACTTTGCCAATTCCACAAGAACTGTCTTAGCGAAAGGCTTCTTGAGGGGAAAGCTGTAACTCTGTGAGATGATTTCACAGAACACAAAGAAGTTTCTCAGAAAGCTTCATTCTCTTTGTTATCGGAGGATATTTCCTGTGGCCCTATAGTCTTCAAAGGGATCCGAAATATCTGTTCTCAGATTCCACAGAAATAAGGCTAGCAAAGAGATCCACGAAATACAGATGTAACTCTGTGAGATGAATTAACAGGACACTAAGCAGTTTCTCAGAAAGCTTCTTTCCAGATTTCATCTGAGGATATTTCCTTTTTCACCATAGCCCTCTATGGGCTTCCAAATATCACTTTGCCAATTCCACAAGAACTGTCTTAGCGAAAGGCTTCTTGAGGGGAAAGCTGTAACTCTGTGAGATGATTTCACAGAACACAAAGAAGTTTCTCAGAAAGCTTCTTTCTCTTTGTTATCGGAGGATATTTCCTTTGGCCCTATAGACTTCAAAGGGATCCGAAATATCTGTTCTCAGATTCCACAGAAATAAGGCTAGCAAAGAGATCCACGAAATACAGATGTAACTCTGTGAGATGAATTAAGACGACACTATGCAGTTTATAAGAAAGCTTCTTTCCAGATTTCATCTGAGGATATTTCCTTTTTCACCATAGCCCTCTATGGGCTTCCAAATATCACTTTGCCAATTCCACAAGAACTGTCTTAGCGAAAGGCTTCTTGAGGGGAAAGCTGTAACTCTGTGAGACGATTTCACAGAACACAAAGAAGTTTCTCAGAAAGCTTCTTTCTCTTTGTTATCGGAGGTTATTTCCTTTGGCCCTATAGTCTTCAAAGGGATCCGAAATATCTGTTCTCAGATTCCACAGAAATAAGGCTAGCAAAGAGATCCACGAAATACAGATGTAACTCTGTGAGATGAATTAACAGGACACTAAGCAGTTTCTCAGAAAGCTTTTTTCCAGATTTCATCTGAGGATATTTAATTTTTCACCATAACCCTCTATGGGCTTCCAAATATCACTTTGCCAATTCCACAAGAACTGTCTTAGCGAAAGGCTTCTTGAGGGGAAAGCTGTAACTCTGTGAGATGATTTCACAGAACACAAAGAAGTTTCTCAGAAAGCTTCTTTCTCTTTGTTATCGGAGGATATTTCCTTTGGCCCTATAGTCTTCAAAGGGATCCGAAATATCTGTTCTCAGATTCCACAGAAATAAGGCTAGTAAAGAGATCCACGAAATACAGATGTAACTTTGTGAGATGAATTAACAGAACACTAAGCAGTTTCTCAGAAAGCTTCTTTCCAGATTTCATCTGAGAATATTTCCTTTTTCACCATAGCCCTCTATGGGCTTCCAAATATCACTTTGCCAATTCCACAAGAACTGTCTTAGCGAAAGGCTTCTTGAGGGGAAAGCTGTAACTCTGTGAGATGATTTCACAGAACACAAAGAAGTTTCTCAGAAAGCTTCTTTCTCTTTGTTATCGGAGGATATTTCCTTTGGCCCTATAGTCTTCAAAGGGATCCGAAATATCTGTTCTCAGATTCCACAGAAATAAGGCTAGCAAAGAGATCCACGAAATACAGATGTAACTCTGTGAGATGAATTAACAGGACACTAAGCAGTTTCTCAGAAAGCTTTTTTCCAGATTTCATCTGAGGATATTTAATTTTTCACCATAGCCCTCTATGGGCTTCCAAATATCACTTTGCCAATTCCACAAGAACTGTCTTAGCGAAAGGCTTCTTGAGGGGAAAGCTGTAACTCTGTGAGATGATTTCACAGAACACAAAGAAGTTTCTCAGAAATCTTCTTTCTCTTTGTTATCGGAGGATATTTCCTTTGGCCCTATAGTCTTCAAAGGGATCCGAAATATCTGTACTCAGATTCCACAGAAATAAGGCTAGCAAAGAGATCCACGAAATACAGATGTAACTCTGTGAGATGAATTAACAGAACACTAAGCAGTTTCTCAGAAAGCTTCTTTACAGATTTCATCGGAGAATATTTCCTTTTTCACCATAGCCCTCTATGGGCTTCCAAATATAAGTTTGCCAATTCCACAAGAACTGTCTTAGCGAAAGGCTTCTTGAGGGGAAAGCTGTAACTCTGTGAGATGATTTCACAGAACACAAAGAAGTTTCTCAGAAAGCTTCTTTCTCTTTGTTTTCGGAGGATATTTCCTTTGGCCCTATAGACTTCAAAGGGATCCGAAATATCTGTTCTCAGATTCCACAGAAATAAGGCTAGCAAAGAGATCCCCGAAATACAGATGTAACTCTGTGAGATGAATTAACAGGACACTAAGCAGTTTCTAAGAAAGCTTCTTTCCAGATTTCATCTGAGGATATTTCCTTTTTCACCATAGCCCTCTATGGGCTTCCAAATATCACTTTGCCAATTCCACAAGAACTGTCTTAGCGAAAGGATTCTTGAGGGGAAAGCTGTAACTCTGTGAGACGATTTCACAGAACACAAAGAAGTTTCTCAGAAAGCTTCTTTCTCCTTGTTATCGGAGGTTATTTCCTTTTGCCCTCTAGTCTTCAAAGGGATCCGAAATATCTGTTCTCAGATTCCACAGAAATAAGGCTAGCAAAGAGATCCACGAAATACAGATGTAACTCTGTGAGATGAATTAACAGGACACTAAGCAGTTTCTCAGAAAGCTTTTTTCCAGATTTCATCTGAGGATATTTAATTTTTCACCGTAGCCCTCTATGGGCTTCCAAATATCACTTTGCCAATTCCACAAGAACTGTCTTAGCGAAAGGCTTCTTGAGGGGAAAGCTGTAACTCTGTGAGATGATTTCACAGAACACAAAGAAGTTTCTCAGAAAGCTTCTTTCTCTTTGTTATCGGAGGACATTTCCTTCGGCCCTATAGTCTTCAAAGGGATCCGAAATATCTGTTCTCAGATTCCACAGAAATAAGGCTAGCAAAGAGATCCACGAAATACAGATGTAACTCTGTGAGATGAATTAACACAACACTAAGCAGTTTCTCAGAAAGCTTCTTTCCAGATTTCATCTGAGAATATTTCCTTTTTCACCATAGCCCTCTATGGGCTTCCAAATATAACTTTGCCAATTCCACAAGAACTGTCTTAGCGAAAGGCTTCTTGAGTGGAAAGCTGTAACTCTGTGAGATGATTTCACAGAACACAAAGAAGTTTCTCAGAAAGCTTCTTTCTCTTTGTTATCGGAGGATATTTCCTGTGGCCCTATAGTCTTCAAAGGGATCCGAAACATCTGTTCTCAGATTCCAAGGAAATAAGGCTAGCAAAGAGATCCACGAAATACAGATGTAACTCTGTGAAATGAATTAACAGGACACTAAGCAGTTTCTAAGAAAGCTTCTTTCCAGATTTCATCTGAGGATATTTCCTTTTTCACCATAGCCCTCTATGGGCTTCCAAATATCACTTTGCCAATTCCACAAGAACTGTCTTAGCGAAAGGCTTCTTGAGGGGAAAGCTGTAACTCTGTGAGACGATTTCACAGAACACAAAGAAGTTTCTCAGAAAGCTTCTTTCTCTTTGTTATCGGAGGTTATTTCCTTTGGCCCTATAGTCTTCAAAGGGATCCGAAATATCTGTTCTCAGATTCCACAGAAATAAGGCTAGCAAAGAGATCCACGAAATACAGATGTAACTCTGTGAGATGAATTAACAGGACACTAAGCAGTTTCTCAGAAAGCTTTTTTCCAGATTTCATCTTAGGATATTTAATTTTTCACCATAACCCTCTATGGGCTTCCAAATATCACTTTGCCAATTCCACAAAAACTGTCTTAGCGAAAGGCTTCTTGAGGGGAAAGCTGTAACTCTGTGAGATGATTTCACAGAACACAAAGAAGTTTCTCAGAAAGCTTCTTTCTCTTTGTTATCGGAGGATATTTCCTTTGGCCCTATAGTCTTCAAAGGGATCCGAAATATCTGTTCTCAGATTCCACAGAAATAAGGCTAGTAAAGAGATCCACGAAATACAGATGTAACTCTGTGAGATGAATTAACAGAACACTAAGCAGTTTCTCAGAAAGCTTCTTTCCAGATTTCATCTGAGAATATTTCCTTTTTCACCATAGCCCTCTATGGGCTTCCAAATATCACTTTGCCAATTCCACAAGAACTGTCTTAGCGAAAGGCTTCTTGAGGGGAAAGCTGTAACTCTGTGAGATGATTTCACAGAACACAAAGAAGTTTCTCAGAAAGCTTCTTTCTCTTTGTTATCGGAGGATATTTCCTTTGGCCCTATAGTCTTCAAAGGGATCCGAAATATCTGTTCTCAGATTCCACAGAAATAAGGCTAGCAAAGAGATCCACGAAATACAGATGTAACTCTGTGAGATGAATTAACAGGACACTAAGCAGTTTCTCAGAAAGCTTTTTTCCAGATTTCATCTGAGGATATTTCATTTTTCACCATAGCCCTCTATGGGCTTCCAAATATCACTTTGCCAATTCCACAAGAACTGTCTTAGCGAAAGGCTTCTTGAGGGGAAAGCTGTAACTCTGTGAGATGATTTCACAGAACACAAAGAAGTTTCTCAGAAATCTTCTTTCTCTTTGTTATCGGAGGATATTTCCTTTGGCCCTATAGTCTTCAAAGGGATCCGAAATATCTGTACTCAGATTCCACAGAAATAAGGCTAGCAAAGAGATCCACGAAATACAGATGTAAGTCTGTGAGATGAATTAACAGAACACTAAGCAGTTTCTCAGAAAGCTTCTTTCCAGATTTCATC
Source organism: Macaca nemestrina (assembly GCF_043159975.1). NCBI lineage: Eukaryota > Metazoa > Chordata > Mammalia > Primates > Cercopithecidae > Macaca > Macaca nemestrina. The sequence goes on along the minus strand of NC_092129.1, from coordinate 54,964,617 downwards.
GGAGAATATTTCCTTTTTCACCATAGCCCTCTATGGGCTTCCAAATATAAGTTTGCCAATTCCACAAGAACTGTCTTAGCGAAAGGCTTCTTGAGGGGAAAGCTGTAACTCTGTGAGATGATTTCACAGAACACAAAGAAGTTTCTCAGAAAGCTTCTTTCTCTTTGTTATCGGAGGATATTTCCTTTGGCCCTATAGACTTCAAAGGGATCCGAAATATCTGTTCTCAGATTCCACAGAAATAAGGCTAGCAAAGAGATCCACGAAATACAGATGTAACTCTGTGAGATGAATTAACAGGACACTAAGCAGTTTCTAAGAAAGCTTCTTTCCAGATTTCATCTGAGGATATTTCCTTTTTCACCATAGCCCTCTATGGGCTTCCAAATATCACTTTGCCAATTCCACAAGAACTGTCTTAGCGAAAGGCTTCTTGAGGGGAAAGCTGTAACTCTGTGAGACGATTTCACAGAACACAAAGAAGTTTCTCAGAAAGCTTCTTTCTCTTTGTTATCGGAGGTTATTTCCTTTTGCCCTCTAGTCTTCAAAGGGATCCGAAATATCTGTTCTCAGATTCCACAGAAATAAGGCTAGCAAAGAGATCCACGAAATACAGATGTAACTCTGTGAGATGAATTAACAGGACACTAAGCAGTTTCTCAGAAAGCTTTTTTCCAGATTTCATCTGAGGATATTTAATTTTTCACCGTAGCCCTCTATGGGCTTCCAAATATCACTTTGCCAATTCCACAAGAACTGTCTTAGCGAAAGGCTTCTTCAGGGGAAAGCTGTAACTCTGTGAGATGATTTCACAGAACACAAAGAAGTTTCTCAGAAAGCTTCTTTCTCTTTGTTATCGGAGGACATTTCCTTTGGCCCTATAGTCTTCAAAGGGATCCGAAATATCTGTTCTCAGATTCCACAGAAATAAGGCTAGCAAAGAGATCCACGAAATACAGATGTAACTCTGTGAGATGAATTAACACAACACTAAGCAGTTTCTCAGAAAGATTCTTTGCAGATTTCATCTGAGAATATTTCCTTTTTCACCATAGCCCTCTATGGGCTTCCAAATATCACTTTGCCAATTCCACAAGAACTGTCTTAGCGAAAGGCTTCTTGAGGGGAAAGCTGTAACTCTGTGAGATGATTTCACAGAACACAAAGAAGTTTCTCAGAAAGCTTCTTTCTCTTTGTTATCGGAGGACATTTCCTTCGGCCCTATAGTCTTCAAAGGGATCCGAAATATCTGTTCTCAGATTCCACAGAAATAAGGCTAGCAAAGAGATCCACGAAATACAGATGTAACTCTGTGAGATGAATTAACAGAACACTAAGCAGTTTCTCAGAAAGCTTCTTTCCAGATTTCATCTGAGAATATTTCCTTTTTCACCATAGCCCTCTATGGGCTTCCAAATATAACTTTGCCAATTCCACAAGAACTGTCTTAGCGAAAGGCTTCTTGAGGGGAAAGCTGTAACTCTGTGAGATGATTTCACAGAACACAAAGAAGTTTCTCAGAAAGCTTCTTTCTCTTTGTTATCGGAGGATATTTCCTGTGGCCCTATAGTCTTCAAAGGGATCCGAAACATCTGTTCTCAGATTCCAAGGAAATAAGGCTAGCAAAGAGATCCACGAAATACAGATGTAACTCTGTGAAATGAATTAACAGGACACTAAGCAGTTTCTAAGAAAGCTTCTTTCCAGATTTCATCTGACGATATTTCCTTTTTCACCATAGCCCTCTATGGGCTTCCAAATATCACTTTGCCAATTCCACAAGAACTGTCTTAGCGAAAGGCTTCTTGAGGGGAAAGCTGTAACTCTGTGAGATGATTTCACAGAACACAAAGAAGTTTCTCAGAAAGCTTCTTTCTCTTTGTTATCGGAGGATATTTCCTTTGGCCCTATAGTCTTCAAAGGGATCCGAAATATCTGTTCTCAGATTCCACAGAAATAAGGCTAGCAAAGAGATCCACGAAATACAGATGTAACTCTGTGAGATGAATTAACAGGACACTAAGCAGTTTCTAAGAAAGCTTCTTTCCAGATTTCATCTGAGGATATTTCCTTTTTCACCATAGCCCTCTATGGGCTTCCAAATATCACTTTGCCAATTCCACAAGAACTGTCTTAGCGAAAGGCTTCTTGAGGGGAAAGCTGTAACTCTGTGAGATGATTTCACAGAACACAAAGAAGTTTCTCAGAAAGCTTCTTTCTCTTTGTTATCGGAGAATATTTCCTTTGGCCCTATAGTCTTCAAAGGGATCCGAAATATCTGTTCTCAGATTCCACAGAAATAAGGCTAGCAAAGAGATCCACGAAATACAGATGTAAGTCTGTGAGATGAATTAACAGAACACTAAGCAGTTTCTCAGAAAGCTTCTTTCCAGATTTCATCTGAGGATATTTCCTTTTTCACCATAGCCCTCTATGGGCTTCCAAATATCACTTTGCCAATTCCACAAGAACTGTCTTAGCGAAAGGCTTCTTGAGGGGAAAGCTGTAACTCTGTGAGACGATTTCACAGAACACAAAGAACTTTCTCAGAAAGCTTCTTTCTCTTTGTTATCGGAGGTTATTTCCTTTGGCCCTCTAGTCTTCAAAGGGATCCGAAATATCTGTTCTCAGATTCCACAGAAATAAGGCTAGCAAAGAGATCCACGAAATACAGATGTAACTCTGTGAGATGAATTAACAGGACACTAAGCAGTTTCTCAGAAAGCTTTTTTCCAGATTTCATCTGAGGATATTTAATTTTTCACCATAGCCCTCTATGGGCTTCCAAATATCACTTTGCCAATTCCACAAGAACTGTCTTAGCGAAAGGCTTCTTGAGGGGAAAGCTGTAACTCTGTGAGATGATTTCACAGAACACAAAGAAGTTTCTCAGAAAGCTTCTTTCTCTTTGTTATCGGAGGACATTTCCTTCGGCCCTATAGTCTTCAAAGGGATCCGAAATATCTGTTCACAGATTCCACAGAAATAAGGCTAGCAAAGAGATCCACGAAATACAGATGTAACTCTGTGAGATGAATTAACACAACACTAAGCAGTTTCTAAGAAAGCTTCTTTCCAGATTTCATCTGAGAATATTTCCTTTTTCACCATAGCCCTCTATGGGCTTCCAAATATAACTTTGCCAATTCCACAAGAACTGTCTTAGCGAAAGGCTTCTTGAGGGGAAAGCTGTAACTCTGTGAGATGATTTCACAGAACACAAAGAAGTTTCTCAGAAAGCATCTTTCTCTTTGTTATCGGAGGATATTTCCTGTGGCCCTATAGTCTTCAAAGGGATCCGAAACATCTGTTCTCAGATTCCAAGGAAATAAGGCTAGCAAAGAGATCCACGAAATACAGATGTAACTCTGTGAAATGAATTAACAGGACACTAAGCAGTTTCTAAGAAAGCTTCTTTCCAGATTTCATCTGAGGATATTTCCTTTTTCACCGTAGCCCTCTATGGGCTTCCAAATATCACTTTGCCAATTCCACAAGAACTGTCTTAGCGAAAGGCTTCTTGAGGGGAAAGCTGTAACTCTGTGAGATGATTTCACAGAACACAAAGAAGTTTCTCAGAAAGCTTCTTTCTCTTTGTTATCGGAGGATATTTCCTGTGGCCCTATAGTCTTCAAAGGGATCCGAAACATCTGTTCTCAGATTCCAAGGAAATAAGGCTAGCAAAGAGATCCACGAAATACAGATGTAACTCTGTGAAATGAATTAACAGGACACTAAGCAGTTTCTCAGAAAGCTTCTTTCCAGATTTCATCTGACGATATTTCCTTTTTCACCATAGCCCTCTATGGGCTTCCAAATATCACTTTGCCAATTCCACAAGAACTGTCTTAGCGAAAGGCTTCTTGAGGGGAAAGCTGTAACTCTGTGAGATGATTTCACAGAACACAAAGAAGTTTCTCAGAAAGCTTCTTTCTCTTTGTTATCGGAGGATATTTCCTTTGGCCCTATAGTCTTCAAAGGGATCCGAAATATCTGTTCTCAGATTCCACAGAAATAAGGCTAGCAAAGAGATCCACGAAATACAGATGTAACTCTGTGAGATGAATTAACAGGACACTAAGCAGTTTCTAAGAAAGCTTCTTTCCAGATTTCATCTGAGGATATTTCCTTTTTCACCATAGCCCTCTATGGGCTTCCAAATATCACTTTGCCAATTCCACAAGAACTGTCTTAGCGAAAGGCTTCTTGAGGGGAAAGCTGTAACTCTGTGAGATGATTTCACAGAACACAAAGAAGTTTCTCAGAAAGCTTCTTTCTCTTTGTTATCGGAGAATATTTCCTTTGGCCCTATAGTCTTCAAAGGGATCCGAAATATCTGTTCTCAGATTCCACAGAAATAAGGCTAGCAAAGAGATCCACGAAATACAGATGTAAGTCTGTGAGATGAATTAACAGAACACTAAGCAGTTTCTCAGAAAGCTTCTTTCCAGATTTCATCTGAGGATATTTCCTTTTTCACCATAGCCCTCTATGGGCTTCCAAATATCACTTTGCCAATTCCACAAGAACTGTCTTAGCGAAAGGCTTCTTGAGGGGAAAGCTGTAACTCTGTGAGACGATTTCACAGAACACAAAGAACTTTCTCAGAAAGCTTCTTTCTCTTTGTTATCGGAGGTTATTTCCTTTGGCCCTCTAGTCTTCAAAGGGATCCGAAATATCTGTTCTCAGATTCCACAGAAATAAGGCTAGCAAAGAGATCCACGAAATACAGATGTAACTCTGTGAGATGAATTAACAGGACACTAAGCAGTTTCTCAGAAAGCTTTTTTCCAGATTTCATCTGAGGATATTTAATTTTTCACCATAGCCCTCTATGGGCTTCCAAATATCACTTTGCCAATTCCACAAGAACTGTCTTAGCGAAAGGCTTCTTGAGGGGAAAGCTGTAACTCTGTGAGATGATTTCACAGAACACAAAGAAGTTTCTCAGAAAGCTTCTTTCTCTTTGTTATCGGAGGACATTTCCTTCGGCCCTATAGTCTTCAAAGGGATCCGAAATATCTGTTCACAGATTCCACAGAAATAAGGCTAGCAAAGAGATCCACGAAATACAGATGTAACTCTGTGAGATGAATTAACACAACACTAAGCAGTTTCTAAGAAAGCTTCTTTCCAGATTTCATCTGAGAATATTTCCTTTTTCACCATAGCCCTCTATGGGCTTCCAAATATAACTTTGCCAATTCCACAAGAACTGTCTTAGCGAAAGGCTTCTTGAGGGGAAAGCTGTAACTCTGTGAGATGATTTCACAGAACACAAAGAAGTTTCTCAGAAAGCATCTTTCTCTTTGTTATCGGAGGATATTTCCTGTGGCCCTATAGTCTTCAAAGGGATCCGAAACATCTGTTCTCAGATTCCAAGGAAATAAGGCTAGCAAAGAGATCCACGAAATACAGATGTAACTCTGTGAAATGAATTAACAGGACACTAAGCAGTTTCTAAGAAAGCTTCTTTCCAGATTTCATCTGAGGATATTTCCTTTTTCACCGTAGCCCTCTATGGGCTTCCAAATATCACTTTGCCAATTCCACAAGAACTGTCTTAGCGAAAGGCTTCTTGAGGGGAAAGCTGTAACTCTGTGAGATGATTTCACAGAACACAAAGAAGTTTCTCAGAAAGCTTCTTTCTCTTTGTTATCGGAGGATATTTCCTTTGGCCCTATAGTCTTCAAAGGGATCCGAAATATCTGTTCTCAGATTCCACAGAAATAAGGCTAGCAAAGAGATCCACGAAATACAGATGTAAGTCTGTGAGAGGAATTAACAGGACACTAAGCAGTTTCTCAGAAAGCTTCTTTCCAGATTTCATCTGAGGATATTTCCTTTTTCACCATAGCCCTCTATGGGCTTCCAAATATCACTTTGCCAATTCCACAAGAACTGTCTTAGCGAAAGGCTTCTTGAGGGGAAAGCTGTAACTCTGTGAGATGATTTCACAGAACACAAAGAAGTTTCTCAGAAAGCTTCTTTCTCTTTGTTATCGGAGGATATTTCCTTTGGCCCTATAGACTTCAAAGGGATCCGAAATATCTGTTCTCAGATTCCACAGAAATAAGGCTAGCAAAGAGATCCACGAAATACAGATGTAACTCTGTGAGATGAATTAACAGGACACTAAGCAGTTTCTAAGAAAGCTTCTTTCCAGATTTCATCTGAGGATATTTCCTTTTTCACCATAGCCCTCTATGGGCTTCCAAATATCACTTTGCCAATTCCACAAGAACTGTCTTAGTGAAAGGCTTCTTGAGGGGAAAGCTGTAACTCTGTGAGACGATTTCACAGAACACAAAGAACTTTCTCAGAAAGCTTCTTTCTCTTTGTTATCGGAGGTTATTTCCTTTGGCCCTCTAGTCTTCAAACGGATCCGAAATATCTGTTCTCAGATTCCACAGAAATAAGACTAGGAAAGAGATCCACGAAATACAGATGTAACTCTGTGAGATGAATTAACAGGACACTAAGCAGTTTCTCAGAAAGCTTTTTTCCAGATTTCATCTGAGGATATTTAATTTTTCACCATAGCCCTCTATGGGCTTCCAAATATCACTTTGCCAATTCCACAAGAACTGTCTTAGCGAAAGGCTTCTTGAGGGGAAAGCTGTAACTCTGTGAGATGATTTCACAGAACACAAAGAAGTTTCTCAGAAAGCTTCTTTCTCTTTGTTATCGGAGGACATTTCCTTTGGCCCTATAGTCTTCAAAGGGATCCGAAATATCTGTTCTCAGATTACACAGAAATAAGGCTAGCAAAGAGATCCACGAAATACAGATGTAACTCTGTGAGATGAATTAACACAACACTAAGCAGTTTCTCAGAAAGATTCTTTCCAGATTTCATCTGAGAATATTTCCTTTTTCACCATAGCCCTCTATGGGCTTCCAAATATCACTTTGCCAATTCCACAAGAACTGTCTTAGCGAAAGGCTTCTTGAGGGGAAAGCTGTAACTCTGTGAGATGATTTCACAGAACACAAAGAAGTTTCTCAGAAAGCTTCTTTCTCTTTGTTATCGGAGGATATTTCCTTTGGCCCTATAGACTTCAAAGGGATCCGAAATATCTGTTCTCAGATTCCACAGAAATAAGGCTAGCAAAGAGATCCACGAAATACAGATGTAACTCTGTGAGATGAATTAACAGGACACTAAGCAGTTTCTAAGAAAGCTTCTTTCCAGATTTCATCTGAGGATATTTCCTTTTTCACCATAGCCCTCTATGGGCTTCCAAATATCACTTTGCCAATTCCACAAGAACTGTCTTAGCGAAAGGCTTCTTGAGGGGAAAGCTGTAACTCTGTGAGACGATTTCACAGAACACAAAGAACTTTCTCAGAAAGCTTCTTTCTCTTTGTTATCGGAGGTTATTTCCTTTGGCCCTATAGTCTTCAAAGGGATCCGAAATATCTGTTCTCAGATTCCACAGAAATAAGGCTAGCAAAGAGATCCACGAAATACAGATGTAACTCTGTGAGATGAATTAACACGACACTAAGCAGTTTCTCAGAAAGCTTCTTTCCAGATTTCATCTGAGAATATTTCCTTTTTCACCATAGCCCTCTATGGGCTTCCAAATATAACTTTGCCAATTCCACAAGAACTGTCTTAGCGAAAGGCTTCTTGAGGGGAAAGCTGTAACTCTGTGAGATGATTTCACAGAACACAAAGAAGTTTCTCAGAAAGCTTCTTTCTCTTTGTTATCGGAGGATATTTCCTGTGGCCCTATAGTCTTCAAAGGGATCCGAAACATCTCTTCTCAGATTCCAAGGAAATAAGGCTAGCAAAGAGATCCACGAAATACAGATGTAACTCTGTGAAATGAATTAACAGGACACTAAGCAGTTTCTAAGAAAGCTTCTTTCCAGATTTCATCTGAGGATATTTCCTTTTTCACCGTAGCCCTCTATGGGCTTCCAAATATCACTTTGCCAATTCCACAAGAACTGTCTTAGCGAAAGGCTTCTTGAGGGGAAAGCTGTAACTCTGTGAGATGATTTCACAGAACACAAAGAAGTTTCTCAGAAAGCTTCTTTCTCTTTGTTATCGGAGGATATTTCCTTTGGCCCTATAGTCTTCAAAGGGATCCGAAATATCTGTTCTCAGATTCCACAGAAATAAGGCTAGCAAAGAGATCCACGAAATACAGATGTAAGTCTGTGAGATGAATTAACAGAACACTAAGCAGTTTCTCAGAAAGCTTCTTTCCAGATTTCATCTGAGGATATTTCCTTTTTCACCATAGCCCTCTATGGGCTTCCAAATATCACTTTGCCAATTCCACAAGAACTGTCTTAGCGAAAGGCTTCTTGAGGGGAAAGCTGTAACTCTGTGAGACGATTTCACAGAACACAAAGAACTTTCTCAGAAAGCTTCTTTCTCTTTGTTATCGGAGGATATTTCCTTTGGCCCTATAGTCTTCAAAGGGATCCGAAATATCTGTTCTCAGATTCCACAGAAATAAGGCTAGCAAAGAGATCCACGAAATACAGATGTAACTCTGTGAGATAAATTAACAGGACACTAAGCAGTTTCTCAGAAAGCTTCTTTCCAGATTTCATCTGAGGATATTTAATTTTTCACCATAGCCCTCTATGGGCTTCCAAATATCACTTTTCGAATTCCACAAGAACTGTCTTAGCGAAAGGCTTCTTGAGGGGAAAGCTGCAACTCTGTGAGATGATTTCACAGAACACAAAGAAGTTTCTCAGAAAGCTTCTTTCTCTTTGTTATCGGAGGATATTTCCTTTGGCCCTATAGTCTTCAAAGGGATCCGAAATATCTGTTCTCAGATTCCACAGAAATAAGGCTAGCAAAGAGATCCACGAAATACAGATGTAAGTCTGTGAGATGAATTAACAGAACACTAAGCAGTTTCTCAGAAAGCTTCTTTCCAGATTTCATCTGAGGATATTTCCTTTTTCACCATAGCCCTCTATGGGCTTCCAAATATCACTTTGCCAATTCCACAAGAACTGTCTTAGCGAAAGGCTTCTTGAGGGGAAAGCTGTAACTCTGTGAGATGATTTCACAGAACACAAAGAAGTTTCTCAGAAAGCTTCTTTCTCTTTGTTATCGGAGGATATTTCCTTTGGCCCTATAGTCTTCAAAGGGATCCGAAATATCTGTTCTCAGATTCCACAGAAATAAGTCTAGCAAAGAGATCCACGAAATACAGATGTAACTCTGTGAGATGAATTAACAGGACACTAAGCAGTTTCTAAGAAAGCTTCTTTCCTGATTTCATCTGAGGATATTTCCTTTTTCACCAAAGCCCTCTATGGGCTTCCAAATATCACTTTGCCAATTCCACAAGAACTGTATTAGCGAAAGGCTTCTTGAGGGGAAAGCTGTAACTCTGTGAGATGATTTCACAGAACACAAAGAAGTTTCTCAGAAAGCTTCTTTCTCTTGTTATCGGAGGATATTTCCTTTGGCCCTGTAGTATTCAAAGGGATCCGAAATATCTGTTCTCAGATTCCACAGAAATAAGGCTAGCAAAGAGATCCACGAAATACAGATGTAACTCTGTGAGATGAATTAACAGAACACTAAGCAGTTTCTCAGAAAACTTCTTTCCAGATTTCATCTGAGGATATTTCCTTTTTCACCATAGCCCTCTATGGGCTTCCAAATATCACTTTGCCAATTCCACAAGAACTGTCTTAGCGAAAGGCTTCTTGAGGGGAAAGCTGTAACTCTGTGAGATGATTTCACAGAACACAAAGAAGTTTCTCAGAAAGCTTCTTTCTCTTTGTTATCGGAGGATATTTCCTTTGGCCCTATAGACTTCAAAGGGATCCGAAATATCTGTTCTCAGATTCCACAGAAATAAGGCCAGCAAAGAGATCCACGAAATACAGATGTAACTCTGTGAGATGAATTAACAGAACACTAAGCAGTTTCTCAGAAAGCTTCTTTCCAGATTTCATCTGAGAATATTTCCTTTTTCACCATAGCCCTCTATGGGCTTCCAAATATCACTTTTCCAATTCCACAAGAACTGTCTTAGCGAAAGGCTTCTTGAGGGGAAAGCTGTAACTCTGTGAGATGAATTCACAGAACACAAAGAAGTTTCTCAGAAAGCTTCTTTCTCTTTGTTATCGGAGGATATTTCCTTTGGCCCTATAGTCTTCAAAGGGATCCGAAACATCTGTTCTCAGATTCCAAGGAAATAAGGCTAGCAAAGAGATCCACGAAATACAGATGTAACTCTGTGAGATGAATTAACAGGACACTAAGCAGTTTCTCAGAAAGCTTCTTTCCAGATTTCATCTGAGGATATTTCCTTTTTCACCATAGCCCTCTATGGGCTTCCAAATATCACTTTGCAAATTCCACAAGAACTGTCTTAGCGAAAGGCTTCTTGAGGGGAAAGCTGTAACTCTGTGAGATGATTTCACAGAACACAAAGAAGTTTCTCAGAAAGCTTCTTTCTCTTTGTTATCGGAGGATATTTCCTTTGGCCCTATAGTCTTCAAAGGGATCCGAAATATCTGTTCTCAGATTCCACAGAAATAAGGCTAGCAAAGAGATCCACGAAATACAGATGTAACTCTGTGAGATGAATTAACAGGACACTAAGCAGTTTCTCAGAAAGCTTCTTTCCAGATTTCATCTGAGGATATTTCCTTTTTCACCATAGCCCTCTATGGGCTTCAAATATAACTTTGCCAATTCCCCAAGAACTGTCTTAGCGAAAGGCTTCTTGAGGGCAAAGCTGTAACTCTGTGAGATGATTTCACAGAACACAAAGAAGTTTCTCAGAAAGCTTCTTTCTCTTTGTTATCGGAGGATATTTCCTTTGGCCCTATAGACTTCAAAGGGATCCGAAATATCTGTTCTCAGATTCCACAGAAATAAGGCTAGCAAAGAGATCCACGAAATACAGATGTAAGTCTGTGAGATGAATTAACAGAACACTAAGCAGTTTCTCAGAAAGCTTCTTTCCAGATTTCATATGAGGATATTTCCTTTTTCACCATAGCCCTCTATGGGCTTCCAAATATCACTTTGCCAATTCCACAAGAACTGTCTTAGCGAAAGGCTTCTTGAGGGGAAAGCTGTAACTCTGTGAGATGATTTCACAGAACACAAAGAAGTTTCTCAGAAAGCTTCTTTCTCTTTGTTATCGGAGGATATTTCCTTTGGCCCTATAGACTTCAAAGGGATCCGAAATATCTGTTCTCAGATTCCACAGAAATAAGGCTAGCAAAGAGATCCACGAAATACAGATGTAACTCTGTGAGATGAATTATCAGGACACTAAGCAGTTTCTCAGAAAGCTTCTTTCCAGATTTCATCTGAGGATATTTCCTTTTTCACCATAGCCCTCTATGGGCTTCCAAATATCACTTTGCCAATGCCACAAGAACTGTCTTAGCGAAAGGCTTCTTGAGGGGAAAGCTGTAACTCTGTGAGACGATTTCACAGAACACAAAGAAGTTTCTCAGAAAGCTTCTTTCTCTTTGTTATCGGAGGATATTTCCTTTGGCCCTATAGTCTTCAAAGGGATCCGAAATATCTGTTCTCAGATTCCACAGAAAAAAGGCTAGCAAAGAGATCCACGAAATACAGATGTAAGTCTGTGAGATGAATTAACAGAACACTAAGCAGTTTCACAGAAAGCTTCTTTCCAGATTTCATCTGAGGATATTTCCTTTTTCACCATAGCCCTCTATGGGCTTCCAAATATCACTTTGCCAATTCCAGAAGAACTATCTTAGCGAAAGGCTTCTTGAGGGGAAAGCTGTAAGTCTTTGAGATGATTTCACAGAACACAAAGAAGTTTCTCAGAAAGCTTCTTTCTCTTTATTATCGGAGGATATTTCCTTTGGCCCTATAGACTTCAAAGGGATCCGAAATATCTGTTCTCAGATTCCACAGAAATAAGGCTAGCAAAGAGATCCACGAAATACCGATGTAAGTCTGTGAGATGAATTAACAGAACACTAAGCAGTTTCTCAGAAAGCTTCTTTCCAGATTTCATATGAGGATATTTCCTTTTTCACCATAGCCCTCTATGGGCTTCCAAATATCACTTTGCCAATTCCACAAGAACTGTCTTAGCGAAAGGCTTCTTGAGGGGAAAGCTGTAACTCTGTGAGATGATTTCACAGAACAAAAAGAAGTTTCTCAGAAAGCTTCTTTCTCTTTGTTATCGGAGGATATTTCCTTTGGCCCTATAGTCTTCAAAGGGATCCGAAATATCTGTTCTCAGATTCCACAGAAATAAGTCTAGCAAATAGATCCACGAAATACAGATGTAACTCTGTGAGATGAACTAACAGGACACTAAGCAGTTTCTCAGAAAGCTTCTTTCCAGATTTCATCTGAGGATATTTCCTTTTTCACCATAGCCCTCTATGGGCTTCCAAATATAACTTTGCCAATTCCACAAGAACTGTCTTAGCGAAAGGCTTCTAGAGGGGAAAGCTGTAACTCTGCGAGATGATTTCACAGAACACAAAGAAGTTTCTCAGAAAGCTTCTTTCTCTTTGTTATCGGAGGATATTTCCTTTGGCCCTATAGTCTTCAAAGGGATCCGAAATATCTGTTCTCAGATTCCACAGAAATAAGGCTAGCAAAGAGATCCACGAAATACAGATGTAACTCTGTGAGATGAATTAACAGAACACTAAGCAGTTTCTCAGAAAGCTTCTTTCCAGATTTCATCTGAGAATATTTCCTTTTTCACCATAGCCCTCTATGGGCTTCCAAATATCACTTTGCCAATTCCACAAGAACTGTCTTAGCTAAAGGCTTCTTGAGGGGAAAGCTGCAACTCTGTGAGATGATTTCACAGAACACAAAGAAGTTTCTCAGAAAGCTTCTTTCTCTTTGTTATCGGAGGATATTTCCTTTGGCCCTATAGTCTTCAAAGGGATCCGAAATATCTGTTCTCAGATTCCACAGAAATAAGGCTAGCAAAGAGATCCACGAAATACAGATCTAAGTCTGTGAGATGAATTAACAGGACACTAAGCAGTTTCTAAGAAAGCTTCTTTCCAGATTTCATCTGAGGATATTTCCTTTTTCACCATAGCCCTCTATGGGCTTCCAAATATCACTTTGCCAATTCCACAAGAACTGTCTTAGCGAAAGGCTTCTTGAGGGGAAAGCTGTAACTCTGTGAGATGATTTCACAGAACACAAAGAAGTTTCTCAGAAAGCTTCTTTCTCTTTGTTATCGGAGGATATTTCCTTTGGCCCTATAGACTTCAAAGGGATCCGAAATATCTGTTCTCAGATTCCACAGAAATAAGGCTAGCAAAGAGATCCACGAAATACAGATGTAACTCTGTGAGATGAATTATCAGGACACTAAGCAGTTTCTCAGAAAGCTTCTTTCCAGATTTCATCTGAGGATATTTCCTTTTTCACCATAGCCCTCTATGGGCTTCCAAATATCACTTTGCCAATGCCACAAGAACTGTCTTAGCGAAAGGCTTCTTGAGGGGAAAGCTGTAACTCTGTGAGACGATTTCACAGAACACAAAGAAGTTTCTCAGAAAGCTTCTTTCTCTTTGTTATCGGAGGATATTTCCTTTGGCCCTATAGTCTTCAAAGGGATCCGAAATATCTGTTCTCAGATTCCACAGAAAAAAGGCTAGCAAAGAGATCCACGAAATACAGATGTAAGTCTGTGAGATGAATTAACAGAACACTAAGCAGTTTCACAGAAAGCTTCTTTCCAGATTTCATCTGAGGATATTTCCTTTTTCACCATAGCCCTCTATGGGCTTCCAAATATCACTTTGCCAATTCCAGAAGAACTGTCTTAGCGAAAGGCTTCTTGAGGGGAAAGCTGTAAGTCTTTGAGATGATTTCACAGAACACAAAGAAGTTTCTCAGAAAGCTTCTTTCTCTTTGTTATCGGAGGATATTTCCTTTGGCCCTATAGACTTCAAAGTGATCCGAAATATCTGTTCTCAGATTCCACAGAAATAAGGCTAGCAAAGAGATCCACGAAATACAGATGTAAGTCTGTGAGATGAATTAACAGAACACTAAGCAGTTTCTCAGAAAGCTTCTTTCCAGATTTCATATGAGGATATTTCCTTTTTCACCATAGCCCTCTATGGGCTTCCAAATATCACTTGCCAATTCCACAAGAACTGTCTTAGCGAAAGGCTTCTTGAGGGGAAAGCTGTAACTCTGTGAGATGATTTCACAGAACACAAAGAAGTTTCTCAGAAAGCTTCTTTATCTTTGTTATCGGAGGATATTTCCTTTGGCCCTATAGTCTTCAAAGGGATCCGAAATATCTGTTCTCAGATTCCACAGAAATAAGGCTAGCAAAGAGATCCACGAAATACAGATGTAACTCTGTGAGATGAATTAACAGGACACTAAGCAGTTTCTCAGAAAGCTTCTTTCCAGATTTCATCTGAGGATATTTAATTTTTCACCATAGCCCTCTATGGGCTTCCAAATATCACTTTGCCAATTCCACAAGAACTGTCTTAGCGAAAGGCTTCTTGAGGGGAAAGCTGTAACTCTGTGAGATGATTTCACAGAACACAAAGAAGTTTCTCAGAAAGCTTCTTTCTCTTTGTTATCGGAGGATATTTCCTTTGGCCCTGTAGACTTCAAAGGGATCCGAAATATCTGTTCTCAGATTCCACAGAAATAAGGCTAGCAAAGAGATCCACGAAATACAGATGTAAGTCTGTGAGATGAATTAACAGAACACTAAGCAGTTTCTCAGAAAGCTTCTTTCCAGATTTCATCTGAGGATATTTCCTTTTTCACCATAGCCCTCTATGGGCTTCCAAATATCACTTTGCCAATTCCACAAGAACTGTCTTAGCGAAAGGCTTCTTGAGGGGAAAGCTGTAACTCTGTGAGATGATTTCACAGAACAAAAAGAAGTTTCTCAGAAAGCTTCTTTCTCTTTGTTATCGGAGGATATTTCCTTTGGCCCTATAGTCTTCAAAGGGATCCGAAATATCTGTTCTCAGATTCCACAGAAATAAGTCTAGCAAAGAGATCCACGAAATACAGATGTAACTCTGTGAGATGAATTAACAGGACACTAAGCAGTTTCTAAGAAAGCTTCTTTCCTGATTTCATCTGAGGATATTTCCTTTTTCACCATAGCCCTCTATGGGCTTCCAAATATCACTTTGCCAATTCCACAAGAACTGTCTTAGCGAAAGGCTTCTTGAGGGGAAAGCTGTAACTCTGTGAGATGATTTCACAGAACACAAAGAAGTTTCTCAGAAAGATTCTTTCTCTTTGTTATCGGAGGACATTTCCTTTGGCCCTATAGTCTTCAAAGGGATCCGAAATATCTGTTCTCAGATTCCACAGAAATAAGGCTAGCAAAGAGATCCACGAAATACAGATGTAACTCTGTGAGATGAATTAACAGAACACTAAGCAGTTTCTCAGAAAACTTCTTTCCAGATTTCATCTGAGGATATTTCCTTTTTCACCATAGCCCTCTATGGGCTTCCAAATATCACTTTGCCAATTCCACAAGAACTGTCTTAGCGAAAGGCTTCTTGAGGGGAAAGTTGTAACTCTGTGAGATGATTTCACAGAACACAAAGAAGTTTCTCAGAAAGCTTCTTTCTCTTTGTTATCGGAGGATATTTCCTTTGGCCCTATAGACTTCAAAGGGATCCGAAATATCTGTTCTCAGATTCCACAGAAATAAGGCTAGCAAAGAGATCCACGAAATACAGATGTAACTCTGTGAGATGAATTAACAGGACACTAAGCAGTTTCTAAGAAAGCTTCTTTCCAGATTTCATCTGAGGATATTTCCTTTTTCACCATAGCCCTCTATGGGCTTCCAAATATAACTTTGCCAATTCCACAAGAACTGTCTTAGCGAAAGGCTTCTAGAGGGGAAAGCTGTAACTCTGTGAGATGATTTCACAGAACACAAAGAAGTTTCTCAGAAAGCTTCTTTCTCTTTGTTATCGGAGGATATTTCCTTTGGCCCTATAGTCTTCAAAGGGATCCGAAATATCTGTTCTCAGATTCCACAGAAATAAGGCTAGCAAAGAGATCCACGAAATACAGATGTAAGTCTGTGAGATGAATTAACAGAACACTAAGCAGTTTCTCAGAAAGCTTCTTTCCAGATTTCATCTGAGGATATTTCCTTTTTCACCATAGCCCTCTATGGGCTTCCAAATATCACTTTGCCAATTCCACAAGAACTGTCTTAGCGAAAGGCTTCTTGAGGGGAAAGCTGTAAGTCTTTGAGATGATTTCACAGAACACAAAGAAGTTTCTCAGAAAGCTTCTTTATCTTTGTTATCGGAGGATATTTCCTTTGGCCCTATAGTCTTCAAAGGGATCCGAAATATCTGTTCTCAGATTCCACAGAAATAAGGCTAGCAAAGAGATCCACGAAATACAGATGTAACTCTGTGAGATGAATTAACAGGACACTAAGCAGTTTCTCAGAAAGCTTCTTTCCAGATTTCATCTGAGGATATTTAATTTTTCACCATAGCCCTCTATGGGCTTCCAAATATCACTTTGCCAATTCCACAAGAACTGTCTTAGCGAAAGGCTTCTTGAGGGGAAAGCTGTAACTCTGTGAGATGATTTCACAGAACACAAAGAAGTTTCTCAGAAAGCTTCTTTCTCTTTGTTATCGGAGGATATTTCCTTTGGCCCTGTAGACTTCAAAGGGATCCGAAATATCTGTTCTCAGATTCCACAGAAATAAGGCTAGCAAAGAGATCCACGAAATACAGATGTAAGTCTGTGAGATGAATTAACAGAACACTAAGCAGTTTCTCAGAAAGCTTCTTTCCAGATTTCATCTGAGGATATTTCCTTTTTCACCATAGCCCTCTATGGGCTTCCAAATATCACTTTGCCAATTCCACAAGAACTGTCTTAGCGAAAGGCTTCTTGAGGGGAAAGCTGTAACTCTGTGAGATGATTTCACAGAACAAAAAGAAGTTTCTCAGAAAGCTTCTTTCTCTTTGTTATCGGAGGATATTTCCTTTGGCCCTATAGTCTTCAAAGGGATCCGAAATATCTGTTCTCAGATTCCACAGAAATAAGTCTAGCAAAGAGATCCACGAAATACAGATGTAACTCTGTGAGATGAATTAACAGGACACTAAGCAGTTTCTAAGAAAGCTTCTTTCCTGATTTCATCTGAGGATATTTCCTTTTTCACCATAGCCCTCTATGGGCTTCCAAATATCACTTTGCCAATTCCACAAGAACTGTCTTAGCGAAAGGCTTCTTGAGGGGAAAGCTGTAACTCTGTGAGATGATTTCACAGAACACAAAGAAGTTTCTCAGAAAGATTCTTTCTCTTTGTTATCGGAGGACATTTCCTTTGGCCCTATAGTCTTCAAAGGGATCCGAAATATCTGTTCTCAGATTCCACAGAAATAAGGCTAGCAAAGAGATCCACGAAATACAGATGTAACTCTGTGAGATGAATTAACAGAACACTAAGCAGTTTCTCAGAAAACTTCTTTCCAGATTTCATCTGAGGATATTTCCTTTTTCACCATAGCCCTCTATGGGCTTCCAAATATCACTTTGCCAATTCCACAAGAACTGTCTTAGCGAAAGGCTTCTTGAGGGGAAAGTTGTAACTCTGTGAGATGATTTCACAGAACACAAAGAAGTTTCTCAGAAAGCTTCTTTCTCTTTGTTATCGGAGGATATTTCCTTTGGCCCTATAGACTTCAAAGGGATCCGAAATATCTGTTCTCAGATTCCACAGAAATAAGGCTAGCAAAGAGATCCACGAAATACAGATGTAACTCTGTGAGATGAATTAACAGGACACTAAGCAGTTTCTAAGAAAGCTTCTTTCCAGATTTCATCTGAGGATATTTCCTTTTTCACCATAGCCCTCTATGGGCTTCCAAATATAACTTTGCCAATTCCACAAGAACTGTCTTAGCGAAAGGCTTCTAGAGGGGAAAGCTGTAACTCTGTGAGATGATTTCACAGAACACAAAGAAGTTTCTCAGAAAGCTTCTTTCTCTTTGTTATCGGAGGATATTTCCTTTGGCCCTATAGTCTTCAAAGGGATCCGAAATATCTGTTCTCAGATTCCACAGAAATAAGGCTAGCAAAGAGATCCACGAAATACAGATGTAAGTCTGTGAGATGAATTAACAGAACACTAAGCAGTTTCTCAGAAAGCTTCTTTCCAGATTTCATCTGAGGATATTTCCTTTTTCACCATAGCCCTCTATGGGCTTCCAAATATCACTTTGCCAATTCCACAAGAACTGTCTTAGCGAAAGGCTTCTTGAGGGGAAAGCTGTAAGTCTTTGAGATGATTTCACAGAACACAAAGAAGTTTCTCAGAAAGCTTCTTTCTCTTTGTTATCAGAGGATATTTCCTTTGGCCCTATAGACTTCAAAGGGATCCGAAATATCTGTTCTCAGATTCCACAGAAATAAGGCTAGCAAAGAGATCCACGAAATACAGATGTAACTCTGTGAGATGAATTAACAGAACACTAAGCAGTTTCTCAGAAAACTTCTTTCCAGATTTCATCTGAGGATATTTCCTTTTTCACCATAGCCCTCTATGGGCTTCCAAATATCACTTTGCCAATTCCACAAGAACTGTCTTAGCGAAAGGCTTCTTGAGGGGAAAGCTGTAACTCTGTGAGATGATTTCACAGAACACAAAGAAGTTTCTCAGAAAGCTTCTTTCTCTTTGTTTTCGGAGGATATTTCCTTTGGCCCTATAGACTTCAAAGGGATCCGAAATATCTGTTCTCAGATTCCACAGAAATAAGGCTAGCAAAGAGATCCACGAAATACAGATGTAACTCTGTGAGATGAATTAACAGGACACTAAGCAGTTTCACAGAAAGCTTCTTTCCAGATTTCATCTGAGGATATTTCCTTTTTCACCATAGCCCTCTATGGGCTTCCAAATATCACTTTGCCAATTCCACAAGAACTGTCTTAGCGAAAGGCTTCTTGAGGGGAAAGCTGTAACTCTGTGAGATGATTTCACAGAACACAAAGAAGTTTCTCAGAAAGCTTCGTTCTCTTTGTTATCGGAGGATATTTCCTTTGGCCCTATAGACTTCAAAGGGATCCGAAATATCTGTTCTCAGATTCCACAGAAATAAATCTAGCAAAGAGATCCACGAAATACAGATGTAACTCTGTGAGATGAATTAACAGAACACTAAGCAGTTTCTCAGAAAGCTTCTTTCCAGATTTCATCTGAGAATATTTCCTTTTTCACCATAGCCCTCTATGGGCTTCCAAATATCACTTTGCCAATTCCACAAGAACTGTCTTAGCGAAAGGCTTCTTGAGGGGAAATCTGCAACTCTGTGAGATGATTTCACAGAACACAAAGAAGTTTCTCAGAAAGCTTCTTTCTCTTTGTTATCGGAGGATATTTCCTTTGGCCCTATAGTCTTCAAAGGGATCCGAAATATCTGTTCTCAGATTCCACAGAAATAAGGCTAGCAAAGAGATCCACGAAATACACATCTAAGTCTGTGAGATGAATTAACAGGACACTAAGCAGTTTCTAAGAAAGCTTCTTTCCAGATTTCATCTGAGGATATTTCCTTTTTCACCATAGCCCTCTATGGGCTTCCAAATATCACTTTGCCAAATTCCACAAGAACTGTCTTAGCGAAAGGCTTCTTGAGGGGAAAGCTGTAACTCTGTGAGATGATTTCACAGAACACAAAGAAGTTTCTCAGAAAGCTTCTTTCTCTTTGTTATCAGAGGATATTTCCTTTGGCCCTATAGACTTCAAAGGGATCCGAAATATCTGTTCTCAGATTCCACAGAAATAAGGCTAGCAAAGAGATCCACGAAATACAGATGTAACTCTGTGAGATGAATTATCAGGACACTAAGAAGATTCTCAGAAAGCTTCTTTCCAGATTTCATCTGAGGATATTTCCTTTTTCACCATAGCCCTCTATGGGCTTCCAAATATCCCTTTGCCAATTCCACAAGAACTGTCTTAGCGAAAGGCTTCTTGAGGGGAAAGCTGTAACTCTGTGAGACGATTTCACAGAACACAAAGAAGTTTCTCAGAAAGCTTCTTTCTCTTTGTTATCGGAGGATATTTCCCTTGGCCCTATAGTTTTCAAAGGGATCCGAAATATCTGTTCTCAGATTCCACAGAAATAAGGCTAGCAAAGAGATCCACGAAATACCGATGTAAGTCTGTGAGATGAATTAACAGAACACTAAGCAGTTTCACAGAAAGCTTCTTTCCAGATTTCATCTGAGGATATTTCCTTTT
The DNA here is from genome assembly GCF_043159975.1 of Macaca nemestrina. Lineage (NCBI taxonomy): Eukaryota > Metazoa > Chordata > Mammalia > Primates > Cercopithecidae > Macaca > Macaca nemestrina. The sequence goes on along the minus strand of NC_092129.1, from coordinate 54,944,365 downwards.
TCACCACAGCCCTCTATGGGCTTCCAAATATCACTTTGCCAATTCCACAAGAACTGTCTTAGGGAAAGGCTTCTTGAGGGGAAAGCTGTAACTCTTTGAGATGATTTCACAGAACACAAAGAAGTTTCTCAGAAAGCTTCTTTCTCTTTGTTATCGGAGGATATTTCCTTTGGCCCTATAGTCTTCAAAGGGATCCGAAACATCTGTTCTCAGCTTCCAAGGAAATAAGGCTAGCAAAGAGATCCACGAAATACAGATGTAACTCTGTGAGATGAATTAACAGGACACTAAGCAGTTTCTAAGAAAGCTTCTTTCCAGATTTCATCTGAGGATATTTCCTTTTTCACCATAGCCCTCTATGGGCTTCCAAATATCACTTTGCCAATTCCACAAGAACTGTCTTAGCGAAAGGCTTCTTGTGGGAAAAGCTGTAACTCTGTGAGATGATTTCACAGAACACAAAGAAGTTTCTCAGAAAGCTTCTTTCTCTTTGTTATTGGAGGATATTTCCTTTGGCCCTATGGTCTTCAAAGGGATCCGAAATATCTGTTCTCAGATTCCACAGAAATAAGGCTAGCAAAGAGATCCACGAAATACAGATGTAACTCTGTGAGATGAATTAACAGGACACTAAGCAGTTTCTCAGAAAGCTTCTTTCCAGATTTCATCTGAGGATATTTCCTTTTTCACCATAGCCCTCTATGGGCTTCAAATATAACTTTGCCAATTCCCCAAGAACTGTCTTAGCGAAAGGCTTCTTGAGGGCAAAGCTGTAACTCTGTGAGATGATTTCACAGAACACAAAGAAGTTTCTCAGAAAGCTTCTTTCTCTTTGTTATCGGAGGATATTTCCTTTGGCCCTATAGACTTCAAAGGGATCCGAAATATGTGTTTTCAGATTCCACAGAAATAAGGCTAGCAAAGAGATCCACGAAATACAGATGTAAGTCTGTGAGATGAATTAACAGAACACTAAGCAGTTTCTCAGAAAGCTTCTTTCCAGATTTCATATGAGGATATTTCCTTTTTCACCATAGCCCTCTATGGGCTTCCAAATATCACTTGCCAATTCCACAAGAACTGACTTAGCGAAAGGCTTCTTGAGGGGAAAGCTGTAACTCTGTGAGATGATTTCACAGAACACAAAGAAGTTTCTCAGAAAGCTTCTTTCTCTTTGTTATCGGAGGATATTTCCTTTGGCCTTATAGTCTTCAAAGGGATTCGAAATATCTGTTCTCAGATTCCACAGAAATAAGTCTAGCAAAGAGATCCACGAAATACAGATGTAACTATGTGAGATGAATTAACAGGACACTAAGCAGTTTCTCAGAAAGCTTCTTTCCAGATTTCATCTGAGGATATTTAATTTTTCACCATAGCCCTCTATGGGCTTCCAAATATCACTTTGCCAATTCCACAAGAACTGTCTTAGCGAAAGGCTTCTTGAGGGGAAAGCTGTAACTCTGTTAGATGATTTCACAGAACACAAAGAAGTTTCTCAGAAAGCTTCTTTCTCTTTGTTATCGGAGGATATTTCCTTTGGCCCTGTAGACTTCAAAGGGATCCGAAATATCTGTTCTCAGATTCCACAGAAAAAAGGCTAGCAAAGGGATCCACGAAATACAGATGTAAGTCTGTGAGATGAATTAACAGAACACTAAGCAGTTTCTCAGAAAGCTTCTTTCCAGATTTCATCTGAGGATATTTCCTTTTTCACCATAGCCCTCTATGGGCTTCCAAATATCACTTTGCCAATTCCACAAGAACTGTCTTAGCGAAAGGCTTCTTGAGGGAAAAGCTGTAACTCTGTGAGATGATTTCACAGAACAAAAAGAAGTTTCTCAGAAAGCTTCTTTCTCTTTGTTATCGGAGGATATTTCCTTTGGCCCTATAGTCTTCAAAGGGATCCGAAATATCTGTTCTCAGATTCCACAGAAATAAGTCTAGCAAAGAGATCCACGAAATACAGATGTAACTCTGTGAGATGAATTAACAGGACACTAAGCAGTTTCTAAGAAAGCTTCTTACCTGATTTCATCTGAGGATATTTCCTTTTTCTCCATAGCCCTCTATGGGCTTCCAAATATCACTTTGCCAATTCCACAAGAACTGTCTTAGCGAAAGGCTTCTTGAGGGGAAAGCTGTAACTCTGTGAGATGATTTCACAGAACACAAAGAAGTTTCTCAGAAAGCTTCTTTCTCTTTGTTATCGGAGGATATTTCCTTTGGCCCTATAGTCTTCAAAGGGATCCGAAATATCTGTTCTCAGATTCCACAGAAATAAGGCTAGCAAAGAGATCCACGAAATACAGATGTAACTCTGTGAGATGAATTAACAGAACACAAAGCAGTTTCTCAGAAAACTTCTTTCCAGATTTCATCTGAGGATATTTCCTTTTTCACCATAGCCCTCTATGGACTTCCAAATATCACTTTGCCAATTCCACAAGAACTGTCTTAGCGAAAGGCTTCTTGAGGGGAAAGTTGTAACTCTGTGAGATGATTTCACAGAACACAAAGAAGTTTCTCAGAAAGCTTCTTTCTCTTTGTTATCGGAGGATATTTCCTTTGGCCCTATAGACTTCAAAGGGATCCGAAATATCTGTTCTCAGATTCCACAGAAATAAGGCTAGCAAAGAGATCCACGAAATACAGATGTAACTCTGTGAGATGAATTAACAGGACACTAAGCAGTTTCTAAGAAAGCTTCTTTCCAGATTTCATCTGAGGATATTTCCTTTTTCACCATAGCCCTCTATGGGCTTCCAAATATCACTTTGCCAATTCCACAAGAACTGTCTTAGCGAAAGGCTTCTTGAGGGGAAAGCTGTAACTCTGTGAGATGATTTCACAGAACACAAAGAAGTTTCTCAGAAAGCTTCTTTCTCTTTGTTATCGGAGGATATTTCCTTTGGCCCTATAGTCTTCAAAGGGATCCGAAATATCTGTACTCAGATTCCACAGAAATAAGGCTTGCAAAGAGATCCACGAAATACAGATGTAACTCTGTGAGATGAATTAACAGAACACTAAGCAGTTTCTCAGAAAGCTTCTTTCCAGATTTCATCTGAGAATATTTCCTTTTTCACCATAGCCCTCTATGGGCTTCCAAATATCACTTTGCCAATTCCACAAGAACTGTCTTAGCGAAAGGCTTCTTGAGGGGAAAGCTGCAACTCTGTGAGATGATTTCACAGAACACAAAGAAGTTTCTCAGAAAGCTTCTTTCTCTTTGTTATCGGAGGATATTTCCTTTGGCCCTATAGTCTTCAAAGGGATCCGAAATATCTGTTCTCAGATTCCACAGAAATAAGGCTAGCAAAGAGATCCACGAAATACAGATCTAAGTCTGTGAGATGAATTAACAGGACACTAAGCAGTTTCTAAGAAAGCTTCTTTCCAGATTTCATCTGAGGATATTTCCTTTTTCACCATAGCCCTCTAGGGGCTTCCAAATATCACTTTGCCAATTCCACAAGAACTGTCTTAGCGAAAGGCTTCTTGAGGGGAAAGCTGTAACTCTGTGAGATGATTTCACAGAACACAAAGAAGTTTCTCAGAAAGCTTCTTTCTCTTTGTTATCGGAGGATATTTCCTTTGGCCCTATAGACTTCAAAGGGATCCGAAATATCTGTTCTCAGATTCCACAGAAATAAGGCTAGCAAAGAGATCCACGAAATACAGATGTAACTCTGTGAGATGAATTATCAGGACACTAAGCAGTTTCTCAGAAAGCTTCTTTCCAGATTTCATCTGAGGATATTTCCTTTTTCACCATAGCCCTCTATGGGCTTCCAAATATCACTTTGCCAATTCCACAAGAACTGTCTTAGCGAAAGGCTTCTTGAGGGGAAAGCTGTAACTCTGTGAGACGATTTCACAGATCACAAAGAAGTTTCTCAGAAAGCTTCTTTCTCTTTGTTATCGGAGGATATTTCCTTTGGCCCTATAGTCTTCAAAGGGATCCGAAATATCTGTTCTCAGATTCCACAGAAATAAGGCTAGCAAAGAGATCCACGAAATACAGATGTAAGTCTGTGAGATTAATTAACAGAACACTAAGCAGTTTCACAGAAAGCTTCTTTCCAGATTTCATCTGAGGATATTTCCTTTTTCACCATAGCCCTCTATGGGCTTCCAAATATCACTTTGCCAATTCCACAAGAACTGTCTTAGCGAAAGGCTTCTTGAGGGGAAAGCTGTAACTCTGTGAGATGATTTCACAGAACACAAAGAAGTTTCTCAGAAAGCTTCTTTGTCTTTGTTATCGGAGGATATTTCCTTTGGCCTTATAGACTTCAAAGGGATCCGAAATATCTGTTCTCAGATTCCACAGAAATAAGGCTAGCAAAGAGATCCACGAAATACAGATGTAACTCTGTGAGATGAATTATCAGGACACTAAGAAGATTCTCAGAAAGCTTCTTTCCAGATTTCATCTGAGGATATTTCCTTTTTCACCATAGCCCTCTATGGGCTTCCAAATATCACTTTGCCAATTCCACAAGAACTGTCTTAGCGAAAGGCTTCTTGAGGGGAAAGCTGTAACTCTGTGAGATGATTTCACAGAACACAAAGAAGTTTCTCAGAAAGCTTCTTTCTCTTTGTTATCGGAGGATATTTCCTTTGGCCCTATAGACTTCAAAGGGATCCGAAATATCTGTTCTCAGATTCCACAGAAATAAGGCTGTCAAAGAGATCCACGAAATACAGATGTAACTCTGTGAGATGAATTATCAGGACACTAAGAAGTTTCTCAGAAAGCTTCTTTCCAGATTTCATCTGAGGATATTTCCTTTTTCACCATAGCCCTCTATGGGCTTCCAAATATCACTTTGCCAATTCCACACGAACTGTCTTAGCGAAAGGCTTCTTGAGGGGAAAGCTGTAACTCTGTGAGACGATTTCACAGAACACAAAGAAGTTTCTCAGAGAGCTTCTTTCTCTTTGTTATCGGAGGATATTTCCTTTGGCCCTATAGTCTTCAAAGGGATCCGAAATATCTGTTCTCAGATTCCACAGAAATAAGGCTAGCAAAGAGATCCACGAAATACAGATGTAAGTCTGTGAGATGAATTAACAGAACACTAAGCAGTTTCACAGAAAGCTTCTTTCCAGATTTCATCTGAGGATATTTCCTTTTTCACCATAGCCCTCTATGGGCTTCCAAATATCACTTTGCCAATTCCACAAGAACTGTCTTAGCGAAAGGCTTCTTGAGGGGAAAGCTGTAACTCTGTGAAGTGATTTCACAGAACACAAAGAAGTTTCTCAGAAAGCTTCTTTCTCTTTGTTATCGGAGGATATTTCCTTTGGCCCTATAGTCTTCAAAGGGATCCGAAATATCTTTTCTCAGATTCCACAGAAATAAGGCTAGCAAAGAGATCCACGAAATACAGATGTAAGTCTGTGAGATGAATTAACAGAACACTAAGCAGTTTCTCAGAAAGCTTCTTTCCAGATTTCATCTGAGGATATTTCCTTTTTCACCGTAGCCCTCTATGGCTTCCAAATATCACTTTGCCAATTCCACAAGAACTGTCTTAGCGAAAGGCTTCTTGAGGGGAAAGATGCAACTCTGTGAGATGATTTCACAGAACACAAAGAAGTTTCTCAGAAAGCTTCTTTCTCTTTGTTATCGGAGGATATTTCCTTTGGCCCTATAGTCTTCAAAGGGATCTGAAACATCTGTTCTCAGATTCCACAGAAATAAGGCTAGCAAAGAGATCCACGAAATACAGATGTAACTCTGTGAGATGAATTAACAGAACACTAAGCAGTTTCTAAGAAAGCTTCTTTCCAGATTTCATCTGAGGATATTTCCTTTTTCACCATAGCCCTCTATGGCTTCCAAATATCACTTTGCCAATTCCACAAGAACTGTCTTAGCGAAAGGCTTCTTGAGGGGAAAGCTGTAACTCTGTGAGATGATTTCACAGAACACAAAGAAGTTTCTCAGAAAGCTTCTTTCTCTTTGTTATCGGAGGATATTTCCTTTGGCCCTATAGTCTTCAAAGGGATCCGAAATATCTGTTCTCAGATTCCACAGAAATAAGGCTAGCAAAGAGATCCACGAAATACTGATGTAACTCTGTGAGATGAATTAACAGGACACTAAGCAGTTTCTCAGAAAGCTTCTTTCCAGATTTCATCTGAGGATATTTCCTTTTTCACCATAGCCCTCTATGGGCTTCCAAATATCACTTTGCCAATTCCACAAGAACTGTCTTAGCGAAAGGCTTCTTGAGGGGAAAGCTGTAACTCTGTGAGATGATTTCACAGAACACAAAGAAGTTTCTCAGAAAGCTTCTTTCTCTTTGTTATCGGAGTATATTTCCTTTGGCCCTATAGACTTCAAAGGGATCCGAAATATCTGTTCTCAGATTCCACAGAAATAAGGCTAGCAAAGAGATCCACGAAATACAGATGTAACTCTGTGAGATGAATTAACAGAACACTAAGCAGTTTCTCAGAAAGCTTCTTTCCAGATTTCATCTGAGGATATTTCCTTTTTCACCATAGCCCTCTATGGGCTTCCAAATATCACTTTGCCAATTGCACAAGAACTGTCTTAGCGAAAGGCTTCTTGAGGGGAAAGCTGTAACTCTGTGAGATGATTTCACAGAACACAAAGCAATTTCTCAGAAAGCTTCTTTCTCTTTGTTATCGGAGGATATTTCCTTTGGCCCTATAGTCTTCAAAGGGATCCGAAATATCTGTTCTCAGATTCCACAGAAATAAGGCTAGCAAAGAGATCCACGAAATACAGATGTAACTCTGTGAGATGAATTAACAGAACACTAAGCAGTTTCTCAGAAAGCTTCTTTCCAGATTTCATCTGAGGATATTTAATTTTTCACCATAGCCCTCTATGGGCTTCCAAATATCACTTTGCCAATTCCACAAGAACTGTCTTAGCGAAAGGCTTCTTGAGGGGAAAGCTGTAACTCTGTGAGATGATTTCACAGAACACAAAGAAGTTTCTCAGAAAGCTTCTTTCTCTTTGTTATCGGAGGATATTTCCTTTGGCCCTGTAGACTTCAAAGGGATCCGAAATATCTGTTCTCAGATTCCACAGAAATAAGGCTAGCAAAGAGATCCACGAAATACAGATGTAAGTCTGTGAGATGAATTAACAGAACACTAAGCAGTTTCTCAGAAAGCTTCTTTCCAGATTTCATCTGAGGATATTTCCTTTTTCACCATAGCCCTCTATGGGCTTCCAAATATCACTTTGCCAATTCCACAAGAACTGTCTTAGCGAAAGGCTTCTTGAGGGGAAAGCTGTAACTCTGTGAGATGATTTCACAGAACACAAAGAAGTTTCTCAGAAAGCTTCTTTCTCTTTGTTATCGGAGGATATTTCCTTTGGCCCTATAGTCTTCAAAGGGATCCGAAATATCTGTTCTCAGATTCCACAGAAATAAGGCTAGCAAAGAGATCCACGAAATACAGATGTAACTCTGTGAGATGAATTAACAGAACACTAAGCAGTTTCTCAGAAAACTTCTTTCCAGATTTCATCTGAGGATATTTCCTTTTTCACCATAGCCCTCTATGGGCTTCCAAATATCACTTTGCCAATTCCACAAGAACTGTCTTAGCGAAAGGCTTCTTGAGGGGAAAGCTGTAACTCTGTGAGATGATTTCACAGAACACAAAGAAGTTTCTCAGAAAGCTTCTTTCTCTTTGTTATCGGAGGATATTTCCTTTGGCCCTATAGACTTCAAAGGGATCCGAAATATCTGTTCTCAGATTCCACAGAAATAAGGCTAGCAAAGAGATCCACGAAATACAGATGTAACTCTGTGAGATGAATTAACAGGACACTAAGCAGTTTCTAAGAAAGCTTCTTTCCAGATTTCTTCTGAGGATATTTCCTTTTTCACCATAGCCCTCTATGGGCTTCCAAATATCTCTTTGCCAATTCCACAAGAACTGTCTTAGCGAAAGGCTTCTTGAGGGGAAAGCTGTAACTCTTTGAGATGATTTCACAGAACACAAAGAAGTTTCTCAGAAAGCTTCTTTCTCTTTGTTATCGGAGGATATTTCCTTTGGCCCTCTAGTCTTCAAAGGGATCCGAAATATCTGTTCTCAGATTCCACAGAAATAAGGCTAGCAAAGAGATCCACGAAATACAGATGTAACTCTGTGAGATGAATTAACAGGACACTAAGCAGTTTCTCAGAAAGCTTTTTTCCAGATTTCATCTGAGGATATTTAATTTTTCACCATAGCCCTCTATGGGCTTCCAAATATCACTTTGCCAATTCCACAAGAACTGTCTTAGCGAAAGGCTTCTTGAGGGGAAAGCTGTAACTCTGTGAGATGATTTCACAGAACACAAAGAAGTTTCTCAGAAAGCTTCTTTCTCTTTGTTATCGGAGGATATTTCCTTTGGCCCGATAGTCTTCAAAGGGATCCGAAATATCTGTACTCAGATTCCACAGAAATAAGGCAAGCAAAGAGATCCACGAAATACAGATGTAACTCTGTGAGATGAATTAACAGAACACGAAGCAGTTTCTCAGAAAGCTTCTTTCCAGATTTCATCGGAGAATATTTCCTTTTTCACCATAGCCCTCTATGGGCTTCCGAATATCTCTTTGCCAATTCCACAAGAACTGTCTTAGCGAAAGGCTTCTTGAGGGGAAAGCTATAACTCTGTGAGATGATTTCACAGAACACAAAGAAGTTTCTCAGAAAGCTTCTTTGTCTTTGTTATCGGAGGATATTTCCTTTGGCCCTATAGTCTTCAAAGGGATCCGAAATATCTGTTCTCAGATTCCACAGAAATAAGGCTAGCAAAGAGATCCACGAAATACAGATGTAAGTCGGTGAGATGAATTAACAGAACACTAAGCAGTTTCTCAGAAAGCTTCTTTCCAGATTTCATCTGAGGATATTTCCTTTTTCACCATAGCCCTCTATGGGCTTCCAAATATCACTTTGCCAATTCCACAAGAACTGTCTTAGCGAAAGGCTTCTTGAGGGGAAAGCTGTAACTCTGTGAGATGATTTCACAGAACACAAAGAAGTTTCTCAGAAAGCTTCTTTCTCTTTGTTATCGGAGGATATTTCCTTTGGCCCTATAGACTTCAAAGGGATCCGAAATATCTGTTCTCAGATTCCACAGAAATAAGGCTAGCAAAGAGATCCACGAAATACAGATGTAACTCTGTGAGATGAATTAACAGGACACTAAGCAGTTTCTAAGAAAGCTTCTTTCCAGATTTCATCTGAGGATATTTCCTTTTTCACCATAGCCCTCTATGGGCTTCCAAATATCACTTTGCCAATTCCACAAGAACTGTCTTAGCGAAAGGCTTCTTTAGGGGAAAGCTGTAACTCTGTGAGACGATTTCACAGAACACAAAGAAGTTTCTCAGAAAGCTTCTTTCTCTTTGTTATCGGAGGTTATTTCCTTTGGCCCTCTAGTCTTCAAAGGGATCCGAAATATCTGTTCTCAGATTCCACAGAAATAAGGCTAGCAAAGAGATCCACGAAATACAGATGTAACTCTGTGAGATGAATTAACAGGACACTAAGCAGTTTCTCAGAAAACTTTTTTCCAGATTTCATCTGAGGATATTCAATTTTTCACCATAGCCCTCTATGGGCTTCCAAATATCACTTTGCCAATTCCACAAGAACTGTCTTAGCGAAAGGCTTCTTGAGGGGAAAGCTGTAACTCTGTGAGATGATTTCACAGAACACAAAGAAGTTTCTCAGAAAGCTTCTTTCTCTTTGTTATCGGAGGATATTTCCTTTGGCCCTATAGTCTTCAAAGGGATCCGAAATATCTGTTCTCAGATTCCACAGAAATAAGGCTAGCAAAGAGATCCACGAAATACAGATGTAACTCTGTGAGATGAATTAACAGGACACTAAGCAGTTTCTCAGAAAGCTTTTTTCCAGATTTCATCTGAGGATATTTAATTTTTCACCATAGCCCTCTATGGGCTTCCAAATATCACTTTGCCAATTCCACAAGAACTGTCTTAGCGAAAGGCTTCTTGAGGGGAAAGCTGTAACTCTGTGAGATGATTTCAGAGAACACAAAGAAGTTTCTCAGAAAGCTTCTTTCTCTTTGTTATCGGAGGATATTTCCTGTGGCCCTATAGTCTTCAAAGGGATCCGAAATATCTGTTCTCAGATACCACAGAAATAAGGCTAGCAAAGAGATCCACGAAATACAGATGTAACTCTGTGAGATGAATTAACAGGACACTAAGCAGTTTCTCAGAAAGCTTTTTTCCAGATTTCATCTGAGGATATTTAATTTTTCACCATAGCCCTCTATGGGCTTCCAAATATCACTTTGCCAATTCCACAAGAACTGTCTTAGCGAAAGGCTTCTTGAGGGGAAAGCTGTAACTCTGTGAGATGATTTCACAGAACACAAAGAAGTTTCTCAGAAAGCTTCTTTCTCTTTGTTATCGGAGGATATTTCCTTTGGCCCTATAGTCTTCAAAGGGATCCGAAATATCTGTACTCAGATTCCACAGAAATAAGGCTAGCAAAGAGATCCACGAAATACAGATGTAACTCTGTGAGATGAATTAACAGGACACTAAGCAGTTTCTCAGAAAGCTTTTTTCCAGATTTCATCTGAGGATATTTAATTTTTCACCATAGCCCTCTATGGGCTTCCAAATATCACTTTGCCAATTCCACAAGAACTGTCTTAGCGAAAGGCTTCTTGAGGGGAAAGCTGTAACTCTGTGAGATGATTTCACAGAACACAAAGAAGTTTCTCAGAAAGCTTCTTTCTCTTTGTTATCGGAGGATATTTCCTTTGGCCCTATAGTCTTCAAAGGGATCCGAAATATCTGTTCTCAGATTCCACAGAAATAAGGCTAGCAAAGAGATCCACGAAATACAGATGTAACTCTGTGAGATGAATTAACAGGACACTAAGCAGTTTCTCAGAAAGCTTTTTTCCAGATTTCATCTGAGGATATTTAATTTTTCACCATAGCCCTCTATGGGCTTCCAAATATCACTTTGCCAATTCCACAAGAACTGTCTTAGCGAAAGGCTTCTTGAGGGGAAAGCTGTAACTCTGTGAGATGATTTCACAGAACACAAAGAAGTTTCTCAGAAAGCTTCTTTCTCTTTGTTATCGGAGGATATTTCCTTTGGCCCTATAGTCTTCAAAGGGATCCGAAATATCTGTTCTCAGATTCCACAGAAATAAGGCTAGCAAAGAGATCCACGAAATACAGATGTAACTCTGTGAGATGAATTAACAGGACACTATGCAGTTTCTAAGAAAGCTTCTTTCCAGATTTCATCTGAGGATATTTCCTTTTTCACCATAGCCCTCTATGGGCTTCCAAATATCACTTTGCCAATTCCACAAGAACTGTCTTAGCGAAAGGCTTCTTGAGGGGAAAGCTTTAACTCAGTGAGACGATTTCACAGAACACAAAGAAGTTTCTCAGAAAGCTTCTTTCTCTTTGTTATCGGAGGATATTTCCTTTGGCCCTATAATCTTCAAAGGGAGCTGAAACATCTGTTCTCAGATTCCACAGAAATAAGGCTAGCAAAGAGATCCACGAAATACAGATGTAACTCTGTGAGATGAATTAACAGAACACTAAGCAGTTTCTAAGAAAGCTTCTTTCCAGATTTCATCTGAGGATATTTCCTTTTTCACCATAGCCCTCTATGGCTTCCAAATATCACTTTGCCAATTCCAGAAGAACTGTCTTAGCGAAAGGCTTCTTGAGGGGAAAGCTGTAACTCTGTGAGATGATTTCACAGAACACAAAGAAGTTTCTCAGAAAGCTTCTTTCTCTTTGTTATCGGAGGATATTTCCTTTGGCCCTATAGTCTTCCAAGGGATCCGAAATATCTGTTCTCAGATTCCACAGAAATAAGGCTAGCAAAGAGATCCACGAAATACAGATGTAACTCTGTGAGATGAATTAACAGGACACTAAGCAGTTTCTCAGAAAGCTTCTTTCCAGATTTCATCTGAGGATATTTCCTTTTTCACCGTAGCCCTCTATGGGCTTCCAAATATCACTTTGCCAATTCCACAAGAACTGTCTTAGCGAAAGGCTTCTTGAGGGGAAAGCTGTAACTCTGTGAGATGATTTCACAGAACACAAAGAAGTTTCTCAGAAAGCTTCTTTCTCTTTGTTATCGGAGGATATTTCCTTTGGCCCTATAGACTTCAAAGGGATCCGAAATATCTGTTCTCAGATTCCACAGAAATAAGGCTAGCAAAGAGATCCACGAAATACAGATGTTACTCTGTGAGATGAATTAACAGGACACTAAGCAGTTTCTAAGAAAGCTTCTTTCCAGATTTCATCTGAGGATATTTCCTTTTTCACCATAGCCCTCTATGGGCTTCCAAATATCACTTTGCCAATTCCACAAGAACTGTCTTAGCGAAAGGCTTCTTGAGGGGAAAGCTGTAACTCTGTGAGATGATTTCACAGAACACAAAGAAGTTTCTCAGAAAGCTTCTTTCTCTTTGTTATCGGAGGATATTTCCTTTGGCCCTATAGTCTTCCAAGGGATCCGAAATATCTGTTCTCAGATTCCACAGAAATAAGGCTAGCAAAGAGATCCACGAAATACAGATGTAACTCTGTGAGATGAATTAACAGGACACTAAGCAGTTTCTCAGAAAGCTTTTTTCCAGATTTCATCTGAGGATATTTAATTTTTCACCATAGCCCTCTATGGGCTTCCAAATATCCCTTTGCCAATTCCACAAGAACTGTCTTAGCGAAAGGCTTCTTGAGGGGAAAGCTGTAACTCTGTGAGATGATTTCACAGAACACAAAGAAGTTTCTCAGAAAGCTTCTTTCTCTTTGTTATCGGAGGATATTTCCTTTGGCCCGATAGTCTTCAAAGGGATCCGAAATATCTGTACTCAGATTCCACAGAAATAAGGCTAGCAAAGAGATCCACGAAATACAGATGTAACTCTGTGAGATGAATTAACAGGACACTAAGCAGTTTCTCAGAAAGCTTCTTTCCAGATTTCATCGGAGAATATTTCCTTTTTCACCATTGCCCTCTATGGGATTCCGAATATCACTTTGCCAATTCCACAAGAACTGTCTTAGCGAAAGGCTTCTTGAGGGGAAAGCTATAACTCTGTGAGATGATTTCACAGAACACAAAGGAGTTTCTCAGAAAGCTTCTTTGTCTTTGTTATCGGAGGATATTTCCTTTGGCCCTATAGTCTTCAAAGGGATCCGAAATATCTGTTCTCAGATTCCACAGAAATAAGGCTAGCAAAGAGATCCACGAAATACAGAGGTAACTCTGTGAGATGAATTAACAGAACACTAAGCAGTTTCTCAGAAAGCTTCTTTCCAGATTTCATCTGAGGATATTTCCTTTTTCACCATAGCCCTCTATGGGCTTCCAAATATCACTTTGCCAATTCCACAAGAACTGTCTTAGCGAAAGGCTTCTTGAGGGGAAAGCTGTAACTCTGTGAGATGATTTCACAGAACACAAAGAAGTTTCTCAGAAAGCTTCTTTCTCTTTGTTATCGGAGGATATTTCCTATGGCCCTATAGACTTCAAAGGGATCCGAAATATCTGTTCTCAGATTCCAGAGAAATAAGGCTAGCAAAGAGATCCACGAAATACAGATGTAACTCTGTGAGATGAATTAACAGGACACTAAGCAGTTTCTAAGAAAGCTTCTTTCCAGATTTCATCTGAGGATATTTCCTTTTTCACCATAGCCCTCTATGGGCTTCCAAATATCACTTTGCCAATTCCACAAGAACTGTCTTAGCGAAAGGCTTCTTGAGGGGAAAGCTGTAACTCTGTGAGACGATTTCACAGAACACAAAGAAGTTTCTCAGAAAGCTTCTTTCTCTTTGTTATCGGAGGTTATTTCCTTTGGCCCTCTAGTCTTCAAAGGGATCCGAAATATCTGTTCTCAGATTCCACAGAAATAAGGCTAGCAAAGAGATCCACGAAATACAGATGTAACTCTGTGAGATGAATTAACAGGACACTAAGCAGTTTCTCAGAAAGCTTTTTTCCAGATTTCATCTGAGGATATTTAATTTTTCACCATAGCCCTCTATGGGCTTCCAAATATCACTTTGCCAATTCCACAAGAACTGTCTTAGCGAAAGGCTTCTTGAGGGGAAAGCTGTAACTCTGTGAGATGATTTCACAGAACACAAAGAAGTTTCTCAGAAAGCTTCTTTCTCTTTGTTATCGGAGGATATTTCCTTTGGCCCTATAGTCTTCAAAGGGATCCGAAATATCTGTTCTCAGATTCCACAGAAATAAGGCTAGCAAAGAGATCCACGAAATACAGATGTAACTCTGTGAGATGAATTAACAGGACACTAAGCAGTTTCTCAGAAAGCTTTTTTCCAGATTTCATCTGAGGATATTTAATTTTTCACCATAGCCCTCTATGGGCTTCCAAATATCACTTTGCCAATTCCACAAGAACTGTCTTAGCGAAAGGCTTCTTGAGGGGAAAGCTGTAACTCTGTGAGATGATTTCACAGAACACAAAGAAGTTTCTCAGAAAGCTTCATTCTCTTTGTTATCGGAGGATATTTCCTGTGGCCCTATAGTCTTCAAAGGGATCCGAAATATCTGTTCTCAGATTCCACAGAAATAAGGCTAGCAAAGAGATCCACGAAATACAGATGTAACTCTGTGAGATGAATTAACAGGACACTAAGCAGTTTCTCAGAAAGCTTCTTTCCAGATTTCATCTGAGGATATTTCCTTTTTCACCATAGCCCTCTATGGGCTTCCAAATATCACTTTGCCAATTCCACAAGAACTGTCTTAGCGAAAGGCTTCTTGAGGGGAAAGCTGTAACTCTGTGAGATGATTTCACAGAACACAAAGAAGTTTCTCAGAAAGCTTCTTTCTCTTTGTTATCGGAGGATATTTCCTTTGGCCCTATAGACTTCAAAGGGATCCGAAATATCTGTTCTCAGATTCCACAGAAATAAGGCTAGCAAAGAGATCCACGAAATACAGATGTAACTCTGTGAGATGAATTAAGACGACACTATGCAGTTTATAAGAAAGCTTCTTTCCAGATTTCATCTGAGGATATTTCCTTTTTCACCATAGCCCTCTATGGGCTTCCAAATATCACTTTGCCAATTCCACAAGAACTGTCTTAGCGAAAGGCTTCTTGAGGGGAAAGCTGTAACTCTGTGAGACGATTTCACAGAACACAAAGAAGTTTCTCAGAAAGCTTCTTTCTCTTTGTTATCGGAGGTTATTTCCTTTGGCCCTCTAGTCTTCAAAGGGATCCGAAATATCTGTTCTCAGATTCCAGAGAAATAAGGCTAGCAAAGAGATCCACGAAATACAGATGTAACTCTGTGAGATGAATTAACAGGACACTAAGCAGTTTCTCAGAAAGCTTTTTTCCAGATTTCATCTGAGGATATTTAATTTTTCACCATAGCCCTCTATGGGCTTCCAAATATCACTTTGCCAATTCCACAAGAACTGTCTTAGCGAAAGGCTTCTTGAGGGGAAAGCTGTAACTCTGTGAGATGATTTCACAGAACACAAAGAAGTTTCTCAGAAAGCTTCTTTCTCTTTGTTATCGGAGGATATTTCCTTTGGCCCTATAGTCTTCAAAGGGATCCGAAATATCTGTTCTCAGATTCCACAGAAATAAGGCTAGCAAAGAGATCCACGAAATACAGATGTAACTCTGTGAGATGAATTAACAGGACACTATGCAGTTTCTACGAAAGCTTCTTTCCAGATTTCATCTGAGGATATTTCCTTTTTCACCGTAGCCCTCTATGGGCTTCCAAATATCACTTTGCCAATTCCACAAGAACTGTCTTAGCGAAAGGCTTCTTGAGGGGAAAGCTTTAACTCAGTGAGACGATTTCACAGAACACAAAGAAGTTTCTCAGAAAGCTTCTTTCTCTTTGTTATCGGAGGATATTTCCTTTGGCCCTATAATCTTCAAAGGGAGCTGAAACATCTGTTCTCAGATTCCACAGAAATAAGGCTAGCAAAGAGATCCACGAAATACAGATGTAACTCTGTGAGATGAATTAACAGAACACTAAGCAGTTTCTAAGAATGCTTCTTTCCAGATTTCATCTGAGGATATTTCCTTTTTCACCATAGCCCTCTATGGCTTCCAAATATCACTTTGCCAATTCCAGAAGAACTGTCTTAGCGAAAGGCTTCTTGAGGGGAAAGCTGTAACTCTGTGAGATGATTTCACAGAACACAAAGAAGTTTCTCAGAAAGCTTCTTTCTCTTTGTTATCGGAGGATATTTCCTTTGGCCCTATAGTCTTCCAAGGGATCCGAAATATCTGTTCTCAGATTCCACAGAAATAAGGCTAGCAAAGAGATCCACGAAATACAGATGTAACTCTGTGAGATGAATTAACAGGACACTAAGCAGTTTCTCAGAAAGCTTCTTTCCAGATTTCATCTGAGGATATTTCCTTTTTCACCGTAGCCCTCTATGGGCTTCCAAATATCACTTTGCCAATTCCACAAGAACTGTCTTAGCGAAAGGCTTCTTGAGGGGAAAGCTGTAACTCTGTGAGATGATTTCACAGAACACAAAGAAGTTTCTCAGAAAGCTTCTTTCTCTTTGTTATCGGAGGATATTTCCTTTGGCCCTATAGACTTCAAAGGGATCCGAAATATCTGTTCTCAGATTCCACAGAAATAAGGCTAGCAAAGAGATCCACGAAATACAGATGTTACTCTGTGAGATGAATTAACAGGACACTAAGCAGTTTCTAAGAAAGCTTCTTTCCAGATTTCATCTGAGGATATTTCCTTTTTCACCATAGCCCTCTATGGGCTTCCAAATATCACTTTGCCAATTCCACAAGAACTGTCTTAGCGAAAGGCTTCTTGAGGGGAAAGCTGTAACTCTGTGAGATGATTTCACAGAACACAAAGAAGTTTCTCAGAAAGCTTCTTTCTCTTTCTTATCGGAGGATATTTCCTTTGGCCCTATAGTCTTCAAAGGGATCCGAAATATCTGTTCTCAGATTCCACAGAAATAAGGCTAGCAAAGAGATCCACGAAATACAGATGTAACTCTGTGAGATGAATTAACAGGACACTAAGCAGTTTCTCAGAAAGCTTTTTTCCAGATTTCATCTGAGGATATTTAATTTTTCACCATAGCCCTCTATGGGCTTCCAAATATCCCTTTGCCAATTCCACAAGAACTGTCTTAGCGAAAGGCTTCTTGAGGGGAAAGCTGTAACTCTGTGAGATGATTTCACAGAACACAAAGAAGTTTCTCAGAAAGCTTCTTTCTCTTTGTTATCGGAGGATATTTCCTTTGGCCCGATAGTCTTCAAAGGGATCCGAAATATCTGTACTCAGATTCCACAGAAATAAGGCTAGCAAAGAGATCCACGAAATACAGATGTAACTCTGTGAGATGAATTAACAGAACACTAAGCAGTTTCTCAGAAAGCTTCTTTCCAGATTTCATCGGAGAATATTTCCTTTTTCACCATAGCCCTCTATGGGATTCCGAATATCACTTTGCCAATTCCACAAGAACTGTCTTAGCGAAAGGCTTCTTGAGGGGAAAGCTATAACTCTGTGAGATGATTTCACAGAACACAAAGGAGTTTCTCAGAAAGCTTCTTTGTCTTTGTTATCGGAGGATATTTCCTTTGGCCCTATAGTCTTCAAAGGGATCCGAAATATCTGTTCTCAGATTCCACAGAAATAAGGCTAGCAAAGAGATCCACGAAATACAGAGGTAACTCTGTGAGATGAATTAACAGAACACTAAGCAGTTTTTCAGAAAGCTTCTTTCCAGATTTCATCTGAGGATATTTCCTTTTTCACCATAGCCCTCTATGGGCTTCCAAATATCACTTTGCCAATTCCACAAGAACTGTCTTAGCGAAAGGCTTCTTGAGGGGAAAGCTGTAACTCTGTGAGATGATTTCACAGAACACAAAGAAGTTTCTCAGAAAGCTTCTTTCTCTTTGTTATCGGAGGATATTTCCTATGGCCCTATAGACTTCAAAGGGATCCGAAATATCTGTTCTCAGATTCCAGAGAAATAAGGATAGCAAAGAGATCCACGAAATACAGATGTAACTCTGTGAGATGAATTAACAGGACACTAAGCAGTTTCTAAGAAAGCTTCTTTCCAGATTTCATCTGAGGATATTTCCTTTTTCACCATAGCCCTCTATGGGCTTCCAAATATCACTTTGCCAATTCCACAAGAACTGTCTTAGCGAAAGGCTTCTTGAGGGGAAAGCTGTAACTCTGTGAGACGATTTCACAGAACACAAAGAAGTTTCTCAGAAAGCTTCTTTCTCTTTGTTATCGGAGGTTATTTCCTTTGGCCCTCTAGTCTTCAAAGGGATCCGAAATATCTGTTCTCAGATTCCACAGAAATAAGGCTAGCAAAGAGATCCACGAAATACAGATGTAACTCTGTGAGATGAATTAACAGGACACTAAGCAGTTTCTCAGAAAGCTTTTTTCCAGATTTCATCTGAGGATATTTAATTTTTCACCATAGCCCTCTATGGGCTTCCAAATATCACTTTGCCAATTCCACAAGAACTGTCTTAGCGAAAGGCTTCTTGAGGGGAAAGCTGTAACTCTGTGAGATGATTTCACAGAACACAAAGAAGTTTCTCAGAAAGCTTCTTTCTCTTTGTTATCGGAGGATATTTCCTGTGGCCCTATAGTCTTCAAAGGGATCCGAAATATCTGTTCTCAGATTCCACAGAAATAAGGCTAGCAAAGAGATCCACGAAATACAGATGTAACTCTGTGAGATGAATTAACAGGACACTAAGCAGTTTCTCAGAAAGCTTCTTTCCAGATTTCATCTGAGGATATTTCCTTTTTCACCATAGCCCTCTATGGGCTTCCAAATATCACTTTGCCAATTCCACAAGAACTGTCTTAGCGAAAGGCTTCTTGAGGGGAAAGCTGTAACTCTGTGAGATGATTTCACAGAACACAAAGAAGTTTCTCAGAAAGCTTCTTTCTCTTTGTTATCGGAGGATATTTCATTTGGCCCTATAGACTTCAAAGGGATCCGAAATATCTGTTCTCAGATTCCACAGAAATAAGGCTAGCAAAGAGATCCACGAAATACAGATGTAACTCTGTGAGATGAATTAAGACGACACTATGCAGTTTATAAGAAAGCTTCTTTCCAGATTTCATCTGAGGATATTTCCTTTTTCACCATAGCCCTCTATGGGCTTCCAAATATCACTTTGCCAATTCCACAAGAACTGTCTTAGCGAAAGGCTTCTTGAGGGGAAAGCTGTAACTCTGTGAGACGATTTCACAGAACACAAAGAAGTTTCTCAGAAAGCTTCTTTCTCTTTGTTATCGGAGGTTATTTCCTTTGGCCCTCTAGTCTTCAAAGGGATCCGAAATATCTGTTCTCAGACTCCACAGAAATAAGGCTAGCAAAGAGATCCACGAAATACAGATGTAACTCTGTGAGATGAATTAACAGGACACTAAGCAGTTTCTCAGAAAGCTTTTTTCCAGATTTCATCTGAGGATATTTAATTTTTCACCATAACCCTCTATGGGCTTCCAAATATCCCTTTGCCAATTCCACAAGAACTGTCTTAGCGAAAGGCTTCTTGAGGGGAAAGCTGTAACTCTGTGAGATGATTTCACAGAACACAAAGAAGTTTCTCAGAAAGCTTCTTTCTCTTTGTTATCGGAGGATATTTCCTTTGGCCCTATAGTCTTCAAAGGGATCCGAAATATCTGTTCTCAGATTCCACAGAAATAAGGCTAGTAAAGAGATCCACGAAATACAGATGTAACTCTGTGAGATGAATTAACAGAACACTAAGCAGTTTCTCAGAAAGCTTCTTTCCAGATTTCATCTGAGAATATTTCCTTTTTCACCATAGCCCTCTATGGGCTTCCAAATATCACTTTGCCAATTCCACAAGAACTGTCTTAGCGAAAGGCTTCTTGAGGGGAAAGCTGTAACTCTGTGAGATGATTTCACAGAACACAAAGAAGTTTCTCAGAAAGCTTCTTTCTCTTTGTTATCGGAGGATATTTCCTTTGGCCCTATAGTCTTCAAAGGGATCCGAAATATCTGTTCTCAGATTCCACAGAAATAAGGCTAGCAAAGAGATCCACGAAATACAGATGTAACTCTGTGAGATGAATTAACAGGACACTAAGCAGTTTCTCAGAAAGCTTTTTTCCAGATTTCATCTGAGGATATTTAATTTTTCACCATAGCCCTCTATGGGCTTCCAAATATCACTTTGCCAATTCCACAAGAACTGTCTTAGCGAAAGGCTTCTTGAGGGGAAAGCTGTAACTCTGTGAGATGATTTCACAGAACACAAAGAAGTTTCTCAGAAATCTTCTTTCTCTTTGTTATCGGAGGATATTTCCTTTGGTCCTATAGTCTTCAAAGGGATCCGAAATATCTGTACTCAGATTCCACAGAAATAAGGCTAGCAAAGAGATCCACGAAATACAGATGTAACTCTGTGAGATGAATTAACAGAACACTAAGCAGTTTCTCAGAAAGCTTCTTTCCAGATTTCATCGGAGAATATTTCCTTTTTCACCATAGCCCTCTATGGGCTTCCAAATATAAGTTTGCCAATTCCACAAGAACTGTCTTAGCGAAAGGCTTCTTGAGGGGAAAGCTGTAACTCTGTGAGATGATTTCACAGAACACAAAGAAGTTTCTCAGAATGCTTCTTTCTCTTTGTTATCGGAGGATATTTCCTTTGGCCCTATAGACTTCAAAGGGATCCGAAATATCTGTTCTCAGATTCCACAGAAATAAGGCTAGCAAAGAGATCCACGAAATACAGATGTAACTCTGTGAGATGAATTAACAGGACACTAAGCAGTTTCTAAGAAAGCTTCTTTCCAGATTTCATCTGAGGATATTTCCTTTTTCACCATAGCCCTCTATGGGCTTCCAAATATCACTTTGCCAATTCCACAAGAACTGTCTTAGCGAAAGGCTTCTTGAGGGGAAAGCTGTAACTCTGTGAGACGATTTCACAGAACACAAAGAAGTTTCTCAGAAAGCTTCTTTCTCTTTGTTATCGGAGGTTATTTCCTTTTGCCCTCTAGTCTTCAAAGGGATCCGAAATATCTGTTCTCAGATTCCACAGAAATAAGGCTAGCAAAGAGATCCACGAAATACAGATGTAACTCTGTGAGATGAATTAACAGGACACTAAGCAGTTTCTCAGAAAGCTTTTTTCCAGATTTCATCTGAGGATATTTAATTTTTCACCGTAGCCCTCTATGGGCTTCCAAATATCACTTTGCCAATTCCACAAGAACTGTCTTAGCGAAAGGCTTCTTGAGGGGAAAGCTGTAACTCTGTGAGATGATTTCACAGAACACAAAGAAGTTTCTCAGAAAGCTTCTTTCTCTTTGTTATCGGAGGACATTTCCTTTGGCCCTATAGTCTTCAAAGGGATCCGAAATATCTGTTCTCAGATTCCACAGAAATAAGGCTAGCAAAGAGATCCACGAAATACAGATGTAACTCTGTGAGATGAATTAACACAACACTAAGCAGTTTCTCAGAAAGATTCTTTCCAGATTTCATCTGAGAATATTTCCTTTTTCACCATAGCCCTCTATGGGCTTCCAAATATCACTTTGCCAATTCCACAAGAACTGTCTTAGCGAAAGGCTTCTTGAGGGGAAAGCTGTAACTCTGTGAGATGATTTCACAGAACACAAAGAAGTTTCTCAGAAAGCTTCTTTCTCTTTGTTATCGGAGGACATTTCCTTCGGCCCTATAGTCTTCAAAGGGATCCGAAATATCTGTTCTCAGATTCCACAGAAATAAGGCTAGCAAAGAGATCCACGAAATACAGATGTAACTCTGTGAGATGAATTAACACAACACTAAGCAGTTTCTCAGAAAGCTTCTTTCCAGATTTCATCTGAGAATATTTCCTTTTTCACCATAGCCCTCTATGGGCTTCCAAATATAACTTTGCCAATTCCACAAGAACTGTCTTAGCGAAAGGCTTCTTGAGGGGAAAGCTGTAACTCTGTGAGATGATTTCACAGAACACAAAGAAGTTTCTCAGAAAGCTTCTTTCTCTTTGTTATCGGAGGATATTTCCTGTGGCCCTATAGTCTTCAAAGGGATCCGAAATATCTGTTCTCAGATTCCAAGGAAATAAGGCTAGCAAAGAGATCCACGAAATACAGATGTAACTCTGTGAAATGAATTAACAGGACACTAAGCAGTTTCTAAGAAAGCTTCTTTCCAGATTTCATCTGAGGATATTTCCTTTTTCACCATAGCCCTCTATGGGCTTCCAAATATCACTTTGCCAATTCCACAAGAACTGTCTTAGCGAAAGGCTTCTTGAGGGGAAAGCTGTAACTCTGTGAGACGATTTCACAGAACACAAAGAAGTTTCTCAGAAAGCTTCTTTCTCTTTGTTATCGGAGGTTATTTCCTTTGGCCCTCTAGTCTTCAAAGGGATCCGAAATATCTGTTCTCAGATTCCACAGAAATAAGGCTAGCAAAGAGATCCACGAAATACAGATGTAACTCTGTGAGATGAATTAACAGGACACTAAGCAGTTTCTCAGAAAGCTTTTTTCCAGATTTCATCTGAGGATATTTAATTTTTCACCATAACCCTCTATGGGCTTCCAAATATCACTTTGCCAATTCCACAAGAACTGTCTTAGCGAAAGGCTTCTTGAGGGGAAAGCTGTAACTCTGTGAGATGATTTCACAGAACACAAAGAAGTTTCTCAGAAAGCTTCTTTCTCTTTGTTATCGGAGGATATTTCCTTTGGCCCTATAGTCTTCAAAGGGATCCGAAATATCTGTTCTCAGATTCCACAGAAATAAGGCTAGTAAAGAGATCCACGAAATACAGATGTAACTCTGTGAGATGAATTAACAGAACACTAAGCAGTTTCTCAGAAAGCTTCTTTCCAGATTTCATCTGAGAATATTTCCTTTTTCACAATAGCCCTCTATGGGCTTCCAAATATCACTTTGCCAATTCCACAAGAACTGTCTTAGCGAAAGGCTTCTTGAGGGGAAAGCTGTAACTCTGTGAGATGATTTCACAGAACACAAAGAAGTTTCTCAGAAAGCTTCTTTCTCTTTGTTATCGGAGGATATTTCCTTTGGCCCTATAGTCTTCAAAGGGATCCGAAATATCTGTTCTCAGATTCCACAGAAATAAGGCTAGCAAAGAGATCCACGAAATACAGATGTAACTCTGTGAGATGAATTAACAGGACACTAAGCAGTTTCTCAGAAAGCTTTTTTCCAGATTTCATCTGAGGATATTTCATTTTTCACCATAGCCCTCTATGGGCTTCCAAATATCACTTTGCCAATTCCACAAGAACTGTCTTAGCGAAAGGCTTCTTGAGGGGAAAGCTGTAACTCTGTGAGATGATTTCACAGAACACAAAGAAGTTTCTCAGAAATCTTCTTTCTCTTTGTTATCGGAGGATATTTCCTTTGGCCCTATAGTCTTCAAAGGGATCCGAAATATCTGTACTCAGATTCCACAGAAATAAGGCTAGCAAAGAGATCCACGAAATACAGATGTAACTCTGTGAGATGAATTAACAGAACACTAAGCAGTTTCTCAGAAAGCTTTTTTCCAGATTTCATCAGAGGATATTTAATTTTTCACCGTAGCCCTCTATGGGCTTCCAAATATCACTTTGCCAATTCCACAAGAACTGTCTTAGCGAAAGGCTTCTTGAGGGGAAAGCTGTAACTCTGTGAGATGATTTCACAGAACACAAAGAAGTTTCTCAGAAAGCTTCTTTCTCTTTGTTATCGGAGGACATTTCCTTTGGCCCTATAGTCTTCAAAGGGATCCGAAATATCTGTTCTCAGATTCCACAGAAATAAGGCTAGCAAAGAGATCCACGAAATACAGATGTAACTCTGTGAGATGCATTAACACAACACTAAGCAGTTTCTCAGAAAGATTCTTTCCAGATTTCATCTGAGAATATTTCCTTTTTCACCATAGCCCTCTATGGGCTTCCAAATATCACTTTGCCAATTCCACAAGAACTGTCTTAGCGAAAGGCTTCTTGAGGGGAAAGCTGTAACTCTGTGAGATGATTTCACAGAACACAAAGAAGTTTCTCAGAAAGCTTCTTTCTCTTTGTTATCGGAGGACATTTCCTTCGGCCCTATAGTCTTCAAAGGGATCCGAAATATCTGTTCTCAGATTCCACAGAAATAAGGCTAGCAAAGAGATCCACGAAATACAGATGTAACTCTGTGAGATGAATTAACACAACACTAAGCAGTTTCTCAGAAAGCTTCTTTCCAGATTTCATCTGAGAATATTTCCTTTTTCACCATAGCCCTCTATGGGCTTCCAAATATAACTTTGCCAATTCCACAAGAACTGTCTTAGCGAAAGGCTTCTTGAGGGGAAAGCTGTAACTCTGTGAGATGATTTCACAGAACACAAAGAAGTTTCTCAGAAAGCTTCTTTCTCTTTGTTATCGGAGGATATTTCCTGTGGCCCTATAGTCTTCAAAGGGATCCGAAACATCTGTTCTCAGATTCCAAGGAAATAAGGCTAGCAAAGAGATCCACGAAATACAGATGTAACTCTGTGAAATGAATTAACAGGACACTAAGCAGTTTCTAAGAAAGCTTCTTTCCAGATTTCATCTGACGATATTTCCTTTTTCACCATAGCCCTCTATGGGCTTCCAAATATCACTTTGCCAATTCCACAAGAACTGTCTTAGCGAAAGGCTTCTTGAGGGGAAAGCTGTAACTCTGTGAGATGATTTCACAGAACACAAAGAAGTTTCTCAGAAAGCTTCTTTCTCTTTGTTATCGGAGGATATTTCCTTTGGCCCTGTAGTCTTCAAAGGGATCCGAAATATCTGTTCTCAGATTCCACAGAAATAAGGCTAGCAAAGAGATCCACGAAATACAGATGTAACTCTGTGAGATGAATTAACAGGACACTAAGCAGTTTCTCAGAAAGCTTCTTTCCAGATTTCATCTGAGGATATTTCCTTTTTCACCATAGCCCTCTATGGGCTTCCAAATATCACTTTGCCAATTCCACAAGAACTGTCTTAGCGAAAGGCTTCTTGAGGGGAAAGCTGTAACTCTGTGAGATGATTTCACAGAACACAAAGAAGTTTCTCAGAAAGCTTCTTTCTCTTTGTTATCGGAGGATATTTCCTTTGGCCCTATAGTCTTCAAAGGGATCCGAAATATCTGTTCTCAGATTCCACAGAAATAAGGCTAGCAAAGAGATCCACGAAATACAGATGTAAGTCTGTGAGATGAATTAACAGAACACTAAGCAGTTTCTCAGAAAGCTTCTTTCCAGATTTCATCTGAGGATATTTCCTTTTTCACCATAGCCCTCTATGGGCTTCCAAATATCACTTTGCCAATTCCACAAGAACTGTCTTAGCGAAAGGCTTCTTGAGGGGAAAGCTGTAACTCTGTGAGACGATTTCACAGAACACAAAGAACTTTCTCAGAAAGCTTCTTTCTCTTTGTTATCGGAGGTTATTTCCTTTGGCCCTCTAGTCTTCAAAGGGATCCGAAATATCTGTTCTCAGATTCCACAGAAATAAGGCTAGCAAAGAGATCCACGAAATACAGATGTAACTCTGTGAGATGAATTAACAGGACACTAAGCAGTTTCTCAGAAAGCTTTTTTCCAGATTTCATCTGAGGATATTTAATTTTTCACCATAGCCCTCTATGGGCTTCCAAATATCACTTTGCCAATTCCACAAGAACTGTCTTAGCGAAAGGCTTCTTGAGGGGAAAGCTGTAACTCTGTGAGATGATTTCAGAGAACACAAAGAAGTTTCTCAGAAAGCTTCTTTCTCTTTGTTATCGGAGGACATTTCCTTCGGCCCTATAGTCTTCAAAGGGATCCGAAATATCTGTTCTCAGATTCCACAGAAATAAGGCTAGCAAAGAGATCCACGAAATACAGATGTAACTCTGTGAGATGAATTAACACAACACTAAGCAGTTTCTCAGAAAGCTTCTTTCCAGATTTCATCTGAGAATATTTCCTTTTTCACCATAGCCCTCTATGGGCTTCCAAATATAACTTTGCCAATTCCACAAGAACTGTCTTAGCGAAAGGCTTCTTGAGGGGAAAGCTGTAACTCTGTGAGATGATTTCACAGAACACAAAGAAGTTTCTCAGAAAGCTTCTTTCTCTTTGTTATCGGAGGATATTTCCTGTGGCCCTATAGTCTTCAAAGGGATCCGAAACATCTGTTCTCAGATTCCAAGGAAATAAGGCTAGCAAAGAGATCCACGAAATACAGATGTAACTCTGTGAAATGAATTAACAGGACACTAAGCAGTTTCTAAGAAAGCTTCTTTCCAGATTTCATCTGACGATATTTCCTTTTTCACCATAGCCCTCTATGGGCTTCCAAATATCACTTTGCCAATTCCACAAGAACTGTCTTAGCGAAAGGCTTCTTGAGGGGAAAGCTGTAACTCTGTGAGATGATTTCACAGAACACAAAGAAGTTTCTCAGAAAGCTTCTTTCTCTTTGTTATCGGAGGATATTTCCTTTGGCCCTGTAGTCTTCAAAGGGATCCGAAATATCTGTTCTCAGATTCCACAGAAATAAGGCTAGCAAAGAGATCCACGAAATACAGATGTAACTCTGTGAGATGAATTAACAGGACACTAAGCAGTTTCTCAGAAAGCTTCTTTCCAGATTTCATCTGAGGATATTTCCTTTTTCACCATAGCCCTCTATGGGCTTCCAAATATCACTTTGCCAATTCCACAAGAACTGTCTTAGCGAAAGGCTTCTTGAGGGGAAAGCTGTAACTCTGTGAGATGATTTCACAGAACACAAAGAAGTTTCTCAGAAAGCTTCTTTCTCTTTGTTATCGGAGGATATTTCCTTTGGCCCTATAGTCTTCAAAGGGATCCGAAATATCTGTTCTCAGATTCCACAGAAATAAGGCTAGCAAAGAGATCCACGAAATACAGATGTAAGTCTGTGAGATGAATTAACAGAACACTAAGCAGTTTCTCAGAAAGCTTCTTTC
This sequence comes from Macaca nemestrina, assembly GCF_043159975.1. Taxonomy (NCBI): domain Eukaryota; kingdom Metazoa; phylum Chordata; class Mammalia; order Primates; family Cercopithecidae; genus Macaca; species Macaca nemestrina. The sequence continues at coordinate 54,917,302 of NC_092129.1, read as the reverse complement.
CAGATTTCATCTGAGGATATTTCCTTTTTCACCATAGCCCTCTATGGGCTTCCAAATATCACTTTGCCAATTCCACAAGAACTGTCTTAGCGAAAGGCTTCTTGAGGGGAAAGCTGTAACTCTGTGAGACGATTTCACAGAACACAAAGAACTTTCTCAGAAAGCTTCTTTCTCTTTGTTATCGGAGGTTATTTCCTTTGGCCCTCTAGTCTTCAAAGGGATCCGAAATATCTGTTCTCAGATTCCACAGAAATAAGGCTAGCAAAGAGATCCACGAAATACAGATGTAACTCTGTGAGATGAATTAACAGGACACTAAGCAGTTTCTCAGAAAGCTTTTTTCCAGATTTCATCTGAGGATATTTAATTTTTCACCATAGCCCTCTATGGGCTTCCAAATATCACTTTGCCAATTCCACAAGAACTGTCTTAGCGAAAGGCTTCTTGAGGGGAAAGCTGTAACTCTGTGAGATGATTTCACAGAACACAAAGAAGTTTCTCAGAAAGCTTCTTTCTCTTTGTTATCGGAGGACATTTCCTTCGGCCCTATAGTCTTCAAAGGGATCCGAAATATCTGTTCTCAGATTCCACAGAAATAAGGCTAGCAAAGAGATCCACGAAATACAGATGTAACTCTGTGAGATGAATTAACACAACACTAAGCAGTTTCTCAGAAAGCTTCTTTCCAGATTTCATCTGAGAATATTTCCTTTTTCACCATAGCCCTCTATGGGCTTCCAAATATAACTTTGCCAATTCCACAAGAACTGTCTTAGCGAAAGGCTTCTTGAGGGGAAAGCTGTAACTCTGTGAGATGATTTCACAGAACACAAAGAAGTTTCTCAGAAAGCTTCTTTCTCTTTGTTATCGGAGGATATTTCCTGTGGCCCTATAGTCTTCAAAGGGATCCGAAACATCTGTTCTCAGATTCCAAGGAAATAAGGCTAGCAAAGAGATCCACGAAATACAGATGTAACTCTGTGAAATGAATTAACAGGACACTAAGCAGTTTCTAAGAAAGCTTCTTTCCAGATTTCATCTGAGGATATTTCCTTTTACACCGTAGCCCTCTATGGGCTTCCAAATATCACTTTGCCAATTCCACAAGAACTGTCTTAGCGAAAGGCTTCTTGAGGGGAAAGCTGTAACTCTGTGAGATGATTTCACAGAACACAAAGAAGTTTCTCAGAAAGCTTCTTTCTCTTTGTTATCAGAGGATATTTCCTTTGGCCCTATAGTCTTCAAAGGGATCCGAAATATCTGTTCTCAGATTCCACAGAAATAAGGCTAGCAAAGAGATCCACGAAATACAGATGTAACTCTGTGAGATGAATTAACAGGACACTAAGCAGTTTCTCAGAAAGCTTCTTTCCAGATTTCATCTGAGGATATTTCCTTTTTCACCATAGCCCTCTATGGGCTTCCAAATATCACTTTGCCAATTCCACAAGAACTGTCTTAGCGAAAGGCTTCTTGAGGGGAAAGCTGTAACTCTGTGAGATGATTTCACAGAACACAAAGAAGTTTCTCAGAAAGCTTCTTTCTCTTTGTTATCGGAGGATATTTCCTTTGGCCCTATAGACTTCAAAGGGATCCGAAATATCTGTTCTCAGATTCCACAGAAATAAGGCTAGCAAAGAGATCCACGAAATACAGATGTAACTCTGTGAGATGAATTAACAGGACACTAAGCAGTTTCTAAGAAAGCTTCTTTCCAGATTTCATCTGAGGATATTTCCTTTTTCACCATAGCCCTCTATGGGCTTCCAAATATCACTTTGCCAATTCCACAAGAACTGTCTTAGTGAAAGGCTTCTTGAGGGGAAAGCTGTAACTCTGTGAGACGATTTCACAGAACACAAAGAACTTTCTCAGAAAGCTTCTTTCTCTTTGTTATCGGAGGTTATTTCCTTTGGCCCTCTAGTCTTCAAACGGATCCGAAATATCTGTTCTCAGATTCCACAGAAATAAGACTAGCAAAGAGATCCACGAAATACAGATGTAACTCTGTGAGATGAATTAACAGGACACTAAGCAGTTTCTCAGAAAGCTTTTTTCCAGATTTCATCTGAGGATATTTAATTTTTCACCATAGCCCTCTATGGGCTTCCAAATATCACTTTGCCAATTCCACAAGAACTGTCTTAGCGAAAGGCTTCTTGAGGGGAAAGCTGTAACTCTGTGAGATGATTTCACAGAACACAAAGAAGTTTCTCAGAAAGCTTCTTTCTCTTTGTTATCGGAGGACATTTCCTTTGGCCCTATAGTCTTCAAAGGGATCCGAAATATCTGTTCTCAGATTACACAGAAATAAGGCTAGCAAAGAGATCCACGAAATACAGATGTAACTCTGTGAGATGAATTAACACAACACTAAGCAGTTTCTCAGAAAGATTCTTTCCAGATTTCATCTGAGAATATTTCCTTTTTCACCATAGCCCTCTATGGGCTTCCAAATATCACTTTGCCAATTCCACAAGAACTGTCTTAGCGAAAGGCTTCTTGAGGGGAAAGCTGTAACTCTGTGAGATGATTTCACAGAACACAAAGAAGTTTCTCAGAAAGCTTCTTTCTCTTTGTTATCGGAGGATATTTCCTGTGGCCCTATAGTCTTCAAAGGGATCCGAAACATCTTTTCTCAGATTCCAAGGAAATAAGGCTAGCAAAGAGATCCACGAAATACAGATGTAACTCTGTGAAATGAATTAACAGGACACTAAGCAGTTTCTAAGAAAGCTTCTTTCCAGATTTCATCTGAGGATATTTCCTTTTTCACCATAGCCCTCTATGGGCTTCCAAATATCACTTTGCCAATTCCACAAGAACTGTCTTAGCGAAAGGCTTCTTGAGGGGAAAGCTGTAACTCTGTGAGATGATTTCACAGAACACAAAGAAGTTTCTCAGAAAGCTTCTTTCTCTTTGTTATCGGAGGATATTTCCTTTGGCCCTATAGTCTTCAAAGGGATCCGAAATATCTGTTCTCAGATTCCACAGAAATAAGGCTAGCAAAGAGATCCACGAAATACAGATGTAACTCTGTGAGATGAATTAACAGGACACTAAGCAGTTTCTCAGAAAGCTTCTTTCCAGATTTCATCAGAGGATATTTCCTTTTTCACCATAGCCCTCTATGGGCTTCCAAATATCACTTTGCCAATTCCACAAGAACTGTCTTAGCGAAAGGCTTCTTGAGGGGAAAGCTGTAACTCTGTGAGATGATTTCACAGAACACAAAGAAGTTTCTCAGAAAGCTTCTTTCTCTTTGTTATCGGAGGATATTTCCTTTGGCCCTATAGTCTTCAAAGGGATCCGAAATATCTGTTCTCAGATTCCACAGAAATAAGGCTAGCAAAGAGATCCACGAAATACAGATGTAAGTCTGTGAGATGAATTAACAGAACACTAAGCAGTTTCTCCGAAAGCTTCTTTCCAGATTTCATCTGAGGATATTTCCTTTTTCACCATAGCCCTCTATGGGCTTCCAAATATCACTTTGCCAATTCCACAAGAACTGTCTTAGCGAAAGGCTTCTTGAGGGGAAAGCTGTAACTCTGTGAGATGATTTCACAGAACACAAAGAAGTTTCTCAGAAAGCTTCTTTCTCTTTGTTATCGGAGGATATTTCCTTTGGCCCTATAGACTTCAAAGGGATCCGAAATATCTGTTCTCAGATTCCACAGAAATAAGGCTAGCAAAGAGATCCACGAAATACAGATGTAACTCTGTGAGATGAATTAACAGGACACTAAGCAGTTTCTAAGAAAGCTTCTTTCCAGATTTCATCTGAGGATATTTCCTTTTTCACCATAGCCCTCCATGGGCTTCCAAATATCACTTTGCCAATTCCACAAGAACTGTCTTAGTGAAAGGCTTCTTGAGGGGAAAGCTGTAACTCTGTGAGACGATTTCACAGAACACAAAGAACTTTCTCAGAAAGCTTCTTTCTCTTTGTTATCGGAGGTTATTTCCTTTGGCCCTCTAGTCTTCAAACGGATCCGAAATATCTGTTCTCAGATTCCACAGAAATAAGACTAGCAAAGAGATCCACGAAATACAGATGTAACTCTGTGAGATGAATTAACAGGACACTAAGCAGTTTCTCAGAAAGCTTTTTTCCAGATTTCATCTGAGGATATTTAATTTTTCACCATAGCCCTCTATGGGCTTCCAAATATCACTTTGCCAATTCCACAAGAACTGTCTTAGCGAAAGGCTTCTTGAGGGGAAAGCTGTAACTCTGTGAGATGATTTCACAGAACACAAAGAAGTTTCTCAGAAAGCTTCTTTCTCTTTGTTATCGGAGGACATTTCCTTTGGCCCTATAGTCTTCAAAGGGATCCGAAATATCTGTTCTCAGATTACACAGAAATAAGGCTAGCAAAGAGATCCACGAAATACAGATGTAACTCTGTGAGATGAATTAACACAACACTAAGCAGTTTCTCAGAAAGCTTCTTTCCAGATTTCATCTGAGAATATTTCCTTTTTCACCATAGCCCTCTATGGGCTTCCAAATATCACTTTGCCAATTCCACAAGAACTGTCTTAGCGAAAGGCTTCTTGAGGGGAAAGCTGTAACTCTGTGAGATGATTTCACAGAACACAAAGAAGTTTCTCAGAAAGCTTCTTTCTCTTTGTTATCGGAGGATATTTCCTGTGGCCCTATAGTCTTCAAAGGGATCCGAAACATCTTTTCTCAGATTCCAAGGAAATAAGGCTAGCAAAGAGATCCACGAAATACAGATGTAACTCTGTGAAATGAATTAACAGGACACTAAGCAGTTTCTAAGAAAGCTTCTTTCCAGATTTCATCTGAGGATATTTCCTTTTTCACCATAGCCCTCTATGGGCTTCCAAATATCACTTTGCCAATTCCACAAGAACTGTCTTAGCGAAAGGCTTCTTGAGGGGAAAGCTGTAACTCTGTGAGATGATTTCACAGAACACAAAGAAGTTTCTCAGAAAGCTTCTTTCTCTTTGTTATCGGAGGATATTTCCTTTGGCCCTATAGTCTTCAAAGGGATCCGAAATATCTGTTCTCAGATTCCACAGAAATAAGGCTAGCAAAGAGATCCACGAAATACAGATGTAACTCTGTGAGATGAATTAACAGGACACTAAGCAGTTTCTCAGAAAGCTTCTTTCCAGATTTCATCAGAGGATATTTCCTTTTTCACCATAGCCCTCTATGGGCTTCCAAATATCACTTTGCCAATTCCACAAGAACTGTCTTAGCGAAAGGCTTCTTGAGGGGAAAGCTGTAACTCTGTGAGATGATTTCACAGAACACAAAGAAGTTTCTCAGAAAGCTTCTTTCTCTTTGTTATCGGAGGATATTTCCTTTGGCCCTATAGTCTTCAAAGGGATCCGAAATATCTGTTCTCAGATTCCACAGAAATAAGGCTAGCAAAGAGATCCACGAAATACAGATGTAAGTCTGTGAGATGAATTAACAGAACACTAAGCAGTTTCTCCGAAAGCTTCTTTCCAGATTTCATCTGAGGATATTTCCTTTTTCACCATAGCCCTCTATGGGCTTCCAAATATCACTTTGCCAATTCCACAAGAACTGTCTTAGCGAAAGGCTTCTTGAGGGGAAAGCTGTAACTCTGTGAGATGATTTCACAGAACACAAAGAAGTTTCTCAGAAAGCTTCTTTCTCTTTGTTATCGGAGGATATTTCCTTTGGCCCTATAGACTTCAAAGGGATCCGAAATATCTGTTCTCAGATTCCACAGAAATAAGGCTAGCAAAGAGATCCACGAAATACAGATGTAACTCTGTGAGATGAATTAACAGGACACTAAGCAGTTTCTAAGAAAGCTTCTTTCCAGATTTCATCTGAGGATATTTCCTTTTTCACCATAGCCCTCTATGGGCTTCCAAATATCACTTTGCCAATTCCACAAGAACTGTCTTAGCGAAAGGCTTCTTGAGGGGAAAGCTGTAACTCTGTGAGACGATTTCACAGAACACAAAGAACTTTCTCAGAAAGCTTCTTTCTCTTTGTTATCGGAGGTTATTTCCTTTGGCCCTATAGTCTTCAAAGGGATCCGAAATATCTGTTCTCAGATTCCACAGAAATAAGGCTAGCAAAGAGATCCACGAAATACAGATGTAACTCTGTGAGATGAATTAACACGACACTAAGCAGTTTCTCAGAAAGCTTCTTTCCAGATTTCATCTGAGAATATTTCCTTTTTCACCATAGCCCTCTATGGGCTTCCAAATATAACTTTGCCAATTCCACAAGAACTGTCTTAGCGAAAGGCTTCTTGAGGGGAAAGCTGTAACTCTGTGAGATGATTTCACAGAACACAAAGAAGTTTCTCAGAAAGCTTCTTTCTCTTTGTTATCGGAGGATATTTCCTTTGGCCCTATAGTCTTCAAAGGGATCCGAAACATCTGTTCTCAGATTCCAAGGAAATAAGGCTAGCAAAGAGATCCACGAAATACAGATGTAACTCTGTGAAATGAATTAACAGGACACTAAGCAGTTTCTAAGAAAGCTTTTTTCCAGATTTCATCTGAGGATATTTCCTTTTTCACCGTAGCCCTCTATGGGCTTCCAAATATCACTTTGCCAATTCCACAAGAACTGTCTTAGTGAAAGGCTTCTTGAGGGGAAAGCTGTAACTCTGTGAGATGATTTCACAGAACACAAAGAAGTTTCTCAGAAAGCTTCTTTCTCTTTGTTATCGGAGGATATTTCCTTTGGCCCTATAGTCTTCAAAGGGATCCGAAATATCTGTTCTCAGATTCCACAGAAATAAGGCTAGCAAAGAGATCCACGAAATACAGATGTAACTCTGTGAGATGAATTAACAGGACACTAAGCAGTTTCTCAGAAAGCTTCTTTCCAGATTTCATCTGAGGATATTTCCTTTTTCACCATAGCCCTCTATGGGCTTCCAAATATCACTTTCCCAATTCCACAAGAACTGTCTTAGCGAAAGGCTTCTTGAGGGGAAAGCTGTAACTCTGTGAGATGATTTCACAGAACACAAAGAAGTTTCTCAGAAAGCTTCTTTCTCTTTGTTATCGGAGGATATTTCCTTTGGCCCTATAGTCTTCAAAGGGATCCGAAATATCTGTTCTCAGATTCCACAGAAATAAGGCTAGCAAAGAGATCCACGAAATACAGATGTAAGTCTGTGAGATGAATTAACACGACACTAAGCAGTTTCTCAGAAAGCTTCTTTCCAGATTTCATCTGAGGATATTTCCTTTTTCACCATAGCCCTCTATGGGCTTCCAAATATCACTTTGCCAATTCCACAAGAACTGTCTTAGCGAAAGGCTTCTTGAGGGGAAAGCTGTAACTCTGTGAGATGATTTCACAGAACACAAAGAAGTTTCTCAGAAAGCTTCTTTCTCTTTGTTATCGGAGGATATTTCCTTTGGCCCTATAGTCTTCAAAGGGATCCGAAATATCTGTTCTCAGATTCCACAGAAATAAGGCTAGCAAAGAGATCCACGAAATACAGATGTAAGTCTGTGAGATGAATTAACAGAACACTAAGCAGTTTCTCAGAAAGCTTCTTTCCAGATTTCATCTGAGGATATTTCCTTTTTCACCATAGCCCTCTATGGGCTTCCAAATATCACTTTGCCAATTCCACAAGAACTGTCTTAGCGAAAGGCTTCTTGAGGGGAAAGCTGTAACTCTGTGAGACGATTTCACAGAACACAAAGAACTTTCTCAGAAAGCTTCTTTCTCTTTGTTATCGGAGGATATTTCCTTTGGCCCTATAGTCTTCAAAGGGATCCGAAATATCTGTTCTCAGATTCCACAGAAATAAGGCTAGCAAAGAGATCCACGAAATACAGATGTAACTCTGTGAGATAAATTAACAGGACACTAAGCAGTTTCTCAGAAAGCTTCTTTCCAGATTTCATCTGAGGATATTTAATTTTTCACCATAGCCCTCTATGGGCTTCCAAATATCACTTTGCCAATTCCACAAGAACTGTCTTAGCGAAAGGCTTCTTGAGGGGAAAGCTGTAACTCTGTGAGATGATTTCACAGAACACAAAGAAGTTTCTCAGAAAGCTTCTTTCTCTTTGTTATCGGAGGATATTTCCTTTGGCCCTATAGTCTTCAAAGGGATCCGAAATATCTGTTCTCAGATTCCACAGAAATAAGTCTAGCAAAGAGATCCACGAAATACAGATGTAACTCTGTGAGATGAATTAACAGGACACTAAGCAGTTTCTAAGAAAGCTTCTTTCCTGATTTCATCTGAGGATATTTCCTTTTTCACCAAAGCCCTCTATGGGCTTCCAAATATCACTTTGCCAATTCCACAAGAACTGTATTAGCGAAAGGCTTCTTGAGGGGAAAGCTGTAACTCTGTGAGATGATTTCACAGAACACAAAGAAGTTTCTCAGAAAGCTTCTTTCTCTTGTTATCGGAGGATATTTCCTTTGGCCCTATAGTATTCAAAGGGATCCGAAATATCTGTTCTCAGATTCCACAGAAATAAGGCTAGCAAAGAGATCCACGAAATACAGATGTAACTCTGTGAGATGAATTAACAGAACACTAAGCAGTTTCTCAGAAAACTTCTTTCCAGATTTCATCTGAGGATATTTCCTTTTTCACCATAGCCCTCTATGGGCTTCCAAATATCACTTTGCCAATTCCACAAGAACTGTCTTAGCGAAAGGCTTCTTGAGGGGAAAGCTGTAACTCTGTGAGATGATTTCACAGAACACAAAGAAGTTTCTCAGAAAGCTTCTTTCTCTTTGTTATCGGAGGATATTTCCTTTGGCCCTATAGACTTCAAAGGGATCCGAAATATCTGTTCTCAGATTCCACAGAAATAAGGCCAGCAAAGAGATCCACGAAATACAGATGTAACTCTGTGAGATGAATTAACAGAACACTAAGCAGTTTCTCAGAAAGCTTCTTTCCAGATTTCATCTGAGAATATTTCCTTTTTCACCATAGCCCTCTATGGGCTTCCAAATATCACTTTGCCAATTCCACAAGAACTGTCTTAGCGAAAGGCTTCTTGAGGGGAAAGCTGTAACTCTGTGAGATGAATTCACAGAACACAAAGAAGTTTCTCAGAAAGCTTCTTTCTCTTTGTTATCGGAGGATATTTCCTTTGGCCCTATAGTCTTCAAAGGGATCCGAAACATCTGTTCTCAGATTCCAAGGAAATAAGGCTAGCAAAGAGATCCACGAAATACAGATGTAACTCTGTGAGATGAATTAACAGGACACTAAGCAGTTTCTAAGAAAGCTTCTTTCCAGATTTCATCTGAGGATATTTCCTTTTTCACCATAGCCCTCTATGGGCTTCCAAATATCACTTTGCCAATTCCACAAGAACTGTCTTAGCGAAAGGCTTCTTGAGGGGAAAGCTGTAACTCTGTGAGATGATTTCACAGAACACAAAGAAGTTTCTCAGAAAGCTTCTTTCTCTTTGTTATCGGAGGATATTTCCTTTGGCCCTATAGTCTTCAAAGGGATCCGAAATATCTGTTCTCAGATTCCACAGAAATAAGGCTAGCAAAGAGATCCACGAAATACAGATGTAACTCTGTGAGATGAATTAACAGGATACTAAGCAGTTTCTCAGAAAGCTTCTTTCCAGATTTCATCTGAGGATATTTCCTTTTTCACCATAGCCCTCTATGGGCTTCAAATATAACTTTGCCAATTCCCCAAGAACTGTCTTAGCGAAAGGCTTCTTGAGGGCAAAGCTGTAACTCTGTGAGATGATTTCACAGAACACAAAGAAGTTTCTCAGAAAGCTTCTTTCTCTTGGTTATCGGAGGATATTTCCTTTGGCCCTATAGACTTCAAAGGGATCCGAAATATCTGTTCTCAGATTCCACAGAAATAAGGCTAGCAAAGAGATCCACGAAATACAGATGTAAGTCTGTGAGATGAATTAACAGAACACTAAGCAGTTTCTCAGAAAGCTTCTTTCCAGATTTCATATGAGGATATTTCCTTTTTCACCATAGCCCTCTATGGGCTTCCAAATATCACTTTGCCAATTCCACAAGAACTGTCTTAGCGAAAGGCTTCTTGAGGGGAAAGTTGTAACTCTGTGAGATGATTTCACAGAACACAAAGAAGTTTCTCAGAAAGCTTCTTTCTCTTTGTTATCGGAGGATATTTCCTTTGGCCCTATAGTCTTCAAAGGGATCCGAAATATCTGTTCTCAGATTCCACAGAAATAAGGCTAGCAAATAGATCCACGAAATACAGATGTAACTCTGTGAGATGAACTAACAGGACACTAAGCAGTTTCTCAGAAAGCTTCTTTCCAGATTTCATCTGAGGATATTTCCTTTTTCACCATAGCCCTCTATGGGCTTCCAAATATAACTTTGCCAATTCCACAAGAACTGTCTTAGCGAAAGGCTTCTAGAGGGGAAAGCTGTAACTCTGTGAGATGATTTCACAGAACACAAAGAAGTTTCTCAGAAAGCTTCTTTCTCTTTGTTATCGGAGGATATTTCCTTTGGCCCTATAGTCTTCAAAGGGATCCGAAATATCTGTTCTCAGATTCCACAGAAATAAGGCTAGCAAAGAGATCCACGAAATACAGATGTAACTCTGTGAGATGAATTAACAGAACACTAAGCAGTTTCTCAGAAAGCTTCTTTCCAGATTTCATCTGAGAATATTTCCTTTTTCACCATAGCCCTCTATGGGCTTCCAAATATCACTTTGCCAATTCCACAAGAACTGTCTTAGCTAAAGGCTTCTTGAGGGGAAAGCTGCAACTCTGTGAGATGATTTCACAGAACACAAAGAAGTTTCTCAGAAAGCTTCTTTCTCTTTGTTATCGGAGGATATTTCCTTTGGCCCTATAGTCTTCAAAGGGATCCGAAATATCTGTTCTCAGATTCCACAGAAATAAGGCTAGCAAAGAGATCCACGAAATACAGATCTAAGTCTGTGAGATGAATTAACAGGACACTAAGCAGTTTCTAAGAAAGCTTCTTTCCAGATTTCATCTGAGGATATTTCCTTTTTCACCATAGCCCTCTATGGGCTTCCAAATATCACTTTGCCAATTCCACAAGAACTGTCTTAGCGAAAGGCTTCTTGAGGGGAAAGCTGTAACTCTGTGAGATGATTTCACAGAACACAAAGAAGTTTCTCAGAAAGCTTCTTTCTCTTTGTTATCGGAGGATATTTCCTTTGGCCCTATAGACTTCAAAGGGATCCGAAATATCTGTTCTCAGATTCCACAGAAATAAGGCTAGCAAAGAGATCCACGAAATACAGATGTAACTCTGTGAGATGAATTATCAGGACACTAAGCAGTTTCTCAGAAAGCTTCTTTCCAGATTTCATCTGAGGATATTTCCTTTTTCACCATAGCCCTCTATGGGCTTCCAAATATCACTTTGCCAATGCCACAAGAACTGTCTTAGCGAAAGGCTTCTTGAGGGGAAAGCTGTAACTCTGTGAGACGATTTCACAGAACACAAAGAAGTTTCTCAGAAAGCTTCTTTCTCTTTGTTATCGGAGGATATTTCCTTTGGCCCTATAGTCTTCAAAGGGATCCGAAATATCTGTTCTCAGATTCCACAGAAAAAAGGCTAGCAAAGAGATCCACGAAATACAGATGTAAGTCTGTGAGATGAATTAACAGAACACTAAGCAGTTTCACAGAAAGCTTCTTTCCAGATTTCATCTGAGGATATTTCCTTTTTCACCATAGCCCTCTATGGGCTTCCAAATATCACTTTGCCAATTCCAGAAGAACTATCTTAGCGAAAGGCTTCTTGAGGGGAAAGCTGTAAGTCTTTGAGATGATTTCACAGAACACAAAGAAGTTTCTCAGAAAGCTTCTTTCTCTTTATTATCGGAGGATATTTCCTTTGGCCCTTTAGACTTCAAAGTGATCCGAAATATCTGTTCTCAGATTCCACAGAAATAAGGCTAGCAAAGAGATCCACAAAATACAGATGTAAGTCTGTGAGATGAATTAACAGAACACTAAGCAGTTTCTCAGAAAGCTTCTTTCCAGATTTCATATGAGGATATTTCCTTTTTCACCATAGCCCTCTATGGGCTTCCAAATATCACTTTGCCAATTCCACAAGAACTGTCTTAGCGAAAGGCTTCTTGAGGGGAAAGCTGTAACTCTGTGAGATGATTTCACAGAACAAAAAGAAGTTTCTCAGAAAGCTTCTTTCTCTTTGTTATCGGAGGATATTTCCTTTGGCCCTATAGTCTTCAAAGGGATCCGAAATATCTGTTCTCAGATTCCACAGAAATAAGGCTAGCAAATAGATCCACGAAATACAGATGTAACTCTGTGAGATGAATTAACAGGACACTAAGCAGTTTCTAAGAAAGCTTCTTTCCTGATTTCATCTGAGGATATTTCCTTTTTCACCATAGCCCTCTATGGGCTTCCAAATATCACTTTGCCAATTCCACAAGAACTGTCTTAGCGAAAGGCTTCTTGAGGGGAAAGCTGTAACTCTGTGAGATGATTTCACAGAACACAAAGAAGTTTCTCAGAAAGCTTCTTTCTCTTTGTTATCGGAGGATATTTCCTTTGGCCCTATAGTCTTCAAAGGGATCCGAAATATCTGTTCTCAGATTCCACAGAAATAAGGCTAGCAAAGAGATCCACGAAATACAGATGTAACTCTGTGAGATGAATTAACAGAACACTAAGCAGTTTCTCAGAAAACTTCTTTCCAGATTTCATCTGAGGATATTTCCTTTTTCACCATAGCCCTCTATGGGCTTCCAAATATCACTTTGCCAATTCCACAAGAACTGTCTTAGCGAAAGGCTTCTTGAGGGGAAAGTTGTAACTCTGTGAGATGATTTCACAGAACACAAAGAAGTTTCTCAGAAAGCTTCTTTCTCTTTGTTATCGGAGGATATTTCCTTTGGCCCTATAGACTTCAAAGGGATCCGAAATATCTGTTCTCAGATTCCACAGAAATAAGGCTAGCAAATAGATCCACGAAATACAGATGTAACTCTGTGAGATGAACTAACAGGACACTAAGCAGTTTCTCAGAAAGCTTCTTTCCAGATTTCATCTGAGGATATTTCCTTTTTCACCATAGCCCTCTATGGGCTTCCAAATATAACTTTGCCAATTCCACAAGAACTGTCTTAGCGAAAGGCTTCTAGAGGGGAAAGCTGTAACTCTGTGAGATGATTTCACAGAACACAAAGAAGTTTCTCAGAAAGCTTCTTTCTCTTTGTTATCGGAGGATATTTCCTTTGGACCTATAGTCTTCAAAGGGATCCGAAATATCTGTTCTCAGATTCCACAGAAATAAGGCTAGCAAAGAGATCCACGAAATACAGATGTAACTCTGTGAGATGAATTAACAGAACACTAAGCAGTTTCTCAGAAAGCTTCTTTCCAGATTTCATCTGAGAATATTTCCTTTTTCACCATAGCCCTCTATGGGCTTCCAAATATCACTTTGCCAATTCCACAAGAACTGTCTTAGCTAAAGGCTTCTTGAGGGGAAAGCTGCAACTCTGTGAGATGATTTCACAGAACACAAAGAAGTTTCTCAGAAAGCTTCTTTCTCTTTGTTATCGGAGGATATTTCCTTTGGCCCTATAGTCTTCAAAGGGATCCGAAATATCTGTTCTCAGATTCCACAGAAATAAGGCTAGCAAAGAGATCCACGAAATACAGATCTAAGTCTGTGAGATGAATTAACAGGACACTAAGCAGTTTCTAAGAAAGCTTCTTTCCAGATTTCATCTGAGGATATTTCCTTTTTCACCATAGCCCTCTATGGGCTTCCAAATATCACTTTGCCAATTCCACAAGAACTGTCTTAGCGAAAGGCTTCTTGAGGGGAAAGCTGTAACTCTGTGAGATGATTTCACAGAACACAAAGAAGTTTCTCAGAAAGCTTCTTTCTCTTTGTTATCGGAGGATATTTCCTTTGGCCCTATAGACTTCAAAGGGATCCGAAATATCTGTTCTCAGATTCCACAGAAATAAGGCTAGCAAAGAGATCCACGAAATACAGATGTAACTCTGTGAGATGAATTATCAGGACACTAAGCAGTTTCTCAGAAAGCTTCTTTCCAGATTTCATCTGAGGATATTTCCTTTTTCACCATAGCCCTCTATGGGCTTCCAAATATCACTTTGCCAATGCCACAAGAACTGTCTTAGCGAAAGGCTTCTTGAGGGGAAAGCTGTAACTCTGTGAGACGATTTCACAGAACACAAAGAAGTTTCTCAGAAAGCTTCTTTCTCTTTGTTATCGGAGGATATTTCCTTTGGCCCTATAGTCTTCAAAGGGATCCGAAATATCTGTTCTCAGATTCCACAGAAAAAAGGCTAGCAAAGAGATCCACGAAATACAGATGTAAGTCTGTGAGATGAATTAACAGAACACTAAGCAGTTTCACAGAAAGCTTCTTTCCAGATTTCATCTGAGGATATTTCCTTTTTCACCATAGCCCTCTATGGGCTTCCAAATATCACTTTGCCAATTCCAGAAGAACTGTCTTAGCGAAAGGCTTCTTGAGGGGAAAGCTGTAAGTCTTTGAGATGATTTCACAGAACACAAAGAAGTTTCTCAGAAAGCTTCTTTCTCTTTGTTATCGGAGGATATTTCCTTTGGCCCTATAGACTTCAAAGTGATCCGAAATATCTGTTCTCAGATTCCACAGAAATAAGGCTAGCAAAGAGATCCACGAAATACAGATGTAAGTCTGTGAGATGAATTAACAGAACACTAAGCAGTTTCTCAGAAAGCTTCTTTCCAGATTTCATATGAGGATATTTCCTTTTTCACCATAGCCCTCTATGGGCTTCCAAATATCACTTGCCAATTCCACAAGAACTGTCTTAGCGAAAGGCTTCTTGAGGGGAAAGCTGTAACTCTGTGAGATGATTTCACAGAACACAAAGAAGTTTCTCAGAAAGCTTCTTTCTCTTTGTTATCGGAGGATATTTCCTTTGGCCCTATAGTCTTCAAAGGGATCCGAAATATCTGTTCTCAGATTCCACAGAAATAAGGCTAGCAAAGAGATCCACGAAATACAGATGTAACTCTGTGAGATGAATTAACAGGACACTAAGCAGTTTCTCAGAAAGCTTCTTTCCAGATTTCATCTGAGGATATTTAATTTTTCACCATAGCCCTCTATGGGCTTCCAAATATCACTTTGCCAATTCCACAAGAACTGTCTTAGCGAAAGGCTTCTTGAGGGGAAAGCTGTAACTCTGTGAGATGATTTCACAGAACACAAAGAAGTTTCTCAGAAAGCTTCTTTCTCTTTGTTATCGGAGGATATTTCCTTTGGCCCTGTAGACTTCAAAGGGATCCGAAATATCTGTTCTCAGATTCCACAGAAATAAGGCTAGCAAAGAGATCCACGAAATACAGATGTAAGTCTGTGAGATGAATTAACAGAACACTAAGCAGTTTCTCAGAAAGCTTCTTTCCAGATTTCATCTGAGGATATTTCCTTTTTCACCATAGCCCTCTATGGGCTTCCAAATATCACTTTGCCAATTCCACAAGAACTGTCTTAGCGAAAGGCTTCTTGAGGGGAAAGCTGTAACTCTGTGAGATGATTTCACAGAACAAAAAGAAGTTTCTCAGAAAGCTTCTTTCTCTTTGTTATCGGAGGATATTTCCTTTGGCCCTATAGTCTTCAAAGGGATCCGAAATATCTGTTCTCAGATTCCACAGAAATAAGTCTAGCAAAGAGATCCACGAAATACAGATGTAACTCTGTGAGATGAATTAACAGGACACTAAGCAGTTTCTAAGAAAGCTTCTTTCCTGATTTCATCTGAGGATATTTCCTTTTTCACCATAGCCCTCTATGGGCTTCCAAATATCACTTTGCCAATTCCACAAGAACTGTCTTAGCGAAAGGCTTCTTGAGGGGAAAGCTGTAACTCTGTGGGATGATTTCACAGAACACAAAGAAGTTTCTCAGAAAGATTCTTTCTCTTTGTTATCGGAGGATATTTCCTTTGGCCCTATAGACTTCAAAGGGATCCGAAATATCTGTTCTCAGATTCCACAGAAATAAGGCTAGCAAAGAGATCCACGAAATACAGATGTAACTCTGTGAGATGAATTATCAGGACACTAAGAAGATTCTCAGAAAGCTTCTTTCCAGATTTCATCTGAGGATATTTCCTTTTTCACCATAGCCCTCTATGGGCTTCCAAATATCACTTTGCCAATTCCACAAGAACTGTCTTAGCGAAAGGCTTCTTGAGGGGAAAGCTGTAACTCTGTGAGACGATTTCACAGAACACAAAGAAGTTTCTCAGAAAGCTTCTTTCTCTTTGTTATCGGAGGATATTTCCCTTGGCCCTATAGTCTTCAAAGGGATCCGAAATATCTGTTCTCAGATTCCACAGAAATAAGGCTAGCAAAGAGATCCACGAAATACCGATGTAAGTCTGTGAGATGAATTAACAGAACACTAAGCAGTTTCACAGAAAGCTTCTTTCCAGATTTCATCTGAGGATATTTCCTTTTTCACCACAGCCCTCTATGGGCTTCCAAATATCACTTTGCCAATTCCACAAGAACTGTCTTAGGGAAAGGCTTCTTGAGGGGAAAGCTGTAACTCTTTGAGATGATTTCACAGAACACAAAGAAGTTTCTCAGAAAGCTTCTTTCTCTTTGTTATCGGAGGATATTTCCTTTGGCCCTATAGTCTTCAAAGGGATCCGAAACATCTGTTCTCAGCTTCCAAGGAAATAAGGCTAGCAAAGAGATCCACGAAATACAGATGTAACTCTGTGAGATGAATTAACAGGACACTAAGCAGTTTCTAAGAAAGCTTCTTTCCAGATTTCATCTGAGGATATTTCCTTTTTCACCATAGCCCTCTATGGGCTTCCAAATATCACTTTGCCAATTCCACAAGAACTGTCTTAGCGAAAGGCTTCTTGTGGGAAAAGCTGTAACTCTGTGAGATGATTTCACAGAACACAAAGAAGTTTCTCAGAAAGCTTCTTTCTCTTTGTTATTGGAGGATATTTCCTTTGGCCCTATAGTCTTCAAAGGGATCCGAAATATCTGTTCTCAGATTCCACAGAAATAAGGCTAGCAAAGAGATCCACGAAATACAGATGTAACTCTGTGAGATGAATTAACAGGACACTAAGCAGTTTCTCAGAAAGCTTCTTTCCAGATTTCATCTGAGGATATTTCCTTTTTCACCATAGCCCTCTATGGGCTTCAAATATAACTTTGCCAATTGCCCAAGAACTGTCTTAGCGAAAGGCTTCTTGAGGGCAAAGCTGTAACTCTGTGAGATGATTTCACAGAACACAAAGAAGTTTCTCAGAAAGCTTCTTTCTCTTTGTTATCGGAGGATATTTCCTTTGGCCCTATAGTCTTCAAAGGGATTCGAAATATCTGTTCTCAGATTCCACAGAAATAAGTCTAGCAAAGAGATCCACGAAATACAGATGTAACTCTGTGAGATGAATTAACAGGACACTAAGCAGTTTCTAAGAAAGCTTCTTTCCTGATTTCATCTGAGGATATTTCCTTTTTCACCATAGCCCTCTATGGGCTTCCAAATATCACTTTGCCAATTCCACAAGAACTGTCTTAGCGAAAGGCTTCTTGAGGGGAAAGCTGTAACTCTGTGGGATGATTTCACAGAACACAAAGAAGTTTCTCAGAAAGATTCTTTCTCTTTGTTATCGGAGGATATTTCCTTTGGCCCTATAGACTTCAAAGGGATCCGAAATATCTGTTCTCAGATTCCACAGAAATAAGGCTAGCAAAGAGATCCACGAAATACAGATGTAACTCTGTGAGATGAATTATCAGGACACTAAGAAGATTCTCAGAAAGCTTCTTTCCAGATTTCATCTGAGGATATTTCCTTTTTCACCATAGCCCTCTATGGGCTTCCAAATATCACTTTGCCAATTCCACAAGAACTGTCTTAGCGAAAGGCTTCTTGAGGGGAAAGCTGTAACTCTGTGAGACGATTTCACAGAACACAAAGAAGTTTCTCAGAAAGCTTCTTTCTCTTTGTTATCGGAGGATATTTCCCTTGGCCCTATAGTCTTCAAAGGGATCCGAAATATCTGTTCTCAGATTCCACAGAAATAAGGCTAGCAAAGAGATCCACGAAATACCGATGTAAGTCTGTGAGATGAATTAACAGAACACTAAGCAGTTTCACAGAAAGCTTCTTTCCAGATTTCATCTGAGGATATTTCCTTTTTCACCACAGCCCTCTATGGGCTTCCAAATATCACTTTGCCAATTCCACAAGAACTGTCTTAGGGAAAGGCTTCTTGAGGGGAAAGCTGTAACTCTTTGAGATGATTTCACAGAACACAAAGAAGTTTCTCAGAAAGCTTCTTTCTCTTTGTTATCGGAGGATATTTCCTTTGGCCCTATAGTCTTCAAAGGGATCCGAAACATCTGTTCTCAGCTTCCAAGGAAATAAGGCTAGCAAAGAGATCCACGAAATACAGATGTAACTCTGTGAGATGAATTAACAGGACACTAAGCAGTTTCTAAGAAAGCTTCTTTCCAGATTTCATCTGAGGATATTTCCTTTTTCACCATAGCCCTCTATGGGCTTCCAAATATCACTTTGCCAATTCCACAAGAACTGTCTTAGCGAAAGGCTTCTTGTGGGAAAAGCTGTAACTCTGTGAGATGATTTCACAGAACACAAAGAAGTTTCTCAGAAAGCTTCTTTCTCTTTGTTATTGGAGGATATTTCCTTTGGCCCTATAGTCTTCAAAGGGATCCGAAATATCTGTTCTCAGATTCCACAGAAATAAGGCTAGCAAAGAGATCCACGAAATACAGATGTAACTCTGTGAGATGAATTAACAGGACACTAAGCAGTTTCTCAGAAAGCTTCTTTCCAGATTTCATCTGAGGATATTTCCTTTTTCACCATAGCCCTCTATGGGCTTCAAATATAACTTTGCCAATTCCCCAAGAACTGTCTTAGCGAAAGGCTTCTTGAGGGCAAAGCTGTAACTCTGTGAGATGATTTCACAGAACACAAAGAAGTTTCTCAGAAAGCTTCTTTCTCTTTGTTATCGGAGGATATTTCCTTTGGCCCTATAGTCTTCAAAGGGATTCGAAATATCTGTTCTCAGATTCCACAGAAATAAGTCTAGCAAAGAGATCCACGAAATACAGATGTAACTCTGTGAGATGAATTAACAGGACACTAAGCAGTTTCTAAGAAAGCTTCTTACCTGATTTCATCTGAGGATATTTCCTTTTTCTCCATAGCCCTCTATGGGCTTCCAAATATCACTTTGCCAATTCCACAAGAACTGTCTTAGCGAAAGGCTTCTTGAGGGGAAAGCTGTAACTCTGTGAGATGATTTCACAGAACACAAAGAAGTTTCTCAGAAAGCTTCTTTCTCTTTGTTATCGGAGGATATTTCCTTTGGCCCTATAGTCTTCAAAGGGATCCGAAATATCTGTTCTCAGATTCCACAGAAATAAGGCTAGCAAAGAGATCCACGAAATACAGATGTAACTCTGTGAGATGAATTAACAGAACACAAAGCAGTTTCTCAGAAAACTTCTTTCCAGATTTCATCTGAGGATATTTCCTTTTTCACCATAGCCCTCTATGGGCTTCCAAATATCACTTTGCCAATTCCACAAGAACTGTCTTAGCGAAAGGCTTCTTGAGGGGAAAGTTGTAACTCTGTGAGATGATTTCACAGAACACAAAGAAGTTTCTCAGAAAGCTTCTTTCTCTTTGTTATCGGAGGATATTTCCTTTGGCCCTATAGACTTCAAAGGGATCCGAAATATCTGTTCTCAGATTCCACAGAAATAAGGCTAGCAAAGAGATCCACGAAATACAGATGTAACTCTGTGAGATGAATTAACAGGACACTAAGCAGTTTCTAAGAAAGCTTCTTTCCAGATTTCATCTGAGGATATTTCCTTTTTCACCATAGCCCTCTATGGGCTTCCAAATATCACTTTGCCAATTCCACAAGAACTGTCTTAGCGAAAGGCTTCTTGAGGGGAAAGCTGTAACTCTGTGAGATGATTTCACAGAACACAAAGAAGTTTCTCAGAAAGCTTCTTTCTCTTTGTTATCGGAGGATATTTCCTTTGGCCCTATAGTCTTCAAAGGGATCCGAAATATCTGTACTCAGATTCCACAGAAATAAGGCTAGCAAAGAGATCCACGAAATACAGATGTAACTCTGTGAGATGAATTAACAGAACACTAAGCAGTTTCTCAGAAAGCTTCTTTCCAGATTTCATCTGAGAATATTTCCTTTTTCACCATAGCCCTCTATGGGCTTCCAAATATCACTTTGCCAATTCCACAAGAACTGTCTTAGCGAAAGGCTTCTTGAGGGGAAAGCTGCAACTCTGTGAGATGATTTCACAGAACACAAAGAAGTTTCTCAGAAAGCTTCTTTCTCTTTGTTATCGGAGGATATTTCCTTTGGCCCTATAGTCTTCAAAGGGATCCGAAATATCTGTTCTCAGATTCCACAGAAATAAGGCTAGCAAAGAGATCCACGAAATACAGATCTAAGTCTGTGAGATGAATTAACAGGACACTAAGCAGTTTCTAAGAAAGCTTCTTTCCAGATTTCATCTGAGGATATTTCCTTTTTCACCATAGCCCTCTATGGGCTTCCAAATATCACTTTGCCAATTCCACAAGAACTGTCTTAGCGAAAGGCTTCTTGAGGGGAAAGCTGTAACTCTGTGAGCTGATTTCACAGAACACAAAGAAGTTTCTCAGAAAGCTTCTTTCTCTTTGTTATCGGAGGATATTTCCTTTGGCCCTATAGACTTCAAAGGGATCCGAAATATCTGTTCTCAGATTCCACAGAAATAAGGCTAGCAAAGAGATCCACGAAATACAGATGTAACTCTGTGAGATGAATTATCAGGACACTAAGCAGTTTCTCAGAAAGCTTCTTTCCAGATTTCATCTGAGGATATTTCCTTTTTCACCATAGCCCTCTATGGGCTTCCAAATATCACTTTGCCAATTCCACAAGAACTGTCTTAGCGAAAGGCTTCTTGAGGGGAAAGCTGTAACTCTGTGAGACGATTTCACAGATCACAAAGAAGTTTCTCAGAAAGCTTATTTCTCTTTGTTATCGGAGGATATTTCCTTTGGCCCTATAGTCTTCAAAGGGATCCGAAATATCTGTTCTCAGATTCCACAGAAATAAGGCTAGCAAAGAGATCCACGAAATACAGATGTAAGTCTGTGAGATTAATTAACAGAACACTAAGCAGTTTCACAGAAAGCTTCTTTCCAGATTTCATCTGAGGATATTTCCTTTTTCACCATAGCCCTCTAAGGGCTTCCAAATATCACTTTGCCAATTCCACAAGAACTGTCTTAGCGAAAGGCTTCTTGAGGGGAAAGCTGTAACTCTGTGAGATGATTTCACAGAACACAAAGAAGTTTCTCAGAAAGCTTCTTTCTCTTTGTTATCGGAGGATATTTCCTTTGGCCTTATAGACTTCAAAGGGATCCGAAATATCTGTTCTCAGATTCCACAGAAATAAGGCTAGCAAAGAGATCCACGAAATACAGATGTAACTCTGTGAGATGAATTATCAGGACACTAAGAAGATTCTCAGAAAGCTTCTTTCCAGATTTCATCTGAGGATATTTCCTTTTTCACCATAGCCCTCTATGGGCTTCCAAATATCACTTTGCCAATTCCACAAGAACTGTCTTAGCGAAAGGCTTCTTGAGGGGAAAGCTATAACTCTGTGAGACGATTTCACAGAACACAAAGAAGTTTCTCAGAAAGCTTCTTTCTCTTTGTTATCGGAGGATATTTCCTTTGGCCCTATAGCCTTCAAAGGGATCCGAAATATCTGTTCTCAGATTCCACAGAAATAAGGCTAGCAAAGAGATCCACGAAATACAGATGTAAGACTGTGAGATGAATTAACAGAACACTAAGCAGTTTCACAGAAAGCTTCTTTCCAGATTTCATCTGAGGATATTTCCTTTATCACCATAGCCCTCTATGGGCTTCCAAATATCACTTTGTCAATTCCACAAGAACTGTCTTAGCGAAAGGCTTCTTGAGGGGAAAGCTGTAACTCTTTGAGATGATTTCACAGAACACAAAGAAGTTTCTCAGAAAGCTTCTTTCCAGATTTCATCTGAGGATATTTCCTTTTTCACCATAGCCCTCTATGGGCTTCCAAATATCACTTTGCCAATTCCACACGAACTGTCTTAGCGAAAGGCTTCTTGAGGGGAAAGCTGTAACTCTGTGAGACGATTTCACAGAACACAAAGAAGTTTCTCAGAGAGCTTCTTTCTCTTTGTTATCGGAGGATATTTCCTTTGGCCCTATAGTCTTCAAAGGGATCCGAAATATCTGTTCTCAGATTCCACAGAAATAAGGCTAGCAAAGAGATCCACGAAATACAGATGTAAGTCTGTGAGATGAATTAACAGAACACTAAGCAGTTTCACAGAAAGCTTCTTTCCAGATTTCATCTGAGGATATTTCCTTTTTCACCATAGCCCTCTATGGGCTTCCAAATATCACTTTGCCAATTCCACAAGAACTGTCTTAGCGAAAGGCTTCTTGAGGGGAAAGCTGTAACTCTGTGAGATGATTTCACAGAACACAAAGAAGTTTCTCAGAAAGCTTCTTTCTCTTTGTTATCGGAGGATATTTCCTTTGACCCTGTAGACTTCAAAGGGATCCGAAATATCTGTTCTCAGATTCCACAGAAATAAGGCTAGCAAAGAGATCCACGAAATACAGATGTAAGTCTGTGAGATGAATTAACAGAACACTAAGCAGTTTCACAGAAAGCTTCTTTCCAGATTTCATCTGAGGATATTTCCTTTTTCACCATAGCCCTCTATGGGCTTCCAAATATCACTTTGCCAATTCCACAAGAACTGTCTTAGCGAAAGGCTTCTTGAGGGGAAAGCTGTAACTCTGTGAGATGATTTCACAGAACACAAAGAAGTTTCTCAGAAAGCTTCTTTCTCTATGTTATCGGAGGATATTTCCTTTGGCCCTATAGTCTTCAAAGGGATCCGAAATATCTGTTCTCAGATTCCACAGAAATAAGGCTAGCAAAGAGATCCACGAAATACAGATGTAAGTCTGTGAGATGAATTAACAGAACACTAAGCAGTTTCACAGAAAGCTTCTTTCCAGATTTCATCTGTGGATATTTCCTTTTTCACCATAGCCCTCTATGGCTTCCAAATATAACTTTGCCAATTCCACAAGAACTGTCTTAGAGAAAGGCTTCTTGAGGGCAAAGCTGTAACTCTGTGAGATGATTTCACAGAACACAAAGAAGTTTCTCAGAAAGCTTCTTTCTCTTTGTTATCGGAGGATATTTCCTTTGGCCCTATAGTCTTCAAAGGGATCCGAAATATCTGTTCTCAGATTCCACAGAAATAAGGCTAGCAAAGAGATCCACGAAATAGAGATGTAACTCTGTGAGATGAATTAACAGGACACTAAGCAGTTTCTCAGAAAGCTTCTTTCCAGATTTCATCTGAGGATATTTCCTTTTTCACCATAGCCCTCTATGGGCTTCCAAATATCACTTTGCCAATTCCACAAGAACTGTCTTAGCGAAAGGCTTCTTGAGGGGAAAGCTGCAACTCTGTGAGATGATTTCACAGAACACAAAGAAGTTTCTCAGAAAGCTTCTTTCTCTTTGTTATCGGAGGATATTTCCTTTGGCCCTATAGTCTTCAAAGGGATCCGAAATATGTGTTCTCAGATTCCACAGAAATAAGGCTAGCAAAGAGATCCACGAAATACAGATGTAACTCTGTGAGATGAATTATCAGGACACTAAGCAGTTTCTCAGAAAGCTTCTTTCCAGATTTCATCTGAGGATATTTCCTTTTTCACCATAGCCCTCTATGGGCTTCCAAATATAACTTTGCCAATTCCACAAGAACTGTCTTAGCGAAAGGCTTCTTGAGGGGAAAGCTGTAACTCTGTGAGACGATTTCACAGATCACAAAGAAGTTTCTCAGAAAGCTTCTTTCTCTTTGTTATCGGAGGATATTTCCTTTGGCCCTATAGTCTTCAAAGGGATCCGAAATATCTGTTCTCAGATTCCACAGAAATAAGGCTAGCAAAGAGATCCACGAAATACAGATGTAAGTCTGTGAGATTAATTAACAGAACACTAAGCAGTTTCACAGAAAGCTTCTTTCCAGATTTCATCTGAGGATATTTCCTTTTTCACCATAGCCCTCTATGGGCTTCCAAATATCACTTTGCCAATTCCACAAGAACTGTCTTAGCGAAAGGCTTTTTGCGGGAAAGCTGTAACTCTTTGAGATGATTTCACAGAACACAAAGAAGTTTCTCAGAAAGCTTCTTTCTCTTTGTTATCGGAGGATATTTCCTTTGGCCTTATAGACTTCAAAGGGATCCGAAATATCTGTTCTCAGATTCCACAGAAATAAGGCTAGCAAAGAGATCCACGAAATACAGATGTAACTCTGTGAGATGAATTATCAGGACACTAAGAAGATTCTCAGAAAGCTTCTTTCCAGATTTCATCTGAGGATATTTCCTTTTTCACCATAGCCCTCTATGGGCTTCCAAATATCACTTTGCCAATTCCACAAGAACTATCTTAGCGAAAGGCTTCTTGAGGGGAAAGCTATAACTCTGTGAGACGATTTCACAGAACACAAAGAAGTTTCTCAGAAAGCTTCTTTCTCTTTGTTATCGGAGGATATTTCCTTTGGCCCTATAGCCTTCAAAGGGATCCGAAATATCTGTTCTCAGATTCCACAGAAATAAGGCTAGCAAAGAGATCCACTACATACAGATGTAAGACTGTGAGATGAATTAACAGAACACTAAGCAGTTTCACAGAAAGATTCTTTCCAGATTTCATGTGAGGATATTTCCTTTTTCACCATAGCCCTCTATGGGCTTCCAAATATCACTTTGCCAATTCCACAAGAACTGTCTTAGCGAAAGGCTTTTTGCGGGAAAGCTGTAACTCTTTGAGATGATTTCACAGAACACAAAGAAGTTTCTCAGAAAGCTTCTTTCTCTTTGTTATCGGAGGATATTTCCTTTGGCCCTATAGACTTCAAAGGGATCCGAAATATCTGTTCTCAGATTCCACAGAAATAAGGCTAGCAAAGAGATCCACGAAATACAGATGTAACTCTGTGAGATGAATTAACAGAACACTAAGCAGTTTCTCAGAAAGCTTCTTTCCAGATTTCATCTGAGAATATTTCCTTTTTCACCATAGCCCTCTATGGGCTTCCAAATATCACTTTGCCAATTCCACAAGAACTGTCTTAGCGAAAGGCTTCTTGAGGGGAAAGCTGCAACTCTGTGAGATGATTTCACAGAACACAAAGAAGTTTCTCAGAAAGCTTCTTTCTCTTTGTTATCGGAGGATATTTCCTTTGGCCCTATAGACTTCAAAGGGATCCGAAATATCTGTTCTCAGATTCCACAGAAATAAGGCTGTCAAAGAGATCCACGAAATACAGATGTAACTCTGTGAGATGAATTATCAGGACACTAAGAAGTTTCTCAGAAAGCTTCTTTCCAGATTTCATCTGAGGATATTTCCTTTTTCACCATAGCCCTCTATGGGCTTCCAAATATCACTTTGCCAATTCCACACGAACTGTCTTAGCGAAAGGCTGGTTGAGGGGAAAGCTGTAACTCTGTGAGACGATTTCACAGAACACAAAGAAGTTTCTCAGAAAGCTTCTTTCTCTTTGTTATCGGAGGATATTTCCTTTGGCCCTATAGTCTTCAAAGGGATCCGAAATATCTGTTCTCAGATTTCACAGAAATAAGGCTAGCAAAGAGATCCACGAAATACAGATGTAAGTCTGTGAGATGAATTAACAGAACACTAAGCAGTTTCACAGAAAGCTTCTTTCCAGATTTCATCTGAGGATATTTCCTTTTTCACCATAGCCCTCTATGGGCTTCCAAATATCACTTTGCCAATTCCACAAGAACTGTCTTAGCGAAAGGCTTCTTGAGGGGAAAGCTGTAACTCTTTGAGATGATTTCAGAGAACACAAAGAAGTTTCTCAGAAAGCTTCTTTCTCTTTGTTATGGGAGGATATTTCCTTTGGCCCTATAGACTTCAAAGGGATCCGAAATATCTGTTCTCAGATTCCACAGAAATAAGGCTAGCAAAGAGATCCACGAAATACAGATGTAAGTCTGTGAGATGAATTAACAGAACACTAAGCAGTTTCTCAGAAAGCTTCTTTCCAGATTTCATCTGAGGATATTTCCTTTTTCACCATAGCCCTCTATGGGCTTCCAAATATCACTTTGCCAATTCCACAAGAACTGTCTTAGCGAAAGGCTTCTTGAGGGGAAAGCTGTAACTCTGTGAGACGATTTCACAGAACACAAAGAAGTTTCTCAGAAAGCTTCTTTCTCTTTGTTATCGGAGGATATTTCCTTTGGCCCTATAGTCTTCAAAGGGATCCGAAATATCTGTTCTCAGATTCCACAGAAATAAGGCTAGCAAAGAGATCCACGAAATACAGATGTAAGTCTGTGAGATGAATTAACAGAACACTAAGCAGTTTTACAGAAAGCTTCTTTCCAGTTTTCATCTGAGGATATTTCCTTTTTCACCATAGCCCTCTATGGCTTCCAAATATAACTTTGCCAATTCCACAAGAACTGTCTTAGCGAAAGGCTTCTTGAGGGGAAAGCTGTAACTCTGTGAGATGATTTCACAGAACACAAAGAAGTTTCTCAGAAAGCTTCTTTCTCTTTGTTATCGGAGGATATTTCCTTTGGCCCTATAGTCTTCAAAGGGATCCGAAATATCTGTTCTCAGATTCCACAGAAATAAGGCTAGCAAAGAGATCCACGAAATACAGATGTAATTCTTTGAGATGAATTAACAGGACACTAAGCAGTTTCTAAGAAAGCTTCTTTCCAGATTTCATCTGAGGATATTTCCTTTTTCACCATAGCCCTCTATGGGCTTCCAAATATAACTTTGCCAATTCCACAAGAACTGTCTGAGCGAAAGGCTTCTTGAGGGGAAAGCTGTAACTCTGTGTGATGATTTCACAGAACACAACGAAGTTTCTCAGAAAGCTTCTTTCTCTTTGTTATCGGAGGATATTTCCTTTGACCCTGTAGACTTCAAAGGGATCCGAAATATCTGTTCTCAGATTCCACAGAAATAAGGCTAGCAAAGAGATCCACGAAATACAGATGTAAGTCTGTGAGATGAATTAACAGAACACTAAGCAGTTTCACAGAAAGCTTCTTTCCAGATTTCATCTGAGGATATTTCCTTTTTCACCATAGCCCTCTATGGGCTTCCAAATATCACTTTGCCAATTCCACAAGAACTGTCTTAGCGAAAGGCTTCTTGAGGGGAAAGCTGTAACTCTGTGAGATGATTTCACAGAACACAAAGAAGTTTCTCAGAAAGCTTCTTTCTCTTTGTTATCGGAGGATATTTCCTTTGACCCTGTAGACTTCAAAGGGATCCGAAATATCTGTTCTCAGATTCCACAGAAATAAGGCTAGCAAAGAGATCCACGAAATACAGATGTAAGTCTGTGAGATGAATTAACAGAACACTAAGCAGTTTCACAGAAAGCTTCTTTCCAGATTTCATCTGAGGATATTTCCTTTTTCACCATAGCCCTCTATGGGCTTCCAAATATCACTTTGCCAATTCCACAAGAACTGTCTTAGCGAAAGGCTTCTTGAGGGGAAAGCTGTAACTCTGTGAGATGATTTCACAGAACACAAAGAAGTTTCTCAGAAAGCTTCTTTCTCTTTGTTATCGGAGGATATTTCCTTTGGCCCTATAGTCTTCAAAGGGATCCGAAATATCTGTTCTCAGATTCCACAGAAATAAGGCTAGCAAAGAGATCCACGAAATACAGATGTAAGTCTGTGAGATGAATTAACAGAACACTAAGCAGTTTCACAGAAAGCTTCTTTCCAGATTTCATCTGTGGATATTTCCTTTTTCACCATAGCCCTCTATGGCTTCCAAATATAACTTTGCCAATTCCACAAGAACTGTCTTAGAGAAAGGCTTCTTGAGGGCAAAGCTGTAACTCTGTGAGATGATTTCACAGAACACAAAGAAGTTTCTCAGAAAGCTTCTTTCTCTTTGTTATCGGAGGATATTTCCTTTGGCCCTATAGTCTTCAAAGGGATCCGAAATATCTGTTCTCAGATTCCACAGAAATAAGGCTAGCAAAGAGATCCACGAAATACAGATGTAACTCTGTGAGATGAATTAACAGGACACTAAGCAGTTTCTCAGAAAGCTTCTTTCCAGATTTCATCTGAGGATATTTCCTTTTTCACCATAGCCCTCTATGGGCTTCCAAATATCACTTTGCCAATTCCACAAGAACTGTCTTAGCGAAAGGCTTCTTGAGGGGAAAGCTGTAACTCTGTGAGATTATTTCACAGAACACAAAGAAGTTTCTCAGAAAGCTTCTTTCTCTTTGTTATGGGAGGATATTTCCTTTGGCCCTATAGACTTCAAAGGGATCCGAAATATCTGTTCTCAGATTCCACAGAAATAAGGCTAGCAAAGAGATCCACGAAATACAGATGTAAGTCTGTGAGATGAATTAACAGAACACTAAGCAGTTTCTCAGAAAGCTTCTTTCCAGATTTCATCTGAGGATATTTCCTTTTTCACCATAGCCCTCTATGGGCTTCCAAATATCACTTTGCCAATTCCACAAGAACTGTCTTAGCGAAAGGCTTCTTGAGGGGAAAGCTGTAACTCTGTGAGACGATTTCACAGAACACAAAGAAGTTTCTCAGAAAGCTTCTTTCTCTTTGTTATCGGAGGATATTTCCTTTGGCCCTATAGTCTTCAAAGGGATCCGAAATATCTGTTCTCAGATTCCACAGAAATAAGGCTAGCAAAGAGATCCACGAAATACAGATGTAAGTCTGTGAGATGAATTAACAGAACACTAAGCAGTTTCACAGAAAGCTTCTTTCCAGATTTCATCTGTGGATATTTCCTTTTTCACCATAGCCCTCTATGGCTTCCAAATATAACTTTGCCAATTCCACAAGAACTGTCTTAGAGAAAGGCTTCTTGAGGGCAAAGCTGTAACTCTGTGAGATGATTTCACAGAACACAAAGAAGTTTCTCAGAAAGCTTCTTTCTCTTTGTTATCGGAGGATATTTCCTTTGGCCCTATAGTCTTCAAAGGGATCCGAAATATCTGTTCTCAGATTCCACAGAAATAAGGCTAGCAAAGAGATCCACGAAATACAGATGTAACTCTGTGAGATGAATTAACAGGACACTAAGCAGTTTCTCAGAAAGCTTCTTTCCAGATTTCATCTGAGGATATTTCCTTTTTCACCATAGCCCTCTATGGGCTTCCAAATATCACTTTGCCAATTCCACAAGAACTGTCTTAGCGAAAGGCTTCTTGAGGGGAAAGCTGTAACTCTGTGAGATGATTTCACAGAACACAAAGAAGTTTCTCAGAAAGCTTCTTTCTCTTTGTTATGGGAGGATATTTCCTTTGGCCCTATAGACTTCAAAGGGATCCGAAATATCTGTTCTCAGATTCCACAGAAATAAGGCTAGCAAAGAGATCCACGAAATACAGATGTAAGTCTGTGAGATGAATTAACAGAACACTAAGCAGTTTCTCAGAAAGCTTCTTTCCAGATTTCATCTGAGGATATTTCCTTTTTCACCATAGCCCTCTATGGGCTTCCAAATATCACTTTGCCAATTCCACAAGAACTGTCTTAGCGAAAGGCTTCTTGAGGGGAAAGCTGTAACTCTGTGAGACGATTTCACAGAACACAAAGAAGTTTCTCAGAAAGCTTCTTTCTCTTTGTTATCGGAGGATATTTCCTTTGGCCCTATAGTCTTCAAAGGGATCCGAAATATCTGTTCTCAGATTCCACAGAAATAAGGCTAGCAAAGAGATCCACGAAATACAGATGTAAGTCTGTGAGATGAATTAACAGAACACTAAGCAGTTTCACAGAAAGCTTCTTTCCAGTTTTCATCTGAGGATATTTCCTTTTTCACCATAGCCCTCTATGGCTTCCAAATATAACTTTGCCAATTCCACAAGAACTGTCTTAGCGAAAGGCTTCTTGAGGGGAAAGCTGTAACTCTGTGAGATGATTTCACAGAACACAAAGAAGTTTCTCAGAAAGCTTCTTTCTCTTTGTTATCGGAGGATATTTCCTTTGGCCCTATAGTCTTCAAAGGGATCCGAAATATCTGTTCTCAGATTCCACAGAAATAAGGCTAGCAAAGAGATCCACGAAATACAGATGTAATTCTTTGAGATGAATTAACAGGACACTAAGCAGTTTCTAAGAAAGCTTCTTTCCAGATTTCATCTGAGGATATTTCCTTTTTCACCATAGCCCTCTATGGGCTTCCAAATATCACTTTGCCAATTCCACAAGAACTGTCTGAGCGAAAGGCTTCTTGAGGGGAAAGCTGTAACTCTGTGTGATGATTTCACAGAACACAACGAAGTTTCTCAGAAAGCTTCTTTCTCTTTGTTATCGGAGGATATTTCCTTTGACCCTGTAGACTTCAAAGGGATCCGAAATATCTGTCCTCAGATTCCACAGAAATAAGGCTAGCAAAGAGATCCACGAAATACAGATGTAAGTCTGTGAGATGAATTAACAGAACACTAAGCAGTTTCACAGAAAGCTTCTTTCCAGATTTCATCTGAGGATATTTCCTTTTTCACCATAGCCCTCTATGGGCTTCCAAATATCACTTTGCCAATTCCACAAGAACTGTCTTAGCGAAAGGCTTCTTGAGGGGAAAGCTGTAACTCTGTGAGATGATTTCACAGAACACAAAGAAGTTTCTCAGAAAGCTTCTTTCTCTTTGTTATCGGAGGATATTTCCTTTGACCCTGTAGACTTCAAAGGGATCCGAAATATCTGTTCTCAGATTCCACAGAAATAAGGCTAGCAAAGAGATCCACGAAATACAGATGTAAGTCTGTGAGATGAATTAACAGAACACTAAGCAGTTTCACAGAAAACTTCTTTCCAGATTTCATCTGAGGATATTTCCTTTTTCACCATAGCCCTCTATGGGCTTCCAAATATCACTTTGCCAATTCCACAAGAACTGTCTTAGCGAAAGGCTTCTTGAGGGGAAAGCTGTAACTCTGTGAGATGATTTCACAGAACACAAAGAAGTTTCTCAGAAAGCTTCTTTCTCTTTGTTATCGGAGGATATTTCCTTTGGCCCTATAGTCTTCAAAGGGATCCGAAATATCTGTTCTCAGATTCCACAGAAATAAGGCTAGCAAAGAGATCCACGAAATACAGATGTAAGTCTGTGAGATGAATTAACAGAACACTAAGCAGTTTCACAGAAAGCTTCTTTCCAGATTTCATCTGTGGATATTTCCTTTTTCACCATAGCCCTCTATGGCTTCCAAATATAACTTTGCCAATTCCACAAGAACTGTCTTAGAGAAAGGCTTCTTGAGGGCAAAGCTGTAACTCTGTGAGATGATTTCACAGAACACAAAGAAGTTTCTCAGAAAGCTTCTTTCTCTTTGTTATCGGAGGATATTTCCTTTGGCCCTATAGTCTTCAAAGGGATCCGAAATATCTGTTCTCAGATTCCACAGAAATAAGGCTAGCAAAGAGATCCACGAAATACAGATGTAACTCTGTGAGATGAATTAACAGGACACTAAGCAGTTTCTCAGAAAGCTTCTTTCCAGATTTCATCTGAGGATATTTCCTTTTTCACCATAGCCCTCTATGGGCTTCCAAATATCACTTTGCCAATTCCACAAGAACTGTCTTAGCGAAAGGCTTCTTGAGGGGAAAGCTGTAACTCTGTGAGATGATTTCACAGAACACAAAGAAGTTTCTCAGAAAGCTTCTTTCTCTTTGTTATCGGAGGATATTTCCTTTGGCCCTATAGTCTTCAAAGGGATCCGAAATATCTGTTCTCAGATTCCACAGAAATAAGGCTAGCAAAGAGATCCACGAAATACAGATGTAAGTCTGTGAGATGAATTAACAGAACACTAAGCAGTTTCTCAGAAAGCTTCTTTCCAGATTTCATCTGAGGATATTTCCTTTTTCACCATAGCCCTCTATGGGCTTCCAAATATCACTTTGCCAATTCCACAAGAACTGTCTTAGCGAAAGGCTTCTTGAGGGGAAAGCTGTAACTCTGTGAGACGATTTCACAGAACACAAAGAACTTTCTCAGAAAGCTTCTTTCTCTTTGTTATCGGAGGTTATTTCCTTTGGCCCTCTAGTCTTCAAAGGGATCCGAAATATCTGTTCTCAGATTCCACAGAAATAAGGCTAGCAAAGAGATCCACGAAATACAGATGTAACTCTGTGAGATGAATTAACAGGACACTAAGCAGTTTCTCAGAAAGCTTTTTTCCAGATTTCATCTGAGGATATTTAATTTTTCACCATAGCCCTCTATGGGCTTCCAAATATCACTTTGCCAATTCCACAAGAACTGTCTTAGCGAAAGGCTTCTTGAGGGGAATGCTGTAACTCTGTGAGATGATTT
This sequence comes from Macaca nemestrina, assembly GCF_043159975.1. Classification (NCBI taxonomy): domain Eukaryota; kingdom Metazoa; phylum Chordata; class Mammalia; order Primates; family Cercopithecidae; genus Macaca; species Macaca nemestrina. The sequence goes on along the minus strand of NC_092129.1, from coordinate 54,884,766 downwards.
CACAGAACACAAAGAAGTTTCTCAGAAAGCTTCTTTCTCTTTGTTATCGGAGGACATTTCCTTCGGCCCTATAGTCTTCAAAGGGATCCGAAATATCTGTTCTCAGATTCCACAGAAATAAGGCTAGCAAAGAGATCCACGAAATACAGATGTAACTCTGTGAGATGAATTAACACAACACTAAGCAGTTTCTCAGAAAGCTTCTTTCCAGATTTCATCTCAGAATATTTCCTTTTTCACCATAGCCCTCTATGGGCTTCCAAATATAACTTTGCCAATTCCACAAGAACTGTCTTAGCGAAAGGCTTCTTGAGGGGAAAGCTGTAACTCTGTGAGATGATTTCACAGAACACAAAGAAGTTTCTCAGAAAGCTTCTTTCTCTTTGTTATCGGAGGATATTTCCTTTGGCCTTATAGACTTCAAAGGGATCCGAAATATCTGTTCTCAGATTCCACAGAAATAAGGCTAGCAAAGAGATCCACGAAATACAGATGTAACTCTGTGAGATGAATTATCAGGACACTAAGAAGATTCTCAGAAAGCTTCTTTCCAGATTTCATCTGAGGATATTTCCTTTTTCACCATAGCCCTCTATGGGCTTCCAAATATCACTTTGCCAATTCCACAAGAACTATCTTAGCGAAAGGCTTCTTGAGGGGAAAGCTATAACTCTGTGAGACGATTTCACAGAACACAAAGAAGTTTCTCAGAAAGCTTCTTTCTCTTTGTTATCGGAGGATATTTCCTTTGGCCCTATAGCTTTCAAAGGGATCCGAAATATCTGTTCTCAGATTCCACAGAAATAAGGCTAGCAAAGAGATCCACTAAATACAGATGTAAGACTGTGAGATGAATTAACAGAACACTAAGCAGTTTCACAGAAAGCTTCTTTCCAGATTTCATGTGAGGATATTTCCTTTTTCACCATAGCCCTCTATGGGCTTCCAAATATCACTTTGCCAATTCCACAAGAACTGTCTTAGCGAAAGGCTTTTTGCGGGAAAGCTGTAACTCTTTGAGATGATTTCACAGAACACAAAGAAGTTTCTCAGAAAGCTTCTTTCTCTTTGTTATCGGAGGATATTTCCTTTGGCCCTATAGACTTCAAAGGGATCCGAAATATCTGTTCTCAGATTCCACAGAAATAAGGCTAGCAAAGAGATCCACGAAATACAGATGTAACTCTGTGAGATGAATTAACAGAACACTAAGCAGTTTCTCAGAAAGCTTCTTTCCAGATTTCATCTGAGAATATTTCCTTTTTCACCATAGCCCTCTATGGGCTTCCAAATATCACTTTGCCAATTCCACAAGAACTGTCTTAGCGAAAGGCTTCTTGAGGGGAAAGCTGCAACTCTGTGAGATGATTTCACAGAACACAAAGAAGTTTCTCAGAAAGCTTCTTTCTCTTTGTTATCGGAGGATATTTCCTTTGGCCCTATAGACTTCAAAGGGATCCGAAATATCTGTTCTCAGATTCCACAGAAATAAGGCTATCAAAGAGATCCACGAAATACAGATGTAACTCTGTGAGATGAATTATCAGGACACTAAGAAGTTTCTCAGAAAGCTTCTTTCCAGATTTCATCTGAGGATATTTCCTTTTTCACCATAGCCCTCTATGGGCTTCCAAATATCACTTTGCCAATTCCACACGAACTGTCTTAGCGAAAGGCTTCTTGAGGGGAAAGCTGTAACTCTGTGAGACGATTTCACAGAACACAAAGAAGTTTCTCAGAAAGCTTCTTTCTCTTTGTTATCGGAGGATATTTCCTTTGGCCCTATAGTCTTCAAAGGGATCCGAAATATCTGTTCTCAGATTCCACAGAAATAAGGCTAGCAAAGAGATCCACGAAATACAGATGTAAGTCTGTGAGATGAATTAACAGAACACTAAGCAGTTTCACAGAAAGCTTCTTTCCAGATTTCATCTGAGGATATTTCCTTTTTCACCATAGCCCTCTATGGGCTTCCAAATATCACTTTGCCAATTCCACAAGAACTGTCTTAGCGAAAGGCTTCTTGAGGGGAAAGCTGTAACTCTTTGAGATGATTTCAGAGAACACAAAGAAGTTTCTCAGAAAGCTTCTTTCTCTTTGTTATGGGAGGATATTTCCTTTGGCCCTATAGACTTCAAAGGGATCCGAAATATCTGTTCTCAGATTCCACAGAAATAAGGCTAGCAAAGAGATCCACGAAATACAGATGTAACTCTGTGAGATGAATTAACAGAACACTAAGCAGTTTCTCAGAAAGCTTCTTTCCAGATTTCATCTGAGGATATTTCCTTTTTCACCATAGCCCTCTATGGGCTTCCAAATATCACTTTGCCAATTCCACAAGAACTGTCTTAGCGAAAGGCTTCTTGAGGGGAAAGCTGTAACTCTGTGAGACGATTTCACAGAACACAAAGAAGTTTCTCAGAAAGCTTCTTTCTCTTTGTTATCGGAGGATATTTCCTTTGGCCCTATAGTCTTCAAAGGGATCCGAAATATCTGTTCTCAGATTCCACAGAAATAAGGCTAGCAAAGAGATCCACGAAATACAGATGTAAGTCTGTGAGATGAATTAACAGAACACTAAGCAGTTTCACAGAAAGCTTCTTTCCAGATTTCATCTGAGGATATTTCCTTTTTCACCATAGCCCTCTATGGCTTCCAAATATAACTTTGCCAATTCCACAAGAACTGTCTTAGCGAAAGGCTTCTTGAGGGGAAAGCTGTAACTCTGTGAGATGATTTCACAGAACACAAAGAAGTTTCTCAGAAAGCTTCTTTCTCTTTGTTATCGGAGGATATTTCCTTTGGCCCTATAGTCTTCAAAGGGATCCGAAATATCTGTTCTCAGATTCCACAGAAATAAGGCTAGCAAAGAGATCCACGAAATACAGATGTAATTCTTTGAGATAAATTAACAGGACACTAAGCAGTTTCTAAGAAAGCTTCTTTCCAGATTTCATCTGAGGATATTTCCTTTTTCACCATAGCCCTCTATGGGCTTCCAAATATCACTTTGCCAATTCCACAAGAACTGTCTTAGCGAAAGGCTTCTTGAGGGGAAAGCTGTAACTCTGTGAGATGATTTCACAGAACACAACGAAGTTTCTCAGAAAGCTTCTTTCTCTTTGTTATCGGAGGATATTTCCTTTGACCCTGTAGACTTCAAAGGGATCCGAAATATCTGTTCTCAGATTCCACAGAAATAAGGCTAGCAAAGAGATCCACGAAATACAGATGTAAGTCTGTGAGATGAATTAACAGAACACTAAGCAGTTTCACAGAAAGCTTCTTTCCAGATTTCATCTGAGGATATTTCCTTTTTCACCATAGCCCTCTATGGGCTTCCAAATATCACTTTGCCAATTCCACAAGAACTGTCTTAGCGAAAGGCTTCTTGAGGGGAAAGCTGTAACTCTGTGAGATGATTTCACAGAACACAAAGAAGTTTCTCAGAAAGCTTCTTTCTCTTTGTTATCGGAGGATATTTCCTTTGACCCTGTAGACTTCAAAGGGATCCGAAATATCTGTTCTCAGATTCCACAGAAATAAGGCTAGCAAAGAGATCCACGAAATACAGATGTAAGTCTGTGAGATGAATTAACAGAACACTAAGCAGTTTCACAGAAAGCTTCTTTCCAGATTTCATCTGAGGATATTTCCTTTTTCACCATAGCCCTCTATGGGCTTCCAAATATCACTTTGCCAATTCCACAAGAACTGTCTTAGCGAAAGGCTTCTTGAGGGGAAAGCTGTAACTCTGTGAGATGATTTCACAGAACACAAAGAAGTTTCTCAGAAAGCTTCTTTCTCTTTGTTATCGGAGGATATTTCCTTTGGCCCTATAGTCTTCAAAGGGATCCGAAATATCTGTTCTCAGATTCCACAGAAATAAGGCTAGCAAAGAGATCCACGAAATACAGATGTAAGTCTGTGAGATGAATTAACAGAACACTAAGCAGTTTCACAGAAAGCTTCTTTCCAGATTTCATCTGTGGATATTTCCTTTTTCACCATAGCCCTCTATGGCTTCCAAATATAACTTTGCCAATTCCACAAGAACTGTCTTAGAGAAAGGCTTCTTGAGGGCAAAGCTGTAACTCTGTGAGATGATTTCACAGAACACAAAGAAGTTTCTCAGAAAGCTTCTTTCTCTTTGTTATCGGAGGATATTTCCTTTGGCCCTATAGTCTTCAAAGGGATCCGAAATATCTGTTCTCAGATTCCACAGAAATAAGGCTAGCAAAGAGATCCACGAAATACAGATGTAACTCTGTGAGATGAATTAACAGGACACTAAGCAGTTTCTCAGAAAGCTTCTTTCCAGATTTCATCTGAGGATATTTCCTTTTTCACCATAGCCCTCTATGGGCTTCCAAATATCACTTTGCCAATTCCACAAGAACTGTCTTAGCGAAAGGCTTCTTGAGGGGAAAGCTGTAACTCTGTGAGATGATTTCACAGAACACAAAGAAGTTTCTCAGAAGGCTTCTTTCTCTTTGTTATCGGAGGATATTTCCTTTGGCCCTATAGTCTTCAAAGGGATCCGAAATATCTGTTCTCAGATTCCACAGAAATAAGGCTAGCAAAGAGATCCACGAAATACAGATGTAAGTCTGTGAGATGAATTAACAGAACACTAAGCAGTTTCTCAGAAAGCTTCTTTCCAGATTTCATCTGAGGATATTTCCTTTTTCACCATAGCCCTCTATGGGCTTCCAAATATCACTTTGCCAATTCCACAAGAACTGTCTTAGCGAAAGGCTTCTTGAGGGGAAAGCTGTAACTCTGTGAGACGATTTCACAGAACACAAAGAACTTTCTCAGAAAGCTTCTTTCTCTTTGTTATCGGAGGTTATTTCCTTTGGCCCTCTAGTCTTCAAAGGGATCCGAAATATCTGTTCTCAGATTCCACAGAAATAAGCCTAGCAAAGAGATCCACGAAATACAGATGTAACTCTGTGAGATGAATTAACAGGACACTAAGCAGTTTCTCAGAAAGCTTTTTTCCAGATTTCATCTGAGGATATTTAATTTTTCACCATAGCCCTCTATGGGCTTCCAAATATCACTTTGCCAATTCCACAAGAACTGTCTTAGCGAAAGGCTTCTTGAGGGGAATGCTGTAACTCTGTGAGATGATTTCACAGAACACAAAGAAGTTTCTCAGAAAGCTTCTTTCTCTTTGTTATCGGAGGACATTTCCTTCGGCCCTATAGTCTTCAAAGGGATCCGAAATATCTGTTCTCAGATTCCACAGAAATAAGGCTAGCAAAGAGATCCACGAAATACAGATGTAACTCTGTGAGATGAATTAACACAACACTAAGCAGTTTCTCAGAAAGCTTCTTTCCAGATTTCATCTGAGAATATTTCCTTTTTCACCATAGCCCTCTATGGGCTTCCAAATATAACTTTGCCAATTCCACAAGAACTGTCTTAGCGAAAGGCTTCTTGAGGGGAAAGCTGTAACTCTGTGAGATGATTTCACAGAACACAAAGAAGTTTCTCAGAAAGCTTCTTTCTCTTTGTTATCGGAGGATATTTCCTGTGGCCCTATAGTCTTCAAAGGGATCCGAAACATCTGTTCTCAGATTCCAAGGAAATAAGGCTAGCAAAGAGATCCACGAAATACAGATGTAACTCTGTGAAATGAATTAACAGGACACTAAGCAGTTTCTAAGAAAGCTTCTTTCCAGATTTCATCTGAGGATATTTCCTTTTTCACCGTAGCCCTCTATGGGCTTCCAAATATCACTTTGCCAATTCCACAAGAACTGTCTTAGCGAAAGGCTTCTTGAGGGGAAAGCTGTAACTCTGTGAGATGATTTCACAGAACACAAAGAAGTTTCTCAGAAAGCTTCTTTCTCTTTGTTATCGGAGGATATTTCCTTTGGCCCTATAGTCTTCAAAGGGATCCGAAATATCTGTTCTCAGATTCCACAGAAATAAGGCTAGCAAAGAGATCCACGAAATACAGATGTAAGTCTGTGAGATGAATTAACAGGACACTAAGCAGTTTCTCAGAAAGCTTCTTTCCAGATTTCATCTGAGGATATTTCCTTTTTCACCATAGCCCTCTATGGGCTTCCAAATATCACTTTCCCAATTCCACAAGAACTGTCTTAGCGAAAGGCTTCTTGAGGGGAAAGCTGTAACTATGTGAGATGATTTCACAGAACACAAAGAAGTTTCTCAGAAAGCTTCTTTCTCTTTGTTATCGGAGGATATTTCCTTTGGCCCTATAGTCTTCAAAGGGATCCGAAATATCTGTTCTCAGATTCCACAGAAATAAGGCTAGCAAAGAGATCCACGAAATACAGATGTAAGTCTGTGAGATGAATTAACAGAACACTAAGCAGTTTCTCAGAAAGCTTCTTTCCAGATTTCATCTGAGGATATTTCCTTTTTCACCATAGCCCTCTATGGGCTTCCAAATATCACTTTGCCAATTCCACAAGAACTGTCTTAGCGAAAGGCTTCTTGAGGGGAAAGCTGTAACTCTGTGAGATGATTTCACAGAACACAAAGAAGTTTCTCAGAAAGCTTCTTTCTCTTTGTTATCGGAGGATATTTCCTTTGGCCCTATAGACTTCAAAGGGATCCGAAATATCTGTTCTCAGATTCCACAGAAATAAGGCTAGCAAAGAGATCCACGAAATACAGATGTAACTCTGTGAGATGAATTAACAGGACACTAAGCAGTTTCTAAGAAAGCTTCTTTCCAGATTTCATCTGAGGATATTTCCTTTTTCACCATAGCCCTCTATGGGCTTCCAAATATCACTTTGCCAATTCCACAAGAACTGTCTTAGTGAAAGGCTTCTTGAGGGGAAAGCTGTAACTCTGTGAGACGATTTCACAGAACACAAAGAACTTTCTCAGAAAGCTTCTTTCTCTTTGTTATCGGAGGTTATTTCCTTTGGCCCTCTAGTCTTCAAACGGATCCGAAATATCTGTTCTCAGATTCCACAGAAATAATACTAGCAAAGAGATCCACGAAATACAGATGTAACTCTGTGAGATGAATTAACAGGACACTAAGCAATTTCTCAGAAAGCTTTTTTCCAGATTTCATCTGAGGATATTTAATTTTTCACCATAGCCCTCTATGGGCTTCCAAATATCACTTTGCCAATTCCACAAGAACTGTCTTAGCGAAAGGCTTCTTGAGGGGAAAGCTGTAACTCTGTGAGATGATTTCACAGAACACAAAGAAGTTTCTCAGAAAGCTTCTTTCTCTTTGTTATCGGAGGACATTTCCTTTGGCCCTATAGTCTTCAAAGGGATCCGAAATATCTGTTCTCAGATTACACAGAAATAAGGCTAGCAAAGAGATCCACGAAATACAGATGTAACTCTGTGAGATGAATTAACACAACACTAAGCAGTTTCTCAGAAAGATTCTTTCCAGATTTCATCTGAGAATATTTCCTTTTTCACCATAGCCCTCTATGGGCTTCCAAATATCACTTTGCCAATTCCACAAGAACTGTCTTAGCGAAAGGCTTCTTGAGGGGAAAGCTGTAACTCTGTGAGATGATTTCACAGAACACAAAGAAGTTTCTCAGAAAGCTTCTTTCTCTTTGTTATCGGAGGATATTTCCTGTGGCCCTATAGTCTTCAAAGGGATCCGAAACATCTTTTCTCAGATTCCAAGGAAATAAGGCTAGCAAAGAGATCCACGAAATACAGATGTAACTCTGTGAAATGAATTAACAGGACACTAAGCAGTTTCTAAGAAAGCTTCTTTCCAGATTTCATCTGAGGATATTTCCTTTTTCACCATAGCCCTCTATGGGCTTCCAAATATCACTTTGCCAATTCCACAAGAACTGTCTTAGCGAAAGGCTTCTTGAGGGGAAAGCTGTAACTCTGTGAGATGATTTCACAGAACAAAAAGAAGTTTCTCAGAAAGCTTCTTTCTCTTTGTTATCGGAGGATATTTCCTTTGGCCCTATAGTCTTCAAAGGGATCCGAAATATCTGTTCTCAGATTCCACAGAAATTAGGCTAGCAAAGAGATCCACGAAATACAGATGTAAGTCTGTGAGATGAATTAACAGAACACTAAGCAGTTTCTCAGAAAGCTTCTTTCCAGATTTCATCTGAGGATATTTCCTTTTTCACCATAGCCCTCTATGGGCTTCCAAATATCACTTTGCCAATTCCACAAGAACTGTCTTAGCGAAAGGCTTCTTGAGGGGAAAGCTGTAACTCTGTGAGATGATTTCACAGAACACAAAGAAGTTTCTCAGAAAGCTTCTTTCTCTTTGTTATCGGAGGATATTTCCTTTGGCCCTATAGACTTCAAAGGGATCCGAAATATCTGTTCTCAGATTCCACAGAAATAAGGCTAGCAAAGAGATCCACGAAATACAGATGTAACTCTGTGAGATGAATTAACAGGACACTAAGCAGTTTCTAAGAAAGCTTCTTTCCAGATTTCATCTGAGGATATTTCCTTTTTCACCATAGCCCTCTATGGGCTTCCAAATATCACTTTGCCCATTCCACAAGAACTGTCTTAGCGAAAGGCTTCTTGAGGGGAAAGCTGTAACTCTGTGAGATGATTTCACAGAACACAAAGAAGTTTCTCAGAAAGCTTCTTTCTCTTTGTTATCGGAGGATATTTCCTTTGGCCCTATAGTCTTCAAAGGGATCCGAAATATCTGTTCTCAGATTCCACAGAAATAAGGCTAGCAAAGAGATCCACGAAATACAGATGTAAGTCTGTGAGATGAATTAACAGAACACTAAGCAGTTTCTCAGAAAGCTTCTTTCCAGATTTCATCTGAGGATATTTCCTTTTTCACCATAGCCCTCTATGGGCTTCCAAATATCACTTTGCCAATTCCACAAGAACTGTCTTAGCGAAAGGCTTCTTGAGGGGAAAGCTGTAACTCTGTGAGATGATTTCACAGAACACAAAGAAGTTTCTCAGAAAGCTTCTTTCTCTTTGTTATCGGAGGATATTTCCTTTGGCCCTATAGACTTCAAAGGGATCCGAAATATCTGTTCTCAGATTCCACAGAAATAAGGCTAGCAAAGAGATCCACGAAATACAGATGTAACTCTGTGAGATGAATTAACAGGACACTAAGCAGTTTCTAAGAAAGCTTCTTTCCAGATTTCATCTGAGGATATTTCCTTTTTCACCATAGCCCTCTATGGGCTTCCAAATATCACTTTGCCAATTCCACAAGAACTGTCTTAGCGAAAGGCTTCTTGAGGGGAAAGCTGTAACTCTGTGAGACGATTTCACAGAACACAAAGAACTTTCTCAGAAAGCTTCTTTCTCTTTGTTATCGGAGGATATTTCCTTTGGCCCTATAGTCTTCAAACGGATCCGAAATATCTGTTCTCAGATTCCACAGAAATAAGGCTAGCAAAGAGATCCACGAAATAGAGATGTAACTCTGTGAGATGAATTAACAGGACACTAAGCAGTTTCTCAGAAAGCTTCTTTCCAGATTTCATCTGAGGATATTTAATTTTTCACCATAGCCCTCTATGGGCTTCCAAATATCACTTTGCCAATTCCACAAGAACTGTCTTAGCGAAAGGCTTCTTGAGGGGAAAGCTGTAACTCTGTGAGATGATTTCACGGAACACAAAGAAGTTTCTCAGAAAGCTTCTTTCTCTTTGTTATCGGAGGATATTTCCTTTGGCCCTATAGTCTTCAAAGGGATCCGAAATATCTGTTCTCAGATTACACAGAAATAAGGCTAGCAAAGAGATCCACGAAATACAGATGTAACTCTGTGAGATGAATTAACAGAACACTAAGCAGTTTCTCAGAAATCTTCTTTCCAGATTTCATCTGAGAATATTTCCTTTTTCACCATAGCCCTCTATGGGCTTCCAAATATCACTTTGCCAATTCCACAAGAACTGTCTTAGCGAAAGGCTTCTTGAGGGGAAAGCTGTAACTCTGTGAGATGATTTCACAGAACACAAAGAAGTTTCTCAGAAAGCTTCTTTCTCTTTGTTATCGGAGGATATTTCCTTTGGCCCTATAGTCTTCAAAGGGATCCGAAATATCTGTTCTCAGATTCCACAGAAATAAGGCTAGCAAAGAGATCCACGAAATACAGATGTAACTCTGTGAGATGAATTAACAGGACACTAAGCAGTTTCTCAGAGAGCTTCTTTCCAGATTTCATCTGAGGATATTTCCTTTTTCACCATAGCCCTCTATGGGCTTCAAATATAACTTTGCCAATTCCACAAGAACTGTCTTAGCGAAAGGCTTCTTGAGGGAAAAGCTGTAACTCTGTGAGATGATTTCACAGAACACAAAGAAGTTTCTCAGAAAGCTTCTTTCTCTTTGTTATCGGAAGATATTTCCTTTGGCCCTATAGACTTCAAAGGGATCCGAAATATCTGTTCTCAGATTCCACAGAAATAAGGCTAGCAAAGAGATCCACGAAATACAGATGTAAGTCTGTGAGATGAATTAACAGGACACTAAGCAGTTTCTCAGAAAGCTTCTTTCCAGATTTCATATGAGGATATTTCCTTTTTCACCATAGCCCTCTATGGGCTTCCAAATATCACTTGCCAATTCCACAAGAACTGTCTTAGCGAAAGGCTTCTTGAGGGGAAAGCTGTAACTCTGTGAGATGATTTCACAGAACACAAAGAAGTTTCTCAGAAAGCTTCTTTCTCTTTGTTATCGGAGGATATTTCCTTTGGCCCTATAGTCTTCAAAGGGATCCGAAATATCTGTTCTCAGATTCCACAGAAATAAGGCTAGCAAAGAGATCCACGAAATACAGATGTAACTCTGTGAGATAAATTAACAGGACACTAAGCAGTTTCTCAGAAAGCTTCTTTCCAGATTTCATCTGAGGATATTTAATTTTTCAACATAGCCCTCTATGGGCTTCCAAATATCACTTTTCCAATTCCACAAGAACTGTCTTAGCGAAAGGCTTCTTGAGGGGAAAGCTGCAACTCTGTGAGATGATTTCACAGAACACAAAGAAGTTTCTCAGAAAGCTTCTTTCTCTTTGTTATCGGAGGATATTTCCTTTGGCCCTGTAGACTTCAAAGGGATCCGAAATATCTGTTCTCAGATTCCACAGAAATAAGGCTAGCAAAGAGATCCACGAAATACAGATGTAAATCTGTGAGATGAATTAACAGAACACTAAGCAGTTTCTCAGAAAGCTTCTTTCCAGATTTCATCTGAGGATATTTCCTTTTTCACCATAGCCCTCTATGGGCTTCCAAATATCACTTTGCCAATTCCACAAGAACTGTCTTAGCGAAAGGCTTCTTGAGGGGAAAGCTGTAACTCTGTGAGATGATTTCACAGAACACAAAGAAGTTTCTCAGAAAGCTTCTTTCTCTTTGTTATCGGAGGATATTTCCTTTGGCCCTATAGTCTTCAAAGGGATCCGAAATATCTGTTCTCAGATTCCACAGAAATAAGTCTAGCAAAGAGATCCACGAAATACAGATGTAACTCTGTGAGATGAATTAACAGGACACTAAGCAGTTTCTAAGAAAGCTTCTTTCCTGATTTCATCTGAGGATATTTCCTTTTTCACCAAAGCCCTCTATGGGCTTCCAAATATCACTTTGCCAATTCTACAAGAACTGTATTAGCGAAAGGCTTCTTGAGGGGAAAGCTGTAACTCTGTGAGATGATTTCACAGAACACAAAGAAGTTTCTCAGAAAGCTTCTTTCTCTTGTTATCGGAGGATATTTCCTTTGGCCCTATAGTATTCAAAGGGATCCGAAATATCTGTTATCAGATTCCACAGAAATAAGGCTAGCAAAGAGATCCACGAAATACAGATGTAACTCTGTGAGATGAATTAACAGAACACTAAGCAGTTTCTCAGAAAACTTCGTTCCAGATTTCATCTGAGGATATTTCCTTTTTCACCATAGCCCTCTATGGGCTTCCAAATATCACTTTGCCAATTCCACAAGAACTGTCTTAGCGAAAGGCTTCTTGAGGGGAAAGCTGTAACTCTGTGAGATGATTTCACAGAACACAAAGAAGTTTCTCAGAAAGCTTCTTTCTCTTTGTTATCGGAGGATATTTCCTTTGGCCCTATAGACTTCAAAGGGATCCGAAATATCTGTTCTCAGATTCCACAGAAATAAGGCCAGCAAAGAGATCCACGAAATACAGATGTAACTCTGTGAGATGAATTAACAGAACACTAAACAGTTTCTCAGAAAGCTTCTTTCCAGATTTCATCTGAGAATATTTCCTTTTTCACCATAGCCCTCTATGGGCTTCCAAATATCACTTTGCCAATTCCACAAGAACTGTCTTAGCGAAAGGCTTCTTGAGGGGAAAGCTGTAACTCTGTGAGATGAATTCACAGAACACAAAGAAGTTTCTCAGAAAGCTTCTTTCTCTTTGTTATCGGAGGATATTTCCTTTGGCCCTATAGTCTTCAAAGGGATCCGAAACATCTGTTCTCAGCTTCCAAGGAAATAAGGCTAGCAAAGAGATCCACGAAATACAGATGTAACTCTGTGAGATGAATTAACAGGACACTAAGCAGTTTCTCAGAAAGCTTCTTTCCAGATTTCATCTGAGGATATTTCCTTTTTCACCATAGCCCTCTATGGGCTTCCAAATATCACTTTGCCAATTCCACAAGAACTGTCTTAGCGAAAGGCTTCTTGAGGGGAAAGCTGTAACTCTGTGAGATGATTTCACAGAACACAAAGAAGTTTCTCAGAAAGCTTCTTTCTCTTTGTTATCGGAGGATATTTCCTTTGGCCCTATAGTCTTCAAAGGGATCCGAAATATCTGTTCTCAGATTCCACAGAAATAAGGCTAGCAAAGAGATCCACGAAATACAGATGTAACTCTGTGAGATGAATTAACAGGACACTAAGCAGTTTCTCAGAAAGCTTCTTTCCAGATTTCATCTGAGGATATTTCCTTTTTCACCATAGCCCTCTATGGGCTTCAAATATAACTTTGCCAATTCCCCAAGAACTGTCTTAGCGAAAGGCTTCTTGAGGGCAAAGCTGTAACTCTGTGAGATGATTTCACAGAACACAAAGAAGTTTCTCAGAAAGCTTCTTTCTCTTTGTTATCGGAGGATATTTCCTTTGGCCCTATAGACTTCAAAGGGATCCGAAATATCTGTTCTCAGATTCCACAGAAATAAGGCTAGCAAAGAGATCCACGAAATACAGATGTAAGTCTGTGAGATGAATTAACAGAACACTAAGCAGTTTCTCAGAAAGCTTCTTTCCAGATTTCATATGAGGATATTTCCTTTTTCACCATAGCCCTCTATGGGCTTCCAAATATCACTTGACAACTCCACAAGAACTGACTTAGCGAAAGGCTTCTTGAGGGGAAAGCTGTAACTCTGTGAGATGATTTCACAGAACACAAAGAAGTTTCTCAGAAAGCTTCTTTCTCTTTGTTATCGGAGGATATTTCCTTTGGCCCTATAGTCTTCAAAGGGATCCGAAATATCTGTTCTCAGATTCCACAGAAATAAGGCTAGCAAAGAGATCCACGAAATACAGATGTAAGTCTGTGAGATGAATTAACAGGACACTAAGCAGTTTCTCAGAAAGCTTCTTTCCAGATTTCATATGAGGATATTTCCTTTTTCACCATAGCCCTCTATGGGCTTCCAAATATCACTTTGCCAATTCCACAAGAACTGTCTTAGCGAAAGGCTTCTTGAGGGGAAAGCTGTAACTCTGTGAGATGATTTCACAGAACACAAAGAAGTTTCTCAGAAAGCTTCTTTCTCTTTGTTATCGGAGGATATTTCCTTTGGCCCTGTAGACTTCAAAGGGATCCGAAATATCTGTTCTCAGATTCCACAGAAATAAGGCTAGCAAAGAGATCCACGAAATACAGATGTAAGTCTGTGAGATGAATTAACAGAACACTAAGCAGTTTCTCAGAAAGCTTCTTTCCAGATTTCATCTGAGGATATTTCCTTTTTCACCATAGCCCTCTATGGGCTTCCAAATATCACTTTGCCAATTCCACAAGAACTGTCTTAGCGAAAGGCTTCTTGAGGGGAAAGCTGTAACTCTGTGAGATGATTTCACAGAACAAAAAGAAGTTTCTCAGAAAGCTTCTTTCTCTTTGTTATCGGAGGATATTTCCTTTGGCCCTATAGTCTTCAAAGGGATCCGAAATATCTGTTCTCAGATTCCACAGAAATAAGTCTAGCAAAGAGATCCACGAAATACAGATGTAACTCTGTGAGATGAATTAACAGGACACTAAGCAGTTTCTAAGAAAGCTTCTTTCCTGATTTCATCTGAGGATATTTCCTTTTTCACCATAGCCCTCTATGGGCTTCCAAATATCACTTTGCCAATTCCACAAGAACTGTCTTAGCGAAAGGCTTCTTGAGGGGAAAGCTGTAACTCTGTGAGATGATTTCACAGAACACAAAGAAGTTTCTCAGAAAGCTTCTTTCTCTTTGTTATCGGAGGATATTTCCTTTGGCCCTATAGTCTTCAAAGGGATCCGAAATATCTGTTCTCAGATTCCACAGAAATAAGGCTAGCAAAGAGATCCACGAAATACAGATGTAACTCTGTGAGATGAATTAACAGAACACTAAGCAGTTTCTCAGAAAACTTCTTTCCAGATTTCATCTGAGGATATTTCCTTTTTCACCATAGCCCTCTATGGGCTTCCAAATATCACTTTGCCAATTCCACAAGAACTGTCTTAGCGAAAGGCTTCTTGAGGGGAAAGTTGTAACTCTGTGAGATGATTTCACAGAACACAAAGAAGTTTCTCAGAAAGCTTCTTTCTCTTTGTTATCGGAGGATATTTCCTTTGGCCCTATAGACTTCAAAGGGATCCGAAATATCTGTTCTCTGATTCCACAGAAATAAGGCTAGCAAATAGATCCACGAAATACAGATGTAACTCTGTGAGATGAACTAACAGGACACTAAGCAGTTTCTCAGAAAGTTTCTTTCCAGATTTCATCTGAGGATATTTCCTTTTTCACCATAGCCCTCTATGGGCTTCCAAATATAACTTTGCCAATTCCACAAGAACTGTCTTAGCGAAAGGCTTCTTGAGGGGAAAGCTGTAACTCTGTGAGATGATTTCACAGAACACAAAGAAGTTTCTCAGAAAGCTTCTTTCTCTTTGTTATCGGAGGATATTTCCTTTGGCCCTATAGTCTTCAAAGGGATCCGAAATATCTGTTCTCAGATTCCACAGAAATAAGGCTAGCAAAGAGATCCACGAAATACAGATGTAACTCTGTGAGATGAATTAACAGAACACTAAGCAGTTTCTCAGAAAGCTTCTTTCCAGATTTCATCTGAGAATATTTCCTTTTTCACCATAGCCCTCTATGGGCTTCCAAATATCACTTTGCCAATTCCACAAGAACTGTCTTAGCTAAAGGCTTCTTGAGGGGAAAGCTGCAACTCTGTGAGATGATTTCACAGAACACAAAGAAGTTTCTCAGAAAGCTTCTTTCTCTTTGTTATCGGAGGATATTTCCTTTGGCCCTATAGTCTTCAAAGGGATCCGAAATATCTGTTCTCAGATTCCACAGAAATAAGGCTAGCAAAGAGATCCACGAAATACAGATCTAAGTCTGTGAGATGAATTAACAGGACACTAAGCAGTTTCTAAGAAAGCTTCTTTCCAGATTTCATCTGAGGATATTTCCTTTTTCACCATAGCCCTCTATGGGCTTCCAAATATCACTTTGCCAATTCCACAAGAACTGTCTTAGCGAAAGGCTTCTTGAGGGGAAAGCTGTAACTCTGTGAGATGATTTCACAGAACACAAAGAAGTTTCTCAGAAAGCTTCTTTCTCTTTGTTATCGGAGGATATTTCCTTTGGCCCTATAGACTTCAAAGGGATGCGAAATATCTGTTCTCAGATTCCACAGAAAAAAGGCTAGCAAAGAGATCCACGAAATACAGATGTAAGTCTGTGAGATGAATTAACAGAACACTAAGCAGTTTCACAGAAAGCTTCTTTCCAGATTTCATCTGAGGATATTTCCTTTTTCACCATAGCCCTCTATGGGCTTCCAAATATCACTTTGCCAATTCCAGAAGAACTGTCTTAGCGAAAGGCTTCTTGAGGGGAAAGCTGTAAGTCTTTGAGATGATTTCACAGAACACAAAGAAGTTTCTCAGAAAGCTTCTTTCTCTTTGTTATCGGAGGATATTTCCTTTGGCCCTATAGACTTCAAAGTGATCCGAAATATCTGTTCTCAGATTCCACAGAAATAAGGCTAGCAAAGAGATCCACGAAATACAGATGTAAGTCTGTGAGATGAATTAACAGAAAACTAAGCAGTTTCTCAGAAAGCTTCTTTCCAGATTTCATATGAGGATATTTCCTTTTTCACCATAGCCCTCTATGGGCTTCCAAATATCACTTGCCAATTCCACAAGAACTGTCTTAGCGAAAGGCTTCTTGAGGGGAAAGCTGTAACTCTGTGAGATGATTTCACAGAACACAAAGAAGTTTCTCAGAAAGCTTCTTTCTCTTTGTTATCGGAGGATATTTCCTTTGGCCCTATAGTCTTCAAAGGGATCCGAAATATCTGTTCTCAGATTCCACAGAAATAAGGCTAGTAAAGAGATCCACGAAATACAGATGTAACTCTGTGAGATGAATTAACAGGACACTAAGCAGTTTCTCAGAAAGCTTCTTTCCAGATTTCATCTGAGGATATTTAATTTTTCACCATAGCCCTCTATGGGCTTCCAAATATCACTTTGCCAATTCCACAAGAACTGTCTTAGCGAAAGGCTTCTTGAGGGGAAAGCTGTAACTCTGTGAGATGATTTCACAGAACACAAAGAAGTTTCTCAGAAAGCTTCTTTCTCTTTGTTATCGGAGGATATTTCCTTTGGCCCTGTAGACTTCAAAGGGATCCGAAATATCTGTTCTCAGATTCCACAGAAATAAGGCTAGCAAAGAGATCCACGAAATACAGATGTAAGTCTGTGAGATGAATTAACAGAACACTAAGCAGTTTCTCAGAAAGCTTCTTTCCAGATTTCATCTGAGGATATTTCCTTTTTCACCATAGCCCTCTATGGGCTTCCAAATATCACTTTGCCAATTCCACAAGAACTGTCTTAGCGAAAGGCTTCTTGAGGGGAAAGCTGTAACTCTGTGAGATGATTTCACAGAACAAAAAGAAGTTTCTCAGAAAGCTTCTTTCTCTTTGTTATCGGAGGATATTTCCTTTGGCCCTATAGTCTTCAAAGGGATCCGAAATATCTGTTCTCAGATTCCACAGAAATAAGTCTAGCAAAGAGATCCACGAAATACAGATGTAACTCTGTGAGATGAATTAACAGGACACTAAGCAGTTTCTAAGAAAGCTTCTTTCCTGATTTCATCTGAGGATATTTCCTTTTTCACCATAGCCCTCTATGGGCTTCCAAATATCACTTTGCCAATTCCACAAGAACTGTCTTAGCGAAAGGCTTCTTGAGGGGAAAGCTGTAACTCTGTGAGATGATTTCACAGAACACAAAGAAGTTTCTCAGAAAGCTTCTTTCTCTTTGTTATCGGAGGATATTTCCTTTGGCCCTATAGTCTTCAAAGGGATCCGAAATATCTGTTCTCAGATTCCACAGAAATAAGGCTAGCAAAGAGATCCACGAAATACAGATGTAACTCTGTGAGATGAATTAACAGAACACTAAGCAGTTTCTCAGAAAACTTCTTTCCAGATTTCATCTGAGGATATTTCCTTTTTCACCATAGCCCTCTATGGGCTTCCAAATATCACTTTGCCAATTCCACAAGAACTGTCTTAGCGAAAGGCTTCTTGAGGGGAAAGTTGTAACTCTGTGAGATGATTTCACAGAACACAAAGAAGTTTCTCAGAAAGCTTCTTTCTCTTTGTTATCGGAGGATATTTCCTTTGGCCCTATAGACTTCAAAGGGATCCGAAATATCTGTTCTCAGATTCCACAGAAATAAGGCTAGCAAATAGATCCACGAAATACAGATGTAACTCTGTGAGATGAACTAACAGGACACTAAGCAGTTTCTCAGAAAGTTTCTTTCCAGATTTCATCTGAGGATATTTCCTTTTTCACCATAGCCCTCTATGGGCTTCCAAATATAACTTTGCCAATTCCACAAGAACTGTCTTAGCGAAAGGCTTCTTGAGGGGAAATCTGTAACTCTGTGAGATGATTTCACAGAACACAAAGAAGTTTCTCAGAAAGCTTCTTTCTCTTTGTTATCGGAGGATATTTCCTTTGGCCCTATAGTCTTCAAAGGGATCCGAAATATCTGTTCTCAGATTCCACAGAAATAAGGCTAGCAAAGAGATCCACGAAATACAGATGTAACTCTGTGAGATGAATTAACAGAACACTAAGCAGTTTCTCAGAAAGCTTCTTTCCAGATTTCATCTGAGAATATTTCCTTTTTCACCATAGCCCTCTATGGGCTTCCAAATATCACTTTGCCAATTCCACAAGAACTGTCTTAGCTAAAGGCTTCTTGAGGGGAAAGCTGCAACTCTGTGAGATGATTTCACAGAACACAAAGAAGTTTCTCAGAAAGCTTCTTTCTCTTTGTTATCGGAGGATATTTCCTTTGGCCCTATAGTCTTCAAAGGGATCCGAAATATCTGTTCTCAGATTCCACAGAAATAAGGCTAGCAAAGAGATCCACGAAATACAGATCTAAGTCTGTGAGATGAATTAACAGGACACTAAGCAGTTTCTAAGAAAGCTTCTTTCCAGATTTCATCTGAGGATATTTCCTTTTTCACCATAGCCCTCTATGGGCTTCCAAATATCACTTTGCCAATTCCACAAGAACTGTCTTAGCGAAAGGCTTCTTGAGGGAAAAGCTGTAACTCTGTGAGATGATTTCACAGAACACAAAGAAGTTTCTCAGAAAGCTTCTTTCTCTTTGTTATCGGAGGATATTTCCTTTGGCCCTATAGACTTCAAAGGGATCCGAAATATCTGTTCTCAGATTCCACAGAAAAAAGGCTAGCAAAGAGATCCACGAAATACAGATGTAAGTCTGTGAGATGAATTAACAGAACACTAAGCAGTTTCACAGAAAGCTTCTTTCCAGATTTCATCTGAGGATATTTCCTTTTTCACCATAGCCCTCTATGGGCTTCCAAATATCACTTTGCCAATTCCAGAAGAACTGTCTTAGCGAAAGGCTTCTTGAGGGGAAAGCTGTAAGTCTTTGAGATGATTTCACAGAACACAAAGAAGTTTCTCAGAAAGCTTCTTTCTCTTTGTTATCGGAGGATATTTCCTTTGGCCCTATAGACTTCAAAGTGATCCGAAATATCTGTTCTCAGATTCCACAGAAATAAGGCTAGCAAAGAGATCCACGAAATACAGATGTAAGTCTGTGAGATGAATTAACAGAACACTAAGCAGTTTCTCAGAAAGCTTCTTTCCAGATTTCATATGAGGATATTTCCTTTTTCACCATAGCCCTCTATGGGCTTCCAAATATCACTTGCCAATTCCACAAGAACTGTCTTAGCGAAAGGCTTCTTGAGGGGAAAGCTGTAACTCTGTGAGATGATTTCACAGAACACAAAGAAGTTTCTCAGAAAGCTTCTTTCTCTTTGTTATCGGAGGATATTTCCTTTGGCCCTATAGTCTTCAAAGGGATCCGAAATATCTGTTCTCAGATTCCACAGAAATAAGGCTAGTAAAGAGATCCACGAAATACAGATGTAACTCTGTGAGATGAATTAACAGGACACTAAGCAGTTTCTCAGAAAGCTTCTTTCCAGATTTCATCTGAGGATATTTAATTTTTCACCATAGCCCTCTATGGGCTTCCAAATATCACTTTGCCAATTCCACAAGAACTGTCTTAGCGAAAGGCTTCTTGAGGGGAAAGCTGTAACTCTGTGAGATTATTTCACAGAACACAAAGAAGTTTCTCAGAAAGCTTCTTTCTCTTTGTTATCGGAGGATATTTCCTTTGGCCCTGTAGACTTCAAAGGGATCCGAAATATCTGTTCTCAGATTCCACAGAAATAAGGCTAGCAAAGAGATCCACGAAATACAGATGTAAGTCTGTGAGATGAATTAACAGAACACTAAGCAGTTTCTCAGAAAGCTTCTTTCCAGATTTCATCTGAGGATATTTCCTTTTTCACCATAGCCCTCTATGGGCTTCCAAATATCACTTTGCCAATTCCACAAGAACTGTCTTAGCGAAAGGCTTCTTGAGGGGAAAGCTGTAACTCTGTGAGATGATTTCACAGAACAAAAAGAAGTTTCTCAGAAAGCTTCTTTCTCTTTGTTATCGGAGGATATTTCCTTTGGCCCTATAGTCTTCAAAGGGATCCGAAATATCTGTTCTCAGATTCCACAGAAATAAGTCTAGCAAAGAGATCCACGAAATACAGATGTAACTCTGTGAGATGAATTAACAGGACACTAAGCAGTTTCTAAGAAAGCTTCTTTCCTGATTTCATCTGAGGATATTTCCTTTTTCACCATAGCCCTCTATGGGCTTCCAAATATCACTTTGCCAATTCCACAAGAACTGTCTTAGCGAAAGGCTTCTTGAGGGGAAAGTTGTAACTCTGTGAGATGATTTCACAGAACACAAAGAAGTTTCTCAGAAAGATTCTTTCTCTTTGTTATCGGAGGATATTTCCTTTGGCCCTATAGTCTTCAAAGGGATCCGAAATATCTGTTCTCAGATTCCACAGAAATAAGGCTAGCAAAGAGATCCACGAAATACAGATGTAACTCTGTGAGATGAATTAACAGAACACTAAGCAGTTTCTCAGAAAACTTCTTTCCAGATTTCATCTGAGGATATTTCCTTTTTCACCATAGCCCTCTATGGGCTTCCAAATATCACTTTGCCAATTCCACAAGAACTGTCTTAGCGAAAGGCTTCTTGAGGGGAAAGTTGTAACTCTGTGAGATGATTTCACAGAACACAAAGAAGTTTCTCAGAAAGCTTCTTTCTCTTTGTTATCGGAGGATATTTCCTTTGGCCCTATAGACTTCAAAGGGATCCGAAATATCTGTTCTCAGATTCCACAGAAGTAAGGCTAGCAAAGAGATCCACGAAATACAGATGTAACTCTGTGAGATGAATTAACAGGACACTAAGCAGTTTCTAAGAAAGCTTCTTTCCAGATTTCATCTGAGGATATTTCCTTTTTCACCATAGCCCTCTATGGGCTTCCAAATATAACTTTGCCAATTCCACAAGAACTGTCTTAGCGAAAGGCTTCTAGAGGGGAAAGCTGTAACTCTGTGAGATGATTTCACAGAACACAAAGAAGTTTCTCAGAAAGCTTCTTTCTCTTTGTTATCGGAGGATATTTCCTTTGGCCCTATAGTCTTCAAAGGGATCCGAAATATCTGTTCTCAGATTCCACAGAAATAAGGCTAGCAAAGAGATCCACGAAATACAGATGTAAGTCTGTGAGATGAATTAACAGAACACTAAGCAGTTTCTCAGAAAGCTTCTTTCCAGATTTCATCTGAGGATATTTCCTTTTTCACCATAGCCCTCTATGGGCTTCCAAATATCACTTTGCCAATTCCACAAGAACTGTCTTAGCGAAAGGCTTCTTGAGGGGAAAGCTGTAAGTCTTTGAGATGATTTCACAGAACACAAAGAAGTTTCTCCGAAAGCTTCTTTCTCTTTGTTATCGGAGGATATTTCCTTTGGCCCTATAGACTTCAAAGGGATCCGAAATATCTGTTCTCAGATTCCACAGAAATAAGGCTAGCAAAGAGATCCACGAAATACAGATGTAACTCTGTGAGATGAATTAACAGAACACTAAGCAGTTTCTCAGAAAACTTCTTTCCAGATTTCATCTGAGGATATTTCCTTTTTCACCATAGCCCTCTATGGGCTTCCAAATATCACTTTGCCAATTCCACAAGAACTGTCTTAGCGAAAGGCTTCTTGAGGGGAAAGCTGTAACTCTGTGAGATGATTTCACAGAACACAAAGAAGTTTCTCAGAAAGCTTCTTTCTCTTTGTTTTCGGAGGATATTTCCTTTGGCCCTATAGACTTCAAAGGGATCCGAAATATCTGTTCTCAGATTCCACAGAAATAAGGCTAGCAAAGAGATCCACGAAATACAGATGTAACTCTGTGAGATGAATTAACAGGACACTAAGCAGTTTCACAGAAAGCTTCTTTCCAGATTTCATCTGAGGATATTTCCTTTTTCACCATAGCCCTCTATGGGCTTCCAAATATCACTTTGCCAATTCCACAAGAACTGTCTTAGCGAAAGGCTTCTTGAGGGGAAAGCTGTAACTCTGTGAGATGATTTCACAGAACACAAAGAAGTTTCTCAGAAAGCTTCTTTCTCTTTGTTATCGGAGGATATTTCCTTTGGCCCTATAGTCTTCAAAGGGATCCGAAATATCTGTTCTCAGATTCCACAGAAATAAGGCTAGCAAAGAGATCCACGAAATACAGATGTAACTCTGTGAGATGAATTAACAGAACACTAAGCAGTTTCTCAGAAAGCTTCTTTCCAGATTTCATCTGAGAATATTTCCTTTTTCACCATAGCCCTCTATGGGCTTCCAAATATCACTTTGCCAATTCCACAAGAACTGTCTTAGCGAAAGGCTTCTTGAGGGGAAAGCTGCAACTCTGTGAGATGATTTCACAGAACACAAAGAAGTTTCTCAGAAAGCTTCTTTCTCTTTGTTATCGGAGGATATTTCCTTTGGCCCTATAGTCTTCAAAGGGATCCGAAATATCTGTTCTCAGATTCCACAGAAATAAGGCTAGCAAAGAGATCCACGAAATACACATCTAAGTCTGTGAGATGAATTAACAGGACACTAAGCAGTTTCTAAGAAAGCTTCTTTCCAGATTTCATCTGAGGATATTTCCTTTTTCACCATAGCCCTCTATGGGCTTCCAAATATCACTTTGCCAAATTCCACAAGAACTGTCTTAGCGAAAGGCTTCTTGAGGGGAAAGCTGTAACTCTGTGAGATGATTTCACATAACACAAAGAAGTTTCTCAGAAAGCTTCTTTCTCTTTGTTATCAGAGGATATTTCCTTTGGCCCTATAGACTTCAAAGGGATCCGAAATATCTGTTCTCAGATTCCACAGAAATAAGGCTAGCAAAGAGATCCACGAAATACAGATGTAACTCTGTGAGATGAATTATCAGGACACTAAGAAGATTCTCAGAAAGCTTCTTTCCAGATTTCATCTGAGGATAATTCCTTTTTCACCATAGCCCTCTATGGGCTTCCAAATATCACTTTGCCAATTCCACAAGAACTGTCTTAGCGAAAGGCTTCTTGAGGGGAAAGCTGTAACTCTGTGAGACGATTTCACAGAACACAAAGAAGTTTCTCAGAAATCTTCTTTCTCTTTGTTATCGGAGGATATTTCCTTTGGCCCTATAGTCTTCAAAGGGATCCGAAATATCTGTTCTCAGATTCCACAGAAATAAGGCTAGCAAAGAGATCCACGAAATACCGATGTAAGTCTGTGAGATGAATTAACAGAACACTAAGCAGTTTCACAGAAAGCTTCTTTCCAGATTTCATCTGAGGATATTTCCTTTTTCACCACAGCCCTCTATGGGCTTCCAAATATCACTTTGCCAATTCCACAAGAACTGTATTAGGGAAAGGCTTCTTGAGGGGAAAGCTGTAACTCTTTGAGATGATTTCACAGAACACAAAGAAGTTTCTCAGAAAGCTTCTTTCTCTTTGTTATCGGAGGATATTTCCTTTGGCCCTATAGACTTCAAAGGGATCCGAAATATCTGTTCTCAGATTCCACAGAAATAAGGCTAGCAAAGAGATCCACGAAATACAGATGTAACTCTGTGAGATGAATTAACAGAACACTAAGCAGTTTCTCAGAAAGCTTCTTTCCAGATTTCATTTGAGAATATTTCCTTTTTCACCATAGCCCTCTATGGGCTTCCAAATATCACTTTGCCAATTCCACAAGAACTGTCTTAGCGAAAGGCTTCTTGAGGGGAAAGCTGCAACTCTGTGAGATGATTTCACAGAACACAAAGAAGTTTCTCAGAAAGCTTCTTTCTCTTTGTTATCGGAGGATATTTCCTTTGGCCCTATAGTCTTCAAAGGGATCCGAAATATCTGTTCTCAGATTCCACAGAAATAAGGCTAGCAAAGAGATCCACGAAATACAGATGTAACTCTGTGAGATGAATTAACAGAACACTAAGCAGTTTCTCAGAAAGCTTCTTTCCAGATTTCATCTGAGAATATTTCCTTTTTCACCATAGCCCTCTATGGGCTTCCAAATATCACTTTGCCAATTCCACAAGAACTGTCTTAGCGAAAGGCTTCTTGAGGGGAAAGCTGTAACTCTGTGAGATGATTTCACAGAACACAAAGAAGTTTCTCAGAAAGCTTCTTTCTCTTTGTTATCGGAGGATATTTCCTTTGGCCCTATAGTCTTCAAAGGGATCCGAAACATCTGTTCTCAGCTTCCAAGGAAATAAGGCTAGCAAAGAGATCCACGATATACAGATGTAACTCTGTGAGATGAATTAACAGGACACTAAGCAGTTTCTAAGAAAGCTTCTTTCCAGATTTCATCTGAGGATATTTCCTTTTTCACCATAGCCCTCTAT
Organism: Macaca nemestrina; assembly: GCF_043159975.1. NCBI lineage: Eukaryota > Metazoa > Chordata > Mammalia > Primates > Cercopithecidae > Macaca > Macaca nemestrina. Next base: position 54,860,169 of record NC_092129.1, on the reverse strand, counting down.
GGGCTTCCAAATATCACTTTGCCAATTCCACAAGAACTGTCTTAGCGAAAGGCTTCTTGTGGGAAAAGCTGTAACTCTGTGAGATGATTTCACAGAACACAAAGAAGTTTCTCAGAAAGCTTCTTTCTCTTTGTTATTGGAGGATATTTCCTTTGGCCCTATAGTCTTCAAAGGGATCCGAAATATCTGTTCTCAGATTCCACAGAAATAAGGCTAGCAAATAGATCCACGAAATACAGATGTAACTCTGTGAGATGAATTAACAGGACACTAAGCAGTTTCTCAGAAAGCTTCTTTCCAGATTTCATCTGAGGATATTTCCTTTTTCACCATAGCCCTCTATGGGCTTCAAATATACCTTTGCCAATTCCCCAAGAACTGTCTTAGCGAAAGGCTTCTTGAGGGCAAAGCTGTAACTCTGTGAGATGATTTCACAGAACACAAAGAAGTTTCTCAGAAAGCTTCTTTCTCTTTGTTATCGGAGGATATTTCCTTTGGCCCTATAGATTTCAAAGGGATCCGAAATATCTGTTCTCAGATTCCACAGAAATAAGTCTAGCAAAGAGATCCACGAAATACAGATGTAAGTCTGTGAGATGAATTAACAGAACACTAAGCAGTTTCTCAGAAAGCTTCTTTCCAGATTTCATATGAGGATATTTCCTTTTTCACCATAGCCCTCTATGGGCTTCCAAATATCACTTGCCAATTCCACAAGAACTGACTTAGCGAAAGGCTTCTTGAGGGGAAAGCTGTAACTCTGTGAGATGATTTCACAGAACACAAAGAAGTTTCTCAGAAAGCTTCTTTCTCTTTGTTATCGGAGGATATTTCCTTTGGCCCTATAGTCTTCAAAGGGATTCGAAATATCTGTTCTCAGATTCCACAGAAATAAGTCTAGCAGGAGATCCACGAAATACAGATGTAACTCTGTGAGATGAATTAACAGGACACTAAGCAGTTTCTCAGAAAGCTTCTTTCCAGATTTCATCTGAGGATATTTAATTTTTCACCATAGCCCTCTATGGGCTTCCAAATATCACTTTGCCAATTCCACAAGAACTGTCTTAGCGAAAGGCTTCTTGAGGGGAAAGCTGTAACTCTGTGAGATGATTTCACAGAACACAAAGAAGTTTCTCAGAAAGCTTCTTTCTCTTTGTTATCGGAGGATATTTCCTTTGGCCCTGTAGACTTCAAAGGGATCCGAAATATCTGTTCTCAGATTCCACAGAAATAAGGCTAGCAAAGGGATCCACGAAATACAGATGTAAGTCTGTGAGATGAATTAACAGAACACTAAGCAGTTTCTCAGAAAGCTTCTTTCCAGATTTCATCTGAGGATATTTCCTTTTTCACCATAGCCCTCTATGGGCTTCCAAATATCACTTTGCCAATTCCACAAGAACTGTCTTAGCGAAAGGCTTCTTGAGGGAAAAGCTGTAACTCTGTGAGATGATTTCACAGAACAAAAAGAAGTTTCTCAGAAAGCTTCTTTCTCTTTGTTATCGGAGGATATTTCCTTTGGCCCTATAGTCTTCAAAGGGATCCGAAATATCTGTTCTCAGATTCCACAGAAATAAGTCTAGCAAAGAGATCCACGAAATACAGATGTAACTCTGTGAGATGAATTAACAGGACACTAAGCAGTTTCTAAGAAAGCTTCTTTCCTGATTTCATCTGAGGATATTTCCTTTTTCACCATAGCCCTCTATGGGCTTCCAAATATCACTTTGCCAATTCCACAAGAACTGTCTTAGCGAAAGGCTTCTTGAGGGGAAAGCTGTAACTCTGTGAGATGATTTCACAGAACACAAAGAAGTTTCTCAGAAAGCTTCTTTCTCTTTGTTATCGGAGGATATTTCCTTTGGCCCTATAGTCTTAAAAGGGATCCGAAATATCTGTTCTCAGATTCCACAGAAATAAGGCTAGCAAAGAGATCCACGAAATACAGATGTAACTCTGTGAGATGAATTAACAGAATACAAAGCAGTTTCTCAGAAAACTTCTTTCCAGATTTCATCTGAGGATATTTCCTTTTTCACCATAGCCCTCTATGGGCTTCCAAATATCACTTTGCCAATTCCACAAGAACTGTCTTAGCGAGAGGCTTCTTGAGGGGAAAGTTGTAACTCTGTGAGATGATTTCACAGAACACAAAGAAGTTTCTCAGAAAGCTTCTTTCTCTTTGTTATCGGAGGATATTTCCTTTGGCCCTATAGACTTCAAAGGGATCCGAAATATCTGTTCTCAGATTCCACAGAAATAAGGCTAGCAAAGAGATCCACGAAATACAGATGTAACTCTGTGAGATGAATTAACAGGACACTAAGCATTTTCTAAGAAAGCTTCTTTCCAGATTTCATCTGAGGATATTTCCTTTTTCACCATAGCCCTCTATGGGCTTCCAAATATCACTTTGCCAATTCCACAAGAACTGTCTTAGCGAAAGGCTTCTTGAGGGGAAAGCTGCAACTCTGTGAGATGATTTCACAGAACACAAAGAAGTTTCTCAGAAAGCTTCTTTCTCTTTGTTATCGGAGGATATTTCCTTTGGCCCTATAGTCTTCAAAGGGATCCGAAATATCTGTTCTCAGATTCCACAGAAATAAGGCTAGCAAAGAGATCCACGAAATACAGATCTAAGTCTGTGAGATGAATTAACAGGACACTAAGCAGTTTCTAAGAAAGCTTCTTTCCAGATTTCATCTGAGGATATTTCCTTTTTCACCATAGCCCTCTATGGGCTTCCAAATATCACTTTGCCAATTCCACAAGAACTGTCTTAGCGAAAGGCTTCTTGAGGGGAAAGCTGTAACTCTGTGAGATGATTTCACAGAACACAAAGAAGTTTCTCAGAAAGCTTCTTTCTCTTTGTTATCGGAGGATATTTCCTTTGGCCCTATAGACTTCAAAGGGATCCGAAATATCTGTTCTCAGATTCCACAGAAATAAGGCTAGCAAAGAGATCCACGAAATACAGATGTAACTCTGCGAGATGAATTATCAGGACACTAAGCAGTTTCACAGAAAGCTTCTTTCCAGATTTCATCTGAGAATATTTCCTTTTTCACCATAGCCCTCTATGGGCTTCCAAATATCACTTTGCCAATTCCACAAGAACTGTCTTAGCGAAAGGCTTCTTGAGGGGAAAGCTGCAACTCTGTGAGATGATTTCACAGAACACAAAGAAGTTTCTCAGAAAGCTTCTTTCTCTTTGTTATCGGAGGATATTTCCTTTGGCCCTATAGACTTCAAAGGGATCCGAAATATCTGTTCTCAGATTCCACAGAAATAAGGCTGTCAAAGAGATCCACGAAATACAGATGTAACTCTGTGAGATGAATTATCAGGACACTAAGAAGTTTCTCAGAAAGCTTCTTTCCAGATTTCATCTGAGGATATTTCCTTTTTCACCATAGCCCTCTATGGGCTTCCAAATATCACTTTGCCAATTCCACAAGAACTGTCTGAGCGAAAGGCTTCTTGAGGGGAAAGCTGTAACTCTGTGAGATGATTTCACAGAACACAACGAAGTTTCTCAGAAAGCTTCTTTCTCTTTGTTATCGGAGGATATTTCCTTTGACCCTGTAGACTTCAAAGGGATCCGAAATATCTGTTCTCAGATTCCACAGAAATAAGGCTAGCAAAGAGATCCACGAAATACAGATGTAAGTCTGTGAGATGAATTAACAGAACACTAAGCAGTTTCACAGAAAGCTTCTTTCCAGATTTCATCTGAGGATATTTCCTTTTTCACCATAGCCCTCTATGGGCTTCCAAATATCACTTTGCCAATTCCACAAGAACTGTCTTAGCGAAAGGCTTCTTGAGGGGAAAGCTGTAACTCTGTGAGATGATTTCACAGAACACAAAGAAGTTTCTCAGAAAGCTTCTTTCTCTTTGTTATCGGAGGATATTTCCTTTGGCCCTATAGTCTTCAAAGGGATCCGAATTATCTGTTCTCAGATTCCACAGAAATAAGGCTAGCAAAGAGATCCACGAAATACAGATGTAACTCTGTGAGATGAATTAACAGAACACTAAGCAGTTTCTCAGAAAACTTCTTTCCAGATTTCATCTGAGGATATTTCCTTTTTCACCATAGCCCTCTATGGGCTTCCAAATATCACTTTGCCAATTCCACAAGAACTGTCTTAGTGAAAGGCTTCTTGAGGGGAAAGTTGTAACTCTGTGAGATGATTTCACAGAACACAAAGAAGTTTCTCAGAAAGCTTCTTTCTCTTTGTTATCGGAGGATATTTCCTTTGGCCCTATAGACTTCAAAGGGATCCGAAATATCTGTTCTCAGATTCCACAGAAATAAGGCTAGCAAAGACATCCACGAAATACAGATGTAAGTCTGTGAGATGAATTAACAGGACACTAAGCAGTTTCTAAGAAAGCTTCTTTCCAGATTTCATCTGAGGATATTTCCTTTTTCACCATAGCCCTCTATGGGCTTCCAAATATCACTTTGCCAATTCCACAAGAACTGTCTTAGCGAAAGGCTTCTTGAGGGGAAAGCTGTAACTCTGTGAGATGATTTCACAGAACACAAAGAAGTTTCTCAGAAAGCTTCTTTCTCTTTGTTATCGGAGGATATTTCCTTTGGCCCTATAGTCTTCAAAGGGATCCGAAACATCTGTTCTCAGATTCCACAGAAATAAGGCTAGCAAAGAGATCCACGAAATACAGATGTAACTCTGTGAGATGAATTAACAGAACACTAAGCAGTTTCTCAGAAAGCTTCTTTCCAGATTTCATCTGAGAATATTTCCTTTTTCACCATAGCCCTCTATGGGCTTCCAAATATCACTTTGCCAATTCCACAAGAACTGTCTTAGCGAAAGGCTTCTTGAGGGGAAAGCTGCAACTCTGTGAGATGATTTCACAGAACACAAAGAAGTTTCTCAGAAAGCTTCTTTCTCTTTGTTATCGGAGGATATTTCCTTTGGCCCTATAGTCTTCAAAGGGATCCGAAATATCTGTTCTCAGATTCCCCAGAAATAAGGTTAGCAAAGAGATCCACGAAATACAGATCTAAGTCTGTGAGATGAATTAACAGGACACTAAGCAGTTTCTAAGAAAGCTCTTTCCAGATTTCATCTGAGGATATTTCCTTTTTCACCATAGCCCTCTATGGGCTTCCAAATATCACTTTGCCAATTCCACAAGAACTGTCTTAGCGAAAGGCTTCTTGAGGGGAAAGCTGTAACTCTGTGAGATGATTTCACAGAACACAAAGAAGTTTCTCAGAAAGCTTCTTTCTCTTTGTTATCGGAGGATATTTCCTTTTGCCCTATAGACTTCAAAGGGATCCGAAATATCTGTTCTCAGATTCCACAGAAATAAGGCTAGCAAAGAGATCCACGAAATACAGATGTAACTCTGTGAGATGAATTATCAGGACACTAAGCAGTTTCTCAGAAAGCTTCTTTCCAGATTTCATCTGAGGATATTTCCTTTTTCACCATAGCCCTCTATGGGCTTCCAAATATCACTTTGCCAATTCCACAAGAACTGTCTTAGCGAAAGGCTTCTTGAGGGGAAAGCTGTAACTCTGTGAGACGATTTCACAGAACACAAAGAAGTTTCTCAGAAAGCTTCTTTCTCTTTGTTATCGGAGGATATTTCCTTTGGCCCTATAGTCTTCAAAGGGATCCGAAATATCTGTTCTCAGATTCCACAGAAATAAGGCCAGCAAAGAGATCCACGAAATACAGATGTAAGTCTGTGAGATGAATTAACAGAACACTAAGCAGTTTCACAGAAAGCTTCTTTCCAGATTTCATCTGAGGATATTTCCTTTTTCACCATAGCCCTCTATGGGCTTCCAAATATCACTTTGCCAATTCCACAAGAACTGTCTTAGCGAAAGGCTTCTTGAGGGGAAAGCTGTAAGTCTTTGAGATGATTTCACAGAACACAAAGAAGTTTCTCAGAAAGCTTCTTTCTATTTGTTATCGGAGGATATTTCCTTTGGCCCTATAGACTTCAAAGGGATCCGAAATATCTGTTCTCAGATTCCACAGAAATAAGGCTAGCAAAGAGATCCACGAAATACAGATGTAACTCTGTGAGATGAATTAACAGGACACTAAGCAGTTTCACAGAAAGCTTCTTTCCAGATTTCATCTGAGGATATCTCCTTTTTCACCATAGCCCTCTATGGGCTTCCAAATATCACTTTGCCAATTCCACAAGAACTGTCTTAGCCAAAGACTTCTCCAGGGGAAAGCTGTAACTCTGTGAGATGATTTCACAGAACACAAAGAAGTTTCTCAGAAAGCTTCTTTCTCTTTGTTATCGGAGGATATTTCCTTTGGCCCTATAGTCTTCAAAGGGATCCGAAATATCTGTTCTCAGATTCCACAGAAATAAGGCTAGCAAAGAGATCCACGAAATACAGATGTAACTCTGTGAGATGAATTAACAGAACACTAAGCAGTTTCTCAGAAAGCTTCTTTCCAGATTTCATCTGAGAATATTTCCTTTTTCACCATAGCCCTCTAAGGGCTTCCAAATATCACTTTGCCAATTCCACAAGAACTGTCTTTGCGAAAGGCTTCTTGAGGGGAAAGCTGTAACTCTGTGAGATGATTTCACAGAACACAAAGAAGTTTCTCAGAAAGCTTCTTTCTCTTTGTTATCGGAGGATATTTCCTTTGGCCTTATAGACTTCAAAGGGATCCGAAATATCTGTTCTCAGATTCCACAGAAATAAGGCTAGCAAAGAGATCCACGAAATACAGATGTAACTCTGTGAGATGAATTATCAGGACACTACGAAGATTCTCAGAAAGCTTCTTTCCAGATTTCATCTGAGGATATTTCCTTTTTCACCATAGCCCTCTATGGGCTTCCAAATATCACTTTGCGAATTCCACAAGAACTGTCTTAGCGAAAGGCTTCTTGAGGGGAAAGCTGTAACTCTGTGAGACGATTATACAGAACACAAAGAAGTTTCTCAGAAAGCTTCTTTCTCTTTGTTATCGGAGGATATTTCCTTTGGCCCTATAGTCTTCAAAGGGATCCGAAATATCTGTTCTCAGATTCCACAGAAATAAGGCTAGCAAAGAGATCCACGAAATACAGATGTAAGACTGTGAGATGAATTAACAGAACACTAAGCAGTTTCACAGAAAGCTTCTTTCCAGATTTCATCTGAGGATATTTCCTTTTTCACCATAGCCCTCTATGGGCTTCCAAATATCACTTTGCCAATTCCACAAGAACTGTCTTAGCGAAAGGCTTCTTGAGGGGAAAGCTGCAACTCTGTGAGATGATTTCAAAGAACACAAAGAAGTTTCTCAGAAAGCTTCTTTCTCTTTGTTATCGGAGGATATTTCCTTTGGCCCTATAGTCTTCAAAGGGATCCGAAATATCTGTTCTCAGATTCCACAGAAATAAGGCTAGCAAAGAGATCCACGAAATACAGATGTAACTCTGTGAGATGAATTAACAGGACACTAAGCAGTTTCTAAGAAAGCTTCTTTCCAGATTTCATCTGAGGATATTTCCTTTTTCACCATAGCCCTCTAAGGGCTTCCAAATATCACTTTGCCAATTCCACAAGAACTGTCCTAGCGAAAGGCTTCTCCAGGGGAAAGCTGTAACTCTGTGAGATGATTTCACAGAACACAAAGAAGTTTCTCAGAAAGCTTCTTTCTCTTTGTTATCGGAGGATAATTCCTTTGGCCCTATAGACTTCAAAGGGATCCAAAATATCTGTTCTCAGATTCCACAGAAATAAGGCTAGCAAAGAGATCCACGAAATACATATGTAACTCTGTGAGATGAATTAACAGAACACTAAGCAGTTTCACAGAAAGCTTCTTTCCAGATTTCATCTGAGGATATTTCCTTTTTCACCATAGCCCTCTATGGCTTCCAAATTTCACTTTGCCAATTCCACAAGAACTGTCTTAGCGAAAGGCTTCTTGAGGGGAAAGCTGTAACTCTGTGAGATGATTTCACAGAACACAAAGAAGTTTCTCAGAAAGCTTCTTTCTCGTTGTTATCGGAGGATATTTCCTTTGGCCCTGTAGACTTCAAAGGGTTCCGAAAAATCTGTTCTCAGATTCCACAGAAATAAGGCTAGCAAAGAGATCCACGAAATACAGATGTAACTCTGTGAGATGAATTAACAGAACACTAAGCAGTTTCACAGAGAGCTTCTTTCCAGATTTCATCTGAGGATATTTCCTTTTTCACCATAGCCCTCTATGGCTTCCAAATATAACTTTGCCAATTCCACAAGAACTGTCTTAGAGAAAGGCTTCTTGAGGGCAAAGCTGTAACTCGGTGATATGATTTCACAGAACACAAAGAAGTTTCTCAGAAAGCTTCTTTCTCTTTGTTATCGGAGGATATTTCCTTTGGCCCTATAGTCTTCAAAGGGATCCGAAATATCTGTTCTCAGATTCCACAGAAATAAGGCTAGCAAAGGGATCCACGAAATACAGATGTAACTCTGTGAGATGAATTAACATGACACTAAGCAGTTTCTCAGAAAGCTTCTTTCCAGATTTCATCTGAAGATATTTCCTTTTTCACCATAGCCCTCTCTGGGCTTCCAAATATCACTTTGCCAATTCCACAAGAACTGTCTTAGCGAAAGGCTTCTTGAGGGGAAAGCTGTAACTCTGTGAGATGATTTCACAGAACACAAAGAAGTTTCTCAGAAAGCTTCTTTCTCTTTGTTATCGGAGGATATTTCCTTTGGCCCTATAGTCTTCAAAGGGATCCGAAATATCTGTTCTCAGATTCCACAGAAATAAGGCTAGCAAAGAGATCCAAGAAATACAGATGTAACTCTGTGAGATGAATTAACAGAACACTAAGCAGTTTCTCAGAAGCTTCTTTCCAGATTTCATCTGAGAATATTTCCTTTTTCACCATAGCCCTCTATGGGCTTCCAAATATCACTTTGCCAATTCCACAAGAACTGTCTTAGCGAAAGTCTTCTTGAGGGGAAAGCTGTAACTCTGTGAGATGATTTCACAGAACACAAAGAAGTTTCTCAGAAATCTTCTTTCTCTTTGTTTTCGGAGGATATTTCCTTTGGCCCTATAGACGTCAAAGGGATCCGAAATATCTGTTCTCAGATTCCACAGAAATAAGGCTAGCATAGAGATCCACGAAATACAGATGTAAGTCTGTGAGATGAATTAACAAGACACCAAGCAGTTTCACAGAAAGCTTCTTTCCAGATTTCATCTGAGGATATTTCTTTTTTCACCATAGCCCTCTATGGGCTTCCAAATATCACTTTGCCAATTCCACAAGAACTGTCTTAGCGAAAGGCTTCTTGAGGGGAAAGCTGTAACTCTGTGAGATGATTTCACAGAACACAAAGAAGTTTCTCAGAATGCTTCTTTCTCTTTGTTATCGGAGTATATTTCCTTTGGCCCTATAGTCTTCAAAGGGATCCGAAATATCTGTTCTCAGATTCCACAGAAATAAGGCTAGCAAAGAGATCCACGAAATACAGATGTAAGTCTGTGAGATGAATTAACAGAACACTAAGCAGTTTCTCAGGAAGCTTCTTTCCAGATTTCATCTGAGGATATTTCCTTTTTCACCATAGCCCTCTATGGGCTTCCAAATATCACTTTGCCAATTCCACAAGAACGGTCTTAGCGAAAGGCTTCTCGAGGGGAGAGCTGTAACTCTGTGAGATGATTTCACAGAACAGAAAGAAGTTTCTCAGAAAGCTTCTTTCTCTTTGTTATCGGAGGATATTTCCTTTGGACCTATAGTCTTCAAAGGGATCCGAAATATCTGTTCTCAGATTCCACAGAAATAAGGCTAGCAAAGAGATCCACGAAATACAGATGTAACTCTGTGAGATGAATTAACAGAACACTAAGCAGTTTCTCAGAAAGCTTCTCCCCAGATTTCATCAGAGGATATTTCCTTTTTCACCATAGCCCTCTATGGGCTTCCAAATATCACTTTGCCAATTCCACAAGAACTGTCTTAGCGAAAGGCTTCCTGAGGGGAAACCTGTAACTCTGTGAGATGATTTCACAGAACACAAAGAAGTTTCTCAGAAAGCTTCTTTCTCTTTGTTATCGGAGGATATTTCCTTTGGCCCTATAGACTTCAAAGGGATCCGAAATATCTGTTCTCAGATTCCACAGAAATAAGGCTAGCAAAGAGATCCACGAAATACAGATGTAAGTCTGTGAGATGAATTAACAGGACACTAAGCAGTTTCACAGAAAGCTTCTTTCCAGATTTCATCTGAGGATATTTCCTTTTTCACCATAGCCCTCTATGGGCTTCCATATATCACTTTGCCAATTCCACAAGAACTGTCTTAGCGAAAGGCTTCTTGAGGGGAAAGCTGAAACTCTGTGAGATGATTTCACAGAACACAAAGAAGTTTCTCAGAAAGCTTCTTTCTCTTTGTTATCGGAGGATATTTCCTTTGGCCCTATAGTCTTCAAAGGGATCCGAAATATCTGTTCTCAGATTCCACAGAAATAAGGCTAGCAAAGAGATCCACGAAATACAGATGTAACTCTGTGAGATGAATTAACAGGACACTAAGCAGTTTCTAAGAAAGCTTCTTTCCAGATTTCATCTGAGGATATTTCCTTTTTCACCATAGCCCTCTATGGGCTTCCAAATATCACTTTGCCAATTCCACAAGAACTGTCTTAGCGAAAGGCTTCTTGAGGGGAAAGCTGTAACTCTGTGAGATGATTTCACAGAACACAAAGAAGTTTCTCAGAAAGCTTCTTTCTCTTTGTTATCGGAGGATATTTCCTTTGGCCCTATAGTCTTCAAAGGGATCCGAATTATCTGTTCTCAGATTCCACAGAAATAAGGCTAGCAAAGAGATCCACGAAATACAGATGTAACTCTGTGAGATGAATTAACAGAACACTAAGCAGTTTCTCAGAAAACTTCTTTCCAGATTTCATCTGAGGATATTTCCTTTTTCACCATAGCCCTCTATGGGCTTCCAAATATCACTTTGCCAATTCCACAAGAACTGTCTTAGTGAAAGGCTTCTTGAGGGGAAAGTTGTAACTCTGTGAGATGATTTCACAGAACACAAAGAAGTTTCTCAGAAAGCTTCTTTCTCTTTGTTATCGGAGGATATTTCCTTTGGCCCTATAGACTTCAAAGGGATCCGAAATATCTGTTCTCAGATTCCACAGAAATAAGGCTAGCAAAGACATCCACGAAATACAGATGTAAGTCTGTGAGATGAATTAACAGGACACTAAGCAGTTTCTAAGAAAGCTTCTTTCCAGATTTCATCTGAGGATATTTCCTTTTTCACCATAGCCCTCTATGGGCTTCCAAATATCACTTTGCCAATTCCACAAGAACTGTCTTAGCGAAAGGCTTCTTGAGGGGAAAGCTGTAACTCTGTGAGATGATTTCACAGAACACAAAGAAGTTTCTCAGAAAGCTTCTTTCTCTTTGTTATCGGAGGATATTTCCTTTGGCCCTATAGTCTTCAAAGGGATCCGAAACATCTGTTCTCAGATTCCACAGAAATAAGGCTAGCAAAGAGATCCACGAAATACAGATGTAACTCTGTGAGATGAATTAACAGAACACTAAGCAGTTTCTCAGAAAGCTTCTTTCCAGATTTCATCTGAGAATATTTCCTTTTTCACCATAGCCCTCTATGGGCTTCCAAATATCACTTTGCCAATTCCACAAGAACTGTCTTAGCGAAAGGCTTCTTGAGGGGAAAGCTGCAACTCTGTGAGATGATTTCACAGAACACAAAGAAGTTTCTCAGAAAGCTTCTTTCTCTTTGTTATCGGAGGATATTTCCTTTGGCCCTATAGTCTTCAAAGGGATCCGAAATATCTGTTCTCAGATTCCCCAGAAATAAGGTTAGCAAAGAGATCCACGAAATACAGATCTAAGTCTGTGAGATGAATTAACAGGACACTAAGCAGTTTCTAAGAAAGCTTCTTTCCAGATTTCATCTGAGGATATTTCCTTTTTCACCATAGCCCTCTATGGGCTTCCAAATATCACTTTGCCAATTCCACAAGAACTGTCTTAGCGAAAGGCTTCTTGAGGGGAAAGCTGTAACTCTGTGAGATGATTTCACAGAACACAAAGAAGTTTCCCAGAAAGCTTCTTTCTCTTTGTTATCGGAGGATATTTCCTTTTGCCCTATAGACTTCAAAGGGATCCGAAATATCTGTTCTCAGATTCCACAGAAATAAGGCTAGCAAAGAGATCCACGAAATACAGATGTAACTCTGTGAGATGAATTATCAGGACACTAAGCAGTTTCTCAGAAAGCTTCTTTCCAGATTTCATCTGAGGATATTTCCTTTTTCACCATAGCCCTCTATGGGCTTCCAAATATCACTTTGCCAATTCCACAAGAACTGTCTTAGCGAAAGGCTTCTTGAGGGGAAAGCTGTAACTCTGTGAGACGATTTCACAGAACACAAAGAAGTTTCTCAGAAAGCTTCTTTCTCTTTGTTATCGGAGGATATTTCCTTTGGCCCTATAGTCTTCAAAGGGATCCGAAATATCTGTTCTCAGATTCCACAGAAATAAGGCCAGCAAAGAGATCCACGAAATACAGATGTAAGTCTGTGAGATGAATTAACAGAACACTAAGCAGTTTCACAGAAAGCTTCTTTCCAGATTTCATCTGAGGATATTTCCTTTTTCACCATAGCCCTCTATGGGCTTCCAAATATCACTTTGCCAATTCCACAAGAACTGTCTTAGCGAAAGGCTTCTTGAGGGGAAGCTGTAAGTCTTTGAGATGATTTCACAGAACACAAAGAAGTTTCTCAGAAAGCTTCTTTCTATTTGTTATCGGAGGATATTTCCTTTGGCCCTATAGACTTCAAAGGGATCCGAAATATCTGTTCTCAGATTCCACAGAAATAAGGCTAGCAAAGAGATCCACGAAATACAGATGTAACTCTGTGAGATGAATTAACAGGACACTAAGCAGTTTCACAGAAAGCTTCTTTCCAGATTTCATCTGAGGATATCTCCTTTTTCACCATAGCCCTCTATGGGCTTCCAAATATCACTTTGCCAATTCCACAAGAACTGTCTTAGCCAAAGACTTCTCCAGGGGAAAGCTGTAACTCTGTGAGATGATTTCACAGAACACAAAGAAGTTTCTCAGAAAGCTTCTTTCTCTTTGTTATCGGAGGATATTTCCTTTGGCCCTATAGTCTTCAAAGGGATCCGAAATATCTGTTCTCAGATTCCACAGAAATAAGGCTAGCAAAGAGATCCACGAAATACAGATGTAACTCTGTGAGATGAATTAACAGAACACTAAGCAGTTTCTCAGAAAGCTTCTTTCCAGATTTCATCTGAGAATATTTCCTTTTTCACCATAGCCCTCTAAGGGCTTCCAAATATCACTTTGCCAATTCCACAAGAACTGTCTTTGCGAAAGGCTTCTTGAGGGGAAAGCTGTAACTCTGTGAGATGATTTCACAGAACACAAAGAAGTTTCTCAGAAAGCTTCTTTCTCTTTGTTATCGGAGGATATTTCCTTTGGCCTTATAGACTTCAAAGGGATCCGAAATATCTGTTCTCAGATTCCACAGAAATAAGGCTAGCAAAGAGATCCACGAAATACAGATGTAACTCTGTGAGATGAATTATCAGGACACTACGAAGATTCTCAGAAAGCTTCTTTCCAGATTTCATCTGAGGATATTTCCTTTTTCACCATAGCCCTCTATGGGCTTCCAAATATCACTTTGCGAATTCCACAAGAACTGTCTTAGCGAAAGGCTTCTTGAGGGGAAAGCTGTAACTCTGTGAGACGATTATACAGAACACAAAGAAGTTTCTCAGAAAGCTTCTTTCTCTTTGTTATCGGAGGATATTTCCTTTGGCCCTATAGTCTTCAAAGGGATCCGAAATATCTGTTCTCAGATTCCACAGAAATAAGGCTAGCAAAGAGATCCACGAAATACAGATGTAAGACTGTGAGATGAATTAACAGAACACTAAGCAGTTTCACAGAAAGCTTCTTTCCAGATTTCATCTGAGGATATTTCCTTTTTCACCATAGCCCTCTATGGGCTTCCAAATATCACTTTGCCAATTCCACAAGAACTGTCTTAGCGAAAGGCTTCTTGAGGGGAAAGCTGCAACTCTGTGAGATGATTTCAAAGAACACAAAGAAGTTTCTCAGAAAGCTTCTTTCTCTTTGTTATCGGAGGATATTTCCTTTGGCCCTATAGTCTTCAAAGGGATCCGAAATATCTGTTCTCAGATTCCACAGAAATAAGGCTAGCAAAGAGATCCACGAAATACAGATGTAACTCTGTGAGATGAATTAACAGGACACTAAGCAGTTTCTAAGAAAGCTTCTTTCCAGATTTCATCTGAGGATATTTCCTTTTTCACCATAGCCCTCTAAGGGCTTCCAAATATCACTTTGCCAATTCCACAAGAACTGTCCTAGCGAAAGGCTTCTCCAGGGGAAAGCTGTAACTCTGTGAGATGATTTCACAGAACACAAAGAAGTTTCTCAGAAAGCTTCTTTCTCTTTGTTATCGGAGGATAATTCCTTTGGCCCTATAGACTTCAAAGGGATCCAAAATATCTGTTCTCAGATTCCACAGAAATAAGGCTAGCAAAGAGATCCACGAAATACATATGTAACTCTGTGAGATGAATTAACAGAACACTAAGCAGTTTCACAGAAAGCTTCTTTCCAGATTTCATCTGAGGATATTTCCTTTTTCACCATAGCCCTCTATGGCTTCCAAATTTCACTTTGCCAATTCCACAAGAACTGTCTTAGCGAAAGGCTTCTTGAGGGGAAAGCTGTAACTCTGTGAGATGATTTCACAGAACACAAAGAAGTTTCTCAGAAAGCTTCTTTCTCGTTGTTATCGGAGGATATTTCCTTTGGCCCTGTAGACTTCAAAGGGTTCCGAAAAATCTGTTCTCAGATTCCACAGAAATAAGGCTAGCAAAGAGATCCACGAAATACAGATGTAACTCTGTGAGATGAATTAACAGAACACTAAGCAGTTTCACAGAGAGCTTCTTTCCAGATTTCATCTGAGGATATTTCCTTTTTCACCATAGCCCTCTATGGCTTCCAAATATAACTTTGCCAATTCCACAAGAACTGTCTTAGAGAAAGGCTTCTTGAGGGCAAAGCTGTAACTCGGTGATATGATTTCACAGAACACAAAGAAGTTTCTCAGAAAGCTTCTTTCTCTTTGTTATCGGAGGATATTTCCTTTGGCCCTATAGTCTTCAAAGGGATCCGAAATATCTGTTCTCAGATTCCACAGAAATAAGGCTAGCAAAGGGATCCACGAAATACAGATGTAACTCTGTGAGATGAATTAACATGACACTAAGCAGTTTCTCAGAAAGCTTCTTTCCAGATTTCATCTGAGAATATTTCCTTTTTCACCATAGCCCTCTATGGGCTTCCAAATATCACTTTGCCAATTCCACAAGAACTGTCTTAGCGAAAGTCTTCTTGAGGGGAAAGCTGTAACTCTGTGAGATGATTTCACAGAACACAAAGAAGTTTCTCAGAAATCTTCTTTCTCTTTGTTTTCGGAGGATATTTCCTTTGGCCCTATAGACGTCAAAGGGATCCGAAATATCTGTTCTCAGATTCCACAGAAATAAGGCTAGCATAGAGATCCACGAAATACAGATGTAAGTCTGTGAGATGAATTAACAAGACACCAAGCAGTTTCACAGAAAGCTTCTTTCCAGATTTCATCTGAGGATATTTCTTTTTTCACCATAGCCCTCTATGGGCTTCCAAATATCACTTTGCCAATTCCACAAGAACTGTCTTAGCGAAAGGCTTCTTGAGGGGAAAGCTGTAACTCTGTGAGATGATTTCACAGAACACAAAGAAGTTTCTCAGAATGCTTCTTTCTCTTTGTTATCGGAGTATATTTCCTTTGGCCCTATAGTCTTCAAAGGGATCCGAAATATCTGTTCTCAGATTCCACAGAAATAAGGCTAGCAAAGAGATCCACGAAATACAGATGTAAGTCTGTGAGATGAATTAACAGAACACTAAGCAGTTTCTCAGGAAGCTTCTTTCCAGATTTCATCTGAGGATATTTCCTTTTTCACCATAGCCCTCTATGGGCTTCCAAATATCACTTTGCCAATTCCACAAGAACGGTCTTAGCGAAAGGCTTCTCGAGGGGAGAGCTGTAACTCTGTGAGATGATTTCACAGAACACAAAGAAGTTTCTCAGAAAGCTTCTTTCTCTTTGTTATCGGAGGATATTTCCTTTGGACCTATAGTCTTCAAAGGGATCCGAAATATCTGTTCTCAGATTCCACAGAAATAAGGCTAGCAAAGAGATCCACGAAATACAGATGTAACTCTGTGAGATGAATTAACAGAACACTAAGCAGTTTCTCAGAAAGCTTCTCCCCAGATTTCATCAGAGGATATTTCCTTTTTCACCATAGCCCTCTATGGGCTTCCAAATATCACTTTGCCAATTCCACAAGAACTGTCTTAGCGAAAGGCTTCCTGAGGGGAAACCTGTAACTCTGTGAGATGATTTCACAGAACACAAAGAAGTTTCTCAGAAAGCTTCTTTCTCTTTGTTATCGGAGGATATTTCCTTTGGCCCTATAGACTTCAAAGGGATCCGAAATATCTGTTCTCAGATTCCACAGAAATAAGGCTAGCAAAGAGATCCACGAAATACAGATGTAAGTCTGTGAGATGAATTAACAGGACACTAAGCAGTTTCACAGAAAGCTTCTTTCCAGATTTCATCTGAGGATATTTCCTTTTTCACCATAGCCCTCTATGGGCTTCCATATATCACTTTGCCAATTCCACAAGAACTGTCTTAGCGAAAGGCTTCTTGAGGGGAAAGCTGAAACTCTGTGAGATGATTTCACAGAACACAAAGAAGTTTCTCAGAAAGCTTCTTTCTCTTTGTTATCGGAGGATATTTCCTTTGGCCCTATAGTCTTCAAAGGGATCCGAAATATCTGTTCTCAGATTCCACAGAAATAAGGCTAGCAAAGAGATCCACGAAATACAGATGTAACTCTGTGAGATGAATTAACAGGACACTAAGCAGTTTCTAAGAAAGCTTCTTTCCAGATTTCATCTGAGGATATTTCCTTTTTCACCATAGCCCTCTATGGGCTTCCAAATATCACTTTGCCAATTCCACAAGAACTGTCTTAGCGAAAGGCTTCTTGAGGGGAAAGCTGTAACTCTGTGAGATGATTTCACAGAACACAAAGAAGTTTCTCAGAAAGCTTCTTTTTCTTTGTTATCGGAGGATATTTCCTTTGGCTCTATAGTCTTCAAAGGGATCCGAAATATCTGTTCTGAGATGCCACAGAAATAAGGCTAGCAAAGAGATCCACGAAATACAGATGTAACTCTGTGAGATGAATTAACAGGACACTAAGCAGTTTCTAAGAAAGCTTCTTTCCAGATTTCATCTGAGGATATTTCCTTTTTCACCATAGCCCTCTATGGGCTTCCAAATATCACTTTGCCAATTCCACAAGAACTGTCTTAGCGAAAGGCTTCTTGAAGGGAAAGCTGTAACTCTGTGAGATGATTTCACAGAACACAAAGAAGTTTCTCAGAAAGCTTCTTTCTCTTTGTTATCGGAGGATAATTCCTTTGGCCCTATAGTCTTCAAAGGGATCCGAAATATCTGTTCTCAGATTCCACAGAAATAAGGCTAGCAAAGAGATCGACGAAATACAGATGTAACTCTGTGAGATGAATTAACAGAACACTAAGCAGTTTCACAGAAAGCTTCTTTCCAGATTTCATCTGAGGATATTTCCTTTTTCACCATAGCCCTCTATGGCTTCCAAATATCACTTTTCCAATTCCACAAGAACTGTCTTAGCGAAAGGCTTCTTGAGGGGAAAGCTGTAACTCTGTGAGATGATTTCACAGAACACAAAGAAGTTTCTCAGAAAGCTTCTTTCTCTTTGTTATCGGAGGATATTTCCTTTGGCCCTGTAGACTTCAAAGGGATCCGAAATATCTGTTCGCAGATTCCACAGAAATAAGGCTAGCAAAGAGATCCACGAAATACAGATGTAAGTCTGTGAGATGAATTAACAGAACACTAAGCAGTTTCACAGAGAGCTTCTTTCCAGATTTCATCTGAGGATATTTCCTTTTTCACCATAGCCCTCTATGGCTTCCAAATATAACTTTGCCAATTCCACAAGAAGGGTCTTAGAGAAAGGCTTCTTGAGGGGAAAGCTGTAACTCGGTGAGATGATTTCACAGAACACAAAGAAGTTTCTCAGAAAGCTTCTTTCTCTTTGTTATCGGAGGATATTTCCATTGGCCCTATAGTCTTCAAAGGGATCCGAAATATCTGTTCTCAGATTCCACAGAAATAAGGCTAGCAAAGAGATCCACGAAATACAGATGTAACTCTGTGAGATGAATTAACATGACACTAAGCAGTTTCCCAGAAAGCTTCTTTCCAGATTTCATCTGAAGAGATTTCCTTTTTCACCATAGCCCTCTATGGGCTTCCAAATATCACTTTGCCAATTCCACAAGAACTGTCTTAGCGAAAGGCTTCTTGAGGGGAAAGCTGTAATTCTGTGAGATGATTTCACAGAACACAAAGAAGTTTCTCAGAAAGCTTCTTTCTCTTTGTTATCGGAGGATATTTCCTTTGGCCCTATAGTCTTCAAAGGGATCCGAAATATCTGTTCTCAGATTCCACAGAAATAAGGATAGCAAAGAGATCCAAGAAATACAGATGTAACTCTGTGAGATGAATTAACAGAACACTAAGCAGTTTCTCAGAAAGCTTCTTTCCAGATTTCATCTGAGAATATTTCCTTTTTCACCATAGCCCTCTATGGGCTTCCAAATATCACTTTGCCAATTCCACAAGAACTGTCTTAGCGAAAGTCTTCTTGAGGGGAAAGCTGTAACGCTGTGAGATGATTTCACAGAACACAAAGAAGTTTCTCAGAAAGCTTCTTTCTCCTTTATATCGGAGGATATTTCCTTTAACCCTATAGACGTCAATGGGATCCGAAATATCTGTTCTCAGATTCCACAGAAATAAGGCTAGCAAAGAGATCCACGAAATACAGATGTAAGTCTGTGAGATGAATTAACAGGACACCAAGCAGTTTCACAGAAAGCTTCTTTCCAGATTTCATCTGAGGATATTTCCTTTTTCACCATAGCCCTCTATGGGCTTCCAAATATCACTTTGCCAATTCCACAAGAACTGTCTTAGCGAAAGGCTTCTTGAGGGGAAAGCTGTAACTCTGTGAGATGATTTCACAGAACACAAAGAAGTTTCTCAGAAAGCTTCTTTCTCTTTGTTATCGGAGGATATTTCCTTTGGCCCTATAGTCTTCAAAGGGATCCGAAATATCTGTTCTCAGATTCCACAGAAACAAGGCTAGCAAAGAGATCCACGAAATACAGATGTAAGTCTGTGAGATGAATTAACAGAACACTAAGCAGTTTCTCAGAAAGCTTCTTTCCAGATTTCATCTGAGGATATTTCCTTTTTCACCATAGCCCTCTATGGGCTTCTAAATATCACTTTGCCAATTCCACAAGAACGGTCTTAGCGAAAGGCTTCTCGAGGGGAGAGCTGTAACTGTGTGAGATGATTTCACAGAACACAAAGAAGTTTCTCAGAAAGCTTCTTTCTCTTTGTTATCGGAGGATATTTCCTTTGGCCCTATAGTCTTCAAAGGGATCCGAAATATCTGTTCTCAGATTCCACAGAAATAAGTCTAGCAAAGAGATCCAGGAAATACAGATGTAACTCTGTGAGATGAATTAACAGGACACTAAGCAGTTTCTAAGAAAGCTTCTTTCCAGATTTCATCTGAGGATATTTCCTTTTTCACCATAGCCCTCTATGGGCTTCCAAATAGCACTTTGCCAATTCCACAAGAACTGTCTTAGTGAAAGGCTTCTTGAGGGGAAAGCTGTAACTCTGTGAGATGATTTCACAGAACACAAAGAAGTTTCTCAGAAAGCTTCTTTCTCTTTGTTATCGGAGGATATTTCCTTTGGCCCTATAGTCTTCAAAGGGATCCGAAATATCTGTTCTCAGATTCCACAGAAATAAGGCTAGCAAAGAGATCCACGAAATACAG
The DNA here is from genome assembly GCF_043159975.1 of Macaca nemestrina. NCBI lineage: Eukaryota > Metazoa > Chordata > Mammalia > Primates > Cercopithecidae > Macaca > Macaca nemestrina. Next base: position 54,840,048 of record NC_092129.1, on the reverse strand, counting down.
ATGTAACTCTGTGAGATGAATTAACAGAACACTAAGCAGTTTCTCAGAAAGCTTCTTTCCAGATTTCATCTGAGGATATTTCCTTTTTCACCATAGCCCTCTATGGGCTTCCAAATATCACTTTGCCAATTCCACAAGAACTGTCTTAGCGAAAGGCTTCTTGAGGGGAAAGCTGTAACTCTGTGAGATGATTTCACAGAACACAAAGAAGTTTCTCAGAAAGCTTCTTTCTCTTTGTTATCGGTGGATATTTCCTTTGGCCCTATAGACTTCAAAGGGATCCGAAATATCTGTTCTCAGATTCCACAGAAATAAGGCTAGCAAAGAGATCCACGAAATGCAGATGTAACTCTGTGAGATGAATTAACAGGACACTAAGCAGTTTCTAAGAAAGCTTCTTTCCAGATTTCATCTGAGGATATTTCCTTTTTCACCATAGCCCTCTATGGGCTTCCAAATATCACTTTGCCAATTCCACAAGAACTGTCTTAGCGAAAGGCTTCTTGAGGGGAAAGCTGTAACTCTGTGAGATGATTTCACAGAACACAAAGAAGTTTCTCAGAAAGCTTCTTTCTCTTTGTTATCGGAGGATATTTCCTTTGGCCCTCTAGTCTTCAAAGGGATCCGAAATATCTGTTCTCAGATTCCACAGAAATAAGGCTAGCAAAGAGATCCACGAAATACAGATGTAACTCTGTGAGATGAATTAACAGAACACTAAGCAGTTTCTCAGAAAGCTTCTTTCCAGATTTCATCAGAGGATATTTCCTTTTTCACCATAGCCCTCTATGGGCTTCCAAATATCACTTTGCCAATTCCACAAGAACTGTCTTAGCGAAAGGCTTCCTGAGGGGAAAGCTGTAACTCTGTGAGATGATTTCACAGAACACAAAGAAGTTTCTCAGAAAGCTTCTTTCTCTTTGTTATCGGAGGATATTTCCTTTGGCCCTATAGACTTCAAAGGGATCCGAAATATCTGTTCTCAGATTCCACAGAAATAAGGCTAACAAAGAGATCCACGAAATACAGATGTAAGTCTGTGAGATGAATTAACAGGACACTAAGCAGTTTCACAGAAAGCTTCTTTCCAGATTTCATCTGAGGATATTTCCTTTTTCACCATAGCCCTCTATGGTCTTCAAAATATCACTTTGCCAATTCCACAAGAACTGTCTTAGAGAAAGGCTTCTTGAGGGCAAAACTGTAACTCGGTGAGATGATTTCACAGAACAGAAAGAAGTTTCTCAGAAAGCTTCTTTTTCTTTGTTATCGGAGGATATTCCCTTTGGCCCTATAGTCTTCAAAGGGATCCGAAATATCTGTTCTCAGATTCCACAGAAATAAGGCTAGCAAAGAGATCCACGAAATACAGATGTAAGTCTGTGAGATGAATTAACAGAACACTAAGCAGTTTCTCAGAAAGCTTCTTTCCACATTTCATCTGAGGATATTTCCTTTTTCACCATAGCCCTCTATGGGCTTCCAAATATCACTTTGCCAATTCCACAAGAACTGTCTTAGCGAAAGGCTTCTTGAGGGGAAAGCTGTAACTCTGTGAGATGATTTCACAGAACACAAAGAAGTTTCTCAGAAAGCTTCTTTCTCTTTGTTATCGGAGGATATTTCCTTTGGCCCTATAGTCTTCAAAGGGATCCGAAATATCTGTTCTCAGATTCCACAGAAATAAGGCTAGCAAAGAGATCCACGAAATACAGATGTAACTCTGTGAGATGAATTAACAGAACACTAAGCAGTTTCACAGAAAGCTTCTTTCCAGATTTCAGCTGAGGATATTTCCTTTTTCACCATAGCCCTCTATGGCTTCCAAATATAACTTTGCCAATTCCACAAGAACTGTCTTAGCGAAAGGCTTCTTGAGGGGAAAGCTGTAACTCTGTGAGATTATTTCACAGAACACAAAGAAGTTTCTCAGAAAGCTTCTTTCTCTTTGTTATCGGAGGATATTTCCTTTGGCCCTATAGTCTTCAAAGGGATCCGAAATATCTGTTCTCAGATTCCACAGAAATAAGGCTAGCAAAGAGATCCACGAAATACAGATGTAACTCTGTGAGATGAATTAACAGAACACTAAGCAGTTTCTCAGAAAGCTTCTTTCCAGATTTCATCTGAGGATATTTCCTTTTTCACCATAGCCCTCTATGGGCTTCCAAATATCACTTTGCCAATTCCACAAGAACTGTCTGAGCGAAAGGCTTCTTGAGGGGAAAGCTGTAACTCTGTGAGATGATTTCACAGAACACAAAGAAGTTTCTCAGAAAGCTTCTTTTTCTTTGTTATCGGAGGATATTTCCTTTGGCTCTATAGTCTTCAAAGGGATCCGAAATATCTGTTCTGAGATGCCACAGAAATAAGGCTAGCAAAGAGATCCACGAAATACAGATGTAACTCTGTGAGATGAATTAACAGGACACTAAGCAGTTTCTAAGAAAGCTTCTTTCCAGATTTCATCTGAGGATATTTCCTTTTTCACCATAGCCCTCTATGGGCTTCCAAATATCACTTTGCCAATTCCACAAGAACTGTCTTAGCGAAAGGCTTCTTGAAGGGAAAGCTGTAACTCTGTGAGATGATTTCACAGAACACAAAGAAGTTTCTCAGAAAGCTTCTTTCTCTTTGTTATCGGAGGATAATTCCTTTGGCCCTATAGTCTTCAAAGGGATCCGAAATATCTGTTCTCAGATTCCACAGAAATAAGGCTAGCAAAGAGATCGACGAAATACAGATGTAACTCTGTGAGATGAATTAACAGAACACTAAGCAGTTTCACAGAAAGCTTCTTTCCAGATTTCATCTGAGGATATTTCCTTTTTCACCATAGCCCTCTATGGCTTCCAAATATCACTTTTCCAATTCCACAAGAACTGTCTTAGCGAAAGGCTTCTTGAGGGGAAAGCTGTAACTCTGTGAGATGATTTCACAGAACACAAAGAAGTTTCTCAGAAAGCTTCTTTCTCTTTGTTATCGGAGGATATTTCCTTTGGCCCTATAGTCTTCAAAGGGATCCGAAATATCTGTTCTCAGATTCCACAGAAATAAGGCTAGCAAAGAGATCCACGAAATACAGATGTAAGTCTGTGAGATGAATTAACAGAACACTAAGCAGTTTCACAGAGAGCTTCTTTCCAGATTTCATCTGAGGATATTTCCTTTTTCACCATAGCCCTCTATGGCTTCCAAATATAACTTTGCCAATTCCACAAGAACTGTCTTAGAGAAAGGCTTCTTGAGGGCAAAGCTGTAACTCGGTGAGATGATTTCACAGAACACAAAGAAGTTTCTCAGAAAGCTTCTTTCTCTTTGTTATCGGAGGATATTTCCATTGGCCCTATAGTCTTCAAAGGGATCCGAAATATCTGTTCTCAGATTCCACAGAAATAAGGCTAGCAAAGAGATCCACGAAATACAGATGTAACTCTGTGAGATGAATTAACATGACACTAAGCAGTTTCTCAGAAAGCTTCTTTCCAGATTTCATCTGAAGAGATTTCCTTTTTCACCATAGCCCTCTATGGGCTTCCAAATATCACTTTGCCAATTCCACAAGAACTGTCTTAGCGAAAGGCTTCTTGAGGGGAAAGCTGTATTTCTGTGAGATGATTTCACAGAACACAAAGAAGTTTCTCAGAAAGCTTCTTTCTCTTTGTTATCGGAGGATATTTCCTTTGGCCCTGTAGTCTTCAAAGGGATCCGAAATATCTGTTCTCAGATTCCACAGAAATAAGGCTAGCAAAGAGATCCACGAAATACAGATGTAACTCTGTGAGATGAATTAACAGAACACTAAGCAGTTTCTCAGAAAGCTTCTTTCCAGATTTCATCTGAGAATATTTCCTTTTTCACCATAGCCCTCTATGGGCTTCCAAATATCACTTTGCCAATTCCACAAGAACTGTCTTAGCGAAAGTCTTCTTGAGGGGAAAGCTGTAACGCTGTGAGATGATTTCACAGAACACAAAGAAGTTTCTCAGAAAGCTTCTTTCTCCTTTATATCGGAGGATATTTCCTTTAACCCTATAGACGTCAATGGGATCCGAAATATCTGTTCTCAGATTCCACAGAAATAAGGCTAGCAAAGAGATCCACGAAATACAGATGTAAGTCTGTGAGATGAATTAACAGGACACCAAGCAGTTTCACAGAAAGCTTCTTTCCAGATTTCATCTGAGGATATTTCCTTTTTCACCATCGCCCTCTATGGGCTTCCAAATATCACTTTGCCAATTCCACAAGAACCGTCTTAGCGAAAGGCTTCTTGAGGGGAAAGCTGTAACTCTGTGAGATGATTTCACAGAACACAAAGAAGTTTCTCAGAAAGCTTCTTTCTCTTTGTTATCGGAGTATATTTCCTTTGGCCCTATAGTCTTCAAAGGGATCCGAAATATCTGTTCTCAGATTCCACAGAAACAAGGCTAGCAAAGAGATCCACGAAATACAGATGTAAGTCTGTGAGATGAATTAACAGAACACTAAGCAGTTTCTCAGAAAGCTTCTTTCCAGATTTCATCTGAGGATATTTCCTTTTTCACCATAGCCCTCTATGGGCTTCTAAATATCACTTTGCCAATTCCACAAGAACGGTCTTAGCGAAAGGCTTCTCGAGGGGAGAGCTGTAATTGTGTGAGATGATTTCACAGAACACAAAGAAGTTTCTCAGAAAGCTTCTTTCTCTTTGTTATCGGAGGATATTTCCTTTGGCCCTATAGTCTTCAAAGGGATCCGAAATATCTGTTCTCAGATTCCACAGAAATAAGTCTAGCAAAGAGATCCAGGAAATACAGATGTAACTCTGTGAGATGAATTAACAGGACACTAAGCAGTTTCTAAGAAAGCTTCTTTCCAGATTTCATCTGAGGATATTTCCTTTTTCACCATAGCCCTCTATGGGCTTCCAAATAGCACTTTGCCAATTCCACAAGAACTGTCTTAGTGAAAGGCTTCTTGAGGGGAAAGCTGTAACTCTGTGAGATGATTTCACAGAACACCAAGAAGTTTCTCAGAAAGCTTCTTTCTCTTTGTTATCGGAGGATATTTCCTTTGGCCCTATAGTCTTCCAAGGGATCCGAAATATCTGTTCTCAGATTCCACAGAAATAAGGCTAGCAAAGAGATCCACGAAATACAGATGTAACTCTGTGAGATGAATTAACAGAACACTAAGCAGTTTCTCAGAAAGCTTCTTTCCAGATTTCATCAGAGGATATTTCCTTTTTCACCATAGCCCTCTATGGGCTTCCAAATATCACTTTGCCAATTCCACAAGAACTGTCTTAGCGAAAGGCTTCCTGAGGGGAAAGCTGTAACTCTGTGAGATGATTTCACAGAACACAAAGAAGTTTCTCAGAAAGCTTCTTTCTCTTTGTTATCGGAGGATATTTCCTTTGGCCCTATAGACTTCCAAGGGATCCGAAATATCTGTTCTCAGATTCCACAGAAATAAGGCTAGCAAAGAGATCCACGAAATACAGATGTAACTCTGTGAGATGAATTAACAGAACACTAAGCAGTTTCACAGAAAGCTTCTTTCCAGATTTCATCTGAGGATATTTCCTTTTTTACCATAGCCCTCTATGGCTTCCAAATATAACTTTGCCAATTCCACAAGAACTGTCTTAGCGAAAGGCTTCTTGAGGGGAAAGCTGTAACTCTGTGAGATGATTTCACAGAACACAAAGAAGTTTCTCAGAAAGCTTCTTTCTCTTTGTTATCGGAGGATATTTCCTTTGGCCCTATAGTCTTCAAAGGGATCCGAAATATCTGTTCTCAGATTCCACAGAAATAAGGCTAGCAAAGAGATCCACGAAATACAGATGTAACTCTGTGAGATGAATTAACAGAACACTAAGCAGTTTCTCAGAAAGCTTCTTTCCAGATTTCATCTGAGGATATTTCCTTTTTCACCATAGCCCTCTATGGGCTTCCAAATATCACTTTGCCAATTCCACAAGAACTGTCTGAGCGAAAGGCTTCTTGAGGGGAAAGCTGTAACTCTGTGAGATGATTTCACAGAACACAAAGAAGTTTCTCAGAAAGCTTCTTTTTCTTTGTTATCGGAGGATATTTCCTTTGGCTCTATAGTCTTCAAAGGGATCCGAAATATCTGTTCTGAGATGCCACAGAAATAAGGCTAGCAAAGAGATCCACGAAATACAGATGTAACTCTGTGAGATGAATTAACAGGACACTAAGCAGTTTCTAAGAAAGCTTCTTTCCAGATTTCATCTGAGGATATTTCCTTTTTCACCATAGCCCTCTATGGGCTTCCAAATATCACTTTGCCAATTCCACAAGAGCTGTCTTAGCGAAAGGCTTCTTGAAGGGAAAGCTGTAACTCTGTGAGATGATTTCACAGAACACAAAGAAGTTTCTCAGAAAGCTTCTTTCTCTTTGTTATCGGAGGATAATTCCTTTGGCCCTATAGTCTTCAAAGGGATCCGAAATATCTGTTCTCAGATTCCACAGAAATAAGGCTAGCAAAGAGATCGACGAAATACAGATGTAACTCTGTGAGATGAATTAACAGAACACTAAGCAGTTTCACAGAAAGCTTCTTTCCAGATTTCATCTGAGGATATTTCCTTTTTCACCATAGCCCTCTATGGCTTCCAAATATCACTTTTCCAATTCCACAAGAACTGTCTTAGCGAAAGGCTTCTTGAGGGGAAAGCTGTCACTCTGTGAGATGATTTCACAGAACACAAAGAAGTTTCTCAGAAAGCTTCTTTCTCTTTGTTATCGGAGGATATTTCCTTTGGCCCTGTAGACTTCAAAGGGATCCGAAATATCTGTTCGCAGATTCCACAGAAATAAGGCTAGCAAAGAGATCCACGAAATACAGATGTAAGTCTGTGAGATGAATTAACAGAACACTAAGCAGTTTCACAGAGAGCTTCTTTCCAGATTTCATCTGAGGATATTTCCTTTTTCACCATAGCCCTCTTTGGCTTCCAAATATAACTTTGCCAATTCCACAAGAACTGTCTTAGAGAAAGGCTTCTTGAGGGCAAAGCTGTAACTCGGTGAGATGATTTCACAGAACACAAAGAAGTTTCTCAGAAAGCTTCTTTCTCTTTGTTATCGGAGGATATTTCCATTGGCCCTATAGTCTTCAAAGGGATCCGAAATATCTGTTCTCAGATTCCACAGAAATAAGGCTAGCAAAGAGATCCACGAAATACAGATGTAACTCTGTGAGATGAATTAACATGACACTAAGCAGTTTCTCAGAAAGCTTCTTTCCAGATTTCATCTGAAGAGATTTCCTTTTTCACCATAGCCCTCTATGGGCTTCCAAATATCACTTTGCCAATTCCACAAGAACTGTCTTAGCGAAAGGCTTCTTGAGGGGAAAGCTGTATTTCTGTGAGATGATTTCACAGAACACAAAGAAGTTTCTCAGAAAGCTTCTTTCTCTTTGTTATCGGAGGATATTTCCTTTGGCCCTGTAGTCTTCAAAGGGATCCGAAATATCTGTTCTCAGATTCCACAGAAATAAGGCTAGCAAAGAGATCCACGAAATACAGATGTAACTCTGTGAGATGAATTAACAGAACACTAAGCAGTTTCTCAGAAAGCTTCTTTCCAGATTTCATCTGAGGAAATTTCCTTTTTCACCATAGCCCTCTATGGGCTTCCAAATATCACTTTGCCAATTCCACAAGAACTGTCTTAGCGAAAGTCTTCTTGAGGGGAAAGCTGTAACGCTGTGAGATGATTTCACAGAACACAAAGAAGTTTCTCAGAAAGCTTCTTTCTCCTTTATATCGGAGGATATTTCCTTTAACCCTATAGACGTCAATGGGATCCGAAATATCTGTTCTCAGATTCCACAGAAATAAGGCTAGCAAAGAGATCCACGAAATACAGATGTAAGTCTGTGAGATGAATTAACAGGACACCAAGCAGTTTCACAGAAAGCTTCTTTCCAGATTTCATCTGAGGATATTTCCTTTTTCACCATCGCCCTCTATGGGCTTCCAAATATCACTTTGCCAATTCCACAAGAACTGTCTTAGCGAAAGGCTTCTTGAGGGGAAAGCTGTAACTCTGTGAGATGATTTCACAGAACACAAAGAAGTTTCTCAGAAAGCTTCTTTCTCTTTGTTATCGGAGTATATTTCCTTTGGCCCTATAGTCTTCAAAGGGATCCGAAATATCTGTTCTCAGATTCCACAGAAACAAGGCTAGCAAAGAGATCCACGAAATACAGATGTAAGTCTGTGAGATGAATTAACAGAACACTAAGCAGTTTCTCAGAAAGCTTCTTTCCAGATTTCATCTGAGGATATTTCCTTTTTCACCATAGCCCTCTATGGGCTTCTAAATATCACTTTGCCAATTCCACAAGAACGGTCTTAGCGAAAGGCTTCTCGAGGGGAGAGCTGTAATTGTGTGAGATGATTTCACAGAACACAAAGAAGTTTCTCAGAAAGCTTCTTTCTCTTTGTTATCGGAGGATATTTCCTTTGGCCCTATAGTCTTCAAAGGGATCCGAAATATCTGTTCTCAGATTCCACAGAAATAAGTCTAGCAAAGAGATCCAGGAAATACAGATGTAACTCTGTGAGATGAATTAACAGGACACTAAGCAGTTTCTAAGAAAGCTTCTTTCCAGATTTCATCTGAGGATATTTCCTTTTTCACCATAGCCCTCTATGGGCTTCCAAATAGCACTTTGCCAATTCCACAAGAACTGTCTTAGTGAAAGGCTTCTTGAGGGGAAAGCTGTAACTCTGTGAGATGATTTCACAGAACACCAAGAAGTTTCTCAGAAAGCTTCTTTCTCTTTGTTATCGGAGGATATTTCCTTTGGCCCTATAGTCTTCCAAGGGATCCGAAATATCTGTTCTCAGATTCCACAGAAATAAGGCTAGCAAAGAGATCCACGAAATACAGATGTAACTCTGTGAGATGAATTAACAGAACACTAAGCAGTTTCTCAGAAAGCTTCTTTCCAGATTTCATCAGAGGATATTTCCTTTTTCACCATAGCCCTCTATGGGCTTCCAAATATCACTTTGCCAATTCCACAAGAACTGTCTTAGCGAAAGGCTTCCTGAGGGGAAAGCTGTAACTCTGTGAGATGATTTCACAGAACACAAAGAAGTTTCTCAGAAAGCTTCTTTCTCTTTGTTATCGGAGGATATTTCCTTTGGCCCTATAGACTTCAAAGGGATCCGAAATATCTGTTCTCAGATTCCACAGAAATAAGGCTAGCAAAGAGATCCACGAAATACAGATGTAACTCTGTGAGATGAATTAACAGGACACTAAGCAGTTTCTAAGAAAGCTTCTTTCCAGATTTCATCTGAGGATATTTCCTTTTTCACCATAGCCCTCTATGGGCTTCCAAATATCACTTTGCCAATTCCACAAGAACTGTCTTAGCGAAAGGCTTCTTGAGGGGAAAGCTGTAACTCTGTGAGATGATTTCACAGAACACAAAGAAGTTTCTCAGAAAGCTTCTTTCTCTTTGTTATCGGAGGATATTTCCTTTGGCCCTATAGACTTCAAAGGGATCCGAAATATCTGTTCTCAGATTCCACAGAAATAAGGCTAACAAAGAGATCCACGAAATACAGATGTAAGTCTGTGAGATGAATTAACAGGACACTAAGCAGTTTCACAGAAAGCTTCTTTCCAGATTTCATCTGAGGATATTTCCTTTTTCACCATAGCCCTCTATGGTCTTCAAAATATCACTTTGCCAATTCCACAAGAACTGTCTTAGAGAAAGGCTTCTTGAGGGCAAAACTGTAACTCGGTGAGATGATTTCACAGAACAGAAAGAAGTTTCTCAGAAAGCTTCTTTTTCTTTGTTATCGGAGGATATTCCCTTTGGCCCTATAGTCTTCAAAGGGATCCGAAATATCTGTTCTCAGATTCCACAGAAATAAGGCTAGCAAAGAGATCCACGAAATACAGATGTAAGTCTGTGAGATGAATTAACAGAACACTAAGCAGTTTCTCAGAAAGCTTCTTTCCACATTTCATCTGAGGATATTTCCTTTTTCACCATAGCCCTCTATGGGCTTCCAAATATCACTTTGCCAATTCCACAAGAACTGTCTTAGCGAAAGGCTTCTTGAGGGGAAAGCTGTAACTCTGTGAGATGATTTCACAGAACACAAAGAAGTTTCTCAGAAAGCTTCTTTCTCTTTGTTATCGGAGGATATTTCCTTTGGCCCTATAGTCTTCAAAGGGATCCGAAATATCTGTTCTCAGATTCCACAGAAATAAGGCTAGCAAAGAGATCCACGAAATACAGATGTAACTCTGTGAGATGAATTAACAGAACACTAAGCAGTTTCACAGAAAGCTTCTTTCCAGATTTCATCTGAGGATATTTCCTTTTTCACCATAGCCCTCTATGGCTTCCAAATATAACTTTGCCAATTCCACAAGAACTGTCTTAGCGAAAGGCTTCTTGAGGGGAAAGCTGTAACTCTGTGAGATGATTTCACAGAACACAAAGAAGTTTCTCAGAAAGCTTCTTTCTCTTTGTTATCGGAGGATATTTCCTTTGGCCCTATAGTCTTCAAAGGGATCCGAAATATCTGTTCTCAGATTCCACAGAAATAAGGCTAGCAAAGAGATCCACGAAATACAGATGTAACTCTGTGAGATGAATTAACAGAACACTAAGCAGTTTCTCAGAAAGCTTCTTTCCAGATTTCATCTGAGGATATTTCCTTTTTCACCATAGCCCTCTATGGGCTTCCAAATATCACTTTGCCAATTCCACAAGAACTGTCTTAGCGAAAGGCTTCTTGAGGGGAAAGCTGTAACTCTGTGAGATGATTTCACAGAACACAAAGAAGTTTCTCAGAAAGCTTCTTTCTCTTTGTTATCGGAGGATATTTCCTTTGGCCCTATAGACTTCAAAGGGATCCGAAATATCTGTTCTCAGATTCCACAGAAATAAGGCTAGCAAAGAGATCCACGAAATACAGATGTAACTCTGTGAGATGAATTAACAGAACACTAAGCAGTTTCACAGAAAGCTTCTTTCCAGATTTCATCTGAGGATATTTCCTTTTTCACCATAGCCCTCTATGGCTTCCAAATATCACTTTGCCAATTCCACAAGAACTGTCTTAGAGAAAGGCTTCTTGAGGGCAAAGCTGTAACTCGGTGAGATGATTTCTCAAAACACAAAGAAGTTTCTCAGAAAGCTTCTTTCTCTTTGTTATCGGAGGATATTTCCTTTGGCCCTGTAGACTTCAAAGGGATCCGAAATATCTGTTCGCAGATTCCACAGAAATAAGGCTAGCAAAGAGATCCACGAAATACAGATGTAAGTCTGTGAGATGAATTAACAGAACACTAAGCAGTTTCACAGAGAGCTTCTTTCCAGATTTCATCTGAGGATATTTCCTTTTTCACCATAGCCCTCTATGGCTTCCAAATATCACTTTGCCAATTCCACAAGAACTGTCTTAGCGAAAGGCTTCTTGAGGGGAAAGCTGCAACTCTGTGAGATGATTTCACAGAACACAAAGAAGTTTCTCAGAAAGCCTCTTTCTCTTTGTTATCGGAGGATATTTCCTTTGGCCCTATAGTCTTCAAAGGGATCCGAAATATCTGTTCTCAGATTCCACAGAAATAAGGCTAGCAAAGAGATCCACGAAATGCAGATGTAATTCTGTGAGATGAATTAACAGGACACTAAACAGTTTCTAAGAAAGCTTCTTTCCAGATTTCATCTGAGGATATTTCCTTTTTCACCATAGCCCTCTATGGGCTTCAAAATATCACTTTGCCAATTCCACAAGAACTGTCTTAGCGAAAGGCTTCTTGAGGGGAAAGCTGTAACTCTGTGAGATGATTTCACAGAACACAAAGAAGTTTCTCAGAAAGCTTCTTTCTCTTTGTTATCGGAGGATATTTCCTTTGGCCCTATAGTCTTCAAAGGGATCCGAAATATCTGTTCTCAGATTCCACAGAAATAAGGCTAGCAAAGAGATCCACGAAATACAGATGTAACTCTGTGAGATGAATTAACAGAACACTAAGCAGTTTCTCAGAAAGCTTCTTTCCAGATTTCATCTGAGGATATTTCCTTTTTCACCATAGCCCTCTATGGCTTCCAAATATCACTTTGCCAATTCCACAAGAACTGTCTTAGCGAAAGGCTTCTTGAGGGGAAAGCTGCAACTCTGTGAGATGATTTCACAGAACACAAAGAAGTTTCTCAGAAAGCTTCTTTCTCTTTGTTATCGGAGGATATTTCCTTTGGCCCTATAGTCTTCAAAGGGATCCGAAATATCTGTACTCAGATTCCACAGAAATAAGGCTAGCAAAGAGATCCACGAAATGCAGATGTAATTCTGTGAGATGAATTAACAGGACACTAAGCAGTTTTTAAGAAAGCTTCTTTCCAGATTTCATCTGAGGATATTTCCTTTTTCACCATAGCCCTCTATGGGCTTCCAAATATCACTTTGCCAATTCCACAAGAACTGTCTTAGCGAAAGGCTTCTTGAGGGGAAAGCTGTAACTCTGTGAGATGATTTCACAGAACACAAAGAAGTTTCTCAGAAAGCTTCTTTCTCTTTGTTATCGGAGGATATTTCCTTTGGCCCTATAGTCTTCAAAGGGATCCGAAATATCTGTTCTCAGATTCCACAGAAATAAGGCTCGCAAAGAGATCCATGAAATACAGATGTAACTCTGTGAGATGAATTAACAGAACACTAAGCAGTTTCACAGAAAGCTTCTTTCCAGATTTCATCTGAGGATATTTCCTTTTTCACCATAGCCCTCTATGGCTTCCAAATATAACTTTGCCCATTCCACAAGAACTGTCTTAGCGAAAGGCTACTTGAGGGGAAAGCTGTAACTCTGTGAGATGATTTCACAGAACACAAAGAAGTTTCTCAGAAAGCTTCTTTCTCTTTGTTATCGGAGGATATTTCCTTTGGCCCTATAGTCTTCAAAGGGATCCGAAATATCTGTTCTCAGATTCCACAGAAATAAGGCTAGCAAAGAGATCCACGAAATACAGATGTAACTCTGTGAGATGAATTAACAGAACACTAAGCAGTTTCACAGAAAGCTTCTTTCCAGATTTCATCTGAGGATATTTCCTTTTTCACCATAGCCCTCTATGGCTTCCAAATATAACTTTGCCAATTCCACAAGAACTGTCTTAGAGAAAGGCTTCTTGAGGGCAAAGCTGTAACTCTGTGAGATGATTTCACAGAACACAAAGAAGTTTCTCAGAAAGCTTCTTTCTCTTTGTTATCGGAGGATATTTCCTTTGGCCCTATAGTCTTCAAAGGGATCCGAAATATCTGTTCTCAGATTCCACAGAAATAAGGCTAGCAAAGAGATCCATGAAATACAGATGTAAGTCTGTGAGATGAATTAACAGAACACTAAGCAGTTTCTCAGAAAGCTTCTTTCCAGATTTCATCTGAGGATATTTCCTTTTTGACCATAGCCCTCTATGGGCTTCCAAATATCACTTTGCCAATTCCACAAGAACTGTCTTAGCGAAAGGCTTCTTGAGGGGAAAGCTGTAACTCTGTGAGATGATTTCACAGAACACAAAGAAGTTTCTCAGAAAGCTTCTTTCTCTTTGTTATCGGAGGATATTTCCTTTGGCCCTATAGACTTCAAAGGGATCCGAAATATCTGTTCTCAGATTCCACAGAAATAAGGCTAGCAAAGAGATCCACGAAATACAGATGTAAGACTGTGAGATGAATTAACAGGACACTAAGCAGTTTCACAGAAAGCTTCTTTCCAGATTTCATCTGAGGATATTTCCTTTTTCACCATAGCCCTCTATGGCTTCCAAATATAACTTTGCCCATTCCACAAGAACTGTCTTAGCGAAAGGCTACTTGAGGGGAAAGCTGTAACTCTGTGAGATGATTTCACAGAACACAAAGAAGTTTCTCAGAAAGCTTCTTTCTCTTTGTTATCGGAGGATATTTCCTTTGGCCCTATAGTCTTCAAAGGGATCCGAAATATCTGTTCTCAGATTCCACAGAAATAAGGCTAGCAAAGAGATCCACGAAATACAGATGTAACTCTGTGAGATGAATTAACAGAACACTAAGCAGTTTCACAGAAAGCTTCTTTCCAGATTTCATCTGAGGATATTTCCTTTTTCACCATAGCCCTCTATGGCTTCCAAATATAACTTTGCCAATTCCACAAGAACTGTCTTAGAGAAAGGCTTCTTGAGGGCAAAGCTGTAACTCTGTGAGATGATTTCACAGAACACAAAGAAGTTTCTCAGAAAGCTTCTTTCTCTTTGTTATCGGAGGATATTTCCTTTGGCCCTATAGTCTTCAAAGGGATCCGAAATATCTGTTCTCAGATTCCACAGAAATAAGGCTAGCAAAGAGATCCATGAAATACAGATGTAAGTCTGTGAGATGAATTAACAGAACACTAAGCAGTTTCTCAGAAAGCTTCTTTCCAGATTTCATCTGAGGATATTTCCTTTTTGACCATAGCCCTCTATGGGCTTCCAAATATCACTTTGCCAATTCCACAAGAACTGTCTTAGCGAAAGGCTTCTTGAGGGGAAAGCTGTAACTCTGTGAGATGATTTCACAGAACACAAAGAAGTTTCTCAGAAAGCTTCTTTCTCTTTGTTATCAGAGGATATTTCCTTTGGCCCTATAGACTTCAAAGGGATCCGAAATATCTGTTCTCAGATTCCACAGAAATAAGGCTAGCAAAGAGATCCACGAAATACAGATGTAAGACTGTGAGATGAATTAACAGGACACTAAGCAGTTTCACAGAAAGCTTCTTTCCAGATTTCATCTGAGGATATTTCCTTTTTCACCATAGCCCTCTATGGGCTTCCAAATATCACTTTGTCAATTCCATAAGAACTGTCTTAGGGAAAGGCTTCTTGAGGGGAAAGCTGTAACTCTGTGAGATGATTTCACAGAACACAAAGAAGTTTCTCAGAAAGCTTCTTTCTCTTTGTTATCGGAGGATATTTCCCTTGGCCCTATAGTCTTCAAAGGGATCCGAAATATCTGTTCTCAGATTCCACAGAAATAAGGCTAGCAAAGAGATCCACGAAATGCAGATGTAATTCTGTGAGATGAATTAACAGGACACTAAGCAGTTTCTCAGAAAGCTTCTTTCCAGATTTCATCTGAGGATATTTCCTTTTTCACCATAGCCCTCTATGGGCTTCCAAATATCACTTTGCCAATTCCACAAGAACTGGCTTAGCGAAAGGCTTCTTGAGGGGAAAGCTGTAACTCTGTGAGATGATTTCACAGAACACAAAGAAGTTTCTCAGAAAGCTTCTTTCTCTTTGTTATCGGAGGATATTTCCTTTGGCCCTATAGTCTTCAAAGGGATCCGAAATATCTGTTCTCAGATTCCACAGAAATAAGGCTAGCAAAGAGATCCACGAAATACAGATGTAACTCTGTGAGATGGATGAACATGACACTAAGCAGTTTCACAGAAAGCTTCTTTCCAGATTTCATCTGAGGATATTTCCTTTTTCACCATAGCCCTCTATGGGCTTCCAAATATCACTTTGCCAATTCCACAAGAACTGTCTTAGCGAAAGGCTTCTTGAGGGGAAAGCTGTAACTCTGTGAGATGATTTCACAGAACACAAAGAAGTTTCTCAGAAAGCTTCTTTCTCTTTGTTATCGGAGGATATTTCCTTTGGCCCTATAGACTTCAAAGGGATCCGAAATATCTGTTCTCAGATTCCACAGAAATAAGGCTAGCAAAGAGATCCACTAAATACAGATGTAAGTCTGTGAGATGAATTAACAGGACACTAAGCAGTTTCACAGAAAGCTTCTTTCCAGATTTCATCTGAGGATATTTCCTTTTTCACCATAGCCCTCTATGGGCTTCCAAATATCACTTTGCCAATTCCACAAGAACTGTCTTAGGGAAAGGCTTCTAGAGGGGAAAGCTGTAACTCTGTGAGATGATTTCACAGAACACAAAGAAGTTTCTCAGAAAGCTTCTTTCTCTTTGTTATCGGAGGATATTTCCTTTGGCCCTATAGTCTTCAAAGGGATCCGAAATATCTGTTCTCAGATTCCACAGAAAAAAGGCTAGCAAAGAAATCCACGAAATAGAGATGTAACTCTGTGAGATGAATTAACAGAACACTAAGCAGTTTCTCAGAAAGCTTCTTTCCAGATTTCATCTGAGGATATTTCCTTTTTCACCATAGCCCTCTATGGCTTCCAAATATCACTTTGCCAATACCACAAGAACTGTCATAGCGAAAGGCTTCTTGAGGGGATAGCTGCAACTCTGTGAGATGATTTCACAGAACACAAAGAAGTTTCTCAGAAAGCTTCTTTCTCTTTGTTATCGGAGGATATTTCCTTTGGCCCTATAGTCTTCAAAGGGATCGGAAATATCTGTTCTCAGATTCCACAGAAATAAGGCTAGCAAAGAGATCCAGGAAATACAGATGTAACTCTGTGAGATGAATTAACAGGACACTAAGCAGTTTCTAAGAAAGCTTCTTTCCACATTTCATCTGAGGATATTTCCTTTTTCACCATAGCCCTCTATGGTCTTTCAAATATCACTTTGCCAATTCCACAAGAACTGTCTTAGCGAAAGGCTTCCTGAGGGGAAAGCTGTAACTCTGTGAGATGATTTCACAGAACACAAAGAAGTTCCTCAGAAAGCTTCTTTCTCTTTGTTATCGGAGGATATTTCCTTTGGCCCTATAGTCTTCAAAGGGATCCGAAATATCTGTTCTCAGATTCCACAGAAATAAGGCTAGCAAAGAGATCCACGAAATACAGATGTAACTCTGTGAGATGAATTAACAGAACACTAAGCAGTTTCACAGAAAGATTCTTTCCAGATTTCATCTGAGGATATTTCCTTTTTCACCATAGCCCTCTATGGCTTCCAAATATAACTTTTCCAATTCCACAAGAACTGTCTTAGAGAAAGGCTTCTTGAGGGCAAAGCTGTAACTCTGTGAGATGATTTCACAGAACACAAAGAAGTTTCTCAGAAAGCTTCTTTCTCTTTGTTATCGGAGGATATTTCCTTTGGCCCTATAGTCTTCAAAGGGATCCGAAATATCTGTTCTCAGATTCCACAGAAATAAGGCTAGCAATGAGATCCACGAAATACAGATGTAACTCTGTGAGATGAATGAACATGACACTAAGCAGTTTCTAAGAAAGCTTCTTTCCAGATTTCATCTGAGGATATTTCCTTTTTCACCATAGCCCTCTATGGGCTTCCAAATATCACTTTGCCAATTCCACAAGAACTGTCTTAGCGAAAGGCTTCTTGAGGGGAAAGCTGTAACTCTGTGAGATGATTTCACAGAACACAAAGAAGTTTCTCAGAAAGCTTCTTTCTCTTTGTTATCGGAGGATATTTCCTTTGGCCCTATAGACTTCAAAGGGATCCGAAATATCTGTTCTCAGATTCCAGAGAAATAAGGCTAGCAAAGAGATCCACGAAATACAGATGTAAGTCTGTGAGATGAATTAACAGAACACTAAGCAGTTTCTCAGAAAGCTTCTTTCCAGATTTCATCTGAGGATATTTCCTTTTTCACCATAGCCCTTTATGGGCTTCCAAATATCACTTTGCCAATTCCACAAGAACTGTCTTAGCGAAAGGCTTCTTGAGGGGAAAGCTGTAACTCTGTGAGATGATTTCACAGAACACAAAGAAGTTTCTCAGAAAGCTTCTTTCTCTTTGTTATCAGAGGATATTTCCTTTGGCCCTATAGTCTTCAAAGGGATCCGAAATATCTGTTCTCAGATTCCACAGAAATAAGGCTAGCAAAGAGATCCACGAAATACAGATGTAACTCTGTGAGATGAATGAACATGACACTAAGCAGTTTCTCAGAAAGCTTCTTTCCAGATTTCATCTGAGGATATTTCCTTTTTCACCATAGCCCTCTATGGGCTTCCAAATATCCCTTTGCCAATTCCACAAGAACTGTCTTAGCGAAAGGCTTCTTGAGGGGAAAGCTGTAACTCTGTGAGATGATTTCACAGAACACAAAGAAGTTTCTCAGAAAGCTTCTTTCTCTTTGTTATCGGAGGATATTTCCTTTGGCCATATAGACTTCAAAGGGATCCGAAATATCTGTTCTCAGATTCCAGAGAAATAGGGCTAGCAAAGAGATCCACGAAATACAGATGTAAGTCTGTGAGATGAATTAACAGAACACTAAGCAGTTTCTCAGAAAGCTTCTTTCCAGATTTCATCTGAGATTATTTCCTTTTTCACCATAGCCCTCTATGGGCTTCCAAATATCACTTTACCAATTCCACAAGAACTGTCTTAGCGAAAGGCTTCTTGAGGGGAAAGCTGTAACTCTGTGAGATGATTTCACAGAACACAAAGAAGTTTCTCAGAAAGCTTCTTTCTCTTTGTTATCGGAGGATATTTCCTTTGGCCCTATAGACTTCAAAGGGATCCGAAATATCTGTTCTCAGATTCCACAGAAATAAGGCTAGCAAAGAGATCCACTAAATACAGATGTAAGTCTGTGAGATGAATTAACAGGACACTAAGCAGTTTCACAGAAAGCTTCTTTCCAGATTTCATCTGAGGATATTTCCTTTTTCACCATAGCCCTCTATGGGCTTCCAAATATCACTTTGCCAATTCCACAAGAACTGTCTTAGGGAAAGACTTCTAGAGGGGAAAGCTGTAACTCTGTGAGATGATTTCACAGAACACAAAGAAGTTTCTCAGAAAGCTTCTTTCTCTTTGTTATCGGAGGATATTTCCTTTGGCCCTATAGTCTTCAAAGGGATCCGAAATATCTGTTCTCAGATTCCACAGAAATAAGGCTAGCAAAGAGATCCACGAAATACAGATGTAACTCTGTGAGA
The DNA here is from genome assembly GCF_043159975.1 of Macaca nemestrina. Taxonomy (NCBI): domain Eukaryota; kingdom Metazoa; phylum Chordata; class Mammalia; order Primates; family Cercopithecidae; genus Macaca; species Macaca nemestrina. The sequence continues at coordinate 54,821,183 of NC_092129.1, read as the reverse complement.
AGAATTAACAGAACACTAAGCAGTTTCTCAGAAAGCTTCTTTCCAGATTTCATCTGAGGATATTTCCTTTTTCACCATAGCCCTCTATGGGCTTCCAAATATCACTTTGCCAATTCCACAAGAACTGTCTTAGCGAAAGGCTTCTTGAGGGGAAAGCTGTAACTCTGTGAGATGATTTCACAGAACACAAAGAAGTTTCTCAGAAAGCTTCTTTCTCTTTGTTATCGGAGGATATTTCCTTTGGCCCTATAGACTTCAAAGGGATCCGAAATATCTGTTCTCAGATTCCACAGAAATAAGGCTAGCAAAGAGATCCACGAAATACAGATGTAACTCTGTGAGATGAATTAGCAGAACACTAAGCAGTTTCACAGAAAGCTTCTTTCCAGATTTCATCTGAGGATATTTCCTTTTTCACCATAGCCCTCTATGGCTTCCAAATATCACTTTGCCAATTCCACAAGAACTGTCTTAGAGAAAGGCTTCTTGAGGGCAAAGCTGTAACTCGGTGAGATGATTTCTCAAAACACAAAGAAGTTTCTCAGAAATCTTCTTTCTCTTTGTTATCGGAGGATATTTCCTTTGGCCCTGTAGACTTCAAAGGGATCCGAAATATCTGTTCGCAGATTCCACAGAAATAAGGCTAGCAAAGAGATCCACGAAATACAGATGTAAGTCTGTGAGATGAATTAACAGAACACTAAGCAGTTTCACAGAGAGCTTCTTTCCAGATTTCATCTGAGGATATTTCCTTTTTCACCATAGCCCTCTATGGCTTCCAAATATCACTTTGCCAATTCCACAAGAACTGTCTTAGCGAAAGGCTTCTTGAGAGGAAAGCTGCAACTCTGTGAGATGATTTCACAGAACACAAAGAAGTTTCTCAGAAAGCCTCTTTCTCTTGGTTATCGGAGGATATTTCCTTTGGCCCTATAGTCTTCAAAGGGATCCGAAATATCTGTTCTCAGATTCCACAGAAATAAGGCTAGCAAAGAGATCCACGAAATGCAGATGTAATTCTGTGAGATGAATTAACAGAACACTAAGCAGTTTCTCAGAAAGCTTCTTTCCAGATTTCATCTGAGGATATTTCCTTTTTCACCATAGCCCTCTATGGGCTTCAAAATATCACTTTGCCAATTCCACAAGAACTGTCTTAGCGAAAGGCTTCTTGAGGGGAAAGCTGTAACTCTGTGAGATGATTTCACAGAACACAAAGAAGTTTCTCAGAAAGCTTCTTTCTCTTTGTTATCGGAGGATATTTCCTTTGGCCCTATAGTCTTCAAAGGGATCCGAAATATCTGTTCTCAGATTCCACAGAAATAAGGCTAGCAAAGAGATCCACGAAATACAGATGTAACTCTGTGAGATGAATTAACAGAACACTAAGCAGTTTCTCAGAAAGCTTCTTTCCAGATTTCATCTGAGGATATTTCCTTTTTCACCATAGCCCTCTATGGCTTCCAAATATCACTTTGCCAATTCCACAAGAACTGTCTTAGCGAAAGGCTTCTTGAGGGGAAAGCTGCAACTCTGTGAGATGATTTCACAGAACACAAAGAAGCTTCTCAGAAAGCTTCTTTCTCTTTGTTATCGGAGGATATTTCCTTTGGCCCTATAGTCTTCAAAGGGATCCGAAATATCTGTACTCAGATTCCACAGAAATAAGGCTAGCAAAGAGATCCACGAAATGCAGATGTAATTCTGTGAGATGAATTAACAGGACACTAAGCAGTTTCTAAGAAAGCTTCTTTCCAGATTTCATCTGAGGATATTTCCTTTTTCACCACAGCCCTCTATGGGCTTCCAAATATCACTTTGCCAATTCCACAAGAACTGTCTTAGCGAAAGGCTTCTTGAGGGGAAAGCTGTAACTCTGTGAGATGATTTCACAGAACAAAAAGAAGTTTCTCAGAAAGCTTCTTTCTCTTTGTTATCGGAGGATATTTCCTTTGGCCCTATAGTCTTCAAAGGGATCCGAAATATCTGTTCTCAGATTCCACAGAAATAAGGCTCGCAAAGAGATCCATGAAATACAGATGTAACTCTGTGAGATGAATTAACAGAACACTAAGCAGTTTCACAGAAAGCTTCTTTCCAGATTTCATCTGAGGATATTTCCTTTTTCACCATAGCCCTCTATGGCTTCCAAATATAACTTTGCCCATTCCACAAGAACTGTCTTAGCGAAAGGCTACTTGAGGGGAAAGCTGTAACTCTGTGAGATGATTTCACAGAACACAAAGAAGTTTCTCAGAAAGCTTCTTTCTCTTTGTTATCGGAGGATATTTCCTTTGGCCCTATAGTCTTCAAAGGGATCCGAAATATCTGTTCTCAGATTCCACAGAAATAAGGCTAGCAAAGAGATCCACGAAATACAGATGTAACTCTGTGAGATGAATTAACAGAACACTAAGCAGTTTCACAGAAAGCTTCTTTCCAGATTTCATCTGAGGATATTTCCTTTTTCACCATAGCCCTCTATGGCTTCCAAATATAACTTTGCCAATTCCACAAGAACTGTCTTAGAGAAAGGCTTCTTGAGGGCAAAGCTGTAACTCTGTGAGATGATTTCACAGAACACAAAGAAGTTTCTCAGAAAGCTTCTTTCTCTTTGTTATCGGAGGATATTTCCTTTGGCCCTATAGTCTTCAAAGGGATCCGAAATATCTGTTCTCAGATTCCACAGAAATAAGGCTAGCAAAGAGATCCATGAAATACAGATGTAAGTCTGTGAGATGAATTAACAGAACACTAAGCAGTTTCTCAGAAAGCTTCTTTCCAGATTTCATCTGAGGATATTTCCTTTTTCACCATAGCCCTCTATGGGCTTCCAAATATCACTTTGCCAATTCCACAAGAACTGTCTTAGCGAAAGGCTTCTTGAGGGGAAAGCTGTAACTCTGTGAGATGATTTCACAGAACACAAAGAAGTTTCTCAGAAAGCTTCTTTCTCTTTGTTATCGGAGGATATTTCCTTTGGCCCTATAGTCTTCAAAGGGATCCGAAATATCTGTTCTCAGATTCCACAGAAATAAGGCTAGCAAAGAGATCCACGAAATGCAGATGTAATTCTGTGAGATGAATTAACAGGACACTAAGCAGTTTCTCAGAAAGCTTCTTTCCAGATTTCATCTGAGGATATTTCCTTTTTCACCATAGCCCTCTATGGGCTTCCAAATATCACTTTGCCAATTCCACAAGAACTGTCTTAGCGAAAGGCTTCTTGAGGGGAAAGCTGTAACTCTGTGAGATGATTTCACAGAACACAAAGAAGTTTCTCAGAAAGCTTCTTTCTCTTTGTTATCGGAGGATATTTCCTTTGGCCCTATAGTCTTCAAAGGGATCCGAAATATCTGTTCTCAGATTCCACAGAAATAAGGCTAGCAAAGAGATACACGAAATACAGATGTAACTCTGTGAGATGAATTAACAGAACACTAAGCAGTTTCACAGAAAGCTTCTTTCCAGATTTCATCTGAGGGTATTTCCTTTTTCACCATAGCCCTCTATGGCTTCCAAATATCACTTTGCCAATTCCACAAGAACTGTCTTAGCGAAAGGCTACTTGAGGGGAAAGCTGTAACTCTGTGAGATGATTTCACAGAACACAAAGAAGTTTCTCAGAAAGCTTCTTTCTCTTTGTTATCGGAGGATATTTCCTTTGGCCCTATAGTCTTCAAAGGGATCCGAAATATCTGTTCTCAGATTCCACAGAAATAAGGCTAGCAAAGAGATCCACGAAATACAGATGTAACTCTGTGAGATGAATTAACAGAACACTAAGCAGTTTCACAGAAAGCTTCTTTCCAGATTTCATCTGAGGATATTTCCTTTTTCACCATAGCCCTCTATGGCTTTCAAATATAACTTTGCCAATTCCACAAGAACTGTCTTAGAGAAAGGCTTCTTGAGGGCAAAGCTGTAACTCGGTGAGATCATTTCAAAGAACACAAAGAAGTTTCTCAGAAAGCTTCTTTCTCTTTGTTATCGGAGGATATTTCCTTTGGCCCTATAGTCTTCAAAGGGATCCGAAATATCTGTTCTCAGATTCCACAGAAATAAGGCTAGCAAAGAGATCCACGAAATGCAGATGTAATTCTGTGAGATGAATTAACAGGACACTAAGCAGTTTCTCAGAAAGCTTCTTTCCAGATTTCATCTGAGGATATTTCCTTTTTCACCATAGCCCTCTATGGGCTTCCAAATATCACTTTGCCAATTCCACAAGAACTGTCTTAGCGAAAGGCTTCTTGAGGGGAAAGCTGTAACTCTGTGAGATGATTTCACAGAACACAAAGAAGTTTCTCAGAAAGCTTCTTTCTCTTTGTTATCGGAGGATATTTCCTTTGGCCCTATAGTCTTCAAAGGGATCCGAAATATCTGTTCTCAGATTCCACAGAAATAAGGCTAGCAAAGAGATACACGAAATACAGATGTAACTCTGTGAGATGAATTAACAGAACACTAAGCAGTTTCACAGAAAGCTTCTTTCCAGATTTCATCTGAGGGTATTTCCTTTTTCACCATAGCCCTCTATGGCTTCCAAATATAACTTTGCCAATTCCACAAGAACTGTCTTAGCGAAAGGCTACTTGAGGGGAAAACTGTAACTCTGTGAGATGATTTCACAGAACACAAAGAAGTTTCTCAGAAAGCTTCTTTCTCTTTGTTATCGGAGGATATTTCCTTTGGCCCTATAGTCTTCAAAGGGATCCGAAATATCTGTTCTCAGATTCCACAGAAATAAGGCTAGCAAAGAGATCCACGAAATACAGATGTAACTCTGTGAGATGAATTAACAGAACACTAAGCAGTTTCACAGAAAGCTTCTTTCCAGATTTCATCTGAGGATATTTCCTTTTTCACCATAGCCCTCTATGGCTTCCAAATATAACTTTGCCAATTCCACAAGAACTGTCTTAGCGAAAGGCTTCTTGAGGGGAAAGCTGTAACTCTGTGAGATGATTTCACAGAACACAAAGAAGTTTCTCAGAAAGCTTCTTTCTCTTTGTTATCGGAGGATATTTCCTTTGGCCCTATAGACTTCAAAGGGATCCGAAATATCTGTTCTCAGATTCCACAGAAATAAGGCTAGCAAAGAGATCCACTAAATACAGATGTAAGTCTGTGAGATGAATTAACAGGACACTAAGCAGTTTCACAGAAAGCTTCTTTCCAGATTTCATCTGAGGATATTTCCTTTTTCACCATAGCCCTCTATGGCTTCCAAATATAACTTTGCCAATTCCACAAGAACTGTCTTAGCGAAAGGCTACTTGAGGGGAAAACTGTAACTCTGTGAGATGATTTCACAGAACACAAAGAAGTTTCTCAGAAAGCTTCTTTCTCTTTGTTATCGGAGGATATTTCCTTTGGCCCTATAGTCTTCAAAGGGATCCGAAATATCTGTTCTCAGATTCCACAGAAATAAGGCTAGCAAAGAAATCCACGAAATAGAGATGTAACTCTGTGAGATGAATTAACAGAACACTAAGCAGTTTCTCAGAAAGCTTCTTTCCAGATTTCATCTGAGGATATTTCCTTTTTCACCATAGCCCTCTATGGCTTCCAAATATCACTTTGCCAATACCACAAGAACTGTCTTAGCGAAAGGCTTCTTGAGGGGATAGCTGCAACTCTGTGAGATGATTTCACAGAACACAAAGAAGTTTCTCAGAAAGCTTCTTTCTCTTTGTTATCGGAGGATATTTCCTTTGGCCCTATAGTCTTCAAAGGGATCGGAAATATCTGTTTTCAGATTCCACAGAAATAAGGCTAGCAAAGAGATCCAGGAAATACAGATGTAACTCTGTGAGATGAATTAACAGGACACGAAGCAGTTTCTAAGAAAGGTTCTTTCCACATTTCATCTGAGGATATTTCCTTTTTCACCATAGCCCTCTATGGTCTTTCAAATATCACTTTGCCAATTCCACAAGAACTGTCTTAGCGAAAGGCTTCCTGAGGGGAAAGCTGTAACTCTGTGAGATGATTTTACAGAACACAAAGAAGTTTCTCAGAAAGCTTCTTTCTCTTTGTTATCGGAGGATATTTCCTTTGGCCCTATAGTCTTCAAAGGGATCCGAAATATCTGTTCTCAGATTCCACAGAAATAAGGCTAGCAAAGAGATCCACGAAATACAGATGTAACTCTGTGAGATGAATTAACAGAACACTAAGCAGTTTCACAGAAAGATTCTTTCCAGATTTCATCTGAGGATATTTCCTTTTTCACCATAGCCCTCTATGGCTTCCAAATATAACTTTGCCAATTCCACAAGAACTGTCTTAGAGAAAGGCTTCTTGAGGGCAAAGCTGTAACTCTGTGAGATGATTTCACAGAACACAAAGAAGTTTCTCAGAAAGCTTCTTTCTCTTTGTTATCGGAGGATATTTCCTTTGGCCCTATAGTCTTCAAAGGGATCCGAAATATCTGTTCTCAGATTCCACAGAAATAAGGCTAGCAATGAGATCCACGAAATACAGATGTAACTCTGTGAGATGAATGAACATGACACTAAGCAGTTTCTCAGAAAGCTTCTTTCCAGATTTCATCTGAGGATATTTCCTTTTTCACCATAGCCCTCTATGGGCTTCCAAATATCACTTTGCCAATTCCACAAGAACTGTCTTAGCGAAAGGCTTCTTGAGGGGAAAGCTGTAACTCTGTGAGATGATTTCACAGAACACAAAGAAGTTTCTCAGAAAGCTTCTTTCTCTTTGTTATCAGAGGATATTTCCTTTGGCCCTATAGTCTTCAAAGGGATCCGAAATATCTGTTCTCAGATTCCACAGAAATAAGGCTAGCAAAGAGATCCACGAAATACAGATGTAACTCTGTGAGATGAATGAACAGAACACTAAGCAGTTTCACAGAAAGCTTCTTTCCAGATTTCATCTGAGGATATTTCCTTTTTCACCGTAGCCCTCTATGGACTTCCAAATATAACTTTGCCAATTCCACAAGAACTGTCTTAGCGAAAGGCTTCTTGAGGGGAAAGCTGTAACTCTGTGAGATGATTTCACAGAACACAAAGAAGTTTCTCAGAAAGCTTCTTTCTCTTTGTTATCGGAGGATATTTCCTTTGGCCCTATAGTCTTCAAAGGGATCCGAAATATCTGTTCTCAGATTCCACAGAAATAAGGCTAGCAAAGAGATCCACGAAATACAGATGTAACTCTGTGAGATGAATGAACATGACACTAAGCAGTTTCTCAGAAAGCTTCTTTCCAGATTTCATCTGAGGATATTTCCTTTTTCACCATAGCCCTCTATGGGCTTCCAAATATCCCTTTGCCAATTCCACAAGAACTGTCTTAGCGAAAGGCTTCTTGAGGGGAAAGCTGTAACTCTGTGAGATGATTTCACAGAACACAAAGAAGTTTCTCAGAAAGCTTCTTTCTCTTTGTTATCGGAGGATATTTCCTTTGGCCATATAGACTTCAAAGGGATCCGAAATATCTGTTCTCAGATTCCACAGAAATAAGGCTAGCAATGAGATCCACGAAATACAGATGTAAGTCTGTGAGATGAATTAACAGAACACTAAGCAGTTTCTCAGAAAGCTTCTTTCCAGATTTCATCTGAGATTATTTCCTTTTTCACCATAGCCCTCTATGGGCTTCCAAATATCACTTTACCAATTCCACAAGAACTGTCTTAGCGAAAGGCTTCTTGAGGGGAAAGCTGTAACTCTGTGAGATGATTTCACAGAACACAAAGAAGTTTCTCAGAAAGCTTCTTTCTCTTTGTTATCGGAGGATATTTCCTTTGGCCCTATAGACTTCAAAAGGATCCGAAATATCTGTTCTCAGATTCCACAGAAATAAGGCTAGCAAAGAGATCCACTAAATACAGATGTAAGTCTGTGAGATGAATTAACAGGACACTAAGCAGTTTCACAGAAAGCTTCTTTCCAGATTTCATCTGAGGATATTTCCTTTTTCACCATAGCCCTCTATGGGCTTCCAAATATCACTTTGCCAATTCCACAAGAACTGTCTTAGGGAAAGACTTCTAGAGGGGAAAGCTGTAACTCTGTGAGATGATTTCACAGAACACAAAGAAGTTTCTCAGAAAGCTTCTTTCTCTTTGTTATCGGAGGATATTTCCTTTGGCCCTATAGTCTTCAAAGGGATCCGAAATATCTGTTCTCAGATTCCAGAGAAATAAGGCTAGCAAAGAGATCCACGAAATACAGATGTAACTCTGTGAGATGAATTAACAGAACACTAAGCAGTTTCTCAGAAAGCTTCTTTCCAGATTTCATCTGAGGATATTTCCTTTTTCACCATAGCCCTCTATGGCTTCCAAATATCACTTTGCCAATACCACAAGAACTGTAATAGCGAAAGGCTTCTTGAGGGGAAAGCTGCAACTCTGTGAGATGATTTCACAGAACACAAAGAAGTTTCTCAGAAAGCTTCCTTCTCTTTGTTATCGGAGGATATTTCCTTTGGCCCCATAGTCTTCAAAGGGATCGGAAATATCTGTTCTCAGATTCCACAGAAATAAGGCTAGCAAAGAGATCCAGGAAATACAGATGTAACTCTGTGAGATGAATTAACAGGACACTAAGCAGTTTCTAAGAAAGCTTCTTTCCAGATTTCATCTGAGGATATTTCCTTTTTCACCATAGCCCTCTATGGTATTTCAAATATCACTTTGCCAATTCCACAAGAACTGTCTTAGCGAAAGGCTTCCTGAGGGGAAAGCTGTAACTCTGTGAGATGATTTCACAGAACACAAAGAAGTTTCTCAGAAAGCTTCTTTCTCTTTGTTATCGGAGGATATTTCCTTTGGCCCTATAGTCTTCAAAGGGATCCGAAATATCTGTTCTCAGATTCCACAGAAATAAGGCTAGCAAAGAGATCCACGAAATACAGATGTAACTCTGTGAAATGAATTAACAGAACACTAAGCAGTTTCACAGAAAGATTCTTTCCAGATTTCATCTGAGGATATTTCCTTTTTCACCATAGCCCTCTATGGCTTCCAAATATAACTTTGCCAATTCCACAAGAACTGTCTTAGAGAAAGGCTTCTTGAGGGCAAAGCTGTAACTCGGTGAGATGATTTCACAGAACACAAAGAAGTTTCTCAGAAAGCTTCTTTCTATTTGTTATCGGAGGATATTTCCTTTGGACGTATAGTCTTCAAAGGGATCCGAAATATCTGTTCTCAGATTCCACAGAAATAAGGCTAGCAATGAGATCCACGAAATACAGATGTAACTCTGTGAGATGAATGAACATGACACTAAGCAGTTTCTCAGAAAGCTTCTTTCCAGATTTCATCTGAGGATATTTCCTTTTTCACCATAGCCCTCTATGGGCTTCCAAATATCACTTTGCCAATTCCACAAGAACTGTCTTAGCGAAAGGCTTCTTGAGGGGAAAGCTGTAACTCTGTGAGATGATTTCACAGAACACAAAGAAGTTTCTCAGAAAGCTTCTTTCTCTTTGTTATCGGAGGATATTTCCTTTGGCCCTATAGTCTTCAAAGGGATCCGAAATATCTGTTCTCAGATTCCAGAGAAATAAGGCTAGCAAAGAGATCCACGAAATACAGATGTAAGTCTGTGAGATGAATTAACAGAACACTAAGCAGTTTCTCAGAAAGCTTCTTTTCAGATTTCATCTGAGGATATTTCCTTTTTCACCATAGCCCTCTATGGGCTTCCAAATATCACTTTGCCAATTCCACAAGAACTGTCTTAGCGAAAGGCTTCTTGAGGGGAAAGCTGTAACTCTGTGAGATGATTTCACAGAACACAAAGAAGTTTCTCAGAAAGCTTCTTTCTCTTTGTTATCGGAGGATATTTCCTTTGGCCCTATAGTCTTCAAAGGGATCCGAAATATCTGTTCTCAGATTCCACAGAAATAAGGCTAGCAAAGAGATCCACGAAATACAAATGTAACTCTGTGAGATGAATGAACATGACACTAAGCAGTTTCTCAGAAAGCTTCTTTCCAGATTTCATCTGAGGATATTTCCTTTTTCACCATAGCCCTCTATGGGCTTCCAAATATCCCTTTGCCAATTCCACAAGAACTGTCTTAGCGAAAGGCTTCTTGAGGGGAAAGCTGTAACTCTGTGAGATGATTTCACAGAACACAAAGAAGTTTCTCAGAAAGCTTCTTTCTCTTTGTTATAGGAGGATATTTCCTTTGGCCCTATAGACTTCAAAGGGATCCGAAATATCTGTTCTCAGATTCCAGAGAAATAAGGCTAGCAAAGAGATCCACGAAATACAGATGTAAGTCTGTGAGATGAATTAACAGAACACTAAGCAGTTTCTCAGAAAGCTTCTTTCCAGATTTCATCTGAGGATATTTCCTTTTTCACCATAGCCCTCTATGGGCTTCCAAATATCACTTTGCCAATTCCACAAGAACTGTCTTAGCGAAAGGCTTCTTGAGGGGAAAGCTGTAACTCTGTGAGATGATTTCACAGAACACAAAGAAGTTTCTCAGAAAGCTTCTTTCTCTTTGTTATCGGAGGATATTTCCTTTGGCCCTATAGTCTTCAAAGGGATCCGAAATATCTGTTCTCAGATTCCACAGAAATAAGGCTAGCAAAGAGATCCACGAAATACAGAGGTAACTCTGTGAGATGAATTAACAGAACACTAAGCAGTTTCACAGAAAGCTTCTTTCCAGATTTCATCTGAGGATATTTCCTTTTTCACCGTAGCCCTCTATGGACTTCCAAATATAACTTTGCAAATTCCACAAGAACTGTCTTAGCGAAAGCCTTCTTGAGGGGAAAGCTGTAACTTTGTGAGATGATTTCACAGAACACAAAGAAGTTTCTCAGAAAGCTTCTTTCTCTTTGTTATCGGAGGATATTTCCTTTGGCCCTATAGTCTTCAAAGGGATCCGAAATATCTGTTCTCAGATTCCACAGAAATAAGGTTAGCAAAGAGATCCACGAAATACAGATGTAACTCTGTGAGATGCATGAACATGACACTAAGCAGTTTCTCAGAAAGCTTCTTTCCAGATTTCATCTGAGGATATTTCCTTTTTCACCATAGCCCTCTATGGGCTTCCAAATATCCCTTTGCCAATTCCACAAGAACTGTCTTAGCGAAAGGCTTCTTGAGGGGAAAGCTGTAACTCTGTGAGATGATTTCACAGAACACAAAGAAGTTTCTCAGAAAGCTTCTTTCTCTTTGTTATCGGAGGATATTTCCTTTGGCCCTATAGACTTCAAAGGGATCCGAAATATCTGTTCTCAGATTCCAGAGAAATAAGGCTAGCAAAGAGATCCACGAAATACAGATGTAAGTCTGTGAGATGAATTAACAGAACACTAAGCAGTTTCTCAGAAAGCTTCTTTCCAGATTTCATCTGAGATTATTTCCTTTTTCACCATAGCCCTCTATGGGCTTCCAAATATCACTTTACCAATTCCACAAGAACTGTCTTAGCGAAAGGCTTCTTGAGGGGAAAGCTGTAACTCTGTGAGATGATTTCACAGAACACAAAGAAGTTTCTCAGAAAGCTTCTTTCTCTTTGTTATCGGAGGATATTTCCTTTGGCCCTATAGTCTTCAAAGGGATCCGAAATATCTGTTCTCAGATTCCACAGAAATAAGGCTAGCAAAGAGATCCACGAAATACAGATGTAACTCTGTGAGATGAATTAACAGAACACTAAGCAGTTTCACAGAAAGCTTCCTTCCAGATTTCATCTGAGGATATTTCCTTTTTCACCGTAGCCCTCTATGGACTTCCAAATATAACTTTGCCAATTCCACAAGAACTGTCTTAGCGAAAGGCTTCTTGAGGGGAAAGCTGTAACTCTGTGAGATGATTTCACAGAACACAAAGAAGTTTCTCAGAAAGCTTCTTTCTCTTTGTTATCGGAGGATATTTCCTTTGGCCCTATAGTCTTCAAAGGGATCCGAAATATCTGTTCTCAGATTCCACAGAAATAAGGCTCGCAAAGAGATCCATGAAATACAGATGTAACTCTGTGAGATGAATTAACAGAACACTAAGCAGTTTCACAGAAAGCTTCTTTCCAGATTTCATCTGAGGATATTTCCTTTTTCACCATAGCCCTCTATGGCTTCCAAATATAACTTTGCCCATTCCACAAGAACTGTCTTAGCGAAAGGCTACTTGAGGGGAAAGCTGTAACTCTGTGAGATGATTTCACAGAACACAAAGAAGTTTCTCAGAAAGCTTCTTTCTCTTTGTTATCGGAGGATATTTCCTTTGGCCCTATAGTCTTCAAAGGGATCCGAAATATCTGTTCTCAGATTCCACAGAAATAAGGCTAGCAAAGAGATCCACGAAATACAGATGTAACTCTGTGACATGAATTAACAGAACACTAAGCAGTTTCACACAAAGCTTCTTTCCAGATTTCATCTGAGGATATTTCCTTTTTCACCATAGCCCTCTATGGCTTCCAAATATAACTTTGCCAATTCCACAAGAACTGTCTTAGAGAAAGGCTTCTTGAGGGCAAAGCTGTAACTCTGTGAGATGATTTCACAGAACACAAAGAAGTTTCTCAGAAAGCTTCTTTCTCTTTGTTATCGGAGGATATTTCCTTTGGCCCTATAGTCTTCAAAGGGATCCGAAATATCTGTTCTCAGATTCCACAGAAATAAGGCTAGCAAAGAGATCCATGAAATACAGATGTAAGTCTGTGAGATGAATTAACAGAACACTAAGCAGTTTCTCAGAAAGCTTCTTTCCAGATTTCATCTGAGGATATTTCCTTTTTCACCATAGCCCTCTATGGGCTTCCAAATATCACTTTGCCAATTCCACAAGAACTGTCTTAGCGAAAGGCTTCTTGAGGGGAAAGCTGTAACTCTGTGAGATGATTTCACAGAACACAAAGAAGTTTCTCAGAAAGCTTCTTTCTCTTTGTTATCGGAGGATATTTCCTTTGGCCCTATAGTCTTCAAAGGGATCCGAAATATCTGTTCTCAGATTCCACAGAAATAAGGCTAGCAAAGAGATCCACGAAATGCAGATGTAATTCTGTGAGATGAATTAACAGGACACTAAGCAGTTTCTCAGAAAGCTTCTTTCCAGATTTCATCTGAGGATATTTCCTTTTTCACCATAGCCCTCTATGGGCTTCCAAATATCACTTTGCCAATTCCACAAGAACTGTCTTAGCGAAAGGCTTCTTGAGGGGAAAGCTGTAACTCTGTGAGATGATTTCACAGAACACAAAGAAGTTTCTCAGAAAGCTTCTTTCTCTTTGTTATCGGAGGATATTTCCTTTGGCCCTATAGTCTTCAAAGGGATCCGAAATATCTGTTCTCAGATTCCACAGAAATAAGGCTAGCAAAGAGATACACGAAATACAGATGTAACTCTGTGAGATGAATTAACAGAACACTAAGCAGTTTCACAGAAAGCTTCTTTCCAGATTTCATCTGAGGGTATTTCCTTTTTCACCATAGCCCTCTATGGCTTCCAAATATAACTTTGCCAATTCCACAAGAACTGTCTTAGCGAAAGGCTACTTGAGGGGAAAGCTGTAACTCTGTGAGATGATTTCACAGAACACAAAGAAGTTTCTCAGAAAGCTTCTTTCTCTTTGTTATCGGAGGATATTTCCTTTGGCCCTATAGTCTTCAAAGGGATCCGAAATATCTGTTCTCAGATTCCACAGAAATAAGGCTAGCAAAGAGATCCACGAAATACAGATGTAACTCTGTGAGATGAATTAACAGAACACTAAGCAGTTTCACAGAAAGCTTCTTTCCAGATTTCATCTGAGGATATTTCCTTTTTCACCATAGCCCTCTATGGCTTTCAAATATAACTTTGCCAATTCCACAAGAACTGTCTTAGAGAAAGGCTTCTTGAGGGCAAAGCTGTAACTCGGTGAGATCATTTCAAAGAACACAAAGAAGTTTCTCAGAAAGCTTCTTTCTCTTTGTTATCGGAGGATATTTCCTTTGGCCCTATAGTCTTCAAAGGGATCCGAAATATCTGTTCTCAGATTCCACAGAAATAAGGCTAGCAAAGAGATCCACGAAATGCAGATGTAATTCTGTGAGATGAATTAACAGGACACTAAGCAGTTTCTCAGAAAGCTTCTTTCCAGATTTCATCTGAGGATATTTCCTTTTTCACCATAGCCCTCTATGGGCTTCCAAATATCACTTTGCCAATTCCACAAGAACTGTCTTAGCGAAAGGCTTCTTGAGGGGAAAGCTGTAACTCTGTGAGATGATTTCACAGAACACAAAGACGTTTCTCAGAAAGCTTCTTTCTCTTTGTTATCGGAGGATATTTCCTTTGGCCCTATAGTCTTCAAAGGGATCCGAAATATCTGTTCTCAGATTCCACAGAAATAAGGCTAGCAAAGAGATACACGAAATACAGATGTAACTCTGTGAGATGAATTAACAGAACACTAAGCAGTTTCACAGAAAGCTTCTTTCCAGATTTCATCTGAGGGTATTTCCTTTTTCACCATAGCCCTCTATGGCTTCCAAATATAACTTTGCCAATTCCACAAGAACTGTCTTAGCGAAAGGCTACTTGAGGGGAAAACTGTAACTCTGTGAGATGATTTCACAGAACACAAAGAAGTTTCTCAGAAAGCTTCTTTCTCTTTGTTATCGGAGGATATTTCCTTTGGCCCTATAGTCTTCAAAGGGATCCGAAATATCTGTTCTCAGATTCCACAGAAATAAGGCTAGCAAAGAGATCCACGAAATACAGATGTAACTCTGTGAGATGAATTAACAGAACACTAAGCAGTTTCACAGAAAGCTTCTTTCCAGATTTCATCTGAGGATATTTCCTTTTTCACCATAGCCCTCTATGGCTTCCAAATATAACTTTGCCAATTCCACAAGAACTGTCTTAGCGAAAGGCTTCTTGAGGGGAAAGCTGTAACTCTGTGAGATGATTTCACAGAACACAAAGAAGTTTCTCAGAAAGCTTCTTTCTCTTTGTTATCGGAGGATATTTCCTTTGGCCCTATAGACTTCAAAGGGATCCGAAATATCTGTTCTCAGATTCCACAGAAATAAGGCTAGCAAAGAGATCCACTAAATACAGATGTAAGTCTGTGAGATGAATTAACAGGACACTAAGCAGTTTCACAGAAAGCTTCTTTCCAGATTTCATCTGAGGATATTTCCTTTTTCACCATAGCCCTCTATGGGCTTCCAAATATCACTTTGCCAATTCCACAAGAACTGTCTTAGGGAAAGGCTTCTAGAGGGGAAAGCTGTAACTCTGTGAGATGATTTCACAGAACACAAAGAAGTTTCTCAGAAAGCTTCTTTCTCTTTGTTATCGGAGGATATTTCCTTTGGCCCTATAGTCTTCAAAGGGATCCGAAATATCTGTTCTCAGATTCCACAGAAATAAGGCTAGCAAAGAAATCCACGAAATAGAGATGTAACTCTGTGAGATGAATTAACAGAACACTAAGCAGTTTCTCAGAAAGCTTCTTTCCAGATTTCATCTGAGGATATTTCCTTTTTCACCATAGCCCTCTATGGCTTCCAAATATCACTTTGCCAATACCACAAGAACTGTCATAGCGAAAGGCTTCTTGAGGGGATAGCTGCAACTCTGTGAGATGATTTCACAGAATACAAAGAAGTTTCTCAGAAAGCTTCTTTCTCTTTGTTATCGGAGGATATTTCCTTTGGCCCTATAGTCTTCAAAGGGATCGGAAATATCTGTTTTCAGATTCCACAGAAATAAGGCTAGCAAAGAGATCCAGGAAATACAGATGTAACTCTGTGAGATGAATTAACAGGACACGAAGCAGTTTCTAAGAAAGGTTCTTTCCACATTTCATCTGAGGATATTTCCTTTTTCACCATAGCCCTCTATGGTCTTTCAAATATCACTTTGCCAATTCCACAAGAACTGTCTTAGCGAAAGGCTTCCTGAGGGGAAAGCTGTAACTCTGTGAGATGATTTTACGGAACACAAAGAAGTTTCTCAGAAAGCTTCTTTCTCTTTGTTATCGGAGGATATTTCCTTTGGCCCTATAGTCTTCAAAGGGATCCGAAATATCTGTTCTCAGATTCCACAGAAATAAGGCTAGCAAAGAGATCCACGAAATACAGATGTAACTCTGTGAGATGAATTAACAGAACACTAAGCAGTTTCACAGAAAGATTCTTTCCAGATTTCATCTGAGGATATTTCCTTTTTCACCATAGCCCTCTATGGCTTCCAAATATAACTTTGCCAATTCCACAAGAACTGTCTTAGAGAAAGGCTTCTTGAGGGCAAAGCTGTAACTCTGTGAGATGATTTCACAGAACACAAAGAAGTTTCTCAGAAAGCTTCTTTCTCTTTGTTATCGGAGGATATTTCCTTTGGCCCTATAGTCTTCAAAGGGATCCGAAATATCTGTTCTCAGATTCCACAGAAATAAGGCTAGCAATGAGATCCACGAAATACAGATGTAACTCTGTGAGATGAATGAACATGACACTAAGCAGTTTCTCAGAAAGCTTCTTTCCAGATTTCATCTGAGGATATTTCCTTTTTCACCATAGCCCTCTATGGGCTTCCAAATATCACTTTGCCAATTCCACAAGAACTGTCTTAGCGAAAGGCTTCTTGAGGGGAAAGCTGTAACTCTGTGAGATGATTTCACAGAACACAAAGAAGTTTCTCAGAAAGCTTCTTTCTCTTTGTTATCAGAGGATATTTCCTTTGGCCCTATAGTCTTCAAAGGGATCCGAAATATCTGTTCTCAGATTCCACAGAAATAAGGCTAGCAAAGAGATCCACGAAATACAGATGTAACTCTGTGAGATGAATGAACAGAACACTAAGCAGTTTCACAGAAAGCTTCTTTCCAGATTTCATCTGAGGATATTTCCTTTTTCACCGTAGCCCTCTATGGACTTCCAAATATAACTTTTCCAATTCCACAAGAACTGTCTTAGCGAAAGGCTTCTTGAGGGGAAAGCTGTAACTCTGTGAGATGATTTCACAGAACACAAAGAAGTTTCTCAGAAAGCTTCTTTCTCTTTGTTATCGGAGGATATTTCCTTTGGCCCTATAGTCTTCAAAGGGATCCGAAATATCTGTTCTCAGATTCCACAGAAATAAGGCTAGCAAAGAGATCCACGAAATACAGATGTAACTCTGTGAGATGAATGAACATGACACTAAGCAGTTTCTCAGAAAGCTTCTTTCCAGATTTCATCTGAGGATATTTCCTTTTTCACCATAGCCCTCTATGGGCTTCCAAATATCCCTTTGCCAATTCCACAAGAACTGTCTTAGCGAAAGGCTTCTTGAGGGGAAAGCTGTAACTCTGTGAGATGATTTCACAGAACACAAAGAAGTTTCTCAGAAAGCTTCTTTCTCTTTGTTATCGGAGGATATTTCCTTTGGCCATATAGACTTCAAAGGGATCCGAAATATCTGTTCTCAGATTCCAGAGAAATAGGGCTAGCAAAGAGATCCACGAAATACAGATGTAAGTCTGTGAGATGAATTAACAGAACACTAAGCAGTTTCTCAGAAAGCTTCTTTCCAGATTTCATCTGAGATTATTTCCTTTTTCACCATAGCCCTCTATGGGCTTCCAAATATCACTTTACCAATTCCACAAGAACTGTCTTAGCGAAAGGCTTCTTGAGGGGAAAGCTGTAACTCTGTGAGATGATTTCACAGAACACAAAGAAGTTTCTCAGAAAGCTTCTTTCTCTTTGTTATCGGAGGATATTTCCTTTGGCCCTATAGACTTCAAAAGGATCCGAAATATCTGTTCTCAGATTCCACAGAAATAAGGCTAGCAAAGAGATCCACTAAATACAGATGTAAGTCTGTGAGATGAATTAACAGGACACTAAGCAGTTTCACAGAAAGCTTCTTTCCAGATTTCATCTGAGGATATTTCCTTTTTCACCATAGCCCTCTATGGGCTTCCAAATATCACTTTGCCAATTCCACAAGAACTGTCTTAGGGAAAGACTTCTAGAGGGGAAAGCTGTAACTCTGTGAGATGATTTCACAGAACACAAAGAAGTTTCTCAGAAAGCTTCTTTCTCTTTGTTATCGGAGGATATTTCCTTTGGCCCTATAGTCTTCAAAGGGATCCGAAATATCTGTTCTCAGATTCCAGAGAAATAAGGCTAGCAAAGAGATCCACGAAATACAGATGTAACTCTGTGAGATGAATTAACAGAACACTAAGCAGTTTCTCAGAAAGCTTCTTTCCAGATTTCATCTGAGGATATTTCCTTTTTCACCATAGCCCTCTATGGCTTCCAAATATCACTTTGCCAATACCACAAGAACTGTAATAGCGAAAGGCTTCTTGAGGGGAAAGCTGCAACTCTGTGAGATGATTTCACAGAACACAAAGAAGTTTCTCAGAAAGCTTCCTTCTCTTTGTTATCGGAGGATATTTCCTTTGGCCCCATAGTCTTCAAAGGGATCGGAAATATCTGTTCTCAGATTCCACAGAAATAAGGCTAGCAAAGAGATCCAGGAAATACAGATGTAACTCTGTGAGATGAATTAACAGGACACTAAGCAGTTTCTAAGAAAGCTTCTTTCCAGATTTCATCTGAGGATATTTCCTTTTTCACCATAGCCCTCTATGGTATTTCAAATATCACTTTGCCAATTCCACAAGAACTGTATTAGCGAAAGGCTTCCTGAGGGGAAAGCTGTAACTCTGTGAGATGATTTCACAGAACACAAAGAAGTTTCTCAGAAAGCTTCTTTCTCTTTGTTATCGGAGGATATTTCCTTTGGCCCTATAGTCTTCAAAGGGATCCGAAATATCTGTTCTCAGATTCCACAGAAATAAGGCTAGCAAAGAGATCCACGAAATACAGATGTAACTCTGTGAAATGAATTAACAGAACACTAAGCAGTTTCACAGAAAGATTCTTTCCAGATTTCATCTGAGGATATTTCCTTTTTCACCATAGCCCTCTATGGCTTCCAAATATAACTTTGCCAATTCCACAAGAACTGTCTTAGAGAAAGGCTTCTTGAGGGCAAAGCTGTAACTCGGTGAGATGATTTCACAGAACACAAAGAAGTTTCTCAGAAAGCTTCTTTCTATTTGTTATCGGAGGATATTTCCTTTGGACGTATAGTCTTCAAAGGGATCCGAAATATCTGTTCTCAGATTCCACAGAAATAAGGCTAGCAATGAGATCCACGAAATACAGATGTAACTCTGTGAGATGAATGAACATGACACTAAGCAGTTTCTCAGAAAGCTTCTTTCCAGATTTCATCTGAGGATATTTCCTTTTTCACCATAGCCCTCTATGGGCTTCCAAATATCACTTTGCCAATTCCACAAGAACTGTCTTAGCGAAAGGCTTCTTGAGGGGAAAGCTGTAACTCTGTGAGATGATTTCACAGAACACAAAGAAGTTTCTCAGAAAGCTTCTTTCTCTTTGTTATCGGAGGATATTTCCTTTGGCCCTATAGTCTTCAAAGGGATCCGAAATATCTGTTCTCAGATTCCAGAGAAATAAGGCTAGCAAAGAGATCCACGAAATACAGATGTAAGTCTGTGAGATGAATTAACAGAACACTAAGCAGTTTCTCAGAAAGCTTCTTTTCAGATTTCATCTGAGGATATTTCCTTTTTCACCATAGCCCTCTATGGGCTTCCAAATATCACTTTGCCAATTCCACAAGAACTGTCTTAGCGAAAGGCTTCTTGAGGGGAAAGCTGTAACTCTGTGAGATGATTTCACAGAACACAAAGAAGTTTCTCAGAAAGCTTCTTTCTCTTTGTTATCGGAGGATATTTCCTTTGGCCCTATAGTCTTCAAAGGGATCCGAAATATCTGTTCTCAGATTCCACAGAAATAAGGCTAGCAAAGAGATCCACGAAATACAAATGTAACTCTGTGAGATGAATGAACATGACACTAAGCAGTTTCTCAGAAAGCTTCTTTCCAGATTTCATCTGAGGATATTTCCTTTTTCACCATAGCCCTCTATGGGCTTCCAAATATCCCTTTGCCAATTCCACAAGAACTGTCTTAGCGAAAGGCTTCTTGAGGGGAAAGCTGTAACTCTGTGAGATGATTTCACAGAACACAAAGAAGTTTCTCAGAAAGCTTCTTTCTCTTTGTTATCGGAGGATATTTCCTTTGGCCCTATAGACTTCAAAGGGATCCGAAATATCTGTTCTCAGATTCCAGAGAAATAAGGCTAGCAAAGAGATCCACGAAATACAGATGTAAGTCTGTGAGATGAATTAACAGAACACTAAGCAGTTTCTCAGAAAGCTTCTTTCCAGATTTCATCTGAGGATATTTCCTTTTTCACCATAGCCCTCTATGGGCTTCCAAATATCACTTTGCCAATTCCACAAGAACTGTCTTAGCGAAAGGCTTCTTGAGGGGAAAGCTGTAACTCTGTGAGATGATTTCACAGAACACAAAGAAGTTTCTCAGAAAGCTTCTTTCTCTTTGTTATCGGAGGATATTTCCTTTGGCCCTATAGTCTTCAAAGGGATCCGAAATATCTGTTCTCAGATTCCACAGAAATAAGGCTAGCAAAGAGATCCACGAAATACAGAGGTAACTCTGTGAGATGAATTAACAGAACACTAAGCAGTTTCACAGAAAGCTTCTTTCCAGATTTCATCTGAGGATATTTCCTTTTTCACCGTAGCCCTCTATGGACTTCCAAATATAACTTTGCAAATTCCACAAGAACTGTCTTAGCGAAAGCCTTCTTGAGGGGAAAGCTGTAACTCTGTGAGATGATTTCACAGAACACAAAGAAGTTTCTCAGAAAGCTTCTTTCTCTTTGTTATCGGAGGATATTTCCTTTGGCCCTATAGTCTTCAAAGGGATCCGAAATATCTGTTCTCAGATTCCACAGAAATAAGGTTAGCAAAGAGATCCACGAAATACAGATGTAACTCTGTGAGATGAATGAACATGACACTAAGCAGTTTCTCAGAAAGCTTCTTTCCAGATTTCATCTGAGGATATTTCCTTTTTCACCATAGCCCTCTATGGGCTTCCAAATATCCCTTTGCCAATTCCACAAGAACTGTCTTAGCGAAAGGCTTCTTGAGGGGAAAGCTGTAACTCTGTGAGATGATTTCACAGAACACAAAGAAGTTTCTCAGAAAGCTTCTTTCTCTTTGTTATCGGAGGATATTTCCTTTGGCCCTATAGACTTCAAAGGGATCCGAAATATCTGTTCTCAGATTCCACAGAAATAAGGCTAGCAAAGAGATCCACGAAATACAGATGTAACTCTGTGAGATGAATTAACAGAACACTAAGCAGTTTCACAGAAAGCTTCCTTCCAGATTTCATCTGAGGATATTTCCTTTTTCACCGTAGCCCTCTATGGACTTCCAAATATAACTTTGCCAATTCCACAAGAACTGTCTTAGCGAAAGGCTTCTTGAGGGGAAAGCTGTAACTCTGTGAGAGGATTTCACAGAACACAAAGAAGTTTCTCAGAAAGCTTCTTTCTCTTTGTTATCGGAGGATATTTCCTTTGGCCGTATAGTCTTCAAAGGGATCCGAAATATCTGTTCTCAGATTCCACAGAAATAAGGCTAGCAAAGAGATCCACGAAATACAGATGTAACTCTGTGAGATGAATTAAAAGAACACTACACAGTTTCTCAGAAAGCTTCTTTCCAGATTTCATCTGATGATATTTCCTTTTTCTCCATAGCCCTCTATGGCTTCCTAATATAACTTTGCCAATTCCACATGAACTGTCTTAGCGAAAGGCTTCTTGAGGGGAAAGCTGTAACTCTGTGAGATGATTTCACAGAACACAAAGAAGTTTCTCAGAAAGCTTCTTTCTCTTTGTTATCGGAGGATATTTCCTTTGGCCCTATAGACTTCAAAGGGATCCGAAATATCTGTTCTCAGATTCCACAGAAATAAGGCAAGTAAAGAGATCCACGAAATACAAATGTAACTCTGTGAGATGAATTAACAGGACACTAAGTAGTTTCTCAGAAATCTTCTTTCCAGATTTCATCTGAGGATATTTCCTTTTTCACCATAGCCCTCTATGGGCTTCCAAATATCACTTTGCCAATTCCACAAGAACTGTCTTAGCGAAAGGCTTCTTGAGGGGAAAGCTGTAACTCTGTGAGATGATTTCACAGAACACAAAGACGTTTCTCAGAAAGCTTCTTTCTCTTTGTTATCGGAGGATATTTCCTTTGGCCCTATAGACTTCAAAGGGATCCGAAATATCTGTTCTCAGATTCCACAGAAATAAGGCTAGCAAAGAAATCCACGAAATACAGATGTACGTCTGTGAGATGAATTAACAGAACACTAAGCAGTTTCTCAGAAACCATCTTTCCAGATTTCATCTGAGGATATTTCCTTTTTCATCATAGCCCTCTATGGGCTTCCAAATATCACTTTGCCAATTCCACAAGAACTGTCTTAGCGAAAGGCTTTTTGAGGGGAAAGCTGTAACTCTGTGAGATGATTTCACAGAAGACAAAGAAGTTTCTCAGAAGGCTTCTTTCTCTTTGTTATCGGAGGATATTTCCTTTGGCCCTATAGTCTTCAGAGGGATCCGAAATATCTGTTCTCAGATTCCACAGAAATAAGGCTAGCAAAGACATCCACGAAATACAGATGTAACTCTGTGAGATGAATTAACAGAACACTAAGCAGTTTCTCAGAAAGCTTCTTTACAGATTTCATCTGAGGATATTTCCTTTTTCACCATAGCCCTCTAAGGCTTCCAAATATCCCTTTGCCAATTCCACAAGAACTGTCTTAGCGAAAGGCTTCTTGAGGGGAAAGCTGTAACTCTGTTAGATGATTTCACAGAACACAAAGAAGTTTCTCAGAAAGCTTCTTTCTCTTTGTTATCGGAGGATATTTCCTTTGGCCCTATAGTCTTCAAAGGGATCCGAAATATCTGTTCTCAGATTCCACAGAAATAAGGCTAGCAAAGAGATCCACGAAATACAGATGTAACTCTGTGAGATGAATTAACAGAACACTAAGCAGTTTCTCAGAATGCTTCTTCCCAGATTTCATCTGAGGATATTTCCTTTTTCACCATAGCCCTCTATGGCTTCCAAATATCACTTTGCCAATTCCACAAGAACTGTCTTAGCAAAAGGCTTCTGGAGGGGAAAGCTTTAACTCTGTGAGATGATTTCACAGAACACAAAGAAGTTTCTCAGAAAGCTTCTTTCTCTTTGTTATCGGAGGATATTTCCTTTGGCCCTATAGTCTTCAAAGGGATCCGAAATATCTGTTCTCATATTCCACCGAAATAAGGCTAGCAAAGAGATCCACGAAATACAGATGTAACTCTGTGAGATGAATTAACAGGACACTAAGCAGTTTCTCAGAAAGCTTCTTTCCAGATTTCATCTGAGGATATTTCCTTTTTCACCATAGCCCTCTATGGCTTCCAAATATAACTTTGCCAATTCCACAAGAACTGTCTTAGCGAAAGGCTTTTTGAGGGGAAAGGTGTAACTCTGTGAGATGATTTCACAGAACACAAAGAAGTTTCTCAGAAAGCTTCTTTCTCTTTGTTATCGGAGGATATTTGCTTTGGCCCTATAGTCTTCCAAGGGATCCGAAATATCTGTTCTCAGATTCCACAGAAATAAGGCTAGCAAAGAGATCCACGAAATACAGATGTAACTCTGTGAGATGAATTAACAGAACACTAAGCAGTTTCACAGAAAGCTTCTTTCCAGATTTCATCTGAGTATATTTCCTTTTTCACCATAGCCCTTTATGGCTTCCAAATATCACTTGGCCAATTCCACAAGAACTGTCTTAGCGAAAGGCTTCTTGAGGGGAAAGCTGTAACTCTGTGAGATGATTTCACAGAACACAAAGAAGTTTCTCAGAAAGCTTCTTTCTCTTTGTTATCGGAGGATATTTCCTTTGGCCCTATAGTCTTCAAAGGGATCCGAAATATCTGTTCTCAGATTCCACAGAAATAAGGCTAGCAAAGAGATCCACGAAATACAGATGTAACTCTGTGAGATGAATTAACAGGACACTAAGCAGTTTCTGAGAAAGCTTCTTTCCAGATTTCATCTGGGGATATTTCATTTTTCACCATAGCCCTCTATGGGCTTCCAAATATCACTTTGCCAATTCCACAAGAACTGTCTTAGCGAAAGGCTTCTTGAGGGGAAAGCTGTAACTCTGTGAGATGATTTCACAGAACACAAAGAAGTTTCTCAGAAAGCTTCTTTCTCTTTGTTATCGGAGGATATTTCCTTTGGCCCAATAGTCTTCAAAGGGATCCGAAATATCTGTACTCAGATTCCAGAGAAATAAGGCTAGCAAAGAAATCCACGAAATACAGATGTAAGTCTGTGAGGTGAATTAACAGAACACTAAGCAGTTTCTCAGAAAGCTTCTTTCCAGATTTCATCTGAGGATATTTCCTTTTTCACCATAGCCCTCTATGGGCTTCCAAATATCACTTTGCCAATTCCACAAGAACTGTCTTAGCGAAAGGCTTCTTGAGGGGAAAGCTGTAACTCTGTGAGATGATTTCACAGAACACAAAGAAGTTTCTCAGAAAGCTTCTTTCTCTTTGTTATCGGAGGATATTATCTTTGGCCCTGTAGTCTTCAAAGGGATCCGAAATATCTGTTCTCAGATTCCACAGAAATAAGGCAAGTAAAGAGATCCACGAAATACAAATGTAACTCTGTGAGATGAATTAACAGGACACTAAGTAGTTTCTCAGAAAGCTTCTTTCCAGATTTCATCTGAGGATATTTCCTTTTTCACCATAGCCCTCTATGGGCTTCCAAATATCACTTTGCCAATTCCACAAGAACTGTCTTAGAGAAAGGCTTCTTGACGGGAAAGCTGTAACTCTGTGAGATGATTTCACAGAACACAAAGAAGTTTCTCAGAAAGCTTCTTTCTCTTTGTTATCGGAGGATATTTCTTTTGGCCCTATAGACTTCAAAGGGATCCGAAATATCTGTTCTCAGATTCCAGAGAAATAAGGCCAGCAAAGAGATCCACGAAATACAGATGTAAGTCTGTGAGATGAATTAAGAGAACACTAAGCAGTTTCTCAGAAAGCTTCTTTCCAGATTTCATCTGAGGATATTTCCTTTTTCACCATAGCCCTCTATGGGCTTCCAAATATCACTTTGCCAATTCCACAAGAACTGTCTTAGCGAAAGGCTTCTTGAGGGGAAAGCTGTAACTCTGTGGATGATTTCACAGAACACAAAGAAGTTTCTCAGAAAGCTTCTTTCTCTTTGTTATCGGAGGATATTTCCTTTGGCCCTATAGTCTTCAAAGGGATCCGAAATATCTGTTCTCAGATTCCACAGAAATAAGGCTAGCAAAGAGATCCACGAAATACAGATGTAACTCTGTGAGATGAATTAACAGAACACTAAGCGGTTTCTCAGAAAGCTTCTTTCCAGATTTCATCTGAGGATATTTCCTTTTTCACCATAGCCCTCTATGGGCTTCCAAATATCACTTTGCCAATTCCAAAAGAACTGTCTTAGCGAAAGGCTTCTTGAGGGGAAAGCTGTAACTCTGTGAGATGATTTCACAGAACACAAACAAGTTTCTCAGAAAGCTTCTTTCTCTTTGTTATCGGAGGATATTTCCTTTGGCCCTATAGTCTTCAAAGGGATCCGAAATATCTGTTCTCAGATTCCACAGAAATAAGGCTAGCAAAGAGATCCACGAAATACAGATGTAACTCTGTGAGATGAATTAGCAGAACACTACGCAGGTTCTCAGAAAGCTTCTTTCCAGATTTCATCTGAGGATATTTCCTTTTTCTCCATAGCCCTCTATGGCTTCCAAATATAACTTTGCCAATTCCACAAGAACTGTCTTAGCGAAAGGCTTCTTGAGGGGAAAGCTGTTACTCTGTGAGATGATTTCACAGAACACAAAGAAGTTTCTCAGAAAGCTTCTTTCTCTTTGTTATCGGAGGATATTTCCTTTGGCCCTATAGTCTTCAAAGTGATCTGAAATATCTGTTCTCAGATTCCACAGAAATAAGGCAAGTAAAGAGATCCACGAAATACAAATGTAACTCTGTGAGATGAATTAACAGGACACTAAGTAGTTTCTCAGAAAGCTTCTTTCCAGATTTCATCTGAGGATATTTCCTTTTTCACCATAGCCCTCTATGGGCTTCCAAATATCACTTTGCCAATTCCACAAGAACTGTCTTAGAGAAAGGCTTCTTGAGGGGAAAGCTGTAACTCTGTGAGATGATTTCACAGAACACAAAGAAGTTTCTCAGAAAGCTTCTTTCTCTTTGTTATCGGAGGATATTTCCTTTGGCCCTATAGACTTCAAAGGGATCCGAAATATCTGTTCTCAGATTCCAGAGAAATAAGGCTAGCAAAGAGATCCACGAAATACAGATGTACGTCTGTGAGATGAATTAACAGAACACTAAGCAGTTTCTCAGAAACCTTCTTTCCAGATTTCATCTGAGGATATTGCCTTTTTCACCATAGCCCTCTATGCTCTTCCAAATATCACTTTGCCAATTCCACAAGAACTGTCTTAGCGAAAGGCTTCTTGAGGGGAAAGCGGTAACTCTGTGAGATGAGTTCACAGAACACAAAGAAGTTTCTCAGAAGGCTTCTTTCTCTTTGTTATCGGAGGATATTTCCTTTGGCCCTATAGTCTTCAGAGGGATCCGAAATATCTGTTCTCAGATTCCACAGAAATAAGGCTAGCAAAGACATCCACGAAATACAGATGTAACTCTGTGAGATGAATTAACAGAACACTAAGCAGTTTCTCAGAAAGCTTCTTTCCAGATTTCATCTGAGGATATTTCCTTTTTCACCATAGCCCTCTAAGGCTTCCAAATATCACTTTGCCAATTCCACAAGAACTGTCTTAGCGAAAGGCTTCTTGAGGGGAAAGCTGTAACTCTGTGGAGGATTTCACAGAACACAAAGAAGTTTCTCAGAAAGCTTCTTTCTCTTTGTTATCGGAGGATATTTCCTTTGGCCCTATAGTCTTCAAAGGGATCCGAAATATCTGTTCTCAGATTCCACAGAAATAAGGCTAGCAAAGAGATCCACGAAATACAGATGTAACTCTGTGAGATGAATTAACAGAACACTAAGCAGTTTCTCAGAAAGCTTCTTTCCAGATTTCATCTGAGGATATTTCTTTTTTCACCATAGCCCTCTATGGCTTCCAAATATCACTTTGCCAATTCCACAAGAACTGTCTTAGCGAAAGGCTTCTGGAGGGGAAAGCTTTAACTCTGTGAGATGATTTCACAGAACACAAAGAAGTTTCTCAGAAAGCTTCTTTCTCTTTGTTATCGGAGGATATTTCCTTTGGCCCTATAGTCTTCAAAGGGATCCGAAATATCTGTTCTCAGATTCCACAGAAATAAGGCTAGCAAAGAGATCCACGAAATACAGATGTAACTCTGTGAGATGAATTAACAGGACACTAAGCAGTTTCTCAGAAAGCTTCTTTCCAGATTTCATCTGAGGATATTTCCTTTTTCACCATAGCCCTCTATGGGCTTCCAAATATCACTGTGCCAATTCCACAAGAACTGTCTTAGCGAAAGGCTTCTTGAGGGGAAAGCTGTAACTCTGTGAGATGATTTCACAGAACACAAAGAAGTTTCTCACAAAGCTTCTTTCTCTTTGTTATCGGAGGATATTTCCTTTCGCCCTATAGACTTCAAAGGGATCCGAAATATCTGTTCTCAGATTCCACAGAAATAAGGCTAGCAAAGAGATCCACGAAATACAGATGTAAGTCTGTGAGATGAATTAACAGAACACTAAGCAGTTTCTCAGAAAGCTTCTTTCCAGATTTCATCTGAGGATATTTCCTTTTTGACCATAGCCCTCTATGGGCTTCCAAATATCACTTTGCCAATTCCACAAGAACTGTCTTAGCGAAAGGCTTCTTGAGGGGAAAGCTGTAACTCTGTGAGATGATTTCACAGATCACAAAGAAGTTTCTCAGAAAGCTTCTTTCTCTTTGTTATCGGAGGATATTTCCTTTGGCCCTATAGTCTTCAAAGGGATCCGAAATATCTGTTCTCAGATTCCACAGAAATAAGGCTAGCAAAGAGATCCACGAAATACAGATGTAACTCTGTGAGATGAATTACCAGGACACTAAGTAGTTTCTCAGAAAACTTCTTTCCAGATTTCATCTGAGGATATTTCCTTTTTGACCATAGCCCTCTATGGGCTTCCAAATATCACTTTGCCAATTCCACAAGAACTGTCTTAGCGAAAGGCTTCTTGAGGGGAAAGCTGTAACTCTGTGAGATGATTTCACAGATCACAAAGAAGTTTCTCAGAAAGCTTCTTTCTCTTTGTTATCGGAGGATACTTCCTTTGGCCCTATAGTCTTCAAAGGGATCCGAAATATCTGTTCTCAGATTCCACAGAAATAAGGCTAGCAAAGAGATCCACGAAATACAGATGTAACTCTGTGAGATGAATTACCAGGACACTAAGCAGTTTCTCAGAAAGCTTCTTTCCAGATTTCATCTGAGGATATTTCCTTTTTCACCGTAGCCCTCTGTGGGCTTCCAAATATCACTTTGCCAATACCACAAGAACTGTCTTAGGGAAAGGCTACTTGAGGGGAAAGCTGTAACTCTGTGAGATGATTTCACAGAACACAAAGAAGTTTCTCAGAAAGCTTCTTTCTCTTTGTTATCGGAGGATATTTCCTTTGGCCCTATAGTCTTCAAAGGGATCCGAAACATCTGTTCTCAGATTGCACAGAAATAAGGCTAGCAAAGAGATCCACGAAATACAGATATAACTCTGTGAGATGAATTAACAGAACACTAAGCAGTTTCTCAGAAAGCTTCTTTCCAGATTTCATCTGAGGATATTTCCTTTTTCACCATAGCCCTCTATGGGCTTCCAAATATCACTTTGCCAATTCCACAAGAACTGTCTTATCGAAAGGCTTCTTGAGGGTAAAGATATAAATCTGTGAGATGATTTCACAGAACACAAAGAAGTTTCTCAGAAAGCTTCTTTCTCGTTGTTACCGGAGGATATTTCCTTTGGCCCTATAGTCTTCAAAGGGATCCGAAATATCTGTTCTCAGATTCCACAGAAATAAGGCAAGCAAAGAGATCCACGAAATACAGATGTAACTCTGTGAGATGAATTAAAAGAACACTAAGCAGTTTCTCAGAAAGCTTCCTTCCAGATTTCATCTGAGGATATTTCCTTTTTCACCATATGCCTCTATGGGCTTCCAAATATCACTTTGCCAATTCCACAAGAACTGTCTTAGCGAAAGGCTTCTTGAGGGCAAAGCTGTAACTCTGTGAGATGATTTCACAGAACACAAAGAAGTTTCTCAGAAAGCTTCTTTCTCTTTGTTATCGGAGGATATTTCCTTTCGCCCTATAGACTTCAAAGGGATCCGAAATATCTGTTCTCAGATTCCACAGAAATAAGGCTAGCAAAGAGATCCACGAAATACAGATGTAACTCTGTGAGATGAATTAACAGAACACTAAGCAGTTTCTCAGAAAGCTTCTTTCCAGATTTCATCTGAGGATATTTCCTTTTTCACCATAGCCCTCTATGGCTTCCAAATATCACTTTGCCAATTCCACAAGAACTGTCTTAACGAAAGGCTTCTTGAGGGGAAAGCTGTAACTCTGTGAGATGATTTCACAGAACACAAAGAAGTTTCTCAGAAAGCTTCTTTCTCTTTGTTATCGGAGGATATTTCCTTTGGACCTATAGTCTTCAAAGGGATCCGAAATATCTGTTCTAAGATTCCACAGAAATAAGGCTAGCAAAGAGATCCACGAAATACAGATGTAACTCTGTGAGATGAATTAACAGAACACTAAGCAGTTTGTCAGAAAGCTTCTTTCCAGATTTCATCTGAGGATATTTCCTTTTTCACCATAACCCTCTATGGGCTTCCAAATATCACTTTGCCAATTCCACAAGAACTGTCTTAGCGAAAGGCTTCTTGAGGGGAAAGATGTAACTCTGTGAGATGATTTCACAGAACACAAAGAAGTTTCTCAGAAAGCTTCTTTCTCTTTGTTATCGGAGGATATTTCCTTTGGCCCTATAGTCTTCTAAGGGATCCGAAATATCTGTTCTCAGATTCCAGAGAAACAAGGCTAGCAAAGACATCCACTAAATACAGATGTAACTCTGTGAGATGAATTAACAGAACACTAAGCAGTTTCTCAGAAAGCTTCTTTCCAGATTTCATCTGAGGATATTTCTTTTTTCACCATAGCCCTCTATGGCTTCCAAATATCACTTTGCCAATTCCACAAGAACTGTCTCAGCGAAAGGCTTCTTGAGGGGAAAGATATAACTCTGTGAGATGATTTCAGAGAACACATAGAAGTTTCTCAGAAAGCTTCTTTCTCTTTGTTATCGGAGGATATTTCCTTTGGCCCTATAGTCTTCAAAGGGATCCGAAATATCTGTTCTCAGATTCCACAGAAATAAGGCTAGCAAAGAGATCCACGAAATACAGATGTAAGTCTGTGAGATGAATTAACAGAACACTAAGCAGTTTCTCAGAAAGCTTCTTTCCAGATTTCATCTGAGGATATTTCCTTTCTCACCATAGCCCTCTATGGGCTTCCCAATATCACTTTGCCAATTCCACAAGAACTGTCTTAGCGAAAGGCTTCTTGAGGGGAAAGCTGTAACTCTGTGAGATGATTTCACAGAACACAAAGAAGTTTCTCACAAAGCTTCTTTCTCTTTGTTATCGGAGGATGTTTCCTTTGGCCCTATAGTCTTCAAAGGGATCTGAAATATCTGTTCTCAGATTCCAGAGAAATAAGGCTACCAAAGAGGTCCACGAAATACAGATATAACTCTGTGAGATGAATTAACAGAACGCTAAGCAGTTTCTATTAAAGCTTCTTTCCAGATTTCTTCTGAGGATATTTCCTTTTTCACCATAGCCCTCTATGGGCTTCCAAATATCACTTTGCCAATTCCACAAGAACTGTCTTAGCGAATGGCTTCTTGAGGGGAAAGCTGTAACTCTGTGAGATGATTTCACAAAACACCAACAAGTTTCTCAGAAAGCTTCCTTCTCTTTGTTATCGGAGGGTATTTCCTTTGGCCCTATATTCTTCAAAGGGATCCGAAATATCTGTTCTCAGATTCCACAGAAATAAGGCTAGCAAAGAGATCCACGAAATACAGATGTAACTCTGTGAGATGAATTAACAGAACACTAAGCAGTTTCTCAGAAAGCTTCTTTCCAGATTTCATCTGAGGATATTTCCTTTTTCACCATAGCCCTCTATGGCTTCCAAATATCACTTTGCCAACTCCACAAGAACTGTCTCAGCGAAAGGCTTCTTGAGGGGAAAGATATAACTCTGTGAGATGATTTCAGAGAACACAAAGAAGTTTCTCAGAAAGCTTCTTTCTCTTTGTTATCGGAGGATATTTCCTTTGGCCCTATAGTCTTCAAAGGGATCCGAAATATCTGTTCTCAGATTCCACAGAAATAAGGCTAGCAAAGAGATCCACGAAATACAGATGTAAGTCTGTGAGATGAATTAACAGAACACTAAGCAGTTTCTCAGAAAGCTTCTTTCCAGATTTCATCTGAGGATATTTCCTTTCTCACCATAGCCCTCTATGGGCTTCCCAATATCACTTTGCCAATTCCACAAGAACTGTCTTAGCGAAAGGCTTCTTGAGGGGAAAGCTGTAACTCTGTGAGATGATTTCACAGAACACAAAGAAGTTTCTCAGAAAGCTTCTTTCTCTTTGTTATCGGAGTATATTTCCTTTGGCCCTATAGTCTTCCAAGGGATCCGAAATATCTGTTCTCAGATTCCACAGAAATAAGGCTAGCAAAGAGATCCACGATATACAGATGTAACTCTGTGAGATGAATTAACAGAACACTAAGCAGTTTCTCAGAAAGCTTCTTTCCAGATTTCATCTGAGGATATTTCATTTTTCACCATAGCCCTCTATGGGCTTCCAAATATCACTTTGCCAATTAAACAAGAACTGTCTTAGCGAAAGGCTTCTTGAGGGGAAAGCTGTAACTCTGTGAGATGATTTCACAGAACACAAAGAAGTTTTTCAGAAAGCTTCTTTCTCTTTGTTATTGGAGGATATTTCCTTTGGCCCAATAGTCTTCAAAGGGATCCGAAATATCTGTACTCAGATTCCAGAGAAATAAGGCTAGCAAAGAGATCCACGAAATACAGATGTAACTCTGTGAGATGAAATAACAGAACACTAAGCAGTTTCTCAGAAAGCTTCTTTCCAGATTTCATCTGAGGATATTTCCTTTTTCAACATAGCCCTCTATGGGCTTCCAAATATCACTTTGCCAATTCCACAAGAACTGTCTTAGCGAAAGGCTTCTTGAGGGGAAAGCTGTAACTCTGTGAGATGATTTCACAGAACACAAAGAAGTTTCTCAGAAAGCTTCTTTCTCTTTGTTATCGCAGGATATTTCCTTTGGCCCTATAGTCTTCAAAGGGATCCGAAATATCTGTTCTCAGATTCCACAGAAATAAGGCAAGTAAAGAGATCCACGAAATACAAATGTAACTCTGTGAGATGAATTAACAGGACACTAAGTAGTTTCTCAGAAAGGTTCTTTCCAGATTTCATCTGAGGATATTTCCTTTTTGACCATAGCCCTCTATGGGCTTCCAAATATCACTTTGCCAATTCCACAAGAACTGTCTTAGAGAAAGGCTTCTTGAGGGGAAAGCTGTAACTCTGTGAGATGATTTCACAGAACACAAAGAAGTTTCTCAGAAAGCTTCTTTCTCTTTGTTATCGGAGGATATTTCTTTTGGCCCTATAGACTTCAAAGGGATCCGAAATATCTGTTCTCAGATTCCACAGAAATAAGGCCAGCAAAGAGATCCACGAAATACAGATGTAAGTCTGTGAGATGAATTAACAGAACACTAAGCAGTTTCTCAGAAAGCTTCTTTCCAGATTTCATCTGAGGATATTTCCTTTTTCACCATAGCCCTCTATGGGCTTCCAAATATCACTTTGCCAATTCCACAAGAACTGTCTTAGCGAAAGGCTTCTCGAGGGGAAAGCTGTAACTCTGTGGATGATTTCACAGAACACAAAGAAGTTTCTCAGAAAGCTTCTTTCTCTTTGTTATCGGAGGGTATTTCCTTTGGCCCTATAGTCTTCAAAAGGATCCGAAACATCTGTTCTCAGATTCCACAGAAATAAGGCTAGCAAAGAGATCCACGAAATACAGATGTAACTCTGTGAGATGAATTAACAGAACACTAAGCAGTTTCTCAGAAAGCTTCTTTCCAGATTTCATCTGAGGATATTTCCTTTTTCACCATAGCCCTCTAAGGCTTCCAAATATCACTTTGCCAATTCCACAAGAACTGTCTTAGCGAAAGGCTTCTTGAGGGGAAAGCTGTAACTCTGTGGATGATTTCAAAGAACACAAAGAAGTTTCTCAGAAAGCTTCTTTCTCTTTGTTATCGGAGGATATTTCCTTTGGCCCTATAGTCTTCAAAGGGATCCGAAATATCTGTTCTCAGATTCCACAGAAATAAGGCTAGCAAAGAGATCCACGAAATACAGATGTAACTCTGTGAGATGAATTAACAGAACACTAAGCAGTTTCTCAGAAAGCTTCTTTCCAGATTTCATCTGAGGATATTTCTTTTTTCACCATAGCCCTCTATGGCTTCCAAATATCACTTTGCCAATTCCACAAGAACTGTCTTAGCGAAAGGCTTCTGGAGGGGAAAGCTTTAACTCTGTGAGATGATTTCACAGAACACAAAGAAGTTTCTCAGAAAGCTTCTTTCTCTTTGTTATCGGAGGATATTTCCTTTGGCCCTATAGTCTTCAAAGGGATCCGAAATATCTGTTCTCAGATTCCACAGAAATAAGGCTAGCAAAGAGATCCACGAAATACAGATGTAACTCTGTGAGATGAATTAACAGGACACTAAGCAGTTTCTCAGAAAGCTTCTTTCCAGATTTCATCTGAGGATATTTCCTTTTTCACCATAGCCCTCTATGGGCTTCCAAATATCACTGTGCCAATTCCACAAGAACTGTCTTAGCGAAAGGCTTCTTGAGGGGAAAGCTGTAACTCTGTGAGATGATTTCACAGAACACAAAGAAGTTTCTCACAAAGCTTCTTTCTCTTTGTTATCGGAGGATATTTCCTTTCGCCCTATAGACTTCAAAGGGATCCGAAATATCTGTTCTCAGATTCCACAGAAATAAGGCTAGCAAAGAGATCCACGAAATACAGATGTAAGTCTGTGAGATGAATTAACAGAACACTAAGCAGTTTCTCAGAAAGCTTCTTTCCAGATTTCATCTGAGGATATTTCCTTTTTGACCATAGCCCTCTATGGGCTTCCAAATATCACTTTGCCAATTCCACAAGAACTGTCTTAGCGAAAGGCTTCTTGAGGGGAAAGCTGTAACTCTGTGAGATGATTTCACAGATCACAAAGAAGTTTCTCAGAAAGCTTCTTTCTCTTTGTTATCGGAGGATATTTCCTTTGGCCCTATAGTCTTCAAAGGGATCCGAAATATCTGTTCTCAGATTCCACAGAAATAAGGCTAGCAAAGAGATCCACGAAATACAGATGTAACTCTGTGAGATGAATTACCAGGACACTAAGTAGTTTCTCAGAAAACTTCTTTCCAGATTTCATCTGAGGATATTTCCTTTTTCACCGTAGCCCTCTATGGGCTTCCAAATATCACTTTGCCAATACCACAAGAACTGTCTTAGCGAAAGGCTTCTTGAGGGGAAAGCTGTAACTCTGTGAGATGATTTCACAGAACAAAAAGAAGTTTCTCAGAAAGCTTCTTTCTCTTTGTTATCGGAGGATATTTCCTTTGGCCCTATAGTCTTCAAAGGGATCCGAAACATCTGTTTTCAGATTGCACAGAAATAAGGCTAGCAAAGAGATCCACGAAATACAGATATAACTCTGTGAGATGAATTAACAGAACACTAAGCCGTTTCTCAGAAAGCTTCTTTCCAGATTTCATCTGAGGATATTTCCTTTTTCACCATAGCCCTCTATGGGCTTCCAAATATCACTTTGCCAATTCCACAAGAACTGTCTTATCGAAAGGCTTCTTGAGGGTAAAGATATAACTCTGTGAGATGATTTCACAGAACACAAAGAAGTTTCTCAGAAAGCTTCTTTCTCGTTGTTATCGGAGGATATTTCCTTTGGCCCTATAGTCTTCAAAGGGATCCGAAATATCTCTTCTCAGATTCCAAAGAAATAAGGCAAGCAAAGAGATCCACGAAATACAGATGTAACTCTGTGAGATGAATTAAAAGAACACTAAGCAGTTTCTCAGAAAGCTTCTTTCCAGATTTCATCTGAGGATATTTCCTTTTTCACCATATGCCTCTATGGGCTTCCAAATATCACTTTGCCAATTCCACAAGAACTGTCTTAGCGAAAGGCTTCTTGAGGGGAAAGCTGTAACTCTGTGAGATGATTTCACAGAACACAAAGAAGTTTCTCACAAAGCTTCTTTCTCTTTGTTATCGGAGGATATTTCCTTTCGCCCTATAGACTTCAAAGGGATCCGAAATATCTGTTCTCAGATTCCACAGAAATAAGGTTAGCAAAGAGATCCACGAAATACAGATGTAAGTCTGTGAGATGAATTAACAGAACACTAAGCAGTTTCTCAGAAAGCTTCTTTCCAGATTTCATCTGAGGATATTTCCTTTTTGACCATAGCCCTCTATGGGCTTCCAAATATCACTTTGCCAATTCCACAAGAACTGTCTTAGCGAAAGGCTTCTTGAGGGGAAAGCTGTAACTCTGTGAGATGATTTCACAGATCACAAAGAAGTTTCTCAGAAAGCTTCTTTCTCTTTGTTATCGGAGGATACTTCCTTTGGCCCTATAGTCTTCAAAGGGATCCGAAATATCTGTTCTCAGATTCCACAGAAATAAGGCTAGCAAAGAGATCCACGAAATACAGATGTAACTCTGTGAGATGAATTACCAGGACACTAAGCAGTTTCTCAGAAAGCTTCTTTCCAGATTTCATCTGAGGATATTTCCTTTTTCACCATATGCCTCTATTGGCTTCCAAATATCACTTTGCCAATACCACAAGAACTGTCTTAGCGAAAGGCTTCTTGAGGGGAAAGCTGTAACTCTGTGAGATGATTTCACAGAACACAAAGAAGTTTCTCAGAAAGCTTCTTTCTCTTTGTTATCGGAGGATATTTCCTTTGGCCCTATAGTCTTCAAAGGGATCCGAAACATCTGTTCTCAGATTGCACAGAAATAAGGCTAGCAAAGAGATCCACGAAATACAGATATAACTCTGTGAGATGAATTAACAGAACACTAAGCAGTTTCTCAGAAAGCTTCTTTCCAGATTTCATCTGAGGATATTTCCTTTTTCACCATAGCCCTCTATGGGCTTCCAAATATCACTTTGCCAATTCCACAAGAACTGTCTTATCGAAAGGCTTCTTGAGGGTAAAGATATAAATCTGTGAGATGATTTCACAGAACACAAAGAAGTTTCTCAGAAAGCTTCTTTCTCGTTGTTACCGGAGGATATTTCCTTTGGCCCTATAGTCTTCAAAGGGATCCGAAATATCTGTTCTCAGATTCCACAGAAATAAGGCAAGCAAAGAGATCCACGAAATACAGATGTAACTCTGTGACATGAATTAAAAGAACACTAAGCAGTTTCTCAGAAAGCTTCTTTCCAGATTTCATCTGAGGATATTTCCTTTTTCACCATATGCCTCTATGGGCTTCCAAATATCACTTTGCCAATTCCACAAGAACTGTCTTAGCGAAAGGCTTCTTGAGGGGAAAGCTGTAACTCTGTGAGATGATTTCACAGAACACAAAGAAGTTTCTCAGAAAGCTTCTTTCTCTTTGTTATCGGAGGATGTTTCCTTTGGCCCTAGAGTCTTCAAAGGGATCTGAAATATCTGTTCTCAGATTCCAGAGAAATAAGGCTACCAAAGAGGTCCACGAAATACAGATATAACTCTGTGAGATGAATTAACAGAACGCTAAGCAGTTTCTATTAAAGCTTCTTTCCAGATTTATTCTGAGGATATTTCCTTTTTCACCATAGCCCTCTATGGGCTTCCAAATATCACTTTGCCAATTCCACAAGAACTGTCTTAGCGAAAGGCTTCTTGAGGGGAAAGCTGTAACTCTGTGAGATGATTTCACAAAACACCAACAAGTTTCTCAGAAAGCTTCCTTCTCTTTGTTATCGGAGGGTATTTCCTTTGGCCCTATATTCTTCAAAGGGATCCGAAATATCTGTTCTCAGATTCCACAGAAATAAGGCTAGCAAAGAGATCCACGAAATACAGACGTAACTCTGTGAGATGAATTAACAGAACACTAAGCAGTTTCTCAGAAAGCTTCTTTCCAGATTTCATCTGAGGATATTTCCTTTTTCACCATAGCCCTCTATGGCTTCCAAATATCACTTTGCCAATTCCACAAGAACTGTCTTAACGAAAGGCTTCTTGAGGGGAAAGCTGTAACTCTGTGAGATGATTTCACAGAACACAAAGAAGTTTCTCAGAAAGCTTCTTTCTCTTTGTTATCGGAGGATATTTCCTTTGGACCTATAGTCTTCAAAGGGATCCGAAATATCTGTTCTCAGATTCCACAGAAATAAGGCTAGCAAAGAGATCCACGAAATACAGATGTAACTCTGTGAGATGAATTAACAGAACACTAAGCAGTTTGTCAGAAAGCTTCTTTCCAGATTTCATCTGAGGATATTTCCTTTTTCACCATAACCCTCTATGGGCTTCCAAATATCACTTTGCCAATTCCACAAGAACTGTCTTAGCGAAAGGCTTCTTGAGGGGAAAGATGTAACTCTGTGAGATGATTTCACAGAACACAAAGAAGTTTCTCAGAAAGCTTCTTTCTCTTTGTTATCGGAGGATATTTCCTTTGGCCCTATAGTCTTCTAAGGGATCCGAAATATCTGTTCTCAGATTCCAGAGAAACAAGGCTAGCAAAGACATCCACTAAATACAGATGTAACTCTGTGAGATGAATTAACAGAACACTAAGCAGTTTCTCAGAAATCTTCTTTCCAGATTTCATCTGAGGATATTTCTTTTTTCACCATAGCCCTCTATGGCTTCCAAATATCACTTTGCCAATTCCACAAGAACTGTCTCAGCGAAAGGCTTCTTGAGGGGAAAGATATAACTCTGTGAGATGATTTCAGAGAACACAAAGAAGTTTCTCAGAAAGCTTCTTTCTCTTTGTTATCGGAGGATATTTCCTTTGGCCCTATAGTCTTCAAAGGGATCCGAAATATCTGTTCTCAGATTCCACAGAAATAAGGCTAGCAAAGAGATCCACGAAATACAGATGTAAGTCTGTGAGATGAATTAACAGAACACTAAGCAGTTTCTCAGAAAGCTTCTTTCCAGATTTCATCTGAGGATATTTCCTTTCTCACCATAGCCCTCTATGGGCTTCCAAATATCACTTTGCCAATTCCACAAGAACTGTCTTAGCGAAAGGCTTCTTGAGGGGAAAGCTGTAACTCTGTGAGATGATTTCACAGAACACAAAGAAGTTTCTCAGAAAGCTTCTTTCTCTTTGTTATCGGAGTATATTTCCTTTGGCCCTATAGTCTTCCAAGGGATCAGAAATATCTGTTCTCAGATTCCACAGAAATAAGGCTAGCAAAGAGATCCACGAAATACAGATGTAACTCTGTGAGATGAATTAACAGAACACTAAGCAGTTTCTCAGAAAGCTTCTTTCCAGATTTCATCTGAGGATATTTCATTTTTCACCATAGCCCTCTATGGGCTTCCAAATATCACTTTGCCAATTCCACAAGAACTGTCTTAGCGAAAGGCTTCTGGAGGGGAAAGCTGTAACTCTGTGAGATGATTTCACAGAACACAAAGAAGTTTTTCAGAAAGCTTCTTTCTCTTTGTTATTGGAGGATATTTCCTTTGGCCCAATAGTCTTCAAAGGGATCCGAAATATCTGTACTCAGATTCCAGAGAAATAAGGCTAGCAAAGAGATCCACGAAATACAGATGTAACTCTGTGAGATGAAATAACAGAACACTAAGCAGTTTCTCAGAAAGCTTCTTTCCAGATTTCATCTGAGGATATTTCCTTTTTCACCATAGCCCTCTATGGGCTTCCAAATATCACTTTGCCAATTGCACAAGAACTGTCTTAGCGAAAGGCTTCTTGAGGGGAAAGCTGTAACTCTGTGAGATGATTTCACAGAACACAAAGAAGTTTCTCAGAAAGCTTCTTTCTCTTTGTTATCGCAGGATATTTCCTTTGGCCCTATAGTCTTCAAAGGGATCCGAAATATCTGTTCTCAGATTCCACAGAAATAAGGCAAGTAAAGAGATCCACGAAATACAAATGTAACTCTGTGAGATGAATTAACAGGACACTAAGTAGTTTCTCAGAAAGCTTCTTTCCAGATTTCATCTGAGGATATTTCCTTTTTGACCATAGCCCTCTATGGGCTTCCAAATATCACTTTGCCAATTCCACAAGAACTGTCTTAGAGAAAGGCTTCTTGAGGGGAAAGCTGTAACTCTGTGAGATGATTTCACAGAACACAAAGAAGTTTCTCAGAAAGCTTCTTTCTCTTTGTTATCGGAGGATATTTCTTTTGGCCCTATAGACTTCAAAGGGATCCGAAATATCTGTTCTCAGATTCCAGAGAAATAAGGCCAGCAAAGAGATCCACGAAATACAGATGTAAGTCTGTGAGATGAATTAACAGAACACTAAGCAGTTTCTCAGAAAGCTTCTTTCCAGATTTCATCTGAGGATATTTCCTTTTTCACCATAGCCCTCTATGGGCTTCCAAATATCACTTTGCCAATTCCACAAGAACTGTCTTAGCGAAAGGCTTCTCGAGGGGAAAGCTGTAACTCTGTGGATGATTTCACAGAACACAAAGAAGTTTCTCAGAAAGCTTCTTTCTCTTTGTTATCGGAGGGTATTTCCTTTGGCCCTATAGTCTTCAAAAGGATCCGAAACATCTGTTCTCAGATTCCACAGAAATAAGGCTAGCAAAGAGATCCACGAAATACAGATGTAACTCTGTGAGATGAATTAACAGAACACTAAGCAGTTTCCAAGAAAGCTTCTTTCCAGATTTCATCTGAGGATATTTCCTTTTTCACCATAGCCCTCTATGGGCTTCCAAATATCACTTTACCAATTCTACAAGAACTGTCTTAGCGAAAGGCTTCTTCAGGGGAAAGATATAACTCTGTGAGATGATTTCACAGAACACAAAGAAGTTTCTCAGAAAGATTCTTTCTCGTTGTTATCGGAGGATATTTCCTTTGGCCCTATAGTCTTCAAGGGATCCGAAATATCTGTTCTCAGATTCCACAGAAATAAGGCTATCAAAGAGATCCACGAAATACAGATGTAACTCTGCGAGATGAATTACAGAATACTAAGCAGTTTCTCAGAAAGCTTCTTTCCAGATTTCATCTGAGGATATTTCCTTTTTCACCATAGCCCTCTAAGGCTTCCAAATATCACTTTGCCAATTCCACAAGAACTGTCTCAGCGAAAGGCTTCTTGAGGGGAAAGATATAACTCTGTGAGATGATTTCACAGAACACAAAGAAGTTTCTCAGAAAGCTTCTTTCTCTTTGTTATCGGAGGATATTTCCTTTGGCCCTATAGTCTTCAAAGGGATCCGAAATATCTGTTTTCAGATTCCACAGAAATAAGGCTAGCAAAGAGATCCACGAAATACAGATGTAACTCTGTGAGATGAATTAACAGAACACTAAGCAGTTTCTCAGAAAGCTTCTATCCAGATTTCTTCTGAGGATATTTCCTTTCTCACCATAGCCCTCTATGGGCTTCCAAATATCACTTTGCCAATTCCACAAGAACTGTCTTAGCGAAAGGCTTCTTGAGGGGAAAGCTGTAACTCTGTGAGATGATTTCACAGAACACAAAGAAGTTTCTCAGAAAGCTTCTTTCTCTTTGTTATCGGAGGATATTTCCTTTGGCCCTATATTCTTTCAAGGGATCCGAAATATCTGTTCTCAGATTCCACAGAAATAAGGCTAGCAAAGAGATCCACGAAATACAGATGTAACTCTGTGAGATGAATTAACAGAACACTAAGCAGTTTCTCAGAAAGCTTCTTTCCAGATTTCATCTGAGGATATTTCATTTTTCACCATAGCCCTCTATGGGCTTCCAAATATCACTTTGCCAATTCCACAAGAACTGTCTTAGCGAAAGGCTTCTTGAGGGGAAAGCTGTAACTCTGTGAGATGATTTCACAGAACACAAAGAAGTTTCTCAGAAAGCTTCTTTCTCTTTGTTATTGGAGGATATTTCCTTTGGCCCAATAGTCTTCAAAGGGATCCGAAATATCTGTACTCAGATTCCAGAGAAATAAGGCTAGCAAAGAGATCCACGAAATACAGATGTAACTCTGTGAGATGAAATAACAGAACACTAAGCAGTTTCTCAGAAAGCTTCTTTCCAGATTTCATCTGAGGATATTTCCTTTTTCACCATAGCCCTCTATGGGCTTCCAAATATCACTTTGCCAATTCCACAAGAACTGTCTTAGCGAAAGGCTTCTTGAGGGGAAAGCTGTAACTCTGTGAGATGATTTCACAGAACACAAAAAAGTTTCTCAGAAAACTTCTTTCTCTTTGTTATCGCAGGATATTTCCTTTGGCCCTATAGTCTTCAAAGGGATCCGAAATATCTGTTCTCAGATTCCACAGAAATAAGGCAAGTAAAGAGATCCACGAAATACAAATGTAACTCTGTGAGATGAATTAACAGGACACTAAGTAGTTTCTCAGAAAGCTTCTTTCCAGATTTCATCTGAGGATATTTCCTTTTTGACCATAGCCCTCTATGGGCTTCCAAATATCACTTTGCCAATTCCACAAGAACTGTCTTAGAGAAAGGCTTCTTGAGGGGAAAGCTGTAACTCTGTGAGATGATTTCACAGAACACAAAGAAGTTTCTCAGAAAGCTTCTTTCTCTTTTTTATCGGAGGATATTTCTTTTGGCCCTATAGACTTCAAAGGGATCCGAAATATCTGTTCTCAGATTCCAGAGAAATAAGGCCAGCAAAGAGATCCACGAAATACAGATGTAAGTCTGTGAGATGAATTAACAGAACACTAAGCAGTTTCTCAGAAAGCTTCTTTCCAGATTTCATCTGAGGATATTTCCTTTTTCACCATAGCCCTCTATGGGCTTCCAAATATCACTTTGCCAATTCCACAAGAACTGTCTTAGCGAAAGGCTTCTCGAGGGGAAAGCTGTAACTCTGTGGATGATTTCACAGAACACAAAGAAGTTTCTCAGAAAGCTTCTTTCTCTTTGTTATCGGAGGGTATTTCCTTTGGCCCTATAGTCTTCAAAAGGATCCGAAACATCTGTTCTCAGATTCCACAGAAATAAGGCTAGCAAAGAGATCCACGAAATACAGATGTAACTCTGTGAGATGAATTAACAGAACACTAAGCAGTTTCCAAGAAAGCTTCTTTCCAGATTTCATCTGAGGATATTTCCTTTTTCACCATAGCCCTCTATGGGCTTCCAAATATCACTTTACCAATTCTACAAGAACTGTCTTAGCGAAAGGCTTCTTCAGGGGAAAGATATAACTCTGTGAGATGATTTCACAGAACACAAAGAAGTTTCTCAGAAAGCTTCTTTCTCGTTGTTATCGGAGGATATTTCCTTTGGCCCTATAGTCTTCAAGGGATCCGAAATATCTGTTCTCAGATTCCACAGAAATAAGTCTAGCAAAGAGATCCACGATATACAGATGTAACTCTGTGAGATGAATTAACAGAACACTAAGCAGTTTCTCAGAAAGCTTCTTTCCAGATTTCATCTGAGGATATTTCCTTTCTCACCATAGCCCTCTATGGGCTTCCAAATATCACTTTGCCAATTCCACAAGAACTGTCTTAGCGAAAGGTTTCTTGAGGGGAAAGCTGTAACTCTGTGAGATGATTTCACAGAACACAAAGAAGTTTCTCAGAAAGCTTCTTTCTCTTTGTTATCGGAGGATATTTCCTTTGGCCCTATAGTCTTCAAAGGGATCCGAAATATCTGTTCTCAGATTCCACAGAAATAAGGCTAGCAAAGAGATCCACGAAATACAGATGTAACTCTGTGAGATGAATTAACAGAACACTAAGCAGTTTCTCAGAAAGCTTCTTTCCAGATTTCATCTGAGGATATTTCATTTTTCACCATAGCCCTCTATGGGCTTCCAAATATCACTTTGCCAATTCCACAAGAACTGTCTTAGCGAAAGGCTTCTTGAGGGGAAAGCTGTAACTCTGTGAGTTGATTTCACAGAACACAAAGAAGTTTCTCAGAAAGCTTCTTTCTCTTTGTTATTGGAGGATATTTCCTTTGGCCCAATAGTCTTCAAAGGGATCCGAAATATCTGTACTCAGATTCCAGAGAAATAAGGCTAGCAAAGAGATCCACGAAATACAGATGTAACTCTGTGAGATGAAATAACAGAACACTAAGCAGTTTCTCAGAAAGCTTCTTTCCAGATTTCATCTGAGGATATTTCCTTTTTCACCATATCCCTCTATGGGCTTCCAAATATCACTTTGCCAATTCCACAAGAACTGTCTTAGCGAAAGGCTTCTTGAGGGGAAAGCTGTAACTCTGTGAGATGATTTCACAGAACACAAAGAAGTTTCTCAGAAAGCTTCTTTCTCTTTGTTATCGCAGAATATTTCCTTTGGCCCTATAGTCTTCAAAGGGATCCGAAATATCTGTTCTCAGATTCCACAGAAATAAGGCAAGTAAAGAGATCCACGAAATACAAATGTAACTCTGTGAGATGAATTAACAGGACACTAAGTAGTTTCTCAGAAAGCTTCTTTCCAGATTTCATCTGAGTATATTTCCTTTTTCACCATAGCCCTCTATGGGCTTCCAAATATCACTTTGCCAATTCCACAAGAACTGTCTTAGCGAAAGGCTTCTTGAGGGGAAAGCTGTAACTCTGTGAGATGATTTCACAGAACACAAAGAAGTTTCTCAGAAAGCTTCTTTCTCGTTGTTATCGGAGGATATTTCTTTTGGCCCTATAGACTTCAAAGGGATCCGAAATATCTGTTCTCAGATTCCAGAGAAATAAGGCCAGCAAAGAGATCCACGAAATACAGATGTAAGTCTGTGGGATGAATTAACAGAACACTAAGCAGTTTCTCAGAAAGCTTCTTTCCAGATTTCATCTGAGGATATTTCCTTTTTCACCATAGCCCTCTATGGGCTTCCAAATATCACTTTGCCAATTCCACAAGAACTGTCTTAGCGAAAGGCTTCTCGAGGGGAAAGCTGTAACTCTGTGGATGATTTCACAGAACACAAAGAAGTTTCTCAGAAAGCTTCTTTCTCTTTGTTATCGGAGGGTATTTCCTTTGGCCCTATAATCTTCAAAAGGATCCGAAACATCTGTTCTCAGATTCCACAGAAATAAGGCTAGCAAAGAGATCCACGAAATACAGATGTAAGTCTGTGAGATGAATTAACAGAACACTAAGCAGTTTCCAAGAAAGCTTCTTTCCAGATTTCATCTGAGGATATTTCCTTTTTCACCATAGCCCTCTATGGGCTTCCAAATATCACTTTACCAATTCTACAAGAACTGTCTTAGCGAAAGGCTTCTTCAGGGGAAAGATATAACTCTGTGAGATGATTTCACAGAACACAAAGAAGTTTCTCAGAAAGCTTCTTTCTCGTTGTTATCGGAGGATATTTCCTTTGGCCCTATAGTCTTCAAGGGA
Source organism: Macaca nemestrina (assembly GCF_043159975.1). Classification (NCBI taxonomy): domain Eukaryota; kingdom Metazoa; phylum Chordata; class Mammalia; order Primates; family Cercopithecidae; genus Macaca; species Macaca nemestrina. Next base: position 54,776,380 of record NC_092129.1, on the reverse strand, counting down.
TCCGAAATATCTGTTCTCAGATTCCACAGAAATAAATCTAGCAAAGAGATCCAGGATATACAGATGTAACTCTGTGAGATGAATTAACAGAACACTAAGCAGTTTCTCAGAAAGATTCTTTCCAGATTTCATCTGAGGATATTTCCTTTTTCACCATAGCCCTCTAAGGGCTTCCAAATATCACTTTGCCAATTCCACAAGAACTGTCTTAGCGAAAGGCTTCTTGAGGGGAAAGATATAACTCTGTGAGATGATTTCACAGAACACAAAGAAGTTTCTCAGAAAGCTTCTTTCTCGTTGTTATCGGAGGATATTTCCTTTGGCCCTATAGTCTTCAAAGGGATCCGAAATATCTGTTCTCAGATTCCAGAGAAATAAGGCTAGCAAAGAGATCCACGAAATACAGATGTAACTTTGCGAGATGAATTACAGAATACTAAGCAGTTTCTCAGAAAGCTACTTTCCAAATTTCATCTGAGGATATTTCCTTTTTCACCATAGCCCTCTAAGGCTTCCAAATATCACTTTGCCAATTCCACAAGAACTGTCTTAGCGAAAGGCTTCTTTAAGGGAAAGCTGTAACTCTGTGAGATGATTTCATAGAACACAAAGAAGTTTCTCAGAAAGCTTCTTTGTCTTTGTTATCGGAGGATGTTTCCTTTGGCCCTATAGTCTTCAAAGGGATCCGAAATATCTGTTCTCAGTTTCCAGAGAAATAAGGCTACCAAAGAGATCCACGAAATACAGATATAACTCTGTGAGATGAATTAACAGAACACTAAGCAGTTTCTCAGATAGCTTCTTTCCAGATTTCATCTGAGGATATTTCCTTTTTCACCATAGCCCTCTATGGGCTTCCAAATATCACTTTGCCAATTCCACAAGAACTGTCTTAGCGAAAGTCTTCTCGAGGGGAAAGCTGTAACTCTGTGGATGATTTCACAGAACACAAAGAAGTTTCTCAGAAAGCTTCTTTCTCTTTGTTATCGGAGGGTATTTCCTTTGGCCCTATAGTCTTCAAAAGGATCCGAAACATCTGTTCTCAGATTCCACAGAAATAAGGCTAGCAAAGAGATCCACGAAATACAGATGTAACTCTGTGAGATGAATTAACAGAACACTAAGCAGTTTCCAAGAAAGCTTCTTTCCAGATTTCATCTGAGGATATTTCCTTTTTCACCATAGCCCTCTATGGGCTTCCAAATATCACTTTACCAATTCTACAAGAACTGTCTTAGCGAAAGGCTTCTTCAGGGGAAAGATATAACTCTGTGAGATGATTTCACAGAACACAAAGAAGTTTCTCAGAAAGCTTCTTTCTCGTTGTTATCGGAGGATATTTCCTTTGGCCCTATAGTCTTCAAGGGATCCGAAATATCTGTTCTCAGATTCCACAGAAATAAGTCTAGCAAAGAGATCCACGATATACAGATGTAACTCTGTGAGATGAATTAACAGAACACTAAGCAGTTTCTCAGAAAGATTCTTTCCAGATTTCATCTGAGGATATTTCCTTTTTCACCATAGCCCTCTAAGGGCTTCCAAATATCACTTTGCCAATTCCACAAGAACTGTCTTAGCGAAAGGCTTCTTGAGGGGAAAGATATAACTCTGTGAGATGATTTCACAGAACACAAAGAAGTTTCTCAGAAAGCTTCTTTCTCGTTGTTATCGGAGGATATTTCCTTTGGCCCTATAGTCTTCAAAGGGATCCGAAATATCTGTTCTCAGATTCCAGAGAAATAAGGCTATCAAAGAGATCCACGAAATACAGATGAAACTCTGCGAGATGAATTACAGAATACTAAGCAGTTTCTCAGAAAGCTTCTTTCCAGATTTCATCTGAGGATATTTCCTTTTTCACCATAGCCCTCTAAGGCTTCCAAATATCACTTTGCCAATTCCACAAGAACTGTCTCAGCGAAAGGCTTCTTGAGGGGAAAGATATAACTCTGTGAGATGATTTCACAGAACACAAAGAAGTTTCTCAGAAAGCTTCTTTCTCTTTGTTATCGGAGGATATTTCCTTTGGCCCTATAGTCTTCAAAGGGATCCGAAATATCTGTTTTCAGATTCCACAGAAATAAGGCTAGCAAAGAGATCCACGAAATACAGATGTAAGTCTGTGAGATGAATTAACAGAACACTAAGCAGTTTCTCAGAAAGCTTCTTTCCAGATTTCATCTGAGGATATTTCCTTTCTCACCATAGCCCTCTATGGGCTTCCAAATATCACTTTGCCAATTCCACAAGAACTGTCTTAGCGAAAGGCTTCTTGAGGGGAAAGCTGTAACTCTGTGAGATGATTTCACAGAACACAAAGAAGTTTCTCAGAAAGCTTCTTTCTCTTTGTTATTGGAGGATATTTCCTTTGGCCCAATAGTCTTCAAAGGGATCCGAAATATCTGTACTCAGATTCCAGAGAAATAAGGCTAGCAAAGAGATCCACGAAATACAGATGTAACTCTGTGAGATGAAATAACAGAACACTAAGCAGTTTCTCAGAAAGCTTCTTTCCAGATTTCATCTGAGAATATTTCCTTTTTCACCATAGCCCTCTATGGGCTTCCAAATATCACTTTGCCAATTCCACAAGAACTGTCTTAGCGAAAGGCTTCTTGAGGGGAAAGCTGTAACTCTGTGAGATGATTTCACAGAACACAAAGAAGTTTCTCAGAAAGCTTCTTTCTCTTTGTTATCGCAGGATATTTCCTTTGGCCCTATAGTCTTCAAAGGGATCCGAAATATCTGTTCTCAGATTCCACAGAAATAAGGCAAGTAAAGAGATCCACGAAATACAAATGTAACTCTGTGAGATGAATTAACAGGACACTAAGTAGTTTCTCAGAAAGCTTCTTTCCAGATTTCATCTGAGGATATTTCCTTTTTGACCATAGCCCTCTATGGGCTTCCAAATATCACTTTGCCAATTCCACAAGAATTGTCTTAGAGAAAGGCTTCTTGAGGGGAAAGCTGTAACTCTGTGAGATGATTTCACAGAACACAAAGAAGTTTCTCAGAAAGCTTCTTTCTCGTTGTTATCGGAGGATATTTCTTTTGGCCCTATAGACTTCAAAGGGATCCGAAATATCTGTTCTCAGATTCCAGAGAAATAAGGCTAGCAAAGAGATCCACGAAATACAGATGTAACTCTGTGAGATGAAATAACAGAACACTAAGCAGTTTCTCAGAAAGCTTCTTTCCAGATTTCATCTGAGGATATTTCCTTTTTCACCATAGCCCTCTATGGGCTTCCAAATATCACTTTGCCAATTCCACAAGAACTGTCTTAGAGAAAGGCTTCTTGAGGGGGAAAGCTATAACTCTGTGAGATGATTTCACAACACCAAGAAGTTTCTCAGAAAGCTTCTTTCTCTTTGTTATCGGAGGATATTTCTTTTGGCCCTATAGACTTCAAAGGGATCCGAAATATCTGTTGTCAGATTCCAGAGAAATAAGGCCAGCAAAGAGATCCACGAAATACAGATGTAAGTCTGTGAGACGAATTAACAGAACACTAAGCAGTTTCTCAGAAAGCTTCTTTCCAGATTTCATCTGAGGATATTTCCTTTTTCACCGTAGCCCTCTATGGGCTTCCAAATATCACTTTGCCAATTCCACAAGAACTGTCTTAGCGAAAGGCTTCTCGAGGGGAAAGCTGTAACTCTGTGGATGATTTCACAGAACACAAAGAAGTTTCTCAGAAAGCTTCTTTCTCTTTGTTATCGGAGGGTATTTCCTTTGGCCCTATAGTCTTCAAAAGGATCCGAAACATCTGTTCTCAGATTCCACAGAAATAAGGCTAGCAAAGAGATCCACGAAATACAGATGTAACTCTGTGAGATGAATTAACAGAACACTAAGCAGTTTCCAAGAAAGCTTCTTTCCAGATTTCATCTGAGGATATTTCCTTTTTCACCATAGCCCTCTATGGGCTTCCAAATATCACTTTACCAATTCTACAAGAACTGTCTTAGCGAAAGGCTTCTTCAGGGGAAAGATATAACTCTGTGAGATGATTTCACAGAACACAAAGAAGTTTCTCAGAAAGCTTCTTTCTCGTTGTTATCGGAGGATATTTCCTTTGGCCCTATAGTCTTCAAGGGATCCGAAATATCTGTTCTCAGATTCCACAGAAATAAGTCTAGCACAGAGATCCACGATATACAGATGTAACTCTGTGAGATGAATTAACAGAACACTAAGCAGTTTCTCAGAAAGATTCTTTCCAGATTTCATCTGAGGATATTTCCTTTTTCACCATAGCCCTCTAAGGGCTTCCAAATATCACTTTGCCAATTCCACAAGAACTGTCTTAGCGAAAGGCTTCTTGAGGGGAAAGATATAACTCTGTGAGATGATTTCACAGAACACAAAGAAGTTTCTCAGAAAGCTTCTTTCTCGTTGTTATCGGAGGATATTTCCTTTGGCCCTATAGTCTTCAAAGGGATCCGAAATATCTGTTCTCAGATTCCAGAGAAATAAGGCTAGCAAAGAGATCCACGAAATACAGATGTAACTCTGCGAGATGAATTACAGAATACTAAGCAGTTTCTCAGAAAGCTTCTTTCCAGATTTCATCTGAGGATATTTCCTTTTTCACCATAGCCCTCTAAGGCTTCCAAATATCACTTTGCCAATTCCACAAGAACTGTCTCAGCGAAAGGCTTCTTGAGGGGAAAGATATAACTCTGTGAGATGATTTCACAGAACACAAAGAAGTTTCTCAGAAAGCTTCTTTCTCTTTGTTATCGGAGGATATTTCCTTTGGCCCTATATTCTTCAAAGGGATCCGAAATATCTGTTTTCAGATTCCACAGAAATAAGGCTAGCAAAGAGATCCACGAAATACAGATGTAAGTCTGTGAGATGAATTAACAGAACACTAAGCAGTTTCTCAGAAAGCTTCTTTCCAGATTTCATCTGAGGATATTTCCTTTCTCACCATAGCCCTCTATGGGCTTCCAAATATCACTTTGCCAATTCCACAAGAACTGTCTTAGCGAAAGGCTTCTTGAGGGGAAAGCTGTAACTCTGTGAGATGATTTCACAGAACACAAAGAAGTTTCTCAGAAAGCTTCTTTCTCTTTGTTATCGGAGGATATTTCCTTTGGCCCTATAGTCTTCCAAGGGATCCGAAATATCTGTTCTCAGATTCCACAGAAATAAGGCTAGCAAAGAGATCCACGAAATACAGATGTAACTCTGTGAGATGAATTAACAGAACACTAAGCAGTTTCTCAGAAAGCTTCTTTCCAGATTTCATCTGAGGATATTTCATTTTTCACCATAGCCCTCTATGGGCTTCCAAATATCACTTTGCCAATTCCACAAGAACTGTCTTAGAGAAAGGCTTCTTGAGGGGAAAGCTGTAACTCTGTGAGATGATTTCACAGAACACAAAGAAGTTTCTCAGAAAGCTTCTTTCTCTTTGTTATTGGAGGATATTTCCTTTGGCCCAATAGTCTTCAAAGGGATCCGAAATATCTGTACTCAGATTCCAGAGAAATAAGGCTAGCAAAGAGATCCACGAAATACAGATGTAACTCTGTGAGATGAAATAACAGAATACTAAGCAGTTTCTCAGAAAGCTTCTTTTCAGATTTCATCTGAGGATATTTCCTTTTTCACCATAGCCCTCTATGGGCTTCCAAATATCACTTTGCCAATTCCACAAGAACTGTCTTAGCGAAAGGCTTCTTGAGGGGAAAGCTGTAACTCTGTGAGATAATTTCACAGAACACAAAGAAGTTTCTCAGAAAGCTTCTTTCTCTTTGTTATCGCAGGATATTTCCTTTGGCCCTATAGTCTTCAAAGGGATCCGAAATATCTGTTCTCAGATTCCACAGAAATAAGGCAATTAAAGAGATCCACGAAATACAAATGTAACTCTGTGAGATGAATTAACAGGACACTAAGTAGTTTCTCAGAAAGCTTCTTTCCAGATTTCATCTGAGGATATTTCCTTTTTGACCATAGCCCTCTATGGGCTTCCAAATATCACTTTGCCAATTCCACAAGAACTGTCTTAGAGAAAGGCTTCTTGAGGGGAAAGCTGTAACTCTGTGAAATGATTTCACAGAACACAAAGAAGTTTCTCAGAAAGCTTCTTTCTCGTTGTTATCGGAGGATATTTCTTTTGGCCCTATAGACTTCAAAGGGATCCGAAATATCTGTTCTCAGATTCCAGAGAAATAAGGCCAGCAAAGAGATCCACGAAATACAGATGTAAGTCTGTGAGATGAATTAACAGAACACTAAGCAGTTTCTCAGAAAGGTTCTTTCCAGATTTCATCTGAGGATATTTCCTTTTTCACCATAGCCCTCTATGGGCTTCCAAATATCACTTTGCCAATTCCACAAGAACTGTCTTAGCGAAAGGCTTCTCGAGGGGAAAGCTGTAACTCTGTGGATGATTTCACAGAACACAAAGAAGTTTCTCAGAAAGCTTCTTTCTCTTTGTTATCGGAGGGTATTTCCTTTGGCCCTATAGTCTTCAAAAGGATCCGAAACATCTGTTCTCAGATTCCACAGAAATAAGGCTAGCAAAGAGATCCACGAAATACAGATGTAAGTCTGTGAGATGAATTAACAGAACACTAAGCAGTCTCCAAGAAAGCTTCTTTCCAGATTTCATCTGAGGATATTTCCTTTTTCACCATAGCCCTCTATGGGCTTCCAAATATCACTTTACCAATTCTACAAGAACTGTCTTAGCGAAAGGCTTCTTCAGGGGAAAGATATAACTCTGTGAGATGATTTCACAGAACACAAAGAAGTTTCTCAGAAAGCTTCTTTCTCGTTGTTATCGGAGGATATTTCCTTTGGCCCTATAGTCTTCAAGGGATCCGAAATATCTGTTCTCAGATTCCACAGAAATAAGTCTAGCAAAGAGATCCACGATATACAGATGTAACTCTGTGAGATGAATTAACAGAACACTAAGCAGTTTCTCAGAAAGATTCTTTCCAGATTTCATCTGAGGATATTTCCTTTTTCACCATAGCCCTCTAAGGGCTTCCAAATATCACTTTGCCAATTCCACAAGAACTGTCTTAGCGAAAGGCTTCTTGAGGGGAAAGATATAACTCTGTGAGATGATTTCACAGAACACAAAGAAGTTTCTCAGAAAGCTTCTTTCTCGTTGTTATCGGAGGATATTTCCTTTGGCCCTATAGTCTTCAAAGGGATCCGAAATATCTGTTCTCAGATTCCAGAGAAATAAGGCTAGCAAAGAGATCCACGAAATACAGATGTAACTCTGCGAGATGAATTACAGAATACTAAGCAGTTTCTCAGAAAGCTTCTTTCCAGATTTCATCTGAGGATATTTCCTTTTTCACCATAGCCCTCTAAGGCTTCCAAATATCACTTTGCCAATTCCACAAGAACTGTCTTAGCGAAAGGCTTCTTGAAGGGAAAGCTGTAACTCTGTGAGATGATTTCATAGAACACAAAGAAGTATCTCAGAAAGCTTCTTTGTCTTTGTTATCGGAGGATGTTTCCTTTGGCCCTATAGTCTTCAAAGGGATCCGAAATATCTGTTCTCAGTTTCCAGAGAAATAAGGCTACCAAAGAGATCCACGAAATACAGATATAACTCTGTGAGATGAATTATCAGAATACTAAGCAGTTTCTCAGAAAGCTTCTTTCCAGATTTCATCTGAGGATATTTCCTTTTTCACCATAGCCCTCTATGGCTTCCAAATATAACTTTGCCAATTCCACAAGAACTGTCTTAGCGAAAGGCTTCTTGAGGGGAAAGTTGTAACTCTGTGAGATGATTTCACAGAACACAAAGAAGTTTCTCAGAAAGCTTCTTTCTCTTTGTTATCGGAGGATATTTCCTTTGGCCCTATAGTCTTCAAAGAGATCCGAAATATCTGTTCTCAGATTCCACAGTAATAAGGCATGTAAAGAGATCCACGAAATACAAATGTAACTCTGTGACATGATTTCACAGAACACAAAGAAGTTTCTCAGAAAGCTTCTTTCTCTTTGTTATCGCAGGATATTTCCTTTGGCCCTATAGTCTTCAAAGGGATCCGAAATATCTGTTCTCAGATTCCACAGAAATAAGGCAAGTAAAGAGATCCACGAAATACAAATGTAACTCTGTGAGATGAATTAACAGGACACTAAGTAGTTTCTCAGAAAGCTTCTTTCCAGATTTCTTCTGAGGATATTTCCTTTTTGACCATAGCCCTCTATGGGCTTCCAAATATCACTTTGCCAATTCCACAAGAACTGTCTTAGCGAAAGGCTTCTTGAGGGGAAAGCTGTAACTCTGTGAGATGATTTCACAGAACACAAAGAAGTTTCTCAGAAAGCTTCTTTCTCTTTGTTATCGGAGGATACTTCCTTTGGCCCTATAGTCTTCAAAGGGATCCGAAATATCTGTTCTCAGATTCCACAGAAATAAGGCTAGCAAAGAGATCCACGAAATACAGATGTAACTCTGTGAGATGAATTACCAGGACACTAAGCAGTTTCTCAGAAAGCTTCTTTCCAGATTTCATCTGAGGATATTTCCTTTTTCACCGTAGCCCTCTATGGGCTTCCAAATATATCTTTGACAATACCACAAGAACTGTCTTAGCGAAAGGCTTCTTGAGGGGAAAGCTGTAACTCTGTGAGATGATTTCACAGAACACAAAGAAGTTTCTCAGAAAGCTTCTTTCTCTTTGTTATCGGAGGATATTTCCTTTGGCCCTATAGTCTTCAAAGGGATCCGAAACATCTGTTCTCAGATTGCACAGAAATAAGGTAGCAAAGAGATCCACGAAATACAGATATAACTCTGTGAGATGAATTAACAGAACACTAAGCAGTTTCTCAGAAAGCTTCTTTCCAGATTTCATCTGAGGATATTTCCTTTTTCACCATAGCCCCCAATGGGCTTCCAAATATCACTTTGCCAATTCCACAAGAACTGTCTTATCGAAAGGCTTCTTGAGGGTAAAGCTGTAACTCTGTGAGATGATTTCACAGAACACAAAGAAGTTTCTCAGAAAGCTTCTTTCTCGTTGTTATCGGAGGATATTTCCTTTGGCCCTATATTCTTCAAAGGGATCCGAAATATCTGTTCTAAGATTCCACAGAAATAAGGCTAGCAAAGAGATCCACGAAATACAGATGTAACTCTGTGAGATGAATTAACAGAACACTAAGCAGTTTGTCAGAAAGCTTCTTTCCAGATTTCATCTGAGGATATTTCCTTTTTCACCATAACCCTCTATGGGCTTCCAAATATCACTTTGCCAATTCCACAAGAACTGTCTTAGCGAAAGGCTTCTTTAGGGGAAAGATGTAACTCTGTGAGATGATTTCACAGAACACAAAGAAGTTTCTCAGAAAGCTTCTTTCTCTTTGTTATCGGAGGATATTTCCTTTGGCCCTATAGTCTTCTAAGGGATCCGAAATATCTGTTCTCAGATTCCAGAGAAATAAGGCTAGCAAAGACATCCACTAAATACAGATGTAACTCTGTGAGATGAATTAACGGAACACTAAGCAGTTTCTCAGAAAGCTTCTTTCCAGATTTCATCTGAGGATATTTCTTTTTTCACCATAGCCCTGTATGGCTTCCAAATATCACTTTGCCAATTCCACAAGAACTGTCTCAGCGAAAGGCTTCTTGAGGGGAAAGATATAACTCTGTGAGATGATTTCACAGAACACAAAGAAGTTTCTCAGAAAGCTTCTTTCTCTTTGTTATCGGAGGATATTTCCTTTGGCCCTATAGTCTTCAAAGGGATCCGAAATATCTGTTCTCAGATTCCACAGAAATAAGGCTAGCAAAGAGATCCACGAAATACAGATGTAAGTCTGTGAGATGAATTAACAGAACACTAAGCAGTTTCTCAGAAAGCTTCTTTCCAGATTTCATCTGAGGATATTTCCTTTCTCACCATAGCCCTCTATGGGCTTCCAAATATCACTTTGCCAATTCCACAAGAACTGTCTTAGCGAAAGGCTTCTTGAGGGGAAAGCTGTAACTCTGTGAGATGATTTCACAGAACACAAAGAAGTTTCTCAGAAAGCTTCTTTCTCTTTGTTATCGGAGGATATTTCCTTTGGCCGTATAGTCTTCAAAGGGATCCGAAATATCTGTTCTCAGATTCCACAGAAATAAGGCTAGCAAAGAGATCCACGAAATACAGATGTAACTCTGTGAGATGAATTAACAGAACACTAAGCAGTTTCTCAGAAAGCTTCTTTCCAGATTTCATCTGAGGATATTTCCTTTTTCACCGTAGCCCTCTATGGACTTCCAAATATCACTTTGCCAATTCCACAAGAACTGTCTTAGGGAAAGGCTTCTTGAGGGGAAAGCTGTAACTCTGTGAGATGATTTCACAGAACACAAAGAAGTTTCTCAGAAAGCTTCTTTCTCTTTGTTATTGGAGGGTATTTCCTTTGGCCCAATAGTCTTCAAAGGGATCCGAAATATCTGTACTCAGATTCCAGAGAAATAAGGCTAGCAAAGAGATCCACGAAATACAGATGTAACTCTGTGAGATGAAATAACAGAACACTAAGCAGTTTCTCAGAAAGCTTCTTTCCAGATTTCATCTGAGATTATTTCCTTTTTCACCATAGCCCTCTATGGGCTTCCAAATATCACTTTGCCAATTCCACAAGAACTGTCTTAGCGAAAGGCTTCTTGAGGGGAAAGCTGTAACTCTGTGAGATGATTTCACAGAACACAAAGAAGTTTCTCAGAAAGCTTCTTTCTCTTTGTTATCGCAGGATATTTCCTTTGGCCCTATAGTCTTCAAAGTGATCCGAAATATCTGTTCTCAGATTCCACAGAAATAAGGCAAGTAAAGAGATCCACGAAATACAAATGTAACTCTGTGAGATGAATTAACAGGACACTAAGTAGTTTCTCAGAAAGCTTCTTTCCAGATTTCATCTGAGGATATTTCCTTTTGACCATAGCCCTCTATGGGCTTCCAAATATCACTTTGCCAATTCCACAAGAACTGTCTTAGAGAAAGGCTTCTTGAGGGGAAAGCTATAACTCTGTGAGATGATTTCACAGAACACAAAGAAGTTTCTCAGAAAGCTTCTTTCTCTTTGTTATCGGAGGATATTTCTTTTGGCCCTATAGACTTCAAAGGGATCCGAAATATCTGTTGTCAGATTCCAGAGAAATAAGGCCAGCAAAGAGATCCACGAAATACAGATGTAAGTCTGTGAGACGAATTTACAGAACACTAAGCAGTTTCTCAGAAAGCTTCTTTCCAGATTTCATCTGAGGATATTTCCTTTTTCACCGTAGCCCTCTATGGGCTTCCAAATATCACTTTGCCAATTCCACAAGAACTGTCTTAGCGAAAGGCTTCTCGAGGGGAAAGCTGTAACTCTGTGGATGATTTCACAGAACACAAAGAAGTTTCTCAGAAAGCTTCTTTCTCTTTGTTATCGGAGGGTATTTCCTTTGGCCCTATAGTCTTCAAAAGGATCCGAAACATCTGTTCTCAGATTCCACAGAAATAAGGCTAGCAAAGAGATCCACGAAATACAAATGTAACCCTGTGAGATGAATTAAAAGAACACTAAGCAGTTTCCAAGAAAGCTTCTTTCCAGATTTCATCTGAGGATATTTCCTTTTTCACCATAGCCCTCTATGGGCTTCCAAATATCACTTTACCAATTCTACAAGAACTGTCTTAGCGAAAGGCTTCTTCAGGGGAAAGATATAACTCTGTGAGATGATTTCACAGAACACAAAGAAGTTTCTCAGAAAGCTTCTTTCTCGTTGTTATCGGAGGATATTTCCTTTGGCCCTATAGTCTTCAAGGGATCCGAAATATCTGTTCTCAGATTCCACATAAATAAGGCTAGCAAAGAGATCCACAAAATACAGATGTAACTCTGTGAGATGAATTAACAGAACACTAAGCAGTTTCTCAGAAAGCTTCTTTCCAGATTTCATCTGAGGATATTTCATTTTTCACCATAGCCCTCTATGGGCTTCCAAATATCACTTTGCCAATTCCACAAGAACTGTCTTAGCGAAAGGCTTCTTAAGGGGAAAGCTGTAACTCTGTGAGATGATTTCACAGAACACAAAGAAGTTTCTCAGAAAGCTTCTTTCTCTTTGTTATTGGAGGATATTTCCTTTGGCCCAATAGTCTTCAAAGGGATCCGAAATATCTGTACTCAGATTCCAGAGAAATAAGGCTAGCAAAGAGATCCACGAAATACAGATGTAAGTCTGTGAGATGAAATAACAGAACACTAAGCAGTTTCTCAGAAAGCTTCTTTCCAGATTTCATCTGAGGATATTTCCTTTTTCACCATAGCCCTCTATGGGCTTCCAAATATCACTTTGCCAATTCCACAAGAACTGTCTTAGCGAAAGGCTTCTTGAGGGGAAAGCTGTAACTCTGTGAGATGATTTCACAGAACACAAAGAAGTTTCTCAGAAAGCTTCTTTCTCTTTGTTATCGCAGGATATTTCCTTTGGCCCTATAGTCTTCAAAGGGATCCGAAATATCTGTTCTCAGATTCCACAGAAATAAGGCAAGTAAAGAGATCCACGAAATACAAATGTAACTCTGTGAGATGAATTAACAGGACACTAAGTAGTTTCTCAGAAAGCTTCTTTCCAGATTTCATCTGAGGATATTTCCTTTTTGACAATAGCCCTCTATGGGCTTCCAAATATCACTTTGCCAATTCCACAAGAACTGTCTTAGAGAAAGGCTTCTTGAGGGGAAAGCTGTAACTCTGTGAGATGATTTCACAGAACACAAAGAAGTTTCTCAGAAAGCTTCTTTCTCTTTGTTATCGGAGGATATTTCTTTTGGCCCTATAGACTTCAAAGGGATCCGAAATATCTGTTCTCAGATTCCAGAGAAATAAGGCCAGCAAAGAGATCCACGAAATACAGATGTAAGTCTGTGAGATGAATTAACAGACACTAAGCAGTTTCTCAGAAAGCTTCTTTCCAGATTTCATCTGAGGATATTTCCTTTTTCACCATAGCCCTCTATGGGCTTCCAAATATCACTTGGCCAATTCCACAAGAACTGTCTTAGCGAAAGGCTTCTCGAGGGGAAAGCTGTAACTCTGTGGATGATTTCACAGAACACAAAGAAGTTTCTCAGAAAGCTTCTTTCTCTTTGTTATCGGAGGGTATTTCCTTTGGCCCTATAGTCTTCAAAAGGATCCGAAACATCTGTTCTCAGATTCCACAAAAATAAGGCTAGCAAAGAGATCCACGAAATACAGATGTAACTCTGTGAGATGAATTAACAGAACACTAAGCAGTTTCCAAGAAAGCTTCTTTCCAGATTTCATCTGAGGATATTTCCTTTTTCACCATAGCCCTCTATGGGCTTCCAAATATCACTTTACCAATTCTACAAGAACTGTCTTAGCGAAAGGCTTCTTCCGGGGAAAGATATAACTCTGTGAGATGATTTCACAGAACACAAAGAAGTTTCTCAGAAAGCTTCTTTCTCTTTGTTATCGGAGGATATTTCCTTTGGCCCTATAGTCTTCAAGGGATCCGAAATATCTGTTCCCAGATTCCACAGAAATAAGTCTAGCAAAGAGATCCACGATATACAGATGTAACTCTGTGAGATGAATTAACAGAACACTAAGCAGTTTCTCAGAAAGATTCTTTCCAGATTTCATCTGAGGATATTTCCTTTTTCACCATAGCCCTCTAAGGGCTTCCAAATATCACTTTGCCAATTCCACAAGAACTGTCTTAGCGAAAGGCTTCTTGAGGGGAAAGATATAACTCTGTGAGATGATTTCAGAGAACACAAAGAAGTTTCTCAGAAAGCTTCTTTCTCGTTGTTATCGGAGGATATTTCCTTTGGCCCTATAGTCTTCAAAGGGATCCGAAATATCTGTTCTCAGATTCCAGAGAAATAAGGCTAGCAAAGAGATCCACGAAATACAGATGTAACTCTGCGAGATGAATTACAGAATACTAAGCCGTTTCTCAGAAAGCTTCTTTCCAGATTTCATCTGAGGATATTTCATTTTTCACCATAGCCCTCTAAGGCTTCCAAATATCACTTTGCCAATTCCACAAGAACTGTCTTAGCGAAAGGCTTCTTGAAGGGAAAGCTGTAACTCTGTGAGATGATTTCATAGAACACAAAGAAGTTTCTCAGAAAGCTTCTTTGTCTTTGTTATCGGAGGATGTTTCCTTTGGCCCTATAGTCTTCAAAGGGATCCGAAATATCTGTTCTCAGTTTCCAGAGAAATAAGGCTACCAAAGAGATCCACGAAATACAGATATAACTCTGTGAGATGAATTAACAGAATACTAAGCAGTTTCTCAGAAAGCTTCTTTCCAGATTTCATCTGAGGATATTTCCTTTTTCACCATAGCCCTCTATGGTTTCCAAATATAACTTTGCCAATTCCACAAGAACTGTCTTAGCGAAAGGTTTCTTGAGGGGAAAGTTGTAACTCTGTGAGCTGATTTCACAGAACACAAAGAAGTTTCTCAGAAAGCTTCTTTCTCTTTGTTATCGGAGGATATTTCCTTTGGCCCTATAGTCTTCAAAGGGATCCGAAATATCTGTTCTCAGATTCCACAGTAATAAGGCATGTAAAGAGATCCACGAAATACAAATGTAACTCTGTGAGATGATTTCACAGAACACAAAGAAGTTTCTCAGAAAGCTTCTTTCTCTTTGTTATCGGAGGATATTTCCTTTGGCCGTATAGTCTTCCAAGGGATCCGAAATATCTGTTCTCAGATTCCACAGAAATAAGGCTAGCAAAGAGATCCACGAAATACAGATGTAACTCTGTGAGATGAATTAAAAGAGCACTAACCAGCTTCTCAGAAAGCTTCTTTCCAGATTTCATCTGAGGATATTTCCTTTTTCACCATAGCCCCCTATGGCTTCCAAATATCACTTTGCCAATTCCACAAGAACTGTCTTAGTGAAAGGCTTCTTGAGGGGAAAGCTGCAACTCTGTGAGATGATTTCACAGAACACAAAGAAGTTTCTCAGAAAGCTTCTTTCTCTTTTTTATCGGAGGATATTTCCTTTGGCCCAATAGTCTTCAAAGGGATCCGAAATATCTGTTCTCAGATTCCACAGAAATAAGGCTAGCAAAGAGATCCACTAAATACAGATGTAACTCGGTGAGATGAATTAACAGGACACTAAGCAGTTTCTAAGAAAGCTTCTTTCCGGATTTCATCTGAGGATATTTCCTTTTTCACCATAGCCCTCTATGGGCTTCCAAATATCACTTTGCCAATTCCACAAGAACTGTCTTAGCGAAAGGCTTCTTGAGGGGAAAGCTGTAACTCTGTGAGAAGATTTCACAGAACACAAAGAAGTTTCTCAGAAAGCTTCTTTCTCTTTGTTATCGGAGGATATTTCCTTTGGCCCTATAGTCTTCAAAGGTATCCGAAATATCTGTTCTCAGATTCCACAGAAATAAGGCTAGCAAAGAGATCCACGAAATACAGATGTAACTCTGTGAGATGAATTACCAGGACACTAAGCAGTTTCTCAGAAAGCTTCTTTCCAGATTTCATCTGAGGATATTTCCTTTTCCACCATAGCCCTCTAAGGTTTCCAAATATCACTTTGCCAATTCCACAAGAACTGTCTTAGCGAAAGGCTTCTTGAGGGGAAAGCTGTAACTCTGTGGATGATTTCACAGAACACAAAGAAGTTTCTCAGAAAGCTTCTTTCTCTTTGTTATCGGAGGATATTTCCTTTGGCCCTATAGTCTTCAAAGGGATGCGAAATATCTGTTCTCAGATTCCACAGAAATAAGGCTAGCAAAGAGATCCACGAAATACAGATGTAACTCTGTGAGATGAATTAACAGAACACTAAGCAGTTTCTCAGAAAGCTTCTTTCCAGATTTCATCTGAGGATATTTCCTTTTTCACCATAGCCCTCTATGGCTTCCAAATATCACTTTGCCAAACCACAAGAACTGTCTTAGCGAAAGGCTTCTTGAGGGGAAAGCTGTAACTCTGTGAGATGATTTCACAGAACACAAAGAAGTTTCTAAGAAAGCTTCTTTCTCTTTGTTATCGGAGGATATTTCCTTTGGACCTATAGTCTTCAAAGGGATCCGAAATATCTGTTCTAAGATTCCACAGAAATAAGGCTAGCAAAGAGATCCACGAAATACAGATGTAACTCTGTGAGATGAATTAACAGAACACTAAGCAGTTTGTCAGAAAGCTTCTTTCCAGATTTCATCTGAGGATATTTCCTTTTTCACCATAACCCTCTAGGGGCTTCCAAATATCACTTTGCCAATTCCACAAGAACTGTCTCAGCGAAAGGCTTCTTGAGGGGAAAGATATAACTCTGTGAGATGATTTCACAGAACACAAAGAAGTTTCTCAGAAAGCTTCTTTCTCTTTGTTATCGGAGGATATTTCCTTTGGCCCTATAGTCTTCAAAGGGATCCGAAATATCTGTTCTCAGATTCCACAGAAATAAGGCTAGCAAAGAGATCCACGAAATACAGATGTAAGTCTGTGAGATGAATTAACAGAACACTAAGCAGTTTCTCAGAAAGCTTCTTTCCAGATTTCATCTGAGGATATTTCCTTTCTCACCATAGCCCTCTATGGGCTTCCAAATATCACTTTGCCAATTCCACAAGAACTGTCTTAGCGAAAGGCTTCTTGAGGGGAAAGCTGTAACTCTGTGAGATGATTTCACAGAACACAAAGAAGTTTCTCAGAAAGCTTCTTTCTCTTTGTTATCGGAGGATATTTCCTTTGGCCCTATAGTCTTCCAAGGGATCCGAAATATCTGTTCTCAGATTCCAGAGAAATAAGGCCAGCAAAGAGATCCACGAAATACAGATGTAAGTCTGTGAGATGAATTAACAGAACACTAAGCAGTTTCTCAGAAAGCTTCTTTCCAGATTTCATCTGAGGATATTTCCTTTTTCACCATAGCCCTCTATGGGCTTCCAAATATCACTTTGCCAATTCCACAAGAACTGTCTTAGCGAAAGGCTTCTCGAGGGGAAAGCTGTAACTCTGTGGATGATTTCACAGAACACAAAGAAGTTTCTCAGAAAGCTTCTTTCTCTTTGTTATCGGAGGGTATTTCCTTTGGCCCTATAGTCTTCAAAAGGATCCGAAACATCTGTTCTTAGATTCCACAGAAATAAGGCTAGCAAAGAGATCCACGAAATACAGATGTAACTCTGTGAGATGAATTAACACAACACTAAGCAGTTTCCAAGAAAGCTTCTTTCCAGATTTCATCTGAGGATATTTCCTTTTTCACCATAGCCCTCTAGGGGCTTCCAAATATCACTTTACCAATTCTACAAGAACTGTCTTAGCGAAAGGCTTCTTCAGGGGAAAGATATAACTCTGTGAGATGATTTCACAGAACACAAAGAAGTTTCTCAGAAAGCTTCTTTCTCGTTGTTATCGGAGGATATTTCCTTTGGCCCTATAATCTTCAAGGGATCCGAAATATCTGTTCTCAGATTCCACAGAAATAAGTCTAGCAAAGAGATCCACGATATACAGATGCAACTCTGTGAGATGAATTAACAGAACACTAAGCAGTTTCTCAGAAAGATTCTTTCCAGATTTCATCTGAGGATATTTCCTTTTTCACCATAGCCCTCTATGGGCTTCCAAATATCACTTTGCCAATTCCACAAGAACTGTCTTAGCGAAAGGCTTCTTGAGGGGAAAGATATAACTCTGTGAGATGATTTCACAGAACACAAAGAAGTTTCTCAGAAAGCTTCTTTCTCGTTGTTATGGGAGGATATTTCCTTTGGCCCTATAGTCTTCAAAGGGATCCGAAATATCTGTTCTCAGATTCCAGAGAAATAAGGCTAGCAAAGAGATCCACGAAATACAGATGTAACTCTGCGAGATGAATTACAGAATACTAAGCAGTTTCTCAGAAAGCTTCTTTCCAGATTTCATCTGAGGATATTTCCTTTTTCACCATAGCCCTCTAAGGCTTCCAAATATCACTTTGCCAATTCCACAAGAACTGTCTTAGCGAAAGGCTTCTTGAGGGGAAAGCTGTAACTCTGTGAGATGATTTCACAGAACACAAAGAAGTTTCTCAGAAAGCTTCTTTCTCTTTGTTATCGGAGGATATTTCCTTTGGCCCTATAGACTTCAAAGGGATCCGAAATATCTGTTCTCAGATTCCACAGAAATAAGGCTAGCGAAGAGATCCACGAAATACAAATGTAACTCTGTGAGATGAATTAACAGAACACTAAGCAGTTTCTCAGAAAGCTTCTTTCCAGATTTCATCTGAGGATATTTCCTTTTTCACCATAGCCCTCTATGGCTTCCAAATATAACTTTGCCAATTCCACAAGAACTGTCTTAGCGAAAGGCTTCTTGAGGGGAAAGCTGCAACTCTGTGAGATGATTTCACAGAACACAAAGAAGTTTCTCAGAAAGCTTCTTTCTCTTTGTTATCGGAGGATATTTCCTTTGGCCCTATAGTCTTCAAAGGGATCCGAAATATCTGTTCTCAGATTCCACAGAAATAAGGCTAGCAAAGAGATCCACGAAATACAGATGTAACTCGGTGAGATGAATTAACAGGACACTAAGCAGTTTCTAAGAAAGCTTCTTTCCAGATTTCATCTGAGGATATTTCCTTTTTCACCATACCCCTCTATGGGCTTCCAAATATCACTTTGCCAATTCCACAAGAACTGTCTTAGCGAAAGGCTTCTTGAGGGGAAAGCTGTAACTCTGTGAGATGATTTCACAGAACACAGAGAAGTTTCTCAGAAAGCTTCTTTGTCTTTGTTATCGGAGGATATTTCCTTTGGCCCTATAGTCTTCAAAGGGATCCGAAATATCTGTTCTCAGATTCCACAGAAATAAGGCTAGCAAAGAGATCCACGAAATACAGATGTAACTCTGTGAGATAAATTACCAGGACACTAAGCAGTTTCTCAGAAAGCTTCTTTCCAGATTTCATCTGAGGATATTTAATTTTTCACCATAGCCCTCTATGGGCTTCCAAATGTCACTTTTCCAAATCCACAAGAACTGTCTTAGCGAAAGGCTTCTTGAGGGGAAAGCTGTAACTCTGTGAGATGATTTCACAGAACACAAAGAAGTTTCTCCAAAAGCTTCTTTCTCTTTGTTATCGGAGGATATTTCCTTTGGCCCTGTAGACTTCAAAGGGATCCGAAATATCTGTTCTCAGATTCCACAGAAATAAGGCTAGCAAAGAGATCCACGAAATACAGATGTAAGTCTGTGAGATGAATTAACAGAACACTAAGCAGTTTTTCAGAAAGCTTCTTTCCAGATTTCATCTGAGGATATTTCCTTTTTCACCATAGCCCTCTATGGGTTTCCAAATATCACTTTGCCAATTCCACAAGAACTGTCTTAGCGAAAGGCTTCTTGAGGGGAAAGCTGTAACTCTGTGAGATGATTTCACAGAACACAAAGAAGTTTCTCAGAAAGCTTCTTTCTCTTTGTTATCGGAGGATATTTCCTTTGGCCCTATAGTCTTCAAACGGATCCGAAATATCTGTTCTCAGATTCCACAGAAATAAGGCTAGCAAAGAGATCCACGAAATACAGATGTAACTCTGTGAGATGAATTAACAGAACACTAAGCAGTTTCTAAGAAAGCTTCTTTCCAGATTTCATCGGAGGATATTTCCTTTTTCACCATAGCCCTCTAAGGCTTCCAAATATCACTTTGCCAATTCCACAAGAACTGTCTTAGCGAAAGGCTTCTTGAGGGGAAAGCTGTAACTCTGTGAGATGATTTCACAGAACACAAAGAAGTTTCTCTGAAAGCTTCTTTCTCTTTGTTATCGGAGGATATTTCCTTTGGCCCTATAGTCTTCAAAGGGATCCGAAATATCTGTTCTCAGATTCCACAGAAATAAGGCTAGCGAAGAGATCCACGAAATACAGATGTAACTCTGTGAGATGAATTAACAGAACACTAAGCAGTTTCTAAGAAAGCTTCTTTCCAGATTTCATCTGAGGATATTTCCTTTTTCACCATAGCCCTCTAAGGCTTCCAAATATCACTTTGCCAATTCCACAAGAACTGTCTTAGCGAAAGGCTTCTTGAGGGGAAAGCTGTAACTCTGTGAGATGATTTCACAGAACACAAAGAAGTTTCTCTGAAAGCTTCTTTCTCTTTGTTATCGGAGGATATTTCCTTTGGCCCTATAGTCTTCAAAGGGATCCGAAATATCTGTTCTCAGATTCCACAGAAATAAGGCTAGCGAAGAGATCCACGAAATACAGATGTAACTCTGTGAGATGAATTAACAGAACACTAAGCAGTTTCTCAGAAAGCGTCTTTCCAGATTTCATCTGAGGATATTTCCTTTTTCACCATAGCCATCTATGGCTTCCAAATATAACTTTGCCAATTCCACAAGAACTGTCTTAGAGAAAGGCTTCTTGAGGGAAAAGCTGTAACTCTGTGAGATGATTTCACAGAACACAAAGAAGTTTCTCAGAAAGCTTCTTTCTCTTTGTTATCGGAGGGTATTTCCTTTGGCCCTATAGTCTTCAAAAGGATCCGAAACATCTGTTCTCAGATTCCACAGAAATAAGGCTAGCAAAGAGATCCACGAAATACAGATGTAAGTCTGTGAGATGAATTAACAGAACACTAAGCAGTTTCCAAGAAAACTTCTTTCCAGATTTCATCTGAGGATATTTCCTTTTTCACCATAGCCCTCTATGGGCTTCCAAATATCACTTTACCAATTCTACAAGAACTGTCTTAGCGAAAGGCTTCTTCAGGGGAAAGATATAACTCTGTGAGATGATTTCACAGAACACAAAGAAGTTTCTCAGAAAGCTTCTTTCTCGTTGTTATCGGAGGATATTTCCTTTGGCCCTATAGTCTTCAAGGGATCCGAAATATCTGTTCTCAGATTCCACAGAAATAAGTCTAGCAAAGAGATCCACGATATACAGATGTAACTCTGTGAGATGAATTAACAGAACACTAAGCAGTTTCTCAGAAAGATTCTTTCCAGATTTCATCTGAGGATATTTCCTTTTTCACCATAGCCCTCTATGGGCTTCCAAATATCACTTTGCCAATTCCACAAGAACTGTCTTAGCGAAAGGCTTCTTGAGGGGAAAGATATAACTCTGTGAGATGATTTCACAGAACACAAAGAAGTTTCTCCGAAAGCTTCTTTCTCTTTGTTATCGGAGGATATTTCCTTTGGCCCTGTAGACTTCAAAGGGATCCTAAATATCTGTTCTCAGATTCCAGAGAAATAAGGATAGCAAAGAGATCCACGAAATAAAGATGTAAGTCTGTGAGATGAATTAACAGAACACTAAGCAGTTTCTCAGAAAGCTTCTTTCCAGATTTCATCTGAGGATATTTCCTTTTTCACCATTGCCCTCTAAGGCTTCCAAAAATCACTTTGCCAATTCCACAAGAACTGTCTTAGCGAAAGGCTTCTTGAAGGGAAAGCTGTAACTCTGTAAGATGATTTCATAGAACACAAAGAAGTTTCTCAGAAAGCTTCTTTTCTTTGTTATCGGAGGATGTTTCCTTTGGCCCTATAGTCTTCAAAGGGATCCGAAATATCTGTTCTCAGTTTCCAGAGAAATAAGGCTACCAAAGAGATCCACGAAATACAGATACAACTCTGTGAGATGAATTAACAGAATACTAAGCAGTTTCTCAGAAAGCTTCTTTCCAGATTTCATCTTAGGATATTTCCTTTTTTACCATAGCCCTCTATGGCTTCCAAATATAACTTTGCCAATTCCACAAGAACTGTCTTAGCGAAAGGCTTCTTGAGGGGAAAGTTGTAACTCTGTGAGATGATTTCACAGAACACAAAGAAGTTTCTCAGAAAGCTTCTTTCTCTTTGTTATCGGAGGATATTTCCTTTGACCCTATAGTCTTCAAAGGGATCCGAAATATCTGTTCTCAGATTCCACAGTAATAAGGCATGTAAAGAGATCCACGAAATACAAATGTAACTCTGTGAG
Source organism: Macaca nemestrina (assembly GCF_043159975.1). NCBI lineage: Eukaryota > Metazoa > Chordata > Mammalia > Primates > Cercopithecidae > Macaca > Macaca nemestrina. The sequence goes on along the minus strand of NC_092129.1, from coordinate 54,754,395 downwards.
ATGATTTCACAGAACACAAAGAAGTTTCTCAGAAAGCTTCTTTCTCTTTGTTATCGGAGGATATTTCCTTTGGCCGTATAGTCTTCCAAGGGATCCGAAATATCTGTTCTCAGATTCCACAGAAATAAGGCTAGGAAAGAGATCCACGAAATACAGATGCAACTCTGTGAGATGAATTAAAAGAGCACTAACCAGTTTCTCAGAAAGCTTCTTTCCAGATTTCATCTGAGGATATTTCCTTTTTCACCATAGCCCCCTATGGCTTCCAAATATCTCTTTGCCAATTCCACAAGAACTCTCTTAGCGAAAGGCTTCTTGAGGGGAAAGCTGCAACTCTGTGAGATGATTTCACAGAACACAAAGAAGTTTCTCAGAAAGCTTCTTTCTCTTTTTTATCGGAGGATATTTCCTTTGGCCCAATAGTCTTCAAAGGGATCCGAAATATCTGTTCTCAGATTCCACAGAAATAAGGCTAGCAAAGAGATCCACTAAATACAGATGGAACTCGGTGAGATGAATTAACAGGACACTAAGCAGTTTCTAAGAAAGCTTCTTTCCAGATTTCATCTGAGGATATTTCCTTTTTCACCATAGCCCTCTATGGGCTTCCAAATATCACTTTGCCAATTCCACAAGAACTGTCTTAGCGAAAGGCTTCTTGAGGGGAAAGCTGTAACTCTGTGAGATGATTTCATAGAACACAAAGAAGTTTCTCAGAAAGCTTCTTTCTCTTTGTTATCGGAGGATATTTCCTTTGGCCCTATAGTCTTCAAAGGTATCCGAAATATCTGTTCTCAGATTCCACAGAAATAAGGCTAGCAAAGAGATCCACGAAATACAGATGTAAGTCTGTGAGATGAATTACCAGGACACTAAGCAGTTTCTCATTAAGCTTCTTTCCAGATTTCATCTGAGGATATTTCCTTTTTCACCATAGCCCTCTATGGGCTTCCAAATGTCACTTTGCCAATTCCACAAGAACTGTCTTAGCGAAAGGCTTCTTGAGGGGAAAGCTGTAACTCTGTGAGGTGATTTCACAGAACACCAAGAAGTTTCTCCAAAAGCTTCTTTCTCTTTGTTATCGGAGGATATTTCCTTTGGCCCTATAGACTTCAAAGGGATCCGAAATATCTGTTCTCAGATTCCACAGAAATAAGGCTAGCAAAGAGATCCACGAAATACAGATGTAAGTCTGTGAGATGAATTAACAGAACACTAAGCAGTTTTTCAGAAAGCTTCTTTCCAGATTTCATCTGAGGATATTTCCTTTTTCACCATAGCCCTCTATGGGCTTCCAAATATCACTTTGCCAATTCCACAAGAACTGTCTTAGCGAAAGTCTTCTTGAGGGGAAAGCTGTAACTCTGTGAGATGATTTCACAGAACACCAAGAAGTTTCTCCAAAAGCTTCTTTCTCTTTGTTATCGGAGGATATTTCCTTTGGCCCTATAGACTTCAAAGGGATCCGAAATATCTGTTCTCAGATTCCACAGAAATAAGGCTAGCAAAGAGATCCACGAAATACAGATGTAAGTCTGTGAGATGAATTAACAGAACACTAAGCAGTTTTTCAGAAAGCTTCTTTCCAGATTTCATCTGAGGATATTTCCTTTTTCACCATAGCCCTCTAAGGCTTCCAAATATCACTTTGCCAATTCCACAAGAACTGTCTTAGCGAAAGGCTTCTTGAGGGGAAAGCTGCAACTCTGTGAGATGATTTCACAGAACACAAAGAAGTTTCTCAGAAAGCTTCTTTCTCTTTTTTATCGAAGGATATTTCCTTTGGCCCTATAGTCTTCAAAGGGATCCGAAATATCTGTTCTCAGATTCCACAGAAATAAGGCTAGCAAAGAGATCCACGAAATACAGATGTAACTTGGTGAGATGAATTAACAGGACACTAAGCAGTTTCTAAGAAAGCTTCTTTCCAGATTTCATCTGAGGATATTTCCTTTTTCACCACAGCCCTCTATGGGCTTCCAAATATCACTTTGCCAATTCCACAAGAACTGTCTTAGCGAAAGGCTTCTTGAGGGGAAAGCTGTAACTCTGTGAGATGATTTCACAGAACACAAAGAAGTTTCTCAGAAAGCTTCTTTCTCTTTGTTATCGGAGGATACTTCCTTTGGCCCTATAGTCTTCAAAGGTATCCGAAATATCTATTCTCAGATTCCACAGAAATAAGGCTAGCAAAGAGATCCACGAAATACAGATGTAACTCTGTGAGATGAATTACCAGGACACTAAGCAGTTTCTCAGAAAGCTTCTTTCCAGATTTCACCTGAGGATATTTAATTTTTCACCATAGCCCTCTATGGGCTTCCAAATGTCACTTTGCCAATTCCACAAGAACTGTCTTAGCGAAAGGCTTCTTGAGGGGAAAGCTGCAACTCTGTGAGATGATTTCACAGAACACAAAGAAGTTTCTCAGAAAGCTTCTTTCTCTTTGTTATCGGAGGATATTTCCTTTGGCCCTGTAGACTTCAAAGGGATCCGAAATATCTGTTCTCAGATTCCACAGAAATAAGGCTAGCAAAGAGATCCACGAAATACAGATGTAAGTCTGTGAGATGAATTAACAGAACACTAAGCAGTTTTTCAGAAAGCTTCTTTCCAGATTTCATCTGAGGATATTTCCTTTTTCACCATAGCCATCTATGGGCTTCCAAATATCACTTTGCCAATTCCACAAGAACTGTCTTAGCGAAAGGCTTCTTGAGGGGAAAGCTGTAACTCTGTGAGATGATTTCACAGAACACAAAGAAGTTTCTCAGAAAGCTTCTTTCTCTTTGTTATCGGAGGATATTTCCTTTGGCCCTATAGTCTTCAGACGGATCCGAAATGTCTGTTCTCAGATTCCACAGAAATAAGGCTAGCAAAGAGATCCACGAAATACAGATGTAACTCTGTGAGATGAATTAACAGAACACTAAGCAGTTTCTAAGAAAGCTTCTTTCCAGATTTCATCTGAGGATATTTCCTTTTTCACCATAGCCCTCTAAGGCTTCCAAATATCACTTTGCCAATTCCACAAGAACTGTCTTAGCGAAAGGCTTCTTGAGGGGAAAGCTGTAACTCTGTGAGATGATTTCACAGAACACAAAGAAGTTTCTCAGAAAGCTTCTTTCTCTTTGTTATCGGAGGATATTTCCTTTGGCCCTATAGTCTTCAAAGGGATCCGAAGTATCTGTTCTGAGATTCCACAGAAATAAGGCTAGCGAAGAGATCCACGAAATACAGATGTAACTCTGTTAGATGAATTAACAGAACACTAAGCTGTTTCTCAGAAAGCTTCTTTCCAGATTTCATCTGAGGATATTTCCTTTTTCACCATAGCCCTCTATGGCTTCCAAATATAACTTTGCCAATTCCACAAGAACTGTCTTAGAGAAAGGCTTCATGAGGGAAAAGCTGTAACTCTGTGAGATGATTTCACAGAACACAAAGAAGTTTCTCAGAAAGCTTCTTTCTCTTTGTTATCGGAGGATATTTCCTTTGGCCCTATAGTCTTCAAAGGGATCCGAAACATCTGTTCTCAGATTCCACAGAAATAAGGCTAGCAAAGAGATCCACGAAATACAGATGTAACTCTGTGAGATGAATTAACATGACACTAAGCAGTTTCTCAGAAAGCTTCTTTCCAGATTTCATCTGAGGATATTTCCTTTTTCACCATAGCCCTCTATGGGCTTCCAAATATCACTTTGCCAATTCCACAAGAACTGTCTTAGCGAAAGGCTTCTTGAGGGGAAAGCTGTAACTCTGTGAGATGATTTCACAGAACACAAAGAAGTTTCTCAGAAAGCTTCTTTCTCTTTGTTATCGGAGGATATTTCCTTTGGCCCTATAGTCTTCAAAGGGATCCGAAATATCTGTTCTCAGATTCCACAGAAATAAGGCTAGCAGAGAGATCCATGAAATACAGTTGTAACTCTGTGAGATGAATTAACAGAACACTAAGCAGTTTCTCAGAAAGCTTCTTTCCAGATTTCATCTGAGAATATTTCCTTTTTCACCATAGCCCTCTATGGGCTTCCCAATATCACTTTGCCAATTCCACAAGAACTGTCTTAGCGAAAGGCTTCTTGAGGGGAAAGCTGTAACTCTGTGAGATGATTTCACAGAACACAAAGAAGTTTCTCAGAAAGCTTCTTTCTCTTTGTTATCGGAGGATATTTCCTTTGGACCTATAATCTTCAAAGGGATCCGAAATATCTGTTCTCAGATTCCACCAAAATAAGGCTAGCAAAGAGATCCACGAAATACAGATGTAACTCTGTGAGATGAATTAACAGGACACTAAACAGTTTCTAAGAAAGCTTCTTTCCAGATTTCATCTGAGGATATTTCCTTTTTCACCATACCCCTCTATGGGCTTCCAAATATAACTTTGCCAATTCCACAAGAACTGTCTTAGCCAAAGGCTTCTTGAGGGGAAAGCTGTAACTCTGTGAGATGATTTCACAGAACACAAAGAAGATTCCCAGAAAGCTTCTTTCTCTTTGTTATCGGTGGATATTTCCTTTGGCCCTATAGTCTTCAAAGGGATCCGAAATATCTGTTCTCAGATTCCACAGAAATAAGGCTAGCAAAGAGATCCACGAAATACAGATGTAACTCTGTGAGATAAATTAACAGGACACTAAGCAGTTTCTCAGAAAGCTTCTTTCCAGATTTCATCTGAGGATATTTCCTTTTTCACCATAGCCCTCTATGGGCTTCCAAATATCACTTTGCCAATTCCACAAGAACTGTCTTAGCGAAAGGCTTCTTGAGGGGAAAGCTGTAACTCTGTGAGATGATTTCACAGAACACAAAGAAGTTTCTCAGAAAGCTTCTTTCTCTTTGTTATCGAAGGATATTTCCTTTGGCCCTATAGTCTTCAAAGGGATCCGAAATATCTGTTCTCAGATTCCACAGAAATAAGGCTAGCAAAGAGATCCACTAAATACAGATGGAACTCGGTGAGATGAATTAACAGGACACTAAGCAGTTTCTAAGAAAGCTTCTTTCCAGATTTCATCTGAGGATATTTCCTTTTTCACCATAGCCCTCTATGGGCTTCCAAATATCACTTTGCCAATTCCACAAGAACTGTCTTAGCGAAAGGCTTCTTGAGGGGAAAGCTGTAACTCTGTGAGATGATTTCACAGAACACAAAGAAGTTTCTCAGAAAGCTTCTTTCTCTTTGTTATCGGAGGATATTTCCTTTGGCCCTATAGTCTTCAAAGGGATCCGAAATATCTGTTCTCAGATTCCACAGAAATAAGGCTAGCAAAGAGATGCACGAAATACAGATGTAAGTCTGTGAGATGAATTACCAGGACACTAAGCAGTTTCTCAGAAAGCTTCTTTCCAGATTTCATCTGAGGATATTTCCTTTTTCACCATAGCCCTCTATGGGCTTCCAAATGTCACTTTGCCAATTCCACAAGAACTGTCTTAGCGAAAGGCTTCTTGAGGGGAAAGCTGTAACTCTGTGAGATGATTTCACAGAACACCAAGAAGTTTCTCCAAAAGCTTCTTTCTCTTTGTTATCGGAGGATATTTCCTTTGGCCCTATAGACTTCAAAGGGATCCGAAATATCTGTTCTCAGATTCCACAGAAATAAGGCTAGCAAAGAGATCCACGAAATACAGATGTAAGTCTGTGAGATGAATTAACAGAACACTAAGCAGTTTTTCAGAAAGCTTCTTTCCAGATTTCATCTGAGGATATTTCCTTTTTCACCATAGCCCTCTAAGGCTTCCAAATATCACTTTGCCAATTCCACAAGAACTGTCTTAGCGAAAGGCTTCTTGAGGGGAAAGCTGCAACTCTGTGAGATGATTTCACAGAACACAAAGAAGTTTCTCAGAAAGCTTCTTTCTCTTTTTTATCGAAGGATATTTCCTTTGGCCCTATAGTCTTCAAAGGGATCCGAAATATCTGTTCTCAGATTCCACAGAAATAAGGCTAGCAAAGAGATCCACGAAATACAGATGTAACTCGGTGAGATGAATTAACAGGACACTAAGCAGTTTCTAAGAAAGCTTCTTTCCAGATTTCATCTGAGGATATTTCCTTTTTCACCATAGCCCTCTATGGGCTTCCAAATATCACTTTGCCAATTCCACAAGAACTGTCTTAGCGAAAGGCTTCTTGAGGGGAAAGCTGTAACTCTGTGAGATGATTTCACAGAACACAAAGAAGTTTCTCAGAAAGCTTCTTTCTCTTTGTTATCGGAGGATACTTCCTTTGGCCCTATAGTCTTCAAAGGTATCCGAAATATCTATTCTCAGATTCCACAGAAATAAGGCTAGCAAAGAGATCCACGAAATACAGATGTAACTCTGTGAGATGAATTACCAGGACACTAAGCAGTTTCTCAGAAAGCTTCTTTCCAGATTTCACCTGAGGATATTTAATTTTTCACCATAGCCCTCTATGGGCTTCCAAATGTCACTTTGCCAATTCCACAAGAACTGTCTTAGCGAAAGGCTTCTTGAGGGGAAAGCTGCAACTCTGTGAGATGATTTCACAGAACACAAAGAAGTTTCTCCAAAAGCTTCTTTCTCTTTGTTATCGGAGGATATTTCCTTTGGCCCTGTAGACTTCAAAGGGATCCGAAATATCTGTTCTCAGATTCCACAGAAATAAGGCTAGCAAAGAGATCCACGAAATACAGATGTAAGTCTGTGAGATGAATTAACAGAACACTAAGCAGTTTTTCAGAAAGCTTCTTTCCAGATTTCATCTGAGGATATTTCCTTTTTCACCATAGCCATCTATGGGCTTCCAAATATCACTTTGCCAATTCCACAAGAACTGTCTTAGCGAAAGGCTTCTTGAGGGGAAAGCTGTAACTCTGTGAGATGATTTCACAGAACACAAAGAAGTTTCTCAGAAAGCTTCTTTCTCTTTGTTATCGGAGGATATTTCCTTTGGCCCTATAGTCTTCAGACGGATCCGAAATGTCTGTTCTCATATTCCACAGAAATAAGGCTAGCAAAGAGATCCACGAAATACAGATGTAACTCTGTGAGATGAATTAACAGAACACTAAGCAGTTTCTAAGAAAGCTTCTTTCCAGATTTCATCTGAGGATATTTCCTTTTTCACCATAGCCCTCTAAGGCTTCCAAATATCACTTTGCCAATTCCACAAGAACTGTCTTAGCGAAAGGCTTCTTGAGGGGAAAGCTGTAACTCTGTGAGATGATTTCACAGAACACAAAGAAGTTTCTCAGAAAGCTTCTTTCTCTTTGTTATCGGAGGATATTTCCTTTGGCCCTATAGTCTTCAAAGGGATCCGAAGTATCTGTTCTCAGATTCCACAGAAATAAGGCTAGCGAAGAGATCCACGAAATACAGATGTAACTCTGTGAGATGAATTAACAGAACACTAAGCTGTTTCTCAGAAAGCTTCTTTCCAGATTTCATCTGAGGATATTTCCTTTTTCACCATAGCCCTCTATGGCTTCCAAATATAACTTTGCCAATTCCACAAGAACTGTCTTAGAGAAAGGCTTCTTGAGGGAAAAGCTGTAACTCTGTGAGATGATTTCACAGAACACAAAGAAGTTTCTCAGAAAGCTTCTTTCTCTTTGTTATCGGAGGATATTTCCTTTGGCCCTATAGTCTTCAAAGGGATCCGAAACATCTGTTCTCAGATTCCACAGAAATAAGGCTAGCAAAGAGATCCACGAAATACAGATGTAACTCTGTGAGATGAATTAACATGACACTAAGCAGTTTCTCAGAAAGCTTCTTTCCAGATTTCATCTGAGGATATTTCCTTTTTCACCATAGCCCTCTATGGGCTTCCAAATATCACTTTGCCAATTCCACAAGAACTGTCTTAGCGAAAGGCTTCTGGAGGGGAAAGCTGTAACTCTGTGAGATGATTTCACAGAACACAAAGAAGTTTCTCAGAAAGCTTCTTTCTCTTTGTTATCGGAGGATATTTCCTTTGGCCCTATAGTCTTCAAAGGGATCCGAAATATCTGTTCTCAGATTCCACAGAAATAAGGCTAGCAGAGAGATCCACGAAATACAGATGTAACTCTGTGAGATGAATTAACAGAACACTAAGCAGTTTCTCAGAAAGCTTCTTTCCAGATTTCATCTGAGAATATTTCCTTTTTCACCATAGCCCTCCATGGGCTTCCCAATATCACTTTGCCAATTCCACAAGAACTGTCTTAGCGAAAGGCTTCTTGAGGGGAAAGCTGTAACTCTGTGAGATGATTTCACAGAACACAAAGAAGTTTCTCAGAAAGCTTCTTTCTCTTTGTTATCGGAGGATATTTCCTTTGGCCCTATAATCTTCAAAGGGATCCGAAATATCTGTTCTCAGATTCCACCAAAATAAGGCTAGCAAAGAGATCCACGAAATACAGATGTAACTCTGTGAGATGAATTAACAGGACACTAAGCAGTTTCTAAGAAAGCTTCTTTCCAGATTTCATCTGAGGATATTTCCTTTTTCACCATACCCCTCTATGGGCTTCCAAATATAACTTTGCCAATTCCACAAGAACTGTCTTAGCCAAAGGCTTCTTGAGGGGAAAGCTGTAACTCTGTGATATGATTTCACAGAACACAAAGAAGATTCCCAGAAAGCTTCTTTCTCTTTGTTATCGGAGGATATTTCCTTTGGCCCTATAGTCTTCAAAGGGATCCGAAATATCTGTTCTCAGATTCCACAGAAATAAGGCTAGCAAAGAGATCCACGAAATACAGATGTAACTCTGTGAGATAAATTAACAGGACACTAAGCAGTTTCTCAGAAAGCTTCTTTCCAGATTTCATCTGAGGATATTTCCTTTTTCACCATAGCCCTCTATGGGCTTCCAAATATCACTTTGCCAATTCCACAAGAACTGTCTTAGCGAAAGGCTTCTTGAGGGGAAAGCTGTAACTCTGTGAAATGATTTCACAGAACACAAAGAAGTTTCTCCGAAAGCTTCTTTCTCTTTGTTATCGGAGGATATTTCCTTTGGCCCTGTAGACTTCAAAGGGATCCTAAATATCTGTTCTCAGATTCCAGAGAAATAAGGATAGCAAAGAGATCCACGAAATAAAGATGGAAGTCTGTGAGATGAATTAACAGAACACTAAGCAGTTTCTCAGAAAGCTTCTTTCCAGATTTCATCTGAGGATATTTCCTTTTTCACCATAGCCCTCTATGGGCTTCCAAATATCACTTTGCCAATTCCACAAGAACTGTCTTAGAGAAAGGCTTCTTGAGGGGAAAGCTGTAACTCTGTGAGATGATTTCACAGAACACAAAGAAGTTTCTCAGAAAGCTTCTTTCTCTTTGTTATCGGAGGATATTTACTTTGGCCGTATAGTCTTCAAAGGGATCCGAAATATCTGTTCTCAGATTCCACAGAAATAAGGCTAGCAAAGAGATCCACGAAATACAGATGTAACTCTGTGAGATGAATTAACAGAACACTAAGGAGTTTCTCAGAAAGCTTCTTTCCAGATTTCATCTGAGGATATTTCCTTTTTCACCGTAGCCCTCTATGGGCTTCCAAATATCACTTTGCCAATTCCACAAGAACTGTCTTAGCGAAAGGCTTCTTGAGGGGAAAGCTGTAACTCTGTGAGATGATTTCGCAGAACACAAAGAAGTTTCTCAGAAAGCTTCTTTCTCTTTGTTATCGGAGGATGTTTCCTTTGGCCCTATAGTCTTCAAAGGGATCCGAAATATCTGTTCTCAGACTCCAGAGAAATAAGGCTAGCAAAGAGATCCATGAAATACAGATGTAACTCTGTGAGATGAATTAAAAGAACACTAAGCAGATTCTCAGAAAGCTTCTTTCCAGATTTCATCTGAGGATATTTCCTTTTTCACCATAGCCCTCTACGGGCTTACAAATATCACTTTGCCAATTCCACAAGAACTGTCTTAGCGAAAGGCTTCTTGAGGGGAAAGCTGTAACTCTGTGAGATGATTTCACAGAACACAAAGAAGTTTCTCAGAAAGCTTCTTTCTCTTTGTTATCGGAGGATATATCCTTTGGCCCTATATTCTTCAAAGGGATCCGAAATATCTGTTCTCAGATTCCACAGAAATAAGGCTGGCAAAGAGATCCACGAATTACAGATGTAACTCTGTGAGATGAATTAACAGAACACTAGGTAGTTTCTCAGAAAGCTTCTTTCCAGATTTCATCTGAGGATATTTCCTTTTTCACCATAGCCCTCTAGGGGCTTCCAAATATCACTTTGCCAATTCCACAAGAACTGTCTTAGCGAAAGGCTTCTTGAGGGGAAAGCTGTAACTCTGTGAGATGATTTCACAGAACACAAAGAAGTTTCTCAGAAAGCTTCTTTCTCTTTGTTATCGGAGGATATTTCCTTTGGCCCTATAGTCTTCAAAGGGATCCGAAATATCTGCTCTCAGATTCCACAGTAATAAGGCTAGCAGTGAGATCCACGAAATACAGATGTAACTCTGTGAGATGAATTAACAGGACACTAAGCATTTTCTCAGAAAGCTTCTTTCCAGATTTCATCTGAGGATATTTCCTTTTTCACCATAGCCCTCTATGGGCTTCCAAATATCACTTTGCCAATTCCACAAGAACTGTCTTAGCGAAAGGCTTCTTGAGGGGAAAGCTGTAAGTCTGTGAGATGATTTCACAGAACACAAAGAAGTTTCTCAGAAAGCTTCTTTCTCTTTGTTATCAGAGGATATTTCCTTTGGCCCTATAGTCTTCAAAGGGATCCGAAATATCTGTTCTCAGATTCCACAGAAATAAGGCTAGCAAAGAGATCCACGAAATACAGATGTAACTCTGTGAGATGAATTAACAGAACACTAAGCAGTTTCTCAGACAGCTTCTTTCCAGATTTCATCTGAGGATATTTCCTTTTTCACCATAGCCCTCTAAGGCTTCCAAATATCACTTTGCCAATTCCACAAGAACTGTCTTAGCGAAAGGCTTCTTGAGGGGAAAGCTGTAACTCTGTGAGATGATTTCACAGAACACAAAGAAGTTTCTCAGAAAGCTTCTTTCTCTTTGTTATCGGAGGATATTTCCTTTGGCCCTATAGTCTTCAAAAGGATCCGAAACATCTGTTCTCAGATTCCACAGAAATAAGGCTAGCAAAGAGATCCACGAAATACAGATATAACTCTGTGAGATGAATTAACAGAACACTAAGCAGTTTCTCAGAAAGCTTCTTTCCAGATTTCATCTGAGGATATTTCCTTTTTCACCATAGCCCTCTAGGGGCTTCCAAATATCACTTTACCAATTCCACAAGAACTGTCTTAGCGAAAGGCTTCTTCAGGGGAAAGATATAACTCTGTGAGATTATTTCACAGAACAAAAAGAAGTTTCTCAGAAAGCTTCTTTCTCGTTGTTATCGCAGGATATTTCCTTTGGCCCTATAGTCTTCAAAGGGATCCGAAATATCTGTTCTCAGATTCCAGAGAAATAAGGCTAACAAAGAGATCCACGAAATACAGATGTAACTCTGTGAGATGAATTAACACAACACTAAGCAATTTCTCAGAAAGCTTCTTTCCAGATTTCATCTGAGGATATTTCCTTTTTCACCATAGCACTCTATGGGCTTCCAAATATCACTTTGCCAGTTCCACAAGAACTGTCTTAGCGAAAGGCTTTTTGAGGGGAAAGATATAACTCTGTGAGATGATTTCACAGAACACAAAGAAGTTTCTCAGAAAGCTTCTTTCTCGTTGTTATCGGAGGATATTTCGTTTGGCCCTATAGTCTTCAAAGGAATCCGAAATATCTGTTCTCAGATTCCAGAGAAATAAGGCTAGCAAAGAGATCCACGAAATACAGATGTAACTCTGCGAGATGAATTACAGAACACTAAGCAGTTTCTCAGAAAGCTTCTTTCCAGATTACATCTGAGGATATTTCCTTTTTCACCATAGCCCTCTATGGGCTTCCAAATATCACTTTGCCAATTCCACAAGAACTGTCTTAGCGAAAGGCTTCTTGAAGGGAAAGCTGTAACTCTGTGAGATGATTTCACAGAACACAAAGAAGTTTCTCAGAAAGCTTCCTTCTCTTTGTTATCGGAGGATATTTCCTTTGGCCCTATAGTCTTCAAAGGGATCCGCAATATCTGTTCTCAGATTCCAGAGAAATAAGGCTACCAAAGAGATCCACGAAATACAGATATAACTCTGTGAGATGAATTAACAGAACACTAAGCAGTTTCTATTAAAGCTTCTTTCCAGATTTCTTCTGAGGATATTTCCTTTTTCACCATAGCCCTCTATGGGCTTCCAAATATCACTTTGCCATTTCCACAAGAACTGTCTTAGCGAAAGGCTTCTCGAGGGGAAAGCTGTAACTCTGTGAGATGATTTCACAAAACACCAAGAAGTTTCTCAGAAACTTCTTTCTCTTTGTTATCGGAGGGTATTTCCTTTGGCCCTATAGTCTTCAAAGGGATCCGAAATATCTGTTCTCAGATTCCAGAGAAATAAGGCTAGCAAAGAGATCCACGAAATACAAATGTAACTCTGTGAGATGAATTAACAGAACACTAAGCAGTTTCTCAGAAATCTTCTTTCCAGATTTCATCTGAGGATATTTCCTTTTTCACCATAGCCCTCTACGGGCTTCCAAATATCACTTTGCCAATTCCACAAGAACTGTCTTAGCGAAAGGCTTCTTGAGGGGAAAGCTGTAACTCTGTGAGATGATTTCACAGAACACAAAGAAGTTTCTCAGAAAGCTTCTTTCTCTTTGTTATCGGAGGATATATCCTTTGGCCCTATAGTCTTCAAAGGGATCCGAAATATCTGTTCTCAGATTCCACAGAAATAAGGCTAGCAAAGAGATCCACGAAATACAGATGTAACTCTGTGAGATAAATTAACAGGACACTAAGCAGTTTCTCAGAAAGCTTCTTTCCAGATTTCATCTGAGGATATTTCCTTTTTCACCATAGCCCTCTATGGGCTTCCAAATATCACTTTGCCAATTCCACAAGAACTGTCTTAGCGAAAGGCTTCTTGAGGGGAAAGCTGTAACTCTGTGAAATGATTTCACAGAACACAAAGAAGTTTCTCCGAAAGCTTCTTTCTCTTTGTTATCGGAGGATATTTCCTTTGGCCCTGTAGACTTCAAAGGGATCCTAAATATCTGTTCTCAGATTCCAGAGAAATAAGGATAGCAAAGAGATCCACGAAATAAAGATGGAAGTCTGTGAGATGAATTAACAGAACACTAAGCAGTTTCTCAGAAAGCTTCTTTCCAGATTTCATCTGAGGATATTTCCTTTTTCACCATAGACCTCTATGGGCTTCCAAATATCACTTTGCCAATTCCACAAGAACTGTCTTAGAGAAAGGCTTCTTGAGGGGAAAGCTGTAACTCTGTGAGATGATTTCACAGAACACAAAGAAGTTTCTCAGAAAGCTTCTTTCTCTTTGTTATCGGAGGATATTTACTTTGGCCGTATAGTCTTCAAAGGGATCCGAAATATCTGTTCTCAGATTCCACAGAAATAAGGCTAGCAAAGAGATCCACGAAATACAGATGTAACTCTGTGAGATGAATTAACAGAACACTAAGGAGTTTCTCAGAAAGATTCTTTCCAGATTTCATCTGAGGATATTTCCTTTTTCACCGTAGCCCTCTATGGGCTTCCAAATATCACTTTGCCAATTCCACAAGAACTGTCTTAGCGAAAGGCTTCTTGAGGGGAAAGCTGTAACTCTGTGAGATGATTTCGCAGAACACAAAGAAGTTTCTCAGAAAGCTTCTTTCTCTTTGTTATCGGAGGATGTTTCCTTTGGCCCTATAGTCTTCAAAGGGATCCGAAATATCTGTTCTCAGACTCCAGAGAAATAAGGCTAGCAAAGAGATCCATGAAATACAGATGTAACTCTGTGAGATGAATTAAAAGAACACTAAGCAGTTTCTCAGAAAGCTTCTTTCCAGATTTCATCTGAGGATATTTCCTTTTTCACCATAGCCCTCTACGGGCTTACAAATATCACTTTGCCAATTCCACAAGAACTGTCTTAGCGAAAGGCTTCTTGAGGGGAAAGCTGTAACTCTGTGAGATGATTTCACAGAACACAAAGAAGTTTCTCAGAAAGCTTCTTTCTCTTTGTTATCGGAGGATATATCCTTTGGCCCTATATTCTTCAAAGGGATCCGAAATATCTGTTCTCAGATTCCACAGAAATAAGGCTGGCAAAGAGATCCACGAATTACAGATGTAACTCTGTGAGATGAATTAACAGAACACTAGGTAGTTTCTCAGAAAGCTTCTTTCCAGATTTCATCTGAGGATATTTCCTTTTTCACCATAGCCCTCTAGGGGCTTCCAAATATCACTTTGCCAATTCCACAAGAACTGTCTTAGCGAAAGGCTTCTTGAGGGGAAAGCTGTAACTCTGTGAGATGATTTCACAGAACACAAAGAAGTTTCTCAGAAAGCTTCTTTCTCTTTGTTATCGGAGGATATTTCCTTTGGCCCTATAGTCTTCAAAGGGATCCGAAATATCTGCTCTCAGATTCCACAGTAATAAGGCTAGCAGTGAGATCCACGAAATACAGATGTAACTCTGTGAGATGAATTAACAGGACACTAAGCATTTTCTCAGAAAGCTTCTTTCCAGATTTCATCTGAGGATATTTCCTTTTTCACCATAGCCCTCTATGGGCTTCCAAATATCACTTTGCCAATTCCACAAGAACTGTCTTAGCGAAAGGCTTCTTGAGGGGAAAGCTGTAAGTCTGTGAGATGATTTCACAGAACACAAAGAAGTTTCTCAGAAAGCTTCTTTCTCTTTGTTATCAGAGGATATTTCCTTTGGCCCTATAGTCTTCAAAGGGATCCGAAATATCTGTTCTCAGATTCCACAGAAATAAGGCTAGCAAAGAGATCCACGAAATACAGATGTAACTCTGTGAGATGAATTAACAGAACACTAAGCAGTTTCTCAGACAGCTTCTTTCCAGATTTCATCTGAGGATATTTCCTTTTTCACCATAGCCCTCTAAGGCTTCCAAATATCACTTTGCCAATTCCACAAGAACTGTCTTAGCGAAAGGCTTCTTGAGGGGAAAGCTGTAACTCTGTGAGATGATTTCACAGAACACAAAGAAGTTTCTCAGAAAGCTTCTTTCTCTTTGTTATCGGAGGATATTTCCTTTGGCCCTATAGTCTTCAAAAGGATCCGAAACATCTGTTCTCAGATTCCACAGAAATAAGGCTAGCAAAGAGATCCACGAAATACAGATATAACTCTGTGAGATGAATTAACAGAACACTAAGCAGTTTCTCAGAAAGCTTCTTTCCAGATTTCATCTGAGGATATTTCCTTTTTCACCATAGCCCTCTAGGGGCTTCCAAATATCACTTTACCAATTCCACAAGAACTGTCTTAGCGAAAGGCTTCTTCAGGGGAAAGATATAACTCTGTGAGATTATTTCACAGAACAAAAAGAAGTTTCTCAGAAAGCTTCTTTCTCGTTGTTATCGCAGGATATTTCCTTTGGCCCTATAGTCTTCAAAGGGATCCGAAATATCTGTTCTCAGATTCCAGAGAAATAAGGCTAACAAAGAGATCCACGAAATACAGATGTAACTCTGTGAGATGAATTAACACAACACTAAGCAATTTCTCAGAAAGCTTCTTTCCAGATTTCATCTGAGGATATTTCCTTTTTCACCATAGCACTCTATGGGCTTCCAAATATCACTTTGCCAGTTCCACAAGAACTGTCTTAGCGAAAGGCTTTTTGAGGGGAAAGATATAACTCTGTGAGATGATTTCACAGAACACAAAGAAGTTTCTCAGAAAGCTTCTTTCTCGTTGTTATCGGAGGATATTTCGTTTGGCCCTATAGTCTTCAAAGGAATCCGAAATATCTGTTCTCAGATTCCAGAGAAATAAGGCTAGCAAAGAGATCCACGAAATACAGATGTAACTCTGCGAGATGAATTACAGAACACTAAGCAGTTTCTCAGAAAGCTTCTTTCCAGATTACATCTGAGGATATTTCCTTTTTCACCATAGCCCTCTATGGGCTTCCAAATATCACTTTGCCAATTCCACAAGAACTGTCTTAGCGAAAGGCTTCTTGAAGGGAAAGCTGTAACTCTGTGAGATGATTTCACAGAACACAAAGAAGTTTCTCAGAAAGCTTCCTTCTCTTTGTTATCGGAGGATATTTCCTTTGGCCCTATAGTCTTCAAAGGGATCCGCAATATCTGTTCTCAGATTCCAGAGAAATAAGGCTACCAAAGAGATCCACGAAATACAGATATAACTCTGTGAGATGAATTAACAGAACACTAAGCAGTTTCTATTAAAGCTTCTTTCCAGATTTCTTCTGAGGATATTTCCTTTTTCACCATAGCCCTCTATGGGCTTCCAAATATCACTTTGCCATTTCCACAAGAACTGTCTTAGCGAAAGGCTTCTCGAGGGGAAAGCTGTAACTCTGTGAGATGATTTCACAAAACACCAAGAAGTTTCTCAGAAACTTCTTTCTCTTTGTTATCGGAGGGTATTTCCTTTGGCCCTATAGTCTTCAAAGGGATCCGAAATATCTGTTCTCAGATTCCAGAGAAATAAGGCTAGCAAAGAGATCCACGAAATACAAATGTAACTCTGTGAGATGAATTAACAGAACACTAAGCAGTTTCTCAGAAATCTTCTTTCCAGATTTCATCTGAGGATATTTCCTTTTTCACCATAGCCCTCTACGGGCTTCCAAATATCACTTTGCCAATTCCACAAGAACTGTCTTAGCGAAAGGCTTCTTGAGGGGAAAGCTGTAACTCTGTGAGATGATTTCACAGAACACAAAGAAGTTTCTCAGAAAGCTTCTTTCTCTTTGTTATCGGAGGATATATCCTTTGGCCCTATAGTCTTCAAAGGGATCCGAAATATCTGTTCTCAGATTCCACAGAAATAAGGCTAGCAAAGAGATCCACGAAATACAGATGTAACTCTGTGAGATGAATTAACAGGACACAAAGCAGTCTCTGAGAAAGCTTCTTTCCAGATTTCATCTGAGGATATTTCCTTTTTCACCATAGCCCTCTATGGGCTTCCAAATATCACTTTGCCAATTCCACAAGAACTGTCTTAGCGAAAGGCTTCTTGAGGGGAAAGCTGTAACTCTGTGAGATGATTTCACAGAACACAAAGAAGTTTCTCAGAAAGCTTCTTTCTCTTTGTTATCGGAGGATATTTCCTTTGGCCCTATAGTCTTCAAAGGGATCCGAAATATCTGTACTCAGATTCCAGAGAAATAAGGCTAGCAAAGAGATCCACGAAATACAGATGAAACTCTGTGAGATGAATTAACAGAACACTAAGCAGTCTCTCAGACAGCTTCTTTCCAGATTTCATCTGAGGATATTTCCTTTTTCACCATAGTCCTCTATGGGCTTCCAAATATCACTTTGCCAATTCCACAAGAACTGTCCTGGCGAAAGGCTTCTTGAGGGGAAAGCTGTAACTCTGTGGATGATTTCACAGAACACAAAGAAGTTTCTCAGAAAGCTTCTTTCTCTTTGTTATCGGAGGATATTTCCTTTGGCCCTATAGTCTTCAAAGGGATCCGAAATATCTGTTCTCAGATTCCACAGAAATAAGGCTAGCAAAGAGATCCACGAAATACAGTTGTAACTCTGTGAGATGAATTAACAGAACACTAAGCAGTTTCTCAGAAATCTTCTTTCCAGATTTCATCTGAGGATATTTCCTTTTTCACCATAGCCCTCTAAGGGCTACCAAATATCACTTTGCCAATTCCACGAGAACTGTCTTAGCGAAAGGCTTCTTGAGGGGGAAGCTGTAACTCTGTGAGATGATTTCACAGAACACAAAGAAGTTTCTCAGAAAGCTTCTTTCTCTTTGTTATCAGAGGATATTTCCTTTGGCCCTATAGTCTTCAAAAGGATCCGAAACATCTGTTCTCAGATTCCACAGAAATAAGGCTAGCAAAGAGATCCACGAAATACAGATATAGCTCTGTGAGATGAATTAACAGAACACTAAGCAGTTTCTCAGAAAGCTTCTTTCCAGATTTCATCTGAGGATATTTCCTTTTTCACCATAGCCCTCTAGGGGCTTCCAAATATCACTTTACCAATTCCAAAAGAACTGTCTTAGCGAAAGGCTTCTTCAGGGGAAAGATATAACTCTGTGAGATGATTTCACAGAACACAAAGAAGTTTCTCAGAAAGCTTCTTTCTCTTTGTTATCAGAGGATATTTCCTTTGGCCCTATAGTCTTCAAAGGGATCCGAAATATCTGTTCTCAGATTCCACAGAAATAAGGCTAGCAAAGAGATCCACGAAATACAGATGTAACTCTGTGAGATGAATTAACATGACACTAAGCAGTTTCTCAGAAAGCTTTTTTCCAGATTTCATCTGAGGATATTTCCTTTTTCACCATAGCCCTCTATGGGCTTCCAAATATCACTTTGCCAATTCCACAAGAACTGTCTTAGCGAAAGGCTTCTTGAGGGGAAAGCTGTAACTCTGTGAGATGATTTCACAGAACACAAAGAAGTTTCTCAGAAAGCTTCTTTCTCTTTGTTATCGGAGGATATTTCCTTTGGCCCTATAGTCTTCAAAGGGATCCGAAATATCTGTTCTCAGATTCCACAGAAATAAGGCTAGCAGAGAGATCCACGAAATACAGATGTAACTCTGTGAGATGAATTAACAGAACACTAAGCAGTTTCTCAGAAAGCTTCTTTCCAGATTTCATCTGAGAATATTTCCTTTTTCACCATAGCACTCTATGGGCTTCCAAATATCACTTTGCCAGTTCCACAAGAACTGTCTTAGCGAAAGGCTTTTTGAGGGGAAAGATATAACTCTGTGAGATGATTTCACAGAACACAAAGAAGTTTCTCAGAAAGCTTCTTTCTCGTTGTTATCGGAGGATATTTCGTTTGGCCCTATAGTCTTCAAAGGAATCCGAAATATCTGTTCTCAGATTCCAGAGAAATAAGGCTAGCAAAGAGATCCACGAAATACAGATGTAACTCTGCGAGATGAATTACAGAACACTAAGCAGTTTCTCAGAAAGCTTCTTTCCAGATTACATCTGAGGATATTTCCTTTTTCACCATAGCCCTCTATGGGCTTCCAAATATCACTTTGCCAATTCCACAAGAACTGTCTTAGCGAAAGGCTTCTTGAAGGGAAAGCTGTAACTCTGTGAGATGATTTCACAGAACACAAAGAAGTTTCTCAGAAAGCTTCCTTCTCTTTGTTATCGGAGGATATTTCCTTTGGCCCTATAGTCTTCAAAGGGATCCGCAATATCTGTTCTCAGATTCCAGAGAAATAAGGCTACCAAAGAGATCCACGAAATACAGATATAACTCTGTGAGATGAATTAACAGAACACTAAGCAGTTTCTATTAAAGCTTCTTTCCAGATTTCTTCTGAGGATATTTCCTTTTTCACCATAGCCCTCTATGGGCTTCCAAATATCACTTTGCCATTTCCACAAGAACTGTCTTAGCGAAAGGCTTCTCGAGGGGAAAGCTGTAACTCTGTGAGATGATTTCACAAAACACCAAGAAGTTTCTCAGAAACTTCTTTCTCTTTGTTATCGGAGGGTATTTCCTTTGGCCCTATAGTCTTCAAAGGGATCCGAAATATCTGTTCTCAGATTCCAGAGAAATAAGGCTAGCAAAGAGATCCACGAAATACAAATGTAACTCTGTGAGATGAATTAACAGAACACTAAGCAGTTTCTCAGAAATCTTCTTTCCAGATTTCATCTGAGGATATTTCCTTTTTCACCATAGCCCTCTACGGGCTTCCAAATATCACTTTGCCAATTCCACAAGAACTGTCTTAGCGAAAGGCTTCTTGAGGGGAAAGCTGTAACTCTGTGAGATGATTTCACAGAACACAAAGAAGTTTCTCAGAAAGCTTCTTTCTCTTTGTTATCGGAGGATATATCCTTTGGCCCTATAGTCTTCAAAGGGATCCGAAATATCTGTTCTCAGATTCCACAGAAATAAGGCTAGCAAAGAGATCCACGAAATACAGATGTAACTCTGTGAGATGAATTAACAGGACACAAAGCAGTCTCTGAGAAAGCTTCTTTCCAGATTTCATCTGAGGATATTTCATTTTTCACCATAGCCCTCTATGGGCTTCCAAATATCACTTTGCCAATTCCACAAGAACTGTCTTAGCGAAAGGCTTCTTGAGGGGAAAGCTGTAACTCTGTGAGATGATTTCACAGAACACAAAGAAGTTTCTCAGAAAGCTTCTTTCTCTTTGTTATCGGAGGATATTTCCTTTGGCCCTATAGTCTTCAAAGGGATCCGAAATATCTTTACTCAGATTCCAGAGAAATAAGGCTAGCAAAGAGATCCACGAAATACAGATGAAACTCTGTGAGATGAATTAACAGAACACTAAGCAGTCTCTCAGACAGCTTCTTTCCAGATTTCATCTGAGGATATTTCCTTTTTCACCATAGGCCTCTATGGGCTTCCAAATATCACTTTGCCAATTCCACAAGAACTGTCCTGGCGAAAGGCTTCTTGAGGGGAAAGCTGTAACTCTGTGGATGATTTCACAGAACACAAAGAAGTTTCTCAGAAAGCTTCTTTCTCTTTGTTATCGGAGGATATTTCCTTTGGCCCTATAGTCTTCAAAGGGATCCGAAATATCTGTTCTCAGATTCCACAGAAATAAGGCTAGCAAAGAGATCCACGAAATACAGTTGTAACTCTGTGAGATGAATTAACAGAACACTAAGCAGTTTCTCAGAAATCTTCTTTCCAGATTTCATCTGAGGATATTTCCTTTTTCACCATAGCCCTCTAAGGGCTACCAAATATCACTTTGCCAATTCCACGAGAACTGTCTTAGCGAAAGGCTTCTTGAGGGGGAAGCTGTAACTCTGTGAGATGATTTCACAGAACACAAAGAAGTTTCTCAGAAAGCTTCTTTCTCTTTGTTATCAGAGGATATTTCCTTTGGCCCTATAGTCTTCAAAAGGATCCGAAACATCTGTTCTCAGATTCCACAGAAATAAGGCTAGCAAAGAGATCCACGAAATACAGATATAGCTCTGTGAGATGAATTAACAGAACACTAAGCAGTTTCTCAGAAAGCTTCTTTCCAGATTTCATCTGAGGATATTTCCTTTTTCACCATAGCCCTCTAGGGGCTTCCAAATATCACTTTACCAATTCCAAAAGAACTGTCTTAGCGAAAGGCTTCTTCAGGGGAAAGATATAACTCTGTGAGATGATTTCACAGAACACAAAGAAGTTTCTCAGAAAGCTTCTTTCTCTTTGTTATCAGAGGATATTTCCTTTGGCCCTATAGTCTTCAAAGGGATCCGAAATATCTGTTCTCAGATTCCACAGAAATAAGGCTAGCAAAGAGATCCACGAAATACAGATGTAACTCTGTGAGATGAATTAACATGACACTAAGCAGTTTCTCAGAAAGCTTCTTTCCAGATTTCATCTGAGGATATTTCCTTTTTCACCATAGCCCTCTATGGGCTTCCAAATATCACTTTGCCAATTCCACAAGAACTGTCTTAGCGAAAGGCTTCTTGAGGGGAAAGCTGTAACTCTGTGAGATGATTTCACAGAACACAAAGAAGTTTCTCAGAAAGCTTCTTTCTCTTTGTTATCGGAGGATATTTCCTTTGGCCCTATAGTCTTCAAAGGGATCCGAAATATCTGTTCTCAGATTCCACAGAAATAAGGCTAGCAGAGAGATCCACGAAATACAGATGTAACTCTGTGAGATGAATTAACAGAACACTAAGCAGTTTCTCAGAAAGCTTCTTTCCAGATTTCATCTGAGAATATTTCCTTTTTCACCATAGCCCTCTATGGGCTTCCCAATATCACTTTGCCAATTCCACAAGAACTGTCTTAGCGAAAGGCTTCTTGAGGGGAAAGCTGTAACTCTGTGAGATGATTTCACAGAACACAAAGAAGTTTCTCAGAAAGCTTCTTTCTCTTTGTTATCGGAGGATATTTCCTTTGGCCCTATAATCTTCAAAGGGATCCGAAATATCTGTTCTCAGATTCCACCAAAATAAGGCTAGCAAAGAGATCCACGAAATACAGATGTAACTCTGTGAGATGAATTAACAGGACACTAAGCAGTTTCTAAGAAAGCTTCTTTCCAGATTTCATCTGAGGATATTTCCTTTTTCACCATACCCCTCTATGGGCTTCCAAATATAACTTTGCCAATTCCACAAGAACTGTCTTAGCCAAAGGCTTCTTGAGGGGAAAGCTGTAACTCTGTGATATGATTTCACAGAACACAAAGAAGATTCCCAGAAAGCTTCTTTCTCTTTGTTATCGGAGGATATTTCCTTTGGCCCTATAGTCTTCAAAGGGATCCGAAATATCTGTTCTCAGATTCCACAGAAATAAGGCTAGCAAAGAGATCCACGAAATACAGATGTAACTCTGTGAGATAAATTAACAGGACACTAAGCAGTTTCTCAGA